>NC_133401.1:29620109-32020109 GCF_047511655.1 Castor canadensis | reverse complement strand
CACAGGGCTCCTCAAAAGGAAGCAAGGAGATTGCACATATCCCAGGCCCAGCACCTTCTGCATCAACCACAGAGAACCTGGAAAGGAAGTATCTCTGTGGTCCAGCTTTGGGGTGTCAGAACATCCATGGGGAAAAGACAGAGGTGATCAGTGTGCTGGGGGAAGGCATGAGGAACTTACCCAGTGAATTAATGAGCTCAAAGTTCTCCATCATCACATCACAGTACAGGTGCTTTTGGGCCACATTAAAGAGCTTCCATTCATCCTGGGAGAAGTGTACTGCCACATCCTCAAATGTCATCTGACCCTGCAATGGTGGGTTCCACTGATCCTTGAGGTCAATGAGTGGGAAGAAAAGACAAAACATAAGCAAATGGACATATCCAGGCTCTTGACCTAGAAGGTCACATATACCACTTATATCCTACTTCCCCAGAGGTCCAAACCACCTCCCACACACAGCCAGATACCACCTTTCCCCCTAGAGTTCTACACTAGATGGGATACCAGGGTCTGGTTGCCATTGGTGCCTCTCTTCTAAATTTACTATTGGCCACTGTATCCAACCACAATAGCAAGCAGGTGACCAGATGGACACCATACACATTCCATTCTGGTCCAAGCATATAGGCCCTACCCTCTTCTATCAGCCAATTCCTTCAGTGCTGTGTCAGCTAGATCATCACCTCTCAGATGCAACCACACCTACACTAACCTTTCTCCCTAACCCTGGAGTACTGGGGCTCCAGGGCCCTATTGTTTGTCTACCACCTCTCAGGCACAAAACTTGTATTCTGCATGTTCACAAACTTTCCCCACCCAGCACAATCTCAGAAGTTACCAACTTAGGCATCCCCTGGCTTCCTCTGTGCTACTCTGTATATAATGTTCCCAAAAATGTCTGGTATGAACAACATGACCCCATCCTACCTACACCTCCAGTGGTCCCACTGTCAAAGGCATCTCCCAATCCTGCATTGAAGACCTCCCCATCTGGCCCTGCTCCTAGCTTCAAAACTTAGCCACTAAAAAATACACAAGGATCTCAGAAACTCCAGGACCTCCTCTCCTCTATCTTTGCCTTTGCACAAGTTGAACCCTCAACTGTTACAAATTTTCTCTTTCCTTCTGAGACACATTAAGAGTCTAACTCACTGGCCAATACCCTGGACTTTGGTTCCTGCCTGTCTCCTAAATAACTTCATTTGTCACTGACTCTGTAACCCTGAGTCAAAATCCATACCTCTCAGAGAGAGCAGACACAAAATTACACAGAAGAGAGAATAAACCCAGTCCCAGATCTCACTGTCACTCTACCTCCGACAGAGTATCACAGTCATGTCACAGTCTCCATCCCAGGTCTACTCACCACAGAGAGGCTTTGGTCCCTTGACACCATCCCCTTCTGCATCCCTCTCCTGACAAGGGCCCACCCCTCCATGACAGCCTCAGTGATAACAGCACCTTACTGTTTTAAAAACAAGACACCTAGTCCTCACCCTCCAGCATCTCCTCTCCCAGACCCTCAGGGCATTCATCACCATCCTGAATCTAACACTTAAGTGCATTCTGGTCCACACACCGGATCTAGCCGTCTGGATGTTTTCATTCGGGAGCTCTGTGATCCCATGCCCACTCAGTGCCGACACTCAGCGGTCTCCAAGACATCCCAACTCTGGATCTTCCTCCTGAAACTTAAAAAGAATGCACATTAGCAAGTGCCAGGGCTCAAGCAGCCGTCCACGGAGGCACAGGAACCACGTGGGTGAAGGTGTCTGGCACTTGTGCCATCTGCTGCCATCCTGCGGCGAGAGCCTGTGTCTGCTCACCACCGCGGGGTCCATCAGACCGCCTGGGGCTCAGCCGGGGGCCCTGCACTGGCGCTGGGGGTTGTGGCCGCCGGCTGAGATGCTCGCTCCGGGCCTCCGTGTCCGCATGTAAGACCCGTACAGGGCCCAGGATGCCGCAACCGCGGTCCGCGTGGCTGTCATGAGTTCAGGGCAACAGCGCCAGTAAGCTCCCAGAGATCAGCCCTGCTTGGCCTTGGAAAACGCCAGGCGAGAACTACACTACCCATAAGTCCGTTCGCCGCCACGAACCCACTCTGGCCAATAACGGCCCAAAGATGGCGTTTCCAGCGGGCTCCGGAGGTGGGACTTCTGGCGACGTCTTCCGGCAGTTCTTCCGCAGTTCGCGGTGTTCTCCGCCAGCGGGGGGTCTGAGTTGCTGAGCGTCGTTTCTAGTGCCCTTGGACATTCCGTGACCTCGGCGAAGGTCCCTCCCTGAGCCATGGTGTCCCTGGCCGTAGGTAGGCGGTCCCCACCAGGTCGCCCCGCAAGGGGGGGTGGCTGGCCAGGCCTTCGTCAAAGCTGTCTGTATAGGCGGGGTGCTGGTGGTTCACACCCGTAATCCTAGCTACTCAAGAGGCAGACAGAGGTCAGGAGGATCGCGGTTTGAAGCCAGCCCGGGGAAATAGTTCCCGATACCCTATCTCAAAAAAAAAAAAAAAAAAAATCACACAATGCGAGTCAACTCCTTGTACAGCTATCCTTATCTCAACTGGCAAAAATTCTTGTTCCTTCCTATTATTGCTTATACTCTCTCTTCAACAAAACTAGGGATAAGGGCAAAAGAGTTTCTGCCTGGTAGTGAGGGATTAAGGGGGGTAAGAGAGGGGGCGGGGGGAAGGGGGGAGAAATGACCTAAACATTGGATGCACATATGAATATAATTAAAAAAGAAAAAAGAAAAAAAAATCACAAAAAAGGGCTGCTGGAGTGGCTCAAGGTGTAGGCTCTGAGTTCAAACCTCAGTACCAAAAAAAAAAAAAAAAGGTGTCGATGTCTATGGCCATCCCAGATTCACCACCACCTTGGCCTTAATATCCAGTCAATGGAACTGGAGACCAAGCCTTAGGAAAGCCATCGCTGCCGGAGTTTAATAACCAGCTAGGGATCAGTAGCCAGGGACTTCCGCAGGATTAGGTGTCAGGAAAGATAACAGTTGGAGATGGGCAGAGATGTGGATGGTGTTCCTAGTTGAATCTCATAGGCATCATTTAATTCCCCCCAAGAATGATGTGAGACAGCATGACAGTGTTGCCAACCATTGAAGCCCACTCCAGCCCAGGCAGGTTCAGGGTTTTTATCCACCTTCTTTCACCCTGCCAGCACTGCCCCATTGGTTACTTTGAATCCCACAGATGGCTGCAGAAAAGGTTCTCAGTCCAGTTCTCAATCACTAGGATGCTTCCTGGGCAAAGGTCCTGGGAAAGAGCTATTTTAATGGAACCACTTTCTACTGTCCCTCAACACCATTCTTCTTCCACCCTCAACATTTGGGTCCTGGATATGGGTAGGGACAAAGCCACACCATTATTCTCCTTTTTCTCTTCCTTGGCTCTGATATTTTCCCCACTTGGTGCCACCATGGCTGGCACTAGCTTCTCCCTTGCACATTGCCCCGCCTCACCCCAAGAAGATTGACAGAGTTGCCTCCCTGGGGATTCAACCTGAAGTAGAAGCCTGGGACCCTATGTCAATAAATCAGGCCCCAAGAGAGCTGTTCAGCTAAAGAAAACAGAGAACCTTGCTGGTGGCCATAATTTAGGTGGCCTCAATGAGTCTTTGGTATCATACTCTCGGTAGTCCCTTACCATAAAACCAGTAGTATTTTGGGAAGAGGATAGTGGGTGGCTTTTGAGGCTAGGTCACAAGAGGCATTGTGGCTTCTTTTGTTCTCTATTGACTAATTTACTCTGAGGGAAACCAGTTGGCATATGCTGAGCACACTCAAGCCTGTGGAGAGGTCCATGGGGTGAGGAACTGAGGCCTCCTGCCAACAGCCATGAGGGTAAGCAGCTCTGAAGTGTATCTTCTACCCGCAGGTAAGGCTTCAGATGTCTGCTTTCCTGGCTGGAAGCTTGATTGCACTTGGGCCAGAACCATCAGCTGAGCTGATCTGAGTTCCTGCCCACATAAACTGTGAGATAATAAATGCATATTGTGTTAGGCTGCCAGGCTTGGGGGTTATTTGTTAGGCAGCGCCAGATAACTAATGCAAGCAAAAAGAAGATCAGGGTCTTCCTCAAGACTGTACTCTTCTTACCACAAACTTGGTGAAGCCACCAACCTGCAAAATAGGCAGCATCTATCAGGCATCTGTGAGGATGCCTTGAGTATCAGAGAAAGTGCTTGAACTGGGTTCCCATTCATAAAAAGAGAAAAGGTGCAATTATGCAATTATGACTAAGTGGAAAGTTCTAAAATGTTTGTACTTCATTGGCAGTAAATCTTCCTACACTCCTGTCAATCTTGGCCACCTCCTCTCCAGCCACTCTCTTATCCTCACTGCAGCCCTCAGAGACAAGCCTGTCTCTGTTTCAAGGCCTGTGCAGCTGCTATTTCCTCAGACTGGAAGACTCTTCCCTAACTTCACCCCTCACCCCTCCTGTCTTTGAGCATCTATATTTCTTCTCCCTGACCCCTCCATATAAATTGGACCCCATTAGTCTTGTTTATATCATTTTGCTTTATTTTCTACAGAGCACAGCCCTGACCTCGAGAATTCTGCCCTAGAACTAGAGCCGGTTGTGGGGGCAGGGGTATTTGTGACTCTCTGGGCAACTTTATGACCCAGCCCATGTCACGGGTGCCTGTTGAGATAAATAATGAGCTGTGTGATGAAATGTGTGCATGTGACAGAGACCGAGAGGCTGTAAGGAGGACTGGTTAGAAGGCAAAAAGCCCAGGCCTATCTTCTATATTTGGATTTCCAGGTACTCCTCAGAATCTAGCATAAACCTGCACCCATAGCCCACCAGTACTTGACCAGGAGCACAGCCTAGTCCTGTGAGCCATGGCCAGATGTACCCCTCCCACTTTCTAAGTGAACACTGAGTTTCAAGGAACCAAGAACAAAGCCCACCATGAATCAATCCAAGTAGAACCAAGCATTCACACTGACATCTCTCTAGAGTCCACACCCCTGGTTGAGTTGGCCCCACTAGCCAGGAAGAAAATCCATACATTGCTTCTTCTTCAAATGTGGATGTTTGCATAGTATATGACTAAATTAAATACATATTTTTTTCTTTTTCTTTTTTTTTCAAGACAAGGTCTTGCTGTATAGCCCAGGCTGGCTTGGAACTCACTATGTAGCCAAGGCTGGACATGAATGTCTGATCCTTCTCCCTCAGCCTCCCAAGTGCTGGGATTACAGGCATGTACCACTATGCCCAACTTCTATTGATAAAAAATAACTTCTGTTCATATAAAATGGTAAAAAAAAAAATGTTTAGCTGGTAGAGTGACTTAAATAGGAGAGTACCTGCCCAGCAAGCGTGAGGCCCTGAGTTCAACCCCCAGGACCACCACACACACACACACACACACACACACACAAAATATAAACTGTCTTATGGGCTGGGGGCATGGAGGTACCCTAGTACCTCCAAAAGAAAAATAAAAGTTTTTTAAAATGTCTAGCTGGTTCAGTGGAGTGTGCCTATATTCCAAGCTACTTGGGAGGTTGAAGCAGGTGAAGGGCTTGAGCCCAGGAATTCCAGGCAAAACTGGGCAACATAGGGAGACCTCATCTCTTTAAAAAAAATAATAAAATGCCAGACACTGGTGGCTCACACCTGTAATCCTAGCTATTCAGGAGGCAGAGATCAGATTGATCAAAGTTTGAAGCCCACCCGGGCAAATACTTTGAGAGACTGTATCTTGAAAAAAACCCTTCACAAAAAGGGCTGATGGAGTGGCTCAAGGTGTAGACCCTGAGTTCAAGCCCCAGTACCACAAAAAAGAAAAAAAATTTCCATCCAGACTAGGCAAATCCACAGACACAGAAAATAGATTAATGGTTGCCAGGGATTAAGGGGAGGGAGGAATAGGGTGTGATTACTAATGTGTATGAAGTTTCTTGGATTCAACTCAGGGCCTTGTGCATGGTAGGCAAGCACTCTACAACTGAACTACTTCCCCAGCCCTCCCTCCTTTTTGGGAGAGTACTGAAGTTTGAGCTCAGTACCTGTGTGTGTTAGGTAGGTGTTGTACCACTGACCTGTGATCACATGTGCCCCTTTCCTTTTGTTAGGGCATTTGGTGTCTTGATCCTTTTCTCCTTGTTCAAAGACTATGACTCAGAGATTGAAGGAAATAAGGTGGAAGAGGGAACTGTGGATTCGGGACCAGAGAAGAAGTAAGAACTGAGGCAGCCAGAGCAGGCAGATGAGGTGAGATAGAATTTTTGCAGAAATCTCCCTGGAACTAGGTTCGAATCCACTCTCTGCCCTGCTGGTCAGCTTCAGTTTCCCCATCTGTTAGTCTGGACATTGCTTCTCTTAGAATCCAGCGTGGCCCTCTTCGCTTCTAGTCCCTTGGCATGACCACAAGAGGATTCCCAGTGGTGGGGGAAGGATCTAATCTGGGCAGGCCTCTCTGACCCTTGCTGAGAAAAGACTGGCAGGTCCTGAAGAATGAAGCCCCTGGCAGTACCCCTGCTATGGGTGAAGGAGGACTGAGGACAGGCTTGGGAAAGATTTGGGGAATGAGGGAACCCCATGAAGATGACAGGTAAGGCAGTGCAGCAAGAATGATGGGTTAGATTCCCTAATGCACTCCTGGTACACAGAAGGTGCTCAATAAATATTTTTGCACAAACAAATTCCTTGAAAGTAGAGGGTTTATTGCTCATTTTACAGAAAAGAGAACCAAAGCCTCATCGGCCGCACATGTGCCAGACACTGAGGCTATCCCCACCTCCTGGGCCTCCAAGCCTCCAAGGCCTGAGAGGAGGAGCAAGCCTGGAACCAAATGTGTGTGTGTGGGGGGGAGGTGTTCAGCAAGTATGGGGTGGGCAGATGAAAGGTGTGGCTGCAGACCCAGGAGGAGATGGGCGGAAGCCTCTGGGCAAAGGTAGGAGTATCCCTTTGCAACCTCTTTGAGAGCAGTGGGCAGGGAGGGAGGCACCTGTAGTAATCTGCAGACAGAAGTTCAGTTACCCGTGGGCTCTGCCACCAACCTCTTTTTAGGAAGAAGAGAATTAGGCCCCAGGTGCTGAGCCAGGAGGGTGTGGATCTGATTAGGACAGAGAGGGAGGGGCCCTCAGCTACTACCTCAACACCTCCTGGCTTGCTTATGTCCACTTGCTTTTGTCAAGCTGTGCCACCTTCCTCAAATGCCAGCTCCTAAATGTGTTTGCAGATACTGCTCTTGGGTTCCCTCCTCCAAGCAGCACTTCTGGACCCTCCTCAGGCAGCAGCTTCTTTCTATCTTCTGTGCACTTCTAACCATGACCCCTTTCTGGCCCATGTAGGCTCGGTCTATTTCTGCCCACCTTCACTTCCCCAGGTTGAGTGGAGGAGGGAAGAGGAAAGGAGGGGGATCTTTGGATGGCTCCCAAAGATATCCAGGTCATAATCTATGGATCCTGTGAACCTGTTGTGTTACATGGCAGGATGGACTTTTCACATGTGATTAAAGATCTTGAGATGGGAGATTATATTAGATTATCTGGGTGCTCCCAAGGTCCTCGAAGTGTCCTTATAAATGAGAGGGGCCAGGTGCCGGTGACTCACACTTGTAATCCTAGCTACTCAGGAGGCAGAGATCAGGACAATTGTGGTTTGAAGCCATCCCAGGCAAATAGTTCTATGAGACCCTATCTTGAAAAACCCTTCACAAAAATAGGGCTGGTGGAGTGGCTCAAGGTGAAGGCTATGAGTTCAAGCCCCAGTACCACAAAAAAAAAGAAAGAAAGAAAAAGAAAATGGGTAACAGGAAGGTCAGATTTCAAGAAGCTATGCTGGGGCTTGTGGAGTGGCTCAAATGGTAGGTGCTAGTGGCTCACACCTGTAAACCTGGCTACTTGAGAGGCAGAGATTAGGAGGATTGAGGTTGGAGGCCAGCTCAGGCAAATAGTTCTAGAGACCCTACCTCGAAAATACCCAACAGACACACAAAAAGGACTGGCAGAGTGGCTCAAGTGATAGAGCGCCTGCTAAGAAAGTCTGAGGCCCTGAGTTCAAACTCCAAGTACCACCAAAAAATTTTAAAAAAATGAAAAGATTCTACACTGCTGGCTTTGAAGGAACCACAAGCCAAGAAAGACAGCTCCAGAAGCTGCAAAAGTTAAGGCAACAGATTCTCACAGTTCAGAAGTAGGACTGTCAGTTCCTCAACTTTAGTACAGTGAAAAGATCTTGTCATGGACTTCTGTAAGACAGTAAACGTGTGTTGTTCTAAGGCATTGAGTTGGGGGTAATTTGTTATGGTAGCTAGAGAAAACTGACATGGACCACCAGTGCTGTTCATGCTGGACAGGGTTCCATCCCTGTGAGGCTGGGCTGTGACTTCTCAGTGACCCAGTATACTGGCCTCAGCCCTGTGAGTGACATTGGCAGCCGGGTGTGGGCCAAAAACTAGTCTGGGAAGACACACCCCTGGACACCCTAATGTTCCTCCTCTGACTTCCCACCTGAAAGCTAGTTCATACCCGAACTAGCTCCCCAGACATCCCTAGGCCCAGGGTGACTGGGAGTTGGCAAGCCCTGAGTGTCACAAGAATTCCTAGGCTGCCTCTCGGTCACTTGTGATGCTGTCACTCCTCAGCAACCATTCAGCATCACTGCATACCCAATGCTGGGGACACACATGTAAACAAATCACACAGGAGCCTCTAGCTGCATAGAAGCCATGTTTCTTTTTGGAAAATGCAAGGCGCCTGCTCCCATACACATTTGGAGTGGGGTGAGGCAGGATGGAGGCTCCAGAAGCCTGTGGTCTGTCAGTGCAGAGGGTAGGGTCACTCTCTACCTCTCTGTGACTAAACCAGGAAGGCTTCTAGGAGGACAGGAACCTGTGAGCCACCTTCCTTGGAGGCTGCAGTACACTAAGAAGGCTCTGGGTTCAATTGGGGCACAGAACCTCAACCTTGGAGGCTAGGCAGGGCTGGTTAAGGCCTGGAAGAGGAATTATAATCACTGACCCCACAAAATTAATTAATGAGGGTCAAGCAAAAAAGGACAGGGACAAGGATCTCTCATGAGGACCTCCCTGAATTGCATGCCTCTGTCTGACCCAAGGGGACAACCTTGATCTTTCTAAGCCATGATGACCTAGCTGCCCCACATCGTACTGGAAAGAACCAGAAGCCATGAGCCAGAGGGGAAATCTAGAATCCCAGAGCAGTTTGGGATTTAGGACCCTGGTGGAAGCCAGTCCTCAAGAGTCAGGGCTCTCTCTAGCCCTGGTTATGTCACCCTAGTCTTGCTGAACCTGAGTCCAAGCCAGGTGTACAGGGAGCTGAAGTTCACAGACTGGCTGTGGGGGATAGTTGTCACCTGTAGTAGGTGGGGGAGAGGGAGGACCAGTGGAGTAACAGCAGTTTTTTCTTCCAAAAAGGGGGACCCAGTCGCCTGAGGCGAGCCCAAAGGATGAGTGGATCAGAACCATTTGCCTCTTGTGCGGTCCAGGGATGCTCCCCCAGGGCTCTGTGGTGTTGATGACTGGGAGTGCTCCCAGTGGTACCCCTTTAAATCAGAACGGCGGTCACCTTAGCAGAGCCCCTGTATGGATGTCAGTGGGGAAGAGACCAACTGGACTCCCACAAAGATGAAGATCAGCAGTGATCTCAACTGGACCCTCACAGGGATGAGATTTAAGGCCACCCCCGGCAGGACTTTTAGAAGGGTCATGACCAAGGCATCTTCAGCTGGAAGGTCATGGAAACCAGAATCAGATGGGAATCAACAAGAGTACAGGTCTACCCTCCTGGGGATCAGGGGCCTTCCCAGAGAATCACTGTGGAATGACTTTGGTCAGTGGTTGTTCAAGTGGGCTCCTGCCCCATGGTAACAGTGCCAAAGATGCCCTGCCAGGCCCTAATCTGAAGAACTGGGTGCTTTCCATGCATCCTGTTAAGACCCCCAGGATGACACCGAGGTTCTCAAGCCTGGAAACAGAGCCTGTGGCACCAAGGCATTTATTGCGGCCCCCACAGCCTCCTCCAGCCCCCTGACCGTGGGGTCCAGCCGGGGCCATTCTCTGTCCCCCATGTGTGGTCCGATGGCTTGTAAGGTGTCCCTTCTTCCTCCACTGGGTCCTCAGGGGCCCCCTCTGGCTCCAGCGCGTCCTCCACGGCCTCTGGCAAAGTGTTGTCGTCCTGGTCAGAACCCATGGGGGGCGGTGTCCAGGGCACTCCTGGCGTTGGCCGTGGTGGGAACCAGAAGCCGGGCGCAGGAGCCAGTGCCACAAGCTGAGGCCGCACAGGACCGGAAGAGGAGGCATGTGGTATGAGGAAGAAGATGTAGACCCCAGAAACCACAAGGCCAGCGGCCACCAGCACTGCCAGCGCCACCGCTGCGTTGAAGGCCCAGGCCGGGCTGCTCAGCGTCAGGCGTCGGGATAGCGGGCGGCCGAGGCGCAGCGGCGGCGGCGGTGGTGGGGCGCGCGCGGCACGGCTCTTGCGTGGCCCGGGTGGCGGCGGCGGCGGCCGCAGGTAGAGCAGCCCGCGGCGGCGGTCGAAGCGCACGGAGCCCTGGCGCAGCGGCGGCGCTCGCGCGTCGCGGGGCAGCAGGCCGGGCTGCGTGGGCAGCGCGGGCAGCCCGCGGCGTGGGGCCAGGCGCGTGGGCGCGCGGCACACTGGACAAGCTACCGCGTCGCCGCCGCCTGCCGTAGCCAGCGACAGGCGAGCCAGGCACTCGAGACAGAAGACGTGGCCGCAGTCCAGACGTTTGGGCAGCTTGAACACGCCATCGAAGGGCGACACGCAGATGAGGCATTCCATAGGGGACGCAGGGGGCAAGATGGGGCCAGAGCCGGGGCTGCCATCGCCCTCCTCCTCTGCGTCCTCGTCCTCTCCTCGGCTCTGGGAGCGCGGAGCGGACAGCGCGCCTGGAGAGCCCAGGCCCGAGCTGTGAGAGGCCCGGCTACGGCGAAGCCAGGGCGGCCGCGGGCAGGGCATCCGGACCGGACCAGCGAGGAGAGACAGTCAAGCCGGGAAGGGACTGTGGAGGGCATCTGGGGCACCACCGAGGACTCCAGGGACGAGCGGGAGTAGACTCTGGAGATCACCTGAACAGAGATATCGTCCAGAGAAGAGGTAGCAAGAGCCAAAGAAGAGCAGAGATGACATAGGAGGGGACAGAAATGAGACCTCGAGTAGACCCATAAGGGTCCGCAGATCCTAAGGTAGAGGTTGGGAGGCGGGGCCCAGAGACAAACGGAGGAAGAGACTGAAACTGCTTTGAAGATGGGAAGAATCCATCACCGAGAGGGTCAGAAGTTGCTGGCCAGGCCGTAAGATTCCAGGGAGGACCTATTGGGAACTGGGATGATAACTTTCTCCAGAAGAGGTAGGATTCCTGAACCACAGAGGGGTGCCAAACAGCAGAGCAAAATTAGGATAAGGCTTCCCAGATACTAACTGACCCTATCCAGTCTGGGGGGACCGACCTACCTACCTGTGGACACCTCGTCCCTCCAGCCAGTGGCGCGTACCTCTGGTTCTTAATCTCTGGCTGGCTTGTCTCTGGGTACACAAGGGCCCCTCCCCTTAGGAGGGTTCCTGACCTGGGGCCACCCCCTCCAGGTTCTCAGGTACTAGATGAACTCGTTCGGCAGCCTGCCCCGCCCCTCTGGCCCATCCAGCCAGAATGACCCAAGCCTGACTTAGCCCGGATGTTGGGGGTGGATCTAAGGTTATGGCACAGACCACCCTACAGAATCCACCAAGCCACTAGCTGTAGCACGAATGGTTTCCAGCCTGTCTTGCTAGTCTGACTTTGCATGGGGAATATGCAGCTCCAGGTGGCAGTAGCTTGCTGTGTAGGGTGTATACAGGGTTTAGCTGCTGTCACAAACATACGTAGATGAGCAGCAGCCTGGGAAGTATGCTGTAATTCCAGTGGCCCATGCCTGTAATCCTAGCTACTCTAAAGATCAGGAGTATCTGGGTTTGAAGCCAGCCTGTGCAGTTTGTGAGAATCTACCGAGAACACTCAGTACAAAACATGGCTGGCAGACTTGCTCAAGTGGCAGAGCACCTGCCTAGCTAACATGAGTCCGAGGTCAAACCCCAGGACCTCAAGAGAATGAAGCCTGCACACAACTTAGAGGGTACACAGCTAGACAGACCAGCCTCTCCCTGGGGAAGCCTCTAGGAACCATGACCTGAGAGGTCAGGGTCACCTAGGCCTCTTGGGAACCCAAGTACCTTCCCAGACCAGAGCAGCATGTGATATGCCAGGTCCTCTGAGGTCGGGGATAAACTCTTCACTGTTATTTCTATTATCTGTTGGGACACTCTAGGCCATTGAGCTCATACTCTGTGACTACCTTTTAGTCCTGAGGTGGAATGGGTCTGAGTCAGTGGTACTCCCCAGGTGAACTCAGGACACCAGGCTATCCCAACCCCCTACAAGAACTGACAACCACATAGGCAGGTGGAGCTGCCCCAAAGGGCAGACAATTTATTAGGCAGCAACTGGGGAATCAACGGTTGGACTTGGCCACACGCTCCAGCTCGTCCTTCTTCTTGATGGCATAGGAGTTGGAAGAGCCCTGCAAGGAGACAGATGATTAGCTCTAGGTGCTAGAAGACCATCCCCCCAAATGCCCAACCTTAAACCTATGCCAAACCTACCTTGGCAGCATTGATGAGCTCATCTGCCAGGCACTCAGCTATGGTCTTGATGTTCCGGAAGGCAGCCTCACGGGCACCTGTGCACAGCAGCCAGATGGCCTAGAGAGCACAGGCAAGGGTCAGACTAGGCTGGCAGAAGAGTCATCCTCCAGTAACCTGGAGGACCTCAACATTGGCTGTCACCATAGACAAGAAACACGAAGATGACATCTTGCCAGTTATCAGATCAGAGGGTTGAAAAAACCCGTGTCAGGACACAGGCTAAGCCTGGATCCTCAAGACCTGCCACAATAGCAAAATGTGATATACGTCCATAACCTGGACCCCTGTCTGACAAGAACAGTTATAAAGGGCATGATGAAAACAGATAAATGACTGCTTTGCTATCCTATTGCTATTAAATTACTCATGGGCAGAATCATGGGGGCAGATCAGCCTTGCTCCTAAAATACCCGCTCAGGAATTTAGGGAAAAGTCAGAATGACTGCAACTGATCCTTGGATATTTTTGTTTGGCCCAAAGGAAAAAAGTACAGCGCAAAACTGTATGCTAGAAATGAAAGCAGACTTTGGAGGGGGCCCAGAGCCAGAATCTGCCCTGCACAGGGTGGGAATTCAGGAAGTTTCCTGGAGGAAGTGAGGCTCTAGGTAAAGCATGCAAACAGGAACAAGCCTTTCTGCCCTAGGCAGGATTCCACCAACTCCTGGTGGCAGTTCCTGCCCTGCCACCTGCACAAGCCCCAGACCCACCTGATTCACTCGGCGCAGTGGGGACACATCCACAGCCTGCCGTCTCACTGTTCCAGCTCGCCCAATACGAGTTGAGTCCTCCCGGGGACCACTGTTAATGATGGCATTCACCAGGACCTGTAGAGGGTTCTGTGAGAGAAGGGGGCTATGAGCCTGATGTCTGGTCCCAGGTGCTCCTCCCCAATCCTCAACTCTGAACAGGATGACCTGGCATGCATACTGTGGGGCTTTGGCAAGTACCCAGGGCATAGCCTTGCCACAAAGCCTACCTCACCAGTGAGCAGGTGGATGATCTCAAAGGCATGCTTGACAATGCGCACAGTCATGAGCTTCTTGCCATTGTTCCGACCGTGCATCATCATGGAGTTAGTGAGACGCTCCACGATGGGGCACTGTGCTTTGCGGAAGCGCTTGGCGGCATAGCGCCCTGCACTGTGGGGCAGGTACTTGGCATACTTCTCTTTGACTGCAATATAATCCTAGAACAGCAGGAGAAGGAATGTGAAGGGTCAGTCAGAAGCAGAATAGGCAGGCCTCAGCCAGGAACCAGGGTAGCCCACTCAAGGTAGCCCTCAGCTAAGTGCAATCCCAGTTGCAGCCACCTGCTTTGAGAAAATAAAACCTAAAATGATTTGCCAAGTCACTTAGAAGAGTACTTCCTTTATTATGGAAGTGAGGAATGTGATTCCAGTCTTTTACAAGTGTTCCTCTGGACATTTCTGACAATTTTTTTGTTGGGAGGAGAGCTGTCCTGTGTAACATAGGATGTTTACATTTAGCAGCACTAGTTTGCCAGCAGCCACTCCTATGAGGGTTTTTTTTTTTTTTTGGTGGTACTGACATTTGAACTACTTTACCAGCCCTTTTTGGTGATTTTTTTTTTTTGAAATTGAGTCTTACAAACTATTTGCCCAGGCTGGCATCAAACAGCAATCCTCCTGAGTAACTAGGATTATAGGCATGAGACCCCAGAGCCCAATCTCCTTGAGTTTTGACAACTAAAAATGTATCCAGATATTGCCTAGTATTCCCTAATGGGGAAAACGACCACCCAGACCAGAGGATCGTAGCTTTAGAACAGTGTCTAGAAACATGCCAAAATATTAATCTTGAACAAGAACAGCAGACAAAATTAGAGGAAGCTATGTGTATGCAAGTCACAAAATGTACACATGGCCATTCTAGTATTCATGTGATACAAAATTTTTTTTTTTTAATGTGCTACTGGGGTTTGAACTGAGGGCCTATATCTTGAGCCACTCCATCAGCCCTTTTTTTGAGACAGGGTCTCCTGAACTGTTTGTCTGGCCCACAGATGTGTTTTGACTAATGAAATGATGGGGAAAAGAACACAGGAGCCTGAAATTCAGTTCAACATCTACCTTGGAGAGAAGGGCCTACATATCTGGTTCAAACCAGTGAGCACTCCAGTGCTACACTGATTTTTACTTTCCTATACCCTAATAGCAGCCACAAAATGTTTATAATAGACCAAGGTACAGTGAAAAATTCTTAATTTTTAAAGAGTCGTGTAAAAAAGAACCATATAAATAAGTAATTGAGACCCAATGTGGCCTGTGAAGCCCAAAACATTTACCATCTAGCCTTTAACAATTTGTGGCTGGGGGTTGGGGCTCATGTTAAAAACAAAAACAAAACAACAACAAAAAAACACCACACTTCAATTATCCTTTAGGTGTGTGAGTCCTGTGGTAGAGGCAACAAATGTTTTAATTCCTTCTAAAACATAAAGGGAAAAACACAATAAGCCTGATTTATATTCATCTTTATACCAATGTAGTCACAAAGTGTAACTTTTATTAATGAAGAGCCTATAAAAGCAAAGCTCCTAAGGTCCACAACATTCATGAAGTTTTGTGGGCAAAGAAAAAAAGCTATGTGTGAGGGATACAACTATGACTTACTAATAAGAATACATGCTAAAGGTCCTGAGTTCCACCATCCTGGCGCTAAGGAGGGATGGTGGAACTCCATTTCTAATTTCAAAACTTTATAGTCTAGAGAAACACACACACCCCTGGCCAACTTATTTTTGGTAAGGATGCCAAGGCCATTCAATTGGTTAAACAGTCTTTTCATCAAATGGTGATAGATAACTGGATATCCACATAAAAAAGAATGACACTGGACTCCTACATTTTAAAATGGGTGAATTATATGTTTCACTCCCCCAAAAAACAAAACCAAAAAACCCAACACACAACAGTATACTCGGATATGGGCAGAAAAAACCTGCAGTGAGTCTGAGGATGTAAGTTAGTGCCAGAACACTTGCCCATCACACACAAGGATCTGAGTTCAATTCCCAACACCAAAAAACCCCAAACCAACAAAAATCACAGAACCACTGTAGCAACCTTTGGGCAGGATATAAGAAAGAGAGAATATGGTGGTCTAGGGATCTCTCTCCTTTACCTATCCTACTGGAAAAATTGATAACCGAGCTAGGTACTGGTGGCTAACTCCAGAAGGCAAGAGATCAGGAGGATTGCGGTCAAAGCCAGCCCAGGCAAATAGTTTGTGAGATTCCTATCTCAAAAAATCCCTTTACAAAAAAAGGTATGGTGGAGTGGCTCAAAGGTGTAGGTTGTGAGTTCAAACCCCTGTACTGCAAAAGTAAAAAAGAACTGACACCTGCTCTCAACCCCCAACCGAAACCAACCACTATGTCCCCCTCACCTGCAGGGAAATGTCATTGATCTGCACGTCATCTGTGCTCCACTTCCCAAAGAGTTTGATGTCAGGGGTCTCTGCCACTGCTGGTGCAGCTGTCTCCCACTCGGTCATCCTGGTGACAGGGTAAAGGTATGAACAAACTGTCAGAGCCCAGTCAGCCTGGCACACTGTCATACTCACCTGCAACTGAGACTGACCCCCATCCCGTGGTGAACTGGGGAGTCAGAAAAGACCACAGAAAATTGTAACATCTCTCTCAGCCTCAGGAAAACTACTTAGCTGTAATAAGTTCTGCTTCTTATCCAAGACTTGGCAATCACCTAGTCAACAGCTGCTGCATGGAACGCGCCATAGTGGCTACGCAGGTGATGCTAAACATCCCACCATTCCATCAGTCGGGAATCAAATCCCATCCAAGTCAATTACACAGTCGTCGACCCTGGGATAATCAACAAACTGCTTTGAACTTAGCTTCTTTATCAGCAAAATAGCATCAAGGACCACTGTACGAATTCTGCGTAATAACAAATGCAAATGTTTGCATTCTGGTGACACTAGAGAGACGCTAGGGGCTGCTAGTGAGAGGGAATCGTGTATAAAGCAAAAAACGCTTCTTGGAGCTAAGAAAACCAGAAATTCCTATCCAGGTGTTTAGAGCCCAAATCAGTATCCCAAAGCCCCGCTATGTCGACAGCACAAACAAGAAGGTAAGAGGGAGCTGGAGATGTAAGTGGCAGAACGCCTGCCTAGCAAGCGCAAGGCCTTGAGTTCAACCCCCAGTACCACCAAAATAAACTCAAAGTAAAAAGGAAAGACAAGCAAATAGTAACTATCCACGCACATTTCCTGGGGACCCTTTTTCCGGAGATAGAGATGAAGCCTAGAGAAGGAAAACCTAACCTCGGACCCTCCCAAAGCACTCCAGAAGACGTCCCCGGAAGACCCTGGACAGTCTTTTGTTGCCGTAACCCCGCAGCAGTCTCACCTGAAGACTCAGTCGGAGCCTCCCTGTAGCTCCGCTTGCACCACGCGCCGCCTTGACACAGACAGGAAAAGGCCGCGCGATGCAGGCTGACGCTTTTAAGAGGAACGAAAACTTCCGGGTCAGCGTTGGCGACGCATAAGGTTTTAGCGTGTTCATGAGCCAATCTGAAACGAGTATGAAAGGAGCCCATTGCGCCGAACAGGACGCGCTCATCTCGGGCGCATGCGGATTTGAAGAAGCGGACCCACAAACAAGCAAGCCTGCCAGTTCTTGTGGACCTAAGCACAAGCGCAGAGATGTCAGAGAGGTCAACGCCGCCATGTCTAATAAGGGCAGAAGTAGGGTCTGCGCTCCGTAGGTTAGGCCTCTGACCTCACACACCACCCTTGATGGATTTCGAGCAGCATCCTCTTATTCCTCGTCGCCTTCGCAGCTGCTAACGCGCGCTCCAGGTCTGGATTTGACGTTCGTGACTGCCATCCGCTGGTTCCCGGTCGCTTCGCGCGTCCCTCCCCCGGTCCGGCACTTTGTGCTCAGCGAATCCGGAGGTTCAGGCAGCGGCTTCCTTCTGTTTCCGTCCCACATGGTCACTCCCGGCCACGACCTCAGCCTCTAGTGCCCAGGCATCGCGTCCGGCCGGAGGAAGGGAGGACGCCCAGACAAGAGGCCCGAGGTCTTGGGGTGGGAGGCTCAAAGGGGATGCAGGGCTGGCAGACCAGGGACTCCTTGGGGGAAGTCTCCACACCCGGCTCCTAGAGTTGCTTCTCTGAACTACACTGAGCTCTGGAGGGATGAGACTACAGCCACAAAATAGAGATCAGTTGCCCACACAGCCCCCTGTCCCGCCGCCAGGTGCACCAAGAAAAGCCTCTTGTAAACAGGGCCGAGTAGTTCCCAGAACAATCTCGGGGTCTTTGGTGGTATAAAGCTTCCTTCTCTGGGCCTCAGTTCACGCTGTGGGGCACAGTAAGCCTACACCCTTAGGCAGAAAACTATGGGGCGGGGAGGGGGGTGCCTGATGAAGTGGCTCAAGTGGTAGAGCACGTGCCTAGCAAGCGTGAGGACCTGAGTTCAAATCTCAGTACAGCTCCACCAAAAAAAAGTTTAAAAAAAAAAACACAAACACCAGTGCCGCCAAAGGAAAAAAAAAAATTAAGTCAGTGAACTCGGAAAATTATGGGGCTGTGCCCCGAAGGTGGCTTTGGGGGCTTCCTCACCTTGCTTTACTTCAAAAGCTAACAGGGCTGGAGGTGTGGCTCAAGTGGTAGAGCACCTGCTTAGCAAGCTGGAGGCCCTGAATTCCATTACTGACAAAAAATAAATAAGTGAAAATTTAAAAATTACTCACCCAAGCTGACACGGCCACCACTGAATCTGTTTCTCCTTCAGCATAGAAGTGAGAACATAACCAAAAAAAAAAGAAATGAGAACACAATCACATAGTTTTTTTTTTTTTGGCAGTACTGGGGTTTGAACTCAGGGTCTCCACCATGTGAGCCACTCCACCAGTCCAACATGATCACATAAAAGTCCAGTTTAGACTGGGTGGCTGGTCTCTGTGGTCACTTCATTGGACATCTTCATAGACCATACAAAAATGACCCACCAGGTGGCAGAGGGAGGTGAGGGGTCCTGGGCATGGCCCTGTTGTTGAACAGGGAGCATTGCAGAGGTTGCCCTGCACAGATAAGATGCTGCCAGGCCAAGGGTAAACTGGGTCCTCAGGCCCCTAGGATGCTGGGACAAGATCCAGAGTCTAACTTAATAGTTGTAGGACTGCTGGTATTATGTCCAGACTGGATAGTGGCCTTGAGGGTTCTTACTTCCTGGGTGTGCTGTAAAGTATAGAATAGTGCCTGTAAAGTGTAGGTTCAACTTCCTAAATTTGGGCTGACAAGTGAAGCCCAAAGAAGGCGTTTAGATTCCACAGCCAGAATCTTGTGTACCACTGGTGTGTCACCCATCCTCTTGCAGTCTCAGTTAATGTACTTTAAAATGAGTTATTCATTTACCAGAGTTTTATGGAGCTCTGCTCTATGTCAGGTTCTAAACAAAAAACCCTAACTACTTCCAGCTGTTGGAACTGAGGCAGGCTAGTAACAGGAAAATAACCCACCATAGGACCCCCTTCTCTCCCTCTCTCTCTCTCTCTCTTTTTTTTTTTCTGGTGGTGCTGGGGTTTAAACCAGGGCCTACACCTTGAGCAACTCTACCAGCCTTTTTTTGTGAGGATAGGGTCTTGCAAACTATTTGCCCAGACTGGCTTCAAACTGTGATCCTCCTGATCTCTGCCTCCTGAGTAGCTAGGATTACAGGCATGAGCCACCAGCGCCTGGCTGGGACTCCCTTCTCTTAAGCAAATAGATACCCCAAGCTAGACTTTTTTTCTACTACTCCCCCAGCACCACCCTGAGCCATCTCTAGAACAATAAATCCCAAGTTGTACGTACCCTGGCAGTCATAAATATCTTTGCAAGAAAGTGTCCAGAGGGTGCTCTGAGCTGGATTTACCTGGTAAAAGGGAGGTCTGCCCCCTTTTGATCTCTCTGGGGACTTAAAGTCCTCTGCTTAAGACCTTATGAATATCGGTGGCATCTCATACAAACAATTAAAGGCTTGGAAATTAGCATAAGCACATGTACAGAACATCCCATGTTATGTGATGAGGTGTGTTAATTAAATCTCCCAGCCATCTGATCACCTTCCTATAAGGACTGCCCAGATTTTCCACTTTACAACATATAAATTGGTCTTTAAAAATATTGGTCAATGCTGTGGTGCTACAGGGCAGGAGCCCACCACCTTTTCTCTTGTGGTGCTTTCTCTTACTCTTTCTTCCCTTTTCTTTCAGTAAAGTTTTGTTACTATTTTGCAATTTGTGTCTCTGTTTAGTTCTTTGTTCAGGTGACATAAGATCTTGGGACCACTCAGCCCAGTAACAGAACTACCAGCTGAGGGTCTAAGTTAGAACAGGGGCTACACACAGTTTGAGCTTACTAAAGTGGTGTGGTTCTTTGCTGCTCCTTAGAAGATAACCCGTCCTATCTATTAGGAGGACAAGGGGGTTGCTACAGTGTTGTGACAGCAAAAATGTGAAGCCTCCTGATTTTATGTCTTTTTCTAGAAGAAATAGGTACTTATTGGAGAAAATGCAGGGAAGGTATATGGGATCACAAAGGTTATAAAGCAAGAAGGCCCATACCCCCAAGACACAGTCTGGTTGACTTGAATGCCAGAACTACTTCCCTTGTGGGCTCTCTTTTGCATTCTGTTTCCACTTGGCAACCTCAGTGTGGAGTCTTGGATCCCTCAGGCTTAGTGGAAACTGAATGGGGTGGGAAAGGGATGAGGCTCTTTAACAGGGTCATGGGGTGAGGAGAAGGGGCAGATTTCAGGTCTTGCTAAGTGATTGGCCTTTTAACCTAGACAGATGGGGCTGGGGATGCAGGCCAGTCCATCTGCTGGGTTTCTGTCTGGACACCTGGCCCTTGAGGAAGGGAAGGGGGAATGTCTCTAACTTGAGTCAGAACATGTAGGCTCCTGTGTCTAGAAGTCAAGTCCAGCCATGGAGTTTCAAATACCTGGCCAGTTTCCCAAAGAGGAAAATGCCTATGCTGCTTAGAGCAGCCAGGGGAGCTTGTGAAAACTGAAGTCAGGCTTTGTCCCTCCCCTGCTTAGACCCCTCCGTGGTTACTGTGTCATTCACAGGAAAAGTGTACCATGGCCTGCTGGATCCCCTGGGTATGGCCCCATCACCCTTCAGCCTCCTCATGACTTTTGCACTTGCAAAAGTCTCTCCCAACCTGCTGGTGTGGAGGTGTGGCTCAAGTGGTAGAGTGCCTGCCTAGCAAGCATGAGGCCCTGAGTTCAAACTCCAGTACTGAAAAAAACAAAACAAAAAAACCCTGCTTTTCACCGAAAGATATCAAGCCAAGCTCTGCCTTGAATCACACTTTTTCCATGAGGCCTCCTCTGACCACTCTATTTACTGTATCTTTTGTTGTTTTTGTTTTGAGACAGGATCTTGCTTTGTAGTCCAGACTGGCCTCAAACTCACAGGCACTGTAGTACTTAAACCACGTCCCAAGCCCTTTTTTGCTTTATTTTTCTGGTGGGGTTTTATGTTTTTCCCTGGGGCTAGCCTCAGACCATAATCCTCCTACCTACAGCCTTCTTAGCAACTGGGATCACTTGTGCTTATTGACATGGAGAATCACTAACTTTTTGCCAACGCTGACCTTCAACTGTGATCCTCCCAATCTCTGCCTCCAGAGTAACTAGGATTGCAAGCATTAGGCACCGCACCTGACTGTTCTCAGAGTCTTGTCCTACTGCCTCTGCCTCTTGAGCTACTGAAGACATGAAGAGCAAGTAGAGTTAGCAGCACCTTTGTGACTAGGGGACTGTGGTTCTCTAAGAGGGCCGCACATATTTGAATCACCTGGGGAGCTCGACGCCACACGAAATTTCATTTCATCAGCCTGTAGAGTAGCCCGCTCACTGGGACGTTTCAGGGCACCCCAGGTATCTCGCCACGTGTACCAGAGGCTGGAGGGAGTGGTGAATAAAGAGTATGGCTAAGGGTACAGGGTTTCTTTCAGGAGTGATAAAAGTGTTCTGAAACTAGGCAGTGGTGTT
Source organism: Castor canadensis (assembly GCF_047511655.1). NCBI lineage: Eukaryota > Metazoa > Chordata > Mammalia > Rodentia > Castoridae > Castor > Castor canadensis. The sequence continues at coordinate 31,998,392 of NC_133401.1, read as the reverse complement.
GGTTGCATGACTTTGTGGGTATATTTTAAAACACTGAATTGCACACCACAAAATAATTTTGTAGTATATGATTACGTTCCTATATAAAACATCACAACAGAGCCAGGCGCACGCAGTTAGCCGAAAGTGGCTGGGAAACGCTGGCCCTTTCAGGGTCGGACTCCTCGGAAGCCTTATTAGGCGCAAGAACTATCAATAATCTTTCTGGCCAATCTGCCGCCTTGCTGCGCCTAGTGGGTGGGATGGCAAGTCCTTCCTGGACGCCATCTTGACGACACAGGTCGAACCTCACTGGGGCGGGAGTGGGGGAGGGGGGGGAATCGGCTGCCTTTGCTGCCGTGACAACCAGTTTTCCTACTCTCACATCTTACAGCTAGCATCAAAGTGGGACGCAGCGGAACTACATTTCCCAGCAGCCCTCGCGCGGGCTCTTGCCCTTCCGTGCAGCGGTCCCAAAACCTCAGTGCCACAGACGCCTGGAGGAGGCGAAAGGAAAGCTGGGCGCTGTGTGCGCGTCGGGGACCAGGAGACCCGTGGGGGCTGCCTCCAGCGAGTAAGTGGTATTCTGTTCGTACTGCCAACCAGACCGTCAAGCCTGGGGTCCTTTAGGCACTTAGTACGCCTTCACCACCCCCGAGCGCTGGATCCAGGCGGAGGCATAAAGCAGCGCACTTCCGGTCCGTTTGTTCTGGTCGGGATGGACCATAGTGCTCTGGTCCTTCAGTTCCGGAGAGGTTTGCGGGCTGTAATTCTGGTTTCTGCGTCTGCTGTTGTAAATGGGAGACAGAGGTCCACGAGGGGAGGCCTACGCCTCTCGGAACCAAACCCATCTCCTTACAGTAGCCTACGCTGTCCCCCCTTCTGTCTCCAGTCCCGCTTCCTGACTTGCACTTGCTGTTTCCCTTCCTAGTTGCCACCTGGCGGCTCTTCGTTTTTTTGTTTCTTTTTGGTGTGTGTGGGTGGGGGGCCTCAACTGAGGGCCTACCCCTGGATCCACTCCAGCCCGTTTTTGTGACGGGTTGTTTGAGATAAGGTCTCGCGAACTATTTTGCCCGGGCTGGCTTCGAACCGCGATCTTCCTGATCTCTGCCTCCTGAGTAGCTGAGATTACAGGCGTGAGCCATGGGCGCCCAGCTGTGGCTCCGCTTCAGATTCGGCTCCAATGTTCCCACCTCAAAAAGGCTGGAGCCAGCCGCCGCCTTCCTCGCCCACGTTGTGGAGCTGCTCGCAGTTGGATGTTCTTCATGTCTTTTTCTCCTAAAATGTCTCCTTGTTCGTTTTTTCTCTGCACTCACCTCATGTGTCCTGTTTTATTATTATTTTTTTTTTCGTGCATGCTAGGCAAACGCTCAACAACCGAGCTACATGCCCAGCCCAGGCCTGTGTGTTGAAGGTTGCTTTTCCATGAGGCCCAACCCGGAAGGATGGAGGTTTCATGGAGAGAACAAGCAGAGAATGGAGTCGTGCCTGCAGGTTGAGTACATTCTTCTTGCCCTACTGTGTCGTGCACAGCTGTCGCCACCGCGTGTACCTTGTACAATAGGACAGACAGGAACTGTCAGTGGGAATGAGGTTGTCCTGTGACACAGAGAGGTGAAGCCACCTCGAATTGGGCACCCTGCCACACCTCAAACCCACCCTGCATATCCTCTTGGGTTGACAAGACCTCACTGAGCAGCGTCCAGATTCCTTGAGGGAGTTGAAAACACTAAACTTCTTGTGTATACCCTTGCCCATTGGCTCTGCAAGGCTCAGCCTTGGACACCTTAATTTCTCAGGTCCCCTGTGCCCTAAGGTGGTTGCTCTGCAATCTGCCCTCAACACCAGCAACCCTGGGAACAGTTTGAAACGATTGGCATGGAAAAGGTGTATGCTATTCCTAGCCAGAGCAATTAGGCAAGAAGAAGGAATAAAAGGAATACAAATAGGTAAGGAAACTGTCAAAATATCCCTATTTGCAGACGACATGATCCTATACCTTAAAGACCCAAAAAATTCTACTCAGAAGCTTCTAGACATCATCAATAGCTATAGCAAGGTAGCAGGATATAAAATCAACATAGAAAAATCATTAGCATTTCTATACACTAACAATGAGCAAACTGAAAAAGAATGTATGAAAACAATTCCATTTACAATAGCCTCAAAAAAAATCAAATACCTAGGTGTAACCCTAACAAAAGATGTGACAGACCTCTACAAGGAAAACTATACACTTCTGAAGAAAGAGATTGAGGAAGACTATAGAAAGTGGAGAGATCTCCCATGCTCATGGATTGGTAGAATCAACATAGTAAAAATGTCGATACTCCCAAAAGTAATCACATGTTTAATGCAATTCCCATCAAAATTCCAATGACATTTATCAAAGAGATTGAAAAATCTACCTTAAATTTATATGGAAACACAAGAGGCCACGAATAGCCAAGGCAATATTCAGTCAAAAGAACAATGCAGGAGGTATCACAATACCTGACTTCAAAGTATATTACAAAGGAATAACAATAAAAACAGCATGGTACTGGCACAAAAACAGACATGAAGACCAGTGGAACAGAATAGAGGACCCAGATATGAAGGCACACAACTATAACCAACTTGTCTTTGACAAAGGAGCTAAAAATATACAATGGAGAAATAGCAGCCTCTTAACAAAAACTGCTGGGAAAACTGGTTAGCAGTCTGCAAAAAACTGAAACTAGATCCATGTATATCACCCTATACCCAGATTAACTCAAAATGGATCAAGGATCTTAATATCAGACCCCAAACTCTAAAGATGATACAGGAAAGAGTAGGAAATACTCTGGAGTTAGTAGGTATAGGTAAGAACTTTCTCAATGAAACCCCAGCAGCACAGCAACTAAGAGGTAGCATAGATAAATGGGACCTCATAAAGCTAAAAAGCTTCTGTTCATCAAAAGAAATGGTCTCTAAACTGAAGAGAACACCCACAGAGTGGGAGAAAATATTTGCCAGCTACACATCAGACAAAGGACTGATAACCAGAATATATAGGGAACTTAAAAAACTAAATTCTCCCAAAACTAATGAACCAATAAAGAAAGGGCAAGTGAACTAAACAGAACTTTCTCAAAAGAAGAAATTCAAATGGCCAGAAAACACATGAAAAAATACTCACCATCTCTAGCAATAAAGGAAATGCAAATTAAAACCACGCTAAGATTCCACCTCACCCCTGTTAGAATAACCATCATCAGCAACACCACCAACAACAGGTGTTGGCGAGGATTCAGGGAAAAAGGAACCCTCTTACACTGTTGGTGGGGATGTAGACTAGTACAACCACTCTGGAAAAAAATTTTGAGGCTACTTAAAAAGCTAGACATTAATCTACCATTTGATCCAGCAATACCACTCTTGGGGATATACCCAAAAGACTGTGACACAGGTTACTCCAGAGGCACCTGCACACCCATGTTTATTGTGGACTATTCACAATAGCCAAGTTATGGAAACAGCCAAGATGCCCCACCACTGACGAATGGATTAAGAATATGTGTTATCTATACACAATGGAATGTTATGCAGCCACGAAGAAGAATGAAATGTTATCATTCGCTGGTAAATGGATGGAATTGGAGAACATCATTCTGAGTGAGGTTAGCCTGGCCCAAAAGACCAAAAATTGTATGTTCTCCCTCATATGTGGACATTAGATCAAGGGCAAACACAACAATGGGATTAGACTATGAGCACATGATAAAAGCAAGAGCACACAAGGGAGGGGTGAGGATAGGTAAGACACCTGAAAAATTAGCTAGCATTTGTTGCCCTTAATGCAGAGAAACTAAACCAGATACCTTAAATGCAAGTGAGGCCAATAGGAAAAGGGGAACAGGTACTAGAGAAAAGGTTAGATCAAAAAGAATTAGCCTAGAAGGTAACACCCACGCACAGGAAATCAATGTGAGTCAATGCCCTGTATAGCTATCCTTATCTCAACCAGCAAAAACCCTTGTTCCTTCCTATTATTGCTTATACTCTCTCTACAACAAAATTAGAAATAAGGGCAAAATAGTTTCTGCTGGGTATTGAAGGGGTTGGGGGGAGAGGGAGGGGGTGGGGCAGGGGGGAGAAATGAACCAAGCCTTGTATGCACATATGAATAATAAAAGAAAAAAAAACAAATAAATAGAAAAAAAAAAAAGAAAAGGTGTATGCTCACCTGTAGCAAACAGGAGGTCACTGTCGTCCTGGGACAGCTATAATGTAGGGCTGGGGCAGGCTCCCCAGCTCTAGGGACCTGGAAGCCCAGATTATTCTTGCCATGCATAGCCTCAATGCTTGGGCCATGGCCAGAGAATATCCTGGTATGTGTGGAGTAGTTAGATGGTGAAGGCTGGGAGCGGGGGCCTGTTTTTGGTGCTGGGAGGCAGGTTCTTTCAGAAGTAGAGGGCAGAGGAGCCACCCATGTCAGCAGGGCATCTAGGAAGTTTCCTGGAAATGCTCTGTATATGTGGCTAACAGACATCTCCCAGCCCCCGACTTCTCATGAGTTCAAGGTCCTTTCCTGCCAGGTGGAGGCTGCTGCTCTTCCAGCAACAACTGGCTTCCTTCTGACCTTCTGTCCAGGCAGGGCACAGTCATTTTGACTTCCCATTACAAGGGATCAGGTGAATCCTCCCCATGACCCACCTACTTTTTATCAGGGGTGCTGGAGCAGTCACTAACAGTTTATTAGTTGTCTGTGACTGATTGCCACACTGGTAATTACCAAAACTGTGTGACCTTAAAAGAAAGAGGCACCTGGTAGCCTGGTGTGGTGGCATACACCTGTAATCCTAGCACTCAGGAGGCTGAGGCAGGAGGATCTTCAGTTCCAGGCCAGCCTGAGCTGTATAGTGAGACTCTGTCTTAAAAAAAGTGGGGGGGGGGCGGCTAGTGGAGTGGCTCAAGTAGTAAAAGCCCCTGTCTAGCAAGTGTGAAGCCCTGAGTTCAAACCCCAGTGCTGCCTCCCCCCGCCGCCCCCCCCCAAAAAAAGGCACCTGGTTGAACAAAACACTGTTATTGAGAGCTTAAGATTTTTGATGTGAAAATTGTGCTTGGTGTTCTGGTATACAGTTGGCTGTGTGGGAGAAGTTCTGTAAGCAACAAGAACCTAGAGGAATTCTGTTTTTTTATCCATGGCCTCTTATAGTCAGTTTTAAGATTCTTGGGAACTGTCAATGATGAGGAATGCAAGTCATCCTCCACTTCTTCCTCCTTTCCCTTTTTCAAACATTTACAGATGGACTGCTCACCCAGGAGACTTGTATTTGTACATGTGTATTTTAACTTTGATCACTGTGTCTTAAAAGTCATAAATGCACTGACATTATGATTCCAGTGTGATGACACAGGGTTTGTTTTAGCCTCTTTTTCCGTATTTGTGACTTTTTTTCCAACAAGGACAAACTTAGGCTTCATGCACTTCAGTCTTCTCACTCCTTTATTCAGTTTCCCTAGTTTCCCTGTCTGACATCAGTCTGTTTACCAGGTGGGCCTTCAAGGGTAGACTCCTCCATGTTTGTTGGGTACACATTGTAGTTTTCTTCCCTGTTCTGCACATCAGGAGCTTTTCCCTAGTGAGACTATCTGAGCTGTTTATACTTCAGTTCCAGACTAACAATTTGTTCAACCTACACTGCATCTTGATCCATACTCTGTTTTCTCAGTGAACTGTGAGCAGCTCAGAAAAGGCCTCTTTGGTGTGCAGTATAAAAAAAAGATAGATATGACCTAGTTCCCAGAACCTTTACATAGCAAGGGATGAGGAGTTGTGATCAATTTATGGATCTTGAGATGGCAAGGTTATTCTGGATTATTTCTGGTGGACCTAGTATAATCACAAGTGTCCTTATATGAGAGGTACAAAGCTAGGTATGGTAGTATATTCCTATAATTCCAGCTACTAGGGAGCAGAAGTATTGAGTTTGAGGCCTACCCAGTCAAGGTAGCTAGACCTTGTCTCAAAAACAAACAAAAGTGCTGTGGGAATAGCTCAAGTTGTAGTGTACTTGAAGTTCTGGGTTCAGTCTCCAGTACTGCAAAACAAAACAGAGCAAAAAAGGCAGAGAGCCAGAGTTCTGTAAGGAGAGGTGATAGCAGACCCAGAACGTGAGAGATTTGAAGATGCTTCATTGTTGGCTTTAAAAATGGAAGACAGGACCAAGAGACAAAGTTTTCTACAAGCTGGAAAAATCAAGTAAACAAATTCTCCCCTAGTGCGTCCAGAAGGAGCCAACACTACCAAAACCTTGATTTAGTACTTTTGACCTCGAGAACTGTGAGATGATAAATTTGCATTGATCTAAGCTACTAAAATTTATGGCAATTTGTTACACCATCAGAAGGAAACTCATAGTACTACAGTGGAACCTGAAAATAGTGATAGCAAGCAACAGGCCTTCCCAGTGTCCTCACTTGCAGGGATGGTGAGGGTTGCTAGGCCCCATGCTTCTGTTTGTTTATAGTTATACCTACTTTGTAGATGAGGCTGCTGTTTCTGAGAGAGCCATGCTTACCTGGTCCAAGTGGGGAAGGGCAGGCCCAGTGTTGGACCCTGTGACATTGTCCTCCTGACTAGGCTCTTAGGTTCCAGGTGAGTCCTGTTTTACACCTCCCAGAAGAGATGGATGGGGGCAGGCAGGTGAATGGGGTCAGGCCTTGCCAAGGCAGGGAGCCAGGAGTATTGAGGGCACTGAGCTTGCCTCTGGAGGACTAGGGGCCAGGAGGGGAGGTAGGCTTCTGAAGAGTGCCAGCCCAGCATTTGGGGTGTGCCGGTTGTGGGTGCTGGGGGCGGGGCACTGCTCGGCTGCCAAGCTAGGGGTGACTTGGGAGTAGGAAGAGAGGAAAGGTGGAATCTGGGTGGTAGCTGGGGCATGGCAGACACCTCAAAAAGGGACAGGAGGGACTTGTTCCAGGATTCTCATGGCTGACAGAGCTGAGGGCTGCCCAGTAGGGCCATCTGTGGACTGGTCATTCTTTGGCCTAGTTTCCCACTTCTCCCAACCTGGAACCTGCCAACCTCTATTTCTTTGTTTCTCCAGAACCACTATTCAGGATCAGTGTTGCAGCCTGGCCTCAGGATGGAGGCTCCAGCTCAGGAGGCAGAGCAGGGAGGAATCCCCAAGGCTGATCCAAGGGAGGAGGGGCACCTCCAAGAGGATGGAGCTGGTGGGTGCCCCACTTACCATGAGGACCTGTGCAGAGGGATGACTGGTGGCAGGAAGACTCCCCCAGGCTGCAGCTCACAGTTCTGCAGCCTGAATTGAGCCCCAGCTCTGGGACCCATCACAGAACTGGAGCTGGACCTCTGGTACAGGAGCATTACAGCCCCGCTTCCTCTCAGGACCCCGACCTGGTCACTTCTCTGGGGCCACATGCAGGGGAGGGCCCCTGTCAGAGCCCACCTGGTGCCAGGTCTTCCCTGGCACAACATCACAGAGCATCTCGCAGGGAAAAGTCCCCTGTTTGTGACCACCGCGGTGATCATGTATTGCTTGGGGGCTGCTCCTGGGCACAGCTGCACGATGTCCCAAAGGACTGTCAGCTCTGCCAACTGGGGGCGGAGGTCCAGAACTGCCAGAGGAACCTGCCATTGACCTCCTTCCAATGGAGCTCCTCTGTGGGGCAGCCCTGTGCATGCAACTCCAGCGAGGCTTTCACCTGGAGAGCCCTGCTGGCCCTGCTGTGGAGCCCCACCCATGTGCCAATGCCTCCAGCTCCTCAGCCCAGCGGCTGTATGCATGTTCCAAGTGTGGCCAGTCCTTCAACCAGTGCTCCAACATCAATGAGCACCAGAAGCGTCACATGGACCATGTCGCACCCTGACCTCGACCCACACTTGAGCTGAATGTTGTGAGGATGGGTCAGCTCAGCCAGCCACCTGGTGGTGGCTGACCCAGGGCCCTGAGGTGGAGTCCTGGAGGTGTAAATTCACTGTCCCTGGTCCTGCCCTAGTGGGCTGCACGTGAGAGTGTTGAGCGTGCTGGGACTCAAAGGAAGTCACCAGTCATGGCCAGAAATAGGATCCCATCTACAGCTGGTATTCTGTTGATTCCCTGGGTCTGGCTGGGACATGTTTCAGTGTTTCTTGACCTAAGGAAAGTAGTTCACAGAGTGGAGACAGTAAATGCGGATCCTGCAATGAGGTGCAGCCATGCAGAGATGGGCCAGAATTGGATGCCCCAGCTGGTACAGTGTTCTCTCAGAATCATGTGAATTTGCGATCCAAGGCTCAAGGTGTCTCCCAGAAATGGGTTGAATGGGAGACCTTTCTTTCCTACCTCCCATCTGGAACAAGGCTGCACAAGGATTTTTCTTTTTTCAGGTAGGGGCCAGAGAGAGGCCAAAGCCTTGTAGATGTGAACCCAGAGGGTGGAAGGAGGCCTAGTGTAGTGGGGAGGTGAGGGGCATCTGACATCCCCAGTCTCACCTGCTTATCTTATGGGAGGGGGCACCTCACTCTTGCATTTTGTCTGTTCTCTCCACAGTTCTAGCCAGAAGGCCATTTAAAAAAATCTGCCCAGCTTGAAGTACTTCTGGCTCCTCTGGACCCAGTACTGTATCCACAGACCTTAGGTTGGTAGGGTCCTCTTGTCCTGCACAGGCTTAGTGAGGGGGTCTTGGATCTCTTTCCTGCCATCACCCCTGCTTGTCTTCTCTGAGAGGGGCAGACTATCCACACACAGACCAGCCAGGAAGATTTGAGATGGTGATGCTTGGGTTGATGGAAACCAGGCTAGGTGGGGGATAGGATGGGGAAAGCAGAAAGCAGACCATGGCAGGTGAGTAGCAAGGCCTATCTAGGACAGGAGGGGCAGGGGGAGCCTGCCTGGGAGGTTGGCAAGTGTGTGGGGGGCTGTGCATATACATAATGTTACATATGATAAATGCACTTCAAAGTTCCTATGTCCAGAAGTCTTGGATTCTTCTCCACATTATACCAGAGGAGCTCTGGAAGTTTAAGTCTCGTAGAATTTGGGCCACAACTGAGTCCAGGTCTCAGTCAAACTCCCAGACTAACTTGATATTCAAGCTGCTCTAGCTAACACCTGCACCCAGTCTTGTAACTGCCCCATATAGATAACATTGATCCAGGCCAGTATTGTATCCCATCCTTGGACCAAATATACTTTAGATGCCAATTCTGGCTCATCTCTGTGTGGATGTTCCCCAGTTTATGTCAATGACAGGAGCAAAGTCTTGTAATTATTTTGGAGTATAATCAGTATCCCTCACTTGTCCATCCAGAAGCTCCAGGATCAACAGAAGTCTAGGGCTAGGGGCATGGCTTAAGTGGTAGAGCACCTTCCTAGTAAATGTGAAGCCCTGAGTTCAAACTCTAGTACTGGCCAGAGGAAAAGGGGAGGGGGGAGGGAGGGACGGGTGTCTAGTGGCAGTAAGGGGATGATGGATTGAGAGAATGTGGGGTCCCCTTGCCAGGCAACTGCCTCAGGTGAGATTTTTGTAGGTCTTAAGTAATGACAGATTGATCAGGGCATCCCTAGAAATGAAGTGGATGTGTACTCTACTAAACTTACATGGCTTATGTGACAAATAATCTAGATCCAGTGTTTTAGAAGTCTGATTTGAGTTGTCAGAATAAAGATTCACAGCCTGTCACTAAAACTTCCAGACCTAGGTCAGTTTCCAGATCCAGTACCTCTGACTGAAGGTAGATAAGCCAGTCTCAATGAAGGAAGAGATCTTCAGAAGGCTTACCACTGTTTCAGAGGCTGGGGGACCCAGATTTTTCAGAGATTGCTGGATCCAGACTAATTCTCAAACACTCTGTCTCCTGGGCAAAGCAGGATTTGATGGCTCAAGTTTGTCTTCTGGTGGGCTCACTACCTGTGACACCCTCATTTCTGGGTGCCTGGGGTCCTGGGACTGAAGATGTGGCTTAAGAGATACAGCACCTGCTTTGTCCCTGTTTTCCCTCCCCACCAAAAAAAAGAAGATAGGAAGGTCCCTTTTGGGATGATAAACCCACCTCCCATGGAGATTTGCAAAGATTAGTGCCACAGTCAAGGATGTGAAAGATGAAGGGGTGTTACATCCCACACACTTTGCCTGCCCTGTGCATGAGTCCCCGTCTTTGCCCTAATTCACAGAGGCACAGTGGATCTATTTTTTTAATTGTTTTATTATTCATATGTGCATATAAGGCTTGGGTCATTTCTCCCCCCTGCCCCCACCCCCTTCCCACAGTGGATCTATTCATACAATGTTGGTTGTGATTTTGCAATACATAGAATTGAGTTCTGTGTCCAAGTTTCTTCTGTATTTACTCTGACAACAAGTCAGGAATCCTAGCCAGGTGTGGTGGTACATGACTGTTAATCCTGGCACTTGGGAGGTGAGGCAGGATCTTGCATTCAAGGCCAGCCTAGTCTACACAGTGTGACCCTGTACAAAACAATGAAAGCCAAGACAAAAATAAAAGGACATCAGAAATTCTTTTGGGGTTTGCCTAGTGTCTCTCTGGCTTTCTGGGTCCTGACTAAGGAGCTCAAGCCCTGAGCATGATTGTCTCTGCTCCTGTCCTCTCTTTGTGAGCTAGGGTCAGGGTCTTGCTGTGCAGCTTGAGCAGCCAGCCCACCCCATAGTCTGAATGGTCACCATTGCTGCCCTCGGCTACTTGGTACAGTGGCTGCTTGGTCTCCAAAGCTCTGGCTTCAGTGGACACTCATCTCAACCTACCACAGGTGATGGTTTAAATAGGACACCACTGTGTCCTGTATTCTGCTGGCAAAACGTACTCAACACTGCATTCTGAGTAAGTCAGAACCAAATCTGTCCCAGAACCCCATCTTTGTGGCTCTGTTCTTGGAACCCTTCTTAGTACTAGCTACCATTTCAGATGGAGCCCAGTTGTGAAGAGAGACTATACTAAATATTTCAAGCAGAGGAGATGTAAGTTTAAGACTTGGTTATGTACATTTTGCAAGGCCCAGAGGGGGTTGCTGAAACCTAGAGATGAATACTGCCAGCCCTAGAGCTGGGGAAACCCAAGGGAGGAGGTGATGACATGAGAATTCTGAAGCTAGGAAGACAGTGCCAAAGAAACACAGGCTCCCCACTGTCAGGCTGCCAGCTCCATCACTACAGACCTCTGATTTGACTGTGCCTCACTTTGCCTGGTCAGATCACCACTGACAGGCTGAGGTGTAGCCATTGTTCAGTGGTCTGACTGCTCAGTTCTGTGTCCAGTTTGTGTCTGTTTGTCTGACCAGGCCACCACTCCTTGTCTGGGTGCCCTAAGGCCTACTGACACCTTCAAGCCTTTGTATAAAATGGTCTGTCTGCAAAAGATACATTCTCTCCCAGCCTCACCTACATGCAGCCCCTTCCAGGCACTGGCATTGAGTGGGGTATAGCATGCAGCAGGTTCTGAGCAAATGTGGAAGGGAAACGACATCAGAGTCTCACCATCCCACTAAGCAAAAGTCAGAGCCCCTGTAGTGCCCAGCATGACTGGGCTTCATCCCATCTCTAAACTCACCATCCAGGCCTTCTCTGCTCTGACCATTCTGGCCTTCTCATTGCTGTCTGGCCTCCCAGCCTTTGTATTGCCTGTTCCTATGCCTGGAGTGCTCCTTGATGTTATCAAGGGCTCAACTTTCCTGGATGTTCAGATCTCTAAAACCTTCTCTGACCCTCTGGTGTCATGTGGCCCCTCTACCCCCTAGTCTCCATTGTATCATTGAGCTTTATATTTCCTAGCACCTACCCTCTGCTTCCTGTCTTCCAAACCAGGCCAGGCTCCATGTGGGCAGAGCCTGGGTAGATAGTTTCCTGCTTTCTTTCTGATGTCCTGTGTTCTGGACAATGCTCAATAAAGAGTTATGGACCAAAGGAGTAGCAAGAAAGGGGGTGTGGGTGGGTTCTCGAGGCAGGAAGGACAGGACTTCTGCATGGTGCACTTGTAAGAGCACCCTGGCCTCTCCCCTCCTAACAGGTGGAAGCATGGGAGAGGGAAATGCCCAGCGTCCTAGAGTAGGCTACTGCCACACACTGACTTCCAGTGGCCAAGGTAACTGTCCACACCTGAGTACATGTCACAAGCAGGGACAGGAAGCACAAGTCTAAGCTGAATGTCCCTGGGTCAAATTTGACTGGATGGAAAAGGAAACACAGTTCCCAGGGAAGAGTAAAGACACACTTCCAGACAGCTCCTGTAACTACAGAAAATAGAAACACAAGGTTCGCCCACTTCTGATGTTACACATGGGTGCAGTAAGATGTGAAAGAGGGGAGGATTTTCTGTGTTCCCTCCAAGAAAAAGACCCCACTGCTATTCTGAGGATGAGACTTCATAATTTATTATTAATTTTGTTTGTTAATTATTCATTATTATTGACTATCATTATTGCTAAAGCTCCTGGGGTGGCCTTGGAGGTTCACCCTTTGTCCCCATGCCCCCTCCCCACGCCCCGCCTTCCAAGAACAAACAATGGATGAGGTTAGTGTCCTAGGCCAGCCTGCCACACAGACACCCCTGCAGACGCTTGCAGGCAGCTGGAGTGTGGGTCCCCACCATGTCTGCACTCGTGGCCTTACTGCTACTCTGGGGTGAGGTGTTCAAAACCTTGGGGGCCCCTGGGATGGGACAGGAGGGGTATGAATGTGACCTCACAGGCTCTGTCTCTGTAGGTCTCACTCTAGGCCCAGCAGCTGAGGGCGCTGTATGTGAGTTCAGGGCTGGGGCCTGGGGATGTTGGGCCACAGGCTGTGGGGGGGGTGCGGGGGGGCCCTATCCCTGGCACCATGCTGACCCCAGATTTCTCGCCCTAGTTTTTAAGACTCAACCAAGTCTGTGGGCAGATTCCAAATCGCTGCTAGAACCCTGGGCTGACATGACACTGACATGCCAGGCCCGCCTAGAGACCCTGGACTTCCAGCTGTTCAAGGATGGGGTGGTCCAGAAGCTGGTGCACCTTGACATACCTGACATGGAGTATCAGTTTCCACTGGGAGCAGTGACAAATGATAACAGGGGCTTGTACCGCTGCCGCTCAGGCTTGTCTTCTGGCACATGGACTGAGCTGAGCAACCTGCTGGAGGTGACAGGGACAGGTAAACAGTGGGAGGAGGCTGATGTCACCTGACATCCCTGAGCCTTGGTTTCTCCATCTGTCAAATGGAGATGATGTTTATGCTGACTCATACACACTTAGGGTGGTTCTGACACACAGTTCAGCCCTATACACTTCCTCTTGCTCTGTGTTGTCCCTGCCTCTCTGCCTGTCACCCTCCATCTCCCTGGCTCCCTCACACTTTCGTGAGTCTGGGGCCCAGGTTCAGGGGAGCTACCGCGTCTTGTGCATTATGCAGAAACACAGCATCCTGCCCCATCCACAGAGACCTTGCCCCCACCCTTGCTCAGCGTGGAACCAGTGTCCTGGATCATACCGGGCCTGAACGTGACACTGCTGTGCCATGGGGGACTGCGGGGTGTGAGTTTCCTGCTGAGGCGAGAAGGTGATGATGAGTTTCTGGAGGTGGCTGAGACAAGGAAGGAAGGAGTAGCCAGCTTCCCTGTCCACCAGGCTGGCAACTACAGCTGCAGCTACCAGACCCATGCAGCAGGTGGCCCCTCTGAGCCCAGTGCCACTGTGACCATTGAGGAGGTGGGTAAGTGTCGTCTGCCCCACAAATGCTCAGAACCTCTGTCCAGGCCCAGGTCTATGGACAACCAAAGGCAGAAAAAATGTTGCAGGATCCCCCTGGGTCCTCTCACAGGGACCTTGGTCACCTAGGTGGTCCTTGCTTTGCAGCTGTGCTACCACCACCCGTGCTGACTTCTTGGGGACAGTACCCCAAGATCCTGGGCCCCGGGAACAGAGTAGGCCTCATTTGTGTGGCGCCCCTGGGCGGTGCTGAATTCGGACTGTGGCGTCTGGAGGGTTCTGTGCACAAGGAGCTGCAGGTCCCAATGAGCAGTACCAGTCCCGACCGTGTCTTCTTTGACTTGGACACCGAGGCGCTGGGAGACGGAGGTCCCTTCATCTGCCGCTACCGGCTGCGCGGCAAGGACACCGTGTGGTCCGAGGACAGCGAGCCCACCGAGTTGGTGCGGAGCGACGGTGAGCCTGGCGGCTGGCGGGGGACGAGGGTGCAGGCTTGGGTGGGTGAGGACAGGCAGGCCGAGGCAGGACCCTGGGACACGCAGAACTCACCACCCAGCTGCAAATGGGACAATGACTTCAGTCCTTGAGGCTTGGTGAACAATGGGGTCAACAAGCAGGTCTGGCACAGACCTCCCAGGTGCCACCTGCCCAGGGTTTGGAATGAGTGTGAATGTCAGACTGCCAAGGGTGGCTGCCAAACCTATGGAGGCCCTGGGCTCAATGACCCTTGGCAAACACCGGACACTGGATTGAGGGCGTCGCGTGACTCAGTTCACAGGCTCCTGCCACTGGGGCCCATGAAGCGAATCCATCATGGACCATTGGATTTCGTCCCGGTGTCATAGACAAATTGACAGGGAAGAGTGTAGGGATGTTTGTAAAGTATCTCAGGAGATATGGCCGGGCGGGCGCAGAGGCTCACGTCGTAATCCTAGCTACTTGGGAGGCTTAGATTGGGAGGATTATGGTTTGAGGACAGCTCCAGGCAAATAGTTCAAGAGACAGCCCCCCCATCTCCAAAATAACCAGAGTAAAATGGACTGGAGGCATGGCTCAAGTGGTAGAGCTCGTGCTTTGCAAGCATGTAGCCCTGAGTTCAAACCCCAGTCCTGGAGGCCAGGTGGGCAGTGCGTCATTTCAAGCAGAAGGCTCAGCCAGGGTCCACGGGTCACGCATGGGTCCCGAGTCGTGCCCGCCTTCTCCTCCGCAGAGAGCCTGCCCGCGCCGGTGCTCACTGCCGAGCCTGCGGGCCCGCGCATCGCCCCCGGCTCGCTCGTGGAGCTGCGGTGCGCCGCGCCAGGCGGCGGGAAGCGCTTTGCGCTGCAGCGTGAGGACCCGGGCGGGCGCCGCCTGCTGGCTGTGCGGAGACCCGGGCGGCCTCACGCGGTCTTCCAGCTGCGCGACGTGTCGGCGGCGGACTCCGCCAACTACAGCTGCGTCTACGTGGACCTGGCGCCGCCCTTCGCGGGGTCCGCGCCCAGCGCACCCGTGGAGCTGCGCGTGGACGGTGAGCGCGCGTGGGCGAGCGGAGCGCGTCCCTGACTTCCTCGACCTGGCGGGTGCCTCACTGCCCATGCGTGTGGGGGCTTGACCTGCCCTTGCCTCAGTTTCCCTGTGCTACACGTGGTGTCAGCTGCAGTCATACTGACGATCCCTGGTTCCGTTGGGCTTGACTCCACGGCTCTGGGGGAATGTGCAATTCTCCAGAATCTGAATTCCCCCATTAAGGTCGCCAGGGGGCCGAGGTCACCCAGAGTCGCCTGGCCAGGTCCCGGCTCTAGGCCTTTGGCCTGTGTCCCCGCCCGGAGACGCACCGCCAGCACGTGGGGACTCCATAAGCCTCGGGGCTCCCGTGATCCTGGATGGGCGGGTGGACGGCGGCGGGGCAGCAGCCAGGTCCTTACGGCCGTCTCCCGCGCAGGGCCGCCGCCCCAACCTCAGCTCCGGGCCCTGTGGACGCGGCCGGTGCGCGCGGGCCGCGATGCCTTCCTGCGCTGCGAGGGTCGAGTGCCCGACGTTGTCTTCGAGCTGCTGCGCGGAGCCGAGGCCGAGCCCGTGGTGACTCTCAGCGCCGCGCGCGACTCGCAGTCCGCCGACCTGGCGCTGACCTTCGTGGGGCCCCAGCACACTGGAAACTACAGCTGTCGCTACCGCGCCCAGTGGCCCGCGGACTTCGTGTCCGAGCCCAGCGACCCTGTGGAGCTGCTGGTGGCAGGTGAGGGTCTCCGTCCTGCCCTCGCTGGGCTGTGCACTGGCTAATGGCCTAATGCCCGCGGGCATCATGGTAGCAGAGGAGAGGTGTGGCTGGCCGCTGACCAAGCCCCTACTTCCTGACAAGTCTCCCCCACTCCACTTCTCCGTCATTTTGTCCAGGAAGCTGATCCAGCTGTGGACTCAGGCTGCCATGGGGGTCCTTGGAAAAAGACGGAATACTGACCAGGCTCCCATCCTTCCTGCTGCAGCCCAGGCCAGGCTACCAGCAGAGGGATCTACCTCCTTCCTCCCTAGAGTAAATAAATGCCAAGAAAGACTCTTAAAGCTGCCTTTGCTTATGTCCAGTACTGCCCAAGTCCAGGGCTGTTTCACCAGAGCTAATGCTGTGTCCTGAAATTGGGAGGGCTCTGAGTTGGATCTTGATGGAGGGCACACACTTTCTTTTATTTTTCTCTGTAATGTAATTTGAACTCAGGGCCTTGCATCAGGTAAGCAGGCACTCTACCACTTGAAGCCGCCAGTCCTAAGGGCCCAGTTTTCTTCTCTTCCATCAAACTGCCTCTTGGTCCTCAGATAGTGTGGGCAGGTAGCTTGAGGCTCCAGACATCCCTACCCTGTCTTGACCATATAGATCCCTACACCAGGAAGGGGTTCAGAGATGCTGCATTTTGTGGTACTGTCCTCCCAGTTGGAGTGTACACAGGGTGGTGGTGCTGGACGGTGCCAGGCTCCCACAACAGAGCTTGGAGCTGTGGAAGTGGCTGGACTCCTCTGTTCTTCCCCACTGTCCCTATGCTCTGAGCCCCTCTGTCCCACCTGACACCCTCTTGGACTACTGTCCAACCCTGCCTGGAGCCTGGCCCTTGAGGTCCTGGCACACCACAGGACTTTGATAAATCGGTTTATGATGTATCTGGCTGGGTATGAATTTCTGAGATGACTGTGACCTGTATGTTTACGTCTTTTGCCAAATTTGGAGTTGCTGGCCATTATTTCCTCTGCAACCATCATAAAGAACGTAGTTCATGAGATGTCTGGTTTCAAACTAGTACATTTTCCTAATAAATTATGACAACACAGTGAGGCCCCAATCTCAAAAAATAATATAAAAGCAGGGCACTGGTGGCTCACGCCTATAATCCTAGCTACTTGGGAAGCAGCAATCAGGAGGATTATGATTGGAGGCTAGCCCAGGCAAGTAATTTGCTAGACCCTATCTTGAAAATACCCAAAACAAAAAAGGACTGATGGAGTAGCTAAAGTGGTACAGTGCCTGACTAGCTAAGGACCTGAGTTCCAACCCCAGCGCTGTAAAAAATTCTCTCTCTCTCTCTCTATATATATATATATAGAGAGAGAAAATTAATACAGATCCATCAGCTTTTCTCTGCTTCATGCCTATTTTGGTTATCATTTCCTGTTCCTTTACCTTCAACTTCTTATCTGTCTGAGGTGTGTCTCAAGAATATATAGCTGGATTGAAAAGAAATTCAATCTGTTAACGTCTCTTATCTTGGCTTATTAAACAGTTTTGTTTATTGAAATGTTGACATATGTGGGTGCTTCCAGTTCCTGGCTATGTGACACTGGCTAGTCAGGTACATCCTCTACCCTCATCTTCTCCTCATGGATGGTTGTTCTGCCCTCAGAGTGCTGACTAAGGACTATATGAGATGCTGCAGATAAAGCACTTGAGTGCACGTGCAGGCCCTCAGTAAAGAGTCCTCTCATCGTGACCTCCTCCCCTTTAGACAGACACTCATCTTAGGATGAAATGGGTGTTGGCGATGCTCGAGCATCAGAGGGATAGAGACTGAGAGAAGTGGAGATGAATGCCAGGCCAGGTTCTGTATGGTGGGTTTTGTTCCTGCTTTCCAAAGGAGGTCACTGAGGTTTGGGGAAGTCACCTGGCTGGAAGGAGCAGGCCTCTGCAGCTTGACTTTAGGCCTATGACACATCTGTTCTTTGCAGCCTGCTGGCAACCTCTATAATCATTTAACTGGGAATGTGCCTGTCACCTTTCTCTCTCAGTTTCTGCCATACTATGTGTGACTGGCTCTGCCTGTGCCTCTCAGAGACACTGACCTAGGAAGATATGCAGGAAGAGATAGTGACAGTGACTTTACAATATGGCAAGTCAAATGGTTCACACTTGATGGGGGTCACCAGAAATGGACCCTGGTAGAGGAACAGGGACACAGAGTTGAGAGGAGGCCCGAATGCACAGTTCCATCTGCTTGAGGACCTTAGGTAGGGAATGCTCAATACAGCCACACTGTTTTGGTGGGGGTTGGGGGCTTGAACTCAGGGTGTTGTGCTTGCTAGCCAGGAATAGTCACACTTTGTGGCCACTGCAGCTGGGCTTGTCTGGGCATTGCGGCTCTTGCCCTGTAGGGTCCACAGCTGGGACCGTATATATTGATATGTATGAGGACAAGGTGGGGTGGATCACAGTGACTGCCAAGGGAAGGCACCAGTCACTCATTCAGAAGTCAGTTGGGGCCTGCTGCATTTTATGCATTGTGGACAGAGTAAGACACTAATCTCTGTGTCCTGGAAAACAGAGGTGTTTGGGCTCTGAAAGAGTAAGTGCAATGACATGGCAGGAGGTGTGAGAGGTAAGTATAGGGTGCCCAGCAGCAGAGGGCAAGTTGCGGTCAGGAGGAGGAGATTGGGGAGGCTTCTCTGTTAAGGGGCATTTGACACATTCTAGAGCAAAAAGGAGAGAAGAGTTTCAGGTACAAATACAAAGGCACGTAGGTGGGGAAAAAGTATGGCTTCTGTAGGAACCACAGCAGTTCCACATGGCTGGTGTACAGCAGGTGGAACCATAGCAGCAGGTGGGAGCAGAAGGCCAGGCCTGAGTAGGCACAAATGGCAGATTGGGAGTTTGGTTTGCCCCACAGAGACACTTTGAAGCCACTTTGCACACAAACAATATTCAAATGCACATCTGAGAATAACTGGAGAGATTGCTTGGGCCAAAGCAATGTGCATCCTGGCATTCTTGTAACTTGGGGAGGAAGCATTTGCTGCAGGTGATGCACTGGATGGCTTCTCACCAAAGAGTGACACAATCAGATTTGTTAACAGAAAAATCCCCAAAAGGAAGAAGTTGTGGGAAAGAATGAAGGCAGAAAGGGTGAGGAGGGAGATCTGTGCTATAACCCTATCAGGAGGCAATGAGGGTTCACATGAGGTAGCAGTGGAAGACAAGGGGCCAGAGTTCAGATGAGCCTGAGGTGAACCCCACAGGACTAGAATGCAAGAACAGATGTGGTACAATGTGGCACCACTGACTAACAGAAGGAGAACATAAGTTAGAGGGTCTGGAGAGGGGTTCAAGCCTCACAAGTTATCTGGGCACTGGTGACTCACGCCTATAATCCTAGCTACTTGAGAGACTGAGATTGGAAGGATGGCGGTTTAAGGCCAGCCAGGCAAATAGTTCATGAGACTCCATTGCCAAAATAACAAGCACAAAATGGACTGGAGGTGTGGTTCAAGTGGTAGTGCCTGCTTTTCAAGTGCAAAGCCCCGAGTTCAAACCCCAGCCCCACCAAAAAAAAAAAAAAAAGCCTTGCAAGTTGACTTCAGTGTTAGGCACAAGATAGGGTAGAGGAGATGTGATGGCAGGCCTGGCAGGTGTCCCTTCCAGGCTGAGCAGCAGAGGAACCAGTGAGAAGAGCATCCGGGGTCTCCCTGTCCAGAGCATCTTGGCCAGGACACTTGCTTCCCTTGCCCCAGCCACCTTCTGGAAGATTCCCTGTGTTTGTCAGGGACCTCTGCCTGGGTCCTCAGATGCAGAGATGTTCCCAGACAGCCCCAGCCTGCCCACAGGCATGGTTTCATGCTGAGGACTTGACAGTCACCTACCCTATCTTTGGCTCATTCAGAACACAAGGTTTCTTAGATGGCCCAGGGGCACTTCCTTTCACTGCAGTACTGTGACATGGATCCTCAGGTGCACCATAAGTGCTGAGCTGTGGCTGAAGGCTTTCCCACAGTCGCTGCACTTATAGGGCTTCTCTCCTGTATGGATTCGCTGGTGCTCAATGAGGGAGGAGCTTTGTGCAAAGGCCTTTGGACAAACCTTACACTGATAGGGTTTCTCTCCAGAGTGGATTCGCAGGTGTCGGATCAGAGCTGAGCTGTCACTGAAGGCCCTCCCGCAGGCGTCGCACCTGTAGGGCTTCTCCCCAGTGTGGATGCGCTGGTGCTATGTGAGGTAGGTGCTCTGGCTGAAGGCCTTCCCGTACTCGTCGCACTCATAGGGACGCTCACCTGTGTGCACTCGCTGGTGCTGCATGAGGTGGGTGCTGCGGCTGAAGGTCTTGCCACACTCCCCACATTTGTAGGGCTTCTCCCCAGTGTGAATCCTCTGGTGCTGTGTGAGGTGGGTAACCCAGCTGAAGGCCTTCCCACACTCCTTACACACATGGGGCTTCGCCCCCATATGCACAACCTGGTGCTGGAGGAGGTGGGTGCTGTGACTGAAGGCCTTCCCACACTCACTGCAGGCATAGGGCATTTTCCGGGGGTGACTCTTCTGATGCACCTCAAGGGCTGAGGTGCTCTGGAATGTTCTCCTGCATTCAGCACACCTGAAGGGCTTCTTCCCTGAGAATGTATATGGAGGCACTGTCCCATAACCATGCAAGGGACTGAATTTCTCCTCTGAAGGAGCCTTCTCTTGGGAGGTGAAGTCTGGCCACATGCTGGATCTGTTTCCTGAGGCTCCACACTCATGGACAGGCTGCTCAGCAGGGGTGTCCTTTTTAGGCCTTGGAGTTTTCCCGAAATCCACCTCTTGGGTGGCAGACTTTGTCCAGATCACCAGCAAGAGTCCCGCCTGCCTCTCTGAGCTGTCCTCAGGTTCACAAGGGCCAGGGAGGGCAGGTTCAGGAGAAACACCTCCCATGAGGGTTTCAGTGGCCATGTCTGATAGCTCTGACTCTTCAGAATTGCTCTGCTCACAGCTTGTCTCTGTGGGCTCAGCTCCTGACACCCATCCTGAAACAAAGTGAACTTCAGCATTACTACTCCTGCACCACAGCTTTACTCCTGCACCACAGCTCACTACACCAGCCTTCCCACCTACCCGGGGTCCTGGACACCCTCCCTGTAAGGGGAGATGTGAACTGTTCCTGACCTGTGGCCTCACATCCAAAGGGAAGTTTCTCATTTGGTGTTTTGGATAGCAAAAGGTACAGGGCTGTCCTCCCATACCACCTAAAACCACATCACAATTCTGTTTTGTTTTTTTTTTCCCACCAAACTCTCCGTCCTCTGAGGCTACTGATTTTGGCTTAAGTATCAGCAGGAAAACCCTCAGGTGGCCTAAGCACAGGGGCTCACACCTGTAATTCCAGCTACTTAGGAAGCAGAGATTGAGAGAATCACAGCCTGAGGCTAGCCCAGGCAAAAATTTGCAAGATCCCATACACACACACACACACACACACACACACACACACACGGCATAGATAGAAGGACTGAGGTCCAAGGCCAGCCCTGGACAAAAACTCAAGACCAAAGCAAATTAAAAAAGGGTGGTGGAATGGACCAAGTGGTAGTGCACCTGCCTAGCAAGCTCAAGATCCTGAGTTCAATTCCCAGTACTGCCATAAATAAATAAATAAAACCCCAGTACTGCCAAAAAACAAAACCAAAATCTCTCAGGTGGAACTGATCTGAAAGAAGAGAGGGAGGTTTGTCCTTGTCAGATGCCTGCTCCCCCAGGGCAGGGCCACACTTTCTGAGGCTGGGGCTCTGTTCCTCACACTTGCCAGTTGCCTTGGGTCTGGCTGGGTCTGCAGGTACTCAAGGGATACTGGCTGGGTCTACAGGTACTCAGTGGGTACTGACTTTGTCTGCAGGTACCCAGTGGATAGTGGGTGGAAGAGGGAATCAATCCAGATGTCTGTGACTGAAATTTCCTGGGGCAGAGTCCCAGGTGAACACCTGCTGCTGGTGTCAAGTCTCAGTCAGCCCAAGTATGTATGAGGGAGAGGCACACCTACACTGATCTGCCCTTCCCAGGTGCAAAGAGTGCCTGAGGATACTCAATCTGGGGACAATTTACTGGTGTGTCCCAGGGAGGAAATGGAAGGGTGGAATGGCTGTTCCTGTCCACAGTTGATCTGAGTGACCCAGAAACTGGGATCTGACCTTAGGCTCTGCACTGGCCAGCTCTGGAACCCTGAGCAATCCTGCCCTCACCTGGGCCTTCAGTTCCTATGTCTGTAAGGCATCTGTAAGGCGTCATGCCTATGTCTGAAGGCATGTGATACCATGTGCTTCCCAGGCGGTCATTGGGTCTTGTTATGTGCTTGACTGCAAGTGAGTGTGCAACCTCTGCTGCATATGGGGAAACTGAGACCCAGCTGAGGAGGGTGCAGAGTATCTGGTTCAGGACCACAGGATTAGCTCAGACAGGCTGAGGGTCTTGTGCAATATCTGTTAGCTTGTGGTCACATAGGACTTTGACTCTGAAAGCTTCTCCCCATCCTGCTCAGTCATCTGCTGGGCCTCCCTCCCTTTTCTGTCCCCATCTGTTAGTCCCAGAATGCACTGGTCCAAACACACAGCCAGGCCTTTGCCCCCACTGTGCCATTGGACTGTGGCTCTTTCTCTTCCTCTCAACACAACTTTGCCTTTTGTCCATCTTTGTTCCTCCTGTGTGAGGAAGGGGCCATTCCCGCTCTCTCCTTTCCATCCCTAGACATTTGTCTGGCCACAGGAGGGAGCAAACCAGCCTTTTCTAGTTTTCAGGGAGCCCAACAAGTTGTTCCATAGCTATGGTTGCCTTATGTTCAGCATGTGCCAGGCACCATCTCAGGAACTGTACAGGTATCACTCCATTTACACCTCTCAATGACATCAAGGTAGGTGTTCCAGGGATGAGAGTCATGTGGCCAGAGAAGACCAAGCAGTACTTGGATCAATGAGCCCTGATCCAAGGAAATGAACCATTTCCAAACTCCATGAGTTCCTGCAGCCTGGCACACCCTCCTTGCCATCTGCTACCAACAGGTCAGCCCCTCTGGAAGAAGCCTCCTGTTCTTCCTTTTGACTACCCTATGGCTGAGTCCTTCCTGGCCAGGGACATCTGTGTGGGTCTCCCTGAGTAACAGTGTCCAGGGAAGTCTGACTCATTTAGATCCTGGAGACCACACAGGGCAGCTCAGGAGACAATATCCCTGAACACGTGGTGTTTCTGTCTTCTACACCTCCATTCCAGGCTTCCAGCCCCTTCGTCTGGACCAGTAGCCTGGATTTCCTTTCAGGAATTTGCCCCATGCTTGCTATTAGTCCCTGGGATTTGACTGGTGAAAGACAAACACAATTCCCTGATGGGTTCAGTGGGGTTCAGGCTAGGGACCTCTGACTGTTCTTCCCCTGGGGTTTCTGTTTTTGTCTGCCCCCGGGGTTTCTATATTGGTAAGACACAAGCCTGGGGCTGGTGAGCCATCTTTGTTCCCTTTAGGGTAAGCTAATGTAGAAAAATCTAATGGAGAAATAGAATAAGAGAGAAAGAGAAAGTGCTGAGGCTGTCAAGTAGTCTATCTTCTGAATATAGCTATACCTAAGTCCCCTTACACTTCTTTGCAACCATGGTTAGTATAAAGACAGAATGAGTGTGTAAGCAACCCCAAACTGGAGAATGTAAGTCCTTGTTCCAGTCCAGCTCCACCACTAGGATGCTGTGAACAGAATTGTGAACAGCTCTCTTGTCCAGTGCCTGAGTCAGGTCTTCCACCAGCATGGCAGCATCCTCTCAGGTTGTGGGGCACTGGGCCTCCACTCAGGCATGGATCTTGGGAGGCAATGCGCCCAGAAAGTGCTCCAGCACCAGCAGCTCCAGCATCTGCTCCTTGGAGCATGACTCAGGCTGCAGCCACTGGTGACACAGCTCTCATAGCTGGGTCAGTGCCGCATGGGGGCCAGATGCCTCCTCGTAGCGCAAGTGCCAGAGGTGCAGGCATGCAGCTTCAGTGTGGGCAGCATGGTGGGGCTGGATTCCTGGCCCTGGGTGAGGCCAGCCTCTTCTTCCTCTTCCTCTACCTTCACTTGAAGGAAGCTGTCCTGTTCCCAGGGCACTGGGCTTAGGGGGCACTTTGGGATGGCCATCAGGCAGTTGTGCTTAGTGAGAGAGGATGGCTGAAGCCTCAGAACTGGGTCTGCAGGAATGTCAGAGCTCATTATCACCTGGGACGGGGGTGCGGAACAGGTGTAGGCTTGGGGGCCTGTGATGCAGCTCACTCTCAGAGAGAGATAGATAATCATGATGATCAGGACAGTGCCCACTCAATGTAAAGCATGGATCTCAATGCAGGCATTTAAAAATACAACAAACTTGGGAGAAACAACTTTCTTCCCATTTTAAGTATGTAAAAACAGACAAAGAGGAGGAAAGGATTTGCAGAAAGTCTCCTAGCTAGGGAAGTGTAGGCAGGAAGCTGAGGTACAAATGTGGGCAAACCATGGCCAGCCCACACACCTCTTCCTATTTCTCCACATCTCCTACCTTCCCATCTCTCACTGGGTAGCTGCATGGTTATTCCCTCACTTTATTTGCTAATTATTTTGTAGTATCTGAAATTAACACTCATAACTGATTTTAAACCTTACCTCATTTTCAAATACATGTATTTAAAGCTATAAATGTCCCTCTCTACAGCTCTACTTGTATATCCAAGTTTGATATGTTCTTCTTCTCGTTTTAAGACAGTGTCATAGCCCACATTGGCCTCAAACTTGTGATGCTTCTATCTCAGTCTCTTGAGTGCTGGAATTACAGGTGTGTGCTACCATGAGCCTGACTTCATTATCATTTGGTTCAAACTATTTTCTACTTTCTATTGTGAAATAGCTTAGGGCAGGGCTGTAAGTCACTTAAAAACTATTGAACTATAAACTTAAATAAGCTGGGTATGGTGGTACATGCCTGTAACCCCAGCACTTGGGAGACTGAGGCAGGAAGATTATGAGTTTGAGTACAGCCTGGACTATACAGTGAGTTCAAGGCCAGCCTGAGTCACATAGTAAGAACCTGTCTCAAGACAACAACAAAATCCCCAAAATAAAACAATAAAATGGTGGGTTTTAGTTGTGCAGAGTGGTGCATGTCTCTAATTCCAGTACTGGGGAGGCTGAGGCAGGAAAATGGAAAGTTCAAGGCCAGCCTGGGCTACACAGTGAGACCCTGTCTCAAAAACAACAAAAAAAACCACCAAACAAATAAAATGTGGTGGGTTTTATAGTATGTGAATCATATCTCAAAAATGCTGTTTAAAAAACTATGGGCAGTGGGATCAGCTGGCTCACACCTGTAATCCTAACTACTTGGGAGGCTGAGATCAGAAGGATTCCAGTTTGAGGCCAGCTCAGGCAAATAGTTGGAGAGATTCTATCTTGAAAATACCCAACACAAAAAAAGGGCTGGTGGAGTGGCTCAAGTGGTAGAGTGCCTGCCTAGCAAGCATGAGGCCCTGAGTTCAAACCCTAGTACCACCCAAAAAAAGACACCTCATCAGAGAGAATCAGTCCCTTACCCTGCTTTATTTTTGATTACTCTTACCACTTGATGTATGATACAGTTATGCAATTTCTTGTTTATTATTCACACCGGAGTGTTAGCACCTTAAGGGCAGGGTTTTTGTTTTGCTCATTGCTTTATCTTGGTGCCTACAGCAGTGTCTGGCACACACATCAATACCAGTATGTTCAACACATCCCCGTTACCTACTCTGTGCCCAGCTCTGTGTTAGGGATGTAAAGATTAGGAAGACACAGGTCCTATGCTCAATGCCTTCACTGGAAGGAGAGAGACGGACAGACACGGTAAGATACTCACTGTGATAGGTGTGGGTTCGATGTGGCAGAAGAATGCAAGAAAATGAGAGCATGCAGTAGAAACCTACTAGGTTCTGGGCCACACTAGGCTTTTGCCTCTGTTAACGCTTTCAACCCTTGCCACCACCCTGTGAGTCAGAATTACTGTTCCCATTTTGAAAGCTGGAGAAACAGCTCTTAGAGTCATCTGGAAGGTATGTGGAGAGCTAGAGTTAGAACTCAGATACCGATGCTCTGTGGACTTTTCTTTACGTGGGACTGCCTCTCACCACCTTTCCAAACTCTTGAAAGGGGCAACACTTCCCTTTTTTTGTTGTTGTTTTGTTTGAACTCGGGGCCTTGGTAGTATGTTAAGTCCTATTCCCTAGGTCTCTCTTCTTCCTCTGTATTCTTTTTTTTTTTCCAGTACTGGGTTTGAACTCAGGGCCTACACCTTGAGCCACTCCGCCAGCTCTTTTATTTGTGTGATGTTTTTTTTTTCAAGATAGGTCTCAAGGGCTATTTACCCAGGCTGCTTCAAACCTCAATCCTCCTGATCTCTGCCTCCTGAGTACCTAGGATTATAGGCGTGAGCCACTGGCGCCCAGCTCTTCCTCTGTATTCTAACACCTGATCCGAACAAATCTCTGGTGACTGTCTCTGAGAAATTGAGCTATATCTGAAGGTCATGAGTTTCTAATGACATGAGGTTCATGTATATGAACCTTAATCAGCCTCCATGGCCTACTTCACACTTGCTGACCTCATGTCAGGATGAGGTTCCCCATCTACAGCTGCTTAACCTGCCTTGGAGGGTTTTTCTTTCATTTCCCAGTCAGTATTTGTACCCAGACTTACAACAGTACCTACCTCAGAAAGTGGGCATGAGTTTACCCAAGGTAATCCATGACAAATGTCCAGCACAGGTCTGACACACAGCGAACATGCAGGAAATGTCTGATCTGATGACCTCACAGCCCTTGCCATACTTCCACAGGAGATGTACCCATAAACCCAAAGGTGACCACTGGTCACCCAGTTTCAGCTGCAAACATGGCAAAGCACAAATCCTCTGTCACATATTTGGTAAACTTCCTGTGGATCACCCAAATTTCAGTTTCCCTGATAAAAATCTCAATTACATATCTACACACGCACACTCTCAGCAGTCTGTCAATCATATATACCACAATATACCCAGACATGTAAAAATATTTCAGTGTTTCCCAAAATCAAATAAACACAGGATCTTCACAGTATCATTCCATCACAGTTACTCATTATCTGCTAGTCACCATCTCAACCAGACATATAGAGAATCTCAGTCACATTTGAAATCACAGTCACACACATATCCGCTCTCTCATAGTATCACACAACCCATCTACAAAAATCTCAACTATTTCTATTGGACGATCACACTTCATCAGGTAGCCAGACACTCAAAGTGTCTTGATGATCTACACTCCAACCCGTCAGCCAGACATACGTACCCAAGATGCATCAGACACACAGCACAATCTATCAGACACCTACAACGGGTCAGTTCATCCCACACCTTCCACCTTGGCCCGTTTGTCCCAGGTTTGATCGGTTACTCAGTGTTACACTCTGTAGTCGTCACACTTCGGTCGGTCTCAACTTGGTGCATCAGTCCGTCACATACCCTACCCGCCTTCCCGCACTCACAGACGTCTGTCCGTTTCCGCACTGCCCATAGTCAGCCTTCACTGTCGGTCTGTCTGTCAGCCTAGCGCTTCTAGCTACCGTAGCAGCAAGCGTTGCAGCACTACGCTCTGGGTATTAGGCTCCGGAATGGACCGCTTTTTCCAGCACAAGGGCCGACACTACCGGCGGCGCCACGATGATGCACATGTCTGCTCGACGGCTCACTGGGACCACAACTCCCAGAATGCCACCGCTTATGCGCTCACAATCGGGACTGTAAGCTCAGAAGGTTTAGCAACAAGACTGCAGGCAATGCCTAGGCGCGTGCGCCCTGGGGTTTCAGCCGGCCATAGTGGGGACATGGGTGGTGGGGATTGGATTCCGGGAGGGGGGGGCAGGAGGAACGGGGGAGGCGGAACAGTGAGTGGGAGAAAGGGCAGTGGGCGCATCTGTGAGGGCCGAGGATGACCCTGTGAGGGCTGAGCCTGATGAGGGAGGAGCCCATGTGAGGGATGAGATCCTGGAGAAAGGGGCAAGGGTCCCCGAGATAACGGAAATTCGGTCCCTCAGACTCAGTGCCAATTCACAAATAATGAGAACAGCGCTTTTGGAGAAAATGCAAGAAAGTTTTATTAATTTTGCCAGGCAAAATGAGGACTGCCGTGACCTGCTGTTTCAAACATCAACTCTCCCCCTTCAAAAAAAATTTTTTTTTACAGTTCTAGTATGAAGGGGGTGAGGGAAAGGGCTGCCTTTTAAAGGAAAGCCCATGGTGGCCTTGGGTTTGCTTAGTTCCTGTGCTGGCGTGATCACAGAGTTGTTTCCTTTGCTGTTCTGGACATTCCTTCATTCTGCAAAATGAGAGGAGTGTAAAGACCATGCTTGGAGCTGTAAAGACAGTCTTGAGTTCCCTCACATTGGGAAATGGAGGGGGGGGGAGGGAAGAAGATAATGAGAAGAAGAAAAATGTCTTTTAAAAATGTACCACCTAGCTGGGCACCGGTGGATCATGTCTATAATCCTAGCTACTCAGGAGGCAGAGATCAGGAGGATTGAAGTTCAAAGCCAGCCTGGGCAAATAGTTCGAGAGGCCCTATCTCGAAAATACCTAACACACACACACACACACACACACACACACACACACACACACACACACAAAAGGGCTGGTGTTGTCTCAAGGTGTAGGGCCTGAGTTCAAGACCCGGTACCAAAAAAAAGTACCACCAGGGGCTGGAGAGTGGCTAAGTAATGGAGTGCCTGCCTAACAAGTGTAAAACTCTGAGTTCAAACCCCATGCCACCAAAAAATACCAAACAAAACCTGTACAAACAAGCAACCAACAAAACACAACAAACTTCTAACTTGGCAGAGTGTCTCAAGTGGTAATGTGCCTGTCTAGCAAAGCACGAGGCCCTGGATTCAACCTCCAGTACTGCCAGTGTAAATGAACTCAGTAAATTAGTTATTGGGCTAAAACTATAGTTGTGAGCCTATTTAGGTGTTCCCTTAACACCAGTGTGAGGGCAATGGGTACTTTTGTGAGGGGTCTGGGTGTCTATGTGAGGTTTGTGGGTTGGGAGCGAGGTATTGTCAGCTGAAGATGTTTGTGTGAGGGATGTGGGTATGGGGGAGGGAGGTGTTTGTGGCTTACTCTTCCCACATGTACAAGTCATTTTATATGTCTGTCATGTGTGACTCTGTGTGACCTGGCATCCAGCTGCATGTGTCACTTTGTGATATGCATGGGCAGTTTTGTGTGTTTATCTGGGTGTGACCTGTGGGTCACTTGTCATATCTGATAATCATACATCTGTGTATGAGTGCACCTTAAGTAATGTTGCAGGAGTTTGCTAGCTGAGATATGGGACTCTTGAGGCAATTAGCAGGAAGCAACGTTTTATTGTGCCAGCACAGACTCAGCAGACTCGTGTCCAAAGGCTGAGCCCCGAGAGCAAAGGGGTCCCCTTATATACCCTTGCAAGCAGGCTACAGAAGCAAAGAGCAAGGTCTAATCCATATATGATTATATTTAATTTTATTGACTACTTTACCCTAGTCAATGTGACTTTCCCCTCCCTGGTGCTATGTGACCTTCCTCGTCTTCAGATTTCTCAGGTTTTATCTCTTTGCTATGTCATCCCTACCTCCCTGCTACTTTCTCAGGACTCAGGCCTAGTCTGTTTTCTTTTGATCTTCCTCTCTGCTACAATGTCACAAATGTGGTGACCTAATGTATATGAAGGCCTGAGATCAAATGTGGTGTTGTTAGGGTGAGTGAACATGACTGTGGCTGTGATCATGTGATAAAGTAGATGTCTGGATTTAATGACTGTTATGAGAACAGTGTCTTCTGTGTGTGTTTGGATGTGTGAAAGACATTCAACAGGAGACTCTGGCTGGGCTGACCTCGAACCACAATCCTCCCGATTTCAGCCTCCCAAGTAACTAGGATTAGAGGCATGAGCTACCTCTATGTAGGATACACACTACAACATGAACCTTAAAGACAAGCTAAGCCAAAGACACCAGAAACAAAAGGTTCTATAAGATTTCATTTACATGAAATACCCAGAAAACGCTAGTCTGGAGACAGAAAGTAGATTCATGTTGCCAGGGGCTGGAAAGAAGGGACATGAGAAGTGACTATTACTGGGTATGGTGGTTTCTTTTTGGGGTGATTAAAATGTTCTAGAATTAGTGGTGATGGTTGAACATGACAATATACTAAAACTTGCTGTAACAATAAAGGGTAAATTTTCTGATACATGAATTAGGAAATTTTATTTTACTTTTTTCCAGTGTTATATATCAAACTCAGGACCTCACACAAGTACTCTAGGTAAGTACTCTCCCACTGAGTACACCCCCAACCTGTGGTATACAAATTTTATCATACTAAAGCTGCTATTAAAAAAAGACACTAAGACTTACACAGTGGCAGACTGCATGGAGTATCCTAGTAGCTGCCATCAGTACAGATTCCATCCCTTATATTTAGGCAGGATCCAGAGTACCACTGTGCAAGACTTTTGAATTCTACACCCTCAGGGTCCTGGAGAGGGCTTAAACATTCTCACAGTCAGGTAAATGCCTCAGGGCTTCCAGCTGTTCTGGGGAACACATGCTCTGCATGTACACAAGCAAATCTCAGGTCATCAGGCTGCATCCTGTCAAGGGGCACCCTAAAGGGTAAAGTGAGATTCCTGAAGCTTCATGGGTTCCCTCTTACCACTGGGCCTAGACACCCTTGGTGGCCCACAACCTGAGGTTCAACCTCTGCCTCCTGAACTGAGCTCACAGCTGCCCTGTCCTCCGTGCAGGGTCTGGGCAGCTCACTATCCACTAGCATTTGGTACAAGATGCACACAGATGAACAATAAATAACAAAAATAACCATGAAGACCCTGTGGTCTCATGGGAAGACTAAATTACCCTGAGGACGATAATTGGGAAGGACCCAGGTGTCCATGATTCTTTGTCAGCCTCTGCCCTGAACTTAAGATGCCAGAAAAGTTCAGGGTTTCCTCATCCGAAGGCCTGTGCTCATGCTGCCTTCTTTCATGGCTGCACTTCCTTCTGGTTACTCACTCATAGCTGACTTCTGTAACTATCATGGCCTTCCTCCCTTAGAGGCTGCTGTTGGAAGATCACTCACATTGGTTGTCTGGCTGTTATGTGTACTTAATACAGTAAATCATTCCAGGAACCTTTATTACCACTCCCATTTTATAGAGGGAGAAGGCTCAGAGCTCATTCAGGCAAGGGCTGGGCTTCAAGCCTATAGAGCTGGATTTAGCTGGTTCTTAAGTTTGCAAGGAAGCAAACTTAGATCCATGAAAGGCTAGTGCTGTCACCTCCAGGCTGTCCACCTCATTGCCATGACACTGCCCCCATTTTTACTGAGGTTGATTGGGTAGTGAGCCATAGCAAGGTATACAGCAGAGGCAGAAGTGCCCATCCCAGCCCTGTCCATGCCATGTGGAGCCACTGAGATGAAGGCTGCCTCTTGGTTTGCTATCTGGGACTCTTATGGGATACCACTGCTGAGTGCTCTTCTATCTGGGCAACCCCCAAATTGTCTTGTCCTCGCAAAACCAAGTTGTTTCGTGTCACTGCAAACTGCTTGCTCTCCCTTCTACATGTTGTTAGCAGCTGACCCTTGGCTGGGTGACAAGACTTTCTGGTGCTGCAGACATGATGGGTCATTGTGCAGTCATGGGTTAGCTTAGCAGGTGATCAAACCCTGCACATTCCAAAGCCTGGCTCTTTCTGGCTCCTGAGAAATAACCTTTGAGTAAGTGGAATATCTTGCTTGTTAAGTCTGTCTTTGTTGATATCAGTTAACCTTGGGCCTTGGGCCATGCCAAATAGTTTGTCAATGATGTGACTTATGGTGTGACTTATGGTGGGAAACTTGGGTCACACTGTATCAGAAGGACTAAGGTCAGTCATCAGGCATTCAATGCCCATGTGATCAATAAATATCCTTGACAACAAGGCTTGCTTTGGGTGAGCTTCTCTGGTTGGAAATACTCTGTGTGTACTGGCACTCATTCCTGGGAGGATCTCTCCAGGACTCTGCCCTATGCACCTTTTATTGTTTTGATTTTAACCTAATCCTTTCACTGTTATAAACCGTTAACTGTGAGTGTATCAGTTTTTTCTGAGTTTCATGAGACCACTTAAGGCTGTTCTTGGGGCTGCCAACAGTTGTAATTTTGTACTGTGTCATGCTGGCTACTCTGGGGTGACCCAGGGAGAATGCAGCTTTTTACAGCAGGGAGTCCTGGATTTGCAACTTCACCGAGTGCCACTAAGTGGCCATACTCTGGCTCTGGGCCTGTTTCCTTGAGGGAACAGGGAGACAGCCTCCTATAAGGACAGAATGGCACCAATGTATGAAAAGACTTTGTGAAACACAATACATATACACCCCCTGGTCAGCCAGGTGCCAGTGGTTCATGCTTATAATCCCAGCTACTTGGGAGGTAGAGATCAGGAGGATTGTAGTTCCAGACCAGCCCAGGGAAAAAAGTTTCAGAGACCCCAGGTCAATGGAAAAAAGATGGGCATGATGGTGAGTAACTGTAAACCCAGCAACAACAGGAAGCCTAAAATAGGAAGATCATAGTCCAGGCTGGCCTGGGCTAAAAGTGAGACCCTCTCTCCAAAATAACCAAGGAAAAAAGGGCTGGGGCATGACTCAAGCAGTAGAGCACCTGCCTAGTGTGAAGCCCTGAGTTCAAACCCCAATACCAGCCTCCTGGCGCTTACCACAGGCTGTGTTCTTACACTGACTATATAAGATGAGAAGACAGAATAAACCTACCCTACATACACCTTAGTTCAGGCCTTGTGCATCATCTATAGTGTGAATGGGGAGATGGGGTGTTTAACGAAGTGGAAAAACAAACTGTTAGGGGCAGGGGGGAGAAATGACTGAAACAATGAGTGGTCTCACAATGGAGAATTTACAGATATTCCCTTATGTCTGGTACTCTGTGGAGAGCCATGGAAGATTCACGGGAGGCTGGAGACATAAAGGGAGGAGTACCTCAAGGAGGTGGTAACCTAGAACAGGATGGGGAGGGCAGGACAGTGGAACAAAGGTGGCAGGAGCAGGGTGTGTTTTAGAACTGGTTCTTGAAAACAGCCTTGTGTCTGCCTCCTGTAACACTGTGACGATCACCCCAGCATCCATCTCACCTGGTACCTTGGGCTCCATCACCTGACCCTCTGGTCTATCTCCAGGCTGCTTGGCTTCTGCAATTATAAGGTGGTGGGGGGCTGTGGTCTCAGTCCTGGGCAGAGTTCTAGGTTACTGGTGACCTGTAGGGACAAGTTCTTATTTCCAGAGTACTGTCTCCTTCCATCTACTCACAACCACAGCAGGCTCTGGGCTGCTGGCTTTAAGCTTGGGAAATCCCCAGCTGGGATTCTGAAAAATGAAATATGGCTGGTAAGCACCAGCAGCAAGAAGCTGGTATGATTACAGCTATGCATACAGGCTCTCCTGGAACAGAGACACACCTAGTTTAGGCTTTTCACAGCTCTACCCAACTGACCACACATCCCTGAAGTAAAAACATACATCCACACAAAACCTGTATGTGAAATATTCACAGCAGCACTGTCTATAATTTCAGAATATTTGGAAACTGCCCAAATGTCCATTAACTGATGAATGGGATCACAGAGCATTATTAAGCCCCAGAAAAGAGGGAGGGAAGGAAGAGGAAGGAAGGGGAGACTAGTGGATGCTAGGGGATGGCGGAGGGGGAAATGGAGAGTTATGTTGGAGCACAGGATATACTCACACACCTGAGGTAACACCTGCCACACACACAGGTGGTGTTGAACACATGCAGAATATTCTTCCACTCTGGTACTCTTGCACGGTGTGACACACCCAGCTACAGATACATACCTGAGTCTCCCCCATGTACACAGGAGTGTCACACTTGTCATCCACACATGCTTGGGGGTATCCTCTGTACACCTAGGAAGTGTCACACTCGTCACCTACATACACCTATGGTATCCCCTGTACACTTAGGATGTGTCACACTCGTCACCCACACACACCTGGGGTATCCCTGTGCATACACTGGACACTCCCACCGCGTGCAGATCGGTCCCTGGGGCGCCTCCCCGTCCCTCACTCCCACGAGCCGCAGCCTCCTCCTCAGAAAGTCTAACCGTGCGACCACAAGCTCACTCAGCCTTCCTGCGACCACAAGCTCACTCAGCCTTCCTGCGCACACACTGCCGCCACTTCCGGCCCGCACTTCCGCTGGGAGTCCGCTGAGTACTTCATCCCTCAGGAAGCATTGTGCACCACAGCTTGGGATCCTCTAAGCTCTGAGGGCATGACCTTCTGGGAAATGCAGTTCTCGACTGGTGCCATCGGCGAGCGCGCGAGGGGCAGAGGGGAGCGTGGGAACCTTTCGGATCTGCGCAGGTCATGTGGGGGAAGGGCTTGTGTCCACAGGTGATTTTATGTCCTTTGAGATACACCGAGTAATTTTTCTTGTTATGTACGAGTATGTGTATACATTGATTAAAAATAAGTGGTTCTGGGATTTTTTTTTTTTTAAAGCGGTATCGTGATCTTCCCGATCTGTCGCCCAACTACGTAGGATTACAGACATGAGCCACCGGTACCTCGCTAGTTCTGGAATTTCAAGAAAAACTTTAAGCCTGTAAGTCCTTCAGTGGATGTCTCCAAAGAAAACGTACATTCTTCTACCTACCCAAGAAATGACATGGAAACCTATCACCTAATCATTTATTTACTAATCTCCCCAGTAGTCCCAACAATGTCTTACATAGCTTTTCTCCCCCTTTTTATCAGGCACACACACAACAACAAAAACACGCTTGGCAGGCCCATCTCCAGTTGGCCTCAATCTAGAAAGGATTTTTTTAAAAAAATGATCTGAACATTTCTTAAGTAGCCAAGCCAGTCTCCCAAAATGTATCCCTATTTAAACCAGGTGTGGTGGTGCTCACCTGTAGTCTCAGCTGTGCATCACCACACCTGGCTTAAATGGGAAGGATTTAAGGAGACTGTGGATTACCAGTCCAGGGATTCACAGCAGCCCAGGCGTCAATAGTTCTTTTTCTTTATTAATTTATTCATATGTGCATACATTGTTTCAGTCATTTCTCCCCCCTGCCCCCAACAGTTTGTTTTTCCACTTCATTAAACATTTTTTGAAAACTTTTAAAATACTTAGTGTTCCACTGTCCGTGTGTACATAAAATTTGTGGTACTGGACTGGAGGTGTGGTTCAAGTGGTAGAGCTCCTGCTTTGCAACCTTGAAGTCCTAAGTTGGAACTCCCAGTAACACACACACACACACACACACACACACACACACACACACACAATTGGGACCTAGTGTGCACATACACACTTTTATCAATGAGCTATATCCTCAGTACTCACTGCATCAATTTTTCTTTATACCCTCCCTAGATGAGCTGAAAATTGAACAATTATAAACACATGCAATGCATGTTTCTGTATGGAGTCATCATAGACTCCATAAAAATAAGTAGACCCCATGTGATTCAAATCCCCTTAGTTAACTGAGGGATGTCCCTGGTACAATCCTGACTTGCTGGTGAAGATAACTCCTTATGCAAGGATGACCTGGGTTACCTAGTCACACTACAGTTACACTACAGTTGGGCCATCATAAGGATAAATAATTTAAAAAAGCTTATCAGGATTCCAAGATGGCGGCTACAGGGAGGAAGCAGAAAGCGAGCCTCCTACAGTGAAATCTTGGAGAGACACTGGAGACACATTTTGCAGGCATAATCACTGAGAAAAGGCATAACTTTGACCCCTCCACACCTCCAGCCGGCACAGAGAATCTCCACTTCACATTAAACGGAGAAACAAGGAGAGCCCCCGGGGCCGCCAGTCGCCGGCTCCCAGATGGCTTGGGAAGACGCGAACCAGGTGAGCTTCACGGTACCGCAGTACTCCCACAGACAAGCCTGGGCCAGAGCAGCATAGCCCCCTGGACAGACTGACCTCCACCCGGGGAAAAAAAGAGAAACTGAGTAATAAGCAATAAGAACAAATAAGACACGCAGGAAAGAGGGTGGGGCGCCCTGAGCGCTGAAGACTGGGGGAAGGGAATCCTGTAAATAAACAGGATTTACAGGACTGTAAATAAACAGGATTTACGGGACTGTAAATAAACAAGCCGGGCAGGCCGGAGAGCCTCTGGCGGGAGCAGGGGTGCGCGCCCAGCAACCAGAAGCAGGAAAGCTTGTGAGAGTGGTGGAGGGAGGAAAACTCCACAGGAGAAGAGGGAAGACCCACTTCCCACGTGAGCTGTAAACAAACATGGCGGCTGGCAGGAGCAGCAGCACTGCCCAGTAATCAGGAGCAGGAAAGCTTGTGAAAGTGGAGGTGGGAGAACTGCACAGGAGAGGGGGGAAGACCCACCTCCCACATGAACTGTAAATAAACATGCAGGCCTGAAACGCGGGTGCAGTGTCACCTTTCCCAGTGCTTGGAAAGGGGAAAGCTTGTAGCAGAGGCTCACATACACAGGAGAAATCTGAGCAAACAAAGCCTGCGGGGCCAGGTGAGTGCTAAGCTCACCCCAGAGATCTGCATAAATAACGCCTCCAGCAACAGCAGGCTGACAGAAGCAGGTAGGCAAGCCACAGTTGCAGATACCATTCTCAGAACTGTCTCCAGACTCTTTTTTTTTTTCTTTGTCTCCCTACCTTTGATGAGAGAACAACCGAATTACACCTGCAAGCGGAAAAACTTACTGAAACTGTATTGCATTTGAACTTGGGACACTTGGGGTTTTTTTTTTGTGCGTGTGTGTGTGTAGTTTTGTTCTACTTTATGCGTCCCCTTTGATGAGACAATTACAGAACAACATCTGAGGCACCATCTCCAGGATTGGAGACTGAGACTTCACTGCATTTGAATTTGGAGGTTTTTTGGTTTTTTTAAATTTTCTATTTTTTCATTTTATTTTAATACATTTTTATAAATAGATTTTTCTTTCATTTAATTATTTTTTATTTTTATTCTTACCTTTATTTTTGATTTTCAGTCCTCTGTCTCTCTAATGTCTGTTCAGCTTACTGTCAATTAGTACACTAAAGCTCCCTGTTTATACCTTTGAAATCTTCTTGTCTGATAACTTGTTATGTTTTCTCCCTCCAGTCTGTGTATGTTTTCCCCATTTCTTTAGCTTCTTCCTTTCCATCTCAGCTCACCCTTCCATTCTAAATATTACCATTGTTATTATTACAAGCTAGAAAATACTTAATTGCACATAGTACAGGGACAGTAACAGCACCAAAGACAATGACGGGAAGACAGAAAAAACAGGGAAACCAGTTTCCCAACAGCAAAAAATTACTACAGGAACCAGAGGGGAATGAAGAAAACAGGTACTCGGATCCAGACTCCAACAAAATGAAGATAAACTATGCCAAAGGACCCAATGAAGCCTACAAGAATAATTTAAAAGAAGACATACTACAGGTACTCAATGAGAATTTTATAGAGATGATACTGGATAGGGTCAACCAAAATGTACAGGAGACACTCAAGAAATTCCAAGACAACAAAAATAGAGAATTTGAAAAAACAAAAGAAGAAATAAAGGAAACCATAGAAGCACTGTATAAACACCAAAGTGAAAGAGAGAACACGATGAATAAACAGATAAATGAACTCAGGACAAAAATAGACAACATTAAAGAGGAAACCACCCAGGATATGGAAAACCACAGAAAAAAGAACGAAACAGAACTACAAAACAAAACGGAAGGCCAATCCAGCAGAACAGAACAAACAGAAGACAGAATCTCAGAACTTGAAGATGAAATGGTAATTAAAGGAAAAACCAAAGAACTATTAATTAAACAACTCAAGATCTGTGAAAAGAAAATGCAAGAACTCACCAACTCTATCAAAAGACCAAACGTGAGAATCATGGGCATCGAAGAAGGAGAAGAGGTGCAAGCGAAGGGAATGCGTAATATATTTAACAAAATAATAACGGAAAATTTCCCAAATCTAGAGAAAGATATACCCATACAGATGCAAGAGGCCTCCAGGACACCAAATAGACCAGATCAAAATAGAACTACCCCACGACATATCATCATTAAAACAAGTTCAGAAACTAAGGAAAGAATATTGAAGGCTGTAAGAGAGAAAAAACAAGTAACATACAAAGGTAAACCCATCAAAATCACAGCAGACTTCTCAACAGAAACATTAAAAGCAAGAAGAGCGTGGGGTGAGATCTTCCGCGCACTGAATGAAAATAACTTCCACCCCAGGATACTCTACCCAGCAAAACTATCATTCAAAATAGATGGAGCAATAAAAGTCTTCCATGATAAGCAGAAACTAAAACAATATGTGACCACAAAGCCACCACTACAAAGGATTCTTCAAGGGATTCTGCACACAGAAAGGGAAACCCAACTTAACCATGAAAAGACAGGCAGCACCAAACCACAGGAAGAGAAAAAGCAAGACAGTAGAGAGTAACCTCAACTTAGGTACACACAATCAAACCTTCAAACAACTAAGACAACTAAATGACAGAAATCACCACATACCTATCAGTACTAACGCTTAATGTTAACGGACTTAATTCACCCATCAAAAGGCACCGCTCGATGAAATGGATTAAAAAAAAAGATCCAACAATTTGTTGCTTACAGGAGACCCATCTCACCGACAGAAATAAGCATAGGCTAAGGATGAAAGGCTGGAAGAAGATTTACCAAGCCAATGGCCCCCGAAAAAGGCAGGAGTAGCAATACTTATCTCTGACAAAGTAGACTTCAAACCTACATTGATCAAACGAGATGAAGGAGGACATTCCGTACTAATAAAAGGGGAAATAGACTAAAAGGAAATAATAATTATCAACCTGTATGCACCCAATGTCAATGCACCCAATTTCATCAAACATACCCTGAAAGACCTAAAAGCATATATAAACGCCAACACAGTGGTTGTGGGAGACTTTAACACCCCATTATCATCAATAGATAGGTCATCCAAACAAAAACTCAATAAAGAAATCCAAGATCTAAAATATGCAATAGATCAAATGGACCTAGTTGATGTCTACAGAACATTTCATCCAGCTTCTACACAATATACATTCTTCTCAGCAGCCCATGGAACCTTCTCCAAAATAGATCATATCCTAGGGCCCAAAGCAAGTCTCAGCAAATATAAAAAAATAGAAATTATACCGTGCATACTATCTGATCACAATGCAGTAAAAGTAGAACTCAACAACAAAAGTAAAGACAAAAAATATGCAAACAGCTGGAAACTAAATAATTCATTACTTAATGAAGAATGGATCATCGATGAAATAAAAGAGGAAATTAAAAAGTTCCTGGAAGTCAATGAAAATAAAAACACAACCTACCAGAACCTATGGGACACAGCTAAGGCAGTCCTGAGAGGAAAGTTTATAGCCATGAGTGCATATATTAAAAAGATTGAAAGATCCCAAATCAATGACCTGATGATACATCTCAAACTCCTAGAAAAACAAAAACAAGCAAATCCCAAAACAAAAGAAGGAGAGAAATAATAAAAATAAGAGCTGAAATCAACGAAATAGAAACCAAAAAAACCATACAAAGAATTAATGAAACAAAAAGTTGGTTCTTTGAAAAAATAAACAAGATCGATAGACCACTGGCAAACCTGACTAAAATGAGGAGAGAAAAAACCCAAATTAGTAGAATCAGGAATGCAAAAGGGGAGATAACAACAAACACCATGAAAGTCCAGGAAATCATCAGAGAAACTTCGAGAACCTATATTCCAATAAATTTGAAAATCTTAAAGAAATGGACAGATTTCTAGATACATATGATCATCCAAAACTGAACCAAGAGGATATTAATCACCTGAATATATCTATAACACAAAATGAAATTGAAGCAGCAATCAAAGTCTCCCAAAAAAGAAAAGTCCAGGACCTGATGGATTCTCTGCTGAATTCGATCAGACCTTTAAAGAAGAACTGATACCAACCCTCCTTAAACTGTTCCATGAAATAGAAAGGGAAGGAAAACTGCCAAACACATTTTATGAAGCCAGTATTACACTTATCCCAAAACCAGGCAAAGACACCTCCAAAAAGGAGAACTATAGGCCAATCTCCTTAATGAACATTGATGCAAAAATCCTCAACAAAATAATGACAAACCGAATTCAACAACACATCAAAAAGATTATTCATCACAACCAAGTAGGCTTCATCCCAGGGATGCAGGGGTGGTTCAACATACGAAAATCAATAAACATAATAAACCACATTAACAGAAGCAAAGACAAAAACCACTTGATCATCTCAATAGATGCAGAAAAAGCCTTTGATAAGATCCAACACCATTTCATGATAAAAGCTCTAAGAAAACTAGGAATAGAAGGAAAGTACCTCAACATTATAAAAGCTATATATGACAAACCTACAGCCAGCATTATACTTAATGGAGAAAAACTGAAACCATTCCCTCTAAAATCAGGAACCAGACAAGGATGACCACTATCTCCACTCCTATTCAACATAGTACTGGAATTCCTAGCCAGAGCAATTAGGCAAGAAGAAGGAATAAAAGGAATACAAATAGGTAAAGAAACTGTCAAAATATCCCTATTTGCAGATGACATGATCCTATACCTTAAAGACCCAAAAAATTCTACTCAGAAGCTTCTAGACATCATCAATAGCTATAGCAAGGTAGCAGGATATAAAATCAACATAGAAAAATCACTAGCATTTCTATACACTAACAATGAGCAAACTGAAAAAGAATGTATGAAAACAATTCCATTTACAATAGCCTCAAACAAAATCAAATACCTAGGTGTAAACCTAACAAAAGATGTGACTGACCTCTACAAGGAAAACTATACACTTCTGAAGAAAGAGATTGAGGAAGACTATAGAAAGTGGAGAGATCTCCCATGCTCATGGATTGGTAGAATCAACATAGTGAAAATGTCAATACTCCCAAAAGTAATCTACATGTTTAATGCAATTCCCATCAAAATTCCAATGACATTAAAGAGATCGAAAAATCTACCGTGAAATTTATATGGAAACACAGGAAGCCATGAATAGCCAAGGCAATACTCAGTCAAAAGAACAATGCAGGAGGTATCACAATACCTAACTTCAAACTATATTACAAAGCAGTAGCAATAAAAACAGCATGGTACTGGCACAAAAACAGACATGAAGACCAGTGGAACAGAATAGAGGACCCAGATCTGAAGCCACACAACTATAACCAACTTGTCTTTGACAAAGGAGCTAAAAATATACAATGGAGAAATAGCAGCCTCTTCAACAAAAACTGCTGGGAAAACTGGTTAGCAGTATGCAAAAAACTGAAACTAGATCCATGTATATCACCCTATACCCAGATTAACTCAAAATGGATCAAGGATCTTAATATCAGACCCCAAACTCTAAAGTTGATACAGGAAAGAGTAGGAAATACTCTGGAATTAGTAGGTATAGGTAAGAACTTTCTCAATGAAACCCCAGCAGCACAGCAACTAAGAGATAGCATAGATAAATGGGACCTCATAAAACTAAAAAGCTTCTGTTCATCAAAAGAAATGGTCTCTAAACTGAAGAGAACACCCATAGAGTGGGAGAAAATATGTGCCACCTATACATCAGACAAAGGACTGATAACCAGAATATACAGGGAACTTAAAAAACTAAATTCTCCCAAAACTAATGAACCAATAAAGAAAAGGGCAAGTGAACTAAACAGAACTTTCTCAAAAGAAGAAATTCAAATGGCCAAAAAACACATGAAAAAATGCTCACCATCTCTAGCAATAAAGGAAATGCAAATTAAAACCACGCTAAGATTCCACCTCACCCCTGTTAGAATAGCCATCATCAGCAACACCACCAAGAGGTGTTGGCGAGGATGCGGGGGAAAAAGGAACCCTCTTACACTGTTGGTGGGAATGTAGACTAGTACAACCACTCTGGAAAAAAATTTGGAGGCTACTTAAAAAGCTAGACATTGATCTACCATTTGATCCAGCAATACCACTCTTGGGGATATACCCAAAAGACTGTGACACAGGTTACTCCAGAGGTACCTGCACACCCATGTTTATTGTGGCACTATTCACAATAGCCAAGTTATGGAAACAGCCAAGATGCCCCACCACTGACAAATGGATTAAGAAAATGTGGTGTCTATACACAATAGAATTTTATGCATCCATGAAGAAGAACGAAATGTTATCATTCGCTGGTAAATGGATGGAATTGGAGAACATCATTCTGAGTGAGGTTAGCCTAGCCCAAAAGACCAAAAATCGTATGTTCTCCCTCATATGTGGACATTAGATCAAGGGCAAACACAACAATGAGACTGGACTTTGAGCACATGATAAAAGCGAGAGCACACAAGGGAGGGATGAGGATAGGTAAGACACCTAAAAAAATTAGCTAACATTTGTTGTCCTTAACGCAGAGAAACTAAAGCAGATACCTTAAAAGCAACTGAGGCCAATAGGAAAAGGGGACCAGGAACTAGAGAAAAGGTTAGATCAAAAAGAATTAGCCTAGAAGGTAACACCCACGCACAGGAAATCAATGTGAGTCAATGCCCTGTATAGCTATCCTTATCTCAACCAGCAAAAACCCTTGTTCCTTCCTATTATAGCTTATACTCTCTCTACAACAAAATTAGAAATAAGGGCAAAATAGTTTCTGCTGGGTATTGAGGGGGTGGCGGGGAGAGGGAGGGGGCAGAGTGGGTGGTAAGGGAGGGGGTGGGGGCAGGGGGGAGAAATGAACCAAGCCTTGTATGCACATATGAATAATAAAAGAAAAAAAAATCTTATCAGTCACTTACCTTTAGACTAGCACTATTCAATAGAACTTTCTGTCATAGAAGTGTAACTAGTTAAAATGACTAGCCATGGAGGAAATGAATTTTGTACTTAATTTTTATACATAGTTTTTTTTTTTCAGTATTGGATTTGAACTCAGGGCTCCATGCTTGGTAGGCAGGTGCTTTACTGCTTGTGCCAGGTGGCCAGCCCTCAGTTTATACCTAAACAGCTACATGTAGTTGGTAACATTGGAAAATGCACTCTAGAAGATGTTCATGTTGGATCTTCTTATAAGAAACTGATAGGAAGGTGGCTAGTCAGACTGGATGTAGAGTTCTTCATAGATATCCATTGCAGAAAAACTAGAGTATCTTGGAGGATATGCACTTACCATTGGGAGTGGAGGACTTGGCTGTTGGCCACAATTTATGTTGGAGGATCTCCTATACAACATGTGTTGGGCTGACTGATTCAGAGAATTAATAAAGTAAGTTGGAAATTTACATGTGGATTCCAGTTTTGTTTTGTTTTTTTAATGGTATTGGGGCTTGAACTTAGGGCCTAAACCTTGAGCCACTATGCTACTTTTTGTGATGGGTATTTTCGATAGGGGCTTGCCAAATGTTTGCCCACTGGCTTCAAACCGTGATCCTCCCAATCTCTGTCTCCTGAGTAGCTAGGATTATAGGCGTGAGCCACCGGTGTCTGGCTCCAGCCACTTTTCATCTTTGGTATCAACAAAGAGCAGAAGCTGTTTTGCATGCACTCAATTGGCTTTGTTAAATCAACACACAAGTATATAAAAAACAGGTGTGACAAAGACACACAGTAGTTCCTGCTCTGTGGACATTCTGGCATGGGGAGGCAGATGGTAAACAATAAAACAAAACTTTGAGAGTTGAGATTTTTTGTTAAATTTAAATTTATTTTTTGAACTGGTAATACTTTTACATTTCAAAATTCCAAAAATATAAAAAAAATATAGAATGAAAATTATTTCTCATCTCTGTCCCTTCTCTTCTTCCCAAGGGCAGTCAGTACACCTTGCTTCTTACCTTTTCAGAGATCATGTGCATGTGTGTAAGCAAACGTTACCTCTCTGCACATGTGGGAACATACTATACAGTTTTACATATTGTTTGTTTTTACTTAAGGTATCATGGAGCTTTTCGCCATGTTAGTATAGGACAGTCTCCATTTTTTTCTTTTTCTTTTTTTTGGCAGTATTGGGGCTTGAACTCAGGACCTCATGCTTGCGAGGCAGGCGCTCTACCACTTAAGCCACTCCACCAGCCCCTTTTTTGGGGGGTACTTTCGAGATACGGTCTCACAAACTATTTCCTGGGGGATGGCTTTGAACCTCAATCCTCATGATCTACGACTTCTGAGTAGCTAGGATTACAGGCGTGAGCCACCAGCACAAGGCCACAGTCTCCAATTTTAAGGCTGTAACCTCTATTCCACCATAAATTCTTAGCCAGTTCTCCATGATGGACAAGAAGGTTGTTTTGAATCTTTTACTTTTACTTGCATAATGAAAACCATGTACCAACAGCCGGAACATGTACAAATATGTCTGCAGGGCTTATTCCCAGCAAACAAAGGATTT
Organism: Castor canadensis; assembly: GCF_047511655.1. Taxonomy (NCBI): domain Eukaryota; kingdom Metazoa; phylum Chordata; class Mammalia; order Rodentia; family Castoridae; genus Castor; species Castor canadensis. Next base: position 31,954,008 of record NC_133401.1, on the reverse strand, counting down.
GTATATTGTAACTTAGATGGTAACTGATAAACTGCCCTTCCCTCCACAGAAGTTGTATTAATAAACACTCCTGCTGCACATATACAGGAAACACCTCCAATCCCCCTGAGAAAACTCAAGGCTGGTAAACTACAAGGAATGGTATAATCCTCCTGAAAAATAATTTTAAAAAGCCACATGAAACTCGTTTTAGGGAAAATGCTCAACATATAGTAAGAAGCACGTATTACAAAAGAACTAGAAAGGATTTCAAATTTCTAAACACAAGATAACTATATACATATATATCTATGTTTAAGACTTAAGGTACACTATGTGTATGTATCTTAAGAAAAAATTTCAAGGAAAATTGGCAAAATCTAAATAGTAATGACCGTCTCTGGATGGCTGAACTATGAATAGTTAAATTTAAATAAATATTCATAGTTTTTTGCTTTTAAAATTTTTTTGCATATTTTCCGCGTTTTGCTACAAAGAATGTGTTAACAGATAAAACCATGAATTTTCCTGTTTACGGTAATTTCCCCTGAGGAGTTTGTTTCAAAATATCTACAAGGAAGTAAGAAGGAGTATCATGCCTGGACAAGGTGAACTGAAATGAGAAATGAAGATATGCAGATCCTGCTGCCTGTTCCCTCCACTGCTGCTCATTCTCGTCTTACCCAGTGGGGCTGCTGCACTCTCAGCCATTTCAACATCCAATCTGAGAAGTGACAGAACATGACCCCCTCTTCAGTATCTGCCGTTTTGAGGGCCAATGTGCAGAGAACAAGGCAATCACAGTCCTGGCTTCCAGAGCTGTTTGAAACCTTGACATAACTGCTGCATATTTCCCACCACCAGGAGGAGAGGAGCACTTCTGATGGGCAATGGGGAGGAATGGGCAAAAGTGGGGTGTGCTATCAGAGTAGCTGGGGCACTTGGTTGTGTGTTGCCTTCCCTCTTGGCTGTCCTGTGCTGGCAGTACTCCTGGGGATGCACACAGTGAACACCCCAGCTGTTAATATGGTAAATGCAATTTCTATTGTGGAGTAAGGAAGGAGAGGAGATCAAAGAAGGGTGACTTTCTGGCTTCAAAGATGGGATAGCAGGTGGGCACCATCCCATGAAAGGGCCAGTGGAAGGGACCAGTCTGAATGGGAAAAGGGATGTTTGTTTGAGTAGACTGGGTTTGGGAGCCACCCAATAGGAGACAGCTGCAGTCTGGGCCTGAAGCTCAGAAGCAAGAAGCAGTAGACACTCAGGTATGGGGTGAGCAACACAAAGCCAGGGGTGTGGATGCCACCTGGGAAAAGGCCTGGGCACAACATGAGCCCCTGATACCCCCAGGTATCCCAACGCTTAAGAGGAGGACAGGACCAGAACCCCTGAGGAGAGAAAGGAATTCCTGAACAATAGGGCCCGAGTACTGCAAGGAGGAGGTTGGCAGGCTCAGACAGTGATGCCACAGTCAGATGAAGGTGATACCAAGGCGTGATGCCATGTAGCTATGCCATGTGGTTTCTGTGAGGCAGCAGGGGCAGAGTAAGGGGACTGAGGTGAGAGCTGGCACCAAGGAAATAGGGAGCACAGGTGATTCTTCCAAGGGTCTGGAGGAGCAGGGACACATGCTACTAGCTGTTTATCCATCACCCAGTTCCCAGTACCTTTCTCTCTTACCTGTATCCACCAGGTCAGATATGCTCAAGGCTACCTTTTCAAGCTTCCCCATTAAGTGGGATGGTTCTGTGACTGTCTTGGCCAGTGAGTCATAAGTGGGCACGAAATGGAAACTTCTAGGAAAATCTTTTCTTTGAAACATTAGAGAGATGAGTGTTGGCCTTCCCTTTCCCTCCACTTCCTCCAGTCTTGATTACAGGTGCAATGGTTGGAGCTTTGACAGTCTCCCCATGACCATGAAGGAAAGGTTGAAAAGAACCACAAAAAACATTGCCTCTGACACAACTAAGTCATCGAAGTCAGCTTTTGAACAAAGCCTAATTTGTTTCAGACACTGTCAACTGGGTGCTAACATCAAATTTTGATTCCACTACTTCCTACCTGTGTAACCTTGGTTTAGTTACTAGTAACGTTTGGCCTGTGCCTAATATTCTTCATCTGTGAAGTAGCACTCCTTTACAGAATCATTGCAGAGGGAAAGTCTGCCAGAAGATGCTCTTTTCTGAGCTATGTAAGTGAAAGTTAATCTGCTGAGAATGAAATAGCAAAAGGCACAGGCCAAGATAGGTCAGCTGTGAAAATCCAGGGCTGGAAATGGAGACATGAACACAATGTGAGGAAAAGGTGAATGCAGAGAAGCAACTTGGGCTGCTGACAGGGCCTTGCAGAACCTCCAGATGGAACTGAAAAGCTGATCCACGGCATCCTGGAAGCCAGGTCTAGGGCAATGGAAACCCCATCAGTCATGGCACTCCCAGCCTCTAAGAACAAGAAAGACACAGGAAGTTCTGATGGCAGTGTGTTCTGACGCACAACTGTTCCAACATGGTACAAGAACTGCTGTTGTGTTTTCTTCCAGGATGATTAATCTTCCAGTCAACTCTACACCCAGCAGATCCAACCTTCCTCCTGCAATTGATTTTTAGGAACAAATTTTTACATGCTGAGATGTGCCATGATCCATTTTCCTTCCTTCCAATTTCTGATGTTGATGGTATGCTTTAACTTCACTAGATGTACCTGCAGGGAAACACCAAACAAAAGAACGACCTTGTTACAGCAGCGCACAACAGGCAACTGCTCTGTACAACCAGAGCACCTGATTCAATGTTTCTATAGACAGGATATGGGTTCATGACAGCTCACTATTTGTTTCATTTTAGGTTAAAAAGTAGATTTAGTGCTGGGCATGGTAGCTCACCCCTACAATCCGAGCTACTCAGGAGGCAGAGATCCTGAAGATCATGGTTTGAGGGCAGCCAAGGCAAACAGGTTTGCAAGACCCTACCTCAACCAAACAAAAGCTGGGCATGGTGATGCATGCCAGCAATCCCAATTACCTGGGAGGCAAAGAAGGATTTTGGTGTGAGGACTGCCCTGACAAAAAGTGTGAGACTGTTCCTGAAAAATAACCTAAAGCAAAACAGGCTGGAGGCATGGCTCAGGTGGTACAGCACCTGCCTAGCAAGAGTGAGGTCCTGAGTTCAAACACCAGTACCCCAAAAAGAAAAAAAAAGCTTGTATCCTTGGATTTTACAACACCTGTTCTGAGATACCACACTTAATCCAAGCACCAGTGGCTCACACCTGTAATCTTGTATACTGGGGAGGCTGAGGACTGGAGGATGTGGGTTTAAGGCCAGCCCAGCCAAACAGTTCACCAGACCCTATCTCCAAAGTATCCAGAGCAAAATGGACTGGATGTGTGGCTCAGGTGGTACAATGCCTGCTTTTCAAATGTGAAGCCTTGAGTTCAAACCCCAATCCCACCAAAAAGAAAAAAAATAGACTACACTTGACATATCATGTTCTCTTTATGTCAACAACCACATGGACACAGATCAGAAACCTTGGCTTTCCTTAAGGAGATCACTTGGAGGAAAGCAATCATAGTGAGGGTGAAGTTTCCCACTGTGGACATTAGAATGTCCTGCTTCATATGAACATAAGTTCCAGCTTTCCCTAGCATTGATAGATCAGAGAAAGGCCTCCAATGGTCCCCTCACAGAGGTCCAAGCCTCTGTGGGACCTCTGAGGTGGGAGACACATGACCTCAAAGGGCCCCCCAGCACAGCTTCGTGACAAATCAGAAGTCAGTCCACAGGTTGGCGAAGTTGCTTAAGTGGTAAGAGGGCCTGCCTAGCAAGTGTGAGTCCCTGCATTCAAACCCATTACTGAAAAAAAAAAAAAAAGTCAGTCAACCACACCACAGCAAGGAGAGTGCAACGGTCAGCCTGGATGGGAAAAAACTTAGGTTATTGTTTTTTCCCCTACTCCCCAACAAATAAAAAACTAAATAAGAAACATGATTAAAAGAAATTTAAGAAAAAAAATCAACTAAATGAACCGTGTATACCTTATTCAAATTATTAGAACAAACAGAAAAAAAATTACAAGAAGCCAGGAAAATTTGAATACTAGATTATTTGATGACATCTGCTTAGGTATGATAAGGACAATATATTGTTTTTCCTGATTCATCACAGATACTCAGCAAAATGAACTTTGTTTCCCATTACTGCAAGTGAAGAACATGAACAACAACTTCAGGGCATTGCTGGGATTGAACTCAGGTCCAGCTGTGTTTTATATATATAGATATTGGCAGTCCTGGAGTTTGAATTCAGGGCCTTGCACTTATTAAGCAGATTCTGTAGCACTTAAGCCACACCCCCAGCGTTTTTTTGCTGTAGTTATTTTTCAGATGGGGTTTTGCCTGGGCAGAACTTGGACCCCAATCTCTTACCTATGCCTCCTAACTAGCTGGGATCACAGACACACACCACCATGTCCGGCTTGTCTGTTGATATAGGTCTCACTTTTTGCCTAGGCTGACCTTGAACCTCAATCGTCCAGATATTTGAGTAGCTAGGATTATAGGTGTGAGCCACTATCCCTGGCCACTATTGCCTGGAAATATTTACATGGAAAACTTGGCCTTTTGGAAACATATTTAGAAATATGGATGAAACAATGTTTTTTTTTTTTGGACTGATGTAAAGTAATATAGGTAGAAACTGGGGTGGTGGAAGAGCCAATGAAAATATGTTGTTCCTTTTTAAAACATTCACGATTAAGATGCTAAAAGATTAGTCAGAAAACCACATAGATTATTCACACCAATTATGAGTTCTGCAAAACTGTGGATATACTGAAAAGTACATTGTGTATAAACTAGCCAATGATTCCATTTGTTAAAACCAAACATACATGATTGTTTATACAGCTTTGATCAATCAAGTTACAGAGTTTAGAAAATGTTGGCTTTACTGCCGGGCTGAGTTTGCACCCGGGCTTCTCTACACTAGTACTATTTTCTTTTTTTTTTTTTTTGGCAGCACTCAGGGCTTCATACTTGCTAGGCAGGTACTACTGACATTCAGGGCTAGAAAATTCTATGTAGAGAAGCTGCCCTGGGCACTGTAGGATGCTGAGCAGCAAGCACCTCTGACCTCTACCTAAAGATGCCAGTGGCAACCTTCTTTAAGAAGTGACCAAAAATGACTCCAGACATTACCAAATGTACTCTAGGGGCAAAAGGACCATGTTGAGAGCTTTTGGCTTACAGCAACACTGGTGTTCTGAGGCAATGATTGTCATAGCAGCTGTGATTCTCGGTTCCCTGAGAGTTGTGGAATTTTGTGGGGGCTTCTCTGTCACATGACTTGGGCTGTGTGTGACTGAAATGTGGGCAGAACCCAAGGAAGCTGCAATGACTGTGAAGCACAGAACTGGTCCCAGTGGACCACAGATGTAGGTGTGAAAATCCCGTGTGTAATGTGTGAACTGAGATGCTAACTCAACTTCACACATGATCTCCCCCAAATGACATGGCTGGATACCACATCAATTCAGTACACATTTTTTTTTAATCATAAATTACCTTCATTTTAAGTATGCTTTACAAAATGGGGGCATATATTGATTGTTCTACATTATACCCATGGGTAGGTTTCCTCACGGTAAGCTCATTTGGGGATAAAAACATCATAATATATCTGTTAAAAGGGGCATTGGGCTTGACAGATTTGGAAACCACCAACCTCAGGTATCTGGGAAGCACCACTTCCTTACAAAGACAGCATCACCGCTGGCATTTCTACCCCAGTCTCTTTTGCCATGAACACACTATGAACTTACCACATTTTTGTACCTGAAGTCCAAAAGCCATCTGAAGCGTTTCCATCCTATGTGGATTCTCTGATGTCAAATAACATGGAAGTACCCATGGAAGGCTCTTCTACACCAATAACATGCACAGGGTTTTTCTCCTGCATGATTTCATGGATGTCAAACAAGGCCAGAGCCCTGCTTGCTGGCTGTTCTGTTTTTGTTGGGTCCACAGGGTTCTCTCCTGAATTTGGGTGCTGATGCCGGACTTGCTGTGAGTTCTGACCACAGGACTGTTCACGTCTTCGGGTGCGTCTGTGGGGCTCCTCCTCCCTGGTATGAGTTATCTGATGTCGGATGAGGTGAGAGCTCTGAATGAAACATTTCCCACATTGACTACATTTAAAGGGCCTGTTGCTCCGGTGAGTCCTCTCATCCTGATTCAAAGATGGGTCACAGCCGAGGGTTTCTGACCACTCATTCTTTGTTAAAGCTGGTGTCTGCTGAAAAATCAGCCTCTGTCGGCACTCATAGGGCTTCTCCCCAGCATGCTTCCGTTGGTGCTGGGCCAGGGAGGAGCTGTGCCTGAAGCCCTTCCCACAGTGGTTACACTCGTATGGCCTCTCCTCTGTGTGAGTCCGAAGGTGCAGGAAGAGGCAAGTGGTCCGGGAGAAGGATTTCCCACACACACTGCAGGTATATGGCTTCTCTCCAGTGTGCGTCCTCTTGTGCCGCCCCAGGGATGAGTTCTGATTGAAGGCCCTCCCACAGTCCTGACACTCGTAGGGTTTCTCTCCAGTGTGAATTCTCCGATGGACAGTAAGGTGTGTACTATGGCAGAAAGACTTCCCACATTCGGCACACTTATAAGGCTTATCTCCAGTGTGGATTCGCTCATGTTGAACGAGAGAGGAGTTCTGGCTGAAGGCTTTCCCACATTCTGTGCACATGTAAGGTCTCTCTCCCGTGTGGATCCTCTTGTGCACTGTAAGGTGTGCATTATGGTTAAATGACTTTCCACAGTCAGTGCATTTGTAGGGTTTATCTTGCACCTGGCTTTTTCTGAGCTCTGTAACATGCACAGCCTGATTGGAGGCTTTGGGACAGCCACGGTCATCACAGAACTGTGTTCCTGGGGAGCTTGTCTGCTGACTGACTAAGCCTGCATTATGTTCTGAGTCTTTAACTTGTGAGTCGTAAACCGAGAAATATTTTTTCCTAGAAATCTCCAGGAATGGATCTGGGTTTGAACTTAGGACACAGTTTTCCCCAAGTCTGAGACTTTCACAGCCCTGACTCTGAATTGATCTTTCCTTGAGGCTAAATTCCAATTGCCTCAAGTTACTCGGATTCTTTCTGAGTGCCTGGTGCTGACCCTCATGCTTCCAGGCTCCCCCAGTCATGGAGGGACATGGGCCCTCCTTCGGCAGCTCTTCCCTCTCTGTACTGGGGGATGGCTCCTCCTTAGGGAGGTCCTGTGCCTTGAGGGAAGTGTAGTCTTCAGGTCCAAGTGCCCAATCTGAAAGAAAACCAAAGAGCTCTGAGAAGTTGTGGGAAAAATCTTAGACTTTTGCTGCTGATCCAGGATTCTAATGACCTCCCTGGATCTAATGACTTGCCTGGCAAGTTCCTTGACTCTCTTACTGTGATACCAAGTGCCCTGCCCTAAAATAAAGCTTCACTCCTGGGCCAGTTACTGGTGAAAATGTACTAGTTTCCTGTCTAATGCTGTCACAACTTACCACAAACTTAGTGCCTTAAAGTAACACATGCTTCGCATCTTACAATTCTGGAATGCAGAAGTCCTAAAATTCAGATGTCGGCAGAGCTGACTTCTCCTGGAGGCTCTAGAGGAGAATCAAGGGAGACAGCAGTGTAGCATCTTCAACTCTCTCAAGTCTTTGCTTCTGTTGTCACACAGCCTTTTCTGACTCTGACCCTCTTACTTTCTTTTTTTGAAATCAGGACCTTCTTCTTATAATTACCTTTATGATTATATCAGGCCTATTCAATAACCCAGCAAACTGGTCTGAAGATCAGGATGTGGATGTTGTTGGGACCATGCTTTGCTTCACCCTCAGCCCTGTCAAGCCCCTCACCTGCTCACGCATTGCCTTGATAACATCATATGTCCATTCATTCAGGGTCTATCTCATCATATGAATGTCAAGTCAGTGATCAGAGGTACCAGGTAGTAGGTACTCAAAAATACCTGTCTCAGTGACTGATGGAGGGAGTCAATGGAAAATGAGAGCCTGGCCATCAGAGAGGTGCTAGAGGAGCTGAGGCTGACTAGTCCCAAGGCCCCCTACTCTTTCAAGCATCCAAACTCAACTCTACACATCACTGGGCCAGTGGGGAGGGGGATGAAGGGTCTGATAAAACACAAGTCAGTCCACACATGAATGTTTCCAGCAGCACTAATTATTCTTAAGCCAAAGTGGAAACAACCCAAATGCCCATCAACGGATGAGTGGCTAACAAATGGACAGTCCAAACAATGGGTAGTCATAAAAAAGAACAAAGTGTAGACATATCTTCAACATATAAGAGCTTTGAAACCATTCACATGTCACATGACACAAAGCCATGTGTTCTAAGAATCCATTTTTATACAAAGTTCAGAAAGGCACATCATCCATAGAGACAGAGATAGTTAGGGCTGCCAGGGGCTATGAAAGATGGAGGTACCTTCTAATGAGCAGCTTTTGAGGTGAGTGTAATGACCTGAACATTTATATCCTTCTAAATTCAAGTTTAAGTCCTAGTCCAGGATGTGATGGTATTTTTGAGATGGGACTTTGGGAAGTGATTAGGTCATGAAGGTGGAGTCCTCATGATATATTAAGCCCCCACCACCGAAAAACAAACAAACAAACAAACCACACACTTTTGATGCAGGGTCTCCCTATGTAGCCCAGGCTGGCCCCAAACTCTCAATCCTCCTGCTTCAGCCTTAAGAGTGCTGGGACTGTAGACATTTGCCACCATGTCCAGGTTAGATTAGTGCACTTCGTTAAGAAGAGATACCAAAGGCCTGATCCTTCCTCTCTCTACCCTGTGAGTATACAGAGAGATGGCAGCCATCTGCAAATAAGGGCCCTCATCAGGAACCAAGTCAGTATCCAGCCTTCAGAACTGTGAGAAATAAATATCTGTTGTTTAAACTACCCAGGCTGTGGGGCTTTGCTGTGGTGGCTCAAAGTGACTAATACTGTGATGACATGTTCTGGAACTAAGTACTGGTGATGGATGCAGAATTTGTGAAGACACTCAAACACCACTGAATTGCAAACTTTAAAATATGTGAATTTTACACTGTGTGTAAAATCAATCATATCTTAATAAAGCTGTACAAAAAACTAAACAGACCTGCCCACGTCCCCACCAGAAGTCAGTTCTGGTTAGACCTCTACTGACCTGCACTCCACTTCTGATGATGGACAGATAATGTGCTGTCCTCCCCTGTCCTCACCCTCTCTGACTTCTCCTTGCTCACTGTGCTCCCTGCTGGCTGCTTCACTGTCCTGCTGATGTCCTCCCTGCTCCCTTCTCAGGAGCACAAGCTGCTTCCTTTGCCTGGAACCCTCAACCTGGACATCTGTCTGCCTCAGCATTACCTCTTCCCTGGCTATTCCAGGGGCATAATACCTTGTCCTATGTTCCTGAAGTGAGATTTTGTTTTTCTAGTTTTCATCAATTGATGAATGCCTGGCATTGGCATCCACTTCTCAGCAATATCTCCCACCCCACATTGACCAAAGCTGAGTCAAAGCTTGGCCTTGTCTGTCTCATTCTCTGATTCATTCCCAGCATCAAAGGCAGCATGTGGTGGGTGCTCAGGAACATTTGCTGAATGGGAGGCAGCTGAGAGAGGTACCAGATTAAATGCTACCTTAGTACCAACCCTGGGCCAGACGGATGCTGCTGGTGGGAATAGGACAGAGGAAGACAGAGTAGGGAGATTTGAAGCCACTGACAGTTGTGCTGATGTGATATCGTATGGCGAAGAACAGCAGAAAGCATCCAGGCTTGAGAGAGGCTCCAACCTGAATTCACCTGGGGCCTAGCTGCCTCCAACACCACTGAGCCTGAAGTTTGGGAAGCCACAGGTCCACAGAAGGAAAGCAGGCCATGGAAAGTGGAAGGGAAAGAAGGGCTGAGACTGCAGTCAGCCAGGGGAACTGCAGCAAGTGAGGCCAAATACGCACTGAGAGGAAACAGTGAGAAGTGAAGCAAGACGAGCAACAGGGGTGAGGACAGGCTCATGACTTACACAGTGCCTGTCCACCAAAACACTGTATGTGTTCTTACATGACAAAAGGGATGCTGCAGAACTGGAGTAAATTAGGAATCTTAAAATGGGAGATTATCCTGGAGCCCTAAACCTTACCTAAAGGGTCTATGTAAGACAGAGGCAGCATATAGAAGAGACATAGGACAGCCTGAGTCTGAGAAGGGGATGTGATGAAGGAAACAGAGGTCAGAGTGATGTGCTTTTAAAGATGGAAGGAGGACTATGAACCAAGGAATATGGGCCGCTTCTAGGAGCTAGAAAAGACAAGGAAATGAATTCTCTCTTAGAGCTGCCAAAAGGAGCCAGTTGTGGACTTCTAACTTCCATAATTATGAGAAAATAAAGCTGTGGGTTTTTTGTTTTTGTTTTTGAGGTAGGGTCTCATTATGTAGCCCAGGCCAGCCTCAAACTCATGATCCTCCTGCCTCTGCCTGTTGAGTGCTGCTAATACAGGTATTACCACGCCTAGCTAAAGCTGTGGTTTTTTTTCAAGGTACCTAGATTGTGGGATTTTGCCACAGTAGCAACAGGGAACTAATGTTAAGTATTACAGGGAAAGCATGTTTTTGTTTTAACATCAAGTTCTAAAATCCTTCTGCTTCTGGAACATTTATAATTGTCTAGATATTAGTTGTTTTTGTTTTTCTCTTTGTGGTGCTGGGGATGGAACCGGGACATGTAAGGAAAGCGCTGCACCATTGAGCTACATTCCCACTCTGGATATTAAGTTCTTAAAACACTTTGTCTATCAAGATTTTGATGTCACACACCTGACTTGTGCAAGCAGTCAGTGTTAACTGGATTCAGTTACAGCATAAGACCTGTGACCAGATGTTGAGAATTTGTTGTTCAAAAATGAGTCTGAAGTTACAGCAGTGGCAACCAATAAAAGGGAAGGGACAGAGGGCCTGCTACAGACTCATGGTCCCAGGGTGAGGATCACACCCCATCACGGAGGAACATGTGTTTCCCCGGAGAGTCAGAAAGCTCCAGGTGGTGCCAGAGGATTTGAGTGGAAGGGTGAGCTGCAGGGTCTGCTGGTTGTGCATCCCATGACCATACTGCATTTGCCTAACACAGCAATGATGATCTAGATGATCTAGACTCCCTTCCCATCTTCAGTAACAACTAGGGTCAGAGTAGATGGGAGTAATCCAGTATTGATCAGAGACCCAAATGGATGATGTCTGGAGTTCTAATAAAAGAGGATATACTGGCTGGCACTATTCCTCCGTTCCTCCTTTTCTCCCTATCTGAGATACAGATGTGATGGCAGGACCTGCTGTAGTCATACCAACATCAAGAAAAGGCCATGGAATCACAGAGCCATCCATCCTGGCATCTCTGAGATGCCAAGTCAGCACTAGCTGACTGAGAGTTCCTGCTCTGTGTGAAAAATGCTCTCTCTTCTGAGCACTCTAACTTGGATTTAAGATATTTAATAGCTAAGCCAGGCACCAGTGGCTCACGCCTGTAATCCTAGCTACTCAGGAGGCAGATATCAGGAGGATCACAGTTCAAAGACAGCCCGGGCAAATAGTTCCTGAGATCTGATCTCAAAAAACTTGTCACAAAAAGGGCTGGTGAAGTGCCTCGAGGTGTAGGCCCTGAATTCAATCCTTTCTTATAACAAAATAGCAGAAGAACAGGTTTATATAATCTAGATATGCAAGAACAAAATAGAAACAATAAAGCATAGGTTCACACACCAAGAAGGGCATGCAGGAAAGAGAGGGCATGATCTGGAAAGGATGACAGAAGACAAAATGGGCAGGATTCCCATCACTGGAGAGGAGGCAAATAACCTTGGTACTAATAGGAGGGAGATCACAGGTGAGGAGGCTGTGGAGCACTATGCAGGAATAGTTGACAGGGCAGGCTAAGGTTTGCCCTGTATCTGGGAACTTGGATTTGGAAAGGGTTCCCACCATCCTAACTGGTAGGAGTGGTTCATGGCACCCACACTGCACACACAATGAGGCTTACTCCAAATATTGGAATCATTTTTTATTTTTGTTTTTGTGTGTCTATGGGGCAGACTTTGAACTCAGGGTTTTACACATGCAAAGCAGGCACTCCACCACTTGAGCCACACCTCCAGTTTACTTTGCTTTAGTTATTTTTGAAGATAGGGTCCTCCAAACTTTTTGCAGGACTGGTCCTGAACCATGATTCTCCCAATCTCAGCCTCCCAAGTAGTTAGGATTACAGGAGAAGCCACTGGTGCCCAGCCTCCAAATACTGCAATCTTGATACATGCTAGGCAGAGGGTGCCGGTGTGACTGACTGGCCACCAGGATGCTAAGTCTCTAACCAGACTCCCTGGAGAGAATATTCATCATTTGTTGTCACAACTCACTGCTGGGAAAACCGAGCACATCCAGTGTGACTCCATAGGTAGAGGACCAAGAAGCTTGTGTCCGGTTTCCTTTGGACTTTGCCTCATGAACCTTTTTCTTTTGCTGGTTTTGCTCTGTATCCTTTGGCCATAATTTTTCATGGGTGTGAGTCCTCTGAGGCCTCCTAAGAAAGGGTGTGGTCTTGAGAACCCTGGAACACTACCCTTATCAATGGCATCTCCAGGGGCCTCTTGGGATACCCTGTTAGGGACATCCACTTGGTGGGTTCTCACCTGGATGGCAGGTTTGGGTGACTCTTCTCCCAACCACCCAGAGCTCAGCCCCTTGCTCCAGCTGGGAGATGACGTCAGGTTTGGGAAGCTCAGGACCTGGAAAGAGGAAAAGGCACAGGAGGTTGGAGGCTGCTCTGGAAGTAAAGAATCAGTACAGGCTACAGCCCAGACCAATAGGACAGATGAATAACTCACAATAAGTCTTTGCACTAGGATACAAAGGACAGACCCTCTTCCTCTCTCACATAGGCACCCCACAAGCAATGAGGACTCAGGTAAGATCCTTACACCAAAGACCTATAATCTATAACTTAGGAAGAGTCAGCCACCACAGCTTGGGAAGCAGGCCTTACCCACAGAAAGCAGGTGCCCAAAGGTCTCCAGCATCACATCACGGTACAGAGTCCTCTGGGTAGGATCCAGCTGTCCCCACTCCTCTTGGGTGAAGTCTACAGCCACATCCCGGAAGGTCACTGGCTCCTGAAATATCATACACATTCCCAATCAGTTGGACTATCTCCATTAGTACTTCCCCGTGGAGGAAGACTGGAAAAGGAGAAAATGGGCAGGCAGATGTTCTAAGAGAATGTTAGGTTCTAAGTCAGGTCTCACTGGCCACCTACTGGGCCACTCATGTAAGTTACATAGTGAGGATATGTGAATACAACCAGCAAAATCCATAAAGGCAACCACAGCTGACCTACAACTAACCAGACAGATCAGAGTGCCAGCAGAAAACAGCCTAACCCACTGACTGCTGTTTTAAGATACAAAGTTTTGGGATAGGCTGTTAATCAGCAAGAGCTAACTAATATAGTCACTGATCCTTAGCTTATCCTCCCTGAAAAGGGTGATGTACAGTCAGGGCCAGAAGGCTCACGTGACTGAAGCTGGCAAGCTTAAGAGCCCATACAAGGGCTTACCCTGTGAGGAGAAGGGCCAGAAGTTATAGGCAGTATATTCCCTGTCTAAAGGGGCAGGAGGGACTGAGAACTGACCGAATGCAGGCACATATAGAGCTCATGTATTCAGAACTGCCAATCTCTGGACACAAGGTGGAAATAAGGCCTGATTTTTAAGTAGAAAACTTCAACTTCTGTAAATTGATACAACATATCAACTGTGGTAACATGTCCCACAAAACCCTCTGTAGGCTGGCTGTTGCCACACTTGAAAGCCAGATATATCCAGATCAGAGTCTTGGTTCAGCTACTTCTTTCCCAAGAGGCACCAAGTATGTACCTATCTCTGCCTCCCAGTTTCCATGTATACAAAACATCACCCTTTTGGGCTGAGATGGGAATTAAGTGACTGAAAAACACTTCCTATAGAACAAATGAATAAAATCACATGCAAAAAAAGACAAAGCTGGCTCCCCACCTCATACCATATATGAAAATTAACTCAAAATGAAACAAATATACAAATATAAGAGCTAAAGCTAAGCGTAAAAAACACTTAGAAGAATGCATAGGATGAATCTTTATGACCCTGGATTTGGCAAAGGGTTCTTGGATATGAAATCAAAAGCACAAACAAAAGAAAATGTGAAGAAATTCTGACTTCATCAAAACTAAAAGCTTTTGTGGTTCAAAGGCTACTCTGAAGAAAGTGAACAATACATAGTAAACACAAATCACATATCTGAAAAGAGAATTGTATCTTGAACATATAAAGCACTCTGATAGGGCCAGGCATGGTAGTGCATGCATAATTCTAGCTATTCTGGAGGTAGAGGTAGGAAGATTGCAGCCTGAGGTTGACTCTGGGCAAAAGCATGAGACACTAGCTGAAAAATAAACTAAAGCAAAAAAGAGTTAGGGTTATGGCTCATGGGTAAGGTATCTGCCTAGCAAGTGCAAGGCCCTAAATTCAAACCCCAGTACTATCAAAGGTGGGAGGAACATAAGAACTCTCACAACTCAATAAAAAAAAGACAATCTAATTAAAAGAAGCAAAGAACCTCAAAAGATGTTTCTTCAAAGAAGTTATAAAAGAAGATATACAAATGGCAAATAAGCACATGAAAGGATGTTCAAGCTGGGTGTGGTGGCTCATACCTATAGAGTCCCAGTTACTTGGGAGGCATAGGCAGGAGGATCAAAAATTTGAGTCCAGCCCAAGCAAAAGTTAGCAAGACATTATCTCAAAAAATAAATAAAACAAAACAAAAGGTAGATCGCGCACCTAGCAATATAAGGCCCTGGGTTCAATCCCCAGTTTTGCAAAAAATTAAATAAATAATAAAATAAAATAAAATTCAATATCACTATAGTGACCAGAGAAATACAAATCAAAAGCCACACCCCAAACACTTCAATTTTTAAAAATCTATTTCCTTTTAAGAAAACATAAGTAGACTTAGCAATGCTAAAGAAATTTTTGTGCAGGTGGTATGTGCCTGACAGGAAATATGCACAAGCTTTTGCTTGAAAAACAGAGGTCTCTGTTCCCATCCCTGTGCCTTCATTTTCCACTCAGGTCTGCCAATCTGATACATTTCCTCTCAGCCCCACAAGCCATCATGGCCTATTCTGAATGGGTTGCTGGTGACAGCCCAGAAACCAGGTCCATTGAGTACTGGTCCACCTTGGCCGTGAGATCTCTCAGTGACATCACATAAGGAGGCACCCTTCCTATCTCCTCTTGGAATTCAGGAGGAGCCTGTTCCATGTTATCTGTGAGTATTCCTGAAGTCTTCTTGCCTTGCACTTTTGGTGCCTAGAGGGGAGGGGCTGTGCTCAGACCTCTGTCCTGCATACATACTTCTACTGCTGTCTCCTCTTGGTCCCCATACAGGAATTCATGCTCCTTGGTATCTGTGAGTCTCTATGTAGCCCTCTTGCCTTGCATTTCTGGGGTCTAGAGAGGAAGGGCTGTGCTCAGACCTCTGTCCTGCATGTGTACTTCTACTGCTTACCAGGCCACCCTAGCACCAGCCAGCATCTGGTCACTAGGCCCCACCTCCCACTCTTTTCCCACTGCCTAAGTACAGCTCTCAGTTATCTCTCTTAACCCCATCCCTCAGACACCTGAGTAGTTTTTTTCCAACTTCATGCCAGTTCTGCTTCATACACTTGAATGGACCCTTGTCACCTCTGAATACAGTATGACATTGTACCTAAAGCCTGGTTGTAGTAGGCTAAATAATGTCCCCCAAAGATACCCAGGTCTTACTTTCTACAACTTGTGAATGTCAGAGTATATAGCAAAATAGACTTTGCAGATGTTATTAGGATGTTAAAACTGGGAGGTATCATGGATTATTCAGGTGTGTCCTAAATGCAGCCATAAATTCTTGGGTTTTTTCCTTGAAGGGCTGGGGATTGAACCCAGAGCCTTGAGGATGCTAGGCAAGTGATCTACCACTGAGCTACATCCCCAGCCCACGGCTTCTTTATAACAGGCAAAGAGGGAGATCTGACCTTTGAAGACAGAGGTAATATGACCACTAAAGCAAAATGCTACACTGCTAGTTTTGAAGAGTGACAAAAGGCCACAAGGCAAGGAATGCCAGGTCTACAGTTCTCATAGCTGGAAAAGAATCTCAGTAGGGAGGGTGGCTCTGTTCACACCTTAATTCCAGACCAGTGAGGCTGACTTCAGGCTTCTTATCTCTAGACTGTACACTGTCTTAAGCCCCACCAAATGTGCAGTGACTTGTTACAGCAGCCCCAAGAAACTAATATATGTGACCTTGAAGCCCTCCACTTTTGGTCCTTGCTCCTTTGGTGGCCAGCCAACAAAATGACCACCCCATGATTCCCAGACCTTGTATAGTCTCCTCCTGCACTGGGCAAGGTTGACAGGTTACTGTGGAAATGAGTGTGAATTGTGAGCTGAGGGCACAATGCAGCTTCCCCCTTCCCCTCTTCTGGATCACTCACTCTATGGGAAGCCAGACTTTTTTTTTTCTTTTTTTTTTTAATTCATATGTGCATACAAAGCTTGGGTCATTTCTGCCCCCTGCCCCCACCCCCTCCCTTATCATCCACTCTGCCCCCTCCCTCTCCCCCCAACTCCCTCAATACCCAGCAGAAACTATTTTGCCCTTATTTCTAATTTTGTTGTAGAGAGAGTATAAGCCATAATAGGAAGGAACAAGGGTTTTTGCTAGTTGAGATAAGGCTAGCTATACAGGGAGTTGACTCACATTAATTTCCTGTGCGTGTGTGTTACCTTCTCGGTTAATTCTTTTTGATCTCACCTTTTCTCTAGTTCCTGATCCCCTTTTCCTATTGGCCTCAGTTGCTTTTAAGGTATCTGCTTTAGTTTCTCTGTGTTAAGGGCAACAAATGCTAACTAATTTTTTAGGTGTCTTACCTATCCTCACCCCTTCCTTGTGTGCTAAAGCTTTTATCATGTGCTCAAAGTCCAATCCCCTTGTTGTGTTTGCCCTTGATCTAATGTTCACATATGAGGGAGAACATACGATTTTTGGTCTTTTGGGACAGGCTAACCTCACTCAGAATGATGTTCTCCAATTCCATCCATTTACCAGCGAATGATAACATTTCATTCTTCTTCATGGCTGCATAAAATTCCATTGTGTATAGATAACACATTTTCTTAATCCATTTGTCAGTGGTGGGGCATCTTGGCTGTTTCCATAACTTGGCTATGGTGAATAGTGCCGTAATAAACATGGGTGTGCAGGTGCCTCTGGAGTAACCTGTGTCAAAGTCTTATGGGTATATCCCCAAGAGTGGTATTGCTGGATCAAATGGTAGATCAATGAAGCCAGACTTGGGTGTCTTTTAGCCACCCAAGCAATTCCATAGAAGGACGACAAGGAGAAGACTTGAGGGCTTCTACCAACAACCATGTGAGTGACCCATTTTAAAGGCAGATCCTTCAGTCCCAGGTAAGTCTCAGGTGACAGTGGCTAGGCTGGCATCTTGAACTATAACCTCCTGAGCCTGAGTCAGAACCATCAGCTAAGTTATTCCAAAATTCCTACCTATCAGAAACTGTGATATAATATTTGCTGTCATTTCAGGTCACTAAGATTTGTTGTTGTTCTCTTTAAATTAGACTATAATAATTGTACAGGGGGATACAGTGTGATATTTACATTATGTGCTTAAAATATATCTTAGTTAAGCTTCCCCCCCCCATCATTCTTCCTCCTCCCCCTTTTGGATTATTTGTTACACAGCAAAAGATAACACACTTTTTCTCAAGTCTTTCTAATACTGCTCATTCTCTGCCAAGAACAAATACAGTGTGGCCATGACCACATGCAAATTTGTGATAACACACATCTGAAGATCTGCACTTTACCAAGAGTCTCACCTGTGTACTGAATCTGAAATAATGCAAATCTCCCATAAACAAACCAACCATTAAAAAAAGAGATAGGAAGTATGTAATATATAATTGAAGAAGCAGAAACTGTTTTTGGCTTTAGGTTTCCCTGCTAGGCAGAGGCAGCACTCCATGGACAACAGTTTGCCTAGAAGTGCTGCAGCTTTTGTGTCCTGATGGTTTTGCAGCCAGCCAGCCTATACTGTGACCCTGGCATCGCTCCTGCCACACTAACTTGCAGGGTGCCGACCCGGCGTTACCACAAAGAGGTTATACCCTCCTCCCAAGATAGGGGCTTGGCGGTGCGGAGGTCCTATTAGATGTGATGCTGACTCCATGCATTACAGCATACCTATGCTACAGTACCCGCCACCTGGGCGCTCGGCCATAGCTGCTCAGTCGCCTGTCATCGCCGAGGACTACATCGCGCGGGGTGGGGGGAGGGGAGAGGACCGAAGTGACGGGGGAATCGGGTCTGTTAGGTCCTTCCGGGAGTGGCCCCCGGCCTTGGGATGGCAGGGAGGCGGGTCCTCCAAGAACATACACCGAGACCCGGCTCCTACTTCCCGGTGTGGAACCGCCACGCGTGCCGCGGGAAATAACGAGGGCTAGTCTCTGTGGGAGACGCTAGGCCCGGAGCCCGCTGCGGCCGTTATTGTTGTTATTGTTACCTGAAACTGTACTGCCGGCGGCTGCGCGGTCATTGCCGTTGCGACCGCTTCGTCTTCTGTGTCCATCCTGGGTTGACGAGTACTGTACAGGTGTCCAAGGCGACCCTCAAGCTAACGAGCTCCTCCGCCAAGGGGACCACCAGACGAGTAGCCAGCGGGACAATGGCAGCCGGGCCAAGGACGCTATGACTACAATTCCCACAAGGCCATGCGCTTCTCTGCATTGTTGGACCAATGAAAACCACCGCTGGCCGAATCTTTGCCAATGGAAGGCGTTCCGGACCTCTACCAATGGAAGCTCCTACTCGCCGGGCCTTCGACCAATGGAAGCTTTGTGACTTCGGGCCTGCGTGGGTAAAGCGGTCTAGCCTGCTACTCCTGGCAACCTAGCGGGTCTAGGTGTGGGCAGCACAGAGCCTGGGTTTTCGCACCCGTGCGTGCAGGCACCGCGGGGCCTCGGGTCTCCAGGGGCTCGGCCTTCCACTCTAATGGTTAAGGGCGTCGGACATATGCGTCTGCGCCGTGGTGGGACTTCAGGCAGCGCCTCGCTGGTTGTAGCGTCCCTGCGCCCACTTCCAAATGTCAGCCTGCGCTGGCTGGAAAGAGACGGTAGGGTTTGAACCTGGGCCACCTCTTGCTACTAGAACTGCACAGGAGACCTGGGGCTTTTTTTGTACTCTGATGGGCTTAAATTTACCTGCGTTAAAATTACAGGAACGTTTAGGATTAGCTTTGTTAACGTAATAAACTTGGGGCGCGCGAGGAGGGCGGGTAGTGTCCGGAAGTGGGCAAGCTTGGCTTTTGAGAGCTGGTCGGATTCTGTTTCTGCAAGTGAGGTATTCACTTTGTGGGTCTATTAGAGTTCATTTAAAAAAAAAAGTTTATTAGAAAAAGGTGTTCACCAAGGCTCATTTTAACCACAAAAGATTTTTTTTTGACCAAGGACCAGGCACACAGCAGGAAAGCAATCAGAGGTACCTACCAGCCCCCACCAGGCTGATGGTGTAGTTAGAAAATAAAGCACTATCACGATGGTTTATTCTGAATTAAAGAGGTGACCATTAGGCTGGGGGAGTGGCTCACACCAGTAAGCCTCGCTACTTTGGGAGGCTGAGATCAGGAGGATAAAGATTCAAGGCCAGCCAGGTCAAGTAGTTTGTAAGAACCCATCTCCAAAATAACCAGAGCAAAATGAACTGGAGGTGTGGCTCAAGTGGTAGAGCTTCTTTGCAAGCAAGAAGCTCTGAGTTCAAACCTCAGTCCCACCAAAAAAAAAAAAAAAAAAAAGGTGAAAGACAGTGTTGCAGGTAGGAATGAAGCAATGGCCACTCTCTCTCCATGCTGGTCCTCTGTTCTCTCTTTTCTTTCCAGGACTCCCAGTACCCCCTCTGCTCTCTGCTAGACATCTTCCCCATCATTCTTCCAGGGCTGCTGACATCCTTCCAGCATCAGCAGCACAAAGAGAAGGAGCAGGTGTTAGGCACAGTAGACAGAATTTATGGGAAGCCTCTGGGAGGCCTTTGTTTTGGGCAGAGGAAACTTCCTTAATATGATGACTGAAGTAGACTTGAAATCTTGTTTTCAGGGAAAATTGGTCTGTTTGAGGTCCTTCCTAGGAACTTGATGTTTCAGTTTGCTTTTTCTTTTGCTCTCAGTTTCTCATGATACAGTACAGTTTTAAGGCACTGCCAGAGGACTGATTAAAGGCCTAAGCAGCCTGGATAATAATTTCATAATCATGCTTTTTTTAAAATCTACTTTTTGATCAAAGAGCTATTTGAGATGAAGTTTATAGTATCCAGATTGAGCTTTTCCCCCAATTATTAATTTGCAATTTTATTGTGCTATTAAAGAACATAGTAGCTATGGTAACACAATTTCCATTTTTTTTGCAGGAAGTGGGTGCTGCAGTTTGAACCCAGAGCCTTGTGCTAAGCATCCGCTCTACTACTGAGCAACACCCCAGCCCACATTTTTTTATTTTTTAGGATGTATGATCTCATGGATAAACAGACCCTAGGAACACTCCTGTGCAGGTGGAGACACATAAGCCTTCAGTAAAAATCTGCTATTTCAAGATCACTATTGTATTATTAAAGATTTGTAGCTGGGTATGGTAGAATGTGTCTGTAATATAATAGCACTTGGGAGACTGAGGCAGTAGGATCTCAATTTTGAGGCTGGCCTGGACTACACAGTGAGACCGTCTCAGAAAAAAATAGTGTGTAAATCCTTTGTTTCTAGTAGGGCCTTTGTTGTTTAAGTGGTTTTCTATGCTCCTGGTTGGAGCCCATCAGGAACCTGGATGGGCACAGCTTCCACTTCAAACACTGGCCTAACACTGGCCAATAAGCATGACTGAGATGATAGGGGAAGCTTGATAGGCCAGCTTGGGTCATAGGCCACACAGGTGGGTCAGGAGATGGGGGACTCTGATTGGCCTAGCTTGACGAGTTTGGCTAAGGGGAGGGGCCAAGCTATGATTGGACTAGCCTGGGTACAGGCTCCCCCTTCCCCTGGAAGTGGGTCTCGGGTGGGAGTTGTTGCAACTGAGTTTCCTAAAATAAAGGTAACTTTTTATGGGTAAATGTCAACAATGTCTTTTCCATTTCATTTTGAATCACAGTTGATTTTGTCACCAACAGAAACTACATGTTTTCATATCACAGGGCAATACTGAAGGCATTTTGAAATATTTCACTCATCAGTACAAAATGATGGTATTTATTAGGGTCACCATTAAGTCCTGTCTTTTAATGTGTTTGTTAGGAAGCTTTAGTATTGCTATAAAGGTTTCTTCTTTCATTTATTATTTTTCTTTTTTAAATCTGGACCATCCACTGGAATCTTTTTATTTTACTTTATTTTGTTTTGTTGGGACAGGAGCTCAAATTCAGGGTCTCATGCTTGCAAGGCAGGCACCACTTGAGCCACTCAAGTCCTTTTTTGCATTGGTTATTTTCCAGACAGGGAACTTTTTACCTGGGATTGGCGTTGAACTGCAATCTGGCCTGAGCCAGTAGCTTATGGCAAAATTTTGACCTTTTTATTTTAATTATTAAAAAAAATTTTTTTGGCCGCACTGGGGTTTAAACTCTGGCCCTCACACTTGCTAGGCAGGTGGTCTTACCACTTGAACCATTCTACCAGCCCCCTCCAGCCCATTTTGCTCTGGTTATTTTGGAGATAAGAGTCTTCTGAACTGTTTGCCTGGGCTGGCCTCAAACCTCATCCTCCCAATCTCAACCTCTCAAGTAGCTAGAATTACAGGTATGAGCCACAGATACCTACTTATTTCCCACTTTAAACATAAATTATGTGAAGTATATATCATATCGCAATAAAGCTAAAGTTTAAAAACTTATAAACAAGTCCGGTGAAGACTTTTGGACAGATTCACACGCTGGCAATTAAGAACTCATCTGGAACTGACCCCTCCACAATATTTGGGCTCCACTTGGCATGGTGAGTGGATTCCAGGAGGGAATGTCCAAACAATGAACATTCTAGGAGCCTCCTGCAGAATCTGAGTAATGTATTATAACATAGCCTTAGAAGTTACACCTCAGGACTTCTGCCACATTTTATTACTTAAGATGTCAGGGCCACCTTACAGGTGAGGGGTGGGAAGATAAATTCTACTTCTCAGTGGGAAGTGGACAAGGAATAGCTGGCCATCTTTAATCCACCATAGAGCCTCAATAACTGGGTTGGGAGTAAGAGAGGGAGGAATCTAGAGTTACCCTACATATTTAAAAAATGGACAGAGGTGACATGAAGCTGCTGAGTTTGCCAAAGCAAGGAAAAATATGTTATATTTTCTCCTGTATTTTAGGAGAAAGCAAAGATTTATAAGGGTGCTATTAAGGGGAGACAGTGGTGGGCAGCTATGCAAAGGAGCATAAAAGCTTGTTATATGCCTCTATTTATCTCACAAGGGAGGTGTAAAAGTGCGTTTCTTGACCATCTAGAGCTCTCTGCATTTTCTGAGATCTCTATCTGGGACACTCCTCCCAAATATCCCCATGGCTCCCTCTCTAATCTTCAGGTCTCTTCTCACATGTCATTTCCTCACACTAGATTTTCAAGAATACAGAAATCTAAAAGGGGTTTGAAAAGACAGATGTTCAATGGAGTGAATATTCAAAACTGGATAAAGATGCACAAAGGAACCCTAATAAAAACACTAAGAGCCATCTTTAACAAACTTCCAAAGGCAGAAATATCGACCCCTAAAGGAAAGGAAGTCTCCAAAAGTCTGAATTCCTCTACTCTTTGGTTAACTGTCCCATTATGATCCAATTTCATATCCTTCCTACATCACTGCAATAATAAATTTCAGTGATTTAACACAACTATATGCTCCTCCCTCCCTCTCCCTCTCCCTCTGCTTCTCTCCCTCTCCCTCTCCATCTCTCACTTTTCCTCTCCCCACTCTTCTCTTTGGCATGCTGGGCAACTGCTGTACCCTGAGCTACATGCTTCTCATCGGCTTTATGTGAGCAATGCATCCATTAGCCACAGTTGCTTGAGAAGGTGGGTGACAAACTCAAACCCAGGTGATGAGATGACAAAGGTCTCCATGGAGTTCATGATGATTACCACTTTGAGAAGAATGTGCAGCAGATCAAAAGAGAGTATAATGGGATACAACTGTGAGGAGGATGAAGTTCTGATCCCTAGACACAGGGCAGACAGCAGTGTTAGGCCAAGAGGAGAAATGAAGGTGGAACACACAGTGTGAAAGTGGCACGAGGACCTAAATACCCAGAAGCTTCTCCACCAGTTAGATTCCTTCCTTCCCTCCCTCTTCCCTCTCTCCCTCCTTCGCTCCTTCTGTCTTTCCTTTCCGTCTTGAACCATACCTCCAGCCCAGTTAGATTAGCTATTTTAAGATAGCTACTATGACTCATATAAATAATTCTAGAGGTAATGGATGACACATAGAACACATTTGAAAGCAAACTAGCAAAATTCATATAGCTCTAGCATATTTTAAAAGCTAAGATACTAACAACTGATGTCCAACCCTGAGAAAGATAAGCATAAAATTAAAGTTAGTGGACTTCAGAGTTGTCTTAAGTCTTAACAATTCTGTCCATGATGTTTTCCTTAGTATAAGTATTCACCAGGAGCCAGTGGCTCACACCTATAATTCTAGTCACTCAGGAGGCAGAGATCAGGAGGATCGTGGTTTGAAGCCAGCCAGGGCAAATAGTTTGGGAGACCCTATGTCAAAAAAACCCATCACAAAAAGAGCTGGTAGAGTGGCTCAAGTGGTAGAGTGCATGCCTAATAAGCATGAGGCCCTGAGTTCAAAATCCCAGTACCGCCAAAATAAAATTTAAAAAATAAATAAAAAATTTTAAAAAATGAATACAACATGTCCACATTAAATAAAAGTTCCTGCTGGTAAATTCTACCTGGACATTATTAGGAGTGTTTAATATGTAAATTCCTATTTTCAGAGTGGTTATCAGAATGCAGCATTACTTTTGCTCTCTTGTCAACACTGTGGCATTTAAACCAAGAGTACAATAGTTCAAATGGGATTCAGGTCTACCACATAGAATCATGGCAAGGAGTGCCATACTGTGGTGTGATGACATGTTCCTAAAAACCAGTCTCACACAGGAACAATAAGAACCATTGCTTTATCTGATTGGAGTCAGAGTTGCAGATATAGAAATTAAATGGAGCAGGTACTGTGAATACTCATGAAAACTGTATTCATGCCTAAGGAAATACAGAAAAGAATTAACACAGAAGGTCTGAGGGTGGGAGTTTTGGAAAGTCCCATTTGCAAGGTTGGCCCTTGGCTGGTCTAGGAACTTGACTTTCAATGTTCCATTTCATTCCCTAGCTGACAAGAGTAGCTCACTGTGCCGAGACTGTGCAAAGGTGATTCACACTAAGCACCTGCTTTCCTTCTGGGAATTTGGAATCCTGATGCACACTACAGAGGGAATGCCTTTCTGACTGGACTCCAATAAAAACACTAAGCACTATCTTTAATGAACTTCCCAAGGCAGACATATCAACCCCTCAAGGAAGGGAGGGCAGCTGGGCACCAGTGGCTCTAATCCTAGCTATTTAGGAGGCAGAGATCAGGAAGATTGTGGTTTGAAGCCAGGTCAGGCAAATAGTTCATGAGACCCTATCTTGGGAAAAAAAAAACAACAAAACATCCCAAAGATGGGCTGGTGGCATGATTCAAGGTGTAGGCCCTGAGTTCAAACCCCAGCACTGAAACAGAAAAAAAAAGAAGGGCATCAAAAGTCTGGATTCCTGCAGGCTTTGCCTATCTGCCCTGTTATGATCCTACTTTATGTCCTTCTTACATTGCTGCAATAATAAATTTTAATGATTAACACAACTGTATATCAAGTTCTGCAAGTTCTTCTAGAAAAATCTTCCGATGTTAGAGTGATTTGTGAGTCCCTCCCAAAGTTTACTGATAGTTGTATAAAATGTGGGGTTCAAAAGCTGAGTGCAGTGATAGGTGCCTATAGTCCCAGCTACTTGAGAGTCTGAGGCAGGAACATCACTTGAGCCTAGCAGTGCAAGACCAGTCTGGGCAATATTGCAAGACCCCATCTTAAAAATCAATGTTTAGGGTTATGTTTATATCTGTATTTAGATACAAGGGAAGAGAAGATGGATTGGTGTTTTCTGTTAAAACAGCTCCTGTATACATGTCAACAGGTGTGTTACTTGTTTAGGGTCATTTTTTTAAGACGGAATCTCACTATGTAGCCCAGGCTGGCATCAAACTTGTGATCCTCCTGCTTCTGCCTCCTAAGTGTTGGGATTACAGCATGAATCACTCACTATACCCAGATTGTTCAGGGTCTTTAACAAGCCACTTATGTAAGTTTTAAGTGAAACCAACAATAAGGAAACAGATGTGTGATTTTGAGATTAGTCTTTACAAAAAAGTTTAGACAAAGTAGAACACTGCCCTCAAATTGTGCAAATATCTTTTTTGGGGGTATGGTACTGGGGTTTGAACTCAAGGATGACTTTTGGAATCACATGCCCAGTCATTTTGGCTTTAGCTATTTTACAGGTAGGGTTTTGCATTTTTTGCCCGGACTGTGATCCTGTGTTCTGATAAAGCAGCAGGGGGGAAGGGATAGCATAGCAGAGGGATAAAACCTAAAGAATCCAAATGTGAAGAAGGTCATGTAGCACTAGGGGTAGAGGGCACTTAGCACTAGGGTGAAGTACCTATAAAATTGCATATAACCATACATGGATTAAGCCTAGTTTTATTTTATTTTATTGCCTCTGTAACCTGCTTGCAAGGGTATATAAGGTGAGACCCCTTTGTTCTCAGGGCTCAGCCTTTGGACATGAGTCTGCTGAATCTGTGCCAACACAATAAAATGTTGCTTCCTTGCCTCAGAGTTCCATGTCTCTGTTTGAGTTTCCCACAGCATTTCTTGGGAGCCACTGCCAGGATTATGGAGACTGTGGTTTTTTTTTAACCTCCCTTGTCGCCACCGGGGTATATACCCCAGACCGTTGGGAGACACAAATGGACAGTTTGATCCAGAGGAGGGACTTGTCCTTTCAGTGAGTCTGAGTGAGGGCCTTGGATGCACAACAGAACCCAGTGAGGCGCAGGAATCAAAGAGGGGAGTGCTACCTGTCAGGCTGGTAAGAACCTGGGTTCAAATTCAGGCCTGCTTTAGGAGGCAGAAGGGGAGTCTGATCAATGCCCAGTCAGTGAGACACCCCAGTTGGGGTGAAACCATGTCTCTCAGGTTTAGGGAGTGGTGTGGAAGTACTGTGCTGTGTGAGAGTGTGTGAAAGTACGAGCCTGCGATGCAGCCCAACTGTGAAGCGAATGAGGAACCCCCTCCCCAGTCTGTGGGTCTGTGGCGAACTCATATGGTCAAGGGTTAGCCCTAACAAGGTCTCTGGTCAGAGGTTTATATGGACTCACTACAGCCAAAAGACACCTAAATCCTCATGAGGGGAGTGACCAGAGACAGACAAAGCTAGTGAGGACTCTGTGTAGGTGCGTTTCCTGGCTGGGCAGCCACGTCCAGATCACCAATAAGGGGCATAATTGTCTTACCTTGTGTGTCGGAGAAGAGGCCCCCTTTACCTTTCCTCCAAAACCCCTGCCCCTCTGTGTCTATCATGATGTCTGGTAATGGGAGGAGATGGGTGGAAGTCAGAGTAAAAACACTCCCTTGGAGTGCATGGTTAAAAACTTTAAAAAGGGATTTAATGGAGACTATAGAGTTAAGTTAACTCCTAACAAGTTTAAGGTCCTTTGTGAAGTAGATTGGCCTGGTCTTGGTGTATGGTGGCCCCTGGGAGGGTCACTAGATAAAACTGTGGTTAATGAAGTTTATAGGGTAAATGTAGGAAGGCCTGGGCACCTACATCAGTTTTCCTATAATGACTGCTAGCAGGATGCTATCCTTAGCCCATATGGCTAAGGCCCTGTCTGGAAGAGGCCTAAAGAATTATGGTAGCTAGGGTGGCTGCAATTTCCAAGTGTAGAGAGAAACCAGTGGAACCTATATTGGCTGGGGAGTCCAAGGAAATACCACTGCCCTAATTGCCAATTTGTCCACCTGTGCCACCAGCACCCAGTTCTGCACCCCCACCTCTGATATTGTATGGGGAAGCTTGAGGGATCAGTCACACCTGTAAGATTTGGTTCAGAAGCCTCTGGGGCCTTGACTCCCCTGACCTCCCTGAGTCCTATGGACCCCATACCCACTCCGTGTCTGTGGGGGATGCTCACCCCACATCTCCCACTTGATCAGGAACATCTAACAAGTCTCT
The DNA here is from genome assembly GCF_047511655.1 of Castor canadensis. Classification (NCBI taxonomy): domain Eukaryota; kingdom Metazoa; phylum Chordata; class Mammalia; order Rodentia; family Castoridae; genus Castor; species Castor canadensis. Next base: position 31,926,524 of record NC_133401.1, on the reverse strand, counting down.
GTTAGGACCCCTCCTTTCCTCAGACTCCAGCTGCCCTGCAGGTACCCTCAAGGGAAGTCCAGAGTCTCATATATTATGACCAGGAAGGCCAATACAAGGAGGCCACAGACCTCCTCAACTGGAAACATCATACCCACTCCTTCACAGAAAGGCCTCAGGCTCTGATTTGATCCAGTCTATCATCCAGTCTCACAAACCCACCTGGACAGACTGTCAACAGCTTCTTATTCTATTTAATACCAAAGAGCAATGCCGTATAATGTTGGCAGATCTAAAGTGATTAGAAGATCATGACCCTGAGGGCACTCTAAATGTCCAAGCATATACTCAGGCCCATTTCCCCAAGGAAGACCCTGATTGGGACCCCAATAATAGCTGAGATTATGACTTGAATGGTATCAGGAGGCACTATTGGGAGGCACAAAGGAAGGAGGGAAAAAGGCCATGAACATGAGCAAAACATCAGAAGTCCTCCAAGGGCCAGATGAGAGTCCCAGCCAGTTCTCTGAGTGTTTGTATGAGACCTTCCATTTGTATACCCCCTTTGACCCAGAAGCCACTGAAAACCAGTGGATGATAAATGTTGCTTTTGTTAGCCAGGCCCAGGGAGACATAAGGTGAAAATTGCAGAAACTGGAGGCATTCACTGGAATGAATGCTAGCCAGCTTCTGGAGGTGGCTACAAAGATTTTTGTCAATCGAGATCAGGAGGCAAGATGGGAGGCTGACAGGAAGACGAAAAGGAAAGTAGACCTTGCAGTAGCCCTTGTTGGACAGTCAGATGGGCCCCAGTGAGGCAATCCCTGAGGGCAATAACAAATGTCCCCAGGATGCCACCACCCTAGGGAGGAACTAGAGCCAAACCAATGTGCCTACTGTCATCAGGAAGGGCACTGGAAGAATGAATGTCCTCAATGGGTCAAGGACTCATGAAAGGTCCCCCAGACAAGAGGCAGAGGCTAGGTTGTCAAAGGAAAATAGCCCAGCTCCTGGGAGGAAATCATTGTCAGTCTGGCAGGCCTTGAAGGGGCTCCATTCTACTAGACCCCCAGCAGCCTATGATCCGAATGAAAAAAGGGGGCCATCTCATTGATCTCACGGTGAACACAGATGCAGAGCATTCAGTTGTGACCCAACCAGTGGGACCTCTTTCTAACAAGCATACAACTATTATTGGGGTTACAAGGGATTGGGTCCACCACCTCCTTCTTAATGGCTAGAAGATGCAATCTTGGGAGTCATGAAGTAAGGCATGAATTCCTTTATCTCCCTGATTGCCCCATGGGCCTGATGGGCAGGGACTTACGCAAATTGGGGTCACAGATGACTTTTGATTCAGATGGCACAACAGTCTTAAAGTTGAGAATACCTGAGGCAAAGACTCTAATCCTCACGGTTGCACAAGAAGAGGAATGGCGGCTCTATGTCCCTGAAGGGAGGCCTCCTGAGATTCCTGAGCTTCCCTTCAAGATTCCAGGTGTATGGGCTGATGATAACTCCCCATGTCTGGCCTGAAACATTCCCCAAGTAGTGGTGGAACTAAATCTTGGAGTAACCCCCATCAGCCAGAAACACTACTTCATTCCTCACAAGGCCCAGGTCAGAATTCAAAAACACTTTGACAGACTCTTAAAATATGGGATCCTACAACCTTGTCAGTCACCCTGGAACACCCCCTAATTACCAGTCCAGAAACCAGGGACTGAGGATTTCAGGCCCTTTCAGGACCTCTGGGGAGTAAATTCAGCAACTGTCACTTTGCACCCCATAATCCCAAATCCATACACCCTTTTAGGCCTTGTCCCAGCTGAGGCAAAGTTTTTTACCTGTCTAGTTCTTAAAGATGCATTCTTCTGCATCTGCCTGGCCACACAGGGCCAGCCTATTTTCACCATCCAATGGGAAAATTCCAACACTGGGAAAAAGGAGTAGCTAAGCTGGACTTGGTTGCCACAAGGTTTCAAATATTTGCCCAATATTTTTGGAACTGCCTAGGCATCTGACCAGCATGGCTGCACACTCCTCCAGTACATAGATGACCTCCTGCTGGACCAACTTGGGAGGACTGTATGGAAGGGACTTGCCTCCTCCTTTCTCTTTTATGGGAAGCAGGATACAAAATCTCTAGGAAAAAGGCTCAAATTTGCCAAAACACTGTCAAATACCTCAGCTTTCACCTGTCAAAGGGCAAAGCAGGCTTGGCCCTGAGAGGAAACAGGCTGTCTGTTCCATCCCCGCCCCTAAGACTCAGCAGCAAATTAGAGAGTTTTTGGGAGCTGCAGGTTTCTGTCAAATCTGGATCCCTATTTACTCTCTCTTGGCCAAACCCCTCTATGAATCCACAAAAGAGGGAGAACGGGAGATTTTAGTATGGGGGAAGGAGCAAGAGAAAGTGTTTATAGAAATCAAGAGGGCACTTACCAATGCCCTTGCTTTAGGCCTGCTGGATGTGATGAAGCCCTTTTTTCTGTATGTCCATGAGTGGAAGGGAACAGCTATTGGGGTCCTGATGCAGCTACTAGGCTCCTGGCACCTCTGGTGGCTTACTTGTCAAAACAAATTGATGGCATTTCCCAAGGCTGGCTGCCTTGCTTGTGTGGCCTAGTGGCCACTGCTGCCCTGGTGACAGAATCAGACAAGCTCACCCTACAGCAAGAACTCACTGTCTGGGTTCCCCACTCTGTCCTGACTCTCATGGAGTATAGGGAAATTATTGGCTGACCAACTCTTGGATGGTCAAATACCAGAGCATACCATAGTATCTGAAAACCCACACATTCCGCTGGAGGTTGTTAAGACTCTAAACCTGGCCACTTTATTGCCAATTGACTCAGGGCCCCACAGAGCATGACTGCTTAGAGGATATGAATGAGGTTTTCTTGAACTGGCCAGATCTAAACAATCAGCCTACTGGCAATCCAAACATTGACTATTTCACAGGTGGCAGCAGCTTTGTCTGGAATGGCACTCGCTTTGCTGGGTATGCCGTGGTGACTTTGAACTTGGTCACTGAGGCTCACCTGCTGCGCAAAAGGCTGAACTTGTTGCCTTCATGCGGGCACTCCAGTTCACTGCAGGAGTATGAGTAAACATCTACACTGACTCTAAATATCCCTTCACAACCATTCATATCCATTATTACATATCTTTATTACATAAAGAGAGGGGATTCATTAACATGGGAGGAAAAAGTATAAAGTATGGGCAGGAAATCTTCAAACTTCTAGATGCTGTGTTGCCATCTAAATGGGTGGCAGTTATGCACTGCTGAGGGTACTGGAAGGGAGATGCAACAATTGCCCAGGGAAACTGGAAAGCTGACAAAGAGAGCAAACAAGTGGCCCTCATGGGGGGATCAGCCCCAACTGTCCTGACAGCTGCCTTGTTCCCATGTGCATTAGCTGAATGGGACCCATGGTACATACCACAAGAACAGGCTTGGTTTAAGACTGAGGAGGGAAATTTTCTACCAAATGGATGATGGAAGTTTGCTGATGGCTGCATTACTATACCTGAGTCACTGCCCCCTACATTTGTCAAGCAGTTCCATGAAGGAACTCATTCAGGGCGAACAGCCATTGAGACCAACCTGGCCCTGCATTTTTATGTCCCCAAGCTCTCCACCATAAGTAAGGCAGTGTGTGAGAAATGTAGCCTATGTGCCAAAAATAATCCCAGACATGGGCCAAGAGTGCCCTCCCCACCCCAGGTGCAGAGCATTGGTGGAACTCTTCTTGTAAACTTGATCGTGGACTTCACTGAAATGCCACAAGCTCAAGGATGCAAATATCTGTTGGTGTTTGTACCTTCTCAGGATAGATGTAGGCCTTCCCCACAAGAACTGAAAAGTCCTGAGAGGTGGCCAGATGTCTGTTAAAGGACATCATCCCTCAGTTTGGAATACCTGTGTCTATTGGGTCGGATAATGGGTCAGCCTTTATGGCCAGGGTAGTAGAGCTGGTAGCTAAGGCTTAGGAATCACCCGGAAGTTGCATACAGTCTGCCTCCCCCAGAGTTCAGGAAAAGTGGAACACAAAAATAGAACCCTAAAATTACAGTTGGAAAACTGTATCAGGAAACCCATTTGTAGTGGGATCAATTACTGCCCATAACATTACTAAGGATTAGGTCCAGTCCCATGAAGTGGACAGAGCTCTCACCCTTTGAAGTCCTTTATGAATGCCCATCTCCCTCAATCAAGGTCATAAGGGGAGATCTTAAGGAAATATGTGATCTCGCCTTGAGGCAGCAGATGCAGGCCCTCAGGTTGACTCTCTCAAAGATCAATGACTGGGTCCAGGAGAGACTTCCTGCCAGTCTGAGAACTCCCACACACTCTTACAGGTCAGGGGATGCCATCTGGGTAAAGGAATGGAATGTAAAAGCATTAAAGCCTCATTGGAGAGGTTCTTTTGTTGTTATTTTGTCTACCCTTACCACAAAGTAGCAGAGATTTAACTCCTTGGATCCACTACAGCCAAGTCAAACCAGCTTCTCTTGAGTGGAAGTGCATCCCTGATTTGGCTTCACTGTGTGAGATCACCCTCCAGAATGTCAGCACCCTCCCTCAGCAGGACTCTGCTTTCCAGGAAACAACAGGGGACCAAGAACAATGAGAAAAATAGCCTTGCTCTAGTCACTCCGGAAGCTGACTAGTCTGCATGGCAGAAGCATGAAGAATCAACTAACAGGATAGACAAACTGTTTCTATGTCAGTAATTTTACTGTAATGCATTGTCAACCCTTATCTATATCTGTTGCTGTAGTTCTCACCCTAATCTTCACCATAGGTTTGACAGAAACTGCCCTGCCAACTGGACTCACAGTGAAAAGTTTTTATTAGCTCTCTTCTACCTCTTTTGGGTAGGATGCATAATTTCTGTTTATTATTACTGATGTGGTTTCCCTTCGTGCTCTCAGGGCCCTCATCCTGTGACCTATGTATGCATACTACTTGGGCAGGAAGTGTTGTCACCAGGACTTTGCTTTTCCATACTTACTATTCTTGTGCAGGCACCATCATCGGGTCATGCACTCACAACTGTACCATCTATTCAGTGTGTTCCAAAGGTAATCAGCATGTTTTTTTCAACCTCACCTACAGCCTTGGGAGCAATGGTTGGAGGTCTGGAGATTTGGCAGCGCTATCTGGGGAGGAATTAGGGACCTCATTAACCATACCCAGGTATTCAACCCTGGTAAACCAGCATCAGTGTTTTTTGATGCATGTGTAGAGATGGGGGAGGGGGATGTAGAGGCCTGGCCTGGGAGAGATACTATATGTTAAAAGATAAATACATGTGCCTGGACCCACATGGAGGGTCTTGTGGTGGTTCAGGTTGGCATTATTGTGCTTACTGGGGTTGTGTCTCATGGGCTACTTGGCAGAAAGTAGGGCACTTGGCTTTCCTCCACAAGGGAACACTACACCTGACTGTACACTTGCCAATTATAATCCTGTAAATTTTACTATACTTAAGTCCTCAGATTGGGAAAAGGGATGTATAATCAGTATAAAGATAAATGGAAAGGGGTGCAATCCCAGCACCCTACTGCACCTCAACTTAGTGACTATCAACCACTAGAGTTCCTATTACCAAGCCTTCATTACTTTTATGAGGAAATGAAAAGTGAGTTCCCTATATCTGACAAGACCAAAAACTTGTTCCTCTCATGGGTGAGTCTATAGCCCAGGCACTAATGTTACTTCATGCTATGTTTGTGGGGGAACCAACATGGGAGACCACTGGCTATGGGAAGCAAGGGAGCTAGACCCATGGGTGCCCTTTGATGAGACTGCCTTCCTCAATCACAAGGAAAGCGTCTGGCTCCTAAAAACTTCTATTATTGGGAATTACTGTATCTCCCACCCAAAGGCCTGTTCTCTACCCTGGTAGGGGATTTAAGTTGTTTAGGACAGAAGTTTTACAGTGACATCGCCCAAGAAACCAAACCACACAGAACCCCAGGCCCACCCACTGGCCAACTTTTCTAATCTCCAGAAAGATTGGGACAAACTTACTGCAAACAAAGATTGGTGAGCGCCCAGGGGGCCGTATTGGATCTGTGGGAAGCAAGCTTATATGGTGCTACCCAGCAATTGGTTTGGGTCTTGCGTACTGGGCTCAATCAGGCCATCCTTCTTCTTGCTTCCCCTGGAAGCAAGGTGAAAAACTGGAAGTCCCCATATATGAAGAAAAATTAAGTAGACAAAAATGGGGTGCCTTACAAATTGGCAGTTGAAGAGATAATGGCCTCCCAAGTGAATCATCAAGTACTATGGTCCTGCGATTTGGGCAGAAGACAGGTCCTGGGGCTATCACACCCCTCTATATATGCTCAACAGCATCATCAGGCTGCAGGTGTTGTTGAAATTATAACTAATGAAACTATAAGAGCTCTCGATTTGCTGGTAAAATTAAAGCACAAAGATGAGCAATGCCATCTATCATAACTGCTTGGCCTTAGACTATTTGCTTGCTTCTGAGGGAGGAGTTTGTGGAAAATTTAACCTAAGCAACTGCTGCTTGCAGATAGATGATGAAGGAAAGGTCATAGAGGAAATCACAGACAGAATGAGAAAAATTGTCCACATCCCTGTCCAGACTTGGAAAGGTTGGAACCCAGGAGAATTATTTGGAGGATGTTTTTCAACTTTGGGGGGATTCAAAACCCTCATAAGTGTTATGATTTTGATTTTAGGGTTTGCCTGGTTTTGCCCTACCTGGCCTCCCTAATTGTAAGGTCTGTCTCCAGCCTGATGGAGGCCACAGATGAAAGAAAAATGGCTTCCCATGCAATGATGCTATGGAAATATAAACTCCTAAATCATGATGATGCTCTTTGACCCTAGGTGGGTCCGAGCATAAGAGAAGGGAATAATGTAGCAGGAAAAAGGACCAGAAGAGAAATAAGATTTGTCTGTGTTCTGACAAAGTAGCAGGGGGGAAGGGATGGCATGGCAGAGAGATAAAACCTAAAGAATCCAAATGTGAAGAAGGTCACATAGCAGTAGGGTGAAGTAGCTTATAGAATTGCATATAACCATATATGGGTTAAACCTTATTTTTTTTTGTTCTATTGCCTCTGTAACCTGCTTGCAAGGGTATATAAGGTGAGACCCCCTTTGTTCTTGGGGCTGAGTCTTTGGACATGAGTCCTCTGAGTCTGTGCCAGTACAATAAAGCACTGTATCAGAGTCCTGTATCTCTGTTCAAGTTTCCCATAACACCACCACACCCAGCCTTATCATGAAAATATCTCTGTACCACTTCAGCCTGATCAGGCAGACCAGGTGGTCTCTCCAAAGATGTGCACTGGGAAGAGCATTTCTATTCTTTCCTTTCAGGTGTTTTTCATGCATGTTTAAATTGGAATCACAGAACACGGAGATGAGAATCATCTTGGGTGGAAAGGTCTCAGGTTCCTATTTCAAATGAATATACTTCTTGGGTCCATAAAAGCCTTAAGATTCTGATAGAATAACTACCAGAGCATTCCCTGACACAGATCACTCCATACACAGCAGTTGTCTTTCCATTCTCTGAACATGAGTCAAATAGAAGATTTCCACCAGACAATCTCCATGAAACATAATTTCCCACCCTTGTATATAGACCCCATTTTGGGAAGAAGGGGCCTAAGCACACTGGTATTGCACAAATCTTTTGTGCTGGGGTCTCTACTAGGCTACTTTCCACTTTCTGAATAGAAACATCTCTGGCTGTCTTTTGAACGCTACATAATGACATGGGACCCAGCAGCAGTAGAGGCCCCACTTGTTCCTTGAAGGTCATCCAAAGCAAGGCATTTTCCATCTTAACCCCAGGCCTCATATGATCATGAGGGTAATCTTACCTCAAAAGGCACCAGATTAACCACAAGAGTATTTTTCAGTTATGCAAATTAACACACCTGGGTGTGATTCCACCCAGTTGTCCCAAGACACAAGGCCTACCCAGATCTATATTCCCTGGGACCACTGACTTGTTTTTCCAAACAAGTTTTGGGAAACCCAGTCTTTTTTTTAAAATAAGTTTTTAATAGTATATGATAGTTGTGCATACCTATATTGTAGGAAAACCAGTCTTAAAAGACCAAACCATTATTCATTCCCTTTAATTCCACAGACTAGGCTTAATCAAAAGGCCTTCCTGCCTTGCTGGAAACAGAAGAGTCTGACTCCTTTCTTTTTGTTCTTGATTTATTGTTAAATCACCATTACAGCAACATAGAATCAAAACAATTGTACATAATCACACACATCAATTACCTATGTCCTAGAGCATCACTGTTTCTCTCACATATAGCTATGCATTTGTTATGGTTTGGGTCTTAAATGTCCCCTAAAAGCCCTTTGCTAAAGACTTGGTTGCCAGTCTGTGGTGCAACCTTCTGGGGGCAGAGCCTCGTGGGAGGAGGTGAGGTCACTGGAGGGCATGCCCTTGAGGTGGATATTGGGACATGGGTCCCTCTTCCATCTCCTCTTCTTCCTCCTCCTCTGTCTGCTTCTTGGCTGTTGTGGTGAGTAGTTTTGCTCCATCAGTACTCAGTGCCATATTATTCTGCCTTAGGACCAAAGCAATGATGACGAGTGACCATGGACTGAAACCTATGAAACCATGAACCAAAGTAAACTTTTCCTCCCTTAAGTCAATTGTCTCAGGTGTTTTGTTACACCTAAGACTCACCAATTTTGTGGTGAACTTTTGTAGCAGGGAAGAGGATCAGAAGAAAACAGACTAGGTCTGAATCCTGATAAAGCAGCAGGGAAGTAGGGATGGCATAGCAGAGAGATAAAACCTGAGAAATCTGAACATGAGGAAGGTCACATAGCACCAGGGAGGGGAAAGTCACATAGCACTAGGGTAAAGTAGCCAATAAAATGAAATATAACCATATATTTTTTGCTTTTGTAACCTGATTGCAAGGGTATATAAGGTGAGACCCCTTTGTTTTTGGGGCTCAGCCTTTGAGCTGAGGAATCTGCTGAGTCTGTCCTGGCATAATAAAATGTTGCTTCCTGCTAAATTGCTTCAGTGTCCTGTATCTCAGCTAAGAACATCTTGCAACAATATCTTTTCTATGCAAATACCAGTCACCAAATGGCTGATTATTGCATTACATCCTCTTTCATTCCAATTTTATGAACTCTTCTGGGGAGAATTAGCATAATGGACAAATAAATATTTCTTTCTAGTTTTCTTCACATTTGAACTATAAGTGCTTTGTTCAAATTGTAAATTTTCTTTTTTTTTTTTTGTAGTACTGGGGATTGAACCCAGGGCCTTGCACATGCTAAGCAAGGAAATCTATCACTTTACACATGCCCCAGCCCTTTTTGCTTTAGTTATTTTTCTGATATGGTTTTACACTTTTGTCCAGGGATGGCTTTGGACTGGGATCTTATCTCCACTTCCCATGTAGCTGGGATTACATCACACTTAGCTTGCTTTATAATATAGTGTGTGACATCATGCCCAGCTTGTTTTATAATATAATGTTTTACTAACCTTTCCACTGGGCTGGACTTGAACCACAATCCTCCTATCTTGGTCTCTCAAGTAGCAGGAATTATAGGCATGAGCCACCATGCCAGCCTTTGCATTTATTTACTTTTGAGACAGGACCTTGCTAACATTGGCTGATTGCCTTGAACTCATAATTCTCCTACCTCCATCTCCCAAGTAGCTGGGATTACAGATGTGTAATACTATGCCTGGCTTCATTTTTGTGTATTTTGCTGCACAATTTGTTTACTGTGAAGTCTCTGATTTTCCTTCATTTGAATTGGGAAGAATCATTTAGTTTTTTTCTTGAAAATCTTTTCTTAGTTTCAAGATCATTTTCTCTGCAAAAGCTTCTGCCATCTCTTTGTTGTGTTCTCAACTTTTCATATCACGAGTCTTATTAATCCTTGACTTACCTTGCAGAGTCTGTTCTTGTTCTCATAGTTCTTTTTCCACCATAGCATATTTGTCTTTTTATTTGCAATACTTTGACTCACTATTAGCATATTAAAACATTTAACTATTTAGCTCTCTTGTATATCCTTTGGAGAGTTTTTTCTATTTTCTTAGATTCTTTCTTTATGTGGTGCTTTCTTCAAGTCTTTCACTCCTTGTTTCCCATCCATATTTAAGAGACCATCACAGGAGTCTTTGCTCCTATTTCTTGTGTGGGGAACAGAAAATGTTTCACTTTTTTTCTCCCCCACCTTGTCTATACTTTATTCTGTTATACTAAAATAAATCCTTGTTAAAACTTAGACAGAGAGAGAGAGAGAGAGAGAGAGAGAGAGAGAGAGAGAGAATCACAAAGCATAGGGGAAACTCCATAGATGGCTCTGGTTGGCTTCACAGCATGCTTTGCTTTGGAGTGAAAATAGTGAGAAGCTATTAGGATAAAAATCCCTGAAATGCCAGACTATAAGGCAGTCTTTGATCTGGAGTACAACACCCATATTTACTAGTTTACCTGACTAACTTTTTTAGTACCTAACTCTGTCCCTACTTTATTTTTTGCTTACCCAGAGTGAGAAAAGTCAGACAAGGAAAAATGTGTGTATGCATGTGTGGGAAGAGTCCCACTTCATGGACAGATCTTTAATTAACTCTGCTTTCCCGGCCCATCTGCTAGTCTAAAGTTCTGTTGGAAGATCATAGCATTCTATGCTGCAGCCTCCTCCACACAGTCTTAGTCCCCATTGTGTACAGGGGTTGCACACCTTGTCTCCTTTCCCCTCACTCCAATGCGCAGACATGGGCCCTCCCACTCTTTTCCTTGCTGTTGTTTTATACCACCTTCTTTTAGTGAATATGTTGCTGAGTCAACCTTAAACAGGAATTGTGTACATGGTTTCTTATTTTTATTTTACTTTTGTGTTGCTAGGGTTGAACCTGGAGCCTCATGCATATTAAGGAACCACTCTAACTCTGAGCTATCTCCCCACCCCTTTATGATTTCATGTGGTTGTACTGTAACTTTTTTTTGTACATATTGTTTTGGGCCCTGTTTTAACATCACCTGATAATTTTTTTCTATTGCTATTGCCAGTTCTTATAACAATCAACCTAACTGTGCATAAAAGTTAAATCACAGAACAGTGGATTCCCTAAAATATTCAGTCTACTTTTTTTGGGGTTCTGAGGAAGAAGCCCATGGCCATGAATGTGCCAGGCAAGCACTTTACCAGTGACACACAGTCACGCCCTTCAGTCTACTTTTATGTTTAAATGTTTTTTGGCTGTACTGGGGTTTGAACTCAGGGCTTCTCACTTGCTAGGCAGGTGCTCTATCACTTGAGTAACACCTTCAGAGCCAGTCTACATTTATTTGAATAGTGAAACCATTCTTGGACTGGGGAATGGTTCAAGTGGTAGAGCACCTGCCTAGCAAGCTTGAGGCCCTGAGTTCAAACCTCAGTACTACCAAAAAATTATCTTCTGGCTCACCATCATATCCAGGGTTGTGTTATGTGGATGACATATGATAAAATCTGCATTGCTGTCTGGAAAGGACTCTGTGCTGAGTGTCCTAACTCCTGCTGACACTCTGATTGAAAGATTTTCATCAGTGGTATTATTTACAGCTTCTCACCTAGACAACAGTAATCACATTTTTCTGTATAACTAAATCACTCGTGCTACTATAGAAACTGTAGTTTCTGGGTTTTCCTGTTAATGATTCTAATTTAATGGGTTGGGATGAGTTTAGTAACAAACTGTGTCAGCACATATTCCACCCAATTCTAATGAAAATGGTAGAGGTCCTGATAGGGTATTCTTCCATCTTCATTCATTATAGACCTTTTTGCCCATGAGTTTTCTCATGTTGAATAAGGGATGTATTATACCTGAAACCTTTACCACATTCAATACACTCATAGAGCTTTTCTCCAGTATGAATTCTCTGATGCCTGATAAGTTGACACTGCTGGATAAAGGCATTTTCACAATGGTTACATTCATTGGGCTTCTTTCCAATGTGTATTTGCTCATGCTTAGTGAGGGTTGAGCAATCATTGAAGACTTTCCTACAGATGGTACATTCATAGGGCTTTTCTCCAGTATATGTTCTCTGATGTTCAGTGAGGCGTGACTGCTGACTGAGGGCTTTAACACACACATTACACTGATAGGGTTTCTCTCCCATGTGTGTCCTCTGATGCACAATTAGGGGAGATCTCTGGTTGCAAGATATTCCACAACGACTGCATCCATATGGTTTCTCCCCAGTATGCATCTGCTGATACACAATGAGCTAAGATTGTTGCCGAAAGGACTTCCCACAGTCATTACATTCATGTGGTTTCTCTCCAGAATGAATTCTCTGGTGGGAAAGGAGGTGAGAGCTCACAGCAAAGGCTTTCCCACACTGTGTACATTCAAAAGGTCTTTCTCCAGTATGATGCTTCACAAGATGAGAGCTCCCTGTGAAGGCCTTGTTGCAGTGAGTACACTTATAGGGCTTCTCTCCTATGTGAGTACGCAAATGCCTGATGAGTTGAGTGCTTTGAATGAAGGACTGGTTGCATTCATAGGGTTTCTCTCCAGTGTGTGTCCTTTAATGTGCAACAAAGTCAGAACTTTGGCTGAAGGAATTCCCACAGTAAGCACACTCATAGGGTTTCTCTCCAGTATGAACTCTCTGACAAACAATAAGGTTAGAGTTCCACCTGAATGACTTCCCACAGTCATGACACTTCTATGGTTTTTCTCCAGTGTGGGTTTGCTGATGCCTAATAAGTTTGGAACTCTGATTGAAGGATTTCCCACAGTGGTTGCATTCATAGGGCTTTTCTCCAGTATGAGTCCTCCGATGTACAACAAAGTCATAGCTCTGATTGAAAGATTTCTGACACTGAGGACACTCATAGGGCTTTTCTCCAGTGTGTTTTCTCTGGTGTACAACAAGCATATGGATTCTCTCCACTTTGAATGGTCATGGGGAGGGCATCACAGCCATCCTTATGACCAAATAGGGACTCTGCATGGTCACTTACCTCCACTGGTACAAGGCACAAGCTCTCAGAACAGACTTTCCTACATTCTCCACACTCATACTGATTTCCTCCAAAATGCCTTGTCTTGTGTTTATTTTGAGTCATATTGTGATTAATGTGGTTTCTATAGTTCTTATAGTCATCACTACTCTCTCTTGAAAAAATTCTGTCATAACATACAAAGGCAAACCCATCAAAATCACAGCAGACTTCTCAACAGAAACATTAAAAGCAAGAAGAGCTTGGGGAGAGATTTTCTGGGCACTGAATGAAAATAACTTCAGAGGATTCCAAGATGGCGGCTAGAGGGAGGAAGCAGAAAGTGAGCCTCCTACAGTGAAATCTTGGAGAGACGCTGGAGACACACTTTGCAGGCATAATCACTGAGAAAAGGCATAACTTTGACCCCTCCACACCTCCAGCCGGCACAGAGAATCTCCACTTCATGTTAAACAGAGAAACGAGGAGGGCCCCCGGGGCCGCCAGTGGCCAACGCCCATACGGCTTGGGAAGTCGCAGACCAGGTGAGCTTCACGGTACCGCAGTACCCCCACAGACAAGCCTGGGCCAGAGCAGCATAGCCCCCTGGACAGACTGACCTCCACCCGGGGAAAAAAAGAGAAACTGAGTAATAAGCAATAAGAACAATTAAGACACGCTGGAAAGAGGGTGGGGCGCCCTGAGCGCTGAAGACTAGGGGAAGGGAATCCTTCCCGGGACTGTAAATAAACTACCCGGGCAGGCTGGAGAGCCTCTGGCGGGAGCAGGGGTGCGCGCCCAGCAACCAGAAGCAGGAAAGCTTGTGAGAGTGGCAGAGGGAGGAAAACTCCACAGGAGAGGAGGGAAGACCCACTTCCCACGTGAACTGTAAACAAACATGGCGGCTGGCAGGAGCAGCAGCACCGCCCAGTAAGCAGGAGCAGGAAAGCTTGTGAAAGCGGCAGTGGGAGGAAAACTGCACAGGAGAGGGGGGAAGACCCACCTCCCACATGAACTGTAAATAAACACTCAGGCCTGACAACACGGGTGCAGTGTCACCTTTCCCAGTGCTTGGAAAGGGGAAAGCCTGTAGCAGAGGCTCCCGTACAGGAGAACTCTGAACAAACAAAGCCTGTGGGACTAGGTGAGTGCTAAGTTCACCCCAGAGATCTGCATAAATAACGCCGCCAGTTACAGCAGGCTGAGAGCAGCAGGCAGGCAAGCCACAGTTGCAGATACCACTCTCAGAACTGTCTCCAGACTCTTTTTTTCTTTTTCACCATTTCATGATAAAAGCTCTAAGAAAACTAGGAATAGAAGGAAAGTTCCTCAACATTATAAAAGCTATATATGACAAACCTACAGCCAGCATTATACTTAACAGAGAAAAACTGAAACCATTCCCTCTAAAATCAGGAACCAGACAAGGATGCCCACTATCTCCACTCCTATTCAACATAGTACTGGAATTCCTAGCCAGAGCAATTAGGCAAGAAGAAGGAATAAAAGGAATACAAATAAGTAAAGAAACTGTGAAAATATCCCTATTTGCAGACGATATGATCTTATACCTTAAAGACCCAAAAACTCAACTCAGAAGCTCCTAGACACCATCAATAGTTATAGCAAGGTAGCAGGATATAAAATCAACATAGAAAAATCATTAGCATTTCTATACACTACTAATGAACAAACTGAAAAAGAATGTATGAAAACAATTCCATTTATAATAGCCTCAAAAAAATCAAATACCTAGGTGTAAACCTAACAAAGGATGTGACTGACCTCTACGAGGAAAACTATAAACTTCTGAAGAAAGAGATTGAGGAAGACTATAGAAAGTGGAGATATCCCATGCTCATGGATTGGTAGAATCAACATAGTAAATATGTCTATACTCCCAAAAGTAATCTACATGTTTAATGCAATTCCCATCAAAATTCCAATGACATTAAAGAGATCGAAAAATCTACCGTGAAATTTATATGGAAACACAGGAAGCCACAAATAGCCAAGGCAATACTCAGTCAAAAGAACAATGCAGGAGGTATCACAATACCTAACTTCAAACTATATTACAAAGCAGTAGCAATAAAAACAGCATGGTACTGGTACAAAAACAGACATGAAGACCAGTGGAACAGAATAGAGGACCCAGATCTGAAGCCACACAACTATAACCAACTTGTCTTTGACAAAGGAGCTAAAAATATACGATGGAGAAATAGCAGCCTCTTCAACAAAAACTGCTGGGAAAACTGGTTAGCAGTCTGCAAAAAACTGAAACTAGATCCATGTATATCACCCTATACCCAGATTAACTCAAAATGAATCAAGGATCTTAATATCAGACCCCAAACTCTAAAGTTGATACAGGAAAGAGTAGGAAATACTCTGGAATTAGTAGGTATAGGTAAGAACTTTCTCAATGAAACCCCAGCAGCACAGCAACTAAGAGATAGCATAGATAAATGGGACTTCATAAAACTGAAAAGCTTCTGTTCATCAAAAGAAATGGTCTCTAAACTGAAGAGAACACCCACAGAGTGGGAGAAAATATTTGCCAGCTGCACATCAGACAAAGGACTGATAACCAGAATATATAGGGAACTTAAAAAACTAAATTCTCCCAAAACTAATGAACCAATAAAGAAATGGGCAAGTGAACTAAACAGAATATTCTCAAAAGAAGAAATTCAAATGGCCAAAAAACACATGAAAAATGCTCACCATTTTCAGAAATAAAGGAAATGCAAATTAAAACCACACTAAGATTCCACCTCACCCCTGTTAGAATAGCCATCATCAGCAACACCACCACCAACAGTTGTTGGAGAGGATGTGGGGTAAAAGGAACCCTCTTACACTGTTGGTGGGAATGTAAACTAGTACAACCACTCTGGAAAAAAATTTGGAGGCTACTTAAAAAGCTAAACATTGATCTACCATTTGATCCAGCAATACCACTCTTGGGGATTAGCCAAAAGACTGTGACACAGGTTACTCCAGAGGCACCTGCACATCCATGTTTATTGCAGCACTATTCACAATAGCCAAGTTATGGAAACAGCCAAGATGCCCCACTACTGACGAATGGATCAAGAAAATGTGGTATCTATACACAGTGGAATTTTATGCAGCTATGAAGAAGAATGAAATGTTATCATTTGCTGGTAAATGGATGGAATTGGACAACATCATTCTGAGTGAGGTTAGCCTGGCCCAAAAGACCAAAAATCGTATGTTCCCCCTCATATGCAGACATTAGACCAAGGGCAAACACAACAAGGGGATTGGACTTTGATCACAAGACAAAAGCGAGAGCACACAAGGGAGGGATGAGGATAGTAGGTAAGACACCTAAAAAATTAGTTAGCATTGTTGCCCTCAATGTAGAGAAACTAAAGCAGAAACCTTAAAAGCAACTGAGGCCAATAGAATAAGGGAACCAGGAACTAGAGAAAAGGTTAGATCAAGAAGAATTAATCTAGAAGATAACACACATGCACAGGAAATAATGTGAGTCAACTCCCTGTATAGCTATTCTTATCTCAACTAGCAAAAACCCTTGGTCCTTCCTATTATTGCTTATACTCTCTCATCAACAAAATTATTGATAAGGACAAAATAGTTTCTGCCAGGTATCGAGAGGGTTGGGGGGAGTGGAAAGGGGCAGGGTGGGTAGTAAGAGAGGGGGTGGGGGCAGGGGGGAGAAATGACCCAAGCATTGTATGCACATATGAATAATAAAAAAAGAAAATGAAGGGCAGTATCACAGTCACCACTGACAGAAAATTCATAAGGCTTTTTATTTCTTAATTCAGTGTTTGGAAATGTATTCAAGTAAATTTTTGCATAGAAAGCTCTAGTATGTTGATGATTTTTGCAGGGCTTCAGATCAGTCCATCGTTTGTGATGATCAGTGAAAACCAAATTCTGTTTCAACTTTTTAGCTGGTGAGTTGACCTTATAGAAATGTGTTCTTGTTGGTAATATTGGAAGTAGGAAGCTTAAATTAGGAT
Organism: Castor canadensis; assembly: GCF_047511655.1. NCBI lineage: Eukaryota > Metazoa > Chordata > Mammalia > Rodentia > Castoridae > Castor > Castor canadensis. The sequence goes on along the minus strand of NC_133401.1, from coordinate 31,909,520 downwards.
GAAAACTTCCTCCAAGTTCATGCTTACAGTGCTCCCCTTGAACAAACAGTCTTTCCAAGTTGAGTAGCATATGATTTAGAGAGTTCCCTGCCACCCCCCTAGCCATTCCCTCTGGCCCTTTGCATCTCCTAATGATACTGACAAGAAACACTTCTCCTGAATACAGTGTCTCATTTCCATGCAGTGTGATGGTTCTTCCCTAGCATTGTCCTCTTTGGAAGTCAACTATTACTTTTCTATGTTTCTTTCTTTCTTTTTTTTGTGGTACTGGGGTTTTTTGTGATTGAGGGCCTACACATTGAGGTACTCCATCAGTCCTTTTTTGTGTTAGGTATTTTCGAGATAGGGTCTTGCTGAATTATTTGCCCACTCTGACTTTGAACAGTGATCCTCCTGATCTCTGCCTCCTGAGTAGCTAGGATTACAGGCGTCAGCCACTGGTGCCTGGCAACTCTTCCTTTTCAAGTGTAGTCCTCCAGTCTGAAATAAATCCAAATGCCTAAGTTACTGAAGAAGCATCAGAGGAGCAGCTGGGATGGAGATCTCCAAGTATAGGTGGTGTATCTGTGTTTGTTTCTAATCAATGGATTGTATTCTGCAAGCAGGGTATGAAAGCCAGGGATGTTTCGGCAAACATGAAATCAGAGCTAAAGCTCAAATTATAAACAAAGATAACACAGGGGTAATCAGGTGGAGTGGTCCCTAAAGAGAAGGCACAGGAATAAGAATAAGCAAGCAAGTGAAGATTAAAGGAGTGTCAGGCATGGTGGTGCACACCTATTATCCCAACACTCAGAGATGGAGGAAGGAGGATCAAAAGTTTGAGATCAGCATGGGCTACGTAGTAAGACCCTGTCTCCAAAAATTAAAACAAAATATCAAAGTGGCTGAGAATATAGTCAGTGGTAGAATATATTCATTTTCCTAGCATATTAATGGCCCTATGTTTGATTCCCTAGCACAGCACTGCAAAGAAAAAAAATTAAAGGGAAAACCCACAGAAATAACTGGTCTTCAGGATAAAAAGCTCTCAATTATAACAAAAGACATCTATGACCCAATCCCCTGGATTCTGTGAATGTGATCTTGTTTGGAAGAAAAGGCTTGCAGATACAATTAAATAAAGGGTGTCAAGATGGGGAGGCTATCATGGATCATTTGGGCGGGCACTAAATGAAGTCACAAGTGTGAAGGCTCTGAGGAGGAAGAGGGAAATTTAACACACACAGAGGATCAGAAGACGATCATAGTGAGGTTTGAAGCTTGGAACAGGTTCATAAACCATGGAATGCCCTAGTCAGGAGATGGGAAGGTAAGGAACAGATTTTCCACTTTGAGTTTTTACAGGGAATGGAGTCTTGCTGATACCCTGATTTCAGCTCAATGACACTGATTTCAGATGTCTGGCCTCCAGAACTCTGAGAGGATAAATTTCTGTTGTTTTAAGCCACCAGAATGGTGGCATTTTGTTATTGCAGTCATAGGAAATAAATATGGAATTCTAACTGGTACTTTTTTCCTAGATTATTGATCAGAAATTTGAATCTCATAACAGCATCTCAAATGTCAATACTGTCTTTATCTTTTATTTTTTCTATCTTCTTGTATGGTGCTAGGAATGGAATCCCCACGTTAGACAACTGCTGTACCACTGAGCCACACCCCAAAAACTGAATTAATTCTATGAACACATCGATTATACCATTCCTTCAGGGTGACCAAAGAGAAAAAACTTTTTAACCAGTCCAGAATTGATCCAATAGAGTTTTCAGGAATGTGCTGTGGTCCCTGAGGTTGCATGGGTGGCCTGAGTGGCCTGCAATGGGGCTTCACTCTCGTGAGTTCAAAGAAGTTCTTTGCTTCTCTGCAGTTCATACTCATTGGGATAAGCAAGGAAGACATATGCTATCATTAGTTTGCTTGGAGGCACAAATGAAGTGACACAGGGCTACCATGGTGTCTGGCACTACAGACACAGAACTCTTGATATGTTATCAGCCTCACTGTGCTAATGGGAATGGGGTCCTTCCCCTGTTCCCCTGCAGAAGATGCTGGGACTCTAATAATGAGTGTAAGATGTTCCAAGCTCAAGACCCCCATCTAGAGCCAGGTGTAGTGGCTCAGGCCTGCAATCCCAGCTATTTGGGGGGCAGAGTTAGGAGGATCATAGTTTGAGGTCAACAAGGGAAAAAAGTTAATGAGACCCTACCTCAAAGAACAAGACAGACATGGCTTATGTCTGTAATCCCAGCTAGGCAGAAGGGGGAGGTAGGAGGATCGCTATCTGGACAGCCTCAGGAAAAAAAAAAGTGAGGACCTATTTGAAAATACACTAAAAAGGAAAAAAGAAGCCTGGAGGAGTGGCTCAAGTGGTAGAGTACTTGCCTAGCAAGCACAAGTCCTGAGTTCAAAGCCCAGTACCATAAAAGATACTCTTCTAGAAGGAAAGATTCTCTCCAGGTCCTTCACATACACTTCCCTCTTTCTTGTCACTCTGCCCATTTTGCTCACATAACTACCCACAGCTAATACCATTACAGCCTGTGCTCAAGTCCCCATGCTTCACTCTCTTTGCCTGCAAGCAAACAAAGATCCGTGGCAAGCCATTAAGTATACTCTCTAATCACACTATGACCTTTGGGAAGAATTTTCTGTTGTGTCAAACAAAGAGCCTCTGTCCCTCTCAGACAAGTTTTTTTAAAATCAGTTCTGGGGATTAAACACAAGACTGTACACATGCTAGGCTGATGCTCTACCACTGAGCTGCACCAAAAGGTTCTCATCTACAACCAATGTGTTTTCATTCCAAAGACTCTGCTGTGTTCCTCTGCAGAGTCACCTCAGAATTCCTAATGGGCAGAACTCAGCCAAATAAAACAAAAGCCCCATGAAGGGTATTTGACACAAAAAGCAGGAAAGAAATGTTTGGGTAGTTGAGATGTGTCCAGCCTATGCCTGGCCATTGAAAACTGTGAAAAAGAGGTTAAGGATCCAGCAACAGTATTTCCATTAGGATCATTGATGAGGAAGCCATGCTGCCTTTGCAGGTCATCCAGGAAGCAAATTTATGACATGGCAAGAAAGATGCTGACGGTAAACAATTCAGGATGATATAATCAGAGACCCTGGTCCAGGGAGGAGGGTAGGGATAAGTAAATGTAGGTGCAACATTAGTGAAGGAAATAAGAGACTGCAGGCAAGAGAGTTACAAGGAAGAAGGGGCAGGAATACTGTTTGATGCCTTAGGCCTGGTGGAGCATAAGAGGGTGGTGTGAGTGATATAAGCAATACTCATTGTTAAGTGAAAGTGGCCTAGAAAAAGCTACTGTGCTCCTAGACATTCTAGAAGAGGGAAAACTCTAAATGCAGTGGTATCATAATGGTTGCTGGAGCTGCTCTCATGCCTATAAAATGAAATATTATTCAGCAAAAAAAGAAGTAAACTATCAAGTCCCAGAGGAAATTTAAATGCAGATTACTAAGTAAAGGATGCCAATCTGAAAAGGCTACATGCTATATTAAAGAGGAAGATAGCCTTGAAACAGGGTCATAAAACATGGTAAACTGTCAATTAAAAGCTGTAACCTCAGACAAAGCTGTAAAGCATGAGGAATTGCCCATTAGAACCATGCAAAAAGTTCAGGATCAAGGTAAAGGGCACCATGCAGAGATAAACACTCATTCCTGCCTTCCTTTGTCTCCACTTGTAAATAAACTTTCCAAAGCAGGACTCCCTTGCTGTTCTTATCTAAACCTAGGTCTCTAACGCACTACTAGCCCCTAATTAATGGGGGAGCACATTCCTTGTGACCTGACGCCCTGCACTGCCTTTTGAATATCCTATGAATCCTTTACTCAGTGCTCAGACACAGGTACACGTCTGAGTCCTTTGGCATAAAAATAAAATCTGAGTTATCCACTCCTCTGAGTTTTGCTTGGCTTCTTGTCTGTCAAAATATTCCCCAACATTTGGAGGCCCCAGCGAGATCCCAACTGACTGGCCCTGTGAGCCACTAGCCAGTGCTGGGCTGCATCAGAGTAGGGAGGGACATAGGACTGAACGAGGTGGCGTGCCACCCAATGGTATTCCAGGTCCTCCTTTGCCCCAGCGCCCCAACTCTCTGAACAGTCTTGACCCATCTTGAGCTCCAAGGAGAAATGGACCAACTCATCTGGCAGTCTTGTCGGGACTCAGTAAGCACCACCCCTGGGAAATCTGTCCTAAGTCAGGTCCTGTCCCACTGGATGGAAGGGGAGCTTGATCCACTCTCAGGAACCTCTGAGAGGAGTTCCACAGATCAGGGAATTCTCCAAGAATGGGGAAGGAAAACTGTAATAACTTCAGTGTGAATGTGTATGAGTGTGTAAATTTGTTTAAAGCATGGGCAAAATTTAATCTGCTCCTGGAATTCCAGTTCATTTTATGAGCGCTTAAGTTGACATTTTTTTCTGGCATGCTTAATTTATAAAACTTTTTGTGTATGTAAACATCTTCAAAATGGTTCTTAAATTGCTACTATAAGGTTAATATGATACTCAAGGTAACAAAAACCAGGGTATTTATTTTAAAGATCTCTATTATAAACTGCTTGGGCTTTTACATTTAAATATGTAAATACCTTGAGGATGGTTCTTATTATAGAGTTAATGTAAAAGTTATTACTCTGTTCTACTGCTACCTTAAACAAACAAACTAAAAAAACAAACAAAAAACAGGTTTTCAAACTTATTTCAATCAGTTCTCACTAGGATGCAGACATTCAGGGGTTAACTCTGACTTAGCCTGGAGGAGGAGGCTACAGTCTGCAACAAAAATCTTGGAATTTAGGTAGTTAAAATGACCTTAGCCTGTTTCATTCTGTCATAAATAAAGTCGTGGATTTAATTCTCTCTTATAATATATGGGTCTATTAACAAATGAGCTTTCTATAAATTGCTTTTATACAAAAAATAATTTCAAGGTTGCTTTCTTTCTTGTTTTTTCATGCAAATGTAAGGCTCTAAGTTAAAAGATTTTATGAGCTATTTTCAACAAGTAACAAAATATATAAAGGATATTAAGGATATGGTTTTTCCAAAATAAATAAAGGGTTAAAATAATACTTTTAGATAAAGAGAAGGATAAAGATCAGCTTCCCAGAGGATACAAAATAAATTGTCACAAAGTTACAGAGTAAATTGTCATAAAATGATACAGCTTACAGATGGTATATAACTGATTAAGTTAACTAAAATCCAGTTACATTAAAGGTTTTATAAGGTCAAAATTTAATGTACTGATGTTAAATTAAAACTTAATTCTCTAAGCTCATATGACAAGGCTACCTTAAACATATTGTATTGGTCTAGATAACATTTACAAAAAATTGTCAGGATAACTCAGAAATTTTTTGTGCTATAGGTTAATCCATAAATTTGTCAAGATAACAAGAGTTTATTATTTATCTCAGAGAGATAAGAGGCAGCTGAGCACAGGGAGTACTGCTACACTGATATGAGGGTTAAGACAGATTTACTTATGTAAAGCCAAAGTGCACCCTCCAGATAAGATAAAAATAAATAAAAACTACAAAAGAAGCACTACACTGGAAGTCAAGATCTCCAGTTTTTATTAGACTCAACAGAGTGCGGATGTTAGTCCTACTCCTTCCACATGATAGGTGGAGGGAATTTTTCCCTTGGATGACCAAATTGAGCCTGTTATTTTAGGGGAGCTCCATTGACTACTGGTTGGTGGGATCCTGCTGTATGTCATGAGCCATTTGTTAATGTCAACAATCTGGGATATGATCCCACCAACACCTGAGCCATGATTCTTGGCCACTATGTTTCCTAACTCCACACTTAGTCCCCATAAATATTTACCTGTGTTCTCTAGTGATTTTTGTCAGGGTCTTAACTACTAAAGTAACTGAGTCATGTTTATTTAAGAGTTGGTTTATGTTGGGGTTAACAATGAGGACAGCCATATTAGGACTAGACCCTTCCCCCTTGCAGATGGCTTTCCTTTATCTTCCTGGGTAGATGCCAGGGACAGTTGGGCAGACAGTGACCTTCCTGGTACTTTTACACTAGCCCCCTATATCTACCCCAAGCCAGTGTATGACAATGGGATCTAGCTCTCTTGCTGGGGTTCCCCTCCACAGAGCTCCTGCCTAAACAATAAACCCTGTATCAGTGTTTGAGCTGTCTCTGTGCCTCTTCCATGCCTCTTATTTTCTAACAGTTATATAAAACTTTCTAGATGACCTCATGGTTAAACTGTGGGTGATTCTAATACAGTTTGTACCCTATATGTGTCTGTGACTGTGCTATTTGGGTTTACTAAAACTGTTCTTTCCCCCTACAACTGATAAAAATCTAGTTTTACTTCAAGAGCAACAACTAAACTAATATGTATATTATCCTCTACAGAGCTGTGATGCTGTTGCTGGTTCCTGTGTATTAAATATATTTACATTTTTCAAGTATATCAAGCCTTCTACAATACAAAATTTAGATAAACATGGTAACAAAATGTTAATGGTACTGATGTACTGTTCTGTTAGTTGCTAAAACTGTCCGTCAGAATTTTGACCATGGCTCTTTTAAGTTTTTGTCATTTCAGTTCTGATCCTCCTGAGACATTTACAATCAAGTCCATAAAAAATGACTCTAATAAGTGCTTATGTGTCAACCAAGTTAGCTCTTTAGACATCTGCTTTTGTTAGATTTTGTTTTCTATTGTCCTTGTCTAAAAGTCCACTGCCTAAGAGCCACTCCTTCTAAGCCTCTTTGTTGCTTAAATTTGGTCAAAAGGGTCTAGTTGGCACTGACTCCCACCTGATCTGTTCGTTTTTCCCTCCTGATGTGGGACTGAAACCAAACAAACAAAATCCAGGAAAAAGAAGCTAATCAAGAAAGATCTTCATTCTATAGTCATACCACCCTCAATGTGCCTGATCTCATCTGGTCTCAAAAGCTAAGCAGGGTTGGGCCTGATTAGTACTTGGATGGAAGACAGATCTTCAGGAGAGACTGCTCAGAGACAAGCAGTTTCGAGACAAAGAGGGGGAATGCCATCAAAGTTCAAATGGAGTCACTGGTGCCAAACCTCTCAAAAATAACCAAGGCCAAGAGGATTAAAGAAATGGTTCTTATGCACGTGTACCTATCTGATATTAAAGCACTTCCAGACACAAACTCATATTTTTAAACAGGGTATTCTACTAAAATAGAGACAAAAATAACTATTTTTACTGGATCTAAACATATCCTTTAATACTTAAAGATGGTGTTTTTAACTTAAAAAAATGAGTTTTCTTGGATATATATACTGACAGTATATTGTTGCCAAGGTAATTCTACTCAGTTAAAAAAAAGAGGATATGATAAATAAAAGATTAAAAAGGAACTACTCCAACCCAGTTGGACAGGTCCCAATCTAGTAATGGTAGAAACTCTTACGGCTGTTAAAGTTGCAGATATCACTACTGGGATTCATCATTCCTGGATAAAAAGACAGCCGCCCCTGCAGAGCCCAGCGTCTGACAGGCTGTCCATGACTCAACTAACCCCCCCCTCAGATTAAGGCTCCAGAGAACATAACAACAGCATGCCATCACTGGCGAGATCTCCAGCCCTGCCCCAGCCACATCCCAGAAGCTGGTTGGTCAACACAAGGCAGAAGTCTGAGGATTCATCCACCAGGACACAAATGTGTCCTCTTTTCTGCCACCCATAACTTATCCTGCTGATTAGCATTGTTGTAATCTGTTTGCACTAGGACTGACTGTCACTGCTCTCCAGGATTGAAACATAGGCCAGAGATTACTGCTGGCCTTCAGCTATCTCCTCATAGTAGGAAGACTTACTGCTGTTTGGTGCTATCTGTAGCTCAGATCCCTGTCTCAGGCATGAGGTCTCTGATGTGTTATTGCCTTCTGACTCTATTGCATCCAGAGGCCAGGATGACTGCTCAGCCTGTGTAAAGCCACTTTCCTTCCAGGGAAAACTGCAGTATGCTTTCACCTTTTATCCATATCTGTCACCGTATACAGCATATCAATTTCTTAATGCATCAGGGGAGGGACAATTTACTATAAAAAAACCTGACAGGCATAACCAGGTCCTACAAAAACAAGGGCACTATAAGGCAGATGGGTTGCTGGCAGAAAGACAGGGACACCTGAAAAGCATGGAATGATGAAATGCTAGGGGGAGGAAGTAAACCTTGTTATGTCTGGGCCCCCTACCCTTCCACTCCACCCCCATATCAGTTTACTAACGGGAGAGTTGCAGATCTAGAAGGGCCACCCAAAGGTGATTACCAAGGTGGACAAGAGCCTGTAAAAGACATTGATCTGCCACCACCACGACCCCCCATTAAGGCTTCCCTCTAGGACAGGAAACCTTAACTTGGAATCTCAACTGTACAACTACTGCCATTAGATGTACAGTTGACAGGCTATGGTACACCAGCCTGGGAATCTTCCTTGTCTGAGGGACCCTTACTTATCAGTACTTGCCAGCTAACTGGAAGGGCATTTGCACATTAACATTCCTCAACCCAGATAAACATAGTGCCTAACAATCAGACTCCCCCTCCCCTGCCACCCCATACCTTTAATGGCTCATATGCAGTCAAAGAGAGCTATCCAATTCATACCTTTATTAATTGGACTGGGGATAATGGCTGGGATAGGAACAGGCATAGGAGGGACTGCCTTCTCAGCCACCTACTATAATCAATTATCTGTGGACCTAACAGATGACATAGAACAAGTGACTAGGTTTATAGTGGCCATGCAGGACCAGCTGAACTCTCTGAAATCAGTGGTTCCCCCAAACCAGAGAGGGTTGGATTTACTCACTGCCAAAAAGGGAGGGCTTTGACTTTTCTTAAACACAGAGTGTTGTTTTTATGTAAATCAGATGGGAATATGCCCACTCCGTTATCTGGCCCCCTCCTCATGCTTCTATTGGCACTTGTGTTTGGTATGTGCATTCTTAGGGCCATAACTACCTTCATTAGCTTACAGATGGAGAAGATAAAGTTGCAGCTCCTGGTAACACAATATAGGTCTTTGGGACAAGAAAAACTTTATAAAATTTCTAAAGTTAGTATTGATGCTTGTCCACAAGTGGAAAAAGCATCAAAAGGGGGGAATGAAGAGGAAGATAGCCTTGAAACAGGGTCATAAAACATGGTAAACTGTCAATTAAAAGCTGTAACCTCAGACAGAGCTGTAATGCATGAGGAATTGCCCATTAGAGCCATGCAAAAAGTTCAGGATCAAGGTAAAAGGCACCCTGCAGAGATAAACACTCATTCCTGCCTTCCTTTGTCTCCACTTGTAAATAAACTTTCCAAAGCAGGACTCCCCTGCTGTTCTTATCTAAACCTAGGTCTCTAACCCACTACTAGCCTCTAATTAATGGAGGAACACATTCCTTGTAACCTGATGCCCTGCACTGCCTTTTAAATATCCTGTGAATCCTTTGTTCAGTGCTCAGACACAGGTACACATCTGAGTCCGCTGGCATAAAAATAAAATCTGAGTTATCGCCTGGCTCAAAAAACCAAAAATCGTATGTTCTCCCTCATATGTGGACATTAGATCAAGGGCAAACACAACAAGGGGATTGGACTATGAGCACATGATAAAAGCGAGAGCACACAAGGGAGGGGTGAGGATAGGTAAGACACCTAAAAAACTAGCTAGCATTTGTTGCCCTTAATGCAGAGAAACTAAAGCAGATACCTTAAAGCAACTGAGGCCAATAGGAAAAGGGGAACAGGTACTAGAGAAAAGGTTAGATCAAAAAGAATTAACCTAGAAGGCAACACCCACACACAGGAAGTCAATGTGAGTCAATGCCCTGTATAGCTATCCTTATCTCAACCAGCAAAACCCCTGTTCCTTCCTATTATTGCTTATACTCTCTCTACAACAAAATTAGAGATAAGGGCAAAATAGTTTCTGCTGGGTATTGAGTTGGGGGAGAGGGAGGGGGCGGAGTGGGTGTTAAGGGAGGGGGTGGGGGCAGGGGGGAGAAATGAACCAAGCCTTGTATGCACATATGAATAATAAAAGAAAAATGAAAAAAAAATCTGAGTTATCCACTCTTCTGAGTGTTGCTTGGCTTCTTGTCTGTCAAAATATTCCCCAACAATATGATTTTAACTATAAGGCATTCTGGAAGTGCAAAACTATAAATACAGTAAGGATATTAGTGGTTGCCAGACATTAGTGTAGAGGAAGAATGAACAGATAGAGCACAAAGGGTTTTTAGAGGAGAGACATTGCTCTCAATGATACCACAACGGTGGCCACATGTCATTATACATTTGTCCACATATACAGAACATATTATAGTGAGAATAACCTCTAATATCAGCAATGGACTTTGGCAATGATTCATCAGTGTAAGCACATCAACAGAACAAATGTGCCACACAAACACAAGATGCTAATAACAGGGGAAACGATGGGTGCTGTGGGTATATGGAACTTTCTGTTCAACTTACCTACAAACCTAAAACAGTCCCAAGAAACAAAGTCTATTAACTAAAATAGAACAAAAATCCAGAAAAGTGACCCAATTATTACAGGTGATGAACGTTTTCTAAAGTTGGTTGTGGTAAAAGTTCCACAACCCTGGGAATATACTGTAAGCCACTGAAGTGTAGACTTTGAGTTAACTGTATGGTTTGTGAATTCTATCTCCAGAAATCCATGGAAAAATACAGAATCCCCGTTAGGATGACACAGTGGCACTGTGATGCTTAATCTTGATTGTTGACTATATTGGAATGAGAAACACCTAGGAGATTAGTAAAGCACACCCAGATGTATCTGTAAGAGGGGTTGAGAGAGGATTAATTAAGGGGGCAAGACCTGCCCTGAATATGGAGGATGCCATCTCATAGGCTGGATGAGGAAGGAGAAAGCCAGCCATTTCTGTGCTTCCTGGCTGCCATAATGTGAGTAGCTCCACCATGCTTTCCCCACCCTGATGAACTGAAGCCCTAAACTGTGAGCCCAAATATATCTTTCCTCCTTAAATTGTTTCTATCAGGTATTTTGTTATAGTGGAGAGAAAAGTAACTAACATTAGGGACCTATGAAGAAGTGTGTCCAGGGGGATGAGAGAAGTTGGAGAACAGGCCTAGGAAAACTGGTTTTGAGGAACCCTTCTGGAAGGAATGGCTAGTTGCCATTTCTTAGGATTTACAACTTCTCACAGAAGAGGTCAAACCCCCTACCAGAAGGCAAAGACTAGGCCTGACGGGGAGGTCTAAGGAGCCACTGGCTCAGGAGGAAGTCAGGATGAGGGTGTCTGGAAGAGGGCATGACTCTGGGAACAAAGCAAGGCAGCAGCTGAGCGGTGATAACCAAAGCAGATATGGGACCAGGAGCAAACCCATGCGTTAGATACATATGAGTGACAGTGAAACATTACCCACAGGCTGGGGCAGGACAGACTGCTACAGATGGGAATTGGGCTTTCCTATTCCACACCATGAGGTGTCAAAGAATACTCAACAAAGTGCCCCCAAAAGAGGCTCCCTCCTCAGGCCTCAGGCCTCTTTGGAGCGTTGTCTCCCCAAGGGCATTGGCTATTGGGCTGCTCATTGCAGTCTCCTCTCACCTTGGGGAGGTGCTGGCTCTACCCTCCACAGGTCCGCTCCTTGCTCCAACTGGGAGATCACATCCAGTTTGGAAAACAGAAGCCCTGGTCATAGGAAAAAACACAGGACTTAGAACTCTGGTTGGAGTTGAAGAAAAGAGTCCTCAGCCAACCCTCAATCCCTAGTGCCATCAAAGGAAATTCCCTCCTGTCATAGTCCTGCTCTAGATGAAATGAGTCACAAGACCTGGAACCTTGCTTCTGGGATATTCCAGCTCACCCTAGAACACCTTTTGGAAATGCCACAATTTTGAGTCCCAGAGGCAGCCTCCTGCCATAGGCAGAGCCCATCTTACCCAGGGAGACCAGATGCCCACAGGTCTCCAGCATCACACTACAGTACAGTGTCTTCTGGGCCAGGTCCAGCTGTCCCCACTCTTCCACGTGAAGGTCACAGCCACATCTTCAAAGCTTGCAGGTGCCTGAAAAACATCATATGTGTTGCTCTTCATGGAACAGAGACCATAGGCCCTTGAGTGCATGTGAAGGCCTGTACTATGGTCTAAACAGTGATGTCCTCATCGCTCCCAATGCATTATTGGAACCTAATACCCAATGTGATAGTGTTAAGAGTGAGGCCCTTAGGAGGAGTTTTGGCCATGAGTTCTCATGAATGGGATTGAAAAAGGCCTGAGGGAGCCTGTAGGTCCCTTCTATCCCATGAAGACATGTAGAAAATGCCAACTAAGGGGAACAGAACTCACCAGATAGGGTCAGCTCATGTCTTGGTTTTAGATTTCCAAGCCTCTAGAACTGTAAGCAATAAATTTCTGTTGTTTACAAGTTATCCAGTCTAAAGTATTTTGTTATAGCATTCTGAATGGACTAGATGACTCCATGTAGAAAGTGTGTACTTATGCTTATTTCTGAGCATCTCACTTATCGACAGTCACCACTAACCCTAGACTGGAAACAACAGAAACCCTACTAAGCAATCTCCTTCTCCAGCTTCTCTACAAAAGCACAGGTTTGAAATCAGGAAAAGAGGACCCTCTAATTCACAAGCAACAAACTACAGCATCCTAGTGTTGTGGTGTTTTCAGAACACTAATGCTATGGTTAGAGTTGTGTCCCCAAAATTCTTATTGGAAACCCTGATTTCCAATGTAACTATATTTGGGACAGGGCATTTAGGGTGGTAATTAAGGATAAATGAGGTCATAATAGTGGGGCTCTACCCCAATGGCACTAGTGTCCTTTATGGAAAGACACCAGAGTGTTTGCACTCTTGTCACCATATAAGAACACAGCAAGATGACAGTCTTATGAAAGCCAGGAAGAAGTCTCACCAGATACTGACCATGTTGGCACCTTGAGTTTTCCAGCCCCCCCAAACTATAAAAACCATGTTGTTTAAATCACCCAACATTGTATTTTGTTATGGTGTCCTGAGCTAACTAGCTAATAAGGGATTTTACATTTTTTTGTTTTGTTTTGGTGGGACTAGGGTCTGAACTCAGGGCTTTGCACTTGCAAATCAGGTGCTCTACTGCTTGAGCCATAGCTCCAGTCCATATTGCACTGGTTATTTTGGAGATGGGGTCTTGATTTTCCTGGGCTGGCTTCAAACTGTGATCCTCTTGATCTCAGCCTCCTAAGTAACTAGGATTACAGGCATGAGTCACTAGCACCTGGCTGAGGTTTTATATTTTTTAAAGTAGGGGGAGGGCAAGAAAAGAGGAAAGGGTAGAAGCACGGGGGGTGGGGGGGAGAAAGAGGTGTAATTATCTGTGCTGTTTAGCTCCAAGGAACTGTTGATTCATCTATGCAGATAACAAGTTAGGTTCTTCATCTGTAGGAGCCCAGAGTCTTCACTAGATGCTTAATCTAGCATCACAGAGCATGCATAAGTGCGGACTCAGGATGGGTCCTATTTCTGGACTCATGTTATAGCCAAGGAGACTGAGGCACTGAATGTGAAGGTCTCCCACTCATCTAGGATAGGACTGTCTGAGAATGTGCTTCCATTTACTCCTCATACCTGAAGAAGCTGCTGTGAAGAGGGCAGAAGTTCCTGGAGGGAAGGCCTTGGGCAAAGTAACAATTAAGGGTTTAGTAGTACCTTGGACACCCATAATCCCCAAGCCCACCTTTAGCCCCAGATGATGTGGAGGGCATCAAGTGCAGCCCTGGAACATTCCTTCAGGGTCTCAGGTTCTATGATCAGCAGAGTGCCTGAGCAAGTTCTCCAGGTGCAGGAGGGACTCATTCTTGGTATGGACATGGGCCATCCCAGCTTGAGGTAAATGCCCAGGCATGTGCTGGGGCATCTTACTGTGAACCCACAGACACATGGCCACCCTCAACAGTCATGCAAACAGAAAGGCCAGGTTTTCCAACCACATCAGGATCCTAAATAAGGAGAGGTGACAGCAGGGAAGCAATACAATTGTATGATTTAAAAATATCAGTGTAACATGGGCTGATTTCAAAAGGAACAACACAGGAGCAGGGATAGGAGGAATGACAATCTCCATGACAGCAAAAGGCACGTCTTTGGTCTCTAAGGCAGGTGTTGTCCCATGCACACCCTCCTTGGTCCAAGAACACCACTCCACTTCAGGGGCTGGCCTATCAGCTGCTGTCCTTCTGAACTTTCCATCAAATAGGCTTCACACATTCCACTCATCTCATGTTTTGGCTGCACCCACATCACTGTCCCATTGAGACAGTCTGGTAAAAATCCTCTCAAATCTAGCAGTAAACCCTTCTCCATATTTGACTCCCACTCACTGCACTTGTGCTGAAACACACCCATCATATGCACACATAACCATCTCTTTAGACGAGATCAGGCGCGTTCAGGGTGGTATGACCATAGACAAACTGATAAAGAAACCCGGGGGAAAGATATGAAAACAAGCTCCCTCCCCAGGTTGGGCTCCAGTTTCACAGATGTGCTCGCTCCCCCGGGCCCAGTCCCGGTTTCACAGATGTGTTAGTGTGGTATGCTATAACCTTGAGGTAGTGTGATAAATTGTATCCTCCTCACAAGAGGCTAACTGCCACGTTTGCTTTTGTTCTTCCTGCTTGCTTGCTTCTGCATTCTGAGGCATAAAAACCCCGCAGCACCATTTTTGGAGATCCAGGTGCTGGCCCACTAGTGTAATAAATCTTCCTTTCCTCCAACCACCTGGGTTTGAGTCTGACAATCTTCCCAAAACATAACCATCTCTTCAGACGGTTCAATCCAGAGGACAATACTCTATATCTCTGTTCATGCCTAAAACCTGCCCAACAAAGAACCTTGGATCCTCATGCCCTGCACAAGAGACATAGCTCCCATTTGAGCTAGAGGAGAGGATAAAAGGAACCTCTACAGAGATCTAACACACTCCTTGTTCCTTCCAGCAGATCGTAGCCATTCACATCCCAGGCAACTAACTCATCTCACATTCTTGAAAAAGCTCACTTTCCCTGGAAAAATCAGGTATTGAGCCATGTGTTCTGGAAATGTCCCTTTCCATGCCCTGTTTTTCAGGCAGTTCTTACTTTCCTCATCAAGAGCTTGGGACACTTCTTCCACCAGCATCGTCTCCTTTCTGCGGTGGTGCAGGTGCAGCTCCCCAGAGAGGGTGTCAGGGTGCTGCTGATAGTGGCTGGGCAGTCCTAAAGCATAAAGACAGTGCTTTGGCCTAACCACTTGCAGCTCATGGAATCCTGTTCCCCAATGACTGTCTCATTTCCCAGGCAATCTCTTCTGAGACTCTGCTGCTCCTAAACACTTCTGAAGGCTGAGAACTCCTTTTCCAAGCTCAATTCTTCAGGGATGCTCTACCTCTGGGCACAGTCTTCATAACATGTCTCTATCTCTCTTTTAAACAGACAACTAATATTCTTCAGGTAAGTCAAGCACTGAAGTCTTCCAAGAATAGCTAGAAAAACAAGAGAGAGTGTTGGACAGTAAATTCAGTCTCCAAAATAGGAGATGAATCCTTCACGATGCAAGAACTGATATCTGGCCTTGGCACCAGGGCCAGCAGGACACCAGTAAACATAGGAGAAATGGCAGGTTGGACTAACTAAAAGTGACCAAATAATATTTTTTCTTGTCACAGCAGAAATGACTTCACCATTTCTGTTCTACTCCATCCTTTTTGAAAGTAGCATCACTTTGAAAAATTGCCCTTATAAAGTTTTTGTTCCTTTGCCCACCATTGTAACCTTTAAAAGAAAATTCCCCTTTAAAGGGGTAAGATATTAACTACTAGGGTCAACTATTTCAGGAAAAAGGGACAAAGAGGAAAAAATCCTTGGTCCCTGGTCCTCCTGATCAGTAATCTTCCTTAAATTTTTCAGGTCTCAGAATATCTATTGGTCTTCAAATAACATTAAAGTGTGGACTAAGGACTTTTTTTTTTTTGCTGGGGTTTGAACTCAGGGCCTACACCTTGAGCCACTCTCCCAGCCCTTTTTCTGTGATGGGTTTTTTTTGAGATAGGGTCTCTCGAACTATTTGTCTGGGCTGCCTTTGAACCATGACCCTCTGATCTCTGCCTCCTGAGTAGCTAGGATTTCAGGTGTGAGCCACCAGAGCCAAGCATTAATCTTATTCTCTCATTAAAACACTGATGTTTAACCAGGTATAGTAGTACATGCCTGTGGTCCAAGCTATTCAGGAGGCAGAGTTAGGAGGATTATTGTTTGAGGCCAGCCCAGGTAAAATTAGCAAAAGACTATCTGAAAAATAAATTAAAAGCAAATGGACAGGGTGTGGTTCAAGGTGAGGTCCTGAATTCAATCCCCAGTATTGTAAAAAAAAAACTCAGCAAGCCTTAATTCATTAATCCTCTACTCTCATTTCTTCCTCATAAAAACTTGGAATATTGGTGGTCATGTGGTAAGCAGAATCAAATTTTGCTGGTAACAGCACCCCTACCCCACCAAAAATGTTTGAAGTATAAGCCCATAACAAAATGTTCAACTTGCAAACCTTTTAAAGTTTATCTGGCAACCAATCTTTTTTTTTTATTCATATGTGCATACAATGTTTGGATCATTCTCCCCCCTCCCCCCTTAAACTCCCCTCCTGCTCCCTGTCACCCCACCCCCGTGCTACCCGGCAGAAACTATTTTGCCCTTATTTATAATTTTGTTGAAGAAAGAGTATAAGCAATAATAGGAAGGACCAAGGGTTTTTGCTAGTTGAGATAAGGATAGCTATACAGAAAGTTGACTCACATTGATTTCCTGTGCATGTGTGTTACCTTCTAGGTTAATTCTTCTTGATCTAACCTTTTCTCTAGTTCCTGGTCCCCTTCTCCTACTGGCCTCAGTTGCTTTAAAGTATCTGCTTTACTTTCTCTGCATTGAGGGCAACAAATGCTATCTAGTTTTTTAGGTGTCTTACCTATCCTCATATCTCCCTTGTATACTCTCCCTTTATCACGTGATCAAAGCCCAATCACCTTGTTGTGCTTGTCCTTGATCTAATGTCTGCATATGAGGGAGAACATATGATTTTTTGTCTTTTGGGCCAGGCTTACCTCACTCAGAATGATGTTCTCCAATTCCATCCATTACCAGCGAATGATAACATTTCATTCTTCATGGCTGAATAAAATTCCATTGTGTACAAATACATTTTCTTAATCCGTTCGTCAGTGGTGGGGCATCTTGGCTGTTTCCATAACTTGGCTATTGTGAATAGTGCCACAATAAACATGGGTGTGCAGGTGCCTCTGGAGTAACCTATGTCACAGTCTTTTGGGTATATCCCCAAGAGAGGTATTGCTGGATCAAATGGTAGATCAATGTCTAGCTTTTTAAGTAGCCTCCAAATTTTTTTCCAGAGTGGTTATGCTAGTTTACATTCCCACCAACAGTGTAAGAGGGTTCCTTTTCCCCTGAATCCTCGCCAACACCTGTTGTTTGTGGTGTTGCTAATGATGGCTATTCTAACAGGGCTGAGGTGGAATCTTAGTGTGGTTTTAATTTGCATCTCCTTTATTGCTAGAGATGGTGAGCATTTTTTCATGTGTTTTTTAGCCATTTGAATTTCTTCTTTTGAGAATATTCTGTTTAGTTCACTTGCCCATTTCTTTATTGGTTCATTAGTTTTGGGAGAATTTAGTTTTTTAAGTTCCATATGTGCAGCTGGCAAATATTTTCTCCCACTCTGTGGGTGTTCTCTTCAGTTTAGAGACCACTTCTTTTGATGAACAGAAGCTTTTTAGTTTTATGAGGTCCCATTTATCTATGCTATCTCTTAGTTGCTGTGCTGCTGGGGTTCCATTGAGAAAGTTCTTGCCTATACCTACTAACTCCAGAGTATTTCCTACTCTTTCCTGTATCAACTTTAGAGTTTGTGGTCTGATATTAAGATCCTTGATCCATTTTGAGTTAATCTTGGCATAGGGTGATATACATGGATCTAATTTCAGTTTTTTGCAGACTGCTAACCAGTTTTCCCAGCAGTTTTTGTTAAAGAGGCTGCTTTTACTCCATCGTATATTTTTATTGCCTTTGTCAAAGACAAGTTGGTTATAGTTGTGTGGCTTCAGATCTGGGTCCTCTATTCTGTTCCACTGGTCTTCGTGTCTGTTTTTGTGCCAGTACCATACTGTTTTTATCATTATTGTTTTGTAATATATTGTGAAGTCAGGTATCGTGATATCTCCAGCACTGTTCTTTTGACTGAGTATTGCCTTGGCTATTCGTGGCCTCTTTTGTTTGCATATAAATTTCACCGTAGATTTTTTGATGTCTTTAATGAATGTCATTGGAATTTTGATGGGAATTGCATTAAACAATGCAATTTAATTGCATTTTTTTTTACTATGTTGATTCTACAAATCCATGAGCATGGGAGATCTCTCCACTTTCTATAGTCTTCCTCAATCTCTTTCTTCAGAAGTGTATAGTTTTCCTTGTAGAGGTCAGTCACATCTTTTGTTAGGTTTACACCTAGGTATTTGATTTTGTTTGAGGCTATTGTAAATGGAATTGTTTTCATACCTTCTTTTTCAGTTTGCTCATTGTTAGTGTACAGAAATGCTAATGATTTTTCTATGTTGATTTTATATCCTGCTACCTTGCTATAGCTATTGATGATGTCTAGGAGCTTCTGAGTTGAGTTTTTTGGGTCTTTAAGGTATAGGATCATGTCGTCTGCGAATAGGGATATTTTGACAGTTTCTTTACCTATTTGTATTCCTTTTATTCCTTCTTCTTGCCTAATTGCTCTGGCTAGGAAATCCAGTACTGTGTTGAATAGGAGTGGAGATAGTGGGCATCCTTGTCGAGTTCCTGATTTCGGAGGGAATGGTTTCAGTTTTTCTCCTTTAAGTAAAATGCTGGCTGTAGGTTTGTCGTATATAGCTTTTAAAATGTTGAGGAACTTTCCTTCTACTCCTATTTTTCTTAGAGCTTTTAACATGAAATGGTGTTGGATCTTATCAAATGCTTTTTCTGCATCTATTGAGATGATCAAGTGGTTTTTGTCTTTGCTTCTGTTAATGTGGTTTATTATGTTTATTGATTTTTGTATGTTGAACCACCCCTGCATTCCTGGGATGAAACCTACTTGGTCATGGTGAATGATCTTTTTGATGTGTTGTTGAATTCGGTTTGCCATTATTTTGTTGAGGATTTTTGCATCAATGTTCATTAAGGAGATTGGCCTATAGTTCTCCTTTTTGGAGGTGTCTTTGCCTGGTTTTGGGATAAGTGTAATACTGGCTTCATAAAATGTGTTAGGCAGTTTTCCTTCCCTTTCTATTTCATCGAACAGTTTAAGGAGCGTTGGTGTCAGTTCTTCTTTAAAGATCTGATCGAATTCAGCAGAGAATCCATCAGGTCCTGGACTTTTCTTTTTGGGGAGACTCTTGATTGCTGCTTCAGTTTCACTTTGTGTTATAGATCTATTCAGTTTATTAATATCCTCTTGGTTCAGTTTTGAATGATCATATATATCTAGAAATCTGTCCATTTCTTTGAGATTTTCAAATTTATTTGAATATAGGTTCTCGAAGTTTCTCTGATGATTTCCTGGACTTCCATGGTGTTTGTTGTAATCCCCCCTTTTGCATTCCTGATTCTACTAATTTGGGTTTTTTCTCTCCTCATTTTAGTCATGTTTGCCAGGGGTCTGTTGATCTTGTTTCTTTTTTTTCCTTTTTTTTTAAGTTTCTAGAAAGCTTTATTTTTTTATTTATTTTCTTTTATTATTCATATGTGTATACAAAGCTTGGGTCATTTCTCCCCCCTGCCCCCACCCCCTCCCTTACCACCCACTCCACCCCCTCTCTCTCCTCCCCACCCCCTCAATACCCAGCAGAAACTATTTTGCCCTTATTTCTAATGTTGTTGTAGAGAGAATATAAGCAATAATAGGAAGGAACAAGGGTTTTTGCTGGTTGAGATAAGGATAGCTATACAGGGCATTGACTCACATTGACTTCCTGTGTGTGGGTGTTACCTTCTAGGTTAATTCTTTTTGATCTAACCTTTTCTCTAGTTCCTGGTCCCCTTTTCCTGTTGGCCTCAGTTGCTTTAAGGTATCTGCTTTAGTTTCTCTGAGTTAAGGGCAACAAATGCTAGCTAATTTTTTAGGTGTCTTACCTGTCCTCATCCCTCCCTTGTGTGCTCTCGCTTTTATCATGTGCTCAAAGTCCAATCCCCTTGTTGTGTTTGCCCTTGATCTAATGTCCACATATGAAGGAGAACATACGATTTTTGGTCTTTTGGGCCAGGCTAACCTCACTCAGAATGATGTTGTCCAATTCCATCCATTTACCAGCAAATGATAACATTTCGTTCTTCTTCATGGCTGCATAAAATTCCATTGTGTATAGATACCACATTTTCTTAAACCATTCATCGGTGGTGGGGCATCTTGGCTGTTTCCATAACTAGGCTATTGTGAATAGTGCTGCAATAAACATGGGTGTGCAGGTGCCTCTGGAGTAACCTGTCAATTATTGTTTCATTAATTCTTTGTATGGTTTTTTTGGTTTCTATTTCTATTTCATTGATTTCAGCTCTTATTTTTATTATTTCTCCTCTTCTATTTGTTTTGGGATTTGCTTGTTCTTGTTTTTCTAGGAGTTTGAGATGTATCATTAGGTCATTGATTTGGGATCTTTCAGTCTTTTTAATATATGCACTCATGGCTATAAACTTTCCCCTCAGGACTGCCTTTGCTGTGTCCCATAGGTTCCGGTAGGTTGTGTTTTCATTTTTATTGACTTCCAGGAACTTTTTAATTTCCTCTTTTATTTCATCAATCACCCATTGTTCATTAAGCAATGAGTTATTTATTCAGTTTCCAGCTGTTTGCATGTTTTTTGTCTTTACTTTTGTTGTTGAGTTCTAGTTTTATTGCATGGTGATCTGATAGAATGCATGGTATAACTTCTATTTTCTTATATTTGCTGAGGCTTGCTTTGTGCCCTAGGATATGGTCTATTTTGGAGAAGGATCCGTGGGCTGCTGAGAAGAATGTATATTGTGTAGAAGTTGGATGAAATGTTCTGTAAAAATCTACTAGGTCCATTTGATCTATTTTGGAGAAGGTTCCATGGGCTGAGGCTTGCTTTGCCTGGTACCCAATCTTAAAAGAACAAAATGACCCATGCCACAAAGGTAAAAACTCCGTCCACCCACAATGGGGCTGGAATGCCACACTGTTACACCACACACTTCACACAGTGGATGGTCAGTGAAGGGTCAACTCTGCAAGCCTGGATTAAACAAACCCTGAACATTCCACACAAAGGTGTAGCCCTTTATTTGCTCCCTAGAAGTAACCTTGGAACCCTTGGGATAGCCTGGTTGTTAAAAAGTATCTTTGTTTACCTGAAGCCTTGGGCCACACCAGATAGTTCTTGCTAATCATATGATTTATAGGGGGCTCTGGGTCATGCTGTATTAGCTAGATCTCTGGAGGGGATGGAGACTGAGTTGCCAAGGTCATTTTTGTGGGCTCCACACTTATGTTACTGACCCCCAATGAAACAACTGGACACCATACTAAAATGGTTAACAATACCTGCGAATATTGTCACAGATTGCCAATGGCAGAACTAGAGTTCCACTGAGAAAAGACAACCAGAAATGGGTGGCTGGTTGCTCCTGGATTCTGTCTTATGTTCTTTTTTCATTGCTGGTTTTCAGCTGTATGCTTTCACTGTATTAAACTACCCATGAGGATAACAGTTTTTCTAAGTTATGAAGTCTTTGGAGTTCTTGGTGAACTCCACACAGTGTCAGGGTCAATGAAAGGAATCTTTATGTCCATTAATAAAGAAAGACAGAACTTTAGGAATTTCAAGAAAGTAGGCTACTTCTGTGTTAGCAGTGGGTTTTTAATTGAGGCAATTTTGCCCTCAGGGGACATTAGGCAATGTTTGAAGACATGCATGTTTGTCACACTTTGGGGGAGGCCAGATATGGTGCTAAATCTCCCACACCACGACTTGACCCCAAATGTGGACAGTGCTGAGGATGACCTTGATTTCTCCTTTGTGTCCTCCTATCACACTTAGTCAATCACAGAGATACAGGATTCCTACCTTTCAAACTGCATGTGACTCTCCATATGCTTGGCCCTCCTGGCCTGACCCAGTCATTGCTCTTGTTTGGAATACCACAGCAGATTTGAGTGGTATCCCATGTTTCCCCTTCCCCAGGAACCTATAGGGACTACTAGGGCATGTATCATACCACCCTTTAAGTGGAAACTTCTTATTGCCCTTAAAGTCCAAATTTTCTACAAGCTCCAGATGTTCCCTTTCCAGTTAAATCACCCATGAAGAGCTGGCTCCAATCCTTGCTGCAGTCTTCGGATGGCGCTATGGGGTCAGTCACGTAGAGCATATTTCCTTTTCTGACCCCACCATGCCCCACCTCCACCACGGAGTCCAGCAGCTGCCACTCAGGAAGCTGGTAGTTGAGGTCTGGCTCCAGGGCCCAAAGGCTGAGTCACTCTCCAGGAAAGACTGCACCAGACAGAAGGTCTCATTATGAAACCAGAGCCACAGTGCCCCCAAGCTGCTGACAAATGCTGCAGGGACAGCAAGCTAGTTGTGCAGTGTGCTAGTGTCTTGTGGCTTTGATAACAAATTATCACAAAATTGTCATGCTAAAACAAACCAAATGTATTTTCTTAGAGTTCTGGAGTCCAGCAGTAAAGTATGGAAGCCTTCCTGCTGGCTGCCTTTTTCAATTATTGCTTTCAGCTCTTTTTTTTTTCATTTTTCTTTTATTATTCCTATGTGCATACAAGGCTTGGTTCATTTCTCCCCCCTGCCCCCACCCCCTCCCTTAACACCCACTCCGCCCCCTCCCTCTCCCCCCCCAATACCCAGCAGAAACTATTTTGCCCTTATTTCTAATTTTGTTGTAGAGAGAGTATAAGCAATAATAGGAAGAAACAAGGGTTTTTGCTGGTTGAGATAAGGATAGCTATACAGGGCATTGACTCACATTGATTTCCTGTGCGTGGGTGTTACCTTCTAGGTTAATTCTTTTTGATCTAACCTTTTCTCTAGTACCTGTTCCCCTTTTCCTATTGGCCTCAGTTGCTTTAAGGTATCTGCTTTAGTTTCTCTGTGTTAAGGGCAACAAATGCTAGCTAGTTTTTTAGGTGTCTTACCTATCCTCACCCCTTCCCTGTGTGCTCTCGCTTTTATCATGTGCTCATAGTCCAATCCCCTTGTTGTGTTTGCCCTTGATCTAATGTCCAATGAGGGAGAACATATGATTTTTGGTCTTTTGGGCCAGGCTAACCTCACTCAGAATGATGTTCTCCAATTCCATCCATTTACCAGCGAATGATAACATTTCGTTCTTCTTCATGGCTGCATAGAATTCCATTGTGTATAGATACCACATTTTCTTAATCCATTCGTCAGTGGTGGGGCATCTTGGCTGTTTCCATAACTTGGCTATTGTGAATAGTGCCGCAATAAACATGGATGGCTTTCAGCTCTTTGTGATGTGTTCTGAGAAATGAGTGGGCAAGGCTAGAAAACCAGTTGTAGAGCACTACTACCTCATCTTCCTTGAAAGGTCACCAACAGATAAAAGTGAAGGGTATGAACAGCCAAGGTCCAATTAAGTAAACACATATCC
Source organism: Castor canadensis (assembly GCF_047511655.1). NCBI lineage: Eukaryota > Metazoa > Chordata > Mammalia > Rodentia > Castoridae > Castor > Castor canadensis. The sequence goes on along the minus strand of NC_133401.1, from coordinate 31,885,772 downwards.
AGGAACCTGCCTAATGCTATCAGAAAAGAAAGGAAAAGTCCAAATGCAAGTTCAGGTGTGGTGACAATTGCTGGGAAGGGAATTTGGCACATACACAGAAAGCAGGTTGGCAATGCGTATGGGGTGGGGAGAAGGTATTGAGTAAGGGAAAAACCCACTGGTGTGAAGCTCACAGGATGACAGATATTGAGGCTAAGGAAGGGGGAGGCACATACACATACTCACACACAGAGCCCATTCCATGACATGAGTGAAAAGGGTGCCATACGAGCATAGACTCCATCTCAGGCAACCAAAAGTATGATATGAATCTTGATTCTCAACTTGATTGGACTGAGAGATGCCTAGGAGATTCGTACAACATACCTCTGGATATGTCATGTGGGCATTTCCAAATGATTAGATTGTGAGGGCTCTGACCTAATGAATAGCTTGATCTATTGATGGATTCAAAATTTGATGTTTTTTTTTTTTGTGGTGCTAGGGTTGAACCTATAGACTTGGGCATGTTAGGCAAGCACTCTACCACTCAGAAACATCCTCAGCCTTTTCAAAATTTGAATACAGGTAGGAGAAATTGTGGAAGGTGGTGCCTGGTTGTAGGAAGTAGATCATTAGTGGCATGTCTTTGAAGGGCATATCTTTCACTGAATCCTTCCTGTTTCATTCTATATACCACCCCGGCTCCACCACACCCTCTCTACCATGATTGAATAAAACTTCTGTAGTCATAAGCCAAAATAAATTCTCCTTCTTTAGCTCAGGTATTTTGTCATAATGATGAAAAAGTGACTAATACAAAAAGGCACTGCAGATGTGGGATATGATGGAGAGACTGGGGAAGGGAAGGTGGAATCTAGGAGAACAGAAGCAGTTACCACTAGGGGTCTGGACTCAGGGACCTCAGGGTGAATGGACTGAGCAGATTCATTCTCTACTGTGGATGCAGAATCACTTGTACAATAGATGTAGGGGTGAGGGATCAACTATCTCTTGTTCTGGACTAAAGAACTTGGTAAAAGTTATTTATGGCTTTTACTGGTAGGGACAAAAGGAGGGAGAGAATCAAGACACCATTTCTATGTGCAGAGGCTACGTCAGAAGTCAGATTTGGAGAATGAAGCTCAGAGAAGACACTGGGGCACTAACACACAGATATTCAGATGAGATTCAGCAATGTTTAAACTAAAGTGGAATGAAGAAATTGCAAAGAAAAGAGAACCCAGGACAAAGGGAACTCTGACTCACAGATCTGATAAAGGAAAGCCTTCTGTACCCAGAAGAAAGTCTAGATCAGTATTTTTAATTTTCCCTGGACAGGGATGGGCTCAAATGGTAGAGCACAGGTCTAGCACATGGGAGGCCCCAAGTTCAAACCTCAGTACTGCCAAAAAATTCCTTGGGCTGAACAATTAGGATACAGATAGTAGTGGGTAGATAATTATGTATATAATACAGCTTGATATTATATTTACTGTAATAAATTAAACTCTATTTTCACTTTTTGGTCAAATTCTAAGATATGTGCTGTAGTTTCCCTCATGTTTACTTTATATTTTTGCTATGGTGTCTAGTGTATAAACACTCAAGATGATTATCATTTTTCATTTTTATTTTTTGGTGGTACTGGAATTTGAACTGCTTAAGCCACAAAACATTCAACATTATGTCTTCTTCCTGTAACCTAACTTTTATTACTAAAAATGTCTTTTTCTCAATGTTGCTGCACTAACATTCCACTTTATCTGATATTCTCTTGCCTCCTCCCAATTCTATTGTTGCATTCACTGATCTATGTACAACTCATCACCCTTCTTTCACAACCTGGATTATCTGACTCTTATAAATAGTAGACAGCTTTAACTTTTTGTTTTGAAGTCAATCTCAAAGTGCCTTTTAAAACAGTTCTATTCATATCTTTTGTAAGAACTGGTCTTATTTTTACTGTTGTATATTATATTTTCTATTATATATTTTTTCCTTTTTACTTTTCCATAGGAAAGGTATACCATGTGTGTTAGTTACCTTTGTGTCACAGTAATGAAATACTGGACATGACAACTTAAAGGGAAGAATAATTTATTTTTGCTTACTGGTTCAGCCCATGGATGCTTGGCCCACTGTGCTTGACTCTGGCAGCATGAGATAGAGTAGATTCTTCACCTTGCATGGACAGAGAAAAAGGGGCAGAATGGGGTATAACTTTCAAGGGTACACCCTACCAGACAGGTCCTACCTCCTAAGTTTCTGTAACATCCCCAAATAGTGCTACCACCTGGGGATCAAGTGTTCAAAACACAAGGGGGAGGGGAGGGTCATTTCATATTCAAACCATAGAACCATATATTTCCATTCCACTACTAGTAACTTCTTGTTGTAAACATATATTTGTACCTGAATCTCTCTAGATAGATCACAAATAAATAATCCCTTACTCACCTAATTACTTGGAGATATGAAATTCAATCTTTTTAATCTTTTTTGTCCTTCTCAAAATCATTAAGTTCTACTGAAAAAGTTTAGAAGACAAATTCAAGACTAGAATATATTAGTTTCCTACTGTCTGCTGTTACAAATTACCACAAATTTTGCATCTTAAAACAATACAAATTTATTCTTTATAGTTCCAGAGGTCAGAAGCTTCACTGGGCTAAAACCAAAATGCCAGCAGGATTGTATTCCCTCTGTAGGCTCCAAGGAAGACCCTGTTCTGGCTTTTCCAGCTTTCAGAGACCATCCATACTCCTTGGCTTGTGGCCCACAGCCAGCAATCTAATCACTCCCACCTCTGCTTCATAGTCATATCACTTTCTCTGACTCTTGATGCTGCTAATCCAGACCATGAAGGACAACTTTTCCATTTCAAGATCCTTTAATTTAATCATAGCTACAAAGATCCTTTTGCTATGTAACCCAATACATTGACAAGCTTCTGAGACTGGGATGTGGATAGGTTTGAAGGTCATTGTTCTGCCTACCACATTAAATTTTACTCTTCTTGCAGAAAGTTTCTCCTTTAAAATCCTTTCCTTAGAGCTGGCGGAGTGGCTCAAGTGGTAAGAGCCCCTTCCTAACAAGCGTGAGGCCCTGAGTTCAAACCCCAGTGATCCAAAAAAAAAATCCTTTCCTATTCCATCCTAAAACTTGTAAATAAGTACCCCACATTCAGTAACTGTTTTTTAGAAGATGTTAATAAACTTTATACATTTCTAAAAAAATCCTTTCCTAAACTTACACAAATTACTACCTACCAGATAATAATAATGATTTCAGTTTAAAAATATATAAACATTCTATTTCTTATCAAATACCATCACAACCATAAAGGATATATATATCTATATATCTATCTATATCTATCTATCTATATCTATATCTATATCTATATATATATATTTAAAAAACCCACCTATCCATGATATAAAAAAACAAGGGCCAACAGGAAAAGACAGAATATTTTTTCTTGTTTCTGAAAGAGAATGCTGTAAATTACTGCGTATCTTTGTAGAAATGCTACTTGTGTCTAAAAGCATGGGTTTCTTTTATGTCTAATAAAATGTTCATTTTTACACATGGAGGCAAACAAATAGGATCAATAACACATGTATTTGGTAGGTCTTTTTTCACTTATGTTTCCTGGAATCTGTTGCATAACCATAACCATATATACTCATATAACCATATATATATATTATATATATAATATATACAATATAATATATATAATATAAATATATTATATATTATATTATAAATTACAAATATATATTATATTACAAATATATTATATAATATATATGTTAAATAATATAATATATTAAAATATATAATATATATATATAACCATAACCATCTATCTATCTATCCATACACACACACACACACACACACACACACACACACACACACACACACATTGTGTTCTTTTCTGTGGCTATCTGATAATCCATTTTGCCCAAGTACCATAATTTACTTGGATGAACATCATCTAGGTTTTCCTTGCTATTTTTTTTTTGTGTGTGTGTGTGGTACTGGGGCTTGAACTCAGGGCCTACACCTTGAGCCACTCCTCCAGCCCTTTTTGTGTTAGGTATTTTCAAGATAGGGTCTTGTGAACTATTTGTCTGGCTGGCTTTGAACTGAAATCCTCCTGATCCCTGCCTCCTGAGTAGATAGGATTACAGGCATCCTTGCTATTTTTAAATATTAAAAACAATGGATAACAACCGTCTTTGCACATAGATTTTGCACATTTGGGTAAGAACTGCAAGAAGAAAAGGCTACATTTTCAAATCTCAGTTTTTGCCACAGCTCCAGCAAAAGGTTGTTGCTATTTACACCACTATATCTCCAGCCAACAATGCACGAGAAGCCCTTTCTCTGCTCTTGCATTTGAACATTAAATATTGTTTAATAACGTTAATCCCTCCTAAATTTAATCTGTAAATTCAATAAAATGCCACCAGGATTATTTTTGAACTTGAAAATTACGTTTAGATTCTTTAATGAAAATAAATACCTGTGAGAAAGGGGAGGAACAAGTGACAGGTACAAACAATGCAGTTCACAATGAAATAAACTGCATAGTCAATAAACACGAAAAGCTGCTGTGCATCAAAGATATGTGAATTAAAAGACTGCGGACTATGACCCCAGCCTCCTCCTCTGGCAAATGCCTCTGGCCTTCCTGAACCTCAGAATCCACTGACCACTCAGGTGAGCTGATATGTCCTATTCTTTGCCTGACTTCACTTGTGGATGAGCAAACTGAGGAAGAGTTTGAGTAAAACAACAAGGCCTCATGACTAGGGAGTGGGAAGATAAGAGTTTGACAGTATGTGGCCTTAAGCACTCTGCCATATAGCTCTCAGTCTTTCCCTCTGGCAAGTAGCCCCTAGCCCACTGCTCTCTTCTCTTTCTTGCCTGCTTGGCCATAGGCTCCCTCTTGGCCTCTCTGACTTGGTGTTCTGTGCAATCTTCTCTATGCCACTATTTCCCTTTGTGCCTAACTCTGCTGTTTTTTAAATCCAGGGTGGTATAGGACTTTGGGAATGCCAGCATCCATCTATCTCCATCCTCCTACAGTGGCAAGCCCATGCTCCTACTCCCTACTCTGGTTCCTCCCACCACTGTCCTCTCTGTGTAGACAAACCTGCCTCTTAATTCACACCAAAGAATGACCCTGGCCTCTACCAACTTTCTGGTGCACAGAATCCTCTATGCCTGCATCTACCCCAGTAGCTCATTTCAACTTACCTATTTTTTGATGGTACTGGGGTTTGAACTCAGGGCCTTGTGCCTCTAGGCAGGTAGTTGCTCTACCACTTGAAAAACACTGTCAGCCCGTTTTTGCTTTTGATGAGACAGAGTCTCATGTTTATGCCTGGGCAGGTCTAGACCACTATCCTCCTATTTGTGCCTCCCTGAGTAGCTGGGATGATAGGAGCATGCCACCATGCCCAGCCACTGGTTGAGAAGGGGTCTTGCAAACATTTTTGTCTGAGCTGACCTCAAACCTCCATCCTACCAATCTCTGTCTCCTGAATAGCTCAGATTATAGACTTGAGCCACTGCACCCAGCTCATTTCAACTTCTGAGAAGTCTTCCTTCTGGTCCACATAAATCCCATATCCCAGTTTAACATCATCTCACTCCTACTCATATGGCTTTTCTTCTCATGCCAGAGCCTTTGATAATAACCAGTGCTCCCAGTTACACCCTCCTCACTCAACACATCTCTTGCCCTCCTTCTTGTATGAGTACACACTCTGGCTCAGACACACAGAAATGTACACAACAGCTGAGATGGCTGCCCATCTTGTCCTGTTACTTCTGGCTGCTTCTGGGGATTACTCTTTCTCTTACCCTTTCTAGTTTCCTCTTTTCCTGACTGTTGTGTTTCAGATGCCACACCATATACTTCATATACATCAGAGACCTCCATTGTCACCCCCTATTCCACATACAGGCATGTCTCCCACAGTTTCCTCCACTCCAATGCAGGCTGACCAGGAATTCCACTTCTTCCTTACACTGTGACCTCCATCTTGGCTCCACATGGGAAACATCCTCCCTTAGCTTTTTTTTTTTTTTTTACCATAGCATCTCCCCTTTCATTGCATTTTTTCCCCCCACAGCCACAGAGAGCCACAGGTTCTCTAATCCCTTAGGCTCTTTGAAATTCAAGTTTGTGCCTTCCTCATTAGCACTGCTTTGTATAGTCCTCATCGGTCTCTCCTGAACACAAAAGGAACCTGGGCCCTTGTACACAGGACAGTACCCCTGCTTTCCACGCTGTCCTGCTCACTTCTGTTCCTAACTCTGGGTACCAGCAACACTTAACCACTGCAGGCCTCAACACACCAGTTTCCCTTGCCCCCAGTATGCCTATGCTGTTTGTTCCTCCGTACTGCCCTTAATTCTTTGTTCAATTGGAATACACACTTTCCTTTCAAACGGAGTTCAAGGTTCACACACAAGTGGAAGAAAAAGTGTTCAAGTTATGGAACTGGGATGACCTCTGGGGGTAGTAGACCTCACTTATCTAGTGCCCCTGCCAGGAGGCTGTTTACCACCTCTCACCCAGCACGTCTCCTGAAGATGGACAAACTGAGGAAAGAAAGGAGCGGTGAGAAGCCAGTCCTGGGTGGGGAGCCCGGAGTCCCCCATACACCAGCGTGAAAACACCCAACACCAGTTGGGAACTGATAAGGTATTGTAGCCCTCGACTCAGGATCTCCTCTGAGGCAGGAGGGCTTCTTCCAGAGTACACCCTGACCCTATAAGCACCGCCTCTCGTCCTACAGCAGGACAAGATCAGACCCACCCGGGTGGGGATAGAGGAAGGCCCCTGACCCGACTGCGCCCCGGGTTCCTATGGTCGGAGGGACCCAGACCAAAGAAAGCCCATGCCCAAACTTCCGCAAAGGGGACAACTCGACTCGGCCGGGTGCCTGTTCAGCCTCTCAGCAGGCAGACCCTCGCCCTCCCCAGCGCTTCCAAGTCCACTACAGGTAGACCAAATGGAATTCTCCACTCTGGCTCCACTCCACTGACAGCAAAACCGCGGCGCCCGCAGGGAAGTCAGGCTCACCAGCTCATGCCGAGGGATGGCGGCGCTTCAGGTGCTTGGCAGAAGTGCTTGCGCTCGGCACCACGAACTGCAACTCCCAGAATTCCTCGCGCTGGCGGCGGTTGCTCACGTTGTGCTGGTCATGCTACTGGTACCGTTGGCGTCGCGCGCTGCCACTTAAGACAGGTCGCGTCTTTTCTGTCCGGGGTGAGCCAGCGGATGGTCTCCATCTAAGATGGGCGTCGACGGCGGGACTCGTGTTGTAACTGTGCTGGGCGCCTTCGTTTTCTCGTGGTTCTTAACTAACACCTGGACTTGCTGGTGAAATAAGCGGACACCTTCCAATAAAACAAATGCAAAGTTGTTCACGGACAGCCGGCTGCGAAAAGGGCGTCAGATACCGCCACTGGCGTCTGGCAGAGTGGGAAAGCTAAAAAGGGAAGGGCTGGTTGGAAGTTGCAGGCATGCCAACTAGAAGAGCGTCACCCAATGTGAGCATATATGACTTTCTTCTGGTGGCTCCCGAGTGGAACAGGGCCAAAAAATAGGAAAGCTGGCAGTACAGATTGCATGTGGAGTCTCACTCCAGTCTGGAGCTTGGAGTCGGAGATCTACCAGCACTTGCTGACCCGTCCTAGCTCTTCAAGGAGGGAAACCATAGGAAACTTTCTCACACTGGTGGGACGTGTGAACCATTGACTCAGCTTGCACATCAATGTTTCCAACGCTCCTGGCTTATGCTCTTGTGTCTGGGATGCTCCTGGGACCAGATTTCCTTGCCTTCACCCTCCTGTAGCTAGTTCATGGATACCGTTATACAACCACCATCGCCTTTTTACTTCCATATTTGATACATAGCTAACATGACCCTGAAATGAAATTTGTGGATTCTTCCAGATAGTCTAGAATTTGTGTCTATTCCCAAAGGGAGGGTCTTGATGGATTACTGTGTTGAACAGGACTTCGTTCTTCTCCCCTCCAGAGGGAGTTAGCGATGTCCTGAACCCAGGTGGTATTGGGATATGGCCCAAGGCAGACTTAGGGTAGAGGGAACAAAACCAGGCATTGTCCCTCAAAGACCACCCAGACACTTGAGTCAGTGCAGCATTTATTCACACTTCAAATGCACACTTACAAGGTAAAAGAGAATCACAGCACACAGTCAGTCGCCTTGCAGGGCACCGGGGAAGGAGCCCCACCAAAGCAATCAGTTTGTTCAGGCTGAGATGTTGGCAGGCAAAGCCAGCATTCCACAGGGGAGCCATCTCCTTTGAGCTGAGTGCTGAGAGCTCAATCCACTTGGGAGGGAGTGTTGGAGCCAATGTGGCTGTTCTTCTGGGATTTTCTATGTGTCTGGAATATTCATTGGATTGCCTACTCTGAGGCCACAAGTAGCTTTCTGCAAGCTCAAAAGTGTCACAAACCTCCAGCTAGGCCCTGCAAGGTTTCCTGTAACTGTGACCACAGTCTGTAGGGGGGTAGAGGGAAACTGTACCAGCCTGTTTCTCTCTAACTGGCTTGTCTTTCTGACCACCTGTGAACCATCTACTGCAAACCCCCTGGTTACATAAACCACCTGGGGGGTATATAACTCATCTCCTGACTCTGATCGGGACTCAGGGTTTTGAGTAATTATCGCCCCTGAGTCCACTAGTGTAATAAAAATTCCTGCTTCCTGCAAAGTGGTCTTGGTGACTTTGTATCCCTCGTCATTTCCCACAACATTTCTGGTGCATTGGCCACGAAAGGGAGAGACCAAAGTTGGCATTTTTGCCTCCCTGACTGTCGGACTGAGGCCCAACTCCCGGAGACTCAACTCAGCTGAGGCACCACTGAACACTTAAGTCCAGAAGGCTAGGAAAGCCTCCCATGGAGACTGAAGCCTCAGGTCTGTACACACCATTGGAACCTGGGTAGACACCCCAGGAACCAGGAAAATTTGGAGCAGCACCCATCTGGAACAGGTAGGACCTGGGTCCATAAGAATAGGCCCATCCATGAGAGGACAGAAGAGGGGTATGATCAACCCCTAATGTTCTCACCAGTACTCCTGAATCTGGTTTTTGGTTTTTGTGATTATTCAGGGGGAAGCTGGGATACCTTCCAGACTAGGTTTGTTGGGTTGGATGAATGTGTGATGTGCAACTGAAAGCATGAAGAGTGTGACTTTGGTTACCACATGGTGTGTGGAGTCCATTTCCAGAAGCCAGAGGCGTTCTCATATGGTCTAGGTGACCTCCCCTTGGGGCACCAGTCTGAGGTTTATATGGGCTCACTAAGGCTACGAGACATCTGAAATACCTCTGCAAGGAGAGTAGCTAGGGACAGACAAAGTGAAAGTTGTTTGTCTTCCCTTTGTGTTGGAAACTGAGGACCCCATACCTCATTTCCAAACTCCCTGATCCTCTTGTACCTTGTCTCAATATGGGTGGGAGCCAAAGTAAAAAGACTCATTTGCAATATATGCTTGACAACTTCAAGAAAGGATACTCAGGTGATTATGGTGTGGAACTCACACCCCAGAAACTTTGGAGAGTCTGTGAAATAGATTGGGTGTCCCTTAAGGTTGGATGTCCTGAGGTATCTCTAGATCGAGAAAACAGTCATAGGGTCTATCAGGTAGTGACAGGGATGCCAAGTCATCCTGACCAGTTCTCCTACATAGACATTTGGCAGACACTGGCAGCTTATCCTCCTTGGCTTAACAAATGCTTTGAAGACAGTTCCAAGATTATGATGGCAAGGATTACAAATACTGCAACTCTTAAAAGAAAGGAAAAGAAAAAAAAAGGCTCCTCCCCCCAGTGCTCCAGATGCTCCTCAGCACGGAGGAACAGAGACAAGTTGTCCAAGCAGCCCTTCATTGGTTTGAGGCTCATGCCCCAATGGGAGAAATGATGTGTGACCCTATGCCCAGATGGCTTTTCCAGAGGCCAAACCTACATGGGACCCAAAAGAAGCAGAAGGCCAAGACAACTTACACAGATATAGAGAGGCTCTGATGGCAGGTCTAAGAGAAGGGGAGAAAAGGCCATGAACATGAACAAAGTCTCAGAGGTCTTACAGAAGTCTGATGAGAGTCCAGCACAGTTCTGTGAGAGACTATGTGAAGCATACCGTCTATATTCTCCCTTCAATCCTGAAAAGGCTCCTGAAAATCAGCAAATGGTCAATGTCGCCTTTGTGGGGCAAGCCCAGGTGGACATTAGAAGAAAGTTACAAAAACTAGAAGGCTTTGCAGGCATAAATGCATCGCAGCTTCTAGAAGTGGCAACCAAAGTGTTTGTTAACTGAGACCAGGAAGCTCCAAACGAGGCAGAACAAAAGATGAAAATGAAAGTAGATCACCTGGCAGCAGCAATAAATGGACAGGGAGGGCACAGTTCCACTCGAGGTAGAGGCCAAAGAAACAAAGGGAGGCCTCTAGGACACTCCCCACAAGTACAGCCCCAGGGATCAGAGCCCTTAAAGAAAAATCAATGTTCCTTGTGTCACCAAGAGGGACACTGGAAAAATGAGTGCCCACAGCTCCAGGCCAGATGCAGAGTTAGAGACTTTGTGGGGTTTTCCAAGCATTGAACAAGCCAAGGATTAGGGCCAACTGGGCTCTTTCCTCCTTGGCCCTGAAGAGCCTATGGTCCGTATGTCAGTAGGGGGCCAACCTGTAGATTTCATGGTGGACAATGGTGCTGAGCATTCTGTGGTGACCCAATGGGTGGCACCAATTTCAAAAAGACATCAGACAATTGTGGAGGCCACAGGGATCCAAGCCCACTGCTCTTTTCTCCAGCCCTGAAAATGTATTCCAGGAGGACAGTTTGTGACTCGAGTTTCTCTATATACCAGAATGTCCAGTGGCGCTGATGGGCTGAGATCTGCTAAGCAAACTGTGGGCCCAGATCAGTTTTCAGGAGGATGGACAAGTGGTTTTGAGCTTTGGCTCAGGGACTCCTAGAGTTCTAGCCCTTGTCACTCCCTAGGAAGAAGAATGGAGATTATATTCAGTAGAGATTGCCTTAAAGGGGCCAGAGATGCCTTTAAAGTATGGACAGAAGACAATCCTCTGGGGCTGGCCATCAACATTCCTCCAGTGGTAATAGAGATTAAAGCCAGGAGTCACTCCAATAGAGTGAAACAATACCCAATACCAGTGAGGGCACAAGAAGGGATATCTCATCACCTCCAGAGACTTTTAAACTATGGAAACCTGAGACCTTGTCAATCTGCCTGAAATACTCCTCTACTGCCAGTTCAGAATCTCAGCACCAATGATTACCCCCAGTGCAGGATTTCCGGGCAGTCAATCAAGCAGTCATGACTCTGCACCGGGTGGTTCCTAATCCATAAACCTTGCTGGTCCTGATACCAGTAGAGGCAACCTGATTCTTGTGCTTGGACTTAAAAGATGCATTCTTCTGCGTCCAGTTGGCACATGTGAGCCAACCCATCTTTGCTTTCCAATGGGAGGACTCCCACCCCAGTGAGGGGGGGCAACAGCAGTTAACCTGGACCCGTCTCCTACAGGGTTTCAAGAACTCCCCAACCATCTTTGGAACTGCTTTGGCATCAGATTTACAAGCATATTCAGCAGAGGAAGCTGGCTGCACACTCTTACAATATGTGGACGACCTCCTCCTTGCAGTGGCTAACCACCAAGACTGTCTTAAAGGGACAGAGTTCCTACTCCGTCTCTTACAGGAATCTGATTACAAGGTATCTCAGAAGGCCCAGATCTGTCAAGACCAGGTCAAATATTTGGGGTTTCACATCTCCCAAGGCCAAGGGAACCTTGGTGTAGAAAGAAAACAAGCTGTTTGTTCAATCCTGACCCCACTTCAAGAAGACAGATCCGTGAGTTTTTGGGAGCATCTGGGTTCTGCCAGATTTGGATACCTAACTTCTTGCTAGCAAAACCTTTGTATGAAGCCACAAAGGGGGGCTAAAGAGAGCCCCTAATCTGGGAATCTGACCAGCAACAGATTTTTTTGTGCCATCAAGAAGGCATTAGTCAGTGCCCCTGCTCTGGGACTCTTAGATGTGAGAAAGCCTTTCTTCCTCCATGTACATGAGAGAAGTGGCATAGCAATTGGAGTCCTGACTCAATTCCTATGCTCATGGCATTGGCCAGTGGCTTATCGCTCCAAGCAGTTGGATTCAGTGGCAAAGTGATGGCCTCCCTGCTTGCAAGCTCTTGCAGCCACAGTCTTGCTGGTATCAGAGGCAGAAAAGTTAACACTGGGAGGGGAAATAACTGTTAGGGTCCCACATTCTGTAGTGACTCTAATGGAATACAAGGGATACTATTGGTTGACAAATGCCAGGATGGTCAGATCCAGAGTATGCTCTGTGAAAATCCACAAGTGAAGCTAGAAGTTGTCTGGACTTTAAACCCAGTGACCCTCCTCCCATCTGCCGCAGGGCCTCTGGACCATGACTGTGTTGAGGTGATTAATGAGGTCTTCTCAAGCTGCCCTGATCTCGGTGACCAGCCCTAGCTCAGCCTGACCTCGAACTATTCACAGACAGGAGCAGCTTCCTTAAAGAAGAAACAAGATATGCTGGTTATGCAATGGTATCTCTGGACTCAGTCCTGGAAGCTCAGGCTCTAACTCCAGGCACATCAGCGCAAAAAAGCTGAACTCACTGCACTGACGTGCACACTTCTCCTGGCAGGTAAGAAGACTGTTAACATATTCACAGATTCTGAATATGCTTTTACCACTCTTCATGTTCATGGGGATATATACAAAGAGGATTATTTACCTCAGGAGGAAAAGACATCAAATATGGGCCGGAGATTCTTGAACTCCTGGAGGCAGTGTGGGCCCCCAAAAAGGTCAGTTATGCATTGTCCAGGTCATCAGAAGGGCAAGTCTGTGGTGGCATTGGGAAACCGGAGAGCAGATCAGGAAGCTCGTGCAGCAGCTCTCCGGGTGTCACCTGCCCTGCCTGTGGCTGTAACTGCCGCACTCCTTCTTACCACACTGACAGAATGTGTTCCACATTACTCCTGTCATGAATGTGAGTGGTTTACTCAAGAGGAAGGAAAATATTGTAAAGAGGGATGGTATCAGCTTGTAGATGGGTGTATAGTGATTCCAGAGACACTAGCCCCCACTTTTGTAAAGAATGCTCATTGGGACTCTCATATGGGAAGGTTGGCCCTTGAGCAATTGCTGAGCCAGTATTTCTGTGTCCCCCGCCCCATCAGTCTAGCTAGCAATATTTGTAAACAATGTAAAACATGCCAAAAATAACCCCAAGCAGGGGCCCCTCCCTAAACCAGGAATCTGGTTTTAAAGACTTAGAAGTGGACTTCACTGAGCTGCCCCAAACCAGAGGCTACATATATCTTCTGGTGATTGTGTGCACATTCTCTGGGTGGGTAGAGGCTTTCCCCACCAGAAAAGAGAAGGCCCAAGAAGAGTTCCATTCTTTACTAAAGGAAATAATTCCCAGGTATGGGATCCCCATCTCCATTGGATCAGACAATGGGCCAGTTTTTGTGGCAGAAGTTCTTAAACAACTGGCAAAGGGACTAAAAATAACCTGGAATCTTCACACAGCCTACTGGCCTCAGAGTTCAGGCAAAGTTGAAAGAATGAATTGGACACTGAAAACTCAGATGAATACATTCTGTCAGGAAACACACCTGATATGGGAACAGGTCTTGCCATTGGTCCTACTTAGGGTCAGGTGTAGTCCCACCAAACAGACTGGGTTCTCACCCTATGAGATTCTCTATGGAAGGCCACCCTCACTAATAAAGGACATTAAGGGAGATATAAAAGAGATAGGAAATCTAACTTTGCTCCAACAGATGTGTGGCTTGGGAAAGGTGCTCAATGACCTACACGGCCATTGGAGTCAAGAAAGACTCCCTATTAGCTTAAACACTGATGCACATTCCTTTAAGCCAGGTGACCAAGTTTGGATAAAGGAGTGGAATCTTCAGCCTCTCCAGCCTCAGTGGAGAGGGCCCTATGTGGTGATCCTAACCACTCCTACAGCAATCAAGGTGACAGAGATCACCCCGTGGATCCACCACACCTGAGTGAAAAAGGCAAGTCCTGAGTGGAAGAGTCAACTGGATTCCAGTGATCCCCTCAAACTGACCCTGAGGAGAGGACCTTCAGTTTTGCCCTAGCCACAAACCGGAAGCTGACTAGTCTACACAAGGCAGAATCTTGAGGAGTTGACTAGACAGATAGTTGATGGACTGTTATTTCTCATAGGCAATGGTCTATGGTGATGTTTTAGTTCTGCCACCCCTTACCCACCTCTCATTTTGGTATTATAACCTTATTTTGATGAGTAGAAATAACAGCAACTGCCCCAGGAGCACGGAGCAAAATCAAGGTGCTCTTTCTGGCATTTTTTCTCCTTCTGTTGACAGGATGTGGTATTGTTTCTGGTTGTTTCTATTCTGGGTTCCTCCTACAAGCCTAAACCCTTCATTCTGTGAGTTGTGCCTGCATACTACTCTGACTAGGGATGCTTTTACCAGAACTTTGCTGTTTCATAACTAACTCATGTGCAGGTACTGTTATTGGATCATGTTTTCACAATGGCACTACTTACTCAATGTGCTCTCATGGCAATCAGCACACTTGCTTTGACCCTGTATATGCTCACTCAGAAGAATGGCTAGAGGTCCGACACATGAGAGGACCCCTAATTACCCGGACCCAGATCATTAATCCCCATCAGTCATTATTAGTCTATTTTGATGCTTGTGTGGCAGCTAGCTACAATTCTGATGCCGATGTCTCTGGGTGTACACCCTCTCATGGGGAAGGAGCTATACTAAAGAAAACAAATACATGTGTGAGGAACAGCCAAATGGATATAAATGTGGGTGTTATGGAAACTCACCCATGTGCCCTTTTTGGAAATGTGTAACTTGGCCACATGGGCTCGAGCCGTGAAAACAGTAAGTCTGCCATCCTCCAAAAGAGAGTTGCCCCACCTGATTGTTCCTGGGGAGACTGTAATCCTGTCAATTTCACTATCCTTAACTGCACAGATTCCAGATGGAAACGGGAAAGGGGCCACATAATAGGCACCCGCATAGATGGCTTATGGAATGACCCAAGAGCAAAACTAGTTTTTAAGAGGTTGTGGTCTCGCACAAGACCACATCCTACAGGGTTTTTCATTCCTTCTATGAGGAGATGGAAAAAGGCCCTCCTCCCATTTCCATCATTACCAGAAATTTGTTCTTGTCCTTAGCAGAGATAATAGCTCAGTCTCTTAATGTCGCTTCTTGCTATGTGTGTGTGGGAGCAAATATGGGAGATCAATGGCCCTGGGAGGCCAAAGAATTAGATCCCCAGAAATTCCACAGTGGGACAACACATCCTCACCTTGAGGAAAGAATTTGGTTCCTAAAAACTTCCATTATTGGTAAAAACTGTCTTGCCCAGTGGGAAGAAAGTTCAACAACCCCGTCGGGAGCTTAACATGCCTGGATCAACAATTTTATCCCACTGCCAGAAAAGTCCAGTGGTGGGGGGTCTCCAAACTATTCTGAGGCAAACCCACATCCCTTGTCCACTTCATAGGCATGGAACAAGGTCAACACACACATAGAATGGTGAGCCCCAGGAGGATTTTATTAGATATGTGGAATGACTGCCTATATCAGGCTGCCCCGAAACTGGGCCAGGGCCTGTGTTAGGGACAATACGTCACTTCTTTTTTCTCCTCCCCTTACCTCAAGGTGAACACCTGGAAATTCCAGTCTATGAGGAAAAAGGGCACCCAAGGAATCGGAGGGCTATACAAAAGAGTATACAGATTAAAAACTGGAAAGATGATAAGTGGCCCCTGGAGCACATAATTCAGTATTATGGGCCAGCCACATGGGCTAAAGATGGCTCCTGGGGCTACCGGACTCCAATATATATGCTCAGCCATATCCTATGGCTCCAGGCAGTGGTAGAGATCATAACCAATGAAATCACAAAGGGCTTCAATATACTAGCTAAGCAAGGTACCAAAATGTGCAATGCAATTTATGAAAACTGCTTGGGTCTAGACTATCTCTTAGCCTCAGAAGGGGGAGTTTGTGGCAAATTCAATTTGAGTTAACTGTTGTCTTCAGATTGATGACACGGGAAAAGTAATAGAAAAGATCACAGATAGAATGAGAAAGATTGCTCATGTTCCAGTTCAGACTTGGAAAGGGTGGAATCCTGACAATTTGCTTGGAGGATGGTTCTCTACAATAGGAGGATTTAAAACAATGTTTGGGGCTATAGTAATTATGTTGGGCTGTCTTGTACTCCCATGCTTGCTGCCACTGGTCATGTGGTCCATAATTGACCCTGTTAGAAGCCATGATAGAACGAAAAACAGCTGCACAATTATATCTGTTATAGGGTTACCAAAGAGTAAATACAATCCCCGAGGATGAAAAAGATGATGTATTTTGACAAAGTGTCAAAGCATCAAAGGGTGGGAATGTTGGAGTCAATTGGCTATTTTTCTGGGATTTACTATGTGTCTGGAATATGCATTGGATTTCCTACTCTGGGGCCACAAGCAGCTTTCTGCAAGCTCAAAAGTGTCACAGACCTCCAGCTAGGCCCTGCAAGGTTTCCTGTAACTGTGACCACAGTCTGTAGGGGGGTAGAGGGAAACTGTATCAGCCTGTTTCTCTGTAACTGGCTTGTCTTTCTGACCACCTGTGAACCATCAACTGCAAAACCCCCCTGGTTACATAAACCACCTGGAGGGTATATAACTCATCTCCTGGCTCTGATCAGGGCTCAGGGTTTTGAGTAATTATCTCCCCTGAGTCCGCTAGTGTAATAAAAATTCCTGCTTCCTGAAAAGTGGTCTTGGTAACTTTGTTTCCCTAAACAGGAGAGCTATCACACAGCAAAGAGTCCCTTGATGCTAGTGTAAGTTGCTCATGAGCATTGGAGGGTTGGAGAGTGCACTCTTCTGTGCCCTCAGCAGGTGACCTTTTTGAGATTTTTCTCCTCCAAAGTGTTGCCGTCTTATGTCATTTAGTCCTCTGGTGATTGGTTACACCCAAAAGTAAGGACCCCAGTGTGCTGCTCTAGACATAATCACACCTTAGCATAAGTGTAGCCATACTGAACACTATATTGATTGCATGCCTGTTGATATAGATGGTATCCTGATGTTGGTGACAGCTGTTTATATATAGTCCACAGGTCTGGTAGCTCACTGATTCTAAACTGCTCTACACCCAAAGTTCAGACAAACTTTGCAGCTGGTTAAGTAAGGCTTTATGTTCTCTACAATTATAAACTAATCAATGTGTTAGGGTTATTGAACTAGGCATGGGCACTCTGGCCAAGGAGAAATAATTTTGCTGGGGACTTCTCTGGGGAAATTTCCCTGTGTCATATTGCAGTGTGTCACCATTTAATATTAACCATGGACAGCGTTGTCTGCATGCAATGTGTAGGGCACTTACAGCAATGCCAGCACCATGGTTAATAAAAATCTATGGTTCATACCGCTCACTACAGAGAAGCCAGGAGACATAAATTAGTGGAAGGAACTAATTCCTCAAGGCCAGGCCTGAGGAAAACAGAGCCTTTTCTGTCTAAAACTCTATCTTCAAGAGGGGATTGGGGTATGAGGGCTTTTATGGGACACAATGGGTTGGGATTCCTTGTTAGGTGGAGTCTTTCCAGAATGCAGTCTTTCTCCTTTTCTTCAAAAGTCCAGGGGACCTTGAACCTCAACTTCCTGACGCCATTCGGACAAACACATTATTTTTCTGCAAGTCAATTCATGTGAGCTGAGGAGGAGGTGTTATAAATGCCTTTTTGTAAAATGTGAAAAGCATAGACTGTTAAAATATTAGGGAATGGATAAGAGAGGAAAGGCAAAAGTAAATGTTTCTACCTGCTCTTTTACAGCATGACAAAGCAGACCAAAAGAGAAAGAAAGCCATCTATTTGCCAAAGCACTATTCAGTTCACTTTCTTATTTCTCACACAGTCTCCATATTTCCACCTACTCTGTTGCACCATGCTGAGAAAGGAAGAGCAGAAAGATGAAAAGAAACAGTGATGGGATCCTTCTTGAGTCACTGAATCTGTATGGCCAATGCCCACATCAGGGACTTTTCATTATGATAAAATAAATGACCTTTTATTATAGAAAAATCCAAGTAAAAGAGTAGAGTATCCTGTAATTGTAACCGGAGCCCTAGGCCACAGGCCTGAATTAGGGTTCCAACATGTCAAGTTCAGCCACTTGCCTCAATATTTGAAATAGACAATTAGTCGTGGTGGGCAGATAAAAGATTTATTACAAGGCATGAGCACACAGTGGAAAGAGGCGAACCAAGCATTGCAGCCCATTTTCAGGGTACTAACATGAGCTTTTGGATTAAATAGGGGAATAATTGGGACTGGGGTGAAAGAGATGCACAATTAAGCAGTCCTGAATAAAGTGTGGCCTAGTTGATCATTATTTTGCAAGACATTCCAGAGAAGTCTTCACTTGAGGGGAGTAATCTGGTTTCTGTAAGATAATTACTAATGAGTCTCTTCTCAGCTCCTGCCTCGGCCGTTGGCTTCCAAGTAACTAAGGAATCTCGTGTGTCACAGAGGAGTGTGACATCACACGGCCTGCCGTGACAGGGCAGTCTGCCTGACTAGGCCCTAGCTCGAATCCAGTCCCCGGCCGCTCACCAACAGAATCTACAGCAAAGCAGCGATCAGTGGGGGAGGGGGTGGGGGTGGAGGTAGGAGATGGGGTGACCACAAACCACACTGCTTTCGCTTTCATTTACCTAGGAAGGAAGACGCTGGGGAACGCGGTCGAGACTGGGCCCTGCGTCCGCACTTAGCGGAGTGGGAGGCGGAGGAAAGAGAAGGGGAAGTAAGGCAAGGAATGAGACCAAAAAAAGGCCCTCGCTAGCGCTCTGGCGCAGAATTCGAGCAACGACGCCCCCAAAAGACTACGCAGACTCGCCCGCACCCCACCCCCGTCCGATACAGTTGCGCATGCGTGACATAGTTCACCAGCTTCCCTCCCCGCCCAGCTTTTCCGGGCGGACGCAGAGCGGTGCCGGGTTTTTTTGGGTTGCTATCTGTCCGAAAACGGAAGCTACTCTTGTTCACTTAACATTTCTTACCACTGGCTTACCTAGTCCCACCTTAAGACATACCTTCTTAACCCCCCCAAAAAAAGATAATTACTCCTGTTACAGGGTACAGCCTCATCATCATAGGTAATTGTTTTTACTTTTGAGATAATTTGTCCTGCAAGATTCTGATGTTCCTTTCCTTGGGGGTAGTTTCTATCCTTGGTCATAAAGACGTTATAGAACAGTCCTGTCATTCGCAGATCCCTGGTGACTGGGAGAGAGACTCAGAGCAAACAATACATGCAAAATGGATGCAGAGATGCCAAGCTTTTCTCCTGCTTTTAAGGAAACTTATGGGCCTGGTTGAGCAGTCAGTGCTTTTTAGCAAAAGCAATTTGCTAAATAATGAAGCCTCAAACTTGACCAAGCATTGTCCAGCTTCATCGACTGTCAGCATTCTGCTTTTAAAATTGTAATCTGGCTCTACCTGCTCCCATCCCCACCACTGTACTGTTTGGGAAGAAAACCGAAGATACATCATTTCCTCAATAAATGCCTAAAAGTATATCTTTAAAAGATATTTATGTGTACACATATACTTTTTTTCTGCAGAATAGGCAAGTCAATAGACAAATTAGTGATTGGGGAAGATTGGGGGAAATTCAATTGATAGAAATTGAAGAAACTCAGATGACCCCAAAAAGGGTCATGAAAATATTCTAAAGTAGATGGTGGTGATGTTTGTAAAACTGAGTATATTAAAACCATTGAATTGTTCAGTGTACATGGGTTTATGGTATATTTCCAGATGTTTAAACACCAATATATAAAGTTAGAAATTCTACTGAGAAAAAAAAATGGGTGAAAAGATAAATACATAAATACAAAATCATTAATTCTCTTAGAGTATTATCAACAATTCCCTAATACCAGCTATACAGGTTTTCAATTGCCCCAATTGTGTCTTTTTTACATTTTGTCCATTCAAATTAAGTTCCAAACAAAGTTCATACCTAGCATTTGGTTAATTTGTATGTCTCATATTTTATGCATATCTATCCCCTTGTGATTGTTTCATTCTATTTCCATTCATTTGTCAAAATCAGGCAAATTTTTCTGTAGAATTTATCACATTCTGGATTTTGCTGGTGGCATCCTCAGGGTGTAATTTCTCTGCCCTTGTTTTCCCTGTAAACTGATAGTTGGATCTAGCCATTTAACCAGATTCAAGTTTGTATGCTTTTTGGGCAGGAAGAATCCTTCATAGGTGGTGCATGTGTTTCCTTTTGCATCATATCTGATGGCACATATGATCTAGTTGTACATTACTGTGATGCTTATTTAATTTTTTGGTGATTCTGGGGTTTGAACTCACAGCCTAGGCAGGCACTCTACCACTTAAGCAATATCCCTGAACCCTATTTTGCTTTATTTTTCAGTTAGGGTCTCATGTTTTTGCCAGGGGCTGGCCTCAGAATACAGTAATTCCACATATGGCCTCCCATGTAGCTGAGAATACAAGAATATGCCATCACCCCTGGTTTGTTTTTGTTAACTTTTTTTTTTTTTAAACTAGGGCTGTCCCTGAACCTCCACTTCCAGATCTCTGCCTGGGATTTTGAGCCATCTCACCTGCTCCTCTATGATGTTTATTTTGATGAATGGCTTCAACTGACAGATTGTTCAATCCATTGTAAAATTCAGTATTTTTACTGAATGGCTTTAACAGTCATTAGTGACCTAATGTCTGTACCCATTATTTCATTAGGAGTTACAAAGTGATTTCCAAACTCTTATCACTCCTTCTGCACCTATTTGCTATAATTCTTTTATAAGAAAAGTTTCCCCTATCAACTTTTTGGTTATGGTGAGATAATGGTTTGTTTGGATAAGTCAGGATAAATGATTTATTCTTTCCACCTGTTTCATCAGCTTTGAGAAAACTGAAGTGTTTGCTAGCATCCTCCAAATTTGGCCATGAGTGGGTTTTATATGCACAGATTTTTAACTGCCTGATTGCTTCAGTTCATTATAGTGAATAATTTTGATACTCAAACTGTACCAACCTTACAAAGAGGAGCTTCTTCAAGACAGATCCTCTGTCCTTGTGAGAGGACTCCACTAGTCTTTGACAGCTTCTTTGCTTTCTGGTATGAAAAGAGGTTGCGGGATCATTCTTAGCATGTACTACCTCAACCCTGGTATTAGCCATTTCTTTCGAGATGTGTTTTAAACACCAACATCTGGGAACTAGTGATACATATTACTATTAAGATTGTTACTGTTTTAGATCATATATATATATATATATCTTGATATTTCTAACTAAAGTTTAGGATAATAGGGCTTTAATGTTTCTTTTACATTTCAATCTTTTTTTGGGGAGGGGGTACTGGGGTTTGAACTTAGGGTTTTGTGCTTGTTCTACCGCTTGAGCAGTGCCTTGAACCCTTGATTTTTCATTTAATGCTGAAAATCCTGGCTCGCAATTAAAACAGCTGATTTAGTTGGTTCCTTTATATACATATTCCAAGGTCCTCCCAACATCATTAGTGACAGTTCAAGATTTCTGTGCAGTTGTTTTTGTCCTTAGAATATATTCGGGTCTTAGCAATATAGCGCTACAGCGAAATTACTAGTTTTACTTAAAGTTACTGGAAACATTATTCGTGTGGTTTGTCTTTCACCATTTCACTTTAAATTTTTAGAGATCAGGTAAAAGCACAACCTTGTTTTGTAATTTCGTAAATCACTTTTATGTTTCAATGCCTGCTACTCCTTTTTATCCACACTTTCTCTTATTAACTATTTATAAAAATGTGAGATTATCCTTATATTAGAAGTACAACTTAAGAATATGTAAGCAAGTATATTATGCATGTATATGCCACCCTTTCCCTTTTCTGAGGTAGAAGTTAGCATGTCATAGACAGTGCTGTAATGCACTTTGCTCTCACTTAGCCATGTGACTGGTAATCATCATTCCTTAGCAGCATTTGGAGTTTTATCTCTGCTTGTTTTTACAGCTGCTAGTAAACGATGATCACATTCAGAGGTTGAGACAATGGGAAAGTTTAGAGACAAACAAAAGTAAGGATTGCAGAAGATATTTTCAAACAAGCATTGGCCACAAAGACTACAAAGAGTAGTGGCTGAGATTGAAGAGACAGTTGTTGGACAGACGTCTTTACAGTTTTTGGTAGTTTGGGGGGCACTTTACACTTTGCTAGGCAGGTGCTCTATAATTGAACCATGCCTCCAGACCTTTTTTTGCTCTTATTTTGGGCATAGGGTCTTGTTTTTTGCCCAGAAGGGCCTGGATCAGGACCCTCCTATTTTAAGCTTCCAGTCATTGCTGGGAGGACAGGCACTTGTAACCACATCCAGCTTTTTTTCCATTGAGATGGGGTCACATGGACATTTATGCACACCTCCATCCCCCACTGCAACCCAGGCTGGCCTGGAACAACGAGCCTCCCAATCTCAGCCTCCTGCAAAGTTTGAGATAACAGGACAGAAAATTTTTTATGTAAGGCTGAAGTGGCCTTTGTGCAAGGCTGTGGCCTAGCAGACTCATTTATGATCACTGTTACCAGGCAACAATGCCTGCAAACCCTCTCTTAATTACCTCCTGGATTTACTTTTTTCTTTTTTTAAAGCAAAACTTTATTGAAAACAGTGAAGGAAAGAAAGAGTAAGAGGAAAGCATGGTAAGGGAAATGATGGATTCTGTCAGGTGGCACACAAGCTGAGTTATTTATTTTGTTAGGGTTGACACAGCTATTTCGTTTTAAAAAATTCATGTTGTTACTCCATTTTGATATGATGACTTTCACATAACCCAACCCATTACCAGATGGGACACTGTTGACCAGCTCTCCTTTGACTCATGTGGGACCCTACTTTGGGTGTGTCCCCAGCTGCCTACAAAAACAGGGCCTTCATGACATTTGCCTGTTGGGCTGCTCTTTGTAGGGCACTGCTCACCAAACCTTTTGCCTTGCATTTTGTGGGTCTCTCAGGCCTGCTCTTCCTTCTCGTTATTACGAACTGAATTCCTCACAGTTTTTAGACCTGCTGACACTGGAGCTACAGAGACACAGCTGCTGTGTTGTGTCAGGAAATCATTTTGCAGAGGCGAGGAGACTTGCCAGCTGCCTAGATCTCAATGCTCTTGTTCTATGAGCAAAAGTTACTTTCTGAATTCCTCACATTCTGATGTTCCAATGTCCTCCCAACATCATTACTGGTCATCTTTTGTAGGACTGTGTCACAAAAGCAAACAATGACCCTGTATCATTATGTTAAAAATGTGACTAAACAGTTTTTCAAGAGTGAGTTCTCTGGTGCCCAACAGGGGCCAAGTGCTTCTTGAAAGTCTTTTGACCCCGATTATATGTATAGTTTATGTTCTTGGGGCAATCTGTAGGTCAGATGGTCTGCTGAAGGACTTCTCACCTTTATTACATTTATGTGTTTTTTTACCCATATGAATATTTTGATACATGAACTCTGTGAGAAAGATTTCCCAGATGGGCTTTATTGGGCTTCTCTCCAATAAAGTAATAATAATTTCTTTGATGTTCAAAGGTGAGAATTCTGGCTGAAGGAAAAAGTCTTCCTGGAGATACTGATGAGGTTTCTCCCAGTGATTTCTCTGGTGCCTAAGTAAAGTGCTCCATGATACCACATTCAGAACACTTATGCTGTTTCTCTGCAGTATGAATTCTCTGATGATCAAAAAAGCAAGAACTCCAACTGAAGCATTTCCTGTACTGATTGATTACAGTCATCAAACTCTAGGGTGATTTCTCTGTTGTGAAATAAGGCCAGAGCCTTGATAGAAGGATTTCTTATACCAATAACACTCATAAGGCTTCTCTCAGTTCTCTTTGATGCACATTTAAGTCAACGATGTGACTGAATGATTTTGCATATGTACGATGGAACAGCTTTTCTTCACTGTGAGTTTAGTGATGCCTAACTAGTTGACTTCCTGCCTATAACTCTTCCACCTCCATGATGTTCATGAAGTGTCTCTTTAGTACAAGTTCTGTAATCTCTAACAAGTTGTAAGATCTCCCACATTGACCACATTAATACAGCTTCTCTCAGGCAGAAGTTCTGGGGTGTGCAACCATACGGAGATTCTATCTAAAGGATTAACCATATCCATAGGGTTTCTCTCCAGTATGAGTTCTCCCCTTTTGAGAAAGGCAATAGCTTTGTAATGGAGTGTTCCCACTCACATTTATTACAATCATATACATTCTTCTCAATAAGGATCTCCTGCTATTTAAGGATATAATATGGTTACAGACGCCCACATTTATCACAGTCAGGTTTCTCCTTTTGTAGGAATTTTCTTCTGATTATTAAGGTATATAGATATCTTATAGTATGAATTATCTGGATTGTGAAAAATCTGAACCAGAAAAATTCAATCAAAAGATAATTTAGACTCCCATCCTGAAATCAAATCAATGCTTCCGTTTGTGGATGACTCTATTTAGTTCTTTCCCAAGAATATACTCAAATTTAGCATATTAAGAAAATTTCAGCTGGGCATTGGTAGCTAATTCCTGCAATCCTAGCTACTCAGGAGACAGATCAGGAGGATCACAGTTCAAAGCTGGCCCAGGCAAATAGTTCGTGAGACTGTATCTCGAAAAAAAAAATCACAGAAAAAGGGCTGGTGGAGTGGCTTAAGGTGTAAGGTCTGATTTCAACACCCTCCCCCCCAAAAAAGAAAATTTCAGTTGGGGCCTCATGGCACACAGCTGTAATCTTAACTACTCAGGAGGTGGAGATTGGGAGGATCATTGCTTGAAGCCAGCATAGGCAAAAAAGTTCACAAGACTCTATCTTGACCGATAAAAGCTGGGCATGGTGGCACACACCTGTCACCCCAGCTATGCAGGAATCATAAACAGGAGTAGTGCGGATCAGGCCAGCCTGGGTATAAATGTGAGACCCTACTCAAAAACTACTGAAAGCAGAAAAGGCTGGGGGAATGGTTCAAATGGTGGAGTGCTTGCCTACCAAGCACAAGGCCCCAAGTTTAAATGCTATTACCACCAACAAAAATTCACACATAAACTTTATGTTCATGTTTCGTATTAACTATTTAAGGAAAGCACAAGTTTTCATTTTGGACCAGCCTACTCCCCCCCCCCCCACTTATCCCTCTTCAAATGTAAAAACCTAGGACTTATCTTCCACTTTTCTACCTCTAAAGACATGACAAAAAGTCTCTCAAACTGGCTTTGTATCTTCTAATCTAGATTGTCTCAATCTTATTACTTGGGACCTAGTGCAAAATTCCCGAGTTCTGACGAAGTCCCACCCCTTGGTTCATTCCTGAGAAAACATAAGTGGAGTTATTTACTGTTTAACACACCACTGGGCAAGTTCCTCAAGCCTCACCCCAAAGGAGCTAACACACATCCTATCAGGTTGTTGAAATGATAAATGCCTTGTAGGCACCACAGTCCTATGTCTGGTGTGTGAAAGACAAGAGATGCCAGTGTCCTCATCATTTTCTAGGCACTTGACTTCACAGCATCTATTCTGACTCAGCATCCAAGGGATGTTTTCTTCGGAGAAGGCAGTGAAGCTTTCAACACAGAAGGCACAATTTCTCCTGCTTGTAGGCTCCACCTCAAGAGCTCTGAAGAGGCCATGAAGTCAATTATCTGTTGAGTCTAAATCTTTTTGCTCTAGAATTTTAGAAGTCTACTTATTTACTTTTTGGTGCTGCAAATGGAACCCAAGGCACTGTATATGCTAAGTGCATGCTTTATCCCTGATCTACACTGGCATTTAAAAATGTCATACAGAACTCAGAAGAGCAAAGGTGGAACTCTGGAGTGAGGGATAGAGTGGCTTGTGTGCTACAAGCTCTGTAACAAGGAGGAAGGTTTTTTTTTGTCCTCTTGTGTGGAAGTGGGCATCAAATATAGGTACTGGTGTGCCAGTGTCTTGTTGCTTAACTCCCTAGTGGGGAATTGGCTGGGGAAGTTCCCTCCTTTGGGGGAGTCCCCTGGGAAAAGTGGAAACATAATGTAAGTGAATACTCCCAGGAGGCCTTGTGCTTATTGGGGATTTCCAGCCCTCAAAGCTTTCAGTGATTCTTTGAGGTTTCCTGTCCCCACACCCAAGCCTACTATGATGCTGCCTTAAGGAGAATGACTCACTTGTCCAACTCACCTTGAACCTAGAGCCCAAGGTGCTAATCACTGCATAGATCAACTAGCTCTGACAACTTTTGTTTTAATGTTGCTCATTTAAAATATAAACTCATTAAAGATATTTAATTAGTTTAATTAAATAGGCAGGAATCACAAATTTTACAAAGGAATACATAGTTTATTTATCCACATTATTGTTTAGTCCTTGTTCATATACATAAATACTTTACCTTGGATATAATTACCAGTGTGCAGATTATTTGGTAATTGGCTTTTATGATCATCTTCAGATTACTTTTAATGGCCAAAAAAATGAAAGAAATTAGTAAGCTAATACATTCATTAACAATTCCCTGACAGTTTTCCTATTCACTATGTGCTGGGCTTTCCTGGGATGTCCTTTGGTTTTAGGAATGTCCTCACCCAAGCATTCCAGTCACACTCAGTTTCTGTGCAGGGTACATCATGAGGTTGAACAGGCAATGCTACACACATGCATGGTGGTACATGCCTATAATCCTAGCCATCCAGGAGGCTGAGGCAGGAGAATCATGAGTTTGGGAGAGTTCATCTCTCTCAAAAATAAAACCCCAAACCAACCCCAAAACCCAAAGTACCTAAAAAAGCAATGCTTCCACAGGCTTAAGTACTACAAGATGGGTTGCTTCTTCCTACACTTGGTTCCACCATGTGTTTTCTGGTGCCCAATAAGGTGTGAGCTCTGGGTAAAGGCTTTTCCGCATTTGCTGCACACGTAGGGACGCTCTCCAGTGTGAGTTCTCTGGTGCCTGATGAGGTGGGAGCTCTGGCGGAAGGCTTTCCCGCAATTCTGGCAGTGGTAGGGCTTAGCTCCTGTGTGAGTCCTCAGGTGCTGTGAAATGGCTGAGCGGTCATTGAAGGTCCTCCCACACTCCTGACACTCAAATGGTCTCTCTCCACTATGAACTCTCTGATGCTGGGTGAGGGATGAGCTCTGCACAAACCCTTTACCACAAGCCTGACACACATAGGGCCTCTCTCCTGTGTGTATCTTTTTATGGACAGAAAAGTATCTTGGGTTTCGGAACATTTTACCACATTCACTGCATCTGCAAACTTGGCTTCCCTTGTGAATTTTTATAAAAGTAACCTGCTGAGCTCGCTGGCCAGCAGTTTTCCTACAACCACTGCTTTCCTTGGCTTTCCCCACATCAAACCACTTCTTCTGAATTTTCACTTGTGAACCCTGAGTCACACAACTGCTGCTTTCTCTGGCTTTCCCCACATCACAGCCCTTCTGGTGAGTTTTCACATGTGAACCCTGAGTCATGCGATTGCTGCTTTCTCTGGCTTTTCCCCCTCCACAGTTCTTCTGGTGAATTTTCACATGTGTGTCCTGTGTCATACAATTGCTGCTTTCCCTGGGTTTTCTTCTTTCACAGCTCTTCTGGTGAATTTTTACTTGTGAACCATGCACCACATTTTTAATCTGTGAGCTATGTTTGCGCAAGCACTTTCTAAAAGGAATTTCCTGGAGTGAATCCTGGCTCATGTGGAGACCACTGTTTGCCTGTGATTTGGGGCTTTCAGACAGCTGCTTCTGAGAGTGGTCTTTTTCCTGAGTGAGCTCTGCTTGCTTCAATGCTGTGTCTAGTACTTCTTGAACCCCACCTGGCAGAACACCTTCTGAAGTAGAGAAATGGGTACCATTTCTTGAGAATTCTTTCATTTTTAGGTCACAAACTGATTCTTCTGAAGTAATGGCAGAACCTGGAGGTAACTCTTTACTTTCCAGTGTTGTCTCCCACCCTGAAAGAAACCAAAAGGTCTGGATCCTGCACAAATTACCAGGATGTGTTCAATAGTGTACATAATTAAGTATTCAAGAACTAGAGGACTTCCACCCACCCCCAATACAGCCATGCAAACTGAGGAGTGACTGTGAAAAGCTGTGAGGCAGCAAAGAAGGGAACAACCAATTTGGTGACCAAGAGATGGATGAGGGCAGGTAGCATTCTCAAAAGTCTCTCTCTGAGATCCTTTTCTCCCATTCCCTCATTTCCTTCAGGCAAATTGGACCCAAAGCTGCCCGTTCATCCAAAGCTCTATAGTTCTAGTGCAGGTCCACGGTTCCAGTTAATGGTCCTAGATAGAGCAAGGGACCCTGAATGTATGGTCAGTCCTGGCATTGGGTTCAAAGAAGGTGAACACCTGACATGGGGCTCTGTAGCATCCCCAAGAACCTTACCCACAGAGACCAGGTTCCCTAAGGTCTCCAGCATCACATCACGGTACTCAGTCCTCTGTGTTGGGCCCAAAAGCCCCCACTCCTCTTGGCTGAAGTCCACAGCCACGTCCAGGAAGGTCACTGGCTCCTGTAATGTTACACGTGTGTGTGTGTATGTGTGACTTGCCAATGGGGACAGAAGAAAGGCTGCTGGTATGCTACAGCACAACTTGCTGTGTCAGGGACTCCTGCTTTGCTCAGAAACACTGACTCTGAGTCTGTAAGAGGTTCACCGTAGAGCCTGAGCAAGGAGGCAGAGCCACTGGCTTAGACAAGTACAATATACAAACTACTCAACAATACCCACACCTGTATCTAGCATGTGCTGTATTGACAACATCCTAACATCCATGCGATGTTTCTCTTGGGAAAGTCCCGCTCCACATGAAGACTAGGCCCTGTTTTTGGTGGACAGGTCTGAGCCGGGGTAGAGCATTCACCCAGACTGTGTCATGACCAGTCTTTGCTGGAGAGCTAAGTAGGAATCCAAGGGAAATATGACTACCCCCACTGAATCTGGGAGACATTTTACCCAGATGGAACAAAGCCAATCACAGAAGGAATAGGAGAAAGTAGAGCTATGAGGCCATGGTTAGTCACAAATTCTTCAGATCACCAGAGAGCACCTGGATGCAGCCTTGACTGAAGCCTAGCCCAGACTACTCATAACATGAGAGCCAATAGTTTCACTCATATGCTTGAGCCAGTATATATCACTTTACAGTGCAAACAGCACTAACTAATGCCAAATACACAACATCACCCTAATGGTTGGCAAAACTGGGCCAGTCCTATTTCATTCATGCCCCAACTTGTTCTGAAACAAATCTAAGACTGATTGGCTTTACTCATAATCCTCCAAATATGTGTTCTGAAGGATGAGGGCTCTCTTCTTCTAACCAGGCTGTGGTCCCAACAGGCTGCCTGTGGTTGCTCTGCCTCTTAAGTCTCTGCCAGTCCTTCATCCCCTCCTTTAGTAACCTTATGGCTAGTTCACTCCCAGGTCATGGTGCTGCCTTGGCCTCCAATGTGCCACAGTGGCCAGAGGCAGGGCTGCCCTTTATACTCAGGTTGCTTCAGAGTCCAGCTTAGTCTCAAGAATTCAGAAGTGGGAATGGCCCAGCCAGTGGGAGGCCTCAGCAAGATCCAGCACAGAGGAACACCTTAAGGGTAGAATGTGCAGGGGATGTAGGGTTTAAAGTCCTTACTTACCTCGGGCAGCACCACAACTGGCAAGATGGCAGAGTCCTCCTTTTCCTTTTCCTGTTGAGCAGTGGCCAAAGAGCAGGCAGGATATGCTAGAGATGACAACAGATGAGGGCACTAGTGGGGTAGTGGCTCCGGGCAGAGAAGACAGCCTGTCTCTGCAGTCCATGGTTTGTGCACACCTGCGTTCCACTGTGGCCTCTGTTGTCTTCTCTCCTTTTCTCTGGCTCCTGCTCACAGCAGGATGGATCCCTATACCTGGATGGGCCCAGTGTCACCTGACATGGGCCATAGGCACTGATGTCCTTGACTGCTGAAACCTTCTGTCCTGCTACCCCGTTTCAGGGCCTAGCTTCTCTTCAGACTCCAGGGACTGGACATGGACAGCATTGGGGCAATTAATTACCCTCTCAACACAGCACTGATATGTATCTGAAATGGACACCTGGTGCTACTGCCTACCTCACTACCTCCAGTGCCAGCTGGACTCTCATGGACCATACTCCATATTCCTTCTGCTTGGCACATCCTTCTTGAAATCTTTCTTCACCTGGCCAAGTTCAAATTCACATCAGGTGTCAGGTACAGAAACAGCCTTTGTTAATCCCATCAGCACCCCAGACCACCTGTCACAAGCATACATTTGTTACATCCTTATCTTCCTACAGGACTACAGACTCAGCAAGCCTACTGTGTATGTTAAGGATCCCAACGGGGTAAGAAAAGCAAGGTATCTGCAAGCTGCAGAAGACTGAGAAAGGTTTGTTCAAGAATGCAGGGCTAAACCAGGGACTGGTGGCTCATGCCTGTAATCCTAGCTACTCAGAAGGCAGAGATCAGGAGGATTTTGGTTTGAGGCCAGCCCAGGTAAATACTTGGCAAGACCCTATCTTGAAAATACCCAACACAGAAAAAAGAGCTGACGTAGTGGCTCAAGTGGTAGATTGCCTGCCTAGCAAGTGTGAGGCCCTGAGTTCAAACCCCAGTACCACATACACACACACAAAATCTAGCCCCACCATAGATTTACAGCAGCTATGGCTTGGTAACACATGGAGGGCACATAGGTTCTTGGTCTGCCTGGAGTGGAAACCACCCTTCCCTGCCCTGCAAGGAAGTCTAGAGTTCAGTCACCTTAGTCCTCCAAGAAGCCCTCACAAAGCTGCCTCTCACCCTTCCACAGTACTCACCATCCTCCTTGGACACTGATGTCACATCCTCCACAAGGGCCACTGCTGCATGGCAGTCCTCTGGGTGCTGCGACTCCACCCACAACCGGAGCTTCTTGGGTAATACACCCAGGAACTGTTCTAGCACCAGCAACTCCATGATCTGCTCCTTGGAGTGCACTTCGGGCTGCAGCCACTGGTGACACAACTCCCGAAGCTGGGCCACAGCCTCTTGGGGACCAATTAACTCCCTATACTGAAAATGCCGGAACCTCTGGTGAGCAGCTTCAGTATCAGGTGGATGCTTGGCCAGCTGTTGGGCTGGCTCATCATGTATGTCTGGGGTAAGGGCCACATTATTAGCATAGAGGGCCTGGATTTGGGCATTTCGGAGACCAGCCACCTCCTGGTTCAGTGTAAGGACTTCAACAACCTTGATCTTCGTTAGAGGATTCTCAATAGAAAGAGGATGCAAGTTAGTGTCCAGTGTAGCCCTAGAACAGTCTGTAAGTCAAAAGTAGAGCAAGACAAAAGACCTAGAATCACATGAAAAGGTACTGAAGATCACTACCCACCAGAAAAAGCAAACCAAAATCACAATGAATTACTACTTCACACTCACTAAGATTGCTACTATCAGTGGTGGAGGATGTGGCTGGGGGTTTAGCCTATTGGAAGCACACTCTCCTAGCATGCAGAAGGCCCTGGGTATATTCTCTAGAACTGAATAAAAGAAAAAAAAAGGAAGAGATAATGAACGAGAAGAGAAAAAAGGGAAAGACAGATAGTAAAGAGTGAGGGTGTTTCAAAACTGGAATGCTCATGTATTACTGGTAAGAATATAGAATGCTGTACCATTTTGTAAAACAGTCTGGCAGCTCCTCAAAAAGTTAAACATATAGCCATCATATGACCCAGGAACCTTCCTCCCCACATGTATGTAGTCAAGAGAATTAAAACCTATATTGACAAAAACTTTTATAAGGATGTCCTTTGCAGCATTATTTGTAATGGCTAAAATGTGAAGATAACCCAAATGTCTATTGAATGACTAATGTACACATGCTCCTGGACTTATGATTTGGTTATACCTTGATAAACCCATTATAAATAAGAAGTAAAAAATGCATTTAGAACACCTAACCTACCAAATGTGATATTACAGTTCTATTAATTGCATATTGTCTTTGTACCATTACAGTCAAAAAAATTGTTAAGTCAAACCACCATGAAGTCAGGGCCATCTATATAAACAAATTGTGGTCTACCCATAGTGAAAGATTTGGCAATAAAAAGGAATTAAGTACTAGTACATGAAACAGTATCAAATGAACCTTGAAAAAAATGTCCCAAGTGAAAGAAGCCAGACACAAAAGACTACACACTGTATAAATGAAAGAGGACACTGGGCTCTGGTCTAGTTAATTCCATTTTGTTCTTCTGCCACCTTTACCTTTTTTTCTGAGCCCCTCTCTCCTCTGCAGTCACCTAGTATTCCAGAAAGAACAGTATTGATTATAACATCTTCATGACAAGGAACTAAAACTACTCCCTGGGGAACAGTCAAGCCTTACAGGACAGAACACTCTCCCCGTGAGGACAGTTACCCTGGGGTCCTAACAATCAACTCAAGGGGAACCGTATTACTTCCCTCAGGTGGTAAGAGTAGCAACTTCTCCAGAACCCAAACCACCAGTGTGATCACCTATGCATAATTCAAACCTCTCCTTTGATACCATTTTTGTAAAAACTTCAAAATTCCTATAAGCCCCTTGAAGACAACCTTGTGGTCACTGAATCCCTTTTTGTCTTCCTGATAAGGCTGTGTTTGATTAAATCTCTTCTTCAC
Source organism: Castor canadensis (assembly GCF_047511655.1). NCBI lineage: Eukaryota > Metazoa > Chordata > Mammalia > Rodentia > Castoridae > Castor > Castor canadensis. The sequence goes on along the minus strand of NC_133401.1, from coordinate 31,852,938 downwards.
CATTCACCAGTGCTCATCCGTTTTGGATTTTTTTTTTTTTTTTGGTTGTACTGGGGTTTGAACTAAGAGACTTACATTTGCTAGGCACTCTACCACTTAAGCCATGCTCTTCTCTTTAATTGGTACTAGGGTGGCTAAACCTAGTCCATTTAGGACCCCTGGGGCCAGTGTTTTTTGCCTTAAACTCCAGTTTCATAGCTACAGTTATATGAAGTATCAAGAATAGACAAATCCATAGCAACATAAACTAGATTAGTGGTTGTCAAAAGATGGAGGAATTAAAGGGAATGGAGGGTGATGGCTAGTGTATATGCGGTTTCTTTTTAGGGTGATAAAAATGTTCTGGAACAAGATGGTGGTGATTGTTACACAACTTGTGAACGTATCAAAACCACTGAATTACACACTTGAGAAGAATTAACTTTATGGTATGTAAATTATATTTCCAGACAGCTATTTGAAAAAACTAGAGCAAGAGTCAATGAGGATTAAGAATGAATGTGTGGCACTGCAAATGCACACTGCAGTCAGAGGAACAGAACACACTCCTCCCCCTACACTGGGGTCAAGAAGAAACACATCTGGGAAGGGCAGGAGTTTGGGATCCTGGCAGAGTCCTGAAGAACACATGTAACTGTGCTAGGGAGGATCTACCTCCAGTCACCCATTTCATTGCTCACTACAAAAGAGACATGAGACTGACACATGCCATTATCCCCTTTTTTAGTATTAAACACTCATGCTTTTGGATTGAAGAAACTTTCTAGTTGGTGGATTAGAGGTTAATCAGAGGCTGGACAGCAGTGGTTCACACCTGTAATCCTAGCTACTCAGAAGGCTGTGCCCTGTGCAGCTTGGCACATTGTGAGGAATGTTTTAATTGATGTGGAGGAGCTGTGTGCCTTTCCATCCCTTCCCACTGCCCACCCCTCTTCCAAAAGTTCTCTCTCCTGCTTGCACAGTGTGTTACGAGGGGCGAGGAAGTGTGGGGCTCCTCCTGGACTTTGCACTCTCCTCTTTTTCCCACATGAGGAATGTGAGAGGCCAGAGACCAGATGAGAATGTCAGGAGACAGTCATTGTACAAACTGATGACTGTTACAAAGTCCATAAAAAATAACAGCACTGCGCCTTCTTCCTGCAACAGCAGAGGACACAAAACTGTAAGTGACAAAATGGTGACAGGTAGCTCCAACTTAGTTTATCTTACTATGGCGGTTGTCTTGCTTACTGTATATTTGTGCATGTAGTGTAACTATTTTGTACAATAGAAGACTGTAACTAGTATTTAGGTTGTACAGATTGAAATTGTGATATTTCCTTGGGTGTCTGAAGAGGTGTCGATTGCCTTTTATAGGAAGATCAATATAAAAACTACATGACAAAAAAAAAAATCACACCTGAAGAAATTTTAAGAACTTGGCACAATTAGTCACTTTGTGTAATCTGAAATCTAGTTGCTGGGTATCCTGAAGTAAATCCCTGCTCACTGAAGTTTTCTGATTAGGCTCACTGAGTATTTGGAATAATGATCAGTTCTAGATAATGAATGGATTTCCCAGTGGGGACTATGTAATCTATTAGGTATATGTGTATGTTTCTGTGCATGCTCTTTACACAGTTGTAAGATGTCATTGTAGTAAACTTCTGTACTTGTCAACTTTCAATAAAGCATATAAACTGTTGTTTAAAAAATAATCTAATGAACTGAATTCTGAGCTGTTATAAAACGTTGAGGGAGTACAGAGTAATAAGGAACAGGAAAGCTCTAAAAGCCCCAAGAAGAAATGTTAAACCTAAATGACTAAGGGAAGATTTAAAAAGTAGAAAAATTTAAATAATGATAGATTATGATTTATCTCTAATTGTATTTGTTTTGAGACAGGGTCTTATTTGTAGCCCAGACTGGCCTGGAACTTTCAATCTCTCTGCTTCTGCAGTGCTGGGATTACTGGTGTGCACTACATCTGGCTTCCCTTTGATTAAATTTGTAATGTTTAAATGGTGTGAACAATGTTAAGAGAAAACTTGCATTTATTTTTGGTGGGACTGAGTTTAGAACTCAGGGCTTTCACTTGCTAGTGCCACATGGCTCTATCTCTTGAGTCACCCTGCCAGTCATTTTGCTCTGGTTATTTTGGAGATATGTGTGTGTGGGGTCTCCTGAACTATTTGCCCCAGCTGACCTCGATATGCAGTTCTCTTGATCTTAGCCTCCCAAGTACCTAGGTAGGATAAAAGGTATGAGCCACCAGAACCTGGCATGCTAAAAGCAAGTCTATATTTTAATCCCTGCTGTTATTTCATGAATTAGCACAATTCTACCTGGCAAACAACTCAAACCTTCGTTATGAGTGGCCCACGTGCTTTTATCAGGTTAATCTGTTCGTGGCCAGGGATGAAGATATACATAGACCCCAGGAGAATGATTATACACATTAGACCGCAGGAGGGTGACAGATCTGACCCACATTCTCCATGGCAACTGGCCAGGTCAGTACCTGCACGATGACTGCCAGTGATCCCCTTTGCCCTTTCCCAAGTCAGTAACCTCTAATCAGAAAATTAAGGATGGCAGTGGCTTGCTGTAGGGGTCTGAATAAACCTCTGCTATGCCCACTTGCAAGGTCTACTTCTGTAACATGCAACTTCTGAATGGGTATTTTTTGGAGCAAGACTAGAGAAACTCGCAGGTAAGCGGGGCCTACGTATTAAAACACATTTAAGTTGGTCTTGCCAAGTAAAAAGCAGCAGAGCAGAAGTTACTAGTGTGGAGTGACTATGGCTATGTTAAAACCAGAAATAAAAGTAAACCTTAAGAACCATGTCCTGAAGAACGGTGGCTAGAATTCTGCTACTGGGGGGGGGGTGTCTATTCTCCCCACAACCTGTAAAACCTGCCACCTCCTCCCCAGGGAGCTTTACCCTGGATCTTGGCTTGGGCCGTTCGTTTATTCGTTGCAAACCGCTGGCACATTCTTTTCTAAGCTTGAAATGACTTTTCTTAAGATTAATCAAGGATGTCTAAGCACCTACTTCCAACCTTTCCCTCCAAGTAAACTCAAGTTATTTTCATTTCTGGGGCTTGTGTCCCCCAAATCATTTCTTTTTGCCCATATCGTTAATTCCATTCCTGTTGCTTAAGACTTCTGGGGGGCTTTATTTTCTCTCAGATAGTTCATTTTCTTTCAACTCATAGCTATGAGGCTATCACTGTTATCAATCTTCTGAGTTATAACTCAGAAGGCCCAGGATAGGGACTCACTGGTGACCAGGATGTGGATTATGAACCAGGTTAATGTGTGTTCCCTAAGTACTCTGTACTAGGCCAAAAGCACCATTCTAAGTCTTCATGAAAACACCTTCCCCCCAAAAAAAACCTAACAAAAAAACCCTTCCGTTTTCCACTGCTTCTCGGCTTTGTAATTTCTAAAATTTTCCTTCTGTAGTCTTTCATCAAGAGGAATTTTAATTTAGTGCTCCTCCCCCTGGGAAAATAGTTGGGTTTTACTCCACCCCACTTCTAATCTTTTTTTCAAACAGGAACTGTTAATCCAGGTTGACCCTGAGCTCACAATCCTCCAGGCTCAGCTTTCCTGGTGTCTGAAATTAAGAGGCACACCACTGTACCTAGTCTTTGTCCTTTAATTTTTTTTTTTTTTTTAACTTTCGATCCTTCTGCTTCAGCATCCAAGTGCTGGGATTACAGATGTGTAACCACCAAGCCCAGCTTGTCTTTTATAAATTTGATCATATATACTTCCTCTTCTCCTTGAGTGAATGTACACTCTAAAATGTTAACTGTTTAAAGCTTTAGAGTCTCTGAGACTGGGCCTGTACATCAGGGATTCTGAAGCTATCATAAAGGGTACTGGAGCCCAGTGGATCTTCAGTCACCATTTCCCAGTCTGCACCCATTCTGTATAGTTACCATCAAATACCTACTGGGGACTACAGAACCCAGAAGAATGCAGTCAAAGAGATTTGCTACAAGCAGTGGGGAAGTGACTATCACAGTGATTTTATGCACTTCATTGCTCTAAATCTCAACACACAGGCTACTCCCAAGGCCCTCCAAGGTAAACCTTACCATAAGTGTCAGTAAGTTATTTGTTCCACATGGTAGCTCTTATAAATTAAATTCACCAGTAAGGACTGGTGGTGTGGCTCAAGCGATAGATCGCCTTCTATACAAGTACAAAGTCCTGAGTCCAAACCACAGTCCCAACACTTGGGAGGTTGAGGTAGGAGGACCGAGTGTTTGAGGCCAGCCTGGGCTATAAAGCAAGACCCTGTCCCTCCCATTCCTCAAAAAACCCCAAATAAAACCTTTCCTCTATCTCAACCCAACCTCTTCCTAAAACACCCAAATAAAATAAAAGATGGTGTCTGCCAAAGCTATTGATTCCTATAAATTCATTTTATAATCTGCCACCTTCCTGAACACACATTTCATAGTACTTCAGAAAGTTCATTTTGAAAAAGGTGGGTAGTAAAGTTACAAATACTTCCAGTATTATCTCATTTTTTTAAAACAATGTATGTTTTGCCTAAAGAATCCATCAGCATTGCAGCCTGTGTTGTAGCAAACCATTTGTGTACCATGAGAACTATTATTTATTTAGTACTGGGGTTTGAAATCAGGGCTTCACACTTGCTAGGCAGTCACTGTACTGCTTCAGCCACATCTCCAGATTAAGAACTAAGTTTCAATAGGAAGCTGAAAACACTCATTTCACAAGGCAATACTGAAAAATAATTTCAACATTTTTTGTAGAACCAATTTTGGCAACTTTCACTTTTTTCTGAAATCTATCCATTATTTAATCATTCCTACTCCGTATGCAATTACTGTGTCCCTATGCTGGGTCAAGAATTGCATCAGGAGCTGGGTGCCAGTGGCTCATGCCTGTAATCCTAGCTACTCTGGAGGCAGAGACCAGGATCAGCCCAGGAAAATAGTTTGAGACACCTTATCTCGAAAATACACTTCACAAAAAATGGTTGGTGGATTGGCTCAAGATGTAGGCCCTGAGTTCAAGTCCCAGTACCACAAAAAAAACAAAACAAAAAAAGAACTGGATCAGAAAGCGGTGACACAGGAGGGAGACAGATGTTTCAATTTTATGAATATTATCATGGGCAGCACCTTTAAAACTAATATAAAATTCAAAAGGTAAGGAAAGGAGACCCAGAAAAAAGAAAATCATCTTCCCACCCAATTAATATATCCTTTCAGTAAGAACAACTGACATATAACAATATTTGTTTATGCTTGTATTTATGTTAAATCACGTATATATTTAAAACCACACTGATACTTTGAACGGGCAAGGGAGCAAGATTTTTTTCTCTCACTCCTTGGTTATAACTGGATTTAACTGGGCTTAACTGGAGGCAACTGGAGATTTTAGAAAAGATATAGGATATAGGACAGACAGAAATTTGGGGTCAGGTGTGTTGTATGCTTGGCTGGAAACACACAACCCTCATTGCTTCTTTTCTCTTTCTTGATTCTTTAAGGCCTTGTTTCTTGCAGTTCTTTAAAACCTTGCTTAAAACCTCTTTCCTCAGGCTCCCACTGTCCCATGTTTGCTCTTAGCTTATCTGCTCTTAGTCTTTTGCCTCCAGGCTTGCACTACTCCATCTCTCTTTAGCTAAAGCCTCAGCACTACAAATTTGCAAACAGCTGCACTTACAACCTGCATATGCATAACTCTTAAAGCCTTGGTCCTTAGACTTGCACTGTGTACTGTCCCATGTTCCCTTTGGCTTTTCTTTAGGTTTAGCTTTCTTAAGGCCTATGTATGAAGTTCTTTCTCAGCTTTGCTTTCTGGAGCCTATGTTAAAGGTCTTGGTGCAGACTTTCTATCAAACACTCTTTAGCATTTTCCCTGCAGCAATTTTTCCCTTCAATAAGTCTTTTCCCTTCCAAAAGCTTCCCACACCAAAAAGCCCAAAGTAAAGCCCCACTTCCTCCTTCAGGGGTCTTTTATAGCAGCAAACAGGGTGGAGCCACTGGGAGGGGTGTGAAATTGTAACAGGAGACCGCCTTCCTGCTTCTCTGAACACAGTTTAGGAGACTCAGCTGTTCTGCCTTTCCCTGTTTTCAGGCGAGGGCTGTGCCAAGCTCCGCCTAGAGGTAAAAGCAGTTAACTGCATCTTGCCTTGCTGTATCCAGTTCTCATATGCTAAAATCCGTTCCCCACCATATTTCATATCAATAGATAAAGAGCTGTCCTATTCTTTGTATGCAAAGCACTAAATATTTTATTTCATATCAATAAAAAAAGAGCTAGCCCATTCTTTGAATACAAAGAACTAATAAATCAGTCACATGCATTGCTGAATGTGTGTCCGCACCCCCTCAATTGGTTTTATCTTGCTTTGTGTATGTGTGTGTGTTACTGGGAACTGAACACAGCTTCATATTAGACAAACATTCAACCACTGAGCTATATCACCAGCCCTTTAACTTGCTTTTTATTTTCTACTTGATCAGTTTTTGCATTTTTGTCTACCTAAAAGCTTTTGCAATCTTTTTTCTTCCCCTTTTCTAACTCATTTCTTTTAAAAAAAAATTATTTTTCCCCTTTCCATACGACTTTTTGAGGAACCCTCTTCAAAAAAATGTGTGCTTCAAAAGTTTAGTTCAGCAAAGCATGGGTGGCTCACACCTGTAATTCTAGCTACTCAGGAGGCAGAGATCAGAAGGATCAAGGTTCGAAGCAGCCCCAGGCAAACAGTTCTCAAGATCCTATCTTGAAAAAACCCATCACAAAAAAATACTGGTGAACTGGCTCAAGCAGTAAGAGCACCTAATTAGCAAGGGTGAGGCCATGAGTTCAAACCCCAATGCTGCCAAAAAAAAAAAAAAAAAAAAAAGAGAGAGAGAAAAGTTTACCTCATTTTCCTTCCTAATTAATAACTAAGGCATTCTAGGCTTTGCAATAAGCCTAGGTACTAAGCCTAGGTGTCAGTGAGTGGAATCCAGGTAAAAGAATCAAAATATACATAGGTCCTATAGAGCAAACAGATTTGAGAGATGAGAATGTAATGTTTTTGAAATCATGCAATCACATTCTGTTAGACCGGATTCTGGCTACAATGTTTGGTAGTCATCAAGATTCTGGACTCTCTAATCCAATTCCCAAGGATGTGAGCCTCTGAGTTCTCTGTAGTCCTATCCATCAAAAGAGTTCCCTTTACACCCTTTACCCAGTCTCAAAGCCTGGCCCTGTCTTGAAAGAAACTTTGGAGACACAGCCTTGTCTCGTACAATTTCTTCAGCTATTTCTCACTCATAGTTTACTGCGTTCCTAGTTATTCAGTTATTGTGCTAACAAATGGGGATGTACAGGACTGGGAAAAAAAGGATGCCTGTTCTTACACACATTATTTAATATTTGTTTTGTACATTCAGGATAAGTAGTGGAACAAATTAGAAAAAATAGACTTATTTCACTACAATTATGTATTCATGTTAGCTAAATTTTACTTAGGGTTGGTTTTCTGGAAGACATCTGAAATAAAAGGAAGAGAAATTCTGCTTTTAATATCCAGTGGGATTCTTTTCAGTACATTTTGTCAATTGTCAAGTATGTAGGAGCTAAGGCTGATAACTTGCCTTCACATTTAATTCAAAGTGTCCTGGGCCATATGAGTCCTCTGATAAGAAAACAGTGAGGACTCCTACTGAAGGCTTTCCCACGTTCACAGGGCTCTTTGTTAGTTAGTACTGTGAAATTAGAAGTCTTCCTAGCAGTGATCAACATGAATTCTGTGATGCTGGGTAAGAGAGCTACATATGAATCTATCACAGCAATTACATTCTCACGGTTTCAGATCTATGATGTAATTATTTCATCTAAGACCATTTTCAAATTAAAAAACCAGAATTTTTCTGTTCAGTATGAATTCTCTCAAGGTAAGACTGCTTTAGGCCAGAAGAGTTTCCTCCTAAAATCATATTCCTGCAATTTTTTCTTTGTATGAGTTCTCAGATACTGAAAAACTGACAAAAAGACTTCTTTCATCAGGTCTTTACAGATTAATATGTTATGTGAGCCTTCTCTTAGTTAAGATGTAAAGTGAGCTGAGATTGGGCTTTGTCACACTAAACACATTTATTCTGCCTTGTTTTTTGATAAGTGGTTTTACCATAAAACAACTGCATTTTATCTATTTCCTATGTGTATGTTCCTCCATATGTATTCATTCTATATTCAATGGGAATCCTCTCAGGTTAATAAGGGATGAAATCCAGATTAGTATTTGTCTTTTTTCCTCCTTAAATACATTACGTATATTTGTATTTATAGATACATACATAGCAAATTTGTTTGGCTCTGTTTGAAAGAGCCGTCACATTCATTGGCAGGGCTATTTCCTGCTTAATTTTTTAGGCTGAAAATATCAAGGGCTAGGGCAGTGGCTCAAGGACGTAGAGATCCTACCTAGCAAGTGCAAGTACCTGAGTTCAAACCCAAGTACCACCAAAAAGAATAAGAATAGAAAAAGAAAACACCATGGTTCTGCAGGTTGTCCCATGATCATTCCTTATTCAGTTGTCTCTTTTCTGAACTGCTCTCCTAACTATTAGTTTACTTTCAAGATTTTTAACCTAGAGCCATACCCATGGCAATGCTTCCTTTTGGAGCTCTTCTCCCCCACTTCTTTGGTCTCATGAGATGTGATCTTGCTATGTACTCAAGATGGATGGAACTCACGATGTAGCCGAGGCTACCTTGGAACTTTGTGATATTCTTCCCTCAGCCTTCCACTTGTTGGGATTATAGGCATGTGCCACCATGTCTAGCTATAGCAATACTTTCTTGAATAGACACTGTCAATTCCACTGTCAAATCCTGAAGTTCAAGATTTGAGTACCACCTAATTTATTTCCCCATATTATTATTATTTGGTGGGACTAGGGCTTGAACTCAAGGCTTTGTGCTTAAAAGTAGGTGTGGTGTTGGAGTGGCTCAGTGGTAGAGTGCCTGCCTAGCAAGCAAGAGGCACTGAGTTCAAACCCCAGTACTGACAAAAAAAGAAAGAAAGATGCCCTACAAGCCTTTTTGGATGACTCCATGGATTCCAGCCATTTGTATTTCATTAACAGAGCCAGTAAAAACAGGAAAATTAAAACTACTGAGTTTTCACTCCTGAAAATATTCTACGCTTTTACCAGACTTTTCCATCTAATTGATTATTGCCAAAAATATAGAAGCAATTTTTCTATGTTACATATTTTTAAACCAAAACACTTATATTTTAACACATACAAAAGGAATGCATGCCTGGGGCTACAGCTCTGTGATAGAGCACTTGCCTGGCTGGCATGCGCAAGACCCTCAGTTCACTCCCCAGCACTGCAAAAAGAGTGCAAGTAGTAAATACACAGGTTACAAACAACAATCACAAGAGGGGATAGGATGTGGTTGAAGTGGAAATGTGTATGCACCTAGCAGGTGCAAGACCCTGTGACAAAGAACAGTCACAGGAAATGCCTCAAAGTCTTCCTTTACCTGTGAGGAATTCTCAGTGGCTTTTCTATTTTCCCCCTCAGGCAATTACTTACCTAACTCCAATGAGGCTATTTAGTCAACCATACCCCTGCTCTTTTCCAACTGTGCTGCAACTCTCTCAGGTTAGGTATTACTACTTCTCCCTTGGATGCTACTGCTTCTTCCTGCCTGCCTATCACAGCTTTCTTCACAAACCACACTGAGTGAGCTGGGTAGCCAGTCACACCCCTGCTCAAACTCCCCTCACAGCTAAAGAGGCTGTGCATGCTCTGCCAATGTAACTTGCATACCTTTATACCTACTCTTAGCCTACTGGGTTATTTGTTTCCTGACTGTGCCAAGCTGTTTCTTACCCCAAATGGTGTCTGTGCTTAGAAGCTATTCTCAGCACCACTCTTAACGTTTACAGACTTTCCTGTCTTAAGGAATCTGCACCATCTCACCCCCACAGTGCCCCCACTATTTTTCCTAGAGCAATTCTTCACCCCCACACCCCATTTAACCATGCTCTTCTCAGTTCCTCCATAAATATCACTGCATGTGCATGACCTGTTTGTAGGCAATAAGCTATTAGACTCTGAGATCTATGGCAACAGGGATTATGCTAGGGTTTTCGTTTACTGCCCAACTTTTTAGTACACTGCATGAGACAGAAGAGATTCTTGGTAAATATTTGTGAAGTGTGAGAAAAGAAGTTAGGGGAAGGAAGACCTCTCATAAAGGACTTTCATAAAGGATAGAGGGGAGATGATCCCATCACCTCAGGGCCAGCCTCTGAGATAACTTCCTGGTCAGCCTCCCTTCATATAGTTTCTGGCCCACATACTCCACCCTTCTTCTGTCCTGTGAGGCCAGCGCACCTCAGATGTACAGAACCATAGGTGTCCACAGGCCACAACTCCTCAATCCCTGCACTACATTCAGGGAACTACAAGGTTATGAAGAGGTGCATGTCCCAGAGGTTTGCCCATGTGGGACTGGTACTTGAGCTCAAGAGAGGATGAGACATAAAGCTGTCAAAGACAGATAACATTCAGATCATAAAGAAAAGAAGGGACATGGGTAGATTGGAATAGTGGGGTAGAAACCACCATAGGCAGACACACAGTGCTTGCACTGTTGGGTGTCTTGCAGGGAAGGTATGATTTCATGACCTATGTTGACAGAAAGATTTCCAAAGAAGGGAATGGGAAGGAGGGCTCTGAACATAGAAAAGAAAATCAGGAAACAACATCAAGCTGTAATGTGGAGAAAGCAGAAATTGGGTACAAAAAAGGTGGCACAGTCACAGACTCCACTCCCTGCATGATGTCACAAACAGGTCATCATCAAAGACAGGTACCAGGTGGAGATTTCACAGCTGAACACTGCCAGAAGAGGGTGGCTGCAATGTCACTTACCAGAGCAGAGACCAAGGTAAAGCAGAAGCATCTAGTATGCTTTATAGCCGACACACTGATAGAAGAGTTAATAAAGAGGGCAAAGACAAAAATAAATCTACCTTCCTAACCTATTTTGTGAATGTTGACACAAAATTAGTCATTGGGCTCTAGCAGAACATTAAAACAAGGCATTTCTGCATCTACCATATCACCATTTGAATTATTCAAAGGTGAAAATACTATGACTACCTTGGAAGGCTCTGGAAGGGAAAATGGGAGTGTTCCTTATTTTCACTCATTAGAAAGGGCTAAATGACTATTTCTTCATCTAAATAAGAAATGATATGAAACAAAGCAGAATCCAGCATCATGCTCATCAAAACCAAGAAACTTTCTCATTTAAGTCAGACCAGACACACACTCTTCATATTCAATATGCTTTAGAAGTAATGATGGCTGTCCAAAGGAATTAAGAAATTAATATAACTGCCTCCTACTTTATACTTGCTAGTGACTTTGTACCAGGAAATTTAATGAAAACCTAACACAATTGTTACAAATAAGAAAATTTTGCCTCTGGAACAACTGTGCAAGATTTGCGACAGAATAAACCAGATAAGAGAACAGCAATAGTGTATATGTAATGTTTACTCTGACAGGCTTTCCTCAATCCAGAGAAGCTGATGGTAAGTGTGGACTTGGAGAGCAAGATTGGAAAAGCCATCTAAGAATTTATTTTAACTGTAGGGGACTAACGTTTATCCAAGCTCATAATAAAGCAAAACAATTAGAGTGATATGATGATCCTTAGACAGAAAGATCAAGAGTGATATGATGATCCTTAGACAGAAAGATCAAAGAAGAGCAAAGGAAAATCCAGAAAGCGGTCTGTGCACTATCACCAAAGGATATTTAGTTCACACAAAGATGGTGCTTCCAATAAACAGAACTCAGAATGTAGTGGTAAAAGAACTTGTGTCCCACATCACACGTAAGAGGAAACTCCAGGTAAACTGCACCAAGTGAAAAACAAATATAAAAATGCTTGAATACATGAAAATATTTTGACAATGTGCCTACATAATAATGAAAAAAACCCCCAAAAAACGGGATTTAGGCACAATGGCTCAAGCCTGAAACCTACTGGAAGGTGGAGAATGAGAGGACGGAGGCTCCAGGTCAGCTGATGAGGCCCGATCTCAATAGGTGGGCATTATAGGCACACCTGTCAACCCAGCTGTGTGTGTGGGGGGGTGGGGAGCTGGAACATAAATACAAGGATCTTAGTCCAGGATAGGCATAAAGCAAAACCCTATCTCAAAAATAACTAAAGTAGTCAGGGGTCATGCCTGTAACCCTAGCTACTCAGGAGGCAGAGATCAGGATGATCTCGGTTCAAAACCAACCTGGGCAAATAGTTAGTGAGACCCTATCTTGAAAAAACCCATCTCAAAAAAAGGGCTGGTGGAGTGGCTCAAGATGTAGGCCCTGAGTTCAAACCACAGTACCGAAAAAAAAAACTAAAGTAAAATGTCTGCTTAGCATGTGCAAGGCCCTCAGTTCAATCACCAGCATCACCAAAATATAAATAAAGACAGACTTGAAAAGAAAAATATCTTTAAACTATAAAACTTCTGAGGCCTATGGACATTGTTCAAGTAATAAGAGTGCCTGCCTTGCAAGTTCAAGGCCCTGAGTTCAAACCCAAGTACACCTACCCCCCATAAAAGAAAAAACCCAAAACAAAAAAAATCTCTATATAAAGACTGATAAAAATAGAAGATAAATGTTGGTCTGAGACACATCATTTCAATATTAACATCCAAAATAGTATACCCACAAATATAAAAACAGATCCACAGCACAACAGCAGGGAAAATATATGAATTCACACGCACACACAAAAATTACAAATGCCTAGGGGTGTAGAGGACTTGCCTAGCAAGCGTGAGGCCCTGGGTTCAGTCCCCAACACCACAAAACTGCATACCACAACACAGCAAAATGGTCCATTTTGTCAGTTATGAAAAAAATGTGAGCTAAACTGAACATACTCCCTTTTGCCCATCAGATATGCAAATTTTAAAAAGGTCATTATAGCCAAGCACTGGTGACTCATATCTGTAATACTAGCTACTCCAGAGACAAAGATCAGGAGGATCACAGTCTCCATTTGCGAGAGATATCAAGAAAATACGCAACACGAAAAAGGGCTGGGGAGGTGGTTCAAGTGGTGAAGTGCCTGCCTAGCAAGTGTGAGAGTGAGCTCTGAGTTCAAACCAAAGTACTGCCAAAAAAAAAAAGGGGGGGGGAGTGCAATACAAATTGCTGATGATGAAAGAGAAAAGAGCTCTTATGTATTCAAATAGCTACATGTATTTTAAAGGAGTTAGAGAGTTCTTTGTTGGTGCTAGATTTTTAGCTTACATCTTGGTTGATTCTATTTCTAGAAATTCAATCTACAGAAAATCCAATTGGTTATTTGCAGAAAAATGTATACAAGGAAGTTCTCTGCAGTAATTTGAATATCGAACAAGACAGAAAAAATCTGGGCTGGTGGAATGGTTCAAGTGGTAGTGCACCTGCCAAGCAAGCGTGAGGTCCTAAGTTCAAACACCAGTACTGCAAAAAAAAAAAAAAAAAAAGACAGGAAAAAATCAAATGTGGGTTACATTGAAGCTATTAAAATGTACGATTTGGACCTGTCTATATTGAGTATGTATATTTACATACACACATGTAAACAGATATAAAAAAAGGAGTCTGGCTGGAGACACACATAGATTGTAAGTGACTGCATAAGGAGAAAGCAGAAGAGTGCAGAATTGGAACCTCTGTTGCAAACATGTAAACCTTCTGCCACTAGCAACAGGTAACTTCCAACCAAGCACATCACTGATTGAAGCCAGAAGAAAAGCTGGGAGTTATTGTCATCATAGCACTTCACCTGGGTTATCACACTCACCACTCTTTTCTAAGACACCAGTCTCTGACTAACCAGTTAGCCCATCCCCTGTGGGAATTCCCACATGCTTGGTTCTCACCTGCAAAAGTATCTTGAAGACTTTTTCTCTCCATCGGCCAGAAGTCTTCTGCCTCCTCTAATTGAGATACCACATCTGGTTTGGAAAGCTGAAGTTCTGCTCAAGGGAAAAGAGATAGGGCTTGGGGAGTCTGTGTCCAGAGAAAACACTGTCTTGTTATAACACACTGTCCCTGACTTCTTCCCTGATAGGGCATGACATGACTCTGGGACTAGGTCAGTGACAACCACCATATTCATCCCTTTTTGTCAGACTTCTTGAATTCTCTTGCCATTAGAAGTGGGGAGGGGAGAGGTCTTTCTGGCCAGCAAGACACAAAGGGAGACTGGTCAGTTGAGGGACCTTCTAGGAAAGCTTTTGCTTTCTTGGTAAATGTGACAGCTGTGAAAGAGCTGGTCAAGAGTGTCCCCTTTGCTTGTTTCTGCTTTGAGCAGACAGAAGCAATAACCAGCCAGAAGACAGAAAGGTTCTAAAGAACAAGAGATGGAAGGGATCAGGATCTTTGATGATACTCATGAGCTGTTGGACAGACATGTCACCTGGAACTGCTACAAAAACAACAACATCCAGTACTGCAGGTGAAAACAACCATGACAGACTCTCTGTGGTATTCAGAGGCTCTGAGGTAGGGACTGGGTGAAGCTTCAGAAGTCATAGTGAAGGTGCCTTTCTCCTGTGAGTATAAAGAAAAGCACTCTTTCTCAGACTCCCAGGGTCTTAACACTTCCACTCTAATCCCTGCAGCCTGAACCCAAGCAGACACACACTGCATATGCACCACATTCGATGACAAAGCAGAGGTTTTCTTCTCTTTTTTTTTTTTTTTTTGAGATAGGGTCTCACTCTGACCAGGCTGGCCTGGAATTTGCACTACTTCCCCCGTGCTGGGATCACAGGAGTATGCTGCTACACCCACCCAAAGCACAGATTTTTACTGACATGAAGGGCAGCCTTACCCACTGAGACCAGGCTCCTATAGTTCTCCAGCATCGCTTCCCTGTATAGGGACTTCTGTGGGAGATCCAGCAGTTCCCACTCTTCTGGGGTAAAAGTCAATGCAATATCTTCAAAGGTCACTGGTTCCTAAAACCCACAGGATCCTGTTCAGCCAGAGCAGATACTCCTTCATGGTGACAGGGAGAGGAGACTGACCAAAATAATCTGAGAGGACTGCCTCATCTTTGTCTTTGCCTTGAGCAAATCCAAGCCTGACCCAATTTAGGTCACAGTAAGAAGGACAATTGAGACCTCTGGTCTATGAAAACCTGTCCATTTAATAATATGGGGACGTGACTCTGAGGTTGGTATGTATGCCTCCTGGGGAAGTCCCTGGGCTGATTCAGCACACCCAAGCGTTCTGCCCCACCTTGTGGCCGCTGTTGGTTTTTACATCATTAAATTACCAGGGGATCCATCTCCAACTTTTTTCTGTTAGTCTATTCAACTGTTACTTTTTATTTTATTTTTTGGCGATACTGGGGTTGAACTCAGAGATTCATACTTGCTAGGCATTGCTTGAGCCACACCTGCAGCCTCCATGCTACCTTCTGGTTGATAAAACCTAATCATGACCTGATACCTGCTTAAAACTTGTCAATTCCTTCCCCCCAGCTTAAAGGATACTCGAGGAGCCTCAACCTGACCCTCAGAATCCCCCACAATTTAGCCTCTTTTTTAAGCATCGCCCTTTTTTGGAAAGCGAAGCAGTTCCTCTTAGGCAGGGTCTCTCCTGCCCTGGCCGGCTCTCCCTTCCTGGGGTGCACCAGGGGCTTGGTGGGCAGTTGAGAGAAGGTAGTGTCCCACTACCAGCCGCCCCCCCTCGGGGGCTGAAAGCCGCCTCTACTCACACAGGACCAGGCCTTCGGAAACCTGGAGGCCATACTTTTCTTCTCAAAGTCTTTCTCCTGAGTGGGCAGAATCCTGAGAAAAACCGAAGTTGGGAGGGGACAGGAAGGGCTCCCCCGCCTCTGCCCAAAAGTACTCCTTCAGCGGACGTGACAAGTTCACCCCCACATCGGAAAACACCCAGCCAGTCGTCTCCCCCCCCCCCAACACCGAGAGGATCGGGCCCACCCCTAACCAAGAAGAGACGAAACCCTCTTCCAACTTTCCCCAATTTCCGCGGTCGTCGGCTCTCTCCACCCCCGCACCACGCCCGTAACACGTTGTCTCTCTCGGGTTCTGGGTCCATGAACACACCACCCCTTCCCGGTTCCGTGGCAGTAGGACTACAGGCAAAGGCGGCTCTGGGCCCCTAGGTGCACCCACCCCCGACGTAAGCGACATTCGCGCCACACTCACCCAGCGCGCGCCGAGCAATGGCGCCCGTCGATCCGCGGCGAAGTGCGTCAGCGCTTCACACTGGACTACAACTCCCAGACGCCCCCGCGGCGCGCCCCAAGCGGCCGCACCCAAGCGGTGGCCATGTTGACTCGCCTGTCTGGGTGGTGGGCGAAACCGAGGTCTACAAGAAGTGTGCTTTCGTCGGCGTCCGGTGGATCAGGGGAAGGTTTCTAGCGAAGGATAGTAGGCGTTGGGGGTCCCAGGACTTCCGTGGGCAGCGACCCTGACCGGAAGAGAGTCGTTGGACGGACCGGAAGTTGAAGGGAAAGGATAACTGGTAGTGCAGGAGTGCGTTAGGCCAGGTGGAGGGCGTGGCTTTGGGGAAGCAGGAAGGGCGGACAGGGCGGGAACTGCGCGGGCGGGACTAGCTGGCTGAGTACTCAGTTTTAGACGAGTGGGGCGGGGACCGTGAGGGTGGAAAGCGTGTGAGAGGCGGAACCAAAGTCCACCCTAGTTACCCGAGGAGGAGGAGCTAAAGGTCGCCCACGTCCAACGGGCAGGGAGAAAGGGCAGAGGTGGTAGGGCAGGAACTATACAAGACTCGGAACTAAAGGTCAGCCCACGTTTCTGGGCGAAGACGGGCGAGTGGGCAAGTCCGGATGTGCAGAGTGGGCGGAGCTAAATGTCCGTACTGAGTTTGGCAGATGAGTATGCTTGGTGGACTGGAAGTATGCAGGGGGTGAGGTAAAACGTCCACCCTAGTGGTGGAGGGCAGAAGGGATTCAGTTTTCTCCAAATCACAGGGAGGCTGAAGGTTTGGAGAGAGAAGCAGGGCTGATTGTACCCCAGGATAGGGGAGGAGGAGTGGCCTAGGCAGGATCCTCTACCAGTATTTTTGAGTCACTTCCATCCCACCCAGTGTCCTTTGATCAATTTGCTTTTGAGGGCTGACATGCCCATGTCCAGGAAAGAGAAGTTGAAATCATCCACTGATGAGAACTTGATACCTGCTCATCTTCCTTGGCAGTACAGAACAAGAAAGTATTCTGTCTTCCTCACCGCTATCTGGTGTTCTCTTGCCAATTATCTTGACTTTCTTGGGTCCCAGGTCCTGATGTGTTTTGTTTTGTTTTTTTGCGGTTACTGGGGTTTGAACTCAGGACCTCACACTTGCTAGGCAGGTGCTTTACCACTTGATCCATTCCTCCACTCGGTCTTCTTTCAAGCCCAGGGCCTGGTGTGGTCTTGTCTTACTTGGTGCCCAAACTTTACTACATTATTGCTTCTTTAGGCTCAGAACTCACCGATCTATCTTCATCAGGCTGAGGGCCTAATATACTCTCCATTTCTTTGGTGTTTCCAGATAAAATCTCAGCAGTCCTGTACCTCCTTGTGATCTGGTCACTGCCTGCTAACCTGGTTCCAGAAGGGTGTTCATTTTTATGGGCATGGTGTAAAGGATTCACTCAAATTACATATTGTTAATCCTGATTGTTGTTACAATTAGTAATCTGTTCATCTTTACATATTAATTTTTACTCATTGAACAAGGGCCTCTTATACTGCTAGTATTTTCTTGGCTATTATGGATGGAATACCATCCCTGTTGAATAAGTAATTTTGTCTCTTCCTTTTTCATACTTTGAAAATAATGCTGTATAGTTGTGGCTACGCTTACAGGCTATTACATGACAGCATCATGTTAGGAATGTTTACTAACATTCTTGTTTTGAATGTGAGTGGTGATTCAACTAGTCATTCACCCTCAAGCTTGGTGGAGGGCTTTAACATTTCAAGGAAGGAAGTCCACGTGGAAGTGATTTTAATTTGTTTGTATTGTGCAGGATAAAAATAGGATTTTTTGGCTAAAAGTTTTAAGTGAGCATATTATGAAAGTCATCTTAGAGTAACTTTATAACTGCATAAAATGAGCATGGTATTTAGTGTAATTTGTTTGAGAAAGCATGATTTCTGAACAATTATTAATACACATGTAAAATATAAAAAAAATGTTATGCATCCTTTATCTTTTTAGAGGGATATAATACAGAGCTCAAATTCCTTGTTGAAAATCTTAAGTACCAGACTGGGCACCAGTGGATCACACCTGTAATGTTAGCTGCTTGGGCAGGTGGGATCAGGAGCATCGCTGTTTAAAGCCAGACCAAGCAAATAGTTTGGGAGATCCTATTTTGAAAACACCCAACACAATAAAGGGCTGGTACAGCGGCTGCCTAGCAAGTTTGAAACCCAGAATTCAAACCTCAGTACTGCAAAAACAAACAAAAAACTTGTTTTCTGATCTAAAATCAAGGTGTCAGCATGATGGCATTTCTTCTGGGGGATTTAGGAGAGAATCTATTTCACTGCCTTTTTCAGCTTCTTAGAGGCTCATGATCTCTTTTTCTTTGAATCCAGCAGGGTAACATTTTCCAATATCGAACTCTGACTTTTGCCTCCTGTTATACAGGACTCTTGTTATAACATTGGGCCTGTTATAAGTAATCCAGGATAATCTCCCCATCTCAAGACCCTGTAAACTCCCTTTTGCCATGTGAGGGTGACAGACATGGATGTTTCTCTGGAGATTAGGATGATTTTTGGAGGAAGGAGGGGGCATTATTCTGCCTATTCCCGGGAAGGTATAAAGCATTTTCAGAACCCATCTCTGTTGTACACTTCCTCAGACCCCATTAGCCAGAATGGATACACATATCCATAGAGTGGCCAGCATTTTGACATCCATAGGGAAGCCGCACTCTGCTGCACTAAAGGAGGGTAGCATGCTAACCATTGTTGACTAAAGATCAGCTTGGGTGAAGCTCATTGTGTCTCAGAAGTTTCCCCTCAAGTTGAGACCACAAGCCAAATCTGAGGGCACCTGATGCTAGAACTTGCTGTCAGCAGAAATCTGGAACTTAATGAAGTCTCATTATCAGAGAGCAGCCAGGTGATGGGGACCCTAGTTTATTGGGAGTGCTAGAAAGGAAATGTGGCTTTCCATGGAGTATAAGGGGGAAAGTGAAAGCTTTTCCTTGTATTTAGGAAGTAATCAGGCATTTCAAAGGATTTTTATAAAGAAGAGGAAGGGAATTCTTCAGGGTTCATGTGTAAGGCCTTCTCACTCCCCATGAATGTTCCAGGCACCCTTTGGGGAAGCCATGAATGAGGTTGCCTGTCAATCCCCACCCCAGTAGATGGTCCTTAGTGGGCTATTGTCACATGGCCTTATCCTATTCTTATTGCCACAGTGATTAGTCCAGGAACATGTAAGTGCTCTATCCAAGCCAATTAGTGCAAGGTATTCTATCCATGGTGATTGAGTAGAAGTAATGAAAGTAAAGTGGGAGTGAAGCTTGAGATTTTGATTAAGGATTGAGAGTATGGTAGACTGGGAATGGTTCTCAAACAGATCAGGTCCTAATCCCTGGAATCAGTGACTGTTCTGTTACCCTATAATATAAAAGTGATCTTTATATAAAGATCTTGTGATGGGGAGGCTGTCCTAGATTATACATGGAATCACATCTTTATAAGATGGAGGCAGAGAGATCTGACTATATAAATACAGAAAAGGAGGTCATGTGACCAGATCTCCAAAGATTGGAGTTTTGCAGCCATAGCCAAAGAACGACAACTACACAGCTGGAAGTGGCAGGGAATGCGTTCCCTCTTGG
The DNA here is from genome assembly GCF_047511655.1 of Castor canadensis. NCBI lineage: Eukaryota > Metazoa > Chordata > Mammalia > Rodentia > Castoridae > Castor > Castor canadensis. Next base: position 31,833,026 of record NC_133401.1, on the reverse strand, counting down.
AGCCTCAGGGGGAGCAAGCCCTCCTCAGTGTTAATCAGTGATACTGATTTCTTACGGCTTCTAGAACCGCAACACCAAATGTGTCTTAAGATTTATTTTACCTCTTGTTTTTAGACACAAAATGTGTAGTAATCTGTTACAGCTGCCATAGAAAATGAATACAGACAGCAAAGTGAAGTGTCTTGACAGAAACTGAGGAAGCACATTCCATCTCTGTTGTTTGCTAAGTTGCTGTCAAGGGGAGCCAATTAAAGAATAACCAACATTGAGACAGCTGAGTGGAATGATGGAAGGAAACTGAGTATTTGGAGGTACTGTTCAACTGCTGGACCATACTTACTCTAAATCTGACTGTGAGACATGAATGAAGTATTCTCTGATGGCTTAGTCAGTGTAAGAAAACCTCCTGACTCATGCAACAATAATAGAGGGTCCATTTTTGTCTTTGTTTTTGGCTTGAGTCTTTAAAACTGCAGCGTGGACCCTTTCTCCCATCACCTGACATCTAGTGTTAAATGTTTTTAGTTGAAATATAAGCTGGGCCTGGTGTCACACACCTGTAATCCCAGAAGCTGGAATGCTGAGGCACGAGGATTGCAAGTTTGAGGTCAGCCTGGGTTACATAGCAAGAGGCTATAAATAAATAAGTGAACAAAAAATAAATAGAAGTATGATATATATGGTGACAGGCATAAATTTCTAATGTTTCAGAACAATGGATTCTTGTCTACATAAATACCTATGTATCCATCACAAAGGTTAAAACTCTACCATTTCCAAAACCCTTATACCACTTCCTGGACAGTGACAAAGAGATAGTGACCGTCATCTTGATCATCTCCATTAACTCGTTTTTCCTGATCTGGATCTTTAACTTACTGCTTTTATGATTCATCCTAGTTGCTGTTCATTCTCTTTGAGCTGCTGGATTTTGTTCCACTGTGTGGATGTACATTTATTATCAAGTGACTGCTGAGATATACCCAGTTTTTTTTTCTTAAAACTATCCTCCAAGGACATTCTTTTACATGTCTTTTGGGGACATGGGTCACACTTATGTTTTTAGTGATTACTATTATGTTCTCTTGAGGATTTTTCCAGAAACATAGTTTTTCACCCCTTGTAAGCCTGAAAATGTTTACTCCCCCCCATACATGAATATCTTTGTTGGCATTTTGGTTGGAGCTTGTGAGATTTACATCACCCTTGGAGTGTGAACACTTTACCTGGATACTAGATATGCCCTTAAAAGTGTGGAGTTGCACATGACAATTTTTTTGATACTGGGGTTTGAACTCAGGACCTATGCTTTGAACTCAGGGCCACTCCACCAGCCCTTTTTTGTAATGCTTTTTTTATTAATATAGGATCTCAAGAACTATTTTCCCAGGTTAGCTTCAAACCACAATCCTCCTGATCTCTGCCTCCTGAGTAGCTAGGATTACAGGTGTGAGCCACTGGCACACAGCACATGATTCTTTATACTTCTCTTTAAGTAGACAGCACTGTAGTGCTGTTGAGAAAACATTAGGAAGTTAGTGTAAAATTGATTTATTTATGATATGTGGATTATTCAGGAAAATGGATGCAATGCCCTTCATTACTCTTTGATATAGAATATTATAAAATTTTGCATATATTACTTCCATGATGCCTAAACTTGTGTTATCTCTGCATGACTCTTCAAGGTTGGCAGTTTTCTGATTCACAATGATATAAAAATATGTACACACTGTTGTCATTGATAACATTTACATTTGGTTATTTATGGAAATTATTATTTTTTGCAGTACTGGGACTTGAACTCAGGGTGCTCACCTTGAGCCACTCCACCAACTCAATTTTTTTTGTGACAGGGTTTTTTGAGATAGGGTCTTGAGAACTATTTACTGCAGCTGGCTTTGAATTGTGATCCTCCTGATCTCTACCTCCTGAATAGCTAAGATTGCAGGTATAAGCCACTGGTGTGTGGCTTATGGCAATTATTTCAATAAGATATTGGACATAAGAAGCCAAACCTGAGTATCATTAACTGATATTTTTATGGCAGATCAAAGGGATATGGAAAAAAGATTGTAGGAAGCCATGTGCACACAGTCAGTGCATTTAGGTACCATGTTTGTTTATGGGTCATAAATAATCATTGCTTTTTTAAATCAGAATATTATAGTTGTGTGTGTGGGTACATTTTGACATTTTCATAAGTGCTTACAATATATCTTGATTAGATTCACCCTCTCCTTCCTTTATCTCCCCTCTTCCCTTAGAAAAATTTTAACATGTTTCTTTGTTCATCATTCTATTTTCATATGTGAACATAAAATACATCCACCATATTTGTCTTCCTTCACCCTTCCAAGATGGCCTCCCCTCCCACTGATATCCATACCCAGACAGGACCTGTTTTACCTTCCTTTCATTTTTAAGCCATTTTTGTTAGTTTATGGTAGTTATACTGGGGTTTCATTGTGACACTTCCCTATGTACATATATTGTACCCCGAATTATAAGCATGGGTTTTGCCTGCTTTATGGTGTATGTCTGATGTCCAATGATAGGGAATTCCAGCCCATAGTTTTTCTGTGTTGGTAATTTTAATGAGTTTCTATAATCTAAGTGAATTTTCTCTGTAAAATAAAAAGCTACAATAAGATTAACAACATTGACTTCACTCACTGCTGAGTAAAGGAAAACACTTGGGCTTTCTATGTTAATTACATGTACAGGGTTCCCCAGTATGAGTTCTCTGATGTTGCTTCCTAAGGGTTGAGCTATGTCTAAAGCCTTTCCCTGACTACCTCCATTTTTTTCCTTCCCAGTGTGCATTCTGTGTTGCTGAATAAGAGAGGAGCAAAGTGTGAAAGAGTACATTTAGAGGATTTTTCTCCAGTATAAGTACAGAAATATACTAAAATAAATATTTCTCAGGAAAAGTTCTCCCACCTTCAACCCACTTGAAGGGTATGTGTCCTGAGTTACTTATAGTTCAAAGGGGTTTGTGTCTTCTAAGACTTCTCTACATTATTATACTTACATGATTTCTTTCCAGTATGACTTCTCTGCAGTTACAAACTATATAACATGAAGAGATTTTCCAAACTCAGTATGTTTGCAGAATTTGTCACTGGTTTGAGTTCTGTTAAAGACAGCAGGACCTCTGCACATTCCTTACATTTAATTCATACTATTGTGTGAATTATCTGCCATCTACTGAAGTTTATGTTGCCTTTAAATTTTTGTGTCATATATATTATTTTTAAGGCAGAATTTTTTTTTTATTCGTAAGTGGATACAATGTTTGGGTCATTTCTCCCCCCTTCCCCCACCCCCTCCCTTACCCTCTTGCCCCCTTCCTCTCCCCCCCACCCCCTCGATACCCGGCAGAAACTATTTTGCCCTTATCTCTAATTTTGTTGAAGAAAGAGTATAAGCAATAATAGGAAGGACCAAGGGTTTTTGCTAGTTGAGATAAGGACAGCTATATAGGGAGTTGACTCGCATTGATTTCCTGTGCATGTGTATTACCTTCTAGGTTAATTCTTCTTGATCTAACCTTTTCTCTAGTTCCTGGTCTCCTTCTCCTATTGGCCTCAGTTGCTTTAAAGTATCTGTTTAGTTTCTCTGCAATCACATATATTTCATTTATGAGGTTTTTCTTCACTGAACTGTTTGCAGGTTTAAGAAGTTGAGTGCATTGCAAAAAATTTCCATAATTAGTATTTTCGGGGTTTTAACTTCTGAATTTATGGTAATAGTTGTATAATATGTCTTGTATCTCGTTGGTAGGACTATTTTTATAGTGGAAGAAGAATCAGGTTCTAATTAACTTTCTCCCTAAGATTTTTATTCTTGCATTTTTCCCAGAATCAGCCTTTCCACAATCATTAGTTCTTCCCATCTGTTTTGGTCTTTCTATATGTGAGCCTCATGGTCTTGGTGGCACAGACAAGGAGACCTGTGAAGAGAATAGCAATCACTTGGGGAAGTGACACTGAGTATGGAGGGCACAGGTGATCTTTGTCATAAACATTAAGGAAAAGGACCCAATTTTCTTGCATGGTTGAATGTGTGACCTAGGATAAGGGTGCTTGTTTAAAACAATCAAGAATACTACTTTCTATCCTTCCACTGTGCTGACACAGTCACTCATGAGTACTCATTCAAGGGCTTTGTTTTGTCATTTTTTTGGTCACTGTGGAGAATACCTGAAATAAACAAGTTAAGTGTCCAGGAATCAGAGGGGTGGGGTGGGGATGAGAATGAGGGAGGGATAAACTGTACAGTTCAATGTATTCTACACACAGTTCTATAGCCACCAACACAATTAAGAAAGAGAACATTTTCATCCAACTAAAAGTTCCTTGTGTTTCTTTGTAGCTGATTTCCAATCCCTACCCAGGATCCTGGCAACCCAAATCTGCTTTCTGACAGTAGTTTTATCTATTGTAAAATTTCTTGTTATTTCTTGTGTTGTTCAAGATAAAGTAGGGCCTATAGCCTATCTCTTCTACTGACTACAACTGAAATCTCTTGATATAATACAAAGACAACTACAAACTCTGAAAATAAGACAGTATCATTGCAAAGATCTCTGATTTTAATTTAATTAATGATCTGTATTTAATGCATGTGTAGTCTACTGTTTCTCCCAGTTTTGACACAAGAGCAGGTCAAATTCTAGAAACGTGTAATAGGCACAGACAGCAGAACTCGACATCCCTCCTAGAAGCTTTAGTTGACCAAAGAGCTTAAGGGGAATTCTGTTAGTTTTTTTCCATTCTTTTCATCCCCTATATCATATTGAAGACATACCCCATTGCATGAACTGCACAACCACATGGGGCTAAACCCTTGACAGAAACTCTCTCTGAGAACAATAGCCTAGAAAATGGACTGCTGCTGACTGAAGAACATGAGGGAAATACAAATTATCCTTTCTCTTTGTGCCCCTCTTTGGTATTCAGGGTTAGGCTTTTGGAAAGTGATTGAATCATGGGGGTTCTGGCTTCACTAGATTAATCCATTAATGGATTCAAGATTTTAATAGACTATTGGGAGGTGGTAGAACTGTGGAAGTTGGAGCCTAGTTGGGGGATGTAGATCAGTGGGGGGCATGCCCTGAAAAGATATACTTTGTTCCTGGCCCCTTCCTGTACTCTTTCTGTTGTTTGACTGAGGTGAGCAACTTTGCTCCACACCCTTCCACAATGATGTTCTGCCCCCACCATGGCCTGGAAACCAGAGTCGGCCAACTATGGACTGAAACCTCTGAGATCAAGAGCCAAAATAAATCCTCCTTCCTCTAAACTGTTAACTCTCAGGTCTTTGCCAGAGTAGTGAAAATCTGACTAACACAGATAACATACTAAGATGGCAGGTCTAAATTCAATCTTTTGATAATTACAAACAAATGCACAAAACCAAGACCTAACTGTATGCTATCTATAAGGATTCTACTTTATAATGATAGAGGTAAGTTAAAGGAAAGAGTACAGGAAAATATCCATGGCAAATACTAATCAGAAGAAAGCTGCAGTGGCTATGTAATTATCTCAGTAAACTTCAGAGCAAGGAAAGTCGCCAGGCATGAGAAAGGTTATTACATAATTATAAAAGGTCAAGTTCAAGATACACAGATATATATATATATATATATATATATATATATATATCTCCAATGACAGAGCTTTAAGAAAGAGGTAAAAACTGATAGACTTAAAAGAGAAATGCATTCATAATTATAGGTGTAGATACAGAAAACACAAAAAACTATACCAAGGCTGGGATTCTAGCTCAGTTAAAGTAGGTACTTAGCATGTAGGAGGGCCTGGAGATCAATCCCTACCCTCCCCCCGAAAAAAAGCAAACAACCAACATAAAAACCAAACAAGTCCCACTTCTCTCATTTGTGATTCGCCTGTATCCTAAACCTCATTTCTGGTCTCTCATTTCCTTTCCTACACTCTACAAAAACTGAGTCACAATACTGTGTAACCTTGTTTTGCTCAGTGTATGGCAAACTTAGTGTGACCTTTTTCCTGAACGTTAAAAAATTTTAGTTTTACAAAAAAAATTGCAAAAATAGTACTTCCTATACATCTTTCACTAATGTTAACATTTTATATAATTTCCCATATTTGGGAAATTAAAAATTGGCTTAATGCTAATTGAACTAGGAAGCTAGGAAAATAACCATTGGGTCAATTCTAATGACTTAATCACAGACTTTATTTGAATTTACCAGTTTTGACCCTAATATCTCTTTTTGGTTCTAGGAGCCCCACACACATTTGTTTTTCATACCTCCCTAGTCTTCAATCTATAACAGTTACTCAGGCTTTCCTCTTTTTTTTTTTTATTGGAGATTGAACACAGGGCCTCAGGTTTGCAAGCCAGGAGCTCTACCACTTGAACTACACCTCCAGTTTATTTTGCTCTGGATATTTTGGAGATGGGATTTCTGAACTATTTGCCCAGGAAGGCCCTGATCTCTGTCTCCCAAGTGCTAGGATTACAGATGTGAACCAAGTGCCTGGCTTAAGTGATTATTGTTTGTTTTTTTGATGGTACTGGAGATTGAACTCAGGGCCTCAGGCTTGCTAGGGAGCACTCTACCACTTGAGCCACACCCTATCCATTTTACTGTCTTCATCTTTGATACCGTTGGATTGTAGGGCTCAGTTATTTTGTAGGCTATTTGGCAATTTTCACGATTGCAGTAATGTGTTTTTTGAGAAGAATGCCACAAAAGTGGTAGTTTAACACGATGCCTTCCAGGTTTCTCCACTGTTAAAGCTACTTTTTCTTTTTATTAAAAATATGTATCAGCGGAGATTAAGAATCACTTCACCCTTTACCCAGGATGTGCTTGCTGGGTAGCGGGCATATGGGTATTTGTTTCTGTATTTATCTGAAATTTTGTTACTGAAGTGATTGTATTTTATATGCACACGTGCATAAATTGACATTTTCCAAGCACATTTTTTTACTGCTCATTATTGATTTTAGATGTTTATTTTTTTAGCACATTCATTTTTATTAATAATTTCTAGAATCTTTTAAATTGTTTTTCCCCTTTTTGGGTTATTTTTGTCTTTTCTCCTTAATTTCTAGAATACTTAACTGTCCTATTCTAAAAATGCATGGCTTGTTTTATAAATATAATTACATTATTGATAAATAATGAGGGGGTACTTAGTTGAGTTTTAACATTTTTCTCGAAATAAGCAACTACGCTGGAAAAATACTTTGGCAGATTAAACAGTAAATAAAACTAAGGCTCTACAGGAAAAATAAAAATAAAAAAGATGGTCTGGCATTAAAACCACGGGAGAAGGCTGGCATGGGAAGACTTTCGGAGCCCCAAATCGCGACTTGCCTCGGCCACATAGCGAGACGATCCTAAAACAAAAACTCAAGGAGAAACGAAACACTGGCGAGCGTACAAAGACACACAGCTACGGTTAGAAAAAAACCCCGGAAGGATGGCTTTCCTTCCGCTCCCACCGTGACAGCCGCGGGTCAAAAGTTCCGACCCTTCTTGTTTCTTACCCGGCGCCCGGTGGCCACTGAACCGGCCTGGAAGAGCACATCCGGGTACAGGCGCAAGCGCACGCGCAGTCTCTGAGAGCATGGCTGCCGCCGATCGCCCACAGTGAGTCTCGCCGCGCCCCCCTAGCTCGTTGGTGCCTGTTTCCCTCCAAAGGGCAGCGGGGAGGGAGAGCCTCCGGCTGCCCTGTGGGTGGTGGGCGGTGCGTCTGTATGCGGGTTTCATGCGGGTAGTGAGTGTGGCTGGCCCGGGACGCAGCTGTCTCCGCGGGTGTAGACGGCTCCAGGCGGGTGGGTTTGCTCCCCGGTGGGTGTGGACTCTATGCCGCAACTCCAGTGGGTGAGATGGCCCTGGCTTTTTTCCTAGCGTGGCCGTGGGTTCCGCCCGGCTTTCTGCAGGCGCCGGGGCTGCTCTGGGCCTAAGCTCCTTCTCTGCCCGCGTCTATCCGTCTCGCGAGGAATTGGCTGCCGGGCGTCACTGGGCGGGATCGTCTTTCACTGTGTCCTGAAGGTGGAGAACACCACCTGGGAAGACTCTTTAACTAGGATTTGCAAAATCCTGATTTACTGCAGTGCCCAGTGGAGGCAGTGTTTCCCATCTGCTTAGTAGCTGTTTTCTCAGTCTTTAGTTTGAATGGTTTATTTCCTTGTAAAAATGTTTTGAAAACCACGCTCTTCGACTTTTTTTAAATCCCAGTAAATAACTTTGCTCCATTCTGTTTATTTCCCTCTTCCCCTTTTTCTCCACCAAGCTTTTTTATTTTGAAGTTTCATGCCTGTAGGAATGGAGGCAGGCGCCAGTGGCTCTCTCCTGTAATCCTAGCTACTTGGGATGCTGAGATTGGGAGGATCGTAGTTTGAGGCTAGCCTGGGCAAATACTTGGCGAGATCTTATCTCCAAAATAACCAGAGCAAAATGGACTGGGACTGTGGCTCAGGCAGCTTCCACTGCTTTGCAAGTTGGAGTCCTGAGTTCAAACCCCAGTTCAACCAAAAAAAAAAAATTGCAGGAATAGTATAGTGAACACTTGTAAAAACCATTCAACCATTAGCTTTACCTTTTTCCTCTCTGATACACAGTTAGTGTAGCACAGGCGGGTGTGACACGGGCATATATTTTTTGCCTGAATTACTGGAAGTAATATTCTTGATATCATGACTGTACACCTTGAAATATTTTTGCTTGGATTTCCTAAGAATATGAACATTCTTCAACAAAACTATAACTGTTATTGCACCCAACGATTTTATTATTGATGAAAAGCTCTTGTCTAATACACAATCTGTTGCTTCTTTTTCCAATCCAAGATCATGTGTTGCATTGCTGAATTTTGACTCTTCAGCCTTTAATATTACTGTCCTTGCTTTTTAAACTTCCATGACTTTGATTTTTTTTGTGGTATTGGTGTTTGAACTCAGGGCCTCACTCTTGCTAAGCTGGTGCTCTACCACTTGATCCACTCTGCCAGCCCTGTTTTTTGTTGGGTGTTTTTGAGATAGGGTCTTGTGAATTATTTGCCTGGGCTAGCTGTGATACTCCTGATCTCTGCCTCCTGAGTAGTTAGCATTACAGATGTGAGCACTTTGTTGGTTTTTTTAAAGACCCAAATGGTTATATTGGAGGTTGTTCTTCAGTGCTCAATATTGTCATGATTAAATTCAGGTACTCCATCTTTTCAGGAAATTACCTAAGTGAAATCATGTTCTTGGTGCATTATATCAGGAGGCATGTGGTCAAACTTTGGCCATGTTGTTAAAGTACTGTCAGGACTCTCCTTTCCACTTCATAATTGGTAAATCATTCATGGATGTTTCAAATCTTTCTATTTTGTGCTCTGTGTGTGTGTATGTGTATATGTGTATGTGTGTAGTTTCTGGAGTAATTGGGATTGAGCCCAGGGGTCTTATATATGCTAGACAAACACTCTACCACTGAGCTACATTCCCAACCCTTTTTGAGCCTGGTTCTTGCTGCCCAATTCTCCTGCTTCAGCTTCCCCAGTGCTTGGATTACAGGCATGACCCATCATACCCAGCCCAGAAATTATTCTTTACCCTGATAACTGAAAGATTTTCTTTTGAGCACTGGTGGCTCATGCCTGTAATCTTATCTTCTCAGGAGCAGAGAATAGGAGGGTTGAAATTTGAAGCCAACTCAGGCAAATAGTTTGTGAGATCCTATCTCAGAAAAAAAAAAACCCATCCCAAAAGAGGGATGGGTGGCTCAAGGTATAGACACTGAGTTCAAACCCCAGTACTGAAAAAAAAAAAAAGTACTGCAAAAAAAGAGATCTTCTTTAGTTGTATATTTTGTTTCAGTCATTCTAAAATTTGTGTTTTTTCCCCCCACACGTAGGTCTTTGTTCCATCAAGAATCTATAAGTGTGTGTGTGAGAGTGGTGGTACGAACGAGGTTTATAATAATTTTTTTGGATCTGACAAGGCAGTAGAAGAAATACCTATTCCTACTGAGGCATGAAGCCACCTTTACCACTTACCAAATCAGACCTCCATGTGTATTTGGGGCTTTCACTTATCTTCATTGCACTAATTAGTTACTCATACTTTAGGAAGGGCCTTGACTTTGGCAGAGCCATTTCCAGTTCCTCTGCCTCTTTTCCTTAGTAGAGCTATTCTCTACTACATGAACTGTTCATCATGCTCAAGTAAAATTCCTCCAGAGACTTGCATTATGAAGGCATTATTTTTATAGGTTAGATTTGTAAGAATTATTGTTTCAGTATAGATCTCATCCTTGAACCAGGTCTGGCTACCCACTTACTGAAGTGTCCTTTCAGGGCTTCAGTTTTCTTCAAGTACTTTTCACAAAGATAGTGTATAATTTTGGTTAGGTTTTGTTGTCTATTTTATATAAGATTTGAACACAGCTAATGTTTTTAGTTGGTTATTGTTTTAGGAAAGTATTGATTTGGGGTGTCAGTAGTTATTCATTCAGAAAATAATCATTAACCAGACACTTTGTTTCATCCATAAACAAAAAGACTCAGACCCCAGCTCTGGTAATGCTTATGATTTGGTTATTTTTTCTTTTTTTTTTTTTTGGTGGTACTGGGACTTAAACTCAGGGTCTCATGCTTGCTAGGCAGGTGCTCTACCACTTGAGTCAGTCTTCCAGCCCAGTGCTTATGTTTAAAGCATCTGTTAACCCTGTTGAGCTCACACATTTTATTTTTTATTTATTTTATTTATTCATTTTTTTTGAAAGAGCTTTTAACTTGGTATGTAGCCTAGGCTAGCCTCAAACTTGACAGCCTCCTGCCTCAGCTTCTAGAGTGCTGGGATTACTGATGAGCACCACCATTCCTGGCTTAGTTTACATATTAAAAGAAAATGTCCATTTAATGTGAGGTGAAAAGTAACTAGGTGTTGCAGACAATCTGGAAAGACAGGATGGACCTCTGTCCAAAATGTAATTCTATGTTGAGACTAATGATACCTCACACATAGACCAAGAGGATAAAAGGTTTGTCATTCACAAAATAAAGCTTTGAGAGCAGGGCAGTCTTCCCAAGCCAGTCCAAAAACAGCTTAGGAGAGTAGGAAAAAGAGATGGGCTTTTATTATAATGAATGAATGGGGCTGGAGTAAGGGTGGTCTTATATTTGTTGGGGATTGCAAGGTTTGAACTTCCTGCTGGCACCAAATAGAAAGCACCCAGGCAGTCTTGTTAGATTGCCCAGATGTGAGGAGAGGGAGTGAATTTGTAAGCTGTCAGCAGTCAGTCATTAAAAATATAGTCAGACTCTTTGTCACACTCAGTAATCAGATGGGTGACTGTTAGGCTGAAAGTTGGTGGCAAATGATTTATTTTCCTTAAAAGTGGATTGTTTGACCAAAAGTTACCAGTAGTGGCCTACAGAGATGGTGGAGAGCCGTGTGAATGAGCATGGGGTGCTGAGGTCTGGAAACTGTTGATGTGAAGAATCTAAACATCCAGCCAGAGCAGATCCCTCTGCCAGGTTGCAGGGACTATAAAACCCATCAGACCTGGGGGTCTGGGGATGGATCTCTGTACAAGCTCAGCACATCACTGTGAATGTTTTCTCTCATGAAGTTTGTTTTATGGTGAGACAAGGCCCTGCTATGTAGTCTAGGCTGGCCTTGAACTCATGATCCTCCTGTTGTAGCCTCCTGAGTGCTGGGATTACAGGCATGTGCCATCACACCAGAATGTGTCTCATGAAATCTTGAAGTACTATAAATGTCTCAGGTGGGGTCTAGACCAGTGGATCTGACCCTCACAGACTCAGCACATTTTTTTATTTTTTACAAAACAACTTTATTGAGATATAATTCACATACCATGTAGTACATCTTCTTAAATGTACCATTGAGTAGTTTGCATTATAATCACTAGCTTGTATATATATCACCACAATCAATTTTAAAATATTTTCATCAACCTCCTCCAAAAGGAAACCTATACCCACTAGCAGTCACTCCCTATCTCTCCCATACCTCCCTGCCTCTGACAGGCTTGTTCTGGACAGTCCATATAAATAGCCATAGAATTTGTGGACCTTTGGATCTGGGTTCTTTGGCTTTGCAAAATGTTTTCTAGATTCAACCATGTTGTAGAATGTATGTTTAGTTTGCTCAGCTTTATTGATTCATAATATCCCTGTATGTATGTACATTTTGTTTATCCATCAGTTAGGGCACACTGGACTTTACTTTTTGGGTATTATGAATAATGCTGTGAACATTTATATACAAGTTATTTTTATGGACATTTTGTTTCTCCTGAGAAAGCTAGAAGTGGAACTGAATTATAGCTATCCTAGTGGGTCTGGAGTGATATCTCACTGTGTTGTGGATTTGCATTTTTCTGATAGTTAATGATGTTGAGAATCTTGCTTATTGGCCATCTGTATGTCTTTGGAGAACTGTCTATTCAGGTAGTTTATTCATTTATCAAATGGGTTATTTATCTTTTCATATTGAATTATAAGACCTAATGATGCTGGATACTGGCCCCTTTTGAGATACGTGATTTGCAAATGTTTCTCCTGTTTTGTGGGTGGTTTTCACTTTTTTTTTTTTTGGCTATACTGGGGTTTGAACTCAGGACCTCATGCTTAAGTCACTCCACCAGCCCCTTTTTTGTGTGAGTATTTTCAAGATAGAGTCTCTCAAACTGTTTGTCCAGGCTGGCTTTGAACCGAAATCCTCCTAATCTCTGCCTCCTGAGTAGCTAGGATTACAGGCATGAGCCACTCGCACCTGGGTATCTCATTTCTTTTAAGTGTACATGCACATTCAACCCCCGCCCAGAAATTAACAGGGAAGTACATTCCCCACCACCCCTAGAGCTCTGATTGGTGTTTCCAGGGTTTGTACTCAGGGCCTTGTACTTGCTAGGCAGGCACTTTACTACTTAAACCATGCCCCAGCCCTTTTTTGCTCTGGATAGTTCTGAGGCAGGGTTTGGCATTTATTCTTGGTCCAGCCTGGACCATTGTACTCCTGTTACCACTTCCCACCTTGCTGAGATGACAGGACTGTGCCATTTTGTCCAGCTTCTGTTGGTTGAGATGAGGTTTTACGAACTTTTTGGCCTCAAACTGTGATTACTGGGAGGTGCTTTTAAGCCCCTTGTTTTCACAGGATGGCTGTAGCCCCAATCTACCCAGAAGGTTCAACACTGGAAATCTTGGGGGCAAGGCAGCCTGAGGAGTCCTGCTCAGTGGGAGAGGCCTTTTCTCTGTCCAGGAGTGAAAGATGGCAGCATGGTCTTCCTGACCAGCTGGCTTGTCCATGTGTCATTTTTGTTGTTGGTGGTGGTGTGTGTTATTAACATTGGAACTCAGGGCCAGTGGTTGCTAGGTAGGCACTCTACCACTTGAACAACACCTCCAGCCCTTTTTTTGGCTTTATTTTTTCTGGTAGCATCTTGTGTTTTGTACCCAGGGCTAGTCTTGGACCACAATCCTCCTACCTATGTCTCCTGTGTAGTTGGGATTACAGAGGTGTACCACCATACCCAGCTTGTTTGTTGAGATGGGGGCCTCACTAACTTTTTGCCCATGCTGGCCTTGAACTTTGATTCTCCTAATCTCTGCCTCTTGAGTAGCCAGGATTACAAGTATGAACCACCTCACTTGGCTCAATCTCACTGGTGTTATCATAGCAAGCAGCTGAGGTCTTTGTCGTGGCTTGGAAGTAAAGAATTCTGATGTTTCCCCATTAGATAGAATGTTCACCTTAATTTGCCATTTTCCAGTTATTAAGGATTTTGATCAAGAATCAGAGCTTTCCTTAAAATATCTTTTGAATTTTCATTAAAGATGTTTGTGACCTTGTCTCCAAACACTAGAAATGGGTAGTAAAAGAAAGAGGTCTGTAACTTTAATCTGAGAGCATTTTGATCACAAATCTGGAGATTTGAAAAGTTCAGATTTCCTGAATGTCTTCAGAGAGAGTAAAAGGGATAGGTCTTCTTTAATCTGATAATATGGGAGCTGCATTAATACATTTTCTAGTGTGGCATAGTCCTTAATTTCTAAAATTAATCCCACTTTGCTATTTTGGGAACCTGTGTTTCTTAGTTTAATCCCCATTTCACAAGTATCATTTATGTGCTCCTTCTTGCTTTGCTTTTAAATAGTTTACTGACAAAGATATGTCTGTGTCATTAATCTTTTCAAATACACAGCTTTCATTTTCTCAACTGCTTCCTTCTGTTCAGTTTCCATAATTTCTGCTTTTTCTTATTATCACCTCCTGTCATCTCCTGTTAGTTTAGTCCACCATTCTCTTAAGTCTTCCATACCTCCCCTTCTCAAAATTGATAATCTTAACATTTTATTTCATTTGGTTTATCATTTCGAAATACAAGAAATTAAATATTATGACTCATATTATCTGCTTGGGTTCTTCCTTTCTCAAGCAACAATAAGCAAATGTGCATTTTTTTTTGTGTGTGGTACTGGGGCTTGAACTCAGGGCCTATACCTTGAGCCACTCCACCAGCCCTTTTTTGGGATGGGTTTTTTTTACCGAGATAGGATCTCACTAACAATTTGCCTGGGCTGGCTTCAAACCATGATCCTCCTGATTTCTGCCTCCTGAGTAGCTAGGAGTATAGGTGTGAGCCATGGTGCCTGGATAATCTTTGGTATTTATTGAGGATTTTTCTCTTTTTAAAGCATATTTTTATACTTAATTAACATGTAGGAATTGTGTATATTTCTTGAGCTAGTGTGACATTTCTCTTGAAGATAAGATTAACAGTGAATTCACTAGCCTTCAGTCTTGTTCTTTTTTTTAGTCAGTTTTATAAGTTATTGGTATGCAAAGTACAGTTACATAAAACTCCAAAATTTTTTATATTTCAGTTGTTTTTGTCTTGTAAAGTTTTAAAAGTGGGATCCAAATCTGATTCTTTTTCCTGGTGATGGAACAAGGTATATATTATTCTGGTATGTCACTCTTAATTTGTGGTTTGTCTAAATAAATTTAAAGACAGTAGGAAGTTGTGTTTTTAAAGTACCATTAGGCATACAATGTACCTGTAACAGAGCTATTATGGGGGCACCATGCTTCATTTGTACCTCAGTATGTGTTTGTGCTATTCATTTTAGTAGTATATACAAGCCATAAGTGACAACCTGAATAAAGTCCATAGAGTCCCTCAGGGCTATTGATTTGTTGGAGCCCATGCTTCAGGACGCACAGAAACTTTATCTTGTGTGTGTGTGATTTGTGCATTTTGGTTCTAGGAATGGAATCCAGGGCTTGTGCATGCCAGGCAAGTGTTCCACCACTGAGCTACACCCCAGCCCCAGTCTTCTTTTTTTCCATATAAAAATGAAGGCCCAACAGTTTCTGAATGGGAGCTGTGTTACCCGCAACTTATTTGCCACATGTATTAAGATGCACCACCTCTTTTGTTTTGTTTTGTAGCACTGGGGTTTGAACTCAGGAACTCACCCTTGCTAGGCAGACGCTCTTACCACTTAGCCACTCCTGCAGCCCTGGGATGCACCTCTTTATTCTTGTTCAGTTCTCGGTGTTTTTCTGCATTCTGTCATGTTTTCTCTTTGATTTGTTGATTAAGAAATGGGTTTTCATTTTTTCAGTAGATGAGTATTTGTTTTATTCAGTGTTTTCTTTCTTTTTCTTTTTTTTTTTTTGTGGCACTGGGTTTGAACTCAGGGTCTCACACTTGCAAAGCAAGCACTCTTACTACTTAAACCACTCTGCCAGCCCTTTTTTTGTGATGGGATTTCTCAAGATAGGGTCTTTGTGAACTCTTTGCCCAGGCTGGCTTTGAACTGTAATCCTGATCTCATCCTCCTGAGTAGCTAGGATAACAGGCATGAGCCACTGACACCCGACTATCCATTGTTTTCTTGCCTTTAGTTTTCTTATGGTATTGGTTTTTAGCTTGATAGCCTTGTATTTAAGAAATTGTGGTCTATATCATGCTGTGATTTATGAAATAATATGTAAACATGACATGTAAAACAAAGTTCATCTTTGTTGAACTTGTCTGGTTTATGGTCATAGTTAGTGAATGTTCCACCTGTGCTTAGAATGGTGTTTGGCTTTAACTTTCATCCAGCTGTTTGGTAGGGCTGGCCATTGACATGTTCTGTTTATCCAGTTTTTCTGAATTTCCATTTCTGAAGGAGGTTCATTAGAACATCCCACTGTGTTTGGACTTAACTGTTTTCTTCTTGCAACTGGCTGACTGCTGTATTTTAATGCACATTGGTACAATTACATGGCTCTTTGACCTTTTACTTGAAGGTTATCATTGTTTAGTAAGAAGCACAAAACATTTCTTGAGTTGGCATTTGTTTGTCCCTACTGATTGATTCTGTCTTTTGTGTCATCTTGCTTTGGGTGTGTCTGTTAGAAACACATTTTGAAAAGTTTGACACACTTTTTTTCTGGGCATCAAAGCTGTTGGTGATGTCCTACTCTATACTTTCTATTTAACCCGTCTTATATGTGATGCTTTATTCTATCTTACCAGCTTCTTCCAAATAGATCTGCTTTTCTTTATTATTCTTTTTTCCCTCTATAGGGTTATTTTGCCTTAGCACTATTGACATTTGGGGCTGTATCATTCTTTGTTATGAGGGGTCATCCTGTGCTTTATAGAATGTTTACCAGCATCCTTGCTACCCCTTAAATGCTAATAGTCGGATCTGCCTCCAAACGTTGCCAAGAGCCTTCTTGGGGTTACAGCCAACTTGGTTGTAAAACACTGCCCCATGGGCTTTAACTCTGCTCCATGGGCTTGGAGGTTTTATACTACAGTTGTTATTTTATTCCTGACTTGAGAGGATTCAACATAAATACTGAACAGTATAAGGACTTTATTTTTTATTACTCCATAAAAATATTATCTTAAAGTGGCTGAGGTTCTTTTCAATATAAGAACATTAGAACACTTAATTTTGTTACTCCTTTCTGTCTTACTGACCCCAACTATTTTGTTTTAAATACCCACTCATCAGTTCCTTTTCTTTTCTTTCTAGTTCTTCCTTCCTTCTGGGGTTTTTCTTTTTCTTTTTTTTATTGTTTTATTATTTATATGTGCATACAATGCTTGGGTCATTTCTCCCCCCTGCCCCCACCCGCTCCTTACCACCCACTCCGCCCCCTCCATCTCCCCCCGCAACCCCTCAATACCCGGCAGAAACTATTTTGCCCTTATCTCTAATTTTGTTGAAGAGAGAGTATAAGCAATAATAGGAAGGAACAAGGGTTTTTGCTAGTTGAGATAAGGATAGCTATACAGGGTGTTGACTCACATTGATTTCCTGTGCATGTGTGCTACCTTCTACGTTAATTCTTTTTGATCTAACCTTTTTCTAGCTCCTGGTCCCCTTCTCCTATTGGCCTCAGTTGCTTTTAAGGTATCTGCTTTAGTTTCTCTGCGTTGAGGACAACAAATGCTAGCTAATTTTTTAGGTGTCTTACCTATCCTCACACCTCCCTTGTGTGCTCTCGCTTTTATCATGTGCTCAAAGTCCAGTCCCCTTGTTGTGCTTGCCCTTGATCTAATGTCCACATATGAAGGAGAACATACGAGTTTTGGTCTTTTGGGCCAGGCTAACCTCACTTGGAATGATGTTCTCCAATTCCATCCATTTACCAGCGAATGATAACATTTCGTTCTTCTTCATGGCTGCATAATATTCCATTGTGTATAGATACCACATTTTCTTAATCCATTCATCAGTAGTGGGGTATCTTGGCTGTTTCCATAAGTTGGCTATTGTGAATAGTGCTGCAATAAACATAGGTATGCAGGTGCCTCTGGAGTAACCTGTGTCACAGTCTTTAGGGTATATTTCCAAGAGTGATATTGCTGGATCAAATGGTAGACCAATGTTTGGCTTTTTAAGTAGCCTCCAAATTTTGTTCCAGAGTGGTTGTACTAATTTACATTCCCACCAACAGTGTAAGAGGGTTCCTTTATCCCCATATCCTTGCCAACACCTGTTGGTGGTGGTGTTGCTGATGATGGCTATTCTAACAGGGGTGAGGTGGAATCTTAGTGTGGTTTTAATTTGCATTTCCTTTATTGCTAGAGATGGTGAGCATTTTTTCATGTGTTTTTTGGCTATTTGAATTTCTTCTTTTGAGAAAGTTCTGTTTAGTTCACTTGCCCTTTTCTTTATTGGTTCATTAGTTTTGGGAGAATTTAGTTTTTAAGTTCCCTGTATATTCTGGTTATCAGTCCTTTGTCTGATGTGCAGCTGGCAAATATTTTCTCCCATTCTGTGGGTGTTCTCTTCAGTTTAGAGACCATTTCTTTTGATGAACAGAAGCTTTTTAATTTTATGAAGTCTCATTTATCTATGCTATCTTTTAGTTGCTGTGCTGCTGGGGTTCCATTGAGAAAGTTCTTACCTATACCTACTAACTCCAGAGTATTTCCTACTCTTTCCTGTATCAACTTTAGAGTTTGGGGTCTGATATTAAGATCCTTGATCCATTTTGAGTTAATCTTGGTATAGGGTGATATACATGGATCTAGTTTCAGTTTTTTGCAGACTGCTAACCAGTTTTCCCAGCAGTTTTTGTTGAAGAGGCTGCTATTTCTCCATCATATATTTTTAGCTCCTTTGTCAAAAACAAGTTGGTTACAGTTGTGTAGCTTCATATCTGGGTCCTCTATTCTGTTCCACTGGTCTTCATGTCTGTTTTTGTGCCAGTACCATGCTGTTTTTATTGTTATTGCTTTGTAATATAGTTTGAAGTCAGGTATTGTGATACCTCCTGCATTGTTCTTTTGACTGAGTATTGCCTTGGCTATTCGTGGCCTCTTGTGTTTCCATATAAATTTCACGGTAGATTTTTCAATCTCTTTAATGAATGTCATTGGAATTTTGATGGGAATTGCATTAAACATGTAGATTACTTTTGGGAGTGTCGACATTTTTACGATGTTGATTCTATCAATCCATGAGCATGGGCGATCTCTCCACTTTCTATAGTCTTCCTCAGTCTCTTTCTTCAGAAGTTCATAGTTTTCTTTGTAGAGGTCGTTCACATCTTTTGTTAGGTTTACACCTAGGTATTTGATTTTTTTTGAGGCTATTGTAAATGGAATTGTTTTCATACATTCTTTTTCAGTTTGTTCATTATTAGTGTATAGAAATGCTAATGATTTTTCTAGGTTGATTTTATATCCTGCTACCTTGCTGTAGCTATTGATGATGTCTAGAAGCTTCTGAGTAGAGTTTTTTGGGTCTTTAAGGTATAGGATCATGTCGTCTGCAAATCGGGATATATTGACAGTTTCTTTACCTATTTGTATTCCTTTTATTCCTTCTTCTTGCCTAATTTCTCTGGCTAGGAATTCCAGTACTATGTTGAATAGGAGTGGAGATAGTGGGTATCCTTGTCTGGTTCCTGATTTTAGAGGGAATGGTTTCAGTTTTTCTCTGTTAAGTATAATGCTGGCTGTAGGTTTGTCATATATAGCTTTTATAATGTTGAGGTACTTTCCTTCTATTCCTAGTTGTATCTTATCAAAGGCTTTTTCTGCATCTATTGAGATGATCAAGTGGTTTTTTTCTTTGCCTCTGTTAATGTGGTTTATTACATTTATTGATTTTCATATGCTGAACCACCCCTGCATTCCTGGGATGAAGCCTACTTGTTCGTGGTGAATAACCTTTTTTTTTATTAGTATTCATATGTGCATACAAGGCTTGGGTCATTTCTCCCCCCTGCCCCCACCCCCTCCCTTACCACCCACTCTGCCCCCTCCCTCTCCCCCCTACCCCCTCAATACTCAGCAGAAACTATTTTGCCCTTATTTCTAATTTTGTTGTACAGAGAGTATAAGCCATAATAGGAAGGATCAAGGGTTTTTGCTAGTTGAGATAAGGATAGCTATATAGGGAGTTGACTCACATTAGTTTCTTTTTGATGTGTTGTTGAATTTGGTTTGCCATTATTTTGTTGAGTATTTTTGCATCAATGTTCATTAAGGAGATTGGCCTATAGTTCTCCTTTTTGGAGGTGTTTGCCTGGTTTGGGGATAAGTGTAATACTGGCTTCATAAAATGTGTTAGGCAGTTCTCCTTCCCTTTGTATTTCGTGGAACAGTTTAAGGAGGGTTGGTATCAGTTCTTCTTTAAAGGTCTGATCGAATTCAGCAGAGAATCCATCAGGTCCTGGACTTTTCTTTTTGGGGAGACTCTTGATTGCTGCTTCAATGTCATTTTGTGTTATAGATTATTCAGGTGATTAATTTCCTCCTGGTTCAGTTTTGGATGATCATATGTCCATTTCTTTAAGATTTTCAAATTTATTTGAATATAGATTCTCGAAGTAGTCTCTGGTGATTTCCTGGACTACCATGGTGTTTGTTGTTATCTCCCCTTTTGAATTTCTGATTCTACTAATTTGGGTTTTTTCTCTCCTCATTTTAGTCAGGTTTGCCAGGGGTCTGTTGATCTTGTTTATTTTTTCAGAGAACCAACTTTTTGTTTTATTAATTTGTATGGTGTTTTTGGTTTCTATTTCGTTGATTTCAGCTCTTATTTTTATATTTCTCTCCTATTTGTTTTGGGATTTGCTTGTTCTTGTTTTTCTAGGAGTTTGAGATGTATCATTAGGTCATTGATTTGGGATTTTTCAGTCTTTTTAATATATGCACTCATGGCTATAAACTTTCCTGTCAGGACCGCCTTTGCTGTGTCCCATAGATTCCGGTAGGTTGTGTTTTCATTTTCATTGACTTCCAGGAGCTTTTTAATTTCCTCTTTTATTTCATCCATGACCCATTGTTCATTAAGTAGCGAGTTATTCAGTTTCCAGCTGTTTCCATGTTTTTTGTCTTTACTTTTGTTGTTGAGTTCTAGTTTTACTGTATTGTGATCAGATAGTATGCACGGTATAATTTCTGTTTTCTTATATTTGCTGAGGCTTGCTTTGTGCCCTTGGATATGATCTGTTTTGGAGAAGGGTCCATGGGCTGCTGAGTAGAAAGTATATTGTGTAGAAGTTGGATGAAATGTTCTGTAGACATCACGTAGGTCCATTTGATCTATTGTATATTTTAGATCTTGGATTTCTTTATTGATTTTTTGTTTGGATGACCTATCTATTGATGATAATGAGGTTTTAAAGCCCCCACAACCACTGTGTTGGAAGTAATATATGTTTTTAGGTCTTTCAGGGTATGTTTGATGAAATTGGGTGCGTTGACATTGGGTGCATATAGGTTGATAATTATTATTTCCTTTTGGTTTATTTCCCCTTTTATTAGTATGGAATGTCCTTCTGTCCTGCTAATCCTGCCTGTTTTCGGGGTCCATTGGCTTGGTAAATCTTCTTCCAGCCTTGTGTCCTAAGCCTATGCTTATTTTTGTCGGTGAGATGGGTCTCTTGTAAGCAACAAATTGTTGGATCTTCCTTTTTAATCCATTTCATCAAGTGGTGCCTTTTGATGGGCAAATTAAGTCCGTTAACATTAAGTGTTAGTACTGATAGGTATGTGGTGATTCCTGTCATATAGTTGTCTTAGTGGTTTATAGGTTTGATTGTGTGTACCTAAGTTGAGGTTACTCTACTTTTTTGCTTTTTTTTTCTGTAGTTTGGGGTGCCTGTCCTTTCATGATTATGTTGGGTTTCACTTTCTGTGTGCAGAATCCCTTGAAGAATCTTTTGTAGTGGTGGCTTTGTGATCATATATTGTTTTAGTTTCTGCTTGTCATGGATGACTTTCATTGCTCCATCTATTTTGAATGATAGTTTTGCTGGGTTGAGTATCCTGGAGTTGAAGTTATTTTCATTCAGTGCCCGGAAGATCTCACCCCAGGCTCTTCTTGCTTTTAATGTTTCTGTTGAGAAGTCTGCTGTGATTTTGATGGGTTTACCTTTGTATGTTACTTGTTTTTTCTCTCATACAGCCTTCAATATTCTTTCCCTAGTTTCTGAATTTGTTGTTTTAATGATGATATGTCATATGGTAGTTCTCTTTTGATCTGGTCTGTTTGGTGTCCTGGAGGTCTGTTGCATCTTTATGGGAATATCTTTCTCTAGATTTGGGAAATTTTGTTATTATTTTGTTGAATATATTACGCATTCCCTTTGCTTGCACCTCTTCTCGTTCTTTGATGCCCATGATTCTCAAGTTTGGTCTTTTGATGGAGTTGGTGAGTTCTTGCATTTTCCTTTCACAGGTCTTGATTTGTTTATTAATAGTTCTTTGGTTTTTCCTTTAATTACCATTTCATTTTTGAGTTCTGAGATTCTGTCTTCTGTTTGTTGTATTCTGCTGGCTTTGCCTTCCGTTTTGTTTTGCAATTCTGTTTCATTCTATTTTCTGAAGTTTTCCATATCCTGGGTAATTTCCTGTTTAATGTTATCTATTTTTGTCCTAAGTTCATTTATCTCTTTTTTATTCATGTTCTCTGTTTCACTTTGGTGTTTATACAGTGCTTCTTTGGTTTCCTTTATTTCTTCTTTTGCTTTTTGAAATTCTCTATTTTTGTTGTCTTGGAATTTCTTGAGTGTCTCCTTTACATTTTGGTTGACCATATCCAGTATCATCTCTATAAAATTCTCATTGAGTACTTGTAGTATGTCTTCTTTTAAATTATTCTTGTGGGCTTCATTGTGTTCTTTGGCATAGTTTATCTTCATTTTGTTAGAATCTGGATCTGAGTACCTGTTTTCTTCATTCCCCTCTGGTTCCTGTACTGATTTTTTGCTGTGGGGAAACTAGTTTCCCTGTTTTTTTCTTTCTTCCCGTCATTGCCCTTGGTGTTGTTATTGTCCCTGTAGTGTGTGCAATTAAGTATTTTCTGACTTATAATAATGGCACTAGTGATATTTAGAATGGAAGGGTGAGAATGGATGGAAAGCAAAGAAGTTAAAGGAAAAGGGAAAAACAAATAATCAAGTAAAAAAAAAAACAAAACAAAGAAACAAAGTTTCAAAGATATAAACAGGGAGAGACTGTGTACTAATCAACCATAAGCTGAGAAGGCATTAGAGAGACAGAGAGAGGATTGAAAATAAAAAATAAAAAGAATGAAGATAAGAATAAAAATAAAACATAAGTAAATGAAAGAAACAATATATATAAAGTAAAACAAAATAAAGAATAGGAAAAAAACCTCCAAGTTCAAATGCAATGAAGTTTCAGTCTTAATAATTTTGGTGTTAGTTCCTCAGCCTCCAATCCTGGAGGAGTCTGGAGACAGTTCTGAGAATGGTATCTGCGGCTGTCTCTTGCCTGCCCACTGCTGTCAGCCTGCTGTTGCTGGAGACTTTATTTATGCAGATTTGTGTGGTGAGCTTAGCACTCACCCAGCAGGCTTTGTTTACTCAGAGTTCTCCTGTGCTAGAGCTGCTACTACAAGCTTTCCCCTTTGCAAGCACACTGGGGGAGGTGACCCTGCACCCGCTTTCTCAGGCCTGTGTGTTTATTTACAGTTCACGTGGGAAGTGGGTCTTCCCCCCTCTCCTGTGGAGTTTTCCTGGCACCACCGCGTTTACAAGCTTTCCCGCTCCTGATTGCTGGGCGTGTGCTGCTGATCCTGCCGGCCAGCGTGTTTGTTTACAGCTCACATGAGAGGTGGGTCTTCCCTTCTTTCCTGTGGAGTTTTCCTCCCTCCGCCACTCTTACAAGCTTTCCCACTCCTGGTTGCTGGGCGCGTGCCCCCGCTCCTGCCCTCTCCGGTCAGGCCTGGCTTGTTTATTTACAGTTCTGGGAGAGATTCCCCTCCCCTCCTCTTCGGTGCTTAGGGCGCCCCACCCTATTTGCTACGTGTCTTTATTATTCTTATTGCTTATTACTCAGTTTCTCTTTTTTCCCTGGGTGGGGGTTTGTCCATCCAGGGGGCTATGCTGATCTGGCCCAGGGTTGTCTGTGGAAGTACCACGTACCGCTTAGCTCACCTTGTCGGCGTCTTCCCAAGCCGTCTGGGCGCAGGCATCTGGCGGCCCAGGGGCCCTCCTGGTTTCTGCGTTTAACATGACCTGGAGATTCTCTGCGCAGGCTAGAGGTGTGGAGGGGTGAAAGTTTTGCCTCTTCTCGGTGGTCTTGCCTGCAAGATGTGTCTCCAGCGTCTCTCCAAGATTTCACTTAAGGAGGCATGCTTTCTGTTTCCTCTCTCTAGCCTCCATCTTGGAATTTGTGGGGTTTTTCTTGAAGAACAACTTTTTGTTCATTTTGGCTCCTGTCCTTGGAATTAAACTCTTGCTTTTCTGAACCTGTCTATATATCACTGCCACCCCTTTTTTTTTTTTTTTGCACTTGGGTTTGGATTCAGGGTCCAATTTTACCTTAAAATATATAGAGAGCCAGTTGTCTTAATAGTAAGGAGTGGAACAGTGGGAGAGGGTAGGTAGAGAAAGGCTGATAATGAAGACATTAAGAGACAGTTACAGAATGCTGTCCTTTCTCTATCTTTAGACCCTGCCTCAGGCATGGTCCATTTTTTTTTTTTTGTGACAATGCACAGGACTGTCTCTAACAGATCTAGACATAGACCAGATCTTTCAGGTCACAGAGCCTTTGCTATCTTCTTACCAATGAGGAAAGAATTCTGGTCACACAGTGCATGTGAGATCTGCTCATTCTGTACTGTTCTAAGCACCCTGTGAATTTGGGGCATTTGAATATTTACTGATCCTTCGTGGGTGCACTGGTAATGGAGACGAGAATGCAGTGGCCAGGATGGTGTTTCAGTGTGGGCAGTGATATACCTGGCCTCTGATCTTTCCTGTCCCAAGCTAACTTTTTGGGTATATTTTCCCCCAGTACCATTCCTCTGTTTAAAGGATGAAAATGCCATGTAACTTTTTAAAAAACCTGTTCTTGGCTCTCACTTTACCTCCCCCTTTCACACATGTGAATTTTAAAAAGAAAAATAAAATGCACACCTGCAAAGCTAGCCCATCGTTTATTTATTTATTTTTTTACAGATGTAGCTTTGTGTACTTAATATGCCTTTTTAAAATTTCTTCATAGTGTGAGACACAAGACTGCAAATGACAGCTCAGAATGTTCCTAAGGAAGACCCATTCTGTGCCATAGAAATGGAAGGATTTACACGGGAGGGTCCCTCTTTCTCCATTCTGGGTGAGAGCTGGGACTGTGAGAACCAAGACTATGAGAACCAGGAGAGACACGGAAGGATTTACTGTGAGAACTGGGACCGTGAGAACCATGAGAGACATTTGAGGCTATCTTCTTTCACTCAGGAGAAATCAGGCACTCAGGAAGCAATCTGTGAATATCTTGGTTTTGGGGAGCATTTGAATACAAGCTCAGGCCTTCCACCATCTCAGAGTGTTCCTACCAAAAATGGTTTCCATGTTCACAACTCAGATATTAAAATTTTGGAGTGTAACCGAGCCTTATACAAGTGTCCTCAAAATTATTCCCCTAAGAAAACTGGTGAAAGTGATGCCTGTGGAAAAGCCTTCCACCCTTCCGTAGAATCTATGCAACTTGGAAGAATCCAAATTAGAGGTAAACACTATAAGCATACTGGAAGTGGTAAATCTGTGAACCATTTTACCTCCCTTGGTGATAAAAAAATAATGAAAAGAGGCAAAAAACTTTACCAAGGTAATAACTTTGAGGACATCTTTGTTCTGAGTTCATCTCTTAATGAAAGTAGAAGTCACCCCATTGAGAAACCATATAAGTGTACTGAGTGTGGCAAATGCTTCAAACGGAACTCTTCTCTTGTTTTGCATCACCGAACTCACACTGGAGAGAAACCTTATACCTGTAACGAGTGTGGAAAATCCTTCTCTAAGAACTACAACTTGATTGTTCATCAAAGGATCCATACAGGAGAGAAGCCTTATAAATGCAATAAATGTGGGAAAGCTTTCAGTGATGGGTCAGCTTTGACACAGCACCAGAGGATCCACACAGGGGAGAAACCTTATGAATGTCTAGAATGTGGAAAAACCTTCAACCGAAATTCATCCCTGATTTTGCATCAAAGAACTCATACTGGGGAGAAACCATATAGATGTAATGAGTGTGGGAAACCCTTCACTGATATCTCCCACCTCACTGTACATCTCAGAATCCACACCGGTGAGAAGCCCTATGAGTGTAGCAAATGTGGAAAGGCTTTCCGAGATGGTTCATACCTCACCCAGCATGAGAGGACTCACACTGGAGAGAAGCCCTTTGAATGTGTGGAGTGTGGGAAATCATTCAGTCGCAACTCTCACCTCATTGTGCATCAAAAGATCCATTCTGGGGAGAAACCTTATGAATGTAAAGAGTGTGGGAAAACTTTCATTGAGAGTGCATACCTCATCAGACATCAGAGAATTCATACTGGCGAGAAGCCTTACAGCTGTAACCAGTGTCATAAACTTTTTAGGAACATTGCTGGCCTCATCCGGCACCAGAGGACTCATACTGGTGAAAAGCCCTATGAGTGTAATCAGTGTGGCAGAGCTTTCAGGGACAGCTCCTGCCTGACAAAGCACCAGAGAATTCACACTAAGGAGACACCATACCAGTGTCTGGAATGTGGAAAGTCCTTTAAGCAGAACTCTCATCTGGCAGTACATGAGAGACTCCATAACAGAGAGGATCCTAGCCAGTGCCCTCAATGTGGGAAAACATTCAGAAGGAGCTCGTCCCTTCTCCGGCACCAGAGAACACACCCTGAAGAACAAACTGTGGAAGCAAAATGAACGTGGGCCACTCTTCTCCCGACTTACTCTCAAAAACATGCACGAAAGGTATGTGTCTTCAGATGTGACTTTTCTTGTCAATAAAACAGAATTCTTTGAGAGAATTGATGAATATAAGACATTCCAAAGCTCTTTTAATTCTGTTATTAACTCTTGGAGATTATGTTGGATGATCATAAATGTGGCTTCAGGGATGATTAAGCCTATACCAAACAGAATTGTGCATACACAGTAATAAAACATGAGAATGTGAGAAAGATACTTCCCCTGAATTTACCCACCCAGTGTGCATCAGGATGATTAAAATGAAAAGGATCTGCAAATGCAGTAAGTAATCACACGGGAATCCTGTAATAGTGAGTATCCACCTTACTGTACATAAGAAAAGCTATTAAAATCAAACCTTATAAGTATAATCAGGAAGAGAAGCTTTTCACAGGAGGTCTTACTGTCTTTCCTGTGTCAGCAAAGACATACCGTAAGAGGTCCCACACTGCTCTACTCCATAGCAACCACAGGATGATAAAAGTTTACTGTTTGAATGCATTTCTGTGTTGTAGTTCTGACAGAACACTGAGGACTGAAGAGGGAAACTGGATGAAGAACTTGCTTATGAATGAACAGTGAAGTTGTCCCTCTTAAGACTAAGACAAGCTCCAAGATGGAAAGGGCTACTTCTAATAAATATGACCCATTGCTTTAGTTGTTGAAGGAGGAAAATACTGAGTTATGTTTCTGTTATCACTTACCTACCCCCATCACTGTTGTTCATTTAGAACACTTCTGATTTCCAAATTCAGCCACTCTGCACTATAATTATGAAGGTTTTGCTGCCATATTGAATTACTTGTAAGATGGCAGAAGGCACAAAGTAGGAGGTATGCTGTCATTACAGGCATGTAAAGGTATGTACACACATGGATATAAGTGAACAGTAAATTAGGAGAAATAAATAAGGTTTTCTTAGGGGACTACAATTATGTGTTTTCTACCTCTGCCACAAAGCCTGCATTGTTGCTATAATAATTTGATTATGAGTAGAAAAGTGAATCCAAAAGGAGATGAATTTGGGTGTTTCTCTGGAGTTGTTTTGTTTTGTTTTGCCAGAGGGACTAGATCAGGAATACTGGGTATTGTAAACATCAAGGAGTACACCCCAGCAAAAGCTTTTCTAGTATCAGAGCATTCCACAAACAGAATCATTTACTTTTTTGCGACTTGGATTATGAGGGGATTGTCATTGTGGAGGGAGAGCAATGGCAAATAGGAGGCCATAGAGAAATCTGGAATGATCCCAGCACAGCTCCTTGAGGAACTGAAGTTTTGTCTTGAGGGAAAACCGAACAAAGTAGTTGGCTGCCTCAAAGTCCTGCAGATGGATCTCCTGGGGATTCTGACTTGACCCTATCATCTATTTCCTGGTTCTTAGGGAGGGGGAGTCAAGAGTGAAAGCCATTCTGAGCTAATCGAGGCTGTGAGTTGCATAGATTAGGAATCAAGTCAGGCATCTCAGGCTTTTCTGTATGGGTGCCCTTTCCTTACAGGAAGAAACAGCCAAACCCCAAAGAGAAGGAATGAGGATGGCTTGTCCTGTAGTCCTTGAAAGTGTGGGCAAACTTTTTTGGGAAGAAAGGTTGGTTGATATTTATAGATGTCCTTCTCTTTCTGTGAAGGTGGTCTTTTCATCAGGTTCTAAGGGTGGGTAAGAAATCCTGAGTCTTAAGATGCCATCTCAAAACGGAGCATCCTTGGGAACTTGTTATGCCACACCATGTCTTTCAGTGCTTGGCATGTGGATTCCACCCAGGCACTGGTAACTGCAGCAAGACAGAAATGTCTAATAAGTTTTCTCACCCAACCAAGCCCATTCCTCTGCAAGGGCACTACACA
Organism: Castor canadensis; assembly: GCF_047511655.1. Taxonomy (NCBI): domain Eukaryota; kingdom Metazoa; phylum Chordata; class Mammalia; order Rodentia; family Castoridae; genus Castor; species Castor canadensis. Next base: position 31,804,409 of record NC_133401.1, on the reverse strand, counting down.
AATGCCTTTGATGCTTGACTGCTCTCTAGGTATGAAACCAGAGAAAGAAAGAGGAGGGAAAGAAGAGTTGGAAGAAGGCAGCTGTATCTGATTCCTGGAATCAGATGGCACATGTACTAGTGGTGTCCCCAGTACTCAAGAAAGAGGTAGAACAGCTCCTGCACCCCAGTGGTTACCATCAGTCTGACTTTTAACCCCAGAGTAGAAGTTTTAACTATTTTCCTATTTTGTGTGAATGGAATCCTGCAGCATGTAATGCTGCTTGACATGTCTAGTAGTTTCATCCATGTTGCTGCATATCGTTAGTTTATTTTCAGTTCTGTATGTATTCATCCATTCTTCTGGAAGCAGTAGTTCTCATCTGGGAGTGATCTTGGCACCCAGGACAGAGACACATGGAGACATCTGCATCACCATCACAGGGTGGTGGGCAAGCTACTGGTGCCTCACGGGTGAGTGATGCTGCTAAACATCCTACAAAGGCACCGGATGGCTCTCAGAGTAGAGTTGCTTATCCCACAATATGAACAGGGTCAAGGCTGTGGTATATACATTTCTTGTTCATCCTTTAAAAGAATGAACCTCATTATTAAAAAGAATTGTCTCATGTTGCCAGCATATGCAGTCATTTATAACTTTCAGATTTATGTCTCTGCAATACAATATGTATCATAAGACATGCATACCTCCTTAGTGGACTCTTCAGGATTTCCAGGGTTGGCCAGGCACTCTACTTTGGCATCTGCTACTCTCAAGTGAAATATGCACTTGTTTTGTAGTGTTCATGTCAGTAGTGTCCCTGCTTTTTGGTTCACATTTCAGATTCTGGGAGAGGGAACCATCATCAAACCAGCTGTGGCCAGAGGAAAGCACCCTGAGGAAGAGATGTTAGCTACAAAATTGGAGTGAATCTACATGGTTTTGTGTGAATTATTTCCCCTTGCTGATTGTTTTTAAAATAAGTTTTCTCAAATGAGCAGGAATAACTGCTGTTATGAAAATAGTTACATTACAGATGATGGATACTTCTGACCAAAGAGGAGACTTGAGATGTGGATTGATAGGTTATAGATGGACTCCAGAGTAGCCTGGGCAATTGGTAGTGTGAAGACCTAAATGGGGCACAGGACAAAGAGGAGATTGTCCTTGTTTATCAGGATAGGCACCACTTAATTACACAACCCTTTTTAAAATCAGAGAACTTTGGAGTCAGAAGTAGAAGACAGTAGAAAAATTCAAAGCATGAATACTCAACTCACTATTCCTGGCTTTAAAGATGGAGGGGGACATGAAGCAGGGAATGTGGGTGACCTATAGAAGCCAGAAAAGCAAGGAAATGGATTTTCCCTGGAGCCTTTAGAAGGAACCAGCTCTGTTGACACCTTGACTATTAGCCTAGTGAAAGTGAAAGATTTTCAACTTCAGGCCACTTAAATTGTTAAAGAGTAAATGTGATTTTAAGCCATGATATCTGTAGTAATTTGTTGTATCAGCTGTGGGTAACACACTTCTCTTTCTAGTTCTTACAGAACTCTAACTTCCCCTACTCTGAAGTATTTGGTGTGTTCTCTTGCCTAGCAAGTTAATAAAAAAGAAAATACAAAGGAAAACTTCTGTTGGCTTCTGTCTACTTCTTTGAGAGTAGACATGGGAAACACACAGCCCTCAATTCCAGAGCTAGTCTAGAAAATTAAATCATATTCAGAGTCTAAGAATGAATGCGTAGAGGCTCCAAACAGGCCCTTCCAGCCAGCATGGGGACTGTGGCAATTGTATTTCTACTTTCCATTAATCTATAGCCTTCGGTGGGTTCATTAAGGTGAAAAATCTCAAAGGAAAGGAAGGGGGCCTGGAGCTTTATAGTAGCAGATAAACACAGGAGTACCTGTGAGGCTTATGGAAGACGAGGAAGAATGGAATAAAGAGGGAGAACAGAGCCCTACTCTACCTGCTGCGTCTTACCTTGGAATATACAAGAGTAGGGTAGTCCTTTGCATGATTAGCTACTTCTCTGAACACAGAGATGGGAGATTTTTCCAGGAGCACAGCTTTCTAGTAAAGTTTTCATTTCTCTTTGGCAAATACCTAAGAGTATGATTGCTGGGTCATATGGTCAGTCTGTAGCATGGAGCCTTATGGGGCAATAACTTTGTAAGAAACTGTAAAGCTTTTTCCAGAGCTCCTACAACCTCTTTGCTTTCCTATCAGCAACAAGTGAGTTCCTGTTGCTCTTCTTCCTCACCAGCACTTGATATGTCAAACTTGTTTTAATTTTAGTTCTTCTGATAGGTGTATGTATGGACCTATCCATACATAGGTTATAGGTGTATGTATGGAGGTTATGAAAGTAATTTTAACCTCTAAAAGGGCAGTAGTTCTAATGGTTTTTCATATTAAGCTGTGGTAACAAATGACAGTAAAAGTCTTAGAAACTTCTATCATCAAGGCTGTAGGTGTATTGTGGCTTGGCTGCCAGTCTTCTGCATGTGACCTTCTCTCCAGGGCCTGGGCTGGCCTTAGGGCAGACGGAAAGGACAGGTGGATTCGAAGATCCAAAAGCTTTGCAGAAGTATCACGCCACACTTCCACTCACCTTCCATTGTGAAAGCAAGTTCATGGCCAACCCTGAAATTACTAGGGTGGGAAGATATAATCCTCCCCTGGGGAGAGGCACCAAATATGTTGTCATTAAATAGGCTACCATAGTTGTCTTCATCTTTTTTTGGCATAGCAATTAGGTCACTTCCTGGCCCCATTTCACTTCTTCCTCTCAGTATCTCTTTTCTAGTCATGGTGGTTTTCCTGCTATCCTGCAGGTGTATTCTCACCTCCTGGCCTCTGCAATTGTTGTTGCCTCTGTGGGGATCTTCTTCCCCCAATACCAGTGGGCTCACTTTGTCACATATCATAGGTCATTGATGATACATAGTCTTCTCAGCCTTCTCTGCCCAACACACAAGCTCCCCATCCCCTTTCCTTGCTTTGTTTCTCTCAGGCATTGGTCACCATCTGATACATGATGTTTGTATTTGTCTGTCTCCCTTGCTGGATTGTAAATATCTTGCTCTGTTTTCTGCTGTACCCCTAGCCCTTAGAATACTGAAGCAGGCACTCAATACATGTTGAACTAAAAGTGATGTGAAGGTGAACCAGCACAGTGAACAACCAGCAACATGTAGCAGTACCTGTGTTGTATTCTGATTCTAAAGTTATACGTGCTCTTTGACTTAATGGGAATCTACAGAAAAGTATGCACTCCAAGAGTAGCATCAGTGTCTCACCTGTTATGAGCAATCATTATTATTTTTCTCCATACATGATTTTTTTTTGTTAGTACTGGGGTTTGAACTCAGGGCCTCATGCATGCTAAGCAGGTGCTTTACCACTTGAGCTACTCTCCCAGTCATTATTATTTTTTTTTGGCAGTACTCGGGCTTGAACTCAAGGCCTCACACTTTCTAGGCAGACACTTAACCACTTCAGCCATTCTGCCAGTGGTTTTTTGTGTTGGGTATTTTTGAGATAGGGTCTTATGAACAATTTTCCTGGGCTGGCCTCAAATTGTGGTCTTTGATCTCTTCCTCTTGAGTAGCTAGGATTACAGGTGTGAGCCATTGGTGACTGGCTGAGCAATCATTATTAATATCTTGAAAATGTTCTCGTTAATTTATTCAACAACAGACATTTAATGAGCATCACAGATGTGAGCAGGTTGGTTCTCTATAGGGACTAAGGTGGGCACTACAAACTGTGTATGTATGCATATAATATGTATATATGTTATATATATATATATATTATATATCATCTATTCCACCATTTCAGTTTGCATGGTGAAATAATAAAGCCATAGATGGAATCCCTGTATGGGTAGCAGTTGGAGAAGTGGCTTCACTGGAAAAGAGGTAGGTGTGGAGAGCAAGATGCCTTTGCCAAATAAAAATTAACATTTACAAGAGCAACACCTAAAACTCTAAAAGATAAGTGGGTTGAGAATATGAGCAGCAAAGTCCCAACAGAAGAAAATAACAAGTATATAAGTATATGGTTGTGTCTAGGCTTAGCTAGCCAAAGAAATTTAGCTGAAGCATTAGTCATTTTTGATAAAAATAGATTTCAAATATTCAAATTTAAACTATTTAAGTGTACTATTCAATGGGTTTTAGTATTTTCACAAGGTTGTGCAACAACCACCATTCTAATTGTAGAATGTTTCCATCACTCCCAAAAGAAACCCATTATCAGTCACTAACCCATTCCCCACTTTCTCCAGCCCCTGGCACCAACTAATCTATATTCTGTCTCTGCGTACTTGCCAATTCTGGACATTGCATATCAATGGAACCCTATATGTGGTCCTTTGTGACTAGTGTCTTTCACTTGGCATAATGTTTTCAAGATTCATCCATGTTGTAGCATGATCAGTACTTTCTTTTTTTGTGGCTGAAAATCTTTCACCTTATGGTCCTAGCACATTTTGTTTATTCATTAGTTGATGGCCATTTGGGTTGTTTCCAGTTTTTTTGGCTATTATGAGTAATGCTGCTTTGAACACTCATAAACAAATTTTTATGTTAATATGTTTTTAATAGTTGTGGGTAGATACTTTGGAGTAAAATTGTTGGTTCTGTTCTAACCTTTTGAAGAATTGCCAGAGTTGTGCACATCAGTTGCACCACTTTACATCCCCACCAGAAATGTATGAGTATTCTGACTTCTCCATATCCTTACCAACATTGTTATTTTTGTCTTTTTGATTGTAACCACTTCATAGTGGTTATGAAGTGATACTTTGTGGTTTTGTGTACATTTTAAAATAGTTAAACTCTAGTGGTGATATCACACTACACCAGCGGTCACCAAACTTTTCTGCAAGGGAGAGCTAACATTTTAAACTATGCACTGTATAACCTCTACTACAACTTGCACTCTCAACGGTTGTGTAGTGAAAGCAGCTATAGTCAAGTCAGTTTGTAATGTTTTTCAACCATTCAACATGTAAAACCTATTCTTTACTTTTGAACCATATATAAACAGATATGGACTAGATTTGACTAGTGGTCTGTAATTTGATGACTCTTACTATAGACAAAAATCAGTTCCTGAGGACTGCAGCTGTAAATGAGAAAGACAAAATGACAAAGCTTCTGGAGGAAAATACTGAACATATTTGTTATCTTGGCATAAGTAAATATTTCTCAACCAAACCAAGGAATAATAAACCTGGCTCTATTAAATGTAAGAATTTTGTGAATTAGAAAGCTATATTATGCAAGTGACAAGACAAGCAACATAGATAATTTTGCTCATAGACCCAAGAAACGACTGGCATTCAAATATATAAAGGACTCACCATCTCAACAACAAAAAGGAAATGTTGCCAAATGACATGGACAGGCGCCATCACGAAGAAATTCAAATGGTCAGTAAGTGCTTAAGTGTACCCAAATTTCACTACTTAAAGAATTTACAATGAGATACCGCTCCACATCACCCTGGGCATCTTGTGTACCACTAGGGTTCTGTCTTTTTATCTGCCAGCTGCAGACCAAGGTGCTCTCCAACAAATGCAAACCTGAATACCGAGACACATACGGATGTTCACAGAAGTTCCTCTTAGCAACTCCACACTGATGACCGGATGAACGGGACCGCGACAAGTCAGGACCGAGCATTCTGTAGCCTCTACGATGGCTCCTCAGGCAGCCACGTTCGTCAGTGGCGTTTTTTCTGCATGTTAAACTTCCAAGTTGGGAAGATGCTTGCAACCCAGAGAGGAAACCCGGCACCCAAGTTTCCAGTGCGCAGCGGCAAACTAGGCCCCACATCGCCGCCCAGTTCTGCCTCCGTCATCTCGGCCCCGCCCCCTGCGTCCAGTGTCTCCGGGGAAACCTCATCCGGGTATCTAGCCCGCGCACCCGCAGAGTCCGGAACAAGCCTACGTGTGCGTTTTTGTGCTGGAGGTGAGTCCTGGTGGCCTCTTCGGCCTTGGTTTCTCCCCAACTCCAGAGATGCACGGCAACACTAGAGCTGGGCTCGGGTAGCGTCACTGGGCCAGAGTGGCTGAGACTGGGCTGTGCCTGCTTTTCCTGCCTTAAGAGGGCGTGGGGACTCTCTTCCAGGCGGGGTCTGTTGCGGGGGGGGGGTCCCCGGCAAATCCAAGGATGAGGCGGAGCATGGACCCCGCTGGAATCTCCTACGCGCGCCTGGCGCAGACCTTTCTCTTCTCCCACCGCCTGGCGCGGATCCCTCTCGGAATCTGCCCGGCCCCCAACCCTTGGGCGTACCCGCTCCTCCACCTGCGCCCGGTGCGGATCTCCTCCCGTCCCCTCCCCCAACACCAGGCCCGGACCCCCTCTCTCCTCTCTTATCCCTGCCCCCTCCCGACACGGACCTCATCATTCCCTTTCCTTGCGCGACGGAATCCCCTTCAGAGTCTACTCTTGCCCCTCCCGGCGCAGATGCCCTCTGGAGTCACTTCACTATTCCTAACGTGGACCCCTGTCTCCCTCCTGGCTTTGCACGTTGGTCCTTCCCTCTACACTTCCGCAGAGATAGAGCGCTCTTCTTTTCCGGGTTCCTTGGATTGGACTCTGCAAAGTTCCTCCATTTCCGTGGGCGCGGGCCTCCTTGCTTCTCTTCCTCAGGGTGCGCGCCCCTCTCCCTCTTTCCCTGCACAGGTGCGGACGCCCCTCCCTTCTCGCTCCCAGGGTTTGGGTTCCCCATGTCCACTCTGAAGGAACTTTCCCCACTTTGGTTCTCCTGCCCAACCTTCCTGCATCTTTGGAGGGGGGGGGCAGTGTATGCTTCTTTCCCCTTCCTTCTTCCTCTGCCCTTCTCACCCCTGCAGTTGCGGCCTGGGTTGCTTCTCACAGACCTCTGCTGTCCAGAACCTGACTCCAAGGGTCAGGCATGTCAGACTCTGGGGTCCCCAATCCTGTATAATAGTGACTCCTGCTCACAATCTTCAGATGTTTCTCTTTTCCCTAAACCCCTACATCATCTCTCTACCTAAGAAATTCCACGTTCTACCTCTTCACTTGGTAGAGGCAACTCTTCCCTGCTCCCACCCTTCCCATGGTCTGTTCCCTAGGAGTCAGTGGGAGTTTGTCATCATATTCCTCCCCTCCTTTTAAACTCCACATGGCTCCCTTCACTCAGATACAGCTAGGATCCTCACCAGGCTACTGCTGGCCCAGGGGCTGTTGCTGCTGAGTTGGAGGTGATAAGGAGATTGCATCAGAGTGACAGTCAGAGCCCAGTATGCCTCCTTGAGCTGTTCCCTGAATTTGCTTGGTCTCTGAATTGTGGGCAGTGAGAAGTGATTTTGGGACAGTCAGGAACACTAGCCCTAACTCAGAAAACTGATCCAGGTCTGAGTCTGCAGGGGATTGGTTTGATAGTAACATTCTGTGTTTTGTTTTTTGCCTGTCTCCTTCACTACAGTGCATCTGTCAGATCCACTGCTCAAACATCGGTGCCTAGAACAGAGCCTGGCACGCAGTGAGTGATCAGTAGTTTGCTGAATGAATGAAAAGGGGCCTTTTCTGTGACTACGGGAAGCTGGCCCTTGTTGTAGAGACTTGAGGTCAGAGAGCGGGTGTGATGCATCCAGAAACATTTATCAGTTTTTCTCAGGCTTTTGTTAGAGTTTTTCCTTATATAATATGCATTGCCTCGAGCAGTATGGAGTACAGTTTGTGTGATATGCTTGACATGGTTTGACCTTTGCCCTATTATTATTTATTTAGAATGTTTCAGAAACATAGTTAGCTTATGAAGTAAAGAGATTAAATAGCCTGAAATTTGGATCAGTGCCAGTTCCTGGGAGCAGCTGGAGGGCCAAGAAATTCCATAGTTGGCTGAGGAGTGGTGTGAAGGGCTCTATTCAAATCCCAATAGAAGCAGACATCCCTAACCTTCCTGTTTTCTGCTGCACCAGAACCTACTGTCTGCAAAGGACTTTCACAAACTAGCATTTTCCCCCTGGTGATAACACCATGCCTTTTTTACAACTCTCAGCTAGCATCACATTTTCTCACCTGAGAACACTTATAACTATCCTGAATACCTTTTGAGAAAGCCGTTACTAATTCTTAGTTGTTAATGAACGTTGATCCTTGTGGTCTTTCTCCAAGAAGCATTTATTCATATTTTCCCTTTTTATTTTAACAACGAAAAGTTGAAAAAAGAGTAGTGAACATCTAACACCCACCATTTACATTTAATATATATGATACATGATGGTTATACATTATCTGTTGAGCATGCATATTTGTGTTATGTGCTTGCTCATGTTTATACATATTTGTGTATATACTACGTTTGTAGGGTGTACGTGTATATGTGTATTGTATGTGTATGTGCATATGCTTATGTGCGTGTAATTTTTATATTCATTTGCATATGTGTCTGAGGATATGTATTTGTGTGTATTTGCTTTTGTGTGTATGACTGTATATTCCTTTATGTACTGTGTATAATCATTTGAAAATAAGTACAAGTATGACACTTCACCCCTAAATATTTTAGGATATAAATTCCAAGGGGAAGGACACTCATCTGTACAACCTGTATTCTTCTATCACACTTAAGAAAATGAGCGATAATTTCTTGATACGATCTGATAACCCATTTCTTTTCAAATTTTCCTAGTTGTCCCTGGGGCAACTGTGATTTTTGAGCTAAAAGGCTTTGGGATCTTTGTCTTGTTTTTAACTGTTTGAAATATGTATAGGTTTACAAGAAGTTGCAGAGAGCTATACAGAAAGTACTGTGTGCCTTCCGCCTAGACTTTTCCAATTGAACATCTTGTGTATTGTAGAACAGTATCAAAACCAAGAAACTGGGATTGGTGTAACCCACAGGGCTCATTCAGATTTCACTGCTTGCATGTATGCTCAGTGAACTACACACCCAGTTTGACCATTCATGCATTTTTCTGAAGGACATTAGGGTGGCTTCTGGTTTTTGATTACTATGAATAAAAGCAATAGGCAGTTTTATGACATGTAGCATCTTGTAATAACCACAATGCAGATACTTGACAGTACCTTATTGCAAGATTCCCTGTGCTCCTCCTTTCATAGCTACACCATTCCCTTTCCCCCAGACTAATCTTTGACAACCACTCAGCTATTCTGCATGTCTTCAGTAATGTTATTTTACAAAAGTTATATTAGTGTAGTCATGAAGTATATATTCTTTTGAAATTGACCATTTTCACTCAGCATAATTTTCTTGAGGTTCATCTGAGTCCTGTGTATCAGTAGTTCCTGGTATTTCATGGTTTCTTAGTCTGTTTTGTGCTGCCATAACAGAGTGCTTGAGACTGGTTAATTTCTAAAGAACAGAAATCTATTTCTCACAATCCTAGAGGCCGAAAGTCCAAGAATAAGACCCTGGCATTTGCTGTGTTTTCACACGATGGAAGGTGGAAGTACAAGAGAAGACAAATACTGTCTCCTCACAGGAAATAAGAGCAAAAAAGAGCAAACCTATTCCCACAAGTCCTTTTTTATAATGGTATTAATAGCTCTTCCCTCATGACCCAAGCACCTCCCCTAAGACTCCACCCCTCAACACAGTTACACTGGGGGTTCAATTTCCAACACATGAATTTTGGAGTGTGAGTTGCTGTACTTTTAATTATCCTTTGAAGGACAATAGGTTAGTTTCTTGGTTTTGACTACTGTAAATAAAATATCTGTAACATTTGTGTGCAGGTTTTGTCTAAATCCTCTGTATCTTCATTTGCCTAGGAAATATGCCTAAAAGTGCAATTGCTGAGTCATATAGTACATTTATTATTAGTTTTATTATTTGTATTTTTAAGTACCGAACTTTTTCAGAGTGGTTCCATTTTATGTTCCCATCATCAAGGTATGAGGGATGAAGTTTCTCTGAATATTGTTATCCCACTATTTTAGCCATTCTGATAGATGTGTAATATCTCTGTGCTTTTGTTATTTCCCTAATGAGTAATGATAGTAAATCTTGTTTGTGTATTTGCCATCTCATGTCCTTTCATGAGATGGTTGTATAAATCTTTTGCTCATTTTCTAATTGGACATTTTGTGTTTTACATGCGGTCATCCCTCAGTATCCATGAGGAGTTGGTTCCAAGACCTCCCACCAATACCAAAATCCTCAGATGCTCAAAACCCTTCTATAAAATGGCACAGTATTTGCATGTCACCTACACACATCCTCTTGTATACTTTAAACCATTTCTACACTACTTATTAATAACTAATAATATGTAAACAACTAAGTAAATAGTTGTTATACTCTGTAGTTTCAGTAATGACCAGAAAAACAAAATCTGCATATGTTTATCACAGGTGCAATCATTGTAGGTAGAACTACATAGTACACAATCTGATTGGTCATATCTATGGATACAGAACAACCAGGTACTAAGGTTCAAGTCAATTGAGTTTTGAAGTTCTTTACCTCTGTCAGGTATGTGATTTACAAGTGTTTACTCCTTCATTTCCTGGGTCCTTGCTCCCAAAGTATAAATTTTGATGAGGTTCAGCTTATTTACTTTTTCTTTTATGAATAATGCTTTTGTGTTGTCAAGTCTGAGTTCTAGAACAAAAGGACTTCTCCTCATTATTTTTCTAGGATTTTTATGATTTCATGTTTAACATTGAAGACCATGATCCATTATGACTGGATTTTGTATATTGTTGAAGTTAAGATTTCAGTTTCATTCCTTTGCATGTAAATATCCAGTTTTCCCAGCACTGTAATATTCGGAATATCCCAGTAGTTTGTTGAAAAGACTGTTCTTTTCTACTGAATGGTCTTGTTGAAAGTCATGTAACCATATATGCAAGGTTTATTTCCAAGCTCTTTGTTTTATTCTGTCTTGAAGTTTTGAAATCAAGAATTGTTGAAACCTCATAACCTTGCAGTTGTTTAAGATTGGTTTGGTTATTCAGAACCTCTTAAGGTTCCATGTGAAATTTAAGATGGGCTTTTTTAATTCTACAAAAAACATTGTTGGGATTTTGAATCTATGGGTTGCTTGGGTTGCATTGACATCTTGACAATATTGAGTCTTCCAGTCCATGAACATGTGCTGTCTTTTCACTTGCTTGTATCTTCTTTAATTTTGTCCAGCAAACTTATTTTTTATGGTGGTACTGGATCTTGAACTCAGGACCTATCTGGTGATAGCTAAGCTGGTAACCTACCACTTGACTCGTTCTGGCAGTCCTCAACAAACCTTTTGTAGATTAATGTAAATGTTTCCTTGGTTAAGATGCTATTGTAAATGCAGTTTTTTTTTTCTTAATTTCCTTTTGGGATTCATTGTGAGTGTGTAGAAATACAGGTGTTCCTCAATTTATAGTGGGGTAGCAAGCCAATAAACTTATCGTAAGTTGATATGTATATATAGAGAGGAGGTGGCAATATACTGGTGATGAGCACAGAGCCTTGCACTTGCCATGCAGGTCCTTTTCTGTATGAGCCTTGCCCCCAGGCCTTTTGCTTTAGCTGTTTTTCAGGTGGGATTTCACATTTTTTACCCAGTTCACCTGGAACACTATTCTCTCACTTAATGCATTCATGTAGCTGGGATGAGAGGTGTGCCCCACCACACCGTTTTTTTTGTGTGAGATGCAGTCCCACTAACTTTTTCCCTGGGTTGGCTTCAAACTGTGATCTTCCTGATCTCCGCATCCTGAGTAACTGGGATGACAGGTGGGAGCCACCATTCCTGGCCTGAAAATGCATGTGTTGGTTGTTCACACTATAATCTTGTGGCTAACGGGAAGCTGGTTCACTGCCACTGCTCAGCGTTAAAAGAGTACTGTACCATCTTATTGCTGGCCAGAGGAAAGATAAAAATTGAGAGCACTGTTTCTACTGAGTATGTGTCATTTTCATACCATCATAAGCTCAAAAAACATGAACTGAACATTGTAAATCTGGGGCGTGTCTAATCTTTTACTTTTCTTGCTTCCTTGTTCTGGCTAGAACTTCTAATATCTTTTGGTCTTTTACCTCTGAGTGTGATGTAAGTTGTGGTTTCGTATGTCAATTCTGTGTTGATTTAGCTTTCTTCTAATCCTCATGTGTGGCATGCTCTTCTGTTTTATTTCATTGTGTTTCATCATGAAAGCATGTTGAATTTTGTCCAGTGCTTTTCCTATATCCTTTGAGATAATCATATTTTTCCCATTTTGTAAATGGTGTGTATTAACATTGATTAATTTGCATATGAATGGGCCTAGTTGGTTGTGATACACAATTCTTTTATACTATTAAATTCAGTTTACTAGTATTACATCAGTATTCGTAAGAGAAACTTTTTTGTGTGTGCAGCATGTTTTCTTGGCTTTAGTTTCAAACCAAGGCTGGTCTCATAGGATGAGTGAGGTAATGTTCTCTGCTTATTTTTTTTAGAAGAGTTTGGTAAGGATCAGTTTTAGTTGTTCTTTAAATATTTGGTACAGTTCAGTAATACAAATGACATTGAGTCCTACTGCTGATTGGTAAGTAGTCTGTGTAATGGAGATCATAGTGGTGGTTACCTACTGGGAGCTGGGGATACTTTACATGGCATCTCTGTGGTTGACCACATATGTGTACATAGGAAAACTTGTGAAGATATATTTAAAGACTCAGTGAATTGAGGTTTTTTGGGTTTTTTTGTGGTACTGGGTCTTGAACTCAGGGCGTACACCTTGAACCATTCCACCAGCACTTTTTATTTTATGTTGTGTATTTTTGAGACAGAGTCTTTCTTATCCAGGCTGTCTTCGAACCTTGATCTTCCTGATCTCTGCCTCCTGAGTAGCTAGGGTTGCAGGCATGAGCCACCAGTGCCCAGCAGTGAATTGAATTTATCACTTGAATTTATTGTATTTGTTATATCTCAATTTTAAATTAAAAAGTGGTTATAGCTTGGACTACAGCAGTGGAAGAGGTCTGACTTAATGGAATATTGGATATATTTGAAGGTCAGAACTGATAGTTTAGGTGTGACTTTAGAGACAGTAGAACAGAAGATAATGCCTGAGTTTCTGGCCTTTCCACTGAGTTGATGTTTACTGGGATGGGAGACTCAGGAGAAGGACTGGCATTTAGCTTTTGGTCTTGTCAGTCTGCCTGGCACAACTCCAAGGATCCAGGGGGAACAGATAGTCAAAGATGCAGATCTGGTTTTGAAGGAGCCAGGTGGGAAGCACAAATGAAGTCAGCTCGATGGTGTGAGCCTAGCTCATTGTGCTGGTTTGGAAGAGTGAGATGTGGAGAGGAGGAGAGAAGATAGTGTTTAGAAGATGAAGGGACAGACATCATGAGACATCAAAGTAGCATTCCTGAGCCATTGGGAGAGAAGCCTCTCCTCAACAAGGGGACTGCAGAAATCATCTTGGATCCTCTCCTGAAGTCTCTCAAAATGGAGTTGCTTATGAGTTCCCTGTGTTAGCAGAACCCTTTTTTTCACAGAGCAGGTTCCAGGGTGTCTCCACAGGGCTTCATGGGTGTTGCTGTCACAGAGGAAGTCTACCCTTAGTTGTTCCATGGTGGGCATGGTAGGATTTATTGTCAAATGTGACGCTTGGGGTATGTGCTTGATTCATAATCAACTTGTTGAGTTACATCCTGATAAAAATGATTGCCTGTTTTTAGAGAACCTCTGCAAATGACCATATTTCTGTTATAAGAGACTCAGGGAAAGTGTTTAATCCTGAAATTTGAGGAGTTAATGAGAACAAGAAACCAAGTAAAGAATGTTTCGCTGTGCTGAGGGTTGAACATAGATTATACAACTGTCAGAAGATAAAACAGTAAAATCAGTAACGTTTTCCAAAGAAGTAATCTCCATGTGAATCCCACCATTGACTTATTAGTCCTAGGTAATTTCACTAGCTATTAGGATAGCAGGCCACTTTCATGGGATCCTTGCCCACTTTGAGAAAGATAGTAATCCTGGAGATCCTGAGTCCTTCGCTTAGTCCAGTTTGACTGGTGTTCAGGCATTGTCTGCTTGAAATTGCATAAGTACCTATAACTACAAGTAGCTGGTTCACTTGTTTCTTGGAAGCCTCCATGACTGCCCTTTGTGAAAGATCCAGTTTTTGTTCTGTGGCTTTTTAGCACAGCTTCTGGAAGGGAAGCAGAAAGCACTTGCGGTGACAAGAAAACAGAATGGCTATAATTATTTCATTCCAGGAACCAGCATGGAAAAGAAATAAATGCTCTGTTGGGATGTGGTGCTGCCTTGCTTTGGGATGGTGGGAGCCTGGACATGGAAGCCCTTGACATATATTCACAGTCTTCTAGGCTTTCCTATGAAGTTGACAAGTCTCTTATGAGCATTTCACCATTATAGAATTAGATAGGTAAAGGGTCAAAGACATCTCAAGAATTGGTTTTTCTATAGTGTTTGGTATCAGAAATGCAAAATCAAGTTGTTTTGGTGAGAGGAGCATAGCAGTGCAGGGACAATTAATGTTGGGGAACAGCCTCTTGGAATGACCAGCCTGACAACTCTCCACCCCCATCAATGAAAAAGAAAACAACACAGCTGGGAGAAGCCTGGTTCCCTCAGAAGAGCAGACTTACTGTTTTTCTCAACTAAGAGAATAATGAATTCCTCACAAAACAAAGAGAGACATTTGATGAGGTGTGGAATGTCTGCTATCTGAGCTGATTACAGAGACAGGAAATAAATGTGGATGGTGAATGAGAGATGAGAACTCTAGGAGGAGCCCTAGAAACAAAAAGGCAAGATTTCATAATTTCCTCATATGTGACTTTTTGTTAAAAGTCATTTTATCCAGGTGCAGGTGGCTCATACCTATAATCCTAGCTACTTGGGAGGCAGAGATCAGAGGAATTATGGTTTGAAGCCAGCTTGGGCAAATAGTTCATGAGACCCTATCTTGAAAATACCCATTACACAAAAAGGCAGGTGGAGTTGCTCAAGTGGTAGAGCACCTGTCTAGCAAGTGTAAGGCCTTGAGTTCAAACCCCAGTACTGCCCCCCCAAATGTTAATTTCATTTGAAAATGGTGGGAATTATTTTTGGAAACTAAAGAGGTATTAAAAGCAGAACTCTAGCCGGGTGCTGGTGACTCAATTCTGTAATCCTAGCTACTCGGGAGGCAGAGATCAGGATGATCTCAGTTTGAAACCAGCCCAGATAAATAGTTCGAGAGACCTTATATTGAAAAATGCTACCACAAAAAATTGGACTGGTGGAGTGGCTCAAGCCTCAGAACGGCAAAATAAATAAATAAAAGCAGAACTTTGGAGATAGGGAAGTGGGTGTGATTATAAAAGGGCAACACACAGGGTAGATGCTTTTGGTGGTGGGATTGTTCTTTTTGGTGTTGACTGTCTTGCATATAAGAACATACATTTTGCAAAATGTTATCATTAGGTGAACTTAATGTAGAAAGGATCTCTTTGTATTCTTTCTTACAAATGTGTGAGAATCTACAATATATGAATAAATATTTCAAGTTAAAAAATAAAAAGTAATTCCCCATCTGGTGTGTTGACTGGTATGTTAGTCAGTGCTTTGTGTCACTGTGACAGATACCTGAGAACCCAACTTATGGGAGGAAAGATTTATTTTGACTCACTGCTTCAGAGATTGAAGTCCATGATCATGTGGATCCATTGTTTGAGGGATCATCATGGTGGAGCAGAGCTGCCCACCTAATGGCAACTGGGAAACCGAGAGGGAAAGGTGGGAGAGACAGGCAGACAAGAAGGGGCCAGGGACACAAGAATCCTTCAGAAAGCAAACATCCAGTGACCTACTTCCTCTAGCTCAGTCCCCACTTCCTAAAGTTTCTATCACTCCCAAAATAGCATCACCAGCTGAGGACCAAGAATTCAGCATTCAATACATGAGCCTATGGGGGACATTTCATATACAAAGCATAACAACTGCACAGCCTGAACATACCCAGTTGTTGGGCATTCTTGGCCTGGGGGAAGGTGGAAGTACAAGGAACAAATGCAAAGTGAGGCCTTGGTGTGATGTGAAAAGAGGACATGGGTTTGTGGACAGATATGGAGGGATTGTGCTTCCTGGTGAGGCATTATGAGGGTCTGGGGCCAAGGAGGGTGTCTCTTGTGCTGCATGTGGATCTATTCCAGGTGGAGAAGCCAGGGGTTCTGCTAAGTCACTGCTGGTGCATGGGAGGTTTAAAAGTTCAGCTCTCTCCAGTGGATATTCTTCATCCTTTGTTAGTATTTAAAATCTCTAAAGCTGGGCTAGAAGTGTGGCTCAAGCAGTAGAGCACCTGCCTAACAAGTACAAAGCTCTGAATTCAAATCCTAGAATTGTCAAACTGCTTTTTATTTTCTACGAATAACTGCATCCCTCATTGATCTTCATATTATCTTCCCATACTGTAGGTGGTTATCTGGAAAAAAAAAAGGATCTGTGTGCTTCTCTCATACCTTATTTTGGTGGGGTGTGTGTGTACATGCATATGGTTTTTTCAAACATCCCGTGGAAATATACATGATGAAAAAGTTACATAAGTACACGACTCAGAATTTTCACAAAGTAAGCATACTTTGGGTCTTCCTTTTTCATGAGTTATGTTTGAGGGATGTACTTATATTTGTTTTATGTATTTGTGGTTATTTCTTTATGACAGAATTTGGCTATGTAGTCCAGGTTGACCTTGAACTCTCCATCCTCCTGCCTCAGCCTCCCAAGTGCTGGAATTATAGGCACTATGCTTGGCTCGTTGATTCATTTTTTATTGATCTATATTGTTCTATCATGTAAATATCTGCAATTTATCTGCTCCCCAGTTGGTGGACATTTGGATAGTGTCCAGTCTCTGCATTGCTGTGAATGTATGGACAAATTTCTCTTAGGTGTGTACCTATGAGGGAATTACTGGGCAGAGAGGTTTCATAGATACTGGCCTGACTAATTTTAGTATTTACACACCACCATTCTAACTCTAGCCATTTTTTTTTTCTGTTAGGATTCAAATATTTTCTCCCTTCCCCCCAGCTTGAGAAACAAAGTCTCACGGAATCCCCAAATCAGGATGTTGTGGAGGAAGAACCACCCAATTTTGTGAAAACGGGAGAATTCTTCAGGGTGATTGCTGTTTGTCTGCATTAGGAGAAGTCTGGGAATGTCAAGATCAGGTAGAAATGCCCCATAAAAACCCAGAGGAAGACATGAGCTGAGTGGCATCTGCCAGAGAGGACCCAGAAGGACAAGTGAAAGACTGCAGTCTCTGTATATGAATCCAGGGAAAGCACAAGCCACTGCTTAGTCCTTAGTCCATGTAAAAGTGGTCCTTCAAGAAAAGGTTTCTGTGAACACGACTTGAATGTTAGGTGTTTCAGTTACATGTGTCTCTGTCAGGAAAGCTCTGAAGATAGCATGCTAGTCAGAAATGATGGCTGTAGAACAGCTGTCAGTCAGGGTGGCCCACCTGGCCTCCTAGGTGGAGATTTAACAGGAGATGTTCCTTTAACATAGTGGCAACCTCCCTCCACTGTTCTGGGCACACCGCTGCACAGGATGCTGTTGTCAGGGGAAGGCAACCCCACAAAGGATAGGGATGTGAGGTGGTGTTTGACAAAGATACATACCCCTGTGAACTGGAAACAAACCCAGGAACTGCAACAAATATGGACCACGCTTCAGATAGAAATCCTCATATGTTGGGCATCAGAGGACTCATAGTGGAGAGAGACCCTATATTTGTAATGACTGTGGAATATCCTTTTCCAAGAATTACAATCTGACTCACACCTGTAATCCAGGTACTTGGGGAGGCTGAAATTGGGAGGATCACGGTTCAAGACCAGCCTGGGCAATAGTTTGTGAGCTCCCATCTTCAAAAATGAAGATTTTTGTAGAGTGCCTGCTTTGCAAATGCAAAGTCCTGAGTTCAAACTCCAGTCCCCCCCTCCCAAAAAAAAAAAAACCAATTACAACCTGATTGTGTGTCAAAAAATCCATACAGGTGGGAAGCCCTATAAATGTCCTAAATGATGTAAATGCCCACTTTGCCTTTATCAAACATGAGGAGGACCCACACTGGAGAGAAGCCTTATGAATATGTCCAATGTGGGAAGGCCTTTAGCCACTACTTTTCCTTTTTGTTGCACCACAGAACTCATTCTGGAGAAAGACCATTCAATGTAATGAGTGTGAAACTTACCCTGATGTCTCCCACCTTACACAGTAGGGAAGCCCTTTGAATGTACTGAATATGGGAAGGCTTTCATTGATGGCTCATACCTTATTAAACATGGGAGGATTCACACTGGAGAAAAACCATGGAGGTATAAAGAGTGTGGAAAATCCTTTAACCACATGATTATCTCTTGTGCATAAAAAAAAAAATCTATAATGGATAGATACCCTACAAGTGTAACACCACAGTTGGCACAGCAGCAACTCCTGTGAGAATTCAGTGAACATGGATGTCAAGGACTGTCAGACTCTCTCTACTTAGTGCCATAGACTATGTTGAGGAACAGCTGTTTGAAAATAAAGCTTTTACTCCTTGGAACAGAATGCTGGAGATGATTGCATTTCTATAAGAAGTTAGAATTCTGCCATAGTTGCTGAACTTACTGGAGAAGAACCATGAAATGTCACAATGAAGATTTTGAATATTGGTGACAGAGCTGAGGTACTCTCCAAGAGAAACTTACTTTTAACTTGTTTCTTTCTGATGTCATATGATGTGCAAATGTTTATTTAAAAAACTATTTTAGGCTGGGTTTGGTGGTTCAATCCTGTAATCCCAGCACCCAGAAGTGAGGCAGGAGGATCATGAGTTTGAAGCCAGCCTGCACTACACAGAAAGACCCTGTCTCAAGAAAACCAAAGGCTGGCATGGTTGCTCACTGGTAGAGAACTTGCCTAGCATTGGTGAGAACCTGGTTCGCTATCCAACACTGCCAAATCAAACCTGAGTGGAATAAACATAGAAACTATCTAAACTGGAGCTTTGACCTTTCTTTGCATCAGGAGACTCAGTTAAAAAGGTTGAAGTTCATTCGAGTGCCTCAAGAGCTAGAGTGCCTGTCTAGCAAGCAGGAGACCCTGAGTTCAAACCTCAGTACTGAAACACACACGCACACAAAGGTTGAATTTGAGTAATACTTGATGAAATTCTTGTATTAAAAGAATGCATTTTGGAATTGACCAATGGAGTGATAATATGGAGAACCTCTTAAGATGATCACATCTAATGTGGTGAGAAAACTCATGGTAGAAAAGAAAAGCTATACTAGTAGTGGGAAAGTTTCCAGAGTGCTTGGTCTTCTCAAGAGTGAGTCTGTAACAGTGCCTATCATGGCTACTGCACTGCACAGCACAACTCTGCATCAGGGAATGAGATCTGGAGAGAACATTCTTGGAAGACATTGGTCCCTGGAAAAATTTGCATTTGAGTTTTTAGCAGATTTCTAGAAGAAGTTTGTACAGACAGTCCCTGTCTGTTAATTAACCATTAACCATTGTTAATGGTTTCACTCAATGATGCTTTGACTGTACTATGATGTGAAAGCAACTCATGCAACCATTCTATTTTTCACTTTCAGTTGAGTATTAGATTACATGAGATACTGAACATGTTATTATAAAAGCAGCTTTGTGTTAGATGATTTTGCTCAAGTGTAGGCAGTGTAAATGTTCTGAGCATATTTAAGATAAGCTAGGCTAAGCTATAATCATTTTGGTAGGTTAGGTGTATTAAATAATGTGTGTACATGTGTGGTTAGGGATGGAACCCAGGACTCATACATATTCTAGATATGTGCTCTGTCACTGAGCCACATCTCTAGCCCCTTAAATGCATTTTTGACTTAAAATAATTTCAACTTAAACATTGTTTATTGGGGGCATTAGTCCCATTGTAAGCTGTGGTGTGTCTACCAGAAAGTGAATACTTAACACAGAACCCTGAGGACTAAAGTGTATTTTGTTCTAAAACATTTCTGAAGTCAGGTTAGTCAATAACATCATGGTTGAAATTGGCAGACTTTTCTCAGTAGCACATAAATGTGCCTCTTCCTATCAATTATGTCTTGGGTTTGATGAAAATAGTAACATCGGAAGGAGAAATTGAGATTGTGGCAAATACAGTGCTGCCTTGCTCAAAGGCCTGGCTTTTATCCCTAGCACACAAAACAAGAATCCATACCAAGTTTTAAATTTTCCACATTTTCTCTTGTATTTTTATTAGGAGTAATCAGAGTTGTTAAACTTGACACCAAAAACATCCATCGAAGGAAAAACTGATACATTGGACATCACGTAAATTAAAATCCTTTGCTAAAGACTGTTGAAGATGTAAAAAGTCAGGTAAAAGACTGGGAGAAAATAGTGAGCTACATACCCAACAACTTACATCTCAAATTACAAAGATCTCTTAGAACCCAGCATTTATTTATAAACTAGAAAATGGTTAAAAGACATAAAAAGATACTTCATTGTTGATTATGCACAATGACAAGTAACGGTGAAAATATGCTCAACATTATTAGCTATACACTGAATACCATCACTACACACTGAATGGCTAAAGGAAAAAAAGTAACACCAAATGCTGGTAAGAGTGTGGTGGGAGCATTCCAGCTAAGAGTATGATAGGTTTGTTGTTGTTTTAATACTAACCATGTGCTTACTATATGACAGCAGTTGCATTCTTGGCATTTTCCTGAAAACCGAGTACTTTATGTTTACACAAAAACCCACTCACAAATGTTCACAGCATCTTTATTTGTAATAGCAAAATATGGAAAGCAAACCCAGTGTCCTTAAACTGGTAGATTTTGAAGCTACTGTAGACCTTCAATACTGCTTAGCAATAAACAGAACAAACCATGGATAGAGACTACTTTCACTGATGTCAGGGAAATTCCATTCCGTGAAAAAAAACTCCAAAAGGCCACAAGCTATATGATTACATTTATAGGACATTCTGTAGAGGCAGTGTTTGCCAGGGTTGTGGGTGGAGGAGATGTGACTGCAAGGGGACAGTGGAACTATTTTAGTCCTGATGGCACATGATTTAAGATTCTCACAATCGAACAAAGTGTTTTGCTTTATGTAAATAGGTAATAAAACATAACAGCTTAAATTTAAAGATCCTTGCCAACGGCCAGGATGACAGAAGCCTTGCTGTCTGGAGCACCGGGAGGGCAGCACCTTCCTTCCTGTGCTGTCCGCGCAGTGGTCTCCGTGCCTTGGCTGGTCACGTCGTGGCTGCTGAAGTTCTGGCGTGGTGGTCTTCCCATTCCGTCCGCTCCCCGGCGGATCCGTGCCTCCATACTCTTCTCCCCATCCCTGGAGGCCTCTTTGGGGCTCCAGCTCTGTCTCCCGGGTCTCTCCTTGGCCGTCCCAGTGTCTGGGTCTCCATTTTTGTTTTTGCATGTTTGGGCACGCCTTCTCTTCCTGTCCTCTGTCTCTGACCCGGTATATCTCATCTCTGGACTCCGGGACTCTTGGTCTCCTGTCTCTCTGAGCACTTGCGTCTCAGGTTTTATGGCTGCTGCTCGTCCTAGTCCGCGTGTTTCTGTCTCTTGAGTCTGTCTTTCTCGGTCTTTGTCTCCACTTCCAAGGTCTTGGTCGGAGGCACATTTTGTTTTCGCTTGTTTATCTGGTTGCCATGGCTCGAGAGTGACGCAGGCGCAGGTCGGGGGGCGGGGAAGGCGGAGAGGATCCTGCCGCTAATTGGATGTTCGTCCTGTCAGTGCGGCCCCGACTCTCTCCTGGCGTCGCAAACGGCTCCATTGCATTCTGGGAGCTGTAGTCTACAGCTTAGTTTGGCGTGCATGCGCAGTGCGGCTGGTCGTCATCGTGCTGCTTTGGGCTGGGGGCTGCGGGAAGCCGTGGGTCGTCGCTGCGCAGCAGGTGGGTCGGGCTGCCCCGCGCCCTCCTGAGCTGGCTATCAGCGTCCAGCCAGTGGGCCTAACAGGTGGGGCAGGGGATGAAGGTGTCTGCGGTGGAGCTGTGATCCCGGGGTGCGGCCCCCGAGTGTGGTGCTGGGAGGGGAGGCCTGGGGGCCCTGTGATGGGAGTGAGGCCCCGGGTGTCGTTACCAAGTGTGACGCTGGAGGGCCGATTGGGGCGGGGCAATCGTGGCCCCGGAATGCTGTACCTAGTGTGGGGCAGGGAGGACAGGACTGACGGTCCCTAGATTGTGGTGCGAGAAGGGGAGACTTGGGTCTCCGTGTAGTGGGAGTGTGGGGCGGGGAGAAGAGGGGTGGGGGTACTACGTGGGGGTGTGGCCCCGGGGAATGGTCCGCGAATGAGGATCCAGGATAGAAGGTTTTGGAGCCCCTCAGGTGGGATTGTGGTCCTGAGGTGCCGTACCCGAGCGTGACGCGACAGGGGGAGGCTTAGGGGTCCGTGTGGTGGTAGTGTGCCCCAGGGTGCTGTACCCTGAGTATGGGGCAGAGAGGGAAGTCTGGGGATCCCGCAGGTGGGTTTGTGGCCCTGGGGGTGCTGTACCCCAGTGTGATGCTGGAGGGAGGGGTCATTGGCCTGGGGCTTTTGGGTGGGATGGAGAAAACCCATCTTCCCCATGCTAAAGTTGGAGGGGCAGGCACGGGGATCCGTGGACCACTAAGGTAGTGGTTGTTGTTTTATGTGGTTCTGGGTTTGAATTTAGGGCATCACACTTGCTAGGAAGGCGCTCTACCATTTGAGCCATTCTGCCAGCTTATGTTTCTTTTAAAGTTTAAAAACTTTGTTATAGAAAAGGTCATATAACTCTGGCATACTCGCTCAGATTCACCAGTTAGTATGTTGCCCTTTTTCCCCTCACGTTTATTCTTATCAGTCCACCCTTGCTTCTGGGGCTCAGTTCCCTCCTCCCCTTCTGTCTTCCTCCCTCCTGGGACCTCTCCTCCTCTTATATATATGTATGTCTATATCTCAGCTGGCTTCTTGGAAGCCAAGTTGGATGCAGGATGACCCTTCACGCAGAACCTTGAAGTTGTTTGCTAGATGGGGCAGGTCAGGAACAAGATAAAGAACATGCTTGTGATAAGGACCCCCTAGGTGTTTAGGAGTCTTGGGGGAGGCACCTGAAATCTCTGCCTAGTTAGCTCACCACCTGTTCATCCACTGTGGCTTTCTCTACCTCAGCTCCAGCATCCCAGGGCCAGGAGGGTACAGTCCATTCAGCCAGGTTGACATGTCCATACTGCTCCATTTGTTGAGACTAAGGGACTGGGCTCTAGGATAATCCCATGCAAAACAAATCCTAAACAGACACAAGGGGGTAAGGTGGGTCTGCCTAATGAGTGAGTCAGTTTCCCGGTGGCTTGTGCAGAGAGGAACTCAGGTGACTGAGTGGCCTCACTTGACCTAGTTGGTCCTGCTGGGTCTTCTGCCTGACAGGAAAGTCCTTACAGTATTGTCAACAGGGATAGGGTTAAAGAGGCAAGAAAGGCATGCTCAGGACTAGAGCTTTCTTGAGGTTCCCAGATGGTTTCATCTCTATCTGGTTCTAACCACTAGGGTTGTGTTACAAAGGGAGACATAATAGTTATCAGATATATAGAAGGTCAGGCTGCTGTGATCCTTCCGTGGGCATGGAAGTCTTTGTCTACAAAGGGAATGGGGACAGACAGCCCCTGCCTGTCACCAGAGAATGATGTGATTTTTGCTGTGCTGCCACTGACCTGGCTCGAGGGTTTCCTGTCCTTCCCACCTAGTCCTGGTTGTTGGCGCACTGCCCCACTCCTTCATGCTCTGAGTTGGAGGGTAGAGGAGAAGAAGGGCTTTCAGGGCTGGCCAGGGGCTGTCAGGCCACTCTAGAGGAAGCAGAGGTAACTTTGCAAAGGTGATGGTTAGATACAATGGCTATGTGGGAGAGAGGACATGATGGAGTGTCATTGAAGGGCTGCAGGAAGGGAAGGCTTATGAGGGTCCTATAGTGGGAAGGATGGGATGGCTGTGTCTCTTTGTAAATGCGAATCCCAGTCCCAGCACAAACCTGCTGTGTACCTGTTTTCCCCCCTGCTCCCTGGGGCTTCTCCTGGTCCCTACTCCTAGGGTCTTGTGAGGCTCTGAGGAGGGAAAACATGAACCTGGTGGGGTGAACCCTGTTCCTAGAATTGTTAGCAAGTTCACAGTTTACCTTTGTGGATACCGGTTCTGTGCAGGAAGAAGGAGCCTGTGGTGGCCTAAGAAAAGCAGAATTACCAACTCATGCAATTACCTATTTGCTCATCCGCAATGTAGTGCTCCATGTGACCAGAGACTGAGGGGATAAAGGTGGCTATGTTGACTGGCTGGAACTGGCATTACCACTCACACCAAGAGATGCTCCAGGTGAATCAAAGGGAGAATACTGTTTTTAAAACTTAAAAGTCTGAAATGGAGGTTGGCAAACCAACCTTCAGTTCAGTCACTGGCCTGTTTTTCAAATGAGGTCTTATGAGTGTGCATAGAGCTCTGACTGCCTTCGTTCTGCAAGATAGGGTTGGTTCGTTACCACCAAGATTGTCAGCCTCAAGGGCTTAAATAGTCTCTTTTGTTTTGAATTCAGAACATCATGCTTGCTAGGCAGGAACCGTTTGAACCACTGCCTTCCTGATCTCTGCCTCCCAAGTAGCTATAGGTATGACCTACTGCACTCAGCTTAAAATCTTTTCTATCCGACCCAAGGCAAATGAATGAGAAAATGCATTTTTAATCCTGAGTTAGGGAAAGAAACCCTAAGTTAAGCAGGTTTCTAAATTTAGAAGTTTTTTGTTTTTTTTTTTTGGTGGGGGGTACTGGGGTCTGAACTCAGGGCTTTACCTTACTAGGCAGGTGCTCTACCACTTGAGCCACTCAACCAGTCCTTTTTTTGTGTGTGTTGGGTAATTTGGACATAGGGTCTCTTGAACTATTTGCCCAGCTGGCTTTGAACCTCGATCCTCCAAATCTCTGCCTCCTTAGTAGCTAGTAGTATAGGCAAGAGCTGTTTGTGCCTGGCCAGAAATTTATTTAAATTGTTTTTTTTTTTTTGGTGGTACTGGGGCTTGAACTCAGGGCCTCACACTTGCTAGGCAAGTGCTCTACTACAGCAGCCCCAGAAATTAATTTTTTTAATGGTTGAATTCCATAAAACCTTAGAATGTCATGAGGGGTCAAAAGACCATTACTGAATGAAATGAAAAGCCACAGATGGGGAAAATGGGAAGGGAAGATACAGCCTGAAAGAGAGTTCTTACCTATCAGAGAGCATAAGGAAAACATGGAAAAGTAGGCAGTTTACTCACCCATGGAGAGGAAATGATGAGAAAGTGCTGAGCTACAAAGTGAGTGGATATGATGGTCTAGGGGTCCTCAGTGCATGAGGTGTTTCTGGTGGACACTGGCTCAGTGGGTGGTAGGGGTGAGGTTGCCCCTGTTATCTTATTTCTACATTTATCCTTAAAATATGTCACAAACTTGACCCTAGGTGGATGGATATAAGGTCCTATATTGGCCATTAGGCATAGCAGGAATGTCCCTCAACAAAAAAATGAACTGTTAAAAAATAAATGAAGCTGGGCACAGTGGATCACTGCTATAATCCCTGCTGCATGGGAGGTGGAGATCAGGAGGATCACTTTTTTTTTTGTAGTACTGGAGTTTGAACTCAGGGCCTACACCTTGAGCCACTCCACCAGCCCTTTTTGTGATGGGTTTTTTCGAGATAGGGTCTCATGAACTATTTGCCCAGGCTGGCTTCAAACCGTGATCCTCCTGATCTCTGCCTCCTGAGTAGCTAGGATTACAGGTGTGAGCCATCAGTGCCTGGCTAGGAGAATCACATTTTAAGGCCAATCTAGGCAAAAAGTTAGTGAGACTGTTGTTATCTCAACAAATAAGCTGGGCATGATGGTACACACCTGTGGTTGTAGCTACCTGTGGTCTCATCTATGTGGGAGACAGGAGGAGGATTATGGTCCAGGCTGGCCTGGGCAAAAATGGGAGACCTTATCTAAAAAATAACCTGAAGCAAAAAGAGCTAGAGGTGTGGCTCAAGTGGCAGAGCAAAGCCTTGAGTTCAAACCCCAGTACTACCAAAAAGAAAAGTATGCAATCAACAAATATTGATCCAGGTACTCCCAGACCCAGAGACCTGCCTGTAAGGAACCCCCTGGTCTCTTAAGGCTCACATTCCAGTTGGGGAGGCAGTCACTAAGCCAATGAAAAGGTGGTGGGGATTGAGAAGGTGTTGGGGGGGTTGCTGGCCAAGTGGCTCAAGCAGTAAAAGCATCTGCCTAGCAAGCATGAGGCCCTGAGTTCAAACCTCAGTGCTGAAAAACACCAAAAAATCTTCTGAGAACGTGTTGGGGAATGCAGGAAGTATGAAGGGAAGGTCTCCTGGAGAGACCACTTCAGAGCCCAGCACTATAGAAGGTAAGAAAAGAGTGACTCTGGGTGGAGGACTGGGACGGGGCCAGGAGAGAGGCAGAATGAAGAATTAAGGAGGAGGAGATAGGGGAGTTGGTAGTGATGGTGGTTGTGATGGGTGGGATGCAGGTGGGATAATGGTGGTGGTGATGATGGGATGGTGGTGGTAGAGGTGGTGGTGAGGCAGATGGTGATGGTGGTGTTGGTGATGGTGGTGGTGGTGGTATAGTGATGATGGGGAGGTGGTGGTGATGATGTCAGTGATGGTGATGATGGGGTGGTGGTGTAGTGATAATGGGATGGATTTTCTTAAGGTAAATGGAATCCTGTGTAGAATGTCTTCTCACAGCACTTAGAATTCTGCACTTACCTCTAAACTTGTCTTTACTAGTCTTAGAAAGGGAAGCAGTTTAAAGTTCAACCTCTGCCTTTCTTCCTCCTTCATCCCTCCTCATCTTCCTACTCCTCCTCCTCTTCCTCTTCCTTCTTTTCCTTCTCTTCCATCTTTTCCTGATCCCCTCCTCGTCTTCCTTATTGTCATTATCATCATCATCAGTCTTGCTACATAGCCCAGCTTGGCCTCAAAGTCTCCCAAGTGCTGGGATTACAGGCTTGTACTATCAAGTCTGATAGATACTTCATTGGTTTTTAGTGAATTCATAGAATTGTACAACATTACAACAGTTAATTTTAGAACATTTTTGTCATGCCTCTAAAAAACATCTGGCCAGGTGCCAACAGCTCATGCCTGTAATCCCAGCTACTTGGGAGGTTGAAATAGGGAGGATCAAGGTTTGAGGTCAGTCCAGGCAAATAGTTTGTGAGACCCTACCTCCAAAAATAACCAGAGCAATATGGACTGAAAGTGAGGCTCCAATGGTAGAGTACCTGCTTTGCAAGTGCAATGTACTAAGTTCAAACCCAGGTCCCCCGCCAAAAAAGATCCCTCATCCCACGGTCCCTGCAAACACTTATCCTCTTTCTGTCTCTAACGGACTTGCCTGTTCTGAACATTTCCTGTCAATGGAATGAAGCACCCCATCTACCCCCAGGCACGAGGTCCTGTGCCCCTGTACTGATGGGACAATGTCAGAACTGACCCCAATTTTACCTAGAAGAGGTCAGCAAGCCCTGGTCCCATGTCATCACTTTGTGTAGTTTTCTGTAAAAGTGGGATTGCAGAGAAAACATTTTTGCTGCAGCTATTGTCATGCAGACTTTCTTCACTTCCTTAAAAGAATTTTTAGAAGGAAAAGTTATTCCTTTCTGTGGTTCTGCCAAGGCAGTGCTAGCACTTGGTTTGGGTGTGACTTTTGTAGCCCTTCCTTTTCCCTCCTGCTGGCTCTGTGGCTCTTTAGGCCCAGGTGGGTCCTGAGAGAAGCTGGTCACAGTGAGAGTATCATAGGCTCAAGACCAGCTGTAACCTGCTCAGGTCTTATTTAGCTATTTCATTGTTTGCTGACAGGTACAATCAAGTGATTTCACATAAGTGTCCAGAATTCTGGTTTATCTTGAATGATGTATTTCCTGTAGGCAGCTGCCCTTTTGTATGTAGAGATTCAGCTACAGGTTGGAAGAGTGTTTGCTAGGAACACAGCCCTATGGTCCCTACTCCTAGCTGATTTCTGTTGGACCTATGGCCTGGTCAACCCAGGTCTGCAGGTCTATACCACTTCCAGAAATAAATGGTGGTTACCTACCAGTCTCTGGTCCTTTTTTTTTTTTTTCTAAATACATATTTCAGGTTTATAGTTTTGCTGGGAGGAGCAATCCTGGCACCTAGGCCCCCCATATTATTGGGAACTAAAAACCCCATAGTACATATTTAAGTGTTAAATAGACCTTATGTTTCTAGGATGAACCCAAATCTAATATGATGTGATGTGTCCTACATCATATAACATGCATGGTTGGAATGTGTTCACTGATATTTTAAGGCTTTTACATCTAGGCTTATAATTGAGATTATATTGTCCTGAATTTTTTTTTTGTCTTTTCCATGACTGATTTTCTAAAAATCATCCTAGTATTACCAGTCTTATAAAATGAGTTTCCCCTCACTTCTTAGGTTAACTTTTACTTATACAAGTACAAAACTGGAGTTTTAGTGATACTAACAAGTAGACTGCTTGGAAATAATTCTTCATGAGACCTAGGTGTGGTGGGTGCACAATTGAGTTCAGAAATGCCAGCTTTTTTCTCCTTTGCATGGGAAGGGAGAATGGATGCCCTA
This sequence comes from Castor canadensis, assembly GCF_047511655.1. Taxonomy (NCBI): domain Eukaryota; kingdom Metazoa; phylum Chordata; class Mammalia; order Rodentia; family Castoridae; genus Castor; species Castor canadensis. The sequence continues at coordinate 31,775,803 of NC_133401.1, read as the reverse complement.
TGGCCAGGATCTTACCATGGGCATCTTTCTTATTAATGTCCTCTGCAGATCCTTGGGTCCTGGCACTCCATCATCTTTGGTGTCTCTGCTGTGTCCTTGGCTAGACCCAGTTGCATTTCAGTGGAGGTCTGGGAAGATGCTGCCTTTGGAGAAGGCATTGGTCTCCCCTAGGAGCTCCCCACCCGGTCCAGAACCTCTAATGTTGGGGTCAGCAGACACAGCCCAGCAGGAGGAACCCAGCCAACAGGAAGAGCCCACCCTGCAGGAGGAGCCCAGTGGACAAGAGGAGCCTATCCAGCAGGAAGAGCTCACCCTGCAGAAGGAGCACAGTGAGCAGGAGGAGCCCATCCAGCAGGAAGAGCCTGCCCTGCAGGAGGAGCCTAGTGGGCAGGAAGAACCAATCCAGCAGGAGTCCATCCAGCATGAAGAACCCAGCCTGCCGGAGGAACCCATTCAGCAGGAAGAACCAATTAGGCAGGAAGAGCCCATCCAGCAGGAAGAAGCCAGTCTGCAGGAAGAGTGCAGCCTACAGGAGGAGCCCATCCTGCAGGAAGAGCCCAGCTTGCAGGAGGCCATCCAACAGAAAAAGCTCATCCAACAGGAAGAGCCCCACCTACAGGAAGAACCCATCCAACAGGAAAAGCCCATCCAGCAGGAAGAGCCCATCCAGCAGGAAGAAGCCAATCTGCAGGAGAAGTCCATGCAACAGGAAGGACTCATTCAGGAGGAAGAATTCACCCGGCAGGAAGAGCCCATCCAGAAGGAAGAATCCATTCAGCAAGAAGAACCCATCCAGGAGGAAGAATTCATCCAGCAAGAAGAACCTAGGCAGCGAGAGGAGCCCATCCAGCAGGAAGAACCCATCCATCAGGAGGAATCCATTCAGCAGGAAGAACTTGCCCAGGAGGAAGAACTTATTCAGCAGGAAGAGCCTGTCCAGGAGGAAGAACTTACCCAGGAGGAAGAACCCATCCAGGAGGAAGAGCCCAACCAGCATGAAGAACCCACCCAGAAGGAGGAGCCCAGCCATCAAAAGGAACACAAGACCATCCCTGAGAGATCTCCTGCTGACCTTGAGTTCTCCCGCCTGCGCTTCCGAGAATTTGTCTACCAGGAGGCAGCTGGGCCTCACCAGACTCTTGCCCGGCTCCATGAGCTGTGCCGTCAGTGGCTGCGGCCTGAGGCCTGCTCCAAGGAGGAGATCCTGGAGTTGCTGGTGCTGGAGCAATTCCTGGGCATCTTGCCTGACAGAGTTCGCCCCTGGGTGGTGGCCCAGTATCCTGAGAACTGTAAGAAGGCTGCCTCCCTAGTGGAGGGTCTCTCTGACATCCTGGAGGAGCCAGGTGAGGCTGCTGCCCTAGAAGAGAGCATGCTGTAAAGGAAACGGAGGTCCTGGAAGGATTGGAGTCTACAGTGTAGAGTTCAAACCCTAGCCATGGCTTTCCTGGCAGAGTTTAGTCCCCATGTGTAAGAGGCACAGAAATGAGCAGTACTGAGCTGATGAGGTAGCTCCTCAGTCAGCTTGGATCCAAGCCCTGCTGCCTGCCCAGTGGCATCTCCCTCTGGGTTGCATCATGGGCTAGGACAGCTTCTTGGGCTCTTGCCCTCACACCTGCTTTCCAGATGATAGGAAACAGGAGAAAGGGGCAATCAAAGGCAGGGACCAGTCTCTTAACTAGGTAAATATTCTGGGTACATCTCTGGCTGGAGATTTCCTCCATTTCTGAGGGTGGGACCTGAGGGTGGTGATGGGGCCCAGGAGCCCATGCTCTGGGTCATAACTGTGATCTATGCCTAGCTCCCTGTGGAATTACTGTTTGGATCCCAAACTCTGGGGTCACTTTTCACTTGGTTGTACACAGGGATGCTGTTGTGCTCCCCCGGAGGGTCGTCTTCTTCCTTCAGTGAGGGAGTTTATGAGAGGCACCCTGAGCCCTTGCTGCTGCCAGTGGGGCTGCTGAGCCCTAGCCGAGACCCAAGACCTGGGGATATCTTGGGTCCCCCTGATACTTGTGAGTAATACCAGCCTGCCAGCCTATGATTGACCTTAAGTGGGGAGTGGGTAGGTCTATGGTTTGGAGAAGGGGGGGAGGTGTATGGGAGCCAGAGGGAGGCCACGTAGAGGGCCACTGAAGTCTGTACCGTAATGGGACTTGTAATAGTTCCTTATAGCATTAGATGTATTACTTTTTACTAAATTTCTCTTTAAAGTTATGCCAGCCACATATGCTTATTACAAATGGTGAAAAAGCATTGATGATATCAAGAAGTAATCTCTCCACCCCCTTATGCTCTTTAAAAATAAAACTGAGTGTCCTAGTTCGTGTCCTGGGAGCACAGTTGTACCTGTACCTTAGTGCTTGCTGTTCAAACAGTGCAACCCTGCCAGCTGCAGTCAGAGGTCTGGCTTTTTAGCTGCTCAGTGTTCACATGCTCAGCCCTTACTGGGGTTTCTGCCCCTGTGAATAGGCTGCAGTAACATCCTTACGTGTATACCTGTGTGTGGTGCCTCTTGACCACTGCACAAAGTGCATATGTGACTTAACACTCACATACAGTAGAAACTTCCATATGGCTTTCCAAAAACTGCAACAGACACAGTGCCAGCATAGGAGGGCACCCTTGCCCTCATCTGTGCCAGCATTGTGTTTTACTGCATTTAAGATTTCTATCAATGTAGTGGGTATAAAAACATTACCTCTTTACTGGCTTGAACTGGCATTTCTGGGACCACTGCTGAACTTGAGCTTCTTTATGTTGTTTTGTTTTTGTTTTTGTTTTTCTTTGCCACTTTGCTCTGTCAGTTGCAGACAGATGCACTGTTCATTGAGCCTTGGGACGTGTGACATGAGCATACTAGATCTCTTTACCTTCTTCCTGGGGTCTGGATGGGTGGCAGTGAGATTTGCCTGTTTTGGAGATGCTCAGCTTCTGAGAGCTTGTCTCCTCAGCTCTGCCATCCCTTCTCCCTGCCTGGCCGACTCTAGAATCCATGCTTCTGGATCAGAAGCGCATGGGGGGAGAAAAGACTGAAGAGGCCAACCCTGCCACAGCTGAGCTGAAGGTGGGTGAGGGCCACTGGGTGTTCAGGGAGCAAAGGGGACCACTGTTGGCTGACCTTGTTTAGTAGCTCATAGGACCTGTCCCTAAGTTGGAAGGTCTGTCCCTCCCTGACATTATTCCCTTTCCAGGTGTTAATATTCTGCCATAGCAAAGGATTATGGGCCTAAATGTCAGTAGTGCTAAGGGTGAGAAACCTGCTCTTGTGGAAACTCAAGGGTAGGACCTGCAGGAGAGTGGTGCCTTCTTGCAGCTCAGAGTGGGTCAAAGCCTGCGCAGGCATGTGCTTGCTCCCACCCTTCCTTCTGTGGTCTTGGGGCTGCCTTGCTGTTTCAGAAAACAGAGTCATTCTCAGAGGAGCCTCTGCACTCAGGAGAATGGGACCACCTGGATCCCTCAGAGGAGAACCTGAAGAGCTACAAGAAGCTACTCCTGTGGGGTGAGACCTGCCTCTAACAGGCTCATTCTCCATCCTGTGTCCCCTTCCAACATTGTTGATGCTGGCAATTCTGACCCTGCCCTAGGGGCTGTGGTTGGGACACCAAGGGTATTTTAAATGTGTTTGAACTTGAACATGATTTAACATAACTCATTTGTTTGCCAAGGTCTCTACCCATCCTGGTATACATTTTTTTTTTTTTTAATTCTGCATGGGTCCTGGGATTTTCCTTTTGCACCCTCTGCCTATGGGAACTAAGGCTTCTTAATTTAGAAGGTCCTCCTGGCCCCAAGATGCCAACACTCCCACCTCATCAGTACAGAGTTGGGTCCTGGGGTAGGGGCTTCTCTCACAGAGGTTCTTACCCAAGAACCCACCTTTGCAGGAGGCTCCAGTACACTCCTGAGCCTATTATAGTTCTAATTTTATGTTTTTGTTTCATTTTGTTGGTGCTGAGGATTGACCTAGGACCTCATACATGCTAGTCACGTGCTCTACCACTGAGCTACACTCCCACCCCAATTTAGTGTTCTTCCCTCTTTAGCTTTGCTTCCCCCTAGATTCTCCCACATCCTACCTGCCCTGTTAGTTCTTTTAGCCCCACTTACGCAGATCTATCTCTGCTGCCCTGTTCTCAGAACCCCCAGTTTTTTAGGGGCTCTGATTGGAGGGCAGCTTTGGAGTGTGTCTCAGTGCAGAGAAAAAGATGGGTTGCAATCCCAGCCCCAACCAGTCCACAGTATGTGAGGCCTCCAGGTGCTTTTGTTGATTTTTTTTTTTTAATGGTACCGGGGTTTGAACTCAGGGCCTCATGCTTGCTAGGCAGGCACTCTACTGCTCCATCCTGTGCCACTCCACCAGCCCTGTATTATGTTGGGTATTTTCAAGAAGGGTCTATCACACTATTTGTTTTGAACCTTGATCCTCCTGATCTCTGCCTCCTGAGTATCTAGGATTACAGGTGTGATCCACTGACACCAGTTAGTTTTTTCTTTTTTTAACCTCACTCAGGATATCAGCTTGGGTCTGATGCCGCCTCCCAGATGGAGTCAGAGGAACTTCCTGCAGTGGAAGAATTGCCAGGAGGCAGCCTCCCAGGTAAGGTTGAGTTGAAAGTGATGGTCAAGGTGTGCCTCTCTTTCCCAGGCTGGTGGGACTCCTCACAACTCTGTCAGCCTTGGTGCAGACCTCAGCTATGACTTCACTTGACATTCTTCACTTGACAGAGACATTGAAGTCTCTGTGATTTCTTGCTTTTTTTGTCTCTGTGAGACAAATCCAGGCACTCAGTGATTTCTTGCTGCATAACAAGCCACCCTAAAACTTGGTCACCCAAAAAAAAAAAAAAATGGCAGGATTAGTTGTGATTTCTGGGCTGGCTTGGCTTAACCATGCAGCCCTTTGGCTCCATTTGCTGACTTCAAGGGCCACTCACACATTGCCAGTTGGTGCCAGCTCTCAAAGGGGAGATGAGCTGAGGCTGTGGGACTTAGGTTCTTCCCATTGTCCCTGCACGTGGCTGGCTTGGGATTCTCACAGGATGCAGTTGGGTTTCAGGGATGTTAGCACTTGCCATGTGTCTGCTTGCATCCTGCATGCTGATGTTCCATTGGCCACAGTAGTGGATCACGTGGCTGAGCCAGTGAGCAAGAGACCGTCCCAGGGCATGATTCCTGGGGGACTGGTTCATGGGGGCCACCAGTAAACAAGTTGGTTTACTACAGGTCTCATTTGGTTCTTCCTGGTCACAGACATGGGCTCCCCCATCTCACAGTTTTTTTGTGTACCTTCATTGCCATAGTCACCTCACTGTCCAGAGAGGATTCTCTAGCTCTCATCTCCACAGCCTTGAGAAGGAGGCCCCTTCCTACCCCCACAACTCACTGACCAGAACATAGTCATTTGGTCACTTTGCTGGATGGCAATCTGGGAGTGAGTATTCCAGGCAGCTATGAGCTCAGCTCACATTCAGGGAATGTTGAAGAAGGGAAAACGGACTGGGGGCAGATGCACTCAGCTGTCTGATCTTGTCTGTGTTGTGAAGAGGGCCATTAGGATGTACACCTCAGAGTACACCTGATGTACACATCACTGTTTGTCTGATAGGCCCTTTTTTGCCTTTGCTCAGGCCTTTGTACTGTATTAATTCTTCTGCTCAGAAGGTAGTTTGGGTCTTAGCCTTGGGAATCAGGATTGCTCATTCTGACCTTATTTCAGGTGGTGGCAGGCGTCAGGAAAGTGAAGAGAACATGTGTGAGGACGTCTCCCTGTGTGAGACACTGATGGAGAGGCTGGCAGGGGATGTTCCTGTGACCACGTCGCTGGACACCACCCAGGAGGAAGAGCTTGAGGAATCAAGCTCTGCCAGCTTCTCCAAGAGACAGTCAGTCATCCGGCAGCCAGGTGGGCCAGGCACCCCACAGCCAAGCACTGGAACAAAGAGGCCCCATCCCGATTATGAGGATGATCTGAGCCCTGAGTGTTCCTCCAGTGTGGGGAGGGAGCTCGAAAAGGGGGGGTACGCTGCAGGGTCCCCGACTGGGCAGGACCCAGGTACCTCTGCTGTGGGCTGCTCTGTAGCTGATGAGCCTGGTGCGTTCCAAGGGAAGCCTTACCCCTGCAGTGAGTGCGGGGAGGCCTTTGCGTGGATCTCACATCTCATTGACCATCACAGGAGCCACAGCAGTAAGAAGCACTATGCAAGCCAGGGCTGCTAGGAAGCCTTCTGCTCCAGCCTGACCCTGGCTCAGCACTCCAAGAAGAAAAAGGAGAAATGCTACACCCTGCCACAAGTGAAACCCACACTGGTGGATCAGCGGTTCCATGGTGTACAAGTGGTGTTTTCCGTGTGCAACCTTGAGGGGTAGAGATGAGCCTCTCTGCTCCATGTGTTCCAAGGAGACAGTTTTGGCTGGCTGGGAATCCTGAAATGTATGCAGCTCCTTCCAAATGCTTGGGTGGTGGCTTCCTTTGGTGTCTATTTATTTTCTAAATGCTAATGTGGCTGAAAGCACTTAAAACTAAGAAGGGTCCACAGGAAGCCCTCACCTTGTAAACACATCTGTGTAAGTCATCAGATGTGAAGTGAAGGAAGACCACAGCATTTAGCACCACCTGTATGCTGGATCATTTGACATTGTGCAAAGTGTAGAGTTGCCTTAAAGTGTGTGTGATCTGTCAGCGCTTTCTTGAAGTCATCCTTGCCTCGATTGCTCCTCTTTGAGCTCCCCAACTTTGTTCAAGCAGAATTCTTGCCATCTGTTTTGGCCTTTTTGTAAATATGTGATATCAAGTTCACTTTTAAACTCACAAACCAGAAACTGTTTCTTATTTCAACTCATGTCTCTTTCTGTATGGTGTGGCTTGCAAAGATACTTGGAGCCTAGCACAGGGTTTTTGGACTGTGGGTTCCAACCCATCAGTGAATTGTGAAATCAGATTAGTGGGTGGCCCCTGGCATTACAAAGCAATGGAGTAGAGTAAAGTAGTTCAGAATGCATCATGTAGTAAAGGCAAGTATTGTTTTGTGAAACTTTTCAGCTGTGTATCTAAATATGAGAGCTGGCTACCATGTAAACTATATTTCTTACTAGGGGGTTGTGATCAAAATAGGTTAAAAACACTAATAAAGGCTGATGAAGTGATCTGTCTGCCTAAGCAAAAAAGGAACCAAAGTTGGCCTGCATAGGTCATCTTTTGATTTGCATTTAACCTCAGATTACAGTATTGTTTCGTTGCCTGACCATAAATTTAATTGTTCCCTGTAGATACAGAAACTGGTGCCTCTTTCTGTCAGTGTTTAAATAAGCAATCTGTGTAACAACCCCCAATCACAGAAGCTTAATATAATAAACTATTTTATTTCTTCACTCATATTACAACTCATTGTTTTGTGACTCTGCTGCTGCTTGTGTGTTCTGGGGAGGGAGCACTGCTCCATGCAGTGACACTGGGATCCAGGTTCCCTCCCTGCTGCAGTTTGCTCTCCACTGGATCCTTGGTACATGTGGAGAAGCCTACACCCTTCACCTGGGAGAAGATGCATTCCTGGAGAGGAATGATCCCATGGCTGTGTCATCTGTCTGAGAACATCTACCCAGATGCCTGTCTGCCAGTTACTGAGCCAAGTTCCTCCCTTAGCCTGTCCATGTCCAAATCCCAAGCTGAGTGTGGCTCTGGTAAGAAAAAAGCCTCACTGTACTGTCTCATTTACAGCATGACCTGTCAGCCTGCCTTACCCTGCTGCTGGGAGATTTCCTCATGATACCTCCCAAAACCTGAACTTACAGAAAAGGCAAACCCCCACATACCCATGCTCTGCATATGCCATGCTCACTCGTCTGAGGGTGCGGTGTCCATGTTGCTCCTGTTGTGACACTGCTTATCCTCATCTGTTCAAAGTATTCAGTTTCTCTACTGTGGTTTCTTTCAGCTAAAAAGCAACCTGTGGGAAGATACTTTAAGATCATGCCAGTATCCTGCTCATCAAAATTCTACCCCTGTATTTGGCTTCTATTGATTCCTGCTTGCATCCATCTTTACCATGCAGGTTACCAAGTGGTTTTCACACAGCAGCACTCGATGTTTCCCTATTGCCTTATCATTCTGCTGCAAGTTAGCACTCTCTCCTCTCCCCAGTTACTGGTCTTTATTACTGGAAATGGACTCATGGGTTTGAAAGATAGTACTTAGGTCTACACTTGATTTAGGACCAGGAGCCTGTCCTGCCATTTACTTAAGCTGATTCCCCTGATTCATCTGCTTTCTTTGAAGACAAGAAGAAAAGGAGGAGGATTCATGCAATGCAACAAAGAGAAGGAGGCCCAAGTAGCTGACCCAAGGACCAGCTATGAACTGCCCTGTCCAGGACAGCCACAGGCTGGGCAGATGTCCAGAGAGCAATTGAATGTGTGGCTATATAGTGAAACTGAGATGTAGTACCCATGTGAAATCCACACTGAATTTCAAAGATGCAGTATATATGGAAAGAATGGAAAGTATCTCATTTTATTTGTGTGAAAATAGTAACATGGGGCATACAGGGGTGAATATTTAATTTTACTTGTTTATTCTTGATTTTTACTGTGTTACAGTTTCTCACTATGTAGCTAGGCTGGCTTGTCTCACAATCCTGCCTTCACTTCCACAGTACTGAGATTATAGGTGTACACCACCCTGTCCAGCTCTTGTTGCTTTTTAAATAGGACTTAATTAAGTACTTAATGAAGTATTTAAAGTTACTAATTTCTTGTCTTATTTCTATTTGAGTGTTGCTATGCACTATTTACTTTCTTAAGTAGCTTTTAAATAAATTTAATTCAAAAAAGGCATCCCATACCAAAGACTACTATCAGAATACTATTTGCAACATGGTCTTGCCGAAAGAAACTTCAGGTTAACTAGAATTTGTGTCCCAGCACTGTGTTGGGAACATCAAACTAACTGATATAAGCACAACTGATGGCTGAGGACCAAAACCAGCCAATGCAGTTTCTAATGAAGGTGCAAAGTCATCATTACATAAAGGTTGTAGTTGTCAGATAGACTGCTGTTTGTGGATCTGTCATAATGAAATACCATTGCCTTTCAAGTTAAATATAAAGACAGAAGCTAACTGAAGAATCAATGGAAAATCTGTTCAGGAGAGCATTAACTTGTACATTTCCCCCCAAAGAGAAATCTTGAAAAACAGGGGTCCCATGTGAGGTGCTATTGCTTGTGAGATGATTTTTAAACAAAAGGGTAAATCCTCCCCTTTGGTAAAACAGCAGTATCTGCATTTCTAACACCTGAGTCCTGCACTAAAATTTGTAGAAAACAGAGCAGCAAAAGCCACCTCAGAATCTGAAAGACTCCATGGAAGTAGCTTTAAGTCTTCCCATATGAAGCTTTTCAATCCCACTGCACATAAAAATTTATTGTAAATTAAGATACCTAATTTAAATTGTTCATAGTATGCTTATACTTTGCCATATGGAATTCAGATCTGTGGGACTGACAAATACCCTGATCAAACAGCTGTCTTAGAAATCAGCTTTGTATTAAGACAGACAAATATCCATACTGAGGGCTGGGATGCAGCTCAGTGGCAGCACACTTGCCTCACACACACAAGGCCCTGGGTTCAATCCCAGCACCAAAAAAAAAGGACAACAACAACAAAAAAAGTATCCATACTGATTCCGTGAAGTGCTCTCTTTTCGGGAGCACTTTGCTGTGTTGTGTTTTAGGAATGTCAGCGTGAACTTGAACTATTCGTAAGTATTCCTCCCCAGGAACATAATGTGCAATAATAACTGACTTCCTCTGGTTCTCTGAAAGACATCTGATGCGCTTCTCATCACTTTGAACATCTCTGTTCAGAATATAGTAAATGCTTGGACAGAAGCCAAGACAGAGACCATTACCAGTCACTATATTTGAGTTCTCTTTTGTAGGTTCTATCATGTAACATTAATGGGTACTAAAGGTTGAAGGCCTCCTGTGTTGATTATCACCATGTTTTCCTCCTGCTTAGATCTGAGGGTGTCTGGGGAGTGGGGTGTGTGGTGTGCGAAGGCTTGTGTATAAGTATGTGCTGTTTCTCATGAGGACAACAAGATCAACTCTAATGTGGGATGGGCTGTGGCTTAAGGCTTCCTCACACCCCCAGCACACTTGTATTGGATCTCCCCAGTGTGAATTCTCTGATGCTTGGTAAGGGAGGAGCTATGTGTGAAGGCCTTGCCGCACTCACTGCACTCATATGGCTTCTCCCCAGTGTGGATTCTCCGGTGCTGAGTGAGGTGGGTGCTTTGCCTGAAGGACTTTCCACACTCATGACATTCGTAGGGCTTCTCCCCGGTATGTGCCCTCTCATGCTGACTTAATGATGAGCTGTAACTGAAGGATTTCCCACATTCATTGCACCTGTAGGGCTTTTCCTTGGTGTGGATCCTTTGGTGTTCTATGAGGAGGGAGCTCTGGCTGAAGGCTCTGCCACACTCGTTGCATTCATAGGGCTTCTCTCCTGTGTGGATCCTCTGGTGCTGAATGAGGGGAGCGAGCTGGCTGAAGGCTCTGCCACACTTGTTGCATTCATAGGGTTTCTCCCCAGTATGAATTCGCTGGTGTTTGGTTAGGGATGAGCTGTGACTGAAGGCCTTGCCACAGTCACTGCACTCATAGGGCTTCTCCCCGGTGTGGATTCTCTGGTGCTGAGTGAGGTGGGTGCTCTGCCGGAAGGCCTTCCCACACTCACTGCATCCATAGGGCTTCTCTCCCGTGTGCGTCCGCTCATGCTGGCTGAGTGAGGAGCTGTGGCTGAAGGACTTCCCACACTCATTGCATCCATAGGGCTTCTCTCCTGTGTGGATTCTCCGGTGCTCAGTCAGCAGTGTGCTCTGGCTAAAGGCCTTTCCACACTCACTGCACTCGTAGGGCTTCTCTCCTGTGTGTGTCCGCTGATGGTGAATCAGTGGTGTGATCTGGGTGAAGGCTTTTCCACACTCGTGGCACCCGTAGGGCTTCTCTCCACTGTGGATTCGCTGGTGTTTGGTTAGGGATGAGCTGTGACTAAAGGCCTTGCCGCATTCTCCACACTGGTAGGGTTTCTCCCCGGTGTGGATCCGCAGGTGCTGGCTGAGATGGATGCTCTGGCGGAAGGCCTTCCCACACTGACTGCACTCATAGGGCTTCTCTCCTGTGTGTGTTCGCTCATGCTGGCTGAAGGAGGACCTGAAACTGAAAGCCTTTCCACATTCACTGCACTCATAGGGCTTTTCTCCTGTGTGAGTCCTCTGGTGCTGGATCAATGGGGCAATTTGATTGAAGGTCCTGCCACACCGAGAGCATTTATAGGGTTTCTCACCAGTGTGGATCCTCTGGTGTTTGGTAAGAGCTGAGCTGTTGTGGAAGCCTTTTCCACATTGGAGACATTCATAAGGTCTCTCTCCTGTGTGTGTCCGATGGTGTTCAATGAGTGCTGAGCTGTGACTAAAGGCCTTTCCACATTCCTGACATTCGTAAAGTTTCTCTTTTGCATAGGTTTTCTGTTGAATATTTGAGTCCAGCTTCTCCCTCTTTCTCTGTGTTCCCCACATATGGGGGCCTTGCCTTTCAGGAGCTGCTGGTTGAGTTGGGAGATCAGGATTCAGACTCACATTTTCTCCAAACCCATCCTCTGGCTGCTCCTGAGTGAGCATCTTCACAGGTGTGAAGGCTGCTGGCACAGTCTGGCTCTGGCCACATGAGCCCACAGTTTCCTCACACTGGGAGCACTACGCACTGCCCCCCAGTCTTTCCACCAGAGCAACACTATTGGGTGGTTCTCCAGAGAGGCCTTGCTTTGGGGCTGACAGTTTGGTTTCTTGTATGATTTCTGAGTGAAAGAAACAAAAGAGCAAAATGTCCCTTAATTCCTCTTCTGGGGGAAAAGTTTGCGGTATAGGAGGTGGAAAAATTAAACTGATGATTTTGAAAAGTTCAAAGCACAAGTGGCTTTGATCATTTCAAAATACAGTTTTTAGCTAGACACCAGTGGCTCACACCTGTAATCTTAGCTACTTAGGAGGCAGAGATCAGGAAGATTGTGGTTTGAAGCCAGCTTGGGCAAATAGTTCCCAAAACCCTATCTCAAAAAAAAACAAAAACAAAAACAAAAACCTTCACAGAAAAGGGCTGGCAGAGTGGCTTAAGTGCCTACCAAGTGTGAGGCTCTGAGTTCAAAACCCCAGTACCACCAATAAATAAATAAAATACATAAATAAAAATACAGTTTTTAGCTAGGCATGGTATCATAACCCTATAATTCCAGCACTTGGGAGGTTGAGGCAGGGCTGCAAATTTGAGGCCAGCCTGGACTACACAGTGAGACCTTGTCTAAAACAAAGCAAAACAAAACAAAACCAACCCCTCAAAAAAAAAACCTAGGACAGGATGGCATTAGTATATGATCAAGTTTTCAAGGAGAATACAGAGGTTGGGAAAAGGACACCGAGGAGACAGCATACAAGGAAAACATCCACAGAGGCACCAGGCTTAGAAGGAGCAGCAGTGACAGCCACTCCTGCAGCTTCCACTGTGCGAGGTGGCAACAGAAGAAAAGCTGCAATCTGGGGAGGGACTGCTTAGTCTAGCCCTTCTGCTCCTGAGACCCACACAGTTTCTTCTTGGCTGCATGTCACTGCTCGACCATCTCACCCCAGAGATAGAAACCCAAACTAGAGATAGCTGCAATGTCCATCGCTAGGGCAGACAAATGACCTGTGGTACATTAGTGTACTCCCACCTGGTTTATTCTAACTGAGACCTGAAGGCAGGAGTTTCTGTACACCTGAACAACCATTCGGCTCCTAGCCACAGCAGAAGCTGTGTAGACATACTGAATGAACAGCAAATGCATTCTTTCCTCCTTCCTGGCAGGACTGACTTTTGCCCTGATACCTAGCCCACTCCCCATAGGCATGGCCTCAGTGCATGCTTGTCCCCATCCTGACATTGGATTGACCTGGAGATGTGATGTGGGGACCTCTATGTATTGTGTTATGGTTCATGGAAACTTTAAAAAAAAAAAGGGCAAAGTCATGTATGGTTAAATGGCTTCTTCTAAAAGTATCCACATTGTAACAACCCAAACCTGAATATGCTGTTACCCTACATGGTAAGGAGGGCTTAAGGTGGTGATCATCTGACACTACAAGAGAGAGGAGGGGGGAGAGGGAAAGAAAGAGAGAGAAAGAGACAGAGAGAGAGAAAGAGAGAGAGATTATCTTGGATTGTCCAGTCAGCTCAATGTAATTTTTTTTGCTTTTTTGCAGTACTGGGGTTTGAACTCAGGGCCTGATGCTTGCTAGGCAGGTGCTTTACCACTTGAGATGCTCCACCATCCCAGTCCAATATAATTATATCAGTCCTTAAATATGGAAAGAGAGACAGGAGACTGAGTCAGAGTGACATGATGCAAGACATGACCAGCCACTGCTGACTTGAAGATGGACAAGGCAAGAGAATATGGGTAGTCCCTGGAAGGTGGAAAATGCATTCTCCCCACAGGCTCTGGAAGGAAAAGTGACGTGCGGACACCCTGACTATATCAAGTAAGACCCATTTTAGATCTCTGATTTCTATAACTGTAGGACAATCTACTTTGCTTTAAGCTACCAGGTTTGTGGTAATTTGTTACAGCACTGATAGGAAACTAATATGCTGGGTGATAGCTAGTTGCACTGAGGTTGGGGAACTCTGTTGAGATGCCCTTCCACACTGGGCATCCCTCTTGGAACTGCTACTACTGTTCAAACAGGGTGAGGGCCTGAGGCCAATGGGGAACTGCTTGCCAGGGGCTGGGATGCCCTCACTTTCTACAAAACTGCCTTATGGACCCAAGAGTTTGGCAAAAGGCAAAAAAGCAGAACAAGCCCACCAAACTACAGTCACACAACAGAGCCTAGCTAGGATCACCAACACACAGATGCACAGGTCATTACATGATTCTTTGGTTTAAACCAGTGAGGTTGGAGTGTTTGTTATACAGAAACAGTTGACTGATGCATCACCTCAGGGCCTTTCTCTCAGATTGTCTCATGGCTCAGGCTTCAGGCTATATGTCACTTATTTAGGGAGGCTGTTTCACCTCTCTGCCAAAGTCCCCTTTAAAAGTCTCCCCCAACACCTCCTAGTCTTTATTCTACCACAGTCTGTAATCATCTTACTCACTGTTATTATTGCTTTATCAGGTGCCCTTCTCTTTGACCAAGAATACAAATTCTGTGAAGATGGTGACTCAGTTTTACTTATGGCAAAATGGGTGCTTGGCTAATGTTCACTAAAAGACTAGGTAGTGAATTTTCTGCAAAGAAACAGGGAGCAGAAACAAGAGAGAAACTTAGAGTTATGGGTGGGTGGGCTCTTCCTAGCCCTTCAGGGCTCCATACCTTGGGTAATACCAGAGTCCACTGCCCATGACATCTGGCTTTGGGAACCAAAATCCTGCTCAGGAGGAGATCCATGAAATGAGCATTTGCATCCCAGGACCCTCCTGACCCTTGGCACCCACCTGCAATCTTTCAGGTCCTGATGTCCATCGGGGACTCCATTCCCACACTCTGAGGCTTTCACCCACCTTTTGTTCTGGGGTGGACATTAGAGCCCTTCCTCCTCCCTTCCAGCTGGCAACAATGACCACAGTGTAGGTGACCTGGCAACCAAACCAAGACAACCCAGAAGTTTTTGGTAGATGTCTAGAACATGGACCTGTCTTTTCTGATGGCCTTGGACCCAAGAAAGGTTCCTAGTAGCTGTCTTGTCCTCTTCCAAAGGGCATATCTGGAAATAGACCAAGAAGAGGTTGCTCTGGTTGAATGATGATTCCCCTAAAATCTTATGTTGGAACCTAATACTCAATGTGACAGTATTAAGAGATGGAGTCTTTCAGAAGCAAACATGTCACTCTCACTAACAAGATTAGCTCCCTTACAAAAGAGGCTTTGGGAGTTCCCTTGCCCCTTCCACCATTTGAGGAGCAGCAAGGCAGCAAGTAGGTGCTGTCAATGATGAATAGGTCCACACCAGATACCGAATTTGTTGGCACACTGACCTTGGATTTCCCATCCTACAGAACAGGGAACAGTACATTTCTATTTATAAATTACCCAGTCTAGGGTATTTTTTTATAGCAGCCCAAAGAGATAAAGGAAAGAGGTGGGGTGAGGGGGCTCTTAAGAGCACCGAGGGAAAACCCATACCTACTCTGTAATTCTGGCACCAGGGGGGTCAGTATGTCTCTGTTTCTCGTATTTTCAGATCTTGTCTGTGACTTACTAATATTGATCCTATTTGATATTTCCTACACTAAAGCAGTCAAGTTTCTGAAGCCTAAACTCGGTCCAGGAGGTATTTGCCTTTATAGCTGAACCCTATCCCATTTTTAACTGAGAAAAATTTAGAATCCATGCTGTGGACAGATCAACAGGCACAGAGATGTGGCCTTACCCACAGAGACCAAAGATCTCCAGCATCACATCATGGTTCTCTGGGCAGGCTCCAGTTGCCCCCACTCCTCCTGGGTGAATTCCTCAAAGGTCCTCATGTCCTCAAAGGTCACTTGCTTCTGAAACATCACATAAGTATCCTCAGCATATCCAGCCTGGCACTGGCTGCTGGTGGGGGCAGGTGGTGAATGAGACCATCAGCCAGGTTAGGTATAGAGGCTGCTTACCCCTGGTGGCCAAAATCGCATGTGGATATTCTTATCTGAAATGCGTGGGACCAGAAGTGTTTCAGATTTTGGACTTTTTTGTTTCATTTTTGTTTAGAATATTTGAATAGATTTTAAAGGTTGGGTATCCCTAATCTGAAAATCCAAAACTTTCTGAGCCAAATTTTGAGTTTTATATTTTCAGATCAGGGATGCTCAATCTACACATACATAAGTAAACAAAGCCCTTGAAAAAAAATGAGAAATTAAAAGAAAAAAAATAACCTCAGTACTCTTGAGGCTGGGGCAGGAGAATCAAAAGTTTAAGGCCAGCCTGGGCTGCATAGCATGACCCTGACCCTGTCTCAAATTAACAGACAAAAAAGGCTTGGTACTTTTAAGAGGTTGAATCCTCTGCTCAAGGTCTCACATGGATTAAAAACAAGGTGTCAAACAAACTGAGTTCTTATCTGGAGGCTCTGGGGGGAAATCCAATTCCAGGAGGACCCCGGAGACTACTGTTTCTTAATCTTCAATTTTGGACATTTAACCGTTGGGGTAACAACACAATATTCAGAGAAAGGCTTCCATTTGTTTTCTAACATCCTACAAGAAGCTGGTTTCTTCCAGCAGGTTCATGGGTGGAATGGATGCCATTATGAAAGGGGAAATTCCACCCCTTTTTGTCTTTCTGCTCTTTGCCTTGGAATGTCCTTCCTCTGTGGAGGTCACTGCATTCAGGTGCCATCTTGGAGTCAGAATCTGCAAACCTACCAGCACCTTTGGCTTCTGTGTCCAAGACCATGAATCAATAATTTGTGTTCTTTATAAACACCTCAACCTCAGGTAGCCTGTTACAGGTAAGGAACCAACTGTGAAACCTACAGATTGGTGTGGAGCTGACTAAAGTGTGCTCCTGGCTGGGGCACAACTTAGGGCAAAGGCCTGGGGCCAGAAAAAGCCTGGTGGGGATCCCAGCTAAGGGCATCTGTGGGGCCCTGAGAGAACTGTGTGTGAGGATGACAGCACACTTACCAGGGCCTTGGTGGTGAGGAGCCCAGTGGTCATCCCCTGGTTTTCTGGCCTCTTGTGGGAAAAGCCAACTCCAATTCTGAAGGGAAAGGAGATATGAGAGGATGAGCTGAAACCTGCAGTGACCAAATGGCCCAGACACAACTCCTGCCCTGGAGCTGTGGCTGTGGGACACTGGAGTCAAGTACCCAGGGCAAAACCTGACACAAGTGAAACCTCGGCCTGGTATTTCCAGAGCTCTGGCTGCATGCTCCTCCAAGCATATTTCCAGGTGCTATTGAGGGTGGTCTCACATTTCCCTACCCTATTCCACAGACAAGGAAACTGAGGGCCAGGGCATTCACATCCTCTGGTGCAAAGGTAATTGTTATTGACGGGAAACCAGATGGCTATGGGGTACCCAGGCATTGTTCTGTATGCCTCAGTTTCCCTCACCCATAAATGAGGGTAAGAACCCAGCATCCAGCCTAGAGGGCCATGGAAGAGATTATAGGATTAAGGTGGGGAAAGAAAGCTAAAAATAGAACCCAGGAGCAGCGAACATGCAGTATGGTGATCGCTGCTGGAAGAGAAGTCTCTTGCTTCAGTGGGTCTTAAGTCTTGGACTGTGGCAGGCTCCAGGGATGAGACCTCGGCCTGCACCATCCCCTCAACCCTGGATGTCCCAAGGCCGGTCAGGCCAGTCTCCGAAGGGTCAAGACTGTGTCCCAAGACGGGGAACCCTAACCCTTCCTCCAAAGTCAAAATCCGCAGTCCCAACCTCAATTCCTCCACGCGAATCCCGAGACCCTCAAAGACCTGGCCCCGCCCACTCGGCCCCGCCCCCGCGGTCCCCAAAGCGACGCCCCCAAGACTAAAGAAACAAAAGGGACGCCACACGGACGTGCGAAACTGTGTATTCGCTCTGCCTCAGGGAAGACTCCCTTTCCCAGCCCCCCCAGAACAGACCCCGCCTGACTAGATCCCTTCTCATTCACCCCATCTCACCTTCAGGACAAAGGCCGTGGGGGCCACCAGTAGGGATTGCGCCTGCGCATAGGAGCGCAGAACTACACCTCCCAGAGTTCCCCACATCCACTTCCGTTAGCTCCCGCGCTTGCCCGGCCCGCTCAGGACATTTGTGCGTTAGCATCGAGGGTTGCAATCCAAACGCGGTCTGTCGGATCGGGTCAGGCTTAGTTTCCCTTCTCCACGTCGCTCTAGATATGAGGGAGAAGGCTGCAGCTCACACCCGTCAATACTGCGTCTGCGGAGCTCGAACTACAACCCCCAGGGGGCCGAGCGCGGGCTATGCTAGCCCCGTCCGCCACCGGGTAGGGCTGCGCCTGCGCAGGAGGCCTCGAACTACAATTCCTAGAGGGACACGCGCGGAGTCCGTGTGCAACCGGGCATCCAGTCCTGTTTTGGGGCGGGAGTTCCAATTCTCACCCTGTCTCCCCATACCTCCAAGCCATTACCTGCAAGGAGGTTTAACATTTGTAATGTAGCAGGGAGGAGGATCAGAAGAAAACAGTCTAGGTCTGAGAAAGTAGCAGGGAGGTAGGGATGGCCTGAGAAATCTGAACATGAGAAAGGTCATGTAGTCACCTAGCAGGTGACTGAGCGTAGAGCTAAATTAGGCAGGGAGGACATTGAGGGAGGCTGTGGGATGGCTTCCCAGACGAAGGGAACCGCTCTCTCAGAGGCCGGCCTGCGATAATGGAAGGGCGGAAGCTGTTGTGGATCCATGACTGCTTGCATGTTGGCAGCGCTCCTGTGAATTTTACTGCTCTAAGACGAGATCGCGAGTAAAACACACACGCTCAACTTTTAAAACAAAAATGTTCACCTAACACCCAGCCTTGGGCAGTTCCCAGGTGTATAAAAGCCATTACCTGCAAGGAAGTTTAACATTTGTAATGTAGCAGGGAGGAGGATCAGAAGAAAACAGTCTAGGCCTGAGTCCTGAGAAGGTAGCAGGGAGGTAGGGATGGCATAGCAGAGAGATAAAACCTGACAAATCTGAACATGAGGAAGGTCATGTAGCACCAGGGAGGGGAAAGTCACATAACATTAGGGTAAAGTAGCCAATAAAATTAAATATAACCATATATGGATTAGAACTTGCTCTTTGCTTCTGTAACCTGCTTGCAAGGGTATATAAGGTGAGACCCCTTTGTTCTCGAGGCTGAGCCTTTGGACATGAGTCTGCCAAGTCTGCTGGCACAATAAAATGAATTGCCTGAAGAGTGCCATATCTCAGCTAGCAAACTCCCACAACAGTAATACTAGACACAGCACTGATGATCTTGAAATTGTGCATTTGACCTGAAGCATAATATTCAAAGCTAATGTGCCTTTCTTGACTGAACTCTCTTTTTTTTTCTTTCCAGTACTGGAAATTGAACTCAGAACCTCAGGCTTGCCAGGGAGGCGCTCTACCACATGAGCCACTTCCCTGGCTCAATTGTCATTTTCTGAACATTCACAAAAGCCTGCCAGCTTGAGTCCAGGGTGCAGTAGATAAGATGTGGCAGTCACCATTTTCCAGGGTAGAGTTACTTCGGGTAACATAAATATCAAACATCCATGTAACTGAGTGGAGAATATCTAAGAAACCAAGGCTGATAGGTGCCGGTGGCTCAAGCCTCTAATCCTAGCTACTCAGGAGGCAGAGATCAGGAGGATCAAGGTTCAAAGCCAGCCCAGGGAAATAGTTCCTGAGACCCAATCTCGAAAAACCCCATCTCAAAAAAGGATTGATTGAAGTGGCTCAAGGTTTAGGCACTGAGTTCAAACCCCAGTACCACAGAAAAAGGAAAAAATAATAAAAAATAAAACCAAGGCTGAGCAAAAAAAAAAAAAAAAGGGCTGGTGAGGTGGCTCAATGGTAGAGCACCTGCCTAGCAAACTGAGTTCCTGAGTTCAGACCCTAGTGCTGCAAAAAAAAAAAAAAAAAAAAAGCCATTCATAAGGTAGGGTCTCACAAACTATTTACTCTGAATTCAATCCCCACCCTCCCCCATCCCCCCAGTCCAACCCCTCTGCCCTAAGGCTGAGCCATGTGCTTTTGCGCTTTTAAGAGAGAACAGATTGCTTTTCATCAGTCAGGTTGGGAGCTGCTTTTGAAGCTAAAAGGAAGTTTCGAGGTCATCATTTTTTCTTTGACTGAAACAACTATTTGACTGAAGAAACAATGACCCTGAAAACAGCAGAGATTATACAACAACAAAACCTATCTGTTTATGTTTTAGGTACCCACAGACCCTTGAAAAGATTTGGCTAATTTACACCAGTCAAAGACTTTAACTTTCATAAACCCCCAAACAGAGATTATGAAAAGATATGATGGCTCAAAATCACGATGCACTGATATGAACAAAGCAAAGGCAAGTTTTTTGGTTTTTCTCTTTTTTTTTTTTGTCCTGTGGTACTTGGGGCTTGAACTCTGGGTCTTCACCTTGAGCCACTTCACCAGCCCTATTTTTGTGAAGGGTTTTGCGAGATAGAGTCTCATGGAACTATTTGCCCAGGTGGGCTTCAAACGTCAATCCTCCTGATCTCTGCCTCCTGAGTAGCTAGGATTACAGTTCTAAGCCACCAGTGCCTAGCTATTGGCTTTTCTTAAAGGTATCTTGTACATTTAAAAAAGAACCCCGTGTGTCAGGTTCCTATGGGGCTGGCCTGATGGGATAGCTGGGTAGGTGTCTACTGCATCCTTCAGAGTTGGGGCTGTCCCTGACCAGCTTTCTCCCTGCCCTGCCCTCTTTTTGTCTCACTCATATCCACAGTGAAATAAAAACCCAGCAGCAAGCTAAGCACAAAAGTGAACACCTGTGGTTGCAGCTACTCAAGAGGCTGAGATGGAAGGATTTCTTGAACCCAGGAATTTGGGGCCAGCCTGACAATATATTGAGACCCTGCCTGTTAAAAAACAAAACCCAAAGCTGGGTGCGGGTTGCTCACACTTATAATCCTAGCTACTCAGGAGGCAGAGATCAGGAGGATCGAGGTTCGAAGCCAACCTAGGCAAATAGTTCCATGGAGACCCTATCTCAAAAAACCCATCACAAAAAAGGACTGGTGGAGTGGCTCAAGGTGTAGGCTGTGAGTTAAAGCCCCAGTACCACAAATAAAATAAATAAAATAAAATAAACAGTGGCAGAATATGCTTTCACAAACTTCTGGGTAGAGAGGTTCTTTAAGATTTAATGAAACAACTGCTGGTGGAAATTCACGGATAGAAGTGTGGCTTCCTCAGTGTTGACAGCCTGAGGGCTGGGTGAGCAGACTCACAGGGTCACAGTTTGTGGCTCTGAGGACTAGAGACTTAAGGCTCCCAGCTCTTTTTTTGTCTTCTGTTTGTCTTGGTTTTTTGAGACAGGGTCTGGTTATGTAGCCCAGGTGACCTTGAACTCAGGATCCTCTGCCTCAGGCTTTCAAATGCTGGGATAATAGGTGTGCATTACCACATCAGGCAGCTCCCAAATCTTGAAGCCAGAAACTTACAGTTCTAGGTGCTCAGGCCAGATCTAGCGCTAAGCCTTGGTTTCCATTAGCGTAACACTCAGCAGCTAATAGAGGCCTCAGCTCCCAGCAGCAACTAACATTGGCAATAGCAAGCACTGACTGACTATGGTTCCTGAGCTTTGGGCATGGGGACCTTCTGTTCCTAACAGCAACTAGCATTGGTAGCAGCTGGTGGGAGCTACTGTCGCAGCTCACAAGCCCAAGGTATAGGAGATCTTTGGCTCTAAATGCTTGGCAGCTTTTAGCTACTGGGACCTTTGGTCTCCCAACCTTGGTGTTTCACAGCCTTTGCAATCAGCTCTGCTCTGTCTCTGCTTTCTCAGTACTTCCACCAGTCCTGGTTATCTTGTACACAATTCTTGTCCCCAGTTACTCTCCTTGCCTCTTTAGCTTCCCTTATGACTGCTGCCATCTCCATTGCTGTTGCCACCTCTGCACTGCCACCAATATCCTTCCACCACCTCTTGTTACTTGCTCAACCCATGATATAAAGACCGTAAATTGGAGATTACTCAAGAGAGTCCTGGACTAGAGCATGGCTCAAGTGGTAGAGCGCTCCCTAGCAAGCTTGAGGCCCTGTGTTCAGTCACAGAAAGAGAGAGAGAGAGAGAGAGAGAGAGAGACAGAGAGAGAGAGAGAGACTGACTTTAATGAGACCTAATGTTGCAACACCAGGGAGTCACACAAAAGAGGCTCTCCTGGCAAACCTGAAAATTGTGTGAAATGGCCTGTTCATATTAGCCCAAAAGGAGTATGGCAAACAAGTGTAGTGATTATAATGTACACCAATCACAGGCCTCACAGAAGGACCCATCACAGCAATTCTTTATTTGCATCATATGCAAATATAGAATTGTAATCTGTACCAGTCAGTTTCCTGCTGAGCCACTTGGGGATGGACCCCCCGCTCTGGCTTGGGTGGAAATAGCTGCAGAATCATCTAAACTTCACCAAGGCTGTTGTAGAGTGCTGCTTTCCAAGGCCAGTGCAGGCTGTGTGGAGTGCTCAGGACTGGATCTTGTCTTCAGTTGGGGTTGTAGTCCCCTGCAGCTGCTGGAATGTCCTGAGTGATCATGACATGTCCAAAACTGCTGGCCTCTGACAAGCTTTCTCTGACACCAAATTCTGTGGCAACTGAAGTCCTAGGCATCTCTCCCACAATCAGCCTGAGTCTCTAGGACATGTCTGCAACCCCTGGGGGAAGTAACAAAATCGCTAGGATTCCCAATTGTTGCCCATAGCACTGCATGTGACTGGGAGGAAGTATGGGCAAAGCCACAGGCTAGATGGACACATGGAAAATGGACAGAATCTTTAACCGCAGACTGAGTGAGACATTTGAAGCAGATGAGTTGTGCAGCACAATAACATTTATGTGTATAAAAGAATCTTTGAAACAAGATTGTCTTATACATATAACAGAGCAGGAAGAGAGGTTCAGTCAGCCTGATACTGTTGGTCCAAGGGGTTTAGGAGCAGTGCAGGGCAGACACCACACTGCAGTCTGAAGAGACACTTGATATTTGGAGACAGTGGCTGCACTTGTTCCCCAGGGCTGCCCAGCCTGTGCTGTCTCTGCACCCCTCACTCCATTGCTCTAACTTCTGGTGCTCCAAGAAGCTGAACTTGGATGCGTTCTACCTCATTCCAGCCTAATCTTCACATATTCCTTATGAGCTGCACTGTGCTGAGAACGAATCACTGGCTACCCTAGGGCCTTTGCACCTAGTCTTCCCACCCCAGCTTCTCTGCACTACTCATCAAAGCTCATATGCTGTGAATGTTATCCTCACAATGTTGTCTTCCCACCCTGTCCCTCTCCGAACACTTCTTTCACCCTTACTTAGTAGCTGTCTGCACCTCAAGTCAAGTCATTCAGTAACTACTGATGTCTGAAGGAACTTCCCACAGACATGGAAACATTCTCCTCTGGCTGCCCGACTCAGCATCTGTCAACCACATGTGGCTCAAGCACTGGAAATAAGGAACTGGACTTTAAATTATGGAAACAACCATAGCAATGGACTGTGCAGCAGAGGGCCCATGCCCCACCAAAAGGTACTGTTTTTCCTGTCTTTTTTGCCTTTTTCTGCAATTTCAGGCCAGGGGAGGAGGCCAAGAGAGTGAGGGGGAACTGGAGAAGACTAAAAATTGAGGGGAAGTTGGAAGGGCAATGAAAAATAAGCTTTGGTGCATTTTCCAAGCTCACTACAGTCACATATAACTAAAGAAAATATATTTAAAAAAAAAAACAAAACCACTCTTGCACTCTGTGGTGATCTGGTGAGTATATAACTGGCAATACCTTCCTAGAAAATACTGTACAAGCTTATATATCAAGAACATTCCAAACAAGGAAAAATAAGCAAATAACAAATAACATTCCAGAAGTTCACACACGAATGTATCTGAAATGTGGACAAAGAATTACAACCAAGAAGTGCTCAAGAGTTGAGATGGGTGGGATCAATTACCGCCCCTTCCCCACTTCCCTCCCCATGACAAACTATTCAACTGTGCAAAATACACAATAGTATCGTACCACATCCACAGGAGATACATACGTCATGTGTAGCTTACAGAGGAAAGTGTGATGTAAAATGATGCAAGTGTCTTGAAGGACCCAGGGTGGTCAGCCAAGTGCTGCTTTGTGTTCTTCACATTTTTTGAATCACCTCCAAATGGTGTCATTATCATGTATGACCTTCATCAGCATGGGGAAGACAAAAAAAAAAACCCTTTAGGTTTGATTTTAGGAAGGATTTTTTTTTTTTTTTGGCAGCACTGAGGTTTGAACTCAGGGCCTTACACTTGCCAGGCAGGCACTCTACCACTTGAGCCACTCCACCAGTCTTTTTTGTAATGGGTTTTATCAAGATAGGGTCTCCTGAACTATTTCCTCAGGGCTGGCTTCAAACCACAATCCTCTTGATCTCTGCCTCCTGAGTAGCTAGAATTACAGGCATGAGACATGAGCCACCAGTATCCAGCTTTGGGAATGACTTAACATGAAAATGCTATTGGAAATGGAATTTTGGACTTCAGGCCCAAACTCCTGAGATTCCATATGTCAGATCATGCCCATATATATCAAATAAAGAGACATGGTGAAGGTCAGAGAAAGGAGATTTGTTACACACATGGTTGGCTGTGGGAAGAGGCAGAATAAGTACTTTAGCCTATCTTTTGGGGATAGACATGAGCTTTAGCTTTAAATAGAGAATTAGGGTAGGAGGGCAAAAGGTATACATAATTAAACAGTCCCAGTCACAGGTATGTCCCAGTGGTCAGAGGTGGCCAGCAGACAGCTAGGTGGTCAAGTAGCTCATGGTCTCAGGATTGGTGGTGGTGGGGCTAGTGGACCATTATCTCAATGTTTTTTGCCCAGCTATTCCCCATAGGGGATGTTACATAGGACATCTTCTTAGTCCATAGGTGGCTGGCTCCAAACCGGTCTCAGTTGGTTCTGAGAGTCCATCCGACAGGCCGTTCTCTCTCTTGGGTTAGCCTTTGCTTGACGGGGACACTCGGCTCATGGAACCGTGGGGAACAGCTGGGAGTGCAGGCCACTAGGTTAGGACCGACCTTTAATAAATGTGTGCTGTACCGCAAATTGATTTGATTGTTCTTGCCTGTTGCGCTCCAAGTGTTGCTCGTGCTCAGGACAATGAGAACCACAGCATACATGAAAAATTCTGCTCACGTGGCATTCCCCCTTTGCACTTGTCATAGTTCAAGAGGTGCTTCAACTGCTTCTGATAAAAAGCACTGACTCCTTTACTTGGGCCAGCGGATTAAATAAAAGCAGGAATAACAGCTTGGCACCCCTGCCTCCGTTTTGTATTTGTCTTTGTTCTAAGCTGTTCATTTTGCAGTCACCTTAGATTCAAAGAAGGAGGGCTGATAGATAAAGTCTTCATATCAAGGGACCAAAGGTGCCCCTAAGGTACACAGTTACAGGACAGACCAGCCTCCCAAATGAGGAGAATTATCTATAAAGACTGAGGTTGCACCCTGGAGCAGGAGGAATCATGTCGTCCCCTCGATGAAGACAGCAATAACAATTTCTCTGGAAGCCTCAAGAAAAGACTGAGAGCCAGGTGCCAGTGGCTCATACCTGTAATCCTAGGTACTCAGGAGGCAGAGATGAGGATCACAGTTCAAAGCCAGCCTGGGCAAATAGTTTGGGAGCCCCATCTCAAAAGTACCCATCACATAAAAGGGCTGATGAAGGCCCTGAGTTCAAGCCTCAGTACTGGAAGAAAAAAAAAAAAGATTGAGATAATGGTCCACTAGCACCAACCCCCCCCCCCCCACCAATCCTGAGACCATGAGCTGCTTGACCACCTACCTGTCTGCTGGCCACCTCTGACCACTGTGGCATACCTGTGACTGGGACTGTTTAATTATGTATACCTTTTGCCCTCCTACCCTAATTCTCTATTTAAAGCTAAAGCTCATGTCTATCCCCAAAAGATAGGCTAAAGTACTTATTCTGCCTCTTCCCACAGCCAACCATGTGTGTAACAAATCTTTCTCTGCCCTTCACCATGTCTCTTTATTTTACATATATAACGTTATATGCAGGTTCTTATCTTTATCTTCTCCTACAGTTTATCTAGGCCACGTTGGGGTTCGCTAATTTGCATATCACATGTTTGCAGTATGTATGTGTAACATTTTGTTATCAATGCTCATGCACGGTAAATATGCTAAGTAACTAATACACTCATAATATCTAACTTTCTATAGTATGACACTCCTAACACTCATGTATGGGATTTCCAACAGGGGAAGGGAGGTGCAGAGAAGTGGCTCACAGACTGCCCTGGCACCATGAGACCCACCTGCAGGAGCATTCTTACCCACCTGCAAGATTCTTAGGCTGCAGTTACACTTTCATATATGTATTTTTCAGAAGTGGCGTGATTCTGGGGTTCGCAGGTCCAGCAGGTTCCTCTGGACTGGTTTCAGACCTTATCCTCTGGTGCTCAGGGAAGTGGGATACACGTCCGGGGTGGGGGGCGCAGCTCCTCTGCAGCCACGGGCCCAGTTGAGGTCCCCGGGGGAAGCCGAGGCCACAGGACTGGGCCGAAGGGAACTCTCAGAGGAAGGCCCCAGGTCTCGGGGTGCCTGGGGTCTATGTCCGGTCAATGTGGGGGACACAAACTGATGTGCGGTTCTGGAAGATGTGGGGGGTCCTGGCTGATGTTGGGGTGTTTCTGAGGGTCACTTGCCGGGCGTCCGCAGCCCAGGCCCGACTTCCCCTGGGGCAGGGACGGCTTTGCGGACATCGTCCCCGGCGGGACGCGAAGTCCTCGGGACAAAGGACCTCGTGGGTCTGACACCCGAGAAGTCGGGAGGACACACGGACAAACAGAAGGACCGAAAAGGGGTGCGGGGCGGCAGTCTGGGACAGAGGGGAGAGAGGACGTGGACGGGACCCGGCCCCAATAGAGAGGTGCAGCGGGGCCACAGCCAGGAAGCAGCACTTCCCCACACCGCACCCATGTCCACTCGCACGGAGCCGGCCAAAAGGGGGACAAAAGAACAGAACTGGCGTGCTGCGGGACAACCGCAGAGGCTCGGATTCAGCTTGGGCAGCTTCATTAAAGTGCTCCCCACCCCCTACCCCGCCCGGGTGTGGGCGCACAATTGCCAGCAGGGGGCGGACCACAACTGCTGGCACACAGCGGGCGCACTTCAACCCCCAGCGTCTAGTAAAGGGGGCGGGGGGAGAATCACAACTCCCAGTGTATCACAGTTTGGGTCACAGTTCCCTCAAGCCACACTTCTAGAGTCCCACGTGCCGCAGCTGGCAGGCCAACCTCAACTTCCAGCGTCCAATATCGAGCGGACCACAACTCCCAGCACCCAGAGCGGTGACTTTAGGCCACAACTCCCAACATCCAGCGCACCACGGCGGGCAACTCCCAGCTCAGTGGGAGTGCGGGCCACAACTCCCACCGTCCCACTCGCTGACAGCTCCGACGGCCGTTTGGGGCGTGCAATCTCTTTGTCGTCACGGCGGGGCGCGTTGTGACACACCAGGCTGCGAGAGCCAATCGGAATCCCCGTGGATTCGGTTGCGGTGGCAACGGCTCGCGTCGCGTCCGAAGTGGGGAAGGACAGAACCTTGGGACTCAGTCTGCTGCTATGCGCTGACGGCGCAGGTGCCCGGTGTACGCACAGATTGACCGCGAACAGATTCGTTTGCCTTTAAGTATGTTCTGCATTTTTGCGTGTTACAAATTTAATATAAATATGTCTAGGACAAGACAGTCCCGGTTATAGGCTTGCCAGAGTTTGGAATGAAAAAATACAAGGTGCCCAGTTAGAATTGAATTTCAGTACTGGTATTATCTCTCTCTCTCTCTCTTTTTTTTTTTAAGTATTAATGTGTTTCAGATTTGGTTTATTGAAAACCTTTTTATATAAGCTTAATTAAGCTTTTATATTAGCTTCCGTGTAAGTATGTCTCATAGTGGTGCTTCCAGATTTTGTAAATAACAATGCAGAAGGCCCCGACAAATTTTAATTCCAGATAAACAGTAAATATTTTTGTACCATCAGTGTGTGCCATATTTTGTCCATTTCATATATTCTTATATATTTCATGTAAATTTTAATATATCTACCCTAAACACTAAAAAAAGTCTTCAAAGTATGAGCCAGATCAGAAATGGAGGATAGCTGGGCCTAGTGATTCACGCCTGTGATTCCAGCTACTTCGGAGGCTGAGGTGAGAGGATTGCTTGAGTTCAAGAATTTCAGACCAGCCTGGACAACCTAGTAAAACTCGTCTCAAAACAAAACCAAAAAAACCCAAACCCATAATGAAACACAATCAAAACCCCTCAAAATAGTGCCTAGTTAAATTCGAATTTCAGGTAATCGATGAAAAAATTTTTTAGTATAAGTATGTCCCAATAGGATATTTGAGTTATGTTTATAGTAAATACTAATAAGAAATACTATATTACATACTAATAACATATATTCTTATGATTGTGTCTCAACATATATTTGGAACATACACTGAATTCTAATTCCAAATCTAACTACTAATAGTATTAGTATAAAATATATATTAAGGACATAAACTAAAAGTCATTCACTTACAAATATAACTTAGAGGGCTGGTGGAGTGGTTCAAATGGTACAGTGCCTGCCTAACAAGTATGAGGCCCTAAGTTCAAACCCCAGTGCCCCCTCACCAATATAATTTAGATGGGGGCTGAGAAAATGACTCAAGGAGACTCCATGTTTCTGGGATTGAGCTCAGGATGGCTGGAGATGCTAGTGTGCAAAGAAGCAGCAGATAGGCTTGAGTTAGGGAAGGAGATGAGAACCCACCTCTAGGGGCTGGGACTGAGTACCTGCATCCACCAGGCAGGTGTTTACTGAGTGCCTACGTGTTCCTGGCATTTTAGGCACTGAGACTGGGACACATCATTGAGTGGATTGACACATCTTTGTCCTGTGAGGAGCCCACAGTTGAGGGCACACACCAGTAAACAGGTCAGGTGCTTGTTGGAAGTATAAGTGACTAAAAGAAAATCAAACTAGGCCTTGAAATAGAAAGCCTCAGGAGGAACAAGGTGGGGCTACATTAGCTGGGTGGTCAGAGCTTTAATTCATGTCACCTGCTGCTGACTGCTGGTCCCTGGAGTGTTGCACATGAACATTCAGGGTGTGCAGAAGCCACAGGTGGGAAAACAAAACGAGGCTGGGGAGGGCTTATTATTCTCCTCTTGGTAAATTAGGCACTTACAATACCATGAGACCCCGGTTCATTTTCTTGATAGTTAATTGGCCTAGTGCTTTAGAGAAATTATGTCTCATTTGTGCATTTATAACTCTGTGACCCACTTGGGAAATTTCCCTTGGGAGAACATTGGCTTAGTCTGTTTCTAGAGTCAGAATAAATGATACCAATTGTTGCAGGCTGCCACCTGACATCTAGATCCATTGGGAGCAGTCTGGAGCCAGGAAGAGAATTCCAAAGTTTTTGTAAGCAGCAGAAACTTTAGTCCCAAATGAAATCTAACTCAAACTAAATTCAAAAATTTATATCAGTTAAGCTGTGTGCTGGTGGCTCATGCCTGTAATCGTAACTACTTGAGAGACATGAGTATTGTGGTTCTAGGCAGGCCTGGTCAAAAAGTTCAGGAGACCCCATTTCAAAGGAAAAAAAGTTCAGGACACACCATTTCAACATGCACCTGTCATCCCAGCAATGGCAGGAAGCTTGAATATAGGATTGTAGTCTAGGCAGGGCTCTGTAAAAAGCAACACCCTATCTCCAAAATAACCAGAGCAAAAAAGATCTGGAGGCATACCTCAAGCAGTAAAGTACCTGCCTGCCTTGCAAGCATGAAGCTCTGAGTTTGAACTGAATACCACCAAATATAAATATAAATATAAATATATATATATACACATATATATATGAACAGGGAGGACAGGAAGTGGGATTCTTTTGGGGATGACAAAAATGTTGCAGAAACAGGCATGGTGGTGTGGTGCATACTTGTCTCCAGCCAGTTATGAAGAGAAGACAGGATGATCACAAGTTTAAGGGCAGCCCCGGCAAACTTGTCAAAACTCTATGTCATAAATAAAATACAAACAATAGGGCTGAGGGCATAGCTCAAGTGGCAGAGCATTTGCCTAGCAAGTGCAAAGTCCTGGGTTCAATCCACAGTATCAGAAAAAATGCTCAGGAATAAGATTGTGGTATTGATTGTGGAACCCTGAGAATATACTAAAAACTACAGAACCTGTGAGGGATAGCTCCTACTCCGTGTTTACTGAGTGGATTTATGCCCAGGGGTACAGGATCTTCAGAGATGCAGAAGACTTCAGGTCTCTAAGGCACTGGTTCTTACTTAGGACTACTTCTCTTCCCGATCACCAGAACATTTGGCAAGGTCTGGAGGTGTTTTTGTATGTCACAAAATATCTGGGGATATTTTTGGTTGGGGTTAGGGATGTCACTTTGGCATCTACCTGGAAAGCTGCTAAACCCTTGGTGGCCAGGAGGGAACGAGAGACAAAGAGAAAAGAGAATGGCTCCAAAAACAAGATAATACCTTCACAGGCATGCTGCCAGTGACCTGCTTTCTCCAACTAGCCTGTCAGCTATGAACTCATTGTTGGGTTAATCCATTGATGTTTGCACACTCATGATCCAACCACCTCTCCATAGCTTCCAGCCAGGAATCAAGCCTGTAACACATGCATCTTTTTTGTGGGACTCTTCAAACCATAAAATTCTGCCTCTGATCACAGTGGCTCATGTCCATCTCATAATGCAAAATGCACTTAATCCATCTCCAAGAGTTCCCATAGTCTTAATAGTTCCAGCATTTCTCCAAAAAAATTAATCTAAGTCAAAGTCTATTCTGAAACTCAAAGCAACTCAATTGTGAGCCCCTATAAAAATCAAAGAACAACTTAAATACTTCCAACATACAGTGGCATAGAGCAAACACTTCCATTCCAAAAGGGAGGAACAAGTGCATAGAAACGAGGGATTGGACCAAAAAAAGACCCAAACCCAGTAGGGAAAACATTAAATCCTGTAGCTCCATGTCTGCTAGCCTCTGGGGCACATGGTAATGGGATGTGACAGCCTTGCCCTGATGGCTGCAGCCACATAGCCTCTCTCATGGGCTGGCTCTGCTTTCTGTCTGCAGCTTTCCCTCACAGATGTCCCACTTTCTTGGCATCTCTAACTTTCTGAGGTCTCTGCTGCAGTTTCTTTTTCACTCCCACACATCATTTTCTCAGGGGCTACCTTCAGGGACTCTGACCCTGTTAAAGATTGTCTGGACTCAGAGGCTTCCCTTGAAACCAGAGTGGAAGCCTCCATCATCCTGTAACTTGCATTCTGCATTTCTGCAAAACCAGCATCACATGTACACCACCAAGGTCTGCCACAGCTTAAGCAGAGGCCAGGCCTCCTTGCCATGTCTGAAGCAGCCTCTGAGTGCCTGGATGGCTGAACATGGAGAAACTAAACTCTTTCCTAGGAAGTTCTGTTTCAGCAAAATCCTGCAACAGAGTTTTCACCTTTATATCTTTCAACTGTGATGGGTGGTGCCTGGTGAATTCCTCAGATCACCTCAAGACATCTTTCCTATTGTCATAATGCAGTGTGAGTGGCTTTTAAAAAATGGCATTATCCTATTCAACACCTGCTCCTTCATAAACTCCAATTTTACACAGCATTTCTGGCCAAAATGCAACTTTTTCAAGTTAATTAATTTATTTGGTGGACTGAGGTTTGAACCCAGGGTTTTGTGCTTGCAGAGCAGATGCTCTACCACTTGAGCCACACCTCCAGTCCATTTTGCTCTGGTTATTTTGGAGATGGGGGCTTATGAACTATTTTCCCTAGCTGGTCTTGAACCATGATACTCCTGATCTCTGACTACCAAGTAGCTAGGATTCAGGCATGAGCCACCAGTACTCAGCCCAAAATGATAATTTTTTTGCGGTACTGGGACTTGAACTCAGGGTCTTCACCTTGAGCCACTCCACCTGCCCTGTTTTTTGTTTGTGAAGGGTTTTTTGAGATAGGGGCTCAGGAATTATTTGCCTGGGCCATCTTCAAACCGCAATCCTCCTGATCTCTGCCTCCTGAGTAGCTAGGATTACAGGCATAAGCCACTGGTGCCCAGCCCAAAAATGATAATTTTAAAAAATCTTTCTGCTCTGCCTTTTACTCTTTTTTTGTTGGAATATGCAAATTTATTACTGTGCTTTCATCATCAGAATTTATGATCTTGCTTTTTCTTTCTTGCCTTTGTATTGGACCAAAAGAGACACATTTGCTACTTTAACAACCTTTAACCACAAAGGGGTCTCCAGGAATGTCCCCAACAGCATGACTTTTACTATTAAATCCAGCCACCAGAACTTCATCATTTTCCTCAACAAAGTTCAAGCAGCCATCATTGGGTACAAAAGCTGTGATTTTCTTGCCACTCTTCATCAGCTGGACCCTGACACTCTTTCTGAAGCAGAATTTGGCTGTTTGACCTCTACTTTTTCCAGCACAATTTCCTTTGCATGGGAAGTACTGCCCAAAGGGTTGGCCTCAGGGCTGTGCCCAAATGGGCTTTTTTGTATTGTTTATCATTCCACTTCTGGTCATCAGTGACTACAGAGCTTCCTGGTAGTATGAAGACTGTGACACTTGCCCATCCTGCCCTTGCCAAGGGCCTGAGTGAAAGTGCTCCTTATGTTTGCTCACTGTAAATCTGGCAAAAAAGAGCCAGCAATACCTCTGCCACAGCCTGAATGCTGGGGTGTTTTGAAATTTCCTCCATCACATAATTAGCCTATCACCTTTAAACTCAGCCTCACACATAGTATCAGAACAGGGACAAAATGTAGACAAGTGTTGCCAAAATATAACACACATGGCCTCTAGTCCAATTCCCAGTAGTGTCCTCATTTCCATCTGAGACTTCATGAACAGTTTTTTTTTTTTTTTGCAGTGCTGGGGTTTGAGCCCAGGGTCTTCACTTTGAGCCACTCCACCAGCCCTTTTTTTGCGATGGGTTTTTTTAGATAGGGTCTTGAGAACTATTTTCCTGGGCTGGCTTTGAACTATTTGTCTGATTTCTGCCTCCTGAGTAGCTAGGATTACAATCGTGAGCCACCAGCACCTGGCTAGAGATTTTTGATAATTTGAAAAACTCAAGGATGGAATGCAGTATAGAAATAGTGAAAAAATTAGGAAAAAGTTATGTCATAAATTCAATAAATATAAGTAGAGAATAGTCTTTTATCAATTATGTCCAAAATATATACAAATCTTTCATAAAAAGTTATAATTTACCAACACTTAGAATACAAACACCTACAGATTGTGAATGCACCATTTGCAGTTGAGAGGTGTGTAAAAACACATGAACACAAAAACACTTGCACAAAATCCACTGGACATATGCACTAATGTAATAATTTTGTGGCACCTTTGTTACTTTTGCAGTGAGCGCAAGTGTTGCAGCATACAAGTAAAATGTTAAGTGACACTCATCATCACTGATGTCAGGTCCTTTCTCCAGTAAATTGTGTATCACAGTATTTTTCACCACAGATGATACATATGACGTGTTGATTGGGTGTTTATGTTATCAATAAGACTTTCAGTCAGCAGCAGGCTGAGTTTTGGCAAGTGAAAAATTATATGCAGATTTTTTGGCTGTGTAGGGGCAGCATCCATATACCCCTATGTTATTCACAGGTCAACTGTGTTCACAAATTTGTGAAACCATCATTACTGTCTAATTCCGAGACATTTCCATCACCTCAAATAGGAGCTCATGGGATGGGGACATGGCAGAGAGGTAAAACTGTAACTTCAAACCCCAGTCCTCCAACCTCTCAATCTCCAAAAAGAAATTTATTAGCAATTGCATCACATTTCCTCTCTTCCTGGCAACCACTAATCTACCATCTGTCTGTATGGATTTGCTTATTCTGGAAATTTTATACCAGTGGAATGATAATATATGTGATCTTACATGTGGCTTTTTCATGAAGCTTGACATTTTTAAGGTTCAGTCACATTGTAGCATGTATCAGAACTTCATTCCCTTGTATGGCTAAATAACATTCAGTTGTAGGGATGTACCACTTTAGTTTATCTCCCAATGGGCATTTTGGATTTTTCACTCTTTTAGGCACACATGAATAATGTTTCTGTCAACATTCATGAGCAAGATCTTGTGTGGACATATACTATTGTTTATCTTGGGTATTAGTGTTTTAATATGAAATGTCCACCAAAGGCTCATGTGTTGAAGAGTTAGTCCTACCTGGTGGTGTTATTTTGGGAGGTGGTGGAAACTTTAGGAAGTAGAGCCTAGTTGGAGGAAGTAGGTCATTGAGGTCATGTCTTCCTTGGGGCATTTATCTTGCCCTGATCCTTCTCCTTCCTTACCCTCCTCTTTACTCTCCTCTCCTCACTTCTCTCTTCCTGGATTTCATGAGATAAGCAATTTTGCTTCACAACACACTCTTGTTGCCATGATGTTCCTTACCACAGGCCCACAACAACGGAGCCCGGCCAACCATGGACTAAAACTCCTGAAACTGTGAGCCAAAAAATCCTTCCTCCTTTGTTAGTTTTGTTAGGTATTTGTCACAGTGATGAAAATTCTGATTAGCAAAGTGTGTACTGAGAAATGGGATTGGTATGTCATGTAGTATCTGAAACAATCTGCAACACATCTTTTAGTTTTTTTGAGACAAGATCTCACTATGTAGTCAGAAGTGGCCTTGAAATTGTAAATCCTCCTGCCTTTGTCTCCCTAGCACTGGGATTACAGGTATGTATGCACAACTGATACATGAGTTAGACAGGGAGTTAGGAAGCCTAATAGTTGAGAATAATTGCTTGGATGTTGATGAGAATCATATTTTTGCCTCCTGGCATTAACGGAATGACTAATGACATACAGCAGGATCTTGCTGAGACAAAGCCATCACAGCCATGGATAGTGACAGCCCTGGACTGACTATCCAAGGGCAAGTACTTTCCCACCCAACATATGGGAGGAGATGATGATACATAACCAGTCTCTGGATGTTAATGACACATACTCCAGTTTTCCAAGACTGACCACTCCCAGGTCCATGGACCCCATAAAAGCTTGAGGTCTTGGAACCCCCCAGTGCAGTGATCTGTCTGGAGCCTGTCCACTCTCCCATCTGAAGAGTGCACTTTTGCTTTATTTTCACTTTACTTTGCATTAATTAACTGCTTAAGTTTACCCCACAGGTGTTCCCTAAATCCAGGTCCTCAATGTCATCCCCACAATGGCTGCCATATCCAGCTGACATCTTTCTTTTAGCTCATATTTTTAAAGGACTACATCCTTAATATATGTCCTTGAATTCTTTCTGTCATTAGACCAAGAACTTTCTGACCCACAGACCCAGTGATTGGAGGAGGTAACAACACCATGCCTGGATGAGCCAATTTTCCAAAATGGCTGCATCATCTTACATTCCCACTAGCATTGTGCAAAGGTTTCAATTCCTTCACATCCTCACCAACACTTATTTTCCTGTTTAAAAAAAGAGTATAGCTATATTAGTGAGTGTGAATAGGTGTCTACCTCAACTGTGGTTTTATTTTGTGTGTCCTTGAGGTCAAGAATGTTGATCATCTTCCTTCTTTCACAGATAGCTGCAGCCACCTTTCATGGTATTATTAGGATTAACATTCCTGCTCTGTGCCTGAGAATTGGTCACAGCCCAGCCTCCCTGACCACAAAGATGCTCCAGCTGGGCATGGGCTGTCCGCTGTAACTGAGTATGTCCTGTCCCTCCTGAAACCCTCGTCTTGATAGCCCTGGGCTGCCTTTAGCTCTGGGGATGTCCCTATTTCCAGATGCTATCAGGAGAGGCATGAGGTGTCAGAGGCTCTACTTCTTGTATATTCTCCTGGGGACTTTCTCCAAAACAGTGACCTGATCACAGCTGCTCCTGGTCTTGCAGGTCCCTCAGGATGCAGTCAGGACCCAGAATTCCTCCCTGAAGTCTGCAGAAGACACCCAGAGCTCTGACCCTGGCTTTAGGCAGGTGAGGAAGCCATGGGAGAAGGAAGTAAAACTTTTAATAGCCCTGGGATTTACTTGCCACCCAACCCCAGCTCAGGACCCCTGTTCTCCCCATGGCCTGCAAGCCCAGAGATCTTGGTGTGGCATTAGCCCCCTGTCCTTGGTGAACTCCCAGATAAAAGCCCTTGCTTCTGCTAGGCATGGCCCCACACAACGGCTATCATATGCCTGACTGTCCAGACTTCTGGCAGGCATGTCGCTGTGTGTCCTGTTCCCCATCCTCCTGGCCTCTCTCTCTGGGGCTGTTCAGTTTGGACCAACAGGCTGGAGGTTGCCCAGGAAGAGTCCCCGCTTTGACCGCCCTGGAGATGTGATCCTTGGGGGCAGCTTCTCCATCTTTCGCTTCGATCATGCCACTCTGTTGGATTTCACAGCTCCGCCTGCTGGGCTGGCCCATTCAAGGTAAATTCTGGGTAGGGTGGGTATCCCTGAATGCTTTGGGCACCTTGATGAGGGCCCCTGAAGTCTCAGACAGTGGCTGATTCTCAGCATTCCAGCTGGATGTCCATGGTTGTCCTGTCTGAATCTTGTGTGTCAGTTGTCGTCCTTTCTTAACATTTCCCTCTGTCTTTGCGATCTTGTTTCCACAAGATTGAAATGTGGGCTGCCTGTGTTTTATTTGCTGTGCTGTGTGGACTTCCCAGGTCAGGCAGGAATTCTTCTTTCTCTGGTCTGCCCCTGATGAAAGGAATAAGGCCTAGGTAGGTGTGTTTTTTGAATGAAAAAAATATGAAATGAGTAAATCTCTTCATGAATCATCAGCTCTCTACCTATATTCCCTTTGCCAGTTTCTGCAGTATGTTTCCCAACCTGTCTCTCCAGACAGGAGTTCCCAACATACTCCTTTTGTGTATTCTTTTTCATTTTGTTTTGTTATTTGGTGGTACTGGGGTTTGAACTCAGGGTCTCATTCTTGCTAGGCAGACACTCTACCACTTGAGCCACTCTGCCAGTACTTTTTTTTTGTGTTGAGAATTTTTCGAGATGGGGTCTTGGGAACTATTTGCCTGGGTTGGTTTTCAACTGTAATCTTACTGATTTCTGCCTCCTGAGTAGCTAGGATTACAGGCATAAGCTGCGGGCACCTGGCTTGTCTATTCTTCTTAAAAAAAATCTATGAATAGCTTAACTAAAAATATTTTTAATAACCTAATTAAAGATGGTGTTGCATGCCTGCTATCCCAGGACACAGGAGGTTGAGGCAGGAATATCATGAGTTTGAGACCAGTTTGGACTACACAATGAGACACTATATCAAACAACAAACAAAAATATTGCTAATTGTTTTCCAAAATAACTGCAACCGTTTTGTATTATCACCAGAAATTCACTCTCACCATCACTTGATATTGACAAGTTTTTAAACTGATGAACAATTATAAGTAATGATTGTATATATATATATATATATATATATATATATATATATATATATGGAGTACATTATGGAATGATTATGTCTAAGTAATCAACATATCCATCAGTTCACATACTTAATATTTTTTGCTGATGTGAACATTTAAAATTTACTTTTAGCAGGTTTGAAATATTAATTATCATTGCCGTGCTGTGCAATAGATCTTGAAACGTTTCCCTCCTGTTTAATTGAAACCTTGTTCCCTTTGACCAATATCTCCTCAGTCCTCTGACCCACTTTTGACTTTTTTGTATTGGCAGTACAGGAGTTTGAACTCAGGGCTTTGTGTTTGCTAGGTAGATTCTCCATTACTTGAGTTACAACTCCAGCCCCACTTTTGGCTCTTTTGGTTATACACATTTATATACAAGTACTTGTGTGGACATATGTTACCAGTCCTCTGTACACCTAGGTGTCACTAGCTGTCTTCATTCCTTCTCCATCTGCACCCATCATAAGTGACAAACATGATATTTCTTTTCTTCAGTGTTTCCTTGTGGGGCTACCAGGTGGCCCAGAGTTTTGTCTTTTCCATCGAGGAGATCAACAGGAATATCCATCTGTTGCCCAACCTGACACTGGGCTTCTCCATCCGCAACTCTGGGGACTCGGTGCATGGAGCCCTCCATGAGACAATGGGGTTTCTCACGGGGCAGGAGGAGCCCATCCTAAACTATACGTGTGGGTCTGGCCCACCCCAGGCTGCCCTGGTGGGGGACACACGGTCAGTCCTGTCTGTCTCCATGGCCAGGCTTCTTGGGCTTTACAAATTTCCCCAGGTGAGTCCTTCCAAAGCATTGTCCCTTCACTATCATGATGGTGATTGGGACTGTACTGTGTAGTTCCACTGTGGGACCAGATTCCCTGCCAATGTTCTCCACATCTGATATGGCTCATAATAGTCTTATACTAAGAGAACCTACAGTCTCACTGCCCTGATGGGCAGTGATCTACCCTGAGGGATAGAGAACAATCAAATGAGGGGGATACAAGCTCACTCAATGGGGTGTTGTAGCTGGGATTTGAATCCAGTCAACTGGGCTAATGCATCAGCTTCACCTTTAACCCACAGGTGTTCCCTAAATCCAGGTCCTCAATGTCATCCCCACAATGGCTGCCATATCCAGCTGGCATCTTTCTTTTAGCTCATTTTTAACAGGTAAATTGAGATATAATTTTCCTAAAATGCAATTCACCCACTTAAGGTGAATAATTCAGTTGCTTTTAGAATGATCAAAGCCATGCAATCATGCCCACAATCAATTTGAGAACATTTTTATCACTGTGCAATCAAATTCCAGACCCATTAGGTAACCACATCCCATGACCGCTACCACAAGGCCACCATGAATCTACTTTCTGTCTCTTTAGATTTGCCTTTACTGGACTTATCCTATAAATAAGAGCATACAATACATGATCTTTTGCACTGGCTTCTTTCACTGAGCATGTCTTCAAGTTCATCCTTGCTGTAGGGTGTACCAGTGGTTCACTCCTTTGTAGCATAGTCCACATTTTGTTTATCCATTTAACAGTTCATGGAAGTTTGAGATTTTTTTTTTAATTTTTGGAAGTACTGGGGTTTTGAACTTAGGTCCTCATGCTTGCTAGGCAGGTGCTATACCTCTTGTCAAGCTCTCACCCTTTTTGCTTTTATTTATTTTTCAAATAGAGTCTCGTGTTTTCCCCAGTCTTGGACTGTGATCCTCCTATCTATGCCTCCCAAGTAACTGAGATTACATATACACAACACCATGCCTGAGTGTTGTTTGAGATGGGGTCTCAAATAATATTTTTGCCCGAGTTAGTCTTGAAACATGATTGTCCCAAATTCTGCATCCCTAGTAGCTGGGTTACAGAGATGTGCCACCATGCTCAGTTGAGCAGTTTCCATGCTTTAGCTCTTGTGGATGCAGTTTCTATGAGCATTCATGATTAGGTTTTTATGTGTTTATATATTTTCAATTCTCTTGGGTATAGGGATAGAATTGCTGGGCCAAAGGCAACTCTATTTAACCATTTGGTGAATGGGCAAAATGTTTTCCAAAGCCACTGTGTTAGTTAGTTCTTCAGGTTGCTGTCAAGAAACCTGAGAGGAACAACTTAAAGGAGAAAAGACTTATTTTGGCTCACTATTTCAGCAGTTCACTCCATGCTGACTGGCTCTGAAGTTTCTAGGCCATGGTCAGGGACACCATCATGGCAGAAGGGTGTGGTACACAGAGTGGCTCACCTCATGGTGACCAGGAAGCAGAGACAGAAGAAGTGTCAGGGGACAAGGCACATCTTTCCAGGCATGGTCCCCATGTACTACTTACTGTAACTAGGTCCTCTTCCTACTTTCTACCACTTTTCAATAGTGATAG
The DNA here is from genome assembly GCF_047511655.1 of Castor canadensis. NCBI lineage: Eukaryota > Metazoa > Chordata > Mammalia > Rodentia > Castoridae > Castor > Castor canadensis. The sequence goes on along the minus strand of NC_133401.1, from coordinate 31,736,160 downwards.
TTTATCATATTATGAATCCATCACAGGATTAATCAGTTGATTAGGTCAGAGTCCTCAGGGTCCAAACACTTTCCCAAAGTCCCTCAGCTGACATCTAAGACCTTTAACCAATGAGCCTTCAGGAAACATCTCAGATTCCACTGGCAACAGCCCTTTCACCCCTTTACATGCCCATCAGCATTGTATGGAGATTAGGATTTAAGTCCACTTGGTTTGACTGTGAAACCTCTAAATTTGAGAGACTTCCTCTCTCCTTGAATGCCTCAATTTTTCTGTTTTCTGGCCAGAAAGGGCTTTCTGCCAGAAGGTGCTTCCTACCTATGAAGCTGGGACCCTGTAACTCAGAACTGGTTTGATGCCTGTTTCCTGAAAGGGCTTTGTGGGGGCTGTTGTTCCAGAGGAAGCCCAGCTCGTGCTCCTCCTTGTTGGACTTATTATGTGGTGGGATTTACTCCGAGGTGAGACACTTCAGATGTGGGCTCAGTTGTACTATCACTTGATCCAATTCTATCCTAATAAACAGAACAGCTGGACTGGGTATGGTAACTGGTCTGGGATCCCAGTTACCTGGGAGGTTGAGGCAGGATGCTAGTGAGTTGGACGCCATCCTAGACAACTTATGGAGACCCACCTCTCAAAAACAAATGAACAAATGAGCAAACAAATGGGAAAGCTGGCTTTTATAAAACTTCTGTAAATAAGCACACCACAGTTATGTGTATTTTAAACCCAAATTACTTGCTTTGACCACCTCAGGGTGGATTCTTACTAAAGTGCCTCTGAGCTGGAAGTGTCTATAAGGAGAGCTTTTTTTTCCTTCCAAATTCAAGCACATTTAAGTGATTAAAATATAATTTCTTAACCCCCCAGTACCACCAAAAATAAATTTCTAAAGCTAATAAAATTCTTTATTTGGACTGGGGGCATGGCTCAAGTTGTAAAGTGCTTGCCTAGCATGCATGAGGCCCTTGGTTCAACCTCCAGTATGCAAAAAAAAGAAAGTCTTTATTTGCCACAGTTAGTGGCAAATGTTGATATGCTTAATTACACATTTGTGACCTAGATCAGGTATTCTTTCTAAAATACATAAATTTCTGAATTCTCAAACATATCTGGCACCTAGTATTTTATTTAAAGGATTGTGGACCAATGACTTTTAAAATGTCTTCATTCTTTTTTACTCACTATCTTCTAAACAATGTTTTTACATCTATAATAAAACAACATTAATGAATGCCATAAAAAGTGACTACTGTCTTCTTGAAGTCAGTTCTTAGGGACCAAATTACATGGTATAATTTATGTTACTCAGAAACTTCATTCCTTGAACACAACCCCAGAAGCTCTGGGTTTACATGTTTTAGGACTTCCAGATGAAATACTGGATCCTCAGTTAAGTTGAGATTTTAATTATAATTTTGGCTCCATATTTACACTAAAATATTTTTTGTTGTTAATGAATAATAGTTAAGCATGTCTCTTGGGATAAACTTATACTAAAACAGAATTTATTGCTTATCTGACATTCAAATGTAGCTGGGTATTCTGCATTTTTATTTGCAAAATTTGGCAGTCCTACCTGTATGAATTGAGTCAGCCTTATCTCTATGTATGAGCCAACTAAATTTGAGTTCCTTTACAGGAAGAAACAAAATCTTCACAAAACCTATTTAATTACTACCCTCTAGTGGTAGAAGAAGGTTTTGCATTCAGAGACCCAGTGGCTCTATTCTGCACCCAAGCCAAAAGCAAACACAGACACAGAACACTGCCACATAGCTCAAAGGGCTCCTCTGTCTTCCGGGATATGGCATTCTCTTCCTTGACAAATCAACAAACCAGTGAAAATTGGCACACAAGATTACCTGGCATATGAGACACCACAAGGATCACAAAATGGCTAGATAACAACAGCTTGTCCCAAATGGCTGTCGTCACCAATGAAGAATAACCTTACCAGCTCTGTGCAAACCAGAGTCAGAACCAGCCTGGAAGAAAAGAAAAAGAAAATGCTATGAGGCAGCAAATGAGGGAGGCTGAGAGTTGAGCAGGAAAGATTCAGGCTTATTCAGGAGGCATGGGAGCTGTGTTTGGACTGAGCCAGCAAGGGGCACACAGCATTTTGGTGCACTCCACAACTCTCACAGCATCTTGCCAAGAACTCTTGTGAAAACTCTTTTTAGACAAGGGAAGGCACACATGGAAAAAATTTATCTAACTGGTGAATGAGAGAACTGGAGGGTGGTGATGCTGGTTCAAACATCAGTATTTTAAAAAGTGACATCAGGCCAGGTACTGGTAGCTCATGCCTGTAATTCTAGCTACTTGTGAGGCTGACACTGGTTCGAGGCCAACCTGGGCAAAAAGGTTAATGAGACCCCATCTCAACAGACAAAAGCTGGGTGTGGTGGCACACACCTGTCATCCCAGGCACAGTGGGAAGCATAAAATAGGAGAATTGTGGTCCAGGATGGCCTCGGCAAAAAAAAAAAAAAAAACAAAAAAAAACAAACCTAGATCCTATCTTCAAAATAACCAGAACAAAAAGGGCTGAGGGCATGACTTAAGTGGTAGAATGCCTGCCTAGGAAGTGTGAAGCACTGAGTTCAATCCCCAGTGCTGCCAAGAAAAAAAAAAATGACACTGGATGATTGTGTTTCCTGAATCAATGAGGCTCTAGGGTGGTCTCTAAGACTCTATCTGTTCCTTAGGCACCAGGTTGGAACATTGTTGCAAAAAAAAAAAAGAATTTTAGGGTACATTGAGGTGGAGACCAAGAAAATTTATTAGTAAAGCAAACCAAAGGAAAGAATAGTGTACACTGTGGGTGTAGGCAAACCTGAGAAGAGGTGTACAGAGTTCTCTAACATCAGGGGTACTTATGATGAAAAAAGCAGGTTGGATGTTTGGTTTAAGTTTGCTTTTGGATAACTGCTCCTCTTTGTCCTCGATACCTGGTACATTCACACATTCTTGCTGTTACATGGTTTTGACATTATTAATTATGTCTAGATATATTGTCTGATCAGCTTACTAAATTTGGGCCACTTTGACATAGATTTGTTTTCCTTGAGCATTCCTTTAAACAAAGGATGGGGTTCATAAGATGCTCCTTTAACACAGGTGGCCTTTCTTAAGATAAGTTTTTCTTGCTTATAAACACTTCTGTGATCTAAGGAGTAATTTTACCAAATTTTTTTTTCTAGGATGTGTCTTTAAGATAGTCTTGCTCAGTTCCCAGAGTGTAGTAATCATTTGGGCAAGTAGAGAGGAGAAAGCTGCTTTTCAAATTTTATTCTGGCAATACTGACATTTGAACTCAGGGCCTAGTGCTTGCTAGGCAGGTGTCTACTGCTTGAGCTATGCCTCCAGCCCTTTTTGCCTTAGGTATTTTTCAAATAGGGTCTCACATTTATGTCCAGGCCAGCCTGGACAGTGATCCTCCTATTTATACATCCTATAGGTGGGATGACAGCTTTGTGCCACCATGCTATTTTATTTGGTTGAGATGGGATCTCCCCAACCTTTTTTGGTCCAAACTGTCCTGAAATGATGGTCCTCTTGATCTCAGCCTCCTGAGCAATTACAATTGCAAGTTTGTGCCACCATGCCTGACTTTTTTCCCCCTAAACTACATATTAAGGCTTACTGAAGGGATGTGCAGCTTAAAGCTAAGAAAGTAGTGCCTCTGTGCTTTAAATCAAAGTATTCATTGATATATTTATCTTTTAATTCCTGGCCCCTATTTCCCATGCTTCATCTTCCCTGATCTACCCTACCTCAGTTCCATGGAGAGCCGACACCTCATTACTCAGACTATTGTCATTGGCTGTGAGATGGTTAGAGGTCCATATCTTGGGGCTCCCTTCCCAACCAGCTCCTAACAATCACTAGTTCCCAGTTAGACTCGGGCTGGGTGGTCTGATAGCAGCCTCTCATGGTTCTTGAGTTATGACTGCGTTCTGGCTCGGCTCCAGCTACAGTGATCAGCAGCCTTGTTTGTCAAGGACCACAGATGCACTTGGGATGTGAGACTTTCAGCAAAAAAACTGGGAAATCCATCCAAGGCAACTAAGGTGAATTGGCCACTTGCTTTGTTCTCCCTATGTCTGCTGTGCTGTGTTTAAATCTGATAATCCACCTGTATCTGAGTCCTGGCTCTCACCCATCTCCTATTATCTTGACCCTTCCCTGGCAGATCAGTTATGCATCCACACTACCAATCCTCAGTGACAAGACTCAGTTTCCATTCTTCCTTCGGACTGTGGCCAGTGACCTCACAATCTCCCATGCAGTGACTCAGCTGGTGCTCCACTTTGGATGGTCCTGGGTGGGCATCCTGGCCCAGGATGATGACTTTGGGCAGCAGGCCAGCTTGCTGGTCAAACAGGAGCTGAGCCAGGCTGGTGTCTGCATTGAGTTCAACTTCCAAGTCCCTTCTCAGAAATCCCCAGAGAAGATAGCAGCCATTGTCCAGAAGATGCAGAGCTGTACCGCCACAGTTGTTCTGGTATTTCTGAGTAACTCAAATGTCCAGCTCATCCTGCAGGGCTTGCTGGGCCTCCATGTTGTGAGCCAGTTCTGGGTCAGCAAGGATGTACTGCACATGGTGATTGCCCTGATGGTGCCGGGCATCTCCCAGGTCTTGCAGGGCTCATTTGGCCTTCACCTTCGCAGAAATAAGGTGTTCGGATTCTCTGAGTTCCTTGCTCGCCTGCACCCTAGTCGGACCCCAGAAGACATGTTTATAAAGGGGTTTTGGGAGGCCACCTTCAGGTGCACATGGCCCAGTAAGAACAGCATAGTGGCAGAGGGTGTCCAGTTCTGCTCAGGGAATGAGACCCTGAGAGGCCACGAGCTCCCTTTTCGGGAAGTGAATGAAGCTAATGTTGCCTATACAGCTGCCTACAGCATCGCCCATGCCCTGCATGACCTGGTAGCCTGTGAGCACAGGGATGGGATGTGTGCAGACCCTAAGCACTTCCAGCCCTGGCAGGTGAGAGAGAAATGTGTTAAGTAGGTGATTCAGGGATGGGTGAACAATAGGACACTCACTTTGTCTAAGCTATAGAGGTGGAGCTGAGACTATGTCCTTTGGTGAGGATGCCTCATGCTTTCAGCTGGGAGGCATCTTAGCAGGAGCATTGGATGAGGAGTCCTAAATTCAAGCTAGCTGTGTGACCTTAGATAAGTCATGTCCCTGTGGGGTTGTGCAATTTAGTAGATAAAGGATGCCTACTGGAACTCAAATTTTGTATAAACAGGAAGAGTTTTTTTTAAGTGTGTCCTAAATTTGGTTTTGATAGACAATGAATGGTTTTAATAGATGTGTACTGTACATGTGAATTTCAGATAAACAGCAAATACCTTTTAGAATAAGGGTATCACAAGTATTACATAGGGTATGTTTCTACTAAAAAGAGTAATTGTTTTGGTGGTGGTGTTGGGGGGTTGAGAAAGGGTCTCACTACATAGTCCAGGCTGACCTGGAATTTGTCATCCTTTTGTACTAGGATTATACTCTAAGCCACCAAGTCCAGCAAATACTTATTCTTTTATCTGAAATTCAATTTTAATCAAACCTCCTGAATTTTATTTGTAAATTCTACTTCCATAAACTCAGTACATTCATTATAAATTCATTACAAATGAGGACAAAAACCAGTCAGTTGCCAGGGGTATAAGGCAATGGTGTCTATACATTTAAAGGTCTTGGGGATGGAAGATCCCCTGGTAGACCAGCTGGATCTCTACTCACCCTCCTTGAGTGAGGCTGACCTACTTCAGTAGCTGCCATTCTTGCATCTTTGTAATGCAGGTACTTCATCTGCAAAACAGGGAATATTAATTCTAATCATTGGATTATTATAGGATTAACAAGGTAATATATAAAGCACTTAGAACAGAGCTTGGAGCTGGGGTTGTAGCTCAAGTGGTACAGTGCCTGCCTACCAAGTCTGAGGCCCTGAGTTCAAACTCTAGTACTGCCAAAAAAAAAAAAAAAAGAAAAAGAAAAAAGAACAGAGGCTGGCATGTAGTATTACTGAATTAATTCTATTTTCTTATTATTACAGCTCTAGTTTTTCAATTATTATTATGACTCATTATAACCCACAAAATATAACTGAAGGGTTCTTGGGTTCTCTGCACACCTGGGGACCCTAATTTTCATCAAGAACAGGTAAACCTAGGGTAGGGGTTTTCATAAATCTGTCAGTGGAAGCAACACCAGTAGATGTCTAATCATGCTCTCCAGGGATAAGCAAATCCCCAAACTGTCTACCCAAGAGGAGCTATAAGAAAATGATTTCTTCAGTTCTCTCTAGTTGACCTATCTAACCAACAAAAACTTAGAATACATGATTTGAGTTGAATTTCAGAGAAAAATCAACTTTTTAGTATATCCCATGGCATGTATTTTAATAAACTTTTTTTTTGGTGGTACTAGGGATTGAACTCTGGGCCTCACTCCACCAGCCCTTTTCAGTGTTGAGTATTGTCTGTGAACTATTTGCCTGGGGCTGGCTTTGAATCATGATCCTTCTGATTTCTGCCTCCTGAGTAGCTAGGATTACAGGCATTAGCCACCAGCAACCAGCAAAATTGTTCTTTTGTGATTTTCAAATTTAATTGGGAAACCTGTACTTTATCTGAATGCCAAACCCTGTCATCTGGCTTTCTCACTTTTAGTTTATTTATATGAAGAGGTCATGCATCAACTAAAGCTTTCCAGAGTGAGACCTCCCCATGCCTTACTGGAAGGACCTTCTGCTCTTGTTTGTGTCTAGCTGTGCTCCTGGCCACTTTCTCCACTTCAGGCCCAAGTAGTCTTCTTGCTCATCTCTATCTCAGTGCTATGGACAAACACATCACCTAAACTTACTTTAATAATATACCTGTAGTCCTTCCCCACCCTTGCTAATCACATAATTTGATGCTAATCACACCTCGCACCTAATGCCTGAATACAATAAACCCTCAGTATCTGTGGGTATATGGTTGCAAGGACATTGCCATTGAGGAAAAACCATGACTGCTCAGGAATTGTAGAGTTTAGTGCTTTTATGAATACATGATTTATTTTTTCATAACGCTGCCTTTCAACAAGTCTAAAAACTTCACTTTTTAAGGCACATTACATGCCCTTTTAGGCTTGGAAGGGTTACCAAAACTTTTACCTTACTTTTTTTGTGCACCACTTGGTTTTGGGGAGGCACATTCTCACAAAATTAAGGGCAGGTAAATACTCAGATCACAAAACAATTTAAACACAACTGGCAATAACGCACGCAGAAGAGACTGAGAGCTTCTCTGCACCAACTGAGTGCAGGCATTTAAATTTTTTGTTCTTGAAATATCTTTTGATTCTTTTACTTATTTTTTGACTGTGCTTGGTCAAAATGGTGTGTACTAAATCCACAAATAAGGCCAGATTACTATATACTTCATGCCCCACCTGTGGCTTTCCCATATGATGTGCCCAGTGGTGATACCTCCTTTGAGCTTCATAGCCATCCTAAGCAGAAGGTTCATGGGTAGGTTCTTCTCTGACCATTCTACAGAATCCTGAAGTTGGTGGGCACATTGGCCTTGGCAAAGCTAGGGAAATGTCCAATATGAGCAGCCTAAGTGTCTTTAAATGTTTGGATTTTAAATTATCAACAATCATGGGTTCCTGACTCATTGCTTCTGATGGGTGGTAAGACAGAGAGGCAGAAGAGCATCTTCTATATTTATGTAAGGTGCAGGCAAACCTGGCTCAGAGCTGGAAGGGGGGGATTTCAGGGGAAAGCAACCAGAGAGGGCTGGAGCAAGGAGAGGGGAGGCTTTCATTAACATCAGATAATGGGTCTCCATTATGTGCCAGCTGAAGTTACATCTGGCTGTGAAGCAGATGGACAATAATGATTGTTGTCTTTTTGATAGTGGGAGATTAAAAACACCTGAGGCTGGGTGAGGTGATCCATTACTGTCATCCCTGCACTCCAACGGCTGAGGCAGGATTGTGAGTTTGAGGCCAACCCTAGGTTACATAGCAAGATCTTGTCTATAAAAAATACTGAGTTTGGCCATGTCTACTTGTGTCTGTGAAGAAGATGCAGAGTAGATGAGGTGTGGAACTAGGTCAGGAATGTTCTCTGAGCAGGCAACTGAGAGCTAGGATGGAAGATGAAATTCTTCTCATCACAGGAAGAAAGTAATGGTGGTTCAAATGGCAGGGGCAGTGTGTGCCAAGGCAACAATACAGAAAAAAAGCATGTGGCTGGATCTGAGCAAGTGTGTGAGCCTTGGCTAAGAGACTGGGACATTTAGGTGGGCTGGGGCCAGTCTGTGGAAGTATTGCTAGGGTTTGGACTCCACTCCGAGTATGTTGGAAAGGGACTAAGGGTGGCAATGCACAACCACATTGTGACATTAAGGTTCCTTCCTCCATTGAAAAAAAATTAACTTGGTAACTGCCTTGTTATAAAGATAAACATAGTCTGGATCTATGATATATTATTTTATTAAAAATTTCTTCCAATTTTACAAGAAGTGAAAATTAGAACATGTTTGCAAGCCCCTGCAAATATCTCAGGTGTCCTGGTCTCCCACACCTAATAGGTAAGTTGACCTTGCCTGGAGTTGCACAAGTTCATCCTAGTGGCCAAAGGGTTGTGGACATTGTCTACAATGTCACTCTTTCTTCTCCAGCTTCTTCATTCCATCAGGAAGGTGCACTTCAAGACTCCTGATGGGAGTGAGATTATGTTTGATGCCAATGGAGATTTGGTTAGAAAATTTGACATTTTCCAAGGGAAGAAGACCCCTGAGGGCCTATTCCACTTGGTCCACGTAGGCTTTATCAATCCTCGAGTCTCTTTAGGTAACAGAATGCCTGTCCACTTGAAGGAGGATGTACAGGTGAGTTGCCTGGTTGCGTGGATGATCTGTCGTGGTGTACCAAGAGGCCAGTGGTCCCTGACCCTATTTGATGCATGAAGTTAGATGTAGCTCTAATTTGGGCCAGGCATACCTCAGCCATATGAGACTCTTCTTTGAGGGCAGAGAGGCATTTACTCACCAACACAAATGAAAATATCAGAGCCACAGAAGTTGAATTAGAATCTGCATAATGAGTTTCTTCTGAGGTATCTTTCACTGTCCATATTCAGGTTAGTTTTGTAAGGAGGCAAATGGTTTACCCGGAAAGATAGCAATATACTTCCCCAAACGTGTTCCTATGGAACATCTGGGGAGTGGGTGGAACAGGCATTTCATTTTATTAACAAATTTAGCTGCTGGGTTGAGATAGGTGCATGTAGGTATCCCTTGGTCCTGAGAAACATCCCAGCTCTCTGACCACCATTAGTGGATGTGTGGCACCTTCCTATAACCTTGCCTAACTTGGTTCTCAGTGGCATCTTTAGTTGATGTGGTCTTAAAAGCTTTCCAAGTGAGTCTAGCTCCTGTTTGTGGATTCTTCAAATCCAAGGGATAGATAGTGTCCAGAGGATCCTTTTGAACCACTTTTAGTGAACAGTTGAGCAGGACCTTCTGTTCCCTTCTGAGGTGAGAGGGAAATCCAGCATCCCATACATCTCTCAAAGGCTTTCTCATCCCCACTTCCCTCCCTATAACCTTTGCCTGGACGTGGGAGCTGTGACAAGGTAGGAAGAGCCATCCCCTTGCAGGGGCTGTGTAGATTGGGGCGGGAATGGCTAGGCAATGCAAGGGTACATGCCCTGTGTGCATGTGTAGTGTATGTGTGCCTGTTTGTGATCAGCAGCACTTACAATTCTTTTTTTGTGGGGAGAGGGGAACTGGGATGATCCCAGGACCTTGCTTACGCCAGGCAACACTCACATCACTTAAGCCATATCCCAGCCTTAGGGAATTTTTTTATGGTTCTAGACTAGGCCAGTATCACTAAGCTACACCTCCACCAGCATCAACAATTTTTGATGTAGAAGCCCAAAGAGACAGGAAAGGCACCAATTGTTTTGCAAAGGCCTGCCATGGTCAGCCAGGTTATGCAGGTGAAAGCCCTCCGGAGGTTTTATTCATCAGTTCATTTGGGTTACCAATCTAGTTTGTTCTTGATGTGATAGAAATGATGTTTCCTGAAAGACACCTCATCTGTGGGTGGGAAGAATGAAGGTCTTCTTTTCAAGGTGGGTTCAGTCAGGTCAATGCCTATGTCTGTACCTCTGAACAATCACTCATGACACTCTGCTCACCATTTTCAGGTGCCCAAGTCTGTCTGCAGCAGAAGCTGTCTTCCAGGGTTCAGTCAGACCCCCAAGCAGGGAGTCCCCCACTGCTGTTTTGATTGCAGCCCCTGCCCCAAGGGACAGTTTGCAGACAAAACAGGTGAGGGTCGTGGAACCGGGATCCAACAGGCCATCAGGGTGCTGGGAGCCTCTCAATTCCCATCCAGTGAGTCACGACACAGTCTCCAGTTGTCTGTTGACTTTGGGTGGGCATGCAGGTGAGGATACTACTCTTACAAATTATTTGGGGTAAATGTTTTAATGAACTATATCAAATGTATAAGTGCATGGATCATAAATGTGCCCCTGGATGAATTCTCACTTAGTGAACACTCCCAGGTTCCTAAACCTTGATCAAAAGCAGAGTATGAGCTGCCCCAAGAAGGCCCTTATACCCCTCCTGGTCACTGCATCCTCCTTACTCCCCAGATAACCACTGTCCTTACTTCTACTGGCATCAATAGGTTCTGTTTTCTAACCTCCTATAAGCAGAATTGCATGGTGAGTGTTTTTTTATGTGTCTCATTTTCCCTCTATATTATTTTGTGATATTCATCCTAGTGGTGGAGTGGTAATAAAAGACCACTGCCTGGTGTCTTAAGCAACAGAGGTTATTTTTTCACCATTTTGGAGTTGTTCAAGATGCTGGTAGGGCTGGTTTCTTCTGAGGTATTTCTCCCAGGCTTGCAGACAGCAGTATATTCTCATTCTCTCTCTCTCTGGCAGCACTGGGGTTTGAACTCGGGGCTTCATGCTTGCTAGGTAGGCACTCTACAACTTGAGCCACTTCACCAGCCCGACAGTAGCCTTCTCGCTATGCTCTTTCATGTCATATGTCTGTGTCCTACTTTCTTCTTGTATGGACCCCAGTCACGCTAGATTAGGGTACACTGTAATGACCTCATTTAACCAAAACTACTTCATCTCCAATTTACTAATTTCCAAAACCAGGCTGGTACTGGGGGACACAACTCAAACCCCAAACATTTTCTAGTAAAACAGTTACTGCTGCTATTTAGGGAAAAAAATCATTAAAAACTGTACATAAAATATGAATATAGTGTACATTTTTTCCTGAGCTGCCTATCCTGACCCTGATGATTAACAATAATTCATAACTACAATAATGAGTGAAACAATCACAAGAGCACTTGGTGCATGGGAAGCTCCCTCAACAGGGTTGGTGTACTTACACTCATATTGAGATACCAAGTCTGTGTGTCTCCCACAGACATGAAGAGATGTCTTCTGTGCCCTGAGGAACAATATTCAAGCAATGCCAGAGACCGCTGCCTGCCCAGGACAGAGACCTTCCTGGCCTTTGATGAGCCCCTGGGACTCACTCTGGCCTCAGTGGCACTCACACTGGCTGGCCTGGCTGTGCTGGTCCTTGGAGTGTTTTTAAAGCACAGTGATACACCTGTGGTCAGGGCCAACAACCGAGCTCTCAGCTACTTGCTCCTGACTTCCCTAGCCCTCTGTGCCCTCTGTTCCTTCCTCTTCCTTGGCAGACCCACTGCCACAACCTGCCTCCTCCGTCAGACCACCTTTGCAATTGTGTTCACTGTGGCTGTCTCCTCCATCCTGGCCAAGACCCTCACTGTGGCACTGGCCTTCAGGGTCACTAGGCCCAGGGACAGACTCCAGGTGTGCCTGGAACCTGGCACATCTCCCTCAGTGGTCTTCGTTGCTTCCTTGATGCAGATTATTCTCTGTGGGGTCTGGCTGGGCACCTCCCCACCTTTCCCAGAGAGGGACATGACTTCTGAGCCACGCCAGGTTGTCATCCAGTGCCATGAAGGCTCTGGAGTTGCCTTTTTCTGCATGTTAGGTTACCTGGGCTTCCTGGCTGGAGGTACCTTCTCTGTGGCCTTCCTGGCCAGGGGCCTGCCGGATGCCTTCAATGAGACCAGGTTCCTCACTTTCAGCATGCTGCTCTTTTGTAGCGTCTGGACAGCCTTCCTGCCCCTGTACCATAGTGCTCGGGGCAAGTCCACTGTGGCTGTGGAGATCTTCTCCATCCTGGCCTCCACTGCAGGGCTGCTGGGTGGCATCTTCATCCCTAAGTGCTACATCATCTTGTTGAAGCCTGAGTGGAACACCTCATCATGGTTAAGGCAAGGACACTGGGCTCAGCAGGAAAGGCAAAGTGAGGTGCTCCGGAGCAGATGTCTCCCCAGGCCCATGCCACAAAACCTCATGAACCAGTCCTTGTGGAAGACATAAGGTCCATATGATTTGGGCATGTTGGTTCTGTGTGGGTTAAAAGGGACTTAAAAGACAAATCAAAAGAAAATTGATCCAAATAGAGCAAAACACTAATGACTGTTGGATTTAGAAAATAGAATATGGATGGTCATTAATTATTCTCTTTGTATGTGTTGCTGAAAAATTTCACAAGAAAGTCTGAAATTGGGCAATGAGGTGAGGATTATGATGATGACCATGATGGTAAGGACAACTGTTGGTGAGGATGTGGGAAACTGCAACCTCATTCAGTGCTGGTAGGAATGTTAAATGTAAAATAGTCTGGCAGTTCCTTGGAAGTTAAACATAAGCTTACCATGTGACCTAGCAATTTTACTCTTTGATATATACCCAAGGGAAAGGAAAAAATATTCACATAATATAAAGGAGTAAATAATGTTTAGAGAAGCATTATTATTATTATTATCATTATTATTGACGATACTGGGGTTTGAGCTCAGGGCTTCTTGTTTACTAGGCAACCACTCTCCCACTTGACCCACACCTCTAACTCAGAGAAGCACTACTTATGAGCTAAAAAATTAGAAACAATATAAATGCCCAACCACTGATAAATGAATACACAATGGGATGCTATTTGGCAATAAAAAAGAATGAAGTACATACTACAACATGATTAAACCTGGAAAACATTTATGGTGAGTAAAGTAAGCAAGACATAAAATACCACATGTCCTACAATTCCATTCATAGAAAGGATCCTGAATAGGCAAACCCACAGACACATAACATAGATTAGTTGGAGGTTGGGGATATGAGTAGGGTGAAGCATTTCTTTCTGGGGTGATGAAGTTTCTAAAGTTGATTTTAGTGATGGACACACAAGTTGTGAATACACTAAGACACCCTAAATTGCATATTTTAAATGGATGAATCGTACAGTATGTGAATTATAACTGAATAAAATAGTAAAAAAGAATTATCGATTACTTACAAAGTGTGGACGTTCACTATGTTGATTTTTTTTTAAAGACCAAACTATTGAAAGTGAGATATTATCAACTGAAACATCAACTAGTCAATGAGATAAAGGAGTTATTGTTGAGTTTTTTTTTTTTTTTTAGTAATGGGATTATGGCTCTGTTCGAATTACATAAAGTATATAAAATGGTATAGAGTTTGGGGCTTATTTTAAATGATACAAAAATGGCAGAGTAGCTTGAGAGAACTGGGCATGACTCTATGGGTACATGGAGGCTATTATCCTTTGCCTACTTTTTGTGTTAGCTCAAAATTCTCCGAAATAAAAAGTTTTCTGATAATTTCGTAAAGATCTACAAACAAGACCATGGAGAACATGGTGGGACCAATGAAAGGGGTGTGTGTGACATAGTCTTGCAGAGTGTGAAAAGTGTAAACACCACCTCACCTGGAGCAGGAAGGAGGCCTCATCTCAATCACATGGACACCTCACCTTGGGGACTCAGAACAGGTGTATAAGAAAAGGTAATCCAAGGTGCTGTTTCCAATTGCATTCTGCTTTCGGAATTGTCAGAATTGACGATTCTAGTTGTCAGAATGGAAGGCCCTCCAAATTGAACAATAGTAAATAATAAACGACAGGGGAAAAAAAAAAACAGACCCAAGCAGGGTTATCGAATTTTAAATTACTGTCAACAGAACCAAGGTGTTGTAAGAACCTTTACCGAAGAGATTTAACTGAAAAAGGCACAGAAGCTCTGGGTATGATGTAGGAACAAGATAGCTGATGAATGGTGCGTGCCTTCGCAATGCAGCCCAGCGACACACACAGACGTGGACATGGCACCTCCATGCCAACCTGCCCGCCGTCACTTTTGTTTTCACTGGAATCTAGGAAGGCGTTATCTGTCACCGTGGGACGCAACACGCTGGGCTCACCTGCACATCCGGGCTCCGCTCCGCCTGCCCGCCATGTCCACCCGCACTCCTGTCGCCGCGTCAGCTCCGGGGCCCGCCAAAACGGTGAGATCCGAACCAACATTACTCTGACCACGGACTATAGCGCCTAGACGGTTTCACGACGACTAGAGCCATCAACGGCGTCGCGCAGAGCGGGGCTATTAGCACCGCGGTGCCATCTGGGAAGCGTAGTAAGACGGCATATCCGGCTATGGGCCTCATTTTGAGGCTTTCCGGACTCTCTGGATCCGTTGACCGAGCGTTTTCGGTCCGTCCGTCCGCCCTACCTTGTATCCTGGGATTTTAGTTGACTACATCTCTCTCATTGTGGTTTTGGTTTCACCGCCCACGGATATAAGTCTTGTGGGCCGGTCTCCATCAAAGTCCATTCCTGCACACCGATAGGATTAGTTTTCGCCCGCCTTCTGGGATTTGTAGTCTACGCCCAAAGCTGGTAAATCTAGAGCCAAGCCGGTGGACTACAACTCCCAGAATGCCAGTGTCCACATGGTTCCTATCTCGCGCTCCCATTAGTCAGGAGGCTGCTTAAGAGCTTTTGGTGATGGTGGTTCCTCCTCTTCCTACCCAGCGGCGTCGTCGGTGGATACGCAGTGCTAGCTAAGATGCCGGATTGTCCTGCCGGAATCCCGCCTGCTGCAGTCCCATCACAGGCCGGTGGAGCGGTGCACTTGGCCTGAGCCTTTCCTGCTGTGGAGCTGGAGCGGCTCCCGGCCCGTCGTGTTGAGAACTGTTTGGCAGGTCGGGTTGGGAAACTCCCGTTTCCGAGGCCCTGAGGCCAGGGCTGACCGAAGGCCGTGGCCAGTCTGCACACCTGGCCCTCCCTGTGCAGGGACACGGGGGTCAGGCCTGCAGGTGCATCCCGACTTACCAGCGGTCCCCTAGCCCTTAAATCTATCAGTAAAGCCGGGCGAGGTGGTACCCGCCTGTAATACCAGCACTCGGGAGGCAGAGGCAGGAAGCTCGCGAGGTTGAGGCCAGCCTGGGCTGTACACAAACCCTATCTCAAAGGGGAGTCAGGGATTTTGTTGTAGTGACAACGAGTTGACCCACTTCAAAGCTCCATAGGACAGCAGCGTGGGCTCTGTCTGCTGGGTGTCCTGGACTGCTTGGCTGCCCGACAAAATGCACAAATCCGATCTCGACCTCTAATTTGTCGTTACTGTAAATGTGCCCTGAATTTCTATGTTAGAATTTATAATATAGTTTAGTCCAAGTGTATCCCAATATAGGCTAGGCACGGCCAGTTAGACTTGAATTTCAGACAACAATGTGTCTTTTAATATTAGTGTGTTTCAGATTTAGTATATTGAAAATATTTTTATGTAAGTATGTTAGCTTAAGTAATTTTTAGTGTAAATATGTCCCATTTTGGTGTTTCCAGATTTAGATAATAAAAACGAAATCCCCAGGCTAGTACCTGTAATCCCTGCAACTCAGGCAGAGAACGGCCATTGAGCTCCAGTCCACTCTCAGAGTGAAATTCCTTCTCAATCAATAATCCAGGCATAGCTGGCATGCATGTGGTCCCAGCAAAAAGGGAAGACCCTACATGAAAAGTAACTAAAGCAAAAAAGGCCTGGAATGTGACTCAAGTGACAGACCATCTACCTAGTAGGAAGCTGGAGGCTCTAAATTCAAAACCTCAATACTACAAAAAGAAAAAAAAGCCCCAAGCCCAGACAGTGCTTGTAATCCTAGCTACTTGGGAGACAGAGATTGGAGTATCACAGTTTGAGGCCAGCCAGGAAAAAAGTTAGTGAGACTCCATCTCAACCAAGAGCTGGGCATGATGGTGCACACTTGTCATCTCAGCTATATGGGAAGCTTAAATGGGAGGACCGTGGTTCAGTTAGGCCTTGGCCAAAAGTAAGACCCTATCCCCAAAATAACTAAAGCAAAAGTTCTGGGGGCATGTACAAGTGGTAAAGTGCCTGCCTAGCAAGCACGGGCCTGATTCAGAACCCCAGTACCATATAAAAACAAACCAAAACAAAGCCAGATAAACAATATTTTCTAGTATCAGTATATTGTATATAATTTTTATAAATTTCATGTAAGCAATTTTTAAGAAAATATGTCTAAAAAGAAACAAAAATAGATCTATATAATATGTGTTGAAACAGGGTCACCAAAGTTAGCAAATGAAAATATAGGGTATGTGGGCCTGGTGGTCCATTCCTGTAATACCAGCTACCCCTGAGGATCGCTTGAGAGCACAAGACCCAGAGCAGCCTGGGAAGCATAGCAAGACCTGGGTCAAACAACAAGCAAACAAAACCACCCAAGAAGACAGGATAATGCTTAGTTGAAGTTGAGTTTTGGGTAACGATAATTTTTTAGTATAGATATGCCTCAATAGTATATGTGAAGTATGTTTATACTAATACAAAATACCATATTAAGTACTACTAGTATATATTCTTATAATTATGTCCCAATATTTATTAGGAAAATAACAATGAATTCTAAAGCCATGTTTTGTTTAAATACTAACATTACTGTATAAATGCACTGTAATAAGATAAGGCTTAGGGACATAGACTGAAAATTATTCATTTACAAATATAGTTTAGATGGGGGCTGAGAAAATGATTCTAGCAGGTTCCATGGCTCTGGCATTGAGCTCTGGATGGCTGGAGCTGCCATTGTGAAAGTAAGCAGCAGGAGGGTGTCAGGGAAGATGAGGACCCACCTCCAGGGGCTGGAACTGAGTATCACGCACCCACTGGGCAGAGGTGAATTGAGTGCCTGTATGTCTCAAGCAGTCTGGACACTGATTAACTATAAAGGCAATTCTTCTACAGTATACAATTCAATGTTTTGGTATAGTTGACCATTGACATCTTGGGTTTTAATTTCATGGGCCCAAGTAGACTTTTTTTTTTCTGTAGTGGGGTTTGAACTCAGGACCTCATGCTTCCTAGGCAGGTGCTCTACCAGCACTGCTGCTCCGCCAGCCCTCAGGACTTTGGACATTTGGGAAAAACTCAAAAGAGGCAGTGCATTATCCTGGATATGTTGAAAAATTGAGTTATGTCATGCATGGGTTAAATATACGTAGATAATAGTCTTTATTATTTCCTTCCAAAATATATACACATCTAATATAAAGGGCTATAAATCACCATAACTGATGAACACAAACACCTGCAGACTGTGCATGGCACCATTTGCAACCGAGATGTGTAAGCAAACATGAAGATGAAGTCTTCACCACACTTGCACAAAATCCACCATGGCACATGTACAGTAGTGTAAAAATTTTGTGCCATCACCTGTGGCTGTTGCGGTGACCTCAAGTGTTGTGACATACTTGTAAAATGCCATGTGACCTCATCATCGCTGCTGTGGATCACAGCAGAAGTGATCTACGTGGTCCTCCAGGATTTTTCAACATACTACACATAGCAAATACATATGAACTGAGTGTTTATGTTATCAGGAGATCTGCATGTCAAAAACAGTCAAAAGTTTCATGAAGAGTTTTTGACTATGCAGGGGCAGCACCCAAGCCCCCGTGTTACTCACCTGTGCTCACAGAGTTAGGCAATGGTCATTACTATTGAATTCCAGCACAATTCTCAAAAAGAAACTCATCAGCATTTCCTCTCATTACCCTCTCTCTCCAAACACTGGAAATCATTAGTCTGTCTCTATGGATTTGCTTTTCTGGACATTTCATATTGGTGGAATCATAAAGTATGTGGCTTTTGTGTCTGGCTCCTTTAATGTTTTTAAGGTTCACCCACCTTCTACTAAGTATCAGAATGTCATTCTTTTGTATGGCTAAATAATATTCTATTGTATGGATATAACATTTGGCTCACTAATTCATCTGCTGATCAGCATTTTGGATTGTTCCTACTTTTGGACACTTGTGAATGTTTCTGTAAACATTCATGTGCAAATTTGTGTGGACTTATTATTTAAATATGTGTATTGTTTGAGTATGAAATGTCCCCCAAAGGCTCTATTTTTGGAGGTGGTGAAACTTCAGCAAGTGGAGCCTAGATGGAGGAAGTAGGTCAGTGGAGTCTTGTCCTTGGGAGCTGTGGTCTTGCCATGGTGCCCCCCTACCCCTCTGCTTCCTGGAAGCCATGACATAAACACTATGCTCCACACACTCTTGCTACCATGATGGAGCCAGCCAGCCATGGGCTCAAACCTATGAAACTGTGAACCAAAATAAATCCTTCCCTTAAGCTGTTTTTGTCAAGTATTTCACAGCAATGAAAAGTCTGACACTGCATATACTGAGTAATGCAATCATGGGTCATATAGTAACTCAACATTACAATTTTGAGTATCAGCAAGACTGCTTTCTTCCTTTTCTGAGATAGTGTATTGCTATGTAATCCATGCTGACCTTGAATTTGTGATCCAGCTGCCTAGTTTTCCCAGTGTTGGGATTACAAGTGTGTGCCAAAACACCCAGTAAAGACTTTTCTAATGTGGCCGCACCATCTTACATTCTCATTATCACTGTGCAATGGTTCCAGTTTCTCCACATCCTCACCAACATTTATTTTCCTGTTTAAAAAGGGTTATAATCACTCTAGTGGGCATGAACTGGTGTCTTCCTCGCTATAGTTTTATTTGTGTGTTCTTGAGGCTGAGAATGTTGAACGTCTTTCCTTTTGCAGAGCCAAGTCTCATGAGGATTTGGGCATTAACTCTCCTGTTCTGTGCTGGGAAGTTGCTCACAGCCCAGTCTCTCTTCCAGGACATAGCCTCCCTGACCACAGAGGTAAACCAGCTGAACCTGGGCTGCTTGCTGAGGCTGAACATATCCTGTCCCTCCTGAGACCCTAGGCTTGGACATCTCCATTTCCAAATGATGTTAGGTGAGGCACAAGGTGTCCGGGGCTCTACCTCTTGTACCCTCCTAGGACCTCTCTCTAACAAAATGGCCTGGAGACCCTAAGAACAGCTGTTCTTGGGCTTGAAGGTCCCTCAGGATGCAGTCAGGACCCAAACGATCCCTCCCTGAAGTCTGCAGGTGATGCCCAGAGCTGTGACCCTGGCTGTAGCTAGGTGATGAAGCCACAGGTGAACAAAGTACAACTTTTAATGGTCCTAGGATTTAGTGGCACCTCAGCTCTGGACCCTTTTTGTCCCCAAGGTGTACAAGACTGGAGTTTCCAAATTGGCCTCAGGCCCAATTCCTAAGTGGATGGCAAAATCCCAGATGAAACTCCTTGTCACCACCAGGCATGGCCCCATAAGGGGGCTGTAATGTCCCTGGCTCTCCAGCCCTATGGCAGGCATGCAGCTGGGCATTTTGCTTCTCACTCTCCTGGGCTGTCTCTCTGGGGCTGCCCTTTCTGGACCAATAGGCTGGTGGTTGCCAGGGAAGACTCCTCGCTTTGACCGTTCAGGGGATGTGGTAATGGGTGCCAGTTTCTCAATCTTCATTTCTATAATGTCACCTGTTGGATTTCACAGCTCCACCAGCTGGGCTGGCCCATTCAAGGTAAGTGCTGGTTGAGGTGGATATCTCTGAATTCTTTCGGCACCCACAGGAGGTTTCTTGAAGCCTTGAGCAGCAGCTGATTCTCAGTATCATAGCTTGATGGCCTCAGTCATCACGTCTGTGGCTTTATCACCTGCCTTTCTTCACATCTCTTTCCATCTTTGCTTTCTTGTCTGCAACAGACTCTGAAATGCAGGCTGTTCATGTGTTATTGGCTGTGCTGCATAGATTTCACAGGTCAGGCAAGAGTAATTTTTTTTTTTTGCGGGACTGGGGCTTGAACTCAGGGCCTTCACCTTGAGCGACTCTGCCAGCCCTTTTTCTGTGATGGGTTTTTTTGAGATAGAGTCTCATGAATTATTTGCCCAGGAAGGCTTCAAACTGTGATCTTCCTGATCTCTGCTTCATGAGTAGTTAGGATTATACGTGTGAGCCACTGGCACCTGGCCAGGCAGGAATTCTTGATTCTCTTGTCTAGATTTGTGCTTGGAACAAGGCCTAGGTAGGTGTGTTGAATGAATAAATATGGAATGAATAAATCTTTGAGTTATGAACCTCCTACCTGTATTGCCTTTGCCAATTTCTGCACTGTGTTTTCTAACCTGTCTTTGCAGACAGGCGTTCCCAACACAGTCCTTTTGTCTATTAAAAAGTCTATCAATAACTTTATTAAAAAACTGATGAGGTAGTAGGATCAGGGAGTTGCGGGTTAGCGTGGAATACATAGTGAGACATACTCTTAGAAAACTTTAAAAAACCCATAATCGTCAAAGTGACTGTAGCCATTTTGTATTCCCACCAGAAATGGATGAGATGTGATGTTGATACTTTATTCTTGATCTTGCCATTATCTACCTATCTATCTATCCATCTATCATCTATCTATCTATCCATTTATCATCTATCTATCCATCTATCATCTATCTATCTATATCTATCTAATACTTAAGGATTGAACCCAGTGCTTTGCATATAAGAGGCAGGCACTGTATCACTTGAGATAGTCTCACAGTCTGCTTGTTATTTTCTAACTTCACTGAATGATAATAATAGTGTGTGTGTGTGTACCACATGATGTTTTGATATATTTATATATTATGGAACAATTTAAAGAAACCAATAAGCATATCATTTTTTGGTGATTTAAAACCTACTCTCTAGGCATCTTTGAAATATCCATTAATTACTCTTAACTATCATAACCATGCTGTGCAATAGATCTTGAAACTTACCCTCCTGTCTAGCTGAAATTTTGTTCCCGTTGACCAGTTTCTCCATATTCCTCCTGTCTCCTTTTGGCTCTTCTGAATGATGCTGTTACATACACCCATGTATAAGAATTGATGGGGAGGTATGTTATCATTTCAAGGGTCACATACCCAGGGGTCACTGACTGCATTCATTCCATTTTCCTAAGTCTCTTTCTTAAGTGATACACATGGGTATCTTTTTCCCTCAGTGTTTCCATGTGGGGCTACCTGGTGGCCCAGGGTTTTGTCTTTGTTATCGAGGAAATCAATAGGGATGTCTGCCTGTTGCCCAACCTGACACTGGGTTTCTACATCTGGAACTCTGGGGACTCGGTGCATGGAGCCCTCCATGAGACGATGGGCTTTCTCACTGGGCAGAAGGAGCCCATCCCAAACTATAGGTGTGGGTCTGGCCCACCCTAGGCTGCCCTGGTGGGGGACATATGGTCAGTCCTGTCTGTCTCCATGGTCAGGCTTCTGGGAACCTACAAGTTTCCACAGGTGAGTTCTTCCAAAGCCTTGCTCCTTCACAAACAATATAGCAACAAAATTCATGGTGATGGAGACCATAATCTCCACTCTGGATCCACATTGTCTGCTGATGCTCTCTATGCCTTGTCATACCCTTGTTTGGAGAAAGCTATCATCCCACTGCATTGCTGAGTAAATTGAAGTTTAGATAACAATCAATGAGGGGTCCAAGTTTACCCAGTATAGGGTGTTGGGGTGAGATTTGAATCCAGGTGATAGGGTTCATGCCATAAGCTTCACCTCCACCCCACAGGTGCTCCCTGAATCTCAGGCCCACCATGTTATTCCCATATTAGTGGCCACATTCTCTCTCTCTCTCTCTCTCTCTCTCTCTCTCTATATATATATATATATATATACACACACATACACACACATATGTTTTTTTTTGGCTGGACTGATGATTAAACTCGGGGCCTCCCACTTGCTCAGAAAGTGCTCTGTCACTTGAGGTATGCTTTTAACTTGTTTTTCAGATAAGGTCTCACATTTTTTCCTGGGCTGGCCAATGGCCATGATCCTCCTACTTTTGAGTAGCTGGGAATACTGGCTTGCACCATTACACACAGTTTACTTTTGATCTAGGGTCTCATTTTTTTTTTGCCTTGGTTGGCCTTGAGCCACAATCATCCTATCTCTGCCTCCTGAGTAGCTGGAATTACAGTATATACCAACATACCCAGCTTACTTCATATTTTGAAAAAGTAAATTGAGATATAATTTGCACAGAATATAATTCACAGATTTAAGGCAAATAATGCAGTGGCTTTTAGCATGACCAGAGTCCTGCAACCATCACCACAATCCATACTTCCTTGCAAAACAGGAAATTCTTTTCTTAAAAGCCCAACTCATAAGAATGTCAAATACTCCTTATTTTATATCCAAATTTCTCATATCTATAAACTTCCACATTGTATTTATCTTTGTATCACTCTGCAAAGCAACTCCAAACCTGTTAGCTACTACATCCCATGATCCCCATCATAAGACAATCACTAATCTGCTTTCTGTCATTTTGGATTTGCCTTTTCTGGACATTTCCTATGAATGGTATCATATACTACTTTTGGACTGTCTTTTTTTCATTGAGCAAATCTTCATGGTTCTTCCATGCTGTATTGTATACCAGTGCTTCACTCATTTTTGTTGACAATATTTCATTGTATGAATATACTACAGTTGGTTTATTCTTTAACCACTTCAGACCTTTGAGCTGTTTCCTCTTTTTTTTCCTTGACTCTCATGAATGCTGTTTCTATGATGTTCATGTATAGGTATTTGTGTATTTACATATTTTCAATTGTCTTGGATGCATGGGTAAAATTTGTAGGTCAAATAGCAACTCTATTCAACCATTTGATGAACCACCAAAATGTTTTCAAAAGCCACTGTTTTAGTTAGCTTTTTGTCACTGTGACAAGATACCTGAGAGAAACAACTTAAGGAGGAAAGAATTATTTTGGCTCAGTTTCAGAGGTTTGGTCCATGTGATATTTCTGGACCTGTAGTGAGGCAGAGCATCATGGCTGCTCACCTTATGGTCACCAGGAATCAGAGAGAAGAAGGGTCAGGAGACAAGAGATATTGTTCAAGGACATGGCCCAAATAACCTACTTCTACCAACTAGGTCCCAATCCCTACTTTCTACCCACCTCCCAATAATGCCATCCTATTATGAATCCATCAAATGATTAATCCGTTGATTAGGTCAGAGCCCTCAGAATGACCCCCAAAGCCCATCAGCTGGCATCTAAGATGCCTAACCCATGAGCCTTCAGGGAACATCTCAGATTCCCCTGAATATAACAGCCCTTTCACCCTTTACATGCCCATCAGCATTGTATAAGGATTTGGATTTAAGTCTACTTGTTTTTGACTGTTGAAACCTCTAAATTTGAGTGACTTCCTCTCTTCTTGAATGTCTCAATTTGCTAAGCTTCCTGGTCTTCCAGAAAGGGTTTCCTCATTATCTGTGAAGCTGGGTCCCCATAAACCACAGAACTGGTTTGAGGGGTGTTTCCTGAGAGGGCTTTGTGTGGGCTTTTGTCGCAGAGGAAGCCCAGACCTTGCTAATCCTTGGTGGACTTATCATGAGGTTAGGTTTGTTCCTAAGTGTGAAACTTTAGGTATGGGCTCAGTTGTACCATCACTTGGTCCAGTTCTATCCTGATGAACAGGCCAGCTGGGCTGGTAGCCTGAGGTTGGTGGATTGTGATTTGGAGGCCAGCCTGTCTCAAAAATAGACAGACAGACAGATAGCAAGCTGTTTCTGAAAGAATCTCTGCAAGTAATACACTGCTGTTATAGATGTTTTAAACTTAAATTAACACCCCATTCTGATGTATCCAAGGGCTGGTTCTGACCACCATTCTCTCTAGAGTGCCTCTGAGCTGAAAGCTTCTATAGGAGGGTTTTTTCATTCCTTTCAAATTCAAGCATATTTAAATAATTAGAAGTGTCTTTTTTGTAAGCTACTAAATGTCTTTATTTGCCACATTTAGTGTATTTCACTCTAAGGCTTATAGCTTAATCACACATTTGTGCTCCTAGACCCCATAAGCTATACTGAGTCAGGTAAAAATCTATGTTTTTTTCTACAATATAAAAATTCTGAAGTCTGAAACATATCTAGCACCAGAATTTTAATTAAGGGACAGTGTACCCATAATTTAAAAAATGTCTTTTCATCTGTAGCTTCTAAAATGCATTTGTACATTTGTAATCAAATATTTATTTTATGAAATACCCTAAATTAATTGCCAAAAGTACATGAATAAGACAAACATGCAGATTAAATTTATTCCTGAAATCAGTTCTTATGGACCAAACTTACATAATATATTTTAATTTAGATTATTCAGAAACTTCATTTTTTTTATTTTGGTGGTGCTGAGGTTTGAACTTGGAGCTTTGAGCTTGCTAGGCAGGTGCTCTATCACTTGAGCCATACCTCCAAATATAAAATTCATTTCTTGAACACAGCTCAAGAAGCTCATTTTCCATGTTATAAGGCTTCCAGATACAGTACTGGACCTGCAGTTAAATTTGGATTTCAGAGAAACAGCAGATAATTTTTAGTGTAAGTTTCCCCCATTGTTTATATTAAAACACTCATTGTTAATGAATAATAATTAAGCATGTCTCTTGGAATACACTTATACGAACAAATTATTTGTTACTCATCTGAAATCCAAACATAACAGTGTATCCTGCATTTTGTTTTTTCTTTGCAGTACTGGGCTTTGAACTCAGGGTCTCGTGCTTGTTAGGCAAGTGCTCTGCCACTTTGAGGCACATTTCCAGCCCTACTATCCTGTATTTTCATTTGCAAAATCTGGCATCTCTACCTGTATGAAGCTGAGTCAGCTTTATCTCTTTATATGAACCACCCAGATCCGAACATCTTTCCATTGAGAAATATAATCTTTACACAACCTATTTAATTACTATCTTTTGTTGGTAAGAGGGTTTGCACTCAGAGAAGAAGAGTTAAAACTCATGCATTCCAGACACCCAGAGACTGAATGGCTCCATCTGCACCTGGGCCAAAAGCACACTCAGAGAGAACCCTGCTCTTCTCTCTTTTGGGCACATGGCATAATCTCTTCCTTGACAAATTTAGAAACAAATGAAAACTAGTAAACCAGATTCCTTGTCATCTCTAACACTGCAAGGATCACTAAATGACGAGGTGACAAGGGTTTGTCTTAAATCATTGTCAGTACCAATGAGTTCTGTGCAAACCACAGTTAGACTCAGCATGACTGAGAAGCAGCAACTAAAAAGGGGAAGGAGCAAAGGAGGGAGGCAGAGAGTTAAACAGGCAAGGTTCAGACTTATTCTAGAAGGAACAGAGATTCCAAGATGGCGGCTAGAGGGAGGAAGCAGAAAGCATGCCTCCTAAAGTAAAATTTTGGAGATGCTGGAGATACACCTTACAGGAAAAACCACCAAGAGGAGGCAAAACTTTGACTCCTCCACACCCCCAGTCCATGTGTAACATTCCCACTCCACATTAAACGGAGAAACCAGGAGGGCTCCAGTGCCGCTGCCAGATGCCAGCACTCAGGCTGCTTGGGAAGATGCGGACCACAAGGTGAGCTAAGTGGCATGCTGTACTCCCACAGACAACCCTGGGCCAGATCAGCATAGCCCCCTGGACAGACCTACCCCCACCGAGGGAAAAAAGAAAAAAAACCTGAATAATAAGCAATAACAACAAAAAAGACATGTAGCAAAGAGGGCGGGGTGCCCTGAGCACAGAAGGAGGGGGAGGGGCAATCCCTCAAAGAACTGTAAATAAATAAGCTGGACGGAGAAGGTAGGAGCAGTGGCACCACCCAGCAACCAGGAGTGGGAAAGCTTGTAAAAGTGGCAGTGGGAGGAAAACTCCACAGGAGAGGGGGGAAGACCCACTTCCCACATGAACTGTAAATAAACATGCCGCCTGAGAAAGCTGGTGCAGTGTCACCTCCCCCAGTGTGCTTGGAAAGGGTAAAGCTTGAAGCAGTGGCTCACCCCCAGGAGAACCCTAAATAAACAAAGCCTGAGGGGCTCGGTGAGTGTTAAGCTCACTCCTGAGATCTGCATAAATAAAGCCTCCAGCAACATCAGGCTGACAGCAGCGGGCAGGTGAGCCACAGCCTCAGATAGCCATTCACAGAACTGTCTCCAGACTCTTCTTTTTTTTCTACCTACCTGTGATGAGACAACAACTGAACTACACCTGCATGCTGAAAAACTTACTGAAACTGTATTGCATTTTAACTTGAGACACTTTGTGGTCTTTTTTGTTTTGTTTTGGTTTAGTTTTGTTTTTTTCCCCCTTTGATGAGACAATGACAGAACTACTTCTGAGACACCATCTCCAGGATTGCGGGCTGAGGGACTAACACCAAAATTATTAAGACTGAAACTTTATTGCATTTGAACTTGGAGATTTTTTTATTTTTTATTTTATTTTTTTTATTTTTTAATTTTTTTCCCTCAATCTTCTGTCTCTCTAATGCCTGTTCAGCTTACTGTTGATTAGTACACTATCTCTCCCTATCTATATCTTTGAAACTTTTGTTTGTTTGTTTGTTTTGGGTTCTTTTGTTTGTTCACTTGTTTTTCCCTCTTTCTTTAACTTCTTTGCTTTCCCTCTGCTCTCACCCTTCCATTCTAAATATCACCATTGTTATTATTACAAGCTAGAAAATACTTAATTGCACACAGTACAGGGACAATAACACCACCAAGGGCAATGACGGGAAGACATTAAAAACAGGGAAACCAGTTTCCCCATAGCAAAAAATTAGTACAGGAACCAGAGGGAAATGAAGAAAACAGATACTCAGATTCAGACTCCAACAAAATGAAGATAAACTATGCCAAAGACCCCAATGAAGCCCACAAGAATAATCTAAAAGAATAAATACTACAGGTAATCAATGAGAATTTTATAGAGATGATACTGGATACGGTCAGCCAAAATGTAAAGGAGACACTCAAGAAATTCCAAGACAACAAAAATAGAGAATTTGAAAAAGCACAAGAAGAAATAAAAGAAACCATAGAACCACTGTATAAACACCAAAGTGAAACAAAGAACATGATTAATAAAGAGATAAATGAACTCAGGATGAAAATAGACAACATTAAAGAGGAAGGGACTCAGGATATGAAAAACCACAGAAAAAAGAATGAAACAGAATTGCAAAACAAAACGGAAGGCCAATCCAACAGAATAGAACAAACAGGAGACAGACTCTCAGAACAGAAGATGTGTTTGGGCTGAGTCAGCGAGGCAAACACAACATTTTGGTGAACTCCACAACTGTCAGAGCATTTTGTCCAAGAACTGTCATGAAAACTCTCCTAAGACAAGGGAGTGAACACATGGCAAAGAATTATCTAGCTGATGAATGAGGGAACCAGCAGGTTGCAATGCTAGTTTCAACTATCAGTATATTTTTTTCCCTCAGACTATATTAATTGTACAAAGGAATTTCAATGTGATTCTTCTGCAATGTATACAATCTAGTTTGATCAAATCCATTCCCTCTATTACTCCTTCTTACTCACTATTTCCTTCACATCAATATTTTTTTAAATGTCATATGGATATTTATTGTGGACCAGTAGCTACTACTCAAATGCAGACAGAGGTCTGTTATAAGCTGGGAGAAGTTTAGAAGTGAGATGGATAAATTCTGGGGCTTCCTTCCCTACCAGTCCCAAACCTTCACAAGGTCTCCATTTGCCTCAGAGATGCTTTGGCTCAGCCATCTGACATCAGTCCCTTATGTTTCCTGAGACATAGTCTAGTTATGGCTCTGGTCCAACTAGGGTAGCCAGTGGCCCTATTTTCCCAGGACTGCTTGGTATGCAGGACCTCCAGCAAGCAAGAAGGTGAACAACCCCCAACAATGACAACAAAAACACAAATTGTGGAACTCATTTAGGGCAATCTTGGGCAAGTTGTCTACTCTTGCTCTGTTCTCCCTGTGCTCACTTTCTTATGTTTAAACTTGATGATGAGTCTGTGCTGAGTCTGCTTCTCACTCCTTCTCTTGTTGCCTGGCCCTTCTGTGATAGATCAGTTAGTCATCCACACTGCCAAGCCTCAGTGAAAAGACTCAGTTCTCATCCTTCCTTCAGACGGTGGCCAGTGACCTCATGTCCTCACATGCAGTGACTTAGCTGGTGCTCCACTTTGGATGGTCCTGGGTGGGCATCCTGGCCCAGAATGATGACTTTGGGCAGCAGGCCAGCTCTCTGGCTACCCAGGAGCTGAGCCAGGCTGGTGTCTATATTGAGTTCAACCTCCAACTCCTTTCTCAGGAATCACCAGAGAAGACAGAAGCCATTGTTTAGAAGATGCAGAGGTGCATACCAGAATGGTATTCTGAGCAACTCAAATTTCCAGCTCATCCTGCAGGGCTTGCTGGGCCTCCATCTCACAGGCCAGGTCTGGGTCAGCAAGGGCATTCTGCATGTGTCACTTGCCCTAACTGTGCCAGGTGTCTCCCAGGTCCTGAAAGGCTCATTTGGACTTCTGCATCAGAGCAGCCATGCCCCTGGGTTACCCGAGTTTCTCTCTTGCCTGCACCCTAGCTGGACCCCAGAGGACATGTTCATAATAGGGCTCTGGGAAGCTACATTCAAGTGCACATGTCCCCACAGGAACAGCACAGTGGCAGAGGGTGTCTGGTTTTGTTCAGGGAATGAGAGCCTGACAGGCTGGGAGTATCTTTTCCAGGAATTGAGTACATTTGACATCACCGACACAGCTGTCTACAGCGTTGCCCATGCTCTGAATGCCCTGGTAGCCTGTGAGCACAGGAATGGGATATATGAAGACCCTCTGCACTTTCAGCCCTGGCAGGTGAGAGAGAAACATGTGCATTGGGTGATTCAAGGAATGATAAACAATAGGACACTCATTCTAAGCTACACACGTGGAAGTGAGACTGCTCTCTTAGGAGGATGTTTTATGCTTGCAGCTGGAAGGCATTCAGCCAGAACATTGGATGAAAAGTCCAGAGTTCACAATAGTTGTGTGACCTATGTCATGTCCCTATGATGCTCGATTTAGTGAGTCCAGGCTGCTTAGTGGGACTCAAGTTTCAGATACACAGCAA
Organism: Castor canadensis; assembly: GCF_047511655.1. Taxonomy (NCBI): domain Eukaryota; kingdom Metazoa; phylum Chordata; class Mammalia; order Rodentia; family Castoridae; genus Castor; species Castor canadensis. Next base: position 31,706,855 of record NC_133401.1, on the reverse strand, counting down.
ATAGAATTTTTTAGTGTGTCTTAAATTTGAGGTTTGATAAACAATGGTTTTTAGTAGATGTGTGCTGAAAACTTGAATTTCAGATAAATTGCAAATGCCTTTTATTATAAGTGCATCCCAAGTATTTCATAGGATATTTTTATACTAAAGAGTCATTTCTTTGGTTTTTTTTTTCATGCAGCCTGGACTTGATCTTACAATTCTGCTTCCACTTATTTAGTGCTGAGATTACAGGCATTTTCCACCCTGGTGGGCAAAAGACTCATTCTTTTACCAGAGATTCAAGTTTAACTGGGTCTTCTGTATTTCGACAATTATACTTTCAGTTATAAATCTCAAGAAACTCATCACAAAACAGGACAAAATAATAGCCAGTTCTCAGGCTGTTGGGATACTTAAGTAAGATAATGGTGTTCTGTATATTTAATGGTCTTGCAGATGGAATGTAACTCCAGTATACCTGCTGGCTTCCTATTAGCCCACTTTTGTTGAGGTTGATCTTCTTCGCCTCAGTAGCTGATGGTGACTTGGGGAGCTATCAGGTATAACTTTTCATGCTTGCATCTTTGTGCACCAGGTACTTCATTTACAAAACAGAAACAATATTAATTATACCTCCTTGTATTGTTGTGAGGATTAATGAGGAAATGAACATAAAGCACTTAGAACAGATCCTGACATGTATAACATATAAGTTAATTGTATTCTCTTACTATTATAACTCAAGTTACCCACAGATTCGAAAGGGTTAATACTTTGGCTCTCTGTATACCTGGGGACCCCGATGTATCCAGCATGAACAGGTGGGACCACAGAATGATCATGAACCTTTGAACCTTTCAGCAAAATCAATATTAGCAGGTGCCTGCCCATGATGCTCTCCAAGGGGAATCAATTCCAAACTTCCTCCAAGGAGGAGCTGGTGAGAGGGTCATTTCCTTACTCCCCTCTAGCTGACTTCATTTGCATATAGGATTGTCAGTTCTAGTCAACAAAAACAGAATACTTGGCTAAATATGAATTCCAGAGATAATTTTTTAGTGTAAGTACATCCCCATGAGACATACTTATACTAAAAATATTTTTTATGATATGCATTTAACTTGCAACCTGTATTAGATGTAATAGGCAATCCCATCATGTGAATTTCTCATGTTAATTCATGTGAGGCTGTGCATTGGCTAAGCCTTCCCAGAGTGCCTCCCGTGCTTATGTTGGAAGGGCCTCCTGCTCCTTTTGGTTTCATACAGCTGTTCTCCTGGCCAATTCTCCCCTACAGGCCTCAGGATGTGAGCACCTAGCAGTCTTCTTGCACATCTCTACCTCAGTACTATGGACAGATACATTGCCTAAATTTACTTTCTTTACTAATATGTCCTCGAGCCCTCTTCCACCCTTGCTAACCATATAGATATGCCTCCACACACCTTCCACCAAATACCTGAATACACTAATGCTCAAAGTGTGGGTTCTCCCATCCAATGTAGAGTGGTGATGCCTCCTTTGGCCTTTATAGCCATCCTAAGAGGAACTCTCACAGATAGTGTTCTTCTCTGACCATTTCTACCAAACCGAGAAGTTGACGGGTACATTAGCCTTGAAAAGCCATGCAACTGGCCTATTAGGAGCAGCAGAGGTGTCTGTAAACTTTTGGATTTTTAACTTTCATCATTGACCATGTAAGTTCCATAGGGTTTCTGATCCATTGTTTCTGATGGTGGTAAGACAGGGGAGCATGTTCTCTAGCTCACTTGGGGTGTAGGTGAACAAACTAGGCCCATAGCCAAAAAGGATACTCTTAGGGAATGTGATGCTGGTCAGTGAGGCAACTGGAGAATGGCTGAGGCCAAGGAAAGGGAATACTTTCATTAACTTTATGCAGATAACCTGAGCTTCCATTATGTGCCAGATGAAGATACATCTGGCTATGAACCAGAAGGACAATGATGACTGTTGGCTTTTTGGTAGAGAAAAAGATTAAAAAATTTAAAATGTGGTGGTACACATTCATCAGCACAGCAACTTGGAGGCTGAAGCAGGACTGGGCTACCATAGCAAGACCCTGTCTAAAAAAAAACATAAGTATGACAATGTCTGTATGTGTTTTGTGAAGAATAGGCAGAGTGCATGATATGGGAGCGAGTAGAGAACTGGAAAAGTTAGGAAAGTTCTCAAATATCTCTGAGTAGATACCTGAGCTCAAGACTGGAAGATGAGAAGCAGCAGCTGTGGGAAGTGTGTGATGGTATTCCAGGTGGTAGATTCAGCATAGGACAAGGCACTAGTGTGGGAACAAGCAAAAGCCATGTAGCTAGGATGAAGGGAGTGTCATGTGGCTACTGACTGTGGGGTATGGGTGGGCCAGGGACAGCTTGTCAAAGTCTTGCCGGGGTTTGGACTCCACTTGCAGTGTGGTGAGAAGTCCACATTGTGACCTTTGGGCTCCTTCATTGAAAAACATTAAAAATTTGATTTCATGACTGCCTCATTATAAAGATAAGCATAATGTGGATTAATTATTATGTATTCATTACTTTATTAAACTTTCCTCTGATTTACGAGAAGTTAAAGCATGTTCTTGAATCCCTGCAAATGTCACAGGTATCTTGGTCCCGTGTGCCTAATGAGTAAATTGGCCTTGCCTGGAGCTACACAAGCTCATCACAGTGGCCAAAGGCTTGTAGCCATTGTCTACAATGTCATCCTTTCTTCCTCAGCTTCTTCATCACCTCAGGAAGGTGCACTTCAAGATTCCTGATGGGAGCAGGATTAAGTTTGATGCCAATGGAGATTTGGTTACAAAATCTGACATTTTCCAAGGGAAGAAGACCCCTGAGGGCCTATTCCGTTTGGTACACATAGGGATGATTGACCCTCGAGCCTCTTCAGGGAACAGATGCTGCTCCACTTGAAGGAAGATGTACTGGTGAGTTGCCTAGGTGCATGGGTGACTCTTCTACTTGTGTACATGAGAGGGAAATTCAGTGGTTCTTATGCCTATAAAGCTGTTTATTCAAACAAGGCCCTTCTTTGAGGACAGAAAGGCATTTACTTATCATCACAAATAAAAATATCAAAGCCACTAAGTTGAATTAGAATTTGCATCAGGATTTTTTTCCAATTTTTTTTACCATGCTTGTATTTAGGATCTACTCTGCAAAGAGGCAAAACTTATACCTGGAAAGGTAGTAAAAGACTTCTCCAAACACATTCTCATGGAGTGTATGGGAGGTGGGTGGATCAGGTGTTCTCATTTTATTAACAAATTTAGTTGCTGTCATGAGACAGGTGTGTCTAGGTGTCCACTCTGACCCACAGAGACATCCAGCTCTCTGGCCATCATCAATGGATGTGTGGCCACCTCTTCTATAACCTTGCATAATTTTGTTCTTGGTGGCATCTCCAGTCAAATGTTGGCCTTAAGGTTTACAAGTGAGGGTCAGTCTCCCATTCTTGGACTCCTCAAACCCAGGGGACACAGGCAAAGGGTTCAGAGAATTCTGTTGAAGTTATTGTCAGTAGGCTTGAGCTGGGGAGGGTCTTCTATTCTTTTGTGAGCTAAGAAAAAGAATCAGCATCTCACATTTCTCTTAAAGACTTTCTCACTCCACTTTTCTCCTACATTCCTTGTTTGTTTGGAGGTAGGAGCTGTGCCCAGGGAGGCAGAGCCATATACTTGCAGCTTTTGTGTAGATGGGGGACCTCTGTCTGGGCAATGCAAGAGTGTTTGTGTGTGTGTGTGTGTGTGTGTGTGTGTGTGTGTGTGTGTGAGAGAGAGAGAGAGAGAGAGAAACAGAGAGAGAAGAGACACTATCACCTACGATTCTTGATGTAGGAGCTCCAGGCACTACTTGCTAGGGTTTGTTGCCATAAGCCAGGTGATCCAGGTGGAGCCTCTTCAAAGGGTTTATTGTTTATTACATTTGGGGTTCCTCTTCAGTCTAGCAGAGATGACAGACCTGATGTTTCACAAAAGACAGCTTGTTATGTGGATGGGAAGAATCCTGTTCTGGTTTTGGAGTGCCTGAGCTTCTGTACAGTTAATGATGACACCCTATCCACCATCCCCAGGTGCCTAGTTCTATCTGCAGCAGCAGCTGTCTTCCAGGATTCAGCCAGACTCCCTGGCAGGGAGCCCCTCACTGCTGTTTTGATTGCAGCCCATGCCCTGAAGGACAGTTTGCAGACCAAACAGGTGAGGGTGCGAGCAACTGGGTTAGAGTACCCATCAAGGTGCTGGAAGTCTCTTGATTTGCATCCAATTAGTTATTGCAGTCTCCAAATGTCTGCTGACTTCTTGTAGGGGTGTTGGTGAGGATGCCATCTTTACAATCATTTTTAGATAAGTGTTTTAATGAACTATATCAAATGTACCAGCATATGGATCATAATTATGCAAATACTTCATGTCCCTAGACCCTAAGAAGCAGAACATGAGCTGTCCCCCAAAGCCCCTCAAACACACAGTGGTCATTGCTCCCCAGGTATCCACTACTTAGTGACTGGGGGTCACTAAGTTTTGCCTGTTTGTTAACCTTCTATAAACAGAGTTGAACAATGAGTGTACTTTTGTAACTCACATTTTTTACTACACTATTTTTATATGAGTCATCCTAGTGGTTGAGTGGTAACAAAAACACTGTGTTATTAAGCAACAGAAATTTATGTTTTACAATCCTGAAATAAGAAGTCTGAGATCAAGATGTCTGCAGGGTTGGTTTCTTCTGAGGCCTCTCTTGGGCTTGCAGGTAGTCACCTTCTTGCTGTGTGTTCTCATGTCATCCCTGTTGGTGTCCAAAGCCTAATCCTCCCTTTTATGTGGTACTGAAGTTTGAACTCAGGGCCTTGAGCTTGCTAGGCATGTGCTCTACCACTTGAGCCACACCCACAGCCCATAATTCCCTCTTCTTAGATGGACATCAGTCATGTTGGATTAGGGTTCACTATAATGACTTAACTTTAATAATTCATCTCCAATTGACTAACTTCCAAATACAGTCACATTCTGAGGTAGCCGGGTTTGGAGTTCAACAAATAAATTTCAGGGGACAGAACTCTGTTCAAAACATTTTCTATTAAGAAGAGCTACTGCTTTAACTTGGGAAAAAATTAACCATTAAAAAAACCATGTAGTCAAGGAGCAGTGACTCAAGCCTGTAATCCTAGCTACTCACAGTGGTAGAATCATAGTTCAAGACCAGTCCAGGGAGAAAGTTCATAAGACCCCCTTCTCAACCATGACTGAGTGTAGTGAGGTGTGCCTGTCATCCTAGCTATGAAGGGAAGCACAAATAGGAGGATTATCATCCAGGCCAGCCTAGGCATAAAGCAAGACCCTATCTCAGAAAACAACCAACACAAAAAGGGCTGGCAAAGTGCCTCAAGTGGATGAGTGCCTATCTTGCAAGTGTGAGGGAGGCCCTGAGTTCAACACTCAGTATTGGCAAACAAAGAAAAAGTTCACCTAAATACGAATATAGGGTGTGCAATTTTCCTGTGCTTCTTGTTCTAATGTCCATTCCAGCACTGGTAACTAAGAATAATTTATGTTGGGGGCATAGCTCATATGGTAAGAGTGCTTACCTAGTATGTTACAAGGCACTGAGTTCAATCCCCAGTTCAACAATAACAAGAGTAATTAACAGCTACATGAATGTGAAACACTCTTAACAGTGCTTAATGCATGGGAAGCATGTCCACAGGGCTGGTGTCATTACTATCACACTGCAGACATGGGGTCTGTGTGTCACCCACAGACATGAAGAAATGTCTTCTGGGCCCTGAGGAGCAATATTCAAGCAATACCAGAGACTACTGCCTGCCCAGGACAGAGACCTTCCTGGCCTTTGATGAGCCCCTGGGACTCACTCTGGCCTCAGTGGCACTCACACTGGCCGGCTTGGCAGTGCTGGTCCTTGGAATATTCTTAAAGCACAGGGAAACACCCATGGTCAGGGCCAACAACTGAGCTCTCAGCTACTTGCTCCTGACCTCCTTGACCTTCTGTGCCCTCTGTTCCTTGCTCTTCTTTGGCCGACTCACTGCCACCACTTGCCTCCTCCACCATACCACTTTTGCAATTGTGTTCACTGTGGCTGTCTCCTCCATCCTGGCCAAGACCCTCACTGTGGCACTGGCCTTCAGGGTTACCAGGCCCAGGGACAGGCTGCAGGTATGTCTGAGTCCTGATGCTTCTCTGTCAGTGGTACTCCTAGCCTCCTTGATACAGATTATTCTCTGTGGGGTCTGGCTGGGCACCTCCCCACCATTCCCAGGCAGGGACATGACTTCTGAGCTACTCCAGGTTGTCATCCAGTGCCATGAAGGCTCTGGAGTTGCCTTTTTCTGCATGTTAGGCTACCTGGGCTTCCTGGCTGGAGGTACCTTCTCGGTGGCCTTCCTGGCCAGGGGCATGCCAGATGCCTTCAATGAGACCAGGTTCCTCACCTTCAGCATGCTGCTCTTTTGCAGCATCTGGACAGCCTTCCTGCCCTTGTACCACAGTCCTTGGGGCAAGTCCACTGTGGCTGTGGAGATCTCCATCCTGGCCTCCACTGCAGGGCTGCTGGGTGGCATCTTCATCCCTAAGTGCTACATCATCTTGTTGAAGCCTGAGCAGAACACCTTGTCCTGGTTAAGGCAAGGACACTGGGCTCAGCAGGAAAAGCAGAGTGAAGTGCTCTGGAGCAGACATCTCCCCAGGCCCATGCCACAAAGCCTCATGAACCAGTCTTTGTGGAAGACATAAGGGTCACGTGATTTGGGCTGTTTCTTTGTGGTTTCAAAATAAATTTCAGGAAAGAGGTGATGAAAACAGAGCATGACACTAATGACTGTAGGATCAAGATGGCGGACAGTCAGTAGAGCGCCTGATGTGCAAGCACCAAGCCCTGAGCTCAAATCCCAGTTACACCAAAAAAAGATGGTGGACATTTGGTCATGAATTATTATATATTTGTATATATTGCTAAATATTTTCACAATTAAGAGTGTTTGAATTTGAAAAAAAAGAATATTTGAATCCTGGAGTGGGGTTGCATTTGGGAGACTAAGGAAGTAGGATATAGACTACACAGAGAGACCCTGTCTCCAAAACAACAACAACAAACAAAGTAAGTCTGAAAGTGCGTATTAGGTAATATGACGATGATGACAATAAGGACAAGTGTTAGACAGAATACAGGAAGTTGAAACCCTCATCCACAGCTGGTAGGGATGAAAATTGGAAAATCGTCTGGCAGCTCTTTAAAAGCTTAAACACAGACCTTAGCTAGATCACTTGACATGTAACCTAGCAATTTCACTCATAGATATATACCTAGAGAAGTTAAAACACATTCATATTTGTGAATATACTAAGAACTCATTATGTTGCACACTTTAAACTGATGCATTGTATAGTTGTGTGAATTTTACCTTATTTATAAAACTAGTACTAATAGTTATTAATTAAAGTGTGGACTTTCATTATATCCTGATTTTTAAAAAAAATCAAACCACTGGCTGATAGGACAACTGGATTAAACATCAGTCCTTTTTTTTTTTTTTTTGGTGCAACTGGGGTTTGAACTCAGGGTTCCACACTTGCAAAGAAGGGGCTCTACTGTTTGAACCACACCTCCAATCCAGCATCAGTTCTTTTAAAAAGGGCTATCTTGGCGCTCTGGCAGCTCACGCCTGTAATCCTAGCTACTCAGGAGGCAGAGATCAGGAGGATTTTGGTTGGAGGCCACCCCGGGGAAATAGTTTTCGAGACCTATCTTGAAAAACTCTTCACAAAAATAGGGTGGGTGAATTGTTTCAAGGCGAAGGCCCTGAGTTCAAACCCTAGTACTAAAACCAAACCAAACCAAAACAACAGCAACAAAAAAACCCCAGCAATCTTGTAGGGCACCACTGGCTCATGCCTGTAATCCTAGCTACTTGGGAGGTTAACATGGGGAGGATCAGGATTCAAGGCCAGCTTGGGCATATAGTTTGCAAGACCCTGTGTCCAAAATACAGAGCAAAATGGACTGGAATTATTGTTGGGTGTTTTTGTTTCAATAATGGGATTATTGGCTATGTTATGATCTTTGTCATGTGGAATTACATAAAGTACATGAAATGGTACAGAGTTTGGGACATGTTTTCAAATTGTACAAAAATCGCAGAATAGCTTGGGAGGATTGTATATAAGTCCATGGGGACATGGAAGCTCATTTTCCTCAGCTGTCTGCTTTAGTCTATGTTCAAAATTCTCTATAATAAAAATTCTGAAAGTTTCAGAAATACATGCCAACAAGACCACACAGAACAGGGACTGGTGGATTCACCCTATACAGAAACATGGAGGGACCAATGCAGGGGGGACATAGTCATGCAGATTGTGAAAAGTGTGTGAAAAACTCCTCACTGTGAGTACCTGGCTGAGCTTCATGGCCCCGTGAGAGGCCCACATCTGGGGCGGGAAGGAGGCCTCATCTCAATCACATGGACACCTCACCTTGGGAAGCTATATGAACAGGTCTACATGAGAAGGCAATCCAAGGGCTCCTTTTTCAATTCCGTTTTGTTTTCAGAACTGACCATTTTAGTTGCCAGTATGGAAAGTTTCCCAAATTAAATAATAAACCACAAACATACACAAACCCAAGCAAGGTTATCTAACTTTAAACTATTATCAATAGAATATAGATGCTGTATCTTTATTGTAATATTTGTGATTTAGCTGAAAAGGGGGAAAAAAGGTCTACATATTATCGAACAAGTACCAAATAATCCCCTTTATGAATGGTAATCAACAGAAACAACACAGACACGAACATAACAAGTATCTCTTATTCATTTACACACACTCCTCAGCCTGCTGCCATGCCTTCTAGAAGACACAGTATGACGTCCTCAGAAACCCCAGAACGCTACCTACATGAGGACGGGCCGGGACGCAGGACTACAACTCCCAGAAGGCCCGCGCTGTTTGGTGCCGTTTATGGCCACAGACGGGACAGGGCAGCACCGCGGTGCCTTCTGGGAAGCTCATGCCCAATGTCCGACACAGCTAAAGACCAGACTTTGAGGCTTACGGGACTGTAGGGAGCCGTGGAGTGAGCGTTTACGGAGGTCAGGACGTCTGCCCAACGGTGGATCTTAGGATTTTATTGGATATTTCTCTCCCTTCGTAGTCTAGGCCATGCCGACCGGAATACAAATACTTAGGGCCTGGCCTCCCGCAAAGGCCCGTCGTGCACTCCCAAGAGACTGGTTTCTGCCCGCCATACCTCCTTGGTCTGCGCCCAAGGGTGATCAAATGTAGGACCAGTCCTGTAGACTACAATTCCCAGAGTGCCCTAATCCCGCTCATGTGCTCCCATTGGACAGGCGGCTCCGCGGGGGCTTCTGGTCGTGATGGTTCCACTTCCCACCCATCTGCGTCGTCGGGTGGCGATTGGTCTCGTAGGTTGAGCAGGGAAGAGCTGCCGAGGCTGAGGCCCTGCAGCTGGGCTTGGGCGCATAGGTGTGGGGTCGGGCTGCAGATCCGGTCTGACTCAGCGCTCTCACCTGCCTCTGTCAGAGCTGACTTCGTGAAGACCTAGACGTCGGAAGGGAGGATGGCCGCCCGGCCCCTGGCAACCCGTCCCCTGGGAACCCGTCCCCATGGCTGAGACTAGGCCTGCTTGGTCCATATTGCCACCCCAGGCTGGAGTGACTTTCCCAGATTGACCGCCGGCATCCCCATCCCTCCTCCTCACTTCCACGCAGCCCAGGGTACCGGACGAGGAGGGAAACGAGGGCGAAAACCTGAGTCGTCCCCTAAAAGCCCTTAAATCAATCGGTAAGATCGGGCATGTTGGTTCCCACCTGTAATCCCAGCCCTCGGGAGGCTGAGGCAGGAGGATCGTCATGTTTTGACAGAGACTCTGTCTAAAAAGGAGTCTGGTGCCAGGATTCAATTACTGTGGTAATGGGTCTCTTCCTCAGAAGCTCCGGGGACAGCCAAGCCCCATCATTTCCTGACCTTGACTACTTGACTGCTACAGTGCACAAATTCCAGATGACAGCGAATTGATTTCTTCGTCAGTACCATGTGTCCCGTATTTACATGTTAATATTTGTAATATAAATATGTATAGTACAAGCATATCCCATATAGTCCTGCCAGATTTAGCGACGAAAACACAAAGGACCCCCAATTGAACTTCAAATAACATGTTTCAGATTTAGTATATTGAAAAACTTGTTTAGGTCAGTATATCGGCTTAAGTAATTTTCAGCGTACATGTGTCCCATCGTGATGCTCCCAGATTTAGTAAATAAAAATGTAGAAAGTTTGGTTAAATTTAAATCTTCATGCCTTGAAGAGTGTCTCATGCCTGTAATTCCAGCAACTCTTTAGGCAGACATTGGGGGCATTGTCTTTTTGAGGCCAGCTGGGGAAACAGCAGGATTCCCATCTCAATTATGTGATCCCAGCTGAGGGAGGCATAGGTGTAAGGAGCTCGGTCTGAAGTCACTGGGTGAAAAGATGAGACCCTAGTTGAATAATAACTAAAGGATAAAAGGGTTGGAAGTAGGGCCACTGCCTAGCAAGCAGGAAGCCCTGAATTCAAAACCTCAGTACTACCCAAAAAAAATCCCAAGCCTGACCTGGTGATTCACTGCTGTAATCCTGGATACTTGGGAGACAGAGATCAGGAGGATCACAGTTTGAGGGCAGCCTGGGTAAAAAGTTAGGGAGACCATCCCCATCTCATCTGGGTGTGATGGCAGTGTGCTTGTCAGCTCAGCTACACCCAAAGCATAAACAGAATTGCAGGCCAGGCCCATTTATTGAAAAGAGTGAGACCCTATCCCCAAAATAACTCAAGCTAAAAGTGCTGGGGGTGTGGACAAATAGTGGAGTGCCTGCCTAGCAAGTACAAAGCCCTGAATTCAAAACATTGGTACTGCCAAAAAAGTCCCATTTTCTAGTATTAGTGTGTCCCATTAGTGTAATTTTAAATATATTTTTTGTATGCAATTTTACTAAAAATATGTTTTAAAAGAAATAAAATATACTTACATAGTGCATGTTGGAATAGGGTGGTCAAATTAAGCAAATAAAAATAACAGGGTAGGACTGCATGGTGGCCTATGCCTGTAATACCAGCTACCCCTGAGGATCTCTTGAGATCACTAGTTCCAGAGCAGCCTGGGAAACATAGCAAGACCTGGATCAAACAAGCACAACAAAACCACTCAAGAAGACAGGGTAACACCTAGTTAAAGTAGAATTTTGTGTAATTGATGAATAACTTTTTTAGTGTAAATATGCCCCAGTAGTATATTTGAGGTATGATTATACTAATATGAAGTACCATATTAAATACTAATGCTTTATCTTATTATTTTGTCCCAACATGTATTTGGTACACACAATGAATTCTAATACCATATTTTAAATACTGATATAAGTACATTGCAATAGTATATTAGGGGCATAGACTGAAAATTATCCACTTATAGTTTAGATGGGGGCTGAGAAAATGATTCTAGCAGGTTCCATGGCTCTGGGATTGAGCGTGGGATGGCTGGAGCTGCCAGTGTGAAAGGAAGCAGCAGGAGGGTGTGAATTAGGGAAGATGAAGACCTACCTTCAGGGGCTGGGACTGAGCATCACGCACCCACTGGGTGAGGCATTTATTGTGTGCCTGTGTGTCCCAGACAGTCTGTGGGTAGTGAGACCGGTAACACATCATTGAGTGGACCTACATGGCTTTGGTCTTTTAGGAGCCACACACAGTTCAGGGGGAACATACCAGTTAACTGAGTATAGAATGCTCTGGATGCTTGTTGGAAGTGTAAGTGCCTTGAAAATAAAACTGGACCAGGAAATAGTCCTCAGAGGAACAGGGATGGGCCTCCTTAGTGGGGGTAAGGGTTGTACTCTATATCACCTCTCTCTGACTTCTAGTCTAGGGAGTGTTGTACATAAGCACTTGGTGAGTGCAGAAGCCACAGGTAGGAAAACAAAATGAGTTTCAAAAGAGCTTATTCTTCTTCCTATAAACTAGCCACTTATAATACCATGGCCTCTCTGGTTCATTTTCTTGGTAATTCACTGGCCCTTTAGGGATAATGATGGCTCATTTGTGCATTTGTAACTTGGCCAATTCAGGAAGTCTCCCTTGAGAGAACATTGGCTTAGTGTGTCTCTAAGAGGATAAACAACACTTAGCTGTCACAGCTGAAGTCTAGATCCATTGGGAGGTAGCCGGGAGACAGGAAGAGGTTTTTCAGACTTTCTGTAAGCAGCAGAAAACATTGTCCCCAATGAAATCTAACTGAAAGCCTTAAGTTAAAAAATATACCAGGTAAAAGCATAATTACTGAGGTTGACAGGGGGGTCTAGAAATGGGATTCTTTTGGGAGTAATGGAACTAGTCTGAAATTAGATTAAGGTTATGGTTGTGCAACACCAAGAGTATATTAAAAACTGCAGAACTGCTAAGGGACAGGTGCCATTCAGCTTCTAGTCCATGTCTGAGCGGATGCTATATCAAGGGTGTGGAGCTTCTAAACTGCTGGAGAAGCCAGAAACCTGGAATCTCAGGCTCTCTTTGGGGCTCGGTCTCCTACTTTCCTGACCTCTGTGAATATTTGGCAATGTCTGGAGATGTTTTTGGTTGGGGCAATTGGGTGGGGAGAGAGGGAAGAAGGGAAAGAGAGAGAGAGAGAGAGAGAGAGAGAGAGAGAGAGAGAGAGAGAGAGAGAGAGAGAGAGAGAGAGAGAGAGAGAAAGAGAAAGAAAGAAAGAGAAACAGGAAGACAGGAAAGGTCCAAGGACAAGTAATATCCTTCAAAGGCATGCACTTAGCAACTTACTTCCTTCAACTAGGTCCCATCTCCCAAAACCTATTCAGTTATGAACTTACACGTTTTGATGTTTGCATTCTCATGATAAAATCACCTCTCAACAACTGCCACCTGGGACCAGGATTTCATATCCAAACTTCTGGCCATTATGGCTCATGTCCATCTCATCATACAAAATACATTTAATCCATCTCCAACAATTCCCACAATCTTAATAGTTCCAGCATTTCTTAGAAGTGTAAGTCAGACTCTCTCCTGAGACTTAACACAACGGTCAGCCACAAGCCTTTGTAGAAAACAAAAACAACTTACACACTTCCAATATACAATGGCACAGATTAAACATTCTCACTCCAAATTTGAGGAATGTGGGCATAGCAAGGTGGGATTGGACTAAAGCAAGACCCAAACCCAGTAAGGAAAATATTTAAGTCCTGTAGCTCAATGTCTGACAGCCTCTGAGGCACACTGTAATGGAACGTGCACTCCCAAAGCTTCAATAGCCCTGTCAATATGACCTTCCTGCTGGACTGACTCAGTGTGCTGTCTGAAGCTTCCCTTCACAGATGTTCCATGTTTTTGACATCTCTAGCTTTCTCCCATCTCTACTGATGATTTGGTTTCAGTCTTATAGCTTTGTGCAATACCCTCTCAGGGACTTCCTTCAGGGACTCCAACCCTACTAAAGATTGTACACTGGCCGTCTGTTGAAATATGGGTGGAAGCCTCTTTGAGCCTGTAACTTTTCCATTTTGCATGTGTGCAAAACCAGCAACATGTAGAAGACACCAAAGTCTGCTACCAGCTTGAGCAGTGGCTAGGCACCATTGGGAGCTAAGGTTGCATTAGCATCTGAGTGCCTGTATTGCTGAAAATGAAGAAACTAAACTCTTCCCTAAGTGGTCATATGCCAGCAGGGATCCCTATCCTGTCTTGTGAAACCAAAGTCTTTCAGAAAGAGTTTACAAGTTTAGACCCTGTATGGCCAGTTACAATGTACTTAGCAACTCCTCCTACTCCTCACCTTTCTCCTCTTCCTTCTCTTCCACCTCCCCCTTCTCTTCTCTTTCCTCCTCCTTCGTCCATGACAGTGTCTTCCTAGGTAACTCAGGCTGGCCTAGAACTCATGATTCAACTGCCTCATCTTCCCAGGTGCTGGTATTACAGGTGTGTTCCACCACATCCAGCCTTGGCTTCTTTTCAATGGTATTATTCTCTTCAGCCACTGCACCTTCCTAGCCTCAATTTTACACAGCTTTTCTGGCCAAACTGCAAATCTTTTAAATCCTTCTGTTTTGCTTTTTGCTCCTGATTTTTCACTGTAAGTCTGGCAAAAGTCCGACAGTATCCCTGTCATAGCCTGAGTGCTGTGCTGTCCTTGATGTTTCCCTCATCAAATTAATTATTCTATGACATTTAAGCTCAGCATCACAGAACAGGGGCAAAAAGTAGACAAGTTCTTTGCTAGAGTGTAACACAAATGGCCTTTAGTCCAATTTGCATCCTAATTTCCATCCTAAACCTCATGAGCACAGTCCAAATTCCTATTAGCATTCTGGTCTTAGCTCGTACCAGAATCACCCATTGTGCTTCACTTGCAGCATTGGAAGCTTTTTCTAGCCTGATTCTCCAACCTTTTCCAAATCCCTCTCACAGACCAGTTCCAAAGGCTTCTGCACCACATGGTCAGGCATAGTTACAGAAATGGCCCCAGTACTCAGTGACAGTCTTCTTTGTTAGTCATTTTTTAATCATTGTGACAAAAGTACATGATAAAATCAAGTTAATATGGTAAAGAAAAAAACCTAGAAAGTTCTAAGGCAAGTAAAAGCTCCCTTCCCGGGTGGACCCCTGTCTCACAGATGTGCTAGTGTGATAAGTTGTGACCTTATACTAGAATATGTGCTATAACCTCCTAGCCAAAGGCTGACCGCCACATCTGCTTCTGTCTTCCTGCTTGCTTGCTTCCACATTTCTGAGGCATAAAAACCCCACAGCCTTGAGTCACAAGGCTGGTGCTATTTTGGAGATATCTAGGTGCTGGCCTGCTAGTGTAATAAATCTTCCTTTTCTCCAGCCTCCTGGGTTTGAGTCTTGTTCTTGCTGGTCCGTCAATTTTCCACAACATTTCTGGAGGCCCCAGCAAGATATGAGCCATTGGGGAAGGTAGCCATACTCTGGGAGGCTGACAAGCAAGGAGGTGGGAACCCTGGATGCAGCTCTATGTCCTCTACACCAGGTTCCTGGGCTCTACACTAGGCTCCTGGGCCACCATTACCCCAAGCTGATGGGTCATACGCGGCAGAATCCATGCAGTACATTTACGTATACCAGCCCTTCACTACCACCAACCTCCTGAACTGGCGGCAGCACACCCCAGCATACTCAGAGGAACTGCAGGCTGTAGTAGAGCCCTTGACCAACATCATGCATAGCCACTAACCCAAATGGGATGATTGCCAACAGCTCATGTCTACCCTTTTCACTTCTGATGAGTGCTGGCGAGTATACCAAGCAGCCAGAGCATGGCTAGTTACCCAAGCTCCACCACAGACTGCAAATCTGGAGTGATGGGCAGATGAGAGGATCCCGGACAGCAGACCAGACTGAGATCCAAACACTCCCACTGGGCTCCAATCCATCCAGTGCATGAGACAAGCCATCCTGACAGCCCGCCAGGGGACATGAGGAGCAACCAACCTCATCAGGGTCAGTGAAGTCAAACAGAAGCCTGATGAGCTGCCTAGCCAGTTCTATGACTGGTTATACGATGCTTATCATTGGTATACTCCATTTGACCCTGAAGCCTCTGAGAACTGGTCTATGATCAACACTGCCTTCGTCCAACAGTCTGCCTCTGATGTTTGCTGAAAGCTACAAAAGATGGAGGACTTCACGGGTGCCAATATTGACCAACTCATTAGTATAGTGGCTAAGGTAGTAGTAAACCAAGAGGAGATGACCAAAAGAGAGAAAGAAAAATATCTGGAAAAAAAGGCAAAAATCCTGGCTATGGCTCTCAAGGAGGGAGATGGGAAGACTGGAGGCCAGAGGGGAGGCCCCAACAGGAGAGAATGGAGAAACCCTCTGGGAAAAAAACAGTTCACCTACTGTAAGGAGGAGGGACATTGAAAAATGAGTGCCCTAACAAGAAAAAAGGAAAAAGAGAGTGACAGTGCCTGCCACCAAATCCAAGGAAGCCTGCAACCTAGAGACACACAGCCTGGGGAGACAAGTCTGACTGAGGGCCACTGGGCTCCCTTTTGATTGGCCCTCAGGAGCACATGGTCAAGATTGACATTGAGGGCCACCAAATAGACTTCATTCTGGACACTGGGGTGGCCATTTCTACCATGACCACACCAAGGAGTCCATCACCATTATAGGGGGCACTGGAAACACCAAGAAGTACTGGTTCTGTGAATCCCAAGAATGCATGGTCAGTGGACATTGGGTCAGGCACTAGTTTCTGTATGTGCCAGAAGCTCTAGGTTCCTTTCTGGGAAGAGACTTACTTTCTAAATTAGGCACCACAGTATCTATGGATCTGGGACCACCTGATGTGATTGCCTTGCCAGTGCTAACCTTGGGAGGTCAGTCTTGAAGAAGAGTGATGCATACATACCCCCAGGGACAATAAACCCATCGGTCCTTAACCATTCCTAGATCACCTCATGAAGCAGTCCCGGGTGTTTGGGACCAGGACAGGAAAATTGGGCTGGCAACAGGACATCCTCAAATATTGGTCACCATCAAACCAGGGCTAACCTGGTGCATCAAAGTCAATATCCAATACCTCTAGAGGCCTGGAAGGGAATCAGGCCCCCCATTCAATGCCTACAGGACCAGGGAATCCTGAGAGAAGTACAGTCGGCCTGGAACACCCCTTTACTCTGTCAAAAAGCCAGGGTCCAATGTTTATTGACCAGTTCAAGACCTGCACTAGGTGAACAAGGCAACAGAGACTATTCATCCTGTCATCCTCAACCCATACACCCTGCCAAGTTTGATTCATGTGTCTGGACCTTAAGGACGCCTTCTGCCTGTGACTGGTGGAAGGTAGCCAGCCCCTGTTCACACTTGAATGGGAGGACCCTGACACTGGAGCAAAAGGACAATTAACCTGGAGTAGGCTTCCACAGGGCTTCAAAAGTTACCCACTATCTTTGGGGAGGCCTTAGCTAGAGACCTTGAAAACTGCTGACTGAAAGACTGCACTATCCTCCAGTATGTAGATGACATACTCTTAGCAGCCCCCACCCTGGGGGCTAGCAAAAACAGAACAGAAGAACTACTGCAATTCCTATGGGAAGCAGGATACAAAGTCTCACAAAAGAAAGCACAAATCTGTCTAGAGGAGGTCATATACTGGGGATATCACCTGAGCCAAGGGAAAAGAAGGCTGGGAACTGGGAGAAATGAAGTTATCCTCCGGTACCCATGCCCAGAGTCCCGGAGACAGATCCAGGAGTTTCTGGGCACCACAGGCTTCTGCCACCTATGGATCCCTGGATTCTCAGTCACTGCTGGGCCACTCTATGCAGCACTAAAGGGGAACCCCATAGGAACCCCATAGGGCATTGGGGCCCTGACCAAGAGGATGCGTTCCAAAAACTTGAATGACACCTGGGTGAGGCACTGGCTCTGGCTCTCCTGGACATCACTCGCCCTTTCCACCTCTACATCCATGAGAAGGGAGGTGTAGGATTAGGCGTCCTGACCCAGCCACTGGGGCATGGAACCGGCCACTAGCCTATCCAAGAAATTAGACCCTGTGGCCTCAGGTTGGCCCCCATGCCTCTGGGCATTGGCAGCGATGGTCCTCTTAATACAAGAAGCAGATAAACTGACTCTGGAACAATGCATCACGCTCCGGTCCCCCATCAAGTAACTTCTCTGCTCAACAGCACTGCCAGTTGATGGATGGCCAGGGAACAAGTGGCCAGATATCAGGCTTTTTTTGGGTGAGAAACCCAGGTGTGGGTTGAAGCAGTGAGGACTCAATCCCACCACTTATTTGCCAGAAGAGGAGGGAGAACCTCTCCACTTCTGTGAGGAGATTCTAGATGAAGTCTTTTCTTCCTGGCCTGACCTCACAGACACCGCCATTCCCAACGCTGACCTGGAGCTCTTCACTGATGGAAGCCGGAGCCTATCCGAGGGAGGATACCAGACTGGGTATGCAGTGACTACCGGTCACACAAGTATTGGAACATGGAGAGCTACTAGACCATTGGTCAGCCCAACGGGAAGAGTTATATGCTCTCACCAGGGCCCTCACCCTAACAGATGGAAAGAGAGCCAACATTTACACTGACTCATGTTACACCTTTTCAACCTTGCATATCCATGGGGCCATTTATAAAGAGAGAGGCCTATTGACATCTGGAGGTAAAGAAATCAAAAACAGTCAACAAATCTTACAATTGTTAGAGGCAGTGTGGAAACCCCGAGCCATTGCCATCATCCACTGTCATCATCAACTGACCAGACCAGCCAAGGAAACAGATTGGCAGACAGGATTCAAAAGTAGCGGCTCTCTCAAAAGAAGTACAGAAGGAAGACGCTATTCCAACCAAAGTATGCTTTGCCCTCCCTGTCCTCCCGGACTGATCAGAGTATAGCCCACGAGAGAGAGAACAGGCCTATGAAACAGGACTAAAGAGAACTCAGAAGGCTGGTTCATAACCCTGGAGGGAAGGATCCTAATACCAGAAAAGACATCCCCAGGCCTGGTAAGGTTGGCACATGACATCACCTATTTGGGCAAAACCTCCCTACAAAGACTATTACACAAATACCTGGTCATTCCCTGATTTGCAACTTTAACTCAGTCGGCCAGCAAGGCTTGCCTGTGCTGCACCCAACATAACCCAGGACAGGGACCAAAGCCCCTGCTGCTCTCTCAGAAGAATAGGGTCTACCCATTCCAACACTTGGAGATGGACTTCACTGAGATCCAACCGAGTAAAACATTGGTACCTCCTGATGGTGGTCTGCAGTCTCACAGGCTGGGTAGAGGAATATCCCACATGCATGGAAAAGGCCACAGAAGTGTCAAGAGTGCTAGCCAAGGAAATTATTCCTTGGTTAGGGGTACCTAGCAGCATCAGGTCAGACAATGGGCCTGCCTTTGTCAACCAGGTGGTCAAAGGCATATCTCATGCAGTCGGGCTGACCTGGGATTTGCACACCCAGTATCACCCTCAATCATCAGGCCGAGTGGAAAAGATGAACAGGACTATCAAGACAGCACTAGCAAAACAATGTCAAGAGACAGGTCTACCCTGGCCAGATGTATTACCCTTGGTACTGTTCAAAATTAGGTGTACACCTAAAAAATGCAGTTTCTCTCCCTTTGAAGTCCTGTATGGATGGCCGCCACCACTAATACCTGGATAGGCTTGAGACTTTTGGGAGTATGGACAGATCAGCTTCCACAAGTTCATAAAAGGCTTGGTGCATGCTTCCAGGGAGATTGCCTGGCACCTAGGACACCTGGAGTCGGCCCCTGTGACCCTCAAGCCTTTGCATCCATGGAGCCCTGGGGATTGGGTCTGGGTCAAAAGCTCAACTGGAGGGAGTCTAGACCCCCGATTGGAGGGACCTTACCAAGTCATTCTAACCACTCCTTCAGCCCTTAAGGTTGCAGGAATGAACCTGTGGATTCACCACATGCACGCCAAGCCAGCGGAGGATCCAGGTCAGGAGTGGAAACCTGAGCCAACCCTGAGCAGCTATAGAAACTGACCTTGACCTGAGGGAGTGCTGATGAGGCCTCAGACAGAACTGCTGATTCCACTAACAGCTGTAAGAATAACAAATAACTCACAAACCCTCCAGACCCAGCTGGGGTCTCTCATAAACTGATATGGGAGGTCAAACTCTTGGAAGGACAAAAGGAAACTATATTAATTAACTGCACCATCTGTCCTTTTTCAGGCCCTTGTCTTGTCTCCTTTAGATATTGCCCAGGCCTGGAGGCCACCAGATGGGCCCAACTGGGGCCCTCTACCCTGACTTGCTCTGGCCCATCCAGAGATCACTTACTCAATGTGTATGGCTGAGTACTGTAGAACTGGGATGACTGTGGGGGGCCTTCATGGTCCTTTCTGTGACACTGGTCATGTGTCTATTTTGCCTCTCTGGGGGCTTAGAAAGGGTCTCCACAAAGGCCAGGGTGTCAGTATTCAGAGGCTATCTTCAAACCTCTTCAACATGAATGAGCAGTCTAAGGCACAGGTAGCAGGAAAGGGAGACCTCTTCCAATTAATAGATGAACCACAACCCTAGATGAACTAGGGTCTTCAGGCTGGGAGGATTCCTCAAAAATCACTGGGGAGACCCTGCAGTGTTAAAGATCCTTAGGCTTGAGATAAAAGCAGCAAATGTCTCTCTCTGGTTAGTAAAGTTAACTCCTTGGACTCCTGGGCACAGGGGCAAATCCTCCCTCCCTCCTCAGATGGGACTGATCAGCCCCCGTTACACCCCGACACCTCTATCATTAAAATGATAGCTTTGGCAAACAGCAGCCACCAGCTAGTACAATGAGCAGACCCTGAATTAGGCACAGACTGATGGATTTGCCTGAGGGCTGGCCAAGTGTCATATGCCAGGGTGGGCCTGACTAACATATCTGAGATACATGAGCTGGGCCTGGACAACTCAACCCAAAATGACAATACCTGTCTCACAGGCCCAGCAATCCAAATAATTGGAGAAACTAAATGCTTTGGCAACAAAAACAATTTACTAGATTAGTAAAAGGAGCCAAAGCACATGATGGGACTTACTTTGCCTATCAGAGAAGGATTCACACCTGTTACCTGGGGGGAGGGGCTTGTGCCCTAGTTCTCTTAGTGCCAGACCTGGACATACTTTCTGGGACTGAAGTTGCTTGATACCTAAACCAATAAGCTGACAGCCAGACACATTTCCCACGGGACCCCATCCTCCTCCTGGTACTTCTGGGAGTCACCCTGGCAGGAGCAACGGCCACAGGAACTACCACTATTGTCTTCCAACAAGTCCAACATAGCCAGCTGTCTGAACAAATCCATGAGGATTTAGGATTAGTACAACAGAGCATCATCACCCTACATAATCAGTTGAACTCACTGGGAGCTGTACTCTTACAGAACCGCAGAAGCTTAGACCTCATTACTGCTGAAAAAGGAGGAATTTGTGTGTTTTTAGGGGAAGCATGTTACTTCTATACAAACCAGTCAGGGATAGTGAGAGAAAATGCATGCCAGTTACTAGAGAGGATCAAGGCAAGGGAAAGAAACAAGGAAACATTTTGGAATACAGGATGGAAGAGCTGGTCCCCATGGGTAGAACCCCTAGCGGGCCCACTTACTGTGCTCCTTATGCTATTACTCTTAGGGCCTTGTGTGATAAACCTCCTCACCAGGTTCATTTGTAACTGGATGAATGCTGTTAGATTGCAATTAGTGAGGCAATATCAAAGACTGCCCCTAGATGACTCCCCCTAAATGACCATAAGGGATTATGAAGAGTAAGAGGAGGGAATGATAAAGAAACCCAGGGGAAAGATCTGAAGGCAAGCTCCCTCCCTCAGCCAGTACATGGTATGCTGCAACCTTGCGTTAGTGTGGTAAGTTGTAACCTTGTGCTAGTATGATATGTTGTAACTGCCTAGTGAGAGGCTAACTGCCATGTTTGCTTTTGTTCTTCCCGCTTGCTTGCTTCTGCATTCTGAGGCATCTCAAGGCTGCGGGGCAGGTTCCATTTTTGAAGAGATCCAGAGTGCTGGCCCGCTAGTGTAATAAATCTTCCTTTCCTCCAACCACCTGGGTTTGAGTCTTGTTCTTGCTAGTCCGACATTCTTCGCACAGTAGTCCATTGCTCTTAGGCCTGTGGTAAGGCAGTCACATGGTGGAAGAGCATAGCAGAGGATAGCTGCTCACCTCATGGTGGCCAGGAAGCAGAGAGAGTCATAGAGGAAGGGTCTGAGGACAAGATATTCCCTTCAGAGGCATGCCTATACTGACCTTCCTTCTTCAATTGTGACCTACTTTCTAAGAGCACATTCAAATATGAACTCATCAATAGGTTATTCCATCCATGAGATTAGTACTGTTACAATCCAATCACCACTCAACAGTGCCACCACCTTGGGACAAAGGTGGCCTTCAACACCTGAGCCTTTAGGGGACAATTCAGATTCAAACTGTAACACTAGACATTCTACTATGCACCTACAGCCCCTAACCACAAAGAAACATCTGGTATAAAATGTTAATACTGCCAAGTTTGAGACACTGATCTCATATAAAATTTCTCAGTTGTAAATAGCACTTTTTGTGACCAAAGCAATCACCTCCCTTGGCCACATTTTCTACTTCTGTTGTGGACAGCCATACTGCCATCATATTCCAATGAGGGGACTACAGTATCTGGTGAGTAGAGACTTAGCCAGCCTCATTGGACCCTCCTTTGGTGGCCAATTCTACCTGAGGTCATTTTTCTAGTGGTGCTTTCTCAACAGTGATAAGCTCTGGAATGTCCTCACTTTTTCTTAATTAATTTATATATACACAAGTATGTTTTATTCACATACTATTGATTTTACAATGTACAACTCATTGTTTTGGTACACAGTTGAGTCTTGACCATCATGAGTTTTGACTACTCAGGTCCACACACAATTATTTTTTTGGGAGATTTTTGGCACTTTGAGAAAACCCAAAAGATGAACTACATAGATTAGAAATACTGAAAAAGTTAAGAAAAAGTTAATACATTAAATATATGTGGATAATAGTCTTTTTTTACTGTGCTCTTCCAAAATACATGCACATCTATTTTTTAAAGTTATAGCTTACCAAAAGTGATGAACACAAACACCTGCAGACTGTGTATGACACCATTTGCAATCGAGATGTGTAAACAAATATGAAGATGAAGTCTTCCATTACACTTGCACAAAATCCACCACAGCACATGTGCACTAGTGTAATAATTTTGTGCCACCTTCTGTGGCTGTTGCGGTAAGCTCAAGTGTTGTGACATACTCATAAAATGCCATGTGACATCATTGCTGCTGTGCAAGTCCTTTCATTAGAAAGCCATGCATCACAGTAGAAGTGATCTTATGTGGTTCTTGGTGTTTTCCATTGTAGATAACACATATAACATATAACTTATGTGTTAACTGAATGTTTATGATATCAACGAGGCTTCCAGTCAGAAGTAGACTGTTAGGAGTTAAGTTTGGGGAGTCAAAAGTTATGTGCGGATTTTATGACTGTGCAGAGACAACACCCCAACCCCCATGTTATGCAAGGGTCAACAAAGTTGTGTGACTGTCATTACTATTTAATTCTACCACATCAAAAAGAAACTCATTAGCAATTGCTGTAATTCCCCTTTCTTTCCAAACACTTGGAACCACTACTCTACTTCCCATCTGCATGGATTTGCCTATTCCACAAACTTCATGTGGATGGAATCATGAAGGATGTGGCTTTTCTGTCTGGTTTTTCTTACCTAGCTTAAGCTTTTTATGGCACAAGGGTATTGTAGAATGTATCATGCTTTTTACGGCTAAATAATATTCCAGTGTCTGGATATACCACATTTAATTTATTCATTCATTCACTAATGAGCATTTTGGATCATTCCAAGTTTTCACTCTTATGAATAATCTTTCTATAAACGTTTATGTGTAATTTTGGGTGTTAATTTATAGTATTATTTATTTTAGCTATGTGTATGGTTTGAGTATAAAATATCCTCCACAGGCTCATCTTTTGAAGGGTTGTTCCCTACCCAGTAGCTTTTTTTTTTGAGAGGTGATGAAAACTTTAGGAGGTGGGGCCTAGCTGAGGTCTTGTCCTTGGGGACTATATCTTGCTCTCTCCTCTTTCCCCATTCTCCTTCTTAGGTGTCATGAGGTAAACAACTTTGATCCACCACAGGCCTACAGCAATGGAGCCAGCCAATCATGGACAAAACCTATAAAACTGTGAATAAAAATAAATCCTTCCTCCCTTAAGTTGTTTTTGTCATGGTGAAAAAAAGTCTAACATGGTATACATGGGTAATATGGAAATTCAATGTTTAACATTTTGTATATCTGTGAGATTGTTCTTTTTTTTTTTTATTTGAGACAGGGTATCGATATGTAATCTAGGCTGACCTTGAATTTGTGATCCTGCAGACTCAGCATTTCCAGTGCTGGTATTACAGGCATGCACCAACATGCCTAGCTAAGATTGTTTTCTAAAGTGTTTGCGCCAACTTTCATCCCCACCAGCCTGACCAACACTTTTACTGTTTAAAAAAGATTATAGCTATCCTAGTGGGTGTGAACAGGTGTCAACCTCACTGTGTTTTTCATTTGACTGTCCTTGAGGCTAACAATGTTGAATATCTTCCTTCTTGTACAGAGAGCTGTGGTCACCTCTCATGGGGATGTGAGCAGTAACTTTTCTGCTCAGTGCCAGAGAGTTGCTTACAGCCCAGTCTCCCTCCCCTTTCCTACCTGGCCCTGTCTTCCCTGACCACAGAGATGCACCAGCTGATCCTGTGCTGCTTGCTGGGGCTTAACTTGTCCTATCCTTCCTGAGACCGTGGGTTTGGTGGCCCTGGGCTGCCTGCTCTCTGGGGACATCCCTATATCTAGATGCTGTCAGGTGAGGCAAAAGGTGTCAGGTTCTACCTCTTGTGTCCTCTCAGGGCCTCTCTCTAAAACAGTGACCTTCAGATCCTGAGAACAGGATCTAGATGCAGTCAGGACACACTGGCTCCTTCTCTGCAAATGATGCTCACATCTTTGACCCTGCCTGTGGCGAGGCTTAAATTAAGTCACAGGTGAATGAAGTAAAACTTTTAATGTCCCTTGGATTTAGTGGCCACCTGCCCCAGGTCAGAAACCTTGTTTTCCCCAGGGTCTTCAAGCCTGAAATTCCCAGATGGGCTCCAGCCCCAGGTCCTTGATAGATGGCAAAATCCCAGATAAAAGCCCTTGTCACTGACTAGCATGGCCCCACATGGGGGCTCTCACATCCCCAGTCATCCAGCCTCCTGGCATGCATGTGGGCGTGCATTTTGCTTTCCACGCTCCTGGGCTCTTTCTCTGGGGCTGCCTTTCTGGAGCAACAGGGTGGAAGTTGCCAGGGAAGAGTCCTTGCTTTGACCATCCTTGGGGATGTCGTGGTGGGGGCTAGCTTCTCTATCTTTCCGTTCTATAATGTCACCCTTTTGGATTTCATAGCTCCACCAGCTGGGCTGGCCCATTCAAGGTACATAAATGATGGGTAGGGTGGGGGAGCTCTGAATTTTGAGGGCATATTTAGGTGGGTCCCCAAAGCCTCAGGCAGTGGCTGATTCTCAGAATCCCAACTGGAGGGCCAGGGTTATGCTGTCTGAATGCTGTGGGTCCATTACCCTGCTTTTTTGTATCTTCTGAATCCTGTGTATCTGTTGCCCTCCTTTCTTAGCATCTCTTTCCTTCTTTGCTTTCTTGTTTGCACTGGACTCTGAAATGTGGGCTGCCCATGTGTTGTGGCCTTTGTTGCATGGATTTCACTGGTCAGGCAGGAATTTTTGTCTTTCTTGTCTACCCTCATTGCTCAGAACTAGGCTTAGGTAGGTGTATTTGTAGAATGCATAAGAATATAACTAATATATCTCTTCATGATTCATCGGCCCCTAAAGTTCCTTCTACCTGTATTCCCTTTGCCAGCAGTGGATTTCTCAATAAGTTTTTGCAGATAGATGTAGTTAAGGCAGCCCTTTTTGTCTATTCTTTTAAAACATGTTTATATTATATTTAGTTATTTAAAATTACCAAAGTGGCTATGTGTGGTGTTACACATCAGTAAGTCCAGCATGTGGGAGGCTGAAGCAGGAGGATGAAAAATTTGAGGTCAGCCTGGGCTACAAAGAAGAGACAGTCTCAATAAACAACAAGAAATTGCCAGTGTTTTCCAATATAACTGAAACCATTTTTGTGTTCCCACCAGAAATGTATGAGACTTCCAGTCCCATACTCTTATCATCACTTGATATTGGCATGTTTCATTCATTCATCCATTCACCCATTCATTCATCCATTCATTCAGTAGTACTGGGGATTGAACCCAGGGCCTTGCCTATGCTTGGCAAGCCCTCTGCCACCTGAGCTATTTCTCAGGTTGCCATGTTAGTTTTTAAATTGATGAATAGTAATGAAAAATAATTATACCTGTGTGTGGGGTAATTTGTGATATTTTGGCATATGTATACATTATAGAATAATTTTGATCAAACCAATTAACATATTATCACTTCATGTACTTATCAATTTTTGGCGATGTGAACATTTAACTTAACAACTTTGAAATTACTATTAACTCTCATTACCATACTGTGAAAAAGATTGTAAAATTTATCCCACTTGTCTAACGGAAACTTTGTTCCCTTTGACCAATGTTTCCCCAGCCCCCTTTTGTTTTTTCTGAATGATGCTGCTATGCACATCATGTACAAGTATTTGTGGGGACATACAGTTATTACGTATGATATATATCATAATATGTATTCATATGATACCTAGAAGTCACTGACTACATTCATTCCTTCTTCATCTGCTCCCATCTTCAGTGACAAACATGGTATCTCATTCCCTCAGCATTTCCATGTGGGACTACCGGGTGGCCCAGAATTTTGTCTTTGCCTTCAAGGAGATCAACAAGACTGTCCATCTGTTGCCCAACTTGACACTGGGCTTCTCCATCTGCAACTCTGGGGACTTGGTACATGGAGCCCTCCATGAGACAATGGGCTTTATCACGGGGCAGGAGGAGCCCATACCAAACTATAGGTGTGGGTCTGGCCCACCCCAGACTGCCCTGGTGGGGGACACATGGTCAGTGCTGTCTGTCTCCATGGCCAGGCTTCTGGGACTCTACAAGTTTCCACAGGTGAGTTCTTCCAAAGCCTTGTTCCTTCAAATACAATAATGCTGGTAATGAGGTTGATGGTGACAGAGACAATATTGAGTAGCTCCACTGTGAGGCCAGGTTCCCTGTTTAAACTCTCCATGCCTGACATAACTGTCCTTGCCATCTCTTGTTCTGAGAGAACTATCATCCCACTGCACTGAGAAAATATTGAGGTTTAGCTAGCAATCAATGAGGGGTCCAAGCTCATCCACTGCGGGGTGGGGGTTGGTGTTGAAGCTAGGATTTGAATCCAGGCATTTGCACTCATACCATCAGCTTCACCCCCACCCCACAGGTGTTATCTGAATCCAGATCCTCAGTGTCATTCCCACAATGGCTGCCATATCCAATTGTCACCTTTATCATCTATGTATGTATGTATGTTTCTATTATCTATCTATCATCTATCATCATCTATCTATTATCATCATCATCTATATTCAGGACTGGAGATTGCCTAAAAAGTCACTTGAGCCATACCTCCAGCCCTTTTGTTTTTAGTTTGTTTTTCAGGTAGTCTTACATTTTTCTCCAGTTGGCCAAGGACCATGATCCTCCTATATCAGTTTCTCAAGTAGCTTGGATTACAGATATGTTCCAGGTGTGTTTATAGGAGTAAACTAGCATGCTCAGCTCAGCTCATATTTATTTATTTATTATTATTGTTCTGGGGGTACATTGTGACATTTACAAAAGTTCATACACTACATCATAGTTGAATTCACCTCCTCCAACATTCTCCTTTATTTTCCCCTCCTTCCATTCTTGGAATAGTTTCAGCAGGTCTCTTTTTTCCCCCATTTACATACATGTGTACATAATATCTCCATCCTATTCACCTTCCTACACCCTTTCCTTATATCCCCCTCCCACTTGTACCAGCCCCTCAGACAGTACTTGTTTTGCCTCCTGTTCTCCGTTTTTGTAAAAAAATGACATTTTTGTTTGTTTAAGATAGCCATACAGGGTGTTTCATTGTGACATTTCCGTGTATATAGGTATCATAATCTGAATTAGTTCATGTTCTCCATTTTTCTCCTTTAACTTAGTCCCTTTCTCCTGGTGATTTCAACAGGTTTAAAAATTCTATATTCATTCTTGTATAGGAAGTACATTAACCATATTCACCTTAGTGTCCTCCTTTTGCCTTCCCTCTCTGTGTGTAACCTTCCCTTAGCGTGACCTGTTCTTCATAATATTGCTTGTATTTGTATTTGGTCTATATTCCACATATGAGGGAAAACGTGGACTTTGGCCTTCTGAACCTGGCTAATTTCTCTTAAGATGATGTTCTTCAGTTCCATCCATTTACCTGCAAACAACTTAACAAATACATTCTGCACAGAACACAGTTTGCCCATATAAGCCCAACTAGAGTTGGCAATCATCACCACAATTTTCCTCACTCTCTAAAGAAACCCAAACTCATTAGCTATCATGTCCCATGACCCCCACTGCAAGGCAACCACTAATCTACTTTCTGCTTCTTTGGATTTGCCATTTCTGGACATTTCCTATGAATGGGATCATGCAATAGGTGGTCTTTTTTCCCCACTGAACATGTTTTAAAGGTTCATCCATATCATAGTGTGCAATGTTTCACTCCTTTTTTATTGACAATTAATATTTCACTGTATGCGTAGGCCATATTTGGTGTATCCAGTCAGCATTGCATAGAACTTTTGGCTCTTGTGGATGCTGTCTCTTATGAGCATGCATTTTAATTTTTTTTGTGTTTATATATGTAAGGTTTTCTTGGTTGTATGGGTAGAATTGCTGGGCTAAATGATAACTCTGTTTAACCATTTGATAAACTGCCAAAATATTTTCCAAAGCCACTGTGTTAGTTCCCTTGTCACTGTGAAAAGATAACTTGAGAGAAACAACTTAAGGGAGGAAAGAATTATTTTGGATTACTGTTTCAGAGGTTTAGTCTGGTTCTGATGTTCCTGGGCCATGGTGAAGGAGAGCATCATGCCAGAAGGGTGCAATGGAGCTCATTGTTGAAAGAAGAAGGTTGTGGAGCAAGATACATTTTTTTGAGGGCATGGTCACAGTAACCTACTTCCACCAACTAGGCCTACTTCCTACTTTCTACTACCTGCCAGTAATGCCATCCTATTATCAAGGGATTAGTCCATTGACTAGGTCAGATCTCTGAGGGTCCCAACACTTTCCAAAGCCTATAAACTGGCATCTAGACCATTAACCCCATGAGCCTTCTGGGGAATCTCAGATTCCACCCACAACAACCATTTCACCCTTTATATACCCATCAGCATTGTATGAGGATTCTAATTTAAGTCCACGTTTTTACTGTGAAACTTCTAAATTTGAGTGCCTTCCACCCTCCTTGAATGCCTCAAATTTGCTAAGTTTCCTGGTCTGCCAGAAGGGGCTTCCTCCCAAAATCACAGTTGGTTATCTGAAATACAAACATAACTGGGTATATTATATTTTTACATGCAAAATCTGGGAATCCTACCTGTTTGAATTGAATCACCTTTATCCCTCTGAATGAGCAAACCAAATCCGAGTTCCTTTATAGGAAGAAATATAATTTTTAAAGCCTATTTAATTACTACCCTCTGGCAGTAGGAAAGGGTTTTGCACTTAGATAAGGAGCGTTAAAGACGGATTCATTCTAGACATTAGAGTCTGAGTGGCTCCATTCCACATCTGAGCCAAAAGCAAACAGACATAGAATCTTGCTGGCTACATCTCTCAGGACTCTTCTCTCTTTTGAATCATGACAAAGTCTCTTTCTTGACAAACCAGAAAACCAATGAAAAGTGGCTCACCTTGTCTTATGTGAGTCTGGCCATAAAATGGTGAGGTGACAAGAGCTTGTCCCAAATGATTATCATCACTAATGAGGAATAACTTCCCAGTTCTGTGCAAACCAGAGGCATACCCCACCTTCCTGAGAAGCAAAAACAGAAAACAGTGTGAAGTGGCAAGGAGGGAGGCAGAAAATTGAACAGGAAATGTTCAGGATTATTCAGGATCCACAGGTGCTGTGTCTAGGCTGAGCTAATGAGGGGCACATGGCACATGAACTCCACAACTGTCAGAGCATCTTGTTCAAGAACTCTGGTGAAAACTCACCTATGACAATGGAGTGAACACATGAAAAAGATTTATCTAGCTGGTAAACAAGGGAATCAGAGGGTAGTGATGCTGGTGCAAGCACCATTTTTTTGGTGGTACTGGGGTTTGAACTCAGTGCTTCACATTTGCTAGGCAGGCACTCTACCACCTGAGCCACTCTGCCAGCGCTTTTTTTGTATTTGGTATTTTCGAAGTGGGATCTTGTGTACTATTTGTCTGGGGTGGCTTCAAACTGTGATCCTTCTGATTTCTGTCTCCTGTGTAGCTAGGGTTACAGGTATGAACCACTGGTGCCCAGCTATACACCAGTATTTAAAAAAATTTTATCTGAATGTTTCTATGGTGATCTGGGACTTTGCTATTCAAAAGAGAAGACAGAATTATCATTGGCTGGGAGATGGTTAGAAGTGCATACTCTGGGGCTTCCTTCCCAACTAGTCCCAAACCTTTACAAAGTCTTTGTTAGCCTCTGAGACATTTCAGGCTTGGCTGAATGACAGCATCCTCTCATGGCTCTTAAGAGATGATCTGGTTCCAGGTTGGCTCCAACTATGTTGCCCAACAGCCCCACTTGCCAAGGTACATAGATATGTTAGGGATTTAGGTCTTCCAGCAACAAAACTGGGAAATCCTACTATGGCAACTCATGCAAGCTTGCTCTGTTCTCCCTATGCCTGCCTTCCTATGTGTAAATATGGCAATAAGCCTGTGCCTAAGTCCTAGCTCTCACTTACTATCTTTCTGCCTGGCCCTTCCTTGACAGATCAGTTACTCATCCACACTGCCAAGTCTCAGTGGCATGACTCAGTTTCCATCCTTCCTTCGAACCATGGCCAGTGACTTCACATCCTCCCATGCAGTGACTAAACTAGTGCTCTACTTTGGATGGTCCTGGGTGGGCATCCTGGCCCAGGATGATTACTTTGGGCAACAGGCAAGCTCACTGGTCAACCAGGAACTGAGCCAGGCTGGTGTCTGAATTGAGTTCAGCCTCCAAGTCCCTTCTCAGGAATCCCCAGAGAAGATAGAAGCCATTGTCCAGAAGATGCAGAGGTGTACTGCCACAGTTCTGGTATTTCTGAGCAACTCAAATTTCCAGCTCATCCTGCAGGGCTTGTGGGGCCTCCATGTCATAGGCCAGGTCTGGGTCAGGAAGGATGTACTGCACATGGTGATTGCCTTGACAATGCTGGGAATCTCCAAGGTCCTGCATGGCTCATTTGGTTTTCGTTATCACAGTAGCCGTGTGCCTGGATTACCTGAATTTCTACTTTGTCTTCATCCCAGCTGCACCCCAGATGACATTCATAAAATTGTTCTGGGAAGCCACCTTCAGATGCACACATAGGAACAGCATCGTGGCAGAGGGTGTCTGGCTCTGCTCAGGGAATGAGAGTCTGACAGGCCTTGAATATCCTTTCCAGGAAGTGAGTAAATTTGACATCACCTACACAGCTGTATATAGCATTGCCCATGCCCTGCATAATTTGATAGCCTGTGAGCATAGGGATGGGATGTGTGAAGACCCTCTGGCCTTCCAGCCCTGGCAGGGAAGAGAGAAATGTGAGGGTGATTCATCAAGGATAGATAATAGGACACTCTCTCTAACCTACAGAGGTGGAGTCTTTGGCAAGGATGTCTTATGCTTCTAGACAGGAGGCACTAAGCAGGAATTGGATGAGTTGAGTCCAAGCTAGCTGTGTGACCTCAGGTTAGTCATGTTCTTGTGGTGTTGCTCTATTTAGTATATCCAGACTTCCTAGTGAAACTCATTTCAGATAGGCAGCAAATAGAATTTTTAAATTGTGTATCAAATTTGAGTTTTGATAAATGATGAATGGTTTTAGTAGAAATGTCCTGCAAATTTTAATTTCAGACAAACAGAAAATACCTTTTACTACAAGTGTATTCCAAGTATCACGTAGAACATGATTATACTAAAAAGGTCTTCTTTTGAATCAGGATCTCACTATTGTAGCTCAGTCTGGCCTGAACTCACAATACACATGCCTCCAACTTCCCAGCACCACATGCTGGGCAAAAGAGTAATACGTTTATTTGAAATTCAAGTTTAGCTGAATCTCTTGTGTTTTATTTGGAAATTCTACTTCGATATGTGAATCTCAAAAAACTCATCACAAAACAGGACAAGATAATTGTCAGGACCCAAGGCTGTTCAAAACCTTAAGTAAGATGATGGTGTTCTGTACATTTGAAGGCCTTGAGGATGGAACATATCACAGTAGATCCCTGTCTCCCTATTTGCCCTCCCTGGCTGAAGTTAGTCTGCCTCAGTAGTTCGTGATGACTAGGGACCCATCAGGCAGAACTTGTCATATTTCATCATTGTGCCCCAGGTATTAATTTGTAAATCAGAGACAATATTAATTCTACCTTATTGGATTGCTGTGAGGATCAATGAGGTAAAATAATAAGGTACTTAGAACATAGCCTGGAATGTACTACATACTGAATTAATTATATTCTTTTATTATTATAACTCAACCTCCCCAAAATCCAATTGCATGGTTAATTCTTTGTTTCTCTGTACACCTGAGAAAACCTGACCTCCAGCATGAACAGGTGAGTCCCAGGGATGATCATGAATCTGTCAGTAGAAGCAATGGTCACAGGTGCCTGCCCATGATACTCTCCAATGATGACCAATGCCTCCCTCCTTCCTAAATGTAGGAGCCAGTGATGAAGTGATTTCCTCAGTTCCCGCTGACAACTTCATTTGCATGTATCCTTGTCAGATCTCACCAACAAAAACAGAATACCTGGTTAGACTTGAATTTCAGAGTAATAATGAATACATTTTAGCATAAGTATATTCCCATGAGACATACTTAAATTAAAAATTGTATTTTTTGAAACCTGTAAGCAATCCTATCTTGTGATTTTATCATCTGTTTATTTATATTAGGAAGTCATGCATCAACTAAATCTTCTTAGAGTGGGGCTGCCCCATGCCAATGTTGGAAAGGCCTTATGCTCCTGTTGGTTTTGTCCATATGTGCTCCTGGCCAGCTCTCCTCTTCACATCCCAGGATATGAGTACTAAGGAGTCCACTTGCTCTTCTCTACCTCAGTGCTATAGCCAGGCACATCTTCTAATATTTCTTTCTCTACTAATATATCTTGGAGCCCTTCCCAACTGTTGCTAACCATACAGATATGCCTCCATACACCTTTCACCAAATACCTGAATACAACTAATACTCAAAGAGTGGGCTATTCCATCCAATGTACCCAGTGATGACACCTCCTCTAGCCTTCATAGTCATACGAAGAGGAAGGCTTGTATGTAGAGTTCTTCTCTGACCATTTCTACCAAACCTAGAGGTTGTTGGACACTTTGGCTTTGGTAAATCCAGGTAACTGACCCTTTATGGGCAGCATAAATGTCTGTAAATTTTTGAATTTTAAGTTTCATCATTGAGTATGCAGTTTCCCCAGATGGGTGTTAAGATGGGGAGCTTCTTCTTCAGCTCACCCAGGATTTAGGTGACAACCTAGGCACAGAGTCAAAAGGGGGACTCTTAAGGGTTATGCCACTGGCTGGTGAAGCAACCAGGGAGGACTGAGTCCAAAGGAAGGGGATGTTTTAATTAACTTTGCTATACCATGTGCTAGGTAAAGATACATATGTCTGGAAATCAGATAGACAATGATGAGTTTTGCTTTTTGGAAGAGGGAGAGATTAAAAAATACGTGAGTATGCATATAGTGGTGCATACCTGTCATCCCAATTCTTGGAAGATGGAGGCAGAAGGATCAAGAGTTCAAGGCCAGTCTCGGTTACCATACCAAGACCCTGTTTCAAAAAATGTGAGTATGATGCTATATAGGTGTGATATCTGTGAAGAAAAAAGAGAATGGATGAAGTGGGATGTGAGCAAAGGAAGCTCAAAGGTCAGGAATATCTCCAAATACCTCTGTGACTAGGTATCTGAACTCTAGACTGGAAAATAAGAAGAAAGCCCCAAGGGAAGAGAAGGATGGGGGTCAAGGTATCAGAGACAGTATGTTTCAAGGGTCTAGCATGGGAGCAAGAATTATGGCTGGGGCTGAGCTAGCATGGGAGCCTCAGCTAAGGGATTGTGTGTTCCAGCTGGGCCAGGGACAATATGTGAAAGTCTTGCCAGGGTTTGGGCTCCACTTGGAGTATGAGGGGAAGACCACATCATGATCTTTGTGGGTTTCTTCCTCCATTGAAAAAATATAAAAATTTCAATTTTATGACTGCCTTCTTTAAGATGAGCATAATCTGGATTAATTATTATGTATTATTACTTATTTTTTCTTCTGATTTTATAAGAAGTTAGTTAGAACATTTTTGTGAGCCCTGGTCTGTATTCCCTATGCCTAATGGATAAATTGGCTTTGCCTGGAGCTATACCAGCTGATTGTGGTGGCCATTGTTTATAATGTCCACTGTTTCCTCCCCAGCTTCTTCATTCCCTCTGGAAGGTGCACTTCAAAACTCCTGATGAAAGTGAGATTATGTTTGATACCAATGGAGATTTGGTTACAAAATTTGAAATTTTCCAAGGTCAGAAAACCCCTGGGGGCCTATTCCATTTGGTCCACATAGGACCAAATCTCCAGGTGTAGCCTGGTCAGTACATCTCCTCAAGCCTTTTCTGGGAGCAGAATGCCCATTCATTTGAAGGAGGATATCCAGGTGAGTTGCCTAGTTGTGGCGATGACCCCTCTCCTGGTGTACTAGAGTCAGAGGGAAACTCAGACGCAAGTAGTCCTTGTTCCTTTTTTATACATGAAGTGAATGTAGTTCTATCTTGAGCCAGGTATAACTCAGGTATATGAGACCCTTCTTTGAAGGGGAAAGATATTTACTCACCATCACAAATGGAGATGTCAGGTATTTAAATGTAGTAAGAACCACTTGGAAACCTCCCTACTAAGGTTGTAGAAGAAAGGAATTCCAGTTCTTATTGGATAAGCTGGGATCTTAGTGATGGTTAAATTGAGTAATACAGGAATGGAAATGGGGAAAGGAAGTAAGAAGACAGGGAAAAAGAGCAGAAGTTATAAGAAACAATAGTGTAAGAGAGCACTATATAATTATTACAAAGAAGTACAGAATGGTTAGGGAAAGAGGAAAAAACAAACAACAAACCAAATTATTCTGTATTTCTTGCTGATCAGAAGTTTGGGTACAGGTTGAGCTATGTCCAGGTGTCTGGTGTTTCTCTCCAATCTGGCCCTCAGGGTTCCATTTGTGACACCCCTGATGTGTTTGATACTGATTCCTTCTGGGCACAGGCCTGCAACAATTCCCCTATAGGTGTAGCTTGGTCAGTACATCAGCTGTGGGTACTATAGCAATAGCTTCAGGGGTGGGATTGCTAGGGAGCACTCCCAGTGGGTGGAGCAACCTCCAGAGCATTGGTCCAAACAGGCACTACTTCCCAGCTCCAGGACTTTTCCAGTGGGTGGGGACTCCTAACTGCGCAGGTGAAGTTATTTGGGAGAGTGCACAGTGGAACTTTTCAGCATGGTGGCTTTTCTGGAAGGAGACAATCATAACTTCTCAGGTGGGGCTACTGTGGGAAATCATGCAGCCTCAGTGGGTCAGGTCAAACAGGACTGCTTCCAAAGAGTGGTGGCTCAGATTATGTGTGTTATTCACTCCACCCAAGAATTGTGCTGCAGGAAGCCTGCCCTCTTCTCCCAAGTGTGTCAAATAGGCTCGCCAATCATGGAACAGCATGTGGCTCTGATTCCACTCAGTTCTGTATCTGTGAAACAGTTTAAATCCCAAACAATTTGCTGACTGTATCTTTTCTTGGTTAGTGGATTTGTGGAGGTATTTGGAGTTTGGAGATAGAAAAGAAAAACAACAAACAAACATACAAACAAAGTAAGCAGGGTCTTCTCTTTTAGGCTGGCAGTCTTGTCCTTAAGACCTCTCCTAAGTAGACTTCCCTCCCCAGCACCAGTGAGTGAGTGAGGATGCATTGGGAGCTCCTGTTCTGGCTTGTGATTGTGTAGTTATAGGATTATTGACCTTGTTACTGCTATTGGCTCTTTCTCATCCAACCGGGAGTAATACAGAAACCCACCCTAGCAGATGCTCAAATTGCAATATAGAAATATAAGTAATATGTAAGAGAAAGGCAGAATCAGTCCTCCAAAAGAAGGACAAGCCAAACCTCAAATCAGCAGGTGGAAAGAAATAATAAAAATTAAGACAGAAATTAATGAAATTCAGACTAAAAGAATAATACAATGAAACAATGACATAGTCAGTTATTTGAAAAGATAAACATTGACAAACCTTTATCCGATAACAAAAAAGAATAAGGGACAAGACCCAAATTAATAAAAGTTAGAGATGAAGAAGGGAATATCACAACCAATACTAATGAAAATCAGGAGATCATTAAGAACTATTTTGAAAACTTATACTACAATAAACTGGAAAATCTGGAAATGGATAAATTTCTAGACATGTATGACCTACTAAAATTGAACCAAGAGGATATAAACAGCTTAGACAGATCTAGAATGAGTAATGAGTTTAAAACAGTAACAAAGAACCTCAAAACAAAGAAAAGCCCAGGACCAGATGGATTCACTGCTGAATTCTACCAGGCCTTTAAAGAAGAATTAAAACCAATGCTTCAAAAAAAATATAAAGGGAAGGAATGCTACAAACTCATTTTATGAAGCCAGTATTACCTTAATACTAAAACTGGGTAAGTAAGCAATCAAGAAACTTATAGACCAATTTCCTTCACGAACATAGATGCAAAAATTCTCATTAAAATACCTGCAAACTGCTGGGCACTGGTGGCTTATATGTGTAATCCCAGCTACTTGGCAGACTCAGATCAGGAGGATTGTAGTTTGAGGCCAGTCCAGGAAAATAGTTTGTGAGAATTCATCTCTGAAATAACGAGAGCAAAACGGACTGGAGGTATGGCCCAAGTGGTAGAATGTCTACTTTGCAACGAGTTCAAAACCCAGTCCCACCAAATAAACAAAAATACATGTAAGCCAATTCAACAACACATTAGAAGGACCATACACAATGATAAAGTTTCATTCCAGGGATATAAGGATGGTTCAACATATGCAAATCAATAAACATAATAGTCCACATAAACAGAATCAAGGACAAACATCACATGATCATTTCAATAGATGCAGAAAAACCTCTGAAAAAATTCAACATTCTTTCATGATAAAAAAAAACTGAAGAAAATAGGAACAGAAAGAAGTACTTCAACATGATGAGATTATGTATGACAGACCTATAGCTAACATCATATTAAATGGAGAAAAACTGAAATTATTTCAAAGCAAAGGTGCCCATTCTCCCCACTCTTCTTCAATATAGTTCTTGAATTCTTAGCCAGAGCAATAAGGCAGAGAGAAATAAAAGGGATACAAATAAGAGAGGAAGAAGTCAAATTATCCCTATTTGCAGATGATATGATACTATACCTAAAAACCCTGAAAACTCCACCAAAACTATCAGATCTCACTCTGAGTAAACTATCAGGATACAAAACCTATACACAAAAATGAGCAGCATTTCTATATACCAACAACAAGCAGGCTGAGAATGAAAGCACAAAAACAATTTTATTCATAATAGCCTCAAAATACATAAGAATAAATTTAACTAGGGAGGTGAATTGTTTTAATGAAAATTATAAAACATTGAAGAAAGAAATTAAAGAAGACACTAGAAGATGGAAAGACCTCCCACGTTCATGGATCAGCAGACTCAATATTGTGAAAATGGCTATACTACCAAAAGCAATCTACAGATTCAATGCAACATCCATCAATATTCTACTGACATTCTTCACAGAAATAGATCAGTCCTAAAATTTATATAAAAGCACAAAGGACCCTAAACAGCAAAAGCAATCCTGGGCAAAAGAGCAATACTGGAGGTATCACAATATCTGACTTCAAATTATACTACAGACCTGCAGTAACAAAACCAGCATGGTACTGGCACAAAACAGACACATAAACCAATTGAATAGAATAGTAGTCACAGAAATAGACCTGCATAGTTAAAGCTACCTGATTTTTGACAAAGGAGCCAAAAATATACTTTGGAGAAAAGACAGCCTCTTCAACAAATAGTTTTGGGAAAACTGGATATCCACATGTAGAAGACTGAAACTAGATCCCTGTCTCTCACTCTACAAAAATCAATTCAATATTTACCAAAGACCTTAATGTAAGGCCTGAAACTGTGAAGGTACTACAAGAAAACATAGAGAAAATACTAGAAAATATAGGCATAGGCAATAACTTCCTGAATAGGACCCCAATAGCTCAGGAAATAAGAGCAAGGATTGTCAGATGGGATTGCATCAAACTAAAAATCTTCTGCACAGCAAAGGAAACAGTCAATAGAATTAAGAGATAACCTGTATAATGGGAGAAAATCTTTGAAACTTATTCATCTGGCAAGAGATTAATAATCAGAATATATAAAAAGTTCAAAAAGCTAAATTCCAACAGAACCAATAATCCAATTAATAGATGGGCAAATGAGTTGGACAGTTCCAGAAAGAAGTACAAATGGTCAATAAATGCATGAAGAAATGCTCAACATATCTGTCTATAGGGGAAATGCAAATAAAATGCCATTAAGATTTCATCTCACCCCAGCCAGAAGGTACATTGTAAAGAACATAAGCAACAACAAATTCTGGAAAGAATAAAGGGGAAAGAGGGACCCCTTTACACTGTTGATGGGAAGGTAAATTAGTACAACCACTATGGAAATCACTATAGAGGTTCTTCAAAAAACTAAATACAGAACTAAAATATGATCCAGCAAAACCACTCTAAAGGAACTTACATAAGTCAGGATACAATTGAGAAACCTATACACCCATCTTTGTCGAAGCACTATTCACAGTATCCAAGCTATGGGATCAGCCTAGGTTCCTTTCAATAGATGAATGGATAAGTGAAATGTTATGGGAATAGTATTCAGCCATAAAAATTGTCATTTGCAGGAAAATGAATGTAACTGGAGATCATCATATAAGCCAGGTTTAGAAAGACAAATATTGCATGCTTTCTCTCATGTGGAATCTAGACATATATATCTTTACTTTCTATGAATGTAAATGTGGGACTATTTGGGGTAACAA
Organism: Castor canadensis; assembly: GCF_047511655.1. Taxonomy (NCBI): domain Eukaryota; kingdom Metazoa; phylum Chordata; class Mammalia; order Rodentia; family Castoridae; genus Castor; species Castor canadensis. Next base: position 31,667,801 of record NC_133401.1, on the reverse strand, counting down.
GTGAGGGGAGGACAAGGCGATGAAGTACATTATGTCTATGTATGAAGGTGGCACCATGATACCTACTAAAGTTGTTTAAAAAAAATAAAGGAGCAAGAGGGACATGGATTAATTGGGGGGTTAATTGGATCAAAGTAGAAAATATGCATATGGAAATATCATGGTGAAACACTTATAAAATTTAACATATACTAATAAATGAAATGAAAATGCCAGAGACACAGAAGTTGAATTAGAATCTGAACCAGGAGTTTCTCCTGGAGTATTTTGTCTGTATTAATGATCTACTTTTAAAGAGATAAATGGTTTACCTGAGAAGATAGCAATACACTTCTCCAAACATGTTACCATGGGGCATCTGGGAGGTGGGTTGAACAAGTGTTCTCATTTTATTCTTTAATTTAATTGCTTGTTGGGACAGGTATGTCTAGGTATCTACTCTGACCCAAAGAAACATCCATCTCTCTGGTCACTTTCATGGACATGTGGCCACCTCCTCTGTTACCTTGCCTAATATTCTCAGTGTCATCTCTAGTCAATGTTCTTAAGGTTTTCAAAGTGAGATTCAGGTTCCCATTCTTGAATGCTTCAAACCTCAGGGGACACAATGGGTTCAGAGGATTCCATTGAAGTCTCCATCACTGGCCTTTTTGTTTGTTTTGTTTTTGGTGATACTGGCATTTGAACTTAGGACCTTGTGCTCACTAGGCAGGCGCATTACCACTTGAGCCATGCCCCCAGCCCTTAAGCTTTCTTTTTTTGTGGCACTGGAGTTTGAAATCAGGACTTCACACTAGCTAGGCAGGTGCCCTTACTGTTTGACTCACTCCACCAGCCCTTGGTCTTTTTAAAAAATGTTCTGAAGGGAAAACTATCACGGGTGCTGAGGAGGGGAAGTCTCTGTTCTTTCTGTGGTGAGGTGGAAACCGCATCTCTCAAAGACTTTTCCACCCCCCATACCTTCCCATAAACCTTGCCTGGAGGTGGGAGGTGTGCCAAAAGATTCAGAGCCATCCACTTACAGGTCCTTTGTAGATGTGTGTGTGGGGCTCTGGCTGGGCAACAAATATTTGTGTATGTGTGTGCTCTGTGTGTGTGTGTGTGTGTGTGTGTGTGTGTGTGTGTATCGTCAGCACCTACAATTCTTGATGCAGGAGCTCCAGAGACTGGAAAGGCACCATTAGCCAGGGGAGACAGGTAGAGCCCCTCTGAATGGTTTATTCATTCACTACATTTGGCATTCCTCTCCAGTGTGTTCTCTGGTGTGACTGATATGATTATTTCCTGAAGGGCACCTCATTTTGTGGATGGGAAGGACCTGGTATGTGAAGGACCCAGTCAGAGTAGGTTCTGGCCAGTGCCTGTGACTGAGCCCCTGTAAATCCCTAAAGACATACTGCTCTTGTCTCCAGGTGCCAAGCTCTGTCTGCAGCAGGAGCTGTCTTCCAGAGTTCAGCCAGACCCCCCTGCAGGGAGTCCCTCACTGCTGTTTCAATTGCAACCTCTGCCCCGAGGGATAGTATGCAGACAAAACAGGTGAGGGCCAGGGAACTGTGATCCAAGAGGCCATCAAGGTGCTGGGAGCCTCTCATGTCCCATCCAGTGAGTCACTGCACAGTGTCCAGTTCTCTGTGAACTTTGGATGGGCATGCTGGTGAGAATGCCCTCTTATAATTTTTAGGTAAATGTTTTAATAACCTACGTGAAATGTATAAATGCATGGATCATGATTGTGTAGCCCACTGAATTCTCACCTAGCAAATACTCCGTGTTCTTGGGCCCTAAAGAAGAAGCAAAATACTAGCTAACCCCACAGCTCATTGCCCCTGAATTAACCACTGTCCTCACTTCTACTGGCATCAAGTAGTTTTGCCTGTTTCTTTAAACCTCTTATAAGCCAAATGGCATGGTGAGTATCTTTTGGATCATATGTTTTCCTCTACATTGTGAGATCCATTATGGTTAGTGGTAAAAATACCAGTCAGGGCTTAGGAAATGGAGATTTATTTCTTCACAGTTCTGAAGACTGGAACTCAGAGATCAAGATGTCAGCAGGGATTGTTTCTTTCGTTTTCTGTTTTTTTTTTTTTTTGGTGGTAATGGGATTTGAACACAAGGTCTCTTGCTTTCCAGGCAAGTACTCTACCCGAGTCATTCCCCTAGCCATTTTTGCTTTTAATTATTTTCTGATAGGATCTTATGTTTGTGCCCTGGGCCAGATTTGTACCCTAATTCTCCTATGTATGGCTCCCACATAGTTTTGATTACAGGTGTACATTACCCAGTGCATTTGTTGAGATGGGCTTTCTGTAACTATTTTTTATGCACAGGTTAGCCTCAAAGGATAGTCCTCCCAATCTCTGCTTTACAAGTAGCTTGGATTATAGCATTGGCATCCTCTGAGGCCTCTCTCTGGGGCTGCAGACATCTTTTTTCTGTGTCATTTTATGTTTTCCCTTTGTGTCCTAATCCCCTCTTCTTAAAGGATACCAGTCACACTGTATATGGGCTCATCCTAATGACCTCATTTAGCCTTAATTACTTCAGATCCAATTTTCTTACCTCTGAATATAGTCACATTTTGAGCACCTGGGGTTAGGATGACAAGAAATGAATTTGGGGGACAAAACTCAGCCCAAAACATTTCTAATAAGAAGTTACTGTTCCTACTTGGGAAAAAATTAACCATTAAAAATCCTGCATAAAATACAGATATAGAGTGAACATTTATCCTATGTCGCTGGCTCTAATGTCACCCATCCCAGCATTTGTTATGAAGAATAATTCATGCTGAGGAGGGTAGTTCAAGTGGCAGAGTACTTTCCTAGCATGCCCAAAGCCCTGGGTTCAATGCTCAGTACTGGAAAAAATAGAAAAAGTTGTAACTACATTAATGAATGTGAAAAGTCCTGAGTGTGCTTGGTACATTAGCTGGTCATTACTATCACACTGCAGACATGGGGTCTGTGTGTCTCCCACGGACATGAAGAGATGTTTTCTGTGCCCTGAGGAGCAATACTCAAGCAATACCAGAGACCGCTGCCTGCCCAGGACAGAGACCTTCCTGGCTTTTGATGAGCCCCTGGGACTCACTCTGGCCTCAGTGGCACTCACACTGGCTGGCCTGGCAGTGCTGGTCTTTGGGGTGTTCTTGAAACACCATGACACACCTGTGGTCAGAGCCAATAACCGAGCTCTTAGCTACTTCCCTGACCTCTGTTCCCTCTGTCCCTTGTTCTTCCTTGGCCTACCACCTGCCACTACCTGCCTCCTCCGCCAGACCACTTTTGCAGTTGTGTTCACTGTGTCTGTCTCTTCCATCCTGGCCAAGACACTCACTGTAGGACTGGCCTTCAGGATCACTAGGCCAGGTGGCAGGATCCTGTGTGCCTTGGACCTGGTGCTTCTTCCTCAGTTGTCTTCATCGCCTCCTTGATGAAGATCATTCTCTGTGGGGTCTGGCTGGGCACCTCCCCACCATTCCCACACAGGGACATGACTTCTGAGCCAAACCAGGTTGTCATCCAGTGCCATGAGGGCTCTGGAGTTGCCTTCTCCAGTGTGCTGGGCTACCTGGGCTTCCTGGCTGGAGATACCTTCTTTCTTGCTTTCCTGGCCAATGGCCTGCCAGATGCCTTCAATGAGACCAGGTTCTTCACCTTCAGCATGCTACTCTTCTGCGGTGTCTGGACAGCTTTCCTGCCCCTGTACCAAGTGCTCTGGGCAAGTACACTGTGGCTGTGGAGATCTTCTCCATCCTAGCCTCCACTGCAGGGCTTCTGGGTGGCATCTTCATCCCCAAGTGCTACATCATCTTGCTGAAGCCTGAGTGGAACACCTCGTCCTGGCTGCGACGTGGACACTGCATTCAACAAGAAGGCAGAGTGAGGTGCTCTAGAGCAGGTGTCTACTAAGTTCCACATCACAAAAATCTCATGTGGCAATCCTCATGGAAGACATAAGTGCCACATGATTTGGACTTCTTATTTGCATGGATTAAAAGGTATTTAAAAGACTTTTGAAGAGAATGGTGAGGGAAATAGAGCAAGACACTAATTAAGGACTGCTGGATCAAGATGGTGGACATATGCATGATCATTAACTATTCTCTTTGTATGCACTGCTAAAATATTTCATAACTAAGAAAATTTGAAGCTGGGCATGGTGGTGCACACCTGTAATCCCAGCACTTGTGAGGTGGAGACAGGAGGATCATAACTTTGAGGCTAACCTTGATTACACAGAGAGAATCAGTCTCAAAAAATAAATATCAAAGGGAAGGGAAAAATAAGTTTGAAATTGGATGATGAAGTGATGGTGATGATAAGGACAAGTGTTGGTGAGGATGTGGGAAGTTGAAACCCTCATCTACAGTTGGTAGGATGCAAAATGGATTATCCTCTGGCAGTTCTCTGAAAGGTTAAACATTGACTTACCATGTGACCTAGAAATTTCACTCCTACATATATACCCAAGAGAAATGTAAACTTGTTTACAGAAAAGTGTATATGAATGTTCTGAGATGCATTATTTATAAGCTAGAAATTGGAAACAATCTAAGGAATGGATAAACAAAATGTGGTCCATCTATCAATGCAATATTATTTGGAAATAAAAAGGAATGAAGTACTAATAAATGCTACAACAGGGATAGACTTTGAAAACATGGTCAGTGAAAGAAACCAGACATAGACCACCACATATTGTAAGATACCATTTCCTATTCAGGAAACATCCTGAATAGGCAAACCCATACAGATGGAACCTAGGTGAGTGGTCTCCCAAGGAGTGTGTTTAGGAAGGAGATAATGATTAAGTGTTGCATCACTTCTTTCTGGGGAGATAAATTCTAAAGAGATTTTGGTAATGGATGCACAATTCTGTGAATATACTAAAACTCATTATGTTGTACACTTTAAGTGCATGAATTAAATGGTATGTGAATTATATCTCAATAAAGCTAGCACTATGAAAAGAATTGTCAATCAATTACAAAGTGTACTTTCACTATATCCTGATTTTTTTGGGGGGGAGGGAAGCTTCCCCCTGCACTTGTGAGGCAGGTGCTGTACCGCTTGAGCCACACCCCAGTTCTTTTATTCTGGTTATTTTGGAGTTAAGGATGCTTCTTTTTTTTTGCTCAAGACGGCCTAGACTCCAATACTCCTATTTTATGCTTTCCGCCATTGCTGGGATGACAGGAGTGTGCCACCATATCCAGCTTTTTTCCTACTGATTGGAGTCTTGCAAACTATTTTTGCTCAGGCTAGCCTGGAACTGTGATCCTCTGGATCTCAGTCTTCTGCATAGCTTGGGATGATGGGTGTAGCCACTGTCCCCACATATTGGTTGAGGTGGCTATCCTTGAATCCCCATCCTCCGAATCTCAACTTCTCAAGTAGCTAGAATTATGGGCATGAGCCACTGGTACCCTGCTAATGTCCTGATTTAAAAAAGATCATATTACTATTTAAATCGTATTACTATATTATTAAATCATATTACTATTTAAATCATATTACAAATTGAAACAGCAAATAGTCAATAATATTTTTGTTTAAATAATGGGATTCTGGCTATGTTAGAAAGTGGTCCTTAGCTTTTGGAGTCTATGGGGACATGGAGACTCATTATCTTGTACTGTCTGCTTTTGCCTATGTCCAAAACGCTCCATAATAAAAAGTTTTCTATAAAGGATAAACGATGAGAAAAATGACTCAAGCAAGGTTATCTAATTTAAATTATTGTCAACAGAACTCAGGTGCCGTGAGAACCTCTACTGTAACAATCTAGTGATTTAGCTGAAAAAAGGCAGAAAGCGCTACATATTATCTAAGAAGTACCATTATGAATGGTGCTTGAGTTCATTACTCACCCAACTTATAGAAACACACAGACACGGACATAAAATGTAAACACGAGTCTTGGCCGCCCATCGCTGATTTGCTCCTCTTTGGCTGTCAGAAAGGTGCTATTTGTAACTGTAGGAAGACAACGGTCAGGCCCCGCCCCCGCAGAGCCACGCCCACAGGCTTCGTCCCCGCGGTGCCTTCTGGGAGGTTTATTCTGTTGCTATCCATATTTGAGAACTCTAACTGAACGACCAGGTCAGGTAGAGGCCAACCGCTATAAGTAAGGAACCGGTCTCGCGCAGGTTGGTGCAGGCGGTGCCTTCTGGGAGGCGTAATGCGACGCTCCTGTAGGACATGGTTAGGCATGCACCTTGAGGCTTGAAGCTTCCGGAGCTCTCTGGAGCTGCACACTGCCCGGTGTTGGACTTCCGCTCAGCGGTGGATTCTGAGATTTTAGAAGACTACATCACCCCCTTGTGGGCTAGGTCTGACTGGCTCCAGAAACCTGTCCACAGCAAAGGCCTCTAGTGCACTCCCATTGGACTGGCCTCAGCACCACATCTGGGAAATGTAAATCTAGGGCCAGGCTGAGACTACAACTCCCAGAATCCTCTCCATGTCCTTATGCCCAGGCACCAGAATCCCCGCTGTGAGCCCCCAAAGGTCAGTAGCCTGCAGCCTGCTTTTGGTCATGGTTATTTCTTGTCTAACTCAGGGAGACCATCAAGTGGAGAGGGACTGCTGAGCAGGTGGGCACTCAAGAGGGAGTGCTGTGCTGGAGTTCACAAGATCTCACACTTACATTGGGGCCTGAACATAGGGTGGTCAGCCCTGGAAAACTGGGTAATGTGTCATTAACTGTAAGAGACTGAGCTATGTGTCATAAACTCCTACCACAATTTGGGAGGGTGATTGGCCTTGGTCACATTGGAGCCGTAATTTCCATAGGCTGTAGGTGCTGTGGGTCAGCAAGACCCTGTTGTACCTCTTAAGTTACTCTGTTAAAGTTAGCAGTCTAGGATTCCTTATCACCATCCAAACTTTATTTCTCAACCATCAGGTTTTCCTAATGCCCTCCCTAAGGCCTACTTCAGACCTGCTGGCATCTCAACATGCCAGAGTCCCACAACTGGCCTGTGGAGGGGTGCACTTGGCCTGTCGGACTGAGCCATTTTTGCAGCAGAGCCGTAGTGGTGGCTGACAGCATGGATCAGATAGGTCTGCAGGTTGTGTTGGGGAGAGCTGCCAATGCCAAGGCTCTGCAGTGGGGCTTGGGTGTAGAAGTGTGCAGGGAGCTAGTGAGTCTGAGAGGCTGGGACAGCCTGCCCTCCCAACCCTCCCTCTGCAGAGACTCAGAGTTCAGGCTGCAGTTCTGGTATGACTCACCACTTTTACCACTCTCAGAACTAACTCATGAAGACCTACAAGTCAGCAGGGAGGTTGGCAGAGGTCATCTGGCAGTATATCCCGGGTTACATACGGGATATCCCTCCTTCTCATGGGCTGCACCTGGGACCTGCCAGGATCACATCGCTTCCCCGAGGCTGGAGTGACTTTCCCAGATTGGGAGCCAACATTCTCACCTCTTCTCGTCACTTTCACTCAGCCCACCATTCTGGCCAAGGAAGAAAACAAGAGAAAGAAAACCTGAGAGGTCCCATATCCCTTAAATCTATTAGTAAAGCTGGGTGTGGTGGTGCCTATCTGGAATCCCAGCACTCCTGAGATAGAGACAGAGGATTGCAAGTTCTTGAGCAGTCTGGGATACATATAAAGACTTTGTCTAAAAAGGAAGCTGTCTTCTAGTAACCCTGGACCTGGAATTCAGTTGTGGTGACAACATGCTACAAGGTTACATCTAGTGTGATTCCTAAGAAACCTGTAGGGATAGAGAAGAGTGTGGGGCTTTGTCTGCTGGCAGGCCTGGAGTACTTGGCTGCCTGACACAATGAACAAATTCCAGAATTTACTATAAATGTGACCTGTATTTGTATGTAAAATTTTTATAATGAAATATATTTAGTACAAGTGTGTCCAGATGCAATGTACTTCATTCTCCTCTTCCTCATTTTACTCCTCGTTCTTGTTCTTCTGGCCTAGAATTTGTGATATAACTGCCTCCATCTTGCAGGTGCTGGGATTACAGACATGCACCATACTCACCCTTGACATCTTTTAAATGGCATTGTTCTCTTCAGCAACCACACCTTCATAAGCCCATTTTTTTACAGCTTTTTTTTTGACAAATGGAAAGTGTTTCAAATCTTTCTACTGTGCTATTTGCTGCTGATTTTTCACTGTAAATCTGGCAAAAGGAGCCAGCAATACCCCTGCCCCAGCCTCAATGCAGGACTGTCTTGGTGATTTCCCTCATCAAATCTATCATGCTTAAACTCAGCCTCACACAAAGTATCAGGACAGGTACAAAATGTTGATGAGTTGTCTGCCAAAATGTAGCACACATGGCCTTTAGTCCAATTCCCAGTAGTGTCCTTATTGCTATCTGAAACCTAATGAGCACAGTCTTTATTGTCCTCATTCCTATCAGTATTCTGGCTTTTGAGATTACACCCAAATCACCCATTATGCTCCAATTACAGTGTTGGAAGATTTTTCTCACCCATTTCTCTAAATGTTTCCAAATTCCTCTTACAAATCAGTTCCAAGTGCTTCTGGTCCACATGGTCAAGAATAGCCATAGAAATGGACCCAATTCTCAGTGAACTTTCTGAGCTAGTCACTTTTCATTGTTTTGACAAAATACCCAAGAAAATCAACTTAACAGAGGAAATATTTATTTTGGATTATGGCTTTAGAGGACTGAAAAGATCAATTTGCTCCATCACTCTGAGGTTTGTGACAAGGCAGAAAAAATATGTTGGAAGAGCATGGCAGAGGCAATGTTCACCTCATGGCACCCAGGAAGCACAGACAGAGAGGAAAAGTCTGTGGATAAGATATCCTCTTCAATGGCATGCCCCTGGTGACCTACTTCCTTCAACTAGACCCCACATCCTAATAGCCCATTCAGTTTTGTCCTCATCAATGGGTTTCTCCATCAAGAAAATTAGCACCATCATTATCAGCCAACCATGTCTCAGTAGTGCCACCAGGTCAGGACCAAGGCTTCAGCACATGAGCTTTTTGGGGGGGGCAATTCAAATCCAACCGTTATATGGGTTACTGTGAACATTCTACAATGCATTTACAGCCCACACAAAAATCATCTGATGCAGAATGGCAAGTTTGAGAAATGCTGATCTCATGTCAAAATTTCTTATTTGTAGATTCTAAGATGGTGACTAGAGGGAGGAAGCAGAAAGCATGTTTCCTAAAGTAAAATCTTGGAGAGACGCTGGAGATACACCTTGCCAGAAAAACCACCAAGAAGAGGCAAAACTCCAACACCTCCATACCCCAAGCCCGTTGCTAGCATCCCCACTTCATGTTAAATGGAGAAACCAGGAGGGCTCCTGCGCTGCCAGGCACCAGCTCCTATCCTGCTTGGGAGAAGCAGACCACCAGGTAAGCTAAGCGGCACTACCACAGACTACCCTGGACCAGAGCAGCATAGCCCCCTGGACAGACTGAACCCCACCCAGGGAAAAAAAGAGGAAAAAACCAAACTGAATAATAAACAAGCAGCTGAGAAAAAAAAAAGACACATAGCAAAGAAGGTGGGGCGCCCTGAGCTCCAGAGAGTGGGGGAGGGGCAATCCCTCACACAAACTGTAAATAAACAAGCTGGCTGGAGAAGGCAGGAATGGTGCCACCTCCCCCAGCGTGCTTGCAGAAGGGAAGGCTTCCAATGGCGGCTATAGAGTGGCACCCTCCACCAGAGGGTCAGTGGGGGGCACTCTCCACGTGAACTGTAAATAAAAAATTGCTGGGAAAACTGGTTAGCAGTCTGCAAAAAAAACTGACACTAGATCCGTGTATATCATCCTATACCAATATTAACTCAAAATGGATCAAAGATCTTAATATCAGACCCCAAACTCTAACGTTGGTACAGGAAAGAATAGGAAATACTCTGGAATTAATAGGTATAGGCTAGAACTTTCTGAATGGAACCCCAGCAGCACAGCAACTAAGAGATAGCATAGATAAATGGGACTTCATAAAACTAAAAGGCGGCTTCTGCTCAACAAAAGAAAAGTTCTCCAAACTGAAGAGAACACCCACAGAGTGGGAGAAAATATTTGCCAGCTACACATCAGACAAAGGACTGATAACCAGAATATATAGGGAACTCAAAAAACTAAATTCTCCCCAAAGTAATGAACCAATAAGGAAATGGGCATGTGAACTAAACAGAACTTTCTCAAAAGAAGAAATTCAAATGGCCAAAAAACACATGAAAAAATGCTCACCATCTCTAGCAATAAAGGAAATGCAAATTAAAACCACACTAAGATTTCATCACACCCCTGTTAGAATAGCCATCATTAGCAACACCACTAACAACAGGTGTTGGCGAGGATGCGGGGAAAAAGGAACCCTCTTACACTGCTGGTGGGAATGCAAACTAGTGCAACCACTCTGGAAAAAAATTTAGAGGTTCCTTAAAAATCTAAACAAAGATCTACCATATGATCCAGCAATACCACCTTTGGGGATATACCCAAAAGAATGTGACACAGATTACTCCAGAGGCACCTGCACACCCATGTTTATTGCAGCACTATTCACAAAAGCCAAGTTATGGAAACAGCCAAGATGCCCCACTACTGACGAATGGATTAAAAAATGTGATATTTATACACAATGGAATTTTATGCAGCCATGAAGAAGAATGAGATGTTATCATTCGCAAGTAAATGGATGGAACTGGAGAACATAATTCTGAGTGAGGTTAGCCTGGCCCAAAAGACCAAAAATTGTATGTTCTCCCTCATATTCAGATATTAGATCAAGGCCAAACACAACAGGGGGACTGGACTTTGATCACATGATAAAGCGAGAGCACATTAAGGGAGGTGTGAGCATAGCTAAGACACCCAAAAATCTAGATAGCATTTGTTGTCCTCAATGCAGAGAAACTAATGCAGATACTTTAAAGTGACAGAGGCCAATAGGAGAAGGGAACCAGGAACTAGAGAAAAGGTTAGTTCAAGAAGAATTAATTTAGAAGGTAACACACATGCACAGGAAATCAATGCAAGTCGACTCCCTGTATAGCTATCCTTATCTCAACTAGCAAAAACCCTTGGTCCTTCCTATTATTTCTTATACTCTCTCTTCAACAAAATTAGAGATAAGGGCAAAATATTTTCTGCCTATTATCAAGGGGGTAGGGAGGGAGATGGAGGGGTAAGGACAGGGTGGGGGGAAGGGAGGAGAAATGACCCAAACATTCTATGCACATATGAATAAAAGAAAAAAATTGTTTTATTTGTGAATAACACCTTTTTCTGGCTAATGAAGGCACCTCCATGGACTCATTTTCTACTTCTAGGGTGGACAGCCATGTTGTATTCACACATTAATGAGGGAACTACAAGAACTGTTGAGTAGACACTTTGAAAACCTCATAAGGAACTCCTTGGTGGCCAATTCTACCTGGAATCATTTTTCTAGTAATGCTTTCTCCACAATGATAATGTCTGACCCCCCCTTAGTCTGACATATCCCTGTATATGAATATATATTATATGTATGTAAATTTTATTGACATACAATTCCATATCATAAATTTAACTCCTTTGCTCTGTACAATTCAATGCTTGGTATATGTCGACCCTTGAACATCATGGGTTTTAATTTCATGGATCCAGTCACACATGAATATTTTGGCAGGAGATTTTTGATAATTTGATAAAAACTCAGAACATGACCTGCATAATCTAGGAATATTGAAAAAATTAAATTCAGTTGTGTCATGAACACATTAAATACATGTGGATAGTAATCTTTTTATCATTTAGGTCCAAAATATATACCCATCTATTAGAAAAATGTGTAATCAAAACATGAGCAAAGCACATTAAGACTGTGCATGGCTCCATTTGCAATTGAGATGTGTAAACAAAAGTGAAGATGAAGTCTTCCATCACACTTGCACAAAATCCACCATGGCACTTGTGCACTAGTGTAATAATTTTGTTCCACCTTCTGTGGCTGTTGCAGTGAGCTCAAGTGTTGTGACATACTTGTAAAATGCCATGTGACCTCATCATTGCTGCTGTGCAGGTACTTTCATTAGTAAATTGTGTATCACAGTAGAAGTGATCTTATGCAGTACTTAAGTGTTTTTTACCATTGATAATACATATAACATATGTTAATTAAGTGTTTATGTTATCAATGAGTCTTCCAGGCAGAAGCAGACTGTTAGTAGTTAAGTTTGGGGAGTCAAAAAGTTGTGTGCTGATTTTACGACTGTGCACCCTGACCTCCATGTTACTCAAAGGTCAACTGTGTTCACAAACTTGGGCTACTGTTATTACTATATTAATTCCAGCACATTTCCAACATCTCAAAAAGAAACTCACTACAATTTCTCTCATCCCCTTCTCTCTCCAGCAACTGGCTATCACAATCTGATATCTGTCTCTACTATCTGTCTCTGTGGATTTGCCTATTCTGAGCATTTCATATGGATGCAATCATATAATATGTGACTTTTGTGTCTGGCTTCTTTCACTTAGCTTGATGGTTTTAAGGTTTAGCAACCTTGCAGCATGTATCAGAGCCTCGTTCCTGTTTTTATAGCTAAATAATATTCCACTGTATGGAAATATCTTATTTAGCTTATGCATTCATCTACTGATGAGCAGTTTGGATCTTCCCCACTTTCTGGCACTTATGAGTGTTTCTATAAACATTTGTGTGCAAGTTTTTGTACGGACATATTTTAGTTACGCATTTTGGTTTGAGTATGAAATGTCCCCCACAAGCTCATGTATTGAAGCATTGGTCACTAACTCGTGTCTCTATTTTGAAAAGTGATAAGCTCAGATTCCAAGATGGCAGCTAGAGGAAGGAAGCAGAACGTGTGCCTCCTAAAGTAAAATCTTGGAGAGATGCTGGAGATACACTTTTCAGGAAAAACCACCAAGAAGAGGCAAAACTTTGACTCCTCCGCACCACCAGCCTGTGCATAGCATCTCCACTTCATGTTAAATAGAGAAACCAGGAGGGCTTCCATGCCACCACCAGATGGCAGCACCCAGACAGCTTGGGAAGAAGCAGACCACAGGGTGAACTAAGTGGCATGCGGTACTCCCACAGACAACCCTGGGCCAGATCAGTATAGCCCCCTGGACAGACTGACTCCCACCCAGGGAAAAGAGAAAAAAAACCTGAATAATAAGCAATAACAACAACAACAAAAAAACACATAGCAAAGAGGGCAGGGCACCCTGAGCACTGAAGGTGGGGAGGGGAAATCCCTCACAACAAGCTGGCTGGAGAAGGCAGGAGCGGCAGCACACACCCAGCAACCAGGAGCAGGAAAGCTTGTAAAAGTGGCAGTGGGAGGAAAACTCCACAGGAGAGGGGGGAAGACCCACTTCCCACATGAGCTGTAAATAAACAAGCTGGCCGGAGAAGGCAGGAGCAGCAGCACATGCCCAGCAATCAGCAGCAGGAAAGCTTGTCAAAGTGGCAGTGGGAGGAAAACTCCATAGGAGAAGGGGGAAGACCCACTTCCCATGTGAACTGTAAATAAACATGCAGGTCTGAGAAAGCTGGTGCAGTGTCACCTCCCCCAGTATGCCTGGAAAGGGGAAAGCTTCTAGCAGTGATGGTTGTGCCTGGGAGAACTCTAAGTAAACAAAGCCTGAGGGGCTAGGTAAGTGTTAAGCTTACTTCTGAGATCTGCATAAATAAAGCCTCCAGCAACAGCAGGCTGACAGCAGCAGCAGGCGAGCCACAGCCTCAGATAGCCATTCACAGAACTGTCTCCAGACTCTTTTTTTTTCTCTCTTCCTTTGATGAGACAACAACCAAACTACACCTGCATGTTGAAAAACTTACTGAAACTGTTTTGCATTTGAACTTGGGACACTTTGTGGTGTTTTTTTTTCTTTTGTGTTGTTTTGTTTTATTTTGTTTTCCCCTTTGATGAGACAATGACAGAACTACTTCTGAAACACCATCTCCAGGACTGGAAGCTGAGGGACAAACACCAAAATTATTAAGACTGAAACTTTATTGCATTTGAACTTGGAGATTTTTAAAAAATTATTATTATTTTATTTTATTATTTATTTATTTATTATTAATAATTTTAATCCTCTCTCTGTCTCTCTAATGCCTGTCCAGCTTTCTGTTGATTAGTACAATATCTCTCCCTGTTTATATCTTTGAAACTTTTGTTTGTATGTTTGTCTTGTTTTTTTTCTAGTTTTGTTTGTTTATTTGTTTATCCCTTTTTCTTTAACTTCTTTGCTTTCCATCTCACCCCACCCTTCCATTCTAAATATCACCATTGTTATTATTACAAGCTAGAAAATACTTAATTGCACACAGTACAGGGACAATAACAATACCAAGGGCAATGATGGGAAGACAGAAAAAACAGGGAAACCAGTTTCCCCACAGCAAAAAATTAGTACAGGAACCAGAGGGAAAGGAAGAAAACAGATACTCAGATCCAGACTCCAACAAAATGAAGATAAACTATGCCAAAGAACCTAATGAAGTCCACAAGAAAAATCTAAAACAATAAATACTACAGGTAATCCATGAGAATTTTATAGAGATGATAGTGGATATGGTCAACCAAAATGTACAGGAAACACTCAATACATTGCAAGACAAAAAAGTAGATAATTTGAAAAAGCACAAGAAGAAATAAAAGAAACCATAGAACCACTGTATAAGCACCAAGGTGAAATAAAGAACATGATCAATAAAGAGATAAATGAACTCAGGACAAAAATAGACAACATTAAAGAGGAAGGGACTCAGGATATGGAAAACCACAGAAAAAAGAAAGAAACAGAATTGCAAAGCAAAATGGAAGGCCAATCCAGCAGAATAGAACAAACAGAAGACAGAATCTCAGAACTTAAAGATGAAATGGTAATTAAAGAAAAAACCAAAGAACTATTAGATAAACAACTCAAGACCTATGAAAAGAAAATGCAAGAACTCACTGACTCCATCAAAAGACCAAACCTAAGAATCATGGGCATTGAAGAAGGAGAAGAGGTGCAAGCAAAGGGATGCATACTATATTCAACAAGATAATAACAGAAACTTTCCCAAATCTAGAGAAATCTACTCCCATACAGATGCAAGAGGCCTCCAGAACACCAAACAGACCAGACCAAAATAGATCTACCCGACAGCATATTACCATTAAAACAACAAATTCAGAGATGCGAGAAAGAATATTGAAGGCTGTAAGAGAGAAAAAACAAATAACATACAAAGGTAAACCAATCAAAATCACAGCAGACTTCTCAACAGAAGCATTAAAAGCAAAAAGAGCTTGGGGTGAGATCTTCCTGGCACTGAATGAAAATAACTTCAATCCCAGGATATTCTACCCAACAAAAACTATCATTCAAAATAGATGGAGCAATAAAAGTCTTCCATGATAAGCAGAAATTATGTGACCACAAAGCCACCACTAGAAAAGATTCTTCAAGGGATTCTGCACACAGCAAGTGAAACCCAACATAACCACGAAAGGGCAGGCAGCACCAAACTACAGGAAAAGAAAAAACAAGAAAGTAGAGAGTAACCTCAACTTAGGTACACACAATCAAACCTTCAAACAACTAAGAAAACTAAATGACAAGAATCACCACATATATCAGTACTAACACTTAATGTTAATGGACTTAATTCCCCCATCAAAAGGCATCGTTTGACAAACTGGATTAAAAAGGAAGATCCAACAATTTGTTGCTTACAAGAGACCCATCTCACTGACAGAAATAAGCATAGGCTTAGGATGAAAGGCTGGAAGAAGAGTTACCAAGCCAGTGGTCCCTGAAAACAGGCAGGAGTAGCAATACTTACCTCTGACACAGTAGATTTCAAACCTACATTGATCAAACGAGATAAAGAAGGACATTCCATACTAATAAAAGGAGCAATAGACCAAAAGGAAATAACAATTATTAACCTATATGCACCCAATGTCAATCCACCCAATTTCATCAAACATACCCTGAAGGACCTAAAAGCATATATTAAGTCCAACACAGTGGTTGTGGAGACTGTAACACCCCATTATCATCAATAGATAGGTCATCCAAACAAAAAATCAATAAAGAAATCCTAGATCTAAAATCTACAGTAGATCAAATGGAACTACTTGATGTCTACAGAACATTTAATCCAACTTCTACACAATATACATTCTTCTCAGCAGCCCATGGAACCATCTCCAAAATATATCATATCCTAGGGCACAAAGCAAGCCTCAGCGAATATAAGAAAATAGAAATTGTGCCATCCATTCTAAATAACCACAATGCAATAAAACTAGAACTCAACAACAAAAGTAAACAAAAAACATGCAAACAGCTGGAAACTGAATAACTCATTGCTTAATGAACAATGGGTCATTGATGAAATAAAAGAGGAAATTAAAAAGTTCCTGGAAGTCAATGAAAATGAAAACACAACCTACCAGAACATATGGGACACAGCAAAGGCAGTCCTGAGAGGAAAGTTTATAGCCATGAGTGCAAATATTAAAAAGACTGAAAAAGCCCAAATCAATGATCTAATGATACATCTCAAACTCCTAGAAAAACAAGAACAAGCAAAACCCAAAAAAATAGAAGGAGAGAAATAATAAAAATAAGAGCTGAAATCAATGAAATAGAAACAAACAAAAAAAACCATACAAAGAATTAATGAAACAAAAAGTTGGTTCTTTGAAAAAATAAAGAAGATCGACAGACCCTTGGCAAACCTGACTAAAATGAGGAGAGAAAAAACCCAAATTAGTAGAATTAGGAATGCAAAAGGAGAGATAAAACAAACACCATGGAAGTCCAGGAAATCATCAGAGACTACTTTGAGAACCTATATTCAAATATATTTGAAAATCTAAAAGAAATGGACAGATTTCTAGATACATATGATCTTCCAAAACTGAACCAAGAGGAAATTAATCACCTGAATAGACCTATAACACAAAATGAAATTGAAGCAGCAATCAAGAGTCTCCCCAAATAGAAAAGTCCAGGACTGATGGATTCTCTGCTGAATTCTATTAGACTTTTAAAGAAGAACTGACACCTACTCTCCTTAAAGTGTTCCACAAAATAGAAAGGAAAGGAAAACTGCCAAACACCTTTTATGAAGCCAGTATTACACTTATCCCAAAACCAGGCAAAGACACCTCCAAAAAGGAGAACTATAGGCCAATCTCCTTAATGAACACTGATGCAAAAATCCTCAATAAAATAATGGCAAACCGAATTCAACAACACATCAACAAGATCATTCACCACGACCAAGTAGGCTTCATCCCAGGAATGCAGGGGTGGGTCAACATATGAAAATCAATAAATGTAATAAATCACATTAACAGAAGCAAAGACAAAAACCACTTGATCATCTCAATAGATGCAGAAAAAGCCTTTGATAAGATCCAACACCATTTCATGATAAAAGCTCTAAGGAAACTAGAAGTAGAAGGAAAGTACCTCAACATTATAAAAGCTATATATGACAAACTACAGCCAGCATTATACTTAACGGAGAAAAACTGAAACCATTCCCTCTAAAATCAGGAACCAGGAGAATTCCAAGATGGCGGCTAGAGGTAGGAAGCAGAAAGCGACCCTCCTATAGTGAAATCTTGGAGAGACGCTGGAGACACACTTTGCAGGCATAATCACCGAGAAAAGGCATAACTTTGACTCCTCCACATCTCCAGCCGGCGCAGAGAATCTCCACTTCACGTTAAACGGAGAACCGAGGAGGGCCCCCAGGGCCGCCAGTGGCCGGCGCCCATACGGCTTGGGAAGACGCAGACCAGGTGAGCTTTGTGGTACCGCGGTTCCCCCACAGACAAGCCTGGGCCAGAGCAGCATAGCCCCCTGGACAGACTGACCTCCACCCGGGAAAAAAAGAGAAACTGAGTACTAAGCAATAAGAACAGTTAAGACACGCTGGAAAGAGGGTGGGGCGCCCTGAGCGCTGAAGATTGGGGGAAGGGAATCCTTCCCGGGACTGTAAATAAACGAGCCGGGCGGGCCGGAGAGGCTCTAGCGGGAGCGGGGCGCGCCCAGCAACCAGGAGCGGGGACGCTTGTGAGAGGAGGGAAGACCCACTTCCCACGTGAACTGTAAATAAACACGCAGGCCTGACAATGCGGGGCAGTGTCACCTTTCCCAGTGCTTGGAAAGGGGAAAGGCTGTAGCAGAGGCCCCCCGCACAGGAGAACTCTGAGCAAACAAAGCCTGTGGGACCAGGTGAGCGCTAGCTCACCCCAGAGATCTGCATAAATAACGCCACCAGCTACAGGCTGAGAGCAGCAGGCAGGCAAGCCACAGTTGCAGATACCACTGTCAGAACTGTCTCCAGACGCTTTTTTTTCTGTTTCTCCCTACCTTTGATGAGAGAACAACCGAATTACACCTGCAAGCCGAAAAACTTACTGAAACTGTATTGCATTTGACCTGGGGACACTTGGTGGGGCTTTAGTGTGTGTGTGTGTGTGTGTGTGTGTGTGTGTGTGTGTGTGTGTGTAGTTTTGTTCTACTTTATGCATCCCCTTTGATGAGACAACTACAGAACAACATCTGAGGCACCAACTCCAGGACTGGAGATTGAGACGGACACCCAAATTATTAAGACTGAAACTGCATTGCATATAAACTTGGAAGGTTTTTTGGGTTTTTTTTTAATTTTCAATTTTCCATTTTATTTTAATTCATTTTTATATATAGATATTACTTTCATTTACTTATTTTTTATTTTTTTATCTTTGATTTTCAATCCTCTCTCTGTCTCTCTAATGTCTGTTCAGCTTACTGTCGATTAGTACACTAACGCTCCCTGTTTATACCTTTGAAACTCTCTTGTCTGATACCTTGTTCTGCTTTCTCCCTCTTGTCTGTATATTTGTTTTCCCCTTTTCCTTAACTTCTTGCTTTCCATCTCAGCTCACTCTTCCATTCTAAATATTACCATTGTTATTATTACAAACTAGAAAATACTTAATTGCACACAGTACAGGGACAGTAACAACACCAAGGACAATGACGGGAAGACAGAAAAAACAGGGAAACCAGTTTCCCCATAGCAAAAAATTAGTACAGGAACCAGAGGGGAATGAAGAGAACAGAAACTCAGATCCAGACTCCAACAAAATGAAGATAAACTATGCCAAAGGACCCAATGAAGCCCACAAGAATAATTTAAAAGAAGACATATTACAAGTACTCAATGAGAATTTTATAGAGATGATACTGGATAGGGTCAACCAAAATGTACAGGAGACACTCAAGAAATTCCAAGACAATAAAAATAGAGAATTTGAAAAAGCAAAAGAAGAAATAAAGGAAACCATAGAAGCACTGTATAAACACCAAAGTGAAAGAGAGAGCACAATGAATAAACGGATAAATGAACTCAGGACAAAAATAGACAACATTAAAGAAGAAAACTGCCAGGATATGGAAAACCTCAGAAAAAAGAACGAAACAGAACTGCAAAACAAAACAGAAGGTCAATCCAGCAGAATAGAACAAACAGAAGACAGAATCTCAGAACTCGAAGATGAAATGGTAATTAAAGGAAAAACTGAAGAACTATTAATTAAACAACTCAAGACCTGTGAAAAGAAAATGCAAGAACTCACTGACTCCATCAAAAGACCAAACTTGAGAATCATGGGCATCGAAGAAGGAGAAGAGGTGCAAGCGAAGGGAATGCGTAATATATTCAACAAAATAATAACGGAAAATTTCCCAAATCTAGAGAAAGATATTCCCATACACATGCAAGAGGCCTCCAGGACACCAAACAGACCAGATCAAAATAGAACTACTCCACGACATATCATCATTAAAACAACAAGTTCAGAAACTAAGGAAAGAATATTGAAGGCTGTAAGAAAGAAAAAACAAGTAACATACAAAGGTAAACCCATCAAAATCACAGCAGACTTCTCAACAGAAACATTAAAAGCAAGAAGAGCGTGGGGTGTGATCTTCCGGGCACTGAATGAAAATAACTTCAACCCCAGGATACTCTACCCAGCAAAGCTATCATTCAAAATAGATGGAGCAATAAAAGTCTTCCATGATAAGCAGAAACTAAAACAATATGTGACCACAAAGCCACCATTACAAAAGATTCTGCAAGGGATCCTGCACATAGAAAGTGACACCCAACTTAACCATGAAAAGGCAGGCAGCACCAAACCACAGGATAAGAAAAAGCAAGACAGTAGAGAGTAACATCAAGTTAGGTACACACAATCAAACCTTCAAACAACTAAGATAACTAAATGGCAGGAATCACCACATACCTATCAGTACTAACACTTAATGTTAATGGACTTAATTCACCCATCAAAAGACACCGTTTGACAAAATGGATTAAAAAAGAAGATCCAACAATTTGTTGCTTACAGGAGACTCATCTCACCGACAGAAATAAGCATATGCTTAGGATGAAAGCCTGGAAGAAGATTTACCAAGCCAATGGCCCCCGAAAACAAGTAGGAGTAGCAATACTTATCTCTGACAAAGTAGACTTCAAACCTACATTGATCAAATGAGATAAAGAAGGACATTCCATACTAATAAAAGGGGAAATAGACCAAAAGGAAATAATAATCATCAATCTGTACGCACCCAATATCAACGCACCCAATTTCATCAAACATACCCTGAAAGACCTAAAAGCATATATAAACGCCAACACAGTGGTTGTGGGAGACTTTAACACTCCATTATCACAATAGATAGGTCATCCAAACAAAAACTCAATAAAGAAATCCAAGATCTAAAATATGCAATAGATCAAGTGGACCTATGTCTACAAAACATTTCATCCAACCTCTACACAATATACATTCTTCTCAGCAGCCCATGGAACCTTCTCCAAAATAGATAATATCCTAGGGCACAAAGCAAGCCTCAGCAAATATAAGAAAATAGAAATAATACCATGCATACTATCTGACCACAATGCAGTAAAAGTAGAACTCAACAACAAAAGCAAAGACAAAAAACATGCAAACAGCTGGAAACTAAAAAAAATAACTCATTACTTAATGAAGAATGGATCATCGATGCAATAAAAGAGGAAATTAAAAAGTTCCTAGAAGTCAATGAAAACGAAAACACAACCTACCGGAACCTATGGGACACAGCTAAGGCAGTCTTGAGAGGAAAGTTTATAGCCATGAGTGCATATATTAAAAAGATTGAAAGATCCCAAATCAATGACCTAATGATACATCTCAAACTCCTAGAAAAACAAGAACAAGCAAATCCCAAAACAAATAGAAGGAGAGAAATAATAAAAATAAGAGCTGAAATCAACGAAATAGAAACCAAAAAAACCATACAAAGAATTAATGAAAGAAAAAGTTGGTTCTTTGAAAAAATAAACAAGATCGATAGACCCCTGGCAAACCTGACTAAAATGAGGAGAGAAAAAACCCAAATTAGTAGAATTAGGAATGCAAAAGGGGAGATAACAACAAACACCATGGAAGTCCAGGAAATCATCAGAGACTACTTTGAGAACCTATATTCAAATATATTTGAAAATCTAAAAGAAATGGACAGATTTCTAGATACATATGATCATCCAAAACTGAACCAAGAGGAAATTAATCACCTGAATAGACCTATAACACAAAATGAAATTGAAGCAGCAATCAAGAGTCTCCCCAAAAAGAAAAGTCCAGGACCTGATGGATTCTCTGCTGAATTCTATCAGACCTTTAAAGAAGAACTGATACCAACCCTCCTTAAACTGTTCCATGAAATAGAAAGGGAAGGAAAACTGCCAAACACATTTTATGAAGCCAGTATTACACTTATCCCAAAACCAGGCAAAGACACCTCCAAAAAGGAGAACTATAGGCCAATCTCCTTAATGAACATTGATGCAAAAATCCTCAACAAAATAATGGCAAATCGAATTCAGCAACACATCAAAAAGATTATTCACCACGACCAGGTAGGTTTCATCCCAGGGATGCAGGGGTGGTTCAACATACGAAAATCAATAAACGTAATAAACCACATTAACAGAAGCAAAGACAAAAACCACTTGATCATCTCAATAGATGCAGAAAAAGCCTTTGATAAGATCCAACATCATTTCATGATAAAAGCTCTAAGAAAACTAGGAATAGAAGGAAAGTTCCTCAACATTATAAAAGCTATATATGACAAACCTACAGCCAGCATTATACTTAACGGAGAAAAATTAAAACCATTCCCTCTAAAATCAGGAACCAGACAAGGATGCCCACTATCTCCACTCCTATTCAACATAGTACTGGAATTCCTAGCCAAAGCAATTAGGCAAGAAGAAGGAATAAAAGGAATACAAATAGGTAAAGAAACTGTCAAAATATCTCTATTTGCAGACGACATGATCCTATACCTTAAAGACCCAAAAAACTCTACTCAGAAGCTTCTAGACATCATCAATAGCTATAGCAAGGTAGCAGGATATAAAATCAACATAGAAAAATCATTAGCATTTCTATACACTAACAATGAGCAAACGGAAATAGAATGTATGAAAACAATTCCATTTACAATAGCCTCAAACAAAATCAAATACCTAGGTGTAAACCTAACAAAAGATGTGAAAGACCTCTACAAGGAAAACTATACACTTCTGAAGAAAGAGATTGAGGAAGACTATAGAAAGTGGAGAGATCTCCCCTGCTCATGGATTGGTAGAATCAACATAGTAAAAATGTCGATACTCCCCAAAGTAATCTACATGTTTAATGCAATTCCCATCAAAATTCCAATGACATTCACTAAAGAGATTGAAAAATCTACTGTTAAATTTATATGGAAACACAAGAGGCCACGAATAGCCAAGGCAATACTCAGTCAAAAGAACAATGCAGGAGGTATCACAATACCTGACTTCAAACTATATTACAAAGCAATAACAATAAAAACAGCATGGTACTGGCACAAAAACAGACATGAAGACCAGTGGAACAGAATAGATTATCCAGATATGAAGCCACACAACTATGAGCAACTTATCTTTGACAAAGGTGCTAAAAATATACAATGGAGAAAAGACAGCCTCTTCAACAAAAACTGCTGGGCAAACTGGTTAGTAGTCTGCAAAAAACTGAAACTAGATCCATGTATATCACCCTATACCAAGATTAACTCAAAATGGATCGAGGATCTTAATATCAGACCCCAAACTCTTAAGTTGATACAAGAAAGAGTAGGAAATACTCTGGAGTTAGTAGGTATAGGTAAGAACTTTCTCAATGAAACCCCAGCAGCACAGCAACTAAGAGATAGCATAGATAAATGGGACCTCATAAAACTAAAAAGCTTCTGTTCATAAAAAGAAATGGTCTCTAAACTGAAGAGAACACCCACAGAGTGGGAGAAAATATTTGCCAATTATACATCAGACAAAGGAGTGATAACCAGAATATACAGGGAACTTAAAAAACTAAATTCTCCCAAAACTAATGAACCAATAAAGAAATGGGTATGTGAACTAAACAGAACTTTCTCAAAAGAAGAAATTCAATAGGCCAAAAAACACATGAAAAATGCTCACCATCTCTAGCAATAAAGGAAATGCAAATTAAAACCACACTAAGATTCCTGTTACCCCTGTATTCCTGTTAGAATAGCCATCATCAGCAACACCACTAACAACAGGTGTTAGTGTGGATGGGGGGAAAAAGGAACCCTCTTACACTGCTTGTGGGAATGTAAACTAGTACAACCACTCTGGAAAAAAATTTGGAAGCTACTTAAAAAGCTAAACATTGATCTACCATGTGATCCAGCAATACCACTCTTGAGGATATACCCAAAAGACTATGCCACAGGTTACTCCAGAGGCACCTGCACACCCACGTTTATTGCAGTACTATTCACAGTAGCCAAGTTATGGAAACAACCAAGATGCTCCACTACTGACAAATGGATTAAGAAAATGTGGTATTTATACACAATGGAATTTTATGCAGCCATGAAGAAAAATGAAATGTTATTATTCGCAGGTAAATTTATGGAACTGGAGAACATAATTCTGAGTGAGGTTAGCCTGGCCCAAAAGAACAAAAATTGTATGTTCTCCCCCATATGCAGACATTAAATCAAGGGCAAACACAACAAAGGGACTGGACTTTGATCACATGATAAAGCGAGAGCACACTAAGGAGGTATGAGAATAGGTAAGACACGTAAAAAACTAGATAGCATTTGTTGCCCTCAGCACAGAGAAACTAAAGCAGATACTTTAAAGCAACTGAGGCCAACTAGAGAAAAAGTTAGATGAAGAAGAATTAACCTAGAAGGTAACACACATGCACAGGAAATCAATGCGAGTTAACTCCCTGTATAGCTATCCTTATCTCAACTAGCAAAAACCCTTGGTCCTTCCTATTATTGCTTATACTCTCTCTTCAACAAAATTAGAGATAAGGGCAGAAAAGTTTCTGCCAGGTATTGAGGGGGTAGGGGGGAGAGGGAGGGGGCGGAGTGGGTGGTAAAGGAGGGGATGGGGGCAGGGGGGAGAAATGACCCAAACATTGTATGCATATATGAATAATAAAAATAAAAAATAAGAAGAATAAAAAAATTTCTGACACTTAAAAAAAAAGAAAAGTGATGAAAACTCTAGGAAGTGGGGCCTATCTGGAGGAAGTAGGTCATTGGGTTCTTGTCCTTGGGGGTCTATATTTTGCCTGGATCACTTATTCTCTTGCTCTCTCTCTCTGCTTCCTGGCTGCCATGAGGTAAGCTACTTTGCTCCCCCACATGGTCTTGCTGCCATGGTGTTCTTCCTCACCACAGGGTCACAGCAATGAGCCAGCCAAGCATGGACTGAAACCTCTGAAACTGTGAGCCAAAAAAAAATCCTTCCTAGGTTGTTTTTGTCAGGTATTTGGTTCAGTGACAAAAGGTCTGACTAACATGGTATGTACTGAGCAAAGGAGTTATGGCTCCTATAATAACACAATGTTTCACATTTTGAATATGTACAAGGTTATTTCTTTTTCTTTTTCTTTTCTTTTGCTGGCACTGGGGTTTGAACTCAGGGCCTTGTGTTTGCCAGGCAGGCACTCTAGCACTTGAACCACACCCCAAGTCCTATCTTTGTGGTTTTTTGAGACAGAATATTGCTATGCAATCCTGACTGATTGTGAATTTGTGATCCTACTGCCTTGGCTTCCTGAACACTGGGATTACAAGCATGCAGGAACACGTTCAGTCAAGACTGTTTTGCAGTGGCAGCATCATCTTACATTCATCTACCAGCAATGTGTGAGGGTTCCAATTCTTCTACATCCCCACCAACATTTATTTTCTTGTTTAAAAGAGATTATACCCACCCTAGTAGATATGAACGGGTGTCTCCTTTACCTGTTCTTGAGGCTGTGTGTTCTTGAGGCTGAGAATGTTGAGCATCTTCCTTCTGGCACAGAGAGCTTTGGCCACGTTTTATGGGATTGTAAGGATCAACTCTCCTGTTCTTTGCTGGGGAGTTTTTCACAGCCTAGCACTCCTACCCTGCCTGACCCTGGCCTCCCTAACATCAGAAATGCATCAGCTGAGCTGGGACTGCACATGTCCTGTCCCTCCTGAGACCCTGGGCTTTGTGGCCCTGGGCCACCTGCAGCTCTGGGGACGTCCCTATCTCCTGCTGTTGCCAGGTGAAGCACCAGGTGTTGGGCTCTGCCTCTTGTGTCCTCCTAGGACCTCTTTCCGACAAAGTGACTTGGGGACCTTGAGCACAGCTGCTCTTTGGCTTGCAGCCTCCTCAGGATGCTGTCAGGACCACTGACTCCTTCTCTGAAGCCTGCAGATGATGCTTAGAGCAGTGACTCTAGCTGTAGAAGGGCACTAAGTTACAAATGAAAGAAGTAAAACTTTTAATGATCCTGGGATTTACTGACCACCCAGTGCCAGCTCAGGAACTCTGTTCTCCCCATGGTCTGCAAGCCTGGAATTCCCAGTGTGGCCCTAGCACCAGGTCTTAGGTGGATGGGAAAACCCCAGATAAAAGCCCTTGTCACTGCCCAGCATGGTCCCACATAGGGGCTGTAATGTCCCTGGTTGTCTAGCCCCATGGCAAGCATGTGGCTGTGTGCCCTGCTTCCCACTCTCCTGAACTCTGTCTCCAGGGCCACCATTTCTAGACAAACATGATGGCAGTTGCCATGGACGAGTCCCCACTTTAATTGTCCAGGGGATGTGGTAGTGGGAGCCAGCTTCTCCATCTTCCAATTCTATAATGTTACCTTATTGGATTTCACAGCTTCACCAGCTGGGCTGGCCCATTCAAGATAAGTGTTGTGTGGGATGGATGTGATGAATGCTCACAGGGCCTTCAAGTGGGTTTCCTGAAGCCTCAGGTAGTGGCTGATTCTTAGAATCCTAGCTGGATGTCTAGGGTCATATTGTCTTTCTGAATCCCGTGGGTCTGCTGATTTCTCAGCATCTCTCTCAGTTTTTTTTTTTTTCTTTCTTGTCTGCACCGGACCCTGAAATGCCGGATGGTCATGTGATATGACCTCTACTGGATCTCTACTGGATGGATTCCATGGGTCAGACAGAAATTCTCTCTCTTGTTTACCCTTGGCGCTTAGAACGGGGCCTAGGTATATTTGTTTTTTTTCAGTCAATAAACGTGGAATGAATGAATCTTTTCCTGAGTCATCAGCCCCTGAGGTTCTTCTCTTCCTGTATTCCCTTCTTTCCCATTGACACGATCTGCATTGTCTTTCCCAACCTTTGTTTGCAGACAGGAGTTCCCAAGACAGTCCCTTTGACTATTCTTTAAAAAATGTTTATGTTTAGTTTTATTAAAAATTGCCAAAGTGGCTGGGTGTGGTAGAACATAACTTATCCCAGCACTTGGGAGGCTGAGGCAAGAGGGTCATGAGTTTCAGGTTAACCTGAGCTACTTAGTGAGAAACAGTCTGAAAATACTAAAAAAGTGTTTTCCAAAATAACTGTAACCATTTTGTATTCCCACCAGAGACTTGCAGTTCCATACTCTCACCATCTGTTGATACTGCCATGTTATTTATTTATTTAGCGGTACTGAGAATTGAACCTAGGAGCTTATACATGCTATGCAGACACTGTTATGCTTGTGCTACTCCCCAAGCCTGGTATGTTAAATTTTAATTTAGTGAACAATAATTATATATTTGTTGGGGGTACCATGTGATATTTTTATAATATATAGTGTATGTATTATAAAATGACTAAATCAAAGTAATCAATATTTCCATCACTTCACATACTTGCCCATTTTTAGTCATGAAAGCATTTATAACCTACTCTGTTATGAACTTTGAAATATATATCAATTACTATTAATTGTCAAAACCGTGCTTTGCAATAGATCTGGAAATATCTCCCTCATGTTTATCTGAAACTTTTTCCCTTTGACTAATATCTCCATATACCTTCTATCCCCTTCTGAATTTTGCTGCTATCATATGAGAGAAATGCTATCATTCCTCTTATCTATATACTTACATACCTAGAAGTCGCTGACTGTATTCATTCCTTCTTCATCTGCTCCCATCTTAAGTGATGAACATGGTATCTCTTTCCCTCAGTGTTTCCATGTGGGGCTACTGGGTGGCTCAGGGTTTCGTCTTTGCCATCAAGGAAATCAACAGGTATATCCACCTGTTTCCCAACCTGACACTGGGCTTCTCCATCTGCAACTCTGGGGACTCAGTGCATGGAACCCTCCATGAGATGATGGGCTTTATCATGGGGCAGGAGGAGCCCATCTCAAACTATAGGTGTGGGTCTGGCCCACCCCCCAGGCTGCCCTGGTGGGGGACACATGGTCAGCCCTGTCTGTCTCCATGGCTAGGCTTCTTGGGATCTACAAGTTTCCACAGGTGAGTCCTTGTTCTTTCCCATACAATAATGCTGGTAATGAGGTTGATGCTGATGGGGACAATATTGAGCAGCTCCACTGTGAGGCCAGGTTCCTTGTTTAAACTCTCCATGCCTGACATAACTGTCCTCACCATCTCTTGTTTTGAAAGAACTGTCATCCCACTGCATTGAGAGAATATTGACCTTTAGATAACAATCACTGAGGGGTCCAAGCTCATCCACTGGAAGGGGGGAGTGGGGTTGCAGTTAGGATTTGAATCCAGGCATTTGCATTCATACCATCAGCTTCACCTCCACCCCACAGGTGTTTCCTGAATCCAGGCTCTCAGTGTCATTCCCACAATGGCCATCATACTCAACTGTCACCTTTTCTTTTCAACTCATATACATATATACATGTAGAGGGGTGTATATGTGTGTGTGTGTGGTATTGGGGATTGAACTCAGGACACTGCAAATGTAGGCAAGTGCTCTACCACTTGAGCTATCTCCCAGTTCTTTTGCTTTTTGTGTGTTTTTAAGATAGGGTCTCATGCTTTTGCCCAGATGGCCAAGGATTGTGATCTTCCCACCTCAGAATCTCATGTAGATGGGATTATAGACATATTCAGTCATGCCTAGCACATCTCATATTTTTAACAAGTGAACTGAGATTTCATTTGCATAGAACACAACTCACCCATTTAAGGAAAATACTTCAGTGGTGTTTAGCATGATTTAAGTTCTGCAAATACTGTCACAATCAATTTGAGAATATTTCCCCCACCTTGTAAAGAAATTCCAATCCCATTGGTCACCACATCCCATCACTCCCTCCCCTAAATCAACCACTAACCTACTTTGTTTTTGCTTTGGATTTGACTTTTATGGACATATCTAAGAATAGGATTACATAATAGTCTTATGGACTATTCTTTGTTCATTGAGCAATATTATTCTTTCATTGAGCAAGTCTTTAGGTTCATCCATGCTTCACTTCTTTTTATCGACAATATTCCATTGTATACATACATCACATTTTGTTTGTCCCATTCATCAGTTCATTGGTCTTTGAGCATTCCTCTTTTTGGCTCTCAGGGATGCTGTTTCTGTAAACATTTATGCGTGCTTTTGTATGTTTATAGAGTTTCAATGCTTTTGGGTACATGGGTAGAAATTCTGGGACAAATGGCAATTTCATATAACCAATTCATGAATTGTCAAAATGCTTTCCAAAGGCACTTTGTTAGCTCTTCATCACTGTGATAAGATTCTCAGAGAAACAACTTAAAGGAGAAAAGATTTATTTTGGCTCATGTTTTCAGAGGTCCACTCCAAGCTAATGACTGTGATGTTTCTGGGCACATAGTGAAGTAGAGCATAAATACTGTGGGGTGTGGTAGACAGAGCTGCTTACCTCATGGTGACCAAGAAGCAGAGAGAGGAAGGGTCAGGGGACAAGATACATTTTTTCAAATCATGGGCCCAGTGATGTATATCCTCTAACTAGGTTCTGCCTCCTACTCTCCACCACCATCTCCCAATAATGATACCATATTATGAATTCATGAAGGCATTAATCCATTGATTAGTTCAGATCCCTCAGGATGACCTCCAAAGGCCATCAGTTGTCATTTAAGCCCCTATCTCTTGAGCCTTCAGGGAATATCTCAGATTCAACCCCTAACAGATCTTTTTTTTTTTTTTGGTGGGTCTGGGGTTTGAACTCTGGGCTTCATGCTTGCAAAGCAGACCCTCTACCACTTGAGCCACACCTCCATTCCAGATCATTTTCCATATTACAGGGTTTCTATATAAAATACTGGATCCTCACTTAAATTTAGGTTTCAGAGAAACAGTGAAAAAATTTAGCATAAATTTGTCCCAATATTTGTATTAAAATACTATTGTTAAAGAGTAACAAGTGTGTTTCTTGGAATAAATTTTCCTAAAAAGTATTTATTGCTTATCTAAATTCCAAATGTAACTGTATATCTTGTATTTTGATTTGCAAAATCTGGCAACCCTACCTGTGTGAAATGAAGTCTGAGCTTTTACATTAAGAATATAACCATTATAGCCAGTTTAATTACTACCCTCTGATGGTAGGAGAAGATTTTGCACTCAGATAAGGAAGTTCAAGACTCATCCATTCTAGATATCCAGATACTGAAAAATTGCATTCTGCACCTCATCCATGGGCCCAAAGCAAATGCAGACACAGAACTCTGCTGGCCACATCACACAGGGCTCTTTCTCCTCTGGGACATGGCATAGCCTCTTCCATAACAGAGCAGCAAACAAGTGAAAACTGACACATCAGAATCCTTGGCATATGTGGTACCACAAGGATCATAAAATGGCAAGGTGACAAGGGCTCATCTCAAATGATTGTCATCACCAATGAAGAATAACCTACCAGGCTTGTGCAAACCAGAATCAGACTCAGCCTGGCTGAGAAGCAGAAATAGAAAACAATATAAGGTGGGAAAGGTGGGAGGCTGAGTTGATCAGGTAAGTTTCAGGCTTATTCAGGAGGCACAGGTGCTTTGTCTGCACTGAGCCAGTGAGGGGCATACAGCATCTCAGTGAACTCCAGAACTCTCAAAGCATCTTGTCCAAGAACTCTCATGAAAACTCTCCTATGACAAGAAATGCTCACATGGCAAAGATTCAACTAGGTGGTAAATGAGGTAATCAGAGGATGGCGATGCTGATTCAAGCATTGGTATTTAAAAAAGAATGTGATCCAGGACTTTGCTACTCAAAAGTGTAGATGGAGAATTGTCATCAGCTGGGAGGTGGTTTGAGGTGCAGATTCTGGGGCTTCCTTCCCAAACAGCCTCAAACCTTCACAAAGCTCCTGTTAGCCTTGGAGACCCTTTGGACTGGGCCATCTGACAACAGTCTCAACAGTCTCTCATGGTCCTCAAGAAATGATCTCTCTCTCTGTCTCATTTTTGGTGGGACTGGGGCTTGAACTCAGGGCTCCACACTTGCAAAGCAGGCACTCTATTACTTGAGCCATGCCACCAGTTCAAGAAATGGCTTGATTATAGCTCTGCCCCAACTCAGGTGACCAGAGGTCATTTTTGTAGGAACACAGATATGCTTGGGATGCAGAACTTCAAGCAAAAATACTGGGAACACATTTATGCAACCTGGGCAGATTGGCTAACCTTTCTGTGTTCTATTTCTGCTTGAGTTCCTTTGTTGAAACCTGATGATCAGACTGTGCTGAGTCCTGGTTTTTACCCTTCTTAATTGCCTGGCCCTTCCTTAACAGATCAGTTACTCATCCACACTGCCAAGCCTCAGCGACAAGACTCAGTTTCCATCCTTCCTTCAGACCATGGTCAGTGACCTCACAACCTCCCATACAGTAACTGAGCTAGTGCTCTACTTTGGATAGTCCTGGGTGGGCATCCTGGCCCAGAATGATGACTTTGGACAGCAGGTCAGCTCACTGGTCAACCAGGAACTGAGCCAGGCTGGTGTCTGTATTGAGTTCAACTCCAAATCCCTTCTCAGGAATCCCAGAGAAGATAGAAGCTATTGTTCAGAAGATGCAGAGTTGCATCGCCACAGTCGTTCTGGTATTTCTGAGTAACTTAAATTTCCAGCTCATCCTGCAGGACTTGCTGGGCCTCCATGTCATGGGCCAGATCTGGGTCAGCAAGGATGTACTGCATATGGTGATTGCCCTGATGGTGCTAGGCATCTCCCAGATTCTGTGGGGCTCATTTGGACTTCAGCATCGCATCAACCAGGCAACAGGGTTCCCTGGGTTCCTTGCTCACCTGCACCCCAGTCGGACCCCAGAAGACATGTTTATAAAGGGGTTTTGGGAGGCCAACTTCAGGTGCACCTGGTCCAGTAGGAACATCACAGTGGTAGAAAGTATCTGGCTCTGCACAGGGAATGAGGGTCTGACAGGCCATGAGTATCCTTTCCAGGAAGTGAGTGAAGTTGATGTTGCCTACCCAGCTGCCTACATAATCACCCATAACCTGCATAATTTGATGGCCTGTGAGCACAGAGGTGGGATGTGTGCAGACCCTCAGCACTTCCAGCCCTGGCAGGTGAGAGAGAAACATATGACATGGGTGATTCAGGGAAAGATAGACAAGAGGACACTTATTCTGGCTAAGATACAGGGCTGGAGTCAAGACTGGGTCCTTCAGTAAGAATGCCTTCTCTTTGCAGTCAGCATATCTCTTAGCAGGAACATTTAATAAGGAGTCCAGAGTCCATGTTTGCTGTCTGTCCAGAAAAGTCTTGTTTTATTGGGATTGTTCAATTTGGAAATACAGGCTGCTTAATGTAAGTCAAGTGTCAGATAAACAGGAAATAGATGTTTTTAGTGTGTGTCCCAAATTTAGGTTTTGATAATGAATAGTCTTAATAGACATGTGCTGGAGATTTGAGTTTCAGATAAATATAAAATGCATTTTAGTATTAGTGTATTCTAAATATTGCATAGGATATGCTAAAAAGAGTCATTTTCTTTTTTCTCTCCTTTGAGACAGGGTCTCAGTATGTAGTCCAGGCTGGCCTCGAACTCATGATCCTCAGGCTTCTGGCTTCTGAGTGCTAGGATTATAGATGTGAGCCACTAAGCCTGGCAAACAGTCATTCCTTTATCAGAAATTCAAATTTAACTGAGACTCCTGCATATTTTTTGGCAATTCTACATCCATGTATGAATATCAGTAACCTCATCACAAAATCGAATGAAACAATAGGCATTTCCTAAGGCTATTGGCACATAATGGTATCTGTACATTTAAAGACCTTGGGTGCTGGTGGAGTGGCTCAAGTGGTACAGCGCCTACCTAGCAAGCATGAGGCCCTGATTTCAAACCCAAGTACCACAAAAAAATACCTTGGGGATGGAAGTTATCCCTAGTAGACCTACTGGCTCTCTATTCCCTCCCTGAGTGAAGCTGGGCTGCCTTAGTAGCTGCTGCTGTCTGGGGAGCCATCTGGCAGAACTTGTTAAGCTTGAGTCTTTGTTTCTGAGGTGCTTCATTTGCAAAGGAGAGACAATGTTAATTCTACTTAATTGGATCTCTATGAGGATTAATGAAGCCAAGTACATTAAGCACTTGGAACACAGCCTGGCATGTAGTACATCCTGAATTAATTACATTCTCTTACTATAATTCAGGCCATCCACAGAATCCAACTGAAGGAATAATTCTGATTCTCTGTATACCTAGGTACCATGACCTTCAGCACGGATGGATGATCCTAGGGTATGATCATGAACTTGTGAGCAGAAGCAACACCAACAGGTGCCTGCCCACAATGCTCTTCAGGGGAAATCAATTCCCCAAATCTCCTCCAAGAAGGAGCTGGTGAGAAAGTGATTTCCTCAGTCCCATCTAACTGGCCACTTTGTTTGCATGTAGGGTTGTCAGATATATGGTCATGAATTAACTAAGACTTCCCATACTTGGGCCTCCCCATGTCTATATTGGAAGTGCCTTCTGCTCTTGTTTGTGTCCAGCTGTGCTCCTGGTCAGTTTTCTTCTGCAGACCCTAGAAGCCCTCTTGTCCATCTCTACTTCAGTACTATGATCACACACGTCATGCAAACTTACTTTAAAAAATAATGTATCTTGCAGTCTTTCCCCACCCTTGCTAATCACATAGATATGCTTCCTCACCCCTTCTGCCAAATGTTTAAATATATATAATGCTCAATCAGTGGGATCTCCCATTGAATGTACCAAGTGGTGATGCTCCTTTGGCCTTCACAGCCACCCTGAGAGGAAGGATCACAGGTAGGATTAATTTCTGACCATTTCTAAAGAACCCTGAAGTTGGTGGGCACACTGACCTTGGTAAAGCCAGGCTAGTGGCCCATTATGAGCAGCACAAGTGTCTGTAAGTTTCTGGATTTTAGCTGTCATCCTCTATCACAATCATCACTTTCTGATGGGAGGTAAAACAGGAAGGCAGCAAGAGCACCTTCTCCAGCCTACTCTAAAGTACGTTGACAATTGAGGCCCAGAGTGAAAGTAAAGATATATATATATATATATATATATATATATATATATATATATATATAAAACTGTGCCACACACACACACACACACACACACACACACACACGCACACACACATATAAAACGGTGCCTGGGATGGACAATGATGATTATTGGCTTTTTGGTATAGAGAGATATTAAAAAAATGCATTAGGTTAGGTATGGTAGTATTCACCAGCACTCTGAAGGCTGAGGCAGGATGACTGTGAGTTTGTGGGTGACATAGAAAGACCTTTAGATAGAAAGACCTTATCTAAAAAAAAGTATGAATATAGCCATGTCAGTTTTTGTGTTGTGAAGATGAGAGTAGATGAGATGGGGAGTTAGTGAAGGAACTGGAAGGTCAGTAACATATTTGTGAGAACCTATCTGAGCTCCAGACTGGAAGATGAAAATAAGCTGATGCAGGAAGAGAGTGATAGAGGTCCAGATGGCAACAGCAGCACATGTCAAGGCTCTAGCATAGAAACAAGCAAGAAGAGTCACCTATCTGAGACAGAGAAAGAGCCACTCAGTTAAATGATTGGGAGATATAGTTTAGGCAGGTCCAGTCTGTAGAAGTCTTGCTGAGGTTTGGATTCTACTCCAAGTGCTGTGGAAAGGCCAAGGATGGGTGTGAACAGCCAATGAGTCCCTGGAGTCAGGGCCACATTGTGACATTTTTAGCTTTCTTTCTCCAATGAAAAAAATATTAATGTTTAACTTTATGTGTGCCTTGTTACAAAGATAAATTTAATCTGGATTATTGTATATTCATCATTACTTTATTAAAATTTTCTCCTGATTTTATAAGAAGTTAAATTTAGAACATGTTAGCCTCTGCAAATATCACAGACTGCTTGTGCCTCCTTATCCTAATGGATAAGTTGGCCCTGCCTGGAGCTGCCTCTGTTCATTGCAGTAGCCAATAGCCTGTGGCCATTGTCCACAATGTTACCTTTCCTCCCCAGCGTCTTCATCACCTCAGGAAGGTGCACTTCAAGACTCCTGATGGGAGTGAGATTATGTTTGATGCCAATGGAGATTTAGTTATAAAATTTGACATCTTCCAAGGGAAGAAGACCCTGGAGAGCCTATTCCATTTGGTCCACATAGGCACGATTGACCCTCAAGCCTCTTCTGGGAACAGAATGCCCATCCATTTGAAGGAGGATGTCCAGGTGAGTTGCTTGGATGCACAGGTGACCCCTGTACTTGTGTATTAGGGTCAGAGGGAAACACAGAGCCACAGAGGTTGTATTAGAATCTGCATCAGGAGTTTTTTCTTAGAGTATTTTTCACTGTGTCTGTATTCAGGATCTTCTCTGTGAAAAGGCAAAGCATTTACCTATGAAGGTAGAAATACGCTTCTCCAAACACATTTTCATGGAGCATCTGGGAGGTGGGATGAACAAGTGTTCTTATTTTATTAACAAACTCAGTTGCTATCTTGGGGCAGGTGTGTATGGGTGTCAACTCTGGCCACCATCATGGACGTGTCCACTCCCTCCTGTGACCTTGCCTAATTTTGTTCTTGGTGGCATCCCCTTTCAATATTGGCCTTAAGGTTTCCAAGTCAGTCAGGCTTCCATTTTTGGATTCTTGAAACCCAGAGGACACAGGCAAAGGGTTCAGAGGATTTTATTGAAGTTTCTCTCAGCAGGCTTGAGCTGGGGAGGGTCTTCTTTTCACTTCTGAGGTAAGGAGAAAACCTTGCATCTCACATATCTGTCTAAGGTGTGAATAAACTAAAACCAATTAAGTTGCAAACTTTTAACAAAAAATTTAAATTGCAAAATTTAAATGGATGAATTGTATGATAGGTGAATTATATTTCAATAAATCTAGTACTAAAAAAGAATTATCAATCAATTACAAAATGTGGACTTTATTATATCCTGATTTTAAAAAGATCAAACTATTCAAAGAGATATTACAGATTGAAACACCAAATCATGCATGATATAAGGGAGTTATTATTGGGTTTTTGTTTTAATAATAGGATTATGGCTATGTTAGAAAATGGTCTTTATCTTCTGGAATTACATAAAGTACATGAAATGGTACAGAGTTTGGGATTTGTTTTCAAATGATACAAAATGGCAGAATAGCTTGAGAGAACTAGCCATGAGTCCATGGGGACATGGAAGCTCATTTTCCTCTGCTGTCTGATTTGTATATGTTTAAATTCTCCTTAATAAAACGTTTTCTGAAAACTTCATAAAATATGCAAACAAGAACAGGGAATGGTGGATCCACTCTGTACAGAAACATGGTGGGACCAATGCAGGGGAGACATAATCATGCAGTGTGAAAAGTGTGTGAAAAACTCCTCACTGCAAGTACCTGGCTGAGCTTCAGAGCACAGTGACAGGCCCACATTTCATGTGGGAAGGAGGCCTCATCTCAGTCACATGGACACCTCACCTTGGGGAGCTGCAAGAACAGGTCTACATGAAAAGGCAATCCAAGACTCTGTTTCCAATTTAGCTGAAAAAAACTCCATACATCATGAAGTACCAAATAATTTATGAATGCTGCTTGCCTTCACCCAATCAACAGAAACGCACAGATATTGTCATAAAACTTAAATATTTGTTTTTGGGTCAGGTACAGTGGCTCAAGCCTGTATTCCCAGGTACTGAGGTGTTGAGTGGGGTGGGGGGGAAGATGAAGGGTGTGTATTGGGGGGGGGTTATAGACAGACCTCAATCTCAACAGACAAGTGGGGTGTGGTAGTTGAAGACTATAATTCCAGCTGAGTGAATGGTATAAGGACTGTGTTCCCAGGTCTGCATAGGGTGTAGAGGGGGACCTAAAGCAAAAAGGGGTAGGACGGGAAGTATGATTCAAGCGGTAGAGTGCCTGATTTGCAAGGGTGAAATCCTGAGTTCAAACCGCAGTCTCACCAAAAAAAAAAAAAAAAAAAAGGGGGCAAGGCTAGAGTTGTGGCTTAAGTGGTAGAGCATTTGGCGCAAGGCCCTGAGTTCAAACCCCAGTACAGCGCAACCCCCCAAAACAGCCCCATAAACATGTCTTTTTTGTACATTTTGGGCTTGTTTTATTTGGGAGTCTTAGACTTGACTGGAAGGTGAATAGCACACACTTATCTGCACATCTGGAGCCCCAGCCTCTCTGGCAGAGCCGCGCCCCACAGGGCTCAGTCTGTCGCCGCAGCGCCTTCTGGGAGACGTAGTCCTGCGTTGTCCATGTCCAAGAAAGCTCTCTGGGAAGAGGCCGAGACAATCGATGGACTACAACTCCTAGAAGGCCTTCCGCAGAGTAGAGGCCAACGTTCGCAACCAAGGGCAGTCAAGAGTAATGTCCACTCCTTGAGTCTTCGACTGAATACTTTTAGAGATCTGGACGTCTGCCCGATGATGGTTTCTAGGACTTTAGGAGAATACATCTCTCCGTTTGTAGTACAGGCCTCCCCAGCTAGGACTGCAACTCCCAGAGAACCCGTCTGCCGTAAAGGCACGTCGCGCACTCCCCAGTTGGTGGCTACCAGATTGCCTCGTGGGAAATGTAGTCTGTGCAGACGGTTGACAAATGGACGGACAGGCCCGACGGACTATCACTCCCAGAATACTCCATACGTCATAGTCCCTGCTACGCTCTGCCATTGGTCAGCACACCGCGCGAGGGCTTCTGGCCATGGTGGTTCCACTTTCCATCAAGCGCGGAGGTCCGTGGTGAGGGACTGCTGGATAGCTGTCCAGGAGGTCCTAACCCAGGCCTGTGGAGGGTTGCGCTCGGCCTGTCCGCCTAGGCCCTTCCAGCTGCGGAGTCGCAGCGGCTCCGGGACGGTCTGATGCAAATGGATCTCGCAGGCCGAGTCGGGGGGCGTGTCGGGTGCGAGGACCTGCGGCTGGGGTGGCGGCGTTGAGGAAAGCGGGGAGTTGGCGGGACAGACAGACCCACGACTCTCTCACCTTCCTAAGACCTCGCTCTCTCTGCAAGTCTGAAGAGAGGATGGCCGTGGGGCTCCCTGCAGCCCGCCCCCGGGTGAGTGGCCGCTTTCTTCCTCCCCACGGCTGCTCTTGGACACCACCTTGTTCACATCGCCAACCCAGGCCGAGTGACTTTCCCAGACTGACCGCCAGCAACCCCCTCCCTCCTCCTCACTTCCACGCAGCCCAGCATTTCGGACGAGGAGGGAAACATGAGGAAGAAAACCCGAGTCGTTCCCTAAAAGCCCTTAAGTCAATCAGTGGACGGGCATGGTGGTTCCAGCCTGTAATCTCAGCTCTCTGGAGGCTGAGGCAGGAGGATTGCGAGTTTTTGAGCAGCCTGGGCTACAGAGACTGTAAAAAACAACAAGCAAGGACACCTTCCAGCAAGGAAAGTAAGGTTCTAAATGACTTTAGCTACCACAAACTTTTTTTTTTTTTTTTTTTGGTGAGACTGAAGTTTGAAGTCAGGGCTTCATACTTGCAAAGTTGGCACTCTATTGCTTGGGCCACACCTCCAGTCCATTTTGCTCTGGTTAGTTTGGAGATGGGGTCTCTTGAACTATTTGACTGGGCTGGCTTCAAACTTCAATCCTCCTGATCTCAGCCTCCCAAGGAGTTAGGTTATAGGTGTGAGCCACTGGCACCCGGCTAGCTACCACACAATTAAGGAGCAGTTTAGTTCTTTCTATCATCTGGATAGAGATCAGGTTTCATTTTTATAAAGTCGGCACAACCATGGTTCTCAAAGTTGTAGACTTCTCTGAGCTCAGGCTTCCTATGTGACAAAACAGATTTGGGGAAGTAGGAACACTTCCTGAAACCTTTATGAGGATTAAGTAAATATCCATTAGGTAAAGTGCTTCCTCAGTGCAGCACCCAATCTGTTCAGAATGCTTGGTAAATGTTAACCTTATCAGCATTTTACACCTGATAGTTTCCAAGACAGGAAGAAGAATCCTCATAAAGCACACACATTAATACCAAGTTCACTTTGATCTCGTGGAGGAAGATCACAGTTGATCAAGAAATGCATAAGATTCTAGCCAGGTGTTGTGTGACAGGACTGTAATCCCAGCACTTGGAATGCTGGAGGATCAAGAATTTTTGGTCAGCTTGGGCTAGACTCTGTTAGTAAAAGAAGGAAGGAGGGAAGGAGGGAGAAAAAAAGGAAGAGAGGGAAGGAGGAAGAGAGGAAGGAAGGGAAAAGAGAAAGATTCTTAGAGGGTCAATATTTCACTGGTTAAGGGGGCTCCCCTCTGAAATTTCTGATGCAGACACCCAGAACTCCTAGGAAACCTCCAGTGTATCCCTTAGAAGTCCATCAGGAACAACTCCATCTACATTAGAGCCCATCCTCACTTTCTGATGTATCATTCTTTCTGCAGTGGGAACTTAGCTGGAATCAGAGTCTTGGCATAGCAGACATGTGGGCAACATTTCAGGAGCAGATAACCTTTGATGATGTGGCTGTGTACTTCACTCAGGAGGAGTGGGGGCTGCTGTGCCCTGGACAGAGGCTCCTGTACCATGATGTGATGATGGAGATCTTTAGGCACTGGTCACTGTGGGTGAGTCTGTGCCTAGTGTTGACTTCTGTCTGCCTGGTGCCTCAGCAGAGTGGTTTGATTTGGCTGTGGTTTGATGTGGAGTTTCTCATCCAAATCCTCATAGCCTGGTCTCTCACATACACATGGTGTCGGATCCTGAAGTCAGATTTTGTTGTGCAAATGAACCTTGGAGCAATACTGAGGGTGATGGAAAGAGGTTTCCCTGGAGTTCTCTGCCCAGGTGAGGGGTGAAAGGGTGTTATATTTTCCTTCATATTTACTTATACTTTTTGTTTCCTCCTGCATAACTGTAATTCCATCTGGGATCACTTTCCTTTTTCTTGACGAGCTCCCTTGATCATTTCTTTCTGAGTGATAAAAATCTCCACCTTTGTGTTACCCCGAAAATGGCTTTATTTCATTTTCTTTTTGATAAGATACATAAGG
This sequence comes from Castor canadensis, assembly GCF_047511655.1. Lineage (NCBI taxonomy): Eukaryota > Metazoa > Chordata > Mammalia > Rodentia > Castoridae > Castor > Castor canadensis. Next base: position 31,627,942 of record NC_133401.1, on the reverse strand, counting down.
CGGAGACTTTTAGATTGATTGTTCTTTTTTTCTAGCACTTCAAATATACCATGATATAATTATCTGGATTCCATGGTTTCATTGAGAATGAGACTTTCCAACTTGTTACTCCTGAGATCTGCATAAATAAAGCCTCCAGCAACAGCAGGCTGACAGCAGCGGGCAGGTGAGCTGTAGCCCCAGATAGCCATTCACAGAACTGTCTAAGGCTCTTTTTTTTTCTCTCTTCCTTTGATGAGAAAACAACTGAACTACACCTGCATGCTGAAAAACTTACTGAAACTGTATTGCATTTGAACTTGGGACACTTTGTGGTGTTTTTTTTGTTTCGTTTTGTATAATTTGGTTTTATTTTCTCTTTGATGAGACAACAACAGAGCTACTTCAGAGAAACCACCTCCAGGATTGGAGGCTGAGGGACTAACACCAAAATAATTAAGACTGAAACTTTGTTGCATTTGAACTTGGAGATTATTTATTTATTTATTTATTTATTTTTTCTCAATCCTCTGTCTCTCTAATGCTCTCTGTTCAGCTTACTGTTGATTAGTACACTATTTCTCCCTAGTTATATCTTTGAAACTCTTGTTTGTTTGTTTGTTTTGGGTTCTTTTGTTTGTTCACTTGTTTTTCCCTCTTTCTTTAACTTATTTGCTTTCCCTCTCCTCTCACCCTTCCATTCTAAATATCACCATTGTTATTATTACAAGCTAGAAAATACTTAATTGCACACAGTACAGGGACAATAACAACAAGGGCAAAGATGGGAAGACAGAAAAAAACAGGGAAACCAGTTTCCCCATAGCAAAAAATTAGTACAGGAACCAGAGGGAAATGAAGAAAATAGATACTTGGATTCAGACTCCAACAAAATGAAGATAAACTATGCCAAAGACCCCAATGAAGCCCACAAGAATAATCTAAAAGAATAAAACCTACAGGTAATCAATGAGAATTTTATAGAGATGATATTGGATATGGTCAACCAAAATGTAAAGGAGACACTCAAGAAAATCCAAGGCAACAAAAATAGAGAATTTGAAAAAGCACAAGAAGAAATAAAAGAAACCATAGAACCACTGTATAAACACCAAAGTGAAACAAAGAACACGATTAATAAAGAGATAAATGAACTCAGGATGAAAATAGACAACATTAAAGAGGAAGGGACTCAGGATATGGAAAACCTCAGAGAAAAGAATGAAACAGAACTGCAAAACCAAACAGAAGGCCAATCCAGCAGAATAGAACAAACAGAAGACAGAATCTCAGAACTTGGAGATGAGATGGTAATTAAAGGAAAAACCAAAGAACTATTAAACAACTCAAGACCTGTGAAAAGAAAATGCAAGAACTCACCGACTCCATCAAAAGACCAAACTTGAGAATCAGGGGCATCAAAGAAGGAGAAGAGGTGCAAGCGAAGGGAATGCATAATATATTTAACAAAATAATAACGGAAAATTTCCCAAATCTAGACAAAGATATACCCATACAGATGCAAGAGGCCTCCAGGACACCAAACAGACCAGATCAAAATAGAACTACTCCACGACATATCATCATTAAAACAACAAGTTCAGAAACTAAGGAAAGAATATTGAAGGCTGTAAGAGAGAAAAAACAAGTAACATACAAAGGTAAACCCATCAAAATCACAGCAGACTTCTCAACAGAAACATTAAAAGCAAGAAGAGCGTGGGGTGAGATCTTCCGGGCACTGAATGAAAATAACTTCAACCCCAGGATACTCTACCCAGCAAAACTATCATTCAAAATAGATGGAGCAATAAAAGTCTTCCATGATAAGCAGAAACTAAAACAATATGTGACCACAAAACCACCACTACAAAGAATTCTTCAAGGGATTCTGCACACAGAAAGTGAAACCCAACTTAACCATGAAAAGACAGGCATCACCAAACCACAGGAAAAGAAAAAGCAAGATAGTAGAGAGTAACCTCAACTTAGGTACACACAATCAAACCTTCAAACAACTAAGACAACTAAATGGCAGGAATCACCACATACCTATCAGTACTAATGCTTCATGTTAACGGACTTAATTCACCCATCAAAAGGCAACGCTTAATGAAATGGATTAAAAAGGAAGATCCAACAATTTGTTGCTTACAGGAGACCCATCTCACCGACAGAGGATTAAAAAGGAAGATCCAACAATTTGTTGCTTATAGGAGACCAATCTCACCGACAGAAATAAGCATAGGCTAAGGATGAAAGGCTAGAAGAAGATTTACCAAGCCAATGGCCCCCCAAAACAGGCAGGAGTATTAATACTTATCTCTGACAAAGTAGACTTCAAACCTACATTGATCAAATGAGATAAAGAAGGACATTCCATACTAATAAAAGGGGAAATAGACTAAAAGGAAATAATAATTATCAACCTGTATGCATCCAATGTCAACGCACTCAATTTCCTCAAACATACCCTGAAAGACCTAAAAGCATATATAAACGCCAACACAGTGGTTGTGGGAGACTTTAACACTCCATTATCATCAATAGATAGGTCATCCAAACAAAAAATCAACAAAGAAATCCAAGATCTAAAATATGCAATAGATCAAATGGACCTAGTTGATGTCTACAGAACATTTCATCCAACTTTTACACAATATACATTCTTCTCAGCAGCCCATGGAACCTTCTCCAAAATAGATCATATCCTAGGGCACAAAGCAAGCCTCAGCAAATATAAGAAAATAGAAATTATACCGTGCATACTATCTGATCACAATGCAGTAAAAGTAGAACTCAACAACAAAAGTAAGGACAAAAAATATGCAAACACCTGGAAACTAAATAACTCATTACTTAATGAAGAATGGATCATCGATGAAATAAAAGAGGAAATTAAAAAGTTCCTGGAAGTCAATGAAAATGAAAACACAACCTACTGGAACATATATGACACAGCTAAGGCATTCCTGAGAAGAAAGTTTATAGCCATGAGTGCATATATTAAAAAGACTGAAAGATCCCAAATCAGTGACCTAATGATACATCTCAAACTCCTAGAAAAACAAGAACAAGCAAATCCCAAAACAAATAGAAAGAGAGAAATAATAAAAATAAGAGCTGAAATCAATGAAATAGAAACCAAAAAAACCATACAAAGAATTAATGAAACAAAAAGTTGGTTCTTTGAAAAAATAAACAAGATCGATAGACCCCTGGCAAACCTGACTAAAATGAGGAGAGAAAAAACCCAAATTAGTAGAATTAGGAATGCAAAAGGGGAGATAACAACAAACACCATGGAAGTCCAGGAAATCATCAGAGACTACTTTGAGAACCTATATTCAAATAAATTCAAAAATCTTAAAGAAATGGACAGATTTCTAGATACATATGATCTTCCAAAACTGAACCAAGAGGAAATTAATCACCTGAATAGATCTATAACACAAAATGAAATTGAAGCAGCAATCAAGTCTCCCCAAAAAGAAAAGTCCAGGACCTGATAGATTCTCTGCTGAATTATATCAGACCTTTAAAGAAAAACTGATACCAACCCTCCGTAAACTGTTCCATGAAATAGAAAGGGAAGGAAAACTGCCAAACACATTTTATGAAGCCAGTATTACACTTATCCCAAAACCAGGCAAAGACACCTCCAAAAAGGAGAACTATAGGCCATTCTCCTTAATGAACATTGATGCAAAAATCCTCAACAAAATAATGGCAAACCGAATTCAACAACACATCAAAAAGATTATTCACCACGACCAAGTAGGCTTCATCCCAGGGATGCAGGGATGGTTCAACATATGAAAAGCAAAAAATGTAATAAATCACATTAACAGAAGCAAAGACAAAAACCACTTGATCATCTCAATAGATGCAGAAAAAGCCTTTGATAAGATCCAACACCATTTCATGATAAAAGTTCTAAGAAAACTAGGAATAGAAGGAAAGTTTCTCAACATTATAAAAGCTATATATGACAAACCTACAGCCAGCATTATACTTAACGGAGAAAAACTGAAACCATTCCCTCTAAAATCAGGAACCAGACAAGGATGCCCACTATCTCCACTCTTATTCTACATAGTACTGGAATTCCTAGCAAGCGCAATTAGGCAAGAAGAAGGAATAAAAGGAATACAAATAGGTAAAGAAACTGTCAAAATATCCCTATTTGCAGACGACATGATCCTATACGTTAAAGACCCAAAAAAAACTCTACTCAGAAGCTTCTAGACATCATCAATAGCTATAGCAAGGTAGTAGGATATAAAATCAACATAGAAAAATCATTAGCATTTCTATACACTAATAATGAGCAAACTGAAAAAGAATATATGAAAATAATTCCATTTACAATAACCTCAAAAAAAATCAAATACCTAGGTGTAATCCTAACAAAGATGTGAAAGACCTCTACCAGGAAAACTATACACTTCTGAAGAAAGAGATTGAGGAAGACTATAGAAAGTGGAGAGATCTCCCATGCTCATGGATTGGTAGAATCAACATAGTAAAAATATCTATACTCCCTAAAGTAATCTACATGTTTAATGAAATTCCCACCTAAATTCCAATGACATTCACTAAAGAGATCGAAAAATCTACCATGAAATTTATATGGAAACACAGGAAGCCACGAATAGCCAAGGCAATACTCAGTCAAAAGAACAATACAGGAGGTATCATGATACCTGACTTCAACTATATTACAAAGCAGTAGCAATAAAAACAGCATGGTACTGGCACAAAAACAGACATGAAGACCAGTGGAACAGAATACAGGACCCAGATATGAAGCCACACAACTATAACCAACTTGTCTTTGACAAAGGAGCTAAAAACATATGATGGAGAAATAGCAGCCTCTTCAACAAAAACTGCTGGGAAAACTGGTTAGCAGTCTGCAAAAAACTAGAAACTAGATCCATGTATATCACCCTATACCAATATTAACTCAAAATGGATCAAGGATCTTAATATCAGACCCCAAACTCTAAAGTTGATACGGGAAAGGGTAGGAAATAGTCTGGAATTAGTAGGTATAGGTAAGAACTTTCTCATCGAAACCTCAGCAGCACAGCAACTAAGAGATAGCATAGATAAATGGGACCTCATAAAACTAAAAAGCTTCTGTTCATCAAAAGAAATGGTCTCTAAACTGAAGAGAACACCCACAGAGTGGGAGAAAATATTTGCCAACTATACATCAGACAAAGGACTGATAACCAGAATATATAGGGAACTTAAAAAACTAAATTCTCCCAAAACTAATGAACCAATAAAGAAATGGGCAAGTGAACTAAACAGAACTTTCTCAAAAGAAGAAATTCAAGTGGCCAAAAAACACATGAAAAAATGCTCACCATCTCTAGCAATAAAGGAAATGCAAATTAAAACCACACTAAGATTCCACATCACCCCTGTTAGAATAGCCATCATCAACAACACCACCAACAACAGGTGTTGGCGAGGATTCAGGGAAAAAGGAACCCTCTTACAATGTTGGTGGGAATGTAAACTAGTACAACCACTCTGAAAAAAAATTTGGAGGCTGCTTCAAAAGCTAGACATTGATCTACCATTTGATCCAGCAATACCACTCTTGGGGACGTACCCAAAAGACTGAGGCACCTGCACACCCATGTTTATTGCGGCACTATTCACAATAGCCAAGTTTGGAAACAGCCAAGATGCCCCACCACTGACAAATGGATTAAGAAAATGTGGTATCTATACACAATGGAATTTTATGCAGCCATGAAGAAGAACGAAATGTTATCATTTGCTGGTAAATGGATGGAATTGGAAAACATCATTCTGAGTGAGGTTAGCCTGGCCCAAAAGACCAAAAATCGTATGTTCTCCCTCATATGTGGACATTAGATCAAGGGCGAACACAACAATGAGATTGGACTTTGAACACATGATAAAAGTGAGAGCACACAAGTGAGCTGTGAGGATAGGTAAGACACCTAAAAAACTAGCTAGCATTTGTTGCCCTTAACGCAGAGAAACTAAAGCAGATACCTTAAAAGCAACTGAGGCCAATAGGAAAAGGGGACCAGGAACTAGAGAAAAGGTTAGATCAAAAAGAATTAACCTAGAAGGTAACACACAGGCCCAAAAAATCAATGTGAGTCAATGCCCTGTATAGCTATCCTTATCTCAACCAGCAAAAACCGTTGTTCCTTCCTATTATTGCTTATACTCTCTCTACAACAAAATTAGAAATAAGGGCAAAATAGTTTCTGCTGGGTATTGAGGGGGTGGGGGGGAGAGAGAGGGGGCAGAGTGGTTGGTAAGGGAGGGGGTGGGGCCAGGGAGGATAAATGACCCAAGCCTTGTATGCACATATGAATAAAAAAAAAAAAGAATCGCAAAACAAAATGGAAGGCCAATCCAGCAGAATAGAACAAACAGAAGACAGACTCTCAGAACTCAAAGATGAAATGGTAATTAAAGGAAAAACCAAAGAACTATTAGTTAAACAAGTCAAGATCTGTGAAAAGAAAAGGCAAAACATCGACTCCATTAAAAGACCAAACCTGAGAATCATGGGCATTGAAGAAGGAGAAGAGGTGCAAGCAAAGGGAATGCGTAATATATTCAACAAAATAATAACAGAACATTTCAGAAATCTAGAGAAATCTATTCCCATACGATGCAAGAGGTCTCCAGAACACAAAACAGACCAGACCAAAATAGAACTACCCAAAGGCATATTATCATTAAAACAACAAATACAGAGACCCAAAAAAGAATATTGAAGGCTGTAAGAGAGAAAAAACAAATAACATACAAAGGTAAACTCATCAAAATCACAGCAGACTTCTCAACAGAAACACTAAAAGCAAAAAGAGCTTGGGGTGAGATCTTCCTGGCACTGAATGAAAATAACTTCAACCTCAGGATACTCTACCCAGCAAAGCTCTCATTCAAAATAGATGGAGCAATAAAAGTCTTCCATGATAAGCAGAAACTAAAACAATATGTGACCACAAAGCCACCACTACAAAAGATTCTTCAAGGGATTCTGCACACAGAACGTGAAACCCAACATAACCATGAAACGGCAGGCAGCACCAAACTACAGGAAAAGAAAAAACAAGAAAGTAGAGAGTAACCTCAACTTAGGTATACACAATCAAACCTTCAAACAACTAAGACAACTAAATGACAGAACTCACCACATACCTATCAGTACTAACACTTAATGTTAATGGACTTAATTCCCCCATCAAAAGATACTGTTTGACAAACTGGATTAAAAAGGAAGATCCAACAATTTGTTGCTTACAGGAGACCCATCTCAAAGACAGAAATAAGCATAGGCTTAGGATGAAAGGCTGGAAGAAGATTTACCAGGCCAATGCCCCCCGAAAACAGGCAGGAGTAGCAACACTGATCTCTGACAAAGTAGACTTCAAACCTACATTGATCAAAAGAGATAAATAAGGACATTCCATACTAATAAAAGGGGCAATAGACCAAAAGGAAATAACAATTATCAACGTATATGCATCCAATCTTAATGCACCCAATTTCATCAAACATACCCTAAGGACCTAAGCATATATTAACTCCTACACAGTGGTCATGGGAGACTTTAATACCCCATTTTCATCAATAGATAGGTCATCCAAACAAAAAATCAATAAAGAATTCCTAGATCTAAAATATACAGTAGATCAAATGGACCTACTTGATGCCTACAAAACATTTCATCCAACTTCTATACAATATACATTCTTCTCAGCAGCCCATAGAATCTTCTCTAAAATAGATCATATCCTAGGGCACAAAGCAAGCCTCAGCAAATATAAGAAAATAGAAGTTTTACCATGCATTCTATCTGATCACAATGCAATAAAACTAGAACTCAACAACAAAAGTAAAGACAAAAAACATGCAAACAGCCTTAAACTGATATATCTCACTACTTAATGAACAATGGGTCGTTGATGAAATAAAAGAGGAAATTAAAAGGTTCCTGGAAGTCAATGAGAATGAAAACACAACTTACTGGAACCTATGGGACAGAGCAAAGGCAGTCCTGAGAGGAAAGTTTATAGCCATGAGTGCATATGTCAAAAAGACTGAATGATCTCAAATCAATGACCTAATGAAACATCTCAAACTCTTAGAAAAACAAGAACAAGCAAATGCCAAAACAAATAGGAGAGAAATAATAAAAATAAGAGCTGAAATCAATGAAATAGAAACCAAAAAAAAAAAAAAAACCACACAAAGAATTAATGAAACAAAAACTTGGTTCTTTGAAAAAATAAACAAGATCGACAGACCCTTGGCTAACTTGACTAAAATGAGGATAGAAAAAACCCAAATTAGTAGAATTAGGAATGCAAAAGAGGAGATAACAACAAATACTATGAAAGTCCAGGAAATCATCAGAGACTACTTCGAGAACCTATATTCAAATAAATTCGAAAATCTTAAAGAAATGGGCAGATTTAGATACTTACGATATTCCAAAACTAAACCAAGAGGATATTAATCACCTGAGTAGATCTATAACACAAAATGAAATTGAAGCAGCAATCAAGAGTCTCCCCAAAAAGAAAAGTCCAGGACTTGATAGATTCTTTGCTGAATTCTATCAGACCTTTAAAGAAGAACTGTTCCACGACATTAAAAGGGAAGGAAAATTGTCTAACACATTTTATGAAGCCAGTATTACACTTATCCCAAAACCAGGCAAAGACACCTCCAAAAAGTAGAACTGTAGGCCAAACTCCTAATGAACATTTATGCAAAAAACCCTCAATAAAATAATGGCAAACCGAATTCAGCAACACAACAAAAAGATCATTCACCATGACCAAGTAGGCTTCATCCCAGGAATGCAGGGGTAGGTCAACATATGAAAATCAATAAACGTAATATACCACATTAACAGAAGCAAAGACAAAAACCACTTGAACATCTCAATAGATGCAGGAAAAGCCTTTGATAAGATCCTACACCATTTTATGATAAAAGCTCTAAGAAAGCTAGGAATAGAAGGAAAATACCTCAACATTATAAAAGTTATATATGACAAATCTATAGCCAGCATTATACTGAATGGAGAAAAACTGAAATCATTCCCTCTAAAATCAGGAACTAGACAAGGATGCCTACTATCTCCACTCCTATTCAACATAGTATTGGAATTCCTAGCCAGCGCAATTAGGCAAGAAGAAGGAATAAAAGGAATACAAATAGGTAAAGAAACTGTCAAAATATCCCTATTTGCAGACGATATGATCCTATACCTTAAAGACCCAAAAAACTCTACTCAGAAGCTCCTAGACACCATCAATAGCTATAGTAAAGTAGCAGGATATAAAATCAAAATAGAAAAATCATTAGCATTTCTATACACTAATAATGAACAAACTGAGGAAGAATATATGAAAACAATTCCACTTACAATAGCCACAAAATAAATCAAATACCTAAGTGTAAACCAAACCTAGGATGTGACCCACCTCTATAAAACTATAAACTTCTGAAGAAAGAGATTGAGGAAGACTATAGAAAGTGGAGAGATCTCCCATGCTCATTGATTGGTAGAACCAACATAGTAAAAATGTCTATACTCCCAAAAGTAATCTACAGGTTTAATGCAATTCCCATCAAAATCCCAATGACATTCATCAAAGAGATTGAAAAAATCTACCATTAAATTTATATGGAATCACAGAGGCCACAAATAGCCAAGGCAATACTCAGTCAACAGAACAATGCTGGAGGTATCATGATACCCGACTTCAAACTATATTAGAAAGCAATAAGAATAAAAATAGCATGGTACTGTCACAAAAACAGGCATGAAACCAGTGGAACAGAATGCAGGACCCAGATATGAAGCCACACAACTATAACCAACTTGTCTTTGACAAAGACGCTGAAAATATACGATGGAGTAAAGACTGCCTCTTTAACAAAAACTGCTGGGAAAACTGGTTAGCAGTCTGCAAAAACTGAAAGTAGATCCATGTATATCACCCTATACCAAGATTAAGTTAAAATGGATCAAGGATCTTAATATCAGACCCCAAACTCTGAAGTTGATACAGGAAAGAATAGGAAATACTCTGGAACTAATAGGTATAGGCTAGAACTTTCTCAATGGAACCCCAGCAGCACAGCAACTAAGAGATAGGATAGATAAATGGGACCTCATAAAACTAAAAAGCTTCTGCTCAACAAAAGAAATGGTCTCTAAACTGAAGAGACCACCCACAGAGTGGGAGAAAATATTTGCCAGCTATACATCAGACAAAGGACTGATAACCAGAATATATAAGGAACTTAAAAAACTAAATCCTCCCAAAATTAATGAACCAATAAAGAAATGAGCAAGTGAACTAAACAGAACTTTCTCAAAAGAAGAAATTCAAATGGCCAAAAAACACATGAAAAAATGCTCACCATCTCTAGCAATAAAGGAAATGCAAATTAAAACCACACTAAGATTCCACCTCACCCCTGTTAGAATAGACTTCATTAGCAACAGCACTAACAACAGGTGTTGGTGAGGATGCAGGGGAAAAAGCAACCCTCTTACACTGCTGTTGGGAATGTAAACTAGTACAACCACTCTGGAAAAAAATTTGGAGGCTACTTAAAAAGCTAAACATTGATCTACCATATGATCCAGCAATACCTCTCTTGGGGATATACCCAAAAGACTGTGACACAGGTTACTCCAGAGGCACCTGCACACCCATGTTTATTGCAGCACTATTCACAATAGCCAAGTTATGGAAACAGCCAAGATGCCCCACTATTTCGAATGGATTAAGAAAATGTGGTATTTATACACAATGGAATTTTATGGAGCCATGAAGAAGAACGAAATATTATCATTCGCTGGTAAATGGATGGAATTGGAGAACATCATTCTGAGTGAGGTTAGCCTGGCCCAAAAGACCAAAAATCGTATGTTCTCCCTCATATGCAGACATTAGATCAAGGGCAAACACAACAAGGGGATTGGAGTTTGATCACATGATAATGCGAGAGCACACAAGGGAGATATGAGGATAGGTAAGACACCTAAAAAACTAGATAGCATTTGTTGCCCTCAATGCAGAGAAACGAAAGCAGATACTTTAAAGCAACCGAGGCCAATAGGAGATGGGGACCAGAAACTAGAGAAAAGTTTAGTTGAATAGAATTAACTCAGAAGGTAACACACATGCACAGGAAATCAATGCAAATCAACTCCCTGTATAGCTATCCTTATCTCAACTAGCAAAAACACTTGATCCTTCCTATTATTGCTTATACTTTCTCTTCAACAAAATTAGAGATAAGGGCAAAATAGGTACTGCCGGGTAGTGAGTGGGTGGGGGGCGAGGAAGGGGACGGGGAGTAAGGGAGGGGGCAGGGGGAAGGGGGTGAAATGACCCAAACATTGTATGCACATATGAATAAAATAAAAATTAAAAAAAAAGAAAATGAAAGACAAATGCATAAAATACCTTAGCAAATCCAAGTATCTGTGGACATAATGTTCAACTATTGGAATGGTGGTTTAAAAATTTTTTATTTTTCATTTATTCATATGTGCATACATTGTTTGGGCCATCTCTCCCCAATGCCCTCTGTCCACTCCCTCTCCCTCACCCCCTCACTTCCAGGCAGAACCTGTTCTGCCCTCTTCTCCAATTTTGTTGAAGAGAAAACATAAGAGATAATAAGAAAGACATAGCATTTTTGCTAGCTTTTGTAAAGGTAGCTATACAGAGAGATTCCTAGCATTGCTTCCATGCACATGTGTGTTACAACTCGAATTGGTTCATCTCTACCAGACCTCTTCATTACTTCCCAGTCACCTTCCCATAGTGGCCCTGTCGGCTTAAGATTACTATATTAGCTCCTCTATAGTGGGCACATCAAACATTTTCACGTTTTGGCTTTCCTACCTTTCCCTATTCCTTCTGTACGCATTCTCCCCTTAGCGTGTGACCCATGTCCAATAATTTTAATGCATTTTTTAGGTCTAAAGTCTGCATATGAGGAAGAACATACAATTTTTGGCCTTTTGAGCCTGGCTAAGTTTGCTTAAGTTCTCCAGTTCTATCAATTTACCTGAGAATGACAAAATTTCATTCTTTTTTGTGGCTGAGTAAAATTCCATTGTGTGTAAATACCACAATTTCTTGATCCATTCATCGGTTGTGGGGCATCTTGGCTGTTTCCATAACTTGGCTATAGCTATTGTGAATAGTGCTGCAATAAACATGGGTTTTTAGGTGCCAGTGTAATAACTTGAAATATCATATGGCAGATCTATGTTTAGTTTTTTAAGGAGCCTCCATATTGTTTTTAAAAGTGGTTGTACTAGCTTAAATTCCCACCAGCATCGTATGAGGGTTCCTTTTTCCTCACATCCTTGCCAACATTTGTTGTTGTTGGTGTTTTGATGATAGCTATTCTCACAGGAGTGTGGTGGAATCTTAATGTGGTTTTGATTTGCATTTCCTTTATGGCCAGGGATGTTGAGCATTTTTTCGTGTGTTTTTTGGCTACTTGGATTTCTTTCTTTGAAAAAGTTCTGTTTAGTTCAGTTGCCCACTTCTTTATTAGTTCATTGATTTTGGGGGGAGTTTAGTGTTTTGAGCTCCCTGTATGTTCTGGTTATCCGTCCTTTGTCTGATGTATAGCCAGCAAATATTTTCTCCCACTCTGTGTGTGGTCTGTTCAGTTTAGAGACCATTTCTTTTGTTGTGCAGAAGCTTTTAATTTCATGTAATTCCATTTGTCCATCTTTCCTCTTAGTTGCTGGGCTGCTGGAGTTCTACTGTGGAAGTACTTGGCTACATCTATTGCTTCCAGAGTATTCTCTGCTCTTTCCTGTACTAACTTCAGAGTTTCAGGTCTGATATTAAGGCCCTTAATCTACTTTAAGTTGATACTAGTGCAGGGCGATAGACATGGATCTAGTTTCAGTTTTCTGCAGGCAGATAACCACTTTTCCCAACAACATTTGTTGAAGAGGCTCTCTATTTTCCATTGTATGCTTTTGGTGCCTTTGTGAAAAATAAGGTGGGCATAGCTGTGTGGATTCGTATCTGTGTCCTCTATTCTGTTCCACTGGTCTTCATATCTGTTTTTGTGCCAGTACCATGCTGCCTTTATTGCTATGACTCTGTAATATGACTTCTGTTGTGATACCACCAGCATTACTCTTTTGCTGAGTATTGCTTTGGCTATTCGTGGCCTCTTGTGTTTCCAAATGAACTTTAGGGTTGATTTTTCAATCTCTGTGATGAATGTCAATGGGATTTTTGATGGGAATTGCGTTGAACATGTAGATTGCTTTTGGTAGTATAGCCATTTTTACTATGTTGATTCTACCAATCCATGAGCATGGAAGATCTATCCATCTTCTGTAGTCTTCCTCAGTCTCTTCAGAGATTTGTAGTTTTCCTTGTAGAGGTCATTCACATCCCTTGTTAACTTTATTCCTAGGTATTTGATGTTTTTGAGGTTATTGTAAATGGAATTGTTTTCATATATTCTTTCTCAATTTGCTTGTTGTTGGTGTATAGAAAAGCTAATGATTTTTGTAATTTGATTTTGTATCCTGCCACATTGCTGAAGCTGTTCATGGTGTCTAGGAGTTTGTAGGTAGAGTTTTGTGGGTCTTTGAGGTATAGGATCATGCTGTCTGCAAATAGGGACACTTTGACAGTTTCTTTACCTGTTTGTATTCCTTTTATTTCTTCTTCTTGCCTTATTGCTCTGGCTAGGAATTCCAGGACTATGTTGAATAGGAGTGAGGAGAGTGGGCACCCTCATCTTGTTACTGATTTTAGGGGAAATAGTTTCAGTTTTTCTTCATTGAATATGGTGTTAGCTATAGGTTTGTCATATATAGCCTTTATAATGTTGAAGTCCATTCCTTCTATTCCTAGTTTTCTTTGTGCTTTTATCATAAAATGGTGTTGAGTCTTATCAAAGGCTTTTTCTGCATCTATTGAGATGATCAAGCAGTTTTTGTCTTTGCTTCTCTTAAATGTACTGTATTACATTTATTGATTTGCGTATGTTGAACCACCCCTGCATACCTGGGATGAAGTCAATTTGGTCATGGTTAATGATCTTTCTGATATGTTGTTGGATTCAGTTTGCCATTATTAATATTGAGTATTTTTGCATCAATGTTCATTAAGGAGGTTGACCTATAGTTCTCCTTTTTTGGATGTGTTTTTGTCTGGTTTTGAGATAAGTGTAATACTGGCTTCATAAAATAAGTTAGGCAGTATTCCTTCCATTTCTATTTTGTGGAAAAGTTTAAGGAGAGTTGGTATTAGTTTTTCTTTAAAGGTCTCATAGAATTCAGCAGAGAATCTGTGAGGTCCTGGACTTTTTTTTTGTGAGACTCTTTATTGCTGCTTCAATTTCATTTCATGTTGTAGATCTGTTTAGGTGGTTACTATCCTCTTGGTTCAGTTTGGTCATAAGTCTCTAGAAATTTGTCCATTTCATTAATATTTTCAAATTTATTGGCATATAGTTTCTTTTTTTTTTCATTTTTCTTTTATTATTCATATGAGCATACAAGGCTTGGTTCATTTCTCCCCCCTGCCCCCACCCCCTCCCTTACCACCCATTCTGCCCCCTCCCTCTCCCCCCCTTCAATACCCAGCAGAAACTATTTTGCCCTTATTTCTAATTTTGTTGTAGAGAGAGTATAAGCAATAATAGGAAGGAACAAGGGTTTTTGCTGGTTGAGATAAGGATAGCTATACAGGGCATTGACTCACATTGATTTCCTGTGCATGGGTGTTACCTTCTAGGTTAATTCTTTTTGATCTAACCTTTTCTCTAGTACCTGTTCCCCTTTTCCTATTGGCCTCAGTTGCTTTTAAGGTATCTGCTTTAGTTTCTCTGCGTTAAGGGCAACAAATGCTAGCTAGTTTTTTAGGTGTCTTACCTATCTTCACCCCTCCCTTGTGTGCTCTCACTTTTATCATGTGCTCATAGTCCAATCCCCTTGTTGTGTTTGCCCTTGATCTAATGTCCACATATGAGGGAGAACATATGATTTTTGGTCTTTTGGGCCAGGCTAACCTCACTCAGAATGATGTTCTCCAATTCCATCCATTTACCAGCGAATGATAACGTTTTGTTCTTCTTCATGGCTGCATAAAATTCCATTGTGTATAGATACCACATTTTCTTAATCCATTCGTCAGTGGTGGGGCATCTTGGCTGTTTCCATAACTTGGCTATTGTGAATAGTGCCGCAATAAACATGGATATGCAGGTGCCTCTGGAGTAAAAGTCTTTTGGGTATATCCCCAAGAGTGGTATTGCTGGATCAAATGGTAGATCGATGTCCAGCTTTTTAAGTAGCCTCCAAATTTTTTTCCAGAGTGGTTGTACTAGTCTACATTCCCACCAACAGTGTAAGAGGGTTCCTTTTCCCCCTCATTCTCGCCAACACCTGTTGTTGGTGGTGTTGCTGATGATGGCTATTCTAACAGGGGTGAGGTGGAATCTTAGCATGGTTTTAATTTGTATTTCCTTTATTGCTAGAGATGGTGAGCATTTTTTCATGTGTTTTTTGGCCATTTGAATTTCTTCTTTTGAGAAAGTTCTGTTTAGTTCACTTGCCCATTTCTTTATTGGTTCATTAATTTTGGGAGAATTTAGTTTTTTAAGTTCCCTATATATTCTGGTTATCAGTCCTTTGTCTGATGTATAGTTGGCAAATATTTTCTCCCACTCTGTGGGTGTTCTCTTCAGTTTAGAGACCATTTCTTTTGATGAACAGAAGCTTTTTAGTTTTATGAGGTCCCATTTATCTATGCTATCTCTTAGTTGCTGTGCTGCTGAGGTTTCGATGAGAAAGTTCTTACCTATACCTACTAATTCCAGAGTATTTCCTACCCTTTCCTGTATCAACTTTAGAGTTTGGGGTCTGATATTAAGATCCTTGATCCATTTTGAGTTAATATTGGTATAGGGTGATATACATGGATCTAGTTTCTAGTTTTTTGCAGACTGCTAACCAGTTTTCCCAGCAGTTTTTGTTGAAGAGGCTGCAATTTCTCCATCATATGTTTTTAGCTCCTTTGCAAAGACAAGTTGGTTATAGTTGTGTGGCTTCATATCTGGGTCCTGTATTCTGTTCCACTGGTCTTCATGTCTGTTTTTGTGCCAGTACCATGCTGTTTTTATTGATACTGCTTTGTAATATAGTTGAAGTCAGGTATTGTGATACCTCCTGCATTGTTCTTTTGACTGAGTATTGCCTTGGCTATTCGTGGCCTCTTGTGTTTCCATATAAATTTAACAGTAGATTTTTCAATCTCTTTAATGAATGTCATTGGAATTTTGATGGGAATTGCATTAAACATGTAGATTACTTTTGGGAGTATCGACATTTTTACTATGTTGATTCTACCAATCCATGAGCATGGGAGATCTCTCCACTTTCTATAGTCTTCCTCAATCTCTTTCTTCAGAAGTGTATAGTTTTCCTTGTAGAGGTCTTTCACATCTTTTGTTAGGTTTACACCTAGGTATTTGATTTTGTTTGAGGCTATTGTAAATGGAATTGTTTTCATACATTCTTTTTCCGTTTGCTCATTGTTAGTGTATAGAAATGCTAATGATTTTTCTATGTTGATTTTATATCCTGCTACCTTGCTATAGCTATTGATGATGTCTAGAAGCTTCTGAGTAGAGTTTTTTGGGTCTTTAAGGTATAGGATCATGTCGTCTGCAAATAGGGATATTTTGACAGTTTCTTTACCTATTTGTATTCCTTTTATTCCTTCTTCTTGCCTAATTGCTCTGGCTAGGAATTCCAGTACTATGTTGAATAGGAGTGGAGATAGTGGGCATCCTTGTCTGGTTCCTGATTTTAGAGGGAATGGTTTTAATTTTTCTCCATTAAGTATAATGCTGGCTGTAGGTTTGTCATATATAGCTTTTATAATGTTGAGGAACTTTCCTTCTATTCCTAGTTTTCTTAGAGCTTTTATCATGAAATGATGTTGGATCTTATCAAAGGCTTTTTCTGCATCTATTGAGATGATCAAGTGGTTTTTGTCTTTGCTTCTGTTAATGTGGTTTATTACGTTTATTGATTTTCGTATGTTGAACCACCCCTGCATCCCTGGGATGAAGCCTACCTGGTCGTGGTGAATAATCTTTTTGATGTGTTGCTGAATTCAATTTGCCATTATTTTGTTGAGGATTTTTGCATCAATGTTCATTAAGGAGATTGGCCTATAGTTCTCCTTTTTGGAGGTGTCTTTGCCTGGTTTTGGGATAAGTGTAATACTGGCTTCATAAAATGTGTTTGGCAGTTTTCCTTCCCTTTCTATTTCATGGAACAGTTTAAGGAGGGTTGGTATCAGTTCTTCTTTAAAAGGTCTGATAGAATTCAGCAGAGAATCCATCAGGTCCTGGACTTTTCTTTTTGGGGAGACTCTTGATTGCTGCTTCAATTTCATTTTGTGTTATAGGTCTATTCAGGTGATTAATTTCCTCTTGGTTCAGTTTTGGATGATCATATGTATCTAGAAATCTGTCCATTTCTTTTAGATTTTCAAATATATTTGAATATAGGTTCTCAAAGTAGTCTCTGATGATTTCCTGGACTTCCATGGTGTTTGTTGTTATCTCCCCTTTTGCATTCCTAATTCTACTAATTTGGGTTTTTTCTCTCCTCATTTTAGTCAGGTTTGCCAGGGGTCTATCGATCTTGTTTACTTTTTCAAAGAACCAACTTTTTGTTTCATTAATTCTTTGTATGGTTTTTTTGGTTTCTATTTCGTTGATTTCAGCTCTTATTTTTATTATTTCTCTCCTTCTATTTGTTTTGGGATTTGCTTGTTCTTGTTTTTCTAGGAGTTTGAGATGTATCATTAGGTCATTGATTTGGGATCTTTCAATCTTTTTAATATATGCACTCATGGCTATAAACTTTCCTCTCAGGACTACCTTAGCTGTGTCCCATAGGTTCTGGTAGGTTGTGTTTTCATTTTCATTGACTGCCAGGAACTTTTTAATTTCCTCTTTTATTTCACTGATGATTCATTCTTCATTAAGTAATGAGTTATTTTTTTTAGTTTCCAGCTGTTTGCATGTTTTTTGTCTTTGCTTTTGTTGTTGAGTTCTACTTTTACTGCATTGTGGTCAGATAGTATGCATGGTATTATTTCTATTTTCTTATATTTGCTGAGGCTTGCTTTGTGCCCTAGGATATGATCTATTTTGGAGAAGGTTCCATGGGCTGCTGAGAAGAATGTATATTGTGTAGAGGTTGGATGAAATGTTTTGTAGACATAGGTCCACTTGATCTATTGCATATTTTAGATCTTGGATTTCTTTATTGAGTTTTTGTTCGGATGACCTATCTATTGATGATAATAGAGTGTTAAAGTCTCCCACAACCACTGTGTTGGCGTTTATATATGCTTTTAGGTCTTTCAGGGTATGTTTGATTAAATTGGGTGCGTTGACATTGGGTGCGTACAGATTGATGATTATTATTTCCTTTTGGTCTATTTCCCCTTTTATTAGTATGGAATGTCCTTCTTTATCTCATTTGATCAATGTAGGTTTGAAGTCTACTTTGTCAGAGATAAGTATTGCTACTCCTGCTTGTTTTCGGGGGCCATTGGCTTGGTAAATCTTCTTCCAGCCTTTCATCCTAAGCATATGCTTATTTCTGTCGCTGAGATGAGTCTCCTGTAAGCAACAAATTGTTGGATCTTCTTTTTTAATCCACTTTGTCAAACGGTGTCTTTTGATGGGTGAATTAAGTCCATTAACATTAAGCATTAATAGTGATAGGTATGTGGTGATTCCTGCCATTTAGTTGTCTTAGTTGTTTGAAGGTTTGATTGTGTGTACCTAACTTGATGTTACTCTCTACTGTCTTGCTTTTTCTTATCCTGTGGTTTGGTGCTGCCTGTCTTTTCATGGTTAAGTTGGGTGTCACTTTCTGTGTGCAGGATCCCTTGCAGAATCTTTTGTAATGGTGGCTTTGTGGTCACATATTGTTTTAGTTTCTGCTTATCATGGAAGACTTTTATTGCTCCATCTATTTTGAATGATAGCTTTGCTGGGTAGAGTATCCTGGGGTTGAAGTTATTTTCATTCAGTGCCCGGAAGATCACACCCCACGCTCTTCTTGCTTTTAATGTTTCTGTTGAGAAGTCTGCTGTGATTTTGATGGGTTTACCTTTGTATGTTATTTGTTTTTTCTCTCTTATAGCCTTCAATATTCTTTCCTTAGTTTCTGAACTTGTTGTTTTAGTGATGATATGTTGTGGAGTAGTTCTATTTTGATCTGGTCTGTTTGGTGTCCTGGAGGCCTCTTGCATTTGTATGGGAATATCTTTCTCTAGATATGGGAAATTTTCCATTATTATTTTGTTGAATATATTACGCATTCCCTTCGCTTGCACCTCTTCTCCTTCTTCGATGCCCATGATTCTCAAGTTTGGTCTTTTGATGGAGTCAGTGAGTTCTTGCATTTTCTTTTCACAGGTCTTGAGTTGTTTAATTAATAGTTCTTCAGTTTTTCCTTTAATTACCATTTCATCTTCGAGTTCTGAGATTCTGTCTTCTGTTTGTTCTATTCTGCTGGATTGACCTTCTGTTTTGTTTTGCAGTTCTGTTTCGTTCTTTTTTCTGAGGTTTTCCATATCCTGGCAGTTTTCTTCTTTAATGTTGTCTATTTTTGTCCTGAGTTCATTTATCCGTTTATTCATTGTGCTCTCTCTTTCACTTTGGTGTTTATACAGTGCTTCTATGGTTTCCTTTATTTCTTCTTTTGCTTTTTCAAATTCTCTATTTTTATTGTCTTGGAATTTCTTGAGTGTCTCCTGTACATTTTGGTTGACCCTATCCAGTATCATCTCTATAAAATTCTCATTGAGTACTTGTAATATGTCTTCTTTTAAATTATTCTTGTGGGCTTCATTGGGTCCTTTGGCATAGTTTATCTTCATTTTGTTGGAGTCTGGATCTGAGTTTCTGTTCTCTTCATTCCCCTCTGGTTCCTGTACTAATTTTTTGCTATGGGGAAACTGGTTTCCCTGTTTTTTCTGTCTTCCCGTCATTGTCCTTGGTGTTGTTACTGTCCCTGTACTGTGTGCAATTAAGTATTTTCTAGTTTGTAATAATAACAATGGTAATATTTAGAATGGAAGAGTGAGCTGAGATGGAAAGCAAGAAGTTAAGGAAAAGGGGAAAACAAATATACAGACAAGAGGGAGAAAGCAGAACAAGGTATCAGACAAGAGAGTTTCAAAGGTATAAACAGGGAGCGTTAGTGTACTAATCGACAGCTGAACAGACATTAGAGAGACAGAGAGAGGATTGAAAATCAAAGATAAAAAAATAAAAAATAAGTAAATGAAAGTAATATCTATATATAAAAATGAATTAAAATAAAATGGAAAATTGAAAATTAAAAAAAAACCCAAAAAACCTTCCAAGTTTATATGCAATGCAGTTTCAGTCTTAATAATTTGGGTGTCCGTCTCAATCTCCAGTCCTGGAGTTGGTGCCTCAGATGTTGTTCTGTAGTTGTCTCATCAAAGGGGATGCATAAAGTAGAACAAAACTACACACACACACACACACACACACACACTAAAGCCCCACCAAGTGTCCCCAGGTCAAATGCAATACAGTTTCAGTAAGTTTTTCGGCTTGCAGGTGTAATTCGGTTGTTCTCTCATCAAAGGTAGGGAGAAAAAGAAAAAAAGCATCTGGAGACAGTTCTGAGAGTGGTATCTGCAACTGTGGCTTGCTTGCCTGCTGCTCTCAGCCTGTAGCTGGCAGCGTTATTTATGCAGATCTCTGGGGTGAGCTTAGCACTCACCTGGTCCCACAGGCTTTGTTTGCTCAGAGTTCTCCTGTGCGGGAGCCTCTGCTACAGGCTTTCCCCTTTCCAAGCACTGGGAAAGGTGACACTGCCCCGCGTTGTCAGGGCTGCGTGTTTATTTACAGTTCATGTGGGAGGTGGGTCTTCCCCCGTCTCCTCTGAAGTTTTCCTGCCACTGCCACTTTCAGAAGCTTTCCTGCTCCTGCTTACTGGGTGGTGTTGCTGCTCCTGCCAGCCGCCATGTTTGTTTACAGTTCACGTGGGAAGTGGGTCTTCCCTCCTCTCACACGCTTTCCCGCTCCTGGTTGCTGGGTGCACACAGTTCACGTGTGAAGTGGGTCTTCCCTCCTCTCACAAGCTTTCCCGCTCCTGGTTGCTGGGTGCCCACCCCGCTCCCGCCAGAGCCTCTCCGGCCCTCCCAGC
The DNA here is from genome assembly GCF_047511655.1 of Castor canadensis. NCBI lineage: Eukaryota > Metazoa > Chordata > Mammalia > Rodentia > Castoridae > Castor > Castor canadensis. The sequence goes on along the minus strand of NC_133401.1, from coordinate 31,606,650 downwards.
TTGTTTATTTCCAGTCCCGAGAAGGGTTCCCTTCCCCCAATCTTCAGCGCTCAGGGTGCCCCACCCTCTTTCCAGCGTGTCTTAACTGTTCTTATTGCTTATTACTCAGTTTCTCTTTTTTTCCCGGGTGAAGGTCAGTCTGTCCAGGAGGCTATGCTGCTCTGGCCCAGGCTTGTCTGTGGGGGTACCGCGGTACCATGAAGCTCACCTGGTCCGCGTCTTCCCAAGCAGTATGGGCGCTGGCCACTGGCGGCCCTGGGTGCCCTCCTCGTTTCTCCGTTTAACGTGAAGTGGAGATTCTCTGCACTGGCTGGAGATGTGGAGGGGTCAAAGTTATGCCTTTTCTCAGTGATTATGCCTGCAAAGTGTGTCTCCAGCGTCTCTCCAAGATTTCACTATGGGAGGCTCGCTTTCTGCTTCCTACCTCTAGCCGCCATCTTGCACTCCCTCGGCATATAGTTTCTCAAATAGTCTCTGATGATTCCCTGGATTTCCTTGGTATTTGTTTTTATTTCCTCTTTTGTGTTTCTGATTTTACTGATTTGGGTCTTTTTCCTCTTCATTTTAGTCAGATTTGCCTGGGTTCTGTCAATCTTGTTTATTTTTTCAAAGAACGAGCTTTTTGTTTCATTGATTCTTTGTATTTTTCTTTTGGTCACTATTTCATTAATTTTGGACCTTGTTTTTATCATTTCTCTCCTTCTGCTTGATTTGGATTTTATTTGTTCTTGTTTTTCTAGGAGTTTGAGATGAAGCATTAGGTCTTTTTTTGAGATCTTTCTGTTCTTTTAATATATGCACTCATGGCTATAAACTTTCCTCTTAGGACTGCATTGTCTGTGTCCCATAGGTTCTGGTAGGTCATATTTTCATTTTCATTAACTTCCAGGACCCTTTTAATTTCCTCAATGACCCACTGATCATTGAGCAATGTGTTGTTCAGCTTCCAATGTTTACATATTTTCTGCTGTTGTTTTTGTTAAATTCTAGTTTTAATGCTCTGCAATCAGATAATTTATCTTTTTATAGTGTTCTCTTTCACTTTGGTGTTTATTTAGGAGTCCTCTGAGTTTATTTATTTGTTTCTGTGTCTTCTCATATTCTTAATTTTTGGTATATTGAAATTTCTTGAGTGCATTTTGTATATTTTGGTTAATCACATCTAGTATCTTCTCCATGTTTTTGTGGGCATCACTGGGTTCCTTAGTGTCATTTATCTTTGTTTTGTTGGAGTCAGGAACCAGGTATCCATTTTCTTCATTTCCCTCTGAATTCTGTATTAAATTATTTTTTTGAGGAGAGTGGTTTCCATCCCTTCTGCTTCCCATCACTCCACTTGGTACTGTGCAACTATGTTCTTAATAGGCTAGCTGGTGGTTTTAGTCACCTGTTTCCTTTCCCTTGATTTAATTTTCATGTTGTGCTTGTCTTGTTTGTTAGCTAGGTGGGTGTGCTATTTCTGTTCCTGTTCTGGAGTTGTAATTTAGCAGTAACTGATTCACAGGTTCAATACCTGACCAGTAGTTTATATATTATATAGAAGATCCCTTATTGGTAATATCTATAAGCAGTGGGAGTTGGGGGGTTAACATTTGTTAGGCTAGCTATAGAAATTTGGGGAATTGGATAGGATGGCACTAAAGGGGGAGGCGGGCAGTGGGTTGGGTGAGTGGGGGGAGCATTGCAGGGGCTGTTGGGTTTTGTGGCCCTTGTGTGTGTTTGGATGCATTTCTGTTGTTGTAGTGTAGGGTGCTTGTGTCAGGGATTGTAGGGGGTTGGGGTTATGTAAAGTTGACATTGTAGGTTTGTCAGCAGGTGGTGAGTGTGTAGGAGGGAGAGGTAGTCTTGTGATAGGTTGGGGGAGAATGAGAGGGGAAAGTGTGGGCTGGGGGAGAGAGTGGATGAGTATTTGGGAAGGAGAGCAATGAATTTTAGCACAGGAGAAGAATGGAGAGTGAAGGGGGTAAGAGTATGAATGATAAGATGATGATGGTAAAGTTGATAGTATAGAAAGAAAAAAAAGAAAATAGGGATAAAAAATAAAATAAAAAACCCACAATAATAAGACAAACAAAACAGGAAAAAAATGCAATTAAAAAACCCCACCAGGTTCAGGAACAGTAGAATTTCAGTCTTAGTTTAAGTTCTGGAGTTACTCCTCCAGCATCCAGTCGTGGTGTTGGCATATAAGCAGAAGCTCTGATGTGGTCTCACCAGGTGATTGGCTTGTGAGTAGTGTTTTGTTCTTCTGTCTACCAGTTTAATTGAAATTGTGAGGTGAAGTAGGATTGCCAGATCATGCAGGGTGGTCAGAGCTATTGATTTCCCCAGATAATAGTTGACCCCTCCCTCCATACTTGCTGTGGAGCACAGGGTCTCCTGCAGGCCAGGCCAGCCCTCCAAGACTGAGCTACATCCCCTCGTCCTTCCTTGTGGAGTATTTGAACATACCTTCCTAGGTCAAGGTCCCAGCTCTCTTCGGGGACTCATTATCACTAATTCCACCCACCTAATGGACAGAAGACGTCTGCTGAATCTACCAGTCACTAGCTAACAGACACTACTGATGTGATCATATATTCAATTACAACACATTACCTACACAGATTAACCATAAGAGCTCAGAACACATTAGAAAAGATGACTGCAGTGCCAAAGTCTACAGACACCTCCTGCATAGTAAGTGGAAGCATTTGAATTTCCCTTACATAAAATATATTATTTCCCACCACAAAACCTAATGGAAACATAAAAATCATTTATTCTAACAAGTTTTGGACAGGTATTAAATTCACAATTTCTTATACATTAATCATTTCTACATCATAGCTGTGTTATTCTTCAGCTGCAGCTGTTTGGTCAGCTCCTCCCCTAGCAGGCTGGGGGGGGCTCAGTTATGAATGCTGCCCTCTGGTTCAGGAGATCAGCTCTGTGATCTACTACCTGCCCTGCTTTGGAGGTGGCTTGTTGCTGTGTTTGTTTGCTGGGATTTCTGCACTGTGAGTTTTTTTCTTTGCCATGCCCCCTTTCTTGGGGCAGGGTGTGTTCCATACCCCGCCTCTGCTGTCCTGTTTTATTACAGTTCGCTGTTTGTTTTTCAGTTTTGTGGGGCAGTTTGGTTTTGGATGCTGCTCTCTGGTCAGGAGATGAGCTCTGTGATCCACTATCTTCCCTGCTTTGGGAAGTGGCTTATTGCCTGCTTACTCTCGGTCTTCACTGCCTTTCTTGTGTTTGTTTACTGGTACTTTGGTACTGAGACCAGCTTCTTGCCCCTGCCCCTTTCTCCTGTGCTCTTTCAGCACTCCACCTGCCTCTCTTCTGTCTGTGCTAGATTATAGTTTGCTATTTGTTATTCAGTTTTGTTCGAGGGGAGATCAGTCTGCCCAGGGGCCATGCTGGTTTATATTCCCAGGGATGGATAGGTAAGTCCTGTGTGGTGTGTGGTGCTCACCTGTTTGTTCTGTCAATTGATGAGCAGGGAGGTTTGGAGTGGTGGTGGTGGCAGCAGCAGCAGCGAGAAATGGCACCAAATTTTCTTAGTATAACATGGCATGGGAAGGCTTTCCATGGACTAGGGGTTCAGGATGTTGAAAGTTTGATTCTGGTTGGTGCTTTATTTCTGCCAAGTGTGGCTCCAACATCTGAGGGAGGGTTTGGAGTCATGGAGCTTATGCTATCTGCTTCTGTACCCTAGTCTCCATCTTGGATCTACTCCATGCCGCGCTGAACCCAGTCTTAGTGTCTGCCTTGAGAAAAGCTGCACGCCATTTCTCCTTGTTTGCTGGTTTCAAAGCTGTCTCTGTAAATCTTGGTCTTTAAAATTATTATGCTAACATTGGTACTGAGGATTGAACTCAGGGCCTCATGCTTCCTAAGCAAGGGCTCTACCTCTTGAGTCATATTCCCAGCCCTAAAAATTCTTTATTACTTTTGCATCTTTTAGAACTTAATAAAGAATATTTCTTTTCCCTCCTACCCTTCCTCTCTCCCTCCCTCCCTTACTTACTTCTTTCATTCCACGAGTCTGTGTTTATTGGACTTGCTGAAATGGAAAAGGACACTTTGCCAATGGGGAAACTAGGTGAGAAAATGTCCAGAGCCTTAGAGCAGGGCAGGGTTTCTACATACATTGTTGTTTTTATATAAGGCTCAACCTAAGACATTTGAGATTCATCCATGCTGTTGTATGAATTATTAGTTTATTTTGAGTATTACCTTGTTTTTCAAATGAACCATAGTTTAGTCTATTGATGAATGTTTGAGCAGTCTCTAAGTTTTGGTTATTATGAATAATGCTGCTGTTAACATTCTTGTACAAAGCTTTTGGTGGACTTGTGTTTTCACTTATCTTGGGTAAATATCAAGGAGTGGAATTGCTGGGTCATGTATTAACAGAGGCTGGGTTGAGTGTGGTGGCTCATACCTATAATTGCAGCTACTCAGGGTCTGGAGATTGGGAGGATCAAGCTTTAAGGCTAGTCTGAGTAAAGCTAAAGAGACCCTATTTCAATAAACAAGCCAGGCATGGTGACACATTCTGTAACCCTAAGTATGTGGAAGGTTGAGTTAGGAGGATCACAGTCTAAGTCCAGCCCCAGACAAAAACTGATACCCTATCTAAAAAAATAAGTAAAGCAAAAGAGGGCTGAGGGCTCTGCTCAAGTGGCAGAGTGCCTACCTATCAAGCACTAGGGCCTCAGTTAAAACCCTAGGACTGAAAAAACAAGCAATCAATAACCCCCAGAGGCTGACTTTATTATTTCTTTCATTGTTAGGATTTTTTAAATGTTCTAAGAAATCTTTTCCTATGTCAATATTAAAAAGATTCCCTGGTTTTCTTCTCATAGTTTTGTAATTTTCTTTTACATTAAGGCCAATGATCCATCTTGAATTAGTATTTATACAAGCTGAAATAGTAAACCAGGTATATTTCTTTATGTAATCCAGTTCTAGCACCATTTCATTTAAAAACTTTCCTTTTTTTTGGTATTGTACTGAAACCTTTGTTGAAAATTAATTGAATGTGTATGTGTGAACCTATTTCTGTGCTCTCTGTTCTTCCACTGAGCCAGTTTTCTATCCTTGTGCCAAGACCATACATTGTAGGCATGGATTGTTATCTTCCATCAAAAGGTGATGATTTTTGTTCTAGTAGGTAGTTAAATTATTACATATAATCCTCATGACACTTGTGTTAGGATTTATTAAGATAGGTTTACTTTGGCTTTGTTTTAGTTTTATAATATAGCCTTTATTCTAAGGGCATCATTTTTCCTCCTCAGATACAGCTTTCTAAGTCTCAGTTGAATCTCTAGGGTGCTAATTGAAGTCTCTCTGCCCTGGCTGAGAGCTCTAATGGCTCTCTAACATTGAGCAACTCTGTTGAGCTTCCAAGTAACTGTGTTTGTTTGATTTTTTTGGTCAGGTTTTAGAGAATATTCAGTTGTAAGAGCATTTCAGTTTAGGGTCTGCCAGGAACTCAGCAGGAAAACCTCTGCAGATTTCTGGGCCCCCTTTTTGCCCTGCTTGACACTACAGAGCCTGTCTCACAGTCAGTCCCACATCCCTCCATGTCAGAAATTTATAGCCTTTTTACCTGATGGGAGCCAGGGTGCTGTCTGCCTATCTCACAGGCATGTCTCAGACAAGCACATGCATCAGGTGCTGTGTGCACTGGAGACAGTGTGAACAGGACTGATGACTTCACTACCCCTGTGGATCTTCAAGCCTAATGTACTGTGTCAGGGAAGGAGCAGATAATAAAGAACTGAATGAATAAGGGGATGTTAAGTAATGCCAAACAGTGCAATGGGGCAAATACAAAAATAACAGGACAACGAGGCACAAAGTGAGGAGGGACTACATTGGCTGAGAGATTGAAGAACCTCACAGAGAAGAAAGAGAGAACTGCTGACACCTAAAACCTCAGGAGTAAAACAGAACTAAAGAAATTCAGGAGAGGAAAGATAAGGATAGATGTGGTAGATTGACCCTGACTCAGGATGCTTGGGAGCACTGGATCTAAGAAGTACTTTCCTGACATTATAAAACTTGGTTGTTGAGAAGATTAATTGGGTGTCAGTTATAGAAGCAGTGGAAATTAAGTAGGAAGGTGGATCAGAATTCTGAGACATTTAAGCATTAAAGAAGGAGAGTTGTCCTGAATATTTCATCTTTAAAACTGTCTCCTACTCCATGATCTTTCCCCCAATGGTTTCCCCTCTGCCTATTTTGATGGTCATTCTTTATGTTGATTAATGTTTCTGTGGATTCTCCTGTTCTCTATGTGTTTTATGACTTCTTAAAGCTCATCTCTTCCGTTGGTTAATATTTAAAAACATTTACTCACATTTTATACATTGTGTTGCTTTTATTTCATCATTATTAGTATAGGAGTTTTTTTCCCCCAAGCACCTAAATTGTTTTTGATTTCCTTCTAGAATGGAGGAGTAGGTCTAAATGTAAAGAGTTACCATTAACAGAGGCAACTTCTGGTGAGAAATTACCCAATGGCATGAACCTGGCAAGGTCCACAGTGGATGACTCCTGGTGTTCCACCTCAGCAGGTGACTGGGAGCAGTTACCTGAGGATGGATTAGAAAAGCAGATACGTGATGGCCATGTGGGGCCAATGCAGTGACTCAGGACAGGAACTCAGAAAATGCTGAAGTTGTTCCTTTCCAGAGATTTCTTGGCAAAAAATATTTCTACCAAATTGACTCATTGGTTCAGAGCTTACAGCATAATTTTGTTTTAAAGAATCACCAGGAACTCTTGGTGGGAAAGAAACTATGTGAAGATAGTGAATATGGAAAAGCTTCAGCTAACCTGTATTCATTGAATGAGTCTGGTAAATGTACCAACCAGAATATACTCCTTTCTACACATGAGATGATTAATGCAGGAGAGAAAGTCTATGAATGTAAAGAAAGTGGGGATTATTTTACCTTTGGCTCACACCTCTTTCAGGTTTTGAGGAGGGGAGAATGCCTACAAGTATAATAAATGTGAGAAGGCCTTTAAAAAGTTGTCATCTTTTTCTCATCATCTGAGAAACCACAGCAGAATGAAAACCTATGAATGTAATCAGTGTGGAAAGTCGTTCTGGCAGAGCCTTCACATCATTTTGCACCAGAGAACATAAGGTGAGAAACCTTATGAATGTTATAAATGTGGAAAATCCTTCAGCCAAAATTCTCATCTTAATGTACATCAATGAACTCATACTGGAGAGAAACCCTATAAATGTGGTGAATGTGGAAAGTCCTTCAGTGGAAGGTCTAATCTTAACACACACAAGAGAACACATACTGGAGAGAAGCCTTACAAATGTAACAAATGTGGGAAAGCCTTTAGTGACCGCTTATCATACACACAACACAAAAGGACACACACTGGAGAGAAACCTTACAAATGTAAATAGTGTGGAAAAGCTTTTAGCCACAGCTCCCACCTTACAGTTCATAAGAGAATCCATACAGGTGAGAAGCCATATAAATGTAATGAATGTGAGAAAACTTTCAGTTTTCACCTATCCTTCACTCAACACAAGCGAACGCACACTGGGGAGAAACCATATAAATGTCATCTGTGTGGGAAAGCTTTCAATCAAGGTTCCAACTTTATTGGACACCAAAGAATTCACATCAGAGGGAAAAAACTGAACATTTCATTTTTAATATACAAAAGTTCATTTAGGTTTGTATCTTTTTTACCTATCCCAGAGAACGGCTGAGCCTGAATATCATTCGATATCTAGGGAATTTGCCAGTGAATAATGAGTACTATGACTAAAAGTTTCTTCAGTTATACTTGCTAATACCGTCAACCAGTGTGGCAGTGTTCAGTGTTGCTGAACAATCAGAATAGGGTTATGATGTTTAATGTTTAATTAAGTCAACAAACATACTGCTCCAAATGTGTATGCACTGTTCCTTCAGTGCAAGAGAGGCCACTTTTAATCTGTTTCATGTAGTCGCTATAAATGATAATTAAGAACACTGTAGGGACTGGGGCATAAGTCAAATGCCTAGCTTGTGCAAGGCCCTGGGTTTAATCCCCAGTAACACAGACACACACACTCAAACACATACACACACACACAGGTATACACAAAAAATACCATAAGAACATGGACAGTGCCTTAAGTGTGTATTGAAGTATGCAGAACCTGTTGTAACTATGTCACCCTATGTGTGTGTTTGAAAAAAAAATAGAAATGAACATAGCCAATAAATGTCTCAGATTATTGTGTGACTTTTTTCTTTTTCATATTCAAAATTGCTATAATTACAATAAATAAAAGGACAAGAAGAAAAATGTAGATCAATATAAGTTAGAATTATTAGAAGTGTGTGCACTAGGATAGCAAAAAAGGAGAAATTAAAATAAATTTAGTGTCAACACATGAGTGTAGGGAAAGAACTTATTTATCATCCAAACATATGTAAAACTGGAATACAGGTAAAAGCAGAATATACATGGTAAAATGTGACTTTCAAAAACAAATATATTGGTTAAATTCCAAACTAACATGACCAAGAAAAATAGCCTAAGAGTCTGTAACACTGTCAATGAAAAGGGAAGGAGAAATTAATAATGATATTAAAAGTCTTGTACATATTTGTGTTAATACAGTTGAAAACCTGAATAAAAAAGACAGTTTTCTGGAAAAATACCATGGTTGTAATCCTGGAAAATATAATATTAACTAAAGAAGACACAAATAGACTAGACATGTTGGATCACACTGAAAAAGTTCTCAAAGAATTACACCACAAATATTCTAAGCCCAAGATATTTTACCAGTGATTTATTTCCACCCCTCAAGATATAGAAAACTTTTCTACACAGGTGTTCCAGCACATGTACTAAACATTTACTACTTTTTCTTTTCTTTTTTTAAGATAGGTTGTCACTATCTTGCTATGTTTCCCATGCTTGCCTTGAACTTGTGATCCTCTTGATTCCATCTCTCAAGTGCTGGGATTACAGGTGTACACCACCATAACTGGTTTCAAACACTTTATTTTTCATGTTACTAGTCTGTCAAAGCTCAAAGAGAACATACAGATCAATATATCTTAGGAATATTTATGAAAAAGTTCCAGATCCCATACTCCCATCACAAGTACCCTTGGATTTAGGAGCATGCACTCTAAAAATCAGGGTGTTCAATATTAAGAAATATACAACTATAGTACTCCATTTTGATCAAGCAGTAGAGGAAATCCAGTCATCTCAATGATAAAACGATCAAAGACGAAAGCTGATAAAACAACAGCTATTGATTACTTCAGAAAAATAACCCCAGTAAACCAGGAGATGTATTTTTATAATATAATATCAGACTTAATGGTGACAATTGAGCTAGGATTGGAAAACTATGGCCCATAGGCCAAATCTAACCTGCTTGTTTGTATAAAGTTTTATTGGAACACAACCATATGCACTCTTTTGTGTATTGTCTGTAGCTGTTTTAACTGAGTGGTGTGAAAAGACTGCATGATCCAAAAAGCCAAAATCAGTTACTTTACAGAAAAGCTTTGCTAATCTAATTCCATTCCATTTAGGAAGTCCTAAAAAAGTTTCTCACTAATCCTTATGTGTGAGAAGGCAGTTCATAAAAGGAATACAATGAGAAATATACAAAAAATGCAGTAAGTCATTAATAAAGAGGTGCAAATAAAATGATAATATATGTTTAAGCAGATGTTATGGGGTAGGTCATATTTGAAGCTCTATTTACATAACTTCATTTACTATAAGGATTTTGCTGAGGCAAGTATTATCTTCATTTTACAGATGCAGAAATGGTAAATTGGCAGATAAAGATTGGTAGAGATTTGGAAAAAGGACTTTGGGCTGGGGATGTAGCTCAGTGGTAGAGTGTTTGCTTAGCATGCTGAAACCTTGGTTCAACCCCCAGCACTGTAACAAAAAAAAGAAGGAAAAAAAGCCAGAAGAAGAACCTATCATCAAGTACCCATGGATGGTTAATTGGGTGCACCCTTTTTGTTGACTGCCTTTGTGACTTTTCTATTCAAGCTTTCCCATGTTTTTGTCTTTTAATATTGCATCATAGGAGTTGTGGACCTGTATACAAGTCCTTTGCCAATTTGTGTGTTGCAAACACCTTTGAAACCAAAATTTTAACAAACTGAATCCAATGATACAATAAAAAGATTATACATCATGACTAGGTAGACTTTGTTTCAAAAATACAAGGTTGCTTTAACAAAAATCAGTCAATATCACTCACTATATTAACAACCTAAAAAGCAAAACTCTGATTATGTTAATGCAATCATGAAAAATTTAACATCATACTAACTGTTCTTGAGAGAAAGAATGTTCTTATTAGTTTCAGAATAGAAGAGAATGTCCTCCATATGATAAGTTTATCTCTAAATAATTTTCAGGTCACAAAATACTTACCCTTAAGATTAGAACAAGGCAAGGATGTTTGATCTAGTACTTGTATTTTGCATTGTAATGGAGTTTCTAGCCAAGACATTAGGGACAATCAAATAAAAGAAATTCCAATTGGAAAGGAAGAGGTAGAAACCATTGCCACTCACTACTCACAGGTTACAATCCCTTTTTCTTTTATTGGCGGTACTGGGGTTTGAATTCAGAGCCTCATGCTTGCTAGGCAGGCACTCTACCATCAGCCACCCCTTTGTTTGAGACAGGGTCTCACTATGTAGCTTAAGCTGGCCATAAACTCATGATTATCCTGCCTTAGCTTCCTGTGTGCTGGGATATAATCTTCAATTTAGAAAATCTTACACAATTTATCAAAAATGCTTCTAGAACTAATAGATTAATTTATGAGAGTACAGGATACAATATGAATTATAAAAGTCATTTTAATTTTGATATACAAGCAACAATTGGAAAATGAAATTTAAAAAAATACCATTTACCACAACATCAAAAAATAGAGATAAATCTGACAAAAGATGTGAAGTATCTGTACATTGAAAAAAAATACTGCTGAGAGAAATGAAGATTTTAAAGTAAGTTGAGAAATATAACTTGTTCATGTATCAGAGATTCAATATTTTAGTATGTCAATTATCCTTACATTGATCAATGGAGTCAATGAAATTCCAGTCAAAATTCAAGCAGGACTTTTTATACAAATGGAATTATATGAAAATGCAAAGAATGCAGAATAACCTATTCTGAAAAGAACAAAACTGGAGAGTTAACCACTACCTGTTTTTGAAAATTATAAAACTACAGTAGTCAAAACATAATGGTATTGGCATAAAGAGACAAATACATCAATGGAACAGGATATACAGTCCAAAAGGAAGCATGCAGGTATGAACAACTAATTTTGACAAAGGCACACAAAGTAATGGAGTGGCGGAAAGACTAGCTTTTTCAACAAGTAGTAGTAGAACAATTGGATTATCTATGATCTATCTCTCTTTCATCTATCTAAATTTCAATATTACAAAAATTAAGAGATCTAAATGCAAAAGCCAGGCACCAGTGGCTCATAACTACTTGGGAGGCTGAGATCAGCAGGGTCATGTTTCGAGGCCAGTCTGGGCAAAATATGTTATCAGGATCCCCATCTCAATTAATAGCTGGATGTGGTGGTACATTCCATATTATTCCAATCTGCACAGAGGGCTGAGATTGAGAGGATTGTTGTTCTAGGCCAGCCTAGACAAATAAGTTTGTGAGACCCCATCTCAATGAAAAAAAATTGGACATGGTAATGATCACCTGTTATCCCAGTGATGGTAGGAAGGATAAAATAGGAGGATTACTGGTTTGGGCAAAATGTGAGACCCTATCTCTAAAATAACCAGAGCAAAAAGAGCTAGAGTCATGGCTCAAGTGGTAGAGTATTTGCCTGACAAGTGCAAAGTCCAGTGTTCAAATTTCAGTACTGCAAAAAAGAAAAAAAAAGCAGTTTGGGGGAATGGCTCATATGGTACAGTGCCTGCCTAGCAAGTATGAGGCCCTGAGTTCAAACTCAGGTATTGCCAAAAAAAGAAAAAAGAAAAGGCCAAACCAAGCAGATGTGCTGGTGCATGTCTGTAATCCCAGTACTTGGAAGGCTGAGGCAGGAGGATTGTGAGTTTGAGGCTAGCTTGGGCTCCAGAGCAAGGTCCTGTCTCAAAACAAAAGAAAAACAAGTCAAATCAAAAAAGCACACGCAGTGTATAATTCCATTTATATGTAAGTATAGGAAATTCAAAGAGATTGGTGGTTATTTGGAAACAAGAGGCCAGGAAAGGATGTGTATTCTACTTATTTTTCTAGTTGTGTTCCTCCCTGCAGAATGTAAGCTCCATGGATTTGCAACTTTATTCCCAGAGCCTACAACACTTTGTGTAGTTAGTAGGTGTTCAAGTGGATATTTACTCAATAAACCTAAGTAGCCTCAAAAAGTAGACAGGATAAACAAATTGTCCTCTCTCCATTCAATGGGAAACTATATATCAGTGGAGAAAAATGAAGCAGAGCTTCATACATCAAGAATAATTCTCACAATGATAACATGGAACAAAAATGCAAATTGTAGATATCAAGTCCAAAGTATCCATAGCATTTATACAAAAGTAAAGCATGCTGACTTACCCATATGGTAAATTTCAGGAAATAAAGCTCAGTGTGGTGGTTCATGCCTGTAACTGTCAGTCCTCAAGCAAGACAGGAAGATGGAGAGTCCCAGGCTGGCCCGGGAAGGACCTTGTCTCAAAAAAAAGTTTCAGGAAACACATGGGAACATCTCACATCACATTGAGGACAGTGATTGCCTCTAGAGGAAAGGGGTGGTAGTTATTTTGTCACTGGAACCAGGACTGGTTCAAACCCAGGGAGGTCCCTTTAGAGCATAACCTTAACCCAGAGTGCCAAATTTATGACAGGGGGTACCCTATTTGTGACAGTACTGAGGTTTGTGTTTCTTAGGCAGGTGCTCTACCACTTGAGCCATGACCCCAGCCTTTTTTGCTTTAGTTATTATTTAAATAGGGTCTCTCACTTATGCCCAGGTTGGCCTGGACCTTGATCCCCCTATTTACACTCCCCAGTCCTCCTAATTGTGCTTCCTGCATAGCTGGGATAACCAGTGAGTGCCACCATGCCTAACTTTTATTGGTTGAGATGGGGGTCTTGTGACTTTTTGCTTCCAAATGCTCTCCTCCCAATTAGCAAGGATTACAAATATGAGCCATCCTGCCTGCCTGCCTGAATTTATAACATCATAAGAGAAAAGAATTTAAGGACAAATCTGGTTAGGTAAGAAGTTAATAGGAGTTTTATTTAGAAGAGCAGAAAAGCAGGGAAACCAAGCATATTCCAATAGGCTTGAGATGGGGGCACATGAGAAACATGTTAGGTTCCTTTGTGTAAGGCATACTTATAAAGTTCAAGTCAGTGTAGGGGTCTGTATGTCCCTTAGCTCTGTGCTTGCTTCTTTGTTTCCACGATCTGGCATGTTAATCATTTGCCATGGAAGTGCTCCACTAATGGTATCTTACCTTCTTGGAAAAGATAAATTTGAGATTCCCAGAGACCAAGTCTCCTTAATTAACACAGATGATATCTTTAAAACCTGCCAGGTGCTTTCTTTTAGAAGATGTTTATTTAGGGCAGAGAAGCCCATCATTTAGAGAGATTTATTTTCCTTTAACAAGTCACCTTTTAGTCCAAAAAGGCGTTATCTTTTTTTGTGTCTGGTACTGGGTTTTGAACTCATGACCCCGCACCTGCTAGGTAGCTGCTCTACCACTTGAGCCACGTCTCCAGCCTTAAGGACGAGTTTTGCAGATGCTTTTCTTGAGAAAAATCCAGCCTGTATTTATCCAGGCAAATCATTGGTGCAAGGTTAAGAGCATGGCCAGCTGCTGTATCCTAATGGGGAGTGAGAGACTCCAAGTTACCTATTAATATAGTGTTTGTTTTTAGTTCCTGGTTAATATCACAGAGTAGGCTGAAAACTTAGGCTCCAACGAAGTTTTGTCATCTAGAAACAGAAGGGGGGGGGGGACAATCCCTGATACTCTCAATAGTGTAACTTCACAAGCAAGGGGAAGCTCAGAATTTAGGTTCTTATCCGAAAATAAAAAAGGGTATAACAACCACTTTTTCATCATTTTGTGAATGCTCAATGAAGTGATCCCTCAAGAGCGCTCAGCTTTATTAAGCTCCTACTGGGAAGACCACTATCCATGAGCCTCCATTTTGCAGACCGGCAAACTGACGCTCCAGGTTCACCACCAACCCAGGTGGGCAGCGTCGGCGCGGGAGGGAGGTCTGAGGTCCGGTAGCGTCGCCCACCTCGCCTGGGTGGTATATTAGAAACCCAGACCCGGTTGTAGCACCGCGAAGGCTGGACGTGGGACAACATAACTCGGGAGTCAGCCGTGGAGGCGCTTCCGGTAGAAACCGGAAGGTCACCCCCTCGGAACTACAGCTCCCAGCAGTCCCAGCGGCGCGTCCTAGTCGACACCGGGGGAGCGGCCGCCATTGTCCGTGGCCGAGGTGAGGCCCTTTTCCTGGGCCAAGGGGCAGCTGCCGCCCCTGCGCGGGAGAGTCGGGCAGGTAGTGAGAGACGGCTCGGAGAGTTGGGGGTCTCCTGCTTTTGGAGCTGGTGCGGCGCTAGGCCGGTTCTGCGCTTGTCCTTTCCGCGTCGGCATCGCAACCCCATTGCCCTCGACCCTTCCGCTCCCGGTTCTGGGCAGTGCAGGGTCGGCGGTCCCCGGTGAGTCCTGCACGGCTCGCCCCGCGCGCTTTGTCCCCCGCGCACTGCCGCACGGACCTCGGTACCGGACAAAACAGCCAGGCGCTGGGGCCCCAAACTGGATAAGGCCGTTCGCGCGCCGTTAGGAGGTCCTGCAGGCGGCCGGTGGAAATCTGAGGCCTCCGGGAAGCAGGTGACGAGGACGCCTCCGAGGCCGTTATGGGGAAGAAGGAACCCCGTGTTATCCCGAGGTTCTAGAGAACGGGCGTTTCTCGTGCGTACGGGTTGACACAACCGTGCTGTCAAGGGCGTCAAACGTGCTCTGGGAACGGCCCCGGCTTCCTTTAAACGTCAGGGGACGGAGGGGAGTGGAGGGGAGCGGGCAATCTGGTGGTGGTTGTCACATTGCAAACAGTGGTGCAAAATAACGGCACGATTGGTCAGTGTGTTTTATGGGGCCGCTTTTCCTCTAACTGACAGAGCTGGTGGTCTCTGCAACTCATGCCTACATGTGCAAGTATTGACGGTGATCAGAAGACTTCAAGATTCTTTGAAGAATCGATGGCAGGACACATGGGTGTAGACGAAGTTTATTAAAAGTTAGGGATGGGAAATACAAGAGGGAGCATGGTGGGCACAGGGAGAATCTCCAGGCCAAGAGAGAGAGTGTGCTTCTCTTCCCCAGGTACTTCTAAAATTTATGCTAATCTATGGGAAGGGAGGAACCAGGTGATTTCCATCCAATAATCAATGACTGGGGAAGGGCATGGGTGGGTCTTGGCCAGGTGAGGGCGGTCCCTGAGCCAGAATGTGGTCAATTTGAAATGTAATATTAAGTTTCTGTGAGCACTAAACTTGCTCTGATTTTAGCCTGCCTCACAAGTACATACCTGCACGCCACTCCTGAGCACTTTTTCTCCATTTCTTGTGAGGCCCTGTGGGCCTGCACACACTCCCAAGCATCTATCATAGAGGGCGCAGGTCTTGCATATAAAAACCTAGAAATCTGGTACATAACTTAATACTCATATTTTAATTGTTTTGAAGTGTGCAATTTAGTGGTTTTGTTTCAACAAGTGTGCACCTCTAGTTTCAGAACACTTTCATCACCCTGAAAGAAACCTTTTCACCCATTCAACAAGTCTTCCCCCATTTCCCCTTCCTCCTGTTCTAGATAGCACTGTATGTACATTACAGGTAGATTTCAGTTGTCAAATCAACTGAAAAGTTCTAAGTCCAGTGGCTTTCCCTTGGGAATGAGTAACTGACAAATTTTCACCCTTGTCTGGAATTGGGCTCTTCTCCGGTTCCCAGCCCCCAAGTTATTCGTATTACCTTTCATTTCTTCCAGGAGTTCTGTCATGTTTTGACATGTAAATTATATTTTATTTTCATGCTTCCTAAGAGTCTTGTTGCTTCTGTGGACGGGTTCTGTTCTTAGTTCCCTCTGATCTGTGAGAAAGGACCAGTTTTTGTCTTTTTCCATTTGTTTCTAGGTTAGTAGTGCAGTGCTCCTGACCAGGTGCCAGGTTGTCCAAACCTCAGGAATGGCGGCCATCAACCCATGGCCCCCCTGGGGTGAGTCCAAATCTTGTTTTTTTCTGAACTTCTCCTAGCTAGGACTTGATGTAGTCATAATTCAAGGCTGAGGAGGGGCTGAGGGCTTTGAGGGATGAAAGAGGGTCTGTCAATCTTGGCATAGAAATAGAACTGATTGGAAATTATAGTTAGATCTGGTTGTTGATTGGGAATTATAGTTAGAACTGGTTGGTGGTTAAGGGGGAAAATTATTGACATAAAGACAATGTAATTTGTCTGTTTTATAGTCAGCTGAATAGCGGCTGGTAAGAGAGATTCTGGTAATTTGCAGGGTTTTTTAGAAGCAGTCATGCAATACATATAATCAAAGTGTTGTCTTTACTACTCCCACATTTTTCACTATTGTATTTCACTAATATAGCATTGATCTGTAATTTTAAAAGAATGTTAAATAATAATGATGTCACTAGTATATTTTATCTTTAAGTGAGGTTTCAATCACCAAAGACATCATAGGAGTATCCTACTACTTACATTTAAGAAAAACTAGATAATGTTATATTTTATCAGATACTTCTTCAGCAATTTAAAGAGTTCTGTTTTTAGTTGCCTTATGGCTATACCATGTTAATAAATTTCCTAATATTTCCTTTATAAATCCATTTTATGTTGGGTTTTTCATGTGCCCTTAGTCTCTATTATGCCCGTTATGGGATTTTTTATGCCCCTTAGTGAGATAACTCCTTTTCCATTTTGTTACCTTTAATTACTGGGTTTGGGTTATAGTTATAACTTGATTTTTCTATGCAGGTTCCCTTATGGACCAGTGCTGGGGGGTGGCAGCTGCTGACCCTTGGGCCTCCTGGGGTGAGTTATGAGCCTGTTCCTCAGCCATTTTGGCCATCATGTCCTGCCCTTTCCTTGCAGTGATCTGCCACAGCTGGGGATCACAGCTGGTTTAAAGAACCAGGTAGTTCTTTAAAGCAGGGGGCTTGTGGGCAAATTCTTTCTCTGTGCAAAGTTGGAAAGAGGGATCAGAAAACTCTTCTGGGGGTGGAGTGTGACATCTGTAGGACAGAGTGCATGAAAACTAGTGTGTAACCATTTAGGACTCAGGCTCAAAAGGCTGTGAACAGACACTGCCTCTCAGAGATGGTGCCTCATAGCATAGGAGGTCAGTGAGGGATTCATGTGTTAGGTATGTTCTTTAGCTGCTCTGAGCCCCATTTCCTTCATCTGCAGAATGAGGAAGTGGGTCTCTTCTCTTACCCATGAGGGAAGGAGCAGGGGTAGGGGCTGGACCCTGGTCTCTGGATGGGTGGGCTTCTGGCCCACGGAGGAAGAACTGCCTCTGTGACTTCTTTTCCCTTCCCCAGCTTTGTGTCCTCAGGATTCCACGTGGCATGTGGAGGTGAGCCCTGAGGAAGGAAGGAGGGTAGCTGGGCTCCCAACAGCCCAGGTCCAGGTGAGATGGGACTTTTGCTTTTTCCTGAAGGGCCACTGTGTTTCCAAAGTGGATGTCTAGGTTCTGCCTGGCCATCCCAGACTGTGTGGTTACTTAATTTACGACATGAAGCATTTAGGCAGAGAACAAGTCAGCCAGAAGTTAATACTTCCTGATGGCAGGTAGGGAGAATTTAGTCAGTTTTCCATGATGTTGAGCCTTGTCAACCAGCCTGTCCAACAGTGCTGAGCCACAGCTGTGGCCTGGGTTGTTTTGGGGGATGAATAACAACCATCATAGCTTGCAGCCCCTCTGCCCCCCTATTTTCTTCCTTCTACCTTTACTTACTTACTCAGTATCTGATTCAGGCTGATGATGTGTAGTGAGTTCCATGATTGCTGTAAGAAGAACAGGACAGGTGTGAGCCTCCTCCTTAAGAACTTCCCAGATCCCTTTCCAGGGTTGTTCACTCAGCTAATGACACCTCATAGCTGAGCTTGGGATACACATGCTCCGTGTACTTGAAGTCTGAGACACCAAGAGAGGCCCCAAGTTCTGTAGCAGTTCAGTCCAACTGCTGCTCTGAGAGATGAGGTGGCATTTGTGTAGAGGTTATTGGGGGCTCAGAGTTGCTGTGGAGGGGACGGCTATCTGGAAGACTTAAGCCAAGAAGTGAAAGGCAAGCATCAGCCATATGGGCACAAGCCTGGTGGGTAGGGGTCTGACTACCTGCTCCATAGGTGTGCTTTGGGAAACAAGGGCTATACTGTGTGACCAGTGTCCAGGTAAAGACTGACCCCAGTTAGATTTTAGGCTTGAAAGGCCAGGAGAAGCCCTGCTGGGCCTTGCATGCCTGTGGCAGAGCTAAGATTCCATTGTGGTAGTGCTTCAGAAATGCTGACAGCAGGAGGCATTGTGGTCCAGAATGTGGCTGGAAGGATGCCTCTGATGGGTGTGGAGAGGAGGGACTGTGGAGGCAGGCTGGCATTTTAGATGTCTGATGGGGCCTGGGAGCTGGGGAGCAGAGTAAGATCAGACACATGTAAGGGAGTCCAAGCAGGGACTCAGGGACTGAGAGCAAAAGGGTTGCTTCTGGGAGAACTAGGACAATAGAGATAGTGTGGGAGAGGTCATCTTCCTCCCCTCCTGTCTAGCCTCCTCACCAGAGGCAGCCACTTAAAATATTTTTAATAACCACTTTATTGAAATACCCACATATTACAGGATTTATCCTTTTAAGTTGTACACTTCATTGGTTTTTAATATTCACAATATTGTGCATCCTTCACCAGTATCTGATTCCAGAACATTTTTATCACCTCAAAAGAAATCCTGGTCAATTCCCTTTCCCTTTATTCTCAGCCTTGCAACCACTAATCTACTTTCTGTCTCCCCTGGACATTTCACATAAGTGGAATCATAATCTATGGCCTTTTGTGTCTGACTTCTTTCACTTAGCATAATGTCTTAAGGGTCACTGTGTCATAGTATGCATTGGTATTGCTTTTCATGACAGGCAGTCATTTTTAACTTCTTGTTTTTTAGTTTCTTAGGGTTCTGTTCATATTTCTAAGTGGGACATTTTTGATCTTTTTTCTAATGCTTCAAATTTACATTAATCCTGTTGATTCCTTGTTGTGAAAGGTTAAAAAAATAGTTTCATTACTTTATTTAGGTCTTTTATTTGTAAATTAACAAAGCAAGAAAATGGTGAGGTACTATGATACACATTTTTTTGTGTGTGATAAGACTATTTTAAACATAATATCTCTATGCCTCTGCCTAAATTAAAAAAAGAATTAATAAAATCTCCTAAAGCTGATAGGTGAAATGCATCGAAAGTGTGCTATCCTCACTTGGCAGCTCTGCTGTCCCTGGGAAGCAGAAGGGCCTGAATGGAGTGATGCAGGGTGGTGGTTATCTGGCATCAGAACTTAGGTGACTGAGGTTCACTGCTGTTATAATGTCTATAGTGTTTTTAATTCTGTAACAGAATGATCAGCAGTGAAGCTAGGCTAGGCTGAAAGATGGATCCTGAATCAGTCTCCTGGGAACAGAAGTTAGTGGTAATAAAGTGCTATGAAGAAGCCCAGTTAATCACTGTGTTGTGTGTTGTACTCTGCTGTTAATTTATGTGAGGTTTCTGAGAATCATTAGTTATTGCTGAGAAAATAAAACAGAATTAAAATAACACCACCCTCCGACGTCTGAAGAGTTGTGATTTCTGGTAACACACCTGGCCGCCTCTCCACACTCGCTTTGGATTTTTTCCTCATGGGAAACTTGACGTGAATTATGAGTTTTTGATTAAATGAGGTCTTCAGTAAAACAAAGGAACCTCTATCCCTTTACAGTTCCCACCAAATTAAACATTTATTGAAATAAAGCATTAACCTAGTGAGAACATCAAATGCTGTCCTTCATTATTATTATTATTTTTATTCATATGTGCATACAATGTTAGGGTCATTTATCCCCCCCTTCACCCACCCCATCCCTTACCCCCCCGCCCCCTCCCTCTCCCCCCGAACCCACTCGATACTAGGCAGAAAATATTTTGCCCTTATCTCTAATTTTGTTGAGGAGAGAGTATAAGCAATAATAGGAAAGAACAAGGGTTTTTGCTAGTTGAGATAAGGATAGCTATAAAGGGAGTTGACTCACATTGATTTCTTGTGCATGTGTGTTACCTTCTAGGTTAATTCTTCTTGAGCTAACCTATTCTCTAGTTCCTGGTCCCCTTCTCCTATTGGCCTCAGTTGCTTTAAAGTATCTGCTTTAGTTTCTCTGCATTGAGGGCAACAAATGCTATCTAGTTTTTTAGGTGTCTTACCTATCCTCACCCCTTCCTTGTGTGCTCTCGCTTTATCATGTGATCAAAGTCCAATCACCTTGTTGTGTTTGTCCTTGATCTAATGTCCGCATATGAGGGAGAACATACGATTTTTGGTCTTTTGAGCCAGGCTTACCTCATTCAGAATGATGTTCTCCAATTCCATCCATTTACCAGCAAATGATAACATTTCGTTCTTCTTCATGGCTACATAAAATTCCATTGTGTATAAATACCACATTTTCTTAATGCATTTGAAATAGTGGGGCATCTTGGCTGTTTCCATAACTTGGCTATTGTGAATAGTGCTGCAATAAACATGGGTGTGCAGGTGCCTCTGGAGTAACCTGTGTCACAGTCTTTTGGTTATATCCCCAAGAGTGGTATTGCTGGATCATATGGTAGATCAATGTTTAGCTTTTTAAGTAGCCTCCAAATTTTTTTCCATAGTGGTTGTACTAGTTTACATTCCCAACAGCAGTGTAAGAGGGTTGCTTTTTCCCCTGCATCCTCGCCAACACCTGTTGTTAGTGTTGTTGCTAAGGATGGCTATTCTAATGGGTGAGGTGGAATCTTAGTGTGGTTTTAATTTGCATTTCCTTTATTGCTAGAGATGGTGAGCATTTTTTCATGTGTTTTTTGGCCATTTGAATTTCTTCTTTTGAGAAAGTTCTGTTTAGTTCACCTGCCTATTTCTTTATTGGTTCATTAATTTTGGGAGGATTTAGTTTTTTAAGTTCCCTATATATTCTGGTTATCAGTCCTTTGTCTGATGTGTAGCTGGCAAATATTTTCTCCCACTCTGTGGGTGGTCTCTTCAGTTTAGAGACCATTTCTTTTGTTGAGCAGAAGCTTTTTAGCTTTATGAAGTCCCATTTATCTATGTTATCTCTTAGTTGCTGTGCTGCTGGGGTTTCATTGAGAAAGTTCTTACCTATACCTACTAACTCCAGAGTATTTCCTACTCTTTCCTGTATCAACTTAGAGTTTGGGGTCTGATATTAAAATCCTTGATCCATTTTAGTTAATATTGGTATAGGGTGATATACATGGATCTAGTTTCAGTTTTTTGCAGACTGCTAACCATTTTTCCCAGCAGTTTTTGTTGAAGAAGCTGTCTTTTCTCCATTGTATATTTTCAGCGTCTTTGTCAAAGACAAGATGGTTATAGTTGT
Organism: Castor canadensis; assembly: GCF_047511655.1. Lineage (NCBI taxonomy): Eukaryota > Metazoa > Chordata > Mammalia > Rodentia > Castoridae > Castor > Castor canadensis. The sequence continues at coordinate 31,584,946 of NC_133401.1, read as the reverse complement.
GTGGCTTCATATCTGGGTCCTCTATTGTGTTCCACTGGTCTTCATGTCTGTTTTTGTGCCATTACCATGCTGTTTTTATTGTTACTGCTTTGTAATATAGTTTGAAGTCAGGTATTGTGATACCTCCAGCATTGTTTTTTTGACTGAGTATTGCCTTGGCTATTTGTGGCCTCTCGTGTTTCCATATAAATTTAACAGTAGATTTTTCAATGTCTTTAATGAATGTCATTGGAGTTTTGATGGGAATTGCATTAAACATGTAGATTACATTTGGGAGTATAGACATTTTTACTATGTAGATTCTACCAATCCATGAGCATGGGAGATCGCTCCACTTTCTATAGTCTTCCTCAATCTCTTTCTTCAGAAGTTTATAGTTTTCCTTGTAGAGGTGGTTCACATCCTAGGTTTGGTTTACACTTAGGTATTTGATTTATTTTGTGGCTATTGTAAATGGAATTGTTTTCATATATTCTTTTTCAGTTTGTTCATTATTAGTGTATAGCAATGCTAATGATTTTTCTATGTTGATTTTATATCCTGCTACAGCTATAGCTATCAATAGATGTTGCTATTGTGTGTGTTTGAGTAGAGTTTTTTGGGTCTTAAGGTATAGGATCATGTCATCTGCAAATAGGGATATTTTGACAGTTTTTTTACCTATTTGTATTCCTTTTATTCCTTCTTCTTGCCTAATTTCTCTGGCTAGGAATTCCAGTACTATGTTGAATATGAGTGGAGATAGTGGGCATCCTTGTCTGGTTCCTGATTTTAGAGGGAATGGTTTCAGTTTTCCTCCGTTAAGTATAATGCTGGCTGTAGGTTTGTCATATATAGCTTTTATAATGTTGAGGTACTTTCCTTCTATTCCTAGTTTTCTTAGAGCTTTTATCATGAAATGATGTTGGATCTTATCAAAGGCTTTTTCTGCATCTATTGAGATGATCAAGTGTTTTTGTCTTTGCTTCTATTAATGTGGTTTATTATGTTTATTGATTTTCATATGTTGACCCACCCCTGCATTCCTGAGATGAAGCGTACTTGGTCGTGGTGAATGATCTTTTTGATGTGTTGTTGAATTCGGTTTGCCATTATTTTGTTGAGGGTTTTTGCATCAGTGTTCATTAAGGAGATTGGCCTATAGTTCTCCTTTTTGGAGGTGTCTTTGTCTGGTTTTGGGAAACTGTAATACTAGCTTCATAAAATGTGTTAGGCAATTTTCCTTCCCTTTCTTTTTCATGGAACAGTTTAAGAAGGGTTGGTATCAGTTCTTCTTTAAAGGTCTGATATAATTCAGCAGAGAATCTATCAGGTCCTGGACTTTTCTTTTTCGGGAGACTCTTGATAGCTGCTTCAATTTCATTTTGTGTTATAGGTCTATTGAGGTGATTAATTTCCTCTTGGTTCAGTTTTGGATAATCATATATATCTAGAAATCTGTCCATTTCTTTTAAGATTTTCAAATTTATTTGAATATAGGCTCTCAAAGTAGTCTCTGATGATTTCCTGGACTTCCATGGTGTTTGTTGTTATCTCTCCTTTTGCATTCCTGATTCTACTAATTTGGCTTTTTCCTGTCCTCATTTTAGTCAGGTTTGCCAGGGGTCTGTCGATCTTCTTTACTTTTTCAACGAACCAACTTTTTGTTTCATTAATTCTTTGTAAGGTTTTTTTGGTTTGTATTTCATTGATTTCAGCTCTTATTTTTATTATTTCTCTCCTTCTATTTGTTTTGGGATTTGCTTGTTCTTGTTTTTCTAGGAGTTTGAGATATATCATTAGGTCATTGATTTGGGATCTTTCAGTCTTTTTAATATATGAACTCATGGCTCTAAACTTTCCTCTCAGGACTGCCTTTGCTGTGTCCCATAGTTCCAGTAGGTTGTGTTTTCATTTTCATTGACTTCCAGGAACTTTTTAATTTCCCCTTTTATTTCATCAATGACCGATTGTTCATTAAGTAATGAGTTATTCAGTTTCCAGTTGCTTGCATGTTTTTTATCTTTACTTTTTTTGTTGAGTTCTAGTTTTATTGCGTTGTGATCAGATAGAATGCACGGTATAATTTCTATTTTCTTATATTTGCTGAGGCTTGCTTTGTGCCCTAGGATATGATCTTTTTTGGAGAAGGTTCCATGGGCTGCTGAGAAGAATGTATATTGTGTAGAAGTTGGATGAAATGTTCTGTAGATATCAGGTAGGTCCATTTGATCTATTGTCTATTTTAGATCTAGGATTTCTTTATTGATTTTTGTTTGGATGACCTATCTATTGATGATAATGGGTTGTTGAAGTCTCCTACAGCCACTGTGTTGGAATTAATATATGCTTTTAGGTCCTTCAGGGTATGTTTGATAAAATTGATGCGTTGACATTGGGTACATATAGGTTGATAATTGTTACTTCCTTTTGGTCTATTTCTTCTTTTATTAGTATGGAATCCTTCTTTATCTCTTTTGATCAGTGTACGTTTGAAGTCTACTTTGTCTGAGATAAGTATTGCTACTCCTGCCTGGTTTTGGGGCAAATCTTCTTCCAGCCTTTCATCCTAAGCCTATGCTTTTTTATTTCGGTGAGATGGGTCTCCTGTAAGCAACAATTTGTTGATTTTCCTTTTTAATCCATTTAGTCAAACGGTGCGTTTTGATGGGATAATGAAGTCCATTAGCATTAAGTGTTAGTACTGATAGGTATGTGGTGAGTTCTGTCATTTAGTTGTCTTAGTTGTTTGAAGGTTTGATTGTGTATACCTAAGGGGAGGTTACTCTCTACTTTCTTGCTTTTTCTTTTCATGTAGTTTGGTGCTGCCTGCCGTTTCATGGTTATGTTGGGTTTCACGTTCTGTGTGCAGAATCCCTTGAAGAATCTTTTGTAGTGGTGGCTTTGTGGTCACATATTGTTTAAGTTTCTGCTTATCATGGAAGACTTTCATTGCTCCATCTATTTTGAATGATAGTTTTGCTGGTTAGAGTATCCTGGGGTTGAAGTTATTTTCATTCAGTGCCAGGAAGATCTCACCCCAAGCTCTTTTTGCTTTTAGTGTTTCTGTTGAGAAGTCTGCTGTGATTTTGATGAGTTTACCTTTGTATGTTATTTGTTTTTTCTCTCTTACAGCCTTCAATATTCTTTTTTGGGTCTCTGTATTTGTTGTTTTAATGATAATATGCCTTTGGGTAGATCTATTTTGGTCTGGTCTGTTTTGTGTTCTGGAGACCTCTTGCATCGTATGGGAATAGATTTCTCTAGATTTCTGAAATTTTCTGTTATTATTTTGTTGAATATATTACGCATTCCCTTTGCTTGCACCTCTTCTCCTTCAATGCCCATGATTCTCAGGTTTGGTCTTTTAATGGAGTCGATGTTTTGCCTTTTCTTTTCACAGGTCTTGAGTTGTTTAACTAATAGTTCTTTGGTTTTTCCTTTAATTACCATCTCATCTTCGAGTTCTGAGATTCTGTCTTGTGTTTGTTCTGTTCTGCTGGATTGGCTTTCCATTTTTTTTTTTTTTGCAATTCTGTTTTGTTCTTTTTTTCTGAGGTTTTCCATATCCTGAGTCCCTCCCTCTTTAATTTTGTCTATTTTTGCCCTGAGTTTATTTATCTCTTTATTCATTTTTTTTCTTTGTTTCACTTTGGTGTTTATACAGTGCTTCTGTAGTTTTTTTTTATTTCTTCTTGTGGTTTTTCAAATTCTATATTTTTGTTGTCTTGGAATTTCTTGAGTGTCTCCTGTACATTTTGGTTGACCATATCCAGTATCATCTCTATAAAATTCTCATTGAAAACCTATCGTATTTCTTCTTTCATATTGTTCTTGTGGGCTTCATTGGGGTCTTTGGCATAGTTTATCTTCATTTTGTTGGAGTTTGGATCTGAGTGTCTGTTTTCTTCATTCCCTCTGGTTCCTGTACTAATTTTTTCTGTGGGGAAACTGGTGTCCCTGTTTTTTCTGTCTTCCCGTCATTGCCCTTGGTGTTGTTATTGTCCCTGTACTGTGTGCAATTAAGTATTTTCTAGCTTGTAATAATAACAATGGTGATATTTAGAATGGAAGGGTGAGAGGAGATGGAAAGCAAAGAAATTTAAGAAAAAGGGAAAAGCAAATGAGCAAGTAGAAAAAAACAAAACAAGCAAACAACAAACAAAAGTTTCAAAGATATAACTAGGGAGAGATAGTGTACTAATCAACAGTAAGCTGAACAGGCATTAGAGAGAGAGAGAAAGGATTGAAAATAAAACTAAATAAATAAAAAATAAATACATAAATGAAAAAAAATCTCCAAGTTCAAATGCAATAAAGTTTCAGTATTAATAATTTTGGTGTTCATCCCTCAGCCTGCAATCCTGGAGATGTCTCAGAAGTAGTTCTGTCATTGTCTCGTCAAAGGGAAAAAACTAAACAAAACAACACACACACACACACACACAAAACCCACAATGTGTCCCGAGTTCAAATGCAATACGGTTTTAGTAAGTTTTTCATCATGCAGGTATAGTTCGGTTGTCTCACCAAAGGTAGGGAGAAAAAAAAAAGAGTCTGGAGACAGTTCTGTGAATGGCTGTCTGAGGCTGTGGCTCACCTGCTGCTGCTGTCAGCCTGCTGTTGCTGGAGGCTTTATTTATGCAGATCTCAGAAGTAAGCTTAACACTTACCTAGCCCCTCAGGCTTTGATTACTTAGAGTTCTTCTGGACACAACTACCACTGCTAGAAGCTTTCCCCTTTCCAGGCACACTGTGGGAGGTGACACTGCACCAGCTTTCTCAGACCTGTGTGTTATTTACAGTTCAAATGGGAAGTGGGTCTTCCCCCTCCTCCTGTGGAGTTTTCCTCCCACCACCACTTTTACAAGCTTTCTGCTCCTGATTGCTGGGTGTGTGCCACTGCTCCTGCCTTCTCTGGCCAGCTTGTTTATTTTCAGCTCACATGGGAAGTGGGTCTTTCCCCCTCTCTTGTGGAGTTTTCCTCCCATTGCCACTTTTACAAGCTTTCCTGCTTCTGGTTGCTGGGCTTGTGCCACTGCTCCTGCCTTCTCCAGCTGGCTTGTTGTGAGGGATTTCCCCTCCCCCCCATTCTACGCTCAGGGCACCCCACCCTCTTTGTTACGTGTCTTTTTTGTTGTTATTGCTTATTATTCAGGTTTTTTTTTCTTTTTTCCCTGGGTGGGGGTTGGTCTGTCCAGGGGGCTATGCTGATCTGGCCCACGATTGTCTGTGGGAATACCGAGTGCTGCTTAGCTCACCTTGTGTTCCGCGCCTTTCCAATCCCTCTGGGCGCTGCCTTCTGGCGGCAGCGCACGAGTCCTCCTGGTTTCTCCATTTAACGTGAAGTGGAGATGCTTTGCTCAGGCTGAAGGCGTGGAGGAGTCAAAGTTTTGCCTCTTCTCGGTGGTTTTTCCTGTAAGGTGTATCTCCAGTGTCTCTGCAAGATTTTACTTTAGCAGGCATGCTTTCTGCTTCCTCCCTCTAGCTGCCATCTTGGAATCCTCCATTATTTGAATAGTCCATTCTGGAAACAGTGAAGTTTCAGCTAGCAGGAGCCTAGATTCTGTTATTTTGAGGAACAGGGGAAAATAATAGTAGTGATAATATCTCATTTATTAAAGAAACCCCAGCTAACCTCCCCAAATATGGAGACACATTCCAGTCCCTCCATAATGATCTACCAAGAATTTATTCATGACTAACATGAATGACAAAACACCAGTAATACTCTACTCATCCTTGGTTGTACTTGAGAATGTGCCCTCTTAGTTATGGTTTTCTTCTCTGTAAGAGAAGAAATTATAATTATATGTTATTATAATGTTAATAGTCAGACATATGCCTGTAATCCTTGTATTTGGGAAGCTGAGGCAGGAGAGGTGGGAGTGCTCGACCAGTCTGGGCTCTAGTGACTTCCTGTCACAAAAAAGCCATTAAAAAATTAATAACAAGATATCAAAGAAGCCATCCGAGTTGCTCCAGGTACTCCGAAGGAGCAAAGTCAAGGAACTCAGATGAGCCATCAGGCACCGTCCTGTTGGTTGGGCAGCTGAGACCCAGTTCAGCACTCTTGGCTTCCTCCTCAGACCCACGTAGACTGTGTAAGCAGATCCTAGGAAGTACTTAGGATATCTGAAAGCATATGTGTACAAAGTGTTATGTGTAAGAGTGTTTACAGGAGTTTGTATGAGGTGTCTGCAAGTTTCCCAGCATGTGATTACACAATGTGAGTTTACCTCTTAAGGGTTACCTGTGGTCTGAAGGCCTCACTGCTCCCTGGGAGCTGTGCCCATCTCTGTTCTGCACTCTTCTCCAGAGCATTAGGTAACAATGACATTGCATTTCCTCTCATCTCCACATTGTCTCTTGGTTTTGCATTTTTACGTGAAGTTTTAGAATGCAGGTATTTACTATGTCCTCTTAGCATCCTTGAGGCAATGCCTTTAATTTGTGGGTCTCAGTATGGGGGAACTTTCAGTTGGAAAGTCTTCCTGCTTTTTTATTCCACACTCTTCCCAGTTTGATAATGTCTTTAATTCTGGAACTTTTTTAAAAAAATTGACAAATTCTATAATTACAGAAAAATATAAAAAGTAATTGACCAAATGTTCTCTGTCATTTTGAATGAGCTGTAGTTAATGTTTTCTCCTATTTTCTTTTTTACATGTTCCTCAGTCACATTCTCTCACACTAAAGGTGTGTACACAGATAATCCATTTTCATTTCTATATAAAGACTGTATGTATAGACAACATACAGCTTTTTAAAAAGCCTCCTTTTTTAGCTCTGCAGACCGTCTGTGTTAATAGACATAGTTCAGTTCATCTGCACTGCCAGCACTACCATGAGAGAAGTGCAGTCTGTTCCTCTGTTCATGGAGGGCTTGTAAGTCTGCTTGCCTCTGTCAACTTTGCTATTCCAGTCAAGGCTGCTTTATTTTGTGCACATGTGTAAGTGCTTATTGAGGCATGCCTTTAGAAGCAGAATTCTGCAGGACTTTTGGATGTGTCTTTCTGTTACTAGTGCTGTTTCAAGGAGTAAAGCCACTGCTCAGTCTTCCCACTCTGGGAGAAGGTGCCCAGTTCTCTGCATCTTTGCTGGTAGTAAATGGCAGGTATTTTTGTTTGGTTTGGTTTTTTGAGACAGAGTTGTTTTATGTAGTCCAGGCTTGCATGGAACTTGGTATGTACCTTGTCATCCTCCTGCCTCAGACTCCCAAGGGCTAGGATTACCAGATGTACTACACCTAGCTGAAGTCTTTTCATTTTTGCTTATTTCAAGACCCAAAAGGTATATTGGCATTATTTTATTTTGAACATACTTGATTGATTGATAGTGAGCTTAGGTATCTTTTGATATGTTTATTGACCATTGTACTTCCTTCTATTTATCTTGCTCCCCTCCTCATCAACATCCTTAGATTTCTGAGACTGACTTACTGATGTGTAGGTATTGCACATGCATTCAGGATCCTGAGTGTTTGTCATATTTGAATTATCTTCTAGTCTATAGCTTGCCTTTTGGTATGCTTTTGTCAAATGTATATATCTTTGTTTATGGCTAGTTTTTTTTGTGTGTGTGTATGTGTCTTATTTTCAGAGTCCTGTATTATTTTAAAAAAGTAATTCCATTTCCTTCATGTTCTCTTTCTGGGGTTTTCTGCTGGATGATGATCCTCCTGAATAAATTGCTGTTTCTGATCTCTCCTTTATATTTCATGTCTTTTTCTTGAAAGAGGTTGGGAGGCCTGGCAATAATATTCCTACCAGCACAGAACTCTCTTTGGGAGAGATGATGCTGTGCCTTCTGTCTCTTTTTTCATATTCTACAAATCCTTTCCATTTCTCTCAAGAGAGCCTATCTTGTATCATTCTATCCCACTTTGCACTGCATCCTCTTCAGGTTGAAAATGGGGCTGTAGTTCATTGAAAGTTGGATGCCGTTTTCTGTCTGAATTTTTGTCCTCTAGGCCTCTGAGTTTCATCTCTACCTATGTGGCAGGTGTTCCTCTGTTCTGTCCATCTTACCAGGGAAGGGCTATGAGCGTTCTCTGTGCTGTGGCCAAACTGCTTCCTGACTAATGTTCTAATCTTCTAGCAAGTCTTACTGGCTCTGTGGGCCTGTGTGAGCAAGGTCCAGCTGGTCAGCTCTGCTTCCCAATTTCCTAGGCACAGGTCTATCAGGCCACAGACACCCTCTCCCATGCCAGACTGCAGAGGTCTCAACTCACCTAGGCAGCCTGGGAACCTCCCACATTTGAGCCTAAAAGGCTCATGGGAATTTTGCCTAGGTATAAGTACAATGCTGCTGCTAGTAGTGCTGCCTTCAGGTAGAGTCACTGGCAAAGGTGCCCTGAACACAGGCCTTTAATCCACCTATTTCCAGGTGAGCTCACTCATGCCTTTATTGTCTCACTTAAGCTGGAGGATCATAGCCTCTCCTGTGGGCCTGCTGTGCCACTGCACTGCAACCCTTTCTGGCATGTGGGGCTGGGAGGCCTCTGCACTATTTAGTAGGTCAACATTTTTGGTGAGATATGTGGAACCCCTGGTGCTGCTGGCCCATTCTGTTCAGAGGCTGGGATGTTTCTTTTCTTTGTTCTCTCTTTCCTTCACTCTCCCTGTCCTTCTCCCTCCCTCTCTGTTTTTTAAAACAGGGTCTCACTGTGTAACCCAGGTTGGCTTCAAACTCGTGATCCTTCTGCCTCAGTCCCCTGAGTGCTAGGATATCAGGTGTATACCACTACACCTGGCTCTTTGGTTTCTTTATAATTTTATTTTTTTAGGGAATTTTTAAAACCCAGAGTAGAACATAAACTTAGTATTAGTTTTCTGTTGCTGATATAACAGGTCAACACAAATATAATGGCTTAGAACAATATGAATTTATTCACTTGTTCTGGAGCTCAGAAGTCTAAAGTGAGTCTGCAGAGCTGTGATGCATCTGGAGGAGAATCTACTTTCTTGCTTTTTCCTCACTTCTGGAGGCTGACTGCATTTCTTTGCCTTTTCTCCATCTTCAAAGCATGTTGCTCCAACCTCTGCTTCCATCATCTCTCTTCTGACTGGCCTTACTGCCCCCCTCCCTCCTTCCCTCACTTGTAAGGACCCTTTGATTACCTTGAATTCATGTGGACAACCTAGGACACTCTCCCCATCTTAATATCTTTAACTTTAGTCACATCTGTAAATTCCCTTTGTCATTTCGGTAATAGCCACAGATTTTGGGGGTTAGGACATGGATGTCCTTCTGGCTTTCTACCTCCACAAGCCCCCATGTTCACCCCCTTTAGTAGCTGTCAGCTTTCAGTTTCTTTTTCACCTCTTCTAATGCAGCATTTGTATTAAACTGGAACATTTTAAAGCAAGACTCAGAATTCTGTCATTTTACCTATAACTACTTCTGTGTGTATATTTAAAAGATACATTCCTTTTAGAATATAACCAATAATACCATTATCAGACCCAGCAAAATTGCCAGTAATTCCTTAATATTACCTAATTCTTGGATTTGAAGGAACTTGGTCCCTTGGCTTGTTGGTTTGCCTGATTTTGTCTTTGTGATGTAGTTAAATGAGTTAATCACCACATCTTCTATAAATGGGTAGTTGGAACTAGAGGCCTAAGTTGATTCACTTGGCATTATTGGTAGGAGTACATCTTGGGCCCTTACTACATGGTTGCATTCGTAGGTACGTGGTGTTTGGTTGCCTGGTTTTCAGGTGAAAAGATGATTAGCAGGTGCAGATATTGTCTCACTGACACCTCTGTTATAAAGCTCCCTGTCTGTCTTTCACCTGTGACTCAGCAGTCATTGATGGTTGTTGCCAATGTGCACTATTTTATTAAGGGTTGCAAAGCCTCTTCTTATGTTGATTAGATATGATTCTTCTATTTCTTTTTAAATGGATGGTGAGTCCACTGGGGTAAAATGAGAGGTAAAATTTTGGCAGTCTGCCAGCTTGACAGCTGCCAGGGTGTGAGTGTGAACCTTTTGAGGTGTGTTGATGTCTTCTAAGATGTTACCCCCAGGGAGGTTAGATGACGTGAGACAGACTCAGGCCAGAAGCACTAGGGGAGGAGGGTAAGCATGGTATCTCAGCTTGCCCCACAGTTGTGACTGCTCTGTGAAGGTTCATCTGGGTTAGGTTTTATGCACTTCTCTGTCCATATGTTACATTTAAATAAAAACAAACAACAGCAACAAAATGTAAAAGCAATGATAATGATCAAGGAAATTGGTCTGCATAGGTCTGCAAGGGGAAAACTAGAAATTGGACGTTGATGAGTCCAAGGTTGGAGAGTGTTTCAAAGTAGGATGTGGTCAGCACTTTTAAATACTACAGGTCAGGCTGGTGGAGTGGCTTAAGTGGTAAGAGGGTCTGTCTAGCCAGCGTGAAACCCTGAGTTCAAACCCCAGTTCCAATCAGTCAATCAATAATATGTGTGTGTGTGTGTGTGTGTGTGTGTGTGTGTATTTATATATATGTTACAGGTCAGAGAAGGTGGAGGCATAGAGTCACCTTTGGGGTAGCAATCTCAAGGCATCAGGGATCTTGCTGAGCGCTTGCTATGATTAATACATGTTCATTGCCCCAAATGATTCAATGTAAGATCAGCAAAAATGATGGGCTGCAGTAAGCCCTATGGCATATGAGTGTGGGGGGTGTCAACAGTTGAGGTTTGGGGTAAGGGAATTTATGTGGAGAATCAGTTCTTTGTTTTAAGCCCATCATTTTGTGCAGATGGAAGGGGTGCAGTTCATTTGGACAGAGTAAATGTTGAGCAGTGAGGACTGGCACAGAGATGACATGTTGTTGGTTAGCTGTGAGAAGCAAGGAAAGGCTGTATTCAGGTAGAAGAGAGTGAGAGCATGAAGGGGAGGGGAGAGGCCAGAGGAACTTGGAATGGAATGATGTATTGCACACAAGGCCACTCAGCAGATTTGGGGTTGATTCTGCACTAATGATGGATGGATCAGAAAGTGTGTGGTCAGATTGTGGGGGCTGAGAAGTGAGCAGGGGCTGCGAGATTTGTAGCATACCACTCATGCACACCACACAAGGGAAGGCATCCCTCATTCTACCCTAGGAATGCAGAGATACCTGAGGCTCACATTGATTTTCCTTTCCCTTCCTCTTTCACTGCCTCCCTCCCTTGTCCTCTGCCTCTCCCTCCCTTCCTCCCCTTGCCTTTTTGATTCTGCTGTTATCCAGGTTGGCCTCAAACTCATGATCCTTCTGCCTCATCTTCCCGAGTGTTGGGGTTACAGGTATGTGCCGCCACACCTGACTTACCCATGTTGATTTCTTAAAAACTGTGAGGATTTTATTCATCACAAAAATCAAACCTAGTTTTCTAGTGAGGTTTCTTGTTTCTTTTTCCTAAAAAGATGAGTTTGGATTTTATTTAACTAATTTTTTGGAGACAGAGTCTTGTATAGCTCAGACTGGCCTTAAACTTGTGATCCTCTTGCCTCAGCCTTCCAAGTGCTGGGATTACAGGCATGCACTACCATGCCTGGTTTATTATTTACTTTCTGAGACAGGTTCTTGCTGTGTTGCCCAGGCTGGTCTTGAACTTGTGAGCTCAAGCCATCTCAATCTCCCAAATAGTTGGAATTACAGAGTACAGTGGTACCCACCAGTTTGAATCTTATTTTAACTTAAGTGCTTTTGACGGCTATTGTAACTGTTTCCCCTTTGCCTAGGCTGCTCTGGCCATTCCAGTCATCCTTAGTTCCAGTCCTTGGACTGAGATGATCTGTGAATGGAAATCTCCCTATTGTGACCAAGAAGACAGATGTGAGTGTTCAGATCACCTTCTAGATCCCAGATCCACATGTTGAAGTAAAGACTGCATCCTGAAGGTCTCTGGCCTGCAGTCAGTGTTTTAGCCTGTTTCCACTCTGGTCCAGGACTTACTAGTGTTTGCATTTCCAAAGTAGGGCCCTTTGCCAGTGTGTAACTCCTGTCCTCATTGGCCCGTGTTACTAGGACTGGCCGAAGTCTTAGTAGAGCTCATCTTTGCTGTGGTTCATGTGAGCCCAGGTATCTACTTCCCTAAGAGTACATCCCAAATTTGGGGCCCTGGGTGGTCTTCAGTGAGACCTAATCCTGTCTCCTTTCCCCAGGCTGTCAGCCTTGTTCTATCCCCAAAAATGAAGGTGTGGCCCCAGGCTGAGAAGAAACGTGTTCTTTTTAGGAACCAGTGACCTTCAAGGATGTGGCAGTGGACTTCACCCAAGAAGAGTGGGGACAGCTGGACCTTGTTCAGAGGACCCTGTACCGCGATGTGATGCTGGAGACCTATGGGCACCTGTTGTCTGTGGGTAAGGCGGGTGCTGCCCAAGTAAATGAAGCTGTTCCCAGAAGCCTCCATGGGGTAGGGGGTTGGGTCTCAGAGGGCTGAGGTGATCTTGGGGCTGAGATGATCTTGAGCCTGAGATTTAGGGTTGAAATTCATAATGCTGTGAAGCACAAGTGAGAAGGATGGTGCTTACCACTTGTGACAGAGGGAGAAACAGGCAAGGGAAGTTTTCTTTGGTAGCTGGGAAGCTTTGTTACATAAGCCCCATGTTTTTCCTCCACATGTAGGGAATCAGATTACCAAGCCTGAGGTCATCTCCCTGTTGGAGCAAGGAGAAGAGCCCTGGGTGGTGGAGCAAGCATATCCTCAAAGCACTTGTCCAGGTGAGAGCAGTGGGCTGAGGCTGTGAGGAGTTACCTTCAGATATATTCAGAATTCCCTCCAAGGAGATTTTTCCTTTCTTATGTTGACTTTCCTGCTGCTATTGATTCAGAGCAACGATGCCCACCTCATTAATAAGGTAGCAGGTTTTTTTTTTAAAGCAGTATTGGAATTTGAACTCGGGGGTTTGCACTTGCTTGACAGATACCCTATCTCCAGCCCTTTTTGCTCTGGTTGTTTGGAGATAGGGTCTCATTTTTTGCCTGGCTTGCCTGGACTGGGATCCTCATATTTTAAGCTTCCTCCTGGCTCTGGGGATGGCAGGCACACACCACCACACTCAGCTTTTTTCTGTTGAAGTGCTTTATTTGGCTGGCCTGGAACCATGATCCTCCTGATTTCAGCCCTCCAAGTAGCCAGATGGTGGAAGCCATTGGTACCCTTGTTAGGGTAGCAGTTTTTGTGTGCTGAATTTCCCTCCCTTGTGTCTGCTCTGTTGATGGTGCTCAAATTCTCTGCTTTTTCTAAGATGACTTCTCATTCATTTACCTACTTTTTAAATTTTTCTTATTTCCTTTATTACTAACTTGTAGTCTGTGGCCATAAATGCTTCTTTAAAAAAATAAAAAACAAAATAAATTATTTTTTTAATGTGGATAATATATTCACATGGTTCAAAAACTCAAAGCCATAGAAAATGTGTTAACTGAAAAACCTCATTTATACCTGCTCTTAAACCTGCTCTTACACCTGCCAACACACAGACAAACACAGGTAATCACTTTTCTGTTACTTTGAATTTTTTAATATTTTCTTAGTGGTTGTCCTGGGGATTACAGTTAACATCTCAACATGTAGCAGTGTCATTAGGGTTAATACCAACTTAATTTTGATAGTGTTCAAACTGTCCTCCCCATATGCCGTTACTGTCATAAATTGCATCTTTGTACATTGTGTGTCTATCAACATAGATTTATAAGCAATGTGATGCCTTAAATCATATAGAAAAAAAGTTATAAACAAAAATGTATTTACTTACTGTAATTTCTTTTATTGGTGGTCTTTTATTTTGAGTTACTCTTTAGTGTTCTTTTATTTCAGCTCAAGGGATTCTTCATTACCATTTCTCTTAGGGCAGGTATAAAACAAATTCTCAGGTTTTTTTTTTTTCTTTGAGAACCTCTTAATTTCTCCTTTTAAAAAAAATTCTAAAGATATTTTTATTGTACCAAGGTAAACCCACATACAAGTTCATATACTATAATGTATTCTTAAAAGTTATCATTTCAAAAGAAAGGGAAGGATAAAACAGGAATGATTACCACAGAAATTTTTTTTGTTGTTGTTGTTTGTGGTTTGTGGTGTTGGATATCAACCCAAGACTCAGAGGTTTTTAATTAACAATTTGTTTATAATAAAGTGAGGAATTGTATGTCTACATATGTATGCATATGCATATTTAAATGTGAAAACCTAATATATGGAAATATTAGCATCATTAGACTATATATTCAGTGATTTCATGGTGCTGTTATAATTTTCATGGAATTTTTTTTTTTGTGGTGGTACTAGGGTTTGAATGCAGGGCCTTGCACTTGCTAGGCAAGTACTCTAACACTTGAATGGACCACACTTCCAGCCCAATTTTTCTGTTTTAAGTGGTTAAAGGAAAAAAATACACTTCAGTGAAGAATACTTAGTATTATGAGTGCTCTTGTAATTGAACCCATTCCTTATTAATAATAATTAATGGATACTTTGGTAGTTTCCAGTCACCAATTCAAATCCTCACTTTGGAGTAAAACCTCACTGTTATGAATATACATCACCAGGAAATGTAGTATACAACTTATTTTCTATACATCAAACAGATTTCAAATTGGTGCCTTGCCACCTTACCAGAAGGGGAAGTAATTTGCCAGTGTGCTTCTTTTTTTTTTTTTTTTCCTCACAGAACTGGGGCTTGAACTCAGGGCCTTCACCTTGAGCCCTATTTTTTGTGAAGGGTTTTTCGGGATAGGGTCTTGTGGAACTATTTGCCCAGGCTGGCTTCGAACCGCTATCCTCTTGATCTCTGCCTCCTGAGTAGCTAGAATTATAGGCATGAGCTACCAGTGTCTGGCGCTAGTGTGCTTCTTGTAATCCTTTCTTTGCCTTTGCTCATTTAGAGTTCATCGGTTTTCTAGACTGGAAGATGCTTTTGTTCAGAAGGATTCAACAAATGTGCCTACTGCCTGATGTACTTGTTGTTTCTGGAGACTATGGAGCAATAATCTTTTACTCAGTGAGATAGGTACAGAGATAACGTGTACATAGAGCAAAATCTCCACTTGGGTTTCCAAGCACTTTATTCTTTTCCCTTCATGACAGGATGTTTTCATTGTTCATTAGTCTTTAAATCCTACTGGCTCTGCATCCATAGGAAGGAGGCCAGAGCAGGGTCATAAATATGACATCTTCCTCCTTGTGGAGCTAAGACTATGGTAAGCCTCATAGCATACTGACTGAACAGAGCCTGATAATCTTCATTGATGTGAGTAGATGGGGTCTCAGAGGATCCTCTTCCCATGGGTCAGGATTCAGATATGGTTCTTTGTACATTTTACTGAGAATCTGTGGATGGTAGCAGTTGATCCAAAGGGTTGAGGTTTCTACATACTGCTGGTAGAGTTGGTTGAGTGGATGAAATGACTCTCCAGCTGACTGCCTGCTGTTGTATGTCTGTCTTAGTGTGTCCATTTGAGAAGTTACCATTCTGTAGTTAGAGCCTAGGATATCAGTGTAACCTATATCCTAAGATTGTTGTTCTTTGTGCTCAGGATGAGGTTGAGAGTATTCCTATAACTACAAGGCTCCTGTGCCAATGTGATTTTGGCATTTTTCTTGGTATTGGCACCAGCAAGGAGACCAAGTATCTGAGAGATTCTCTCCTGGGGTTGGCAGTTCTGGTAAGTGATTCACATATGTTGGGGTGAGGGAGAAGCACCAGGGTTCTTTCTTCCCTCCACAGCCTATGTGGGCTGTCATGACTCATGATCCTTGGCTCACACAGACCTTGAAGGGATCCCAGGGAACAGAAAACACATGACCAGAAGAGGAGCAGGTAGAAATGTTTGGTTGTTGCAGAAGGAATTGGAGGAACGAAAATGAATGAGTCTGACCGGGAGAGTGGGCAGGTCAATTTGCTGCTGCTATGTGATCAGCTCTGGTTTCCCATTTGCTTCATGTCCCAAGAAATTCATGGCCTCTCTTCTGCTCAAGGTGTAGAGATCTTTGGTTCTGAAACCATTTTTTAATTCTTGATTCCTGTTTGGTTAGCCAGACTTTTCCTGGCAGCAGTTATCAAGAAATTGGTTCTTCTCAAAAGCTTGAACTAGGACCCTTCCTTGAGTTCTTGTGAGGTGTACCTAGTATTGTCTGGCTTTTGGGGGTAAGTATTCTTGCATCTACAGCTGAGGTTGGTCATGCTCCTGGGTTTGACCCTTTCCTAAGACATCTAGACTCCAACTTCGTCTGTTTTGATATTTGCTTTCTAAACTAGTTCTGAATTTTAGATGCTAGAATGCTGATTTCTTTGGTCAGTTGTTCCTGGGTAGCTTCATCATGGTAATGGTTGTGTTCAAACCATGCTAGGAAGGTATTCTTTTGGCTTTGGTTATAAACCATTCTTTTTTGACAGGTTTCAATTCAAGAGCCATTCATCCATTTGGGAAGATGACCCAGACTCCAGACTCCAGAGAGAAGAGTGGGCAACTCTTCATTTTGGAAGAATAATTTTAGAGATATAAAATTCTTAGTTGATCTTTTTTTTTTTAAACTTTTTGATCTCCTTTTTAAACAATTTTTTTTGGTGGTACTGGGGATTGAAGCCAGGACCTCATGTGTGCTAGACAAATCCTCTACCACTTTGAGCTACACCCCCAGCTCTTTATTCTGTTTCTGGGAGAGGATCTTGCTAACTTTGCCAGGCTGGCCTTGGACCGTGTACTTCCTGTCTTTACCTCCCAAGTAACTGGGGCAGTTGGCTTCCACCACTACCACACTCAGCTCTAGCTCCATGATTTCTGGATCCTAGTTTTAATCTTATTGTTCCCTTGTATATTATGAGTTGCTTATCTTTCAGGATTCTCTTTGGCTTTTGATGGCTTAACTAATGATGTATATGCACATGGTTCTCTAGGTTTTCAAAGCTTCTGTGGACACCTTGTTACTCAGTTTTTCCTTTTTCTCTTTTTGGTTAGTGTTTTGTTGGTCCTAGCTGTGTGCCATCAGGCAGGAGTGAGTTTAAAACATTGCTTGTAAATGTTTGACAAGTACCTCCTACATAGAGGCCTTTTAGCACTGTATGTGGTCCCTGTTAGGCAAACCAGACAGGTCTTCAGTGGTTTCCAGTGGATCTTTGTGAAATCACCAAGTAGATCCAGTAATGACTTATTTGGGGATAAGGTTTTAAAAAGGCCATGGCTTTATTCATCTCACTGGAGTATTGGAAATGGGGCTGATATTTTCTAAGGCTACTGCTGAGCTGGGCAGCCAGCGTATGGACAACGATACATTATTAAAAAGCCGCAAAGATCACTGTCCTTACTGAAATTCAGTTTCTCTTGTTTAATGCTTCTTGCTTGCTGATGGCTTTGGTTAATATAGAGAATTTTGAAAAAACCTGATTTTGTCAGTTTTTGCCAGTTTTCTTTGTTTCTTTTATGAAGCAATGAAATATTCAAGGTCCTTACTTTGCCATTTTACTGATATCCTGCCCCAGACAATCATGTTTAGTAATTTCCTTTTTAAACTTACTGATTTTTTTTTTTCTGGGACTGGGGTTTGAACTCAGGGCTTCATGCTTGCAAAGCAGGCACTCTACCACTTGAGCCACTCCTCCACTCCAAGCTTATAGGATTTCCTTATTACAACTACAACATATGTAGAAATTTGTAAGTTACTTTTCACTTTTCTACAAGTGGCATATTATAAGCAGTGTGTATCTTTGTTTTTTGTTTGTTTGTTTGTTTTTTGGTAGTACTTGAGCTTGAATTCAGGACTTTGTGCTTGCTAGGCAGGTGCTGTCTTGAGCCACAGTCTCAGCTCTTTTTCTTCTTTGATTAGGTTCTTAAGTTTTTGGTGCCCTTGGAATCACAGTTTTCCTCCCTAATGCCTCTTGTTCAGTTGGGACCACAGGCCCTCACTGTCATACCTGGTTTATTTGTTGAGATGGAATCTTGATAATCTTTTGTCTAGGCTGGCCTCAAACTGGGATCTTCCCTATCTCCACCTCCCAAGTAGCTGGGATTACAAGTGTGCTACATCATGTCTGGCCATGGCTTATTTGAGATATGGTCTCACTAACATTTTTTTGCATCGGGTGGCCTTAGACATTGATCTTCCCATCTTCACTTCTCACCACCACACTTGGCCCCTACACTGTGAATCTTACTGATTTTAGTTTAATAGCATACCACAGCCTCTTTAGTCCTGAAGTTGAACATCTCCCTAATCATTCCAATGAAGGGCACTTTTGTGAAGTCTTACCATTTTCACCATATCCTTATCACTATCATGATCACTTCTTCCAAGTGATCACAAATTCTAGTAGCTTCTTTTCTCCTACCTTCAGTGCTGACCATTCTCAGTTACCATCCTGAGCCTGTGATTCCTTTCACTGCTCCCATTTTATGAAGCTGTATCCTTGATCTCAGTTGATGAGCCAGGAATCTTGGCTCTTCCTTGTGGCTGTTTCCCATCTTCCTGAGGTGTATTCCTGCTGCTGACCTGCCAGTCCCCTCAGCTGTCAGCGAAGTCTTGCTGACTTCCTGTTCTTTTCTTTTCAGGAAGTGATCTCTTTTTTTTTAACTCCTGAGATTATCTTTTCTGTGAAATGTCAGTGGTGGTGTTCAACTTCCACTCACGTCATCTTCAGTCAGATTCTCTCCTTATGATATTCAAACTCAGATTGATGAGGGAATTCTCACATGATATTAGCCATTTCAGGTGTTATTTATAGATTTATCACTCGAAATCTTTCATTATCAGGTCCCTGTCAGTAAACCTACAGCAATTCTTAAATGATCAGTGACTTTCCAAATTTTCTATTATTTTTCTAATTTCTGATTTTTTAACAAGAATAGCTGCTGTTGTTTACTCATCTGGCAATCTTACTGTCCTACTCACATGTTGGGAACATAATACATGCCTTTGTTCATGCTGAATAGCAGTCTGTGTCCCAGCCATTTCTGAGGGATGAGCTCATGACATTTCTCCTGGGTGAACCATCTTTGATTGCTTCTTTCAGTGCCAATCTCCTTTGCCAACCTCCCTTTCCAATCTCCCAGCCATTTGGCATCCACACCCCACAATCTCTGAATGTTCCTTTAATCTCCAGAATTTGTGAATATGCACTTTATATGTCAAAAGGGGCTTTTCAGGTATGAATAAATTAAGAATCTTGAGATGGAGAGATTATTCTGGGTTATATTCTAAGAGGTAATCACAAGTTCTTATAAGAGTGAGGTAAGGCTTGAGATATAGCTCAATGGTAGAGCACTTGCTTAGCATGCACAAGGCCCTGGGTTCAACCCCAGCTTTGGCATGTTCTAGAAGTAGAACAGGTAAAGGTACAGATTCTTCCCTGGAGCTTCTGGGAAGAAACTCATCCCTGCTCATAGCTTCATTTTAGACCAGTGAAAGCTATTCTGGATTGCTGACTCCCAGAACTCTAAGATAATAAATCTGTTATTGTAAGCCACTAAGTGTACAGTCATTTATCACAATAGCAGTAGGTACTAATATAGACTCTATGGTTATTGGAAGACTGACACCTCAGCAATGATGACATTTTATGATGATGGAAATAAATAATTTGGCAGGTGTTTGCTGGATTCAGAGTCTAGTTCAGTTATCAGAAGAATCCACTTAGGATAGTGGCAGAGCCAGTGTTTAAATACAGATTATTAGAGACTAACTCCTAGGGTAGTTTCATCATGCTGTACTATCTTTCTAGTCTCTCTTCCATTGTTCTAAAAGTGATTCTGTAATGGTATCTGTAAATATGATGACATTTTCCCTTTGAGCAGGAGAATCTTGTGTCCTTGACTATACTCTATGAAATAGGAAGTAATGTAACAGCGTGTTATCATAGATAGCATCCTGGCTTGAAGTCTCATTTTAGTGATACTTTCCTTTTAACCTGCTTCCCTCCATTTTTTTTTTAAGTAGGTGTCAAGATGGGAAACAGGAAGACATTTCAAATCAGAAGTGAATTAGGGCTCTATTTAATCACTTAAACATTTCTTGCCAAGGGTCTGCATGTTCATCATCTCCTCCTTGGGATTGAATTGAGTCTTGTGCATGCTAGCTAAGCATTCTACAACTGAACTGCACCCCCAGAACTGTGCTTATCTTTTGTTAAGCAAGTTTTATCTTAACTTTTTCACCTGTTCTTTTTTCAGTAGTTTCCAAGACTACTCCCAGGCTCATTGATTCACTAGGATGACTTACAAACTCAAAAGTTAGACTCAGGATCATTGTTTATTACAGTGAAAGGATACAAAGCAATATCAGCAGAGGGAAGAGATGCATGGGGCTAAGGCCTGGTGTAAGCTTCAATTAGTATCTTCCTTGTGGAGCTAGTTCCACAGAACACAGTTTCATGCCATATGTGAAGTTGTCTACTAGGAAACTTGCCTAAGCCTAGGTGGGTAGTCAGGATTTTTATTGGGGATTGGTTATGTAGGCACATATGAAAAGCACATGTTCACTATGAATGACACTGCATGAACTGTCTGGAGAAGTTGGTAGAGTATGCTTCAAGGCCTTGAGCTTGAAAAGTTCTCTTATGTTTGTAACATTTCAAGGTCTCAATTCCCAGAGCTAGCCGAGGGCCAATCATGAAACAGGCCATCTTGGTAATGTGCAAGTTTTGAGCAGCTCAGTTCTGCTGAGTTAACTCTTTTTTTGCACCCCTTTTTGTCCTCCTTTTCATTGGAAAGTGTTCCTCAGTGATAACAGTTTTCAGTACACTGTATTCTGGTTACCTTTTATTAACTTTTACTATTCTGTATTTTGATATTTCTCTGACTTGCAAGTTTTAAATTTAATAACTTTTTTCCCCCTGTGTGTTTCAGAATGGATGAAAAGTCTTGAAAGCAAAGCATTGGTCCCAACACAGAGAGTTTTTGAAGAGCAATCCCATGGCATGAAGTTGGAAAGATATATATGGGATGATCCTTGGTTCTCCAGGTTAGGAGTTTTGGGATGCAAAGACCAATTAGAAATGTACCACATGAACCAGAGTACATCTATGAGGCAAATGATCTTCATGCAAAAACAAGTGCTATCTCAAAGAGGTTCTGAATTCTGTGAACTTGGGGCAGAATATAGCCAGAACTTCAACTTTGTTCCATCTCAGAGAGTTTCTCAGTTAGAACATTTCTATAAGCCTGAAACACATGCTGAAAGCTGGAGATGTAACTCGGCCATAATGTATGCAGATAAGGTTACCTATGAAAATAGTGATTATGACAAAGCCTTCTACCAGTCCATTCAACCTTATCATCCTGCAAGAATGCAAACTGGAGATAATCTTTTCAAATGTACTGATGCTGTTAAATCTTTCAATCACGTAATACATATCGGTGATCATAAAGGAATGCACACAGGAGAAAAACTGTATGAATATAAGGAATGCCACCAAATCTTTAACCAGAGTCCATCATTTAGTGAACATCCAAGACTTCATGTTGGGGAAAACCAGTATAACTACAAAGAATACGAGAATATCTTTTATTTCTCATCCTTTATGGAACATCAGAAAATTGGTCCTGTAGAGAAATCATATAAATACAATGAATGGGAGAAAGTCTTTGGGTATGACTCATTCCTTACTCAACACACAAGCACTTACACTACAGAGAAACCCTATGAATATAATGAATGTGGAACATCTTTCATTTGGAGCTCTTACCTTATTCAACATAAGAAAACTCAGACTGGAGAGAAACCCTATGAATGTGATAAATGTGGGAAAGTTTTTAGGAATCGTTCAGCCCTTACTAAACATGAACGGACTCACACTGGAATAAAACCCTATGAATGTAACAAATGTGGAAAAGCTTTCAGCTGGAATTCTCATCTTATTGTACACAAGAGAATTCATACAGGAGAAAAACCTTATGTGTGTAATGAATGTGGGAAATCTTTCAACTGGAATTCCCATCTTATTGGACACCAGAGAACTCATACTGGAGAGAAACCTTTTGAATGTACTGAATGTGGAAAGTCTTTCAGCTGGAGCTCCCATCTCATTGCCCATATGAGGATGCATACTGGAGAGAAGCCCTTTAAATGTGATGAATGTGAAAAAGCTTTTAGGGATTACTCAGCACTTAGTAAACACGAAAGAACTCACTCTGGAGCAAAACCTTATAAATGTAGTGAATGTGGAAAGTCCTTCAGCTGGAGCTCCCATCTTATTGCTCATCAAAGAACTCACACAGGAGAGAAGCCGTATAACTGTCAGGAATGTGGAAAAGCTTTCAGAGAGCGCTCAGCCCTCACAAAACATGAAATCATTCATTCTGGAATTAAGCCCTATGAATGTAATAAATGTGGAAAATCTTGTAGCCAGATGGCTCACCTTGTTAGGCATCAAAGGACTCATACTGGGGAAAAACCCTATGAGTGCAATAAATGTGGGAAATCCTTCAGTCAGAGCTGTCATCTTGTTGCTCATCGGAGAATTCACACTGGTGAGAAACCCTATAAATGCAATCAATGTGAAAGATCCTTTAACTGTAGCTCTCACTTGATTGCACACCGGAGAACTCATACCGGAGAGAAACCATACAGGTGTAATGAGTGTGGGAAAGCATTCAATGAGAGTTCTTCCCTTATTGTACACCTGAGAAACCATACTGGGGAAAAACCCTACAAATGCAATCATTGTGAGAAAGCTTTCTGTAAGAACTCTTCCCTGATTATTCATCAGAGAATGCATAGTGGAGAGAAACGTTTTATATGCAATGACTGTGGAAGAGCCTTTAGTGGTCATTCGGCACTACTTCAACACCAGAGAAATCACAGTGAGGAAAAACTGTAACTGAATTGATCAGAGATTTTTGTTTTTACTGTACATTTGATAACACATTATGAAAAAACCCTATAAGTATAATCAAGAGGGAAAGATTTTCATTAGGAGTTCAGTAAAACTCTACATTATTCAATAGGAAATACCTTTTTAGAAGAAAGCTTGTGAATGAAAAGAACATGGAAAAGCTTTCAGCAGTTACATAGCCCATATTTACCATCAGTAATTATAGAGAGGAAAACTCTAAACTGCCCATATATTCCACCAGGCATCCATACTTGAGGAACATGACTAATGAATGAAGCATCTTTTAGCAAGAACCCTTCACTGGAGTGAGTGTGCATTTTTAAGGGGGAAAGCCTGTGCTGAGAATAGTGTTTCAAGTGAAAATACACTGTTTTTCATCAAGCTGGAGTACTGGATGGAAAGCTTTACGATAACATTTTGTGCATAATTATAGGATTACAGATAGATTTTGCTGTTATAAGGGGAGGGTCTAGGTACCCTTTAAGGGATAGAATATGGGATACTAAATCTGAATTTAAGTAAGAAAATAGAATAGTATTCAGTGGGGTATTTACTATTGATCAATTTTAACCTCCTTAGGAAAGATTAGTAAGTGAAATTACTAATGGTGGAAAGGTTGTTTCCTAGAAATACGAGGCTAATGTTGGAACAAAAGGTGATAATTAATAACCCATTGTGACAGTGTCCATTGTTACTCATCACTGCATTGTTGGGTAATTAGTTTGTAATTTGGCTTAGGTGATCACTATAAATTACAATTATGGACACTATATCAATATACATAACATGAAGGAATAAAAAATATACACAATTATGTATATATATATGTACCATAATATCTAAAAAAGTATATTTGAGTAAGGAACTGTTAGATCAATGGAGAAATTAACCCAGTTAATTTAAGATTTTATTTTTATTTTGTTTGGTTTTACAAATATGTATAGCACTTAGCATGTGCTAGGCTTTGTTTTAAATGTTTTTCAAATATTAACTTGTTCAACCCCCTTAACTCTATGAGATAGGTCCAACTATTATCCCAGTTTTACAATGGAGAAACTGTGGCAGAGGTGATGCGGAGCCTAGGAACCTATCTAAGGACTGCAGCTAGTAATGAGTGGAGCTGAGATTGTTTGGATCCACAGTTCATGTTTTTAGTCACTGTGTTATGCTGTCTCTCCAGTGATATTTTCCCTAATACTTTTTGTCACTTTTGTTCAGTGTTTTGATAGTAGTGATTTGATAAAATTTAAGAAAATCCTAATTAATGAGAGAGTAATTTACCTGGTTCCTGTGTTCTGAAGGACTTTTGGTAACATGAGAGCTAAGAACTCTTTGGAATATGAAGAAATCTGAGTTGGACATTTAGAACCACTGTTATTTTCTGGGACCTGGGTTCTCTACAATTTCTCCACTTACAGCTCTGAGGGTTACAGAGCAGTGGGGCCACAAGGACTTGGGCAAGCCTGAAAACTGCCCCTGATGGGTTTATAATGCCCCTCATGAAGCACAGGGCAAGCATGTCTATTCTTTCACACAGTCGGTCACCAGTGCACATCAGAGTACCATTTCTCAAGGTCCCCCTTGAATTCAGTGTTTTGTTTGTTTTTTCTTCTTTAGGTGAAAAGATTGCTTAGTAGGAGGAAGGATTCAGAAGGAAAGGGTGTTCAACCCAAGTCCATCACACAGACTGAGGAAATCCCTGAAAAGGGACAAGAGGGATTAGACAATTTGGGCCAAGGATCTTTCCTGGATAGACTTCATGGGTATTGGATAGAAATCTGGGTGCATAAATTTCATCTAATCCTTGAGGTGTCCGTGAATCCTCAGTGGTGAGAAGTGGTGGCATACAGGTGTAGGAAGGCCGAGTTCACCTCTGACTCTTAGAACTTGAGCCTCGTTAGAATGTAACACTTGATCTCCCTTTCAGGGCCTGTTGGCCACTCAGTAAATACTGCAGGAGTAAATAAAGTAATTATTGGATTTCTCTTTTAAAAAGACCCTTGGAGAAAATAGAATTAGCAATATTATTTCTGTAAGAGAATATGTACTGTATCCAGAATCTTATTGTTAGTATTATATGGGTAATATATTCTGACACCCAAAGTAAATCCTGATTCTCTTATTTAGTTTCTGAGGGATTTAATAAATCATATGCAATATTCCATGAGCATCCTGGCAACGTATTACCACTCTTACTGTCTTAAAAAAATGCTTCTAAAGGGCCTCCTGTGGCTTATCTCATATCAGGAGTGAAATTAAACTCTCAGGGTTGGGGGGTGTAGCTCAGTCATAGAGTGTTTGCCTAGCATGCATGGGTTCTGTCTCTAGCACTGAAAAAAAAAATCCAGATTACTGTTGCTTCTTGGAATTATTCCCCTACTACCTTTCATATACCTTATGTCCATTCCTATTCCCTGTACTTCCTTGAGTCTACTCCATGTGTGGTTCCAATCATTACCCTCTGACCCTATCTTCCACGCCTCCCTAACTCAAACCTGCTGGGCCCACTCCTGTTCAGCCACTAACAGTTCCCCATCCTCTTCCCACTTTGGTTCTCCTCTGTGTACATTGCCTCCTGTCCAAGATTGCTTTCTTTCCTGTCTTACCCACTGCCTCCCGATTATTCTTAGTCCCTTCCATCTGAAACTCAGCTCCAAATCAGGATACTAGGTGAATCATCCCCTGCTTCTAGCTGTAGTCCTCTCCTACTGGCTCTCTCATCGAAAATCTTAACGATTTCTGCTCCTGCTTCACTGCATCTAAAACCATATCAAATTACTTCCTGATTCTGATGTCCACATTGAAAATCTATTATCCTGACCTCAGACGAGGTTCTTTGATCAACTCTCTACTGACAGTTTTGTCCTCCACCCTGTCACAGCCAGTTACACCCATTGTCATCCCCAGGACCCTCTGCCATCTGTTTGGCATTTTGGGGCAATCGGGAGGTTTGGATCTTATCTCCCCTGCCAGTCTTCATAGTAACCCTGTATGCCCTGGACCCCTACATCAGTGTTAGTCAGTTTTCTGTTACTGTGACAAAAAGTACTTGAGAAAAACAAAGGAGCAAAGGTTTACTCTGGTTCATGGTTTCAGCAGTTTCAGCCCATGGTCTCTTGGTTATGTAGTTTCTAGGCCTGTGATGAGGCAGAACATGGCAGGAACCACATGGTGGAACAAAGCTGCTTACCTCAAGGTGATCAGGAAGAAGAGGGGAAAAGGGGGAGTTGGAGGGGGGGAGGGAGGGCAGAGAACAAGAAGAGGCGACAAGAAACACCCTTCAAAAGGCATGCCCCCAATGATCTACTTCTTGGAGAAAATAGAATTAGCAATATTATTTCTGTAAGAGAATATGTAATATATCAAGAATCTTACTGCCAGTATTATATGGATAATGTATTCTGACATTATCCAAAGTAAATCCTGATTATTTTATTTAGTCTCCACTTTCTGGTAGCCAGGTCAGCTGTCAGCTCACCCTCGTGAACAAATAACTTCAATAGTGGCACTTCCTGGAGCCCAAGCCTCCAACACTTCCTGAGCCTTTTGGGAGATACCTCATACCCAAATCCTAACAGGATCCCTCTTACTCAGATGTTAGCATGCCTATTTCTGTTGCACAGATTCCTTAGCTTTTGCTTTCTGATTTTCTTTTGTGTAGATGTTCTCTTTTTCCGATTTCACTAGTTTGTTTCTCAACTGTGTTTGTTTTGTGTGTTTATTTCAACAGTTGTTTGGCAAACCTATTCTTACTTAATGTTATTGTCATTTCCTGTTGCTAATGCCATGCCTCATCTCTTCAAGTGTTTAATAGACTGACTTTATTAATTTTTACATTTCTTTTTATTAGTGTATATTATACCAAAATAATTTTCAAAATGACATTCTCATACATGTATAAGATATACTGGGATCATATTTCCCCCATTACCCTCTCCTGTCCCTGTTCCCCCTCCATAGGCCTCCCTCCCCTCAGGTAGTCCCCCTTTTATTTTTGTGTCTTTTTTAAGATCTAAAATTTGCATATGAGAGAAAATATGAAATAGTTTTCCTTCTGAGTCTGGCTGATTTTGTGTAATACGGTGTTCTCCAGTTCTATCCATTTACCTGCAAACAACATAATTTCATTCTTCTTTACGACTGAATGGTAACCCATTGTGTATATATACCACATTTTGTTTATTCTTCCATTGATGAACACGTAGGCTAATTGTACAACTTGAGTATTATGAATAGTGCTGCAATAAACATAGGTATGCAGTATCTCTATCTGTTGCTGACTTTGGTTACTTTGGTGTATACCCAGGAGTGGTATGGCTAAATCATATGGAAGTTAGTTACATTGGTTTTTTTTTTTTTTTTGAGGACCCTCCTTACTGATTTCCATAGTGATTTGGCTAACTTTCATTGAGTAAGTGTTCCTTCCTCTTCCCCTCACATCCTTTCCAGCACTTACTGTTTTTTTATGATAGCCATTCTGACTGGGGTGAGATGGAATTTCAGTGTTGTTTTGGTTTGCGTTTCCCTGATGGCTAAGGATATTGAACATATTCATGTATTTATTGGCCATTTGTACTTCTTCATTTGAAAAATGTCTGTTTAGTTCCATTGTCCATTTATTGATTGGTTATTTGCTCTTTGGTTTTTTTTTAAAGTTCTTTACATATTCTAGATACTAATCTTTTGTCAGATGAAAGTTTTTCTCCCATTTTGTAGGCTGTCTTCACTCCGGTAATTGTTTCACATAATGTGCAGAACCTTTTAATTTGATGCAATGCTACCTGTCAATTCTTGTTCTTACTTCCTGAGCTGTTGGAGTCCTGTTTAGAAAATCATTCCCTGTTCCTATATCTTGAAGTGTTTTCCTCTAGTAGTTTCAAAGTTTGAAGAGCATCGGAGTTAGCTGTTTATGGGTTTGGGAGAATTCAGCAGTGAATCCATGTTTTTCTGGCCTTTTCTTCATTGTGAAACTTTTTATTAATGCTTAAGTCTCATTGTAAATCTGTTCAGGTTGTTTATATCCTCTTGGTTCAATTCTGGTAAGTCACATGCATATAGAAATTTATCCATTTTTTTCTAGGTTTTTCAATTTACTGGAATATGAAATCTTAACATATTCCCTAATGATATTTTGGATTTCTTTGGTATCTGTTGTCATATCCCCTTTTTCATCTCTAATTTTATGAATTTGGGTCTTTCTTTTATTAGCTTGGCTAAGGTTTTGTCACTTTTTATCATTTCATTATCTTTTATTCATTGTGTTCTTTTAGTTTCCTTTTTATTAACTTCTGCCATGATCTTTATTTCTGTCTACTGATTTTGGGTTTGACTTGTTAATTGTTTTACATTTAAGTAAATCATTATGTTATTTATTTGTGAGCTCTCTGATGTTTTTAAATGTAGGCATGTTTAACTATTAATTTTCTCTAGAATTGCCTTTGAGATATCACAAAGGTTCTGGCCAATTGTATTTTTGTTTACATTTGATTCCAGCAATTTTTAAATTTCCTTCCCAATCTTCAGTGACCCACTGATCACCCGACAGTGTTCAGTATAACTTTGGTGTCTGTGGGCATCTGGTTCCAAGGAAACCACTGTTGAGGAAAAACTGCAAATTCAGGATGCATAGGGCTGAGTACCGTACTGTGTATTCTTGACCCATTTTTCCCACAATGCCACCCAACTCTGCTAAAACTAAAATGTTCACTTTGTCACCTAACTTAAGCACATTAACTTTTGTTTTTGGCATCATTTGCTTTTTTGGGAGGCATATTTTCACGAAATTAAGGGCAGGAAAACACTCAGCAAGTTGCATAATGATTTCAACACAACTGATGATGACGTGGGTCATAGGAATTTAATATGTTTTTGAAATTGCTTTTAGTTTTTTTAACTCTTAAATATTTAATGCCCATTTAAAGTTCTATTAGACTTTGTACACCATTTATATTAAAAACACAGGAACTAGGGCTCCTAGCAAAAGTATACATTTCAATTTTGGAGATTGTCCAGACACTGAGAAGGGCCATACCTGGGTGGGGGTGGGACAGGGTGCATGGGGGTGGGGCAGGTGTGCAGCTCTCCCTTCACAGCCGTGACCTAAAGGGTGCAACCCTAGCCCAAAGATCTGGTCAGCTGGGGTGGGAGGGGAGGGAGCAAGGGAGGGCCTTGCTAGTAGGGAATAACCCTGAGGCACAGGCCACTCTGCAGATGCCAGGCTTGTCCCCTCTCTAGGCCATTTCCTCCCTGAGCAGTGGTCAGACAGAAAGTCCCCTTGGGAAGGAGGACCAGACAGGACCCGGGAAGCCCAGGCTTGAGCCCCTCCACCTGGCTTTGAGATCCTGTAGGCCAGGGCTGCTTTGTGCCTCCTGCATTACATGAGGCTCCAGGCTGGGCTTAGCCTCTCCTCTGAGGTGAACACACCTCCCACCTCTGCCTGGTTGCTGGGGAGGAGGGGAGGAGGGAAGGGGCCAGGGGCAAGGTCCCCACAGGCTGTGCAAAGAGAATTCCAGGTGATCAGCTGGGAACAAAACAGGAAGGAGAGGGGACCCAGCTGGTGCTATCTGACTGGCAGAACACCCCTGTCCACTCAGAAATCACCAGCCCGGGCACAGGCACAGTTCTACCAGCTCCAGGCCTTGGGAGTTGGGAAGGCAGGGCAGGTCCAGGGGTAGCAGCTGGGGTGGCGGTTGTGCCAGCACCTCCTGATGGGAGATGGCACTGCTACTGGGAGGGGGATGTGGAGTGCTGATGGAAGGCTTTCCCCACACCCTCCCTGGGCTGAGTCCAGAGGTCAGAATTATGGATGCGGTTCCCTCAAACCAACCTCTATTTCCTTCCTCTTCAATGGGGGTATAGGGCCCCCACCTGGTGGGAACTTTGCCTCCCTCCCTGACAGCCAAGAAGACTGGCTTGAAGAATGGAGGAAGTCAGGTGTAGAGGGCTGGGGCTGCTGGAGTGGGGTTGGCTGGGTGGGGGCACAGCCTTGACCTTGGGTGGAGAAGACGGTCGGAGGGAAGTGTGTGGCTCTCCACCCAGGTCCCCTGCCCACTGTCCTCTGCAGCAGGAACCCTGTGACCACAGGCCACTACTGCAGTCCATATGGGCCAAGCTCCCCAGGAAGCCAGGCTCAGAGAATACAGTGTTTCTTTGGACCCAGGAAGCAGGCTGAGAGAGTGTGGTGTTTCTTTGGATGACCCAAGTCTTTTACATGAAGACAGGAGACAGAAGCAAGGCCCTAGGCCCAGGGGTAATGGCAGGGAGGGTGCAGGCTGCTCCTGGGGAAAGGCTGGGCAAAGGCAGAGGTCCTGTTTTAGGCTGCTTGTGAGACAGTACCGACTGCCTTGCAGAGGAGAAAGAGGACAGATATCAAGATGGAGAGAGGAGCAGGGAGGGCAGAGAGGTGGAAGACATGCAGAGGGCAAGGGAACAGAAGAGCAGGAGGCACTGGGAAGATGAGACTGAGAAAGAGGGAGACAACACAGAATGAGCCTGGGTAGCAATGGGGTGGAAGGAAGGGAATGTAGGGAGGCAGGCCATGTCTGTCTAGGAGTGCCAGAGTGTGACCCATGCTGAGTGCTTGTCAGCTGGCCTGTGGAACAGTCCCATGGCTGGGCCCATCTAGAACCTGCAGGAGGCCTGGCAGCCCCAGTACATATCCTGATAGATCTCCTATAGCATGGGGTGCAGCAAGGTCTCAGTCTAGTCTTCTTTAACCACTGCATCATCTGGGTGTTCTCATTGAACAGCTGCTGCAGGTCGTCCATCTTCTGCAGCTGCTTGGGAAGAGGTACTGGCTATTGGGGTGGTTGGCCTGCAGGTGGAACTCGAGGTCATGAAGAATGATGTTCTCCTGTGGCACATTCATGAGGCCTGGCCGGTCTCCACACAGAATGATGGCTGCAATGAAGAGAGCCAGGTCACTGTTGTCAAGTTACAGGGCATTGAACTTGATAGCAAACTCGAAATTGGGCTCAGTGATGTCAATGAAGGGCTTTCAGAGGCTGCGCAGGAACTCAAGGGAATGAAGCCACTGCCGTTGGCCACCAGCAGCCCATCTTTGTTGATTATGGAGGCCCGCATGGTGAAGATGACCTCATTGCACGCCATACTTGAGAAGGGTCACCTGGTCATTGAGGAAGAGGTTGCTGAAGTTGGGGATGTCCTTGTGAACTGTGTGAGGTCCGGCACTGTCTCCACCATGGTACACTGGCAGCAGTAGATGATGTTCATGTTGATCTCCTTGTAGGGTGGAGGCAGGCTGTTCTGCTTCCACACCAAATCTTTCTCTGCCTGCCACAATGTCTCAATGTCACAAAGGGCGCTGTGTGGCTGGTCTTGCCAGTGAGGATGCTGCTGGCCTTCTGCTTTTTTTTTTTTGGTCATGTTGAAATTTTTCAGGTAGGTGGTGTGGATATGCTTTGATAAGGCCTTCAGGTTGGCCAGTTGTGGGTTTTGCCATCACCCTTGCCACCAGGTTCCTCTTAGCCTCTGGAATCTGGCCAAAATGGATGGCATTGTGTGACATGCCCAGTGCCAGGCACTTCTGGAAGCGGCAGGACTGGCACTTGTTGCAGTTCTTCTTCTGGGTCTTGCACTTCTCCCATCGCACTTCTTGTGGTATTCCAGCTTCCTGCAGATAGTGCGGCAAAAGAAGACCTTGCACCCCTTAAAGGTGTAGTGAAAGCCTGAGGCCTTATCCTCACACACCAGCACTCCACATTGAGGCTGCTGTCATAGCCTGTCTGCAACGGGTCCGACAGTGAGGTGGGGAGGAGCTCCAGGAGAGGTCTGTGTAGCTGCTGGAAAGAAGTGGCCACTCTGATCTCCCATTGAGCTGTGGGTCTCTTTTGGCTTCTGCCACTTCCTCTTTCTCTTCCTGGACCTCAGGGGCCTCTTCCTGAGGCTGCTCCATGGCTGATCTCCGCTTGGCACCACACCTGTAGGCCTGATCACAGCTCGGGCATCATCTGGGTCTGAGCACATACGGACCTCATGGGGCAGTTCCTGTCAGCCTCTACAATTGTCAGTCTTCATCTGTTGTGAATACAACATGCATCAATGGAATTTTACTCAGCCACAAAGAAGAATGAAATTTTGTCATTCTCAGGTAAATGGATGGAAGTGGAGAACATCATCGTAAGCAAAGTTAGCTAGGCTCAGAAGGCCAAAAATCACATGTTCTCCCTCATATGAATATTATAGACCTAAAACAAATGCAGTAATATTATTGGACCTGGGTCACACACTAAGGGGAGAATGTACACCGAAGGAATAGGGAAAGGGAAGGAAACCTAAAACTTGAATGTGGTTGATGTGCTCACTGTGGAGGAGCGAATAAAGTAATCTTAAACTGGCAGAGGCCACTATGGGAAGGGTACCAGGAAGTAGCTGAAGAGGTCTGGTAGTCTGGTAGAGATGAACCAATGTGGGTTGTAATACACATGTGCATGGAAATAACACAAGGAATCTCTCTGTATAGCTATATTTATCTCAAACTAGCAAAAACGCTATGTCTTCCTTATTATTTCTTACGTTTTCTCTTCAACAAAATTGGAGAACAAGAGGGCAAAGCAGGTTCTGCCCGGAAGAGGGGAGGTGGGGGTTGGTGTCCCAATGTATACACATGTGAGTAAATGCAAAAATGATAAAATAAAAAAAAATTTTTTTAAATACCGTGTGCATGCCCCAAACACCACCTGGCACCTCCAGCGCCACTGCTGGGTCCTGCGAGTCATGTAGAATCCTCCACCTCTTGCCAAAGCTCTTCCCATGAATCACCAGCTCCTGTGACAACAGCCATGGCATCACACCCAGCATGGCCTGGCCCTGCCCCCGCCAGCATGACATCACCATGCACCTCAGCCCCTCCTCCCCCTCCTTTTGCCCGGCAGTCTACTTTTAGTTTTTAAAATTTATTATTTTTTTACTGTGCTTGGTGAAAGCTATCTGTAATCTGTGAATGAGGTGGGCTTACTGTATTGTTCAACCTCTTTTTTTATATATATAAATTCTCTTGCTATTGAGTTCTAATTTTACTCCATTACGATTTGGTAAGATACAAGAAATTATTTCATTTTTTGTATTTGTTAAGACTTTGTGCCCCGAAATGTGATCTATGTTGAGACAAGTCCATGGGCTACTGAGAAGAGTGGATATTCCACAGGTGCTGGATGAAATATGGTATAAACCTGCAGTTAACTCTGAAGTTTCTTTGATGATTTTTCATTCTGAATGATCGATCTATTGATGAGATTGGAGTATTGAATTCACCCACTCCTCTTGTATGTGGACCTGTTTGTCCCTTTGTGTCCCACAGTGTTCTGTGAAGTAGGGTGCAAGTGTTTGGTGCATATATATTTGCAACCATTATATTCCCTTTGATTAATACGTGGTGACCTTCTTTATCTCTTTTGACTAATTTTGCCTTGAAGCGTACTTTGTCAGATAGGAGGATAGCTATTCATGTTTGTTTTCTACTCAAGTTTCTACTTGCTTGGTATATCATTTCCATCCTTTCCCTTTCAGTCTGTGTGTCTCTTTGCCAGTGAAATGTGTTTCTTGTAGACAAGTAGGTGGGTCTTGGTTTTTAATCCAGTCAGCCAGCCTGTGTCTTTTAACTTGAGAGTTACAATCATTTCCATTAGGTATTGATAAGTATTTGCTAATTCTTGTAATTTTGCTAATTTTTTTCTTCGTTGAATTCCCTGCTTGTTCTCTTCTTTAGACTCTATTCACCTTTGGAGTTTGTTGGCTACTGGGTTGAAGGTGTTTGACTCTTTCCTAATTCTCATTTGTTCCTAATTCTCATTCATTTGCTGTTGTGAAATTCATTGCTTCCTGAGGTCTTGTGTTCGTGGCTGAATAGACTAATTTTAACATCTTAGTTCATCTGCTCTAAATCATCTGCTTCTGTTGTAATCTATAATGTGGTGTGTTACTTTCCTTTTGAAACAGTTATGCTTAGAACATTACTTGTTACCTTTGCCAATCACTGCATTTCCTGCAGAGCTGTGGCCTCTGTCAGGCATTATACATATATATGACATAATTCCCACTAAATTCAGGGGTTCAGGGATGGAAGCTGGGGTGGGGAGATCTAGGCACCAGAAATCCTGTTAGTGATTCCTCACCCCACAAGAGACCCTCTCAGAATATGATGCACCCATCTGGTGCTTTGGGGAAGCAAAGTGGGCAAACAGGTGACTGAGGTAGCATAGTCTCTGCCTGTTCCTCAGCAACTCAAGAAGTGTAGGATATTACATCACCAGATGCCTGGACTGGAGACTGGGTCACTGAGGAGGAAATAGACACTTTCAAGGCAAAGGCAAGTGGAAGCGTGACCAAGAACCCCCCACTTTTTTTTTTTTGTAGTATCACTGTTTGAACTTGGAGCCTCACGGTTGCTGGGCAGACACTCTACCACTTGAGCCACTTTGCCAGCCCACTTTTTCTGTTGGGTGTTTTTGAGATAGGGTCTCACTGGGCTGGCTTTGAACCATGATTCTCCTGATCTCTGCCCTGAGTATCTAGGATTACAGGCATGAGGCACTGGTGCCTGGCCCAATAGTTTCTTTTCTCTTATCCTTGAGATTGCTGCTGCTTACCACCCCCAATCCTGTACATCTTTTCAAATCACATTTACCCATAGCTTTCTCAGAGTTTCGGATACTCTGATCTTTTGTTTCTTAAGTTGCAACTGGATTTATCTTAGGTGGGTGCTTCAGTTGAGCTGGCTTGTAGGAACCAGAAATGGAACCTCAGTTCTGAGTCCACTTTGAGATCTGTAGAAAATCTCTCGGGGTCATACTGCAGCATGTCCTCATTCTCTCCACAGGAGTAGCACAGAGCACAGGCAGGTTCAAGACTGGGAATTTCTCCCATTTTTGATCCCATTAGCCTGCTCTGCTTTTCTATTTTGTCAAGCACACTTTATGTAGCCCAGATAGACTTCCAACTTGTCATTCTTCTGCCTCAGCCTCTGAGTAGCTAAGATTATGAGTATGTACCCCCAAATGCCTGGCAAGGTTTTGAAGGTTTTTTTTTTTTTTTGAGGAAGGGTCTTAATAGGTGAGACTGGCCTGGAACAACTATTTAGCCCAGGCAACTAACAATCTTCTTGCCTTAGCCTTCTAGGTACTGGTATTTCAGGTGTGTGACACGATGCACAGCCTCAAGTACACTTTATATTCAACATTTATATGTTTCTTTTTGTTGCCTGTACCACTCTTAGTAGATCCTGCCTCTGGGAGAGCAGGGATTTTCACTTGTGCACTGCTGTGTCCCCGGTATTTGAAGCACAGTCATTTTCTGCAAATGTCTGATGGATAAATGGCCAAACTGGTCTTAATGTTATTTCCAGGTCACCATATTCAGACCCTAGATATCCTCTTATTATCGTGAAAAGACAATAAAAAGTGTTCTAATAGTGTTTCACAGAGAGCAGCCTGGGCCAAAGGAGAGCATTTCAGGGTGGATTTGTGAAGAACGTACAGAGGGAACAATAGGACAGGTTGTTATGTGTTTTGGATGGTTGTGGTAAACAAGCCTTCATGCTTAAGAACTTCTACATTGATCTCTGTGCTCGGTTTTCTCCTTGACCAGTGAGCTCACTCTTTTGAATCTGGGTATAAAGTGGACAGGGACTGTTGTATGGCCTCTTGTTGCCTCAGTTATCCTGTACTGCCTCACCATTATCAGGTGGAAGAAAGAGAGGTCTTCCACAATTAACGTTCAGTGTACATGCATGCAAGTGGGTGTGTAAGGTTATGCTATAAATAGCCAGTTATTTACACTCATCCTTCTTTAATTCCATTGCAATAATGGGATTGAAACCCTCAAGCACAAGTTGAATATGTTCCAGCCATCACCAAGTGTGTAGCTTGCTGGTACTAGAAACAGTGGAGAGGATGCATGAAGATGGAGGGAACTGAGCTCCAGACTCTTTCAGAAATCATCTCTTAGGACAACAATGACCCATAGGTGATGATGTGGGGCAGTGACTGCACCTCTAGGCTTCAACTTGGGGGCAGGTACAAATAAAGAACAGAATCAGGAGAACTGTGAGTTGCAAGTGTCTAGATTTGGTCCACATGAAGGGGGGTGGGAAGAGCGTACCAGAGGGCTGAGTTTGTGCTCAGAGCCCCTCTCCAGACTCTGAAAATGCCCTCAAGGAATTGCAGGTCTACAGGTGAGATGCTGCATATGTCAGTGAGGACAGGTCATGGTAGGGGAATGCAACACATGCATGAACAGATGGTGGGAGTAGAAGTGAGGCCCTACAGTTATCTCTAGGAGTCAGGCCTTCCAAGCAGATGAAACCACTTGTATACATTAGTGCCAGAAAATAGAAATGAGACTACTGGACATTTTCAGTGTCCTGTGTTTAATTTTAGAGATAAAAATATGGACTTGCTTTTCAGTCAGAACATGAGAGTCAAGGTGTCATTCTATAGAAAGAGATGCACCTTTGGTTCTGTCTTTTGTGTGCTCTGCTATAGGGACAACAAAGCTAGGTAAGCCTAAGCAGGACAATGAGGAGAAAGTTGGAGACAGAGAATGAGGGACATGGTCTGGGATTAAAAGAGTGGGGAGGAAACAGATAGGGTGGATGAGCAGGAAGAAAGTCCCTGTCCCTTGGGCACTTGGCCAACATCAGCTCCAGGGCTGGAGTTTTGCTCCCTCACTTCTCTTCCCTCCCTCCCCCATTGTACTCTATAGGCCACTGCTCTCCCTCCACAACCACTCCCTTCAGACTGAGATGTATCTCATCAGGAATGCCCATCAGGATGGCATTGGTCCTCAGTGTGGGGACAGATAGGGCTAGTTCATCCCTCATCCACTCAGCAGAGTGACAAAGTGCCTCCTAGGGGCAGGCCCTGTGTGAGGCACAGTACACTGTCATCCAAGAACATCACCCTTTTAGGCCACTGAAATCTTGGTGAGAGTTGACAAACAAAAGAATATAAAGTGATACATAGTCTGAAGGTAAATAAGGAGCATATATTAAATAAAGACATAGCAATTAGGGCAGGAAGAAAGCCCACACAAAGAAAGATGAGATTCTGTAGGAAGACTAGCCAGGAGGGGATGGGTTTCCATTACTAGTGAAGCAGAGGCTGACAGCCCAGCAGGTAGGACACAAAGGGTTGGTGTCATCACTGGCTGTGGACTGAAGGAGAGGCCTCATGTATCTGAGACCAAGGGCAGCTTTTCTGAAAGCTTCAACAATGGAAGAACTAAAAGGCTCTGCGCTGGGCACATAAACAAGCTCATCTCATCCTCAGAACAAGGAGGCTCTGAAGAGAACATCTAAGCCTGAATGTCCTAATGGCCCTTTTACACAACATTTGGTGAGATGGCTGGAAATGTCTTCAAAGTGGTGAAAGACAGCAAATCAACCACAGCAAATAACCAATCAAAGGACCCACATTAACCACAGCAACGAAAACACCTTGCAAACCTTTACTTTGCAAGTCAAAGTGAAACATACACATTAGGTTCCATGAAATGACACTGTGACTGACAGCCGACTCCACAAGGAGAAGGATGGCAGACAGAAAGCAACAGAATGGTGTTAATGTACTGAACGAAGATGCCAACTGAGTGTTCTTTACCCACCAAGAATCTCTTTTGGAGAGCTGGATGTGGTAGGCAAGCCTGTAATCCCAGTACTGAGGAGGTTGAATCATGAGGATTTCAAGTTCAAGGACAGCCCAGGCCCCCTAAAAAATCCTTCACACATGCAATATTGAGCTGAACCAAAGTAGGGGGATTTTTTTAAACCAGTGGATCCACACTAAAATAAACACTAGGGGTACTTCTTTAGACAGAAGGAAAATCAGTCAGGACAGAAACATGAACATACTGGAGGCAGAGAAGGGAAAAATACACCTTCATGCTAAGTGATCTCCTAACACTTGGCAGAGCTGGTCCTTCTCCTTCTTGTCATTTGGGCCACAGCTTTCAGGTTCTTTGTGAACCCTCCCTGACCTGCCAGCCAATTCACTTACATTTCATTTCCCTTTTTAAAAGTTTCTTTATAGCACAAGCCCCTATTTAACATAAATTCCTCCACTTTTTCCTTCATTGTCTGTTCCCACCTCCAACACCATACAGTAGGCTGGGAGGTCCATGGAGTTTGGGACCTCATCCACCCTGTGTCTCCAGTGACTAGCACAACATTTATCATGCCGTGGGTGCTTGGAACACACCACTGGTATGGGTAGATGGGGTTTTTGGTTGTGATTTACACAGACTGACTTCATAGGGTTGGGGGCTATGAGTTTTCTTCCCCCTTAGGCTTCCTACCCATAGAGAAGAAACTATGGGGTTGATTGTGAAGAGGGGCCACAGGGAGAAGAGGGTGCAATTTTTAGGCAGATGATCAAATGGGGGAGGGAATCAACTAGTCAATTCAAAGAAGCAAGTCAGATTGATCTGTGGATAGAAATGAGAAGTGGAAGGAAAGTAATCAGTGCTGGGAGAGGAACCCAACAGCACAGTCTTCCTGGGGTAGGGCCAGTGTCTGCAGATGCTACTCTGTCTACTTTGGCAACCACCCTGCCTTTTGAGATGTCACAGAAAATCTCTATACAGGAAGGG
Organism: Castor canadensis; assembly: GCF_047511655.1. Lineage (NCBI taxonomy): Eukaryota > Metazoa > Chordata > Mammalia > Rodentia > Castoridae > Castor > Castor canadensis. Next base: position 31,546,564 of record NC_133401.1, on the reverse strand, counting down.
TAGGCAGCATTTGATGGGGTAGCACCTGTACTTAAGATGGGTCCTCCTGCCCCCACACCTGCCCGGGGAGGAATCTGGAGAATTTGTGCCACAAAGAGGGCCAGTCTCTGGATGCAGAATTTAGGGGCCCATTCATATTTTTCAACCAGAAATCACCAAGGTTGGCCATGCTTCCCAAACTCCTGATCCTAAAAATTAGGGTTTTAAAAATTATAGAGCCCTGGTCCCCACCTAGATCCAATAAACCCAGAACCCTGTGTTTTCAGCCAGTGCTCTGGACATTGGTCATTCCAGATGTCTGTGCTTGCTATGGCTTGACCAAAGGATCTGACATGGGTTACCCCAGCTGGGTTTGGGTTATTATTGGTCCATCTTGGGCAGTGCCTAGGTGAGGCTACTAGGGACTGAACCTAGCCCTATGCAATGATGACAGTCTGTATGTGGCCTAGAGGAGCAGCCTGAAAAGCCTCCTTGAAGGGCTTTGGGAAAAAAAGAAAGTAAGACCTGAATGTAAGAGGCAACCGTTCTGAACTGTACCCTGTGCAACTGGAAGCATCAAAAATTAAGAGATCCCCGGGGCTTTTGTGTTCTGGTAAATGGCTTGCTGGAAAGGACCATCCTTCCCTCAAGACAAAAGTACAGGCAGTGAGTCTCTCTTTTTCTTTTACCTAAAATGCAGGTTGCAAATTTCCATTTTATTATCTCATAAATGATTAAACTGTCCACCCTGATTGATTTTAGAACAAAATGCCTGTAGACTTGACCAAAGTTAGTTAAGCTTCCTCCTCCCCACAGGCTTCACCTTTAGGGATAAACAAGCTTTGGAGTGCAGAGTAACTTCCCTGCTCTAGAGCCACAAGACTTATCTTGTGTCACTGTTTCTGGCTCTTCCTAGTTTCCTTTACTCCCTATAAAAATTCTTTTCTGTCTGATTATTGAGATATTCTGCTCAGAGTTTTTCCTGATGCACCAATCTCCCTCTCTCTATTCCTTATCAAAGCCCATTTTTGTTTTTATTTGCAGAGCTTGAATCTCAGTCTGGTTGGAACCCTCAGTAGGAGGCCTAACTCCTTGCTAGACCTGTTGAGCTGCCCCAACACTCATGCATGCAAGCTGTTTCTGGATTTGGATATTCTGGGACCCACTGAGCAACTTTAACCAGGAGGAACAGGAAAATGACCTTTTGATATTCAAAAGAATATCTGCTCTGTGGAGAATGGAGAATGGAGGCAATGGGAAGGCCAGCAGGGAGCTACGTGAGCTGTCCAAGCGCAGAAAGGGAGCTTGGGCCAAGGTGGTGTAGGGCTTGTAGAGAGAAGTAACAAAATTTTCAACTTACAGATTCCAAGAACACAGAATGCACCCCACGCAAGGACAATGCAGATATCATAGGAAACCAAGAAAAACTTAAAAGCAACAAGAGGCTGTGATCACGGCCGGGAAGCTGGGATCCAACTTATGTCCGACCATAATAAATATGAAAGATTGCCGACCTTAATAATTGATCCCAATGGTCTCTCCGTTTCTCCTGAGAAAGAGGAAATGCAGCCTCTCTGGGATGAGGGGCTGGGTGTAGGGGAGATCATGTCCTCCTGCAGCTGCAAAGTCCCCATTGTTAGGGGGGGCCCATTTCCAGAGGTAACCACTTCCACTTCAGGGAGGCTTCAGTGGCCAGGTGGAACTGCTGCTGGGATAAATCTGTGACAGGGAAGAAATCTGGGTGCCGAGGTTCATGAGTTCAGGGCCTCTGTCTCCATCAGGAGCCCAGAAGCAGCTAAAATTTGGCACTCCGAAGATGACAAGGGAGCCATATTGGCTCCATGACTGGTCCAGAGGCTCCAGGAGGGCAGTCAGGTGGCCAGTACCTCTAGTCTGAGTCCATCATTCACGAGTTTGTAGGTGACTATTCAGTCCCAGGTATGCTAGCAACTTTAACCCTATGCAAACAAGAATAGTAATATTGCTGCTGTTTATTTTCTTATTGGTGTATATTAATTGTACAAAGGGGTTGCATTGTGCTACTTTGATACATGCATATCTGTGCTTTAATTAAATCCATTCTCTCTATTATTATTTCTTATCCCCCATCTGTCACATTTTAATGTATATGAATGCAAAGTACTTTGATCATATTCATCTCCCCATTGGCCTCTCCTTTCACCCTCCTCGCTCCTGGTGGTCCCCCCCAAACAGCCCCAGTTTTACATTCACATCAATTTTTAAAGGTCTAGATTCCACATATGACAGAAAACGTTCAGCATTTGTCTTTCTGAGTCTTAACGTCTGTCATCGCAAAACCTAGAATCTAGTAAAAAGTTATTTACACCATTCTGCAAAGAATTAGTTATTTCATTGTGCCAGGCTTTTAAATGGAATGAGTTAATATTTTTGAGATCGAATAATGGCAGGAAGCTGCTGAATTTGTGGATTAAAGGGAAAAGTCACTTATGTAAAGTTCACATCTGGTTGTTATGTAGATTATTGAGGTATTTTTATTTCTACTTCAAGGACAACCAACTGAAGCTCTGTCTGGCAGAGCGGAAATCGTGGAATGACCTTTTGGGAAGATGTGTAGCGGTGAAGTATAGAGAAAAGCCCAGTTGACAGCTCATAGAGAGCCCTGAGTTAGGGAGATAGAAGAGGATTAGGAAGGATACCCACTTGCTCCGAAAGAGAGAGCCATACACTTTTAAATTTGTCTTCAGAGTGATTGTCTCATGAAAGGCTTCATTCAGGTGGGTCAAATCACTTGCTTTGCTGATCATCAAATATTAAATAGGCTTCATTCAGGTGGGTCAAATCACTTGCTTTGCTGATCATCAAATATTAAATATAATTATGAAGCACAAACAGTTATGGAGACCCACAGCCCTCCCATTTTGGAGTAGGCATGACCCATTTCTACATCAATTTACCCATTCTGGAGATCTTGCATTTCTGTTTCTACAAAACTCATGAAAGGAACTTCCTCATCCTCTCCCTTAGTTTTACACAGACTTCACACCTGGGGAAGGAAATGTGTTCTCATTCCACATGGCTCCTAATGAACCCCAGCCAGCATGCCCAGGCCATGGACTTTTGCTTATCACAGTCCTAATTTAATTTTATGATAAAATATAGACATGGTTAATGAACAACAGGACAGTCTGTAAACAAATACACCTTGCTTGACTAAAACACATTTTACATAGTTAATCTGTGAATGCATCAAGGAGCAATCAAGTATTCAGCGTGTACTGATTTGACCGCTTCTCAGGCAGGTCTAGCTAGTTCAATGTGGCAATAAGGTCACCAGAACTTGGCGCTAACTCTCTTGCTGAGTGTTGCACTGCATGTATTTACCCCTTGTTTCTTTTCTAGTTCTTGAATCCACTTGGACTTACCAGTTGCAGGAGCAGGGGAAAAAAGACTTCCAGCATGACGACAGAACCTTTTGCGAATATTGCTCCTATCTGATGATTTCACATTCTTGCTCATCCATTCTTCATCATTCAGTACACTTGCAGTGCTCCAATCCAAAAAGAAGTTTGATTAGTAAGTAAATAATTCCTACAAAAAAAAAGGCAGACATGGGAAATTTGATTTCTAGGTTTGTGAAGTCCCCAAAAGTTAGAGTTTCTTTACTGAAGATATTGATACTCTCTCATGTTTTAAAAAGATAAAATCTATTTAGTGCCTGTTCTGTTTTTCTGAGCTGGGCATGGGTTGCTTTATTTAATTACTAATCCTTTGAGGTAGGTACTGTTTCTTCCTGTCATTTACACATAAGGGAAATGATTTGAGGAAGCTTTTAGACTTTAAAAGTATGGAGAGATAAAGAGGGAGATGGCTCAGTGTCAGCAGAGGTTTTATTTGGGAAAGAGAGCCTTCGGAGCTGGGTTTCTAACAGAAGCTAGAGCCCACTGCCACTTACAGGCCAGGGTAGATGTAGGAGATTAGTGGAAAAGTACCTGGAACTAGATGAGTGGGGGAAAACTTTAGCTAAAGAATGCCATTGCTGGGGTAACTAAAGAGGATAAGCTGTGGTTAGGTTGCCCATTTGTTCTATCATCCTTGGTGCCCAGAGGTAATGGTTAACAACTTTCCCTTTGTCATTCTTTGGGGTGAGTGGGGAGTTTCCAGTAAGTCACCTGCAAGGGATAAGGGGTCTGGTCCTAACATGGCTGCCCTTACTGTTCACCCTAACAGAAGCCAGAGATGTGGACTAGAGTTCAGACATGTTGATCTCAGCCCTGCCTCCACCACAATCCCACTCCTTTTTTTTTGTTGCCTTCTTATAACATATCATACTGAATATTCCTTTCTGCCCCTCCCTTAACCTATACACTCTGAAGGCAGGGACCTGGTCTCTTTCATATCTGCACCCACAAGCTGAGCCTTACTTAGGATGCCCCTTTTATTCTGTTAGTCTTCCTATTGGCTGACCCGGTTCCATGAAGAAATTCCACTGCAGCAACATGAGCTGACCTCACAGTGTTGGCTCCAAGTCAGACCCAAACATTCTGAAAGGAGAAGAGCTAGTTACTTTCCTAGATGCTAGGACAGTAGCTAAATATTTCTTTCATCTATATGATAAAAGAAAGATGGGTAAAGTTCACAGTTCTTTCATATTTTTACTTTTGTTTTTACTGGAATGCCCACTTCATGTATGCTTGCCACATGTAGATGTGTTTTCTACTCTTGGACAAACAACAGGCTTACCAGGTAGCTTCCACCATTGGTTTTTATTGTTTCAGGGGGATTAAAATTGTTCCTGGGGAAAACAGAGGATAATTCTGTTTCACTGCTACGAGTTTTCTTTTCAAGGCAGTGAACAGTCACAAATACTTAGAACCTTATCAGTACAACCCAGAAGGTACCTTGCTGTATTTAGACAACCTATGAATTCACAGACTTCCTCAGGTCCCACAGGTAAGTCTTTGCATTACTCAATCAATAGAATGAGCAGTACAGTCTAGGCTCCTCTTATCTTCTCTATGAATGTGCCTTGAGTATTTGTTAGTACCAGTGTCTACAGAAGAAGATAGAATTAGACAAACATTTACTCAAAAAGTAAATACTATGTTCCTGGCTCAATGTAAGCTGTGCTTTCTCATTAGAGATGGCCACTTTCTTCTCTTTCATTTCACATTAGTTAGCGTACATAGAAACTTTCATTCCACCTGGACTGTATGAATGTATCTATATGACTTCAACTGTAATGTTTTGGTGGTAGAGTGTATGAATTGATACAAAATGCTTTGCAAATATACAACATTCTGGATCTTTTTTTTTTTTTTTTTGGTGGTAGTGGGGTTTAAACTCAGGACCTTATGCTTGCTAGGCAGGTGCTCTACCACTTGAGTCATACCTCTAGCCCTTTCTGCTTTAGGTTATTTCTCAGACAGGGTCTTGTGCTTTTTGCCTTCAGTTGACCTTGGAAAGTGATCCTCCTACCTATCCTCCACCTTCACAGAGCTGGCTATATTCCTACGTCTACCTTAATTCTCTCTTCTTTTTGATCCCCATCAATGGCCTTCTAGCTGGAACAATGACAAAGCCCATGAAATTACTGAGGAATAAAGGTGAGTCAGTGATCTTGGTAAGAATGGGATCCATGGACATTTCCAAGACTGTTGTGGTGGTGTGGAGTTCCAAAGGGTGCCAGAGTTGTCACAAATAATGTAGATACCACCATGGTGAAAATCAGAGAAATCTGTTTAGATATTGAATTAGTGATGGTGCCACTTGGGGCAGATCAGGAAATAGCACAGCTCCATGGAGGTGTGTGTATGTGGGGACACTTTAAACAACAGAACACAAGCTGAATTTGGGCATGCTTTGGGTACTTTAGAATGTACACTCAGAAGCACAGCTCTGGAGCAGTCTTTCAAGAAGGTTCTCTGCTCTTAGCTTTTTTCCCCTGGAACTCCCCCAAGACCACCTGACTCAGAGTCTTCTAAACCAGAGGCCGTGTTCGGGCCTAGCTGTTCCTCCCACCCCAGAGGCTTCTTCCTTCTCTTTCTTTGCACATTTGGTAAGTGCCTGCCATGTTTTACAATGTACCTGGGATCTGGTATAATGGGTATGGTAAGATATGCAGACATGGAATGACTCACAAAGGAAAAAGCATTTGTACTCACAGATGTCAAGCAGGAGAGCCACATGAGGAAGCCCAGAAGGCAGAGGGAGCAAGGGGAACATGTGAGCAAAACCCTTTTTTTTTATTCTGGTTTTTATAAGAAAGGCAAGGTAAGGCATGATGGGCTCAGGGGTAGAGAGGTTGCTCCCCAGTGGGGTGATTTTGGTCAGTTGTTCAGTGCTAAGACAAATGGATGAGGCCAAAGAGATAATGGTCTGAAAAAGGAGGCCAAAGCTTGGGCTTTGGATTGGTTATTTTGTATATGAAAGGCCTGCTGTATCATCTTTAGGAATTAACTGTTCCTGGGAGGTGCAGTCTCTTTAGGGTCAGTTGCGCCTCTCCCCCCCAAAAAAGTCTGAAGTATAAGGAAATACAGAAAATAAAAATTACAGTTAGTATATCTGCCATCCCAAACACATCAACTTTCTTAATGCACAGGAAAAAGTGAAATCGTTCATTTTGTGTTACCACCATCACCATCACCAAAGTACAGAGCATGGGTTGTGGCCAAGGTATCAGAAGGCTTGAATTCTTGTCAGGATTGTGAGCTTGGATGAGAGTTTCACTGAGACTTTGGCTTCTGGTGAGCTTCTGGTACCAACTGTAGGCTTTGATATGGGGACAGGAGAAAGAATAATTTTATTAATAAGATCACTAGAAGATATCAGTGTTCTAGAACCCTTGGTTTTTGTTTATGTGGAAAGATGTCTACCTCGCTTATAATAAGAGGAATATATATTGAAATTACATTGCAATTCCAGTTTTCAGTTATCAGGTTGAAATATTTCAACTGTTTCAGAACTGTATTGGCAAAATCTTGTTGGTAAGCAAGCAATGAGCATAGGTTCTAGAGAGGGCAATTGACAATTCTTAAAAATATCAAAACAATGCATCATGAAGAAAGTATAAACTGTATAAACAGACAGACGCCTGGGAAAAGGAGAGCTGCTTGCTATGCTGGGGGAAAAAAAGTCCAGATTCAGTCAAGAGGCAGAAGGAGAGGAGGAAGGAATGAATGAAACAGGGCAGGTACACTGGGTTCATTTAGGATTAGATAGTTTTGTTGCTGGAGAGAGGGTTGAGGAGAATTTCTTTTTAGTATTACTGGATTTGAACTCAGGGCCTCATGTTTGCTAGGCTGGTGCTGTACCACTTGAGCTACTCCACCACCCCTGTTTTGTGTTGGGTATTTTCAAGATAGGGTCTCACGAGCTATTTGCCCAGGCTTGACTTCAAATTGGGATCCTCCTGATCTCAGGAGCTAGGATTACAGGTGTGAGCCAGTGGCACCAGGCAAGGAGATACTTAATAGAGAGAAAACCTAGATTCATTACCCCATTTCTATAGTTCTTGAATACATCAGGAAGAAGAATTTTGAGATATTTTCACCAGCTGAAAAGCCAGGAAAGATTTTATTATGCAGAGAGAAGCAAAAAAAGAGGAAAAACCCAGAATGCAAGTGTGGATAGCAATGCCCCGGGCAGCTTTTCCATCAGGGTTATTTTTAGTAGCTAACATAGGTTAGTAATGTAGCTTAACCTTTCCCTAGATAAGTTATGTCTTTGTTCTCAGTATCTGGTAGCTTTCAATCATTCTGCTGCTGAAAAGTTCTGTCCTTATCACCCAAGCTTGAAGATACCAAGTCTGGGGCTATTTGTCCAATCAGAGGTTCTTTTGACATGGGTGACATGGGTGTCTGTTTCTCGCAACTTTTATGGGTATTCTCATCAGGCACTCTTAATGAAAATAAATGTTTCAAGTATGTCTTAGTTTCCATAGGTCACTTCCCATTTGGGGTGAGGACAGAGGAATTGTTCTACAGATACTATAACTTAATGTGCAGGGTATATTGGAAAGAGAAATGCATGTGTGTGCTTTTTTTTTTTTTTACAGTACTGGGATTTTTAAAATTCAGGACTTTGACTTGCTAGGCAAGTGGCTACTGCTTGAGCCAAGGCTCTACCCCTTTTTTCTTTAGTTATTTTTCAGATAGGGTCTTGTGTTTTTGCTTAGGTTGACATTGGACTCTTTCTCCTGCATAACTGGGATTAAAGGCATTAGGCATCATACCTCACTGATTTGTTGAGATGGGGGGGGGTCTCACTAACTTTTTGCCCATCTGGTCTTCAATTTTGATTCTCCCAGTCTCTGTCACCTGAGTAGCTGGGATTATAGGCATGATCCACTGTGTCTGGCCTATGTGTGTACTTTTGAAAAGATTAGGATTCTGGCGTGTTCTTGAGTTCTATGCCACCTGTTTCTATTCTTACCTGCCTCAGTTTGAATAACTTCCCCAAGCTCTGGGAAATAGGGAGGGTTCCTCCTGATCCAGTGTATCTGGATCTGGGGCGATTTAAGGCTGGGGGCTGTTGGTTTGGTGTATGACAATCTGATAAAGAAGTTGGTTAGGAGCAGGCTCTGGATATGTTGGCTTGTGTATTAGAGGGAGGGGAGTAATCTGCTATCCTGAGGAAATAGCCCTGACAGGGAAGTCTCTCTAGGATCAAGGCCCCAATAACAAAAATTGAGAATAGAGAAAATAAAGTCAATACACTCAGTAATTCCCTTTCTATGAAGTTTTATAAAATATTTTCCTACCTTGTTTGGTGATAATTCTCATATATTTTTTTCTCCCTCTTCAAATACCCCAAAATAGTCTCTGCTTGCTCTCACAGGATGAGCTTGTTTCCTCTTTCACTGACAAAGTTGAAAGAAAGCATTCCAATCCATCCATGCACCTATGTTGCTCTTTGCTTTACATTGGCAGTTTAATTGTCCCACAAGGCTGACCTGTGAACCACCCCTGGCCTCTAAGGACCCTCTCCCTTTCCTGTCTGCTTCAGTCTGAAAGCCTGTATCACCCTTCCCCATTCATATGATGAAATTCTCACTCCCCAGGAGATGGGGTTAGGAGGTGTGGGGCCTTTGGGAGGAGATGTGGCTCTAAGGCAGAGCTCTGAAGAATGGGAGTAGTGATCTTAGGAAAGAAACCCCAGAGAGCAAGCACTGTGGTGTATATCTTGTATTCCTAGATACTCAAGAAGTCTGACCTGGGAGGATTGTTTGAACCTAGGAGTTTGAGATCAGCCTGTGCAACATAGGGAGACCCCCATTTCAAAGCACACAAACAAATGAAGGAACAAACACAAAGGGAAAATGAAAAAGCCCCAGAGAGCTGCCTTGCACCTTGTAAGGAAACAGCCAGAAGGCACCATCCATGAAGAGGAAGTGGCCTTCACTAGACTCTGAATCTGGTGCCATCTTGATCTTGGACTTGTAGCTCTTGAACTATGAGGAATCAATTGCTGTTGTTTATAAGCCACCAAGTTTATGAGATTTTGTTTTAACAGCCTGACTACGTGTTACAATTTCCTGTCTCAGCCTCATAATTTCCCCAGATTAAAAATCTGTTAGGAAAAATGCCACTCACAAAGAAAGCTCATGAGAAAAGTCTCACATCCAAGAGCAAGGTTTAATGGCAGGCTTGAACTGCCAGGCTGGCTGGGGAAAGATGGCACAGCACAAACTCTAGGCTAGGCATGGCTTTTATAGAAGAGGGAGCTTAAGGAAGTTAGCACATGCACGGCAATCTCCTTTAGGGTGGAGCTGTCTTAGAGCACGGGAATTTCTGTTAAGGGTGGGGATGCCATTGGGGGTGGAGCTACCTGGAGGCTCCATTTCTCAAGAAGTGAGGCCTGAGGATAAAATGGCCACCGATTCACAAAATGGCGACATTATTGTTCTGTATTTCCCCATTTTTTTTTAATAATGATGAGTGTAGGGGCTGAGGATCGGGAATTGGGTGAAGCATCAGCCTCTTAGCTGCTTCCTACTGGCAGGGGGCATTGTATGGGGCAAAATCCTCAGACTCCTGTGGCATCCTGGTAGGGGCCCTCACAGCAGTCCTCCAGACAGTTTGGGAGAAGTTGATATCCCTGGAGGTACAACTGGTTAAACTTTTTGATTAGCAACAGTAGACATGCGGTCCAAGAGAAATCTTTGTACTGTTTTTATGATACAAGGGAGGAAGCTTAAGAATAGGAGAGCAAGAAACATAGGCATTAGGATGGGCATTGGCCAGGAGAACCACTGTGAAATATCATTCCCTAGAGGATTCCAAGAGGCCTCCAACTCCCTTCTCCAGTTTTCTAACTGTTCCTTGAGAGGTGCTGCCACTGGGGGATCCTGTTAAGCTTGATAGCAGTGGGTGTTGTGAGAATGACCAGATGAGGGCTGGTCCACCAAAGTCCCAATGGAGAGGGTCGAAGATCCTTTAGGAGAACAAGATCCCCTGGTTTAACAGAAGTTGTTACAGGGTGGGGCAGGATCTGGTCTGCATGCTTTCTGAGAATTTCCCTGAGAAGGTTAAGATAAGGTAGATAGTCAGCCAAGGGAGCAGGGTCTGTTGGAGGCAAGTTTCTTAAGAGAAATGGGCAGGCATTCATTATTTCAAAGGGGCTCAAGAAGGAAGGGCTTCAGGGGGTGGTCCGGTGTGGGGGGTCTTTCTCATTGGTTAGGGATTCACGGGCTTTCTCAGTGAACTGGTTTGGTTTGCACCTTTATTGGGGGAGGGGAAACAGTTTTGAGAGCCTTTATTATGTAAGACCCAAATAGAAATATTAGAAGAAGCATAAAAACGTGTCTGCTAAGGGCTGCCTATCTAGGGATCCAGATTCTGTAAAAGTCTGTAACTCCCAAGAAAGTTCTAAGCTGCTTTATGGTATGGGGGAGTGGGAATTGGAGGATTGGGTCGATTCCCTCATGACTCAGGGAGTGAGTCTGTCCCTTTAAAACCAAACTTAGGTATGTGATCTGTGGGAGGCAGGGGCTGACTGTCAGGATTTAGGTTAAATGCAACACTCTGGGATAAAAGAGGGCTCTAGGTCATTTTTAATATAACTTTGTAAATGTTTGTACCATATTTAGATAAAGTATAGACACAACACTCTTACAAGGTGGTCATTTAACACACACAAGCAAATATGTAAATGAACTCTGATTTAGTAGTACTTAAAGCTTGACAAGATCAGCAGAAAACACAAATAATTTCTTTGATAAAATCTTTCTCTGTAACAGTTTTTTGTAGATGTTACTCAGAGCAGAACAATATTAAGATAACCTTGTTATTTTATAGACATAGAGAATTTGATTTTAGTTTGACATGACCCTAAAAATCTTTTAGGCAACTCTTAGTCAATTTTAACTTTATCACACACTGAAGCTTTTTATTATACACTTTTAAAACTTACTCAGACCTTTATATAACATTTTAAACCCTTTGATGGTTTGTCCTTACCCCTCCTATTTGAAATAATCTTTAGGACAAACCTTCTTTACAAAATCCTTCCTCATCCAAAAAAACCCATTCCTTTTTCCCTTAACTTCTCAAAAAATACATTCAATAACTATCTATATCCTTTCCAGTTGTTTACTTTGTAACTTGTATTTTTAAAATTAACTTTTATAAGAATTTTATTTTATTATAGGGGCTGAAGCAACTAATTAGTAGCCCTTGGTTTTGTTTTGTTTTGTTTTTTAAGGAATTTATGATAGGCATAAGGCCTTGTGTCCTTTAGGCTTGAGGGGATATTGTTTTTGGGTGTGGAAACTGTGAGGGATTTTTGAGCTTTATTTGAATAGGGAGGGCTGTCCTGGCTTGCCCTACACTTACCCCATCAGTCCACACTGTGGGATCTATTTGTTCCTGAAGGAGGGGGCATCAGAGATAGCTGCCTGGGGGGAGGAGAATTTGAGCTTTTAGTTGAGATAGTAAATCCCATCCCAGCAGAGGCACTGGAGTTTCAGGAACTATGAGAAAAGAGTGACAGAAGAGGAGGTCTCCCCAAGAGCAGGCCAGAGACTGGGTAAACTAGTGCTCTAGGGGCTGGCCAGATTTGCACCGAATGATAACTTTTGTCATTGGACTGGGGACCTGGAGAGAAAGGTAAGACAGAGAAATTAGCACCACTGTCTAGCAGGAAAATGACCTTTCGCTTTTCTGCCATTATGGCTACCCTGAGGCTCCTCAACATTGATGCCAATAAGTGGAGCATGGACAGGAGGCCAGGACCCATCAATTCATAGGATGTGTGTTGGGTCCTCTATGGATTCTCTTAGCTATGGCAGGCGTTCCGCTGTGCCCAGGGGCCAGCATCCCTGTGCATCAGCGTGCCTGTTTGTTTTCCCTCCTCCCCTTGTGGGGGTGGAGTTAGGGTGTGAGTGTAGCAGCCACAGGTTTTTGGGGTTTTTTTGCAAGCCCTTCTGCCTTCACTGGTGCCTAGCAGTTGATTTAAAGTTGCTTTAGACCGAGGGGGCTGAGAAACTAATGGGAATAACTTAAGTCATAAGGTACCATGCTACAAGTTTTTCATGGGAGGCCAGGGTCCCAGTAAGCCCAAGGAGGGGAAGGCAGACAGAGACAAAGGACACACAGTGAGACCACGGAGGGAGCAGAAAAGGTGTCCTGACATCTTAGGTAAAGGAGGGGAAGGCAGAACCTGGAGGTATGACACATGCCTGAGGGATGAGTGATCACCTGTGCCTCTAGGTCACTCCCACTGCGTGGTACTGGAACACTTTCAGCAACACGAAACCTCCACTCTGTGGTCACTGTCTCAGGCAGAAGGGGCATTAGACAGGGGAAAAAGAAGCAGTTGTCAGATGCCATAATCAATCAGGACTCCCTCAACGTAGCATGAAGCATACCTGAATAAACCCCAGTCTTGGTCTCAGCCCATAGGGAGGGAGCATGAGCTCCTCCAGAGCCGGAATTGCCTTGATGCCAGAGTTGGCAAGGAGTGGCTGGCTTGACACCATGACGGGAAAGTCCCTCAGGAAGATAGGAAGAGACAGGCAGGGCAAGCAGTGCAAGAAGTCTGCTTACATGGGGAAGGAGGAAGTTCAGGAGAGGATTTGGTTGTTTTAGAGGCTAATAGAACCTGCGCAGGGGAACAGGAAGTACAGAAGGAGGGTTTGGTGTGGAGATAGGAAAAGGATTGGATGTAGGCTATTTCCTTCCATTTATCAGTGCGCTCACAGAAATTGTATAAATCCCTTAAAATATTGGGATCGAAAGTGCCATTAAATGGCCATTTGGAAGCATTGTCTAATGGATATCGGGGCCAGGCCTGATTACAGAGAAAAATGAGCTTTTGGGGCTTAAGATAAGGCATGAGGCGAAAGGGCCAAAGGTTGGCCAGGAGACATCCCAATGGGGAGTCTGAGGGAATTTGGGATGGTCCAACTCCCATGGTGAGGCCTGAATTGAGGAGAAGATATGACGGACATCCCCGAGATACTGGTTCCTCAGGCGAGAATAGAGGTGGGACTCCCAGAAGGGATGTCTCCATCACCAGGGGCCCACAGTCCTAGGGGACCCGGTCCCCAGGGATGAAAGCAAGCTGAGACCTAGCACTAGGATTTTGAGGAAATGAGAAAATGAGATCACGGCTCTGCATGCAAGGAGGACTCACCAAGAGAGGACCTTGAGGGAGGATTGACTGGTGGTTGATGGTGATTGGAGGTGCACTGGGGTGGAGGAAATTCCCTGTGAGCAATGAGGGCACCTTCTAGGATTGGGGGTCCTGGCAAGGCAGCTCAAATCCTGGAGGAAGGGAATGGGAGTTTAGGGGGGTGGGGATGGGGGGTGCCAGGAGAGCAAGGTCAGTGCTGGGAGCGCACCTGATCCGAGTCACATCACCAAAATGTTAGGAAAAATGCCGCTCACAAAGAGAGCTCATGAGAAAAGTCTCATGTCCAAGAGCAAGGTTTAATGGCAGGCTTGAACTGCCAGGCTGGCCAGGGAAATATGGCACAGCACAGACTCTGGGCTAGGTGTGGCTTTTATAGAAGAGGGAGCTTAAGGAAGTTAGCACATGCACAGCAGTCTCCGTTAGGGGTGGAGCTGTCTTAGAGTACGGGAATTTCTGTTAAGGGTGGGGATGCCAGTGGGGGTGAGCTACCCAGAGGCTCCATTTCTCAAGAAGTGAGGCCTGAGGATAAAATGGCCACTGATTCACAAAATGGCAATGTTATTGTTCCTTCAAAATCCAAATCCATTTCTTGACTTTTTGACCAACTTTAGGAGCTATACCTGTTTCTCTTCCCCCTTTTGTAACAAAGCTCCTTAGAATTTCCAAAATGCACTTTCTCCAGTTCCTTCCCTCTTGTGCTCTTGAAGTGACTTCAGCCAAGCTTATTTCCTCACCAGACTGCTAATGCTACCTTTGCCCAGGTCTCCAATGACCTCCTAAATGCCCAATACAGTTGCCAATTTGATTTCCTTTTGTGCCCAAACCATATGTGACCCATGTAAATTTCAAAGACATCCAGGAATGTTAACAGAACTGTGACATTGATATCCCCACACCTCAAACCTACAGCTAATCATTTCACAACCTGATTTTTTCATAGGTCTGGTTGTTTGTGTCATGCTAACATCAATTTTTATTGATGTGTGATCCTCAAGGCATTTTTCAGCTCCATCAGAGAAACTTCTCATCTTAGACTAGTGGAGGGTAAGGAAAGGAGAGAAGGCCAAGTAGGGGACGAGAAGTAGTCAAATCCACGGCTCAGATTTTACAAGTGGTTGAGTAATGTACTTACCTTGCTAATTCTCTTTAGTTCAATTTGTACAAATGATAATTTTTTTCCTCTGGTTATTTTTAAAATTTCAGGTGACATGAAGAATGACACATCTGACTCTATAGAGACCAACCATAGTTTTATAGCACATCCTCAACTTGAAAGATCCAATTCTTGGAATGCAGGTTCTTGGCATTCCATCCTAAATTGCCCTGTAACCCCCTTTCATCACAGTGCCATCCAACTTGAGACCATCAGAGCAACACCTGGATTCTAAAACTAAGGCCACTCTCCTTCCAGCTACATGGGCGATGGGTATTTCTACAGGGGTCAGTATATCTACAGGTCACAGGTGCTGCTATAGGGGTCAGTGTATCTGTAGGTGTCAGTTTGCTATAGTGATCATGATCAGTACATCTATAGGTGACAGGTGTTGTAGGGGTCAGTATATATACAAGTGACAGGTGCTCCTATAGGGGTCAGTATAGCTATAGGTGTCAAGTTGCTATAGAGTCAGTATATCTACAGGTGACAGATATTGCTATAAGAGTCAGTATAGCTACAGGTGTCAGGCATTCTATAGGGGGTTAGTGTATTCACAGGTGTCAGGTCACTATACAGGTCAATATGTTTACAGGTGTCAGGCATTGCTGTAGGGGGTCAATATATCTACAAGTGACAGGTGTTGCTGTAGGAGTTAGTATATATACAGGTGACAAGTGCTGCTGTAGGGATAAGTATATCTATAGGTGTCAAGTTGCTGTAGAATCAGTATATCTATAGATGTCAGGTATTGCTATAGGGGTCAGTATATCTAGAGGTGACAGTTGTTTAGGGATCAATATATCTACAAGTGACAGGCATTGCTACAGGGATCAGTGTATCCACAGTTGTCATGTGTTGCAATAAGAATCAATTTATCTATAGGTTGCTGATGTTGTTACAAGAATCAGTATATCTACTATATAGGTATTGCTGTAGGGATCAGAATATCTACAGACCAAGAGAGAGGACTTTGACTAAGGAGGTGAGGTGGTGACAAAAAAGGAATCGAGGATTGTTAGGAAGTAATATTGTATGTATTCATACAGGCTATGCAGTCTAACCTCATTGTTTTTTGGCAGTACTGGGGTTTGAACTCAGATCCTAGTGCATGCTAGGCAGGTGATCTACCACTTGAGCCACACCCCCACCCTTTTTCTTGCTTTTAGCTATTTTTCATGTATGATCTTGTACTTTTGCCTAGGGCTACCCTGGTCTGTAATCCTCCTATGTAATGTATGGCCTCTCACATAGCTGAAATCACAGTTGTAGGCCACCAGGCCTGGCTGATTGATTGAGATGAGTTCTTGATAACTTTTTTCCTGGGCTGGCCTCAGCCTGTAGTCCTATCTCTGCTCCCTGAGTAACTGGGATTATAGGAATGAGCCACTGTGCCTGATTTAGCTTCAGTATTTTTTTAAATTAAGAATATTATTTTTTAAAAGTATTTCTGATTTTGTCTCTCTCTGTAATAACGATGTGATTAACATGTTTAATGGAGAGACACAGCTGAGATGAGCTGTTTTTGAGAACTTTTCTTTCCCTTTTTTCTGCAGTAATTTCACGCAGACCTGGTCTTGTTCAAGTGTTTTTCATTGCAGCGATAGCCTTCAGCATTGCCTTGATATGTGGCATCGTGGTCTCCTACGTGATACAGTAAGTGTCTGCCACCTTTAAATAATTAGACAACAAATCCACTTGGAGATTGTGCAGTGTCAAATGATGATGACTGTGGTAATGATGATAATTCTTATAACTGTTAAATTATGATAGGCATTATCCATTTCCAGACAATGTTTTTCAAAATGTGGATTGAACTCATGTTGGGTCATGAAAATACATAAAAAGAAAGAAAGTAAAAAGAAACAGGACAGAATGAAAATTAGCAGAACAGAAGATATCGGAAACCAGGTACAGTGGTGCATGCCTGCAATTCCAGTATTTGGAAGGCTGAGAAAGGAGAATCATGAGTTTGGGGCCAGCCTGAGCTACATAGAGAAAGCCTGTCTCATAAAAAAATAGAGAAAGAGAACATTTTGGTAAATGTTACAGTGTTAAAAGGCTGCATTTTACCTTTCAGACAGACATACCCACACATCACACACACACACTAGGTCATGGAGGAAAATGTATTTCCTCTAGCGGGTCACGGTCAAAACATCTGAAAGACACCACTTGAGACAGCACATCATCCAAATATGATGTTTGGGATGAACTTGGCACTTTGGAAGGAATCTTAACCGTGCAAAGCATTGCCTTTTTTCATCAGAAACTTGTCAATGCAGTCTGGAGCAATGGTAGATTTAGGGAAAGATACTTTACTGTTCTCAGTGCAATCAAAGCTTGGGATCATGCTCTTTCCAGTGGCACAGTCATGTTGACATTATTTGTAGATGAGAGACCATGCTGTTCAGACCAGAGTCAATAAGCTCCGGTTCCTACTCTAGTATTCACTTCCAGGATTTCATTACCTACCCTCAGAAACATCCAAAGAAGGACCAGCTTACTTGATCTATGAGAATCAAGTACGAAAACAGGGAATATATGAATGGAGTATTTTTAAGGTAGCCATTTTAAGATCACCTTGAGTGTGTCAAATGAAAGTAAAAGGGCATAGGTAAAAAAGAAAGAAATATTATTATTGAGAAAGTTTAATCTGTAGGGTTTTTTTTTCTTTTGAAAAAGGGTCTCAGTATATAGCCCAGGCTGGCCTTGAACTCAAGATCCTTCTGCCTTGACCTCTTAATGCTGGACTTACAGGCATGAAACACTGTGCCTGGCTTTCAACCTGGGTGTTTGGTTCTGATTTATCTAATGTGATGATATAGACTGACTTGATTGATGCAATGACAATTTCTGTGTATTTCCTTATTGTAGAAAAAGGAGGTAGCAAGGCATGGTGGTTCATGCCTGTAATTCCTGCTCTCAGGAGACCGAGGTGAGGGGATCTTACGTTTGAGGCTAGCCAGGGCTACATTTCAAGAACCTGGGTCTAAAAGCAAAATAAGGGGCGGTGGAGTGGCTGAAGAGGTAAGAGTGCCTGCCTAGCAAGCATGAGGCCCTGAGTTCAAAACCTGAGTGCTGTGTTCTCCCCCCCCAAAAAAAATCCAAAATAACAAAAAAATGTTTTCTAAGACAACTCATAAAAACATATCTCCTGAACATTCAGTGCTTGGTCAATTTGTTGACCCAAAGTCAACTCTTATGATTGCCACATTTGGGTTACCTCATTACATATTGGTGCCAACCTGTGGGAGGCTGAAGGGAAAACACATGGCCCAATGAACATGTTTTTCTGTGACTTTTAGTGCTATATCTTTTCCAAAACTAGATTGTGAGAATACTATTGGTGAGTTTATTTTGTTTGAGACTGGTCTTGCTATGTATCCCAGGCTGGCCTTGAATTTGTATGGAGCCTAGACTGGCCTGGAACTTGTGACCCTCCTGCCTCAGCATCCCAAGTGCAGGGATTGTAGGGATGCATTACACATGCCTAGCTAGTTTTTTTTCCATTTAAACCTGGAAAATAAAACAATAAATCTCGTTTAAAACATTTAAACCTAAAATATTTAAGTCTAAAATAATGTCATGATTTCTCATACACCAGCTTTCAATCTTTAAACACATTCTCAACTCCTTTAGTATTTTGGAATAGAAAAATCACTTGAAATTCAGCACAGCACTGTTGGATCCTATCTGTATTAAAATTTTGATATTTAGGTTATTATGGATTTTTTTCAATTTCAGTTTTTGAAAATATTGGGTTAAAATATTTGTTTTCATTCTTGGGCATCTTTGGAACCCCCTTAAATTTTGTACTTGAGACTACTACCTTCCTCTGCTTCAATGTCTTAAATATTTTTAATGTGTATTACCAGGTTTTGTTTTGTTTTTTTAGCATACTGGGGTTTGAACTTAGGGCCTAATTCTTCCTATGCAGGGGCTCTGCCACCTGAGCCACTCTATCAGCCCTTTTTTGTGTTGGGTATTTTCAAGGTAGGGTCTCAAGAACTATTTGCTTGGGGATTACCTTGAACTGAGATCCTCCTGATCTCTGCTTTCCCAGTAGATATAATTACAGGGGTGAGGTGCTGGTGCCTGACCCAGGTGAGATCATGCCATCTCATAGCATGCTTCTGGAATCCTTTCCGTGTACCCCCTTTCTCCATCACTGCCACCTTTGGACTACAAACAAGCTAACCCTAAAAGCAATATTAGTAAGTCATGCAGAACTAGGGAGCATGCCAGGAAAAAGTGAAGTGCTAGCGTCCATTTCCACACTGAACAGAAACAGCCATCAGTGATCCACTTCTGGGATTAGACCTACAGGGATTAAGGGAGTGCTGAAAAACTCAGTAGTCAGGATAAATACTTAAAGTTTAGATCAATTCCAAAAAATATCCACAATGAACAAAATATCAATATTTTATGTATAGGATCACTACCAGTGCTGGGTCAAGCCATACTGGAGTCTCATCAAAAGGAAAATTTAGTAATACCCTCCCTCCCTCCCTTCCTTCCTTCCTTCCTTCCTTCCTTCCTTCCTTCCTTCCTTCCTTCCTTCCTTCCTTCCTCCCTTCCTCCCTCCCTCCTTCCCTCCCTCCTTTCCTTCTTTCTTCTTCTTCTTCTTCTTTTCTTTCTCTGTCTCTTTTTCTTTCTTTCTTTCTCTCTCTCTTTCTCTTTCTTTCTTCCCTCCCCTCCCTCCTCCTGCCCTCCCTCCCTCCCTCCCTCTCTGACTATTAAAAATGACTGACTATTAAAAATATTATTTTTGTTCATTATGGATATCTTGGCATTGATTTTTATTTTGTAATATTGCATCAAAATAGGGTTTGTCTTGATCATAGAGTCTTTTTGTCAACTCTCTAAAGTTTATACCCAATATGAGTGCCTTATTCACTCTAGTTCTGGCTTTGATCCATTTGTTGGGATGATCAGAGTTAGTCTTTGGCAGAAATCAGTTGATAAGCACAGAAAACTAAGATCTGCCTATGATTAATCTGGTTCAAAAGTCTATTTCTTCCTCCCTTCCCTACTTACCACTGCATACAAAGAACTTTTTAGTCAGAACATCCCATGATTAAGACATGATGAGTCATTGGGAAAACTGTGGTTCTAAGTTCACGTATATCCTTTTCCAGTCGACTGGTAAAGGCAGAGGAAAGCCAACAGCTTGCAATGCTTTATGAAAATGTGGAGATACCATTCTTAGATGAGAAGGAAGGCTCCGAGGATGACGGCCAGGATGAGTCCACCCACCTGCTCCCAGAGAATGAGAAGGAACTGGCGAAGTTCATCAGTTCAGGTAGAGATAACCAGTTCAGCTTGTCAGATTTAAGGTCACAAGACAGCTTAGCTGGCAATGATGCTTTGTTTTTCAAAGGCAAAGATAGGTGGGGGCTATAGAGTTTGAGATAAGAAAGATGGATACTTACGTCCACACCTCCACAAATAAGCCATTTGGATACTTACTTAAAATATCTAGAGGAAAAAAAAACATATAGTTATCCTAACATCTGCAGATTTCCTTTAACAATTCCAGATGTGGACAGCCTGAAGGAACCAGAGAGACCAGGAAGAGATAACTGATGCTTTTTGAGGCAGACAGCCCTTATAACCCATAGAAGAAATATGTTTTTGAGATCGGGTCTTGCTAGGTAGCCCCGGCTGGCTTCAAAGTCATGATCCTCCTGAGTGCTGGGATTACTGGTGTGTGCACCACAGTGCCCATCAGAAAATATTGTGCTATTTTTTCATTATGTTGAATTAAACCTTTCTAAATTATTTATTAGTGTAAAGTTTGAATACATGAAGTGGGAAAATACTTTTAAAATTCATTTGTTTAGCTGGATTGTGGTGGTGCACACCTCTAGTTCTAATACTTGGGAGGCTAAGGCAGTAGGATTGTGAGTTTGAGGCCAGTCTGGGCTACACAGAGACCTTGTCTCACACAAAAACCCACAAATAAAATAAAAATTCAGTTTTCACTATTCTTATCAGAAAAATAGTATTCATTATCCCCTGAAAATCCTACCACCTGTATATTTATTTTTCTATGTTTTTTTTACCTCACTCTTTTTGTCTTCACTCTTCATATACCAGAATCTCAATAACTGCTACATTTAGTTATTAGATCAAAAAGAAGAGAAAATCTTCAAAGGAAGAAATTAAGGGAAGAGCAACAGTTACCAAAGATAAGCAGTGCTGTGGTGCACAGTGCAAACATGGAGGATTTGTGAAAGCAGATGAAAGAGGTAGGATATGCCAGCCAGCATGGAGAGAGAATTGCAGTGATGACAGATGACTGAATACATGAGACGGACTTGCTCCCAAAGAACCTGTAGAAAATGACTCCCCTATAGAAGGAAACATCAGAAGTACAAATCAGAAAATAAATTCATATGATATATTCTTTCTCTTTTGCTCTCATAGCTTGTGAATAATTATCACTTAATTGGAAAACATAAAATCCAAGTTTGTTGGGGTTGGAAGAAATTGTCAGGATTTTCTTATCACTATGACTAGAAATAGAACTATTTCCTTTGGGCAGTCCCCCAGATTATGCCAGCACATGCTTTCATTAAATAAAATCGTACCAATGTTATTTTCTGTCAAATATGGTTGTTTACCTCCATTTTACATACGAGGAAACAGAGGCTGCCAAAATAAACATGACAGCAGATGAAGACACATCCCTGTCAGGTTCCAGGTCTGTTGAGGGAAGTAGGTCTTCAGGTGAGGAGCACTAAACATGGCCAAAGATAGCGAGTGCTATAAATGGAGTGTTGCCAAGAGCTGTGGGAACACAGAGGAGACAAGATTTAGTTCAAATGGTGCAGTTGTTTTGGAAAACAGTCTGTTTTCCTAGAAAAGTTCCTAGAAAGATAAACAGAGTTACCATATGACCCACCATTCCACTCTTAGGAACACATTTAAGGGAATCAAAAACCTGAACACAAATGTTTAGAGCATTGTTATTCAGCTAGGAGTGTGGTACATGTCTGTAATCCCAGCACTCAGGAGGCTGAGGCAGGAGAATTGGGAGTTTATGAACATACTCCCAATTTGAATCTGTCTCAAAAAGCAAAAGAAAACAAAACAAAAAAACACACACAACCCCAAACTCATAAGAGCCAGAAGGTGGAAACACCCAAATGCTAATCACCTGATAAATAGATTCACAAAATCATATCTATTTATACAGTGGAATACTTTTCAGCAATAAAAGGGAATGAAGTCCTGATGCACACTACAACATAAATGAAAACATTACACTAAGTGTAAGAAGCCAGACACAAATTGTGTGATTCCATTTATATAAACCTGTAGTTGCAGAGGATGGAATAGTGGTTCAAGGGGCTATGGGGAGGGGAGAAAGAAAAGAACTACTAATGGAATTGGGGTTTCTTTTTTGAGTAATGAAAATGTTAAAAAATTTGATAGAGATGGTTTTGCAACAATGGGATTATACTATAAATCACAGAATTTCATAATTTTACAGCAGTGAATTTTGCAGTATATGACTTTAGTTCCAATTATGCTACAAATGAATAAAATTTAGATTAACGTGAAGATGGACTGAAGTCAGACCCAAGTCTCCTGATTCTTCCTTTCTGTTTCCATCTTTCCAAAGTTAAATTTAAAAATTAAAAACATTATACAGTGTGATATAGGAACAGTGGTACTGTATGGTAGAAGTTAGAACAGTCTGTTTACCAACAGTGTAAACCTGCCTGAATAGTGTAGCCACGGAAGGAACTGTGTGTGGGACAGGTGGCCCAGCTGACAGCAGGACCAGGGACCAGCCAGTGCACTGTACTGACTCACTCTTGGGGCCTGGAGGGGCCTTCAGTGTCCATCACTGTGATCTCATCCCCACAGGAAAAAGCCACATCCACCCAGCTTCTCTAAGACAAAATCCCAACCCAGGGAGACACTAACATGCAAGTCTGCTGTTACAATGGGCTCAGCCTGTTATAAAAAATTATGCGTATTGACTTAAAGGAAAAAATATTTATTTCTCACAGTTGTGGCAGCTGGAAATACCAAGATCAGAGAGAGAGAGGGAGATCTTGGTCTCTTCTTGGAAGATTTTAAGAGCTCCAACCACATGACCTAATTACCTCCCAAAGTCTATATCAGCACATTGAGGATTCGAGTTTAAACACATGAATTTTGGGTGCACATATTCAGTCTATAGCAACTGCTTTTATTTGTGTTTGTTTGTTTGTTGGTAATGGGGTTTGAACACAGGGCCTCCAGGTTGCTAGGCAGATACTTTATCACTTGAGCCATGCTCCTAACCCTTTTTGCTTTAGTTACTTTTCAGGTAGAGTCTTGTGGTTTTTTTTAATTTTTATTTTTTTTAGGCCTAAGGCTGACCTCAGACCATGATCCTCCTACCAATGGTCTCTTGTGTTGCTAGGATCACAGGTGTGAACCATCAAAGTGAGATGGGGGCCTCACTTTTTGTCCTGGGCTGGGCTTGAACTTTGATCCTCTTGATCTCCACCTCCCAAGTAGCTGTAATTACAGGTGTGAGCCACTGAGCCTGGCTAGAGCAACTGCTTTTATAAACATTTGCCTACTCAATATATATTTGTTGGGAAGAAGCCATGTGCCAGCAACTGGTTTATTTGATAAACAATGTGGCAAAGCAAGTTTAAATATCAGCAAATAATAAAACATTGCTCAGCTGCATGACCTGCAAAATTAGTGTTTTAAAAGTCAACTAAAAGCAAGTAACTGAAAGCAAGTGAAGTGTTAACCACTAAGTGAGCTTTTGGAGCAAACTCCTATTTCAATGGACCTTCAAAGTGCCCTTTCCTCTTTTTTTTCAGTTAAAACTTTATGATGAAAGCTGAGTACCTCTGTCCACCATCTTTATGATGTGAACTAAGCATGCCTCAAAGTGTTCATGTCCACCATTTTAACCTTTCAAGCATGTGCTCCATGACCTTGATCCATGGTTTCTCACTCATACCCCCTAATGTCCTTATGTAAGGGGGAAAATGTGAGGGGAAATAAAATGGCAGGAATGTTCCTGGGAACAAATGACAGAAATGACCCTGGGGAATATAAAGGGACAGATTGCAGACGTAACTGTGTTATAGATAAAAAGAGCCAGGAAGACAACTTAAAAGCAGAACATTTAGGGAGATGTGAGAAACCAGCTTTGCACGCAGGTGCTGAAGCACAGCAAACTTTACCGAGGTAGAAAAGGGAGTCTCAGTGAGATAATGAGTGGTAGTCATAAAATATACATGACAGGTTCCAAGAATAGGATGGACTAACAAGACCCTCTTGGAATATCCTGTCTGATAGGGATGGTGGGGCAACTGGAGGGTCAGACTCAACCGAAAGTTAATTATAACTACAGCT
Organism: Castor canadensis; assembly: GCF_047511655.1. Classification (NCBI taxonomy): domain Eukaryota; kingdom Metazoa; phylum Chordata; class Mammalia; order Rodentia; family Castoridae; genus Castor; species Castor canadensis. The sequence goes on along the minus strand of NC_133401.1, from coordinate 31,522,437 downwards.
TCAAAGTAGAGTGGGGCGGGTGCCTAAAGTCAGCTCTTGAACTTCAGCCATTCTTTGGCTTAGTTCTTTCACTAAGTCCCACCCATCAGGGTGCTTTGCTATCCTTTCAATAAACTTTGTGATTGCTTTACTCTTAACTCCTGGTCTGGTGTGAACTTGCTGTAACTCTCAACTTCTTCTCCAGCACCTTAAATCATCGACTGAGCCAGGACATGAACCGGGGGAACAACAATCCAGTTGGGTATCACTTATAGTGAGAAAATCAGGCTATTGGTGAACTGGGTGGGAGAACCTAGCCCAGCACTTCTGCAGATCCCTGTGAGGTCTTCACCCACCAAGCCTGCCTAACCTCCTGCTGCTTCTTCTTGGAATTTACTGTGTTTCAAAAAATACATATCTCAGGGCGGAGATTTTTCAAGTGTTTGCTCAATGGCTCATTTGTTTAAGAGGTCTCCCTTGCTGTGCTATGTGAGAAACATTCCTTACTCTACTTCTAAGACCTTATCTTTTCTCATTGTGCCTTTCACATTATAACATACTATGTCATTTAGTACATCTTTCATTTTGTGTTGTCTTCCTTGAACACAATATACACCCTATGGAGAGGTTCTTTGTTTCTCCCAGTGACCCAGTGTTTCGTGTGAGCTGATAAGTGCCTGAAGCCAAGTGTTTGCTCACTGACATTGTGTTAGCACAGTGAATGAACATGGCACCTCAGATCTCCTGCATGTTTTTACAATTCTGCCTACTCTATGTGTCTCCTTAAACTGTCCTTCTACACTGATATTGCTCCATGATTTCAAGAATGAAAAATCATATTTGGAGACAACAAAGTGACTAATCTTATCACATGCTTTGCTAATTCTATCTTTTATCAGCTGTAAATATTACTAAAAATTCTTTGGCATTTTCATTCTTTTCAACATCCAATGGCATTTCACTAGACACGTTTTTGTCACTACTTTTGAAGTATGGTGTAATCATTATTAATATCTTTCCATAATTTGCATTTTACATTTTTTCCCTGAGTAATATCAATTCCTAATGCAGAACAGTTCCTGTAATCAGGAAATGATAATTCCCATCAATGAGAAAAGTACACAGATTTGAGATATTCCTCACATTTCAGGAGTGAGAGCACTCTGTACATACATATTTCACTTTGTGAATGCTTTACTCCTTGTGCCTTTTCACAATTCCATTTCTTTTATTGTTCTCTTTTTGAGGTTGATGTCAGGTTCCTAAAAGGATGTGAGTATAAAGATATGGAAAAAAGATTAAATTCATAAAAGAGTTGCATAAAATTGGACCCAGTGATCAACTGTACTGACTATACAGGCAGGAGAGATATTTTTAGAGATCCATCTTTGTACTCCTGTTACAGGGAACCTCAACATCTCACCTCAGTCTTCCTATTCACGTCCCTGTCTATAGTATCTTTTCTCTTGTCCCTGAATGAACATAGAGTTTGGTAAAGCTGACTATGATGTTTTAGACTGCATAACATTTTTTTTTATTGAGAAACTTTTATTTCACTACACCCTTAGTTAGGAAAAAGAAGATAAAAATGAATAGGCCTAAAAGAATTCACATAAAAAAAAAAAAAACCACATAAAGAACTAATGAACCAGTCAGAATAAGAGCAACATGAAGAATAATCACTCTCCGTAGAAAGGAAGCCATTTTTAGGTGCTGATAATCTGCAAGTGTTTCGTGCAATAGTTCTCAACACTTCATTAGAATTTGCATTGTTTGGTTTCACAATGCTTGTAGTTTTTGGAAATATGTGACATTTTAAAATTATAACAAAATCGTATCAACAATAATTGGAATAGAAGTCCAACAATTTTTGTTTTTGCTTTTGGTGGTCAAATTGTGTGAGCAAAGAACTAAAGGTAAAAGATTTGTAGACTTTGGGAACGTGTAAAATAAAGTCTTCCAACACGTGAGTGAACACAACAGTTGAGGACCATGGTTTACAGAAGCCCAATTAGATAGGAGACAGATGCCCTCTATCGACCTGGGCCGCCAATTCCCAGCACCCTTCGCGGTGGAGCTGAAAACACTGGGAACGCCCACCGCGAGCTGCTGCCTGTGGAAACCACATTACCCAGAATGACCTGCGCCGCGCGATGACTAAGACGAGCCCACCATAAGATGCAGCCTGCGGACATCACATTACCCAGAAGGACCTGCGCCTGGCGACAACCAAGAAGAGCTAATGAAGGCGCAGAAACGAGGCATTGCGTAACACGCATAGCGTCGGGGCGGCACTTCCGGCGACCTCGCGGCGGTCACCTTGGCTTTTCTAGGGTGGCTCGGTCAGGTTAGAGGTTCTGGAGCGTGGAGTGGAGAGAGATGGTGGAGAGAAACGGAACCAGAGTTGGGCCTGAGGCTCGGCGACGCTGCCGGCGGTACCCGAGTCCCCGTTCCGTCCGCAGAGTCTGATGGCGGTGGCCGCGCTGAGGGACCTGGCTCAGGTAGGCGCCTCGTCCCAGGGCGTCACCCAAGTCCGTGAGCCCAGGGCCCAGGTCCGGGACAGAGGGGCACTCACGTTTGGGGTACTCCCATTCTGACCGATGAGAGGTGTCACTGAGCACTGGGGCAGAGGTTACGCAGCTAGCCCGAGGTCACCAGGTTCCAGGCCAAGGCACACACAGAGAAATGCCTGCGTCCCCGCAGACTAATTCTCCAAGGCCTGGAGCTTTCCATGGTCTCCACGGCTGTAGGAGGGTTTATGAGAACCACACACAGAAATGGCAGGTGGTCCAAGCCCTCACTGGCCTTGACTTCTGCCCACGTATTTTCTGGGTTGTGTTTTGGGGGGGTCTTAGCTGTCACTCTTCCAGTCCTTGGGTCCTGGGGCCCTGGGGCCCTGAAGGAACCCCCAACCCCACGGTTCAAAGTCCATGTCAGCTTTAAAATAGAGGTGTGAAACGTGTTCCCGTTTCCAGTACCCAGTTTGAACAGGTATGGAAGGTTGTTTCAGAAAGGTGTAAGATGCACCAGGGCTTACAGGTAATGCAGAACTGTGAACACTTAGGAACCAACAGGTCTCCTTGCTTTCTGGTGGGAGCAAAGAATAGGATAGAAGTCAAGATTTCAAAGAGTGGGGTTGGCGGGTGTCGTTCAGTGGTAGAGCACTTGCCTAGCATTCACATGGCGTTCCCAGGAAAAAACACACACCACACACACACACAGTTACAACACTGTCTAAGAAGTTTGATGTTTATTCTGGAGTTAATAGGAAGTTTGGATTTAGGTAAGGAGGTGATTTACCGTGGTGTTAACAGTCTTCATCTGTCTGCAAAGTTGAGGCCAGACTGTGGAGTTGAGGGAGGAGGAAAGGTTAGGGACCAGAGTCCTAGTTTAGGAGATTTGGTGGGATTTTAAAAAGGAACAACTATATTATCTAATGTGGACAGTGAGGGAGTGATAAAGGATTCAGAGATGACTCTAGGATTTTTGGTGTTAATAGTTGTAGGGATAAAAGTTGCCTTAACTGAGATGAGCAAGTTGGTAGTTGAAGTACTATTCTTTGGGGAGCATCAGAAAGTTTGTTTTGACCATGTTAAAAGTCTGAGATTTTTCATAGCCTTCTAAGTGGAGATGTTAGTGGGAAGGTGAAGACACAGGTCTGGAAATCTGGGAAGTGGCTCAGGATACAGACATCCAAAATATGCTGGATATTGTGTGGACCAAAGTGAGTAAGGGACAATCTCTGAGCTATTATAAAGCTCTTAGGGAACTAAGAAGGGAATTGTGAGGGGCATGGACTGGGTCTTCTTGTTGGATGCCAGAGTGATGGTACTGGTTCCCTCACTTGGGTGATGGTGATAAGTAGCCATAAGTGGAAGGTATGTAAAAGATAGGGTAGTTTGTCAGTAGCCAGGACTTCTAAGAGAAGGATAGGCCTGAGATGAACACAGTGCTATGGGAGTAATTAAGGCAAGGTGACAGGTCGGAGCTGGTGCTTATTCAACATGATTTCGTGAAGACATTGTTGGCTCTTAGAGTGTTTAATTCAGGCTAGAGGATAAAGTCAGGGTCAAATGTCATCTGTGAGAGTGATGACTTAAGTATGGGGTTTGCAACCAGTGAGGTTGGATTTTGAATAAGGGTTGGGTGGGCAGAGGAAGGTTATGACTGTTGAGGAGATAACAAGTGCAGCACAGAAGTAGAATAGGGTCATGAGTATATGTGATCCACACAATTTTTTGAGGCCAAGTCTGAGACAAGGAATGGAGTCTGACAGAGAGGCCATGCAAGGTTGGGGACTGCTAACCACTAGTGGCTGCCATGGGAAGGCTGAAGTAAGACTGCATCCTGTTTGAATCTGCCAAACGTTACAGATGTATCTGCCAATTTGTGGTGTAAGACCCACTGTTACATACTGCCTTGACATGTGGTGAATAGTATGGCCACAAATTCCCCTTCCTCCTCTACTACTGTGGATAGAGTGCCCTAATACCTTTATATGGCCAAATAAACCATTCTGACTAAGGGAACCAGAAAAATTTATCATTTTGTAGTAGGTTTCAATTCTTTACCAGTCTTTAGATTATTTAAACAAGCCAATTTCATATTCCTGTGGGAACCAGAGCACTTCTCTTTCTTGATTTAACAAAGTTTACCTCTTAGGTGCCACCTGTAATCCTAGCTATTTGGGAGGCTGAGATCATGAGGATCCTGGTTCAAGGGAAGTTCGGGCAGATAGTTCATGAGAACCCCCCATTTCCAAAGTAATCAGAGAAAAATAGAGTGGAGGTGTATGGCTCAAGTAGTAGAACCCCTGCTTTGTAAGTGCAAACCCAAGTCCCACAAAACAACAACAACAACAAAAACACATCCCAGCTCTGAATTGATCATTTTTTTGCTGGAAAACTGGCTCCATGTGGCCCTGTGTGGAATGTGTATCCTTGTTCAGGTTACTAATATACAGTTTTAATGAACTACCATCGAACTCATCTGTCCAGTGTCTGCTCATAGTGTGCTTGTTATCACCATAACCATAAGTCACCTGCTGTTTCACCACAGCAGTGTGGAGAAGAGTAGCTGATTAAGATCCAAGTCATGTATAGGTGGCCAGAGAGATGCCTGTGGTGTGGGACAGTGAGGTGGTGGTGGCTGTGGTCATGTCACTGTGGGATCTGGAGGTACATGGGGTGTGTAGTCTAAAGAGTGCTGTGCACTTGGAGAAGAAGTATGCCTAATGACTCCAGAGCCCTGGTAGAGAATTAAATGACCTTACTCATACCAGGGGAATATACTGGCATGAGCAGCTGGATTCCTCTGTATCAGGCCCACATCTTTGATGCATATTTGTCTGCTTGCCTGGTTTCTGTTCTGAATTGGGAAACTTGGGAGATGGATGGTTATTGAATAAATGTAAGGGGTGGGTGATTGTGGGGCCTCTTTTGAGAAGATCTGTTTGTGTTTTTGTCTGTCTTCATCCTGGCAGGGCACTGTGACCTTTGAGGATGTGGCTGTGTACTTTTCCTGGGGGGAATGGGATCATCTTGATGAGGCTCAGAAATACTTGTACCACAATGTGATGCTGGAGAACTTGGCACTTACAGCCTCCCTGGGTAAGGTCTTCACATCTAGCCCTATGTCCTGATCTAGTCTCTCCACTTTCCCTTTCTCCAGGGCTGGTACGTCTTTACCTCAAAACCATGGGTACAGCTCCCTTCCTCAGTTCTCTGAGAAGGGGTGTGGCTTTTAAAGTTGAAGTTGTTGCCTTCTTTTGTTGAGCAGTCTTCACATCTGCTTCCCTGCAATGTATGGGGAACAGTTCATGGTCATGATGCATATGTCAGTAGAAGACAGGATCTGGTTGAAAGTTGTCATAGAAGAACAAGTTGTAGCCCCTGCCTCATCTCCCTATGTTGTATCTCATGGTTGTGTTTTTTAACTCATGGGCCTTCATGCTATGATTTTTAAAGGCCAGTTCTGCTAGGTATCCCCATCCTCAAACTGAAACCAGTTCCCTGATTTTGGGTATAATCCCATTTACTCAGTTCCTGGATTTGTCAGACACACATTTGTCTGGCCTGACCCCTCCCACTGAAGTCAATATACATTTCACTGGAATTTCTTTTCAGGTTGTTGGCGTGGAGCAGAGGATGAGGAGACAACTTCTCAACAAAAAATTTCTGAACACAGAGTGTTACAGGTTAGGGGTCTTAAGTGCTGTTCTCTTCAGAAGGCCCACCCCTGTGAGATATGTGGGCTAGTCTTGGGAAACATTTTGTATTTGACTGAGAACCAGCATCCTGGGCAGAGACAGTACATGGATGAGACATGTGTGAAACGATTACAGTTCACTACATACCTTCATCAGCACCAAAAGCAGCATATTGGAAAGAAGCACTTAAGAAGCAATGTGGGCAAAGATTTGTTTTCTAACAGCTACAAACTCCAAGTAGCTGGAAAGCCCTTTACCTGCAGAGAGGTTGGGAAGGACTTCCTGGTCAGCTCAGGACTTCTCCAGCAGCAGATTACTCACTCTGGGAAGAAGTCAAAAAATAGAACTGAGACTGCATTGGCTTTTCCTAGAGTAAAATGTTGTTACAACTGGAGAGTGTATGAAAACTTACAGCCGCCACCAGGCGCTTGTTCAGCACCAGAGAGTTGTCAGTAGGGAAAGATGTTACGTGTGTGATGTATGTGGGAAGTCCTTTACTACAAGCTGTAGCCTCAGTGGTCATTCAAGAGTTCACACCTCAGAAAAACCTTATAAGTGTGGGGAATGTGGGAAATCCTACAGGCAGAGCTCTAGCCTCATTACACACCAAAGAGTTCACACCGGAGTAAAGCCTCATCAATGTGGTGAATGTGGGAAATTATTCAGTAGGAAGTATGACCTCTTTATACATCAGAGAGTTCACACTGGTGAGAGACCTTATGAGTGTAGTGAATGTGGGAAATCCTTTAGCCATAGCTCTATCCTTGTTACACACCAGAGAATTTACACAGGAACCAGGCCGTACGAGTGTAGTGAATGTGGGAAGTCCTTCAGTCAGCTCTAGTCTCATTAAACACTGAAGAGTTCACACTGGAACAAGGCCTTATGAGTGAGTGAATGTGGGAAATCTTTTAGCCAGAGTTGTCTCCTCATCAAACACCAGAGACTTCACACTGGAGAAGGGCCTTATGAGTGTAGTGAATGTGGGAAATTATTTGCCTGCAGTTCCCGTCTTTTCCAACACCAGAGAACTCATAGTGGTGTAAGATCTCATGAGTGTGATAAATGTGGGAAATTATTTAGCAGGAAGTTCGATCTCATTATACATCAGAGAGTTCATACTGGAGAAAGGTCTTATGAGTGCAGTGAATGTACAAAATCTTTTAGCTGCAAGTCCTACCTCGTTACACCCTGGAAAATTCATACTGGAGCAAGGCCTTATGAGTGTGGGGAATGTGGGAAATCCTTTACCCATAGCTCCACACTCCTTCAACACCAGAGAGTTCACACTGGAGAAAGGCCTTATGAGTGCAGTGACTGTGGGAAATTCTTTAGCCAGAGCTCTAACCTGATTAGACATTGGAGAAGTCACACCGGAGAAAGGCCTTATGAGTGCAGTGAATGTGGGAAATCCTTTAGCCACCACTCTAGTCTCATTAAACACTGAAGAGTTCACACTGGAGAAAGGCCTTTTGAGTGCAGTGAATGTGGGAAATCCTTTATCCAGAGCTCTAACCTCAATGATCACCGGAGAGTTCACAGTGGGGAAAGTCCTTATGAATGCAGAGAATGTGGAAAGTCCTTTACCTTCAACTCCAATCTCTTAAAACATCAGAATGTTCACAAGGGCTAAAGGCCTTTCAGGGGTGTTGTGAAATGAAATGTATACCTGCAAAATGTTCAGTCTTGCAGTGGGTGTGTATGGCTCAGTGGTACATGCTTGCTCTGCATATATGAAGCCCTAGGTTTGAGCTCCAGAACCACAAACAACAAAACAAAACAGCCCCACCCTTAATCCTCCATGTGGAAGTATTTATATAGATAGTGCCTTTAAGACGGTAACTAAGGGGCTGGGGTTCAAGTGGTAGAGCACCTGCCTAGCAAGCTTGAGGCTCTAAGTTCAAATACCAGTATTGCCATGGGGAAAAAAAAGAAGGTAATTAGGGTCGAATGATGTCATAAGGCATTCTTAAGAAACACCAGAGGGCTCTGCATATGCACAGAGAAAAGGCAGTGCAACACAGCAAGAAGATGCCTGAAAGTCAGGAAGTGAGCCCTAACCAGAAGCTGACCATGCTAATGTCCTAAACTCAGCACCACCATTGAGGACTGTGATAAAATAAATTTTCTTGTTTAAGCCAACAGTCTCTAATATTGTTATATTTTCATTTATGAGTAAAAATCAACTGGTTGCAGCACAGTTACATTTGAGGTGCCCCAGAAAAAGAGGAGAACAAACATTTCCCCATGTTTGTCCAGTTTGTGTGGAAGAGTAAGTGTCCTGAGTGGCTATTCATGACTGAGTGTCAATTTCATGTTAGTCAAATTTCCTGCCTTGTTGGGAATTCTCTCACAATTCTATTTGCTACTGCCAACTGAGACTCATTTGTTCTCAGGATTCTCAGATACTTTTCTAGATATGTATGTCATTCATTCTGGTAACTTTGTCAACATTAGTAACTAGTTTGCTCACTCCACAACTTTTCCAGAGATAGGCTCTAGTCTTCGGTCCTTGTGCAGACTGGAGGTGAAGTGGTAATCACTTCCCTGCAAGGAGAGATCACACAATCTAAACTTTTCTGTGTTCATATGCCCATGTGCCACACTTGGAAGGCCAACACTGCAGCTACCATTCTGGCAGCAAATAACTTATCTGGTAAACACCAGATAAGTATTAAAATCTTAGAAGAAAAAATTTCCCTCACTGGTTCTGGGCATTGTGTGATATCTATTTGGACTGACACTGTAGGTTATCACAAGTGGAGGTTTAGCTCCTTAAGGGAGAAATGTGGGCTATCCTCTGTGATCAGCAATGGGAATAACACCTCTAGAGTAGGAAGCTGGGAGTCACTGGTAGCACCTGTGTGCATCTAATCTCCAGTGCTAATGAGGTGAACCTAACCAGCACAACCAGAGGTCTTGATCACCCCCTGTCCAAGGAGGGCCTGTCTGAGAAGACTTAGTGGCAGAATGTCCTGTTGCATTAGCAGTCCTGGGCGCTGAGCTCTGTTGCCTCTACCCTCTGTTCTCTGGGCTCCACTTCTCTAAGAGCTGGCTTGGAAAGTTGCCCTGGCAGGAGGAAAGGAGGAAGTGTCTCACCTATGCCATCCTTTCCTCAGGGTCAGCACTTGCTGTCTTGTCCAAGGCCTGAAAGACAAGCCCCAGTACATTTTGTTTAGTTTTATACTATCTGGCAAGAATAACCTGTTGTATCACAACCAGAACATATAACACATATGAAGAGGAGAGATTTTTGAGTTTCAAGTCCTAACTAAAATTATGGAGTTTTGACTTAACTTTGGCAAATGGGAACTAAGTTTTCATTTCCAACAGAAGTTAGGTCAAATATAAAGCTCCAAATTAAACTTCCCAAATTTTATATAAACTGCTTTATAATAAATCTACAAGTTCAGTAGTTAGTATATTATTAGAAATGTTCTTAAAAAAATACAAGAAGCTGAATGCCGGTGATTCACACAGGAAATCCTAGCTACTTGGGGGGCTAAAAATGCTTCAAGGCTGGAAAAGGCCAGTACTTTGAGAGATTTCATCTCCAAAATAGCCAGAGCAAAATGGACTAGAGGAGTGGCTTGAGCAGTAGAGCGCCTGCTTTGCAAGAGTGAAGCCCTGAGATCAAGTCCCAGTTCCTTCCCACAAACAAGGAGTACAAGAATCTTGCATAGATGAGATTTCCAAAAAGCCAAGGAGCAACAGTAAAAAAGTAACAAACTGAAGTTTTTTTGGTAATCAGGAAAATCAAAACAACTCATCTGATTGTGAAACTCAATAAGCTTGGCATTGTTAGGTGTTGGCAACAGTTTAGAAATTAGCAAATACCAAACAACTAGTGCATGCATAGATGTAGAAATTATTGACATACTGTATGGTATGGTAAATTTTTCTTGGGGGGAAAGTTCATATCCTATATTTCATATCCTTCCGTATTTCATATCCTTCTATATTTCAGACATGGTTGATAATGAACAAGAAAACAAACCATGAGAGGTATATCCATAGTAGCTTGTATTTGTCAAAAACATTGGGAAAGAAAAAGAATCTTGAGAAAGCAAATGTGTAAGTACAGTTACTCCTGTAACATAAAAATGAAAATGAAGAACTTGATATATGTGTAAAAATAAGGGGAAAATCACAAATGTATGTGAAACACAGCAATAGGCATACTGGTATATGATTTCATTTATTTATTTTTCAATTTCAGTGCTGGTGTTTTTTTCCCTTTATTCATATATTCGTATGTGTATATATTGTTTGGATCACTTCTCCCCCTTGCCCCCCACCCCCTCCCTCTCCCCGACCCCTTCGCTTCCAGGCAGAACCTGTTCTGCCTTTTTCTCCAATTTTGTTGAAGAGAAGACATAAGCAATAATAAGAAAGACAAAGCGTTTTTGCTATTTGAGATAAGGATAGTTATACAGAGAGGTTCCTAGCATTGCTTCCATGCACAAGTGTATTACAACCCAAACTGATTCATCTCTATCTGACCTCTTCACTACTTCCTGGTCACCTTCCCATTTTGACTTCTGTCACTTTAAGGTTACTGTATTTGCTCCTCTGCATTGGAGACATCAAACACTTTCAAGTTTTGGGTTTCCTACCTATCCCCATTCCTCCCGTATGTGCTCTCCCCTTAGCGTGTAACCCAAGTCTAACAACATTAATGCCTTTGCCCTAGATGTAAAGTCTGCATATGAGGGAGAACATATGATTTTTGGTCTTCTGAGCCTGGCTAACCTCGCTCAGGATGATGTTCTCCAGTTCCATCCATTTATTGCAAATGATAGGATTTCATTCTTCATGGCTCAGTAAAATTCCATTGTGTGTACATAGCACATTTTCTTAATCCATTCTTCAGTAGTGGGGCATCTTGGCTGTTTCTATAACTTGGCTATTGTGAATAGCGCTGCAATAAACATGGGTGTGCAGGTGCCTCTGAAGTAACCTGAGTTGCATTCCTTTGGGTATATCCCTAGGAGTGGGATTGCTGGATCATATGGCAGATCTATATTTAGTTTTTTAACAAGCCTTCATATTGTTTTCCAGAGTGGAAAACATTCCCACCAGCAGTGTATGAAGGTTCCTTTTTCCCCATGACCTCGCCAACATTTGTTGGTGGTGGTGTTTTTGATATAGATATTCTAACAGGGGTGAGGTGGAATCTTAGTGTGGTTTTGATTTGCATTTCCTTTATGGCCAGAGATGGTGAACATTTTTTCATGTGTTTTTTTGGCCATTTGAGTTTCTTCTTTTGAAAAGTTCTGTTAGTTCGGTTGCCCATTTCTTTATTGGTTCATTGATTTTGGGAAAGTTTAGTTTTTTGAGCTCCCTGTATATTCTGGTTATCAGTCTTTTGTCTGATGTATAGCTGGCAAATATTTTCTCCACTCTGTGGGTGGTCTCTTCAGTTTAGAGACCACTTCTTTTGTTGTGCAGAAGCTTTTTAATTTTATGTCATCCCATTTGTCCATCCTTAACTTTAGGAGTTACAGTCATTTTATTTGAAGGAATAAACAGGAGGCATCTGGAATGCTACAAATATTCCATTTATTGTCTCAGGCAGTAGCTAAACAAAAAAAATTACAAAATTTTTAATCTGCAAATTTTGTTCAATTTTCTATATGCAGGTCAGATTTTGAAAATATACAAGGAAAAGGTTATTGGGGTGTATGCAAATGTTCAACTTGGATTAAAAAGGACATGCATAGGGTCATGCTCTGATGGCTCACACCTGTAATCCTAGTGACCAAGGAGGCAGAGATCAGGAGGACCATGGTTCAAAGCCAGCCTGGGCAAATAGTTCACATGACCCCCATCTCAAAACATCCATCATGATAAAAAAGGGAGAGCTCATGGAGTGGTTCAAGGTGTAGGCTCTGAGTTAAAGCCCCAGTACCACAAAAAAAAAGAGACATACATAGGAACAAATGTGAATTTTGACATCAAAGCAAAAGGGTTGGTGTAAAGAAAAAATATGGAGAAATAACTAATAATACAAAAATTACAATATATGTGAAATATTACAGTACTGTAAATAAAAAAAATCTCAACATGGATAAAATGGCAAATTCAGCTATGCATTTCTCTACTTTATTTTTTGGGTAAGGTCTTGCATTTTTGTCCAGGGCTAGCCTTAGACTGTGATACTCCCACTTATGCCTTCCTGTGTAGCTGGGATTACATGTGCACACCACTGTGCCCAGCTTATTGGTTACTGGCCTCAAACTGCAGTCCTCCTGATCTTCACCTCCCAAGTAACTGGGATTATAGGTACATACCGCCACATCTGGCTATTTCTTGTAAGTATTAACACATCCTATCAGAAAATGAATATAGCAGACAAAATGTGCTGATTAAGAATATGAGATTCAAATAAGGATATGCAGATATGATTCTATACTTAAAGACCCTAAAGATTCATTCCATCAAAATACTGTATTTGAAACACAGTAAGATATGAAATCGACATACAAAAATCAGTAGCTTTTCTGTATACATCAGTGAACAGGCTGAGAAAGAAATCAGGTAAACAATTCAATTCATAATAGCCTCAAAAACCCCTTCAAAATCCCTAGGTATAAACCTAAGTAATTAGGTGAAAGACCTCTACAATAAAAGCCTTGGAGAAGTAAATTCTTCTTTTGGTTGGACTAGTGTTTGAACTCAGGGATTTGCATTGGCAAAGCAGGCACACTATCACTTGAGCCACACCTCCAGTCCAGGAAAATCAATCCTAAAGTTCATATTGAAAAATAAAGGACCCCAGGTAGCAAAAGTAATCCTAAGCAAAAAGAGCAACGTTGCATATATCACAATACTGGAGTTCAAATTACAGTACAAAGCTTTCACAACAAAATTAGTGTGGTTCTGGCACAAAAACAGACATAAAGGACAATGGAGCAGAATAGATGATCCAGAAATAAAACTACACAGCTATAGCCATTTCATCTTTGATCTAGGAGTTGAAAACATACAGTGGACTTGGGGATATACCCAAAAGACTGTGACACAGGTTACTCCAGAGGCACCTGCACACCCGTGTTTATTGTAGCACTATTCACAATAGCCAAGTTATGGAAACAGCCAAGATGCCCCACTACTGATGAATGGATCAAGAAAATGTGGTATCTATACACAATGGAATTTTATGCAGCCATGAAGAAGAATGAAATGTTATCATTCGCTGGTAAATGGATGGAATTGGAGAACATCATTCTGAGTGAGGTTAGCCTGGCCCAAAAGACCAAAAAATTGTATGTTCTCCCTTATATGTGGACATTAGAGCAAGGGCAAACACAACAAGGTGATTGAACTTTGATCACAAGATAAAAGCGAGAGCACACCAAGGGAGATATGAGGATAGGTAAGACACCTAAAGAATTAGTTAGCATTTTTTGCCCTCAAAGCAGATACCTTAAAAGCAACTGAGGCCAATAGGAGAAGGGGATCAGGAACTAGAGAAAAGGTTAGATCAAGAAGAATTAACCTAGAAGGTAACACACACGCACAGGAAATCAATGTGAGTTGACTCCCTGTATTGCTGTCCTTATCTCAACTAGCTTATATTCTCCAACAAAATTAGAGATAAGGGCAAAATAGTTTCTGCCGGGTATCGAGGGGCTTGGGGGGAGAGGAAGGGGGCGGAGTGGGTGGTAAGGGAGGGGGTGGGGGCAGGGGAGAGAACTGACCCAAGCATTGTATGCACATATGAATAATAAAAAAAAAATTTAAAAATAAAAGAAAAAAGAAAAAACATACAGTGGAGAAAAGATAGTCTCTTCTACAAATGGTACTACAACCTGGCCATCTACACACGGAAGACTGAAACTAGATCTCTCTCATCCTGTACAAAATGAAATCCAAATGAATCAAAGATCTTAATGTAAGCTTGAAGCTTTGAAACTACTACAGGAGAAAATAGAGGAAAACTCTGGAAGGCATAGGCTCACATAATTATTTTCTGAATAGGAGTTTCAGTTGTCTAGGAAAAAAGTAAGAATTCACAAATGGAACTGCATCAAATTTAAAAGTTTCTTTACATCAAAAGAAATAATTACTAGAATCAAAAGGAAGAACATCTTTGCCCTCTATTCAACAGATAAAGGATATCTAGAATATACAAAGAGCTCAAAAAACTAAACAGCAAAAGAACAAATAATCCAGTTAATAAATGAGCAAGTGAATCAAACAGTTCTCAGAAGAAGACATACAAATGGCTAATAAATCCATAAAAAATGCTCAACATCCTTAGCCATAAAGGAAATGCAGATAAACACAAAGATTCCATCTCACCCCATTCAGCTTGTCTATCATCAAGAAAACAAAACCAAATGCTGGTGAGGATGCAGAGCAAAAGGAACTCTCATACACTGTGGGTAGGAATGTAAACTAGTGTAACCACTAGAAATCAGTATGGAAGTTCCTCAAAAAGCTAAAAAAGGGAGAGGGGAAATTGAAGGAGAATGATGGCGAGGGTGAATTCCAGTATGGTATATCTGATATATTGGAAAAACTTTTGTAAATGTCACAAAGTACCCCCAGCCAGCATAACAATAATAAAAAAAACCCCTAAAAATGGACCTACCTTATGACCCACCCCATACCACTCTTGGGCATATATCTGAAGGAGTATAAATCAACATACAAGAGAGATACCTACATACCCATGTTTGTTGTGGCTCTGTTCATAATAGCTAAACTATGAAGTCTGCCAAAGTGCCCCAAAACTGATGAATGGATAAAGAAAATATAAATATCATACATACATATATATATACAAACATGTATGTGTGTGTATAATAGAATATTAGTCATAAAGAAAAATGGTATGTCATTTTCAGGAAAGTGGATGAAACTGGAAATTATGTTCAGTGAGCTAAGCCAAGCCCATCTGTGACCTAAAATGATTATGATGGTGATAATAATAAAATGGGATATGAATGTGAAAGGTGATGGTCTGAGGAGGATCTACGGGACGGAGAAGGGAGAAAGGAAATGATACTGAGTGGAAGAAAAGGATTGAAATATGCCACATGTATATGTTCACAGACAGTATGATGAAACCCACCAAACACTCTTTGAAAAAGTGGGAAAAAGGGAGGAGGAACAGGCATATAATGGAGGGAGTGAAATTGTTCATTATACATATACATGGAATTGCCACAATTACCCTTGTATTATTAATGAATACTAATTCAAAAGAAAATATTAACAAAATGTGTGTTTAACCTAAAAACAGGATATTCTAAGTACATTGCTGCTCCTTCCTAATCACTTGCTCCTCCTCTTATACATCTCATATCTAATGATATCACTACAGTCTCAGGCACTCGAGCTAAGGAGACTCAGTCTTTTCTAACCCTTCCCTATTCATTATTTAACAGCATCCACTAACCAATTACTCAACAAAACCTGATAGTATAAAACAAAGAATAATATTAATATCAATTTTAGAAGATTTACATTACATTTAGTTCTTATATTGTTGAACATTTATCAAAAACTTGTATATACAATGCCAAAAATGAACGCACAATGAAGGTGATATTTTATCTGAATAAGTTTTTGGGAATATATACATTAATCTTCTAGATGCATTTTTCTTCTTTTTTTTCTGGTGGTACTGGGGTTTGAATTCAGGGGCTCACACTTGCTAGCCAAGTGCTCTACCACTTGAGCCATGCCCCAGCCCCAGATGAGCTTTTCTTGAATGGGATTGCACAAGAGAATTAGACCCTATAGAAAATGACACTAGTGAACATTGTCTTATAGAAAGGGAAAAGATATTACAGTTAAGATACATAAAATCTAATGAAATTTATTGTGAATAGCAGGTTCTTTAGAACATTGGTGCTTTGTTCTCTAGCGGAATCTGTCTAGTAGAAGGTACAGAGTGAAATAGAGTAGGGTTACTGGTATCATGGTAACTTTCCTGGCAGCTTAATTGCTAGCTTACAAAAATCCTTGAGCTTGGATTGAAAAACCACAACTAAGTGGGTGCTTATGGTGAAAGTCATATTTTCTGTAGATTAGAAATACATCCCATTAAGTAAAAGTTTATGTAGAGGAATTGTTTAGTAAGGTCTTGCTGTGAGGAATGATTGTCCAATGTGTCTGCCTGCCTCAAATGATTTATTTTGTAAGAAAAATGTAAGAAACATGGGGAATCTACTTCTGGCCTTTACTGTCTTTTGTGTCCTTGGTAATGCTGACTGAATTGGAATTCCTCCTGGAATTGGAGGAACTTCTTTTCTTAAAATTAGTGGTTCAAAACTGAGATCCTGTCAGTGTGTAACCTAAAGTTACAGTTCTCAAAGGCTGAGTGAATAGAATAGCCTGATGACATCATAAAAGTTTGTACCAAGCCTCTCCTATTTCAGTGAGCCCACACTTATGTACCCTTTATTACTTCCCCAGATCATGTGTACAAACATCAAAAATTAAGAACTACTGACCAAGAATATTCACTTTGCAAAATATTTGCCTGTGTGTTCTGTACTGGTTCCTCAAGTGATGTTGATCACTAATACAAGGAGGTTCTAGGCTAAGATGATGGCTTAGAATTTCCTCTGTATGACTCTTGGGAGGGGGTTTACTGTTTGAGACTGAATGAGAAGAGTAAAGTAACAAAGGAAAGACTGTATTTTAAGGAGAAAAAGTAAGTATTGAGAATCTAGAAAGAAGTGATGGGATTACAAAAAAGCATGGAGAAACAGAAGGATGATGCAGAGAAAAGTAGGAAACAGTTCACAACTCTCAGCTCCTCAGGAAGAAGGAAATCCAAAGCCACAGCCACAAGGTAAGCTTGAGAGTGCAGGAAGCCCTGGTGACAATAGACTGGCAGTCTTAGCTGCAGGAAAAATCCCATTTCTCCTAAGTCTTGAATCCAGTGGGGGTGGGATTTGGTCTAACAGTGACTCCTCCTTCATAGCAGACCAGCACTGGAAAAGAAATCTATTGCATTGCTCCCCACATCTCAGTATGATATCTCCAGGCACCATCTTGGGAGGGGGCTTACTGTTTGAGACTGAATTACTTGAAGGCCCTGAAAACAAGTCAGGGAGCCCAGGGTCACCCTACTAGAGTGTCTGGATTAGAGCTGGTCATGAGGCAGTTGTGGGGTAGGGAGCTGTGCAGACCTGCTGAGAAGTTTAAGCAGCTGTGAGCTCTAGTTTGGACTGAGTAATGGTTGGTGGCCCCACCTCTGTGATGAGGATGAACCTGGTCATCTGTAGGTTAATGTGGAGGCTGACGGCTGTGAGCCTGTGGCCTGTGGATTGTTCAGTCTCCAGAGCTGCCTTCCTGCTGTGTGTGGTTTGCTGCCAGGCTGCTCTAAGAGCTTTGAGCCCAAGTCCATCAGATTGTTCAACATCTGTAGCTTCCTCCCTCCCGTGGTGGTTTACTGCTGATGAGGGTCTGAAATTACTGAGACCCACTGGCAGGGTGCTTAGTTTCCTCAGTTCTCCCCTCCAGTGCAGGACTCAGTGCTCTGTTTTGCTTCCTTTGCTCTGATACACTTGGGGAACACCTGTTAGCTTGAATGTCTGCAGCCTCTGGGTGCACAGTCTGGTGGACCTCTGCAGTGAGTGAGAAGCTGCTTGGCCCACAGGATATAAAGTTCACTGGGGCCACTATTGGCTCTCAAAACACCAAGAAGGGAAGCCTCTGAAATAATGCAGTCTTGTTACAGACAACAGCCCCATCCACAGCCTGAGTACAGCACCAGCTTATACAGTGGGATCAGAGAAGAACTACAGTAGATCTCAGCTACATCCCACTACACCCCTC
This sequence comes from Castor canadensis, assembly GCF_047511655.1. NCBI lineage: Eukaryota > Metazoa > Chordata > Mammalia > Rodentia > Castoridae > Castor > Castor canadensis. Next base: position 31,504,448 of record NC_133401.1, on the reverse strand, counting down.
CCCCAAGACTGGTCAGAGTCCAACATTAGAAGACCCAGAAAGAAGCTTCTTCAATTCATTCTCTTCTTTCCCCTCCCTTTCTTTGTTTATTTTTACTTTTTTGTTTTAGTATTATTTTAAGCATTTAAAATTTTATTCTTAAAAATATTTTTATGTTTTTACTTTTTATTCCCCTTCTTCTATCTAGTTTTATTTATGTACTTCATTTTTAAATTGGATTTTTAAAATTAGAATATAATAAAATAATTTCATCATGACATCTCTGTGCATGCACATAATGTACTTTGATTATATTCACTCCCTCTATTACCCTTCCTTTATGACTCCCTCCCCCTTTGCCCCCCATCCCTAATAGCCCCCTTTTACTTCAGGGAAGATGTGCACAGCTGGTAATTCAATGCAGGCACTGTGCTACAACCTTACCATTATGATGGATGGCACTCAGTGGCAGCTGTAGGTCACTGGGTGTGTTGCTTGCTGTTGGGCCCTTGGGAAAATATGTATTGGGTCAACTGCCTGTACTTGAGGAGTAAGGTAGCCATGGTCCCTGAAGAAGCTTGGTGCTGAGGAAGCAGTCCACACAGCAGAAGCTGTACACTCTAATCCAACTGCTATGCAAGGACCTTCCTAAATCTTCATGATGGTGAGTTTTTGATATATCCTAAATTTGGTAACTTCCTCAACATCTCCATTGAAGAATGTAACAGATGTATATAAAAGAATCTTTTAGTGTCATTATTTTTGTATTGAGACAAGATCTTGCTATGTAGCCTATGTGGCCTTGATATCATGACCCTCCTGTCTCAGCCTCCTGACTGCTGAGATTACAGGTTTGTAGCATCATGATCATGAGTTTTCAAAACACAAGAGTATCAAAACTTCTACCAGAGTACCTGATACTTAATAGTCAACCAGAAATTAGGGAGAGGGTGGTTCATTTTCCTGCAGAGAATAGGAGTCCTTAGATACATAAGCACTTAGAAAGAATAGTGTTTTATGTGCATGAAAGGCAGAACTGGGAGATTTGAGAATCAGTGCTGATGAGCACAATGGAGCTAAATGTTGGGAAATAGGAGCTCACAAGCACAGAAGTGAACACTAGCCACTGGCCCAAATCAACAAAACAAGAACAGAAAGTTAAAACGGAGGAGAGAGAGTAAAATAAGATAAAGGATGTCACCAGGATCAGGATGGTGTTTGTGGCTCTAGCTTCATGGGCAGGCCTAGGAGAGTGGTGATGGCTAGGTGTTGGACTCGCTGTTTGTGCCTGTGCAGAACAAGAACCATGGAGCCATTTAGTCCAAACCATGAGGCCCAAAGTTGTATCAAAGGAAGATCTGGAATGTAGGCAGAGCAATAGCCAAAAGTTCATCTCATCACACTTGTATTTTTTTCTGGGTAATGATTGTGTGATGTTCAAAGGGGCTATTATATTTAGTAAGAGATGCAGGATTCAGAGAAGGAAACAGCAGAAACCAATGCACTTTGAATATCTTACTCAAATCTCCAACATCTGAAAGTAACGGGTAAAATACAGTGGCCTGGAAGACATTTAGGAGGCAGGTGGTGCCGAAGGAAGATTAAAGGCAAGTTTATAGCCAGGATCATCCAGAAAATATTTCCACCCAAAGGATGGCATTATCTGAAGGATCCTTCTGTAGAAAAGCACCACGGAGTTGACTAAGACCAGTTGGTTGAGAATCAAGTCTGTGGGTCTCACCTTGTGTCCTGTGAGCAGAATGAAGTTACAAAGACAAAGGAGAATGACATTTCCCACGATTCCAATGCTTATCACTCAGATAAGCAACCTGCCTGGTTGGTTCTTGTGCGAGATGACATCTTTTGACTCTCAATGGATGCAAAGATTGCTTACTGAAGTGCTAGGCTATAAACAATCTTAGCGTCTATCTAAGTGGGCTGGAGGAATAAACAGTGGCACAGCTACACGGGCATTTCTTTAAAGAATAAACATGAATGAACAACTGCTCTATTCCCTGACATAGAGTTGTCTTGAGGATATGTTCATAAGTTAAAGCAAAGAGAAAAAAATGTTAAAAAAAGAAAATTTGAAAAAAATAACATTGTCTTCCTAAAAGTGTAAAGGAATTTAAACACATACATATAAAACAACAAAGGGAACATATGTAAAAAGTTACAAATACATTTTCCTTCAGGAGCACACAGTAATTGGGGCAGAATGAATGGATAGAAATCACATGTGTATGAATTAGTTTTATTTATTTATTTATTTATTTTATTTATTTATTTAGTTTATTTCAGCAAACAAATATATGTATTTAAAAGTATTAAATTAATATATTGAAACATTTTACTAATGTGATTTTTTTTTTGTGGGGCTGGGTTTGAACTCAGGGCCTCCCTCATTCTAGGCAAGTTCTATATCACTGAGCTATATTCATAGCCCTAAAGCCATATTTAAAAAAAGATTCTGAGTACTTGGCAAGTAATTGTTGTTTCCGCCTCAGGAGAAATCTACTTACTTGACTTCAAAACAGAGTTTTCATTTTGTATCATTAGTGGAATATATCTTAGCAATAAAATACATGAAAATACAGAAAACATTTCCATTATATTATTTGAAAAAAATGACATCACTATTTTGAAATAAACAAGTGTCTTCAAGCTATTTCTAATGAAAGTTTCCATCAACAGAGAAAAATGCAAGTGCAAAAGTAAAAGAATAAAAAAATCCTGTAATCTTAAATTTATTTAGAGTAATCACTATTTATTCATGAGTTGTAATATTTTAAAATACACATTTTATATCAGTAGCAATTTACAGCCCTTGGATGCAGATTGTGGGTTTCTAAATACAACCTCTCATTAAATAAATCCAGCATTTCTTTTAAGATCAATTATTTCATGTCCAGGACAGGAAATTTGCACGTTGACTGTGGAATATATTCTTACTAAGCAAGAAACCAAGATGTGAAAGGCTATTAAGGTCAGTTTAGGGAGCAAATTACTCGAACTGAATTAGCTCTCACATAAAAAATGATGATACTGATCAAGCATGATAATTAGAAATGACTGACTGTTGATGGAGGGTATATATTTTCTAAATTTATAATAGATAGGAATAAACCAGATTGCAGTATTTAAACTTGTAAACCATACACCATGTTTTTGGTTGAAGTTATGTAGGATAATTTAAATTTCAGCATCCTTTTAGCCAACAGAAGTGTATTTCTGTAAGCATAGCAACATTGCAATAAAGTTTTTAAAAATTAAGCAAAGAAAAAGAGAAATAACTAAATTATATCAACTGAGTTCTGAAACCTATATGTTACTAATGCTATGAACACAAACCAGTAGTTTGAGAGGGTTAGGGATGCATTTCATTATTTCCTAAATTGCTAAAGATAGTGAAGGTACCAAGCACTTTCCGTCCTTTGATGTACAAACTGCACTAGACTAAACAAGTAGAAGATTAGGAAAATTTCTTTCTAGATGATTTCTTGTTAATAAATGCAGCAGTCCTTATAGGGTTAGGCAGGATAGCGACAAGCTCATAGTTCATAAAATAATGGATCCAAGCAGTGATCATCAGAGAGTTACTTCAAGTGATTTTAGCCATTGACTGCAGACACAATTTCTAGTGGGGAAAAAATGACATTAGATAAAAAAAAAAAAACTAATGACCCTGAAGCCCACTGAAACTTGGCATCACAAAAGAGAGACAGAAGTCAGATCAGGAAGGAGAGAAGGTGAATATGGTTGATGTACTTCCTATACAAGAATGAATATAGAATTTTTAAACCTGGCAAAATCTCCATGAGAAGGCAACTAAGGTAGAAAGGAGAAAAATGGAGGGGATGAACCAATTCATGAAATGCCACAATAATACTCCCTGAATAGATATTTTAAACAAACAAAAAATATGTTTTTTCAAAAAACAGAGGTCAAGAAGGTAAAACAGGTCCAGTCTGGGGGCTGGTACCAGTGGGAGGGAGGAGAATATAAGGAAAGAGTAAAGGAGGGTGAATGTGGTAGAAATATTATGTACTCATGCATGAAAATGGAAAAATGAGACTTGTTGAAACAATTCTAAGAAGGGGGAAGGGGGATAAAGGAGAATGATAGAGAGGAGCGAATTTAACTCACATATATTGTAAGCACTTGTGTAAATGTCATCATGTACCCCAGTACAACAACAATATGGTAATAAAAATAAAGAAGTCAGAAGTCTCAGCTTTGTGCCCCAGTGGAGTCAAAGAGTGAATCTGCTTTTGATCAGCACTTCTGGCTCTAATTATACAGTCTGGCAGTAAGACAGAACATGCTAAAGGACATCAGAGAGATGCAATAATACTAGGGAATGTGGAAATCATACCTGAGAAATCACCCAGTTATGCCATAATACAATGACAAACATAACACAAGAAAGTAGGGTAAACTATTGAAATAAAAGAGTGAAATGCACAGTACATACATAAAATGGACTATATTGTTTATACTTGAAACACTTTGTGTATAAAAAATACATTCTTGAAAAAAATGGGAAAAATTTACCATAATTTTTTGTTAGTGTGAAAATGCTCTCATACTTATAATAAAAGACTTTATAATTTATCAGTATATTTAAATGATTTATGGGTGGAATTATGTCTTGTATATTCAAGGCTATAAGACTAAAAATGTGGTTATGAATCATATTTAGGGCAATTGAAGAAGCATATGTTAGTACTGACAGTTGGCATTTGTATAGCTGAAAATCTGTAGGAATCTCATGAAATATTAATAAAATGATTATGTATAACTACAGCCAACATAAAAAGTCAATAAGAATGTCATAGGAAGTTTGTTCCTATTAAAAAATTTAAAAGAAATATCTTACTGAAATAGAAATAATACTGCAAAAATTACAAATAATATTTTGACAAATTAAAACTCAGAAATGTGACATAAACATTGAAAGAAATCTGTAGCTTACCGGAAAATATAAAAATCACTTCTAAATAAAAGTAGATACAAGCCATACTTCTAAATCTAAAGGCTAAATTTTATAAATAAATATAATACAGAAAATATAATAAAATAATTTTACTGAGAACAACTTACACATATACCCAAAAACTTATTCTGGTAGAGAAAATAACAATTGAGTTAGTGATACACAGTAGGGAGCTCAGAGACTTTCCTACTAATATGTTCATATGGAAGAAATACATAGACACATGAATCTATTACACTTGATCATTGGGTTAGAGAGAAAAGTGAAGGAATAAAATATTAAGTGGATTGAAAATTGAGGTAAAAATCATAATTTATTCCTCATGACAAATTGACAATTCATTCAAGCCAACTTGATTATAAGAGGCTTATTTTCTTTTTTAAGTGTATAAGTCATTATAAATCAAGGCTCATATTTAAATTCAAGATATATTTTTGATGAGTCTTTGCAAATTAAAATAAAAGAAAAACAAGGGAGATGGCAACTAAACTAATCACAAAATATACAACATAAAATTTCAGTATCCACGCAAATCATCTTGAGGTGCTTCAGAGCAAATTTTAAAACAGGCAGTTTTTGAGAAAGCAATGCAAAATATGGTGTATAGTAGGAGAATTTTAAAAGGGAAAAAATGGAAAATTTTGTTTTGATTTTGTGGTGGGACTGGATTTTGAACTCAGGGCTTCAGGCTTGCAAAGCAGGTACTCTACCTCTTGAGCCACACCTCTAGTCCTTAAAAAATGGAAATTTTTGTATAAGAATTTGAAATAAATTTAAGCCTTATAAAACAGTTGATTTCACATAAGAATTAACAAAGTGGTATTAATTAGAAACAGAAGACTACAGGTCTTAAAATTGCTCTTACTGTTGAACACTTTTTCCTTTTCAAAGTGACATTTTTCATGAACAAATAAACACTCTTAAATCTTCCCAGATTACAAAGGTTTTGTGGAAGCATAATTGGGAAGTACAGCAGAAAATTTCCCTCTATACCAAAGAGATAATAAAATACCCATCAGAGAGAGTGTGTGGTCATAATATAGTTTATGACAAGCCATCTTATGCCTTCTAACTGTCACCTGATAATCCTGTATTGATTCACAATCATCTGAGCTCTTTCTAAAGGGTGCAAAATACTACTGATAATGAACATGCTGAGCACATTTAAGACATGCTTTCATATGGAGTTTTGATAATCTCTCATTTCCCTTCCTTCCTTCCTTCCTTTTTTTGAGTTTGGTTTTTTTGGGGGAAAGGGTCCCACTATGTAGCCCAGGCTGACCTCAAACTTGGGATATGCCTACCTCAGCTTTTCAGGAGAGTACCACTAGGTCAGGTGTAATTTACAATCCTTCACTGATATCTTTCTTAACTTTGTCTTTCTTTTTATTAAATGGGACAACAGATTTAGCTTTTGCACTCATCAAAGACAAGTTAGCAAAATACTTCTACAGATTCCACTTGGAAACCATGTTTTTAAAAAACCAAAAATGTTTATCTGACAATTTTGCAAAGACACTAACTGTCTACTTGAAAACTGAGTAAAACACATTGTCTTTTTGCCTTTCACTTCATGTGGAACGAAGCTCTTAGACTAGATGTGAGGTTTGTATTTGGTCATCAGTGAGAGAAGGAATAATCCAAAAAGGTTGTAAAAAGGAAACACTGAGGAGAGAGACTTACGCCATCCTAAAGCAAGTAGATGAAGTGGTCCCATGCCTGTGTCCCTCAGAATGTCGTTTCTGCCTCTCTTTGTCACTCTTTGTGTGCTGACGCCAGATAGCAATTTTCCCCATAAAATATTCATTACACTCTACATCATTGAATATTCTGAGATACAGTCTATTCCTGAGAAGATTGTTATACTTATCTGGAAATAGTGGCTACTTTACCAAGTTGGCTTGCTTCTTAGATAGTGGCTGCCATGACAGCTTCCCTGGAGGTGTGGAAAAAAAGGTAAGTAAACCCTTATATAAAGTATTTTGGCTCTGTGATCTCAGCTCCTTGTTGGGAAGCGATTATCATTTCATCTGTAAGTTCAATGACCGTGACTGCTTGGAGACTGGACATAGTCTTTGAAAGACTGTTGGGAAGTAAGCAAATTACAGGGAGTTAGTAACATCAGTGAAGCTACTTATTGGGGAGGGCATACATAGCTAAAAGAGAGAAATGTCTGTGAATCCTGACAGCAGAGAAATCTCAATGGTGAATAGAGGGCACCGACTTCTAAGATGTGGGAGAATTAAATAGAGCTTGTGGCTCTGACAGCAACTTGATTAACATGACAATGTTGTTCCTATGAACTGTGATTTCTTTCATGCATGAGAACTCTGAACAACAACAACAACAAAAAAAACTTGGAAAGAAATGCTGAGGTGGCAGTGAGAGTAAAAGTCATGAGACAGTGGAAGGGCGGCTATGGCTTGCCTGGTGTCATTGCTGCCACACTCTCTGAACATTTCATTTGGCTCAGATGTTCCTCTAGATATGCACTATACCTCAGTGGAAAAATAAATGTGTCCACATGTGGCCTTCATTGGATGGTGGGAAGAAGGCAAGATGTAATGAGAAAGAAATGATATGTCCTGTAGTGAACTGTGAGGTGACAGGTGCTGTGGAAGTGTAAAAGAGCAGCATCGAGTGATGACAGGATATGGACTAGGGAAAGTTTCAGTGAGAAAGAGGGGGTCAGAGCTATTCTCACAATGAAGATAGTTATGCACACACTTATAGGTGGTAGGGAGTTTTGGATACTTAAAGATTTTTCCATAGAGGAGAGATAGCCAGAAAAATGTCTGGAGGTCAGAAGCTTGCCTGGAGTACCAGACATTCATGGGACCATTGTGCTTTGCCAGGTTATCTGCTGATATTTTCTACTGGGTTCTAATATACCATACAAAAATCTTCTCAGAAAAAATGGGAATGGATCTGGATCCTGGGACTGAGAGCACACAGCTGTGCCCGATCAAGATGCTTCCCAGCCATGCTTCTGGACTGGAAAGTGGCCAGAGGAACAGGGAACCAGCCTCGGATAAAGCCCTGTGGGATTGGAGGATCAATGGGCATCCCTGAGCTGGAATTTCACACCCCAGGCAGCAGCCTAGGTGCATAGAGACAACCAAATACTCTGCACCCTCTAAAAGAAGGAGGTGGCTTTAGGTTTACAAGGTATATAACAAGGAAGTACCAGATGTGCAATGAAGGGGTGCCTCAGGTTGTCACATTTATATTGTAGAGTAAGAAAAGCAGAATTCATATCTATGCAAGCCACAATTTACTTGTATTCAGAAAAAGTGACTTGTATAGGAATAAATGTGAAGCATGTGTATGGGTACACACAAACATAATAAAGCTTAATGCAAGATTTGTGTTAATCATAAGAAACCAGGCACCCGGTCTAACCAGAATCACAGTAGAGGATGGGATGTTTGTGAACATGCATCAAAATCACCTGTTTTTGAAAATACAGTCCTTCAGTCTGAATGCCAGAGTGTTCTGGGTTTGGGACTGAGAATCTGCACTGATAATGGTGCCCTGGTACAGCTGATGCTGCTATTCAAGGAATCAACTCCAAGAACCAGTGTTCTAGGGAAGGCAAGACTCTTGTCCCAGGCTACTGAGGAGCCCACAGTTCTCACAAACCCTGCTGAATATCTCTATGGTCAGCAAAGCTGAGGAATGTTTCCTGGTGTCCTGACTTCAGAGTGGCTACATGAGGAAGCCCTGATTAGGGGACAGTCTGTAGCTGGACTTCAAGAACATCTGTTATGGAAGCCACCTAGCCAGCTTTTGTTTGCCTAGAGTTTATTCCAAAAAACCGACACACATCTCAGTCCCTCACCCCCTTTAAGTGTTTATCAGCTTACCAACGTATTCAGGAAGACTCCCTTATCCAGTTGTGAAATGTAACATTTCATCTTCCTACTTCTCATTTTCTCCCTTCTGCTTTGCTACCACATTTGAAACTACCATATACTACACTGCTTCTTTTTTCATGTTGTGTGTTTGGTCTTCTTCGAACAGAGAATAAGCTTCATGAAGGTGGGAGTCTTTGTTTCTCATATTTCCTGATTTGTCCCGAGCACCTATGATATGGCCTGGAACCAGTAGGTACTCATGGAATATCTGTTAGAGCAGAGAATAAACACACCATTACAGCATCTCCCTTCATCTTCATCTTCTGGCATGTCTTATGCTTTCTTTAATTCTCTCTCCAAGAAGGCATTACATGTTCTTGCATAATATACAAAGGCTCAGATGTCTACATAGATGTGCCTGGGGCACCAGCTCCAGAAAGGAAGGAACAAGCCAAGAGGTGGGGAATACATGTGGGCTGGGTGGGAAGATGGTGTTCAGAAGACTAGGCATTCCAAGTTCATGGGCAGGCCTCTTGGTGGAGTCCATGAGATGGTCAGTAGAAATCATGCCTTATTTTTTTGGCAGTACTGGAGTTTGAACTCAGGGCTTCTTGCTTGCTAGGCAGGCACTCTATTACTTGAGCCACACCTCCAACTCAGAAACCATGCCTTTTTATATATAATTAAATTAATTTTAACTGATACATAAAACATAACAATCGTACACATTAATGGAATACCAGATGATGCTTCCACCCATGAATACTTTATATAATGTTTAAGCAGATTTAAATATGCCTAATTTCTTCAAACATTTACTATTTCTTTATGGTGAAAGCTTTCAAAGTCTTTTCTTCCAGATTTCAGAAATTAATTGTTTAGCAAGAGGTGAGTCTCAAGCCAGTAGAGCACCTCAAGCCAGTAGAGCAGTGGGAAGTCTTTAGTTCAAACCCCAGTTCCACCAAGAAAGAAAATTGTACAGAAGCCCGTGCCCAGACAGCTTGGGAAGATGCAGATGAGGTGAGCTAAGTGGTACATGGTACCTCCACAGACAACCCTGGGCCAGATCAGCATAGCCCCCTGGACAGACCAACCCCCCCACCCAGGGAAAAAAAGAGAAACTGAGTAACAAGCAATAAGAACAATAAAGACACGTGGCAAAGAGGGTGGGGCACCCTGAACTCCAAAGAGGGGGGAGGGGAATCCTTCCTGGAACTGTAAATAAACAAGCTGGGGCCCACCGGAGAGGCTGCGGTGGGAGCAGGGGCGCGCCCAGCAAGCAGGAGCGGGAAAGCTTGTAAAAGCAGTGGTGGGAGGAAATCTCCACAGGAGAGGGGGGAAGACCCACTTCCCACGTGAACAGTAAATAAACACTCAGGCCTAAGAAAGTGGGTGCAGTGTTACCTCCCCCAGTGTGCTTGGAAAGGGGAAACTTGTAGCAGCAGCTCACACAAAGGAGAACTCTGAGTAAACAAAGCCTGTGGGGTCAGGTGAGTGTTAAGCTCACCCCAGAGATCTGCATAAATAATGCCTCCAGCAACAGCAGGCTGACAGCAGCGAACAGTCAAGCCAGAGCTGCAGATAACCATTCACAGACCTGTCTCCAGACGCTTTTTTTTCTCTCTCGCTACCTTTGATGAGAAAATAACCAAACTACACCTGCATGCTGAAAAACTTTCTGGAACTGTATTGCATTTGAACTTGGGACACTTGGTGGGTTTTTTTTGTTTGTTTTGTTTTTTTGTGCAGTTTTGTTCTACTTTATGTCTCCCCTTTGATGAGGCCTAAAAGCATATATTAACTCCAACACAGTGGTTGTGGGAGACTTTAACACCCCATTATCATCAATAGATAGGTCATCCAAACAAAAAATCAATAAAGAAATCCAAGATCTAAAATATGCAATAGATCAAGTGGACCTAGTAGATGTCTACAGAACATTTCATCCAACCTCTACACAATATACATTCTTCCCAGCAGCCCATGGAACCTTCTCCAAAATAGATCATATTCTAGGGCACAAAGCAAGCCTCAGCAAATATAAGAAAATAGAAATTATACTGTGCATACTATCTGATTACAATGCAATAAAACTAGAACTCAACAACAAAAGTAAAGACAAAAAACATGCAAACAGCTGGAAACTAACTCATTACTTAATGAACAATGGGTCATTGATGAAATAAAAGAGGAAATTAAAAAGTTCCTGGAAATCAATGAAAATGAAAACACAACCTACTGGAACCTATGGGACACAGCAAAGGCAGTCCTGAGAGGAAAGTTTATAGTCATGAGTGCAAATATTAAAAAGACTGAAAGATCCCAAATCAATGATCTAATGATACATCTCAAACTCCTAGAAAAACAAGTACAATCAAATCCCAAAACAAATAGGAGAGAAATAATAAAAATAAGAGCTGAAATCAATGAAATAGAAACCAAAAAAACCATACAAAGAATTAATGAAACAAAAAGTTGGTTCTTTGAAAAAATAAACAAGATCGACAGACCCCTGGCAAACCTGACTAAAATGAGGAGAGAAAAACCCCAAATTAGTAGAATCAGGAATGCAAAAGGAGAGATAACAACAAACACCATGGAAGTCCAGGAAATCATCAGAGACTACTTCAAGAGCCTATATTCAAATAAATTCGAAAATCTGAAAGAAATGGACAGATTTCTAGATACATATGATCATCCAAAACTGAACCAAGAGGATATTAATCATCTCTATGGATCTACAACACAAAATGAAATTGAAGCAGCAATCAAGAGTCTCCCCAAAGAAAAGTCTAGGACCTGATGGATTCTCTGTTGAATATTATCAGACCTTTAAAGACCTTTAAAGTTCTTCTTTAAAGAAGAACTGATACCAACCCTTCTTAAACTGTTCCATGAAATAGAAAGGGAAGGAAAACTGCCTAGCACATTTTATGAAGCTAGTATTACACTTATCCCAAAACCAGGCAAAGACACCTCCAAAAAGGAGAACTATAGGCCAATCTCCTTAATGAACACTGATGCAAAAATCCTCAACAAAATAATGGCAAACCGAATTCAACAACACATCAAAAAGATTAGTCAACCACGACCAAGTAGGCTTCATCCCAGGAATGCAGGGGTGGTTCAATAAACGTAATAAACCACATTAACAGAAGCAAAGACAAAAACCACTTGATCATCTCAATAGATGCAGAAAAAGCCTTTGATAAGATCCAACACCATTTCATGATAAAAGCTCTAAGAAAAATAGGAATAGAAGGAAAATACCTCAACATTATAAAAGCTATATATGACAAACCCACAGCCAGCATTATACTTAATAGAAGAAGAGGACCACGAACTAGAGAAAAGGTTAGTTGGAGAAGAATTAACTTAGAAGGTAATACACATGTACAGGATAGCAATGAGAGCCAACTCCCTGTATAGCTCTCCTTATCTCAACTAGCAAAAACCCTTGGTCCTTCCTGTTACTGCTTTTACTCTCTCTTCAACAAAATTAGAGAAAAGGGCAAAATAGTTTCTGAATGGTAGTGAGGGGTAAGGGGGGTTATGGTAGGGTGGGGGTGGTTAGGGAGGGGGTGGGTGGAAAGGGGGAGAAATGACCCAAAAATTGTATGCACATATGAATAAAATAAAAAAAATAAAAGAAATTTCTATCACATTCCTACAAAGGTACATTTACTTACTGTCTTCACACTGACCTCAGACATTTTTCTACAGAAATGAAATTAGTGCTACAATAAAGTGCAACCTGCTCCCCAGCACCAATAAGAAGGAGAAGGAAGTATACAGTTTTGTAGGGATTACAGAAAGTCTTCAGAGACACTTGTAGCCAATCAAAGGACAACACACTGCCACAGATTTTGAGCCCAGGAGTTTAAAGTCAGCCGAAGAAGCATCGCAAGAGCCCCATCTAAAAAAAATTGTATATCCACACCATATTCCTCTGAGACATCCAGAGAAATATTCTACTTTTCCACAAATATGTCTATCTAAAAGAAGCTCCACTTACCAAACATTTTCTTTTTTTTTAGGGGAATGTGCAAATGCAGTGCCCACTACCACAAAATTATGCAGTCAAGTTTCCCACATTTGGGGAAATCACAGGGGTCAGCACATTTGGAGTGCAATGGATAAGCCTTGCCCTGGGAAAACCACCTTTATCCAAACACCATTTTTACCAGAACAGCAGTGCATGGTCACAGTCTGAACCTCTGTGCAAAGTGGCATTTTATCCCTGAGAAAAAATGAGGTCATCTCCTGGCTGAGAAGTGATTAATCATCATGTCACCTTTAAGTGCAGTGACAGTGTCTGTGGAGATTTGAGATGATCTCAGAAAAGCATTCACAAAATGTTCAAATTGTTAGAAGCTACTGATAGCTGTTAGAGATGAATGGTGTGGGGCGGGGACATAATTTGAGATACATAAAAGACCAGGTGAAATGACAAGTGAGACAAGGGCATTAAGGTTTAGGAAGTAGGAGAGACTGGGGTGGCAATGGCTCATGCCTGTAAGCCCACCTACTCAGGAGGCAGACATCAGGGGATTCATGGTTCAAAGACAGCCCCAGACAAATAGTTCAAGAAACCCCATCTTGAAAAAAAAACCTATCATAAAAAGAGGCTGGTGGAGTGGCTCAAATGGTAAGAGCTCCTTCTAGCCTGCTTGAGGCCCTGAGTTCAAATTCTGGCACTACCAAAAACAAAAGTAGGAGACAGACTGTGAAAAGAGGCTCGGCTGTGTATTTTACCAACCTGAGGGTTTTACTTCCAAAATATGATTATTTTTTCAGCCCTGAGAAATTTGCACCATGACTGCCTGGAAGGGAGGGAAAACAAACAGTCAAGTAGGAATAAGCTGTGAGTGTTACGCATCATCTTAGCCAAAAGTCTGAGAAGCCATTGCCTGATGTTGGAAATGAACTTGGGAAAGCTTTCATGAGTGGCTTCTCTAGGCTCAATTCAACATCTAGTGTGTGTCACACATAATTCTTGGTAGATGAAATGCAGCAGAGAAAACAAGCTGGCAAAAAAACTGCCTACTCTGTTATCAATATTATACTCAAAACAAATGGGCAATAGCAAATACCAAATAAAATATTCAGTATCTTGTAGGATGGTAAGTACTTTGGTGGAGAAAAATGTGCTAGGTGAGAGGGATGGGGAGGGAATGGAAGAAGGATAAACTGAATAGTAATGGAGAGTCTAACAAGCAGATTTTTTAGGTAATACTTGAGAAAAGATGAAGGAATAAGATGTGGCTATTTCTGTGTACCCAATCCCTGCACAAGAAAAAGCTGGTGTCATCCCAGAAATAGCCAAGCTCAATGTAAAAGGAGCTCAGAGGAGGCAAGTCCAACGCTTCAAAACCCAAGGACAGCTCAGGGATAAACACTCTGGTACCATTCCATCCCAACAACCCCATAGCCAAGATGGAAAAAAGACAAGAATCCGGAAGGACAGACATAGTCCAGTAAGAAGGGAAGGAATAAAATAAGTAAGGGAACAGCGATCTCTGAATTTTTTTTTTTTGGTACTGGGGTTTGAACTCAGCATCTACACCTTGAGCCACTCCACCACCCTTTTTGTGAAGGTTTTTTTTTTTGAGATAGGGTCTCAGGAACTATTTGCCTGGGCTGGCTTCAAACCTCAATCCTCCTGATCTCTGCCTCTTGAGTAGATGGAATTACAGGTGTGAACCACTAGCGCCCGGCTCTGAAAATTTTTTAAATAAGGTTCAAATTCATCATTTCATTGAATCATTCATGGAATGCTCTTGCTATAAATCTGCCAGAGTCTGAAATTTTTCTCTTGAAGATACTTTAAAAACAGGAAATATCAAGTATATTTGATATTTGGTAGCTTGAATGGGAAAGGCATGTCTCAGAGTTTGACTTTTTTGGCTAGGGAAAATTCACACAACATAAAACTCACCATTTTAATAATTTTTAATTGTACAATCTATTTGCATTTGGTGCATTCACAATGTTTGGCAAACATCATTTTTATCTAGTTCCAAACATTGTTGTTACCCAAAAAGGATCCGTATGCCCACTGAAGCAGTCATAATCACTTCCCTCCCCAGCTCCTGGAAAACTCTAATTTTCTTTTTGTACCTGTGGATTCATCTATTTTGGAAAGTTCACACCCTGTAATCACATAGTAAGTGTCCTTTTTGCCTGGCTTTCTTCACCTAGCATAAGGTTCAACCTTTTTGAGGTTCAGCCATATCATACTATTTCTTTTTATGGCTGAACAGCAGTCCATGGCATGGTCATACCACACTTTATGTATTGATTCACTGATAGACACTCAGGGTGTTTCCACCTGTTAGCCAGTATGAATAAGGCTGCTGTGACCATTCATATGCAAGTTTCTGTGTGAATATTTGTCGTCATTGTCTGAATGTTTGTGTTCCTTCAAAATTCCTATGTGGAAACTTAATATGTGGTTGTACAGTCACTTAATGATGGGAACGTGTTCTGACAAATGTGTCCTTAGATGACTTAATCACCCTGTGGACACAATAGAGTGCACTGGCACAAATATAGCTAATATGAGAAAATCATTCATTGTGGCCTCTGTTCAAGTCAAAGCACATGGAAACATATATGAGGTTATAACATGTATGAGGTTATAGCATTGTAACATAGCAGACTGCTTCACATAAAAATTTTTATAAGTAGGAATATATTCTAAAATAATAATGAAAAGTATGGTAAATGCCTAAGCCAGAAATACAGATATTTGTTGTTATAATCAAGTACTGTGTGCATTAACTGAAATATTTGAAGGTAGATCCTTTTGAATGGGCCTACGGCCCTTGTGAAGAGGCCTGAGGACACTTATTCACTCCTTTACCACATGAGGACACATCAGAAGGCCCCTCACCAGACTCAGAACCAATCAGTACCTTGACCTTGAACTTTCGTCCAGAACCATGAGCAATAAAGGCCTGCTGTTTGTAATTACTCACCTTACAATATTATGTTACAGCAACCAGAATGAACCAAGAATCCAGTTTTTAAACTTTTGGCATATTGGTAAGAATAGAGTGTCTGAGTATCATGGTAATTCACATGGCTGTCCTTTTGCTTCATCCTTGTGTGTTGGAGGGGTCAGGAATCTGGGGTCTCTGTTATAATTCAGTCCATTGTACACATGATATTTTGACATACTTACACATCACTAAGTGATTATGATAATAAGCTAATCAACATATTTGTCACCTCACAGAGTTACTTTTTGTCTTGGAGGAATCCATCAAGATATAATTATCTTTAAAATTTTTTAAGTATAGACTATAGACTATAGCATTATTTTATTTAGCATTTGTCCTCAGGTCATTAATATTGCAAATGACAGGATTGCCTTCTCTTTTAAGGTAATCATGAATGCATACCACGTTTTCCTTATGCACTCATCCAAAAGACAACTCACGCTGTTTCAGTATCTTGGCTCTTGGGAGTACGCTGGGGTAGCTAGAAACAGAAAAAACAAATGAGGTTCACAGCAACTCGGTTGTGGAACGCAACAAAAAGCATGAAGACCATGGTATCCAAGTACAGGAGCATCAAAATAAAACCCATTAATTTGTACAATTTTCTTTTTTTTATTTTTTAAAAAATTTTTATTCTTTTATTATTCATATGTGCATACAATGCTTGGGTCATTTCTCCCCCCTGCCCCCACCCCCTCCCTTACCACCCACTCTGCCCCCTCCCTCTCCCTCCTACCCCCTCGCTACAAGGCAGAAACTATTTTGCCCTTATCTCTAATTTTGTTGAAGAGAGAGTATAAGCAATAATAGGAAGGACCAAGTGTTTTTGCTGGTTGAGATAAGGATAGCTATTACAGGGAGTTGACTCACATTGATTTCCTGTGTGTGGGTGTTACCTTCTAAGTTAATTTTTTTTATCTAACCTTTTCTCTAGCTCCTGGTCCCCTTCTCCTATTGGTCTCAGTTGCTTTTAAGGTATCTGCTTTAGTTTCTCTGCATTGAGGGCAACAAATGCTATCTAGTTTTTTAGGTGTTTTACCTATCCTCACCCCTCCCTTGTGTGCTCTCGCTTTTATCATGTGCTCAAAGTCCAATCCCCTTGTTGTGTTTGCCCTTGATCTAATGTCCGCATATGAGGGAGAACATATGATTTTTGGTCTTTTGGGCCAGGCTAACCTCACTCAGAATGATGTTCTCCAATTCCATCCATTTGCCAGCGAATGATAATATTTCATTCTTCTTCATGGCTGCATAAAATTACATTGTGCATAGATATCACATTTTCTTGATCCATTCATCAGTAGTGAGGCATCTTGGCTGTTTCCATAAGTTGGCTATTGTGAATAGTGCTGCAATAAACATGGGTGTGCAGGTGCCTAGAAGTAACACGTGTCACAGTCTTTTGGGTATATCCCCAAGAGTGGTATTGCTGGATCATATGGTAGATCAATGTTTAGCTTTTTAAGTCGCCTCCAAATTTTTTTCCAGAGTGGTTGTACCAGTTTACATTCCTACCAGCAGTGTAAGAGGGTTCCTTTACCCCCGCATCCTCACCAACACCTGTTGTTAGTGGTGTTGCTAATGATGGCTATTCTAACAGGGGTGAGATGGAATCTTAGTGTGGTTTTAATTTGCATTTCCTTTATTGCTAGAGATCGTGAGCATTTTTTTCATGTGTTTTTTGGCCTATTGAATTTCTTCTTTTGAGAAAGTCCTGTTTAGTTCACTTGCCCATTTCTTTATTGGTTCATTAGTTTTGGGAGAATTTAGTTTTTTAAGTTCCCTGTATATTCTGGTTATCAGTCCTTTGATGTGTAGCTGGCAAATATTTTCTCCCACTCTGTGGGTTTTCTCTTCAGTTTAGAGACCATTTCTTTGATGAACATAAGCTTTTTAGTTTTATCTATGTTGTCTCTTAGTTGCTGTGCTGCTGGGGTTTCGTTGAGAAAGTTCTTACCTATACCTACTAACTCCAGAGTATTTCCTACTCTTTCCTGTACCAACTTTAGAGTTTGTGGTCTGATATTAAGATCCTTGATCCATTTTGAGTTAATCTTGGTATAGGGTGATATACATGGATCTAGTTTCAGTTTTTTTGCAGGCTGCTAACCAGTTTTCCCAACAGTTTTTGTTGAAGAGGCTGCAATTTCTCCATCATATGTTTTTAGCTCCTTTGCAAAGACAAGTTGGTTATAGTTGTGTGGCTTCATATCTGGGTCCTGTATTCTGTTCCACTGGTCTTCATGTCTGTTTTTGTGCCAGTACCATGCTGTTTTTATTGCTACTGCTTTGTAATATAGTTGAAGTCAGGTATCATGATACCTCCTGTATTGTTCTTTTGACTGAGTATTGCCTTGGCTATTCGTGGCTTCCTGTGTTTCCATATAAATTTCATGGTAGATTTTTCGATCTCTTTAGTGAATGTCATTGGAATTTAGGTGGGAATTTCATTAAACATGTAGATTACTTTTGGGAGTATAGACATTTTAACTATGTTGATTCTACCAATTCATGAGCATGTGAGATCTCTCCACTTCCTATAGTCTTCCTCAATTTCTTTCTTCAGAAGTTTACAGTTTTCTTTGTAGAGGTCATTCACATCTTTTGTTAGGTTTACACCTAGGTATTTGATTTTTTTGAGGTATTGTAAATGGAATTGTTTTCATATATTCTTTTTCAGTTTGTTCACTATTACTGTATAGAAATGCTAATGATTTTTCTATGTTGACCTTATATACTGCTACCTTGCTGTAGCTATTGATGATCTCTAGAAGCTTCTGAGTAGAGTTTTTTGGGTCTTTAAGATATAGGATCATGTCATCTGCAAATAGGGATATTTTGACAGTTTCTTTACCTATTTGTATTCCTTTTATTCCTTCTTCTTGCCTAATTTCTCTGGCTAGGAATTCCAGTACTATGTTGAATATGAGTGGAGATAGTGGGCATCCTTGTCTGGTTCCTGATTTTAGAGGGAATGGTTTCAGTTTTTCTCCGTTAAGTATAATGCTGGCTGTAGGTTTGTCATATATAGCTTTTATAATGTTGAGGTACTTTCCTTCTATTCCTAGTTTTCTTAGAGCTTTTATCATGAAATGGTGTTGGATCTTATCAAAGGCTTTTTCTGCATCTATTGAGATGATCAAGTGGTTTTTGTCTTTGCTTCTGTTAATGTGGTTTATTATGTTTATTGATTTTCATATGGTGACCCACCCCTGAATTCCTGGGATGAAGCCTACTTGGTCGTGGTGAATGATCTTTTTGATGTGTTGTTGAATTCGGTTTGCCATTATTTTGTTGAGGATTTTTGCATCAGTGTTCATGAAGGAGATTGGCCTATAGTTCTCCTTTTTGGAGGTGTCTTTGCCTGGTTTGGGGATAAGTGTAATACTAGCTTCATAAAATGTGCTAGGCAGTTTTCCTTCCCTTTCTATTTCATGGAACAGTTTAAGGAGGGTTGGTATCAGTTCTTCTTTAAAGGTCTAATAATATTCAACAGAGAATCCATCAGGTCATTGACTTTTCTTTTTGGGGAGACTCTTGATTGCTGCTTCAATTTCATTTTGTGTTATAAATCCATAGAGGTGATTAATATCCTCCTGGTAGTGTTTTGGATGATCATATGTATCTAGAAATCTGTCCATTTCTTTCAGATTTTCGAATTTATTTGAATATAGGCTCTCGAAGTAGTCTCTGATGATTTCCTGGACTTCCATGGTGTTTGTTGTTATCTCAACTTTTGCATTCCTGATTCTACTAATTTGAGTTTTTTCTCTCCTCATTTTAGTTAGGTTTGCCAGGGGTCTGTCGATCTTGTTTATTTTTTCAAAGAACCAAATTTTTGTTTCATTAATTCTTTGTATGGATTTTTTTGGTTTCTATTTCATTGATTTCAGCTTTTTTTATTATTATTTCTCTCCTATTTGTTTTGGGATTTGCTTGTTCTTGTTTTTCTTTGAGTTTGAGATATTTCATTAGGTCATTGATTTGGGATCTTTCAGTCTTTTTAATATACGCACTCATGGCTATAAACTTTCCTTCAGGACTGCCTTTGCTGTGTCCCATAGGTTCCGGTAGGTTTTTCTTTTTTCTTTTTTTTTTTTTTGCATTGACTTCCAGGAAGTTTTAATTTCCTCTTTTATTTCATCAATGAGGCATTGTTCATCAAGCAATGAGTTATTCAGTTTCCAGCTCTTTGCATGCTTTTTGTCTTTTCTTTTCTGTTGAGTTCTAGTTTTATTGCATTGTGATCAGATAGAATGCATGGTATTATTTCTATTTTCTTATATTTGCTGAGGCTTGCTTTGTGCCCTAGGATATGATCTATTTTGGAGAAGGTTCCATGGGCTGGTGATCAGAATGTATATTGTGTAGAGGTTGGATGAAATGTTCTGTAGACATCAACTAGGTACATTTAATCTATTGTATAATTTAGATCTAGGATTTCTTTATTGATTTTTTTGTTTGGATGACCTATCTGTTGATGACAATGGGGTGTTAAAGTCTCCCACGACCACTGTGTTGGAGTTAATATATGCTTTTAGGTCCTTCAGGGTACATTTGATGAAATTGGGTGCGTTGACATTGAGTGCATATAGGTTGATAATTATTATTTCCTTTTGGTCTATTTCCCCTTTTATTAGTATGGAATGTCCTTTATCTATTTTGTTCAATGTAGGTTTGAAGTCTACTTGTCCGAGATAAATATTGCTACTCCTGCATGTTTTTTGGGGCCATTGGCTAAGTAAATCTTCTTCCAGTCTTTCTTCCTAAGCTTATGCTTTTTTCTGTCTGTGAGATGAGTCTCCTGTAAGCAACGAATTGTTGGATCTTCCTTTTCAATCCAGTTCATCAAATGGTGCCTTTTGATGGGTGAATTAAGTCCATTAACATTAAGTGTTAGTACTGATAGGTATGTGATGATTCCTGTCATTTAGTTGTGTTAGTTGTTAGAAGGTTTGGTTGTGTGTACCTAGATTGGGGTTACTCTCTACTTTCTTGCTTTTTCTTTTCCTGTAGTTTGGTGCTGCCTGCCCTTTCATGGTTATGTTGGGTTTCATTTTCTGTGTGCAGAATCCCTTGAAGAATCTTTTGTAGTGGTGGCTTTGTGGTCACATATTGTCTTAGTTTCTGCTTATCATGGATGACTTTTATTGCTCGATCTCTTTTGAATGATAGTTTTGCTGGGTAGAGAGTATCCTAGGGTTGAAGTTATTTTCATTCAGTGCCCGGAAGATCTTCTTGCTTTTAATGTTTCTGTTGAGAAGTCTGCTGTGATTTTGATGGGTTTACCTTTGTATGTTACTTGTTTTTTCTCTCTTACAGCCTTCAATATTCTTTCTCTAGTCTGTACTTGTTGTTTTAATGATGATGTGCCATGGGATAGTTCTATTTTGATGTGGTCTGTTTGGTGTTCTGGAGGCCTCTTGCATCTGTATGGGAATAGATTTCTCTAGATTGTGAAATTTTCTGTTATTATTTTGTTGAATATATTACACATTCCCGTTGCTTGCACCTCTTCTCCTTCTTTAATACCCATGATTCTCAGGTTTGGTCTTTTGATGGAGTCGGTGAGTTCTTGCATTTTGTTTTCACAGGTCTTGAGTTGTTTAACTAATAGTTCTTTGGTTTTTCCTTTAATTACCATTTCATCTTCGAGTTCTGAGAGTCTGTCTTCTGTTTGTTCTATTCTGCTGGATTGACCTTCCATTTTGTTTTGCAGGTCTGTTTTGTCCTTTTTTCTGAGGCTTTCCATATCCTGAGTTGCTTCCTTTTTAATGTTGTCTATTTTTGCCCTGAGTTCACTTATCTCTTTATTAATCATGTTCTTTGTTTCACTTTGGTGTTTATGCAGTGCTTCTATTGTTTCTTGTATTTGTTCTTGTGCTTTTTCAAATTCTCTGTTTCTGTTGTCTTGGAATTTCTTGAGTGTCTCCTGTACATTTTGGTTGACCATCTCCAGTATCAACTCTATAAAATTCTCATTGATTACCTGTAGTACTTCTTCTTTTATATTGTTCTTGTGGGCTTCATTGGGTTCTTTGGCATAATTTATCTTCATTTTGTTAGAGTCTGGATCTGAGTATCTCTTTTCTTCATTTCCCTCTGGTTCCTGTACTAATATTTGGCTGTGAGGAAACTGGTTTCTCTGTTTTTTCTGTCTTTTTTCCATTGCCCATGGTGTTGTTATTGTCCCTGTACTGTGTGCAATTAAGTATTTTCTAGCTTGTAACAATGGTGATATTTAGAATGGAAGGGTGAGAGGAGATGGAAAGCATAGAAGTTAAAGAAAAAGGAAAAAAGAAATAAGTAGAAAAAACAAAACAAAGAACGAAAAAAGTTTCAAAGATATAAACAGGGAGATAGTGTAGTAATCAACAGTAAGCTGAACAGGCATTAGAGAGACAGAGAGAGGATTGAAAATAAAAATTTTTTAAAAATGAAAAAATGAAAAAAATAAAATTAAATTAAAAAATCTCCATGTTCAAATTCAATAAAGTTTCAGTCTCAATAATTTTGGTGTTCGTCCCTCAGCCTCCAGTCTTGGAGATGGTGTCTCAGAAGTAGTTCTGTAGTTGTCTCATCAAAGGGGGAAAAAAACTAAACAAAACACAACAAAACAAAACAACACAAAAGAAAAATTCTCCCACAAAGTGTCCCAAGTTCAAATGCAATACAGTTTTCATAAGTTTTTCGGCATGCAGGTGTAGTTTGGTTGTTGTCTCATCAAAGGTAGGGAGAAAAAAAAAGAGTCTGGAGACAGTTGTGTGAATGGCTATCTGAGGCTGTGGCTCACCTGCCCACTGCTGTCAGCTGCTGTTGCTGGAGGCTTTATTTATGCAGATCTCAGGAGTGAGATTAACACTCACCTAGCCCTGCAGGCTATGTTTACTTAGAGTTCTCCTGGGCATGATCGCCACTGCTACAAGCTTTCCCCTTTCCAAGCACACTGGGGGAGGTGACACTGCACCAGCTTTCTCAGGCCTCTGTGTTTATTTACAGTTCACATGGGAAGTGGGTCTTCCCCCCTCTTCTGTGGAGTTTTCCTCCCACTGCCACTTTTACAAGCTTTTCCACTCCTGATTGCTGGGCATGTGCCACACTCCTGCCTCTCTGGCTGGCTTGTTTATTTACAGCTCACGTGGGAATTGGGTCTTCCCCTCTCTCCTGTGGAGTTTTCCTCCCACCGCCACTTTTACAAGCTTTCCCACTCCTGACTGCTGGGCGTGTGCTGCTGCTCCTGCCTTCTCCAGCTGGCTTGTTGTGAGGGATTTCCCCTCCCCACCTTCAGTGCTCAGGGTGCCCTGCCCTCTTTGCTACATGTCTTTTTTGTTGTTATTGCTTATTATTCAGGTTTTTTTTCCCCTGGGTGGGGGTTGGTCTGTCCAGGGGGCTATGCTGATCTGGCCCAGGGTTGTCTGTGGGAGTACTGCATACCACTTAGCTCACCTTGTGGTCTGCGTCTTCCCAAGCCATCTGGGCATTGCCATCTGGTGGCGGGGCAGGAGCCTTCCTGGTTTCTCCATTTAATGTGAAGTGGAGATGCTATGCGCAGGCTGGAGGTGTGGAGGAGTCAAAGTTTTGCCTCTTCTTGGTGGTTTTTCCTGTAAGGTGTATCTCTAGTGTTTCTCCAAGATTTTACTTTAGGAGGCACACTTTCTGCTTCCTCCCTCTAGCTGCCATCTTTGAATCTTTCAAAACTCTCTTGTTTTGATGAATCCTAATTTGAATTCCTTGGAAACATTAAAATTTAGGTGAGTATGAAGTTTTCTGTGAGATTAAATGTGACTAGACTTGCTTTTGTTTTTTATCTACTTTTTTGGGGGAGGAAGGCAGTACTGGGGCTTGAATTTAGGGTCTAACACTTGTGAAGTAGGCACTGTACCATTTTAGCCCCTCCACCAGCCCTAAATGTGACTAGGAAACTTGCATTATTGAGAACACTGGATCTTGCTATGTAGCCCAGGCTGGCCTTGAACTCTCGATCCTCCTCCCTAGCCTCCCTTCCAAGTGCTGGAATTACAGACATGCACCACACCCTGTAAAACTGTATGTTTTACTTAATAGCATTATATATAATATATGTGATATATAGATAGACTCTATTCTCACTCTACTTTAATGCCAAACTGAGAAAGCAAATTCCTTTAATTTGTCTCATGTGTTAACACAGAAAAATGAGAAAATTTATTGTGCAAAGTGAAGCTGTGACTCTAAACATTAGGGAAAGAAATATATATTTTTTCTTTTAGTGAAGAAGCATTTTTATTTACATGTAATGCTGGGGAGTGAATCTAGGAGCTTACGCATGCCAGGCAATAACTCTTTACCACTGAGCTCCATTCTCAGCCCAAGATACCTATTTTTAAATGAAAAAAAGTCTTAAAGTTTTTATATCTGTGTGATAATTTTCAGCAAAACACATTTTATTAATAGTATTTTTTTGTCCTCAGAAATGCTTGGCTGTATAATTTTTCTGCTTAGGAATAATATTCTCTTTTATCTACCTTTAGGAAACTGCTTTACATCTTATCAATAGCCTCCCCTTTTATATATTGTGTATAGAACATTTTCCAGATCAGTGCCTCATTTTTATATTTTGTCCTTTTTTATATGAGCTGAACTTTTTATATACTTTAATATTCTTATATGACGACATGGCTCCTATTTTGCACTTTGTAATTATCTCAACTCATATCTTTAAGAATGTACCCATGTTCCAAAATGGTTAATCTGCAGTATTTTAATTTGTGTGTTCACATGTCAGTATACAAATGTTTATTTATCTAAATGGCATATAGTAGAAATTTGTTGTTTTTCCAACTAAGCGTCTGAATGTTTTTAAACCATGTATTTACCAAAAGTTTTTCCAACTTATTTTTCTTATATTTAGTTATCCACTATTCATTTTTTCACACTTATAAGTCTTAGCTGTCTATTTTTAAAAAATTCATAAATCTAGACATTTTTCTGTCTCTGCATCTATTTACCTGCCTGACTACTTCTCAAACATTTCATGTTATTTCTGGACTCTGCTTTTTATCTTCCCTTCACTCTAATCAAGCTGTTATTTTCAGTTTTAAAAGATATTTGTCAGACACATTCCTTTGTTTCATTTCTCTTTCCTCTTTTTTCACCAATATAGGATATGTGGGAGCATTGGCATTTATTTTGATTTTGGTTCTGGGGATTGAACCAGAACCTTGTGGGTTTTTAAGGACATTGTCTCTGCCCACTTGTTTATGGTTTTTTTGAATTATTTAAAATGTTGAGACATTCTATGAAAGGTGGTGGCTTTGTTCTGCATTTCTTTAGGCCTTATTTTGAGTCCTTCAGCTTCTTGTTTATTTCTTCTACATTTATTTAAACTTGTGATTATTTTATATAATTACACACATTTCATCAAAGCATTTTTCCATCATATTTTCTTTTTCAGCTTTTTTTTGCAGTACTGGGATTGAAGTCTGGGCACACTCTACCACTTAAGCCATACCCTTAGCTCTTTTTTTTGTTTTAGTTATTTTTCAGATAGAATCTCAGCTTTTTGCCTGGGAGGGCTTTGGACAGCGATCCTCCTACCTATGCCTTCTGAGTAGCTGGGATTACAGTTATGTACCACCATTTCCAGTTTGTTTTTTGAGATAGTGTCTTGCTAACTTTTTGCTCAGTCTAGTCTCGAATGTGATATTTGTTTCTCCACCTCCCAAACAGCAGGGATTGTAGGAGTGAACCACCACATCTGGCTTCCATTATATTTTCAAATATAACACTGTGGTGTGTGCCTGAAGTCCTAGCTACTTGGGAAGCTGATGCAGAAGAATCACTTGAGTTCAGGAATTCTGGGGTGAAGTGTGCTATGCTAATTGGGTTTCTGCACTAATTTCACCATCAATATGGTGACCTCTCTGGAGCCAGAACTGCCATGATTTTGGATTGGATTGTTTACTGGGTTCATGTCCTGGTGCAATTGGTGATTGAAGGCACTGGATAAGCAGTAAAGAACTAAAGCAAGTTCATGCCACAGACCAGGAGTTAAGAGGAAAGCAGGCACAAAGTTTATTGAAAGGAAATTGATAGGAAACACCCTGACAGGTGGGACTTAGTGAAAGAGCTAAGCCAACGGATGGCTGGAGTTCATGAGATTAAGTGGAGGCCTGATTTAGGCACCCACTCTCACTCTACTTTGAAGCTGTAGCTATAATTGGCTGTTTGATTTAACTTCTTGCTGAACCCAACCATTCACCTGTCCCCCTTCCTATCAGGACAGGAGATTCCAAGAAGGTCTCTTTTCTTCATCCTGTCCTTGAAACTTATCATCTGCATTTTATGATTACTGTCATTATTCTGGTGAGAATCCTTTTCTTTATCTTGGGAAGGTTTGCTATGTTACTCTCCATTTAGGGTTTATACCTCATCCCTTTAGATGTCTGCCTTTAGGAATGTTTTATCTTGTTTTCCTTATCTAGGAACAGAAACCACTGTGCTCAGCACCTGTGTGCTGAGCTGGTTTCTTACATCTCCCTAAATGTTCTGCTTTTAAGTTGCCTCCTGTCTCCTTTATCTAAAACAAAGTTACTTCTGCCATCATCCCTTTACATCTCCAGGGCTATTTCTGTCATTTGTTCCTAGGGATATTTCTGCCATTTTATTTCCCCTCACACTTGTCCCCTTACAACTGGGTTGCCTCAGGAAGGTTGAACAGACCCAGGTTGAACCCAGAGTAGGCCAAAACTCCCATGCTGACTGAACATGACACTTTTGCTAGGCAGAAAAATCTGTAAATTATTCATTTTTTCTAGCATTCATATTTTTCTAAACTCCATGAGTATTAATAGTAATTCACATTATTCAATTTGCTAATTATTTACCAATTATTCAACTGTGTCTTAACAAAGGTTAAAGAGTGAAATTGTGATTGCTGAGAAACATATTCAAGATTCTATTTTTGTCCATTTGATTGTCCTTGCTAAGATACACTGTATCTCAATAATGTTGGTTTTGGATTGTTTTATCTCTGTACAATTTTGATATACTTCTAATTATACACTAATAGTAAAAATGTATTCTCTTTAATATTGGGAAAATTAAAATTGTACAAGAGTAGTGTCTTCTTAATTAACTGCAGTTTTATCTTTCACTGAGGTCTATAAATCAAAGTCTGAAGTCTTGCTTAACAAAAGGCATGTGCTTTTAGATTTAATTGGAAATGTATTATAAAAATTAGAGCTATTTATACAATCAGTCTAGACTTGCTGACATGGTAGCAAGAAATTTAAAAAAAAACTGGGAAACAATACATTTGCTTTGTTCTTTTATTCTCTACTCAACAATTTGCCCACATGACTGGTCTTTTTCTGTTTATTTGGCTTTCCCAATGGTGAGGGAATTTAAACTTTTAATGCTGGCTTCAGAAAAATGGCACAAAATATAGTAATATAAAGGGACTTAAATATGATGCTATTTGGAAATTTTAGGCTACGTGATGCAAAGAACTTATGTTGCCTCAGAGAAAAAAAGGAAAAATAATTGAGGCAAAAGAGGACAAACTCTCAGTACTTGTTAATTTATTGAAATAAGAGTTGTAAACATGAATATGGAATTTTCAGGCATCTACACATTGTAAGGTGATACGATAGACCACATGAATCTACCACACAGCCATACCAGTACCAATCAACAGCAACACTTTTTTCGTGTACTTTCACCTCACCCAATTTTCTTCCAGGATTTCCTTAAGTTGAAGAACATCCTAGAAGGCATCTGATTGCATCTCTAAGTACTTCACTGATCTTCTCTAAAAGAAAAGTACTTTTTG
Organism: Castor canadensis; assembly: GCF_047511655.1. Taxonomy (NCBI): domain Eukaryota; kingdom Metazoa; phylum Chordata; class Mammalia; order Rodentia; family Castoridae; genus Castor; species Castor canadensis. Next base: position 31,476,800 of record NC_133401.1, on the reverse strand, counting down.
GTTTTCTAGTTTCTTAATCATAACAATTCAGTATCATCAATACTGAGTCAACATTCAAGTTCCTGAGTATTTTTAATGTATTTATTTGCAGTACTGGAGATTCAACCCAGGGTCTTCTGCATCCTACCCATCATTCTACCACCAAGCTGCATCCCCAGCTCTTCCCGAGGGTTTATTACATAGTCACAATATTTTTTTTAAATCAGCATTGAAACAAATTTATTCATTCTATCATGTTTACATATACTTTAATTTTATTGTGTTCTACAGATACCCTCCCTCTTATGTTAAAATATTTTGTTTCATAAAGGAGTTCATTTATCACGTAGAATTTATCTTACTCTGACTTGGCTTACTGCCTTCTTGTGGTATCTTTTCACACAATAGTTGCTTATGTGGTAATCCACACTAATTTGACAGTCAGATAGATGTGTTGTGGTCTGCTTTTTCCCAGTTCTTTTTGCATCACGATTATGTGGGATTTCACTAATGTAATCGGTATCCTTCTGCTTATCAGGCAGATCCATCTGTCATGGATTCCTCATTGATCTTCCTCCCAAACTGGATGGCAGCCATTTGTGCTTACTGTCTACACTCTAAACAGAAAGATTCTCCAGGGTGGTCCTCCCTTTGCCTTCATGAGGTAGAAATTTTCTACAGAAAAGAGAAATATGCTACAAAGAAAAAAATCTTGATTTTCCCCGTCATCTCTGTGCTTTATTCTTATGATTTGGTTCATCATTCCAAGGTGAGTTTTTTTATTGTTCAATTTTTATTTTTAGCATAATTAAATGAACAGTATTTGTATATATTCACTTGTTTTAATCCATTACAAATGCTAGAAATAACTCATCTTTGTTGGGAATATTTTATTTCTCTTGTTTTGTTTTATTTTGACAGTACTGCAGTTTGAACTCAGGTACTTGCCCTTGCTGGCTAAGTGCTCTAGTATTCAAGCCACATCCTCAGTCTGTGGGACTCTTTTACTGTAAATCTTCTGTTCATTCACTTATATCCATTGGTTTTTGGTTTCTTGTGCAATAAGAGGTCTTGAGCTCATTTCCTTTATTTCCTAGAAGTGAATTGAGCTAATTTTTCAGGAACTTAAGGCTTCTTTTTGTAAAAATGGTATTTATATGTATGCATCATACATATAATGCATGTAATACATAATTTTAAAATAAATTACCCATTATATCTATTCATAATATTATTACCTCAACATTTTACTTTCTTGTTCTATTATTTATTGATATAAAACAAAACTCAATTCTGCTTAAAGTTCAGTGAAAATGATTCCTCTTTGTTTAGTTAAACCTTAATTTGGTATAAAGTTAGGTTTTGTAGTTCTTTATTTTTTAATATTTCATCTTTAGGTTTATGAATTATATTTGACAATTTGACAATAGTTTTGGCATTATATGTATTTGAGAAAAATATGTATATACTTCTTTTTTGTGTGGTCCATGGCCTTGAGCATGGTAGGCAAGTGCTCTACTACTGAGCTATATCTCCAGCAAAATATGTATATACTTCTAAACTAAAACAAGAAATAAGATACAAGCTAAGTGTGGTGGATCATACCTGTAATCCCAACCATTCAGGAGGAGAGGCAGAAAATTACAAGTTTGAGACAAGCCCAGACAAAGGTAGTAATGAGATCCTATTCAAAAATAAAGACAAAAGGGCTGGGAGCATGGTTTAAGTGGTAGAGCACTTGCCTAGCGCATAAAGGCCATGGTTTCAATCCTCAGTACCACACATGCACACAAAAAGTATGAGGTACATTTGGAGCAGTCTGGCTTCATGCTGTCTCCTAGACATTTTAGGTTTTGATTTATTCTTACTTTTTAAAAATATGAAAATTACATGTATTATTTATCTGTTTTTCATATAATGTTGTTTCCTGAAAGAATGGCAGCAAACAGAACTTCATCATGTCCACAGCACCTGAGGATCTGCTTGGGGCATACCCAGAATTTATTCAGTCTCTCATTGATTGAGTTTGCATGGACTCCAGTCTTTTTTGTTTCAAGTGATAACATGAGAAGTTCCTGTGCATTTACAAAAGACCTGTTCTTAGTGTTCATATTTACTTCCTTGCTTCCTTCCTTCCTTTCTCCCTCCCTTTCTTTCTTCTCCTTTCCTCTCTTTCTCAAAACCCCTTCCTCATCTCTTCCTTCTTCATCTCTCTTCCTCCTTTCTTTCTTTTCCTTCCTCCCTTCTCTCCCTATCTCCTTACCTTCCTTCCTTCCTTTCTTGTGTTTGAAATCAATGCCCTGCTTGAATGCTCTACCACTTAAGCCATACCCCAGTCCTTTCACTTTTATGTTGTTTTTCAGATAGATTCTCATGGTTTTGCCTAGGCCTGTCCTATTTCCTCCTCCTGAGTAGTTCCTTTGTTCAGTCATCTGGTTGTCACATCTTGATACTATCAATTGGGCCCTGAGGTATTAAGTCTGGTCAGATTATTAAATTTGGGTTATTGTGACCTACATGTCTGTTTTCTTGAGCACCCCTTTAAAAAATTATGGGTTTCACTTTTAAGACAGATGCTCCTTTTAACACAGGTGTCCTTCCTTAAGATACAAACTGTTTCCCTTTGCAATCACATCTACAATCAAATGAGTCATTTTACCAAATGTTTTGTTCCCAGGTTTAAGATATTCTTGCTCAATTTCTAGAGCACAGTAATCATTTGAACAAGGTCAGGAGAGAGTTGCTTTCTTTTCTTTTTAAAATAAACTATGCTGCAGTTCAGTGAGGAAGAAAGGGGAGTTATATTCTATTCTAGTTACATTTTAGTGAATATAAAGAAAAAAGAATAATGCTAGAAGAGAAAAAGATGAAAAAATAATAGTGCTTACATTCTTATAACAGTTATGTTTTGATGCAATAAGACAGCAAAATCTAACAAAACAATATGTTTTATTCTCATCAGTCTCATCAGTCAGTGTTTGAGTGCCTGTCAAAAAGATATCTATGTCTCATTTCTCTGGTCTAGACTGCTTTAAGTATATCTACATAAGATGGATCCAGCACAACTTTGGGCCACAGCCAATCTCCCTGGCTGGCCTAGATAGAGTTGGGCCCTATTCCTGCACCAGGCCTCTCCTGATGGCCCACATGCTTCCTGTTCTCCTGGTCTCACCAAGGCCTGGCAGCCTCTGCTGTGAATGTGACTGTAGCCCATGTGACTGGGATGTGCTTCCAGGGACCTCAAAAAACATTTTCATATCCTTAGAGAGAGGATCTGTTTGGACCCAGGAGCAATCAGCAGCCCTGAGTGGGCTCTTACACCACAGTCAGCCAACAGTGGTCCTGGCAAACAACTGAAAGCAATGAATCCTGGAAAGAAGACAGTTTTAGGGGTGCAAGAGATAAGATCTGTTGTAAGAGGAGGTAGCTTTAGACATGCTGTAAGAAAAGCAAACTGAGCATATGCATGCAAAGAATGCCTTTGCTTTTACTAAGAAGGATAGTGTGTTTATGTGTTTGAACTGACATGCAGCAGGCATGCATCCAGACAGAATTCTAATAGGATAATTCTACAATGCAAACTTTGCTTTTCTACAGGAGGCAGAATTATAGAAGACTTCTCACTTTCTATTTTATAAACGTATAGTGTGCAGTATTCCTTCAACAGAAAATTTTAATTTATTAAAATGTTAATGTATATTAGGAAAAAATGTGCACTACTGTGATATTGAAATCTCAGTTTAAAATCCTGCAGATAAAGAGGAAATTCCTATTCTTTGCAAGAAATCCATGCACACTGTGCACAGGAATCATGGAATGATGGAATGTTCTAGAACATACATCAACATTAGCTGGAAGGTCTGTTAAAGCATTCTTTGGACTTAAGCCTAAGTGTCTCTTTCAATAGATCTAGAAACAGGACTGAATATTAATATCCCTAATGAGTCCCCAGGAGCCACTGGTAGTGAAGGAGCTTTTTGGAGGACACTTAAGATCCCAACTAGAGCACATGGGTAACAAAGGGACAAAATACAACCACTGTCTTAAATGAGGGCCTTAAACATGTGATCTTTGATGCTTAGGTAGCTAGGAAAAACTAAACAAAAACCAACAACAGAAAAAAACCCAAACAAAATCCCAATCTAATTGATCCCCACATGAGGCATGATGACAGTCACAGATGACCATATTTGCCCTTAAAACAAAGAGCCAGGAAGTCTTCCAGCCTCGGACATACCTTCCAAAGAAGACTAGGATTCGAATCCACTTGAGTGTGGGTTCATAGTCATAAGAATCCAAATATGTCCCCACTGTGCCTTAGTTTAGTGGATTTTACCCAGAGATCTGGGGAGTAAAACTCACCAACACCACCCTAGTTATTTCAGAAGTAAAGAAAAAAGCTTCAGGTGTGTATTGTGTGTCTTTTGTGAGAGATGACAAATTTGATCCCCACTGAGTTGCACTAGACAGCTGTCAATGAGAAATGAAGCCAGGTGCTAAAGTGGCAAAACAGATTTTAACCAGTTTATAACTTTACAATAGGGAAGAGTGCACTGAGAATGAGACTTAACTTCAACTTATGCAGAGGTAACTAGGTGGTTTAAAGGGAGAATAAGGGGAAGAGAAGGGAAGTTTTAGGGTGTTGAGCAGTTGGGAAAATGGGAGACTGGGGCCCTGTCTTGGTATTTGCTGGAACTGTAAATCCTTTGACAACCATAACCTCTCCCAGGCAGAACCTTAAGTGGGTCAGTAATCATTGTTGTCCTTGGGCTGTGAGTTGTAAAAACCATATTAGCACATAAGTTTTTGTGCGTGGCAAGGGTTGAGTTGATGGATGACATATCTTGTGCTGAGTCTTAGTTTTTTTTATAGGCCAAGGTTGAGGCTAGTTCAGAGTTCAGAAAAGCCTGACTACAGTTCAGTCAAGGAGAAAATCTTTGTTGTCCTGATGAGGGAAGATGTATAGAGATGCTGGGACACCATGAAGAAGTACAAAAGTGGCTTCTGTGATTATCATAGAAAACATTTCTGCTGCCCACATAGTGGACTGTGGTGTACAATTCAGCGATTGTTTATACATGTTAATATATTTTATTCAATATTTTGAAATACATTCCTTTTTAAGTCTGAAATCAATCTCAAAAAGAAAATAATGAAACAAATGTAAGAAGATGGTCCCATAGGGTTATTTTTTGGAATTGCCATCTTGATATGAGTAAGTTTCAACAATCAAATACAAAGCATGTCTGCAATGGGAACTTATAAAGGCAGAGATGCAGAAGGTACCCTAAATTCACAAGGTCATCTGATTGCTGGAAGTGATTGTTTCTCCTGACCGCGGCAGTACTTCTACATAAGGAATCAATATTATCTCAGAAAAAGTTGTAAAATTTGATGATAACAGTTTATTAGTGATTCAAAGATATTGGCAGAATAAGCTTTTGGAAAACTCCAGTGCTCCTGAAGGAATTTTAGCAGTAATGTCTAAAAGAGATAAAAGCTGACCAAGTAAAAATGCTTTCTCTGAAGCATTTTTTCTTTAAAAATCACTGTTCTTTTTTTGTATTTTAACACAGAGTCTTGTTGTGTAGGCCTGGAACTCATGATGCTTCCTGCCTCTGCCTCTCAAGTTGTGGGATTACAGCAGGTGGGCACCACTACACATGGCTTCTTTCTTCTCGAGAACACTGACCCATACCAGGATGGAGGGATTAGTTAACAGTAACATTTAGAGAAGTCCAAATAAAAACAAGGAACCTAAGGTGTCATGTTTATCCACTGCTTCAACAAATGAGACATGAACAAATACTTGGCTTTAAAAAGGCACTTATTTTAGGTTTACGGGAAACACTGGGGCACAATGACTCCTACCTTCAGGGAGTCTTCATTGTACTCAGAGGAGACAGAAAATGGGAAAGAATACTAAGTTATATGGCATGCTAGCCTATAAGCAAAATGTAAAGACAAGTGGACTGAGAAGTAGACTATGTAAGATAATATTACACAGTGCAGTAAAGTTTAGAGGCCTCCTTCAGAGAGGACCATTGAGCAAACACTTGAAGAGGTGAGGTTAGCCATGTGGATTATTTTTTGGAATAAGTGCTGGGTAGCACCAGGTGGCTAGGCTGCTCCGCAAAGGAAGGTCTGGAACACTACTGCAGTTGGTGACTCATTTTCTTTGCTCACTGCAAAATGCCATTTTAAAATCACAGTGTGGCATTTCTTAGAATTGTATGTGGTCACCTACCTGTGACTCAGGTATAAACACAAGATAAATAAAACATCACATAAAGTATAGTATGCAAATGTCTGCAGCAGGTTTATTTGCAGGAGCCAAAAGCTACAATTGACTCAACCTATCTACAGGTGAGTGCATAAACAAATAGTGCTATGTCCATGGAATAGTATTTCTTGTCAACAATATAAAAAGAATGAACTACTCACATAAGGACCACTGATGAATATCAAAATAGTTGTGCCTCCTGAGGGAACCTGGATTGAGTATAAAGCATTTTATTATTTGAATCATATAAAGTTCTAGGAAATAACACAGTAATTGATTGTAAAGGAAAGTTTAACAATGGCTGCCTGCAGGGCTGGGGAGAACAGGAAGAAATTAAAGGGACACAATGTAAATACAGACTGGATATATTCACAATGATAGTGCTTTCATGGGTTTAAGTGTATACTTTAGTATGCTCAATTTATTGCTTGTCAACTATGCCTTAATAAAGCTTTTACAATATACAAGTGACCCTGGGCACTCATGGAGGATTGGCTCCAGCCCTCCCTGCCCCCACCAACACCAAAATCTACAGATGCTCACGTTTCTTATTTTAGATCACCTATGTGCATCTTCCTGTATACTTTAAATCACCTCTAGATGACATATCTAGTACAATGCATATGCTATTTAAGTACTAGTACTGCATTGTTTAGGGAGTAATGGCAGAAACTTTGTACGTGTTCAATAGATTTGTTTTTCTGAATATTTTCAATCTGCAGTTGATAAAATCCATAGACAGGGAACCCACAGTACAGAGGGATGACCACTTCAAAAACAAAGTTTGGCAATCCTATAGTGACTCCATGTCTCTGGTAATGTCAGGGAGGTGGTGGTGAGCACCTTGCCTCAGAGGGAGCAAATACAGGTGAGTATCCACCTGAGTCTAGAGGAATCCTAGATAACTCAAAAGGCCACCCTGACATCACTAAGATCCCCTTCCTCTCTTTTTCCTATATGCCCTGCAATCACCTTGAGGGGGAACAGCTGAGTCTACAGTAATCCACAAGACCTTCAGATGATTTTGTGTGACATGGACCCATCTACAGTGATACATAGGTCTGGAGGTCCTAGTTTCTGTAACTGCAGCTAAAACCTCTTTGCTGCTGAGTGCTGCTCAACTCCTATCTTGCTAGATAAATTGTTTAAAAATTTTAATGTTGCTCTCCCTTCATAGCCATAGTGACTGGAACATTGATGATGCCATTGTGTGTGTGTGTGGAGGGATGGACTGGGTTTAAAACTTGGGACTTCAGATTGCAAAGCAGCGTTCTACTGCTTCAGCCACACCTCCAACCTCACTCTGCCTTTTAAAAAGAGGCACATTTCAACGAGGTCCTTACAGTCTCTCCCACTACCTATTAATGTAGTGTTCCTGTAACAATTAGCATCTCTCCCCGCCCCCCATATTATAATCATGGATGCTATCCTATAAGCAGGGCACATGGATTCTGCAGGACCAGGGGAAGAGACTCCTTTCATGGCAATTATGCAATTCTTCCTGTGATCAAAAGAAATACTAAAATTATATAGTATGCTAGACTATAGGCACAATGTAGAAAGAGTGTGCTCAGCAAGTGCCATGTTGTTCTAAGATGTACTGGAGGTTTTGACAACTGCCCCCTGACCTCTGGGCGAGTTCATAAGCCATAAAATATTGTGACATTCAGGTTATAGGACTATGGTCAGGCCCAAACTGTAAGGAAGAACTATTTTCTGACAGAATTTTCCCCGCTGAGACATACATGGTGGCCGCTCCCAAGTTTTTTCTTTCATCACGATAGAACCCTAATGTTCTCAAACCCCCTCTTAAAGTGAACAGGAGTCCCAAGACCAAAGGTAGCTTAAAAATGTGTTTAATATCAAACAAATGAGAGCAATGAGGCAGACTTTTTTGGTCTGGTGAGGTGAAGGCTGGAAAATTCCATCACTAGTCATGTAAGGCCAACAATACCCCTGAAAAACGTGGTCCATCTTCTCAGTTTATCATCAGAACGCAGAACAACTCTTCTGGGCCAAAATGAGTCAGATCCATGCCCTAAATCATCAGAAAGGATGGAGAAAAGGGACAAGTGGTCAGTCTTTTGATGAGTCCCACCTGAAAGTGGGAGAGAAGCTTATCAAGCAAACAGAGGGGAGTGACACACACTCTGGGTGCCTGACAGGTGGCAGAGGTCAAACAGCTTCAGCTATAATACTGGAAATGATGGAAGCTCAGCAAGGGCCTCAGCAGGTTTACAAGAGCACACACCTGAATTTATGTAGATGTGGGAATGAATTAGGTTCAATTCAGGCAAATAGCACCTCACAAGAGATCTCTCCCTTCTGTGTTGTACTGAACAAGAAAATTTCACATTCCCAATACACCTAAGGTGTTTTCCTGAAGAGAACATTTTTGTACCCAGGGAAAGGCCTTTGGTTGATCATTTTCTTGTACTCAACACACTTATAAGATCCTACTGCAGTGTGAACTCTCTGGTGTCGAGTGAGGCCAGAACTTTTGCTAAAAGATTTTCCACACTGGTGACACTCATAAAGCCTTTCTCCAGTGTGAACTCTCTGATGGTCAGTGAAGTTGGACTTCACCTAAAGGATTTTCCACATTCAGTGCACTCATAGGGCCTTTTCCAGTGTGAACCCTTTGGTGTTTAAGAAGTGCAGACCTCTGGCTAAAGGATTTCCCACATTCACTGCACTCATAAGGCCTTTCTCCAGTGTGAACTCTCAGATGTAGAATAAGGCTGCAGTTCTGGCTAAAGGACTTTCTACATTTAGTGCATTGGTAAGGCTTTGATCTAGTGTGAACTTTCTGGTGTTTGAAGAGACTGGAGTTGTAAAGAATTTCCCACATTCGCTGCATTCATAAGGCCTTTCTCCAGTATGAACACTATGGTGTTGCAGGAGTGCAGAACTCTGGCTAAATGATTTCCCACATTCGCTGCACTCACAAGGCCTTTCTCCAGTGTGAACTCTGTGATGTTGAATGAGATTGGACTTCTGGCTAAATGGTTTCCTACATTCAGTGCAATCAAAAGGCCTTTCTCCAGTGTGAATCTTCCTGTGGTTATTGAGGCTATAGCTCTGACTAAAGGACTTCCCACATTCACTGCACTCATAAGGCCTTTCTCCAGTATGAATCCTTCAATGTTGAAAGAGGTTGGAGCTTTGGCTAAAGGACCTGCCACATTCTCCGCACTTATAAGGCCTTTCTCCAGTGTAAACTCTCTGGTGTTTAATGAGGCTAGAACTATGGGTAAAGGATTTTCCACATTCACTGCACATGTAACATCTTTCTCTAGCAAGAACTCTCTGATGCTGATGATTTGTGTGTTTGGGGTTGAAGGTGGTGTTGTATTCTCCCCAGTTAGAATGACTTTTTCTTCTGACAGAGGCAGTCCAATGTTGGGTTTCACTATTTGACTTTTTTCCAGGAAGAGGAAAGGAGGCCTGTTGATGGAGAAATCCCAAGCTGGTAAGGAAATCATTTTCAACCTTTCCCAATTCATGAAATTTGCAGTTTTTTACACATGAGGTTCTTCCCACATCATTTCTGAAGGGCTTCTCTCCAATGTGTGCTTTTGGCGTTGATGATTTGTATTGAAATTGAACAGTTTTTCACATGCCCAAGACATATATGTTTTCTGCTTGTGAAGAATGTCTTTTAAGATTGGGCTACACATCTCATAGGGGTTGGCCTTTCGGGGAGATGGACCTGACTCAGAAGTCCTGACTTGTGACATTCTGTCTATGGAAATGCTCTCTTCAGAAGTTGCCACCTCATCCTTTGCTCCACACCAACAACCTACAAGCAAGAAATAATGGTGACAGGCATGCTGATACTGTGGGTGGAGATGGCTCCATCACAAACCTATGTGTGATGTGCCCAGGAACAAGGCCATGCGATTGTTATGGATGAGGCTGGTCAGTGAAACCAGGCTGCTGACAGTCACAGAATGGAGAAGGCCTCAGGGAGTTAAAAGTAAAAATAAGAGTATGACACAGGGAGGAGAGGCAGGGTCTATAACTTATTCCTTTGTAAACAACTTTCAGTAGGAGCCTGTCTGCTGTGACACCTGAAGGCTGTGTAGAAGGATGTGTCTAGGCCCAAGGAAATACAACTACAACAAAGAAGCTAGTGTTTAAGAATATGTGCAAAAATAAGTAGAGAACAATGTTGGTGAGCCTGCAGACGGAGCAGTGAAAAAAACGGTGATCCATAGAGCCCAGAGATGTGGGGATTAGCTTAAGGCTAAAAGTAAGAGTAGAAGTGATTAAGCAGTAGAAGGACAAGAAGACTAATTGTACAGAATGGGGAAAGAAAGATATTCAGGAGGGGGATGGTTATTACTGTCACTGTTTCTGGTATGATTTCAACCCAGCTCTGCCATCATGCCCTCCCCAGGTGCCAACTCTCAGGACTAGGGTCTGTCTGAGTTTATTCAGATCTATCCGGTGAACCACTGAGGACTCTCCACATCACACCTTAATACCTTGCACTTGTATGAAGCAGGTACTGAGGGAAAGACAGGATGGGTGCAAGGCCAGCACTGGCCCGGCAAAACTCAGTACACAGTAGGCCATAGTTAACTATCACAAAAAGAACTTCAGAGGATGATCTTGCAAGAACAGCCAATGGTCTTCCTAAGTAGTACCCTTCTAAGTGATGACAGTTTTTGGCATAAGCAGGAATGAGGAAAATGTTAGCCAGAGGAGGGAAGTAGTAGATGGGAGACACAGTGCTTTGGATGTGGGAAAGCCACATGGCCAGGGGGAGAGGAAGCAAGGTGGGCTCCATTAGGGTGAGTGTGAGCTTCGTGGGTCTTCCCCTGCCAGCATGGGAGTAGTAGCTGTTGAGGCCACTCAAGGAAAGAAGGCAGTGCACACACCTCAGCCCTACCAACTACAGCACGTAGCCAGGGAACTGATAAGGAAGTACAGCCCATGACCCTGATGTGGAGGACAGAGACTACCTCAGGGTATAGAAGTGGGTGTGAGGACCTTACCCAGAGAAATTATAAGTGCCAAGTTATCCATCATCACATCATGGTACAGACATCTCTGAGCTTCATCAAGGAGATCCCATTCCTCCCAAGAAAAGTCCACAGTCACGTCTTCGAAGGTCACAGAGGCCTGCCAGGATGAGGATAGAAGACACTAAAAATAGTTACTTTCCTGAGGACCCACAATCCATCCCTCGCTCCACTCTCCCTACCTTCCCCATGTCTACCCTCCTCCCAAGCTCCTTAACTTGGTGCTATTGGTGTCACTGTCTCATCATAGGCCTAATAATTACTGAGTTCAGCAACCAGGAACAAGTGCAAGTTGATAGGTATCTCATCTGTGGGCTTGGCATAGAGGCAGCTACCCACTTATTTCAGACAACCTCCTTCCCAAATGCCCAAGGTCACAGAAAGTCTCAATACTAGGGACCTGGGGTCACCACACACTCTTTAGTCTGCACACCCCTCTCATCTGACACACAGGCTCATGCCCACCCCCACCTTCTCACTGCTGCCTGTACCCTCAAACCATCACAAGCATCTTCCTGGCCTTTTCACATATTACATTTTAGTTGTCTACTCTTTTATCTCCTGGTGAGGGCAGGATTCTGCCCTGGAGTTATGGGGATGGACAAACACATCACACCTAGGCACATGAGACCAATAACAATTTGTTAATCATGTATATTCACAACTGGGGAGAGGAGGAACCACACCCACACAGGGGATAAAAGTGAAGAACCAGGGGCTGTGAGATGCATGCTTTGTAGGATCAAGATGGTAAGGTGGTTTCTGGTTCCTGTGGGAAGATGCAACTGGCTTCTCTTAATTACTCCAGGGGCTGGTAGGGAACTAAAACCCAATGCACAAGCAGGAACTGCACCTGCTCCCCTTCATAAAAAAGGGTTATTTGTTTAGGATACCTGATCCTTGGGACTGTTTGTGTGTGTGTGTGTGGGGGGGGGTGCTTGTATAAAGGGTATTTGGGGTCTTCTGGTTTCACCAGGTATCAATGAAAGGTATAAATAATAGGCTTTAGTTTCAGGCCTTTCAGTACATCTTGGCACACAATATGCAGAGACACATGCTAAATCAAACAGGATCCAATACTAACCTAGGACTCCCATGGCTCCCAACGACAGTAGCAGTCCCAAATCCTTCTATGAAAACCTGCTTGGCTCTGTTCTTCAGACTTTTCCACACAGAATGAGTGACTTTAGATATGCATGAACTTACTCCACTTGTGTGCCTCATTTGCAGTTAGTTTCCTTCCTGCTCACCACCTTCCTCTGCCCATCTAACCACCATGAAAAACTCAATCCTCCTGATCATCCACCTAAGGACCACAGACTCAAATGACCACCTATGCACCTGGCCTCAACCTCCAGGCTGAATGAATTGCTGAGCTCCACTAAAGTCACCACAAATTCTTGGTGAATCTGTAAGGTGGAAAATAGCACCAACTATGGATTACTCAAGGTTACTCCATGGCTTCTGACCCATTTCATGCCCACCCTTCCCATGAAAGCATTGGCCACTTGACAGACTGCTCTGTTTCGAAGGGATTCTCTCTTTATGAAACTGAAGTACCTCACCTAAGTTTGAGAAGCCTAATACTACCACCCAGATTTGCAAGCAAGAAATCTAGTTCCTACTCTGCTCCCCACCCCTCAAGCCATGGGAACCTTTGGGAAGAGGCAGGCCTTAAAAGAATGTGTCTATGGTGGGGCTCAATGAATTCATGCCTCACTGTGACTCTGCCTGGTCCTGGGGCCAGGTAATCTCCAGCTGACTGTTTAAATGCTGTACTTCAATGCTCAATGACACCTTTTACCAGCTGTGGGACTCTGGAAAAAGATTAATCTCCCAGTGACTCAAAGTCCATACCACTCCCACCACTGTTCTTCCTTCAACTTGTCTTTGTAATAACCCTAATATAAATGGTGCCGTTCTTTGTTCAAAAGTCTCCATGGCTTCTAGGTTAACACACTCAGCCTACAATTCCAGGAGTGACTCCACACTCTTTTATTTTTTTCAGACAATAGGTGGACCCCGGGACTCCGAGTCCCCAGGCTCAGCTCCCACATCTCAGCACACAGATGTCAGAAATGGGGGCTCCACCCACAGGCACCCTATTTTCCTGGGCCCTGGCTGCAGGAGGGCGAGCAGAACTGTCTGGGCTCTAGGATGCTGGTGTGGCCCGGAGGTCACGGCAGCGATTACCTGAGCCGAGTGCCTCAGCACGGCCACCGCCATTGGACTCTGTGAATCCAGCGGGACTAGGATAGGACACCCGGTCTCTAATCGGGGCGTAGCGCCGCCTCTGTGCGGTGGGAACAATGGCTGTTCTCCACCCTTTGGGTCTCACGTCACAACATTCCACACCCTCAATATCTGCCAGCATATTCTTTTTTTTTTTCATTTTTCTTTTATTATTCATATGTGCATACAAGGCTTGGTTCATTTCTCCCCCCTGCCCCCACCCCCTCCCTTACCACCCACACTCCTCCCTCCCTCTCCCTCCCCAATACCCAGCAGAAACTATTTTGCCCTTATTTCTAATTTTGTTGTAGAGAGAGTATAAGCAATAATAGGAAGGAACAAGGTTTTTTGCTGGTTGAGATAAGGATAGCTATACAGGGCATTGACTCACATTGATTTCCTGTGCGTAGGTATTACCTTCTAGGTTAATTCTTTTTGATCTAACCTTTTCTCTAGTTCCTGGTCCCCTTTTCCTATTGGCCTCAGTTGCTTTAAGGTATCTGTTTTAGTTTCTCTGCGTTAAGGGCAACAAATGCTAGCTAGTTTTTTAGGTGTCTTACCTATCCTCACCCCTCCCTTGTGTGCTCTCGCTTTTATCATGTGCTCAAAGTCCAATCCCCTTGTTGTGTTTGCCCTTGATCTAATGTCCACATATGAGGGAGAACATACGATTTTTGGTCTTTTGGGCCAGGCTAACCTCACGCAGAATGATGTTCTCCAATTCCATCCATTTACCAGCGAATGATAACATTTCGTTCTTCTTCATGGCTGCATAAAATTCCATTGTGTATAGATACCACATTTTCTTAAACCATTCATCGGTGGTGGGGCATCTTGGCTGTTTCCATAACTTGGCTATTGTGAATAGTGCTGCAATAAACATGGATGTGCAGGTGCCTCCGGAGTAACAGTCTTTCGGGAATATCCCCAAGAGTGGTATTGCTGGATCAAATGGTAGATCGATGTCCAGCTTTTTAAGTAGCCTCCAAATTTTTTTCCAGAGTGGTTGTACTAGTCTACATTCCCACCAACAGTGTAAGAGGGTTCCTTTTTCCCCGCATCCTCGCCAACACCTGTTGTTGGTGGTGTTGCTGATGATGGCTATTCTAAAAGGAGTGAGGTGGAATCTTAGTGTGGCTTTAATTTGCATTTCCTTTATTGCTAGAGATGGTGAGCATTTTTTCATGTGTTTTTTGGCCATTTGAATTTCTTCTTTTGAGAAAGTTCTGTTTAGTTCACTTGCCCATTTCTTTATTGGTTCATTAGTTTTGGGAGAATTTAGATTTTAAGTTCCCTATATATTCTGGTTATCAGTCCTTTGTCTGATGTATAGTTGGCAAATATTTTCTCCCACTCTGTGGGTGTTCTCTTCAGTTTAGAGACCATTTCTTTTGATGAACAGAAGCTTTTTAGTTTTATGAGGTCCCATTTATCTATGCTATCTCTTGTTTGCTGTGCTGCTGGGGTTTCATTGAGAAAGTTCTTACCTATACCTACTAACTCCAGAGTATTTCCTACTCTTTCTTGTATCAACTTAAGAGTTTGTGGTCTGAACTAGGAATAGAAGGAAAGTTCCTCAACATTATAAAAGCTATATATGACAAACCTACAGCCAGCATTATACTTAACGGAGAAAAATTAAAACCATTCCCTCTAAAATCAGGAACCAGACAAGGATGCCCACTATCTCCACTCCTATTCAACATAGTACTGGAATTCCTAGCCAGAGCAATTAGGCAAGAAGAAGGAATAAAAGGAATACAAATAGGTAAAGAAACTGTCAAAATATCCCTATTTGCAGACGACATGATCCTATACCTTAAAGACCCAAAAAACTCTACTCAGAAGCTTCTAGACATCATCAATAGCTATAGCAAGGTAGCAGGATATAAAATCAACATAGAAAAATCATTAGCATTTCTATACACTAACAATGAGCAAACGGAAAAAGAATGTATGAAAACAATTCCATTTACAATAGCCTCAAAAAAAATCAAATACCTAGGTGTAAACCTAACAAAAGATGTGAAAGACCTCTACAAGGAAAACTATACACTTCTGAAGAAAGAGATTGAGGAAGACTATAGAAAGTGGAGAGATCTCCCATGCTCATGGATTGGTAGAATCAACATAGTAAAAATGTCTATACTCCCAAAAGTAATCTACATGTTTAATGCAATTCCCATCAAAATTCCAATGACATTCATCAAAGAGATTGAAAAATCTACTGTTAAATTTATATGGAAACACAGGAAGCCACGAATAGCCAAGGCAATACTCAGTCAAAAGAACAATGCAGGAGGTATCACAATACCTGACTTCAAACTATATTACAAAGCAATAATAATAAAAACAGCATGGTACTGGCACAAAAACAGGCATGAAACCAGTGGAACAGAATAGAGGATCCAGATATGAAGCCACACAACTATAAGCAACTTATCTTTGACAAAGGAGCTAAAAATATACGATGGAGAAATAGCAGCCTCTTCAACAAAAACTGCTGGGAAAACTGGTTAGCAGTCTGCAAAAAACTGAAACTAGATCCATGTATATCACCCTATACCAAGATTAACTCAAAATGGATCAAGGATCTTAATATCAGACCCCAAACTCTTAAGTTGATACAAGAAAGAGTAGGAAATACTCTGGAGTTAGTAGGTATAGGTAAGAACTTTCTCAATGAAACCCCAGCAGCACAGCAACTAAGAGATAGCATAGATAAATGGGACCTCATAAAACTAAAAAGCTTCTGTTCATCAAAAGAAATGGTCTCTAAACTGAAGAGAACACCTACAGAGTGGGAGAAAATATTTGCCAACTATACATCAGACAAAGGACTGATAACCAGAATATACAGAGAACTTAAAAAACTAAATTCTCCCAAAACTAATGAACCAATAAAGAAATGGGCAGGTGAACTAAACAGAACTTTCTCAAAAGAAGAAATTCAAATGGCCAGAAAACACATGAAAAAATGCTCACCATCTCTAGCAATAAAGGAAATGGAAATTAAAACCACACTAAGATTCCACCTCACCCCTGTTAGAATAGCCATCATCAGCAACACCACCAACAACAGGTGTTGGCGAGGATGCGGGGAAAAAGGAACCCTCTTACACTGTTGGTGGGAATGTAGACTAGTACAACCACACTGGAAAAAAAATTTGGAGGCTACTTAAAAAGCTGGACATCGATCTACCATTTGATCCAGCAATACCACTCTTGGGGATATACCCAAAAGACTGTTACTCCAGAGGCACCTGCACATCCATGTTTATTGCGGCACTATTCACAATAGCCAAGTTATGGAAACAGCCAAGATGCCCCAGCACTGACGAATGGATTAAGAAAATGTGGTATCTATACACAATGGAATTTTATGCAGCCATGAACAAGAACGAAATGTTATCATTCGCTGGTAAATGGATGGAATTGGAGAACATCATTCTGAGTGAGGTTAGCCTGGCTCAAAAGACCAAAAATCGTATGTTCTCCCTCATATGTGGACATTAGATCAAGGGCAAACACAACAAGGGGATTGGACTTTGAGCACATGATAAAAGCGAGAGCACACAAGGGAGGGGTGAGGATAGGTAAGACACCTAAAAAACTAGCTAGCATTTGTTGCCCTTAATGCAGAGAAACTAAAGCAGATACCTTAAAGCAACTGAGGCCAATAGGAAGAGGGGACCAGGAACTAGAGAAAAGGTTAGATTAAAAAGAATTAACCTAGAAGGTAATACCTACGCACAGGAAATCAATGTGAGTCAATGCCCTGTATAGCTATCCTTATCTCAACCAGCAAAACCCCTTGTTCCTTCCTATTATTGCTTATACTCTCTCTACAACAAAATTAGAGATAAGGGCAAAATAGTTTCTGCTGGGTATTGAGGGGGGGAGCGGGAGGGGGTGGAGTGGGTGGTAAGGGAGGGGGTGGGGGCAGGGGGGAGAAATAAACCAAGCCTTGTATGCACATATGAATAATAAAAGAAAAATGAAAAAAAAAAAAAGAGTTTGTGGTCTGATATTAAGATCCTTGATCCATTTTGAGTTAATCTTGGTATAGGGTGATATACATGGATCTAGTTTCAGTGTTTTGCAGACTGCTAACCAGTTTTCCCAGCAGTTTTTGTTGAAGAGGCTGGATGGATTTCTCCATAGTATATTTTTAGCTCCTTTGTCAAAGATAAGTTGCTTATAGTTGTGTCTGCCAGCACATTCTAGAGAAGCCAAAATGACCGCCACGAGGACGCCGGAAGCCCCGCCCTCACGTTACGTGCTCGTAGGGCGACGCCATCAGACGCAGAGTGTTGTGGGTAATGTGGTTCCCAAGGACCTCTGCGAGCAGTGAGTGCTGCAGACAGCACGAGATAAGGCCAAGGGTCAAGGGCCAAGGGCAGAGGAGGGCGTTGCTCCTTATTAAGGGCGCGAAAGTCAGATTTTTGTCAGTGCTATCTGAAATGGGCTACTCAAAGGTTAGGAAACCTATTATTTCAAATCCTGATAGTGATCATGCCTCCATAGTCTAAAAAATTCTGAACATATTCCATAAAGTCACCCAGGCACAAAATGCGTTCACACTTATCCCCAGAAAATAAATATTACATTACGCAATTCAAATGCATGCACTCCGAAGCTTTGGAGTCAGGTTGTCAGTCTGTGTGGGCAATAGAAAAAATATTCCAGAATGGGCCACCATGGAAGGTTAGGGAGGTTGAGTCATCTTGAAGTAGACTGTGGGTCTCACAAAACCATCTCTTACACCTTATTTTGTCCAATTTATGGAGCAACTCCTTCATTCATTTAGGATCTTGTACTTAATGTTCTAATATATATTAAAAATCTTTTTGGAATCTGACATCAACCTTGAAAAGACTGATGGAACAAATGTTATAAGGGAGTGGCAATGGCTTCAGTGTTCAAAGGTGGAGTATGTGTAAGAAACTGCCTTCTGTCCTTGTTCTGAAATTCTCGTGAGGGTCACGGATCACAAGTTTTGAAACATTTCATACTGCCCAGCCCATACAGACAAGCCTGGGAACATTCTGCACTGCCCAGCCCACATGGGCAACCTTGAAACATGCTGCATTCCCAGTCCTCCCACCTTCGTTCCTGCCTCTACTTTGGTTTTAAAAACTCAACCTACCCCTGCTCAGCGTGCTTTGGGATTCTCATCCCCGGAGATTGCCAGTATTGGGGTCCGAAGTTGACCACCTCTCAGAGGAACAAAAGACACTCACAATAATGTAAGTCACAAAGCGAGGTTTATTTCCAGCCAGCTGGGGTCCGGGTATCTGCCCGATGCAGCGGGTTTCAACAAGGACCCCGAATACAAAGTTCAGGCTGCTTTTATATTTTTTAGACATTAGTCACGGTCACACAGCAATTTTTATGGTCCCCGGGGTCACATATTTCTGATATCACCCACATCCTGGTGGTGGGGCAAGATTACTTGAAGATTATTTATCAGGAATTTGGTAAACACCAGGTGTCTTAACTCATTGACTCACATACCATTCTAGCAAGATTAACCAGAAATAGTCCCTGTTCCCAGAAACCATCCCACCTCCCTTAGTTCCAGTAAGTGGTGGCTTGGGTCATGTTAGCCATGGCCGGTTTCAGGCTGAGTGGGCTGCAAGCCTCAAAGGTACCCTAACATTTGTACCCTAACATTCCCCCCTTTAGTTGTTCATAATGAAGAATCATGCTTATCTGGGCGATGAGCGTAAACATCCTCAGGGCTAGATAACTGTTCATATTGCTGCCTCAGGACCATTAGTTGGACTATACTAATTTGATCTTTCAGGAAGGTCACTAGCTTATTCAGACTACAAGGACCAAAGGTTAAGATAAGCATTAGTATGACCAGAGGGCCCACCAGGGTAGAGACCAAAGTAGTGAACCAGGGGGACCTATTGAACCAAGCTTCAAACCAATTTTCTTGGGCTTCCCTTTCCCGTTTCCTTTTTGCCAGTCCTTCCCTCACTTTAGACATAGACTCCCTAACTACCCCTGAATGGTCAGCATAAAAACAACATTCTTCCCCTAAGGCGGCACATATTCCCCCCTGCTGAAGGAACAATAAGTCTAGGCCCCATCGGTTCTGAAGCACTACCTCAGATAGGGAAGTAAGGGATTTTTCTAGGTGACTAATGGAGGCTTCTATCCTCTCTATATCCTCATCTATGGCTGCGCGCAGTGAGGACATCCCTTTATGTTGAGTAGCCAGGGAGGCTATGCCAGTTCCTGCCCCAGCCACCCTTAGGCTAAGTAGGCTAGCAATGGTTAATGCAGAAATAGGCTCTCTATTCTTTCTCTCACCTGTTCCTGTATTCCAGTATGAATATAGGCTCTCCTCAGAATGAAAGATGATGTGGGGCAGCACAGCCACTAGGACACAGAATTCTTTAGAGCCGTTAAACACATTAGTTGATAGGCAAGGGGTGAGCCCGGACTGTGAGCATATCCACCATCCATTGCCTTTTGGAATTACCCACTTAATACCATCTCCCCCGGTGGGGTTGTTTTCTACAACAGCACATAGGTCCTGTTTTCCCACCTGCACCTTCCCTAAGCAGGTTCCTTGGCTGCTCACTTGTTGTATGGTCAGATGTCTCTTACGGTCTCCCCAGGAACATTGAGTGGGGTTTTCACTCGTCGAGGTATTGTAGGTGACATTTAGCCCTATTGCCTCATAGAATGGGGGCCTCACATCATAGCACAGCCAGCAGGAGATAGTCATATTAGGGTTGGTGTGGTTCAATGTTAAGAATGCAGCATTTACCAAATTCCAGAGGGGGTCTGTGGACCCAGTCATGAGACTGGGCTTCACCAAGGGAGGGCCGGTGCCTAATGGTCCTGGAGTTTTAATACTAGCCTTTGTGTGAGGCCGGGTAGGGACTGGGGTTGTGCGAGGTCGGAGAGGTGGCTCTACATAGGGTGGCTTGAGTACTTTGTTGGGGCCTACCATTTTGGATGGTGGCCCCATGGGCTCAACTTTTAATCTGATTACTACAGTCCAGCCAGAATGTCCACCATATTCATAAAACACAAGTCCTCACACCTTGCCTTGTATCCACCCGGGGGTGTCCTCTTTGCCACTGTCAGTGGAGGTGACCTTGATTCTATCTGTATCTGTGGGCTGGCATTCATGGGTGGGTGACAGAATTCTAGCCCCCAGGGTACCCCATTTACAAAGGCAAATTTGACTAGGTCCGGTTTTGATATACCCCACTTCCATTCACCATCGTTGGATGTGACACATGCCCATGACTTACAGAAGGAGTATTGTATCCCCCCACAGTCCTTGTTCTTTTTGTGGCCAGGGCAAGCATAAAAACCATAACATCGGGCTGACTCTGGGGCAGTAGATTTGTAGGCAGGATTGATGTCTCTAAAGCAGAATTGAAGCTCCCGCCACCAAGTTCCTATGGGGGCAGTGCGAGTAGTCTCATTAAGGGTGGTATGAGTCTCCCCATCGGTGAGTATCCAGGTTTGCTTATAGGGCTGGTGAGGGTTGGTTTCTGCGAGGCTCCTGCTCTGGGCATTGAGCAAGATCAGAGCAACCAGCCAACCCATCCATGGCTGCTCCTGAAGACTCTGCATGTTCCCGGGGTCGCAAAAGCTTCAGCTTCAATGGGTTATCTGGGTGCCGCCGTGCGGTCCACTCTCTAGCCTCTTTCTGTTCCTGCTGATTGGCTTGACGCACGTGGGAGTGATGGACCCAAGGCCCGATGCCGTCAACCTTAAGAGCAGTGGGGGGTAACCAGAATGACCAGGTAAGGGCCTTTCCATCTTTCTTCCAGAGTGCGGGCTCTGTGCCTCTTTACCCATACCCAATCCCCTGGGACGATGCCATGTTCCGGGTTCGATGTGTCCTTTGTCTCATACAAGGCACGCACTATGGGCCAGATTTCATGTTGGACCTCCTGTAGGGCTTTTAAGCTGGCCAAGTAATTTGGGGCCGTACTGGGGTCTTGGTCAGGTAGGGTTCAGACAATAATTGGGGACGGAGCCCCATATAGAATTTCAAAAGGTGTCAATCCATGTACATATGGTGAATTTCGAACCCGGAAGACGGCATAGGGTAGGAGGGCCACCCAGTCTCCACCAGTCTCGATGGCTAATTTAGATTAGGTCTCCTTCAGGGTCCGATTCATTCTTTCTATCTGCCCTGAGCTCTGGAGGTTATATTCACAATGTAGTTTCCAATTAGTCCCCACTGCCTGGGCCAGCCCTTGTAGGATGTTACTGATGAAAGCCGGACTGTTATCAGAGCCTAGAGTTTCGGGGATGTCATATCTGGGTATGATTTCCTCCAGCAAAACCTTAGCTACAACCTGAGCAGTCTCTCATTTTGTAGGAAAAGCCTCCACCCAGCCTGAGAAGATGTCTATCAGAACCAACAAATACCTATACCCATACCTTCCTGGCTTCACCTCAGTGAAATCCACTTCCCAACTCCGTCCTGGCGCCCTCCCCCATACCCGTGTACCTGTATGTAGGAGTCCCCTTTTGCTGGGTTTCATAGCCTGGCACCCAACACATTGGTCCACAATCTTTTGAATCTAGGCTATTTGATGCGGGAACTGGAAGCAGGCCGACTCGAGGAGGGCGAGTAGTTTCTTCTTGCCTAAATGGTTGGCTTGATGTAAATTGGAGAGGAGAAACAGTCCTAACTTTTCAGGAAGGATCAGCCGCCCTTCGATATCACGATACCAGCCTTGCTGATTGGGCTCTGGGCATCGGTGATCTTGGATCCACTGTTTGTCTTCCAGGGTGTACTCGGGTCACGGTGGCAAGTGTGGAAGTTTGGGCATGGTTAAGGTCAGCACTAGGGTCGTGGAGGCCAAAGCAGCATTTCGGGCTGCTTTGTCCGCATGCTGGTTCCCTGTAGCTTCCAGAGTCTGGGCAGATTGGTGACCAGGAACATGTACTACTGCAACAGCTGGGGGCTTCTGCACCGCAGTCAGTAGTCTCTGGATCTCCAGGAGGTTACACAGCTCCTTTCCTTCCACTGTAATGAAACCCCTTTCCCGGTAGATGGCGCCATGTACATGGACGGTGCCGAAAGCATAACGGCTGTTGGTATAAACAGTCACTCATTTTCCCTCAGCCCGCTCGAGTGCCTCTGCCAGCACGATCAGTTCGGCCTTCTGGGCTGAGGTCCCTGGGGGCAGCGGGGCACTCCAAATTATGTTCCCACCTTGGTCCACCACCGCTGCACCCGCCTTATGCACCCCATCCAAGATGAAGCTACTCCCATCTGTATACCATACCAGCTCACTGTTGGGTAGGGCTGAGTCCTGGAGATCAGGGCGCACTTGGGTGATTTCAGCTATAATCTCCTGACAGTCATGTAGAGGGGCTTCCAGGTCTGGATTTGGTAGCAAGGTGGCCAGATTTAGAGAAACTGGGTCGGAGAAGAGGATTCAGGGAGCATCCAGCAAGAGCCCTTGGTAATGGGTCAGTCAGGCGTTGGTCATCCATCTACCTGGAGGGTGCTTTAGGACCCCCTCTACTGCATGGGGGGTTACCACCTTCAGATGTTGCCCAAAAGTGAGCTTATCTGCGTCCTTTACCATTAGGGCAACTGCTGCTATGATCCCCAGGCATGGGGGCTAGCCCGCTGCAACTGGGTCTAACCTTTTGGATAGATAAACAACTGGCCGCTTCCAGAGCTCTAGGTGCTGCATTAGTATCCCTTTCACTATCCCCCTTCTTTCGTCTACAAAGAGGGTGAAGGGCTTTAGAGGGTCTGGCAGCGCCAGGGCCGGGGCTCTCAGGAGGGTGGTCTTGAGCTCCTCAAAGGCCTTTTGTTGATCTGGCCCCCAGGCCCAAGGGGCCTTGTCCTTAGTTGCCTTGTATAAGGGTTTTGCCAGTTCAGCATACCCCAATATCCACAGCCGGCAGTAGCCTGCCGTCCCCAGGAACTCACGGACTTCTCGAGCCGAGGTGGGGATGGGGAGTCTGAGAATAGTTTCTTTCATAGCATTCGTTAACCATCTGGTTCTCTCTTTTAGTTCATACACCAGGTAGGTGACTGTTTGTCTACAAATTTGAGCCTTCTTTGCACTGGCCTGATAGCCCAACTTCCCCAGCTCCTGGAGGAGGTCTCCAGTGGCTTGCCAGCACTCAGCTTCAGATGCAGCTGCCAGAAGCAAGTCATCTACATACTGCAAAAGTGTGACAGAACTGTGGCTCTGGCGATATGAGTCCGGATGCTGATTAAGAGCCTCATTGAACAGAGTAGGGGAGTTTTTGAAACCTTGTGGAAGTCCAGTCCATGTTAGCTGTCTGGGGGTTCCTGTATTTTCATCATGTCATTCGAAGGCAAAAATGTGTTGACTATTGGGTGCCAGGGCTATGCTAAAAAAAGCATCTTTCAAGTCCAAAGTGGTATACCAAACATGGGAGGGGGGCAAATGGTTCAGCAAGGTATAGGGGTTGGGGACTGTGGGGTGGATGTCCTCGACCCTCTTGTTTACTTCCCTTAAATCTTGGACTGGCCTATAGTCTTTTCCCCCGGGTTTCTTAATGGGGAGAAGTGGAGTGTTCCAAGCAGAATGGTAGGGTTGTAATATTCCGGCCTCCAGGAGACGGTTTATGTGAGGGGCAATCCCCCTCCATGCCTCGGAAGACATGGGATACTGACAGA
The DNA here is from genome assembly GCF_047511655.1 of Castor canadensis. NCBI lineage: Eukaryota > Metazoa > Chordata > Mammalia > Rodentia > Castoridae > Castor > Castor canadensis. The sequence goes on along the minus strand of NC_133401.1, from coordinate 31,452,616 downwards.
CTTGGATGGGCTGAGCCAAAGCCTCGATCTCTACTATTACTGGGGCTCGATGTTCTGCCAGCCCCACACCTGCTATTTCCCAAGCCTGGGGGTAGGTTTGAATCCAATAAGCCATTTCAGGGGACCACTCAATAGGATTTGGGGGAGGGTCCCGCAAGGAGAACAAGCGATGTTCATCCTCGAGAGACATGGTCAAGACTTGGAGGGGGTGTCCTTGTCCATCTGTCACTTTGATACCGTCTGGCTCAAAGTGAATGTGAGCCCTCACCTTAGTTAGCAGATCACGTCCCAGAAGTGGGGTAGGGCACTCAGGAATGACCAGAAAGGAATGGGTCACCTGATGTCAGCCCAAATCCACCTGATGTTTGCTAGTCCATTGATATGCTTTGGATCCAGTGGCTCCCTGCACGAGGCTAATTTTCTGAGACAGTGGCTCAGTAGGTTTATTAAGGACTGAATATTAGGCCCCTGTGTCCACCATGCATCTCACAGGCTTCCCCTCCACATATATGGTTACCCAAGACTTGGGGAGGGGGTCCGAGTCCCGTGCTCTCTAGTCACTGTCCATTCTGGCTAACAGGACCCGGGGGTCATTATTGGGCCTGCTATTTGGTCCCGGGTGACCCTGGAGTTTGGGACATTCCTTCTTCCAGTGTCCATATTCCTTACAATAGGCACATTGTCCCTGGTCTAGCCTGGGTCGATCTCTTCGGGGACGTGTGGGGCCGGTCCGTCCAGACCCTGGACTCCTGCTAGCAATATCTTAGCCCTCTCTTTTTGCTGTTTCTTGTTTTCCTTACTCTGGTGTTCCCTGTCCTCCTTCCAAGTCCTTTCTTGTAGTTCCTGATTCTCCTTCCTGATTCTATCCTCTTGTTCTTCTGGGGTTTCTCGGGTGTTAAAAACCCTTTCAGCTGCTTTCATCAGATCCCAGGTAGTCATCTCCCCAAGCCCTTCCTGCTTATATAGTTTCTTCCTAATATCAGGGGCAGCCTGATTTATGAAGGACATTATCACAGCTGACTGATTCACCTCCGCTAGTGGGTCTAGGGAGGTATACTGTCTGTATGCATCGTAAAGATGCTCAAGGAACGTGGCCGGGCTTTCATTTTCCCCCTGCATTATTGCCTTTACCTTAGCCAAATTGGTAGGGCAGCAGGCTGCTGCCCGGAGGCCTGCCATAAGAGTCTGGCAGTAGACCCAGAGATGCTCCCTACCTTCTGTGGTCCCATAGTCCCAGTCGGGTCTGTTTAAAGGAAAACGATCATCTATCAGGTTTGGCAGGTTGGTCAGTCGCCCATTGTCGCCGGGGACATTCTTTTTGGCTTCAGTGAGAATCCACTCCCATTCCTCGGTGGTGAATAGAGTCTTAAGGAGCTGCTGACAGTCATCCCATGTGGGACTGTGAGTATGCAAAATGGACTCGAACAGATCAGTCAGGCCTCTAGGGTCCTCAGAAAAAGGAGGATTCTGGGCTTTCCAGTTGTACAGGTCACTACTTGAAAAAGGCCAATACTGATAGGTGCATCCCCCATTGGGACCAGCACCACCCAGGGCCTGGTAGAAGTGGAGGAGGGCTCTTCCTCTGGGGCTTCTTCTCGCTGCCTACAGGGCCTGAGTCCCCTCGCTGGTCCGGAGACCGGGGCAGGGGGTGCAGACAGGGAGGCTGACGAGTGGGGAGGCTCAGAGGAGCCATCTGCCTCTGGCTGGAGTGGCGCGGCAGCGGCATATGGTGGGGGATTTACTTCACAATCTAAGTCTATCAAGGATGGATGGAGAGTTGGGTCTTCCTGCAGAATAGGCTTCTTAGGGGAATTAACGGGAGTGGGGGTGTTCCCCGATACGGCCAGTATTGCAGGCCGGTCTGTAGGTGCCCCATGGATAAATGGCTACAGCCAGGAAGGGGGGTCTTCTACTAAAGTCTGCCACATAAGAACGTAGGGATATTGATCAGGATGGCCATGAAGACCGGGTCTATTAATGACATCTTGGGCCTTCTTAATCGTGTCCAAGGAGAAGGTACCTTGAGGAGGCCAGCCTACATTAAAGGTTGGCCATTCCGCTGAGCAAAGGGTGTCAAACTTACCTTTCTTAATTTTCATGCCATAATTGTGTCCCTTAGTGCGGATTTCTGAAAAATGACTCAGAAGAAGGGTCTTAGGAGTTACTTGAGCCTGTCCCATGATGATCAGGAGAGATGGACAGAGGAGACAGCAAAGAACAAGAGAGACAATTCCAGCAGACAAACAAATTCTCACAGGACTCTCTAACATACAAAAGTACCGGCCAGTCAACCAGACTACTTTCACAGGTGCAATTCCATTCACACCAGACTCAGGATCCTTACCCAAAGACCGCCCAAACGGCATCCACTGAGGATGCTGGTGCAGTTCTTGACTGTTGGGGATGTCTCCCATGACTTCCAATAGTGAAGCCTCCAGGGCTGTAACCCTTTCCTTCCACTCAATGAGAATTCTCAACCAAATCAGACGGGGACTCTAAGTCCCTCCAAACGGAGGTGGCCAATCCTCCTTCCGCGGTCTTTCTCAACTAAACCTCAGTATCGAAGGCCGTTTGTTCCTCTCAGGGAGGGGCTGAGATCTCAGTGGGACCTCCAGATGTTGGGGTCCGAAGTTGACCACCTCTCAGAGGAACAAAAGACACTCACGATAATGTAAGTCACAAAGCGAGGTTTATTTCCAGCCAGCTGGGGTCCGGGTATCTGCCCGACGCAGCGGGTTTCAACAAGGACCCCGAATACAAAGTTCAGGCTGCTTTTATATTTTTTAGACATTAGTCATGGTCACACAGCAATTTTTATGGTCCCCGGGGTCACATATTTCTGATATCACCCACATCTTGGTTGTGGGGCAAGATTACTTGAAGATTATTTATCAGGAATTTGGTAAACACCAGGTGTCTTAACTCATTGACTCACATACCATTCTAGCAAGATTAACCAGAAACAGTCCCTGTTCCCAGAAACCATCCCACCTCCCTTAGTTCCAGTAAGTGGTGGCTTGGGTCATGTTAGCCATGGCCGGTTTCAGGCTGAGTGGGCTGCAAGCCTCAAAGGTACCCTAACATTTGTACCCTAACACCAGATGCCCTTCTATCTCGCTAATAAAGCATGATTCAACTCCTTTGAGGTCTTTGTTCTTCTTTCCAGCCTTTTCCTAAAAGTATGTATGCCAAAGGAGCTCTTCATCCCAAGGTGCAGGGATTGCTATGGTTTAAATACGTACCCCCCACCAAAAGAATGTGTTGGATACTATCCCCAAGGCATCAGTGTTGGGAGATGGGGTCTAATGGGAGGTGTTTGGGACATGAGGGCTTCACCCTCATTAACCCAATGCCAGTTGTGGAAGGAATTGAGTGAGAAGGACCTCTTGCCCTCAAAAGGGCTTTTTTGCCCTTTTGCCTTCTGCAAAAGGGGTGACATGGCAAGAACGCTCTTGCTGCATACAAGCTCCTCAACTTCCCAGCCCCACAACAGTAAAAAATAAGTCTCTATTCTTGATAAATTACCTAGTCTCATGTATTCTGCTATAGGAGCTCAAAATGGATTAAGACAGAATCCATGATATCATGAACACCATTCCTTTTGTGATTGTTGGTGCTTTTCAGCATGGAGGAGGGACATTTCAGAAAAAACAGTTGTCAATTGCAAATTAAAGAAACCTGTTAACAATTATCTAGTGATTCAAAGGTAGTGGCCAAAATAACTCTGAGGAAACAGTGGTTGATGAAAGACTCTAAAACCTCAGAGAAGTTTTTCTTTTCATTAATTTTTATTATGATATTTTCATTGTACAAGGAGGAATCATTGTGACAATTCCAAATAGGCTTATGTCACACATTGGTTAGATCACTCCCTTTGTGTCTCCTACTCATCCCCCTCCATGCCCCACTTAAAGCAATTGCAAGAGGTTTCTTTGTTCTGTTTTGTGTAAGTATATGAAGTCCATCCACCATATTCCCTCACTTTCATCTCCTTTGTTCACCCTCCCCTCCCACTGTACCTGTTTTATAGTCCTTTTTTTGTTATTAATATCTAAGTCAACATTCAAAGGGGTTTTCAATGTATCTCCAATGTGAGTGTGCTTTACTTTGGTCTGTTAACCTCTTTCATTACTCTCCCTTACTCCTTTACCTCCCATCCCCCATTTTCAACAGCTTTCTATACATACCAGAGATGTTACATCTATGATATTGTTCATACTCTATCATTCAGAGATGTTTTTGTAGTGATGTCTGAGAAGAGAGAATTAAGTTGACTACAATGGTCACTCTGTATTGTCTCCTATGTGTGATTATTCTTCATTCTTGAAAACATTCAGCAATACTAGTGGTGAAGAAAGAGATAAAGCAGAGTAGCCAGAACTGCAAAGATAAACAGAAAAGCTGCGGTTTACCATATAGTTTTATGCTTTGACTTGTGTCTGCTAATGTATGTTTCTCTCTCTCTCTCTCTGCAAATACATTTCCATAGAATTCCTTTTTCTTAGGAAAAAATAAAGTCATGCTTTGTTTTGGTGGATTCAGGACTTGCTACTCCAAAACATATATTTCTTTGGCAGCGCTGGAGTTTTGAAATCAGGACCCAGCATTGCTGTGCAGGTGCTCTACCACTTGAGCCATGTCCCCAGCCCTTTTTGTTTTAGTGATTTTTTTAGATAGGGTCTTCTTTTTGCCCAGGGTCAGCCTCAGAGTATGATCCTCTTACCTTTGACTCTTAGTAGCTGGGAGAACAGGCATGTACCACTACATCTGACTTGTTTGTTGAAGTCATATTTTGCTAACTTTTTGCCTGGGCTGGTTTTGAACTGCTGTCCTCCTGATCTCTGCCCCTAAATAGCTGTGATTATAGCTGTAAGCCACCATGCCTGGCCCAATTTTTTAAGTTGAGGGAGTTTGAGAAAACCAGGGAAAAAGAGAGGTCACTCTTGCTTTTCCCTCCACCATTCTCCCTTGAAGCAGGACATCAAATCTTGGAAAGGTTTTTCTGACTTTCCCCTGAAGCAGAGTTTGTACCTTCTCATTTAAGAAGTGACTTTCCTATTCTCAGTAGAAAGGGACATCTCCTATCACTGAAACACACAGGGTCATGGAGAAGAATTGGAACAAACGGGCCTTGCAAAGTTTATTGCTAAGCTACATCACACTTTTTTTTTGCAATAGTGTCTTGCTACATAACATAGGGTGACCTCAAATTTGCAATCCTCCTGTGGGGATTAGCACCACACTGGGCCCTGGATCATCATAACTTTTTATCCACTCATCCACTTCTATGATCATCATTTCTTCATGAACCTGGCATAAAAGTACTCAGGTGCATACATATATAATTTACATAATAAATATATTTTAAGCAAAAAGAATCTCAAGCAATTAGATGTACTAAGGATAATTTGGGGTCTCCTGAATTTGCAAGATTTTAAGGCTTTTTGTTTTCTTATGCAGTGGAATACCATTCAAGGACCCATGTAAACATGCCACTGAATATTCATCTGAAAACTTTGGTCCTGTAAAGAGAATTGATATATCAGATCAAACCTCTTTCAAAAAAAACCTGTACATTCCAGTTAACTAAAATATGGTATACACTTCCTGCAAAGAAACACCTCTTACTATAAGAAATATCACAGTTAACAAGTGCATTAGAAGTAAGAACTTCAGTGTTTTTAGCCATGACTGTTATACATGGCATCGAGTTACCTAAATGTGTCGGTTTAGAATGTAATATTGACAATTGAGTGACATGTGGCATGTTTCAATAGACTTGATCATTTTACATTAATTGTCAAAATTTCAAAAATTCAAAAGTAATTTGAAATCTAATTTGGATAAACTCAATCATAGTAGGGAGAATGATTTTTCTATTTAGCGATAGATTTTTCTTAGGAAGTATTTTGTTAATAAATAGTAATGAAAGGTGAACAATGTACTACAATTATGGAATAAAGAAGAGAAAATAATTCAATTAGTGAAAATAATTCATTGGATGCCAGTGACTGCCAATAATTTCTAAGTCATTTTTAAATTTTATAGAACTTAAATTCTAAAATCTACCCACTGTTATAAATGTATTTTTAGCACTATTTAAAGGAAACCATATGCTTTCAATTAAAACTAATCTTAATAGGTGCTAAAATGTCAAATTTAATGAAAGAAGGTAAATTTACTGCAACTTTAGCACTTTTTTTTTGCTACTGGGGCTTGAACTCATGGACTCATACTTACTAGGCAAATACTCTACCACTTGAGCCACTCCACCAGCACGTTTTTTTGTGATGGGTTTTTTTTTTCCAGATAAGGTCTCTTGAACTATTTGCCTGGGCTGGTTTAGAACCAGAGATCTTCCTGATCTCTGCCTCCTGAGTAGCTAGGATTACAGGCGTGAGCCACCAACACCTGGCTACAATTTTAGCACCTTTTATCATAAGTGATGCTGTTTGTACACGAGTGTGTGCTGGGAGAGTGGTGAGGGAAGAAGAAGCCAGCCGTGACTTCTGCTGGTGTGCATGGAGGCCACCTCAGGAGTGGGAGGACCACAGCTTTTCACAGGTGAGTCTGGACCTGTGAGGGTTTAATCAGACAAGTTCATCAAGGTAGACTCTGAAAAGCTTATCATTTAAAAGTAAAGGAAGTAATCTTGCATACCTAAAAGTGTACTCAAGATTGCCAACAGTACATTCAAGTGATAAAAGGCTGAGAGTGGAGTTTGGGAAAACTCTTATTTTCTTTTTCCAAATAAATACTACAAACATGAAAAATCTGCTAGAGGATGTTAAAGTGGGAAGAGCCTTTAAACTAAGAGGATTTCCTGGTAAATGAAGTTAACAAAATATCAACTTAATACTTATTTTAAGCAAAAAAAAAAAAAGCAAATCTGAACTATTGGCTAAAAAATCTATTCTGGACATATCTATATTAATTTAGTGTCCTTAGTTATATTGTTTATATGAATTGATCGGTATTGTAGCAACAAGTTATTCTGGGGGCAATGGTGTCTCCAAATTGTAAAATGTGATTTTAGACTGTTTGATAGTTAGACTTGTTATTGCTGTGACAAAATATCTGACAGAAACAACTTGCTGGAAAAGGACATGCTACTCCAACACACACACACACACACACACACACACACACACACAGGGACGTACTGAGATTTTGAACTCAGAACCTTGCACTTGCTAAGCAGTTGCTGTACCACTTGAGTTACACCTCAGCCCCCCCGCCGCCTGTTTTTGCTTTGGTTATTTTTTTAGATGGGGTCTTGCACTCTTTGTCTAGCCAGACTCAGACTGCAATCCTGCTACCTACGCCTTCAGAGTAGCAGGGATTATAGATATGGACCATCATGCTTGGATGTTTGAGATGGGGTTCTCACTAACTTTTTTCCCCAGGCGAGTCTTGAATTGTGATTGTCCTGATCTTTGCCTGCTGATTATCTTTGATTACAGTTTGAGCCATCACACCCAACCCTTAGGTGACTGTTTAGCCCACACAGCAGCTACTATCTTTTAGATGTCCCTAATATGAGCCACTCTTTCAAAGCTCTATACATGTATGTCCAGCTATCCACTCAGTCTTTTCTAGCATATTAGCCTCAACATGGCCAACACCTAAATCTGGATGCCACTTAATGCAAATCACTCTACCTGTGGGTTTGATATCTATGAGAGGCACATTTATCCTTTTAGTTGCTAAAGCCAAAAAACCTTGGACTCATCCCTGAATACACCTTTGTGCTTTCTCCCTCTTCACTTTAGAAAATCTGGTTGGTACTACTCAAAAGGAAGATTTTGAAGGCAACCGATTCATTCATCTCCACCGCCATTGGTTTGGTTGAACTCAAATCAGCACTCACTTGGATCATTGCAGTAGCCTCCTCCTTGCTGGGTCTCTCAGCTCTCCATTGTTTGTTCTTCACTCTATCACTAGGGGAGTCTGTGAATATCTAAGTCAGGTCACTTACTGCTTCTTCTCCAAACCATCCAGGTACTGTACCATCCTCAGAGGTCCAGCTTCTCACAGAAAAGAAAGGAAGCCTGTGGTGCCCTGAACATTCCTAGCTCAGTCTTACCTCCATTTGTGTCTATGTTGATTCAACACCTTATCCTTATTGACTGCCACATTTGGAAACCCTCCATATGAACCTTCCTATGTATTCAGGATTCTGGGTGTACAAAACCTTGTAGTCCTAAGGGCACAGACAGTGACATGTACAGGTTTACAGGCCATCATAATTCTCAAGACCATTATGAGTGGGGGTCCAGACAGATGAGGGCATGGTATACCCTGTGTTGACTAATTTTTGGATATTTTTCCACAGTGTTATCTTTTACCATCTGTGTGACTGTGGAGAAGGACACAATGCCCCTGTGTCTCAATGTTCTCATCTGTAAAGCAGGGACAATAAAGGCACTGACCCAACAGAAATATTGATATCAAATGCTAAGAAGCCTATTATCTCTCATCAGATTAACACTTTTGTAAATGTTTCCAGGGCATTAGAGGTACATAAATATATATATGTAGAAAGACAGAAGAAACTACTGTTTTTTTAGTGTTTTGATATAACATTGTTTCATTTGACTCATAAATTATAAATTGAAAGGTTTTCTGAGCAGGTTACCTCTCTTCCTTCCCTCCAGAATAAAGAAAAAACAGTTTGTCTGTACAAACTTTTTCCATTTTGTACAGGAGCAACTTCCTACTAATTGGTGGGATATTATTATATTTTTTATTATTCACATGTGCATAAAAGGCTTGGGTCATTTCTCCCCCCTGCCCCCACCCTCTCTCTTACCACCCACTCTGCCCCCTCCCTCTCCCCCCACCCCCTCAATACCCAGCAGAAACTATTTTGCCCTTATTTCTAATTTTGTTGTAGAGAGAGTATAAGCTATTATAGGAAAGAACAAGGGTTTTTGCTGGTTGAGATAAGGATAGCTATACAGGGCATTGACTCACATTAATTTCCTGTGTGTGGGTGTTACCTTCTAGGTTAATTCTCTTTGATCTCACCTTTTGTCAAGTTCCTGGTTCCCTTTTCCTATTGGCCTCAGTTGCTTTAAGGTATCTGCTTTAGTTTCTCTGCGTTAAGGGCAACAAATGCTAGCTAGTTTTTTAAGTGTCTTACCTATCCTCACCCCTCCCATGTGTGCTCTCGCTTTTATCATGTGCTCAAAGTCCAATCCCATTGTTGTGTTTGCCCTTGATCTAATGTCTGCATATGAGTGAGAACATACGATTTTTGGTCTTTTGGGCAAGGCTAACCTCACTCAGAATGATGTTCTCCAATTCCATCCATGCACCAGTGAATGATAACATTTCATTCTTCATGGCTGCATAAAATTCTGTTGTGTATAGATACCACATTTTCTTAAACCATTCGTCGGTGGTGGGGCATCTTGGCTGTTTCCATAACTTGGCTATTGTGAATAGTGCTACAATAAACATGAGTGTCCAGGTGCCTCTGGAGTAACCTGTGTTACAGTCTTTTGGGTATATCCCCAAGAGTGGTATTGCTGGATCATATGGTAGATCGATGTCTAGCTTTTTAAGTAGCCTCCAAATTTTTTTCCAGAGTGGTTGTACTAGTTTACATTCCCACCAACAGTATAAGAGGGTTCCTTTTTCCCCGCATCCTCGCCAACACCTGTTGTTGGTGGTGTTGCTAATGATGGCTATTCTAACAGGGGTGAGGTGGAATCTTAGTGTGGTTTTAATTTGCATTTCCTTTATTGCTAGAGATGGTGAGCATTTTTTCATGTGTTTTTTGGCCATTTGAATTTCTTCTTTTAAGAAAGTTCTGTTTAGTTCACTTGCCCATTTCTTTATTGGTTCATTAGTTTTGGGAGAATTTAGTTTTTTAAGTTCCCTATATATTCTGGTTATCAGTCCTTTGTCTGATGTATAGTTGGCAAATATTTTCTCCCACTCTGTGGGTGTTCTCTTCAGTTTAGAGACCATTTCTTTTGATGAACAGAAGCTTTTTAGCTTTATGAGGTCCCATTTATCTATGCTATCTCTTAGTTGCTGTGCTGATAGGGTTTCGTTGAGAAAGTTCTTACCTATACCTACTAACTCCAGACTATTTCCTATACACTTTCTTGTATCAACTTAAGAGTTTGTGGTCTGATATTAAGATCCTTGATCCATTTTGAGTTAATCTTGGTGTAGGGTGATATACATGGATCTAGTTTCAGTTTTTTGCAGACTGCTAACCAGTTTTCCCAGCAGTTTTTGTTGAAGAGGCTGCTATTTCTCCATCGTATATTTTTAGCTCCTTTGTCAAAGACAAGTTGGTTATAGTTGTGTGGCTTCATATCTGGATCCTCTATTCTGTTCCACTGGTCTTCATGTCTGTTTTTGTGCCAGTACCATGCTGTTTTTATTGCTACTGCTTTGTAATATAGTTTGAAGTCAGGTATTGTGATACCTCCAGCATTGTTCTTTTGACTGAGTATTGCCTCAGCTATTCATGGCTTCCTGTGTTTTCATATAAATTTAACAGTAGATTTTTCAATCTCTGTAATGAATGTCATTGGAATTTTGATGGGAATTGCATTAAACATGTAGATTACTTTGGGGAGTATCGACATTTTTACTATGTTGATTCTACCAATCCATGAGCATGGGAGATCTCTCCACTTTCTATAGTCTTCCTCAATCTCTTTCTTCAGAAGTGTATAGTTTTCCTTGTAGAGGTCTTTCACATCTTTTGTTAGGTTTACACCTAGGTATTTGATTTTTTTTGAGGCTATTGTAAATGGAATTGTTTTCATACATTCTTTTTCCGTTTGCTCATTGTTAGTGTATAGAAATGCTAATGATTTTTCTATGTTGATTTTATATCTGCTACCTTGCTATAGCTATTGATGATGTCTAGAAGCTTCTGAGTATAGTTTTTTGGGTCTTTAAGGTATAGGATCATGTCGTCTGCAAATAGGGATATTTTGGCCATTTCTTTACCTATTTGTATTCCTTTTATTCCTTTTTCTTGCCTAATTTCTCTGGCTAGGAATTCCAGTACTATGTTGAATAGGAGTAGGGATAGTGGGCATCCTTGTCTGGTTCCTAATTTTAGAGGGAATGGTTTCAGTTTTTCTCCATTAAGTATAATGCTGGCTGTACGTTTGTCATATATAGCTTTTATAATGTTGAGGTACTTTCCTTCTATTTCTAGTTTTCTTAGCGCTTTTATCATGAAATGGTGTTGGATCTTATCAAAGGCTTTTTCTGCATCTATTGAGATCTTGGATTTCTTTATTGATTTTTTGTTTGGATGACCTATCTATTGATGATAATGGGGTGTTACAGTCTCCCACAAATACTGTGTTGGTGTTTTTATATGCTTTTAGGTCTTTCCGGGTATGTTTGATGAAATTGGGTGCGTTGACATTGGGTGCATACAGGTTGATAATTATTATTTCCTTTTGGTCTATTTCCCCTTTTATTAGTATGGAATGTCTTTCTTTATCTCATTTGATCAATGTAGGTTTGAAGTCTACTTTGTCAGAGATAAGTATTGCTACTCCTGCCTGTTTTCGGGGGCCATTAGCTTGGTAAATCTTCTTCCAGCCTTTCATCCTAAGCCTATGCTTATTTCTGTTGGTGAGATGGGTCTCCTGTAAGCAACAAATTGTTGGATCTTCCTTTTTAATCCATTTCATCAAGTGGTGCCTTTTGATGGGTGAATTAAGTCCGTTAACATTAAGCGTAGTACTGATAGGTATGTGGTGTTTCCTGTCTTTTAGTTGTCTTAGTTGTTTGAAGGTTTGATTGTGTGTACCTAAGTTGAGGTTACTCTCTCCTGTCTTGCTTTTTCTTTTCTTGTGGTTTGGTGCTGCCTGTCTTTTCATGGTTAAGTTGGGTTTCACTTTCTGTGTGCAGAATCCCTTGCAGAATCTTTTGTAGTGGTGGCTTTGTGGTCACATAATGTTTTAGTTTCTGCTTATCATGGAAGACTTTTATTGCTCCATCTATTTTGAATGATAGTTTTGCAGGGTAGAGTATCCTGGGGTTGAAGTTATTTTCATTCAGTGCCTGGAAGATCTCACCCCACGCTCTTCTTGCTTTTAATGTTTCTGTTGAGTAGTCTGCTGTGATTTTGATGGGTTTACCTTTGTATGTTTCTTTTTTTTTCTCTCTTACAGCCTTCAATATTCTTTCCTTAGTTTCTGAACTTGTTGTTTTAATGATGATATGTTGTGGGGTAGTTCTATTTTGATCTGGTCTGTTTGGTGTTCTGGAGGCCTCTTGCATCTGTATGGGAATATCTTTCTCTAGATTTGGGAAATTTTCCGTTATTATTTTGTTGAATATATTACGCATTCCCTTCGCTTGCACCTCTTCTCCTTCTTCGATGCCCATGATTCTCAAGTTTGGTCTTTTGATGGAGTCGGTGAGTTCTTGCATTTTCTTTTCACAGGTCTTGAGTTGTTTAATTAATAGTTCTTTGGTTTTTCCTTTAATTACCATTTCATCTTCAAGTTCTGAGATTCTGTCTTCTGTTTGTTCTATTCTGCTGGATTGGCCTTTGTTTTGTTGTGCAGTTCTGTTTTGTTCTTTTTTCTGAGGTTTTCCATATCCTGGGTGGTTTCCTCTTTAATGTTGTCTATTTTTGTCCTGAGTTCATTTATCCATTTATTCATCGTGTTCTCTGTTTCACGTTGGTGTTTACACAGTGCTTCTATGGTTTCCTTTATTTCTTCTTTTGCTTTTTCAAATTCTCTATTTTTGTTGTCTTGGAATTTCTTGAGTGTCTCCTGTACATTTTGGTTGACCCTATCCAGTATTATCTCTATAAAATTCTCATTTAGTACCTTTAGTATGTTTTCTTTTAAATTTTTCATGTTGGCTTCATTGGGTCCTTTGGCATAGTTTATCTTCATTTTGTTGGAGTCTGGATCTGAGTATCTGTTTTCTTCATTCCCCTCTGGTTCCTGTACTAATTTTTTGCTGTATGGAAACTGGTTTCCCTGTTTTTTCTGTCTTCCCGTTATTGCCTTTGGTGTTGTTACTGTCCCTTTACTGTGTGCAATAAAGTATTTTCTAGCTTGTAATAATAACAATGGTAATATTTAGAATGGAAGGGTGAGCTGAGATGGAAAGCAAGAAGTTAAAGAAAGGGGGAGAACAAATACACAGACAAGAAGGAGAAAACAGAACAAGGTATCAGACAAGAAAGTTTCAAAGGTATAAACAGGGAGTGTTAGTGTACTAATTGACAGTAAGCTGAACAGACATTAGAGAGACAGAGAGAGGATTGAAAATCAAAAATAAAAAAAAAGATAAGAATAAAAATAAAAAATAAGTAAATGAAGGAAATATCTATATATAAAAATGAATTAAAATAAGATGAAAAAAGAAAATTAAAAAAAACCCAAAAAACCAAAAAGCCTCCAAGTCAAATGCAATGAAGTTTCAGTCTTAATAATTTGGGTGTCCGTCTCAGTCTCCAATCCTGGAGATGGTGCCTCAGATGTTGTTCTGTAGTTGTCTCATCAAAGGGGATGCATAAAGTAGAACAAAACTGAGGAATTCCAAGATGGCGGCTAGAGGTAGGAAGCAGAAAGTGACCCTCCTATAGTGAAATCTTGGAGAGACACTGGAGACACACTTTGCAGGCATAATCACTGAGAAAAGGCATAACTTTGACTCCTCCACATCTCCAGCCGGTGCAGAGAATCTCCACTTCACCTTAAACGGAGAACCGAGGAGGGCCCCCGGGGCCGCCAGTGGCCGGCGCCCATACTGCTTGGGAAGACGCAGACCAGGTGAGCTTCGTGGTACTGCAGTAGCCCCCAAGACAAGCCTGGACCAGAGCAGCATAGCCCCCTGGACAGACTGACCTCCACCCGGGAAAAAAAAGAGAAACTGAGTACTAAGCAATAAGAACAGTTAAGACACGCTGGAAAGAGGGTGGGGCGCCCTGAGCACTGAAGATTGGGGGAAGGGAATCCTTCCTGGGACTGTAAATAAACGAGCTGGGCGGGCCGGAGAGGCTCTGGCGGGAGCGGGGCGCGCCCAGCAACCAGGAGCGGGGACGCTTGTGAGAGGAGGGAAGACCCACTTCCCACGTGAACTGTAAATAAACACGCAGGCCTGACAACGCGGGGCAGTGTCACCTTTCCCAGTGCTTGGAAAGGGGAAAGCCTGTAGCAGAGGCCCTGTGCACAGGAGAACTCTGAGCAAACAAAGCCTGTGGGACCAGGTGAGTGCTAGCTCACCCCAGAGATCTGCATAAATAATGCTGCCAGCTACAGGCAGAGAGCAGCAGGCAGGCAAGCCACAGTTTCAGATACCACTCTCAGAACTGCCTCCAGACGCTTTTTTTTCTTTTTCTCCCTACCTTTGATGAGAGAACAACCGAATTACACCTGCAAGCCGAAAAACTTACTGAAACTGCATTGCATTTGAACTGGGGACACTTGGTGGGGTTTTTCTTTTTTTTTTTTTAATCCTCTGTGTGTGTGTGAGTGTGTAGTTTTGTTCTACTTTATGCGTCCCCTTTGATGAGACAACTGCAGAACAACATCTGAGGCACCAACTCCAGGACTGGAGATTGAGATGGACATCCAAATTATTAAGACTGAAACTGCATTGCATATAAACTTGGAAGTTTTTTTTTTTTTTTTTTTTTAATTTTCTATTTTCCATTTTATTTTAATTCATTTTTATAAATAGATATTACTTTCATATACTTATTTTTTATTTTTTTTATCTTTGATTTTCAATCCTCTCTCTGTCTCTCTATTGTCTGTTCAGCTTACTGTCGATTAGTACACTAACACTCCCTGTTTATACCTTTGAAACTCTCTTGTCTGATACCTTGTTCTGCTTTCTCCCTGTTGTCTGTATATTTGTTTTCCCCTTTTCTTTAACTTCTTGCTTTCCATCTCAGCTCACTCTTCCATTCTCAATATTACCATTGTTATTATTACAAGCTAGAAAATACTTAATTACACACAGTACAGGGACAGTAACAACACCAAGGACAATGACGGGAAGACAGAAAAAACAAGGAAACCAGTTTCCCCACAGCAAAAAATTAGTACAGGAACCAAAGGGGAATGAAGAGAACAGAAACTCAGATCCAGACTCCAACAAAATGAAGATAAACTATGCCAAAGGACCCAATGAAGCCCACAAGAATAATTTAAAAGAAGACATACTACAAGTACTCAATGAGAATTTTATAGAGATGATACTGGATAGGGTCAACCAAAATGTACAGGAGACACTCAAGAAATTCCAAGACAATAAAAATAGAGAATTTGAAAAAGCAAAAGAAGAAATAAAGGAAACCATAGAAGCACTGTATAAACACCAAAGTGAAAGAGAGAACACAATGAATAAATGGATAAATGAACTCAGGACAAAAATAGACAACAATAAAGAAGAAAACAGCCAGGATATGGAAAACCTCAGAAAACAGAATGAAACAGAACTGCAAAACAAAACGGAAGGCCAATCCAGCAGAATAGAACAAACAGAAGACAGAATCTCAGAACTTGAAGATGAAATGGTAATTAAAGGAAAAACTGAAGAACTATTAATTAAACAACTCAAGACCTGTGAAAAGAAAATGCAAGAACTCACCGACTCCATCAAAAGACCAAACTTGAGAATCATGGGCATCGAAGAAGGAGAAGAGGTGCAAGCGAAGGGAATGCGTAATATATTCAACAAAATAATAATGGAAAATTTCCCAAATCTAGAGAAAGATATTCCCATACAGATGCAAGAGGCCTCCAGAACACCAAACAGACCAGATCAAAATAGAACTACTCCACGACATATCATCATTAAAACAAGTTCAGAAACTAAGGAAAGAATATTGAAGGCTGTAAGAGAGAAAAAACAAGTAACATACAAAGGTAAACCCATCAAAATCACAGCAGACTTCTCACCACAAACATTAAAAGCAAGAAGAGCGTGGGGTGAGATCTTCCGGGCACTGAATGAAAATAACTTCAACCCCAGGATACTCTACCCAGCAAAGCTATCATTCAAAATAGATGGAGCAATAAAAGTCTTCCATGATAAGCAGAAACTAAAACAATATGTGACCACAAAGCCACCATTACAAAAGATTCTGCAAGGGATCCTGCACATAGAAAGTGACACCCAACTTAACCATGAAAAGGCAGGCAGCACCAAACCACAGGATAAGAAAAAGCAAGACAGTAGAGAGTAACATCAAGTTAGGTACACACAATCAAACCTTCAAACAACTAAGATAACTAAATGGCAGGAATCACCACATACCTATCAGTACTAACACTTAATGTTAATGGACTTAATTCACCCATCAAAAGACACCGTTTGACAAAATGGATTAAAAAAGAAGATCCAACAATTTGTTGCTTACAGGAGACTCATCTCACCGACAGAAATAAGCATATGCTTAGGATGAAAGGCTGGAAGAAGATTTACCAAGCCAATGGCCCCCGAAAACAAGCAGGAGTAGCAATACTTATCTCTGACAAAGTAGACTTCAAACCTACATTGATCAAACGAGATAAAGAAGGACATTCCATACTAATAAAAGGGGAAATAGACCAAAAGGAAATAATAATCATCAATCTGTATGCACCCAATGTCAACGCACCCAATTTCATCAAACATACCCTGAAAGACCTAAAAGCATATATAAACGCCAACACAGTGGTTGTGGGAGACTTTAACACTCCATTAGCATCAATAGATAGGTCATCCAAACAAAAACTCAATAAAGAAATCCAAGATCTAAAATATGCAATAGATCAAGTGGACCTAGTAGATGTCTACAGAACATTTCATCCAACCTCTACACAATATTCATTCTTCTCAGCAGCCCATGGAACCTTCTCCAAAATAGATCATATCCTAGGGCACAAACCAAGCCTCAGCAAATATAAGAAAATAGAAATAATACCATGCATACTATCTGACCACAATGCAGTAAAAGTAGAACTCAACAACAAAAGTAAAGACAAAAAACATGCAAACAGCTGGAAACTAAATAACTCATTACTTAATGAAGAATGGATCATCGATGCAATAAAAGAGGAAATTAAAATGTTCCTGGAAGTCAATGAAAATGAAAACACAACCTACCGGAACCTATGGGACACAGCTAAGGCAGTCTTGAGAGGAAAGTTTATAGCCATGAGTGCATATATTAAAAAGATTGAAAGATCCCAAATCAATGACCTAATGCTACATCTCAAACTCCTAGAAAAACAAGAACAAGCAAATCCCAAAACAAATAGAAGGAGAGAAATAATAAAAATAAGAGCTGAAATCAACGAAATAGAAACCAAAAAAACCATACAAAGAATTAATGAAACAAAAAGTTGGTTCTTTGAAAAAATAAACAAGATCGATAGACCCCTGGCAAACCTGACTAAAATGAGGAGAGAAAAAACCCAAATTAGTAGAATTAGGAATGCAAAAGTTGAGATAACAACAAACACCATGGAAGTCCAGGAAATCATCAGAGACTACTTTGAGAACCTATATTCAAATAAATTTGAAAATCTAAAAGAAATGGACAGATTTCTAGATACATATGATCATCCAAAACTGAACCAAGAGGAAATTAATCACCTGAATAGACCTATAACACAAAATGAAATTGAAGCAGCAATCAAGAGTCTCCCCAAAAAGAAAAGTCCAGGACCTGATGGATTCTCTGCTGAATTCTATCAGACCTTTAAAGAAGAACTGATACCAACCCTCCTTAAACTGTTCCATGAAATAGAAAGGGAAGGAAAACTGCCAAACACATTTTATGAAGCCAGTATTACACTTATCCCAAAACCAGGCAAAGACACCTCCAAAAAGGAGAACTATAGGCCAATCTCCCTAATGAACATTGATGCAAAAATCCTCAACAAAATAATGGCAAATCGAATTCAGCAACACATCAAAAAGATCATTCACCACGACCAGGTAGGCTTCATCCCAGGGATGCAGGGGTGGTTCAACATACGAAAATCAATAAACGTAATAAACCACATTAACAGAAGCAAAGACAAAAACCACTTGATCATCTCAATAGATGCAGAAAAAGCCTTTGATAAGATCCAACACCATTTCATGATAAAAGCTCTAAGAAAACTAGGAATAGAAGGAAAGTTCCTCAACATTATTAAAGCTATATATGACAAACCTACAGCCAGCATTATACTTAATGGAGAAAAATTAAAACCATTCCCTCTAAAATCAGGAACCAGACAAGGATGCCCACTATCTCCACTCCTATTCAACATAGTACTGGAATTCCTAGCCAGAGCAATTAGGCAAGAAGAAGGAATAAAAGGAATACAAATAGGTAAAGAAACTGTCAAAATATCCCTATTTGCAGACGACATGATCCTATACCTTAAAGACCCAAAAAACTATACTCAGAAGCTTCTAGACATCATCAATAGCTATAGCAAGGTAGCAGGATATAAAATCAACATGGAAAAATCATTAGCATTTCTATACACTAACAATGAGCAAACGGAAAAAGAATGTATGAAAACAATTCCATTTACAATAGCCTCAAACAAAATCAAATACCTAGGTGTAAACCTAACAAAAGATGTGAAAGACCTCTACAAGGAAAACTATACACTTCTGAAGAAAGAGATTGAGGAAGACTATAGAAAGTGGAGAGATCTCCCATACTCATGGATTGGTAGAATCAACATAGTAAAAATGTCGATACTCCCAAAAGTAATCTTCATGTTTAATGCAATTCCCATCAAAATTCCAATGACATTCATTAAAGAGATTGAAAAATCTACCGTGAAATTTATATGGAAACACAAGAGGCCACGAATAGCCAAGGCAATACTCAGTCAAAAGAACAATGCAGGAGGTATCACAATACCTGACTTCAAACTATATTACAAAGCAATAACAATAAAAACAGCATGGTACTGGCACAAAAACAGACATGAAGGCCAGTGGAACAGAATAGAGGATCCAGATATGAAGCCACACAACTATGAGCAACTTATCTTTGACAAAGGAGCTAAAAATATACGATGGAGAAATCCATCCAGCCTCTTCAACAAAAACTGCTGGGAAAACTGGTTAGCAGTCTGCAAAAAACTGAAACTAGATCCATGTATATCACCCTATACCAAGATTAACTCAAAATGGATCGAGGATCTTAATATCAGACCCCAAACTCTTAAGTTGATACAAGAAAGAATAGGAAATACTCTGGAGTTAGTAGGTATAGGTAAGAACTTTCTCAATGAAACCCCAGCAGCACAGCAACTAAGAGATAGCATAGATAAATGGGACCTCATAAAACTAAAAAGCTTCTGTTCATCAAAAGAAATGGTCTCTAAACTGAAGAGAACACCCACAGAGTGGGAGAAAATATTTGCCAACTATACATCAGACAAAGGACTGATAACCAGAATATATAGGGAACTTAAAAAACTAAATTCTCCCAAAACTAATGAACCAATAAAGAAATGGGCATGTGAACTAAACAGAACTTTCTCAAAAGAAGAAATTCAAATGGCCAGAAAACACATGAAAAAATGCTCACCATCTCTAGCAATAAAGGAAATGCAAATTAAAACCACGCTAAGATTCCACCTCACCCCTGTTAGAATAGCCATCATCAGCAACACCACCAACAACAGGTGTTGGCGAGGATGCGGGGAAAAAGGAACCCTCTTATACTGTTGGTGGGAATGTAAACTAGTACAACCACTCTGGAAAAAAATTTGGAGGCTACTTAAAAAGCTGGACATCTATCTACCATTTGATCCAGCAATACCACTCTTGGGGATATACCCAAAAGACTGTTACTCCAGAGGCACCTGCACATCCATGTTTTTTGCGGCACTATTCACAATAGCCAAGTTATGGAAACAGCCAAGATGCCCCACCACTGACGAATGGATTAAGAAAATGTGGTAATGGAATTTTATGCAGCCATGAAGAAGAACGAAATGTTATCATTCGCTGGTAAATGTATGGAACTGGAGAACATCATTCTGAGTGAGGTTAGCCTGGCCCAAAAGACCAAAAATCGTATGTTCTCCCTCATATGTGGACATTAGATCAAGGGCAAACACAACAAGGGGATTGGACTATGAGCACATGATAAACGCGAGAGCACACAAGGGAGGGGTGAGGATAGGTAAGACACCTAAAAAACTAGCTAGCATTTGTTGCCCTTAATGCAGAGAAACTAAAGCAGATACCTTAAAAGCAACTGAGGCCAATAGGAAAAGGGGAACAGGTACTAGAGAAAAGGTTCAATCAAAAAGAATTAACCTAGAAGGTAACACCAATGCACAGGAAATCAATGTGAGTCAATGCCCTGTATAGCTATACTTAT
This sequence comes from Castor canadensis, assembly GCF_047511655.1. Taxonomy (NCBI): domain Eukaryota; kingdom Metazoa; phylum Chordata; class Mammalia; order Rodentia; family Castoridae; genus Castor; species Castor canadensis. The sequence continues at coordinate 31,432,263 of NC_133401.1, read as the reverse complement.
CTCAACCAGCAAAACCCCTTGTTCCTTCCTATTAATGCTTATACTGTCTCTACAACAAAATCAGAGATAAGGGGAAAATAGTTTCTGCTGGGTATTGAGGGGGGGGAGCGGGAGGGGGCAGAGTGGGTGGTAAGGGAGGGGTTGGGGGCAGGGGGGAGAAATGAACCAAGCCTTGTATGCACATATGAATAATAAAAGAAAAAAAAAAGTAGAACAAAACTACACACACACACACACACACACACACACAAACACAAACCCCACCAATTGTCCCAAGTTCAAATGCAATACAATTTCAGTAAGTTTTTCAGCATGCAGGTGTAATTCGGTTGTTTGCTCATCAAGGGTAGGGAGAAAAAGAAAAAAAAGAGTCTGGAGTCAGTTCTGAGAATGGTATCTGCAGCTGTGGCTTGCCTGCCTGCTGCTGTCAGCCTGCTGTTGCTGGCGGCATTATTTATGCAGATCTCTGGGGTGAGCTTAGCACTCACCTGGCCCCGAAGACTTTGTTTGCTCAGAGTTCTCCTGTGCAGGAGCCTCTGCTACAAGCTTTCCCCTTTCCAAGCACACTGGGAAAAGTGACACTGCACCCGTGTTGTCAGGCCTGCGTGTTTATTTACAGTTCATGTGGGAGGTGGGTCAACTCCCCTCTCCTGTGGAGTTTTCCTCCCACTGCCACTTTCACAAGCTTTCCTGCTCCTGATTACTGGGCGGTGCTGCTGCTCCTGCCAGCCGCCATGTTTGTTTACAGTTCATGTGGGAAGTGGTCTTCCCTCCTCTCCTGTGGAGTTTTCCTCCCTCCGCCACTCTCACAAGCTTTCCTACTCCTGGTTGCTGGGCGCGTGCCCCCGCTCCTGCCAGAGCCTCTCTTGTCCACCCGGCTTGTTTAGTTACAGTCCCAGGAAGGATTCCCTTCCCCCAATCTTTGGTGCTCAGGGTGCCCCACCCTCTTTCCCGTGTGTCTTTATTGTTCTTATTGCTTATTACTCAGTTTCTCTTTTTTCCCTGGGTGACGATCAGTCTGTCCAGGGGGCTATGCTGCTCTGGCCCAGGCTTGTCTGTGGGAGTACCACAGTACCGCAAAGCTCACCTGGTCTGCGTCTTCCCAAGCCGTCTGAGTGTGGGGAACTGGTGGCCCGGGGGCCCTCCTGGTTTCTCTGTTTAACATGAAGTGGAGATTCTCTGCGCCAGCTGGAGGTGTGGAGGGGTCAAAGTTATGCTTCTTCTCAGTGATTATGCCTGGAAAGTGTGTCTCCAGCGTCTCTCCAAGATTTCACTATAGGAGGGTCACTTTCTGCTTCCTCCCTCTAGCCGCCATCTTGGAATCTCATCAATTGGTGGGATATTAAAAGACACATTTGTCAACTTGTATTTTAAATTTTTTCTTATATTCTTTTGTTAACTTGCATATGGCCTATTTGTTGAGTGATTTTTGGCACAGGATAGGTTTCAATAGTGCAAGACAAAGATGTAAATGCATTTTATGAGTGTTATATTACTCCTGTTATTTTATAGTTTGACTTATTTTTGTCTGGTTTATCATGCTCTAAGAAGATGTTTTAAATAGGTTATTCTTGTCTAACAACAGTCCTTTATCTTTTTTTCTTTAAATGTTTTTATAAATGTGTATTTTAAGCTCACAGAGTGTTTTATAGCTCTATGACCTTGTTTGATAATGGCTGTCTAATATTCTATGACATATTGACATTTCAACTTTTTCAAGTAGCAATGTGAGATTTCAAAATCACATATACATGCACTTACATGTAATATATATTTATATATTAATGATTATAATGTGTAAGTACATATATATTGCATATGTATATTTTCTCAAAGTTATTTTCAATTTCTCTTAATTTGTTTGGAAGTGTGCTTCATATAAGTGATACATAATTGCATTTTGATTTTTCATGCAACCTTTTTGAAATATTTATTATCATTAACAAATTTATAACTGTTGCATTTTTTGTTATCTCAAATTAACTGGGATTAATTGTTCAGGGCATTTTCAAAAGATTAGTCTTTTTATACTTTTCAAATTTCATTATGTCAATAATGAAGGTTTTAAATTTAAGTGCAAGAGAGATGATAGGGATCGTTTAGCTCTTTATTTGTGGAGGTTGATTTATGTTGCCATATAATGAGTTAAATGCCAATTGCTGTGGTGATAAAATAGCTCTAACTGCTGAATTTGAGGTGTTTATGGTAAAAAAAAAAAGCAATCAGTAGAGGATATTTAGGGTATCCTGACAAAATAAAAACAAAATGTCATATAAAAATCATTATGCCGGGAGCTGGTGGCTCACGCCTGTAATCCTAGCTACTCAGGAGGCGGAGATCAGGAGGACTGTGGTTCAAAGCAGGTGTGGGCAAATAGTTCGTGAGACCCTATCTAAAAAAAACCTTAACAAAAAAGGGCTGCTGGAGTGGCTAAAGGTGTAGGTCCTGTATTGCAAAAAAAATCATTAAATATAGACATGTCATGTATATATAGGATTCCGAGAAACCGTCTCCCACACAACTAAGACTGTGTCTTACATTTGGTAACATATGTTGGAGTAGGGAATTTTCATGACAGTAAAACTTTGATGTTGATTTTTATTCTTCTGATATTTTCTTTACCTTTCCCTCCAATTAAGCAGCATTTTCAGGAAATTAAAACACACACACACGTTTTGTAGACAAAGCCCTGAGTATGGTCAAAATTCCAACGTAGTCCTATGCTCAGCTTCATTCTTTCACTTGTACTTCAGTACTCTGGCTCAGAATTCATGGAGACCTAAACTTTTTACATCCTTCCACTATCTCAAGTAAGCATAGAAACATTATTAATAGCTTTTAGGATTTCTTTTTTTCAGGGATAATCTCAACTCCTCAGGCAGAATGTTAGGTTACCCACAATGACAGGCTAAATGACAATCACTTCACAACAAGGAGATGACCACATGGTGTCTCAGACATTTAACTTATGACACTTGCTCTGACTGTGATAATGACAGAGTCTGTCCAGACAGGAATTGTCACACTCCTTTTCTGAAAATCCTTAGCTTCTTTAAAGTACCTCCATGTGTCTAGAGATACAGGGTAAGAAATACCACCGGACCAGACTGTCCTCTGCTGAGTTGGGCACACTCAGTGCTCACACAGGCAGGAGAAAAGTTTTCATAGGCTCTGTCCACTAGTTTCAGGGTGACTCCACATCTTCCTTTCCATTTCATAATTCTTTCTGAGGTCATTTCTCTTCTGTCCTTCACCATAGTGAAGCTCACAAAACTGATTCCAAAAACTTCAGTGAATGCATGTTTAAAAAACAACAAAGTAATAGTCATTACCTCCTAGTGGACCCAGAGAGACATTGTGGTTTGTTGTGTCCATTTGGTCTTGTGGCTTTGGGATACATGTGAAATTCGTCTTTAAACATTCTGTGATCCCCAGTGCAGATTACACTCTATGAAATCTGGGCGTGTTCTGAAACTCGGGTTACCATTTTCCAACACCATGGCCTTGGCACTTAGCCCTTTCCCAAGACCACAGGTCAAGAACTAGACTTGGCGTTTGGCTCTAGGGAAACTACACTACCCAGAAATCTTTGTGCCAGGCTCCCAATGATCGCCCGAGAATAACGCATTTCCGTGCGTGCGGTCGACGTCTGGGCAGGACTTTGGCGTCCTTTTTCCCCATCTGCCTATAGTGCTTGAAGGAGCTGCGAAAGTAGGTGTTTCGGAGCACTGGTCTGCACAGAGTGGAGGACTCTGTGAAGCGCTGAGGAGATGTCCCCATTGCACAGAGGCGCGTCCCAGGCTCAGCGGGGTCAGAAAGGTCTGGGTTCCCGACCTAGACGCCCGCCGCTCCCGGCCACGCTGAGTCCTCACAGAGCGAAGGCGGTGGCGGAGCGGGTGGATCCAGCGCAGGTGGGTACCGCGTCTTCCGGTTCCTCAGCCGCCTTTTACCCCAGCTCCGTGTCTTAAAGCCCACGTCCCCGCAGCCCAGGTCCCTGTGACCAGGACATTGACGCCCTCGTGATCGAAGTCTCTCTTTTTGACAGCCATTGTGAGGTGTGGGACAGTGTGATAGGCAGAGGGACAGACAGAATGGGCGAAGGCTTCGGGAGGTCTCACATAGTCAGGGAGTTACGACCTGGCATGGCAAGTGGAGGAGTGCATCTTCATTCTGAAGGTTTTGAATGCAAGGATTTGGGATCCTTAAATTAGGGGAGAGCGGTTTTGGTTGGGGTGGGGATAGTGTGGATGGAAACAAGGAGACAGGAAAGGAGGTTGCTGCAGTGAATGCCAGGAATGCTTTCATGGTGGATATATCAGAGTAGTAGCAGAAGAGTGGGAAAAAGGCGTTAGATTTTGGATAGATTTTAAGGATGACCAGTAGGTTTCCAGCTGCATCAGATATGGCTGTAATTGAAGGTTAGGAGCGAAAAACCTAGGAATCTTGAAAATAGAAGTTGGAAAGTCAGAGTAGGAAGCAAGTTTCAGGGGAATCAGAAGTTGAATTTAGACATGGTACCTCTGAGGTGCTGAATAGAGACTACCTGACATAGGCAGCTGGAGAAGAAACTCTGGGGTTCTGGGAAGGCCTTCAGATGCCCTGGGGACCAGGTCAAGGCCTGGAGGTCAAATTTAAGGGGAACAATATGAAGGATATGTGTTACGCCTGCTTTCCATCACTGTGATAAAATGCCTGAGAAAATCAACTTAAAGGAGCAAAGAGTTATTCTGGCTCATGGTTTCAGTCCATGGTTAACTGGCTCCATTGTTTTTAAGCCTGTGGTGAGGCAGAACATCATAGCAGGGAGCATGTGGTGGAGCAAAGCTGCTTAACTCATTGTGGGAAGGGGAGAGAAAGAGAGATAGAGAGAGAGGTGAGAGAGAGGGGAGAGAGAGTTCACATCTCTTCATGTTTCCACCACCTCCAACCACCTCTCAGGGGCCAATGCTCCTGAACACTGCTGGGTTGGAGATCAGACCTTCAGCACATGAACTTTTAGGGGACATTTCAGATCCAAACCATAACAGGATATTAGTTCAGATGGTCTCTGGAGTTAGGGAGAAGGCTAGAACTGGAGGACAGGGAATGAGGGGATGGATATGCCTGAGACTTCCTATGGAAGGATAGGGTTCTGGCACTTAAGTGGGTTCTGTCCAGTGTCTATAGAAGAGAGGGCTGTAGATTATAAGAGGCCTGTCCTGGGATGGTGACCAGATTGTGGGATACTGTAAATTTGCTATCATCTGATGATCTCGATTTCATTTTTTAAACTGCCTATTCTAAGAGAAGCACACACGGAAAAGCTCCTTCAGTGCCAAGAGTGTTTCCTCTACACTGCCTTTCCAAAGCCACAGTCCTTCAAACGCCATGTGATAGATTGTCCCAGCCTCCTTTATTTTCTAAGAAGGACAGGCTTACTACTTAGGGCCTTTTGCCTTACAGCAAGTTCTTAAGAAAGAATTCCTATAAGGTAAGTTATCCTAACACGGGAAATGTTTCTGCCCATAATTCCTATGTGTTATTTGTGTTTTTCTGCTTAGGCTTCTTCTTCTATAACCAGGAAAGAAAGTTCACGTATTACCTAAAATCCTATATTTCTCTCACTCTATGTCCTCTATCAAATTGATTTCGTAAGAAAATTAAACATTGATGTCATAAAGAATCCTTTGTAGGCAGTGAACTCATTTATCTTCTATGCATTTAGACTGATATTAGGCATGTACCTTCCTTTGGGTATTTAAAATAATATTCACTGAAATGATTGCCTGTAGGAACTGATTTTTTCAATGAAAGGTTGTCTGGTATATACACATATGTCCATAAACAGTTAAAAAACTTGTTGATCTTTTTTGTGGGTTCATTTTTGTCCTAGTGAATGAAAAATTTTAAATGTCCAACAGTGTAAAACCCAAATGGCCATGTATTTTTTAAAAGTGATAGTATTAATGTCACTTATGTGTCTGCTTTCCCTTTTTTGGTTTGTCATTCTGAGAAGATAGACAAAAGCTAGCATTTACATGTCTGTACTCATCATTCTTTCAGTTTTTAAGTATTTTATAATATACATTTTAGTTCTAAGGTGAGATTGGTACACTGTGTTAAATGCATGGGCAAATTCTATGTGGTCTGTAATTAATGATTTTCAAATAGTAGAGATTAGCTACGAGAAGTGAAATGTAATAGATATCATATAAATACTAACAGTAAGAGTTGGGATGGTTATATCAGGATGAGAAAAAATTGACTTCAGGAAATTAATATATTAAGCAGGTAATTAAGAAGACACAGAAATACTATATATATTGTATATAAGAAAAGATCATTAGCCGGGCGCTGGTGGCTCATGCCTGCAATCCTTACTACTTAGAAGGTAGTGATCAGGAGGATCGTGGTTCGAAGTGAGCCCAGACAAATAGTCCGTGAGACTCTATCTCAAAAAAACCTATCACAAAAAAAGACTGGTGGAGTGGCTCAAGGTATAGGCCCTGAGTTTACCCTAATACCACAAATAAGAAGAAAAAGAAAAAGAAAAGGTCTTAAATTCTTTCAGCAATTAATAGAACAGACAGAAAAACAGTAAGAATACAGAAGATGTGACCAACATCATCAACTAACTTGATGCATAGATGTTTTTAAAACACTACTCCATAATACAGTACAATACATTTTCTTTTCAAGTGCACATGGACCATTCATCAAGATAAACCAAATGCTTTGATATGAAATAACTTTGAGTAAATTAACAGATATTTAAAATTTACAGAACATATTTTACCATAGGGTCAAAAAAGAAGTAAAGGAAGTAAAAAGAAGATAAACTAGAATAATTTTTTTCGTGATATAAAAAAGATAATTTAGAAAAACCAGTAACAGATAAAATGCACAAAATGGAAAATCAATAAATATATTTGTATTAGAATTGTAGGTTTTAGTTCCATAAAGTTCATGACACCCAAAAACACAGAATTAGAAAGAAAATTCCAAAGTATCCAAAATTTTTATTAGAAGTGACCTCATGAATATAGACATAAATATCATTAATGTTTGCAAATAATATTCAGCAATGTGTAAAGTATTGCATATTATCACCAAGAGAGATTTATTTCAGTCCAAGGCTGATTTACAATAAAAAAACCCACTGTAATCCAATATATTAGCAGACTAAAGCAGAAAGAATTCTTATAATATCAATTGATGCAGAATTTGCTAGAATAAATGAATTTAACAGAAATGATGAGCTCTCTCCACGTACATATATGTGTGTCATTTCTGTGGCCATGGCTGGTACCCAATGGGCACTTTGCCCCAGACTCTGTTGGTGGCTTCTGTGGCACAGGGCCAGTGAACCAGTCTGACCCACACTGGTCTTCTCTGCCCATGGAGCTGGCAGCTTGGAGGGTGATGCCCAAGCTCCCAAGTGTAGAGTGCATGAATTGTGTTTTATATGTTTATAATATGTAGAGAACTACATAGAAAATGGAAATCAAATGATGACATTTAAAGAATCTAACAAAAAATATTTACGAATGAGAATAATGGAATACATTTAAACTATCTTTGTTCATAAGATTTTATTGAAAATTACAATGTTATTATTTCAGAATTATTGAAAACTACACAATATTGTTGAAATCTATAAAACATTTCTGCTGAGGGAAATTAAAAATGACATAAATAAATTGGAGTGGTCCTTTCCATAGAAAAGTGACTTCACTTTTCCTCACTTCCAAGGTTTAGTGCTTTCTTGGGGTTACAGTATGGAGTGATGATTTCCTGTTGGAAACTCACTCTGGGAAAATTCAGGCTGAGCTTCTCTTGTCCATACAAATATGCATGGGGCCAGCTGACCTGAGAATTGTGGGTGAGGTCTTGAGAGGTGAGTTTCTGGTTCCTGCTGCTGCTGTTGCTGCTACAACAGCCACCAGTGTCTCCTCTGCATGGATATTACCAGCTCGGCTTTCTCTGTCTATGATGAAGATCACAAGCCGATAAGACTACTCGGGGGAAGCTTTTTATTGGGGCTAGTGCTGCAACACCAGGGGACTTCCAGATTGACTCAAAAACTGAGCTAAACAGCCTGGTTACATAACCTGGAGGGTGTTGGTGGGGGGTTGGAATGCAAATGAATTATTGCATTCATGCCAATCATAGTAGAGATTCCAGTTTCACCACTCAAAGTCCCTGCATAGGGGACCAATCACAGATCCTTGCATTAGGACCAATCTCAAATCTTGCATTGCACCCATCACTGGCTTCTTACAGTGTTACTGAGAAGGTGCTCCCCTTTCCATCCTGAGTGAGATTAGCTTCAGGGTCAGCTGAAGTTCTTTGAGGCTTGTCTTGCTTGGAGTGCTACCTTCCAAGGGCTGGTGCAGGTTGCCTCGAGTGGTTGTGACTGGAGCAGTGCCTCCTAGAGCAGTAGTCAGTCCTCAGCCATAGTTGTAGTGGTCCCCCGCAACTGATGGAGTGTTTTGTTTTTGGTGGTACTGGGGAATGAACTTGGCCTCAACTTGCTAGGCAGATACCCTACCACTTGAGTCATGTTCCCAACCCTCCTGTTGGGAGGGCCTGTTCTTAGAGTAATGTAAAGTGCCACAAATAGTACTTTGTTAGAGAAGGGGCTGCTCAGTTGATAGTTCCCTACTCCAGGCTGGGAGGCATAAGGGAAGAGCCCATTTGCTGCAGTTCAAAGGCCGGAACAGCTGTAGCATTAAGCTCATTCACAGAAACAAAACATTACAGAGTGCTTACAATAAAGATTTAAAGAAAGCTCAACACAAAACTAACATTCTCAAAAGTATTCAATAGTATTTAATAGTGCTTATCTTCTATTCCAGTGCCCTAGGGAAAGTTGGATTCCTCTGTCTTAGGTTCAGGCCTGAAATATCAAGTTAAGGAGTTGAGCCTTTATTCTGAGAGAGGTAGGACCCATAGAGAATTTGGAGCAGAGAGGGGGGTCATCCGACATAGTCTTAGCAGGGTACCTCTAGCTGCAGGTGGAGAACAGAATGTGAGCAGGTGGGGTGATGGTGGAGTCAGGTGTGGACTAAATGAAGACAAGCCAAGTGAAAACATGTGTTGGAACAAGGGAGCCAACCACTGTTACTTGTGTTTGGCAAAGGCTTAAAGCAGGCAGGGGAGTGGGAAAGCTTTGCAGTGGAAAAATGGGATGGCTTCAAATGTGCCCACGTTGGCGGATGTTGGCGTGGAGAAGCTGGAGACAGGCTAGCTGGAAGTAAAACATTTTATGTAATTAGCATATTTGGCTTTCTCTGGTTGTTCCTAATGTTGGAAGCTGGTGCAAAAGTTACGGTAGATGGTCATTTTTACCAAGTTCTGACTGCCTTCATCAGATTGTTGCAAAGATTGTGGATCAGAGGTTTTTTTTTTCCTTTCCATTTTTATTAATAGCATATTATTGTTGTATGGGGATACATTGTGACATTTATATAAGTGCTTACAATATATCTTGATTAGAGTCACCCCCTCCCTCTTTCTCCTTTATCTCCTCTTTTCTCTTCTTAGAACAATTTCCACTGGCTTTATTGCTTTATTTTGAAGCATGAATACAAGGTACTTCCACTATATTCATCCTCCTTTGCCCTTTCCTTAAAACCTTCCTTCTTTTACTGGTACCCATTTCCAGAAAGGACCTGTTTTACCTTCCTGTCTTTCATTTTTTTAAAAGACATTTTTGTTAGTTTGTGATAATTATTCAGGGTGTTTCATTGTGACATTTCCATATATACATGTATTATACCCTGAATTGGTTCATTCCCTTCATTATTTTTCTTTCTACCCAAATCTCCTCCTCATGGTGACCTCAACAAGTTTCAGTATTCTATGTTTATATTTATACAGAAAATACATTATCCATATTCACCCTCTTTACTCTTCATTTACTCTCCCCCTCCCGCTAATCCCCTCCTCTTACCTGTAAGTATATTGTGCTTAAGTCAGTCTAGTGCGCCTCCACTGCTCTCATTACCTCTTTCCCCATATCCTGTATTGTTCAGCAGTTTTCATTGTTTCTACACAAATATGGCATATTTTATTATTCACACACTATCTGTTCCTCCTCCCTTAGACTACTCTAACAGTCCCACTTTTGGAAGCATGTTCTGTATATGTTTTTATTTTATTTTATTTTGGTGCAACTGGAGTTTGAATTTAGGGCTTCACACTTGCAAAGCCGATGCTCTACTGCTTGAGCCATACTTCCAGTCCATTTTGCTCTGGTTATTTTGGAGATGGGGTCTTGTGAACTATTTGCCCATGGCCTCAAACCATGATCTTCCTGATCTCAGCCTCCCAAGTAGCTAGGATTGTATGCTTGAGCCACCAGTGCCTGGCTTATTTTTTGCTTTAAAAAAAAAAGAATCTTAGGGCAGTGGGTGGGTGGCAGGGAGGCAACTGTAATAGATGAGTGTTGGTGGGTGGGGCTGTGCCAGAGTGGTTGCTGTGAAGGTGGCTGAAGAAGTTGTTACTAGGGCTGATTCTGTTTTTTGAAGATTGTATGGGAGGGAAGGAGAGGATTCAGTGATGATCCAAGGTTTTGGACTAGCTGCTGGAACGATTGAAATGCCAATCGAAATGTGTAATTTTCAGAGGATTAAGTGAGGTAGGAAGGTTGTGACTGGTAAGGAGACAGTATATGTATGGTAGGCAGAAAAATGACCTTCCAAAGATGCCCCTGTTCTCATCCCTGGAACTTTTGAATGTGTTATCTTCCATGGCCAAAAGGACTTTGCTGATGTGATTGAGGATCATGAAATGGAGTGATTATCCCGTTTTCCAGTGGGAGCTTGTAACCAGAGGGGTACTTATAAGAGTTAAGCAGGAAGGTCAGAGTTAGAGAACATTTGAGGAAGGAAACAGGTTGGAGTGATGTGATTTCAGTGATGTCAGTGTTGCTGGCTTGGAAGATGGAGGAAGGGGCCAAGAGACAAGCACTGCAGGGGGTCTATAGAAGCTGGAAAAGATAAGAAAATGGTTTTCTCTAGAACTGCCAGGAAGAACACAATCTTCCTGGCATCTTGATTTTAGCCTAATGAATCTTATTTTGGACATACAACCTCCAGAACGGTAAGATGATAAATTTGTGTAATTTTTTTTTCCAGTACTGGGCTTTGAACTCAGGGCTTACACCTTGACCCATTCCACCACCCCTATTTTTGAGATTTTTTTTGAGATAGAGTCTCATGAACTGTTTGCCTGGGCTGGCCTCAAACTGCGATCTTCCTGATCTCTGCCTCCTGAGTAGGTAGAGCCACAGGTGTGAGCCACCGGTACCTGGCAAATTTGTGTAATTTTAAGCTGTGGAGTTAGTAGTAATTTGTTGCAGTGGCAACAGGCACCTACTACAGTGAGCAACTGAGAAATGGAAGACAGCCGGGGGTATCAGAGAACAGTGTGTGGTTTTGGATGCCTGTCATTGAGGAAAGGAATAGGGCCAGGTTGAGAGGTTTTCAAATCAGGAATGGGGACTATCTTTGGAGTTTGGGGCAAGGGGTATGATAGCGTTACTAAGCAGTCTGTCCATGCTATATGCAGAGCAACATTCAGGGAATCCAGGGAGATGTGTATGGTGTGGATTAGAAGGGTAGTGATGAGGAGTTAGAAATGTGAGGGTGTCATGGTCCAGAGAGTGATGTGCAGGGGAAGGGGAAGTGAATCAACAGTTCTGTGGCTCTGTTATTTAGGGCTTAGGTAAGAAGAATGAGCCCAAGTTTATGTCTATGAAGCACGTCTTGGGTAAACCAGGGGAACTAACTGTCAGGAGAGGAGGTGGTCCTCTTCATGCCAGTCTGAGTATACATGGTATTTGTTACTCAACCTGCCTATTGTGGCTGTGGACTGACACAATCACTGGGGTAATCAGGAGATAGTGGCCTGGCAATTCCTCTGACTTGTGGACATGGGAAGTGGGTAAGCAGGATATTGTGGCTAGATAGAGTAGAGATTGCTGGTTAAGATGCTTCTCATTGGCCTTGCTGTCCCTGTCATTGCAGGGCTGTGTGACCTTTGAGGATGTGTTTGTGTGCTTCTCCCGGGAAGAGTGGGGGCTCCTTGATGATGCTCAGAGACTCATGTACCGTGATGTGATGCTGGAGAACTTTACACTTTTAGCTTCACTGGGTGAGGCCCTCAAGTCCACGCCATCTACCTTTTGCCTCTTCCCCAAGGGCTGCCCTGTCTTTCCTGTGGTTGTGCACTGTTTCTTCCATTGGTTTCCTGGAGTAGGTGCTGACCTGGAGTAGGTCAGTGCCAAGCTATGTGGAATGTCCTTTCTCTTGCATGAGACTTGTGCTTGCCCAATGGATCTCATTAGGCTTGGTTACTTTCTGGGCTTGCCAATCTGTCCAAAGTTAGGGTGACTTTGTCCCCAAGGTTCTTCCCTTGGGCAGACATTTCCGGTGACATTTTCTTGGGCTGTACTGTGCCAGGAGTTATAGGCACTCATGTAATCACTATTCAAGGGGATTTTGGGGTTATTCCTGCAAACCCTTTTTTATTATTACCCTTATTAAAGTAATAATAAGGTTAATTTTTTTTTCTTACCTGGGGTCTGTCACAGGGTATGTTGCTCTGAGCTAGTGCTGGCTTTCCCTTAGAAATTTAGTTTTCCAGATTACATGTTGTCATGGGAAGAGCCCTAGGTGGCTAACCAAGTAGATATGACCCCAGGTACAGAAAGACAACCTCAAAGGGGAACTGGATCTGGTGAGTGGACATCAGGGAAGGACACAATGTCAAAGCTAGGTTTTAAATCAGCATTTGGTTCCAAGGCCAATGGCTACACAGTGTTTCCTCCAGTCTTTCTCTTTTCTTGACACAGGCTTATCATTCCCAGTCTGACTTCTAGCCTTTTGCTATCCCGCCACCTCACACCCATTCCTTTGTACTATTCTGCATTTTTCTGAAATGTTGACTGACACTTAACATTTTTGAGATGTTCACATTTCTTTTAATGGTTCTTGAATACCAGAAACTCACTTGTCATTGGATTTTCCTGGGCCTGGACACATTTTACATAGCACTCAACTGTTACCAACAGCCAAGGTCTTACTGGAAGCCATTAATTAGGTTCTGTCCTCCTATCCTTGTCTTTCATTGGGCCTCACACATTATGTGGCCTTCAGAGGTCCAGTACCTCCTAGAAGCCCCTTCCTCATCCTTGAACTCATTTCTGGATGTGTTAAATACATGTTTATGATGGGGTTAAGGTGTATTTCATCATAATTTTTTGCTTTCAGGTGGTTGGTGTGGATTGGAGGATAAAGAAGTGTCCTCTGAGCAGAGAGTTTCATCAGAAGGAGTGCCACAGATCAGAAGTTCTGTGGCGGATCTAAAGACCTACCTATGTGACACGTGTGGCTCAATATTGAAAGATATTCTATGCTTGGCTGGATACCAAGGGGAAAGAGCCAGACATAAACCATACTACTGTGGGGCATGTGGGAGACAATTCTGGTTCAATACACCCATTCGCCAGTGCTGGAAGCAGCCCAGTGGACAGAAATTCTTCAGAAGGGAGGAGGGCAGGGATTCTGCAAAAACCTGCAGAGGCCATGTGCTAGAGAAGACCTATACACATGGGGAGGGTGGAATGGGATTTCTTATCACCTTTGGCTTTCCTCAGCACCAGGCCCCTCCCAGCAGGATGCAGGTGCATGAGAACACTGAGCTTGGGGAGGATTTTCACTCTGGACAGAGGCATCATGAGTGTAGTGAGTGTGGGAAAGTGTTCACCCATAGAAACACGCTTGCTCGGCACCAGAGAGTCCACACTGGAGAAAAGCTTTATGAGTGCTGTGAGTGTGGGAAGTTCTTCAGGCAGAGCTACGACCTCTTTAAGCACCAGACAGTTCACACTGGAGAAAAGCTCTACCAGTGCAGCAAATGTGGGAAGTTCTTCAGCAGTAAGTCAAATCTCATTCGCCACCAGGAAGTTCACACAGGAGCAAGGCCTTACGAGTGCAGCGAATGCGGGAAAGCCTTTACCCAGAGACCAAACCTTATTTGACACTGGAAAGTTCACGCAGGAGAAAGGCCTTACAAATGCAGTGAATATGGGAAAGAGTTCATGCGGAAACAGGCACTGGTTCTGCACTGGAGAATTCACACTGCAGAAAAGCTATAAGAGTACTGTGTGCATGGGAACTCTCGCCAATACTTCCTACTTCTGTGCACTGCAGAACTGGCAGTGATTATGAGTGCAGTGAATAAGGGAAACCTTCACACAAAGGCGAACCTTATTCCTCATTGGAAGGTTCACTGTGAACAGAGGTCTTACCAGACTAGGAGTCTGCTATCTTTGTTTACTTAAGGACTTACCCTGAGTGAAGCTCTGAGCGTGGCCTCTGTGAGGGAACCTTCAGGCAGAAGTAGAACCTAATATGTATGGCATCTGCACCTTCTCTTTCTAAACTACCAAGAGCTGCCCTACTGCCACTTGGCAAAGTCACACAGCTTGTGGCAGTAGCTGCAGCAGATCTCTGCTCTCTCCCTGGATCCTGGAAGGACTTATGAGTGGTCTCAGGACCCACAGTGGGGAGGGGGCTCATTTACTCCCCTTTGATGATTTTGAGTATGGAAATCACCAGCTTTACTCCAGAGAACACAAGGGTTCTCCTGGGATCCTACCTCACATTGCTCATGCTTGTGTGACAATAAAGACCTGTATCTAAAGCTACCTTTAATCTTTGGGATTGTGTTTATTGTGTGGAATATACTGAGTAGACAGTTGTATTCCACCAGCACGAAAAGGTAACAGCTTTTGTGGGAATCACCACTTTTCTCTGCCTGAGAGAGGACAGCATGATGGCAGAAAACAGCTGTCCTCTCAATTTGTATTGCTACTGGAGGCTTTCTAGGAAGACTCCAGTGATAGGCAGTCTTGGTCTGAGGCGAAGGTGACCCTACCCAGGGACCCAGTGGGGGATGGCAGAGTAAGGATCAGAGCTGGGGAAGCATGGTAGGAAGCAGGGAGACCTGAAGCCTCTGGAGTGCCTCTGATATAAATATCCCATCTCCTCCCCTCCATTCATGGCAATCAGGGCTGTAACTGCAGTTGGGGACTCTGGTCCTACACACCCTCCAGCAGTACATAGGCAGTGCCATTTATTATTGCACTGGTGGAAACTGAGTCTGGGGTGTAGTTGGGGGAAGTGTCACTTGTGATCTCCAGGTAGGGCAGGGGAACATAGGAATCAATTTCAAGCCCACATACCTCTAAGCCACTGTGTCCCCTTCACTCCTGGCCTGACTCTGCCCTCCTTTTAGCTCCCTCTGGCTCTCTGTCTCTACTCCAGGTACCTTGCAAGCACTCCCTTAACCAATCATTCCTTAAATGCTGAATGAGGTCTGGCTTCTTCTGTAAAGTCCATACCTGTCACAATGTCCCCAGACTGTGTTTGTGAGGCACCCAGTCTGTGATGAGTGTCATCATCACATATTTGACATATGCTTGTGACACATGTGTCACATCCAGTACCTGCAGTATCTCTTCAAACTGTGCTATTAGCAAAACACAGTCATGTCTGTCTTTCCAACTGTGCATGTAAAGACAGAAGTAAACTTAAAATAAGGGCTGGTGGTGTAGCTGAAACAGAGTACCTGCTTTGCAATTGCATAGCCCTGAGTTCAAGTTCCAGTCCCACTAAAAACAAACAAAACAAAACGACAAAAAACTTCAACCTTAAAATAAGAGGCTTAATTCTTTCTTTTGAAAATGGGGAAAGAGATTTCCTTCCTCACCCTTCTCTTATTTATCTTAGAAAACTTGTATTTTCTGTTCTCCAATGTTTTTGAGACAGAGTTTCACCATGTAGCCCAGGTTGGCCTTCAAACTCCTACCTCAACCTCTGCAGTGCTGGGGTTACAGGCATGTGGCACCACCATTCTGGCCTGTTCTTTTAATGAATTAATTTTGAGACAGGGTCTCACTGTGTTGCCCGGGTTGGCCCTGAACTCCTGCTCTCATGTGACCTTGATCTTTGTAACTCAGCTTATGAAGTAGGTAGACTACAGGCATGCACCGATACCACCCCTGATTTCATCTCTTAAATTATCCTTTGGAAGACTAGCTAGGCATTTGTAGGTGGCAGTCCTTTTGCCCTCCCTCCTTCCCCAGCTTAAAGACCCAGGAGTGACTTTCTCTAGAACTCCACAGGTTGTTTCTTTTAGAAACAAACACCTTGATAGCCCTCTCTTTGCAATGCAAATATCAAGGGAGGGTAGGAGCCTAACCTTAGGAACCTTGTAAAGGTACTTGGCATAGTAGGTTTGTTTTTCCTCTAGATAAACCAATAAGCTCTGCTACCAGGTAAGCTTTAGATGAATTATGTAACAAATGGTGTCAAGTTCTCTGGAGGACTTGACTGTGTTTCTTGAAAACATGTACACAATAGTTCTATCTACTAGGGGGACTGCCTGTGATGCATGTGACATTCTGGCTTAATGCTTATTGAATAATAAAAAAGTTTGAAACCGGAGTTTTTTGATCCGAAGCCCAAACTGCTGGCAATTCAAATGCCATGTGTGTCCACTCTCCCCTATATGCCAAATAGAGACGATAGTGATGAAGGGTAGAGAAAGGTTTCTTACAGGGCCTTGAACATGCTATGGGAAGAGGCAAAGTAACATTCATTCCATCTTCAGCCATCCTCACAACAGACATGAGTTTTAGTTTAAGTAGACAAAGAGGGGAGGGGATAAAAGGTAGGCATAGTTTGTCCCAGTCACAGGTGTGTTCCAGTGGGGAGTGGGGCCTAGTTGACCATTACCTCAGTTCTTGTTCTTCATTTTCAGGTGGTTGTCATCATTTGAGGGGAGCAGTGTGATTCCCAAGACATGATTATTCCTACTTCACAGTGCAACCTCATCATTATCAGTAATTGTCCTCACTTGGGAGTGGTCTGTCCCGTTCCACTGTTACTTAGAGGTAAGTTTCAGTCCCTTGTCATAAAGATGTTGTCAATCATTCCTGTCCTTCCTTGATTCCAATGTGGCTGCAGGAGAGAATGGCTCAGGGCGGAGGACAACAGGTCCAAAATGGAGACAGAGATGCCAAGCTTTTCTCCTGTTTTTAGTTGATTTGTAAGGAGTCAGTGCTTTTCAGCAAAAGCACTTTTAAGTACCTCTTACATTTTTCTCTCCCAGCTACCTTTATGGAGGTTTCTGGATTGGGAAAATATTTTTTTCTTTTTTCCACCAAGAGTCCCATCCCACACTGGTTTGCCAGGATCATACTGATGTGCTCAAAGGAATATGTCATTCAAACCCCAGTACTGCCCCCCAAAATTCATTGAGCATACTTTAGTCATCCATCTTATCAAATTTATTTAATTTGTTGTTTTTAACACAGGGTCTCTACTGTGTAGCCCAGGCTGACTTCGAACTCATTATTCTCCTGCTCCACTTCCTGAGTGCTGGGATTATAGGTGTATACCACCACACTCAGTTTATTAAGATCTTTAGATATCAATCAGTAGATATCACTGGACATGGGGGAAGGGTGATCTGGATGGAGCCAATTCTAGAACTGACACATTCTAATGAATAAGTCACTCAGCAACGTCAAGAAATAAGAGTAAAAAGCATTAAGTGGGACCTGTAGGTGAAAGACTTGTGGGACACAACTACTAAAAGCTGACAGTGTGTATTTTGGATCCAGTTTGCCATTAATCTGCCTTAAGAAGAAAATGTGCACTGATAGCATAATGATATAGATACCATATTTTAATGTTTATCATAGTTATTGATGTTATAAATAACTTCATTCTGAGAAGTTATGCATTGCATGATATGCTCTCTGGGATTATATATAAAACAGTTTAATTAGTGCACAAGGTCAGATGAAAAAAGAGTGGTCAAGAAGTGACAGACAGTGATAGAGGGCTGGTGGAAGGGTTTCTTTCACTTAGCAATAGTCTTTACCCCCATTTAAAAAAATATTTTTTTCTCATTGTTCTGAGGTTTGAACTCAAGACCTCAAGCTTGCTAGACAGGCGCTCTACCACTTGAGCCAACCCCCCGGCCCCAGTCTTTTCCATGTTTGTATATTGTTGAAAATAATCCTAACAAAAGATAGAACATATCATTTTCATATATTGAGGAAAATGAACTAAAAAGACGGGAGGAAACTTCATTTTAGGATTTGGATATGTGTTGAAACATAAACATATACTTTTTAGCACAAAAAGCAGTTGGAGTCAGTTTTACTTCAAATTATTTAAAAAAACAAATATAAAAACTTACCTTCTAATCACTTCACTGCATTGTATTATCTTCCATGCTCTTGAGCTTATTTGTGGCTACCGTATCAGTGTGGTGGAAATAGAACGTATCAGCGTGCAAGCCACAGCTCTTCTCAGTTCCACGTTCAGTAGTGACAGGTGAGCAGTTTGAAACTGGCCAGGCTAGAAGCATTCACACCAGGAAAACTGGTAAAAAGTTAACATGATTGTGTAATTTATTGTGTCATGCATTACCTAGAATTAGTTCTGGAGAATATGTTGATAGTATAGATTCAACTTAAAAATATATGGTTGATATGGTCACTGCACTGTGTATAGTGCACAAAAATTAGAAATTATACTTTGGATATTCAAAAACAATTATTCCTTATGGCAGATAGGTCATTCACCGAATCATTAAGTTCTAACATAATGTCTTTGTCGTTTCACTGTCTACTTCTTAGTTAATGAAAAGGGATCTAGCTAAATTCATTTTTAAACATACACAAAAATATGAACAGGCATTTTGCCAAAGTCATACAGGTGCAAATTGATGAAAAATTGTTTAACATAATGAGGTATCAGGGAAATACAACTAAAAACACAGATACCCATGTGTTAAATGAATTAATATTAAAAGACTAGCCATACCAAGTACTGGCAAGGATATGGAGGAATTAAAACACTCATATGCTTGTCATAGGAATCCAAAGAGAACAACTATGTTGGACCAGAGTTCTGCATTTCTTAAAAAGAAGTTATACATTTACTTACCTTGTGTTTCAGACGTTGCACCACAATGTATTAGCACAAAAGAAATGAAAATAGCCATGTGAAGAATCGTATTCAAATGTTTGCAGCAGTTTTACTTACAACAATTTAAAACTAAACAACACAAAATGTGCATGACCAGATGAGTGAATAAGATGTAGTGGAGTTGGGTGTAGTAGTACACATCTGTAATCCCAGCACTCAGAAGGTGAGGCAGGATAGGGAGTTCTAGGCCAGCTTGAGCTATATAGTGAGATCCTGTTTCAAGAAGGAAAAAATAGTGGCATATCCATAGAACAATTGAAAAGCAATTAAAAAGAAGAAACTACTCATAAGCACAATTGATGAATCTCAAGATAAATATGCTGCTTGGGTACACGCAAAGGGCAAAAAAAAAGTACTGTATGATTTTAATCATATAAAATTATGGAGAATAAAAAGTAATCTGTATAGTGGAAGTACACCAATGGTTCCATGTTGAGTAGAGTGATGTTAAAGGCCACAAGGCAAATACATGGGTGATGGGTAGACTCACTATTGTGATTTGTGAGGATGGTTTCATGGGTTTATATGAATCTCAAAACTTGTCAAAATGTATAGTTTCAATATGTGGCACTTAATGTACATGATTTACACTTTATTACAGGTTTAAAATATGGGTCAAAAATAAATGTCTGGATTTCCTACTGTTCTTGGAAAGTCAGGTTTGACAACACTGTGTCAAGCCCTGGGGGCCTCTTCTCTCAGCTTTGTACAGGTAGGCTGATTGACAGACCCTTAAAATGTGAAAGGAGGGATTTTAAATTTCATTATATATGTATGTATATATTTATATATATTTAGTGTGAAGTAATTATAGAGTCACAGAAGTTGACAAAAATGGTAGAGAGGCCCAATGAATGCTTCATTCAGTTTTCCTCATGGTAATTCATGACCATATTACAATATTAAAACCAGGATTCAACCTACCAGATTTTTTCAGATTTTGCCAGTTTTATAGGTACTTCTTTGAATATTCTAAGTAATAACTTCAGATGTGTAGATATGTGACCACTAGTAAAACAAAGATACATGAGATCTATTACAAGGATCCCTTATGCTGCCTAACCATTTATTGCTACAACCACTCCAAGAGAATTGAAAATTCTTCAAACAGTGGAAGCATTGGGCTGACATATTTCCTAGATGATGCTGGATGTAATCTCTTTTTCTTGTGTCACAGAGTGACCATGGGAGCATCCTGCAGCTTTCACTGTCTTCCCTTCAATGGCTTCCAGGTCATAAGCTGTCATAAGCTCAACCCCATTATTGCATGAAGCTCAAGATTAGGCCCCTAATGGCCTCTGCTGATTTTTTATTTTCTGCTGAATTTTACATGTTGATAAATGGTCTTGTTCCTGTAACAGTGAGTGGCACTGTGAATAGCAAAAATCTTAATGTGAAAAGAATTATGGTTAGTATTCCTGGAATGTGACAAGTTGCTCTCTTTACATGGTGTTGTATATTTTTATGAAGACATATGATGATATATTAATATGTGGTTATCTTTTCCTCTGAAATTATAAGTTTGTGCTTCATGGTGGGGCTGGACATCTTCTTGGGGCTTCTGTGCAGGCAGAAACAATGAGACAAATACACTCGACACTACCTCATTTCCCCAAATCTTCCAATGAGGCCAAAGTCTCACACATCACCCTGATCCTGACCAGTTCCTGTATTTCCTTTCACTGAATGTTCTCAACTGTTTGGATGAGTCTAGTTTCAAATTCAGGCCAGTGGATAGTGAACATCTTTCTGCACATGCTACCATCTTTTCATCCCCTTTGTGCTTATCAGCTGTGACACCAGAGTCCTCCAGTTTTGCTTTCCCTAAATTCATTACAATATGATATCTTCTTTAAGATTTCATTTATTTCATATTGTGATAATATTAAAAGGATGACTGTATGCCAGGTATGGGGCTAAGAATTTGTCATGTCATGTTTAATGAGGGTAGTAATAAAGGTCTAAAATTGAACATTGTATAATAATTTTACAAAGATCACACAATCTACCTTTATTATTATTATTATTTTTTGTGGACAAATTCAGAACACTATAGTAATGTAATAGAGGAAATTTTCTGAGGTTGGAGATATCAGGAAAGTCTATTATTTTCATATGGGTATTTCTTAAAGATTTTATGGCTCATGAATATTCATTAAGGGTATTAATGTATTTTGAAAGCAGAGGTGAGCTTAACTGCATGTGCAAAGGCAAAATTATCTGGAAAGACCCATATTAGGAAGACATGTGCAGCCTTAAGGGATTGAGCAAACATCTGTGTGTTTTGAATGTAGAGAGGTGGGAAGTAGAAGGAAACTTGATAGAAAGGTGGTGTCTAATTCTAGGTAAGCACATAAGAAAAGCCAACAAATGACAGCAGAGTGGAACTGTCAGCATGTCTTTTTTAAATGAACTTATAATTTTTAATTAAATATTTATTTAGCATGTTATCTTTAGTATAACTTAAATGAAAAGTACTGCCAACGAATCTAATGGAAAATGTATTACTCATTTCTACCAATCAGTGTTAGGTAGGTGACTTACAAAAATTTCCCATAGCTCTTTTCAACTTAAAATACCATGAAGGCAACATGCATTGGTGGCTCACACCAATGTGTGAGCTATTTGGGAGGCAGAGATTAGGAGGACCATGGTTCAAAGCCAGCCATGGCAAGACCTTATCTTGGAAAAAAAAAACTTTAATATAAGAAAGGGCTGGCAGGGTGGCTCAAGTGGCACAAGGGCCAGACAAGCATAGGGCCCTGAGTTCAAACCCTAGTATTGCAAAAACAAAACAAAACAAAACAAAAGAAACCCCCAAAAAGCAAACAAAAAAATCCCCAATACTATAGAAACAAAACTGGTTTCAAAAAAATTATACAACTATTTCCTCTAATAAATGAATGCTATTTTTGTGTATATTGATTCAGATTTAATTTTTATTGTCTGAAATTCTCGAGCACTTCATGTAGTTCTTTGTAATTTATATGTGTAGCCTTGGAATTTTATAATCAAATTTTTGTAATGCTTACATGTGTTTATTATACATACATACAGTGTGGGCATTAAACTTGCTTGAGTTCAGAAACATCACATTCTTTGTTCACTGTTCATTTTTTGATAGAAAGTCATACATTTTATAAATGTTCTTTCTTTGCAGTACAAGGAATTGAACTCAGGCTCTTGCTCATGCAAGGCTACACCTGTAGCAAGAAAGGGGAGGCCAGAAAAGAAACAGACAGGCTGAAGACGAAGAGACAGGGGAAGGGGATGGCAAAGCAAAGCGATAAAACTTAAAGAATTGAAACATGAAGGTCACGTAGCACTGGGAAAATGGAATAGCCAATGAAGTCACACGCAGCCACATGTGGGTTGAGCTTTGCTTTTTGCTTCTGTAAACTGCTTGCAAGGGTATATAAGGTGAGACCCCTTTGTTCTTGGGACTCAGCCTTTGGACATGAGTGGGCTGGGTCTGTAATGGCACAATAAATGTTGCTTCCTGCTAATCTGCCTCAGAGACTTGTATCTCAGCTAGCAAACTCCCGCAACATTCCTTGGGGGCTTGCCGGGATTACAGGAGACAGTAAGTTATCACCTCCCTTGCCAATGGGGTGCATCCCCTGGACTGCTGGGAGGAGAGCCCACCAAACACCAATAGACAGCTTGATCCGGAAGGGGGATTCATTCTCCCAGTGAATTGGGGTGAGAGCCTGGAATGAAAAGGAACCCACTGAGGAGAAGGAACCAACTTAGGAGCACCGCTCTTTGTACTGGTAAGAACCCGGGTTCCAATTCAGGCCTGCCTCAGGAGGCAGAAGGGGAGTCTAATCACCTCCCAGAGACTGCTAGTAACTGCCTGTTGGGGTGAAACCATGTCTCTCTGGTTTAAGGTGTGGGGTGGAAGTATTGTGCCATGTGAGAGTGTATAAAAGTACTAGCCTGAGATGCAGCCCAGCTGCGAAGTGAGAGAGGAGTCCTGATCCTTGGTTCCATGGTGAACTCATAAGGTCAAGGGTGAGCCCCAACATGGCCTCCGGTCCTGGGTTTATACAGACTCACTGGGGACAAAGAGTCGCCTAAGTCCCCACTTAGGAGATGAACAAAGTGAGTACTTTTCCAAAACCCCTCCCCCTCTGTGTCTGTCTTGCCATCTGGTAATGGGAGGAGATGGGTGGAAATCAGAGTAAAAACCCTCCTTTCAAATGTATGATTAATAACTTTAAAAAGGATTTAATGGAGACTGGAGTTAACTTCTAACAAGCTAAACATCCTTTGTAAAGTGGATTGGCCTACTTTTGGTGTAGGATGGCCCTGGAAGGGTCACTAGATAAAATTGTGATTAATAAAGTTTATAGAGTAATTGTTAAAAACAAAACAAAATAAAACCCTAACACCCAGGAGAATGGGAAAAGCCAAGAGGCTAAGACTGGTCTTCAAAAACAAGACTCTGTTGTTTATTTAAATACAGGTACCAATTTATTGGGTGGGCTAAGGAAAAGTCAGAGTCTTTCAGTCTTAATGGATAGCTTTGGTGCCCCAGTTTGAACATCTTCACCCCAAATGGGCATCCTGAAGGAGGATTGAGGCTCAGCACTAACTGAGCTCTTACAAAAATTAACACATGAAGGATGGACATAAGATCTGGTCTGACTTAAAAAGAAAAGGAATATTGCAGAAGGGTTGTGAATGTAGAGAGGGGAAAATGGAGGAATGGAAACCAAATTGAGATAAGGTCTTCATGGATGAAGTGAGGAGAGAGAGAGAGGAGAAAAAAGGAAAAAGAGAAAAAGTGAAATGTCATAAAATGTTTGGAGACAATAAAAGGATGAAAGGTTTAATACAATCCTTCAGTTGAGTTTTTATGCTTAAAAATTAAAAGTAAATAGGAAACAATTTAGGATTATTAAAATATGCCAGAAATACTGAACTTGCTGGCACCTTTACTTCTAGGAAGCATAAACAGGGAGACCCTACCTAAAAGGGTGAGAAAAAGAGCAACTTTGACTGTGCTAATAAAAAAACAAAAAACTGTTCCAAAAGGTTGGTGCAGTAAGCTTGGTTGTTATTGAGACAGTCATGAGATGCTTATGTTTCCCTTGCTAATTATGCATCCATCCAATGGTATGCTCACAGTGTGTGTGTATATGTAAACATCTTGAGAACAGTACTTATTATAGAGTCAGTGGAAAAATTATTACTCTGTTCTATTGCTACTTTTAAGAAAACAGTTTATTAAACTTATTTCAATCAGGTCTCACTAAGATGCAGGCAGTCAGGGGTTAACACTCTAGCTCAAACCAGAGGAGAGAGGAAAAAAAAGGGGGGAGGGGCACAACCTGCAACAAAAGTCTTGGAGTTTGGGTAGTTAAAAAAATGGCCTTCCTATGTGTTTCGTTCTGTCATAAATACAATCTGGAATTAAATTCTCTCTTATAATTCATGGGTCTATTAACAAATGACCTTTCTATAAATTGCTTTTCTACAAAAATAATTTCAAGGTTGCTTTCTTTCTTGTTTTTTCATGCAATTGTAAGGCTCTAAGTTAAAAGGTTTCATGAGTTATTTTGAACAAATAACAAAAATATATAAAAGGTATTAAGGATATTATTTTTAAAAAATAAAAGGTTAAAAAAATACTTTTAGACAAAAAAAGGGACAATGACAAGCTCCCCCAGAGGGTACATATTAAATTGTTACAAAGATATAGATGCTTATGTAAGTGATTAAGTTAATTAAAATCTAAGAGTTACATGAAAGGTTTGGTAAGGTCAAAACCAATGTACTGATGTTAAACTAAAACAATTCTCTAAACTCATAACAACAAGGCTATCTTTAAAATATTATACTATTCTTAATAACATTTACAGAAAATTGTCTTAAAAATGGTTTTTGTTTTGTCAGGATAACTGTCAAGAATTTATTAGAACACAAAAAGACAAGAGGCAGCTGAGCACAGGGAGTGTTTTACATTTTCTTATGTAAAACAAAGCCAAAGTACACCCTCCAGTTAGGATAAAAAAAAAAAAAACAAAACTCAAAAAGAAGCACTACACTGGAAGTCAAGACCTCCAATTTTTATTGGACTCAACAGAGTGGAGGTGTTAGTTGTACTCCTTCCACATGTTGGACGGAGGATCTTTTGAATCGTGATCCTCCTGATCTTTGCCTCCTGACTAGTTGGATTACAGTTATGACCCACTGGCACTGGGCCTCAGATCAGTTTCAAGAGAACTATGCCTAAAGAATCTCATTACATTGTGTTTTTGTTTTTAACTAAGAATTAAATTGCGTAAGCATATCCTTATGAGTCAATTCATCAGGAATATATACTGGGACATATATGATCATGAAGTCCAATTTTCTGGAGGATTCTGCTGGGAAAAAAAGATTGACACAAATAAATATGTACTGTATAACTCTGTTTACAAAAGATGGGAGAACAGTGGAAACTGAGGAAGCAGTATGCTAGAAATCAGGATGACTTATTTAGGAGACAGGATGCCAGGAGTCAAGGAAGTTGGATCTTCTTGGGTAACTATAGGTTAAAAGGGAGGATGGGATTCTGATACTGTTTCCTAATTTAGGTTCTGGTCACAGAGATTTGTTAAAACCAACTGTACAACTATAATAAGTGCACTGTATTGTCATAGGTAAAATAAAATTTACCAAATGAGTTCACACTAACAATCCTCATATGGCCACTGATGAGGGAAATGCAACCCTTCCACTTTTCTCTATGCACAACTCCATTTTGTTTGCTGTTCTTGTGCACAGACACTATTGCTTTCAAATTACTAAGGGAATGGAATGTCTTTGGATATTAGTAAGAAATATTAAATGAATAAGCAATGTTGCTCAATGTATTAGACACTATCACTGAGTACATAGGTAAGAGATGTGTTGTGGGAAGGTGTACTCTTGACCTATATTTCAGGGCAGCCTAACCATCCCTTTTTATATTCCACATCATGGCCTTAACTAGCAGCTTTTTTGTCTTGTTCCTTCCTTACTGGACATACAGAGTTACAAAATTGCTTCTAATGCTTTTGTCTCTGTGCCTTTGAATAGCAATAGGAGAATATTTATTTATTAGGTTCAGGCCAAGAGTGTATGTATTTTGTGTCTGAATTACTCTATAGAATATGTGTACCATTTGAGAGCATCTGAAATAATGTTTTTAGCTCCTGGGAGCACTTTGAGCTTCTTGAGTCTGAAATAATATCTCCAAACACCTAAGTGATTAGTTGAACTCAATACCCAACAGAAATTGGAAACAGACTCTTTTAAGCACCTTTCCCTTGCCCTGAGGCTGAGTTCAGCACGTTACAACACGAAGGGTGTTTCCTTATATGTCTCAATTCTCAGAGGTCAAAGTCAAGGCTTTGACTTGGTTAGTGGAGCTGTGGAAACTACATTACCCGGGATGTAATGCGCCAAATGGTGGCCGAGTTGAACCAATGAAAACGAAGGACACGGGCATTTCCGGCACGCTCATCGCGTCTGGCCGGAACTTCCGGCGTCTTCCGCGTGGCGGTCATTTTGGCATTTCTCAGGTTTGTTTATCTGTATAGGCCGTCGGGTGCTGGGTACCCTGCCTCGGGTAACTGGATCGAGACTACGGAAAGCAGCCGTTGTCCCAGCCACACAGGCGGGCCTGAGGCTTGGCGACGCCGCCAGTGGTGTCCGTGTCCCCGTTCCGCCTGCAGAATACGATGGCGGCGGCCGCGCCGAGGGACCCAGCTCAGGTAGGCGCAGCGTCCCCCGGACGTCACCAGAGTCCTGGGTGAGAGAATCCTACAGTCTTGAATCCCCGGTAGTGGGGCGTCCGTGGGTGGAGCCCCCATTCTGACGTCTGTATGCTGCGGTGTGGGACAACGAAAAGTAGAGGGACGGCGGTGCAAATGTTGG
This sequence comes from Castor canadensis, assembly GCF_047511655.1. Lineage (NCBI taxonomy): Eukaryota > Metazoa > Chordata > Mammalia > Rodentia > Castoridae > Castor > Castor canadensis. The sequence continues at coordinate 31,405,300 of NC_133401.1, read as the reverse complement.
AGGGGTGGCTGAGCTGGGGGGCTTCGAAGTCCCGGGGTCCGTCTCGTGTCCGCAGGGGACAGAACACAAGGCAGAGTTGCACCCGAAAATTTGACATTTTTTCTCAGGACATTGGGAGCCGTGGAGAACTGTGAACAGCCAGGAACATGGCCTCAGCTGGGGTTCCAGAAGGTTTCCAGAATTTGCTGAGAGGAAGGACAGTCAGGAAGAGAGATGATAGTTAGGCATGTGTCTGAGTCTTTGACCAAGACCGCACAGCTGGTGAGAAAGCATTGTGGAGGAGGCACAAAGGTTACTGCAACCAGCCACTCCAGGCCACCTGGCTCCCAGCGTCACTGGGTGTTATAGTAGCAGGGAGGTGGACCAGAAGAGAAACAGACAGTCTGAGTTATGATAATGAGGCAGAGGGAAGGAATGGCAAATCTGAGAGATAAAACTTAAAGAATTGAAACATGAAGAAGGTCACATAGAACTAGGGGAATGAAATAGCCTATGAAGTTATGTACAGCCACATGTCATAACTTTGCTAAAACTTCAGTAACCTGCTTGCATAAGTACATAAGGTGAGACCCCTTTGTTCTAGGGGCTCAGCCTTTGGACAGGAGTCAGCTGTGTCTGTGCTGGCACAATAAAACGTTGCTTCCTGCTAAACTGCCTCAGTGTCCTGTATCTCAGCTTGAAATTTCCCGCAACAGCATGAGCCTGTGGAATCTGCTTGTGGTTGCCTGACTTGTACTGCCTTCTTTCTACAGATTCATATGACTTCAGAACCATTTATGGAGCCTAACCTGATAAGTGGAGATTGTTGCTATCCTCCATAGGGAGTCTAGGCTACTGGCGTCCTTGGAATGTTTTCTTACTATTCTACTAGCCTTGGATCTGGGGATCCTGAACTGATACAAAGCCTAGCGTCCTGTGTGCACGTTGAGAGTTATATGAAATTGTAGGCAACCATAAAGTGTGGTGTAGAAGGTTGTTTCAGTTGTAGTTATCAATGTGTGCATATGCCTGGAGGGGAGCCTGGGGTACTTCTTTCTCATTGGAGTAGGTAGCAGTACAGCAGGAGTCAGGCCTGGAATGTCTCCTTAAGAACTTCTCACAGTCTTTTTTTTTTTTTTTTTTTTTAAATGATACTGGAGATTGAACTCAGGGCCTACACCTTGAGCCACTCCACCAGCCCTTTTGTGATGGGTTTTGTCGAGATGGGGTCTTGAGAACTATTTGCCCAGACGGCTTTGAACCGTGATCCTCCTGATCTCTGCCTCCTGATTAGCTAGGGTTACAGGCATAAGCCACCAGTGTCTGGCACTTTGACATTCTATTTGTGAAAGTAACAAATGAGTAGGTTTCATGTGGAGGGTGGAGGTGATCTGACCACTCTCATCAGGCTCCCTTTGGTTGGAGCATGGGAAACAGACTGGATGGAAGATGATAGGAAGTACAGGGAGAAGTTTCGTGAACAGTCAGTATGTGTATGAGAGTAATTGGGCCAGTGTGGTTGCTGTGTATGTGGGAGAAAATGTTGGATTCTGAATCAGATTTTAGATAAGGCTGCCTAAATTTTCTGATTTTAGGGTGAGAGAGAAGATGATATAGAATGAGTCACAGATGACTAGTCAAAAGTTTGATTTTGGGTACTCCATTAACTTAGGTGGCAAGGTCAGGATAGGAGGAATTTCCATGACAGTGTCATGAGTTTTATTTTTGGTTCAGGACTATGAGAATTTTCAGAAAACAGTTCATGAGCAGGTGGAACCATCTGGAGAATTGAGGAGTTTAAGTTGGAGACTTCTCTCAAAGGTAGTGAGCAGTGTGTGGACCAGGATGGAGCTGTGGGACACATTTAGTAGAAGAGAGGTATGGTGGGGTTTTTTTGGCAGTACTGGGGCTTGAACTTAGGGCTTTCATCTTGAGCCACTCCATCAACCCTGTTTTTGTGAAGGGGTTTTTGAGATAGGGTCTCACAAACTATTTGCCTGGGCTAGCTTTGAACCGTGATCCTCTCTGCCTCCTGAGTAGCTAGGATTACAGGTGTGAGCCACTGGCGCCTGGCTGAGAAGTGTGGTTTTGCTTGTAATAATGGCAGTTTGCCCAGGAAGAGGAAGGGATGGTTGAGTTGAGGGCTGGATTTCCTATTTGGGTGCCTGGTTGTGGGAGAAGTATCCATGGAATAGGTGAGGGAATGGTCTGGCATATGACTGAGGCTTCTCAGGGATGGGATGAGAGGACGTGTGATAGATATAGAGATGTAAGAGAAATTCAGACAAAGTCACAGTAGGGTTGGTGCTTATTCATTGCTTTATAGATTCACCATGATTTTATTGTAACCCTTAGTGGGACTTGGGTGTTTTAGTCATGGTGACAGGTTAGCTTAGGCAGTTAATTGGCTGTCTGGGAGACTCACTGGACCTGGGTTAGAGAGCCACTGTGTTGAACCTTGAGTGAGAGGAAGTCTCTGATTGGTTTGTGTGATGCAAGTGCACAGGAGTGGAGGAGAGACATGGGTATCTGAGATCCACAAGTGGTTCTTGGTAGATGATGTTGAAGAAAAGAGCAGGGTCAGGTAGGAGACTTTCATAGCAGAATTGGAGGCTGCCTTGCAGTGGGATCTGCAGGAAGTCTCTAGAATACTGGATCCTATTTGCATTTTCCAAGCACTCTTTGGACCCTATGATCTGAGTAATAAGTAGGCCAAGGAGCTGCTCATAGTGTGGGGCTGTGGCTATAGGAGAGAGGCTGTAAGAGATGTGTGAAAGAAAGTGATATGTACATGAAGAATGTTAATTGATGGCCCTGGGGCCTTTAGGCCATCAGGGTGAAGAGTGAATCCATATTTGGTTATATGTAGGAAGAAGGATCTGGAGAACTGAAGGCCAATTTTCTGAAAATAAGGGAGTGTGACCCAGGTCCAGAGCTTAGATGGTACTTATCTGCCAGCCTACTTGTTGGCAGTATGCATGGCCACAGTCAATAATCAATGATACCATGAAGCTGGGCATAAGTGGCACCCCTGTTTCCCGAGGTGGGGAGTTAGGGAATGATCTGAGCAGAGTTGGGTGGGTATGTGAACTTAGAGTCCTCAGGAGGAGGATGTACACAAAATGAACTTTCCTCATCATGCAGGGTTGTGTGACCTTTAGCAATAACCTTATTTTTTGGCATTACTGGGGTTCAAACTCGGGCAAGCACTCTATCACTTGAGGCATACTCCCAGCCTGATCTTGTGGGAATACAGCCATATGAGAAAGGTGTGATTCAGAGTGCTGTGTGCAGAGTGAGTATGAACTGATAACACTGGGGAGATTTGGAGTCATAAGGATAAGGGTAAGCCCATGTTGCTTGGGTCCTGGAAGTAGGATTGGGGAGACCTCCAGGGTGGAACAGGTTGCCATCCTTTCCCCTCTCTGTGGCCACTTCTCTCCTTAACCAGTGCTTGTGACAGCCACCACATTGACAAATGTGTCTATATATTCATCTGCCTTTGTTGTCATGGAACTTCACAGTTTCCGTGGTACCAGGCTGGGTATGGCCTCTGAGATGAGGAGTTGGGGAAGGGTGGTGAGCAGAGGGTGAATGTTGAAGCAAGAGGAAAACTTGGGTTCTCCTTAGAAGAGAAACTGATAATGGAATGAACTATTCCCATTATGGCAGGGTGTAACCTTTGAGGATGTGGCCGTTTACTTCTCCCAGGAAGAGTGGGGGCTCCTTGATGAGGCACAGAGAATCCTGTACTGCAACGTGATGCTGGAGAACTCTGAACTTGTGGCATCCCTGGGTAAGGTCATTGCATCCCTCCGTGTCCTGAGTTTTCTCTGTCTGTCCAGTCATGTCCCCACTTCCCCCACAGAGGCGGTTGCCTCTGTCTAGATAGTCTTACTGTTAGCCTCATGGATCTCATCTTGAATGCTTTTTTCCCTATAGGGGAGACTGCCCAGATCCACAATAGCCTGTGCCCCAGTTCCTGCCTCCTTCTTTAGTTGCCATTTCCTTATGGATATCTGTGTGAAGAACTGCAGGCATTGTCATGATCACTTTTATGTGAAGAGCCTCCTTTTTGAGTGTTCTTTGTAATGTTTTGTTTTCTATATACTGTCGTGTGCTAAGTTGGTGAGCCAGTGCTGGTCACTTATCTGTCCTTGCTTTCTTTATGACTTGCATCATTCATGTCCCATGTGATTGCATAATGAGGGCTGCAGTGAGAGTCCTGGTTGCTTTACAAAGTGGACATGGCAAGATGGTCTCAGAGGAGACCTGCCCTGGTAAGAGACTGCTGGGGAAGGATGTGACATCAGAACTGCGTTCATGTTGTACAAGGAACCTGCAGTGTTTCCAACAGTGTTTTAGTGAAAGGTCGCCCTGCTTTCCCATCCTTGTTACTTTGCCAACTGTGATTTCATCTGTGCCTTCTCTTGTTTGGCTCCTTTTACCTTTATGACCTTTGTACATCACTTGTTCTTCTTCACTGCTTGCTCTGCTTTGTTCTCCAGTTTTGACTCACTTTACAAAGCATGCACACATCCTTTAAAAATTGCCCTTATCACCAGTTACTTAGTGTAATTTGGACTTTTTTGGGATTGGGCACAGTGACCTTCTATACTGCATAGACATTTCCTTAGTAGACAAGATGCTGCTGAAAGCTGTTGGCAGAGAAACAAGTTGGAAGCCCTCCTTTTTCCTTTGCTGCAGCTTTCCTTGTGTTCTTTGTCTGGTGTGGTCTCTCCAGTAATTTTTACTTTTTTTTTTTTTTGGTGGTATTGAAGTTTGAACTCTAGGCTTCTTACTTGCTAGGCAGGCATTCTCCTGCTTGAGCCGTACTTCCAACTGTTTTTGCTCTGGTTATTTTGGAGATAGGGTTTTGTTTTTTGCACAGGCTGAGCTGGAATATGATCATCCTTTTTAAGCATCCCACTGTTGCTGGGGTGACAGGTATGTGCCACCATACCCAGCTTTTTTCTTTTGAGATGGGTCTCACAAACATTTTTGCCCAGACTGGCCTGGAACCTCAATCCTTCTGCTCTTAGCCTCCTGTGTGGCTTGGGATGACAGGCACTGCCACTGCACCCAGCTATTGGTTGAGATTTGGGTCTTGTGAACTTTTTGCCTAAACTGGCCTTGAACTGTGATCCTCCTGGTCTCAGGTTCCCAACTAGCTAGGAGTACAAGCATGAGCCACCAGCACCCAGCTCCATGTTGTAATTTTAAAACACCCAGCATTTCAAAGCGGCTCCTTCAACTTTTCCCCAGCTCCCTGTTCTCAGAACTGTCCTATGGTCTCTCATTTTTTAAAAATATTTTGCAGCAAGGTTTTGATATGTAGCCCAGGCTGGCTGGCCTTGAACTTTCCTCCTGCCTCAGCCTCCTGAGTGCTGGAATTACAGGCATGTGCCATTGTGCCCTCTTGGATTGCTTCTTGTATCTCTCACACCTTTGTAGGCTTTTCCTTCTGTGGGATATCAACATTCAGTTCATCAGCATTTCCCTGATTTCAGGTTACTGTCCTGGGACTGAGGATGATGTGATTACTTCCGAACACAGTGTACCTATAGAAGGAGTGCCATGGCTCAGGATTTCTAAGGCAAGTCTCTCTATCCAAGAGCCTCAACTCTGTGAGATGCATGTCCCAGCCTGGGGAGATGTTTTGCATCAGGGTAAAGTCCAGTCCACATCCTCTGTGCAGAAATTGGGCAGCACAAGCACGAGAGGCTTCTATTTCAGTGCAAACCTTCATCAGCTCCAGAAGCATTACAGTGGAGAAAAGCCCTGGGAAAACTCACTTGTGACAAGCTTCAGATTCCTTGTGTTGGCAAAGCCTTTCACTTGTGGGGAGGATGGGGAGGACTTCTTAGCCACTGTGGGCTTCCTTCAGCAGCATGCCACTTGCAATGGTGAACATCCAGTAAGTAGCAGTAGCAAATGTGGAGAAGTGTTTTGGAGTAGACAGAGACATAACAAGGTGGGTGAATGTAGAAAAGCTTCCAGTTACCAGCACACACTTGTTCAACATCCGAGTATCTGCCCTGAAGGGCTTTATGAGCAGAGCAAATGTGACAAAACCATCACCTGCAAGTGCACACTTGTTCAGCATCAGGGCATTCAAATGACACATGAGTGTAGTGAACATTGGAAATCCTTTAGCAAAAATTGTCACCTTGCACACAAGAGAATTTGCACTGGAGAACGGCATTGTGAATGTAGTGAACATGAGAAAGCCGTTACCCACAAATCTGAACTCTTTCACTATCGTAGACATCACAGTGAAGCGGTGCATTACGAGTGTGGGGAATGTAGTAAATCCTTTACCTGTAAGTCCAACCTCATTGGACACCAGAGAGTTCACACTGGAGAAAGGCCTTATGAGTGTAGTGAGTGTGGGAAATCCTTTAGACAAAGCTCTGTCCTCTTTCAACACCAGAGAGTTCACACTGGAGAAAAGCCTTATGAGTGTGGTGAATGTGGGAAATCCTTTAGACAAAGCTCTATCCTCTTCCGACACCAGAGAGTTCACACTGGAGAAAGACCTTATGAGTGCTGCGAATGTGGGAAATCCTTTATACAAATCTTCAATCTCACTCGACACAGAAGAGTTCACACTGGAGAGATGCCTTATCCGTGCACTGATTGTGGGAAAGCCTTTAGCTGCAAATCTGAACTCGTTCAACACAAGAGAATTCACACTGGAGAAAGGCCTTATGAGTGCAGTGAATGTGGGAAATTCTTTAGACAGTTTTCTAACCTCATTCGACATCGGAGAGTTCACACTGGAGCAAAGCCTTATAAATGCAGTGAATGTGAGAAATCATTTAGCCGCAAATTTGTCCTCATTCAACACCAGAGAATTCACACTGGAGAAAGGCCTTATAAGTGTGGGGAATGTGGCAAGTCCTTTATTCGAAATTCTGACCTCATTCAACACCAGAGAGTTCATACTGGCGCAAGACCTTATGAGTGTGGTGAGTGTGGGAAGTCCTTTAGACGACACTCTAGCCTCATTCAACACCGGAGAGCTCACACTGGACAGAGGCCTTATGAGTGTGGTGAATGCGGGAAATCCTTTAGCCAAAATGCTAGCCTTATTGAACACCAGCGAGTCCACACTGGAGAAAGACCTTATGAGTGCAATGACTGTGGGAAATCGTTTAGCAAAAGGTCTAATTTACTTCAACACCAGAGAGGTCACACTGGAGACAGGCCTTTTGAATGCAGTGAATGTGGGAAATCTTTCACCCACAAATCTGACCTCATTCAGCACCAAAGAGTCCACACTGGAGAAAGGCCTTATGAATGCAGAGAGTGTGAGAAGTCCTTTACCTGCAAATCTAGCCTCATTCGACATGAGAGAGTTCACAATTAAAGGCCTTCTGTGTGGCGATGTGCTATTCCATTATTCAGCATAACAGCACTGAAGGAGACTGGGAGCCTCTAAATTTAAACATTTGAACTTCCACAGAGGGGGGTTCTTCATAAATTTCAGGTATGTGGGGAGCATTGAGGGAGACTGAAGTTTCTGACTTGCCCAAGGCCATAGCCTGATTTATGCCACTGCCAGTTTCTGTGGCAGAAGCCATTCCTCCTTTACCACCTGATAGGTTCACCTTATGTATGTGACTTACTGCCCCCACCATGGTCAGAGAAGCAAATTTCCTTTCTCTCCTCTATTTTCTTGGGGAAAAATTTCAATAGCCTCAACTTATGGGGGCTCCTCATTTTCTTGTATTTGTATATAGGGCATGGGCCTTACTCATTGGTCCGGAGGACTTGATCCGAGTTTGCTGTCAACCTGGTAAGATGGTCTTGTTCAGTGGCATTTTTGTAGCATCATGCTTGTAATGAATTTTTCCAGGTTTAAATTCACCAACCCAGAAATTACTTGTTGCACATTGCTTTGATTCATCTTTCTGTAAAGGTCATTTTATTCATGTGCTTTTAATCTTGATGGGTCTGATCATCATATAGAGTGACTTGTAATCAGACTAGTGATGTTGCTGTGAAGAGTGAACTGATTTTGTGGAGATCCCCAACTTGTGTGTTTCAGATGGCTGAAAATATTTCTCTGCAGAATATTTTAAATTTCCATTGCTGTCAGAAGCTTCAAGGGTAAGCCTGCAGGGATTTGTGTTTTTAACTTGTGCTGGGTGCTAGGATTTTTGTGAGGTCAGAGGTTGTTGTGAAGAGGAGAGTTGTGATAATACCAGGTGCTCTGTAAACCGCATATATTTATTCACTTCCACAAGGGATGTCAAAGAATTCCTAGCACTCTGGACAGTAGTCTCTTCTGCAGGTCTTGCAGTGGAGACATTTCCCATGATATACAGAGCCATGTAGTATAGTGTCATTTGTAACTGGGACAGAAACTGTTAATAGAGAGGCAAGGAGATTAGTAAATTAGATAGAATGTGTCTCTTTGTGTGTGTGTGTGTGTGTGTGTGTGTGTGTGTGTATGTGTGACTGAGGTTTGAACTCAGGGCCTCACGCTTGTTCTCCCCCTCCCCCCCAGCCTTTTTTATGTTGGGTTTATGAGATAGGGTCTTGCTTTTGTTGTCCATACTGGCCTTGAACCACAGTCCTAATCTCTGCTTTGCCCAGCCTGGAACGTGCCTCTTCTAAAAGTTCATTCACAAATGTTCCAGTGATGATGGCTGTGTAAAGAAATTCTGAGGATCTCCGTAGCTATTTCCTTTGCCTGTAGTTTTATTAAATGCCAGAAAGGTTTTATGTGTTCCTGTATCCTTTCTGGTCTGTTCACCCATTGGCCAATGCTGTGTTGGTAGGGAAACAAGAATAGAAAGGGGATTCTGTAGTCTAGGGACATAGCTTTTGTGACCCAGCCAGCATTCCGTTTGACTCAGATGGCAGCAGCTCTTATTGCTTGTCAGTATTTATCATAACTGAAGCAAAGTTGCCCCTCTCAGGGTCTGAGGAAAGAGATGGTGATTCCATATCTGGTTGATAACCTGGTTTCCAAGAAAAGCAGGACATCTAGACTTATTATTTTGAGCCACTTTTTAAAGCTTCATTAAGTATTGTTTGTATAATTAACATTCCAGTTGGAACATGGCATGGTAGCACAAGCCTGTATTCCTAGCTGTTAAGGAGGCTGAAGCAGAAGGATTACTTAAGCCCAGGAGTTTGAGGCTAGCCTGGGCAACATGGCAAGACCTCAGCTCAAAAAAATTATATAATTCAGTAAAGCTTTACAATCATGAAATGTATGTTTATCTCTTACCCTTTAATAATCTCTCTCTACATTTGCCAGCTCTCTCATTGATATCTTTTGTAATAAATTGGTTTGCATTTTCTAGAATCTTAAATGATTGTTGTCACAATGTGAATGTGTGCATGAATATGTTGTATAATTATTTTGAGATAACAGTGATGCTTATGTGAAAGTTCTTACTGTTACTGAATAGCATTCTGTTCTGTGAGTAAACCACTATTTGTTTATCCATTCATTTATTTAGGGATATTTTTGTTATTTATAGATTTTGTATAGTACAAATAAAGCTTTGAATATTTCAACTTTATATTGGTATGCATTTATTTGCCTTGTATTAATAACTCAAGTCGTAAAACTAAACTTGTAACATAGGTGAATGTTTTAAGAACATTTAGAAAATACTAAACTGATTTAAGTGGTTGTTCCCTGTTGCATTTCCACCAACAGTGTGAAAGTTCCAGTTCCTCTACTTTGACCAATCTTTTTAATTTAAGCTCATTTAATAAGTGTGTAGTGGGTCTCACTGTAGTCCTTGGATTTCCCTAAGAATTTGTGATACTGAGTGTTTTTCATGCATTTCTTTGCCATCTGCACATCTCTGATAAAATGTCTTTTTCTGTGTTCATGTTTTTTTTCCTGTTTTGATGAATCCATTGTTTTAACAAATAAAGAGAGCAACAACAAAGATACATATACTAGAATCTCACTCATTCTTCAGTGAAAATGATTAACTTCTTTTGCCAATACAGAACAACTGTTTTTGAATACCAGAGTTCTTTTGAATTCCTCATTTTTTTTTTGCTTTGTGCATAATGGAATGCCCACATAGACCATGCACTTGCAGGTTTAATCTGCATTTTTAGCATATCCTCTATCATCATAAGTTTAAACATTCAGTAATACATTAAATCAAGCTTAGGTTTGTAGTCTTTGCAAATTTTCTTGAGTAAATTCTCTATTGGGGTCAATTTTCAGTTGCTAAGATGTCACTGAACATGGAAGTTGAAAGAGTTTGTAGTAACAAACCATTATATTCTATTTCCAATACTGCCAGAGCACTTGAAAAATAATCTCAATATAGATAATCAAACAGTGATTAGAAATGATTAGATTTTATATATTTGTCTTTAAAACAGCTTGCAATATGAGTCACTTAGAGTATATGTATTTAAAGCAATGTTTGATGTCTTCATACATGCTTACATTCCTTATACCAAATATTTTCCCCACTCTTTCAGTTAATCCTTTTCAACATACAAATTTACCAATAAAAGAACCAACTATTGTGACATTTATAGTGGCTAGTTCCAACATACTCATACTTGGGAAAGATTGTTATTAACCTGTATTTTGTCATTTATCATTTCACGGTCATTCTTGTTTATTCTGTCCTCATGAACATTAGAATTTTTTGTTATAATCCTAGATTCTTCATTTCATCCATAATCCCTTTCAGAGTGCATTTTAAAATTTCTGGGATCTTTGCTAACCCTGATCACTCAAATACACAGAGCAGACATATGTCTATAAAAGTAAAGGCTAAATGCTTTATGTATAGTGCTGAGTTTTTTTTTTATCAGCTGCTACTATTTAAGGCTGACTTTTGATTGTAAGCAGAGTACAAAATAAATTTGTATTACTTGTATTAGGTATGCCTTTGGATCTGTTAACCTATACATGTTGCTTACTTAAAAAATGTTTCTCTGTGGTAAAGGTGTTAAGCCACTTGCCCATTAGAACTGCCGTCATTCTTTTTTTGTGTATGTGGTAGTTCTGGGGTTTGAGCTCAGAGCTTTGTGCTCATAAGTTAGGAGTTCTGCCATTTGAGCCATTACCACCCCCACTGCTCCCAGCCTTTTTTGCTCTGGTTGTTTTGTACATAAGGTCTTGCCTTTTGCCTAGGTTGGCCTGGAGCCCTGATCTTCCTATTTCAACTTGTGTATTTTTGATTGTTCAGGAGAATGACCATTTTTCCTTATATTCGTTGATTTTAATACTGGTTTTTGGAAAAGTAACCTCATACTTTCCCTCACTTTTATATTGATGCCTGTATAATGGCATTAAATTATGAAAAGATAAATGTAAATATGCAAGATTGTTAGGGATGCTCAACTTTAGTAGTTTTCCTAAGGATTGTGTACTTTGGATTTGAGAGCTGGTTCTTGCAGTTGTTTTGTAATGTTTTTGTGTATAAAATTATTGATCCTGCTTGAGATACATTGGGAATTTTGAAGTTGTGAACTAATGTGTTTTTTTGCTTGGTCTCAGCAAATGTGTTATTTCTTGTGTATTACTTCTGCCACATTCTGTCTGTGACTTGTGAACTCCAGTTCATTTTATAGTATGCTTTGCTCTTCTATATTCTGTATGCATTCACACTCATTCTCTGAAATTTTTACCTCTAAATTTCTATATTCTGGATATCTTCTGATTTACATTTCATTTATGATTTCTTCAGGCCATTTCAACTTATATTTTAAATCTTGGCCCATATAGGGATGAAGGTTAGTTTCCATTTTGGAGATTATAATTCATATAGTTTTGAAGAGCTAGGATTTCTACCATACTGGAACCAGTTTAAATTTAAGAGCTAAAGTTTGTATTCAGTCCGTATCACAGTTCTGAAAATGGTTTCTTATTAATGATGTTGTATCTCCTCATGAGCTTCCTAAAAGATCCTCAGATGTCTTGTTATCTTCATATGAAGTACAGTAATATGAAATTTGCTAAGTTCTCAGATCATAGGCAGATGTTTTCTATCTGAATGAAAGGTATTGGAATGTGAACATTTATTACTTTGCCTATAAGACTTGAGATTATTAAAACAGATGGTAGATTTTCTCTATAGAAAATACGTATGGTTCTTAAAAATATTTCTCTCAGAAAAAGAAGCAGAGGTTATTAAAAGGAAAGGCAATTCATTTGTTGCTTAGAGGACAATATATCTACGGTTTTCAGGTACAAAGTTTTGACATTTCACATGAGAGGTTTATCTGATTTTTTGGATGTTTATCTAATTCTTGACTCTCATCATTCAGCTTCTGCTCTTTCAGTTTTCCCACCCATAGGTTTTTACATCTTTCAGTGGTGTTCCTTTATTGAAACACTGGTGGGTGGTGTGTTGGTGGTGGGGTGTGTGGGGGGAGAGAGAGACAGAGAGAGGAAGATGATGGTATAAGGAAAGAGGACATAGTTGACTTCTGTGGAAGAAAATGATGTTCTGTAAGACATGAAATGCTTAAATAAGTGACAAGACTGGGAAGAAATTTGAAGGCCAACCTTAGTAGTTTGCAAAAAAGGAAGAAAAATGAGAATGGGCATAACGGTAATTAACTTGAGGCACCAAAATGTTTCACTGAAATTTTTGAGTACAAAATCCCATGCATTTGTGTTCAGAATGCATGTCATGCACGTGGATGACTGTAAACCTGTTTTTTTTGTCTTGAGTGTGAGTTATTTGTGATGGAGAGAGTTTTGATAAAGCTCCTCTGAATAGCCTGTGAAGTTTAAATCTTGTCCAGCATTTTTATGCCATTAACTTGCTCCAGAGCTTCACTCTTCCCTTGAATACCAACTACAGGAGTCTCTAGCCTCTAGAATTCACAGAATCATCCAGTGGAATGGTTCTTGGTTTCCTTGCCCTGTTTTGTGCTGTTTTTGCTCCTTGACTGGTAAATATGACCAGTATTCCCTTGTAGTACCAACTAGCAATAATCGCCATTTGGTAACTCTGTGTTCAGTCTTTAGCTTTTGGTGGTACTGGGGTTTGAGCTCAGGGCCTAGTGCTTGCTAGGCAGTTGGCTCTACCACTTCAGCCATGCCTCCAGCACTTTTTGTTTTAGTTATTTTTTAGATAGGGTCTCATGCTTTTTGCCTTGTACAAACCGCAGAATGCAATCTTCCTACCTGTGCTTTCCACATATCAGACTGCAGGCACGCACCACCACTCTTGGCTTGTTTGTTGAGATGGCCCTCTAACTTTTTGCATGGGCTGGCCTCAAATCATGATCCTTTTAATCTCTACCTCCCAAGTAGCTGGAATTACAGGTATGCACCACTATGCCTGCCCCCCTGTATTCAGTCTTGATAATATTTGCTTTTCCCCTCTACTATGGATTTGCATTTACAACCCATTGATCATAACTTCCCTATCATGTTAGATCACCCCTAACATGATCGCTTATTCCACTATACTTTGAGTTTGTATATTTCCACCATTTCTTCATCTGTATAACTATTTTAACTGTTATCCATTTTGTTATTATAGTCCACATTTTGACAGTACAGTGGGATCAGATACATGCTCAATTATTGCTGACTTTTTTTCTTTGCATACCTTCCTCCACACACGTTCCTCACTGTAGCCCCCTTCTCTGTACTTCTTGTTCCTCTGTGTTATGGTTTGAATGTTTGTCGTCTCCAAAACTTAAGTTGGAATTTAATTTCTAATATGAGTTATTTGGAGGTAGAACTTTAAAAGGTACAAGTGGAGTGCATGAGTTCTCTGCCCTCATGAATGGGTTCATGCTCTCATCTTGAGATTGGGCTGGTGATAAATTCTTTTGAGTTCTCCTTCCCTTTTCCAGCTCATTCTTTCCTTCTCTCTGTCAAGTGCCCATTAGCCATATGATGTTTTCTGTCATAATTGTGATGCAGCAGGAAGGCCATGACTACATGCGGCCCCTTACTCTTGGATTTCTCAGCCTCCATCAGTTTAAGCCAAAATAACTTGGGTTATTTATGACTTGCCCAATCTGTGGTATTATGTTTTAGCAGCAGAAAATGGACCAAATAAACAGATTATGAAATTTGTTTGTAGACTCCCATTTGTCTTTGTGATCATGTTGTGGGAAATGGCGAGGGAAACAGTCACCGAGACCACTTTGCAAGAAGCAGGAACTTTATTATGCTAGCAGACTCAGGGGAGATAATTTCTCAAAGCCCTGATCCTTGATCTATGTCAGGAGATAGGTTATATACTCTGGGAGGGTTATGGAACGAGGGAGTTTTTTCAGTATATGGGCCAGTTATAGGAAAACAAGTTGGTTGCAGAATTTGGCCCCCATTCCCTTACAGAATGTGGGTACTGTTACAGGAAACCTTGCAGGGCTAGTTGGGGGTGTGCAATATTGCAGAGCTAGCAGAAAGCTTCTTGCAGACTCAGAGTGAGGAAACCAAGGTAAATTCCAGACATAGAGTAAATCCCAGGAAAATGGCCAAGCTGGCTCCAGCAGTCAGAAGTCTTTTCATATTTATTTACAATTCTCATTGCTGTTTAATAAGATGAATTCTTATATATAACAGTGTGTATCTTGGCGTCTTGCAGTACCTCATGGAAATTTCTACAAGAAACAGGATGTAAATGCAATACTTTTAATCATTATTTTCATTCTAATTTTGCGTATATATTGATATTTTAAAAATTTATTTTAACATACATAAAACAGCATTGCACATAGTTTTATATTTTAATGACATTATTTAAATTTTTCATTAATTGTACAAAATAATGAGCTTAATCATGATATTTTCATACTCTCATACACTGTGTACTTTAACCATATTCATCCCCTGTTATCCTTGTTGCCCCCTTCCTCCTCCCTTTGGTACCATCCCTCTAAATGAACCCCCCTCTGCTTTCATGTTTTTAAAAAATGTCTAGATATCCTGCATATGAGAGAAAACGTGATACTTGTTTGTCTGACTCTGACTTATTTCACTTAACATGATGATCTGCAGTTCCATCCATTTTCCTGAAATGTTATAATTTCATTGTTCTTTATGGCTGGCAAATACTCCGTTGTGTACATGAACCACATTTTACTTATGCATTCATTTGTTGATGGGCACCTAGGCTGATTCCATTACTTGGCTGTTGTGAATAGTGTCACAATAAATATAGGTGTACACATATCCATTTATGTGCTAATTTTGATTCTTTTGGGTGTATATCTTGAGTAGTACAGCTGTATCATATAGTTCTATTTTTGCTTTTTTGAGGAACCTTCATGCTGATTTCCATAGTGTCTGCACTAATTTATATTCTATTTTGTCTTCATCCTTGCCAGCATTTGTTGTTTTCTTGATGACAGCCATTCTGACTAGGGTGAGATGTTGTCTCAATGTAGTTTTTTTCTTTTCTGATGGTGCTGGGGTTTGAACGCAGGGCTTCACGCTTGCTAGGCAGGTGCTCTACCACTTGAACCAGTACGCCAGCACTATGTAGTTCTGACTTGCATTTCCTTTATGGTTTAAGGATGCTGAACATTTTTTCATGTACTAGACATTTGTACTTCTTTTGAGAACTGTTCAGTTTATTAGCCCATTTATTGATTGGATTATTTGTTTTCAGTTTTTTTGAGTTCTTTATATATTCTGGATATTAATTCCTTGTCAGATGAATAACTGAGGAAGGTTTTCTCCCATTTTGTAAGCTGTCTGTTCACTCTGGTAATTGTTTCCTTTGCTGTGAGAAGCCTTGCAGTCGCATTTGTCAATACTTGTTTTTGTTTGAGCTGTTGGAGTCCTCTTTAGGAAGTCATTGGCTATATCTGCATCTTCAAGTGTTTTCCCTAAGTTTTTCTCTTTGAAAGTTGTTTCAAAGTATCAGGTCTTACTTTAAGGAGAATTGCAGTGGAATTTAAATTGATTTGTGTACAGGGTGAGAGATAGGGATCTAGTTTCAGTCTTTTACATGTAGATACCCAATTTCCCCAGCACCATTTGTTGAAGAGGCTTTCTTTTCTCTCATGCATGTTTTTGGCATCTTTGTTGTGAATCAGATGACAGTACCTATGTGTCCTTATTTCTAGTTCCTCTTTTATTTCTTGGTATACATGTATGGCATGTAATTTCTGTACAGCTTATATATTACTGTTCATTCAGCCATGTGGTAGAGATGCATCCTCTGTGTGATCTACTTACCATTCTACATAGTATGGTACACACAGGTTTTCACATGTCTTTAAATAGGGATGATTTTCTCAGGAACCTGCTTGCAGTGGAATTATTTGGTAATAATTCTATGTATTTTTGAGGTGTAGATACATTGTTTATTATGAGTACCATTCCCCATATCCTGTTTACAAAGTATACCACAGCACTTAAACTTTACATTCAGGTTGCTCATCAGTTTATTTTGATAATGTTTGCCTGATGAAACTGAGCAATTTTCCTTGTACTTAATTCCCATTATGGTTGTTTTGTGACTTCTCTGATCTAAGTGTACTCTCCTGTTTTCTGAGCTGTTTTGAGAGATATTTATGGTTGGTCTTGCAGCTGAACAAATCTGGAGACACTGTTATTGTTTTTTTTTTTTTTGTCTTCTCTATGGTATCTTTTGTCATACAATGCAGTTGGATGTTTATGGCATGTAAAGGGACATGTGATCCTGGTTTGGATCTTGAACTATAGTACTTTGTTTTCTTATGCCATAAATGACCTTAGTGGTAATTTTGGCAAAATTTGAATAGTGCCTCTGGATTAGATAGTGATACGGTGTAAAATTAATGCCCTGGGTTGAACATTGTAACACACTTTTCTAATATATGGTTGGTGTTAAGAAATGTGCAGTAAATTATTTGGTATGACATATATGATTTAAGCAGTACAGAAACTATTTCAATAAATCATGGATCTGTATAAAAGTATTTTGCAATACTGTGTGGTAATTTTGCAATTTTTCTGTAAGCTTGGCATTTTCTCAATCTATCACATGATTTAAATACAACATTTATCAAAAACAACCCTAACAAGAAAAGAGTAGAATTGCAACCTGCTGCACGTGGAGAAATTGCTTCTAATTTAGCGGAAATATTTACTAACTATGCAACTGAAAAAACATAAATAAATACAAAACACCCACAAACATGCAGACACAAACAACTTACAACTAACTGTTGTGAGCTAGAAATATGGGCAGGTATTTGATAGTTTAAGAAAATAAATAGTTGGATGGTGAAAATATAAGGTCCTTATCCAACTTCATCACTTTAAGGAAGACACATAATACAACAATAACAGTTCTGGTATTGTGATGTTACCAAGGCCATATAAATCAATGAAGATCTTTAGACATTGCTGTTGGAAGTGTAAATTATTGTGGGCATTTTAGAAAAGAGTTTTGCTTTACCTTGAGAAAGACATACCACAATACCCAGAGATTCTGTTTTTACATTTCTATGTTCAGATTGCATGCGTGCTTGCATCTGGATCCATTTAGAAGGGAGCTCAGAAAAACCTTCACGATAGCCCCAAATAGAACCCATCAGCTGTCCATATACATTGTTTCATGTAATGGAGTTCTCTAGAACATGAAAATGAATTTCAGCTATATGTAAAACATAAATGAATTTTCATGTTGTTTTTTCTTTTTTTGGTGGCACTGGGGTTTGAACTCAGGGCCTCACACATGCTTGGTAGGTGCTGTTACTGCTTGAGCCACTCCATCATCAGCCCATGAGTGAATATTTTATGAAATGTTGCTTGAAATAGGGAGACACAAAAAGCTTGATGGCATCTCCCTCTTTCCCCAGAATGCTGCTTTTCCTCAGAATTATGAAATCTCACTGGACACTAAATGTTGGAGAAAGGCCTTCAGGTTGCCTCAATCCAGATAAGCATGTGCATCTGCTTTCTTAGCATTGGCCTTCTGTGCTTTCTGTGTCCTTTCCTGAGACATCCTGTGCATGCCAAAGACAAATAGAAAAATTTTCCTTCCAATTACTCCTAATTGCCTCTTTGGATTTGCTCATGAAGTTTTTATTTGTATTGACAGATAATTGGGGCAAAGGCATTTTAAAGTTATTCTAAATCCCTAATGTAGATGGTGTCATGGATCTGTTTGACTTGAAAATCACTGGTGTGTTGGGAAAGGGGACCAGGGAATCAAATCTCTAAGTTAGGGATTAGTGCGTCATCTTAATTGCAGGGCAGACTGAATGTATCTGTTGTGGTATCACAGAATACACAGATGAGTGTCTTTTCCTTTCATATCAAGACACAGATAACCAGAAAGTTGAGATACAGATTGGGAAAGGGAATGTGACTGTTTCTGGTTTTGAAAGGGAGACCTTGGAAAGATTTTCTCATGAAGTGGAATCTGTTTCTTGTTAAGGGCAGAATATTTCTGTGTCCACTTTACCCCATCCTGGGCAAACCCAGTTCCTTCCACAAGCTTCTAAAGACTCTTCTTTATATAACCTGTCTTAAGCCTGAATTCTCCTTTTATTCTTTTCTTTATCTTATTCTCTTTCCTCTTGTCTTGATTAAAAGGTAACAGTTAAACTCATGCACATAAGTGGATTTTCACATAACTATTTCTCGTAATTTTTAAATTATACAAACCCTATCAAGAAGTAACAGGTCTTATAAAACTGAACAGGAAAATGTGTATGTTTAGGAACATGGAGCATCTGTGTGTAGGATCCTCTTTCTATTTCTTAAAACCTGGTCTTTCTATGTAGCCCAGGTTGAGCTAAAATTTGTTATCCTCCTGCCTAAGTCTCCCAAGTGCTGAGATTATAGGTGTGTGCCACCATGCCTAGCTCTTCTTTCTTTTTGGACTCTGCATGAGAATTGATGTAAAAATATGTTTGTATGAAAATTTCCTTCTGTGAAAAATCTTTTAGGAACAAATAAATTTCCTCCCCTTTTAGGTTGAGGGATATCAGGAGAGGATTCAGTTACAGTTGCTCCTAGACACACAGTAACTCAAGACTCTGAAAATAATTATCCACTGAAATGCAGATGGAGAAGTGATCATTGACTAATCATCATTCCTAGAGTGCTCCGAATCTAAGGAGTTTTAGCAGATGAGCTCAGAATTCTAGAAGGAAAGTGAGGGAAGGTTCTCGTCATACATATCAAAACTGAAAGGCAAAAAAGCCTTGCCCCAAATCCTGCCCATCAGTGGCACCTCAGAAGTTGTTCTAAGGGGAAGGAACATAGGAAGGGAAGGCCAGAATCGGAGCTCATCATGGCCTGGGCTGAGTGAGGAGGACTGCACATTGGGCACAGCAGCAGGGCCTTCCTGGAATGCCTGCTCTGAAGGTGTTTTCCTCCTCTGTGAGTAGTGTTCCCTTTCAAACACTATTTATCCAACTCTCTTGATATCAGGGCTCAGAACTTTTTTTCAAGGATAACAAAATAAGCCTTTATTAGAACTTTGTTGGGATTGTTGTCTTTAATGTTAATCTAATTACAGTTATATTAGATAAAGTCCTTTTCAATTTGTGGTCAAGAATTATGTCACTTTTCTCCCATATTGATGAAGACTGTAATACTGTGCCAGCTATCTCAGAATCTGAATTTTCCTAAATTTAGAGTTTATTTTCTCACTTTATGGCATCCCATTTCCCATTTTTGGATGAATTACTTCTCATTCTCTATGTATCAAGGAAATAATAAATATAACCTTTATCATAAAATATAACTCATTTGTACTTTGTGTTCTAAAACCGTGTCTGTAACCTTAGCAATCTTATTTTCTAGAATTGTGCCACCTCCTGACATTTTTAATCTGGTCTAACCTGGTTCACATTCTCTTGCTTCTCCCTCTCTTACTTCATGTTGGTGTGTTGTGTTAAATCTCTTACTTTACCTTATGCATTTGCTTATTATCTTCCTAATTCATTGTCACCCCTAATTACAGCTGTGTATTAAATGAGTGTGTGGTCCTGTTCTAAACTCCCATGAGTGGAAACACGGTAGAATGAAGAACCACCTGGAATGGAATTTTAGACATGGAATCTTCTTTGTGTGGATTTATTATGGAAAAATAATGAGGAAATGTGCCTTTGGTGAATTCAGGAGAAGCTCCTGGATATCAGGTCTTGTCTCCCTTCTTCTCCCCTCCCCTCTCTTTGTGTAGTTGGTTACTCAAGAATGAAGTTGTGCAAGATTGGACAGTTTTGAAATCTGTCTTATAATGCAATTAGAGGCTGTTTTTCTGTCTTTTGCCTGCTGTTCCATCTATGTTCCTGACATTGTATGGTGTCTCTTCACATTTCAGATGCATGAACATACTCTAATGTTCATGAAGTATAGCAATACAGCAGATGATGGTAGATAACACCGTAGGAGGGAAGCTCTCAGTTCAGGCACTCTGAGATTCATGACGTTATGTGGAATATGGTTAAAGTTTCTCTAACTGGGTGAATTGAACACACTTAGAAACTTGGTATTGTGTATATGGGAAAAAGTCAATGAGTAGTAAGAGAGGAAAAATCTTTTCCTTCTTAAATCAAGGAAATAAGAATTTAAAGAAGGATCAAATTAATTTGGATACAAATGGTAGTAAGCATTTTTATCAGCTTCAAAATTTAAATGTTTCCTATTATTTTTCCTAATTTATGCAGGGTTTATTCCATGTTTACTCTTTTCCCCTCTCCAGCTTACAGATTTCTGTGCCTTTTGGGTACCTCTTAAAGACTATTTTGGATCTGGGATTGTAGCATGGTGGTAGAGCACTTGCTTAGCATATACAAGGTCCTATGTTTGATTCCCAGCATGACACAAGACAAGAGCCAAAAAATTTTTTGTCTGACAACGTAGCTGCTATAAAGTCTATTTTTGGGTCAGAGTTGTTGGATAATAGGAAGGAATTGATTTGGTTGATGACATTAGTAAATTCAGTTATTTCATAAGAGGTAGAGGTATATGGTGGTTATCAATTTAGAAATTAAATAATTTAGTGGACACTTGAGTACTTAGAGTCAAAACTTATACTACCCTCCTGCCAGATTGTAACGTATGTTGGACCATGACATTCTATCTAGATGGTTGAGTTCTTTCACTAAAACTTCACTTCAGTTGGGTTAGAGATCCTGATTTGCTTGTCATGTACTTGATGTCAACTGTGGTTGAAGAGTTTGTCCTTTCACTTTTGAAAAATACATGTGAATATGATTGGATTTCTCATTTCTACTGTCATTGTCATGGTCAAGGGTGTCAATAGCTTTCACAGGACAGTCTCATAGCAGGCAGTGCTATCACTAAATTAACTTCAAATCACAAAACTCCATATTACTCACTGATGTGACACCATTCCAACATTTTCCCCTACAGAGAGAAACACAGTCTTATCATTGTGAATCTTGATTCTATACATTAACCTGTGTACTTAAGCCTGTGTCATTTCTAGTTGGCTATCATCATTGCAGGCCCATACTGATAAAACAGAGCAAGTACCCCTCATTTGTTACCTCATATGCTTCTGTTGTTTTTGAATTTGTGGTAAAATCCACATAGCAAAACATTTATCTTTTCAGTAATTTTAAGTGTGAAGTATGTGAAGAATATTCTGCTGCTAGTCTCCATAACTTTTTCATCGAAAAGCTAAAATTCTGCACCCATTAAACAACTCCTCATTTCCCTCTAATCCTTGCCAGGAGACAACCATCATTCTCCTTTCTTGTTTCTATGAGTTGTACTGTTGCTGTCTCACATAGGTGGAATCATAGTATTTGTGACTGGTCCATTGCTCTTAACCCTACGTCCTCAAAGTTCATCCATGTTGTAGCATGTGTCAGAATTTCCTTCCTTTCATTGTATGTGTGTACCACATTGTGTTTATCCATTGTCTGTTGATGGACCTTTAGGTTGCTTGCACCTTTTGGCTATTGTGAATAATGTTATGAAAAATTGCATAGAGATATCTGTGTTATATTCTACTTTCAATTCTGTTGGACAGATACCAAAAAGTGGAATTGCTGGATGACATGATAATTGGATTATTAATTTTGATGAGGAACCTCTATGCTTGTCATATGGCCTCCACACCAATCCACGCTCCCACTAAGTATGCACAAAGTTCCAATTTCTCCCCATCCACCCCCCTCCCTTCTTTTTTTTTTGGCGGTACTGGGGTTTGAATTCATGGTCTTATGCGTGCTAGGCAGGTGCTCTGTCACTCTAACCACTCTGCCAGTCTTCTGCTTTTGTTTTTGTTTGTTTGCTTTGGCTGGTGTCCGTCCTAGTGAGGGTGATGAGCTTATTGTTATTTGGTTTACATTCCCCCAGTGATTGGTGATGTTGACCATCTTCTTGAATGCTTCTTGGCAAGTTTATATCTTTTTTTAGGAGATACGTATCTTCAGGTCCTTTTCCCAAGTGTTATAAATTTACTGGTTGTAGGAATTCTTTATATAATCTGACAATTAACCACTGTCAATTACATCATTTGAAATGTTTTCTGTAATTTTTCTTATGCTTTGAGTTCTAGTTTGTATGAATTTTAGAAGCAGTTGGGCTCTTTAGACTTGTTTTGGCAGTGTTGGGGTTTGAACTCAGGGTTGCATGCTTACTAGGCAGGCTGTTTTACCAACTTGAGCCACCTGATTAACCCCAGCAGTCGGGCTTTTAAAATTTGTTTTGGAAATTTAAATTTCATTTAATGTAGAGATTAGGGAAACATTGACTTACTTGCAAAAATGGGTTGTTATATCCAGTAATATTGTATGCCTCACTTTTTTAGTATTCTTTCATTGTATAAAATACTTTTTTTGTTTTTGTTTTTTTTCTTGCAGTGCTAGATTTGAACTCAGGGCTTCATACTTGCTAGGCAGGCACTCTCCCACTTGAGCAATACTAAACAGCATTTTCTGCTCTGCTGATTTTGGAGACAGGGTCTTGCTTTTTGCCCAGTATGTCCTGGACTGGGATCCTGTTTTGTGCAGCCAGCAGAAGTGCCTGCCTTACAAATGCAAAGCCCTGCATTCAAACCCTAGTATTTTTCCTTCCTCAAATACTTTTGTTGAGTTTTTACTATGTTTTGTGTTCTTTGAAATTTAAAAATTAAGTTTAAATTGATATATTGAAATCACTATATCTTAATTTTATTTCATTTTTTTCTTATATCTGTTGATATCTGCAAAGAATATTAAAATTTTACATTAATTCTCAATGAGTCATTTAGTTGAACATAATAGAAAAACCAGATTTTAAAATATTTATATATATACATATATATGTATATATATAAATATATGTATATATAAATATATATATACATATATATATAAAATGCATATGTATATATATAAATATATATATGTGTGTATATATATATATATATATATATATATATATATATATATATATATTTATTTATTTTTTTGTGGTACTGGGTCTTGAATTTAGGGCCTTCACCTTGAACCACTCTACCAGCCTAATTTTCGTGAAGGGTTTTTCAAGATAGGGTCTCACAAAATATTTGCCTAGGCTGGCTTCAAACTGTGATCCTCCTGATCTCTGCCTCCTGAGTAGCTGAGATTACAGGTGTGAGCCACTGGCACCTGGCCTAATAGTTTGCTTTCTTTTCTTTTTTCCTTTTATTTTATTGTTTTTACATTTACATACATGTGTATACATTATTTGGGACACCTCCCCCGTCCTCCTGACCTCTTGTTCTCCAGTTTTATTGAAGGGAAAACATAAAAGATAATAAGAAAGACATAGCATTTTGCCAGTTTAAGGTAAAGATAGCTATACAAAGAGATTCCTAGTGTTGCCTCCATGCACTTGTGTATTGCAACAGACATTGGTTCATCTCTACCAGACCTCTTTGCTACTTACTGGTCCCCTTCCCATAATGGCCTTTGCTAGTTTAAGATTATTCTGTTAGCTCCTGTACAGTGAGCACATCAACCACATTCAAGTTTTAGGTTTTCTTCCCTTTCCCTATTCCTCCTGTGCATGTTCTCCCCTTAGTGTGTGACCCATGTCCAGTAATATTGCTGCATTTGTTTTAGATCTATAATCCGCATATGAGGGAGAACATGCGATTTTTGGCTTTCTGAGCCTGGTTAACTTTGCTTAAGATGGTACTTGCCAGTTCCATCCATTTACTTGTGAATGACAAAATTTCATTCTTCTTTGTGGCTAAAATTCCATTGTGTATAAACACCACATTTTCTTAATCCATTCGTTGGTAATTGGGCATTTTGGCTGTTTCCATAGCTTGGCTATTGTGAATAGTGCTGCAATAAACAAGGGTGTGCAGGTGCCTTTGTAGTAACCTGAGTTGCATTCCTTTGGGTATATCCCTAGGGGTGGTATTACTGGATCAAATGGCAGATCTGTGTTTGTTTTTTAAAGATGCCTCCATATTGTTTTCCAAAATGGTTGTACTAGTTTACATTCCCACCAGCAGTGTATGAGGGTTTGTTTTTCCCCACATCTTTGCAACATTTGTTGTTGGTGGTGTTCTTGATGCTAGCTATTCTAACATGAGTGAGGTGGAATCTTAGTTTTTTTTTTTTTATTAGTGACATTTAATATTGTTTGATAGGTTACATCTGTTAACTATTCTTGCTCTTGTTTCAAGAAGTGTAAAAGGAAATTCTGGGTACCAGTGACATGAGGAGAGTTGAAAAAAGAATTGGCTTTGTGGTTGAAGAACTGTGGTTTTGGAATTCAAACGTCTATATTAACTGTGGATTTAGGTTTCTGTTTTATGTTTGAAATGAAGGTAAGAGCATTGTACAGCTAGTCCAGGTGTCCATATAAAAGGCATGCTTCATGTAGAAGTTGTTCTTTTAAACTGCAATAGGGAATCATAAATTTACTTCTGTTCCTAGTTGTGGTACCCAAGGAGAGAGCAGATTGAATGATGTCATGCAAAAAAACCCTGTGGATTATTCTGATTGGGGAAAATGGGGAGTGGTGAGCCCGAAGGATTCTGGGAGTTTGAATTCAGGTTAGAGGAAGTCCACTTTTGCAGTTATAAAGGCTGCCGTGAATTGTCTGTGCTGGGGTTCAGAAAGCTTCATGTTAATAAAGGAGCAAATGTTACATTTCAGGCTCTGTGGTCCATTTCATCTCTGTTGAAGCTACTCTACTTGGCTATTACAGTTTTCTAAAAGTAGCCACAGATAGGAGTAGACAAATGAGCATGACTGTTCCATTCAAATTTTATTTCCAAAAATATATGGTGGGCCACATTTGGCCATGGCTGCAGTTTGTAGTGCTCCAGTCTACCTCTATCTTGTGCCTTCAAGCTTGGGGAAGGCAGGGAAGTCTTTTTTTTTTTTTCTCTCTCTCTCTTTTTTTGTGATTATTGACTTTTTATTTTATTATTTTTATTTTTATTTTTTCTTTCATTCATATGTGCATACAATGTTTGGGGCATTTCTCCCCCCCTGCCCCCACCCCACCCTCTCCCCCTCTACCCCCTTGCTACCAGGCAGAAACTATTTTGCCCTTATCTCTAATTTTGTTGAAGAGAGAGTATAAGCAGTAATAGGAAGGACCAGGGGTTTTTGCTATTTGAGATAAGGATAGCTATACAGGGAGTTGATTTGCATTGATTTCCTGTGCATGTGTGTTACCGTCTATATTAATTCTTCTTCAGCTAATCTTTTCTCTAGTTCCTTGTTCCCTTCTCCTATTGGCCTCTGTCACTTTAAAGTAACTGCATTAGGATCTCTGCATTGAGGGCAACAAATGATACCTAGTTTTTTGGGTGTTTTACCTATCCTCGTACCTCCCTAGTGTGCTCTCGCTTTATCATGTGATCAAAGTCCAGTCCCCTTGTTGTGTTTGGCCTTGATCTAATGTCCGCATATGAGGGAGAACATAGAATTTTTGTTTTTTTGGGCCAAGCTAACCTTACTCAGAATGATGTTCTCCAATTCCATCCATTTACATCCTTGGCAACATTTGTTGTTAGTGGTGTTCTTGATGGTAGCTATTCTAACATGAGTGAGGTGGAATCTTAGTGTGGTTTTAATTTGCATTTCCTTCATGGCCAGGGATAGTGAGCATTTTTTCATGTATCTTTTTGGCCATTTGGACTTCTTTCTTTGGAAAAATTCTGTTTAGTTCAGTTGCCCACTTCTTTATTGGTTTATTGATTTTGGGGGAGTTAAGTTTTTTGAGCTCCCTGTATATTCTGGTTATCAGTCCTTTGTCTGTTGTATAGCTAGCAAATATTTTCTCCCACTCTGTGGGTGTTCTCTTCAATTTAGAGACTATTTCTTTTGTTGTGCAGAAGCTTTTTAAAACATCTTGTCCCTTTTGTCTATCCTTTCTCTTAGTTTGTAGGCTGCTAGAGTTAAACTTAGGAAATTCTTACCTATACCTATTTCTTTGAATGTATTCCCTGCTTTTTCCTGTACTAACTACAAGGTTTTGGGTCTGATATTAAGGTTGTTAATCTACTTTGAGTTGATACTAGTTTAGGGTGACAGGTATGGATCTTGTTTCAGTTTTCTGCAGGCAGCTAGCTACTTTTCCCAGCAATGTTTGTTAAAGAGACTGTCTTTTCTCCATCATATGTTTTTGGCACCTTTGTAAAAAATAAGGTTGGCGTAGTTGTGTGGTTTCATATCCCTGTGTTCTGTTCCACTGGTCTTCATATCTGTTTTGTGCCAGTACCATGCTGCTTTTATTGTTGTGGCTCTGTAGTATAGTTCAATGTCGGGTATTGTGATACTTCCAGCATTGCTCTTTTTCCTCACTATTGACTTGGCTGTTGATGGTCTTTTGTGTTTCCAAATGAACTTTAAGGTAGATTTTTTTTTAGTCTCTGTGATGAATGTCATTGGGATTTTGTTGGCAATTGCATTGAACATGTAGGTTGCTTTTGGTAGTATAGCCATTGTTACTATGTTGATTCTACCAATCCATGAGCATGGGAGATATTTCCACCTTCTGTAGTCTTCTTCGATCTCTTTGTTCAGTGGTTTGTAGTTCTCTCTGTAGAGGTCATTTACATCTTTGTTAAGTTTATTCCTAGGTATTTGATTATTTTTTGAGGCTATTGTAATAGAATTGTTTTCCTTTATTCTTTCTCAGTTTGCTCATTGTTGGTGTATAGAAAGGCCACAAATTTTTGTAAGTTGATTTTGTATACTTTGCTGAAGCTGTTAATGGTGTTTTTGGGTGGAGTTTTTGGGGGTCTTTGAGGTATAGGATCATGTCTGCAAATAGAGATACTTTGACTGTTTCTTTACCTATTTGTATTCCTTTTATTTCTTCTTTTTGCTTTATTGCTCTGGCTAGGAATTCTAGGACAAGCTGAATAGGAGTGGGGAGAGTGGGCATCCTTGTCTCATTCCTGACTTTAAGGGAAATGATTCCAGTTTTTCCCAAGTAAGTATGAGGTTGGATATAGTGTTGTCATGTATAGCCTTTATAATGTTGAGGTACATTCCTTCTATTGCTAGTTTTCTTAAAGCTTTTATCATGAAGTATTATTGAATCTTATCAAAAAGGCTTTTTTTCATCTATTGAGATGGTCAAATGGTTTTTGTCTTTGCTGCTATTAATGTGCTGTATTACATTTGTTGATTTGCATATTTTGAAACATCCCTGCATCCCTGGAATGAAGCTGACTTGGTCATAGTGAATGATCTTTCTGATACGTTGTTGGACTCTGTTTGCCATTATTTGATTGAGGATTTTTGCATTGGCGTTCATTAAGGAGATTGGCCTATAGTTGTCCTTTTTGGATGGTCCTTGTCCTGTTTGGGAAGAGTGTAATATTGGTGTCATAAAATGAGTTGGGTAGTGTTCCCTCCCTTTCTATTTCATGGAAAAGTTTGAGGACTTTTGGTATTAGTTCTTCTTTAAAGGTCTGGTAGAGTTCAGCTGAGAATCTGTCCAGTCCTTAACTTTTCTTTTTTAGGAGACTCTTTATTGCTGCTTCAGTTTCATTACTTGTTATAGATCTGTTTAGGTGGTAATGTCCTCTTGGTTCAGTTTTGGATGGTATCTAGAAATATGTCCATTCCTTCAAGATTTTCCAATTTATTGGAACATAGGTTCTCAAAGTAGTCTCTGATGATTCCCTGGATTTCCATGGTGTTTATTGTTATCTCCCTTTTTTGTTTTTGATTTTACTAATTTGGGTCTTTTCCCTCATTGCTTTAGTCACATGTGCCAGGAGCTTATCAATCTTGTTTATTTTTTCAAAGAATCAGCTTTTTGTTTCGTTGATTGTTTGTTTTATTGTGTTTTTTGGTCTGTATTTCCTTAATTTTGGCTCTTATTATTTCTCTCCTGGGTTTTACTTGTTCTTGTTTTTCTAGGAGTTTGAGATGTAGCATTAGGTCGTTTATTTGAGCTCTTTCTGTCCTTTTAATATGTGCACTTATGACTATAAACTTCCCTTTTAGGACTGCCTTTGCTGTGTCCCATATGTTCTGGTGGGTGTTGTTTTCATTTTCATTAGCTTCCAGGAACCTTTTTATTTCCTCTCTTACTTCTTCTATGGACCACTGATAGTTGAGCAATGGGTTATTCAGTCTCCAATTATTTGTGCATTTTCTACTGTTGTTTTGTTGTTGAGTTCTCGTTTTAATGCATTATGATCAGATAGAATGAAAGAGTTATTTCTGTTTTTTTATATTTGTTGAGGCTTACTTTGTGCCTTAACATATGATCTGTTTTGGAGAAAGTTCCATGGGTTGCTGAGAAGAATGTATATTGTGCTGTTGTTGGATGAAATATTCTATAGACATAAGTTAGGTCCATTTGATTTATGTTGTCATTTAGTTCTAGGATTTTGTCGTTGATTTTTTGTTTGGATGATCTAACTGTTGGTGATAGAGGGATATTAATGTCTCCTACTACCACTGTGTTTGAGGCTATATGTGCTTTTAAGTCCTTTAGTGTATGTTTGATGAAATGGGTGCACTGACATTGGGTACATATAGTTTGATAATTGTTATTTCCTTTTAATGTCTTGTCCCTTTTATTAGCATGAAATGTCCTTGTTTATCTCTTTGTCTGATATTAAGTATTGCTACTCCTGCCTGTGGTTGGGGACCATTTGCTTGGTAAATCTTCTTCCAGCCTTTTACCCTAAGCTAGTGTTTATTTCTGTCAGTAAGATGGGTTTCTTGTAAACAACAGATTGTCAGATCTTCCTTTTTAATCCAGTTTGCCAAATGGTGTCTTTTGATGGGAATTTGAGTCCATTGTCATTCAGTGTTAATATTGATAGGTAAGTGGTGATTCCCACCATTTATTTGTTTTTGTTGTTTAAGGGTTTGATTGTGTACAGCTGTTCTAGTCTGCTGGAGTGGCCTTCCTCTTGAGTTTTTTGTTTGAATGGAGGGACTTTTTATTTCCAGAATTTTTGTTTGATTCTTTTTTTTCTGAAGTTTTCTGTGTCTTTGTTCACATCCTCTTTTATAGTTTGTGTTCTCATCTTTAATTCATATATATTTTTTATGGTGTCCTTTGTTTCACTTTGGCATTTGTTCAAGTCCTCTCTGGGTTCATTTATTTGTTTCTGTGTCTTCTCATGTTGTTTATTTTTGGTGCCTTTAAATTTTTTAAGTGCATCTTGTACATTCTGATTAACCATATCTAGTATCTTCTCCATGAATTTCTTAGTTATGTCTTCCAAGATTTCTTCTTTGAGGGGTTTTATGTGGGTATCACTAGTCTCCTTAGTAACATTTGTCATTGTTTTGTTGAGGTCAGGAACATTTTCCTTCATTTCCCAGTGACAGTCCTGCATTGAATTATTTTTTTGAGGAGCGTGGTTTACATCCCTCCTTCTTCCCATCACTCCACTTGGTGCTCTACGTCTGTTTTGATAGGCTAGTTGGTGGTTTTAATTGCCTGCTTTCTTTCTCTTGATTTAATTTTTGTGTTGTGATGACTTGGTTGGTTGCTAGGTTGATGTGCTTTTTGTGTCCCTGGCCTGGAGGTACAATTTAGCAATAATAAATTCGCAGGTTCAATGCCAAACCAGTTGTTTATATATTATATAGAAAACCCCTTGATGATAATACACATAAACAGTGGGAGTTGATGGGGTAGTGGTGATTAAGCTAGTTATAGATTTTGGGGAATTGATAAAGGTGGTACTAAAAGGGGGGGGCGGGTGGGGAAAGATGTATAGATATGATGGGTTTTGTGGCCCTTGTGTTTGTTTGGGTATATTTCTGTTGTTGTAGTGGAGGGTGCTTGTATCAGGGATTGCAGGGTTTGGAGTTGTGTTCAGTGGGTACAGTAGGCTAGTCAGTGGATGGGAGGGAGAGGTAGTGTGATGACAGGTTGGGGAGAATATGAAGAGGGGAGGTGAAGATGGGGGAAGAGTGGATGAGAAGGGGCAGAAAGAATAGTTGGGAGGGAGAACAATGTATTGTAGCATAGGAGGAATGAAAGTGAGGGATAAGAGAATAGTGATGGTGAAGTTAATAATACAGGGGTAAAAAAGAAACACAATAAAAAACACTGGGTTCAGGAACCACAAAAACTTCCATCTTTTGGTAAAAGTTCCATGGTTATTACTTAGGTGTCTCATCCTGGTATTGGCATACAAGTGGAGGCTCTGATGTGGCCTTGCCAGGTGACTGGCTCGTGAGTAGTATTTTGTCCTTCTGTCCACAACATTAGTTGGAATTGTGAGGTGAGGTAAGACTGCCAGCTCATGCAGGGTGGTCAGAGCCATTGTTTTCAGCATGTGGCAGCTGCATTGCCCTTCAGCTGCAGCTCTGTTTGGTCATCTCCTCCCCCATCAAGGTGAAGAAATTCATTTTGAATACTGTCCCCTCTCCCAGAGATCAGTTCCAAGATTCACTACCTGTCATGTTTGGGGAGGTTTGCCTTTCTCCCCACCCCCGCTCTTAGACTTTATGCCTCTCCCGATCTCTGCTGGGTGCTAGTGGCTCCTCTGGGAGATTGGCTTGACGTTCTGCTCCCATTCTCAGCCTTTGCTGCTTTTCTCACGTTTCACTGAGAGTTTGGCACTGAGAATTTGGCTCCTTGCCCCAACCCCATTCTATAGGGCAGGTTCAGCTTTCCACCCCCACTTCCACTGTTGGTGTCACATTACAGTTCACTGTTTATGTTTTTCAGTTTTGCTGGGGGGAGTGGGTTCAGTCTGCCCAGAGGATTCACTGGATTATTTTCCTGGAGTGTGGGTAAGGGAGTCATGCTCACTTGTTCATTCTTCAGTTTCATGCAGGCAACTTTGCTGCTGGCTGTTGGGAAGAAATGATGCCACTGTTTTTCAGTGTAGTGTGGCATAGGGAAGTTTTCCATGGTCCAGGGGTCCAAGATGTCAGAGAATTTGATTCTTATTGATGCTCTGTTTCCTGCTTGTTGGGAGAAGAAAAGAAAGAGGAGAAAAAAAAAAAAAGATTTGGCCAGGGGCTTTTTATCCCCCAGGGCCAGACATGCCTTACTGGCTGTGCTGTGTGATATTTTCACAGCTCTTAGGTGCAATTAAAGGCTCATTTAAAGGTCGGTCTTTGAATTTTATGTGCACCTAATGAGATGGCGGTTATTATTTTGGCTAGAAGTAATCAGAATTACCCAAGTGTACCTCTGACATCTCAAGGAGGTTTATGGTGTCATAGAGCTTAGGATTTCTGGCTCCCTGCCCTAGTCACCATCTTGGATCTGTCCCTGTTTTCTTTCTGTCGTATTGACTATGTGGTAAAATTTGTGAACAATTACAGTTTCCATGACTCTTGTAGTCTTGGTTTTATGTTTAATGAAAATGAATCCCCAGTGTCAACATCTTGATTTGGAACAATCTTGCATCATGCAAAAATATCTTACAGACATATCATTAAACAAGTGCTATAATCAGTTTGTTTATACTGAATGTGGAATATTTACATCTTTACTTTTAAGATAAATTAGAGCAGAAGAATGACCTTTTCTTTTTAAAAAGGAAACTATGAAATGGTATGACACAAGTTTTAAAACTTGAGAATATTTAAAATTCTCAATCATTTTAATTGTAATAAGTACCACTGAAATTAACACAAAATCTCTATTCATAAAAAAACACAAACTTTTAGAAGGTATTTATCTTTGGAAATTTGTTATCTTTGGGTTTATAAAGGTAATGAAGGTGTGATTATAAGATTTAAAGAATTTAATGGATGAAACACACATTTTTGATTTTCTAGTGGGTTTGTTGATGCCAGTAAATTTATCTTTCTTTTGGATGTAAAGAGAATGTTTCCATAGAACGTGGCAATGGGGATTTTGTTTTTCTCCCAGACAGCTGTGGGAATCCTAGGCAGTTGGTCACTTCTGTTTCATTATTCTCAGTGTTCACTGGAAAGAACTTTATGCTCAAAGACATGATTATAAAGCACTTGGCTTTTGCCAATTCTTTGACTATTATCTCAAGAGGAATTCTTCAGACAGTGGCAGAGTTTGGGTTGAAATATTTCCTGGATGACCTTGTTTGTAAACTTATTGTCTACTTTAACCGTGTGTCCCAGGGGATTTCCCTGTATATTATGTGCCTCCTGAGTTGCTTCCAAGCAGTCACAGTCTGCCTCAGCAATGCCTGGTGGAAGAAGCTGAAACACAGAGTCATCACATCCATTGTTCCCTCCTGTTTAATCAGCTGGTGTGTGCATCTGCTTCTAAATATCATGATTCCTATGAGAATTACTGACTGTAATTGTCAGAAAGTGAAAGAGATATGGATGAGGCAGAGAGATAGTTCAAACACTAAACAGGATTTATTGTTCTGTCAGGAGCCCTGTGGAGGGGGACCCCAGCAAGAGACCTAGAGCCCACTGCCATACACCAGCTTGGGCTAGATATAAAGGGCTAGTGGAAAAGTACCAGGAAGGTCACTAAGGGATACTGTTGCTGGGTAACCAAGAAAGATAAGCTGTAGTTAGGTTACTGTCTCTACTCGAGTGTCCTTGACACCCATCCAGGGAGATAAAGGTTAACAACTGTCCCTTTGTTAGTCTTTGGGGTTGGGTGGGGAGTTTCCAGTAAGCCACCTGCAAGGGGGAGGGGTCTGGTCCTAACATGGCTGTCCTCACTTTTAACCCCAACACTAGTGACAGCAGAAATGTTAGTAATTGCTTCAGTTTTGAGTACTGCGTGGGGCTTGGTTCTGGCACCATTACAACTCTATTGTTTTTTGTTCTTGGTCTGCTTTTCTGACGTTTTATGTCTGAGTCTCCTGACCTGGGCCAGTGGCTCCATGGTGAGCATTCTCTACAGGCGCAAGAGGCAGGTGCAGTACATTTGCCGTACCCATCACTTCCCTAGAGTCTCACTGGAGTCCAGAGCCACCCAAACCATCTTGATTGTGGTGTGCACCAGTGTCATATTCTACTCAATGTCTTCGTTCTTGGTACTCTATACAGCATCTTTGATAATCCAGGTTTGGGGCTTATAAACCATTTATATTTCTAGAAACCTGTTTTCCTACTTTTAGTCCTTCTGTGCTCATCGATAATAACATTGTCTCCAAGCTTTATTTTCTGTGCTGGGCAAAAAAGTATTTTTATTGAATTTTTCACAAGTTCTGGTGGTTTGTGTCTACATGCATATATTTCTTCATCTATTTTGTAAGGCTGAGTCTCACTGTGAACCAGTCACTATCAGATAATTGAATTGCATTGAACCTTAGACAGACACAGTCATCCCAAACATCACTGAGGTTCTGACATATTTCCATGATGTTAAGGCTTCCTTTTGTCCTCATTTTAAAAAATCAAGTTAGTATACATCATATAATGAGTAATATCTGAATATTACAACAGGTCAAGTAACAGTTCTGGTTCAGTCTTGTTGCATGTACAGGTGTGGTTTAATCCTAGTGCTTCAACTGAATGAGATTAATGAAGGCATAAGAAATTGCAAAGTATCTGGGAATATAAGCTATTTGAAGACAGATTGTTTGCATGACTGATCCTGTAAAATGATCATTAAGCCATATTAGCAAAGCAGTTTATTTTCGGAATTGCCTATACAATACGGGTAATGTTAATCTGATGCCCACATTTTAACCTTACATTCATACAAATTGTCATTTAATTTGAAATCTTGTAAATGATGTTAGATCAAGTTCAGGTGACTACAATGAAATACATCTACTTGACTGTGCAGAAGGCTCAGGTAGTTTCCCTGATCATGTATTTTTTAATGTTTAAATGAGCATTTATAGGGATCTGCTAAGTACTGAGTGTTGAGAAAAGTTTTCCGAGGAGAGAGAGTGTTGCATATGAAGGGTTGTTGCTTAAAGGTGTTGTGAGAATTCAGTAAAGTGAGAAGGGCTGAGACAGAATGAAGAAAAACTGAGCAGATGCAATAAACTCTGGAGATATGTTTTATAAGTCCAGTGTAGGAATTTTAGAAATTTTAAATGAGAAGATCATAGTCTTACATAACTACAATATTGTTATATACTTGTTGATATGATGGTAAAATCAGGAATAAGATTTTATTCAACATTTAAATTAAAATGATTGGGCCACTGTAATTTGTTAAAAATGTCAAATGGATGTTGGTATTTTATCAATGTGCAAAAACAGAACTGATTCACACTTACTATACATAAATAAAATGTTTAAACACTCTGAAAATCTCCATGTGTTTTGTTTCTTTTAATCTAGTAGCCTAGAAGTCAAGGTGCATTAAGCAAAAACATAGTTGAAAGTTTGTTCTTAAAAAAACACTTTGAACAGTTTGTATTCAGAAATGTTAAGAACTGCCCCCATTTATTAGTAGATCCGTATTTAACCTTTTCTTCATTTTACAGGTCAAATAAATTCTCTTAATCAACGTGTATATTTCTCAAAAGAATTTTTTTGAGGTTTTTAAAGCATTGCATTTTCTTAACTATCAAAGGCTTTTCATTTCAAGGTTTCTTAGGTTTTGCCAAACATAATTTTTTATCTCCTGCCTCAACTAAAGAATGGAGTCACACACAGGTTACTCCAGAGGCACCTGCACACCCATGTTTATTGTGGCACTACTCACAATAGCCAAGTTATGGAAACAGCCAAGATGCCCCACCACTGACGAGTGGATTAAGAAAATGTGGTATCTATACACAATGGAATTTTATGCAGCCATGAAGAAGAACGAAATGTTATCATTCACTGGTGCATGGATGGAATTGGAGAACATCATTCTGCGTGAGGTTAGCCTGGCCGAAAAGACCAAAAATCATATGTTCTCCCTCATATGTGGACATTAGATCAAGGGCAAACACAACAAGGGGATTGGACTTTGAGCACATGATAAAAGGGAGAGCACACAAGGGAGGGGTGAGGATAGGCAAGACACCTAAAAAACTAGCTAGCATTTGTTGCCCTTAACGCAGAGAAACTAAAGCAGATACCTTAAAAGCAACTGAGGCCAATAGGAAAAGGGGACCAGGCACTAGAGAAAAGGTTAGATCAAAGAGAATTAACCTAGAAGGTAACACACATGCACAGGAAATCAATGTGTGTCAATACCCTGTATAGCTATTTTTATCTCAACCAGCAGAAACCCTTGTTCTTTCCTATTATTGCTTATATTCTCTCTACAACAAAATTAGAAATAAGGGCAAAATAGTTTCTGCTGGGTATTGAGGGGGTAAGGGGGGAGAGGGAGGGGGCGGAGTGGGTGGTAAGGGAGGGGGTAGTGGCAGGGGGGTTAAATGACCCAAGACTGTATGCACATATGAATAATAAAATTTAAAAAAAGAGAGAATGGAGTCACAGATAATGTAGTAAAGATTCAAGCGTTATGTGTACACAGATGGTAATGAGTGTTTTAATGTCCTTTTCCAGCCCAGCACTTGTCTTTAACTGTTAGATACTTGAAAACAAGATTGAAAGTCCACTTTGTAGAAATATGTCTCCTCCATGTGGAAATTGAAATGCAAAGGCCACTCTGGTATTTCATTACTCTCCAGAGAACACATAGAAACATTCTGCAGAGAAAGCTTAGGAGTTCATAAAAGGGAAACAAAGAGGGGGTAGAAGTAGACAAAAGGGACAGGAATAAGGTTGATTCACCAATGAGGGTGTATTAAGGTTCTCGTAATTCTACCTGAATCCAGAAAAAGTTCTCTGAAGTGGACCTAAAATATTGTCAACTGATAGGACAAAGGGGAAATAAAATTCTAATCAACAGCTGGTCCTCTTTAAGTATTTGTTATGTCGCAGGGAGGAGGATCAAAAGAAAACAGACTAGGCCTGAGTCCTGAGAAAGTACCAGGGAGGGAGGGATGGCATAGCAGAGAGATAAAACCTGAGAAATCTGAACACGAAGAAGGTCATGTGACACCAGGGAGGGGAAAGTCACATAGCACTAGGGTAAAGTAGACAATAAAATTACATATAATCATATGTGTATTAGACCTTGCTTTTTGCTTGTGTAACCTGCTTGTAAGGGTATATAAGGTGAGACCCCTTTGTTCTTGGGGCTCAACCTTTGGACATGAGTCTGCTGAGTCTCTGCTGGCACAAGAAAACATTGCTTCCTGCTAATTGCCTCAAGAGTCCTGTATCTCAGCTAGCATACCCCTGCAACAGTTAGTGGAAGGCTTCCAAATGGAATTGACATGCCAAGAATGCCTCTGTGAAAGATGTCTGAGTAAGTTTGCCTTCCTAGGGAGATTGATCAGTTGCTGGGATGTGAATAAGCTGAGATGCAAACCAAAACGCAACAATTAACCTGAACATGTCAAATAAATACTCATCCCATCATGTGGTGAGAATTATTTCAAGTGAATTCAAAACACTGTTTTTACTTATATTCATTTTTAAACATTTTTTTCCATTCACATCTGCTTTTAATTTTTTATTATATTATTGTTGTACTGGGAGTATACTGTGACATTTACGAAAGTTCTTAACAATATATTATAGTTGTTTTTTTATTTTATTTATTTATTTTTATTGTTTTTTATTCATATGTGCATACAAGACTTGGGTCATTTAACCCCCCTGCCCCCACCCCCTCCCTTACCACCCACTCCGCCCCCTCCCTCTTCCCACCCACCCCCTCAATACCCGGCAGAAACTATTTTGCCCTTATCTCTAATTTTGTTGAAGAGAGAGTATAAGCAATACTAAGAAGGAACAATTGTTTTTGCTGGTTGAGATAAAAATAGCTATACAGGGTATTGACACACATTGATTTCCTGTGCATGTGTGTTACCTTCTAGGTTAATTCTCTTTGATCTAACCTTTTCTCTAGTTCCTGGTCCCCATTTCTTATTGGCCTCAGTTGCTTTTAATGTATCTGCTTTAGTTTCTCTGCGTTAAGGGCAACAAATGCTACCTAATTTTTTAGGTGTCTTACCTATCCTCACCCCTGCCTTGTGTGCTCTCCCTTTCATCATGTGCTCAAAGTCCAATCCCCTTGTTGTGTTTGCCCTTGATCTAATGTCCACATATGAGAGACAACAAACCATTTATGGTCTTTTGGGACAGGCTAACCTCACTCAGAATGATGTTCTCCAATTCCATCCATGCACCAGTGAATGATAACATTTCGTTCTTCATGGCTGCATGAAATTCCATTGTGTATAGATACCACATTTTCTTAATCCATTCGTCGGTGGTGGGGCATCTTGGCTGTTTCCATAACTTGGCTATTGTGAATAGTGCTACAATAAACATGAGTGTGCAGATGCCTCTGGAGTAACCTGTGTCACAGTTTTTTGGGTATATCCCCCCCGCAAGAGTGGTATTGCTGGATCAAATGGTAGATCGATGTCTAGCTTTTTAAGTAGCCTCCAAATTTTTTCCAGAGTGGTTGTACTAGTTTACATTCCCACCAACAGTGTAAGATAGTTCCTTTTTCCCTGCATCCTCGCCAACACCTGTTGATGGTGGTGTTGCTAATGATGGCTATTCTAACAGGGTGAGGTAGAATCTTAGTGTGGTTTTAATTTGCATTTCCTTTATTGCTAGAGATGGTGAGCATTTTTTCATGTGTTTTTTGGCCATTTGAATTTCTTCTTTTGAAAAAGTTCTGTTTAGTTCACTTGCCCATTTCTTTATTGGTTCATTAGTTTTGGGAGAATTTAGTTTTTTAAGTTCCCTATATATTCTGGTTATCAGTCCTTTGTCTGATGTATAGTTGGCAAATATTTTCTCCCACTCTGTGGGTGTTCTCTTCAGTTTAGAGACCATTTCTTTTGATGAACAGAAGCTTTTTAGCTTTATGAGGTCCCATTTATCTATGCTATCTCTTAGTTGCTGTGCTGATAGGGTTTCATTGAGAAAGTTCTTACCTATACCTACTAACTCCAGAGTACTTCCTACTCTTTCCTGTATCAACTTTAGAGTTTGTGGTCTGATATTAAGATCCTTGATCCATTTTGAGTTAATCTTGGTATAGGGTGATATACATGGATCTAGTTTCAGTTTTTTGCAGACTGCTAACCAGTTTTCCCAGCAGTTTTTGTTGAAGAGGCTGCTATTTCTCCATCATATATTTTTAGCTCCTTTGTCAAAGACAAGTTGGTTATACTTGTGTGGCTTCATATCTGGGTCCTCTATTCTGTTCCACTGGTCTTCATGTCTGTTTTTGTGCCATTACCATGTTGTTTTTATTGTTACTGCTTTGTAATATAGTTTGAAGCCAGGTATTGTGATACCTCCAGCATTGTTCTTTTGACTGAGTATTGCCTTGGCTATTCGTGGCCTCTTGTGTTTCCATATAAATTTAATGGTAGATTTTTCAATCTCTTTAATGAATGTTATTGGAATTTTGGTGGGAATTGCATTAAACATGTAGATTACTTTTGGGAGTATCGACATTTTTACTATGTTGATTCTACCAATCCATGAGCATAGGAGATCTCTCCACTTTCTATAGTCTTCCTCAATCTCTTTCTTCACAAGTGTATAGTTTTCCTTGTAGAGGTCTTTCACATCTTTTGTTAGGTTTACACCTAGGTATTTGATTTTTTTGAGGCTATTGTAAATGGAATTGTTTTCATACATTCTTTTTCACTTTGCTCATTGGTAGTGTATAGAAATGCTAATGATTTTTCTACATTGATTTTATATCCTGCCACCTTGCTGTAGCTATTGATGATGTCTAGAAGCTTCTGAGTAGAATTTTTTGGGTCTTTAAGGTATAGGATAATGTCGTCTGCAAATAGGGATATTTTGACCGTTTTTTTACCTATTTGTATTCCTTTTATTCCTTCTTCTTGCCTAATTTCTCTGGCTAGGAATTCCAGTACTATGTTGAATAGGAGTGGGGATAGTGGGCATCCTTGTCTGGTTCCTGATTTTAGAGGGAATGGTTTCAGTTTTTCTCTGTTAAGTGTAATGCTTGCTGTAGGTTTGTCATATATAGCTTTTATAATGTTGAGGTACTTTCCTTCTATTCCTATTTTTCTTAGTGCTTTTATCATGAAATGGTGTTGGATGTTATCAAAGGCTTCTTCTGCATCTATTGAGATGATCAAGTGGTTTTTGTCTTTGCTTCTGTTAATGTGGTTTATTACATTTATTGATTTTTGTATGTTGAACCACCTCTGTATTCCTGGGATAAAGCCTACTTGGTCATGGTGAATAAGCTTTTTGATGTATTGTTGAACTTGGTTTGCCATTATTTTGTTGAGGATTTTTGCATCAATGTTCATTAAGGAGATTGGCCTATCGTTCTCCTTTTTGGAGGTGTCTTTGCCTGGTTTTGGGATAAGTGTAATACTGGCTTCATAAAATGTGCTAGGCAGTTATCCTTCCCTTTCTATTTCATGGAACAGTTTAAGGAGTGTTGGTATCAGTTCTTCTTTAAAGGTCTGATAATATTCAACAAAGAATCCATCAGGTCCTGTACTTTTCTTTTTGGGGAGACTCTTGATTGCTGATTCACTTTCATTTTGTGTTATAGATCTTTTCAGGTGATTAATTTCCTCTTGGTTCAGTTTTGGATGATCATATGTATCTAGAAATCTGTCCATTTCTTTAAGATTTTCAAGTTTATTTGAATATAGGTTCTTGAAGTAGTCTCTGATGATTTCCTGAACTTCCATGGTGTTTGTTGTTATCTCCCCTTTTGCATTCCTGATTCTACTAATTTGGGTTTTTTTTCTCCTCATTTTAGTCAGGTTTGCTAGGGGTCTATCGATCTTGTTTATTTTTTCAAAGAACCAACTTTTTGTTTCATTAATTCTTTGTATGGTTTTTTTGGTTTTTATTTCGTTGACTTCAGCTCTTATTTTTATTATTTCTCTCCTTCTATTTGTTTTGGGATTTTCTTGTTCTTGTTTTTCTAGGAGTTTGAGATGTATCATTAGATCACTGATTTGGGATCTTTTAGTCTTTTTAATATATGCACTCATGGCTATAAACTTTCCACTCAGGACTGCCTTTGCTGTGTCCCATAGGTTCTGGTAGGTTGTGTTTTCATTTTCATTCACTTCCAGGAACTTTTAAATTTCCTCTTTTATTTCATCAGTAATCCATTGTTCATTAAGTAATGAGTTATTTAGTTTCCATCTGTTTGCATGTTTTTTGTCTTTATTTTTGTTGTTGAGTTGTACTTTTACTGCATTGTGATCAGATAGTATGCACGGTATAATTTCTATTTTCTTATATTTGCTGAGGCTTGCTTTGTGCCCTAGGATATGATCTATTTTGGAGAAGGTTCCATGGGCTGCTGAGAAGAATGTATATTGTGTAGAGGTTGGATGAAATGTTCTGCAGACATCAAGTTGGTCCATTTGATGTATTGTATATTTTAGATCTTGGATTTCTTTATTGATTTTTTGTTTGGATGACTTATGTATTGATGATAATGGGGTGTTAAAGTCTCCCACAACCACTGTGTTCGAGTTAATGTATGCTTTTAGGTCCTTCAGGGTATGTTTGATGAAATTGGGTGCGTTGACTTTGGCTGCATACAGGTTGATGATTATTATTTCCTTTTGGTCTATTTCCCCTTTTATTAGTATGGTATACCCTTCTTTATCTTGTTTGATCAATGTTGGTTTGAAGTCTACTTTGTTAGAGATAGGTATTGCTATTCCTGTCTGTTTTCAGGGGCCATTGGCTTGGTAAATCTTCCAGCCTTTCATCCTAAGCCTATGCTTATTTCCGTCGGTGAGATGGGTCTCCTGTAAGCAACAAATTGTTGGATCTTCCTTTTTAATCCATTTCATCAAGTGGTGCCTTTTGATGGGTGAATTAAGTCTGTTAACATTGTTAGTACTGATAGGTATGTGATTCCTGTCATTTAGTTGTCTTAGTTGTTTGAAGGATTGATTGTGTGTAGCTAAGTTGAGGTTATTCTCTACTTTCTTGCTTTTTCTTTTCCTGTGGTTTGGTGCTGCCTGTCTTTTCATGGTTAAGTTGGGTTTCACTTTCTGTGTACAGAATCCCTTGAAGAATCTTTTGTAGTGGTGGCTTTGTGGTCACATATTGTTTTAGTTTCTGCTTATCATGGAAGATTTTTATTGCTCCATCTATTTTGAAAGATAGTTTTGCTGGGTAGAGTATCCTGGGGTTGAAGTTATTTTCATTCAGTGCCCAGAAGATCTCACCCCACTCTCTTCTTGCTTTTAATGTTTCTGTTGAGAAGTGTGCTGTGATATTGATGGGTTTACCTTTGTATGTTATTATTTTTTTTCTCTCTTACACCCTTCAATATTCTTTCCCTAGTTTCTGAACTTGTTTTAATGATGATACGTCTTCGGGTGGTTCTGTTTTGATCTGGTCTGTTTGGTGTCCTGGAGGCCTCTTGCATCTGTATGGGAATATCTTTCTCTAGATTTTGGAAATTTTCTGTTATTATTTTGTTGAATATATTATGTGTTCCCCTCGCTTGCACATCTTCTTCTTTGATGCCTGTGATTCTCAAGTGTGACCTATTGATGGAGTCGGTGAGTACTTGCATTTTCTTTTCACAGGTCTTGAGTTGTTTAATTAATAGTTCTTCGGTTTTTCCTTTAATTACTGTTTCATCTTCAAGTTCAGAGATTCTGTCTTCTGTTTGTTCTGTTCTGCTGGATTGGCCTTCTGTTTTGTTTTGCAGTTCTTTTTCGTTCTTTTTCTGAGGTTTTCCATATCCTGGGTGGTTTTCTCTTTAATGTTGTCTATTTTTGTTCTGAGTTCATTTATCCATTTATTAATCGTGTTCTTTGTTTCACTTTGGTGTTTATGCAGTGCTTCTATGGTTTCTTTTATTTCTTCTTTTGCTTTTTCAAATTCTCTATTTTTGTTTTCTTGAGTTTCTCCTGTACATTTTGGTTAACCATATCCAGTATCATCTGTATAAAATTCTCATTGAGAACCTGTAGTATTTCTTCTTTTAAATTATTCCTGTGGGCTTCATTGGGTACTTTGGCATAGTTTATCTTCATTTTGTTGGAGTCTAGATCTGAGTATTTGTTTTCTTCATTTCCCTCTGGTTCCTGTACTAAATTTTTGCTGGGGAGAAACTGGTGTCCCTGTTTTTTCTGTCTTTCCATTATTGTCTTTGGTGGTGTTACTGTCCCTGTACTGTGTGCAATTAAGTATTTTCTAGCTTGTAATAATAACAATGGTAATATTTATCAGGGAAGGGTGAGAGGAGATGCAAAGCAAGAAGTTAAAAGGGGAAAAACAAATAAGCAGACAAGTAGGAAAAAACAAAACAAGGAATCAAACAAAAAAGTTTCAAAGGTATAAACAGCGAGTGTTGGTGTACTAATTGACAGTAAGCTGAACAGGCATTAGAGGATTGAAAATAAAAAATAAAAAGGAGAAAGATAAGAATAAAAATAAAAAATAAGTAAATGAAAATATATATATATAAGAATAAAATAAAACAAAATGAAAAATAGAAAAAAAACCCTCAAAGTTCACATGTAGTGAAGTTTCAGTCTTAATAATTTTGATTTCCGTCTCAGTCTCTAATCCTGGAGATGGTGCCTCAGATGTTGTTCTGAAGTTGTCTCATCAAAGGAGATGCATAAAGTAGAACAAGACTGCACACACACACAAAAACCCCACAAAGTGTCCCAAGTTCAAATGCAATACAGTTTCAGTAGGTTTTTCAGCATGCAGGTGTAGTTCGGTTGTTTTCTCATCAAAGGTAGGGAGAGAGAAAAAAAAGAAGAGTCTGGAGACAGTTCTGTGAATGGTATCTGCGGCTGTCGCTTGCCTGCCCGCTGCTGTCAGCCTGCTGTGTCTGGAGTAGTTATTTATGCAGATCTCAGGTGTGAGCTTAACACTCACCTGGCCCCACAGGCTTTGTTTATTTAGAGTTCTCCTGTGTGTGATGCCACTGCTACAAGCTTTCCTCTTTCCAAGCACATGGGGGAGGTGACACTGCACCAGCTTTCTGTGGCCTGTGTCTTTATTTACAGCTCACGTGGGAAGTGGGTCTTCCCTCCTCTCCTGTGGAATTTTCCTCCCACCGCTGCTTTTACAAGTTTTTCCGTTCCTGATTACTGGGCACACGCCCCCACTCCCGCTGGAGCCTCTCTGGCCTGGCCTGGCTTGTTTATTTACAGTTCCGGGAAGGATTCTCTTACCCCCCCTTTGGCGCTCAGTGGGCCTCACCCTTTTTCCCATGTGTCTTTATTGTTCTTATTGCTTATTAGTCAGTTTCTCTTTTTTCCCCAGGTGGAGGTTGGTCTGTCCAGGGGGCTATGCTGATCTGGCCCAGGGTTGTCTGTGGGAGTACAGCGGTACCACTAAGCTCTCCTTGTCCACGTCTTCCTAAGCTGTCTGGGCGCGGGTGACTGGCCGCCCGGGAGCCCTCCTGGTTTCTCCATTTAATGTGAAGTGGAGATTCTCTGCGCCGGCTGGATGTGTCGAGGAGTCAACGTTTTGCTTCTTCTCGGTGGTTTTGCCTGCAAGGTGTGTCTCCAGCATCTCTCCAAGATTTCACTATAGGAGGCACACTTTCTGCTTCCTCCCTCTAGCCGCCAT
Organism: Castor canadensis; assembly: GCF_047511655.1. Lineage (NCBI taxonomy): Eukaryota > Metazoa > Chordata > Mammalia > Rodentia > Castoridae > Castor > Castor canadensis. The sequence continues at coordinate 31,361,479 of NC_133401.1, read as the reverse complement.
CTTGGGATCCCTCTATATCATAGTTGAATTCACTCCCTTACACTTGTTTTGTGTGTGGAGGTGTGTGTTCGCCTGGGGTTTGAACTCAGGGCTTCCTGCTTGCAAAGCAAGTGCTCTACTGCTTGAGCCACGCCTCCAGTCCACTACACTTATGTTTACAAGATGCACTGAGATCTGTGGAAATAAACAATAACCAACCAAATGAGAAAACTCAATGGGTATTATTCAGAGCTTTCTCTCATAGGGGGGTAGCCACCTTTATTTGTTCTTTTGATTATTCAGCCATGCTACATGGGTGAACTTGCATGCCTACTTTACATGATTAAAGTCATCAAAGCAGGCAGAGCATCAGGATAGTTTTACAAGACAGTGAGAAAAGAGAAGGCTTCAGGGATAACCTCACTGTGAAGCTATTGGCATGCCAACAAAAATCAGAACATCCTGTGTGATTGGATAGGGTATATGTGTGGCGTTTTTCATTGGTATTGATTCAAATGAGGACAATATTAAGTGATCTGTGCATTATTAATGATGTTCTGAGCACTTGAAGTCAGTTTTTATAGAGGTTATGTTTTCCTTGCTACATTGCTACTAAGGGGTTTGAAAGGCTATAAGCCTGACTCTCACTCTCACTCTCTTTGTCTCTGTCTCTCCCTCTCTCTCTCCCTCTCTCTCTCTCTCTCTCTCTCTCTCTCTCTCTCTCTCTCTCTCTCTCTCTCTCTCTCTCTCTATATATATATATATATATATATATATATATAAAATTTCTCCTTGGACTGTTTAACATAGATAATGGGTGGGTTTCTTTGACTATTTGTACAGGCTGTGCATTAGGTATACATTATGTTTGGTTTGGTAATTTTCTGTTTGTGGCATTCAGTCCTTCTTTACACCATTCTTTGACTTACAAGAGACTTACAAATTCAGAAAAAGCCAGAAATTGAGATAATCTGCCGCTCAGAGATTGTACAGAACATCTTGACTTCCTCAGACACAAGAAGAAATTCCATTTGCCCGGAGAATGAAGCATAGGGGATAACTAGCTTTTCCCTTAATGTCATATGCAGCCTGTTATCCTTGCCTGTTTTGTAGCTACTAAGAGGACCAGGGAATAGTAAACCTGTAAGATAGGGATTAGAGTCTCATCTTAATTGCAGGACAGATTGAACCTATCCATTGTGGTATCACAGAATACACAGATGAGTGCTTTTTCCTTTCATACCAAGACATAGATAACCAGAACCTTGAGATACATATGGCAAAAGGGAAAGTGACTATTTCTGGTTTTGAAAGGAAGATCTTGAAAAGGTTTTCTCATGACGTGGAGACTGTTTCTTGTTATGGGCAGAGTATTTCTGTGTCTACTTCACCACATCCTGGGCAAACCTAGTTCCTTCCACAAGCTTCCAAAGACTCTTCTTGATATAACCCATCTTAAGCCTGAATTCTCCTTTTATCCCTTCTTTCCTCATTCTGTTTCCTCTTGTCTTGATTAAGATAGTAGTCTTAAACTCATATACACAAAAGTGGATATTCACATATCTATTTCTCATAATAGTCATCTAATTGTTTGTCTTTTGAAAATAAAAAATAGACATCATTTTTCATGTGTAGTACACTTGTTTATAGATGTATATACTAGGTATCTAATTTCAAATCTTTTAGATTATGATAGTGGCACCGCTTGGAGCATCCAGTGTTCAGGGACATATAACTATCTTTGCTCAAAGATGGTAGTCATAATGCAACTTAGAGCACATAAATATAAGCCTGTGAAAGGCTACTGCTACAGATAACTTTAGTTTGAAGGACACTAGCTTGGCAAAGTATTCTCATAATCTTTGCATTTTAGAAGGCTTTTAATGTGGGGAATGCAAATATACTTATCATACAAAGTAGATACTGATAATTGGTACTACAGCTACATAGAAATACTTTGCATATATCACTTTGCCTTTTACTTTTAAGATGAATTCAGAACCGATGGCTCAGTAGAATGCAATCATTTTCCTCTGCTTTTTACAGGTCCATATAGGTAAACAGGACTGAATAAAGTCAAAACATAGCTTCAGAATTCTTGCATAGTAACAAAATGCCTACTCAGTGAAAGCAGACAAATGCAGACCAAGTTTAAAATGAAGGACTGCAGAAATGGCAGAGTTTTTATCCACTCAGATAAAATGCTCCAGATTTCATTGGCCATTTTGTATGTTTAAGGTCTATATACAATACACAGTGTATAAAAGTCAGTACTTGCTTACCTTGCATTAATCAAATTTACATTCATTTAAATTTACAAACTTGTGTATAACATTTAGGCAAAGCTCAAACCCCGCATATTTAGTGACAATTTAGTCACAGATATATAGGACCTCAACTATCCTATAATGTAATATTTGAAATTTGGTAAGAAAATGAGAAGAACTGAAAACCCTTTACTAAAAATTGTATTAGGCTGTGCGTAGTGGCACATGCCTGTAATCTTAGCTACTTGGGAGGTAGAGATTGAGAGGATTTTGGTTTGAGGCCAACCCAGGTAAAAATGTTATCAAGACCTTACTTCAACCAACCAGCTGGGCATGTTGGTACACATCTGTGGTCTGAACTACATGGGAGGTTGTAGATAGGAGGATCATTGTCTGAGGTTGACGCAGACTAAAATGGAGACCCTATCTGGAAAAATAAAGAAAAAAAAGGCATGATTCAAGTGGTAGAGCACTGCCTAGCAAGGACGAGGCCCTGAGTTCCAACCCCAAAACCATAAAAAATATTGTATTACAATATGGAGAGATAGGAAGTGGACTAAAACCTCTCACATTTTAACTCAATAACTGTAGTTTTAAGCATTGACAAGAGAATTTTAAATTACACATGTTGGAGTGTCTAAACATCCATCTATTATAACAAAATCCTAAGATTTCAGACTCCCACAAAATATTTTTAAGCTATTAGGAACTTACTTATAAATGTTTATTCCATTTATAATTACCTGTTTTACCATTCTTAACAATCACCTTAACTGTCCATGGAAAATTTGAGGCTAGGTAGTCATATCATCTTTAAGACCATGTCTTTGTCTAGATAAGAGCTCTAGAAAGCTAAATATAGGGATATTTTTACTGATTAGATAACCCAATAATATGAAAAGGTCTAACCTACTTAAGATTTCCCAAGTCACATAGAACTTGGAAAATTGGGTTCATTGTTTTTAAGTTTTAGGAGTACTCACATGTTTAAGTCAATTATGTACCACATAAAGAACATATAAACATGAACATACACTACAGTGTTCCTAACACAGTACAGAAACCAAATACCCTACAACCAACCATCATTGCCAGTTTATTAAAAAGGCATTGTTTAGGAGCATTGTGTTAGTTATTCTTTAAATGTCTGGTAGAAGTTAGCATTGAATCCATCTGATCCTGCACTTTTCTCTGACAGGCGGTGCTTCATTTCTACATCAATCTCATTGATCACTGTAGGTGTGTTTAAGAACCCATCAAGTATCTATATAAATTGTTTTATATGTATATGCAATAGATTTCTCTATGGCATGAAAGCAAAGAAACTTCAGTTACAAGTGAATATTCTATAAAATGTTGCTTAAAAGAGGGAAGGTAGCAAAGATCCATGGCCTCTTTCTTTCCCATTGCCATCATCAATGATGGCATTTTTCAGAATTGTTACATTTCCCAGGATATTAGGTGTTAGAGAAGGCCCTTGGGTTGTCCCAAAGCTGGGCAAAGTCATGCACCTGGATTCCACTCTTTTAGCATGGATCCTGTGTCTTCTACCCCACTTCCTGTGATACCATATGCCTTCTAAGGGATCACAGGACAGTTTTATTCCTGAGAACTCTTAATTGCTTCTTTGAATTTGCTCATGTAATTTGTGCTTGTTTTTTACTGATATGTAATTGGGGAAAAGATGTTTGTAAGTTATTCTCAGTCCTTCAGGTAGAAGCTGTCATGGATCTAGAGTTGACATGAAATCCCATCTGGTGGGTAAAGGGACCAGGCAATAATAAACTACAAGTCAGGGCTCAGAGTTTCATCCTTTCACATTCAACCTTTCAGCACAGCACTCACAATCATGCTATCACAGAGCACACAGATGGGAGTCTTTTTTTTATCAAAACATAGGAAATCAGAATCCCTTCTTTATCTTTTTCTTTTCCCCTACTCTCGATTAAATCTTAAAATTATATACATATAGATTGACATTACATATCTTTTTCCAAAATGTTTTTATTAACTATGTGAGATTACTGCCTACTCAAAAATAGATTTTCACACTTTGTATCCGAAGCTGTGTAATTAAATGGAAAGTGTGCATGTTTCGGATCATGAAGCATACATGAATGTGTGTCTCTTATTTCCCTTAGAACTCTGCCTGAGAATTGATGTGAAAAACAAGGTCATTATGAAGATTTCCATTTGTTACTTAGTTGAGAAACACTTTTAGACATCATAAGTTTGCTCCTCCTTTAGGTTGAGGGATATGAGGGGAAGAAGCAGTTACTCCATTCTTAATAGCTCACACTCAGAACTCTAAAAATAATTGAAAACCAAATTGAAGAAGCTGATTTATTAAATGAGTGTGTGAATTTGTAATAAACTTCTATGAGTATAAACACAGGAGAAGGAAGAGCTATCTTGAATGGTTTTCTAGATGGGGAATCTTTTCCCCATGTATTTATTCATGGCAAGATGACAAATGTTTTTCAGGTGAATCTGGTAGAAGGTCCTGGAAGTAGTCAGTTATCTCTCTCCCTCTCCCCTGCCCCCTCCCACTTCTCCTCCCTTCTTCCTTCCTCTCCTAGTTGGCTCATTAAGGGTAGAGTTGTGCAAGCTTTGGTATGGTTGTAAAGCATAATATTTATAATACAATTAATGCCTGTGTTTGTGTCTTTTCCTTGCTCTTCTACTTGTCTTCTTAACATTTTATGTTGTTTCTTGCAGAGACTTGGACATTATAAAACATACCAGGAAGTCATAGTAAATAACAGTACCTGGGATTCTCCCACTTGAGTCAGACATTCCATGTCTTGTGACGTTATGAGGAATATTGTTAAAGTTTATCTCCTATGGGAAAGGGAAAAAAATCCTTTTCCTCTTTTTTAAATCAAGAAAATAAAAATTTAAAGAAGGATTGAAGTACTTCAGATATCAGTGGTCATAAGCATTTTTATCAGCTTCAAAATTTAAACACTTCCTAATGTTTTTCTGCTTTCTGCAGCTTTATCTCATCCTGTCTCTTGACATGTATTTACCTTTGCATTCTTCCTGCTCACAGATTTCTGTGCTGTAAGGGCAACTTTTATATTTTATTTTTGTGGGTGAGTGGCTGGAAAATGGGAAGGAATTGAATAGATTGTTAACTTTAATTGTTTCATGAGTTGTAGGGGTATATGGTAGTTTTCCATTTATAAATTGAAAAACTAGAAGGAAACTCCATTCCCAAGGCAATGGTCATGGTCTAGAGTTTAAACAACTCTTACAGGACAGTTTCCTATCAGGAAGAGCTGTCACTAAGTGCAACTCAAGCCACAAAACCTTTCCACATCACTCTTTTGTAACACCTTTCTAACTTTTTCCAACAATTTCCTCTTTCTGTCCCTCAGTTCTATACTATTAATCTGTGTGCTTAAGCCAGTGTCATTACTAGTTGGCTGATACAACAGATACACTGTTGTATCACTGCTGATACACCCCTTCTTTATTAACCAAAATGCTTTTGTTATTTTTATATCATGGTAAATCCACATTGCAAAGCATTTATCATCTTAGCCATTTTGAGTATACAGTCCAGTAGTGTGAAGAATTTTCACATTGTCCTGCAAATAATCTCCAGAACTCTTTTATTGCAAAATCAAATCTCTACCCATCAACCCCCTCATTCCAGGTCCTTGTAATTGACATTCTAATTTATGTGTCTGTGAGATTAATCACACCAGATACTTCATATAGGTGGAATCGTATACTATTTGTGATTGGCTTGTTGTCTCACAGTGTCCTCAATGTTCATGAATGTTGTAGCTTGTGTCAAAATTTCCTTTGTGTTGTAACTGAGTAATACTACATTGTAGGTATATACCATATTGGGTCTATCCATTCATGTGTTGATGTACATTTGAGTTGCTTTTACCCTTTGGCTATTGTGAACAATGCTGATATGAAAATGTGTATAGAGATATCTATTTGTCACCCTACTTTCAGTTCTTTTGGAAGTGGAATTGCTAAATGACATGGTAATTCTATTTTTTATATTTGTTGAGAAATCCCCATACTGTGTTCCATGGACTATACCAGTTCACATTCCCACTTAATGTTGACAAGTATTCCAGTTTTTACATATCCTCTCTAGCCCTCAATATTTCTTGTTTTAAAAATTTATTTGTTTTGGCTAGATGTAGTGGGTGTAAGGTGATATCTCATTGTTATTTTGATTTACATTCTTCTAGTGATTGGTAATCCTGAGCATGTCTTCATATGTTTGTCTTTTCTTGGAGGAAATATATTCAAGTCTTGGCCCTTGAAAAAAGTCATGTTTAATGAAGATTTTTAAAAAATTCTTGAAGTTCTTTATATATTCTGAATATTTATCTTTTATCAGATATATGAATTGCAAACATCCATTTTCTGTTAAGTTTTGAGTTCTTGTGTCTGTAAATTTCAGAAGCAGTAGTTTTTAAAAAATCTTTGGAACTTAATTAAAATTTCATATAATGTAGAGAAGAACTAGGAAAGCACGGATCATTTGCATTAATGAGGTTTCCCATCCATTAAGTAAGGTATTGATTAAGAAACCCAGGGGAAGGATCTGAAGGCAAGCTACACCCCTCACCCCCTGCTGGGCCCTGGTTTCACAGGCCTGCTAGTGTGATAAGTTGTAACCTTCTGCTAGTATAATATGTTGTAATCTCCCAGTAGGAGGCTAACTGCCATGTCTGGTTTTGTCCTCCCTCTTGCTTGCTTCTGCATTCTGTGGCATAAAATCCCCACAGCCCTGAGCTACGGGGCCGGTGCCATTTTTGGAGAGATTCAGGTGCTGGCCCACTAGCGTAATAAATCTTCCTTTCCTCCAATCACCTGGGTTTGAGTCTTGTTCTTGCTGGTCCGATGTTCTTCTTGCAACAGTATATCTCTTCATTTACTTAATTTTTTCTTTCTTTTTATTAATTTTACAGAAATTAATAATGTCAAGCTTTTAGTATATTTTTGTGCTTGTATATTACATATTTTGATCACATCTGAACCTCTTATCACCTTTTCTTGCCCCCTCCCTCATACCATTGATCTCGCCTCCCTCCATTTGACTCCCTTCTGATTCCATATTTTTTTAAAAAATGAAGTAAAAGTTTATATACTCCTCAGTACAGTACAAAGGTTGTCATCCAGGGCTGATGGGAATGGTCATTCAGCAGGAACCCAGGCTTCTTTCTTCTTTCTAGCATAGGCTTTATTCACAAGGCCTCCACATAGTCCAAGATGGCTGCTAGGGCACTGTCCCTTGTGTCCTATTCATTTCCTTGTTTTGAGAACATCCAAATCCTCTTTTTTTTTTTTTTCTTTTTTCATTTTTCTTTTATTATTCATATGTGCATACAAGGCTTGGTTTATTTCTCCCCCCTGCCCCCACCCCCTCCCTTACCACCCACTCCACCCCCTCCCGCTCCCCCCCTCAATACCCAGCAGAAACTATTTTGCCCTTATCTCTAATTTTGTTGTAGAGAGAGTATAAGCAATAATAGGAAGGAACAAGGGGTTTTGCTGGTTGAGATAAGGATAGCTATACAGGGCATTGACTCACATTGATTTCCTGTGCGTAGGTATTACCTTCTAGGTTAATTCTTTTTAATCTAACCTTTTCTGTAGTTCCTGGTCCCCTTTTCCTATTGGCCTCAGTTGCTTTAAGGTATCTGCTTTAGTTTCTCTGCATTAAGGGCAACAAATGCTAGCTAGTTTTTTAGGTGTCTTACCTATCCTCACCCCTCCCTTGTGTGCTCTCGCTTTTATCATGTGCTCAAAGTCCAATCCCCTTGTTGTGTTTGCCCTTGATCTAATGTCCACATATGAGGGAGAACATACGATTTTTGGTCTTTTGAGCCAGGCTAACCTCACTCAGAATGATGTTCTCCAATTCCATCCATTTACCAGCGAATGATAACATTTCGTTCTTCTTCATGGCTGCATAAAATTCCATTGTGTATAGATACCACATTTTCTTAATCCATTCGTCAGTGCTGGGGCATCTTGGCTGTTTCCATAACTTGGCTATTGTGAATAGTGCCGCAATAAACATGGATGTGCAGGTGCCTCTGGAGTAACAGTCTTTTGGGTATATCCCCAAGAGTGGTATTGCTGGATCAAATGGTAGATCGATGTCCAGCTTTTTAAGTAGCCTCCAAATTTTTTTCCAGAGTGGTTGTACTAGTCTACATTCCCACCAACAGTGTAAGAGGGTTCCTTTTTCCCCACATCCTTGCCAACACCTGTTGTAGGTGGTGTTGCTGATGATGGCTGTTCTAACAGGGGTGAGGTGGGAGATTCATATCATTGTCATTGAGGTTTCTTAATGACACCTCAGTGTCCTCAAGGATTTGTGTGTGGCATTGTTCCTGATTTGTTTTGTTTGGTGTAGTTCTTGGACTTGGACACTTCTGCAATGATAACCCATGGCTCCTGCATTGTCTGTAAAGAGGAATGATAACATTTCTGGACAGGTGCAATTTTGATGACTATTTTGTTCTTATTTCTAGTTTAATGCATATGAGGTTCTTGCTTTAGCACTGTGATTTTAAACAATCCTTGTGTTCTATCAAAATAGTTTTCATCAAAAATTTTGCATCATAGGATCATTAAAATGTTAAGCGTTTGTTCCTATTACATTTGTGATATTCTTAAGAGAAATGAGGGAATAACAATATTCTTTGATATTAAAAGGAGGCTTTGAAACAGACATAACAGTCAATAGTGCTTTACGACAGAATGCTTCTGAAATATATGACAAGGACATGTAGATTAGTAGACAGAAGTTAAAACACTACAGAGTATTTAAAAGCCTCAATCAGCAAACCTCATTCACTTTATATAACATGTATCAATGAATAAAACATATTATATCTATTGGTACAAGCAAAAAACCTAGAAGATATTTTCATTTCCTTGTTTTGAGAACATCCAAATCCTCTTGTCCCAGATGATGGAAGTGGGGGAGAGGATTTGTTCAGCTTTCCAGTTCATGCAAAATCACAAGTACTAGAGATACACATGTGAAAAGCATTTTCACAACAAAGAGTTTTACATGGTGGAAGTTTTATTTTAGTATAAGAGGGTAAAGTAGGGAGAAGTGGAAAAACAGGGAGAAACATTTTCATTTCTCCATGCAGGAAATGGGAGTAAAAGAGCCAAAAATGGTGGCTCTTGTTTTGTGATCTTTGCTTTAGAGAATGTTTTGGGTGGGTGAAATGAGAGATGTTTACTCTTCTAAAACTTGGAGGCCTACCCAGAACACAGGGATAATAGGCGATATTTGGGATTTCCTTTTGCCAGATATGCCTTTCATTTTTTCTTTCTATCTCTTCAAGGAGCCTTTGCAGCTTCTTAACGTCCCAAAGGGAAAGTCAGATGCAGATAGCCCCTCAATATCACCCTATTCTTGTAATTTAACATCTAAAAGGAAGTGATGGGAGGGGAACTTTCTGTTGTTTGTTTCTTCAGTTTTTACTTCTTGGCTTCTGAGTCTGGCCCTTTTAATATTTACTAATTTTGAATTTCTCCATTTCCTCATCTATCTCTCCTGCTTTATCTCCCCTCTGAATTAGTTTTCCTCCTAAATGACTTTGGTCCATTTTAATCATGAAAGGGGTGCAGAGTGGTATGGTTTTTGTAGGTGCTTCTGAAATGAAATTGGACTGTTGGCTCTACCTAGAAAGGGAAAGAAAATGTGATTTCCCTGTAATATTTAGGAGGTAACAAGTGAAATTCAATTGGCAAGAAATCCAGTTGATTTGCTGCCACAATCAGGAGCAGAAGTCATCAAGTTATTCTTTTATGAAAATGCACAGTTCAGGTCAATCTTCATTAGTTCATCAGGGTGACTCCTTTTTCTTGAAGAAGAATTTTAGGCCCTATAATAGTTCACAGGTGTTGGAATCTGTGACCTCTGTAGATGAACCTGGAAGCTTACCAGATTTAGCTCCCGCTGTCTTGCCAATCTTCTGTTGCCAGATGGGGGTTCCATTAGCTTCCCGGTTTCCTCCAAAATCACGAGTATATGAGTCTGTGAAAAGCATTTCAAGGTGTCTTACAATAAGGAATCTTATGTTTTAGCAAGGATTTATATAAGAGGACTATGTAGGAAGAAGTGCGGGGAAAAAAGAAGAAATGTTTTCTGCTCTCCATGCAGGAAATGGGAGTAAAGACTTTTTTCATATTAAAAAAAACCCCTAGATTCTGTGTATAAGAGAAAACATATTTTCTTTCTGACTCTGGCTTATTTCACTTAACATTGTGATTTTAAGTTGTTAGGAAAAATGCCACTCACGAGAAAAGTCTCACGTTCAAGAGCAAGGTTTAATGGCAGGCTTGAACTGCCAGGCTGGCCGGGGAAATATGGTGCAGCACAGAGTGTAGGCCAGGTGTGGCTTTTATAGAAGGGGGAGGTTTAGCAAGTTAGTGCTTACCCGGTAGTCTCTGGTAGGGTGGTGGGGCTGTCTTAGAGCATGGGAATTTCTGTTAAGGGGCAGGGCTGCCATTTTTGCTGCCGATTCACAAAGTGGTGACATTATTACTCTATCATTCCCCCAGTTTTTCTTTAATAATGATAGGGGTTGGGGCTGAGGATCAGGGGTTGAGGCAAAGCATTGGCCTCTTAGCTGCTTCCTGTTGGCAGGGTGCACTGTATGGCGCAAGATCCTCAGACTCCTGTGGCATCCGGGTATGGTCCCTAATAGCAGTCCTCTGGACGGTTTTCAAGAGGTTGATATCCCTGGAGGTACAACTGGTTAAACTTGCTATTAGCAATAGCAGACATGCAGTATGATATAAGGGAGAAAGCTTAAAAATAGGAAAGCAACAAACATCGGCATATCCCTTCTCTGTTTTTCTAAAGGTTCCTTGAGAGGTGCTGCCACTGGGGGATCCTATTGAGCTTGACAGCAGTGGGTGTTATGTGAACGACCAGATGCGGGCTGGTCTACCGAAGCCCCCATGGAAAGGGTAGAAGATCCTTTAGGAGAACAAGATCCCCTGGTTTAAAAGAAATTTTTACAGGGTGGGGCAGGATCTGGTCTGCATGATTTCTGGAAAGTTCCCTGAGAAGGTTAAGGTAAAGTAGATAGTCAGCCAGAGGAGCAGGGTCTGTTGGAGGCAAGTTTCTTAGAAGGAGCATAAAAGGTGTCTGCTAAAGGACTGCCTCTCTAGGGATACAGATTCTGCAAAATCCTGTAACTCCCAAGAAAGCTCTAAGCTGCCTTATGGTATGGTGTGGAGGGAAACGGAACATTGGGTTGATTTACTCATGACTCAGAGTGAGTCTGTCCCTTTAAGGCCACACCTAGGTAGGTTACCTGTGGGAGGCAGGGACTGTCAGGATTTAGGTTAAGTGTAGCACGCTTGGATAAAAGAGAGCTCTAGTTCATTTTTAATATAACTTTACATTTTTAACTTTGTAAATGTTTGTACCATATTTAGATAAAGTATGGACACAACACTGTTACAAGGTGGTCACATAAGCAAATACATAAATGAACTCTGACTTAGTAGTACTTAAAGCTTGACAAGATCAGCAGAAAACACAAATAATTTCTTTGACAAAATCTTTCTCTGTAACAGTTTTTTTGTAGATGTTACTTAGAGCAGAACAATATTAAGATAACTTTGTTATTTTATAGACATAGAGAATTTGATTTTAGTTTGACATGACCCTAAAAATCTTTTAGGCAATTCTTAGATTATACTTAACTTTAACTTTATTACACACTAAAGCTTTTTATTATATATTTTTAAAACTTACTCATGCCTTTATATAACATACTGAACCCTTTGATGGTTTGTCCTTATCCCTCCTATTTGAAACAATCTTTAGGACAAACCCTTCTTTACAAAATCCTTTCTCATCCAAAAACATTCCTTTTTCTTTTAACTTCTCAAAAAATACATTCAATACCTATCTATATCCAAGTTGTTTACTTTGTAACTTGTATTTTAAAATTAACTTTTATAAGAATTTTCAATTTATTGTAGGGGCTGAAGCAACTAATTAGTAGCCCTTCTTGTTTTAAGGAATTTATAATAGGCATAAGGCCTCATCATCCCTCAGGATTGAAGGGATATTGTTTTAGGTGTGCAAATTGTGAGGGATCTTTGAGTTTTATTTGAATAGTGAGGGCCAGCCTGGCTTGCCCTACACTCATCTCATCAGTCCACACTGTGGAATCTATTTGTTCCTGAAGGAGGGGGCAGCAGAAATAGCTGCCCGGGGGGAGGGAATTTGAGATTTTAGTTGAGATAGTAAATTCCATCCCAGCAGAGTCACTGGAGTTTCAGGAACTATGAGGGAAAAATGACAGAAGAGGAGATCTCCCAAAAAACAGGCAAGAGGCCAGGTAAAGTAGCACTCTAGGGGCTAGCCAGATTTGCCTCGAACCTTGTCATTGGACCGGGAACCAGGAGAGAATGGTAAGACAGAGAAACAGGCTCCACTGTCTAGCTGGAAAATGATCTTTTGTTTTTCTGCCATAATGGCTACCACGAGGCTCCTCAACATTGATGCCAAGAAGTGGAGCATGGATAGGGGGCCGGGACTTATCAATCCATAGGAGGTGGCACCTCGCCTTCCACCTGGAGGCAGGGGCACTTAGACCTCCATTGGTTACCTTTGCAGAGAGGGCAGGGTCCCGGCTGGGGGGGGGTAACTCCTGGGCTATCCCCCTTAAGCATTCACTGCAGAAATGCCCCTTCTGTCCACCATGGTAGCAAGTTCAGGATATAGGCCCCAGTCGGGTGGGGGCAGCAATAAGGTCTTGATGTCTCTTATCTTTCTCTCTGTTAGTAATGTCCCAGTTATAGTATACAGACATGTCTAGTTGTATTAGTTGATCCAATGACTTTTCTCCTTCAGCCACAGACTGAGTTTTCTACAAATATCTGGGGAAGGAAGTTAGCTCATGCTCGGTAGTCTCCTGTAGGGGTGGGGCTGTCCTAGAGCACAGGAATGTCTGTTGAGGCTGCCATTTTTGCCACTGATTCACAAAATGGTGACACTATTAACTCTATGATAAGTTCCTTCCATTTTCCTGCAAATTGGCACCTTTCTGCTGTACAACCCAGGCTACATTTAGTGAAACTTAAGTTATAATGAAAGGCTTATATAGTAGGCAGAGATCTGTTTTATAGTTATCATTCACTGTCCTCCATTCAAGAGAAACCAACATATGTCCTGTACATACTGGAGAAAAGTTCTATCAGGATGATACGCTGTTAAGCAATAATTCTTTAATTGTAAAAGAATTTGCATCCTAATATATGATCTATCTCATAAATTCCTTTGGAAAGGCATATGAAAATCTGGTTTTTCTTTTAATGTTTGGTGTTTCTTTTTTTTTTATTCATATGTGCATACAATGTTTGGGTCATTTCTCCCCACTTCCTCCACCCCTTCCCTTACCCCCTCCCGCCCCCTGAAAATCTGGTTTTTAATATAGAAGTAACAGCAGAAATCAATTTCCAAATTCCTCTACTTTGGATGCCAAAAACAGTCACGTAAGAGCCATTAATATGGATCTATACTTTTCAGAGACTACCTGGCATAGAATCTCTTGAAATAAATCATAGAAATGGCAATAGCTTGTCTTAATTTAAGACATTATGTTAACATAATGCTTGAATAACATTTGTAAAAAAATTGGTGACTTCCAATATTTGTCTTCTGAGAGAAATTTTAAATCCTTTTTATGCTCCTTCAACAGAACTTGTTTATCCAAATTCCATTGCAAATAATGGGAGCTCTACCAAAATTTCCCTGTCATGGAACACAGCTTGCCCTGATTAAAATGCACTAGCTAGTGGAGCGGCCTATGGCACGACCATAGACTCAGCCCATCTGGTAACTGAACTTATGGATCAGATCAGATGAGCTCTCCAGTCTATGCCTTTTGATTGGAGAGTTAAGGTGATTTACATTTATGGTTATTATTGAGAGATACTTGCTGAGTCCTCCTGGTTGAGTCAAGAACTGTTTTCTTTTGCTCTTATTTATCTTTTAAGTGTTTTCTCATTTGCTGAATTGAATATATTTGATCCCTGATTCTCTCATGTATTGATACATTCCTCTTGTGAAATCTGTTATTTTCTGATTGCTTGTGTTTATAACTGTCTTTCTCTGTTTATAGGACTCCCTTTAAGTATCTTAAAAGCTGGCTTAGTGTTTGTGAATTGTTTTGGAAGCATTAATTTTTAATGCATGACTTCCTGGATATAGTTTTTCTGGTTTGCTCATTTTCAGAGCTTGGAGTATATCATTTTGTGCTATCTGGACATTTAGTGATTCTGCTGAGAAGTTTGAGGTAATTCTGATATTTTGCCTTTATAAGTAAGTTGGCATTATTCTCTTGCAGCTTTCTATGTCCTTTCTTTGTTCTGTAGTCTTGGCATTTTAGCTATAACCATTTCTGGTAATTTCTATTTCGGGTTCCAAATGCCTCATTTACTTTGGATTCTATATCTTTCCCATGATTTCAGAAATTTTCTTCTATAATTTCAGTCAGTAGGTTTTCTATGCCTTTAGTTTGTATGTCAGGGTTTTCTTCTACCCCATGGATTCTTAGGTTCCCTCTCTTGGTCATGTCTTGGCATTCTTAAAAGTTGTGGTCAGTTTTGTTTATTATTTTCCTTGTTGTCTAAATATATTTCTTCAATCTTGTCCTCCATCCCTAACATCCTTCATTCTCCTTGATCTAGTCTATTGGTAATTCTTCATACTATGATTTTTATTTAATTTATTGAGATTTTCATGAGCTTTTGGAAGAGTCACATTGCCTTGCTTTTTCATGTTTCTTGTGTTTCTATTTTGTGATTTGTGAATTTGTTGGTTAGATATCTCTTAACTAGCACACAGAAGAAAGAAAGCACACAACAGTAACAAAATCAATAAATTAAAATCCAACCAGATATTTAGTAAAAACAATTATAAACATCAGTTATACCCCTCAATAATGTTAGAAAGCAAAGGAACTTCTATACTTAATAGGAGTTTAAGGTTTCTTAAAGGTGTAGATATTAGTAATTAATATTAACAATCAAGTATTGGGGGATGGAGAAAGGAATAGAGAATGTGGAAGAAGGGATAGAGGGGAAAAGTATATATGGGAGGAAAATATTAAAAAGACTGTGAGAGAGAACCCACTAAGCTAAGTAAAAAGAAAGAATGAAAGAGAAAAACAGGAAAGAAGATAAAAGCACAACAACATATAAAAGAAAAAGAAAAAAACCCCAATCAGCTGGGTATCAGTGTCTCACACCTATAATTCTAGGTACTTGACAGGTAGAGATTGGGAGGATTGTGGCTCAAAGCTGGCCCAGGCAAAGAGTTCATGACACCCGGTCTTAATGGAAAAAGCTATGCATGGTGAGGTGCACCTATCATCCTAGCTGCTGTGGGAAGCATATAGAAGGATCATGATATAGGCCAGCTCCCCAAAAGTAGGACCCTATCTCAAAAGTAAGCAGAATAGAAAGGGCTTGAGCCACAGCTGAAGTGGTACAGCACTTGCCTATCAAACACAAAGCCATGGGTTCAAACTCAGTCCTGCAAAACAAAGAAACAGACAAAACCAATCAATATTTCTTCCTTGTTTAGAAGGGTGTGTTCCCCCAGACTTGTCTTTTGAAGTTTACTTTGTGTTTGGAGCAGCTTTTCTTTAAATGTTCAGACTGATTAGACCAGAAAGGGTTGGGTTGGAAATGTAGCTTAGTGAGAGAGTGCCCACTCACCAGGCACAAGGCCCTTAATCACCTGGTCTCCTGCACCATAAGAGGATAGAAAATGCTGTTTCCAGGTTGAGCACAGTTCACTTCCTGGCTCCTGGTGACTCATGGTGATTCCTAGCACCCAGATCTCTCTTGGCTCACTCCCTACT
This sequence comes from Castor canadensis, assembly GCF_047511655.1. NCBI lineage: Eukaryota > Metazoa > Chordata > Mammalia > Rodentia > Castoridae > Castor > Castor canadensis. Next base: position 31,345,335 of record NC_133401.1, on the reverse strand, counting down.
TGTGTCAATTTCAAGCTGGCTCCCAACTCAACTCATGGAGATTAGTAGCTTAGTCAGGCTTGCACCAACTCCCAGATCACTCCCCACCTGACTTGTGGTGATTCCATATTGCTTAAGGCTTGTACTCACTCTCAGCTTATTCCCCACTGGACTTGAGCTAGATTGAAGCTCTGGAGACTCCTGGCAAGACTGCTGTAGCTTGTGACTTGCACTGTTTACCCAAGTAGTTCTGTTTCCGTGAATCTGAGTCCTCATACTAGTTCCTTGAATTCACACAGACTTTTGATGTGGTTGCTTGCTTATCTAGTGGAGGTGGGGGAAATCTTTTGGGATCTGGAGATAAAAGACTTAAGGATCTGTTGTTCTTGTCTGAGGGTTTTGTCCTGTGATTCCTAATGACTGAGTTGCGAAGTACTGGGAGCCCCCTCTCTGGTGTTTGCTTGCTGCATAGAACACAGGTCTTCTTTGTTAATTTTTTTGAGACTGCCAGCTATTTGTACCCAGCTTGTGTCACCGGGATGTTTAGTTTTTTTTCTTTTTGCCTGCAGCCCCACTGGTGGAATTTTACCCTTTTCTACTATTTTGATTTTCATCTTATCTTGCAGTCTTTTGTTTCTTCTATAAATATGAAGTTCAGTATTTCTGGATTTTCCCTATTCTCTGTGTACTCATTCAATATTGCCTTCCTTATCTTTCCATTCTATCTGCTTCTCTATAGCTGCATACCTGAGGTTTTCCTTCAGATTTATGAAGATATGGGAGTGTTGGATTTCTCTAATATGCTATATTCTGTTCCCTTGTTTCCCTTCTAAAATATTTTTTGTTGAGATTACGCCATGTTTTTATTCATGTACCTTGAAATTTTAAAATTGATATATTGAAATTGCCATATGATATTTTTGTACCTATTATGTCTAGAAAGAATATCAATTTTATAGTCTAAGTGTGGCTCACTTAAACTTAATAGACATTACAAAACCAGATTTGAAAACAATTATCATTTACTATTTGTATTTTCTTTAATTTAAGCTTATTTTAATTTCCTGTCATATTGACTTCATGATACTATTTTTGACTGTTGCAGTTTTAGGGGCTATTGTAGTCTTGTTGCTGACTTCCAGTATTTTTTTTGGTATTCAGGATTGAACCAGGGCCTTGCACATGCTAGGCAAGCACTCTACCACCTAAGCCATCCCCAGACCTTTTATTTTATTTTGTTTTTGAGATAAGAGTCTCACTAAGTTTATTGAGGCTGATCTTGAACTTACAGTCCTCCTGTCCTTACTTCCTGAGTAGCTCAGATTACAGTTGTTCACCACAAGGCCTATCTTCAATACTTGATTTAGAGCATTCTTTGCTTACTATTGAAATATTTTTATGAGGTATCATTAGACAAATGTTGTGATCAGTTTGTTCTTGTGACATTTGGGATATTTGCATCTTTATTCTTAAAAGTAATCAGGAAGATGTAGACTAGAGGGAGGAAGCAGAAAGCATGCTACCTAAAATAAAATCTTGGAGAGATGCTGGAGATACACCTTACAGGAAAAACCACTGAGAAGAGCCAAAATCTTGACTCCTCTACACCACCAGCCCATGCACAGCATCCACACTCCACATTAATCGGAGAAACCAAGAGGGCTCCCACCACCAGACGCCAGCTCCCAGACTGCTTGGGAAGACATAGACCACCAGGTGAGCGAAGCGGCATGCGGTACTCCCACAGACAACCCTGGGCCAGATCAGCATAGCCCCCTGGACAGACTGACCCCACCCAGGGGAAAAAGAGAAAAAAACCCAAACTGAATAATAAACAACAACAATAAAAAAGACACGTAGCAAAGAGGGTGGGGCACCCTGAGCGCAGAAGGAGGGGAGGGGCAATACATCACGGAACTGCAATTAAGCCGGCAGGAGAAGGAAGGAGTGGTGGCACCCACCCAGCAACCAGGAGTGGGAAAGCTTGTAAAAGCAGCAGTGTGAGGAAAACTCCCCTGGAGAAGGGGGGAGAGACATCTCACACGTGAACTATAAATAAACAAGCTGGCCGGAGAAGGTGTGTGTAGCAACATCTTGTGTGCTTGCAAAGGGGAAAGCTTGTAACAGTGGTGGTCGTGTCCAGGAAAACTCTAAGTAAACAAAGCCTGAGGGGCTAGGTGAGTGTTAAGCTCACTCCTGAGATCTGCAATCAGTAAGCCTCCAACAACAGATGGCTGACAGCAGTGGGCAGGTGAGCCACAGCCTCAGAGAGACAATCACAAAGCTGTCTCCATTCTCTTTTTTTCTTTTTTTCTGTTCCTTTGATGAGACAACACTGAACTACACCTGCATGGTGAAAAACTTACTGGAACTTTGTTGCATTTGAACCTGGGACACTTTGTTCTGTTCTTTTTTTCTTTTTTCCCCCTTTGATGAGACAATGACAGAACTACTTCTGAGACACAACCTCCAGGATTGGAGGCTGAGGGACTAACACCGAAATTATTAAGACTGAAACTTTATTGTATTTGAACTTGGAGATTTTTTTTAATCCTCTCTCTCTCTAATGCCTGTTTAGCTTACTGTTAATTAGTACACTATCTCTCCCTGTTTATATCTTTGACACTGTTTTTTGTTTGCTTGCTTTGTATTTTTTTACTTGTTTGTTTTTCCCTTTTTCTTTACTTTCTTTGCTTTCCCTCTCCTCTAACCCTTCCATTCTAAATATCACCATTATTATTATTACAAGCTAGAAAATACTTAATTGCACACAGTACAGGGACAACAACAGTACCAAGGACAATGATGGGAAGACAGAAAAAACAGGGAAACCAGTTTCTCCACAGCAAAAAATCAGTACCAAAAAAATCTGTTTTCTCAAGAAAACAGATACTCAGATCCAGACTCCAACAAAACAAAGATAAACTATGGCAAAGAATCCAATGAAGCCCACAAGAATAATCTGAAAGATGAAATCCTCTAAGTAATCAATGAGAATTTTATAGAGATGATACTGGATATGGTCAATCAAAATGTACAGGAGACAATCAAGAAATTCCAAGATAACAAAAATAGAGAATTTGAGAAAGCACAAGAACAAATAAAAGAAACCATAGAAGCACTGTGTAAACACCAAAGTGAAACAAAGAACATGATTAATAAAGACATAAATGAATGCAGGACGAAAATAGACAACATTAAGGAGGAAGGGACTCATAATATGGAAAACCTCAGTAAAAGAATGAAAGAGAAATGCAAAACAAACTGGAAGGCCAATCCAGCAGAATAGAACAAACAGAAGACAGAATCTCAGAACTTGAAGATGAAATGGTAATTAAAGGAAAAACCACAGAACTATTAGGTAAACAACTCAAGACCTGTGAAAAGAAAAATGCAAGACCTCACCAAATCCATCAAAAGACCAAACCTGAGAATCATGGCCATTGAAAGGAGAAGAGGTGCAAGCAAAGGGAATGTGTACTATATTCAACAAAATAATTACAGAAAGTATCCCAAATCTAGGCAAATCTATGCCTATACAGGTGCAAGAGGCCTCCAGAACACTAAACAGACCAGACCAAAGTAAAACCACCCTACGGCATATTATCATTAAAACAACAAATATAGAGACCCGAGAAAGAATATTGAAGGCTGTAAGAAAGAAAAACCAAATAATATACAAAGGTAAACCCACCAAAATCACAGCAGACTTCTCAACAGAAACATTAAAAGCAAGAAGAGCTTGGAGTAAGATCTTCTGGGCACTGAATGAAAATAACTTCAAACCTAGGACACTCTACCCAGCAAAACTATCATTCAAAATAGATGGAGCAATAAAAGTCTTCCATGATAAGCAGAAACTAAAACAATATATGAACACAAAGCCACCACTACAAAAGATTCTTCAAGGGATTCTGCACACAGCAAGTGAAACCCAACACAACCATGAAAGGGCAGGCAGCACCAAACTACAGGAAAAGAAAAAGCAAGAAAGTAGAGAGTAACCTCGATTTAGGTACACACCATCAAACCTTCAAACAACTAAGACAATTAATGACACAGTCACCACATACCTATCAGTACTAACAGTTAATGTTAATGGACTTAATTCACGCATCAAAAAGCACCGTTTGACGAATTGGATTAAAAAGGAAGATCCAACAATTTGTTGCTTACAGGATACCCATCTCACCAACAGAAATAAGCATAGGCTTAGGATATAAGGTTGGAAGAAGATTTACCAAGCCAGTGTCTCCCGAAAACAGGCAGGAGTAGCAATACTTATCTCTGACAAAGTAGACTTCAAACCTACATTGATCAAACGAGATAAAGGACATTCCATACTAATAAAAGGGGAAATAGTCCAAAAGGAAATAACAATTACCAACTTATTGCCCCCAGTGTCAGTGCACCCAATTTCATCAAACATACCCTGCAGGACCTAAAAGCATATATTAACTCCAACAAGTGGTTGAGGGAGACTTTAACACCCCATTGTCATCAATAGATAGGTCATCCAAACAAAAAATCAATAAATCCTAGCTCTAAAATATACAATAGATCAAATGGACCTGCTTGATGTCTACAGAACATTTCATCCAACTTCTACACAATATACATTCTTCTCAGCAGCCCTCGGAACCTTGTTCAAAATAGATCATATCCTAGGGCACAAAGCAAGCTTCAGCAAATATAAGAAAATAGAAATTATAGCATGCATTCTATCTGATCTCAATACAATAAAACTAGAACTCAACAACAAAAATAAAGAGAAAAAACATGCAAACAGCTGGAAACTGAATAACTCATTGCTTAATGAACAATGGGTCATGGATGAAATAAAAGAGGAAATTAAAAGGTTCCTAGAAGTCAATGAAAACGAAAACACTTCCTACCGGAACCTATGGGACACAGCACAGTCCTCAGAGGAAAGTTTATAGCCATGAATGCATATATTAAAGAGACTGAAAGATCTGAAATCAATGACCTAATGATACATCTCAAACTCTTAGAGAAACAAGAACAAACAAATCCCAAGACAAATAGAGAAATGATAAAAATAAGAGTTGAAATCAATGAAATATAAACCAAAAAAACCATACAAAGGATTAATGAAACAAAAAGTTGGCTGTTTGAAAAAATAAAGATCGATAGACCCTTGGCAAACCTGACTAAAATGAGAAGAGAAAAAACCCAAAGTAGTAAAATTAGGAGTGCAAAAGGGGAGATAACAACAAACACCATGGAAGTCCTGGAAATCATCAGAGACTACTTTGAGAACCTATATTCAAACAAATTCGAAAATCTTAAATGCACAGATTTCTAGATACATAGGATCATCCAAAACTGAACCAAGAGGATGTTAATTATCTGAATAGATCAATAACACAAAATGAAATTGAAGCAGCAATCAAGAGTCTCCCTAAAAAGAAAAGTCCAGGACCTGATGGATTCTCTGCTGAATTCTATCAGACTTTTAAAGAACTGATACCAACCCTCCTTAAACTGTTACATGATATAGAAAGGGATGGAAAACTGCCTAACACCTTTTATGAATGCAGTATTGCACTTATCCCAAAACCAGGCAGACACCTCCAAAAAGGAGAACTATAGGCCAATCTCCTTAATGAACATTGATGCAAAAATCCTCAGTAAAATAATGGCAAACCAAATTCAACAACACATTGGGATTGCATCAAATTAAAAAGCTTCTGCACAATAATGGAAACAATCACAAGAGTGAAGAGATAATCCACAAAATGGAGAAGCTACTCGATTTTATCATTCTTCAGTTAAGTGCGTATTAAACCTGAATGACATAAATTTACATATACTTCATACTGACAAAAGTTTATAATTTGAACATAGCAGTAAACAGGATATATGTGGAAATTCTCAAACCTTAAAGTTAACAATAAATTATTGTAATCATTTTAGAAAACTGCTTGCCATTATCTTGAGAAAGACATACCTCAGTAGCCAGTGTTTATGTTGTTAACTGAATACATTAAAAATGCATGCGTGTTGGCCCTGTGATCCATCTGCAAGGTCGGAGTACTGTCCTTCACAATAGCTCCAATAAAGGTCACCCATCAAGGTCAATATAAATTGTTTCATAGGTACACAATGGAGTTCTCTAGAGCATAGAAATGAACAGCTAAACACAGAGCAGGAATAAATCTTCAAAAATGTGGCTTGAAGAGATACACAAGATCCATGCATCTCTCTTTCATGTCATTTAATACAGGTGTTCTTGAGGGTTATGAAATCTCCCAGTATTGGTAGCATTGAGACATAAGCCACAAGAGGAAGATTCATTGTAATTAAACTTCCCAGCTCCACAGGTGACCAATGTCTGTTAGGATTGGAGTAGCCCGAAGTCAGTCACCTAAAGGTTAATCCTTTCTTTCCTCAAGACTAAGCCACATTCTGAACATCAGCTAGGCTTGGGGCTGGAGTTTCACACAGGTAACTCTAACTTAGTAAGACAAAGACCCAGGCCCAGGAGTCCATCCTAGTGATAACTGGATTGTTGATCCTGAGTTTTTTTTTTGGGGGGGGGAGTGGATCCTGAGTCCTTGTCCTGGTGTAGTTGATGCTTGAAGACTCTGGACCAGGAGTTAAGAATAAAGAAAGCACAAAGTTTATTGAAAGACTAGAAAATCACTGTATCAGGGGGATTTAGTGAAAAGAGGTAAGCCAAGGAAAGGCTGAAGTCTAGGGGATTATATAGGGTTCTGTCTAACTTAGCCCCCCCCCCGCTCTACTTTGAAGTTACTTCTGTAATTGGATGTCATCTAATTAACTTCTTACTGAATCCAGCTGCCTTGTTGTCCCCCTATCCTTATCAAACTGGACATTCCAGGAGGGTCTTGTTAGTCCATCCTGTCCTTGAGACCTATCATATACATTTTATGACTACCTCTGGTTATCTTGGTGGGACACAGCATTTATGTTTATAACTCCCTTTTGCTATCTTGGGAAAGTTGGCTGTGTTAGTTTCTTTGATGAGCCTGTTTTCCATATCTTTAGAAGTTTGTTTTTAAACACTTTTCTTTTTACCTTTTCTAGGAGAAAGATTGATGTGTTTTATTATTTGGATGAGAAGCCTGCTCCTCACATCTGCATAGATGTTTGCTTTTAAGTGTGCCTTCTATCTCTCTTTCCTAAGACAAAGTTACTTTTGCCATTTACTCTCCTCACACTAGGAGCCAAATGGACCCAGGGCTGAGTATTCCTCAGTAAATATTCTAGCTCCAAATGCTGAATATCATTCTAGAGATGACCCACTTTCTGTCCATTGAAGGTGTACTCTTTTCTTAATAAACCTTGGTATTATTTTCACTACTTTCACATCTTGCCTAAATTCTCTCATTGGACAGAAGAACCGAGGTATGCACCAAGGTAAAATTTTCCGTAACAAAGACATTCAATGTTGGGAAAAGCCCTTGGGCCAGTTCACATGCAGACAAAATTATGGAAATTGCCTCTACTTTCTTAGAATTGGAATTCTGTGCTGTCTTTCTTTTCCCTCCCTGTGATACCCTGTGTGCTCCAAGGGTTCATAGAAAAGTTTTTTTCTCAATTACTCTTAATTGCTTCTTTGGATTTGCTTATGTAATTTTCATTGTCAGGTAGTTGGTGCACGGTGGTTTAAAAATTGCACTCAATCCCCTTGTAGTAGTGGTATTATCGATCTAGAGTTGAGCTAAAAATAACTTATGTAGTGGGAATGGGGATCAGGGAATAATAAAGATTCAACTCAGGGATGAGTATCTCATCCCAATCATAGGACAAACTCACCCTCTCTGTGCAGCATTCACCATTGTGGTATCTCAGAGCACACAGGTGAGTATCTTTGTTATGGGAATTTCTAACAGAGATATGGGACACCAAGGCTTTTTAGGAAGCAGTATTTATTAGCATTCCAGTAGCAGTTCAGTGGATTTATGTCCAAAGACTGAGCCCCGAGAACAAAGGGATCTCATTTTATATAACCTTGTAAGCAGGTTACGGAAGCAAAAAGCAAGGTTTAACGCATATATGGTTGCATGTAACTGTTGGATTCTTCACCCCCAGTGCTACATGATCTTCTTTATGGTTTAGATTTTTAAGTTTTATCTCCCTGCCATGCCATCCCCTCCCCCCACTACATTATCAGAACACAGACTTGCCTGCTTCTTTTCTGGCCCTCCTCCCTGCTACATTATTCTCCCCTTTGAAGCTCAGACCCACGTAGGGTCAAAGAGCATTATTTTGATTTAGGGGTTTGTATTTTCATAGCATCACTACATGGGCAGCTGTTTTTCTCTCTGTAGTGGCTTTTATAATGGTCCTGATGGACTGCAATACTAAGGGAACCAGGCAGGGTAACATCAAACATGCTCCCAAGACAAGACCCATTGCCCCACTTTTCATGACAAATGTAGCCTATATTGTTTTCTTTACTCTGGGACTTTTAGTATCACTTACAAGCAACCTTGCAAACCTGGGGAGTATATGAGCCAATGTAACACCCGGCCTGTTGGTGGGATCCAACACCACCTCATGATAAAAGCTCTAAGAAAACTAGGAATAGAAGGAAAGTACCTCAACATTATAAAAGCTATATATGACAAAACTACAGCCAGCATTATACTTAACGGAGAAAAACTGAAACGATTCCCTCCAAAATCAGGAACCAGACAAGGATGCCCACTATCCCCACTCCTATTCAACATAGTACTGGAATTCCTAGCCAGAGCAATTAGGCAAGAAGAAGGAATAAAAGGAATACAAATAGGTAAAGAAACTGTCAAAATATCCCTATTTGCAGACATCGATCTACCATTTGATCCAGCAATACCACTCTTGGGGATATACCCAAAAGACTGTGACACAGGTTACTCCAGAGGCACCTGCACACCCATGTTTATTGTGGCACTATTCACAATAGCCAAGTTATGGAAACAGCCAAGATGCCCCACCACTGATGAATGGATTAAGAAAATGTGGTTTCTATACACAATGGAATTTTATGCAGCCATGAAGAAGAACGAAATGTTATTCGCTGGTAAATGGATGGAATTGGAGAACATCATTCTGAGTGAGGTTAGCCTAGCCCAAAAGACCAAAAATCGTATGTTTTCCCTCATATGCAGACATTAGATCAAGGGCAAACACAACAATGTGATTGGACTTTGAGCACATGCTAAAAGCGAAAGCACACAAGGGAGGGGTGAGGATAGGTAAGACACCTAAAAAACTAACTAGCATTTGTTGCCCTTAATGCAGAGAAACTAAAGCAGATACCTTAAAAGCAACTGAGGCCAATAGGAAAAGGGGACCAGGAACTAGAGAAAAGGTGAGATCAAAAAAATTAACCTAGAAGGTAACACACACGCACAGGAAATTAATGTGAGTCAACTCCCTGTATAGCTATCCTTAACCAACAAAAACCCTTGTTCCTTCCTATTATGGCTTATGCTCTCTCTACAACAAAATTAGAAATAAGGGCAAAATAGTTACTGCTGGGTATTGAGGGGGTAGGGGGGAGAGGGAGGGGTGGAGTGGGTGGTAAGGGAGAGGGTGGGGACAGGGGGGAGAAATGACCCAAGCCTTGTGTGCACATAGGAATAAAAAAAAAGTACTATTAACTTTTTGTTACTGTATTTATCTAAATTTTGTAGTTTAGAAGGATCGATTTGCTCGAAAAACATAAATATATTTAGTATATAGGAACCAGCAACAGCATCACAGCTCTATAGAGGTTATATGTATATGTTAGTTATTTCTTCTTAAAGTAAAAAACCTTGTATTTTCTCATGAGTTGGTGGGGGGGGAACAATACCCCAGTTACAGACACATCTAGGGTTCCGACTGCATTACAATTACCAAGACAGCTGTTTTTAACCATGAAATCATCTAGAAAATTTTACATAAACTAACTTTAAATTAACTTTTATTTAGTTATGACTCAGTTATCTCAATAGTCAAAACTCTGACAAAAATCACCAGAGGGAACACAGGTAAATATTTATGGGGATTAAGTGTGGAGTTAGGAAATGTAATGGCCAAGAATCATGGCTCAGATCTTGATAAGGGACCACATTCCAGATTGTTGACATTAGCAGATGGCTCATGGCATACAGCAGGATCCCACCAACCTGTATTCAATAGAGCCCCCCTAAAATAACAGGCACAATCTGGCCATCACATGGCAAAAATTTCTTCTGTCTGCCATGTGGAAGGAGTAGTACTAACATCTGCACTCTGTTGACTTCAATAAAAATGGAGGTCTTGACCTCCAGTGTAGTGGGTTTTTTTTTTTTTTTTGAGTTTTTCTTTCTATCGTGTCTGGAGGGCGCACCTTAGGTTTTTTTTTTTGTAAATTTTGCTTTATATAAGTAAATCTGTCTGAACCCTCATACCCGTGCAGCTGCACTTCCTGTGCTTTGCCACCTCTTGTCTCTGTTTTAATAAATATTTGTTGCCTTGATAGTTTATGGATTAACCTGTAGCACCAGAAATTTTGGACAGTTATCTTGACAGAACCAATTTTAAGACAGTTTTTTGTAAATGTTATCAAGAACAATATAATATTTTTAGATAGCCTTATTTTTATGAGCTTAGAAAATTAAGTTTTAATTTAATATCCGTACATTAAATTTTGACCTTACAAAACCTTTAATGTAACTGGATTTTAGTGAAGTCAATCACTTATATAAGCATTCATAAGCTCTATCTTTGTATGACAAATTACTCTGTACCTTTGTGACAACTTATTTTGTATCCCCCGATGGAGCTTGTCTTTATTGTTTTTTTAATTTAGATATATTTTAAACCCTTTATTTTAAAAAACCATATCCTTAATACCGTATTTTTTTGTTACTTGTTGAAAATAACTCATAAAACCTTTTAACTTAGAACCTTGTATTTCCATGACAAAAAACACAATGGAAGCAACCTTAAAATTATTTTTTGTGGGAAAAAATTTATAGAAAGCCTTTTGTTTATAGACCCAGGTATTATAAGAGGGTATTAATCCCAGATTTTATTTACTACAGAATGAAATAGTCTAAGGTCATTTTTTAACTACCCAAATTTAAAGATTTCTGCTGCAGGCTGTGGCCCCCCCACCCCATTTTCTTCCCCCTCTTGTCTGAGCCAGGGTGTTAACCCCTGAATGTCTGTATCCTAGTGAGACCTGATTGAAATAAGTTTTAAAGCTGGTTTTCTTAAAAGTAGCAATAAAGCAGAGTAATAGTTTTTTTTATATTGACTCTATAATAAGAATCATCTCCAAGATGTTTATATGTTCATAAGTAAAAAACTTAAGCAGTTTATAACAGAGATCTTTAAAACAAACACCCTGTTTTTTTGTAACCTTACAACAGTAGTTTAAAAACCATTTTGAAGATGCTTAGACATACACACATGCATGCACACACACACAGTTTTATCGATTAAGCATTCCAGAAAAAAGTGTCAACGTTAAGTGTGCATAAGATGAGCTGGAATTTCAAGAGCAAATTAAATTTTGCCCAGTGCTTTAAACAAATTGGCATACACACAAAATTAGAGTGCACTCTCAAAAAACCCAAAACTTTTAAATTATCCCCAGAGGGCTATCTGGTGGAATGGTAGATGATGCATCTTTTTTCTTGTGTGTCTTCCTCTTAGGAACTATTATTATCCATCCCTTAACCTCTGTTGTGGCTATTTTCCAGGAAAAGCTCAACCCTTCCCCCACCCAGTACTGGAGGTATTTTGCATTTTGCCTAAAGTGCTTTCTTTTTACTTGTGTTGTTCCCCATCCTGGTGTATCTTGCTGGTGAGAAAACCCTGTAGGTGCTCAACCTCCCTAATTGCTGGAGGTATCTCACACACTTTTGCCCCACTCCCTAAACCTGAGAGACAGAATTTCACGCCAGACAGGGTTATTTGGGTGTCTCTGGGAGGTGATCAGGCTCCCCTCCTGCCTCCGAAATGCAGGTCTATTATTTGAGCTAAGTTCTTACCAGTCTGATAGGTGGGGCTCCCAATTGATTTCTGAGCCTTCTTTGGGTTCCTTTGTGTAACTGAGACTTGCTCTCTAGCATGCCAGGAGAGGTGAATCCCTCCATTGGAACAGCCCGTCCACTGGCACCTGGTGGGATGCTCTCCAGATGAGCTGGAGATGCTGAGTCCTGGCGACAAGGAGGTGAAAACATCATTTCCAAATCCTGGATAATGATTTGAAAATGTCATGGGAATCTTGAACAAAGACCCAAGACACCAAGGCTTTGCAGGAAGCAATATTTAGTAGCCTGCTTGCAGTGGCTTAGCGGATTTACATCCAAACGTTGAGCCCTGTGAATGAAGCAGTCTCATTTTATATACCATTGAAAGCAGGTTACAGAAACAAAAAGCAAGGTTTAACCCATATATGGTTGCATGTAATGCTGTTGGCTCCTTCACTCCCAGTGCTATGTGACCTTTACATTTTATATTTTTAAGTTTTATCTCCCTGCTATGCCATCCTCTCCCCCCTTCTACATTATCAGAACACAGACCTGCTTGTTTCTTTTTTTGGCTCTCCTTCCTGCTACATCTTTTCTGTTAATACCATTATGTGGATAATTAGAAACTTGAAACATGAACGGGTAGGGGGAAGCAACTCTGTAGTTTGGTTTAAAAGGTTTTTTCATGAAATGGGGACTATTTCCCATCAGGTGTAGAATGGACTGACCCTTCACCCCCCCACACACACACACCTGTGTGAGCATGATTCCTTCCATGTTGGGAGCCATGAGCTGTAATCTGACAAGCTCATTTCAGGTTAGCAGGATCCTGACAAGGTCAGAGACTGCAAGTGCACCATGTCTCTCACTGAGGTTTTGAGGGGATAAGGAGTGGCTCCCTTTGTCCAGAGAAAAGAAACATTAACTTGAAGGTATTTGTTTATGAAAGGTTAGGAACAGGTGACATGTCCTTAGCAACCAGGCCTGGGTTTTGTGTATGTGAACCAGGTAAAACTAGGTGAGAACAGGTAGGTCTGGGGTTTGTTAGTGAAGCTAGGTGTGTCCAGGTTTCGTTTATGAAACTGAGGAGATTGGAGCAAGAACATTGTTTTTCAGGTGGAGGGCATTGTTTCCCAGGCATAGAAACTCTCCTTGCATTGTATGACTTCCTACTTTGTACTGGTTATAAGCCTGATGCAAAAATAAAACATTTACCAGTTGGTCATCAGCCTTTTGGCCCTCTTGATATGTGTCTTGTCTGTTCATTCCTTCCCTGAGTCCTTTTGGTTCAAGGATCTCTGTGATCCTGGTACTTCCACAAGCTGCCAGAGGGTCTCTAGTATCACCCCCTTATTAAGGTTCAATTATCCTTTTCTTATTTCCTTTCTTACTATCTTCTTAATTAAAATTATTAGCCTTAAAATCATATGCACATAAGTAGATATTACATATCTACTTTTTAAAATGTTTTAATTATGTATGTGAAGTTACTGTCTTTCCAAAAAAAGGGATTTTCACATGTTGGATCAAAAGTGTCTACATACTTCAATGGAAAAAATGTGCATCTTTAGGAACATGGAGCACACATAAAGAAGTGTGTTATTTTCCTTAGAACTTCACATGAGAGTTGATGTGAAAAAGTTTGTCATGAAGATTTCCTTTAGTTAACTTAGTTGAGAAAAGCTTTTATACATCATAAACATTCTCCTCATTTAGGTTGAAGAATGTCAGGGGGAAGAAGCAATTGCTGTTATTCTTAACACTTCTCAAGTAGTCAGGACCCTGAAAGAAATTATTAACAAGTATAAATGAAGAAGTTAATCTCTGACTAAGTATCATCTTGGTCTACTCTGACTCTGAAGAGGGTTTTTGGCTATGAACATAGTATTCTAGAAGGAAGATGATGGAGGGTCTTGGTCACATTGAGACCCCACAGGCATACCCTGCCCCCTATCTGTCCAGCAATGGAAAAAATCACACGTTCTTGAGGAGAAGGAACATGGAGGGGAAGGGACAGGTCAGAGACCAATATGGCCTGGGGCTGAGTGAGGAGTACTGCACATGGGGCACAGTAGCAGAGCCTTCCTGGAAGTGCTGCTCTGAATGTGTTTTCCTCCTGTGTGAATCCACTCTGTTTCCTAACACTGCCCAATTACCTCTTTTGACATCGGGGCTCAGAGTTAGGTTTTTCGGCTTAGCAAAATAAAACCTAATGGAATTCTGTTAGGATCAGTCCTCTTTCACGTCCATCTCTGAAAAGAGGGTGAACATGGCTGATGTGTTCCTCTGCTTCTCCCAGGTCATGGGGGCTTCTGCTTTCCTAAAATGTCATGGGGCTGATTTATGTTATGGGACTGCTACATCATTTCCTTTGAATTGTCTTAAAAATGCACTGTTGTTTAATGTGTGCTCAGAGATCTGGTCAGATTTTCTCTCATGTTATTGCAAACTTATAATACTTTCCCATGTATACCAGAATGTGGATTTTATTGACTCTAGAGTGTAGCTTCTCTTTTTATAACTTTCCACTCCCTGTGCTTCCCACTCCCTGAGTTATTAACTTATTTTTCTATTGCTTGAGGTAATAACTGACTCATATATGATTTTTATCAGATAACATGACTCATTAGTTCTTTCAGTGTTCAAAAACTGTATCTGTAACTCTACTGGGCTCTCATTTTCCAGATTACTGTCACATTCTGAGTTTTCATTTGTGATCTTGTTATAGGGCTGACTGGTCTAAGAAGACACTAGTCCAGAAGACTCAGTTCTTGTGTTACCTGAACAGAGAACTGGACAGAGGCACACATTGCACAATAGTAGCAAAAACTTATTGAAAGAAAAGGAATGAAAGAGGGCTGGTGGAATGGCTCAAGTGGTAGTAAACCTGCCTAGCAAGCATGAGGCAACCCCAATACCACCAAAAAAAGAAAGACTAAGAGGAAATCATTGCTAGGGAAGTGGTGGACTCTTCCAGGTTTCACAGAATTAATGATTTCTTTGTTTATGTCCATTTTATAAGTTTTAAGGTGGAAAAATTTGGGCAATCCTTAGGGAGGGACTAAGGTGGTTGGCAATTTACTTAACATAGCCTTATCACATAACAAGGAGTATTTTGTGCCTGTGCTTATGCTAATTTTTAGACCTTTAATTGTATGCATGAAATGTGACCAGTATGTAAGAGGACTTGGCCTGGGAGGTCAAACTGGGGCAGACCCTTTTTATTAATAAGCAAGGCAGACCCAAAGGCACCTCTTCTGTACACTGTCTTGCAATGATATTTACAACGGCTAGTATATTTAAACTTAGCAGGGATTTATTGCTCTAGCTATGGGTTAGGACCATGCTGTGGTGCCTGTCAGCTTTGTTTGCCTGCGAGAAGAGAGACCCTGGGAAGTGATTTTCCCTGCTTGCTAAACTGCCTCAGTCTGTGATCACAGTTCATATTCTCACTGGCATCCTTTCTTTCTTCCATTTCCTCTCTCTCTCCCTGAGTGGGCTGTGTCCCTCTTTCCTGTTTCATGCTGTGTGATTGCCCACTGTCTTACTAATCCATGATCACTCATAATTGCTGATCATTTGTTAAATGAGTATGTGCTCCTGTACTTGGCTTCCATGAGTGGAAACACAGGAGCAAGAGGAACCACCTGGAATAGCTTCCTAGACTTGGAATGTTCTTCCTGTGGATTTATTCATAGCTAGAAAATGAGAAAATGTTCCTCAGTTGAATTCAGAAGATAATCCTGTCAGACCATATCCCTCTCTGTTTTTCATACTATGTAGTTGACTGCTCACTTTTGGAGTTGCGCAAACTTTGATATTGTTATAAAACCTACTCTTTATCATGTAATTACAGACTGTATTTCTGTTCAACTGTTGTTCTATCTGTGCTGAGGATTTTATCTTGTCTCTGCACATTGCAGAGTCATGGACAGGACATTATAATGCACTCCCATAGGTTATGGCAAATAATCCAGTACGTGGGATGCTCCCAATTCAGGCAGACACTCCCAAGTCTCATGACACTATGCAGAATGTGGTTAGTGTTTCTCCAATGAAGTGAGAAGGACATGCCTAGCAGCTTGGTACAGTGTCTAGATAAAGCAAAACAAACAAAACAAAAACACACAAAACAAAACACGTGACTTGGAGAAGAGGGAGAAAATCTTTCTCCATGCTAAAAAACAAGGAAATACGAATTGAAAGAACTGAATTATTTCAAATATCAAGGGCAGTGAGGAATTTTATGACTTCCATAATTCATATGTTTCCTATCAGGTTTTTTGATATTTGTAGATTTCATTTAATATTATCCTAAATATCCTTCAGTTCCTTTACTCACTTCATTCCTGCTGTTTTCAATTTTATATGGCTTTGAAGTAACTTCTATTTTTTGTATCTTAGTGGCTGGATTACAGGAAGGAATGGAATGGATTCTTGGTATTAGTAAATATTCTTATTCCCAAATGGTAGTGATTTAAGGTGTTTGTCAATTTATAAAGTAAATTTAGTAAAAACTTGAGGATTAAGAGTTAAAACCTGTTTATTAAAAAGTTCACGAAAGTAAAAAGACAATAAGGAGGTAGAAAGGGAAGGGAAAAGTAAGAGTGACATGACAGTAATAGAAGGGATGAATATGAGCCAAGTACACTAGAATGATTTGGGAACTGTTACTTTTGTGGAATAGTTTGAGGAGATTTGGTGCTAGATTGTCTTTAAAGATCTGGTAGAATTCAGCAGTGAGTTCTTCCAGTCCTGAACTTTCCTTTGTTGTGAAGTGTTTTATTATGGTTTCAATATCATTGCTAATTATTGACCTGTTTAAGTTGTTTGTATATTCTGCATTCAATTTTGATTTGTTATATTTGTCTAGAAAATTTTCCATTTCTTCTAGATTTTTCTATTTATTGAAGCAAACACAGTATTCCATAATGATCATCTGTATTTCAGTGGTATCTGTTCTAATGTCACCTTTTCCATCTCTGTTTTATTAAAATTTGTCTTCTTTCTTTCTTTTTTAGTTTGGTAAAGGGTTTTTAAATCTTATTTATTCTTTCAAAGAACCAGCTCTTTATTTCATCAGTCTTTTGGACTATTCTCTTAGTTTCTATTTCTGTAATTTAAGCTCTGATCTTTATGATTTCTTTCCATCTACTAATGTGGAGATTGGATTTTCTTTTTTCTAAGACTCGAGGTTCATCATGAGCTTACTGATTTGTGATCTCGCTGATTTTTTAATATAGGTATTTATAGGTATAAAGTTCCCTCATAGACCATTTTCCTTGTATTCCAAAGGTTACAGTATGTTGTGTTTTCATTTTCTTCTACGAATTTTTAATTTCTCTTCCTATTTCTTCAATGACCCACTGATAATTGAAAAGTATATTGTTCATTCTTCATGTATTTGTATATTTTCTGTGGTTTCTCTTGTTGGTTTTTACTTTTATTACAGTGTAGTCTGACAAAATATAAGAATTTATTTCAGTTTTTTGTGTTTGTTAAGATTTGCTTTATGTCCCAGTTTTGGAGAAAGTTTCATGGGCTGCTGAGAAAAATATATATTCTGTAGCTACTGGATGGAATGTTCTATAGATATCTGTTAAGACCATTTGTTCTACAATGCCATTAAAGTCTGAAGTTTCTTTGTTGAGGTTTTTTTTCTGTCAGGGTGACCTATCTCTTGGTGAGAGTTGGGTATCAAAGTCATCCACTATTGTGTTGGAGTCTGTCTGTGCCTTTATGTTTAGTAAAAAATTTGAAACCACGCTTTTGTTTCAGGTATTTTATTTACATTCCTTGAAGTGTAAAAATTATGTTTGGACTGATATGCAAAATTACACTGTGATATCTTTATACTTTTTGTTAATATTTGGGAAGAATATTACATTTGTACACTAATTCCAATTTTGATTCACTTCATTGACAATCAAATTGTATAGCCATATTTGGAAAGTGACAAAAGTTTACTATTTACAAACATTCTGCTTTATTTTAAATTTCCTAATCTTTACTGCATGACTACATTTTTTCCCTCTGCTTCAGGTTTATTTATGCAAATTTCACAGGAGGACACCACCCCATCCAGACTGTAGTCTCAGTGTCATACCATTCCTTGCTAAGCACTGGGGCAGACAGACATTTACTGTGAAACCTTCATGGGGGCCTGGGCACCTTTTGAATCCTGAGCCATAAGCAAGACTGGAACTAAGCCTGTAGCCTGGTTTTGGGCTATATAATGTGCCTTTCGCTTAGTGACTGGCAAGGCCTGAGACACTTGGCAATGTGGGCACAAGCATGCTTCCTGAAGTGGGTGAGCAATGTATGCAAGTCAATTGAGACTGTTACTGAACCTTTGGAATGCTAGACTTAACCTCCTTATGCTTTACAAGGGCTGTGGTCGTCTCAGCATGTGTATCTTCTTCAGGCCATTCTGTTTGTGCTTCTTTGCAAAATGTCTGTCTATCAGGAACATAGAGTCTACCTTCTTAAGAGATTCATATCATTGTTTTTTTTTTTCATTTTCTTTTATTATTCATATGTGCATCCAAGGCTTGGTTCATTTCCCCCCCCTGCCCACACCCCCTCCCTTACCACCCACTCTGCCTCAACCCTCTCCCCCCTCTCAATACCCAGCAGAAACTATTTTGCCCTTATTTCTAATTTTGTTGTAGAGAGAGTATAAGTAATAATAGGAAGGAACAGGGTTTTGCTGGTTGAGATAAGGATAGCTATACAGGGCATTGACTCACATTGATTTCCTGTGCGTGGGTGTTACCTTCTAGGTTAATTCTTTTTGATCTAACCTTTTCTCTAGTTCCTGTTCCCCTTTTCCTATTGGCCTCAGTTGCTTTAAGGTATCTGCTTTAGTTTCTCTGCGTTAAGGGCAACAAATGCTAGCTAGTTTTTTAGGTGTCTTACCTATCCTCACCCCTTACTTGTGTGCTCTCGCTTTTATCATGTGCTCATAGTCCAATCAATCCCCTTGTTGTGTTTGCCCTTGATCTAATGTCCACACATGAGGGAGAACATATGATTTTTGGTCTTTTGGGCCAGGCTAACCTCACTCAGAATGATGTTCTCCAATTCCATCCATTTACCAGCGAATGATAACATTTCGTTCTTCTTCATGGCTGCATAAAATTCCATTGTGTGTAGATACCACATTTTCTTAATCCATTCGTCAGTGGTGGGGCATCTTGGCTGTTTCCATAACTTGGCTATTGTGAATAGTGCCGCAATAAACATGGGTGTGCAGGTGCCTCTGGAGTAACCTGTGTCACAGTCTTTTGGGTATATCCCCAAGAGTGGTATTACTGGATCAAATGGTAGATCGATGTCTAGCTTTTTAAGTAGCTTCCAAATTTTTTTCCAGAGTGGTTGTACTAGTCTACATTCCCACCAACAGTGTAAGAGGGTTCCTTTTTCCCCGCATCCTTGCCAACACCTGTTGTAGGTGGTGTTGCTGATGATGGCTATTCTAACAGGGGTGAGGTGGGAGATTCATATCATTGTCATTGAGGTTTCTTAATGACACCTCAGTGTCCTCAAGGATTTGTGTGTGGCATTGTTCCTGATTTGTTTTGTTTGGTGTAGTTCTTGGACTTGGACACTTCTGCAATGATAACCCATGGCTCCTGCATTGTCTGTAAAGAGGAATGATAACATTTCTGGACAAGTGCAATTTTGATGACTATTTTGTTCTTATTTCTAGTTTAATGCATATGAGGTTCTTGCTTTAGCACTGTGATTTTAAACAATCCTTGTGTTCTATCAAAATAGTTTTCATCAAAAATTTTGCATCATAGGATCATTAAAATGTTAAGCGTTTGTTCCTATTACATTTGTGATATTCTTAAGAGAAATGAGGGAATAACAATATTCTTTGATATTAAAAGGAGGCTTTGAAACAGACATAACAGTCAATAGTGCTTTACGACAGAATGCTTCTGAAATATATGACAAGGACATGTAGATTAGTGGACAGAAGTTAAAACACTACAGAGTATTTAAAGGCCTCAATCAGCAAACCTCATTCACTTTATATAACATGTATCAATGAATAAAACATATTATATCTATTGGTACAAACAAAAAACCTAGAAGATATTTATCTTTTGGAAATGTTTATAGGTTATGAAGTGACTAACTTTTGATTTAAGCTACTTTAGTAAAAGCCCTACACACTTGTAGTTTTCTCTCCTGGGTCTGTTAACTCCAAAAAATTGATATCATTTGGGTAGTCAGACAATGATTCTTGAGAGCTTGGCAATGGGGATATCCTTCATCTCCCAGCCTGGAGTTGGAATTCTGGCAATTGCTCACTTCTAGTTCATTATTTATTCTTGGTATTGACTGGAAACCATTTCATGTGCAAGCACCAGATTTTAAAACACTTTTTGCAAACTCTTTAGTTATTATCTCAAGAGGAATTCCTCAGACAATGGCAGCATTTGGCTTGAAATATTTCCTGGATGACCTTATGTTCTTTACCTCCATCGAGTATCCTGGGGGATTTCCCTGTACACCATGTGCCTCCTGAGTTGCTTCCAAGCCATAACAATAAGCTCCATCAACACCAGGTGGATGAAGCTGAAACACAGAGTCACCAAGTACATTGGTCCCTCCTGTTCACTCAGCTGACTTGTGCATCTGCTCCTAAATATCATGATTCCAGTGAGAGTGACAGGGCCTAGGAATAGCAGAAGTGTCACAGAAGATCTTAATCTTGGGTACTGCTCAGGGTTTACCTATGGCACCATTGCAACTCCATTGTATGTTTTCTTGCTCTGCTTCACTGATGTTCTGTGTTTGGGTCTCATGGCCTGGGCCAGTGGCTCGATGGTGTGATTCCTGTGTAGGCACAAGAAGCAGATACAGTATACTCACAGTGCCAACCATTCTTCTAGAGTCTTCTCAGAGGCCAGAGCCACCCAAACCATCCTGCTCTTGTTGTGCATCTTTGTCACTTTCTACTCACTCTCTTCCATCTTTGTTCTCTATGTCTTATTTTGGTAGTTCAAAGTTGTGGGTGATTAACATCTCTGCATTTTTAGAAACACGTTTCCCCACTCTTTGCCCCTTTGTGCTCATATTAAATGACAACTCTGCTTCCAGGCTCTATTTTTCTGTTGTGGGAAAAGGTAACTTTCTGTGAATATCTCACAAGTTCTCGTTTTTTATGTTCTCTGACATACCAGTATGTTCCTTCAACACTTATTTAAGTGGACCAGACACTATTAGGTCACCTAATGGTGCCACAAATTAGACAGACTCAGTTATCTCATTTGGGCTGAAATAAATTTTAATCACATTAAGACATCTGTCTTCATGTTGAAATTCTGTAACAAGTAGGTGTCATATACTGAGGAGTATTTTATACTTAGAGCCAGCCAACCAGCAGTTTTGATACGGGTTTCACTGTGTGCACAGTTTTGATCCTAGTCCTATTGTTTCAATGAAGGGAGACAAAGGCAGGAGAAATTGCCGAATATATAGGAATTTGGGAAATTTGTATGACTGACTCCTGGGTTCTGTTAAATGTCAGTAAGCCCCAGCAAAACTCTTGCCAGAATTGCCTATATAGTACTGACAATGCTAACATATTTTAACCACATACCTATAAAATTATTAAATAATTTGAAATATTATAAATGCCATTAGTGGGGGTAGAAATGAGCCAAACATGTATGCGAGTATGAATAAAAAATAATTTAAAAAATGCCATTAGCCTGTGTATGAGTGATCATGAGAAAAATGGAACAGATTTCATACAAAAACGTAGGGAAAATTTCCTGGAACATATATTTTAAATGTTTGAAATGAATATTGTACAGTGAGTTGTTGAGTGCTGAGTGTTGAAAATAGTATTCCAAGGAGAGAGAGAGAGAGGAGAGAAAAGAGAGGAGAGAGAGGAGAGAGTGAGAGAGAGAGAGGATTGGTACTGGAAAGTGATGTGAACATTCAGGAAACTGAAGGAAATTTTTGAGACGGTATGAAGAATGATTCATGTCAAGATGTTGAACTGAGTGGATACAGTGGATACTAGAAACAATAACTTCATTAATCCATAAATCCAATGTAGGAAATTTATCAATTTTAAATCGTAAGGAGGTAATTCTTAGTCTTACATAAACTATGAGATGGTAACAGAATAATTTATGTGTTTCAAATCAGCAAAAAGGTGTAATTCTGACTGGAAATTAAAATTATTAAATCAGTATAATTTGTTCAAAAAAACTTTTTTTTTTGGTGGTACTAGGGTTGAACTCAGGACCTCATGCTTGCTACACAGGTATTTTACCAATTGAGCCACTCCACCAGCAGTGTTTTTGTGTTGGGTATTTCCAAGGTAAGTTTTTGTGAATTACTTGTCTGGGGCTGGCTTGGAACCTTGATCTTCCTGATCTCTGCCTCCAAAGTAGCTAGGATTATAGGTGTGAGTCACCAGTTCCTGGACTTATGTGAATGTTCAAAAATAGAATTTATAAAAATACATACATTTTAACCAGATATTTAAAGATGCAGAATATATGCTAAATGGGGTTTCCTGTTTGTTTTTTATTTGACAACTTAGAACTCAAGTCCATTGTTGAAAATCACAGTTTAAGAATTTTTACTGAAGAATAGTTTTGAGCAAGATGATGTTTTATAATATTTAGAGTTTACTCCATATGAACAATAGGAAGATTTGTGTTAATCATTCCTTTGTTGTATTTTAGAACAAATAATATTTTCCTAACATATAAACATGTACTTTGCAAAATTATTTTTGTTGTTTTCATTTGCATTAAACCCAGTTTTCTTAATCTTGAAAACCTCTTCATGTCAGGTTTGTTAGATTTTTTCCAACCATATTTTTCTGTATCTTGAATTAATAAAAAATTAAGTGACTGATAGCAGGAATCCCAGCAGTATATGTGTACCAGAAAGGAATGAATGGTTTAATAATCTTTTCCAACCCTGGACTTGGAAAACATTTCACAATGCCAAGGATTTGAACTAAACCAAAGTGAAAGTTCACTTTCCAGGAATGTGTCTGTTGCGTATGGAATCTGCAAACCCAAAGGCCACTGAGATATTTAATCATCTCAAAAGTAGTTAGCAATACATTCCAGAAGAAACTTAGGAGTAGAAAGGACAGAAGGGGCTATAAAGAAAAGGACAGCAATTTTGGTCGATTCAACAGTGAAGAAGTTTTTAAGATTTTCATAATGTTTTTCTAAAGGCAGGCAGAGCTCTGCCAACTGGAACTGTAGTACTGTTTATAGGTCAAAAAGGAAGTCAAATTATAATCAACAAATGGTCTTATTATTATATTTGGTATGAGGAGGCTTCAAAATGCAATTGATAAACACAGCCCTGGTTATTACGATATACCTGATCCTTGTGATAACAGTAGGGATGCAGGGAGAGACACATTTCATTCATTGTTGGAAAGGGAGGCTAGGAAAAAGACGCAATAAGGTACATTGCTGAAGGAGGGAAAGACATTTTAGTGTCTAAACTCTTGCTTTTACTGGGCAACAGGTTATTGTCAAAGGCCCAAGAATTTATTTCCCTGCTTTCCCATGGTAGTTCATGACTATCTCAGTGGCAGCCTGGAAACAAAGAGATGGTGGAAGGGACGAGGGACAAAATAGCCCCTTCGAGGGCATGCCTGCAGTGACCTCACTTCCTTCCACAAGGTCATACATTCTAGA
This sequence comes from Castor canadensis, assembly GCF_047511655.1. Taxonomy (NCBI): domain Eukaryota; kingdom Metazoa; phylum Chordata; class Mammalia; order Rodentia; family Castoridae; genus Castor; species Castor canadensis. Next base: position 31,321,676 of record NC_133401.1, on the reverse strand, counting down.
GTTTGTACCACTGCCCACAGTCCCACAGCCTGATGATGAAGTCTTAGCATATGGCCTTTTTAGATACAAAACCATAACCTAGGAGCAATTGTTTTCCCTCATAAATTGTTGGTAGGTACAGTGATATGACATGATACAGTCCTGATTTAGAGAGAGCTGGAGTCATGCATGATTACTGGCTCATGCAGATTGAGGTCAGAGTTCTTTTGTTATATATGATGAGGCCATTTTTTGTTTGAATATTCTGTCTTTAAGTTGCCCCTCCTGCAAAGTCATTCTTCGGCTTACAGAGATTGACCAAATTCAGAGGGAACTAGACGGTATGATCTCCAGTGCTTAGAGATTGTCCACTCATCTTCCAGCCGACTGTACTGCACAATCTTCTTGACCTTTTCCTTGTTGAACCATCATGGAGACAATTTAATGATCAACTAGATGAGTTATTAGAAGATCACATGCATTAGAAACATTTCAGATCCTGGATAGAATGCAATGGACAAGCATCATGACACAAAGAAAAATTAATAGTTCCTTTAGGGCATGCCAAGACCATGAACCTACATTTTCCAACCCTGGACAAGAGGACAAATCCCATAAATCCCATAGCCATAAGCATCATAAGCCTGGGCGACATTCTCTCTCTCTCTCTCTCTCTCTCTCTCTCTCTCTCTCTCTCTCTCTCTATATATATATATATATATATATATATATATATATACATACATATTATATATATGTATATATATACATGACTTTATGTAAAATACATGGAAATACTCTGTACCAATTTAATAGCTTTTACAAGGTTGAAATTATCTCAAACTAATTTAAGTATTAAAAATAGAATCAAAACTTTACATTACATAGGATGATTCCCACAAATTTAGAGGAAGTATTTACTGACTTTGATAAAACAGTGATGTTACATATGACACATTTTATGCACATTTAAAAAACCAATGTGCCAAATAACCCTGGAGAAAGATTTGCAGGCATTTCATATTTTATTAAACAAAAAATAAATACTTTGGATGTCCAAGAAGAATATGGAGGTTACTCAATTTTATTATTGTTCACTAAATTCGTATTAGAATGAGAAAAATGTACCAAAGCCATAGTTGGCAAAACAAAAATTGTGACATTATTGAAAGTTAACTAGGAGATGAATCAATGGAAACCCTTAGTCATTGCTACTGTGACTAAATTTTTGGAATCATTAAAATTGCTTGCCTTATCTTGAGAAAGACAAACCCTAATACCTACCAATGTTAGGTTTTGACTTGCAAGAAAGAAGAGCCATTTCATTCACAGTAGCCCTTAGTAGTAATGAGCCATCAACTGTTGACACAAATTTTTATTCGAATGAATTGGAGTTCTCTAGAGTGTGAAGATGAATGAGTTACAGCTATACATGAAACATGAACGAATCTTTTAGTATTGTTTGAAAGAAGGCAGGCACAGATGATCCAGGTATCTGTCTCATTCATGCCTCTCAATACAGATTTTCTTCAAACTTACGAAATTTCCCAGATCATTCAGTATGAGTGAGTGGTCCCTGAGTTGGCCTGAACCTGGTCAGAGCCATGGAATTGACTTCTGCTTTCTTAGCATTGGGCTTCTGTGATATCTGCACCCCCTCATGTGATACCTTCTACACTCCAAGGGCTCCTTAACTTGGCTGTCATATGAATAATGCCCCAGTAAATGTGGGAATGCATGTTTAATATGATAATATCTAAGAGTAAAACCACCAATTCAAATTAGGGTTACTAATGTTCATCAACAAATAATGTCTATAAATATATCATTTTACATAACTGTAGAATCAAAAAGTGTGTGCTGTCAGGTGCACCAGACAGAATTTTTATTATGTTTTAATTTCATAAATGTAAAGAGAATGTTAGTATATTGACCTATAGTTTTTATTAATGAGGCTAAATATTGGTCAATTATAACTTTTATTTTTGTTAATTGCTTTTATATGCAGTATATCCATTTTTCTTTTGGGATGTTCTTTACTGAGTATAAGACTACTTTGGTATTATATATACTGTTTGTGGATAATAATGTTATACCATAATTTCCTTCATTTTGTCATCTACCTTTAAATTGAATGTTTTATTATCATTGACATGAAGTTAAAAAAATTCTGTGAGTATATGTATGATTCTCTTTCCTTTATGGAATAGATTTGCTTTTATTCTTTAAAAAATCTTCTCTCTGCTTGAAAATCAGATAAATATTAGACTAAAAACTTACCATATTACATACTGGTCTAACACCTTTCCAACTTTTTTCCTCCAAATGGGAACACAAGTTCATCTTTCTGACCCTCAGTTCTTTACCATTAATCCCTTTGCTTAAGCCTGTGACATTTTCTACTGGCTTTGTCATCCCAGCTCTACATAGTTACAACAGAGCAAACGCCATTGATTACTCAGAATCCCCTGGTTACTTTTTGAAATTCTGGTAAAATACATGTACCAAAAACTTACCACCTTAACCATTTTAAGGGTACATTTCAGTAGTGTGAAGAATATTCACTCTGTTCTGTAATGAACATCCACAATTTTTCATGGCCAAATTATAGCCAGGTACCTATTAAACGCCTCCACATTGTCCTCTCTCCACACTCCAGGACAGCCACCACTCCAGTTTCTTTTTCTATGAGTTTGACTACTCCAGGTACATCATATCTGTGGAATCATACAGAATTTGTGACTGGTTTATTTATCATCACACAGGGTCCTCAACTCTCATCCATGTTGTATGAGCTGTCAAAATTCTTTTCCTTTTTCAGGATAAATAATATTCCATTGTGTATATATGTCATATTGTGTTTGTGCATTCATCTGGTAATGCAATTTTGGATTGTTTTCACGTGTTGGCTATTGTAAAAAAATGCTATGAAAGTGCATATAGAAATATGTCTTCAAGGTTTTGCTTTACTTTTTTTTTTGACTATATAGTAAGAAATGGAGTGCCTGGATTTCATTTTAATTCTATTTCAGTTTTGTCCAAGAAACCTCTTCTATGCATTTCATGATGCAATTGTACCTCACAGGTACCTGAGGACCTTCACTAGGCCCACATCCCACAGGATCTACCACCTCCCTGGGGTTCAAGCTGCTAACACCTGAGAATTTTTGGGAGATTCAAATTTTACATGTCACAGTTTTTTTTTATATGGCATCAGTTCATCATTTTCTAAAGATCCACAACTCTATCAAATCCTCAGATCTCAATGTTGAGAATGTAAATTGTAGTACTTAAGAAAATTGCTTGACATTATCTTGAGAAAGATACACCCCAGAACCAAGGCAATTCTATTCTTGTCTAAAGGCATGCATGTGCACACAAGTATCCATCCTAAGAGAGGTCAGAGCAGCCTCCTTCATAAATGCCCCAAATTGGGGCCCTCACATGAACCGCCCATATAAATTACTTCTGTGTATATAAAGGAGGTCTCTAGAGTAGGAAAGTGAGTGAATGATAGCCACATATAAAATATGCATGAATCAGGAAAATGTTGTTTGAATGGAAGGAGACTCAAAAGATCTAATCTCTTTCATTCACTTTAATGGTGGTCTTCCCCCAGATTTTGAAATCTGCCAGGATATTAATGTTGGGCCTCAATCCATACAGATTCATGCAGCTGGCTTCTGATTTCTTTGCCTTGGACTTCTGTGCCTTCTGAGACCCTCCCTGTGATACCCTGTGTACTCCAAGGGCTCACAGAAAAGTTTTCCTGCAGTAACTCTTGATTGCTTCTTTTTATTTGCTCAAGTACTTGTTTTTACTTACAAGAAACGGATACAAAGGTGTTTAAAAGTTCCACTCAATTCCAGTGTAGATGCTGTCATTGATCTAGAGTTGAGTTGAAAATCACTGGTCTGGTGGGAAAGGAAATGAGGGAATAATAAACCTGTAAGTCACTGCTCAGTGTCTCATCCCAATCACAGACTCAACCTCTCAGCGTAGCACTCACCATCTTGGTTTCACAGAGCACACAGGTGAGAATCATTGCCTTTCATACAAAGACACGGTAGTCAGAGAATCCAGAAATAGATGGGGTAGGGGAAAGAGACTTTGTTGCTGGTTTTGGAAGTGAGACCTTGAAAAGATTTCACATGAAATAGAAGTTATTTTTTGCCAGGTGCAAAATGGACTCTGTCTACACCCCTCCCCACCCTGTGCAAACCCAGTTCCTTCTACAGGATGCCAGAAGTTTTTCTTGATATCGCCCTTCTTCTATTTTCTTTTTTCTGCACTCAAACATCCAAGGAAGGAATTGGTCATCACAAGACTTCTGGTGGGAACTATGATGCTGCCCCTGCTTGAGGCTGAATTCTCTCCATCAACTCATCTTCTTGCTTGCTCTTATGTTTTCTCTTCCCCTTTTTCTTGATTGAAAGTTCCTTGTCCTAAAATCACCTGTTAATAAATAGATAATACATACGTTCTTCTCAAAGCTTTTTAATTAATTAAATGAAATAAAAATTTCTATTGAAGAAGGGGAGTCTCACACTTTGCCTTGAAGTTTTACAGAAATTATGTGGAAAATGATCATGTTTAGGAACATGGAGCAAACAGAATGGGGTGATGGAGAATTTTGTCCAGTTGAAGCCGGAGTGAGAGTTTGTGTGAAAAAGAATGTTGCAATGAAGATTTCCTTCACTCAGTTTTGCAAAAAAGATTTTGGGGACAGTAAAATCCTCCTCCATTAGTTTGGGGGATAGCAGTAAAAATCAGTTACTGTTATTCTTAGCACCACACACTAAGAACTCTGAAAATAATTATCAACTGAAATCTAAATGGATGAAGCTGTTAACTAATAATCATTTTTGTTGTACTCTGAATCTAACATTTTAGGATGCTAACCTAGAATTGTAGCGGGAAGTCAGGAGGGTCCTGTCATATTCAGTCCCAACAGAACTATTTCTGCCCCAGATTCTGTCCAGCAGTGGAATCTCACAGGTCATCCTGAGGAGAAGGATCATGGAGGGAAAGTTCCAATTTTAGAGCCCAGCATGGCTGGGGCTGTGTGAGGAGCACTGCATGTCGAGCACAGCAGCAGGGCCTTCCTGGAACAGCTGCTCTGAAGGTGTTTTCCTCCTCTGTGAATCCACTCTGCTTCCTAACACTGCCCCTGTTAGCAATCTTGACGTCAGGGCTCTGAACTTTGGCTTTACAAAACCTTTATGTGAATTCTGTTGTTCTAAGCCTCAGTTGAAGTCTATTGTCTTGAAATTGTATTAGTAAAAAGATTTCTGAACACTGAAAACCATTAAGGAACACAGAATATGGGGGGAGAAGAAAGAGGAAGTGCAGGGGGGGGGTTACATTGATTTAAGTACAATCCATATGCAGGTATATTACCCAGGCAAAACAGCAGTTAATAGCAACAGACACTTGAACAACAAAGGACAAGAATGAAAAGCAGGTCATGTTAAGGGGAGGGCACTAACAGAAGAGGGAGGGTAAAAGAAGGAAGTAAAGATGAATATGATTGATGTACTTCCTATGCAAGAATGAATATAAAATTTTAACCCTGTTGAAATCAACATAATAAAGGGGACTAAGGTAGAAAGGAGAAGAATGGAAGGTATGAACCAATTCAGGTTATAATACATATACTTGAAAATGCCATTATGAAATTCCCTGCATATCTATCTTAAACAAAAATGTCCATTTTGAAAAACCAGAGGATAAAAGGTTAAAGCATGTCTTGTCTAAGGGTTGGTACCAGTGAGAGGGGGGAGGATGTAAGGAAAGGATGTGGAATTATGAATATGGGGAAATATTATGTACTCATATATGAAAATGGAAAAAATGATACTTGTTGAAACTATTCCAGGAATATGGGAAGGGGGAATAAAGGAGAATGATGGAGGGGGTGAATTCAGCTAAGATATATTGTAAGGACTTTTGTAAATGCTACCACATACCCCCAGCACAACAGTTATATGACAATAAAAAGTAAAAGCAGCTTCGTTAGAAGAAAAAGGATTTCTGTTCAGTTCCTAACCTGCTAGTATGATAGTAATTCTCTTTTATTGTTGGAGATACGGTATTTTATGGATTTTGTGTTTCTAGACTTCAGTTTCTGTATTTATAGCTTCTCTCTCCATATTCTTTGCAAAGAACTGATGGTGATTATCTATAAATTGAGAATTAATTGATTTGGGGCCAGGAGATGTAGTGGTACATACCTGCAATCCCAGCTACTCAACAGGCAATGGTAAAAGGATCACAACTCAAGGCCTGCCCTGGTAAAGACAGCACAAGACCCTAATCTGAGAAACAAAAGAAAATGCCTAAGACTGGGGATATGGCTAAAGTGGTAGAGAGCTTGCCTAGCAAGTGGAGACCCTGAGTGCAGACCTCAGTACTGCCAAAAAATTACCATCAAAGAAGATTTATTCATGTTTCCTTTTTAGTTAACCATGTCTACACCCATAGCTGTCTCTCATTTTGCATAACTCTGCTGTTTCTTGATCATTTTTACCTGGGATATAACATGGTTCACCTTCTCTCTTGCTTCCTCTCCATCCCCCATCACTTCTCTGTCCTTCCTTCTCTCATTGTGCTGTGTTCCCTTTTTTTGCTTTACATTATATATTTGCTCACTGTCTTCCTAATCCATGATCACACACAATCACTGATGATTTGTTAAATGAGTGTGTGACCCTGTACTAGGCTTCCATGAGCAGAAATGCAGGAGAATGAGGAACCATGTGTTGTGGCTTTGTAGACTTGGAGTCTTCTTCAGGTGAATTCCGAATAAAGTCCCTGAAGTCACGCTTTCTCCCTCTCCCCCGCTTTTCATCTCTTATTTATCATTTTTCTGCTGTGCCAACTGTCTTTCTGAACACTTTATTTTGTCTCTTCAATTGTAGAACACAGACATTATAATCACACGAATGGATCATGGTTAACATGTGTTATGTGGGAAAACTCGGTTCAGGCAGACACTCCAAGTTCCATGACAGTAGTTAATATTTCTCTTACTGTTTGGAAAGCTTAGTTAGAAACATGGAAATGTTTTTATGTTTTCCAAAAGAAAAATATGAACTGGAGAATACAAAATATGTTTTCTCCCTCTTAAATCTAGAAAATAGAAATTTAAAGAAAGACTAGATTTTTTGCATACTAGAAAAATAAGCCAGTATATCATTTTCAAATTTGAAGTGTTTCCAATCATGTCTTTTTCCTAATTTTTGCAGCTTCTATCTAACGTTATCTCAAGGCTGCTGAAGTACCTTCACTCCTTCCTCTCCTCCTCCTCACAAGTAATGTTGTTTGGGAGGAAATTGAAAATTATGTTTTTCAGTTTGAGTGTCTGCATTACAGGAAGCAAGTGATTGGACTGTTGATATTAATACAATTGTTTCACAAACCATGGAGTTTAAATTTGGAAATGGAAGAACTAGATGGAAACTTGATGTCTAGGAACCACTACTTATTCTAGATCAAAAAACAACTCAACAAATATGGAAGAACCACGTGTTGCTTCCTGATAGTTCAGCTACTTGGAAACACGACAGAAATTTGGCCTCATTCCATTTTTTTGGTTTCATTAAAATGAAACCCTTAGCTTGCTACAGAGATTTCAGTTTACTTGTCACATTCAAGACACATGGATGCCACCTGTGGTGTGGAGAGTTGTGTCCTCCACTTCTGGAAGATACATTTGAGGATGTTTGGCTCCTCAGTTTCTGTCCTTGTCATGGTCCAGGGTTTCAAAAGCTCTCACGCTACAGTCTCCCATCAGGTACAGCTGTCTCTAAATGAACTTCAAACCACAAAACCTTACCTTATTTCCCTCTGCTCTATTACCTTTCTAGCTCTTATATAGATTGCAACACAAGTTCATCATTGTGATCCTTAATTCCATATCATTAATCTGTGTGCTGAAGCCTGTGTCATTTCTGGTTGACTATCACTACTGCAGCTCTATGCCAATGTAATGAGCAAACACTCCTCGTTTATTCAGCAAAATGCATGTGTTGGGTTTTTTGAAATTGTGGTAAAATAGAAAAACATTTGTTGACTGGACAATTTTAAGCATAGAGCTCAGTACTACAAAGGATTTTCATATTGTTTTGCAACTAAGCTCCAGAATTTTTTCACTGCACAACTCAACCTTACCACCAAATAGCTCCCCACCTCTCCCTCCTTCAAGCTCCCCACAGCCAGCATTCTAGTTTCTATCACTGTGAGCTTGGCCATTCTAGACAGATCACGAAGGTGGAATCACAGTATTTGTGATGGGCTTATTGCACTAAACACCTTGTTCTCAACTTTCATCCACATAATAGTATGTGTCAGATTCTCCACCCGTTTTAAGGATAAATAGTGTTCTTTTTATGTGAATACCACATTGTGGTTTTACATTCAACTGTTGATGGACGATTGGCCACCTTTGGCTATTGTGAAGACCATTGCTATGGAAATGAGCAAAGTGTATTTTTGAAAGTGTGCCTTCAATTTTTTAAAAATTTATACAAACAAGTGAAATTGCTAGATGATCTGATAATTCTTTTTTGAATGTTGTTGAGTATCTTTATACTGTGTTCTGCAGTGCTTTCACCATCTTATATTCCCACTAAGTGTGCACAAGGGCTCCGGTTACTCCACAAACTGCAACAGTAGCTGTGTTCTATTTTGTTCATTAATTCCTTCTTTTTAGTAGTACTGGGGGTGCAACCAGATGATCCACTCCCCCAGCCCTTTTTACTTTAGTTTTGGGATAGGGTCTCATGTTTATGCCTGGGCTGTCCTGGACTGTTATCTTCCTGTATACTCTTTCTGCATAGGTGGGAGGACAGGTCCGTGCCACCTGGGGTTTAGCACAATTTTTCACTGCGTTGGCATTGAGCTCTGATCCTCTTGAGATCCACTTTTGGGTAGATGGGATTACAGGCTTGAGCTATTGTGCCTGGCCCTTGTTGGTTAATTTCTTTGCTCATTTTTTGGCTCGTATCCATCATAGTGGTCATGAGGTGTATTTCATTTCAGTTTTGATTTTTGTTGCCCTAATGACTGGTGATGTTGAGTGACTCTTTATAAATGCCTCTTGGCCATTTATTTGCCTTTTTGGGGAAACATACTGAAGTCCTGGCACAGTTTTACAATTATTCTTTTTTGAGTTATTATCTCTTTATATATTCTAAATATTACCCCCTTATCAGGCATAAGGTTTCCGTATGTTGTCTTTTTAAGTTTGTGTACCTTTCAGAAGGAATGGTTTAGTTTTTCAAATTTTCCTCAAGAACTATTAGAATTTTATGTAATGTAGAGAAGAATTTGAATAATGGTGATTGATTTGCAGTAATGAGATTTCATAACCATGAATATGGCCCTTCATTTATTTAATCCTTTTTTCATTCAAAATAAACTTACTGTTAGTGACCAGTTGTTTCATTTGTATTTTTTGGAACCTAAGAATTGAATTTAAATTGATAATCTGAAATAACTGAGTAATATTTTATAGCTAGTTATCATTTCTGTGGAGAATGTACATTCATGGGTTAATTACAATTTTTATTTACTTCATGGAGTTTAACCATCAAATTGTCTGAATAGATTTGAAAATAATGATAATTTAGTATTCACAAATGTTTTGCTTTTTTAAAACTTTCTACTATACTGATTACATAACACTTTTTTTCCTCTGCCTAGGTTCATTCATACAAACATCCCAGGAAACACCAGCCCCAAGCAGACTGCAGCCCAGGGCTCACAGCAATCCTTAGTCCTCACATTGGCAGGCACAGGCCTTTACTATGGAGTCTTCATGTGGGTCTGGGTACTTTGGGGACCTGACACACAGACATAAGTGAGAAAATCTGGATTTGCAGCTTGGTCTATGGACTTGGTTTGAGCCTGGGCCTTGACCTTTGGCTAATAATGTCTGAGACACTAAGCATAAATCTAAGAGAAATGAGCCAATGTCAATAATTCTTGATTTTAAAAAAGATTATGAAATACACATAGAAATCAACAGTGCTGTAAATATATGATAGAAATATTTGTATTAATGTAGCCAAAACTATAAAATTTGAGATTTAAACGTTTTAATCATTGTACCTCATTAAATATATGTAACATGTACCTCTGATATCAATATAAAATACTGGTTGATACAAAGAGCTCGCTTGTAGGAAGTATTCATCTTTGGACATATTTATGAAAATAATGAAGAGAGATCAGCATCTGTTTGAGCCACTTTAATTAGCATAATACACAGCTGTAATTTTTCTCTACTTGGTCTGACCTTCCTAAAAATGACTCCTGAGAACTTGGCAATGGGGATTTTCTTCTCCCAGACAGCAGTGGGTGTCCTGGGCAATTCTTTGCTTCTATTTCATTATTTGTTTCCTGTAGTGTCTGGAAAGAGTTTGATGCCCAAAGACACAGTTATAAAGCACTTGACTCTTGCCAAATTCTTGGCTGTTATCTCAAGAGGATTTCCTCAGACAATGGCAGAGTTTGGGATGAAAAATTTCCTGGATGACATTGGATGTAAACTTGTTCTCTACCTTTATAGTGCAGCCCAGGGGATTTCCCTGTACACCATCTGCCTCCTGAGTTGTTGCCAAGCAATCACAATCAGCCCCAACAGCACCAGGTGGAAGAAGCTAAAACACAGAGCCACCAAGTACATTGGTTCCTCCTGTTCACTCAGCTGGGTTGTGCAAGGGCTCCTAAATGTCATAATTCCCTTGAGAGTGAACTGGCCCTAGGAACAGTCAAACTGTCACTCATAGGTTGAATTTTGGGTACTGCTCAGGATTTGTTTCTGGCACCATTGTGACTCCATTGTATATTTTCTTACTGGGCTTCACTGATGGTCTGTGTTTGAGTCTCATGGTCTTGTCCAGTGGTCCCATGGTGAGGATTCTTTATAGGCATAAGAGACAGGCACAGCACATTCACAGTGCTTACCACTCCTCTAGGGTCTCCCCAAGAGGACAGAGCCACCTAAACCATCCTGATCCTGGTGTGCACCTTTGTCACCTTCTACTCCCTCTTTTCCATCCTGGTAATCTGCACAGCTTTCTTTGATGCACCAAGGATATTTGTAATATACATATATACATTTCTAGAACTATTTTCCCTGCTCTTAGCCCCTTCGTTCTTATCACTAATAACAACTCTGTCTCCCAAGCCCTGTTTTTCTTGCTGGGGGAAAAGGTAATGGTCTCTGAGTTTGTCACAAGTCTGGTGACTTGCCTTGTCTGACACAGTCATATGTTCCTCCATCTACTAAGTAAGTCTTAAGTCTCACTGAAGACCAGTTAATTTTAGAAAACTCCTTAGCTCCAAATGTTAGACAGACATAGTCTTTCCAGGCATGACAGATACTGTACCATATTTCCATGTTGTTGAAGCATCCCTTTGTCCACTTTCTAAAAACTTTAAAACTAGGACACAATGCATATTGAGTAGCATGTTCATCGTCCACCTGGACAAGCAGTAGCCATGATGGAGATGTCCCCACATGCACAGTTTGACCCTGCTTATAGTGTTTCAATAGAGTGAGACAAATTTCCAGATCTCTAGGATAAAATCAAGTAGAAAGGAACAAGAGTCTGTGGGATTGACTGTGGGGATTATACATCACACAAGGTGATATTTAAGCCAGGTAATCACAGCATTCATTTAGAATTTTCTATACAGAAATTAGCCATTCGGGCCAATACACAGACTAGTCATATATCTGAATAAAATATTACACAAAATTAAAAATATTTTGCATGCCATTAGACAGAGTCTAGGTGAGTATTAGAAAATACATCCAGTGGGCTTGTTCTCTTCCGAAGGCTCAGGAGATCATAAATATTTTGTTTTGAAATGCATGTTCTATAGTGATTGGCTAAGTATTGAGTGTTGTGAACAGTATCCCAAGGACAGGGACAGGTAAGTGTGAGCAGGGTTGAGAGAAGTGGTGAACACTCTGTAAACTCAGGAAAAATGCTGAGGAAATGAAAAACAATTCATGTCAATATGCTGAACTGAGGAGAAATAATTCTGGAAATAATCATTTAGCTGACCTCTAAGCCAATGTGGAAAATCTATACAATTTAAATCATTACATAAATCTTAGCCTTGTGTAAACTGCAATACTGTGATCACCTTTTCATATGGTGATTGAATCAGGAAAAGTTAGAAATCCATCTTAAATTAAGTGGCTCTGATATGTTCAAAACATCATCTTGATTTGACTATTACACACAGTTGCAAAATAGAATTTATCAGCATCTCTACACATGAGCCAAATATTTAAGGATTGTAAATTTTGCAAAAAAAAAAAAAAACCCAAAACACCTGATATTTTGTTTCTAGTCATCTGGTAACCTAAGCATTGAGTCCAGTATTCAAAATTACAGTTTAAATTTTTCTCCTGGGCTGGTGGTGTAGTTCAATGTGCTTTGCTAGCTCCCAAACTTACTGAAAACCACTTTGGGCCATATTGTATTTAGAAACATTGAGAGGTTTCCAGGCATGGTGTGACATTCCTGTAATTGCAGCACTTGGAAGGCTGAGGTGGAGGATCATGAATTCAAGGGGTACATTGTGAGTCCTCATCTCAAGGAAACAAAATAAAAAGCATAACATTTATCTTTCCTTTGGTCTATCTGAGGACAAACAAATTTTACTTAGATTATCAAGGCATATTTTTCAAAGATACATCCAAAAGGTAAATGTGAACATAAATACAAATATGATCATACATATATAAATGTGTATACATAGAATTACATATATATATACACACATATATTTAAATATATAAGCATGTTTGTCATAGTGGGATTAGGGAGAGGGGGAAGAGGAAAAGGGAATGGAAGAGAGTAAGTAATACCAAAGTACATTGCATCTATATAGGAAGATGGCCTAACAAAACATGCTGAAAACTGTTGAAATATAGAAGCGGGGTTGGGGGGAGGGCAAGGGAGAGTAATAAAGGGGGTTAATCTGATTAAAGTACAATATATTTGTAGGAGAAATGCCTTGGTGAAACTCCTTTGAACAATGAATATACACTAAAACAATGAAGGCTAGGAATGCAAACAGGCCTGTGAGGAGGTGGGTACTAGTGGGAGGTGCAGGGTGAATGAATAGGAATAGGGTCGATGTACTTTATATACTTGTGTGAAGAGAGAATATTGAAACCTGTTTAGATAATTTTAAGTAGGGGGGATGAGGATGAGGGAGAATGATGGTAGGAGTGAATCTAACTGTAAGCATGTATGGAAATGTCTCAGTTAACCCCCTGTATACCTAATATTGGTAATAAGAATGTCAAATAAAAAATAAAAATAAAAGACTTGTTTTGTTACAGGTATGCATCTTCATTAATGGTCAAATCCTTTGCAGCTCACTTTACCAGCTCTCTTCCTTTTGTTTTCCTTGGTGGTGCTGGGGTTTGAAGTCAGGGCCTCACACTTGCCTGGCAAGTGCTGTATGGATGTGCTATGCCCCCTGCCATGGTTTCTGGTTTTTTCCATCCATCCATCCATCTCTTGGCTCAACCAAAACTGGAGTCAGCAATAGGTGGCACACGAGAGGAATTAATACCTTAATAAACCCTTTTTCCAATATAGATTTGAGAAGTTAGTGTCAAATGCTGGACATTTGAACAAAACTGGGTTGAAAGGGCATTTTCCAGAAATATGTTTTAGGAGAGCTTAGGAGTACAAAAAAAGGAGAAGTGGTTTAAGCAGGAAAACATGACAGGATTTAGATGGATTCACCAGTAAGAACATTTTAAAATTGTCATAATTTCACCTAAAGCCATCAGACATCCCAGAACAACACAGTGTATTGATTATTTAGAGTACAGAAGTTCTCAGCAACAAATTTTCTTCATTTGATATTTGGTAAAAGTTGGCTTCCAGAATCAATTTTTATACTAAGGTTGTCTCTCTGAAACTTCTTGTAGCTAAGAGAACCTTCTCGGGTAGATCTATGAGTTGCTGGAATGTGAATAACTTGTGATGGATGCTGACGAGCAGCCATTAAGCCCAGCACTATATCAAATGAGTCCTTGAGCAGTCATTTGGGGAGAATCATTACAATGATCTTGGTCACAGCCTGCGGCCAGTGTGACATCTCAGGTGCACTCCCAGTACTTCCTGTGTTCTTTGAGATCAAACGCATCCTGGATGTCCAGGAAGATGTGTCCACAAACAAGGCTGTGCTCAGCCTGTTGTCTACTGCTGAGTGGGGAAGAAAGAAAGGTTGACATTAGTGTACATGTCCTCTAGTATCAGAAGCCTTTTCTACCTTAGGACCAGCTCAGTCACTTGGCCCTCTGAGAGGCTCTTCTTCATGTCTGCCTCCTCGTCTTCCTCTGCATTCTTAGTCCCCATCCCTGCTCCACTCAGGCTGCTGTGAACCACTCTCTGTGAGGTGCTGACTAAGGGAGATGCACCTTCCTTACCAGGCAGGCAACATTCTGACCAACCAGTCTCCAGAAGTTTTAGAAAAACTCCTGGATTATCTATTAATTTAATTATTTCCTTGCAACTATTTATTTAATAAAAGGAATTTCTAGCTCTTCTTCTCTATGGATTATTTGCATATGTAGTTATTTCACTATACATTTTCTCTAACAAGATCTGTATTCCGCAAAGAGAAAGGGAGTCAGGCCAAGGTCTTTTAGTTCCCTGTAGTGTAGACTTCTACTGACTTTAGGCCCCACCTCTTAAAAGTTCCACACTTGCCTTGGGGGGGAGGGGACTTTAGGACATTCAACTGCTAACTTTAGAGATATTTTAAGATGTATTTACCCATAATTTCCTGGTGAACTGTAGCACCGCCACACCATGAGTTCCTTTCTCCTCCCTGCTTAGAAAATGACAAACTATATTTCAGTTTTGACATTCAGCTATCTCTGTTAGTTCTATTTCCATTTACACATATTTAATGCAACTGGGCAATTTTTCTTTGTTTTTTTCAATTTGATTGGCTTCTCCGACCTAAAACTCTGCCTCTTTTTTTCTGGTGCAATATTTGTGAAAGCCTTTGGCATGTAACAAAGACTATCACTTAATCTTCCAGCTTCAATGAACCTGGGGGTTTTGCTCTTGTTTTGTTTTATTCTGTTCAACAATTTGTGGTATTGCATTATGGACTCTTGTCTTATAATGCAGTTTGGATGTTTATATAATCAAAATGGAGTGACAACTCAATGGGATCCTGGTTTCAAACTGGAATGACAATACTTTCCCTTCTTATACCACAATGTCACTGGTGGGATTATTGGTACACTCTGAATGGTATCTTAAGGTAATCACACATGTTAATGCCCTGGCTGTGATAACTAAACTGAGTTTACGTGATTTAATGTCCTTGGTTTTAGGATGGGTACAGTAAGCTCTTTAGTGTATATGTATAACTTAAACACACAAAATGATAATATTTGGTGGAATCTGGGTAGCATGTGTAATTATCTTGGACTAATTTAGCAATGTTACAAAGCAATGGAAAACCATTAATGTTTTTGGTATCGAGAGTGTAAATTGTTGTAATTGTTTGGAAAGCTATTTACTGTTATAGTGAGAAAGATATACCCCAATACCCAGAAGTTCTTTCCCAAGGCTACACATTCAAAATGCATGCATGTTTGCAGCAGGATCCATTTGAGGGAAAGCTAAGAACAGCCTTCTTCAGAAAGGCCCCAAATAGGAGGACACCCATCAGCCATATAAATGGTTTTATGTTCATATAATGGATTTCTCTAGGGCATGAAAATGAATGAAATACAGGTGCACACAGAACATGATTGAATCATTGATGAATGTTGCTTGAAAGAAGGCAGACAAGAGATCCATGGTATCTTCTTCCTTCAAGCCAGTGGAGCTGGTGTTCTTCACACTTGTGAAGTCTTCCAGGATCTTAGGTGTTGGGAAAGGTCCTCAGCTCATCCTGAATCTATACCAAGACATTTACTGCCTTCTGCTTTCTTATCATTGCACTTCTGTGCCTTTTGATCTTTCTCTGTTCTCTCCAAAGACTCACAGAAAAGTTTCCCTCCCAGTTCCTCTTAATTGCTGCTTTGGATTTGCTCATGTAATTTGTACTTGCTTTTATTGATAAGAAATGGGATGAAGGAGTTTAAAAGTTATACTCAATTTCCCATGTAGATGCTGTCATAGATCCACAGTTGAGTTGAAAATCACCAGCCTGATGGGGAAGGGGACCAGGGAATAATAAACCTATAAGTCAGGGCTCAGTATCTCATCCCAATCACAGGACAGACTCAACCTCTCGGCACAGCACTCACTATCATGGTATCACAAGGCACACAGATGAGAATCTCTCCTTTTACTCCAAGACACAGGAAACCACAGACTGGAGAAATAGGTGTGATAGGGGAAAGTGACTCTGTGCTTGTTTCAGAGGTGAGACATTTAAATCTTTTCCACAAAATGATGGTATTATATTTCCTTTTGGTGAAGAATAGACTGTGGCTACCCCTGCATACCTGTGTAAATCCAACTTGTGCAAGCCTGATTCCTTCTTCAAGCTGCCAGAGATTTTTAAAGATATAATGGCTTCTTAAGGTTGATTTCTTCTCCCTCCCTCCCTCTCTTCCTCCCTCACTTTCTTCCTTCCTTCTGTCTCTCTTTCTGTTTTCTTTTTCAGTGTTAGAGACTGAACCTAGAAGTTCTCACATGCTTAAGGGCTCTACCACTGAGTTACAATCCCAGCCCTATAACGTTTTTATTAGTAAAACATATATGTATTGAGCTGTTATTTTTCTTGGAGCTTTGTAGAGAATTTCTGTTGATTGGGGGACATTCAGGCAATTGTTTCAGCATGAATCATACCAGAGATATGGAAATTTCTTAAATATTGATCTAAATCACCTGGAAGTTCATTAAAACATATATTCTTGAGCTTGATTACAGATTACGTGATTTGTTTGGTCTGAGTTCACAGCACGGAACGTGCATTTTAATGAATCCTCAGTTGATACTGATGGTGAGTTTCCAGGGATCCAATTAGGAGACCACAGTTGTAGAAAAGGTGATGATGTGTAATACTAGGCCCGAGACAATGATGGTGGAGATTTACTCTGCATGTCTCTGCAGGAAGCAAAGCAGATCAAGGCCTGTGATGTGGAAGAATACTGGAGTCCAAGGCCTACCATTACTGAGGAGCCCTGTGAAATCTGCACCCAACCACGCCACCTGGTCATTTGCTTTTTCTACTAGAACTTATTTACAAAACATTGACATTGCTCATCCTGCACTCCTCCAAATATATGCTCACTGGCCCTCTTATTAAGACATTTCACCTTGCTGGGTACCAGTGGCTCATGGTATAATCCTGGCTACTTGAGAGGCTGAGATAGGGAAGATTGTAGTTGAAGGCCAGCCTGGCAAATAGTGATATCCTCTCTCCAAAATAACTGGAGCAAACTGGACTGGAGATGTGGCTCAAGTGGTAGAGCACCTGCTTTGCAAGTGTGAAGCTCTGATTTCAAACCCTAGTCACACTAAAAAAAGGGTTGTTCCCTTTTTGGAGTGCTACCTTCAGCAAGTGTCTCTTACCAAAATAATATTTTTTGGCTCCTTTTTTGAGATTGATATTAGATTCCAAAAGAATTAAATATGTCTCAGATATTAAGTTAGAGTTATTAAGTTGATTAAAATGTAGCTCAATTAATTGGACAAAATAACTGATTATATAGGCAGAAGAGATGTTTTCTGTGGGAATGTACTGGGTTTTTAGGTCCCAGATCCAAACTGGGGAATTCACAAGTCACTTACCTCTTTATTGAAATTAAGACATGGTAATGATTAATGGCAGAGAAAGATTTATTATGTGGCATGTGAAGCTGAAGAGGCAAAATAAGCATTTCAGCCCATTTTCAGCCATCTTCAGGATACAGACATGAGCTTTAGATTTAAATATAGTGAGTACTGGGGCAGGGGGGAAAGACATGCATAACTAAATGGTCTTGCTCTAAGGGTGGCCTGATTTATTATCTAAGTTCTGGTTCTCCCAGGGTTCCAGAGAAGTTGTTATTGTTGTCATCACTTGAAGAGAACAGTGTGGTTCCCGTAAGATGATTACTCTTGCTCCAGAGTGCAGCCTCATCATTATAGGTAATTTTCATCATTTGGAGATAGGAGTCTGTCCTGGAAGGCCCTGCTGTTTCTTAAGTGTAGTTTTAATCTCTTGTGGTAAGAATGTTATCATGAGTCCTATTCTTTCTGGAACCCCACGTGATTGTAAAATGACTGTAGAGAAGATAGCTTAGAACAAAAACACAAAATAGAGGTATGGATGCCCAGCTTTTCTCCCACTTTTCATTAATTTGTGGGCCCAAGTAAGCAGTCAGTGCTTTTCAGCAGAAGCAGTTTAAGTACCTGTTGCAGGAACCAGACAGATCTTTGTGCTACTGTTTCAGAGTGGTGCACAAAGTTTTTTCTTTATTTTCTAAAGGCAGTACCATGTTATTATCTAGAGTATTCTTCTCTTGTCCCTGACAGAAAATACACAAACTCAAAAACTGACTTCAATGCTTAAGGGCATATGCATTTAAATTGCAATACAATAATTTTTATTGGCCTACTCCCCAGTGCACACATTTTGTGTCTGAATGACTCTATAAGACAGTATGTGTATTTTGATCAGTACCCTTCAGGAGCATCTGAAATAAAATATTCATCCACTGGGAATATGCTGAATTTTATGGAGTTTGAAGCAATATGTCTGCAAACTCCTGGATGCCACTTGCAGACGATATTCTTCAACACACTGTTTCCTCTTTGCAAGAAAGGGGAATACCTACTTCTGCTCTTGAACCTGGATAATATTTTCTGGTCGCCCACCCAATTGGGTGTTAAAGCCTTCCTCCAGTAAGCTTGGATTGGCCATTGGATCTATGGAAACTACAATACCCAGAATGCTCAGCAATAAACGGTAGGGTGGATGAGCCAATGAAAGTTCAGAGGAAAGGGCAGAACATCCCGTGGGATGCCCATTGAACATCCCATATTCAATGAATTTTTGAGAGGACAGTGACATAGGGCATTTCTCCCCTGACTTTGGGAACTTGGGAAAAGGATGGGCATGACATATATGTGGAAGAACAGATAGTGTGTCCTCAAAAGGGACTGCTTGTGGTATGATCTACCGTTAGTATGGTAGGACAATGTGACCTTTGAAGATGTGGCCATACTCTTCTCCTAAGAGGAATGTGTCCCATGGAAGTGGCTCAGAAATGCTTGTACCATGAAGTGATGGTGGAGAACTTGGTGCTCATAACCTCCTTAGGTAAGGTCCTTACACTCATCTGTGTGTCCTGGTTTACTCTCTTCACTTCCTTTTTCACCCAGAGGTAAGTCTGTTCTCACATCAGTACCATAGACTGAGTTTCCCTCTATTAAGCAGTGCCAGGACATGAAGTCTTGCAGTCACCCTGATGAAAGCCACTTTTCATACCCTCTCCCTGATGAGGTGCCTTTGTCCAGCTGTGAGGCCCCTGTGTGCCCAGGTGCATTATCATTCTTGACACTTTCCCAGTTTGTGAGCTCTACAGTTGCCATGTCTACTCTTACATCCAGCCTAGATCTCATCCCCACTTATCTGGATTCCAAGTGCCCCATAAGATGCGGTATTCACATAGTCTTAAAACAATCCTTGAATGCAGGCTGCTTAATTAAAGACATTTTTTCCTGGACTAAAACACACTATTCCATATACTACTTACCAGTCCCCAACAGAGAAGTTTCTACTGAAAGTTGTTGCAGGTAGTCAAGTTTTCAACCCTCTCTCCTCTCTGTCACATAAATGTTCTATCCTTTACCCCATGAACTCTTCCCACCATTCTATCATCTTTATGTGCCACTTTTAAATCTGGGTAGCCTCATCCTCAACCTGAAGTCCAGCTCCCTCCTTCTTTAAACAGTCCCAAAGATTTGTTCCTGGGTTTACAAATGCATACTTCTGCAAGGGCTATAGGGCTACTCCTGTCAAAATGCTGTCAATCACCAGGATTTCTTATTTTTAAGTTTTTGTCATGGAGTAGAGGATGAGGAAGCACCTTTTGAGCAGTGTTTCTTCAGAAGGAGTGTGCAAAGTCATTGCTTCCAAAGAAGGTTTGTCTCCACAAAAGTCTCACAACTTTGTGGTGTTTGGCACCATTCTGAGACACATTTTGCATGTGACTCCTTAGCAGCAGGGAACATATATTGAGAGAAAGGGGACAATTGTTGGGCATGTGGGAAACAGATTTCACTGTAGACATTGTTCAGCACCAGAAGGAGCACTTTGGAGAGAAGTGCTTCATAAGGAATGTGGGCAGATTCACAATTGAGAAGACCAGCAAATTCTGTATGTTGGGGGAGTGCTTTGACTTTAGGGAAGTTGAACAGGAGTTCTCAGCCAGCTCAGTGGCCCATCAAAAGGTCACTTGTATTGAAAAGCAGTCAAACAAGAACAGTAATCACAGGTCTGTCTCTAACAGTGGAAAACTCATTGCAGTTATGGAGAATTTACAGAAGTACTCAGCCACAAACACACACTTGGTCAGCAGCAGAAAGCCCTCACTGGAGAACGATGTTACACATGCAGTGAATGCGGGAAGTCTTTTAACAAAAGCTACAGCCCCAATGATCATTGGAGGCTTCACACTGGTGAAAAGCCTTATGAGTGTGGCAAATGTGGGAAATCCTGTAGGCAGAGCTGTAGTCTCATTCAGCACCAGAGAGCTCACACTGGAGTAGGGCCTCATACATTCACAAGTGTGGGATATTATTGAGCATGAAATCCAACCACATTAAACACCAGCGAGTTCTCACTGGAGAGAGACCTTATGAGTGTAGGGAATGTGGGAAATACTTTAGTTAAAGATCTGTGCTCCTACAACACCATAAAGTTCACACTGGAGACAGGCCTTTTGAGTGTAGTGAATGTGGGAAATTCTTTACTGACATTTCAAGTCTCCAAAAGCATTAGAGAATTCATACTGGTTCAAGGCCTTAGTGCAGTGAATGTGAGAAATCCTCTACTTGAAAATATAGCCTCATTAAACATAGGAAAGTTCATACTTGAGAAAGGCCTTCTGAGTGCATCCAATGTGGGAAATACTTTATCCATCATTCTAGCTTCATTAAACACCAGAAAATCCACAGGCAAAATTCAGTCAATTTGCCTCCTGAGTGACAAATGTGCCAAAGGTCTAATTTCATTGCACACAGGAAAGTTTACCTTAGAAAAGTCCTTATGAGGGTATTGAATGTGAAAAAGCATTCTGCCTAAGGCCTTATCTCAACAGATACCACAGAGAGCACATGGTAAAATTACCTTTGGTGTACAGAGATGTGCTGTTTCCTTATTCAGTTGATAACTCAGGAATAGTTACCATAATGCCATCTGCCTGAATAGAACTTCATACATACAGAAATCACATAAATTTCATGTGTGTATGTGGGAAATACATTGCTTTTTTTAACCTGCTGAGACCCCTTACTAGATTTTTCACTACCAGTTCTGTAGCAGAAGCCATTTCACTTCTGCCTTCTGGTGAATGCCAACAATGTGCACTATTCACCTGTTAAATTGAATCTCAGTGTCCTTCCATTCATGGGAGGAGTTTCTAGGTAGCCTGAGCATTCATTCTCTTTTGATATTTCCTTCTGATGAGGTAGGGCATGGACCTGATCCACTTTGGCCAAGAGGACTCTACTGTTGATTTGAACAGTTGAACTACATTTTTTTGGGATATTGTTGGTCTCATGTGACTCTTGATGAACTTTTACATTATCAGTGTCACTACCTGCCTCCCATTGCTCTGATTTGTACAATAATAAAGTCTTTGTTGCTTAAACCACTGATTTATCTTGCAGATTCTATTCACTGTATGTTGTGTTTTTAAAGCAGTTAGGTTCTGCTACCATGAAGGGTTAAACAAATTTTGTTGGGATCCCAAATTTTGTGTGTCTCTGAGGGTGATGTATAATGGCAGAAATAGTTGTCTTTCAATGTTTGCCCTAGTTTGCTTTGCTTCATAAGGCCTTCAAAATGTAGCTGTTGTGTGTTGTATTCCTTTGTGTTGTGGATTCAGAGGTCAAACTGGGGAGAAGGGAAGTTGTGCTGATGGGGTGATTCTGAGAGCAACCTAAAATAATTTCTTAGTTCACAGAGGATATTGCATCAGGCTTAGTGCTGGCTGGGGAAACCTGTTTCTCAAGTTCTGTAAAGGATCTGTACTTCTTCATACCATGAATTCCTTAGGGCAGCCTCACAAGTTGTAAGACTGTAGTGAGAATTATAATTGTTAAGGAAATATTGGATAACTTAGAAGTGGAAGAGATGGTCACAAACTGGTTAGAAGGTACCTGTTGTACACAGGGATCCATGGTCTTACAGAAAGATAGACAGGTACCAAAAATTTTCAAGAACTTCAGGACTTTATATTTTGGGTAATAGAGGTCATTTTCAGATAAAATAATCTAAAGTTTTATATGAATTCCTATAGCTCTGGCTGTTCATGTCAAGGCAGTACTATGTGGAAAAGAAGAAGTTTAGACAGGAGGAGAATCTTAGCCTCTTTCTTTCTTTTTTTGTATGTTTATTATAGTTTTATAATTTTTTGTCCCATTTGTATTAGGATATATTCATTGGGATCTTAGCCTCTTGATGTGGCCTCCTGGGAAGCCAGCATTGCTGCTGAGACAAGTGGAGACAGCCTTCACTACTCACCTATGTTTGCTATTGCTCAGGGAAGGGGACTCCCAGGACATGAGGAGAAAGGTGGTGGAATCAGCACAGAGTAGTTACGTCTGATATTTTCAAAAACAGTAAGAATTCCAGACTTTTATTTTGAGCCATATTTTAAACATTTAATAAAGTTTAAATAGAGTGCTTGAAATGCCATGCATTAAAAATATACAATTTGATAAGTTTTTACATTCATATAAATTCATGGAATTATCTTCACAGTCAAAGTAATTAATTAACTCAATACCAATGTATTTATCTTGTGCCCTTTGCAGTTATTGCCTCTGCCCTACAGATGGTCATTGGTTTACTTCCACTGTAATAGTTTTTATTTTCCAGAATTTTATATGATGGAAGTCATAAAGTGCCTACATTTATGTGTGCACAGATGGAACATATTTATGTTGAGATTCTTCATGGTGCTTATATGAGTTCCTTCTTTTAGGTTGCTGAGATGTACAGCGTTCCATGGATATACAATCATACTTATTCAGTCCTCTTGTCAAGGATGATTTGAGTTTTTTCTAATTTTAGGTTATTACAAATACAGCTGGTGTTGCAATTCAAATACATTTCATCAAATGAACAAATGTTTCATTTCCGTTGTGTTAATGCCTTGGAGTGCAATGCCTGAGACACAGGGTAGGAGAAGGTATAATGTTTTAAGAAATGTCAAACTCTGTTCTCTTTGGATTCCTATGAACAGAGTTTGAGAGTTTAGATTCTTCCACATCCTTGGATGTGTTTAGTTTTTTAAATATTAACACATTTATTAAGTGCGTAGCAGTATTTATTGGTGATTTTAGTTGCATTTCCCTAATGTTTTATTATGTTTAACATTTTTATTTGCTACATGTAAATCTTTGGTAGAATGTTCAGATCTTTTGTGTATGTTTAAAAGTGAATTTTAGCTGTAATTGCTCGTCATTAATAAGTAGAAGTAGATAGTGAAACAATACAGTTATGTTAGAGCTTGATGCTTCCATGATTGACATATTTGCTACATGGAATAATCATTTCTGAATATTCAAAGTGTAGATCTTAATCTTTTTATTTGTGTGTATGTATGTGTGTGTGTATATGATATATATACACAATGCAATGGCCATATCTACTACTTACTTTTAAGTTTAACTTGCATTATTAACATATTCTTTAGCACTTTAACAGTTATAGTTAATACAACGTAGACTACATTTTGCAGTCATATTAGTTTTTTGCCAGTTTCCTGGGTAAATGCTCTCACCAAAAGAATGGGTGTTGCATGCAAATGAGGCATTATAATTTGTACCAATGACAGAACAGGTTCCATTTCCAATCATGGGCCTTACATAAGGACCAATAACAGACCTTACATTCCACCAATCACAACTCTCTGCTGAGCCACTGGGGTATGTAATTCTACCACACCACTCCTGGGCATACATCTGATGGAATGTAAGTCTGTTTATAACAGAGACACCTGTGTACTCATGTTTATTGCAGCAGTATTCACACTGGCCACGCTATGGAATTAGCATAGGTGACCAATAATCAATGAGTGGATAAAGAAGATGAACAAATATATAATGGAGTATCATTCAGCAATGAAGAACTAAATTATGTGATTTGCAGGAAAAGGAATGGAACTGGTGATCATAATGTTGAGTGAGATAAGACAAGTGCAGGAAGACATGTTTCCACTCATACACAGTATCTAGAACTAAAAATATAACAATAATAATGATAATAATATGATGTAATTGCAAAAGGGAGACTGTATGGGTAGGACCAACCTGTGGGAGACAGACACACAATATGATGACAGAGATGCCAAGAATTTTACCTCATTTTAATCACTGATCATTTATATGCAAGGTGAAGGGAAGAGTTAGTTATTTTAGCAAAAGCTGCTTCAAGTTTCTGAAAGGTAACCTATGCAACTGTTATAACTCTCACATCAGCTGTATTATTCCACCAAGTAAGTTGGAAGCTAATGATGTATTGCTCAGCTGTGTGACCTCCATGATTAGTGATTTTTTTAGGTCAACTAAGAGTAAATACTGTAAGCTTTCTCTGAAAGATTGATATCTGAATTGATCCTAGGGACATACTGAAGTCATTTCATGGAGAGGTTTTTCCTCAGTAATGGTTTTCCCTTGTCTTTGTCATTTGTGTGGCCATGTTGAACACTAATAACTTAAGCTTGATTTAGTTATAATGGTCTCCTAGGGAACAAAATTCTGGCCTTGTGGCCTAACCTGGTGTTTCATGACAAAGTTGTTGAAAGCATGCTTGTAATTTGCAAAAGGTTAAGGGCTCAAAGTTTCTCCTTTTTCCCCTTTTGGAAGTTCCTTCATGTCTCAGATTTCACATTCCCTCTCAAAGCTAAGTCCTCGCTTCTCAGTGCAGAGGCTGAAGCCTTGACTGTTTGACATGGCAGGACACAATGGGTATGCTGAGATACTCGTCACAGGTCCTAGAGATCACACCAAGTTTGAGCCTAACACTTGGGACAGTCACTATTCCAAGCCTACATTCTGTCACCATCTTGTCCTGCTTGTTTTACCAAGGACTCCTATGAGCAGGTTAGGTATAAGATATCCACAAGTGCCTCCTTAGTGTTTTTGGGGGCCCTGGAGTTACACTCTTTGGAGACTAGGGTAAATCATTATGTTGGATGTAGCTCCACTTCTGTAGCTGACCCACATGAAGCAAGTAGACAATGAAACACAAAGCAGGCTTTAAAAACAGATGTCTTCAGGTACAAGCTTGGAGATAAAGAATTATTAGATATAAAATGAGATAGTAGTTTTAGGTTGTCTAACATATATTGATTAGTGAGAACAGGAAAGCACAGACCTGTGAACAAAGTATTATTTACTATTGTTGAGAAAGTTGGCTTATATAGGAAGGTAATTGAACATATTATTTAAAGAAAAACAAATTTAACTTAGCATAGTTTGAGGAAGGAACCAATTCATTAGTCAAGCAGCATTGTGAAGAAGAGGAGATTTGAAGGGTTACACTTAGCACTGTGAGCAGTGAGATTTCACAGACCAGAGACAGATGCAAAGAAATCACTGGATTAACTACAAGTAGGCCCAGTGTTCCTTTGTTGGACATGATGTGATAAGTTAGCTACCTGTGATTGGCTGAAACTCAGCCGCTTGTTATACCTGAAAGTCAAGTTTTAGGGTTTTTTTTAATGTATTTACTGGTTTCAGCTCATAATGTAGAAACCCAAACTAGGGAAAGTACCTGAAGCTAATAGTCTCCTGCTTATATAATTTAACAGTGTAGACAAACAGAAAAGAATGTATCCATGTACATGCACATTTCTAAAAGTATACAATACTAAAAACATCATTTTCACTCTGCAGATGGAACAGTCTGAGACTTTTCACATTTTATTTTGTAATTTTAGACAATATAGTATCCTTTTTTCCAGTACTGGCAATTGAACCCTGGGCTTCATGCATGCTATATAAATGCTTTACCCTATCCCTGAAATTTTATTAGGAAGTCAAATATATACTAATAAATTATTTTCTCTGAAAACTTACAGAAAATCCTTTTAATTTCAAGAAATTCAGGCACATGGTTCTGCACAAATCACCCCTGAAGAATGGAAAAAATTCTTGAATATCACAATCATCTGGAAGATTGTTAAAACAGATTCTAGAGCTTGACTCACAGATTTCCTGATTCATTAGGTCTGGGTTTACAACAGAATGTGCATTTTAATGAGTCCTTGGGTGACACTGATGGTGAGTGTCCAGGAATCACAGTAGGAGACCATACTTGCAGGAATGGTGTGGATGCCTGGTTTTAGGGTTCATCCTTTAATGGTTCAGATTCACTCTGTGTGCCTGTGCAGTGAGCAAAGCAGATGAAAGCTACTTGACTGGAGTACAAGCCCCTGACTGCTGAGGATCCCTGTGAAGTCACCAACCAACCAGGCCACAAGTCACTTGCTTTTTCTACTTGGAAGTTCTTCCAAAAATATCCAATGGCTCATCCATCTCTTCCTTCAAATGTATGCACACTGCCTGTCTTATTATGAAGCATCCACTTCCATTCCTCATGTGGCTTGTACTAAAATGGTATTTCTTTCACTGTTCTTGTTTTCAAGATTGGTGTTAAATCCCTAAAAGGAATTTTGTCTCAGATATCAAGTGAGAGTTACTAAATTGATAATTCTCAAATGAATTGGGGAAAATAACTGATTATGTAGGCAGAAGAGATGAAGTGCTTTTTTTCTATTCCCTCAAAGAAAATACAGAACCTGATATCAGTGCTGCTGAGTGTATGCATTTTGATTGCAATATTATACTTTTTATTAACATCCCTACAAGTACATACATTTTGTGTCTGAATGATTCTACAAATTGTGTGATACACACACACACACACACACACACACAAACATACGTTTGTAATTAAGGTGTATAAGGGAAGGCAGGAGAGGAAAAGAGAATGATAGAGTGAACAATATTGAAATCCATTGCATGAGTATAGGAGGGGGTGGAGGGACAGAGAAACAGAAAGTAATATAGGGGATTAATCATAATATAGGGGATTAATCTGGCCAAAGTATAATATATACATGTGTGAAATACCATAGCTAAATCCCTTTAAACAATTAATATACTCTTAAAAAATTATGGACAGGAATGTAAAAGAGGTCCTGTTCAGGAGTGAGTACTAGCTGGAGGGGGATGATGGAGAGGATGAAGGAAGGTGAATATAGTCCATGTACTTTATATACTTTATGAAAACAGAATAATGAAACTGGTTGAAATTGTTTTAAAAAAGGGGGAAAGGAGGAATGTAGGGGGAAAGATGAATGGGTAAATCTGACCAAGGTACATTGTATGCATGTATGGAAATGTCACAGTGACCCCCAGTACAGCTAATATATGCTAATGAAAATGGTCACACTGACCAAATACACTTTTGATATAATTGTATAAAAGATGTTAATATTTTATAATTTGTAACTCAAGCATTATATATAACTTTTTTCTGACTCCAGATTATCAGATTGTTAGGTTGACGCGAATGGAAAGGCCAAATCAGAGTCAAATGACAAAGCAAGCAGGCTTTATTGAGAATGCGCTCTCAGGCGAGGTTCACCGTCTCCAAAGAACAGGGCTGGAGAAGTCGCGCTCAAGAAATGGCAGCCCAATTTTTATAATCTGAGTGAAGTCAAGAGCTTAGGGTATCACGGAATGCTAGGATAGGTTGAGGCCTAGTGAAAGAGGGGCTCAGGGTAATATGGACCTATAGGATATGTCAAAACCTATTGCCTGCTGGCAGGAGTTGCCATGGCAACCATAGGGGGAGGAGGAAAGGGGAGGGTGATTGCCTGCTGGCGGGAGTTGCTGGCCCTGGTGGGAGTTGCTGTGACAACCATAGGAGGAGGAGAGGGGAGGTTGATTGCCCGCCAGTGGAGTTGCTGGCAGGAATTGCCATGGTAACCAGAGGGGGAAGAAGAAGAGGGATGGTGGAGTGGAAAGTCCCTGATTGCCATTCGGTGGCTGCCCACCGGCCAAACATCCCAGACTCTTTGGTGTAAGGGGTGCAGAATTGGTTCTGGCTACTTCCTTCTGAAAGGGGGCAAAGTTAGGGGCTAGGGATGTCTTGGGTTGTTTGACCAGTGCAGCCGGACGCCATGGGGAGGGGCTGGTAGTCATGAACCTGGAGCATCATTTGGTTGACAGTTACCTGAGTTAACTGGCGTAGGCGGTCCTGGAAAAATCAAAAGAGGAAGGTTGCCAGAAGCAGAAAGAGACAAATAATTACTAGGGGTCCAGTCAGTGTGGTGAGAATTTTAAACGTGTGAATTCCACCAGCCAGGGGTGTCAGTCGAGGCAGTATTGCAGCGGCACAGCTCATCACCGAGCTTGTGAAGAGACTGGACATGAGTTTCCACCAGGCCTGACTCATTAATATAGTATCAGCATTCTTCCTGAAGAAAGAAGCAAGTTCCCTCTTTATCTGCTGTGAGAAGGTCCAAGGCGCAGTGGTTCTGTAGGGTTACCTGACCTAGGGAAGTTATCTGTCTTTGAAGAGAGGCAAGGGATGTTGCTGAGACCTCAAAGCCTGCCAGGACCTGTTGAGAGAGACTTTGGGTATGGATCTTTGAGTGAGCCAGGGCACCGGAGCTGAAACCGGTGGCCGCCACTGAGGCTGCCAAAGATATGCCCACAAAGACAGGCAGGAAGACAGCCCTCCTAGTCCTATATTGAGGTGAGGGCTGGATTCCTGATGTAAGGTCTATGAGTTGAAAGAATTCTCCTCTTTCATACATGGTAAGCTGGGGAACCATAGAGACAGGTAAACAGAGCTGGGAAGTAGGGCCTGTTGGGTGAAGTTTTTTGAAAGCGTGCCATTACACCAAAAGAAGACTCCTGGAGGGGCCCAGAGGGAGTCCAATATGGTAGAGTTAGTGGTGTTACACATTCGGCCAGGATCAGAGTAGCAGAAGGGCAACTGTGGGGATAGAGGATCTCTATATAGGAAGACTGTCATGATGGGGGCGGGTTGACCCATTTGATGGGAATGGCCCAGGTAAGGGAACAGCTATGAGTGGGCGCCTGGACAATGCGACACAAAGGAAACATTTAGTTATATTGGCCAGACCTGACCTATTTAACAAGTTGGCACCTTCCTGTGCCAGGGACAGCCAGGAAATAGGGTCTCTTTGGGTCTTGTTTTGAAGACTGTTTTCTGCCTCCCTAATGGCTTTTGCCTCGTCCTTTAGTACATTGAGAATCTGGGGGCCACTCGTTCATACAGCCTCCAGATTTTGAAGGTTGTTGAGGGATGTGTGTAGTACCCAGGTTGATATCCCTTGGCTATCACCCCGGTTGCCCATCTATTATCCCAGGGGTCAGGAATGTAAAGGCGTACCTGGGAGCCATCATAGGAAGCTTCCAGCGAGTTGCCTGAGTGAGATCCAGTATTGAACTTAATGTAATGAATTCTGCAGGACCAATATGGACATCCTCTATATTCCTCAACCCATTTGTCCCCCTCCTGGCAGTATGGTTCGGTTTGGTCAAATGTAAAACAGAAATAACCAAGATTTATAGTTCTTGTGGCATATGTGCTGTTAAAGGAGTGCTGAAACTGGAGGGTGAGCTATGCCGGGCAATCCCCGGTGTTGGTGAGGTGAGTGACCACCCTATTGTCCTTCGTATATGTTTCTTGGATCCTGAATCTCCAGCGATAAGAGGAAGATGGTTCAGATAGGTTTGGAGGAAGAGCCACGAGCAGCATTAAGAGTGTTCCCAGCCCGGGAGATCTGAAGGAAAGTGGGCCCCACCTGTGTAACTTACCAAGTTTTGGTAGAAATGGTGGGTGGGAGCTTCTTAAGGCAGGTGAGATGGTACCAGGCAGGAGCTTCACCACTGAGGGAGTGGTGAGGATGATGGTTTATGGTCCCATCCATCTGTGTTGGAGGGGCTTTGGATGTAGCTGCTTAAGAAGGACGCAGTTACCTGGAGACGGGGCCATGGTCTGGCGGAACAGCATCTGACTGGGGAAGGTAGCGATCTGCGTGGGCTCGGAGCAAGGAGCGGAGGAGAGTGAGGTAAGGTAGGTATCCTGTTAAGGGAGGTGTGTTTGATGGGAAAGTGTGGGAAAGGAGAAAGGGGCAGCCGTATAACAGCTCAAAGGGGCTTAAGCCTGTCGACTGCCTAGGAGCCACTCGGAGGCAAGTGAGGGCCAGGGGCAGCAGGTCAACCCAGGAGAGCCAGAGCTCCAGGGACAACTTGGTGAGCTGCTGTTTGATCAGGCTGTTGGCCCATTCAACCTTACCAGAGGATTGGGGGTGGTATGGGGTGTGGAGCCTCCAAGTGATGGCCAGGTGCTCACAAACAAGTTGAGTGACCTTGGAGATGAAGGCGAGGCTATTGTCTGACTGGAGACTTTTTGGAAGACCAAAACAGGGAATGATGTGATGGGCAAGAGTGTCAGCCACGATCGCAGCCCCTCATGTGGCCTTGGGAATGGCTTCGATCCACCCTGTGAAAGTATCAACAAAAGTGAGAAGATATAGGAATTTTTTGTGTTTGGGCATATGAATGAAGTCGATCTTCCAATCTTCACTGGGCTGGCTGCCGCGGAGTTGGTGGAGGGACTGGCAGAGATGGAGTCTGCCCTAGGGGTTTGCTCAGGAGCAGACAGAGCAAGCCTCCTGGACCTGACGGATGGTGGATTGGAGGCCCCCAGGGTGGAACAAGGGTTCCAGGAAAGAGGAAAGGGCTTTGGGGCCTATGTGTAGTGAATTGTGGATGGTAGTGAATGACCTCTGTTGCTTGGCCCAAGGGGAGGATTAGATGGTTGTCTTTGAAGATCCCCACATTGGGGGACGTAATTCCCCCTTCTTTGAGAAGAGCGGCTTGTTCTTCTGGCTCATAGTTTGGAATAAAGCTAGGAGAGAGGAAAAGAATAGGTGGGAAAATTGACTGCTCTGCAGTCTTTCGGGCCATTAGGTCCACAAAGGAGTTTCCTCATGCCACCGGGTCATTGGAGGTCTGGTGCCCCCTGCAGTGGATGATGGTGACCTCCCTTGTAAGTTGTAGAGCTCGTAACAGTTTGGCAATGAGGGGTCCATTGACCACCAGAGTACCCTGTGTGGTCAAGAAGCCCCTCTCCTTCCAGATGGCTGCATGAGAGTGTGCTATAAGGAAAGCATATTTAGAGTCAGTATATATATTAGCTGTTTTATCTTTGGCAATGGTGAGCACCTGAGTTAGTGCCGTGAGTTTGGCTTTTTGAGATGTTGTTCCCATGGGGAGGCAAGTTGCTGCCAATACCCGAGGAGGATCAATGGTGACTACAGTGTAGGTGGTTCAGTGGCCTCCATGGTCATCCAAGATGGAGCTCCTGTCAACAAACATAGTGAGGTCAGGAGAAGGTAAGGGAGAGTCAGTAAGACCCTGCCTGGGAGTCATGAGACTTTCTACTCTTTCAGGATAGGAATGAGTTGGGTTGGAGCCTACTGGCAGAGTGGTGGGAAGCAGCATAGCGGGGTTGAGCGGGGAGCAGGTGGTGAGAGTTATATCAGGATTGTCGATGACTAGGAGATGGAACATCTGTAGGCGGGAAGCTCCAATAAGAGAAAGAGAGGAATGAGTGAGAAGGTCAGCAAGTCTATATGGGGAGTAGACAGTTATTGGTTGCAGTTGGGATAGCTTAAGAGCTTCCCTGGTGAGGGTGGCCACTGCCGTGAGAGCTCAGAGGCATGGCTGCCAGCCTCTGACAGTGGGATCTAACTGCCTGGAGAGGTAAGCAATTGGTCAGTGAATAGGGCCTGATAGTTGGGTAAGGACCCCTTTGGCTATTCCAGAAGTTTCATCTGTAAACAGGTGGCATGGTTTGGAAGGGTTTGGGAGGGCCAAGGCTGGGACCCAAAGAGGGGTGTCCCTGAGAGAAGAAAAGCAGTGACGGACCATGGAAGGAGAGGTGAGTGGACCAGTGGGAGTCTCCTTGGCCGCCTGGTACAGTGGGAGGGCCAATGAGGCAAAATTAGGAATCCAGTGTCTTAAAAAAACCAATGAAGCCCAAGAAGGACAAAATTTCTTGGGCATCATTAGGAGGAGGGAGGTCCCTTAAAATTTGAACCCGGTCCATGGTAAGTGCTTTTGAGGTGGGGGTGAGACAGAAACCCAAGAAAGTAACAGCTTGTAAGCAGAGTTGGGCCTTGGCTGGGGAGACACGGTATCCCTTAGAGGCTAGAAAGTTAAGGAGGTTGGCTGTTCCCGTTTCAGAATCTTGCTGAGAGGGGGAGCACAGGAGGAGGTCATTGACATATTGTAGAAGCATACTGAGTTTTGTGTTGCACTTGACCAGATCCTGGCCAGAGCCTGACCAAAGAGGTGGGGGCTATCACAGAAGCCTTGGGGAAGAACTGTTCAAGTTAGTTGTTGGGTGAGGTGAGTATCCAGGTCTTCCCAGGTAAAGGCAAAGAGGAAATAGGAGTCTGGATGGAGGGGGATAGTAAAAAAGGCGTCCTTGAGGTTGAGAACAGAAAAATGAGAAGTACCAGGAGGGATGTTGGAGAGGATGGTATAAGGATTTGGGACCAAAGGGTGGATGGGGATAATAGCCTCATTTATAATGCGCAGATCTTGGACTAATCTATAGGACCCGGAGGGCTTCCTTATTGGAAGGATGGGCATGTTACACTGGGAGTTTATAGGTATAAGGAGACCTTGACCTAAGAGTTTGGTAATTACTGGTTTTATGTCTTTGCAATGAATTTCCAAAATAGGGAATTGGGGTCTGCAGGGGTATTGGCTAATGTCCTTAAGAGAAATGCAGATGGGTGGGTGGTGTGTAGCCACAACCAGGATTGAGGTGTCCCAGACAATGGGGTTGACAGGAAGGGGAAGGGTGGGCAGAGCAGATCCAGGAGGAGGAGGAGGGGCAAGATGGCTAGCAGAGGCCAGAAGGAGTGAGTGGGAGGCTAGAGGCTCTAGCGGGTGGGTGGGATGGTTATGGAGGCACCAAGTTTTGTTAGAATATCTCGACCTAGAAGTGGGGCAGGGCAGAATGGGATGATAAGAGTGTGCAAATATACCTCCAGCAGAGCAAGGAAGGGGCAGAGTTTTATAGGGGCAGAAGGGAGAGCCACCAATTCCCATAACAGAGACTGATGAAGGAACTGTTAAACCCGAGTGGGCAGGCAGCACAGAATAGGTAGCCCCCATGTCCAAGAGGAAGGAGATGGACTTACTTGCTACCTGGAGCGTGACCCTGGGCTCGGCGAGGGTGATTGGGCTCCCCGAATCAAGGTGTTGTCAGTCTTCTGCCAGTCCGAGAAAGTCAGGGATCTGGATAGCTGGTGGGGCTGACCTTCCACGAGGAGCTGTAGGGGGTAAGCCCTATCCAGGGCAATCTGATCCCCAGTGACCCTCCTGTTTGCATTTTGGGCAGGGCTTAGTTGGAGGTCTCGGGTTGGGGCACTGGCAAGCCCAGTGGCCTTCTTTGTCACATTTGAAGCAGGCTCCCGGAGGAGCTGATGGGAGGTTTCAGGTTCCTCCTTTGACTCGGGGCTGTAATCCAGCCGGCTGCAGGGCTGCTACCAAGGCTTGGGTTTGCAGGGCCACCTTTTGTTGGAGGTGTTTTTGGTGGGTTGACTTTGCTGCCTCTTCTCGGGCATTAAAAACTTTAAATGCCATTTTCATCAAGTCCTGTATAGGGGTTTGAGGGCCGTCCTCGGCCGTTTTTAGTTTAGCTCTAATATCTGGTGTGGACTGAGATATAAAATGTTCAGCCAGGATTGCTGCCCCAGCAGGGGAGGTGGGGTCTAATCGGGTATATTGGGTGAGGGCCTCCTGGAGGTGGTTAAGAAAAAGGGCCGGATTTTTGTCAGCCCCTTGGGTTACCTCGCAGAGTTTGTCAAAATTTACAATGTTGTTGGACCCCATGTCCGTGCCCTGTAGTAGGCATTGAATCATTATGTCTCTCCGGCGGCGTCCTGGAGCTTCGGGTTGGTAGTCCCAGTTAGGGTCACAGTCGGGAATTGCGTCTTCCCCAACTGGGACTGTGGGGTCAGCCAAGTGGATTTGATTATCATAGTGTCGGGCTGCTGCTTTGATGCATTCCCGTTCATCAGGGGTAAGGGTGGAGGCCATAATGACGAATATGTCATGCCAAGTTAAGTCATAGGCCTGAGATAGATAGCAGAACTCTTTGGCATAAGCAGAGGGATTGGCGGAGAAGGACCCCAAGCACTTTTCTATCTGTGATAGGTCCAGAAGGAGAAAGGAACATGGACTCGGACCAGTCCTTCCACTCCAGCCACTTCTCAGAGAGGACAAAAGAGAGGGGGTGGGGAAGGGTGGTGTGAGTGAGTGTGGGAGGCTATTGGAAATGTTGGAGGGCAGGGAGTGGGTGGAGCAGAGGGAGGGGGAGGCAAGGCCGAAGGAGGCGGCTGCTTGGGTGGGGAAGGTTCTGCGGATGGGGGAGGGGGAGGGGAAGCCGGGTAGGGTGATGAGGGTGGTTGTGGTCGTTGGGGAGGAGGGGCAAGGAATTCGGTGGACTCAGACAGAGGAGAAGGGTTAGGGTATGGGGGAGGGGATCCAGAGGAATTGGGTGTTCAAGTGAGAAAGATCTGGGAAGGGGAACACTGGCGGCACAGAGAGGGGCTAGAGTGCAGTTCCCAGAAGGCCTGCACAAATGGGACCTCAGACCATTTATGGGTTCGATGGCAAAAATTGCTAAGATCAGTGAGGATATTAAAATCAAAAGTGCCCTGTGGAGGCCATTTTGAGTTGTTATCTAAGGTGTATTGTGGCCATGCCATAGTGCAGTAGAAAATGAGCTGCTTGCAGCAGATGTCTGGAGAGAGTCCCAAATTTTGGAAATTTGAGAGGAGACAGGACAAAGGAGTTCCTGAGTCTGGCTTGGATTGGGAGGACCCCATCCCTGAATTGTTGGAGCGTCTCAACCTTTAGGGAAGCGTCCCTCACTAAAAGAGGAGACCCGGTTCGGAGGAGGCAGCCTGGGTAGAGGAGACGTCTCTCTGGGTGCCCAGGTGCAGGAGAAACAGACGGGCTGATCCTGGCACGGCAGTGAGTAGGACAGGGGCCCAAGGAGGAACAAAATGGGGGGAGGAGACTCACCCAAGCCAGAGCTGGAGCATCCATCCGGAGAGGAGGAAGGGCCTTAAGCCAGGGCCTGGCCCAGGGCCCCGACTGCCTGGAGTCAGGTAAGGCCCACTTCCTCCCAGTTTCAGCACCAAATGTTAGGTCGACGTGGATGGAAAGGCCAAATCAGAGTCAAATGACAAAGCAAGCAGGCTTTATTGAGAGCACGCTCTCAGGCGAGGTTCACCGTCCCCAAAGAACAGGGCTGGAGAACTCGCACCTGAGAAATCGCAGCCCAGTTTTTATAATCTGGGTGAAGTCAAGAGTTTAGGGTATTGCTGAAGACTGGGATAGGTTGAGGCCTAGTGAAGGAGGGTCTCAGGGTAATATGGACCTATAAGATAGGTCAAAACCTATTGCCCAACAGTGGAAGAGGAACAGTAGAAGAAGAAGAGGGAGGGTGGAGTGGAAGGTCCCTGATCACCATGCGGTGGCTGCCCACTGACCAAACACAGATCGTATTTCCTGTCAGCACTTATGAATATAAGGTAAGGTAATAAATTGTCATTTAGTATAAAAAAATGGAGCATTTTTGCCCTACAATGTGAAAACAGTCAACTGTTTTCATTTTTCTTATTCATAAAAACAACTAATACTCGAAGTATAATCCATTAGTTTTTTTAGTCTTTCTTAAGTTTAATCCATACTGTTTAAAAAAAAAAAACTTCATGTTTTTCTTAAAAAAAATAGTACATATCGTAAGATCAGTGGTCTTCAGGAGCATCTGAAATAAAATAACCTCTGAGTGTATGCTGAGCTTCACCGAGTTAGACACATGGATCTCCAAACACATACTGGACACTTGCAGACATCACTCCTCAATACAGTTTCCCCTTTTCAAAATGACGGAATCCCTTCCTCTACCCTTGCATCTGAATAAGCTTTTACCAGCACCCCACACAATGGAGCTTAGACTTTCTTTCAGTTGTGCTTAACTCCCAGCCTCATGATCTGTAGACACTGCATTACCCAGAATGCTTTGCAACGAACCATGCCAGGCAGCTGAGCCAATAAAACCTCAGGAGTTAGCATTTCCATGGAAGCCCAGAGGAAAGGGCGGAACTTCCGGTAAAAACACTGTGGTTTTGACTTCTTGGGGGTGTGTCCAACTGGCTCAGAAACTCTGGTGGGTTGGTTCTAAATCGAGGTGACAGGACAGAGCCATTGTCTCCGCAGCATAGAGGCGGGCCTGTGGTTCGGCGACTCCGCCATTGGTGACCCGCGCCAGACCTGGGTTAGCGACCGCGGTACCCCTGTCCTTGCTGCGTCTGATGGCGGCGACAGTGCTGAGCAACCCGACTCAGGTAGGCTCCTCCTCCTCCTAATGTCACCCAAGTCCGAGACCTTGGAGAGAGCCCTGCGAGCCTCCCTGCTGTCTGCGGCAATGGGGCTTTCGCGGGTGAGGCCCCACTTCTGACGTCTGTTTGCTGGGGTGTGGGACAGTGACAGAGGGACAGCTAAGCAGTAAACCTTCTACTTTGTGGATAGGGCTGCAGCTTCTCATTCCCTGTGGGGTTTGGGGGATTGGAGCTACAGTTCCCCTTTTTCTCTATGTCACCTTTCTGTTTCGTTGCGGCTTTTCAGATGTTCTCACTCTTTCACCGTGATGGCACCGTGAATATACTGTACCTGCTTCTTGTGTCTGAAGAGAATACTCACCAGAGAGACACGAGCCCAGTATGAGACCTAAACACAGACCATCAGTGAGGCAGAGCAAGAACATATACAATGGAATTGCAATTGTAGCAAAAGAAAACCCCCCAGCAGCTTCAACACAAAATTGACTTGTCATTCCCTAAATGATACGGTGTAGTTGCATTTCGTCTATTACAAGGGCCAGTTACTCTCATTGTAATCATGATGTTCAGAACCACATGCACAATACAGCTGAAAGAACAGGAGTGACTGATGTACTTGGTGACTCTGTTTCAGCTTCATCCACCTGTAGTTGCTGGGACTGATTATAATTACTTGGAAGCAACTCAGGAGGCATGTGGTGTACAGGAAACCCCACAGGCTACTCCATAGGGGTAGAAACAAGCTTACATCCAATGTCATCCAGGAAGTATTTCAACTCGAACTCGGCTGTATTTTGGAAATTCCTCTTGAGATAACAACCAAGGAGATGACAAAAGTTGACTGTTTTAAAATCTGGTCTTTGGTCATCAAACATTTTTCAGCAAATCCCAAGAGTAAATAATGAAACAGAAGTGTTGAGTTGACTAGAATTCCCACATCAATTTGGAAGAAAACTTTGCCCATTGCCAAGTTTTCAGGAAGCATTGTCTATCAAAAAATCATATATCATTTAGTGTCATCACCCATAATGGAAATTTGCAAATGAGAATTACTTCTAGTACATTACCTTAGATTACATATGTTCTTCATCTTTATAAATCTCTCTCTCAGATTAATGTCTTCAAAAAGTTTCTTGTTTATGTCAGTTATGTTCAGCACAGTGATACATAACATATATATTTAATAATTTTAATGATTAAGACACTTAAATATTATCAAGTTTTTACACCTTCTGTCCATTAATCAGAATGCTTTAGTCATGTATTTAAAGCATTGTTGACTGTTGTGTCTACTTCAGAGTCACCTGTTTTATTTCTTTGAAAAATAAAGATGTCAATATCATGATGTAATATGAACAAACTGATTGCCACATATCTTTAAGGATGTTTCAATCAAAAGTATTTTGATAGTATGGGCAACTTTTCTAAATGCTAATTTTGAAGCAAAGCACTCATCTCCACTAATGTCAGATAGAAGACTACAATAGCCATCCAAGCTGCAATTGTGCAGTTTAGTGATCATGTCTTCACTCAGTCACTTTAGGAACCAAGAGTTACCATTGCAGAAATGACCAAGTCCAAGAACCATACCACCCATAACCAGCCCAAAATATGGCAAAGAAGTGTCATCAAGAAACCCCAATCACAAAGATGTGGACCACTTAAGCAAGTAGACCCCAAGTTCCTAATAAACATGCAGTTTACAAAAGGCACAAAAATAGGGTCCTGAGGAAGGTATGTATATATAATATATAATTATATATATGTATATATAAGTTTGGGGCTGAGATTTTAAATGAGAACTTTGTGCTTGCAAAGTGGCTGCTCTACCACTTGGGTCTAGTCTTGTGAGGATGTGGGTAAATATTTACTACTGAGTTACCACTTTGCCCCCACTCTGGTGGTGAGAAACTGCACGTTAATCCTGCCACTATTCAGTCTTGGCTGATCATTGAGAACACTTCAACTGAAGCAGTATAAATGATTAAAATATCCAACCATTGACTTGGACTCAGGTATGATTCCCTGCCTGCGACCTGTGTGGGTATGCTGCGTGAACCTGACTAAGACAGAAAAGCTGGGGACAGGAGGGCTGCACATTCCTGATGGGAAACGTGAGTGCCTACCTGAGCCAGAGTGTTTATTTTAATAGGTCAGTACAAGGAAAAGACTCAGGTAAAAATCAAGCTTTAACAATTCTTGATGCAAGGTGATGAGGTTTGGTGGGCTAATTTTCCTAGGGCTAATGAAGCTTAATTACATCACATCAGTTCTGGAATCATCAAGGCACACAGGATACCTTATCTAAGGTATTGATTAATCTGGCATCAGGGAGTCTCCTAACAGTTCTGGTACTTTATCTAGTTTTGTATCAGGTGGCTGATATGTGGACACAACAGGTTGTGTTCTTTAAGGAGATGTGAGAACAAAGGTCAATACTCCAGGTACTGGGAAAAATATGGTAGAAGACACTGTGCAAACTCCATTATATCCCAGTGCAGGGTTCATGCCTGGTCTCCAACAATTCCCAACACAGAAACACAATGAATATGAAAAATAAGGCAACATTGATCCTCTAAAAGTCAAAAATTACACAACAATGTACTCTAATGATAGTGACATAGATTAAATCCAAGACAAAGAATTCAAAAGAATGATTATGACAATGATCAACAAGATTAAAGAGAGCACCAGTAAACACTTTAATGGATTCAAAGATATGACAAATGAACAGCTGAATGAAGTAAGGGATCAAAAGAGGAATTCAGTAAAGATATAGGAATGCTGATTAAAATCAGCTTGAATTTCTGGAAGTGAAAAACTCAGTAAGTCAAATGGAAAACTCAGTAGAAAGCTTTGGCCATAGACTGGATCAAGTAGAAGACAGAGTATCAGGGTCTGTAACAAGTTTGATGAATGAGAACCCTCAAACAATAATAGGTAAGAATACATGAACAATATATAGTCTTCTGGGACACCATCAAAAGACCAAACCCAAGAATCATAGGCATAGAAGATGGAAAAGAGATACATATGAAAAACAGGAAACATATTCAAGAAAATAATAAAACTTTTTCCAAATCTTGGGAAACAGATGGTCATCCAGGTATAGAAGGCTTTAAGGGTACCAAATAGACAAGACCAGAAAAGAACATCTCTGTTTCATATTATAGTTAAAACATTAGGTATACAGAACATGGAAAGAATACTAAAAGCTGCAATAGAGAAGCAGAAAGTCACATATAAAGGAAAAGCTAGGAGAATGACAGCAGATTTCTCAATAGAAACTCTAGAAGCCAGGATGGCATGGAATGAGGTACCTCAATTCTTGAGGGAAAATAACTGACAACTTGGACTACTGAATCCAGAAAGTTGTCTTTCAACATTGCAGGAAAAATAAAAACCTTCCATTATAAACAAAAAAGCTAAAGGATTTATGACCACCAAACCAGTACTGCAGAAGATACTTAGAGGATTACTATACACATGAGGAAGATAAACACAACTATGAGAAACAAATCTCACTAGAAGGCAGGTAATCAAATGCAATTTGGAAACAACCAAATATTACAAAACAACAAAATGACAGCTATTCCTACATACATTCTAATAATAATTCTGAATGTTAATGGTGTGAATTCTCCAATTAAAAGACAGAATGGTGGATGGGATTATAAAAGAAGACCAAGTGTTTGTTGCTACAAGAAATGCACCCCCTGGCAAATTCAAACACAGGCTCAAAGTGAAAAAATGGAAAAAGATATTCCAGGTAAATGCAGCCCCAAAGCAGCAGAAGTATCTATACCCACATCTAACCAAGCAGACTTCATATAAAAATTAGTCAGAAACAAATGATTCAATAGATTGTCACATGTGAAGCTATTGTGAATAGGGCTGCATATTACAGTAAAAACAAGAATTAGCAAATGGGAAGGTACCAAATTTAAAAGCTTTTGCACAGAAAAAAAGAAACAATTATCACAGTGAACAGAGACAAACAGCACTTGGAGAATATTGGTCAGATATGCATCTGACAGGGGTTTAATATCCAGAGTATTTGAAAGACTAAAATGATTAAGCCTGCCACTCAACACTCCAAGTAATCCAATCAGTAAATGGGCAAGTCAATTGAATGGACTTTTAAAAAAAGTACAAATGGGCAATGAATGCACAACACTTTTCAACATTCTTAGCTATCAGGAAAATGCAAATCAAAATGTCATTGATTCCTCCTCTACCCAGTCAAGAAGAACTAACAAAAAATCTTGCTGAAGATGTGAGGGAAAGGAACCCTTATTCACTTCTGATAGGAGTTTAAATTAGTGCAGTCACTATGGAAGTTAGGTTCCTCAAAACCTTAAAAATAGAAGTGGAAGTACTCTATGGAACTTGGATAAAGAGGGAAAGGAAAAGAGAATGAAGATGTGAAGGATGTGTATTGAAAAGGGGAGGGTGGGAGGTAAAGGGGTAAGTGAGAGAATGGAAGGACTCAGATGGACCAAAATAAAGTATACTCACAGCAGGGATACATAGAGAAAACCCTTTGAACATCAACTTAAATATTAATGAAATACAGGGCTGTAAAATAGGTACAGTATGGGTGTGGGAGCACTAGGGGTATGAATGAAGGAGATTAAGATGAGGGTGTATGGTTGATGGACTTCATATATCTAAATGAAATAGAATAAAGAAACCTCTTGCAATTGTTTTAAGTGGGGCAGGGAGGGGGATGAGGGTAGATACGATGGGGGTTATGTAAACATTGTCCAATATAAGCCTAATCAGAATTGTCACAGTGAATCCCCTGTATCAGGAATATATTCTAATTTTAAAAAATTTAAAAATATTAAAAATAGAACTATATGATCCCATCATACTACTTTGGGTACATACCCAAAGAATCAAAGTCAACATGCAGTGTAGATGTGTGAATACCCATGTTTTTCTTGACACTATTCACAATAGGAAAATTATGGAATCTGCCTAGGTCTCCATCAACAGAATAGCAAGAAAGAAAACATAATGTATATACACAATGAACTTTTACACACCCTTAGAGAAAAAGGAAATTATGGTGTTTGCTGGAAAATGGTGGAACTGAAAATAACCGTGTTAAGTGAAAAAGTCAGTCCCACAAAGACAAGTATCATGTTTTCTCTCATTTCTGGAAGCTAGGGGGAGAAAACAACAAAGGTCATGAAACTAAAATGGAAACTTCCAGGGAGGTGGAAGGGGGAAGGAAATAGGGAATGAGGGATAAGAAAGATCAATAGAAGGGATAAATATGATCATATACATTATATCACATATGGGAATGTTGTCACTAAACCTCTTAATACATACAATTTAATAGATGCCAACAAAATAAGAAAAAGTATCCAGAAAAATGGCTTTGAGCAGGACTATGTTAAGAATTATTCAGAACTGATTCCATGAGAAGCATTAGAAGATTCATATTTACTTTTCCTTCTATGTGAGAAGAAACACTTTTTTAATTGCACAAAGTATTATATTGTGATATTTCCATACATGCATATACTTTGATCAAATTCACTCACCCCCCATTACTTTTTCTTATCCCCCTCAAACACTTTTTCTTAATAATCAACAAATGTATTTTTAAAAAGCATTTCAATTTTTAATTGAATATAAGCATTTTCATTAACCTTCAAATTTCTCAGTTCAGAACTGAGTGCACATAAAATAAGATTCCCTAAGTCATGCTTTGTCTGTGCCTTATGGTATCTGATCCTGTTGTCACTGCTGTTTTAACACTAGGTGCATTCAAGTCCAGGGGAATGGAATCTTGTTTCAAGCTACTCTGCCTGAGGTTGGGGTAGTGTTGGTGAAGAAGGCAGTTCCTTGGATCCTAAGCTAGGTTCCACCTTAGTCACACAGCCTTAAGGTCATGCACTATTTCAGACATGTACCCAAGCCGTGCACCAGCTGGTAGTAATGGAAGCTGAAACATGAGTTCTTCTGATCTGAGTGCAGGTCTCTGCCTGGTACTGGGGCGGGTCCAGAGGCTTTGAGTGCTGGTCTGGGAATCTTTGTGCTGTCAAAGGTGAGTGAACAGTCCCAGAGGTGAAGACAGTCCCTTAACTGTCAAGGTTGACCTTAAGGTGAGAAGCACCTGAGTCTCACAACAGGTATCTGTGCATTGTGTGGTGTGGTTCAATACATTATTCATGGAAATGTTTCTATTTTGTAAATAATATTTCCCCAAGTACAGAATTCTATGTGGTATGTTCACATCTATTTTTTATGCAGCTTATATGAACACACAAAGCAAACCTCAAGGGATAAGAAAGTACACATACATATTAGTCAAATTCCCACCACTATAGAAGATGTATAGTTATTAGTTACTCTTTCCTCCTTTCATAGAAAGTCATGAGGAAAAAACTTTAACACACACCTCCAATGACCTAAAGACCTCCCACTAGGCCACACCTCCTTAGGTTCCATACCTCCCTGGGTACTAAACCTTTAACACATATGACATCAGGGGACATACAACTTTGACCAATAGCAGTTTATTTAAGGGGTATTGTCATATTGATTTCTAAAGAAGTATAATACCACCAAGCCATAAGCACAATTTACTACATACTGTTTAGAAAATATATAATTACAGAATTTTTTATAGTGCTGGAGAACTTACCCAGGACCTGTTGAATGCAAGACAAATGTTCTACCACTTATATAATTCTCACTATGATATAACAAATGCTGTGTTTAACACATTTTGTCTTTCTCCAGAGTAATTCAGTGAGAAAGAAAGGTTCATGTTTGTAAGTTAAAAGCTGTATTAGCAAATTAAAACATAGGCTCCAGGTAGAATAAATAGCATGTATTGATAAGTAAGTAGTTTGTAGTATTCAAATGTTATTTTTAAGCAGTAAGTGATTTAAAAAATCTGACAGGTCCTATAATAAAAGAACATTGACTTTCAAATAAATTTTTGACATTAAATTGTTTCTTGGTTCTTTTAGCAGTCACTATACTTTCCTTGGGTCTCAAGGAAGAGAGAAACACAGTGGACATTGGGCTCTCTGGAAACATCGCTTAAGCAGACATCCCACTATCTGGCAGATTGCATCTTTGAATTGGGGAGACATAGAAAACCAAAAGTGTTAGTTGTGGTACAGGCAGTATTTGTAGGAGAACCTGAGGTGGTTCATGGCACCTGGCAGGCAGTTGGAGAGGATAAGTCATGTGGAAAAGGGGACAA
This sequence comes from Castor canadensis, assembly GCF_047511655.1. NCBI lineage: Eukaryota > Metazoa > Chordata > Mammalia > Rodentia > Castoridae > Castor > Castor canadensis. Next base: position 31,277,751 of record NC_133401.1, on the reverse strand, counting down.
AGTGCATGTGTAATATAGAAAGGATTTATATGAATTAAATTAATGTGTAAAATGGAGAAAATATTCATGTATCAGAGGAAACACCATGTGCCAGTCCATAGAGGATTGGCGCTCACAGTCAGACAGTCTAAGTTCTCCCCTATGCAGATACAGGCAGTGACTCCATGACCCCATCTCAAGCTCCCACCCATTGGCTTTCTTCATGTGAATACCAAGAACTTGACTCACTAGATATCACCTATTTGCAAATTTATAAGCTCCTTTTCCCCAGGTCCACTTATGATCTGTCATTCTGCTCTGTGTTTGGTACTCTTGAACTCTGAACTTCTGTGATGTCTTGTCTCATCTTTGTGTTATATTTTAGCTCCATATTCCTCACAAGGAGAATCCAGCTCTCCAGATCCTAATGCAATATTCTGTACCATTCATCTCAGAAGGCTCATTAAAGTAGTGGATTTAAAAATTGATGGGACCGGGCTGGGGGAGTGGCTCAAGCGGCAGAGTGCCTGCCTAACAAGTTTGAGGCCCTGAGTTCAAACCCCAGTACTACAAAAAAAACAAAAACAAAACCAAAAAATTGATGGGACCATTTTGTTTTAGGTTGGGGGGTTTGTCTTGTTTTGTTTTTGCTTGTTTGTTGTTGCAGTAGCAGAGATTGAACCCCAGGGGACAAGGGCATGCTAGGCAAACACTCTGTCACTGGCTATATCGCAATCCTATTTTATTTTCCTAAGGAAACATGGTCTCTGTACACAGGCTGATCTGGGGCTTGCTATTTAGCCCAAACAGGCCTTGAATTTATTACCCCCCACCTCAGCTTCCTGAGTAGCTGGGATACAGTCATGTGCCAACCCACCAGTATGTAAATTTTTTGTTTCCATATTGTATTTACTCAAGAAAATATCTATCTCACCTTTTCCTCTGTACTGAGGATTGGCATGTGTACTTCATTCATTATACCTTTTTGTCTATTATGGTCCCTCATTCTGAAAAAGAGAAAAGGGAGAGTCTAGAATTCTACAATTCCCTGCAATGGCATACCACAGGTATCTAAGGAGGTTCCCCTCCTACAAGGGACCCTGGGGACCAAGTTGGCACATAAGGATTTAGGAGAGATTCATGTTTTACACTTAGCAATAGTTTTAAGTGGTATCAATGCATCACTTTTTTTTTTTTGAGATACTGCTGCTTGAACTTAGGGCCTACACTTCAAGCCACTTCACCACCCTTTTTTGCGGAGGTTTTTTTCAAGAGAGTCTCATGAACTATTTTCCCAGGCTGACTTTGAACTTCAATCCTCCCGATCTCTACCTCTTGAGTAGCAAGGATTACAGGCATGAGCCACTGGTGCCAGCCAATGCATTATACTTAACGGAGAAAAACTTAAACCATTCCCTCTAAAATCAGGAACTAGACAAGGATGCCCACTATCTCCACTCCTATTCAACATAGTACTGGAATTCCTAGCCAGAGCAATTAGGCAAGAAGAAGGAATAAAAGGAATACAAATAGGTAAAGAAGCTGTCAAAATATCCCTATTTGCAGATGACATAATCCTATACCTTAAAGACCCAAAAAATTCTACTCAGAAGCTTCTAGACATCATCAATAGCTATAGCAAGGTAGCAGGATATAAAATCAACATAGAAAAATCATTAGCATTTCTATACACTAACAATGAGCAAACGGAAAAAGAATGTATGAAAAACAATTCCATTTACAATAGCCTCAAAAAAAATCAAATACCTAGGTGTAAACCTAACAAAAGATGTGAAAGACCTCTACAAGGAAAACTATACACTTCTGAAGAAAGAGATTGAGGAAGACTATAGAAAGTGGAGAGATCTCCCATGCTCATGGATTGGTAGAATCAACATAGTAAAAATGTCGATACTCCCAAAAGTAATCTACATGTTTAATGCAATTCCCATCAAAATTCCAATGACATTCATTACAGAGATTGAAAAATCTACTGTTAAATTTATATGAAAACACAGGAAGCCATGAATAGCTGAGGCAATACTCAGTCAAAAGAACAATGCTGGAGGTATCACAATACCTGACTTCAAACTATATTACAAAGCAGTAGCAATAAAAACAGCATGGTACTGGCACAAAAACAGACATGAAGACCAGTGGAACAGAATAGAGGACCCAGATATGAAGGCACACAATTATAACCAACTTGTCTTTGACAAAGGAGCTAAAAATATATGATGGAGAAATAGCAGCCTCTTCAACAAAAACTGCTGGGAAAACTGGTTAGCAGTCTGCAAAAAACTGAAACTAGATCCATGTATATCACCCTATACCAAGATTAACTCAAAATGGATCAAGGATCTTAATATCAGACCACAAACTCTAAAGTTGATACAGGAAAGAGTAGGAAATACTCTGGAATTAGTAGGTATAGGTAAGAACTTTCTCAACGAAACCCCAGCAGCACAGCAACTAAGAGATAGCATAGATAAATGGGACCTCATAAAACTAAAAAGCTTCTGTTCATCAAAAGAAATGGTCTCTAAACTGAAGAGAACACCCACAGAGTGGGAGAAAATATTTGCCAGCTATACATCAGACAAAGGACTGATAACCAGAATATATAGGGAACTTAAAAAACTAAATTCTCCCAAAACTAATGAACCAATAAAGAAATGGGCAAATGGACTAAACAGAACTTTCTCAAAAGAAGAAATTCAAATGGCCAAAAAACACATGAAAAATGCTCACCATCTCTAGCAATAAAGGAAATGCAAATTAAAACCACACTAAGATTCCACCTCACCCCTGTTAGAATAGCCATCATCAGCAACACCACCAACAACAGGTGTTGGCGAGGATGCGGGGAAAAAGGGAACCCTCTTACACTGTTGGTGGGGATGTAAACTAGTACAACCACTCTGAAAAAAAATTTGGAGGCTACTACAAAAGCTAGACATTGATCTACCATTTGATCCAGCAATACCACTCTTGGGACATACCCAAAAGACTGTGACACAGGTTACTCCAGAGGCACCTGCACACCCATGTTTATTGTGGCACTATTCACAATAGCCAAGTTATGGAAACAGCCAAGATGCCCCACCACCAACGAATGGATTAAGAAAATGTGGTATCTATACACAATGGAATTTTATGCAGTCATGAAGAAGAATGAAATGTTATCATTCGCTGGTAAATGGATGGAATTGGAGAACATCATTCTGAGTGAGGTTAGCCTGGCCCAAAAGACCAAAAATCATATGTTCTCCCTCATATGTGGACATTAGATCAAGGGCAAACACAACAATGGGATTGGACTTTGAGCACATGATAAAAGCGAGAGCACACAAGGGAGGTGTAAGGATAGGTAAGACACCTAAAAAACTAGCTAGCATTTGTTGCCCTTAATGCAGAGAAACTAAAGCAGATACCTTAAAAGCAACTGAGGCCAATAGGAAAAGGGGACCAGGAACTAGAGAAAAGGTGAGATCAAAAAGAATTAACCTAGAAGGTAACATACACGCACAGGAAATTAATGTGAGTGAACTCCCTGTATAGCTATCCTTATCTCAACCAGCAAAAACCCTTGTTCCTTCCTATTATAGCTTATACTCTCTCTACAACAAAATTAGAAATAAGGGCAAAATAGTTTCTGCTGGGTATTGATGGGCTGGGGGGAGAGGGAGGGGGCAGAGTGGGTGGTAAGAGAGGGGGTGGGGGCAGAGGGGAGAAATGACCCAAGCCTTGTATGCACATGTGAATAATAAAAGAAAAAAAATCTTCCAGGATATTAATGTTGGGGAAAGGGCCACCAGTTGACCTCAATCCAGACATTTCCATGCAACTGGCTTTTGCTTTCTTAGCCATGGACTTCTGTGCCTTCTGTGCCCCTCCCTATGATACCCTGTGCACTCTAAGGGCTCACAGAAAAGTTTTCCTCCAGTAACTCTTGATTGCTTCTTTGTATTTGCTCATGTACTTGTTCTCACTGAGAAGAGACAGAGACAAAGGTGTTTAAAAGTTGCACTCAATCCCCATGTAGATGCTATCATGCATCCAGAGTTGAGTTGAAAATCACTGGTCTGGTGGGAAAGGAGGTGAGGGAATAATAAAGCTATAAGTGAAGGTTCAGTGTCTCATCCTGATCACAGAAGACTCAACCTCTCAGCACAGCACTCACCATCCTGGTTTCACAGAGCATACAGGTGAGACTCATTTCCACTCATACAAAGGCACAGTTAATCAGCGAATTCATAAATAGATGGGGTAGGAGTAAGAGACTTTATTGCTGGTTTTGGAAGTGAGATCCTGAAAGGTTCCACATGAAATGGGGCTTTTTCCTGCTATGTGCAAAATGGACTTTCTCCATCCCTCTTAACCCTGTGCAAACACAGTTCTTTTTATTACCCCTTCTTAAGACTGAGTTCTGTTCCTTTTAGTTCTTATTTTTTTTCTTCCCCCATTCTCTTGATTAAAATTTCCATGTCTTAAAATCAAATGTGCATAAGTACATATTTCATACTACTTTAAATTTATTTTTATATATTTTGTACTGGGGTACATTTTTAAATTGTTTATACATTTATTTACTTGTGTATACATGTTTGGGATATCTCTGCCCCCTGTCCCCTCACTTCCAGGCAGAACCTGTTCTGCCCTCTTCTCCAATTTTGTTGAAGAGAAAACAAGAGATAATAAGAAAGACAGCATTTTTCTAGCTTGAGATGAAGATAGCTATACAGAGAGATTCCTAGCATTGCTTCCATGCACATGTGTATTACAAGCCATATTGGTTCATCTCTACTAGAGCTCTTCACTACTTCCTGGACACCTTCCCACAGTGGCCTCTGCCAGTTTAAGATTACTTTATTAGGTCCTCTATAGTGGGCACATCAAACATGTTCAAGTTTTAGGTTTCCTTCCCTTTCTCTATTCCTCCTGTATGCATAATCCACTTAGTGTGTGACCCATATTCAATAACATTACTGCATTTGTTTTAGGTCTATAATCCACATATGAGAGAGAACATATGATTTTTTGTCTTCTGAGCCTGGCTAACTTAGCTTAAGATGATGTTCTCCAGTTTCATCCATTTACTTGCAAATGACAAGATTTCATTCTTCTTTGTGGAGGAGTAAAATTCCACTATGTATAAATGCCACATTTTCTTAATCCATTCATCAGTAGTGGGGCATCTTGGCTGTTTGCATGGCTTGGCTATTGTAGATAGTGCTGCAATAGGCATGGGTATGCAGGTGCCTTTGTGGTAACCTGAGTCACATTCCTTCATATGTATCCCTAGGAGTGGTATTGCTGGATCATATGGCAGATCTATGTTTAGTTTTTTAAGAAACATACATATTGTTTTCCAAAGTGGTTGTACTAGCTTACATTCCCACCAGCAGTGTATGAGGGTTCCTTTTTCCCTGCATCCTCGCCAACATTTGTTGTTATTGGTGTTCTTGATGGTATTCTAATAGGAGTGAGGTGGAATCTTAGTGTGGATTCGATTTGCAGTTCCTTTATGGCCAGGGGTGATGAGCATTTTTTCATGTGTTTTTTTGGCCATTTGGACTTTTTCCATTGGAAAAGTTCTGTTTAGTTCACTTGCCCACTTCTTTATTTATTTTGGGGGAAATTATTTGCCAGCAAATATTTTCTCCCACTCTGTGGATGGTCTCTCAGTTTAGAGACAATTTCCTTTGTTGTGCAAAAGCTTTTTAATTTCATGTAGTCCCATCTGTCCATCCTTTTCTTAGTTGCTGTGCTGCTGGAGTTCTACTGAGGAAGTCTTTGCCTATACTTACTGCTTCCAGAGTATTCCCTGCTCTATCCTGTATTAACTTCTGTTTCAGGTCTGATATTAAGGTCCTTAATCCACTTTGAGTTGAAACTAGTACAGGGTGATAGACATGGATCTAGTTTCAGTTTTCTGCAGGCAGATAACCACTTTCCCAGCAACATTTGTTGAAGAGGCTGTCTATTCTCCATCATATGTTTTTGGCGACTTTGTCAAAAATAAGGTGGGCATAGCTGTGTGGATTCATATCTGGGTCCTCTATTCTGTTCCACTGGTCTTCATATCTGTTTTTGTGCCAGTACCATGCTGCTTTTATTGCTATGGCTCTGTAATATAGTTTAAAGTCAGACATTGTGAACCTCCAGCATTGCTTCTTTTGCCTTGGCTATTTGCGGTCTCTTGTGTTTCCAAATGAACTTTAGGGTAGATATTTCAAACTCTGTGATGAATGTCATTGGGATTTTAATGGGAATTGTGTTGAACATGTAGATTGCTTTTGGTAATACAGTCATTTTTACTATGTTGATTCTACCAATCCATGAGCACAGGAGATTGTTCCACATTCTATAGTCTTCCTCAGTCTCTTTCTTCAGGGGTTTATAGTTCTTCTTGTAGAGGTCATTCACATCCTTTGTTAAGTGTACTCCTAGATATTTGATTTTTTTCTTGAGGCTATTGTAAATGGAATTTTTTTCATATATTCTTTCTCAGTTTGTTCATTGCTGGTGTATAGAAAGGCTACTGATTTTTGTAAGTTGATTTTGGATATCCTGCTACATTGCTGATGGTGTTTATGGTGTCTAGGAGTTTTTGGATAGTTTTTTTGGTCTTTGAGGTATAGGATCATGTTGTCTGCAAATAGGGGTACTTTGACAGTTTCTTTACCTATTTGTACACATTTTATTACTTCTTTTTGCCTTATTTCTCTGGCTAGGAATTTCAGGACTGTGTTGAATAGGAGTGGGAAGAGTGGACACCCTTATCTTGTTCCTGATTTTAGGGGAAATGGTTTCAGTTTTTCTCCATTCAATATGATGTTGGCTATAGGTTTGTCATATATAGCCTTTATAAGGTTGAGGTACACTACTTCTATTGCTAGTTTTCTTAAAGATTTTATCATGAATTGGTGTTGAATCTTATCAAAGGCTTTTTCTGCATCTATTGAGATGATCAAGTGGTTTTTGTCTTTACTTCTGTTAATGTGCTGTATTACACTTATTGATTTGCATATGTTGAACTACCCCTGCATCCCTGGGATGAAGCTGACTTGGTCATGGTGAATGATCTTTATGATATATTGTTGGACTCAGTTTGCCATTATTTTACTGAGTATTTTTGCAATGGTTTTCATTAAGGAGATTGGCCTGTAATTCTCCTTTTTGGATGTGTCTTTGTCCAGTTTTGGGATAAGTGTAATACTGGCTTCATAGAATGAATTAGGTAGTGTTCCTTCCCATTCTGTGTCATGGAAAAGTTTAAGGAGAGTTGGTATTAATTCTTCTTTAAAGGTCTGATAGAATTCAGCAGAGAATCCATCAGGTTCTGAACTTTTCTTTTTTGGGAGACTCTTTTTTGCTGCTTCAATTTCACTTCATGTTATGTATCTGTTTAGGTGGTTAATATCCTCTTGGTTCAGTTTTGGATGGTCATAAGTATCTAGAAATTTGTTCATTTCTTCAAAATTTTCAAATTTATTGTAATATAGGTTCTCAAAGTAGTTTCTGATGATTCCCTGGATTTCCTTGGTGTTTGTTGTTATCACCCCTTTTTGTTTCTAATTTTACTTGTATGGGTTTTTTTCTCTCCTCATGTTAGTCAGATTTGCCAGGGGTTTGTCAATCTTGTTTATTTTTTCAAAGAACCAGCTTTTTGTTTTGTTGATTCTTCATATTTTTTAAATCTCTATTTCATTATTTTTGGCCCTTATTTGTATTATTTCTCTCCTTCTGATTGATTTGGGTTCTGCTTGTTCTTGTTTTGAGATGTAGCATTAGGCCATTGATTTGAGATCTTTCTGTCCTGTTAATGTATGCACTCATGGCTACAAACTTTCCTCTTAGGACTGCCTTTGCTGTGTCCCATGGGTTCTGGTAGGTCGTGTTGTCATTTTCATTACCTTCCACGAACGTTTTAGTGTTCTCTTTTATTTCATCTATGACCCACTGATCATTGAGCAATGTGTTAATTCAGCTTCCAATTGTGTGTGTATTTTTAGCTGTTGTTTTTGTTGTTGAGTTCTCATTTTAATACATTGTGATCAGATAGAATGCAGGGTATACTTTCTATTTTCTTATATTTGCTGAGGCTTGCTTTGTCCCCTAAGATATGATCAATTTTGGGGTACATTTTGACATTTACAAAAGTTCTTATAATATATTAGAGTTGAATTTACCCCCTCCATCATCCTTCTTTATCCACCTCCCCCATTGCTGGAATCAAAATATTTTTAATTAATGAAGTTAAATAAATTTTCTATCAAAGGAAGAGATTCTCATACTTTGTCTCAAACTTTTAAACAATTAAATGAAAAATGTTCATGTTTAGGAACATGGAGCATATAGAAGGAGTATTTGAACATTCTTTACTTTTGAAGACCGAATGAGAATTGGTATAAAAAAGAATGTTGTGATGAAGATTTCCTTCAGTTAGTTTTGCAGAAAGCTTTTAGGGGCAATGAATATCCTCTATTAATGTGAGGGATATTGAAGATACTGTTTTTCTTAGCATCACACAGTAAGAACTCTGAAAATAACCACCAACTGAAATACAACTGGAGATAGCAGATAACTAATGACTATTCCTGGTGTACTCTGAATCTAAGGAGACTTTAGGATGTTAGCCTATAATTCTAGAAGGAAGGCAGTAGGGTCCTATCACAAACAGGCCCCCACAGAAATAACCCTGCACCCTGTTCTGTCCAGCAATGGAACCCCACAGGTTGTCCTGAAAAGAAGGAACATGGAGGAGGAAGGGCCAGACTCAGAGCCCAACATAGCCTGGGGATGAGTGAGGAGCACTGCACATGGAGCACATCAGCAGGGCCTTCCTAGAACTACTGCTGTGAAGGTTTTTTCTCCTCTGTGAATCTACTCTGCTTCTTAACACTACCTCTATCAGCTTTTGTGACATTAGGGCTAAATTATATACTGAGAAGTCCATGACATAATCATTCTACTCTAACATTGTTGAGATACTTCCATAACATGTTTCATGGACCTTGCACCAGTTCACATTCCCACCAAGAAGCCAGTGAGTTCCAATTTCTCCATATCCTCTCCATCACTTCTTATTTTCTGTTCTGGCTAGTATCTATCCTCATGTGTGGGATGAGTATCTCCTTGTATTTTGACTTGCATTCCCCTAATTATGAGTGGTTTGAATGCCTTTTCATATGTTTTTGGCTATTTTATTATTAGAAAGAAATGAATTCACATCTTGTGCCCATGTTTTCATGTGGTTATTGAGGTGTGTGTGTGTTTTAGGAGGTCCTTTTGTATTCTTACAATTAACAATACTTATCAGGTATATAATTTTAAGATATCTTCTTCAGTTCTTCCTGATGTTCCAGTTCTACTTTGTATAAACTTCAGAAGCCATCAAGTTTTTAAAATTTGGGGGAGAATTAACTAAAATTTCATAAATGTGGAGAATAATTAGGAAAACATTCAAGTACTTTCAACAATGAGGCTTCACATCCAGTAATATGGTATGTCTCTTCATTTACATAATCTCCATTTCTTTAACTTTTTCCTTCTACAAAGGTACTTTGTAGTTGAGTTCCTTATGTGTTTAATTAATGTTCCTGGGAACTTAAAAACTAAGTTTAAATTGACATGTTGGAATTATACTGCTTATTTTTATACCTATTGTTCATATGCAGAAGGAATATTGATTTTAGCCATAATTCTAATTGTGATTCACTTTAGAGACAATTATAAAATCAGATTTTAAAATAATGGTAATTTTGTATTTCCAAATATTTTGCTTTAGTTTTAATTTCCTGTCATATTGATGAAATGACAACAATACAAAAATTGTGGTTTTGGTGATTGTCACAGTCTTTTGTTTCCTCAATGATGATGAAAGACCTCCTTCAATACTTTGATGTGCAACAATGCAAACTATCAAATTATCTTTATAGTGGTAACTCTAAACAAATGCTTTAATCAATCTGTTCATATTATAGGTGGGACATATGCATCTTTTCTCTTAAGGAAATTAGATGACAAGAATAACCTTGTGTTTTAAAATGAACAGCATTAAAAAGCCACAAGAATGAATGGTACATATATAAGAGAAATATATTTATTCATGGACAGAAAGTCTAACACTTGAGAATAGTAAAGGTCTCAGTCTTAAAGCATGCAAATAAGTGTATATAATAAGTAGGACTGAAATCACCATAAAATAACTATCGATGTAAAAGTTTAGAATATATTTATCAGTAGGAAACATTTATAGAAGTGATGATGGGAAACTTATTTAATTTAAGCTACTCAGAAAATTAATGAACATTTAAAAAATTCCCTCCTAGGTATGTTGATGTGAACAAATTTATTTTTAGTTTGAAAGAGTATGAATTCTGAGAACTTGCCAATGGGGATGTTCCTTTTCCAGACAGCTGTGGGAATCCTAGGCAGTTAGTTACTTCTCCTTCATTATTTGTTGTCCATATTGACTAGAAAGAGTTTGATGCCCAAAGACACAATTATAGAGCACTTGGCATTTGCTAGTTCCTTGGCTATTATCTCAAGAGGAATTCCTCAGACAATGATGGAGTTTGGTATGAAAAATTTCCTGGATGAGATTAGATGTAAACTTGTTCTCTACCTTTATAGAGTAGAAAGGGGGATTTCCCTGTACACCACCTGCCTCCTGAGTTGCTTCCAAGCAATCACAATCAGCCCCCAAAGCACCAGGTGGATGAAGCTGAAACACAGAGCCACCAAGTCCATTGGTCCCTCCTGTTCACTCAGCTGGCTTGTGCATCTGCTTCTAAACGTCATGATTACCATGAGAGTGACAGGCCATCGTAACAGGCAAAATGTCACCAACAGATTGAATTAGGGGTACTGTGCAGGGTTTGTTTCTGGCACCATTGTGACTCCACTATATTTGTTCTTGCTCAGTTTCACCGATATTCTGTGTTTGGGTCTCATGGCCTGGGCTAGTGGCTTCATGGTGAGCATCCTCTACAGGCACAAGAGGCAGATACATCATATTCACAGTGACCACCTCCCCTAGGGTCTCCCCAGAGGCCAGAGCCACCCAAACCATCCTGATGCTGGTGTGGACCTTTGTCATCTTCTACTCACTCTATTGCACCTTGGTAGTCTATGCAGCATTCTTCAATAATCCATAGCTATAGGTAATAAACATATTTACATTTCTAGAAACACACTTCCCCACTGTAAGCAATTTGAAAACAATTTTGTAGGACTCCCTCCTGTGTATTATAGACCATCATTAGGCCACCCTATGATAGCATTTTTTTCTTTCAAAATTTTGGATGGAATGTAGACAATATTATCCAATAGACAGATTTTAATATACATTGTGCATATCATGACATTATTTGGAAGATTTCATTGACCTTTTTGTGATGTTTAGGAAATTCATCCAGTGAATATGGCCTCATGTGAATGTTGAGGATAACATTCCATAATTACATATTTTTAATCTTTCAACTAAATAGTCCATGGTGATTTTCTAAGTGTAGACTATAGCAAAGAATATTCCAGGGAGAGATGGGTACATGTGCAGGAATGGTGCTGGAAATTTGTGTAAGCATTCAGGAAATGAAGGAAAGGTCTGACACTGAAAGAAAAACAGTTCTTGCTAAGGCTCTAAACTGAATAATAATAGATGCAATGATTTCTACAAATAATAACAGCTGATCCATGAACCCAATGTAGGAAAGTTATAAATTTTAAATCACCATAAAATATATCTGCCTTTAAATAAACTGCAATATTGTCATAATGTTGTATAGATAATGGTAACATCAGTAGAAAGTTGTGATTCTGCTTTGAAATTAAAATTGGTCAGTCAATATAATCTGTTGAAAAAGTCATTTTGATGTGGGTATTACCTGAGTGTGGAAAAATAGAATTTATGGATATCTGTGCTCATGAACCAAATATTTAAAAACTGTGGAAGGCATGCACAACCTTGAGCCTTTCCTGTTTCTTCTCATCTGTGTACCAGGAAGTGAAATCCATTATTCAAAATTATAATTTTAATATTTGTTCTGAAATACAGCTTCAAGCACAATTTTGTTTAGAAATATTATGAGCTGATCCTCTGTGGAGCCCTAGAAAATTAACATTTGTCTTTCCTTTGTTCTAGATTATGCCAACTTTGGTCTTATATTATCAACATGCATGTTTTTCAAAAGCAGTTTTGTTTTTATACCCTTACAGATTATTAACCTTCAAATCCTTTTCAATTAATTTTTTGACTCATTCCACTGTCTTTATAGTTCAGTATAATGCTATAAGTGTTTCCTATGACAGACATCAGCCCTCTTTTTTGGACAAATATAAGATGTTAGTGATTCATGGACATAAAACTTCTAGGTCCCTCTGATAGAAAGACGTCAGAACCTGCTTGTGTGTCTTAAGTATAAGCTTCCCCTTCTGGCCTTTTCCTCTTGCTTCTTCTGATGGGGAGTGGCTTAGCAATTTCAGTCAAATTTCCCAGCTGGAGTTTGCTGGAGAATTTCCTCTTTGGACAGCAGAAATGGCAAAAAGAGCAAGGTAAATGCAAAGACAATTTGATGCAGGATAAACAGGAGTTATACCCAGAGGAGTTGATGGTCACTTGGCTTTTCAAGTACTCCAGGCAAATGGGACAGTTGGCCTGCACTTGGAGGTCTGTCAAGACTTTTGAAAACTCCATGGAGGCTTGAACAAAGGTAATGGGCACAGACATGCTTGTTTGAGTAAGGCCTGGCTTTCAAAGAGCTAAGGACCCAGGAAGCAATGGATTTCATTCCCTAGAACTTGAAAACTTGTCAGTTTTTCAGTTTCACTCCTTGGCATATGTATCTCAGCCCCTAAAAACTTATTTAGCTTTCTACATCTGAGCTCCCAAGTATGATAGGAACATTTCAGAGCCTTCAACTTATTGTACATCAGAACATATTAGCTGGAATGCTGCTCTTCTCAGTCAATGATCTATAGTCAAGCTAAGCTTCATTGTTCAAGAAAGTTGCCTCAGATCCAAACAAGTGAATACTTCTGTGTATCTTTAGGAGAAACAATGTAACCTTTTGGAATTTCATTTCTTTGATATGTAAAAAATACTGATATTTAAACTAAAAGCTGTGATGTCTCTTCTAGTTGCTAAATCCTCAATGTCTAGTCAAGACATTAACTTCCACCAGGCTCACTGGAATGGTGGGCTTCAGGAAATCTTCCCACACTAGAATGGATGGCTAACCAGCTCAGACCTGAGACTGTACAGGAACCACATCTGCCTATAGGGTTTTTCCAAACATAATTTTGCATGTCTTTGCTCAATACGAAATGGTATGACAGATAGGTGATTGATAGGGATCCCAGAAGTATGTGTGTGGGAGAGGAATGGATGTTTTTCTAATCCAGGATTTGATAAGTCCTTGACAATGCCAAGTATTTGAACACAAGATTGAAAGTTCATTTTCCAGAAATGTGTTAAAGTGGAAGTTGCAAATACAGTGGCTGCTCAGCCACCTCAGGAGGATACTTAGCCACGTACTCTGGAGAAAACTCAGGATTAGAAAGAAAGAAAAAGAAGAAGGAAAATGATTAGCTGATTCAAGAATGAATTTTTAAGGTTCTCACAATTTTACCTAAAGACAGTGAGACTTCTTTACTTTTCTTTTTTTTATACCATGAACAGAACCCAGGGCACCCTAAATGCCAGGTATGTGCTCTGCCACTGAGTGACATTCCTGGCCTGAGAGTTCTCCTAAGTGAATTACAGAGTTATTTATTTACAGGACACAGAGAAAATAAAATACTTATCAATGAACATTTCTCTATATTTGCATTGAAAAGGCTATCAAATGCAATCAAGAGTGAATTCTTTAGCAGAACATATACAGATGGAATTAAGATGATAAGATTGCCTCTCAAAGATGTTTTACCTAAGAGAGCCTTCTTAGGTAGATCCACCAGTGACTCGAATGTGAATTACCTAAAATAGATATGGAAATGCAACAGTTAAGCTCTACACTCTGTCAAAGTTTATGCAATAATGTGCTAAGAATGATTTGAAGTGTATTTACAACATAGTGTTTATACTACCACATATTTAGAAGATGTGCTGAGACCTGTGGAAATAAACAACTCACCATCCAAAAAAAAAAAACTTAATGGCTAATTATTCAGAGCTTGCTAACATGAGGTAGATACTATCACTTGCGTTTGGGCTATTCAGGAATCATACATGTGTGAACTTACATGAAGCCTCAAAAGCAGGCAGAGCATTGGGAGAACTTTAAAGTAAAGCGAAAAAGGTTAGGCGGGGGAAGGGAGGGGGTGAAGGGGTAAGGGAGGGGAAAAAAAAACCAAAAGTAAAGCAAAAAAGGGAAGGATCTTGGATGACTTCCCTGGGAACCTGTATGTAAACCACCAGAATCAGAAAGGTCTGTGTGATATGCTATGGGAATATATTCGACACTGTGTCATTGGTACTTTTATGGCCATGTAGACATTATTTAAGGTGGCCATCCATTATTAACAGTGGTCTGCATATTTGGGGCCAGTTGTTTCCAAAGTGTGTTAGTCAGACTTTCATCATTGTGACAAATACCTGAGATAAACAATTGAAAAATGAGGAGAGATTAATTTTGGCTCATGGTTGTAGAGGTTTTACTTCATGTTGCTTTTGACATTGTGATGGGACAGTGCATCGTGACATGGAGTGGTGCATGGTGGAAGAAATGTCTCACCTCATTTCAGATAGGAAGGAGGTATATATAGAGAGGGAGGGAGAAGGGAGTGGAGGAAGAGAGGGAAAGAAGAAGGAGGAAGAGAAGGAATAATGCAATAATGTGCTAAGAATGATGTGAAGTACATTTACCACATAGTGTTTTTACTACACTCATATTTATAAGATGTCCTGAGACCTGTGGAAATAAACAATTCACCCTCCAAATGAGAAAACAATAGCTATTTATTGAAGAGGCAAGGAGGAGGAGGAGAAAGAGAAGGAGAAGGAGAAAGAGAGAGGACAAAGACCAGGGAGCATACTCCCAGTTTTCTCACTTCTTTCCACAAGACCTCCTGATTGGTATAAAAACCACCATAACATGCCACATTCAGTATGAAGCCTTTAGAACATGGCGTGTAGGAGAATTTCAGATCCAAGTCTTAGCATTCCATCCCTGCCTCCAAAGGTTCATTTCCGTAATGCAAAATGCATTCATCCCATTTCCAAGTGTCTCCAAATTTAAGACTTCTAGTACTTTCAAGTTAAATATCTGAGATTCTGGGTGAATTCTTAGTTTTGAGTGCTTATAAAAATAAAAAACAAATCACATACTTCCAAGATATAATTGCATAAGATAAACACAATTATTCCAGAAGTGAGAAATAATAAGGATGCAAACTGGCAAGGAGGAATTAGGCCATGGAAGACTAAACCTAGCCAGGCCAATTAAATCTTGTAGCTCAATAGCTTCTGCACAACAAAAGAAATGGTCTCTAAGTTGAGAGGACACCCACAGAATGGGAGAAAATCTTTGCTAGCTATATATACAGCAGACAAGGTACTGATAATCAGAATAGATAGGGAGCTCAAAAAACTAAACTCCCCTAAAATTAATGAACCAATAAAGAAATTGTTTGGCCAGTGGGCAGCCACCCCATGGCGATCAGGAACACTCTGCTCACTTTCTGCTCTATCCCCTCCTTCTCTTCATGATTACCATGGCAACTCCTGCTGGCAGGCAATGGGTCCTGACCTATCCTACAGATCCATATTACCCCAAGCTCCTCCCCACCAAACCTCAACCTATCCTGATGCCCCATAATACCTTAAGCTCTTGACTTCACCCAGGATATAAAAACTGGGTTGCCATTTCTCCGGCGCGACTTCTCCGGCCCTGCTCTTTGGGGACGGTGAACCTCGCCCGAGAGTGCGCTATCAATAAGGCCTGCTTAAAGCCTGCTTGCTTTATTATTTGGCTCCAATTTGGCCTTCCCATCAGCATCGACCTAACATTTGGTGCCAAAACCCAGGAGGAAGCGAGCCTCACCCAACTCCAGGCAGTCGGGGCCCTGGGCCAGGCCCTGACTTGAGGCCCTTCCTCCTCTCTGGATCGATGCTCCGGCTCCGGCTTGGGTGAGTCTCCTCCCCCGTTTTGTTCCTCCTCGGGCCCCTGTCCTAGTCGCAGCCGTGCCAGGATCAGCCCCTCTGCATCTCCTCGCACCTGGGCATTTGGAGAGATGTCTCCCCTGTCCAGGCTGCCTCCTCCGAACTGGGTCTCCTCTTTTAGTGAGGGACGCTTCTCTAAAGGTTGAGACTCTCCGACAATTCGGGGATGGGGTGCTCCCAATCCAAACCGGACTCAGGGACTCCCTTGTCCTATCTCCTCTCAAACTTCAAAATTTGGGACTCTCTCCAGACCTCCACCTCAAGCAGCTCATTTTCTTTTTTTTTCATTTTTCTTTTATTATTCATATGTGCATACAAGGCTTGGTTCATTTCTCCCCCCTGCCCCCACCCCCTCCCTTACCACCCACTCCACCCCCTCCCACTCCCCCACTCAATACCCAGCAGAAACTATTTTGCCCTTATCTCTAATTTTGTTGTAAAGAGAGTATAAGCAATAATAGGAAGGAACAAGGGGTTTTGCTGGTTGAGATAAGGATAGCTATACAGGGCATTGACTCACATTGATTTCCTGTGCGTGGGTGTTACCTTCTAGGTTAATTCTTTTTGATCTAACCTTTTCTCTAGTTCCTGGTCCCCTTTTCCTATTGGCCTCAGTTGCTTTAAGGTATCTGCTTTAGTTTCTCTGCATTAAGGGCAACAAATGCTAGCTAGTTTTTTAGGTGTCTTACCTATCCTCACCCCTCCCTTGTGTGCTCTCGCTTTTATCATGTGCTCAAAGTCCAGTCCCCTTGTTGTGTTTACCCTTGATCTAATGTCCACATATGAGGGAGAACATACGATTTTTGGTCTTTTGAGCCAGGCTAACCTCACTCAGAATGATGTTCTCCAATTCCATCCATTTACCAGCGAATGATAACATTTCGTTCTTCTTCATGGCTGCATAAAATTCCATTGTGTATAGATACCACATTTTCTTAATCCATTCGTCAGTGGTGGGGCATCTTGGCTGTTTCCATAACTTGGCTATTGTGAATAGTGCCGCAATAAACATGGATGTGCAGGTGCCTCTGGAGTAACAGTCTTTTGGGTATATCCCCAAGAGTGGTATTGCTGGATCAAATGGTAGATCGATGTCCATCTTTTTAAGTAGCCTCCAAATTTTTTTCCAGAGTGGTTGTACTAGTCTACATTCCCACCAACAGTGTAAAAGGGTTCCTTTTTCCCTGCATCCTCGCCAACACCTGTTGGTGGTGGTGTTGCTGATGATGGCTATTCTAACAGGGGTGAGGTGGAATCTTAGTGTGGTTTTAATTTGCATTTCCTTTATTGCTAGAGATGGTGAGCATTTTTTCATGTGTTTTCTGGCCATTTGAATTTCTTCTTTTGAGAAAGTTCTGTTTAGTTCACATGCCCATTTCTTTATTGGTTCATTAGTTTTGGGAGAATTTAGTTTTTTAAGTTCCCTGTATATTCTGGTTATCAGTCCTTTGTCTGATGTATAATTGGCAAATATTTTCTCCCACTCTGTGGGTGTTCTCTTCAGTTTAGAGACCATTTCTTTTGATGAACAGAAGCTTTTTAGTTTTATGAGGTCCCATTTATCTATGCTATCTCTTAGTTGCTGTGCTGCTGGGGTTTCATTGAGAAAGTTTTTACCTATACCTACTAACTCCAGAGTATTTCCTACTCTTTCTTGTATCAACTTAAGAGTTTGGGGTCTGATATTAAGATCCTTGATCCATTTTGAGTTAATCTTGGTATAGAGTGATATACATGGATCTAGTTTCAGTTTTTTGCAGACTGCTAACCAGTTTTCCCAGCAGTTTTTGTTGAAGAGGCTGCTATTTCTCCATCGTATATTTTTAGCTCCTTTGTCAAAGATAAGTTGCTCATAGTTGTGTGGCTTCATATCTGGATCCTCTATTCTGTTCCACTGGTCTTCATGTCTGTTTTTGTGCCAGTACCATGCTGTTTTTATTGTTATTGCTTTGTAATATAGTTTGAAGTCAGGTATTGTGATACCTCCTGCATTGTTCTTTTGACTGAGTATTGCCTTGGCTATTCGTGGCCTCTTGTGTTTCCATATAAATTTAACAGTAGATTTTTCAATCTCTTTAATGAATGTCATTGGAATTTTGATGGGAATTGCATTAAACATGTAGATTACTTTGGGGAGTATCGACATTTTTACTATGTTGATTCTACCAATCCATGAGCATGGGAGATCTCTCCACTTTCTATAGTCTTCCTCAATCTCTTTCTTCAGAAGTGTATAGTTTTCCTTGTAGAGGTCTTTCACATCTTTTGTTAGGTTTACACCTAGGTATTTGATTTTTTTTGAGGCTATTGTAAATGGAATTATTTTCATACATTCTTTTTCCGTTTGCTCATTGTTAGTGTATAGAAATGCTAATGATTTTTCTATGTTGATTTTATATCCTGCTACTTTCCTATAGCTATTGATGATGTCTAGAAGCTTCTGAGTAGAGTTTTTTGGGTCTTTAAGGTATAGGATCATGTCGTCTGCAAATAGGGATATTTTGACAGTTTCTTTACCTATTTGTATTCCTTTTATTCCTTCTTCTTGCCTAATTGCTCTGGCTAGGAATTCCAGTACTATGTTGAATAGGAGTGGAGATAGTGGGCATCCTTGTCTGGTTCCTGATTTTAGAGGGAACGGTTTTAATTTTTCTCCGTTAAGTATAATGCTGGCTGTAGGTTTGTCATATATAGCTTTTATAATGTTGAGGAACTTTCCTTCTATTCCTAGTTTTCTTAGAGCTTTTATCATGAAATGATGTTGGATCTTATCAAAGGCTTTTTCTGCATCTATTGAGATGATCAAGTGGTTTTTGTCTTTGCTTCTGTTAATGTGGTTTATTACGTTTATTGATTTTCGTATGTTGAACCACCCCTGCATCCCTGGGATGAAGCCTACCTGGTCGTGGTGGATAATCTTTTTGATGTGTTGCTGAATTCGATTTGCCATTATTTTGTTGAGGATTTTTGCATCAATGTTCATTAAGGAGATTGGCCTATAGTTCTCCTTTTTGGAGGTGTCTTTGCCTGGTTTTGGGATAAGTGTAATAGTGGCTTCATAAAATGTGTTTGGCAGTTTTCCTTCCCTTTCTATTTCATGGAACAGTTTAAGGAGGGTTGGTATCAGTTCTTCTTTAAAGGTCTGATAGAATTCAGCAGAGAATCCATCAGGTCCTGGACTTTTCTTTTTGGGGAGACTCTTGATTGCTGCTTCAATTTCATTTTGTGTTATAGGTCTATTCAGGTGATTAATTTCCTCTTGGTTCAGTTTTGGATGATCATATGTATCTAGAAATCTGTCCATTTCTTTTAGATTTTCAAATTTATTTGAATATAGGTTCTCAAAGTAGTCTCTGATGATTTCCTGGACTTCCATGGTGTTTGTTGTTATCTCCCCTTTTGCATTCCTGATTCTACTAATTTGGGTTTTTTCTCTCCTCATTTTAGTCAGGTTTGCCAGGGGTCTATCGATCTTGTTTATTTTTTCAAAGAACCAACTTTTTGTTTCATTAATTCTTTGTATGGTTTTTTTGGTTTCTATTTCGTTGATTTCAGCTCTTATTTTTATTATTTCTCTCCTTCTATTTGTTTTGGGATTTGCTTGTTCTTGTTTTTCTAGGAGTTTGAGATGTATCATTAGGTCATTGATTTGGGATCTTTCAATCTTTTTAATATATGCACTCATGGCTATAAACTTTCCTCTCAAGACTGCCTTAGCTGTGTCCCATAGGTTCCGGTAGGTTGTGTTTTCATTTTCATTGACTTCTAGGAACTTTTTAATTTCCTCTTTTATTGCATCGATGATCCATTCTTCATTAAGTAATGAGTTATTTAGTTTCCAGCTGTTTGCATGTTTTTTGTCTTTACTTTTGTTGTTGAGTTCTACTTTTACTGCATTGTGGTCAGATAGTATGCACGGTATTATTTCTATTTTCTTATATTTGCTGAGGCTTGCTTTGTGCCCTAGGATATGATCTATTTTGGAGAAGGTTCCATGGGCTGCTGAGAAGAATGTATATTGTGTAGAGGTTGGATGAAATGTTCTATAGACATCTACTAGGTCCACTTGATCTATTGCATATTTTAGATCTTGGATTTCTTTATTGAGTTTTTGTTTGGATGACCTATCTATTGATGATAATGGAGTGTTAAAGTCTCCCACAGCCACTGTGTTGGCGTTTATATATGCTTTTAGGTCTTTTAGGGTATGTTTGATGAAATTGGGTGCGTTGACATTGGGTGCGTACAGATTGATGATTATTATTTCCTTTTGGTATTTCCCCTTTTATTAGTATGGAATGTCCTTCTTTGTCTCGTTTGATCAATGTAGGTTTGAAGTCTACTTTGTCAGAGATAAGTATTGCTACTCCTGTCAAGCAGCTCATTTTCTACTGCACCATGACATGGCCACAATACACCTTAAACAATAACTCATAATGGCCTCCACAAGGCACTTTTGATTTTAATATCCTCACTGATCTTGACAATTTTTTGCTGTCAAACCCATAGATGATCTGAGGTCCCATATACACAGGCCTTCTGGGAACTGCGCTCTCGCCCCTCTCTGTGCCTCCAATGTTCCCCTTCCCAGATCCTTCTAACACCCAATTCTTCTGGGTCCCCTCCCCCATACCCCAACCCTTCTCCTTTATCTGAATGTACTGAATTCCTCGCCCCTCCCCCACCACCAACCACAGCCACCCTCATTGTCACATCCAGTTTTCCCTTGCCCTCCCCCTCCCCCACCCAAGTAGCCATCTCCTTTGGCCTTGCCTCCCACACCCTCTGCTCCACCTACTCCCTGCCCTCCTACATCCCCAATAGCCTCCTACACTCGCTCACACCGCCCTCTCCAAGAGGTGAGGACATGTCAATGTCCAAGTCCATGTTCCTTTCTCTTCTCCTCAATGACCTCTGGAAGCTGTCATTACTGTACTCCATTACCAGGCAGCAGAACAGAGAGGAGATCTGGCAGGACATAAGGCCCCTAAGCCAGCTACCTGAGGCCCAGTTCTGGGTACTGTACAGGGTCACTGGTGCTCCAGGGCCCCTCCACATGGCTGTCATCCTCAGTGATTATGGGAACAGAGCACTACAGGCTAGGGGCTCCTGTCTCTCCTCCACACCCAGGCTCCTCCACACCAGCCTCAGTCCACACCCAACTCACTGGACTTGCCAAAAGCTGCAGTTGCCCTGGCCACTGCACATGTGGACCTCTGTGCTGGGGTAACAGCTCCTCCTACAGGGCTCGGTGGAGTGCACTTCCTTCAGGAGCCTGCCTGGCCAGGTCCCAGCACACCACCAGGGCCCAGCTCCACTCCTGTGATGGGGAGACATCCTCTTTTCTACCCTCTCCCTGAAAACATCAAGGGGTGCTTGGAAAATATTTGGGATACACGCAGGAAGGGCCACTCTCCGAGGCTTCCTCAGAACCCAACACTCAGGGAGGGAATATGTATAAGGGGAACCCTCTGCCCCATACAGCCCTGGGTTGTCAGCCCAGGCGGGGACACTGATATAGAGATGTGCCAAAGACCTACACAGTGGAGGCCTCACAGCCTCCCGACCCTTTTTCTTAACTGCCTCCAGGAGGCCCTCACCCAATTAGACCCTACCTCCCCTGCTGGGGCACCAATCCTGGCTGGACATTTTATATCTCAGTTCACACCAAGTATTAGAGCTAAACTAAACAAGGCCAAAAATGGCCCTCAAACCCCTATACAGAATCTGATGAAAATGGCATTTAAAGTTTTAATGCCTGAAAAGAGGCAGCAGAATCAACCCACCAAAAAACACCTCCAACAAAAGGTAGCCCTCCAAACCCAAGCCTTGGTGGCAGCCCTGCAGCTGGCTAAATTACAGCCCTGAGTCAAAGGAGGAACCCGAACCCTCCCATCAGCCCCTCTGGGGGCCTGCTTCAAATGTGACAAGGAAGGCCACCGGGCTCGCCAGTGCCCCAACCCGAGACCTCCAACTAAACCCTGCCCAAAATACAAACAGGTGGGTCAGTGGGGATCAGATTGTCCTGGACAGAGCTTACCCCCTATGGCTCCTTGTGGAGAGTCAGCCCCACCAGCTATCCAGATCCCTAACTTTCTCGGACTGGCAGAAGATTGACAACGCCTTGACTTGGGGAGCCCAATCACCCTCGCCGAGCCCAGGGTCATACTCCAGGT
Source organism: Castor canadensis (assembly GCF_047511655.1). Classification (NCBI taxonomy): domain Eukaryota; kingdom Metazoa; phylum Chordata; class Mammalia; order Rodentia; family Castoridae; genus Castor; species Castor canadensis. The sequence goes on along the minus strand of NC_133401.1, from coordinate 31,255,428 downwards.
AGTGGGTAAGTCCATCTCCTTCCTCTTGGACACGGGGACTACCTATTCTCTGCTGCCTGCCCACTTGGGTTTAACAGTTCCTTCATCAGTCTCTGTTATGGAAATTGATGGCTTTCCCTTCTGCCCATACAAAACTCTGTCCCTTCCTTGCTCTGCTAGAGGTATAATATTTCCACACTCTTTCCTTATCATCCCATCCTGCCCTGCCCCACTTCTAGGTTGAGATATTGTAACAAAGCTTGGGGCCTCCATAACCATCCCTCCCCACCTACCAGAACCTCTAACTTCCCACTCACTCCTTCTGGCCTCTGCCAGCCACCTAACCCCTTCGCTTCCTAAACCTGCTTCGCCCACTTTTCCTCTTCTGGTCAACCCCATTGTCTGGGACATCTCAGTCCCAGTTGTGGCTACACACCACTCGCCCATCCACATTTCTCTTAAGGACCCTAACCAATATCCCTGTAAACCCCAATTTCCTATTTCAGAAACCCAGTACACTTCTACAATATGTCGATGACCTCCTTCTGTGCTCCCCCTTCCAGCAGGACTCTAAAACGGGAACAGCCAACCTCCTTAACTTTCTAGCCTCTAAGGGATACTGGGTCTCCCCAACCAAGGCCCTTCTCTCCTTCCTGGAACCCTTGTTTCACCCCAGGGGCCTCCAATCCACCATCCATTGGGTCCAGGAGGCCTGCTCTGTTTGCTGTCAAACAAACCCCCATGGCAGACTCTATCTCCGCCAATCCCTCCACCAACTCCATGATAGCCAGCCCGGTAAAGATTGGCAGATTGATTTCACTCATATGCCAATTAACTCAGGTAACGTTCAACCAGATGATGCTCCAGGATTCATGACTACCAGCTCCTCCCCATGGGGTCTGGCTGTACCAGTTAAGTGGCCCAAAACATCCCTAGCCCCTAACTTCACCCCCTTTCAGCAAGAAGTAGCCAGAACCGATTCTGCACCCCTATACCAAAGAGTCTGGGATGTTTGGCTGGTGGGCAGCCACCCCATGGCGATCAGGAACACTCTGCTCACTTTCTGCTCTATCCCCTCCTTCTCTTCATGATTACCATGGCAACTCCTGCTGGCAGGCAATGGGTTCTGACCTATCCTACAGATCCATATTACCCCGAGCTCCTCCCCACCAAACCTCAACCTATCCCAATGCCCCATAATACCTTAAGCTCTTGACTTCACCCAGGATATAAAAACTGGGCTGCCATTTCTCCGGCGTGACTTCTCCGGCCCTGCTCTTTGGGGACGGTGAGCCTCACCCGAGAGCGTGCGCTCAATAAAGCCTGCTTAAAGCCTGCTTGCTTTATTATTTGGCTCCAATTTGGCCTTCCCATCAGCGTCGACCTAACAGAAATGGGCAACTGAACTGAGCAGAACTTTTTCAAATGAAGAAGTCAAAATGGCTAATAAAATCATGAAAAAATTCTCACTATCCCTGACCATAAAGGAAATGCAAATCAAAACCACACTAAGATTCCATCTCCTGTTAGAATAGCTACCATCAAGAACACCACCAAGAACGAATGTTGGCAAGGATATGGGGAAAAAGGAACCCTCATACACAGCTGGTGGTAATGAAAGCCTGTACAACCACTTTGGAAAACAATATGTAATCTCCTTAAAAAACTAAAAATAGATCTGCCATATGATCCAGCAATACCACTCTTAGGGATATTCCTGAAGGAATGTGACTCAGGTTACTATAAAGGCACCTGCTTTTGTAGTAAGCCCATGTTTATTGCAGTACTATTCACAATAGCTAAGTTATAGAAACAGCCAAGATGTGCCACTACTGACAAATGGATTAAGAAAAGGTGGCATTTATACACAATGGAATTTTGCTCAGCCACAAAGAAGAATGAAACTTTGTCATTCTCAGGTAAATGGATGGAATTAGAGAACATCATCTTAAATGAAGTTAGCCAGGTTCAGAAGGCTAAAAGCCACATGTTCTCCCTCATATGCGGATTATAGACCTAAAGCAAATACACTAGTATTATTGGACATGGATCACACTAAGGGAAGGCCATGTGCAGGACGGCTAGGGAAAGGGAAGGAAGCCAAAAACTTGAATGAGGTTAATGGGCTCACTGTTCAGGAATTAATGTAGAGAATTTAAACTGGCCAGGGCCACCACGGGAAGCAGACTAAGGAGAAGTGAAGAGGACTGGAAGAGGTGATTCAATTGGGGTTATAATATACATATACATGGAAACAACACAAGGAAACTACCTCTCTATCTTTATCTCAAACTACAAAAATATGTTTCTTGTTTTATCTTTTATGTATTTGTTTCTACAAAATTGGAGAACAGGAGGGAGGAAGAGGTTCTACCCAGGGGATGGGCAGTTGGCACCTGTGGGAAGGGGGAGGTGGCAGGGAAAGAGGGGCAGGAGGATGAATACGGTGCAAACAATGTGAACACATGTATGTAAATGCAAAAAATGATGTTCCAGGAATCAGTGGAGAGGGGATGGAGGAGAGCAATGGAGGGGGGAATTCAAATATGATACATTTGATACATTGTAAGAAGCTTTGTAAATGGCACAATGTACCCACACACAGCACAATAATAAAAAAAGAAAGTAAAAAGATAATGTAAAGAAAAAAAGAAAGCACATCTCAACCTACCATAAGAAATCAACAAAAATCAAAACATTTTATTGTTCAAATACTTGGAAAGACAGTGGTAGAGTCATGAATATGCCAGAAAAAAAACTCTTGTTCCATGTCTGATATCTGGGGCACAATATGGTGGAATGTCAGCTCCAAAGGGCTTGATCTGGTATAGTCACAGCAAAGACTGTACTTCATTGTATCATTTTCTGTTTTAGATTTTTGATGCTATAATAAAATATCTGAGATAAACAACATGAGTGGAAAAGAGATTTCTTTTAACTCACAGTTTCAGAGGTTCCAGTCCATAGGTCCATGACTCTTTTGAATTTGGGACTGTGGCAAGACAGTATGCCATGGTGGATACATCATGGTGAAGGAAACTGCTCAACTCAGGCCCATGAACTTCTGACTGAGTGAAAATAGAAATGAAAAATATGTGCACTCAGAGGCAAAGGTTTAATGGGTGGGAAGGCAAGGATTAGCTCAAGCAAAATGAATGGCACTGATGAAAGAGTGGCCATCCAATCCCTGAACAACTGAGGTTACAAGCCTTTTATCAGGTCACTTGAGTGGATAGTGTGTGAACTTCTCACTTTTCATGGGAATTGCATTTTTCAAGATGCTTCTTCCTTGTGTAAAATGTGATCAGTGGTCAGTTTGTTCCTGGAAACATTAATACACTACCTTGTTCATTGTGATGCACTGGGCCCTTGTGATAAGATTAGGGGTGTAGGGAAAGATACGTTGTTGGAACAAAGAGTAGGAAAAAGATACATACTGTGCATTGTTGAAAGAAGTGAGGAAAAGACAATATTGTGTTCAATTCTTAAAGACTCTGAGTAAACAGTTATGGATTAATGCCCAAGATCTTATCTGCCCTTTTCCCCATGGTGGTTTCTGGCTCTCTCTGTTGCAGCAGGGAAATAAAGAGGGGACAATATATCACTTTTACTGGTATGCTCCCAATGACCTCACTTCCTTCCAGAAGACGGAACATTCTAGAGGTGGTACCATTTCCTATAGCCCAACGGGCTGTTGATAAAGCCTTTAGCTTCCACAGACATTTCAGATCCAAACAATAATTTAGGGGCAATCGTTTTCCTTCCTAGACAGTTGCTAGGCACACTGATCTGACCTGATAAAGGCCTGACTATAGACAGCTGGACTTATGGGATGATTATTGTTGATAGTGGGTGGGTTTCATGGTTCATGCAGATTTTGGGAAATGGTCCTATTGTTATATATGGTGTGACCATTTTCTGTTTGGATATTCTGCCTCTAAGTCCTCACCACAGACAAATTCAGATCTCCAAGGCTTAGAGATTGTCCACTCATCTTCTTACCAACTGTACAGCAAGATCTTCTTGACCTTTTCCATGTTGACCGATCATAGAGAAAACATAATGATCAATTAGATGTATCACTAGAAGTGACTTCAAGTGCATAGAAGCATTTTAGATCTTGGATAAGATGTAATAAACCACGAGGAGCACTGTGATAAAAGAGAAAAATTAATAGTCCCTCTAAGATATGCCAAGTCCATAAACCTGAATTTCTGAATCCCAGACTTGATAACACATCTCATAGGCCATAAGCATCAACCAGCTTGGGCTCCAAGCTGACCCTGTCTCAGAAACATATATTGAGGAAATCTTTGTAAAAGTATATGCAAATACTCTGTGCTAGTTTTGTAATTTTTCTATAAGTTTGAAATGATCTGAAACACATTTAAGTGTTAAAAGCAAAAAAAGGAAAAAATTGTCACATCTAACCATATGGGAAGACTCCCACAAACTTAGAGGCAGGAAAAATTGTAATGTCCAAGAGTCTAAGCAATTTGAAAATGACAGCTTTGTAGGATGCATTCCTGTGTCTTATAAAAACCATCATGAAACCACCCTATGATAGCATTTCTCTTTCAGAATTGTCAATAGAAAATGGACAATGGTATCTGGTGCACAGACTTTAATATACATTGTGCATATCATAACCTAATTTCAAATATTTCAATTAATTTTTATGAAGTTTATCTGATCATGAGAACATTCATTCAGTGGATATGACCTCATCTGAAATTTGAGGATAATATCCCATGATCATATGTTTTAACAAATATTCTAGAGTGGTTTTTAAAGTATTTTAAGTGATTTTTAAGACTTCATAGACTATTCCAGGGGGAGAGATGGGGCTTGTGCAGGGTTGGTTCTGGGAAGTCATATGAGCATTTGGGAAACTGAGGGAAAGGCTTGAGACTGAAAGAAAAACAATTCATACCCAGACAATGAACAATAGAGATGCAATGATTCATCTAAGTAATGATTTAACTGACCCCTGTCCCCAATGTAGGGAAAGTATAAAATTTAAATCATTAGAATATAAGTCTGTCTTAATACAAACTACAATATTGTGATAATGGTATTTAAATCAACAGGAAGTTGTGATTCCTCTTTGAAATTTAAATTGCTAACTTAGTATAATTGTTCCATAAAAGTCATTTTGGTGTGGGTATTACCTGAATGTGGAAAAATTGAACTTATGGACATCTGTGCACAAGAAACAACTGTGCAAAGACTGTGGAAAGTTTGCTAAATCTTGAGCCTGTTCTGCTTCTTCACACCTGGATACCAAGAAGTCAAATCCATCATTCAAAAATCACAATTTTAAAATTTATTCTGAAATACAGCCTTGAGAATGATTGTGTTTGGTGACCCAATGTGAATTGTGAGAAGATTAACATTTGTCTTTTCCTTGTTCTAATTAGACAACTTTTGTCTTACATTCATATTTTTCAAAAGTAGTCTTTTTTGTTAAACTTACAGACATTAATGTTCAAGTCATTTCCAGTTCATGCTTACCAGGTTTTCCAAGCATAACTTTGTAAACTTGGCTCAATAAAAAATGGAGTGACTGATGGGAGAGAGAGATCCCAGAAGGGTGGGGGATGGAGAGGAATGAATGTGCTAATAAACTTTCTTTTCCAATCTGGGATTTGGTCACTCTTTCACAATGCCAAGGACTGGAACACAACCAGATGGGAAGTCTGTTTTCCAGGAATTTGTCACTTCCCAGTGAAAGTTGCAAACACAATGACTGCTCAGGTATTTTGGTCATCTCAAGAGAACACTTAGAAGTGCACGTGGGAGACACTCTGCATTAGAAGTAAAAAGGAAAAGAATAGAATGAAGGGTGGATAGGGAGACCTTTAAATCTTGATTCACCAATGAGGAAATTTTAAGGTTGTCAATATTACCTAAAGCCAGTGAGAGTGCTGTTTTCTTTTGTATTTTGCACTAGGGACAAAACCCATGTGCTAGGTCAGTGCCACTGAGAAACACCCCAAGCCTGAGAGTTCTCTTAAGTGGGTTGCAGAATTGTTTACAGGTCATGGAGAAAATAAAATTCTTATCAAGAAATGGTCATCTCTATATTTGCTACAAGGAGGCTTTCAAGTGCAAGCAAGAGTGTTCAATCTGGCAGCACATGTACAGGTAGAATCAAGATGCTAAGATGGCTTCTGAAAGGTGTTTTACCAACCTTCTTAGGTACATACATCAGTGCATGGAATGTGAGTTATCTAAGATGTATATGGACATGCAACAGTTAACTTTACAATCTGACAAGTAAATATTCACACAATAATGAGGTGAGACTGGTTTGAAATGAATTTACAACACAGTGTTTATACTACACTCATATTTGGAAGATATCCTGAGACATGAGGAAATACATAACACGCTTTTCCCCTACCAATGAAAATTCAGTGACTATTCAGATTTTGCATTTATAAGGGAGACACCGTCACTTGCATTTGCATTATCCAGGCATCAAATATGGGTGAACTTACATGATTAAAGCATCAAAAGCAGGCAGAGCATTGGGAAAACTTTACAGTAAAGTGAGAAATGGAAGGATCTGGTGTACCTTCTCAGGGAACCTGTGTGTGCACCCACCAGAATCAGAAAGGTCTGTGTGACATATTATGGGTATATATTTGACAGAGCATACTCTGAGGATCTTGCTTCCTTCCAAAAGGCTCTGCCTCCTAAAAGATGTCAATCCTACCCCAAAGCATCACATTCAATACAATACCAAGCCTTTAGCACTTGGGAAAGAGTTCAGAAACAAGTCATAGCATTCCAACCCTCCCCCGAAAGGCTCATGTCCTTAATGTAAAATGCATTTGGTCCATCACTGCATTGCTGAAAATTTCAAGTTAATTATCTGCTCTGAGACTGAAGGCAAATTCTTAGGCTTGGGTGTTTATGAAAATTTAAAAAAAAAACCCATATACCTTGAAGATAGAATGGCAAAGAGTAAAAACAACTGTCCCAAATGGGAGAAATAGAAAAATAGCAAAGAGAAATCATACCAAAGCAATGCTTAACCCAGCAGAGAAAACATTAAATACTGTAGCTCCATGTCTGACATCTGGGTATCAAAGTGGTGGAACATGAACTTCAAAGTCCTTAGCCTTTCCAACTGCAGTTCACATGTTCTCTCTCTTGGGCTGTTTCTACTGATGCCTGCAACGCTCCTTGGCAGAGGTTCCACTTTCCTCATACCTGCAACTATTCCATTGCATCTTTGGCTTTGTTATCTCTGATCCACTCAGGGACTGCTTGCAAAACTCTGACTCTGCCACACACTGCTTGGCTTAGCTGTCTTTCCTTTGAAATCCTGGTGGAAGCCTCTATTCTTCATGCCTGCAAAACCACCATCACATGGATGATGTCAAGGTCTCCTACCAGTGGAAGAAGTAGCTCCTGCCCCCACCCCCAGGCCCATGGATGCTGCAACTAAAGAGTGCCTGGATGGCTGAACATGAGGAAACAAATTCTAGGGTAACAATTTTCTGGCAGCCCTGTGCAAGCAGGTTACCCCAGAGCTCTTTTCCACAGCAAGTTCTTATATAAGAATTATGCCTTTGCACCAGTTATACTTTTAGATCCTTGATCCTGATATAATTTCTGTGTTGCTCATAAGGCATCTTTCTATAGAAAAGTTCTTGACTTCTTTTTGATGGTGCTAATCTTATTAGGAACTATAATATTGTTGCTCCCAAATTAAATGTGCTCCTTTCTGAAAAACTGCAAATTTTCCAAATCTTCCCCACTTCTCACTGTTCACATGGGTAAAAGCAGCAGCAATATCCATGACTCAGGCTGAATTGTATGCCGCCTTGAGATTTCCCCTGTCAGATTAATTAGTCCATCACATTTAAACTCCTCATCCTGCAAGTCTCAGGGTGTAACCAAGTTCTAGTCCTGAGGCCCAACTCCAGATCCAAACAATTACCCAACTACACCAAAAAAGAGAAGAGCAATGAAAATAAAATGAGAAAGGAGATTTATTACATGGCACAGGCACACCACAGGAAGAAGGGGAATAAACATTTCAGCCCATCTTTGGGGTTTACACATGAGCTTTAGGTTTGAATAGAGGAAGACTTGGGGCAAAGGGTGTGAGGTGTAGATAACTAAATGGTCCCAGGCACAGTGTGGCCTGGTTGACCATTATGTCAGTTCTGGTTCTGGGAGGGGTCTGTAGAAGTTGTTATGTCTTGTCTGTCATCACTGAGGTTAGCAGTCTTTGTCCCATGGGATGAGTTCTACTGCTCCAGGGTATAGCCTCAACACTACAGATAATTATGCTAGTTTTTGAGTGTGTGGTCTGAACTTGAGGCTCTGCATTTCCTTTCTTTGGGTGTCATTTCAGTCCCTCAACATTAGAGTAATACCTCAGTTTAGTCCTTTTAGAACCCAAGGTGACTGCAGGTGAGAGAGACTCAGAGTGAAGTGGACAGATGCAAAATAGGGCAAGGAATGCCAAGCTATTGTCCTGTTTACTGAACTCATGGATCCACATAAGGTTTCAGTGCTTTTTACAAGAAAAAGCACTTTCAAAGTACATGTGATAAGGGCATGATCAAAATGCACTTAAGTCCTTTGCAATACACAAGGCTTCCAGCCCAATTCCCAATAGAGTCCTCATTTCCTTGAATAATTCATGAGTGTAGCCTTCACTATCCACATTCCTATGGACATTGTGGTCTTCTAAGTTCTCACCAGAGTCACCTGTTAAGTTGGCTTATAGTGTTCTAAGATTTCTCTATAACTTTCTTCTCCAAACATTTCCAAAGTCCTTTTACAAGCCATTTCCAAAGACTTCTGAATCACATTGTCAGGTATAGTCACAGCAAAGACCATGCTTCATGGTACCATTTTTCTCTGTTAGATTTCCATTGCTGTGACAAAATGCAAGAAATAAATAATGTAAAAGGAGGAGACATTTCCTTTATCTCAGTTTATAGGTTCCAGTCCATGGTACATGGTTATGTTTCATTTGGGACAGTGGAGAGACAGTACACGGTGGTGTGGATTGCATGGTGGACAAAACTTCTCATCTGATAATGAGCCATATATGCGAACTTCTGACTGAGTAACAGTAGAAATTAAAGTAAGGAAAAGAGTACACACTCAGAGACAATGCCAGACATTTGATCATGATCAGACTTAAGTCCATTTTCCAGAAATGTGTCTTCTCCACATGAAAGCTGCAAACTAAAAGGTTGCTGAGGTATCTGCCATGCAGAGTGGTTATAAATACACTACAGAGAAAGCTGGGAATAGATTAAAGTAACATAAATGAATAGAAAGGGAAGGGAAGGGAAGGAGGCAGTGAGTAGAAAGAGAGGGACAGGCTTCAAGTAGATTTATCAGTGAAGAAGTTTTAACGTTATCATAATTTCACCTAATGCCAGCCAGTGGTTCCCTGAGGGGACATGCAGTGCTGTCTATATTCAGGACAGACAGGAATTGAAATAACTTTTCTCAGTGTTCCTCTTTCTCTATTTAGTAAGAGGAGGTTTCCAAATTTATTTGAGATGTGAAGATGTTGCATCTGGCATGCATTTTAGCTAAGAGAACCTTCTCAGGTAGATTTGTGAAATGCTGGAATGTGAATAACCTAAGATGGAGACTGAAATGCAACAACCAAACTGGACACTGAATGAAATAGGTCTGTGTACAATCACATGATGAGTATTGGTTTCAAAGAACTCGCAGCACAGTGTTTTTACTGCACTCCAGTACTGAAGATTTCCTGATACCCCTGGAAATAAACGTGAACTGAAGAAATGGGAACACTCAGTGGCTATTGCTCAGAATCTGCTGCACCAAGGGAGACAGTGCCATCGCTTGAATTTTTACCAGAACCTAGAAAGCAGGCAGAGGAGGGAGACCTTTACAGTAGGGTGAGCTGGGAGGCTTCAGGGATGCCCGTGCTGAGAGGAGGTCAGTACACCAACAAGAAGTGAAATGTTGTAGAGGATTGGGAGTGTGTATTTGGTTTTCTGACATTGGTAATAACGTGGAAGTGAGGACCACAATAAGGGAAGCTGTCCATTATTAATGAAATCCTAGATTTTTGGGGCTGAGGGTTGAAGGGATTATTGTTTAACTTCCTGGGTACTTGTGAAGTGCTGTAGTCTGACATGCTACAATCCTGAGTTTCACTACAGAACATTTTGGGGCTGATTGGTAAAGGTTATGGGCAGTTTCCTGGGTTGGTTTGCACAGATTGTCAGTCACAGGTCTGTTTTATATATGTTTGTTATTAGGAGACTTATCTTCCGTATTCTAGTCCGGGCAACTTTATCTTGCAGAGAGCTGCCATTTAGTTTTTCTGTATCCTAAGGCAGCTATACCACACTGCAGCAAGACAAAACCACCCTTCTTGCTGGGTGTGATGGCTCATACTTATAATCACAGCTACTCAGGAACCAGAAATCAGGAGGTGTGGGTTCAAATTTAACCCATGGCAAAAAGCCAGATTACATCTCAACACAAAATCCTAGCTTGATGGGGCACATGCTCAATAGGTAGAGGAATTGTAGTTCAAGGTCATCCTTAGGGAAAAATGCAAGACTCGATCTGAAAAATAACTAAAACAAAACAGGGCTGATTTGTGTGGGGCTGAGCTAGCACCCTGGTTTTCAGAAAGGACAGAGTGCACATAGAACATAACTTTCCCAGAGTCTAGTTTTGTCTTTGCGGTGTGTTATCTGATCCTGTTGTCACTCCTGCTGCTTTAACACTAGGTGGCACTCAAGTCTAGAGGAATGGAATCTTGTCTCAACTAAACTGCCTGAGTTGGGGTGGTGTTGGTGAAGGCTGTCCCTTGTCTCCTAAGACTGAGCCTAAGCTAGGTTCCACCTCAATCAGCCATAAGGTTGTGAATTTTTTCAGGTGTGTACCCAAGCCCATGCCTCAGCTGGTAATAATGGAAACTGAAACATGAGTTCTTGTCACCTGAGTGCAGGTCACTGCCTGTTGGCTGGGGCAGGTCCAGAGGCTTTGGGCACTGGTCTAGGGATGTTGAGCTGACCTGGCTTAGGGAACAGGTGGTGAAGACAGTCCCTTTACTGCTAAGGCTGACCTTATGGCATGTGGCACCTGAGTCTCACACCCATTGGGAGTTAGGCAGAAAACATTCTTGTTGGAAATGTTTCTTTTATGAAGCTAATATCGTACCAAGTACCATTTTCTATGACGTATGGTCACTTCTATTTGTTTATGCATATTACGTGAATGTTCAAAACACACCTCAACAGAAAAGGATGTGTACATACATATTAGTTCAGATTCCCACTACTATAGAAGTATGTAGTAATGAAATTACTTTTTTCTTTCCTCCAGAGTAATTCATTGGGAAGGAAAAGTTTTTGTTTGCAAAGTGAGAAGACATTAAATCAGAACATCGTGGTTGCTGTGGAGTCATTAGCACTCATTGATGCTAGATAATTATTTGTATTAAGAAATCATATTTTTGTTGTGTCTTAAACTATCAGATTCTTTAAATAATTAAATAAGGTTGATTTTTGTGATTTAAAACAAATGTTGATTTTAAATTTTTGAATATGATTAACACACGCTAATTGTGCGAGTTAATCACGGTGGCATTTCCATACATGTGTATATCACACTTTGGTCATGTTTACTGTCCCTTTTACCCTATCTTGTCCTCCCTTTCCCCCACTTCCTTGGTCCCATCCCCTTTCCTGAGTTAGTCTTCTACTTTAAGTTCATCTCAACCCTCTCCTCTTCTATCTTCTCAGTCACACTTTTAGTTTTCAAATATGAGAAACGAAATAGTTATTTTTTTGACTCTATGTCTTCTTTTATTTTTTATTTTGATTATCATATTATTGTCATACTGGAAGCATATTGTGACATTTACAAAAGTGCTTACAATGTATGATAATTAAATTCACCCCCTCCATCATTCTCCTTTATCTCTCCTCCCCCAATTCTTAGAATAGTTTCAACAGGTCTCATTGTTACATTCACATACATGAGTGAATAATATTCGACCATATTCACCTTCCTACACCCTTTCTTACATCCCTTCCCACTGGTACCAACTCCCCCAGACAGGTTGATTTTAAGGAATGTTTTTATATTACTCAGTCATTTTTTTTCTTCTAAACAGTCACTCAGTGTCATTACTGGTCAGGGAGTGCAGGGAAGACATTAGGCTCTTCCCAGGCATCTCTTAGACTGATATCCTGCCAGACCCTAGATCTCAAGTTTGAATGGGGGAGATATACAAAGAAATTGAACTGTGCAGTTGGTATGGGCAGGATTTACAGCACTCAGGAGTGACTTCCAGTAGGTGTAGTGATACTTGTGAAAGAAATGGATAGATGAGACAGGTGGAGGGATTTGCATGATTTGAGTGAATATACTGAAGAAAGAAAATGTACATTTAACAGAAGAAACATGTGGAAATCTGCAGAGGACATGACCTGGAGCCCATCGTCAGACTAAATGCTCTTCAGATGCATTATGCAGTCAGTGACTCCCTTCCCCCATTTTGAGCTCCTATCTTCTGGCCTTCTTCATGTGAACCCCTAGGACATGACTCACAAAATACCATTTTTTTAATGTGACTGGGGTTTGAATTCAGGACTTCGTGTTTGCCAGGCAGGTGCTCTAATAGTTACCAGTATAGCAGTTATGTATCATCTTGTTCCCAAATTAATGAGCTCCCTTTACCCATGTCCACTTATGATCCATTATTCTGCTGTCTGTTTGGTGCTCTTGGTCTGTGAAGTCCACTAAACTTTTGTCTCACCTTTGTGCTATATTTTAGCTTCGTTTACCTCATAAGGACAATCCAGCTATCCAGCTCCTAATGCAATATTCTGTACCATTCACCTCCACAGTCCATTAGAGTACTGACTATTTTTAAATTTAGGGATTGTTTTGCTTTAGATTTGGGAAACTTACATTTGCTTGTTTGTTTTTGTGGTACTGGGAATTGGACCCAGGGACAAGGGCACCCTAGGCAAGCACTCTACTCCTGAGCTACATCCCCAACCCTATTTTATTTTTATTTTGAGACAGGTTCTCTTCTAGTTACATGGCTGGTCTTGAACTTGCTATTTAGACCACACAGGCCTTGAACTTTTCATTCTCCTACCTCAACCTCCCAAGGAGGTAGGATTATAGACATGTGTCACCACACCTAGGAATAAATTTTTGTATTTTATTTCCTTAAGAAAATATTTATCTAACCTCTTCCTCTGTGCTAAGGCTTGACATACATACTTCATTCATTATGGTTGTTGTTTTTTTTACAGTACTGGGGTTTGAAGTCAGAGCCTACACCTTAAGCCACTCCACCAGCCATTTTTTATGATGGATTTTTTTTGAGATAGAGTCTCATGAACTATTTGCCCAGGCTGGCTTCGAACCTCAATCCTCCTGATCTCTGCCTCCTGAGTAGTTAGGATTACAGGTGTGAGCCACTCATACCCAGCTATGACTTATTATCTAGTATAGATCTTTATTGTGCCAAAGAGAAAGGGGGAAAGTCTGAGATCAGACTGCGATTGTACCCCATAGTAGCTAAAGACCTCCACTAAGCCCACCTTCCACAGGCTGTAGTACCTCTCTGGGGTCCAAGCTGCTAACACATGAGAATTTGTGGGAGATTCAAGTTTTATATATAGCAGTATTTTTTATTGGTATCAACATGCAGGGTGGTAGGGATGGCATAGCACAGAGATAAAACCTAAGAAATCTGAACATAAGGAAGTTCACGTAGCACCAAGGAGGGGAAAGTCACATAGCACTAGGGTAAAGTAGCCAATAAAATTAAATGTAACCACATATTATTAGACCTTGCTTTTTGCTTCTGTAACCTGCTTGCAAGGGTATATAAGGTGAGACCTCTTTGTTCTCGGGGCTCAGCCTTTGGACATGAGTCTGCTGAGTCTGTGCTGGCACAATAAAATGTTACTTCCTGCTAATTGCCTTAAGAGACTCCTATCTCAGCTAGCAAACTCATGCAACACAACACCATCAAATCCTCAGATCTCAATGTTGAGAATGTAAATTTTAATACTTAAGAAAATTGCTTGACATTATCATGAGAAAAGCACACTCCAGTACCAAGCAATTCTATTCTAAATCTATACTTTAAAAATGCACACATATGTGCACCAGGTTCCATTCACAAGAGAGCTCAGAGAAGCTTCCCTCATAAATGCTCCAAAGAGAAGCCACCTATCAACTGCCCATATAAATTATATATATGTATACAAAGGAGGTCTCTAGAGCAAGAAAATGACTGGACTACAGCTACACATAAAACATGCATGAATAAGGAAAATGTTGCTTGAATGGAAGGAGACTCAGAAGACACATGGTTAACTTCTTTCATTCACTTTAATGGGGATCTTCCCCAAAATTGTGAAATCTCCCAGAATGTTAATATTGGGGAAAGGGCCTCCAGTGGCCTCAATCCAGACAGTTCATGCAACTGGCTTCTGCTTTCTTAGCCTTGGACTTCTGTGCCTTCTGAGACCCACCCTGTGATAACTTTTGCACTCCGAGGGATCCCAGAAAAGTTTTCCTCCAGTAACTTTTAATTACTTCATTATATTTTCTCAAGTACTTGTTTTTACTGACAAGAAAATGAGAAAAGGGTGTGTAAAAGTTCCACTCAATTTCCATGTAGATGCTGTCATGGATCTAGAGTTAACTTGAAAATCACTGGTCTGGTGGGAAAGGAGGTGAGGGAATAATAAAGCTGTAAGTCAGGGTCAGTGTCTCATCCCAATCACAGACAGACTCAACCCCTCAGAATAGCACTCACCATCCTGGTTTCACAGAGCACACAAATGAGAATCAGTTCCTTTCATACAAAGACCCAGGTAGCCAGAGAATCCAGAAATAGATGGGGTAGGGGAAAGAGACTTTGTTGCTGGTTTTAGAAGTGAGGCCTTGAAAAGATTTCACATGAAATAGAAGCTGTTTTTTGCCAGGAGCAAAATGGACTCTGTCTATACCCCTCCCCACCCTGTGAAAATCCAGTTCTTTCCACAGGATGCCAAAAGTTTTCCTTGATATTGCCCTTCTTCTATTTTTTTTCTGCACTCGGACATGCAAGGAAGGAAATGGCCATCACAAGACTTCTGGTGGGAACAAGACTTCTGGTTGCCCCTGCTTGAGGCTGAATTATCTCTATTCACTCCTCTTCTTACTTCCTCTCTTATCTTTTTATCTTCCTTCTTGATTGAAAGTTCCTTGTCCTACAAAGACATATTAATAGATAATACATACCTTCTCAAAACTTTTTAATTAAATGAGATAAAAATTTCTATTGAAGAAGGGGGTGATTCCAAGATGGCGGCTAGAGGTAGGAAGCAGAAAGCGAGCCTCCTATAGTGAAATCTTGGAGAGACGCTGGAGACACACTTTGCAGGCATAATCACTGAGAAAAGGCATAACTTTGACCCCTCCACATCTCCAGCCGGTGCAGAGAATCTCCACCTCACGTTAAACCGAGAAACGAGGAGGGCCCCCGGGGCTGCCAGTGGCCTGCACCCAGACGGCTTGGGAAGACGCGGACCAGGTGAGCTTCATGGTACCGCGGTACCCCCACAGACAAGCCTGGGCCAGTGCAGCATAGCCCCCTGGACAGACTGACCTCCACCCGGGGAAAAAAAAAGAGAAACTGAGTAATAAGCAATAAGAACAATTAAGACACTCTGGAAAGAGGGTGGGGCGCCCTGAGCGCTGAAGATTGGGGGAAGGGAACCCTTCCTGGGACTAAAAATAAACAAGCCAGGCAGGCCAGAGAGCCTCTGGTGGGAGCGGGGTGTGCGCCCAGCAACCAGGAGCGGGAAAGCCTGTGAGAGTGGTGGAGGGAGAAAAACTCCACAGGAGAGGAGGGAAGACCCACTTCCCAAGTGAACTGTAAATAAACATGGCGGCTGGCAGAAGCAGCAGCACCGCCCAGTAAGCAGGAGCAGGAAAGCTTGTGAAAGTGGTGGTGGGAGGAAAACTGCACAGGAGAGGGAGGAAGACCCACCTCCCACATGAACTGTAAATAAACACACAGGCCTGACAACACGGGGGCAGTGTCACCTTTCCCAGTGCTTGGAAAAGGGAAAGCCTGTAGCAGAGGCTCCTGCACAGGAGAACTCTGAGCAAACAAAGCCTGTGGGACCAGGTGAGTGCTAAGTTCACCCCAGAGATCTGCATAAATAATGCTGCCAGCTACAGCAGGCTGAAAGCAGCAGGCAGGCAAGCCACAGTTGCAGTTACCACTCTCAGAACTGTTTCCAGACTATTTTTTTTTCTTTTTCTCCCTACCTTTGATGAACTTGGGACACTTGGTGGGGCTGTGTGTGTGTGTGTGTGTGTGTGTGTGTGTGTGTGTGTATGTGAGTGTGTAGTTTTGTTCTACTTTATGCATCCCCTTTGATGAGACAACTACAGAACAACATCTGAGGCACCATCTCCAGGACTGGAGACTGAGACAGACACCCAAATTATTAAGACTGAAACTGCATTGCATATAAACTTGGAAGTTTTTTGGTTTTTTTTTTAATTTTCTATTTTCCATTTTATTTTAATATATAGATATTTCTTTCATTTACTTATTTTTTATTTTTTTATCTTTGATTTTCAATCCTCTCTCTGTCTCTCTAATGTCTGTTCAGCTTACTGTCGATTAGTACACTAACGTTCCCTGTTTATACCTTTGAAACTTTCTTATCTGAAACCTTGTTCTGCTTTCTCCCTCTTGTCTGTATATTTGTTTTCCCCTTTTCTTTAACTTCTTGCTTTCAATCTCAGCTCACCCTTCCATTCTAAATATTACCATTGTTATTATTACAAGCTAGAAAATACTTAATTGCACACAGTACAGGGACAGTAACAACACCAAAGACAATGATGGGAACACAGAAAAAACAGGGAAACCAGTTCCCCCACAGCAAAAAATTAGTACAGGAACCAGAGGGGAATGAAGAGAACAGAAACTCAGATCCAGACTCCAACAAAATGAAGATAAACTATGCCAAAGGACCCAATGAAGCCCACAAGAATAATTTAAAAGAAGACATACTACAAGTACTCAATGAGAATTTTATAGAGATGATACTGGATAGGGTCAAGCAAAATATACAGGAGACACCCAAGAAATTCCAAGACAACAAAAATAAAGAATTTGAAAAAGCAAAAGAAGAAATAAAGGAAACCATAGAAGCACTGTATAAACACCAAAGTGAAAGAGAGAACACAATGAATAAATAGATAAATGAACTCAGGACTAAAATAGACAACATTCAAGAGGAAAACTGTCAGGATATGGAAAACCTCAGGAAAAAGAACGAAACAGAACTGAAAAACAAAACGGAAGGCCAATCCAGCAGAATAGAACAAACAGAAGACAGAATCTCAGAACTTGAAGATGAAATGGTAATTAAAGGAAAAAACAAAGAACTATTAATTAAACAACTCAAGACCTGTGAAAAGAAAATGCAAGAACTCACTGACTCCATCAAAAGACCAAACTTGAGAATCATGGGCATCGAAGAAGGAGAAGAGGTGCAAGCGAAGGGAATGCGTAATATATTCAACAAAATAATAATGGAAAATTTCCCAAATCTAGAGAAAGATATTTCCATACAGATGCAAGAGGCCTCCAGGACACCAAACAGACCAGATCAAAATAGAACTACTCCATGACATATCATCATTAAAACAACAAGTTCAGAAACTAAGGAAAGAATATTGAAGGCTGTAAGAGAGAAAAAACAAGTAACATACAAAGGTAAACCCATCAAAATCACAGCAGACTTCTCAACAGAAACATTAAAAGCAAGAAGAGCGTGGGGTGAGATCTTCCAGGCACTGAATGAAAATAACTTCAACCCCAGGATACTCTACCCAGCAAAGCTATCATTCAAAATAGATGGAGCAATAAAAGTCTTCCATGATAAGCAGAAACTAAAACAATATGTGACCACAAAGCCACCATTACAAAAGATTCTGCAAGGGATTCTGCACACAGAAAGTGACACCCAACTTAACCATGAAAAGGCAGGCAGCACCAAACCACAGGAAAAGAAAAAGCAAGACAGTAGAGAGTAACATCAAGTTAGGTACACACAATCAAACCTTCAAACAACTAAGACAACTAAATGGCAGGAATCACCTCATACCTATCAGTACTAACACTTAATGTTAATGGACTTAATTTACCCATCAAAAGACACCGTTTGACAAAATGGATTAAAAAAGAAGATCCAACAATTTCTTGCTTACAGGGGACTCATCTCACCGACAGAAATGAGCATATGCTTAGGATGAAAGGCTGGAAGAAGATTTACCAAGCCAATGGCCCCTGAAAACAGGCAGGAGTAGCAATACTTATCTCTGACAAAGTAGACTTCAAACCTACATTGATCAAACGAGATAAAGAAGGACATTCCATACTAATAAAAGGGGAAATAGACCAAAAGGAAATAATAATCAACCTGTATGCACCCAATGTCAACGCACACAATTTCATCAAACATACCCTGAAAGACCTAAAAGCATATGTAAACGCCAACACAGTGGTTGTGGGGGACTTTAACACCCCATTATCTTCAATAGATAGGTCATCCAAACAAAAAATCAATAAAGAAATCCAAGATCGAAAATATGCAATAGATCAAGTGGACCTAGTAGATGTCTACAGAACATTTCATCCAACCTCTACACAATATACATTCTTCTCAGCAGCCCGTGGAACCTTCTCCAAAATAGATCATATCCTAGGGCACAAAGCAAGCCTCAGCAAATATAAGAAAATAGAAATAATACTGTGCGTACTATCTGTTCACAATGCAGTAAAAGTAGAACTCAACAACAAAAGTAAAGACAAAAAACATGCAAACAGCTGGAAACTAAATAACTCATTACTTAATGAAGAATGAATCATCAGTGAAATAAAAGAGGAAATTAAAAAGTTCCTGGAAGTCAATGAAAATGAAAACACAACCTACCGGAACCTATGGGACACAGCTAAGGCAGTCTTGAGAGGAAAGTTTATAGCCATGAGTGCATATATTAAAAAGATTGAAAGATCCCAAATCAATGACCTAATGATACATCTCAAACTCCTAGAAAAACAAGAACAAGCAAATCCCAAAACAAATAGAAGGAGAGAAATAATAAAAATAAGAGCTGAAATCAACGAAATAGAAACCAAAAAAACCATACAAAGAATTAATGAAACAAAAAGTTGGTTCTTTGAAAAAATAAACAAGATCGATAGACCCCTGGCAAACCTGACTAAAATGAGGAGAGAAAAAACCCAAATTAGTAGAATTAGGAATGCAAAAGGGGAGATAACAACAAACACCATGGAAGTTCAGGAAATCATCAGAGACTATTTTGAGAACCTATATTCAAATAAATTTGAAAATCTAAAAGAAATGGACAGAGTTCTAGATACATATGATCATCCAAAACTGAACCAAGAGGAAATTAATCACCTGAATAGACCTATAACACAAAATGAAAGTGAAGCAGCAATCAAGAGTCTCCCCAACAAGAAAAGTCCAGGACCTGATGGATTCTCTGCTGAATTCTATCAGACCTTTAAAGAAGAACTGATACCAACCCTCCTTAAACTGTTCCATGAAATTGAAAGGGAAGGAAAACTGCCTAGCACATTTTATGAAGCCAGTATTACACTTATCCCAAAACCAGGCAAAGACACCTCCAAAAAGGAGAACTATAGGCCAATCTCCTTAATGAACATTGATGCAAAAATCCTCAACAAAATAATGGCAAAACGAATTCAGCAACACATCAAAAATATTATTCACCACGACCAAGTAGGCTTCATCCTAGGGATGCAGGGGTGGTTCAACATATGAAAATCAATAAACGTAATAAACCACCTTATTAGAAGCAAAGACAAAAACCACTTGATCATCTCAATAGATGGAGAAAAAGCCTTTGATAAGATCCAACACCATTTCATAATAAAAGCTCTAAGAAAACTAGGAATAGAAGGAAAGTTTCTCAACATTATAAAAGCTATATATGACAAACCTACAGCCAGCATTATACTTAACGGAGAAAAACTGAAACCATTCCCTCTAAAATCAGGAACCAGACAAGGATGCCCACTATCTCCACTCCTATTTAACATAGTACTGGAATTCCTAGCCAGAGCAATTAGGCAAGAAGAAGGAATAAAAGGAATACAAATAGGTAAAGAAACTGTCAAAATATCCCTATTTGCAGACGACATGATCCTATACCTTAAAGACCCAAAAAATTCTACTCAGAAGCTTCTAGACATCATCAATAGCTATAACAAGGTAGCAGGATATAAAATCAACGTAGAGAAATCATTAGCATTTCTATACACTAACAATGAGCAAAGTGAAAAAGAATGTATGAAAACAATTCCATTTACAATAGCCTCAAAAAAAATCAAATACCTAGGTGTAAACCTAACAAAAGATGTGAAAGACCTCTACAAGGAAAACTATACACTTCTGAAGAAAGAGATTGAGGAAGACTATAGAAAGTGGAGAGATCTCCCATGCTCATGGATTGGTAGAATCAACATAGTAAAAATGTCGATACTCCCAAAAGTAATCTAAATGTTTAATGCAATTCCCATCAAAATTCCAATGACATTCATTACAGAGATCGAAAAATCTACTGTTAAATTTATATGAGAACACAGGAAGCCATGAATAGCTGAGGCAATACTCAGTCAAAAGAAAATGCTGGAGCTATCACAATACCTGACTTCAAACTATATTACAAAGCAGTAGCAATAAAAACAGCATGGTACTGGCACAAAAACAGACATGAAGACCAGTGGAACAGAATAGAGGACCCAGATATGAAGGCACACAACTATAACCAACTTGTCTTTGACAAAGGAGCTAAAAATATATGATGGAGAAATAGCAGCCTCTTCAACAAAAACTGCTGGGAAAACTGGTTAGCAGTCTGCAAAAAACTGAAACTAGATCCATGTATATCACCCTATACCAATATTAACTCAAAATGGATCAAGGATCTTAATATCAGACCACAAACTCTAAAGTTGATACAGGAAAGAGTAGGAAATACTCTGGAATTAGTAGGTATAGGTAAGAACTTTCTCAACAAAACCCCAGCAGCACAGCAACTAAGAGATAGCATAGATAAATGGGACCTCATAAAACTAAAAAGCTTCTGTTCATCAAAAGAAATGGTCTCTAAACTGAAGAGAACACCCACAGAGTGGGAGAAAATATTTGCCAGCTATACATCAGACAAAGGACTGATAACCAGAATATACAGGGAACTTAAAAAACTAAATTCTCCTAAAACTAATGAACCAATAAAGAAATGGGCAAGTGAACTAAACAGAACTTTCTCAAAAGAAGAAATTCAAATGGCCAAAAAACACATGAAAAATGCTCACCATCTCTAGCAATAAAGGAAATGCAAATTAAAACCACACTAAGATTCCACCTCACCCCTGTTAGAATAGCCATCATCAGCAACACCACCAACAACAGGTGTTGGCGAGGATGCGGGGAAAAAGGGAACCCTCTTACACTGTTGGTGGGAATGTAAACTAGTACAACCACTCTGAAAAAAAATTTGGAGGCTACTTAAAAAGCTAGACATTGATCTACCATTTGATCCAGCAATACCACTCTTGGGACATACCCAAAAGACTGTGACACAGGTTACTCCAGAGGCACCTGCACACCCATGTTTATTGTGGCACTATTCACAATAGCCAAGTTATGGAAACAGCCAAGATGCCCCACCACTGACGAATGGATCAAGAAAATGTGGTATCTATACACAATGGAATTTTATGCAGCCATGAAGAAGAATGAAATGTTATCACTCACTGGTAAATGGATGGAATTGGAGAACATCATTCTGAGTGAGCTTAGCCTGGCCCAAAAGACCAAAAATCATATGTTCTCCCTCATATGTGGACATTAGATCAAGGGCAAACACAACAATGGGATTAGACTATGAGCACATGATAAAAGCGAGAGCACAGAAGTAAGGGGTGAGGATAGGTAAGACACTTAAAAAACTAGCTAGCATTTGTTGCCCTTAACACAGAGAAACTAAAGCAGATACCTTAAAAGCAACTGAGGCCAGTAGGAAAAGGGGAACAGGTACTAGAGAAAAGGTTAGATCAAAAAGAATTAACCTAGAAGGTAACACCCACGCACAGGAAATCAATGTGAGTCAATGCCCTGTATAGCTATCCTTATCTCAACCAGCAAAACCCTGTTCCTTCCTGTTATCGCTTATACTCGCTCTACAACAAAATTAGAAATAAGGGCAAAATAGTTTCTGCCGGATATTGAGGGGGGGAGAGGGAGCGGGCGGAGTGGGTAGTAAGGGAGGGGGTGGGGGCAGGGGGGAGAAATGAACCAAGCCTTGTATGTACATATGAATAATAAAAGAAAAAGGAAAAAAAAAAGCTTTCTGACCAATGGCAACAATTTAACTACGAATGTGTGATTCTGGTCCTTGGCCCCAACATTTGTCATATAAGTTAATAAACTACAAGTGAAGCAGTAAAAAAAAAAGGAAGAAGAAGGGGAGTCTCACACTTTGCCTCAAAGTTTTACGGAATTGTATGGAAAGTGATCATGTTTAAGAACATGGAGCAAATAGGATGAGTGATGGAGAATTCTGTCTAGTTGAAGCATGAGTGAGAGTTTGTGTGAAAAAGAATTTTGCAATGAAGATTTTTTTACTCAGTTTTGCAATAAGGTTTTGTGGACATTAAAACCCTCCTCCATCTGTTTGGGACATACTGGGAGAAAAATCAGTTTACTGTCATTCTTAGAACCACACAATGAGAACTCTTAAAATAATTATCAATTGAAATCTAAATGGATGAAGCTGTTAACTAATAATAATTTTTGTTGTACTAACATAAGGGAGACATCATTCCTTGCATTTGACTTATCCAAGCTTCATGCATGGGTAAACTTTCATGATTAAAGCCTCAAAAGCAGGCAGAGCATTGGGAAAGCTTTACACAAAAAATGGAAGGCTCTGGTGTGTCTTCTCAGGGAAACTGAGAACCAGAAAGGTCTATGTGATATGAGTATATTTTTGGAATTTTGCCATGGTACTAAGATAGAAATGAGGACAACATTTAAGGTAGCCATCCATTATTAATGGTGGTCTGCACATTTTGGGCCTGTTATTATAAAACGTGCTAGTCAGATTTCCATCAGTGTGACAAACACCTATTATAAACAACTGAAAAGGAGGAGAGCTTTATTTTGGCTCTTGTGCTCCGAGGTTTTAGTCCATGTTGCTTGACTCTGTTATCTTTGACATTGTGATGAGATAGTGTATCATGACATGGAGTGATGCATGGTGGAGGAAAATTCTTACCTTAGGACTACCAAGAAGGGAGGGGGGAAGAGGAGAGAGAGAGAGAGAGAGAGAGAGAGAGAGAGAGAGAGAGAGAGAGAGAGAGAGAGAGAGAATGTCGCCCAGGCTTATGATGCTTATGGCTATGGGATTTATGGGATTTGTCCTCTTGTCCAGGGTTGGAAAATGTAGGTTCATGGTCTTGGCATGCCCTAAAGGAACTATTAATTTTTCTTTGTGTCATGATGCTTGTCCATTGCATTCTATCCAGGATCTGAAATGTTTCTAATGCATGTGATCTTCTAATAACTCATCTAGTTGATCATTAAATTGTCTCCATGATGGTTCAACAAGGAAAAGGTCAAGAAGATTGTGCAGTACAGTCGGCTGGAAGATGAGTGGACAATCTCTAAGCACTGGAGATCATACCGTCTAGTTCCCTCTGAATTTGGTCAATCTCTGTAAGCCGAAGAATGACTTTGCAGGAGGGGCAACTTAAAGACAGAATATTCAAACAAAAAATGGCCTCATCATATATAACAAAAGAACTCTGACCTCAATCTGCATGAGCCAGTAATCATGCATGACTCCAGCTCTCTCTAAATCAGGACTGTATCATGTCTTATCACTGTACCTACCAACAATTTATGAGGGAAAACAATTGCTCCTAGGTTATGGTTTTGTATCTAAAAAGGCCATATGCTAAGACTTCATCATCAGGCTGTGGGACTGTGGGCAGTGGTACAAACTCTAGAATGTATGACCTTGTGGAAGGAAGTGAGGTCACTGCAGGCATGCCCTCGAAGGGGCTATTTTGTCCCTCGTCCCTTCCACCATCTCTTTGTTTCCAGGCTGCCACTGAGATAGTCATGAACTACCATGGGAAAGCAGGGAAATAAATTCTTGGGCCTTTGACAATAACCTGTTGCCCAGTAAAAGCAAGAGTTTAGACACTAAAATGTCTTTCCCTCCTTCAGCAATGTACCTTATTGTGTCTTTTTCCTAGCCTCCCTTTCCAACAATGAATGAAATGTGTCTCCCCCTGCATCCCTACTGTTATCACAAGGATCAGGTATATCGTAATAACCAGGGCTGTGTTTATCAATTGCATTTTGAAGCCTCCTCATACCAAATATAATAATAAGACCATTTGTTGATTATAATTTGACTTCCTTTTTGACCTATAAACAGTACTACAGTTCCAGTTGGCAGAGCTCTGCCTGCCTTTAGAAAAACATTATGAAAATCTTAAAAACTTCTTCACTGTTGAATCGGCCAAAATTGCTGTCCTTTTCTTTATAGCCCCTTCTGTCCTTTCTACTCCTAAGTTTCTTCTGGAATGTATTGCTAACTACTTTTGAGATGATTAAATATCTCAGTGGCCTTTGGGTTTGCAGATTCCATACGCAACAGACACATTCCTGGAAAGTGAACTTTCACTTTGGTTTAGTTCAAATCCTTGGCATTGTGAAATGTTTTCCAAGTCCAGGGTTGGAAAAGATTATTAAAGCATTCATTCCTTTCTGGTACACATATACTGCTGGGATTCCTGCTATCAGTCACTTAATTTTTTATTAATTCAAGATACAGAAAAATATGGTTGGAAAAAATCTAACAAACCTGACATGAAGAGGTTTTCAAGATTAAGAAAACTGGGTTTAATGCAAATGAAAACAACAAAAATAATTTTGCAAAGTACATGTTTATATGTTAGGAAAATATTATTTGTTCTAAAATACAACAAAGGAATGATTAACACAAATCTTCCTATTGTTCATATGGAGTAAACTCTAAATATTATAAAACATCATCTTGCTCAAAACTATTCTTCAGTAAAAATTCTTAAACTGTGATTTTCAACAATGGACTTGAGTTCTAAGTTGTCAAATAAAAAACAAACAGGAAACCCCATTTAGCATATATTCTGCATCTTTAAATATCTGGTTAAAATGTATGTATTTTTATAAATTCTATTTTTGAACATTCACATAAGTCCAGGAACTGGTGACTCACACCTATAATCCTAGCTACTTTGGAGGCAGAGATCAGGAAGATCAAGGTTCCAAGCCAGCCCCAGACAAGTAATTCACAAAAACTTACCTTGGAAATACCCAACACAAAACACTGCTGGTGGAGTGGCTCAATTGGTAAAATACCTGTGTAGCAAGCATGAGGTCCTGAGTTCAACCCTAGTACCACCAAAAAAAAAGTTTTTTGAACAAATTATACTGATTTAATAATTTTAATTTCCAGTCAGAATTACACCTTTTTGCTGATTTGAAACACATAAATTATTCTGTTACCATCTCATAGTTTATGTAAGACTAAGAATTACCTCCTTACGATTTAAAATTGATAAATTTCCTACATTGGATTTATGGATTAATGAAGTTATTGTTTCTAGTATCCACTGTATCCACTCAGTTCAACATCTTGACATGAATCATTCTTCATACTGTCTCAAAAATTTCCTTCAGTTTCCTGAATGTTCACATCACTTTCCAGTACCAATCCTCTCTCTCTCTCACTCTCTCCTCTCTCTCCTCTCTCTTTTCTCTCCTCTCTCTCTCTCTCCTTGGAATACTATTTTCAACACTCAGCACTCAACAACTCACTGTACAATATTCATTTCAAACATTTAAAATATATGTTCCAGGAAATTTTCCCTACGTTTTTGTATGAAATCTGTTCCATTTTTCTCATGATCACTCATACACAGGCTAATGGCATTTTTTAAATTATTTTTTATTCATACTCGCATACATGTTTGGCTCATTTCTACCCCCGCTAATGGCATTTATAATATTTCAAATTATTTAATAATTTTATAGGTATGTGGTTAAAATATGTTAGCATTGTCAGTACTATATAGGCAATTCTGGCAAGAGTTTTGCTGGGGCTTACTGACATTTAACAGAACCCAGGAGTCAGTCATACAAATTTCCCAAATTCCTATATATTCGGCAATTTCTCCTGCCTTTGTCTCCCTTCATTGAAACAATAGGACTAGGATCAAAACTGTGCACACAGTGAAACCCGTATCAAAACTGCTGGTTGGCTGGCTCTAAGTATAAAATACTCCTCAGTATATGACACCTACTTGTTACAGAATTTCAACATGAAGACAGATGTCTTAATGTGATTAAAATTTATTTCAGCCCAAATGAGATAACTGAGTCTGTCTAATTTGTGGCACCATTAGGTGACCTAATAGTGTCTGGTCCACTTAAATAAGTGTTGAAGGAACATACTGGTATGTCAGAGAACATAAAAAACGAGAACTTGTGAGATATTCACAGAAAGTTACCTTTTCCCACAACAGAAAAATAGAGCCTGGAAGCAGAGTTGTCATTTAATATGAGCACAAAGGGGCAAAGAGTGGGGAAACGTGTTTCTAAAAATGCAGAGATGTTAATCACCCACAACTTTGAACTACCAAAATAAGACATAGAGAACAAAGATGGAAGAGAGTGAGTAGAAAGTGACAAAGGTGCACAACAAGAGCAGGATGGTTTGGGTGGCTCTGGCCTCTGAGAAGACTCTAGAAGAATGGTTGGCACTGTGAGTATACTGTATCTGCTTCTTGTGCCTACACAGGAATCACACCATCGAGCCACTGGCCCAGGCCATGAGACCCAAACACAGAACATCAGTGAAGCAGAGCAAGAAAACATACAATGGAGTTGCAATGGTGCCATAGGTAAACCCTGAGCAGTACCCAAGATTAAGATCTTCTGTGACACTTCTGCTATTCCTAGGCCCTGTCACTCTCACTGGAATCATGATATTTAGGAGCAGATGCACAAGTCAGCTGAGTGAACAGGAGGGACCAATGTACTTGGTGACTCTGTGTTTCAGCTTCATCCACCTGGTGTTGATGGAGCTTATTGTTATGGCTTGGAAGCAACTCAGGAGGCACATGGTGTACAGGGAAATCCCCCAGGATACTCGATGGAGGTAAAGAACATAAGGTCATCCAGGAAATATTTCAAGCCAAATGCTGCCATTGTCTGAGGAATTCCTCTTGAGATAATAGCTAAAGAGTTTGCAAAAAGTGTTTTAAAATCTGGTGCTTGCACATCAAATGGTTTCCAGTCAATACCAAGAATAAATAATGAACTAGAAGTGAGCAATTGCCAGAATTCCAACTCCAGGCTGGGAGATGAAGGATATCCCCATTGCCAAGCTCTCAAGAATCATTGTCTGACTACCCAAATGATATCAATTTTTTGGAGTTAACAGACCCAGGAGAGAAAACTACAAGTGTGTAGGGCTTTTACTAAAGTAGCTTAAATCAAAAGTTAGTCACTTCATAACCTATAAACATTTCCAAAAGATAAATATCTTCTAGGTTTTTTGTTTGTACCAATAGATATAATATGTTTTATTCATTGATACATGTTATATAAAGTGAATGAGGTTTGCTGATTGAGGCCTTTAAATACTCTGTAGTGTTTTAACTTCTGTCTACTAATCTACATGTCCTTGTCATATATTTCAGAAGCATTCTGTCGTAAAGCACTATTGACTGTTATGTCTGTTTCAAAGCCTCCTTTTAATATCAAAGAATATTGTTATTCCCTCATTTCTCTTAAGAATATCACAAATGTAATAGGAACAAACGCTTAACATTTTAATGATCCTATGATGCAAAATTTTTGATGAAAACTATTTTGATAGAACACAAGGATTGTTTAAAATCACAGTGCTAAAGCAAGAACCTCATATGCATTAAACTAGAAATAAGAACAAAATAGTCATCAAAATTGCACTTGTCCAGAAATGTTATCATTCCTCTTTACAGACAATGCAGGAGCCATGGGTTATCATTGCAGAAGTGTCCAAGTCCAAGAACTACACCAAACAAAACAAATCAGGAACAATGCCACACACAAATCCTTGAGGACACTGAGGTGTCATTAAGAAACTTCAATGACAATGATATGAATCTCCCACCTCACTCCTGTTAGAATAGCCATCATCAGCAACACCACCAACAACAGGTGTTGGCAAGGATGCGGGGAAAAAGGAACCCTCTTACACTGTTGGTGGGAATGTAGACTAGTACAACCACTCTGAAAAAAAATTTGGAAGCTACTTAAAAAGGTAGACATCGATCTACCATTTGATCCAGTAATACCACTCTTGGGGATATACCCAAAAGACTGTGACACAGGTTACTCCAGAGGCACCTGCACACCCATGTTTATTGCGGCACTATTCACAATAGCCAAGTTATGGAAACAGCCAAGATGCCCCACCACTGACGAATGGATCAAGAAAATGTGGTATCTATACACAATGGAATTTTATGCAGCCATGAAGAAGAATGAAATGTTATCATTCGCTGGTAAATGGATGGAATTGGAGAACATCATTCTGAGTGAGGTTAGCCTGGCCCAAAAGACCAAAAATCATATGTTCTCCCTCATATGTGGACATTAGATCAAGGGCAAACACAACAAGGGGATTGATTGGACTATGAGCACATGATAAAAGCGAGAGCACACAAGTAAGGGGTGAGGATAGGTAAGACACCTAAAAAACTAGCTAGCATTTGTTGCCCTTAACGCAGAGAAACTAAAGCAGATACCTTAAAGCAACTGAGGCCAATAGGAAAAGGGGACCTCCATTCTTCATGTCTGTAAAACCAAAATCACATGTATGACCCAGGGTTGCTGCCAATGGAAGCAGTAGCTGCCCTGCCACACCCACAAACAGGGACCATAGCTGCAACCACCACTGAGTGCCTGGATGGCTTAACATGAAGAAACAAATTCTAGGGTATGAATTCCCTGGCAGCTCTGTGGAAGCAGGATACCCTAGGGAGTTGTTCCATAGTAAATTCTTACAAATGAGTTATGCCTTTGCAACAGTTATACCATTAGACCCTTAATCCTGAGATAATTTCTGAGTTGCCTTCAAGGCATGTTTCCATAAGAAATTACCTGACCTCTTTTTAATGGTGCCAGTATCATTAGGAATGACAATATCCTTGCCTCCAAATTAAATGTGCTCCTTTCTGAAAAACTGCAAGTTTTTCAAATTTTTCCCAATTCTCATTATATACCTGGGTAAAAGCAACAACAATATCCATGCCATTGCCTGAATGTCATGGTGGCTTGAAATTTCCCCTGCCAGATTAATTAGTCCACCACATTTAAACTCCACATCCTGCAAGTCTCAGGATAACCAGAATTCTAGGCCTGAGGGCCAACTCCAGAGGCTTCCAACATGTCAGATCCAACCACTTACTCAAACAAACCCAAAAAGAGAAGAGCAGTGAAGAAGGAAGACAAAAGTTTATTGCATGGCACATGCACACCACAGAAAGAGGGGGAGTAAGCATTTCATCTCATCTTTGGGGTATAGACCTGAGCTTAGGTTTAAATAGTGGACTAATCAGGGCAGAGGGTGGAGGGCATGCATAATTAAATAACTCAAGGCACCAAGTAGCCTGGTTGATCCACCTTCCATGTATCTGGAAGGTGTCTGTAGAGAAATTGTTATGTCTCTCTTTACTGTGTCTGTGTAGTATGAAGAGACATGTCAGTCAGTAGAACATGTGACAATGATATGGATCAAAGACATGAATATGTTGTTCTCCATAAATGTCACTGTTGGGATTATTGGCACCCTGTGAATGGTGCCCATAGATGAGATAATGTTACAGCCTGGATGTTAATGCCCTGGGTTTAATACTTGAAGTGAGGCTATATAATACAATGTTCTTTACTTTAGAAAATGTCCAGCAGACTCTTTCTGTGATGTATGTGACAATGGGACAGATAATGTCATTTTTGCTGGGACTGAACTTGGGCTTTGTGAATGGTAGGTCATCTCCCTATCATGACATTCATCTCATCCCCAGAAAACATTATTATAAATATTTAGGTTCTGTGTGTGACCATATATTGGGAGTGCTTTGTTGTAATTTTCTACTTTTTATAAATGCTTGACATTATCTCAAACTATATCATTTTTAATAAAGCAACAATTAACAAAAAAGAAAGATAATTAGCACTTTTCTTGTTATGGAAAGATTTCCACAGATCTGGAGGAAGCATCTATTAAACATAATTTTTTTACAAAACACAGCTATCTAGAAAAAAACACACAAGTTCAAGAAATAATGAATTCAAACAACTCTAGAAAAATGACAGAGTATTTAAAACATTTCTACTAAAAATAAATATTTTGGATGAATTTCATCATTCTTCAAGAAAATGGTTCAAATATTAAACCAGAATCAAATAAATTAATGTACACATGTAATAGATAAAAATTGAAAAATCCAACATTCTTGAAACCTCTGACATTGCTGTTGAGACAGTAAACTGTAGCAATCATTTTGTAAAATGGCTTTCCATTATCTTGAGAAACACATTCCTAATACCCAGTAATTCTATTCAAATCCTTGCTTTCAAAATGCATGCATGTGTGCACCAGGATCCATTTACAAGAAAGCTCAGAGCAGCCTCCCTTACAACAGCGCCAAATAGGAGGCCTGTTATCAACTGTCCATATAAATTGTTTACTATGGAGTTCTCTAAGGCATGGAAATGAATGAGTACAGCTACACACAGAACATGAATGGGTTTCCAGAAAATGTTGCTTAAAAGAACAGAAGCACAGAAGATCCAGGGCAAATATGTGTTTTGTGCCCTTAATGCTGGTGACAGAACTGTGAAATCTCCCAGGATATTAGGTATTGAAGAAAGGCCCTCAGATTGTCCCAAATTGAGACAAAGCCATGCAACTGGCTTCTAATTTTTAGCTTTGGACTCAATGTCATATGCCCCCTCCCTGTGATACTCTGTGCACTCCAAGGGCTCACAAAAAGTTTCTCCCTTATTGCTCCTAATTGCTATTTTGGATTTGCTCATGTAATTGGAACTTGTTTCTAGTGACAGGAAATGTGGTTAAGAGTGTTTAAAAGTTACACTCAATTCCCCATGTAGATGCTACCATGGATCTAGAGTTGAGTTGAAAACCACTAGCCTGGTAGGAAAGGAGATGAGGGAATAATAAACCTGTAAGTCAGGGTTCAGTATCTTGTCCCAATCGCAGGACAGACTCAACCCCTCAGTGTGGCACTTACTATTGTGATGTCACAGAGCACAAAGGTGAGAATCTTTTCCTTTCAAAAGTACACAGGTAATGAATGTGAGCAATGGATGTGGTAGGGGAATAGGACTCTGCTTTGTAATTTTGAAGTTCTACCCTGAGAAAGTTTCACATTAAATGGGGGCTGATTTAAAAAAAAATTTTTATTTCTTTTATTCATGCATGCATACAATGATTGGGTCATTACTCCCCCCTTCCCCCCACCCCCTCCCTTTCTTCCCACCCCCCTCTCACTTTCCCCCACCCCCTCGCTTCCAAGTAGAAATATTTTGGGGGCTGTTTTTTGTTAGGTGCAGAATGGACCATGCACACTGACATACTGTGCAAAACTGATTCTTCCACAAGCTGCCAGAGCTCTTAAGGTGGAATTATCTACCTTCTCTTCCTTCCTTCTTTATCTTTTTCCTTTCCCCATCTCTTGGTTAAAAGTTAGTGTTCTTAAAACCTTTAGTGCAAAAAAGTATACTTCTGAATATGTTTCTTTATTTTAAAGTAATTAAATGAGATAAACACTTTCGTAGAAAGGAAAAATGAACATTTATAAGAATTGTCACTATTTTCTCTTGAAGTCCGTGCCATTTTAATTGTGTTGTGTAAAGTAGAGTCATTCAATTTCTGGTCCACAGTTATCTGTTTTTGTTTCTTATTATTGAAGACATTTGTTTTCTTGTAGAAGTAGGAGACTGAATTTAGGGCTTCCTGTTTGCTAGACATGTGCTCTGCCAGTTGGGCCATACCACCAGTTTTTTTTTTTTTGGTTTAGTTATTTTTTTGGATAGGGTCTCATGATTCTGCTGGGAATAATCTCAGGCTGCAATCCTCTACCTAAGCCCTCACTTGTAGTAACTAGGTTTACAGACGAGAGCTACCACACTTGACTTATTTGTTGAGATGTGATATGGCTTTTTGCCAAGACTATCCTCAAACTACAATCCTCCCAATTTCTACCTCCTGAATAACTGAGATTACAAGGCACAAGCCACTGTTTTAACAATTTTTATGTAATTTTATCCTACATCTCCTGGAGTACATTTAATATTTCCATTCTGACTACATACATATTTATATGTTTGAGGAAAATCTTTTCTGGTATTTTGTGTCTAAGTGTCTAGATCACAGTAAGGAATGAAGTAGACTATTGATATTCATAATTCCCCTTAATTCAGGCTTGATGGATGTCATGTTCTGGATCTCAAAAATCCCCCAAAGCCCATGTGGTCAAGGCTCTGTTGCCTGTGGCAACTGTTAGGAGGTGAGGTCTATTGGAAGGAAGTGAGGTCACTGAGGGTGTTGTCTTGAAGGGATATTCAGGCCTATTTCCTCATCTTTCTCTCTCTGCTGCTTGGCCACTGTGACGTGAGAAGTCTTCCTCAGTCATATTCTTCAGTTTTTGGATGTTTTGCCTCACTGCAGGCCCAAAGCAATGGAGCCAGTTGACCTTGTTCCCAAATCTCTGAAACTCTGAGAAACAATAAATTATTCTTCCTTAATGCTGGTTTTCTTGGGTATCCTGTTTAACAGAAACGTGAAAACATGGTGGGGGTATAAGATGGATATCAACTTTGAAAGTAAAGAATTCAGTGAACACTTCAAGATGAAGGCAAAATTTATACTATTTCAAAAATAAATAAAGAAGGAACCTGATTCTTATTGATCCATGGCACTGTCTCCTGATGGTTCATCTCATTTGTGGTAAGACAAATATTTGGTCTCATGCTTTTGTTTCATAAAAATCTTCTCCTGTTGATTTAGGTGTCATATGTGAGAGCACAGAGATGCCACCTGTGCTGTGAAGAGTCGTGTCTTCCACTTCTGAATAACATATGTCACCATCCTTGGTTTCTACATTCCTACTGCCATTCTCATAGTCTGGGTGTCAAGGGCTATCACAGGGAGGTCTGCTATCAGCCAACACTGTCACTAAATGAACTTGAAACACAAAAACTTACCATACCACAGTCTGCTCTAACACTTCTGTAACTTTTCTTCCTATAGATAGTAATACAATTCATCTTTCTGACTCCCAGTTATTTCCCATTAATGTGTGTCATTTGTAGTTGGTTACCATTACTGTAAACCTACGCTGATAGGACCCAGCAAGCATCCATCATTTATTAAGCACAATTCACTTGTTATCTTTTGAAATTGTGATAAAGTACACAGTAAAAATTGATCATCTTAACTCTAAGTTTATAATTCAGTGATGTGGAGAATATTCACATTGTATCGCATCTAATCTCAAGAGCTTTTTTACCACAAAACTAAAACTGTCAGTTAAATACATCATCTTCACACCATGGCTCCTTGTGTTCTAGATTCTCTCTCTCTCTCTCTCTCTCTCTCTCTCTCTCTCTCTCTCTCTCTCTCTCTTTCTCTTTCTCTCTCTGCTCTCTCTCTTTCTCTTTCTCAGATTGACCATTTTGGATACTTCATTTAGTTGGAATCACACATTATCTATGATGGCTTATGGCTCTCATTACAGTCTCCTGAAGGTTCCTAACATGTTGTATGTAGCAATATCTAAGTTCCTTCTTTTTAATAACATAAATAATATTATTTAATATGAATATTATACACTCATCTGTTGATGAACACCTAGGCTGTTTTAACCCTTTGGCTATTGTGAACAATACTCCTGAAAATTCTATGGAATTCATAGCAAGAAGTGGAATATACATGGGAATTCTGTTTTTAATTTTGTTGATTAATCTTCATACTGAATTCCATAGTGTCTGCACTATTTTATGCCCCACCAAAAGTCCATGAGGGTCCTGGATTACCAGCATTTGATATTTTTGTTTTTGTTTTTATTAAGTTCTTTTATCTGGTGTCTGTGCTACTGGCATGACTTGAAACCACATTGCCATTTTCATTTTAATTTAACTGAAGATTGGTGGTGTTGGGCACCTCTTTTTGTACTTCCTGGCTATATTTTATGGTTTGGGAGAAAATATATTCAAGTGTGTGCCATTTTAAAAATTCAGTTATATTTATGATAATGGTAAGAATTTTTATGTATTCTGAATATTAACTGATTTGTTAAATGGTGTGTAAATATTTTCCCAAATTCTCTTTTTAAGTTTTGAGTTCTACTTTGCATGAATTACATTAGTTGCTTTTTCATATTTTCATGGGGATTTAAGTAGAATTTCACTTAATGTAGGAAATAATTTGGAAAATGCTGAAATATTTATAATAATGAGATTCCATACCCAGTAAAATCTTCATTTATTTAAACTTTTCTTTTTTGTTTAGGTATCCTCATGTTGTTATTTGAATAACTGACATTTAAAAATCAAGTTTGAATTGAAATGCTCCAAGTACAGTATAATATTTTATAATTAATGTGCATTTCAGGGAGGAATATACATTTGTATAAACAAATTTGTGTAAACAAGTTCTAATTTAATTCACTTAATTGAATTTGACATCAGGCTTGAACAAGGATGATAATGTATTATTTTCAAACATTTTGACTTAATTTAAAAGTCCTACTATATATTATATAAACATATAATATATTATATTATATTACATGAATAATTACAGTATTTTTTCTCTGTCTCGGGTTTATTTGACAAACATCACAGGACATTCTCCCTTGCCATGAAGACTGCAATCCTGGGGTCACCATTCCATGGAGCTCACATTGGTGGACAGAGGGCTTTATTGTGGAGCCTTCACAGGGCACTGGGAACCTTTGTGTGTCTGAACTGGAGTCAGAACTGAAATGAAGCTGGACCTGACGCCAGGGCCTGGTCCTTGGTTAGATCCTTGGGCTTGGTCTTCGGCCAGCAGGCATTCTCTTGGCATTGCTTCTGAAACATGATTCCTGAGCTTGGGGTAGGCGATGTAGGGAAGTCAGTTGAGCTTGCAGCGGACACTCTTTGGGATGTTGGGCTTACCCTCCTGGGGCTTTATGGGAACCTTGATGGCCTCCGCATGTTTGCCCATGGCCTTGGCTTCCTTGACCTGCATGTTCCTCAGGCTCTTTGTGTTATGCTTCTTGGAAAAAAGCATGTTCATCAGGAACTTGGCATCCACTCACTTTGAGTCACATCTTTGTGACTGGGGTTTCTTCGTGGCATCTCTGTGCCATCTTTGGTACTGGTTGTATGTGGTGTGGTTTTCTGACTTGGCCATGACTGCACTGGTAACTCATGGTTTGCCTGGGAACTAACATGAGCATGTTTTTTGTATTATTGCAGTTTTGATAAATATTGTAGTCTTGTTTCTGAAGTTGATAAAGATGATTGTTTTGCTTCAAAATGTTCATTGAGAAGGATTTTTGTACTATTGAATATTTTTATTGAAGCATCATTGCACAAATTCTGTAATTGTTTTACTCATGTTGCATGTGTGATATTTTAAATCTTTATTGTTCAAACAAATGACATCATAAACATAGTCATTTGAGTTAAAACAGAATATTATTACATAAACAAAATGACCAGCAAGGCTTTAAAACTTGAGAATATTAAAATGCCTCAATCTTTAAACTTCATTAGATACATATAATATGTATCATTTTCTGAACATAACTTATTTATTGGTACCAACCGCTAACCATTAGAAGATATTTTTCTTTAAGAAAGATTTATAAAGATGATGAAGTGGCTCAAGTAGTAGAATGTCTACTTAGCAAGCATGAGTTCCTGTGTTCAAACCCTAATACTGCCCCCCAAAAGGATGACGTGAACAACATTCGATTTAAGCTAATTTCTTTGCAATGCTGTGGATCAAATCCAGAGCTTTATACATGTTACACAAGCAGTCTACCACTGAGCTATATCCCAATTCAACTTTACCTACTTTATGAAACATAACATCATTGAAATTTCTCCTTTAGGTATGTTTATCCTAACAAATTCTTACATTTTGAGAGTGAGATAATGATTCAGGAAGAGTTGGCAATGGGAGTAGTCTTAGTATTCTAGGCCTAACTGGGAATCCCGGGAAATCCCTCACTTCTATTTCAATTTTTGTTCTTAGTATTGACTGGGAAGTATTTGAGAGTCAAAAACTTGATTTTAAAACACTTAACTTTTGCCAATTCCTTGGCTACTATATCAAGAGGAATTCCTCAGATCATGACAGACTTTGGTTTCAAATATTTCCTGGATGACATTGGGTGTAATTTGTTCTTTACCTCTATTGAGTAGCCCAGCAGATTTCCCTGCATACCACCTGCCTCCTGAGTTGCTTCTAAGCAATCACAATCAGCTCCAGCCACACCAGGTGGATGAAGCTGAAACACAGTCACCAAGTATATCGGTCCCTCCTGTTCACTCAGCTGGCCTGTGCATCTGCTTCTAAACATCATTATTCCAGTGAGAGTGACTGGTCCTAGTAGGAGTAGAAATGCCACAAGGATTCTGAATTTTGGGTACTGCTCAGGGTTTGTTCAAGGCACAATTGCAACTCCATTTTATGTGTTCATGCTCAGCTTCACTGATGGTCTGTGATTTGGTCTCATGATCTGGGCTAGTGGCTCCATGTTGAGAATCCTATACAGGCACAAGAGATAGGTACAGTATATTCATGGTGTCCATCTCTCCACTAGGGTTTCCCCAGAGGACTGAACCACCCAAAGCATCCTGATTTGGGTGTGCACATTTGTTGCTCTCTACTTGCTCTCTTCTTTGTGGTACTTTACATAGCTTTCTTTGATAATCCAAACTTATGGGTGATAAACATCTTTGCATTTTTAGAAACATGTTTCCCTACATTTTGCCCCTTTGTTCTCATCTTTAGTAACAACTCTGATCTATCTTTCCTTCTGGGGGAAAAGATAATGTTCTCTGAACTTTTTAATCCTCTGATACAATCAAATTTTCCTCAATCACCCTTTAAGGCTAAGCCTCACCATACACCAGACAATTTTAGACCACTCAGTGGTACATAAATTAAACACAGTCATTTCACTTAGGCTGCAACATATTTCAGTGTCATCAGTACATCCCTTTTCTTCATGCTAAAAATTCTGAAATTATGAGTCAACGTATAACTCATAGCTTGTAGTTACAGCTAGCTAAGCAGTAGTGTGATATGGGTTTCACTGCATGTACAAGCTTTACCCTAGTCCTAGTGCTTTAATTAAATAACTAGAACAAAGACAGGAAAATTTCCATATATCTATGGATTGTTATTGAAAATCACAATTTTGAATGATTGACTCCTGGGTCCTATGAAATAGTTATTAAGACATTGTCTCACAGCAATTTTCTTTCAGAATTGTCTACTCAATATAGGCAATCTTAGCTAGTACTTAGTGTTTAGTGATAATGATTGCAAAATTTATACAAGTTCAGTAAGTCTATGCAAACTCTAACAACATATATCTAGTTGACCTTACCTTGAAGAAATTTCAAGATAAAGTTCCTTGATCATATATTTTGAATCTTTGAGGAATATTCTATGGTGATTTGCTAAATGCTACATTTTGGCAACAGTATTCAGAGAGAGCAAGGGAGGTTTGGGGTTCAGGGTTGAAGTCGGAAAGTAGAATGAGCATTCAGGAATCCAAGAGTAAAGATTGAGACAGAATGTTGAAGGATTCATGACAAGATGCTGAGCTAAGTGGATGCAATGATTTCTGAAAATAAATTATCCATTAACAAATTATGAAATTTATCTATTTAATGGTTAGAAGGTAAATCTACCTTATATAACTGCAGTACTATGATAAAACTGTTTATATGGTTTAAATCAGTAAGAAGACTCAGTTCCACTCTTTTGGGGACAGAGTCCTGCTGTAGATCCCAGGCTAGTCTCAGAATTGTGATGTAATCCAGGCTGACCTCAAACTTGTGATCCTCCTGCCTCAGCTTCCCATGTACTGGAATCATAGACTATGCCTGTCTTTGCAATTAAACTTACAAATTAAATTTGTCAGAAAATTTGTTTAAAAATAAAGTTATGATAGTAAAAGAAAAATTATCTTGCAGATGAAGGGAAAAGTGGTGAAAGGAAGTGGGAATCAGAAGGAGTAACAAAGGGTGTGAATACATGATATGCGTATTTAGAACTGTCACAATGAAACACCATTGAACAATTACTATATGATAATAAAAATCGTAAGAAGTCATTTTGGTGCATACATTCATGGATGTTCAAAACTATAAATCTTTTTTTAAAAATTTTATTGTTTTATTATTCATATGTGCATACAAGGCTTGGGTCATTTCTCCCCCCTGCCCCCACCCCCTCCCTTACCACCCACTCTGCCCCCTCCCTCTCCCCTCTACCCCCTCGATACCCCGCAGAAACTTTTCTGTCCTTATCTCTAATTTTGTTGAAGAGAGAGTATAAGCAATAATAGGAAGGAACAAGGGTTTTTGCTAGTTGAGATAAGGATAGCTATACAGGGAGTTGACTCACATTAATTTCTTGTGCATGTGTGTTACCTTCTAGGTTAATTCTTTTTGGTCTAACCTTTTCTCTAGTTCCTGGTCCTCTTCTCCTATTGGCCTCAGTTGCTTTTAAGGTATCTGCTTTAAATTCTCTGCATTGAGGGCAACAAATGCTATCTAGTTTTTTAGGTGTCTTACCTATCCTCACCCCTCCCTTGTGTACTCTCTTTTTATCGTGTTCTCAAAGTCCAATCCCCTTGTTGTGTTTGCCCTTGATCTAATGTCCGCATATGAAGGAGAACATACGATTTTTGGTCTTTTGGGCCAGGCTAACCTCACTCAGAATGATGTTCTCCAATTCCATCCGTTTACCAGTGAATGATAACATTTCATTCTTCTTCATGGCTGCATAAAATTCCATTGTGTATAGATACCACATTTTCTTGATCCATTCGTCAGTGGTGGGGCATCTTGGCTGTTTCCATAACTTGGCTATTGTGAATAGTGCTGCAATAAACATGGGTGTGCAGGTGCCTCTGGAGTAACCTGTGTCACAGTCTTTTGGGTATATCCCCAAGAGTGGTATTGCTGGATCAAATGGTAGATCAATGTTTAGCTTTTTAAGTAGCCTCCAAATTTTTTTCCAGAGTGGTTGTACCAGTTTACATTCCCACCAACAGTGTAAGAGGGTTCATTTTTCCCCGCATCCTTACCAACACCTGTTGTTGGTGGTGTTGCCAATGATGGCTATTCTAACAGGGGTGAGGTGGAATCTTAGTGTGGTTTTAATTTGCGTTTCCTTTGTCGTTAGAGATGGTGAGCATTTCTTCATGTGTTTTTTGGCCATTTGAATTTCTTCTTTTGAGAAAGTTCTGTTTAGTTCACTTGCCCATTTCTTTATTGGTTCATTAGTTTTAGGAGAATTTAGTTTTTTAAGTTCCCTGTATATTCTGGTTATCAGTCCTTTGTCTGATGTGTAGCTGGCAAATATATTCTCCCACTCTGTGGGTGTTCTCTTCAGTTTAGAGACCATTTCTTTTGATGAACAGAAGCTTTTTAGTTTTATGAGGTCCCATTTATCTATGCTATCTCTTAGTTGCTGTGCTGCTGGGGTTTCGTTGAGAAAGTTCTTACCTATACCTACTAATTCCAGAGTATTTCCTACTCTTTCCTGTACCAACTTTAGAGTTTGGGGTCTGATATTAACATCCTTGATCCATTTTGAGTTAATCTTGGTATTGGGTGATATACATGGATCTAATTCTTTTATTTGCAGACTGCTAACCAGTTTTCCTAGCAGTTTTTGTTGAAGAAGCTGTCTTTTCTCCATTGTATATTTTTAGTGCCTTTGTCAAAGACAAGTTGGTTATAGTTGTGTGGCTTCATATCTGGGTCCTCTATTCTGTTCCACTGGTCTTCATGTCTGGTTTTGTGCCAGTACCATGCTGTTTTTATTGTTATTGCTTTGTAATATACTTTGAAGTCGGATATCGTGATACCTCCAGCATTGTTCTTTTGACTGAGTATTGCCTTGGCTGTTCGTGGCCTCTTGTATTTCCATATAAATTTAATGGTAGATTTTTCAATTTCTTTAATGAATGTCATTGGAATTTTGATGGGAATTGCATTAAATGTGTAGATTACTTTGTGGAGTAGACATTTTTACTATGTTGACTCTACCAATCCATGAGCATGGGAGATCTCTCCACTTTCTATAGTCTTCCTCAATCTCTTTCTTCAGAACTTTGTAGTTTTCCTTGTAGAGGTTGTTAACATCCTTTGTTAGGTTTACCTCTAGGTATTTGATGTGTTTGAGGCTATTGTAAATTGAATTCTTTTCATATATTCTTTCTCAGTTTGTTCATTATTAGTTCATAGAAATGCTAATGATTTTTCTTTGTTGATTTTATATCCTGCTACCTTGCTAGAGCTATTGATGGTGTCTAGGAGCTTTTGAGTAGAGTGTTTTGGGTCATTAAGGTATAGGATTATGTCATCTGCAAATAGGGATATTTTGAGTTTCTTTACTTATTTGTATTCCTTTTATTCCTTTTTCTTGCCTAATTGCTCTGGCTAGGAATTCCAGTACTATGTTGAATAGGAGTGGAGGTAGTGGACATCCTTGCCTAGTTCCTGATTTTAGAGGGAATGGTTTGTTTTTCTCCATTTAGTATAATGCTGGAAGTAGCTTTTATAATGTTGAGTTACTTTCCTTCTATTTCTAGTTTTTTTAGAGCTTTTATCATGAAATGGTGTTGGATCTTATCAAAGGCTTTTTCTGCATCTATTGAGATGATCAAGTGGTTTTTGTCTTTGCTTCTGTTAATGTGGTTTATTACGTTTATTGATTTTCATATGTTGAACCACGCTTGCATTCCTGGGATGAAGCCTACTTGGTTGTGGTGAATGATCTTTTTGATGTGTTCTTGAATTATGTTTGCCATTATTTTATTGAGGATTTTTGCATCAATGTTCATTAAGGATATTGGCCTATAATTCTTTTTGGAGGTGTTTTTGCCTGGTTTTGGGATACGTGTAGTACTGGCTTCATAAAATGTATTAGGCAGTTTTCCTTCCCTTTCTATTTTTGGAGCAGTTTAATGAGGGTTGGTGTCAGTTCCTCTTTAAATGTCTGATAGAATTCACAGGGTATCCATAAGGCCCTGGACATTTCTTTTTTGGGGAGACTCTTGATTGCTGCTTCAATTTCATTTTGTGTTATTGATCTATTCAGGTGATTAATGTCCTCTTGGTTTAGTTTTGGATGATCATAAGTATCTGAAATCTTTCCATTTCTTTAAGATTTTTGAATTTATTTGAATATAGGTTCTTGAAGTAGTCTTTGATGATTTCCTGGACTTCTGTGGTGTTTGTTGTTATCTCCCCTTTTGCATTCCTGATTCTACTAATTTGGGTTTTTTCTCTCCTCATTTTAGTCAGGTTTGCCAGGGGTCTGTTGATCTTGTTTATTTTTTCAAAGAACCAACTTTTTGTTTCATTTATTCTTTGAGTAGATTTTTGGTTTCTATTTCATTGATTTCAGCTCTTATTTTTTTTTATTATTTCTTTCCTTGTATTTGTTTTGGGATTTGCTTGTTCTTGTTTTTCTAGGAGTTTGAGATGTATCATTAGGTCATTGATTTGGGATCTTTCAGTCTTTTTAATATATGCACTCATGGTAGGTTGTGTTTTCATTTTCATTGACTTACAGGAACTTTTTAATTTCCTCTTTTATTTATCAATGACCCATTGTTCATTAAGCAATGAGTTATGTAGTTTCCAGCTGTTTGTATGTTTTTTGTCTTTATTTTTGTTGTTGAGTTCTAGTTTTATTGCATTGTGATCATATAGAATGCACGGTATAATTTCTATTTTCTTATATTTGCTGAGGCTTGCTTTGTGCCCTAGGATATGATCTATTTTGGAGAAGGTTCCATGGGCTGCTGAGAAGAATGTATATTGTTTAGAAGTTGGATGAAATGGTCTGTGGACATCAAGTATGTCCATTTGATCTATTGTATATTTTAGATCTAGTATTTATTTATTGATTTTTTTGTTTGGATGACCTATCTACTTTCTTTTTTATTCATATGTGCATAAAATGGTTCATTTCTCCCCCCTCCCCTCACCCCCTCCTTTACCACCCACCCCGCCCTCTCCCTCTCCCCCTCACCCCCTTGATACCTGGCAGAAACTATTTTGCCCTTATCTCTAATTTTGTTAAAGAGAGAGTATAAGCAATAATAGGAAGGAACAAGGGTTTTTGCTAGTTGAGATAAGGATAGCTATACAGGGAGATGACTCGCATTGATTTCCTGTGCATGTGTGTTACCTTCTAGGTTAATTCTTCTTGATCTAACCTTTTCTCTAGTTCCTGGTCCCCTTCTCCTATTGGTCTCAGTTGCTTTTAAGGTATCTGCTTTAGTTTCTCTGCGTTGAGGGCAACAAATGCTATCTAGGTTTTTAGGTGTTTTACCTATTCTCATATATCTCTTGTGTGCTCTGGCTTTTATCTTGTGATCAAAGGCCAATCACTTTGTTGTGTTTGCCCTTGATCTATTGTCTGCATATGAGGGTGAACATATGATTTTTGGGGATGACCTATATATTGATGATAATGGGGTGTGAAAGTCTCCCACAACCACTGTGTTGGAGTTAATATATGCTTCTAGGTACTTCAGGGTATGTTTGATGAAATTGGGTGCATTGACATTGGGTGCATATAGGTTGATAATTGTTATTTCCTTTTGGTCTATTTCCCCTTTTATTAGTATGGAATGTCCTTCTTTACCTCATTTGATCAATGTAGGTTTGAAGTCTACTTTGTAAGAGATAAGTATTGCTAATTCTGCCTTTTTTGGGGGGCCATTGGCATGGTAAATTTTCTTCCAGCCTTACATCCTAAGCCTATGCTTATTTTTATTGATCAATGCGTCTCCCGTATGCAACAAATTGTTGGATCTTCCTTTTTAATCCAGTTTGTCAAACAGTGACTTTTAATGGGTGAATTAAGTCTGTTAACATTAAGTGTTAGTATTGACCGGTATGTGGTGATTCCTGTGTTTTAGTTGTCTTAGTTGTTTGAGGGTTTGATTGTGTTTAGCTAAATTGATGTTACTCTCTACTTTCTTGCTTTTTCTTTTCCTGTAGTTTAGTGTTGCCTGTCCTTTCATGGTTATGTTGGGTTTCACTTTCTGTGTGCAGAATCCCTTGAAGAATCTTTTGTAGTGGTGGCTTTGTGTTTATATATTGTTTTAGTTTCTGCTTATCATGGAAGACTTTTATTGCTCCATCTATTTTGAATGATAGTTTTGCTGGGTAGAGTATCCTGGGGTTGAAGTTATTTTCATTCAGTGCCTGGAAGGTCTCACCCCAAGCTCTTCTTGCTTTTAATGTTTCTGTTGAGAAGTCTGCTGTGATTTTGATGGGTTTACCTTTGTGTTATTTGTTTTTTCTCGCTTACAGACTTCATTATTCTTTTTCAGGTCTCTGTATTTGTTGTTTTAATGATAATATGCCATGGGGTAG
Source organism: Castor canadensis (assembly GCF_047511655.1). Lineage (NCBI taxonomy): Eukaryota > Metazoa > Chordata > Mammalia > Rodentia > Castoridae > Castor > Castor canadensis. The sequence continues at coordinate 31,211,557 of NC_133401.1, read as the reverse complement.
ATCTATTTTGGTCAGGTGTGTTTGGTGTTCTGGAGGCTTCCTGTAACTTTATGGGCATAGATTGCTCTAGATTTTGAAATTTTCTGTTATTATTTTGTGGAATATATTATGCATTCCTTTTCCTTGTACCTGTTTTCCTTCTTCAATGCCCATGATTCTCAGCTTCGGTCTTTTGATGGAGCCAGTAAGTTCTTGCATTTTCTTTTCACAGGTCTTGAGTTCTTTAACTAATAGTTCTTCAGTTTTTCCTTTAATTACCATTTCATCTTCACGTTCTGAGATTCTGTGTTCTGCTTGCTCTAGTCTGCAGTATTGTCCTTCCATTTTGGTTTGCATTTCTGTTTTGTTCTTTTTTCTGAGGTTTTCCATATCCTGAGTCATTTCCTCTTTAATGTTGTCTATTTTTGTCCTGAGTTCATTTATCTCTTTATTTATCTTGTTCTTTGTTTCACTTTGCTGTTTATACAGTGGTTCTATAGTTTCTTTTATTTGTCTTGTGCTTTCTCAAATTCTCTATTTTTGTTGTCTTGGAATTTCTTGAGTGTCTCCTGCACATTTTGGTTGACCCTATCCAGTATCATCTCTATAAAATTCTCATTGATTACTTGCAGGATTTCTTCTTTCAGGTTGTTTTTGTGGGCTTCATTGGGTTCTTTGGCATAATTTATCTTCGTTTTGTTGGAGTCTGGATCTGGGTATCTAATTTCCTCATTTCCCTCTGGTTCCTGTACTAATTTGTTATTGGGGAGAAGTGTTTTCCCTTCTTTTTCCCATCTTCCCATCATTGCCTTTGTTATTGTTACTGTCCCTGTAGTGTAATTCAGTTATGTCTAGCCTGTAATAATAACAATGGTGATATCTAGAATGAAAGGGTGAGAGGAGAGGGAAAGCAAGGGAGGTAAAAAAAAAAGGGAAACAAAACAAACAAACAAACAAAAAACCAACCAAACAAAAAAAAAAACAGAGCCAAAGAAATATATAGGAGAGATAGTGTACTAATCAACAGTAAGCTACACATGCATTAGAGAGACAGAGAGAGGATAATGATAATAATTTAAAAAAAAAACCAAGCTCAAATGTAATAAAGTTTCAGTCTTAATAATTTTGGTGTTAGTCCTTCAGCCTCTAACACTGAAGACTTCTCAGTGTCTTAGAAGTAGTTCTGTCATTTTCTCATCAAAGGAGAAAAAACAAACCAACAAAAAACAAACAAACAAAAATCCCAAGTTCAAATGCAATACAGTTTAAGTTAGTCCTTCAGCATCCAGTGCTGTTGTCTCATCAAAGGAAGAGAAAAAAAAAGGGAGTCTGGAAACTGCTTTGTGAATGTCTATCTGAGGCTGCAGCTCACCTGCTTTCTACTGTCAGCCATCTGCTGCTTCAGGCTTTGTTTATTTAGAGTTGTCCTGGACACATGTCCCTTTTTGTTTTCTCCAGTATATAGCCCTACCTGCCTTTTGCAATTGCTGTCTTTTTTTTTTTACAGTTTGCGTGGAGAAGTGCCCCTCCCCCCTCTCTGGTGGAGCTTTCCTCATGACAGCCACTGTTACAAGCTTTCCCCTGTCCAAGGTTGCTGGGCGGGTGCCACCACTCCTGTCTTCTCTGGCCAGCTTGTTTACTTACAGTTCGTGTGAGGGATTGCCCCCTCCCCCAGTCTCTGGAGCTCAGGACACCCCACCCTCTTTGCTACGTGTCTTTTTTTCAGCTGCTTGTTTATTATTCACTTTATTTTTTTCTTTTTTTTCCATGGATGGGGGTCAGTCTGTTGTCCAGGGGGGTATGCTGATCTGTCCCAGGGTTGTCTGTGGGAGTAGCATGTGCCGCTTAGCTCACCTGGTAGTCTGCGTCTCCCAAGCAGGTTAGGAGCTGTGTCTGGTGGCATGGGAGCCCTCCTAATTTCTCTGTTTAATGTGGAGTGGGGATGCTATGCACGGGCTGGGGGTGTGGAGGTGCCAGAGTTTTGCCTCTTCTTGGTGGTTTTTCCTGCTAGGTGTATCTCCAGTGTCTCTCCAAGATTTTACTTTAGGATTCATGCTTTCTTCTTCCTCCCTCTAGTTGCCATCTTGGAATCCCTCCTGTTATTATTCCTTCCTCTTGCCTAATTGCTCTGGCTAGAAATCCCAGTACTATGTTGAAAAGGAGTGAGCATAGTGGGCACCCTTGTCTTGTTCCTGATTTTAGGGGAAATGGTTTCAGTTTTTCATCATTAATTATGATGTTGGCAGTAGGTGTGTCATACATAGCCTTTAAAATGTTGAGGTACATTCCTTCTATTCCTAGTTTTCTTAGAGCTTTTATCATGAAGTGGTGTTGGATCTTGTTGAAGGCTTTTTCTGCATCTATGAGATGATCAAGTGGCTTTTGTCTTTTCTTCTATTAATGTGCTGTATTACGTTTATAGATTTGTGTATGTTGAGCCACCCTTGCATCACTGGGATAAAGCTAACTTGGTCATGGTGAATGATCTTTCTGATGTGTTGTTGGATTTGGTTTGCCATTATTTTATTGAGGATTTTTTGCATTGATGTTCATTAAGGAGATTGGCCTATAGTTCTCCTTTTTGGAGGTGTCTTTGTCTGGTTTGGGGATGAGTGTAATACTGGTTTCACAAAATGAGTTAGGCAGTATTCCTTCCCTTTCTCTTTCATGGAACAGTCTAAGGAGGGTTGGTATTTGTTCTTCTTTAAAGGTCTGATAGAATTCAGCAGTGAATCCATCAGGTCCTGGACTTTCTTTTTTGGGCGACTCTTAATTGCTGCTTCAATTTCATTTTGTGTTATAGATCTATTCAAGTGATTGAGGTTCTCTTGGTTCAGTTTTGGATGGTTGTAAGTATGTAGAAATCTGTCCAATTCATCCCAAATCTCAACTTTATTAGTATATAGATTCTCAAAGTGGTCTCTGATGATTTCCTGGATTTCTCTGGTGTTTGTTGTTATCTTCCATTTTGTGTTTTTGATTTTACTGATATGAGTTTTTTCTTTACTCATTTGAGTCAGGTCTATCAATCTTATTCATTTTTTCAAAGAACCAGCTTTTTGTTTCACTGATTCTTTGTATGGTTTTTTGTTTCTATCTTCTTGATTTCAGCCCTTATTTTAATTATTTCTCTCCTTCTGCTTGTTTTGTGGTTTGCTTCTTCTTGTTTTTCTAGGAGTTTGAGCTGTAGTATTAGATCATTGATTTGAGATCTTTCTGACCATTTAATATATGCATTCATGGCTATAAACTTTCCTCTCAGGATAGCCTTTGCTGTGCCCCATAGGTTCTTGTAGGTTGTGTTTTCATTTTCCTTAACTTTTAGGACCATTTTAATTTCCTCTTTTATTTCATCAATGACCCATTGATCATTGATCATTCAGCTTCCAGTTGTTTGCATGTTTTTTACTGCTGTTTTTGTTGTTGATATCTAGTTTTAATGCATTGTGGGCAGATAGAATGTATGGGATTATTTCTATGTTCTTATAGTTACTGAGGCTTGCTTTGTGCTCTAAGATGTGACTAATTTTGTAGAAGGTTCCATGAGCTGCTGAGAAGAATGTATATTGTGCAACAGTTGGGTGAAATGTTCTGTGGACATGTTAGGGCTGTTTGGTCTATGGTATGACTTAATTCTAGAATTTTTTTATTGATTTTTTTGTTTGGATAACCTATCTATTGGTGATAGGGGGATATTAAGGTGTCCCACTATCACTGTGCCAGAGTTTATATATGTTTTTAGGTCCTTCAGAGTATGTTTGATGAAATTGGGTGCATTGAAGTTGGGTGCATATAGGTTGATAATTGTTATTTCCTTTTGGTGTAGTTCCCCTTTAATTAGTATAGAGTGTCCTTTATCTCATTTGATCAATGTAAGTTTGAAGTCTATTTTATCCGAGATAAGTATTGCTACCCCTGCCTGTTTACGGGGGCCATTTTCTTGGTAGCTCTTCTTCTAGCTTTTCACTATCAGCCAGTGCTTATTTCTGTCGATGAGGTGGGTCTCCTGTAGGCAGCAGATTGTTGGATCTTCCATTTTAATCCAGTTTGCCAATTGGTGTCTTTTGATGGGGGAATTAAGTCCATTAATGTTTCATGTTAGTAGTGATAGGTATGTGGTGAGCCTTGTCATTTAGTTGTCTTTGTTGTTTAAGGGTTTGGTTGCGTGTAGCTGAATCAATGTTATTCTCTACTTTCTTGCCTTTTAGTCACCTGTGGTTTGGTATTGCCTGCTCTTTCATGGTTTTGTTTGTTTTCACTTTCATGTGCAGAATACCTTGGAGAATCTTTTGTAGTGGTGGCTTGGTGGTCATATATTATTTTAGTTTCTGCTTATCATGGAAGACTTTTGTTGGTACATCTATTTTGAATGATAGTTTTGCTGGGTAGAGTATCCTAGGGTTGAAGTTGTTTTCATTTACTGCCAGGAAGATCTCACTCCATCTGTTCTTACTTTGAAGTTTTCCATGGAGTAATCTGCTGTGATTTTGATGGGTTTACCTTTGTATGTTGTTTGTTTTTTCTCTCTTACAGCCTTCAATATTCTTTCTCTAGTCTCTGTGCTTGTTGTTTTAATATGTTTAATATGTCGTAAGGTAGTTCTATTTTGGTCAAGTATGTTTGGTGTTCTGGAGGCCTCCTGTACCTGGAAGTGCACAGTTTTCTCTAGATTTGGGAAATTTTCTGTTATTATTTTGTTGAATCTATTGTGCATTCCTTTTGCTTGCACCTCTTCTCATTCTTCTATGCTCATGATTCTCAGGTTTGGTCTTTTAATGGAGTCAGTGAGCTCTTGCATATTCCTTTCACAAGTCTTGAGTTGTTTGACTAATAGTTCTTCAGTTTTTCCTTTAATAGCCATTTCATCTTCAAGTTCTGAGATTTTGTCTTCTGTTTGTTCTATTCTGCTGTAATGGCCTTCCATTTTGTTTTGTATTTCTGTTTCATTGTTTTTTCTGAGGTTTTCCATGTCATGGGTCACTTCCTCTTTAATGTTGTCAATTTTCATCCTTAATTCATTTATCTATTTATGGTATTTTCTGTTTTATTTTGGTTTTTATTTAGAGCTCCTATGAGTTCATTTATTTGCTTTTGTGTTTTCTCATATTCTTTATTTTTGTCCTCTTGGAATTTCTTGAGTGCTTCTTGTATATTTTGGTTGACCATGTCTAGTAACATCTCCATGAAATTCTCAGTGAATTCTTACAGAATTTCTTCTTTCAGAAAAGAAATTCTGTTCTTGTGGGCTTCCTTGGGTTCTTTGGCATAGTTTATCTTTGTTTTATTGGAACTGGATCTGTGTATCTGTTTTCTTCATTTCCCTCTGAATCCTGTATTAATTTATTTTTGGGGTGAGAATGGTTTCCATCCTTTTCTTGTCTTCCCATATTTGCACGTGGTACTGTTTCTGTCCCTGGACTATGTGTAATTTAGTGTTAGCTGAGTTACAATAATGAAACTAACAAAATGAAGGAAAGAGGAGAATATAGAGAAAGAAAGAGAAGTAGAAGGAAAAAATAAAAAATAAAAAATAAAATAGCAGGGAGAGATGGTGGATGATCAAAGAGGAGATCAGACAGCCAAACCTTTAAAGGAAGGCCAAAAAAAAAAAAAATCACCAGTTCAAAAATTGTGGAATTTCAGTCTTAGTATTTCTGCTGTTACTCCTTTAGCATCTAGACCATCTGTGTCTCCTAGGCAGGTTTGGAGCCCTCTTGTGGCAGGTGGTAGGTGGCAGGTGCATGGGGTCCCACGGGCCTGTGGGCAGAGGTCTGTCATTGAGGCGATCCAGCAGGTCTTTGGGGTGTGGGCCTGGCATGCCTGAAGGGTGCGGGCCCAGAGGAGTGGAGATCATAAATGCCTGTGGATCGCCAGCTTGGCAGGTCTTAGGGGTGCAGCCCAGTGGAGCAGAGATCGTGCAGGCCTGTGCAGGTCTTAGGGACATGGTCTGGAGGAGATCGTGTGAGTCCTGGGGTGGGAGTTTGGGGAAGCTCCGCCCTGGTGGGGTTGAGTAGCAGATCCCAAGGATCAGAGATCCCATGGCCTGGGGAGCAATGGCTCTGTGGGCCAATGGGGCAGGGCTTGGCATGCAGCACCGTCTGTTCTTTTAGTAAATCCTGGCATGGAGAAGGCTTCCATGAGCTAGGGGTTCAGAGTGCTGATGTTTCAGCTCCCCCTTGTGCTTTACCTCAGCCAAGCATGTCTCCAGCATCTCAGCAAAGTTCCTGGTTCACGGAGCTCAAGCGGTCTGTGGCTGTGTCCCAGTTGCCATCTTGGATCTCCTCTGTTAGTTCCTTTTTATGGTGCTCAGAATCCTACCACATGATCCACTCCCCCAGCCCTTTTAATTTAGTTTGGGGATAAGGTCTCATGTCTATACCTGGGATGTCCTGGACTGTGATCCTCTTATATATTCTTTCTGCTAGCTGGGAGGACAGGTGCATGCCATCTGAGGTCTAACAGAATTCTACATTTCTGTGGAGAATGTACATTTATAGGTTAATTACATTTTTGATTCACCTCACTGAGTTTAACCATCAACTTGTCTGAAGAGATTTGAAAATGATGATTTAATATATACAAATGTTTTGCTTTTTAAAAAACTTTCAGGGCTGGTGAAGTGGCTCAAGTGGTAGAATGCCTGCCTAGCAAGCATGAGGCCCTGAGTTCAAACCCCAGTACTGCCAAAAAAAAAATTCTACTGCACTGATTACATGATAACATTTTTTTCTCTGCCTCAGTTCATTTGTACAAACTTCCCAGGAAACCCCAGCCCCAAGCACACTTCAACTTGGAGTTCATGCCATTCCTCTGTCCTCACATTGACAGGCCCAGGTCTTTGCTATGGAGTCTTCATGAAGGTCTGTGTACTTTGGGGCCTCATGGAAAGCCATAAGTGAGTGAATATGGATTTTCAGCTTGGTTTATGGGCTTGGTTTGAGTGTTATTCTTGGCCTTTGATGAGTAGAGCCTGAGACACGAGGCTATATCAATAATCCTTGATACTAAAAAGATTATGAAATACACATAGAAATCAACAGTGCTGCAAATATATGAAAGAAACATTTATATTAATGGAGCAGAAACTGCAAAATTTGAGATTTAATGTGTCAACCACTGCACCTCTTCACATATATGATAGATACAAAGAGCTCGCTTGTAGGAAGTATTCATCTTTGGAAATATTTATGAAAATTATGAAGAGGCCAGCACCTATCTGAGCCACTTTAATAAACATAATACACAGCTTTAATTTTCTGTACTTGGTCTGACCTCCCTAAAAATGACTCCTGAGAACTTGGCAATGGGGATTTTCTTCTTTTCCCAGACAGCAGTGGGAATCCTGGGCAATTGTTCACTTCTATTTCATTATTCTTTCTCTATAGTGTCTGGAAAGGATTCGATGCCCAAAGATATGGTTATAAAGCACTTGACTTTTTCCAACTCCTTGGCTATTATCTCAAGAGGACTTCCTCAGACAATGGCAGAATTTGGGTTGAAAAATTTCCTGGATGACATTGGGTGCAAACTTGTTCTCTACCTCTATTGAGTAGCCTGGGGAATTTCCCTGTACACCACATGCCTCCTGAGTTGCTTCCAAGCAATCACAATCAGCCCCAGCAACACCAGGTGGAAGAGGCTGAAACACAGAGTCACCAAGTACATTGGTCCCTCCTGTTCACTCAGCTGGATTTTGCAACTGCTCTTAAATATCATGATAACCATGAGAGTGACTGGCCCTCATAACAGCAGAAATGCTACTCACAGGATGAATTTTGGGTACTGTGCAGGGTTTGTTTCTGGCACCATTGTGACTTGATTGTATATTTTCTTATTCAGCTTCACTGATGGTCTGTGTTTCGGTCTCATGGCCTGGGCTAGTGGCTTCATGGTGAGCATCCTCTATAGGCACAAGAGGCAGGTACAGCACATTAACAGTGCCCACCACTCCCCTAGAGTCTCCCCAGAGGCCAGAGCCACCAAATCCATCTTGATCCTGGTGTGCACCTTTGTCACCATCTACTCTCTTTTTTCCATCCTGGTACTCTACACAGCTTTCTTTGACAATCCAATGCTATTTGTAATAAACATATATAAATTTCTAGAACTATGTTTCCCTCCTCTTAGCCCCTTTGTTCTTATCACTAATAACAACTTTGTCTCCAATCTCTGTTTTCCTTAATGGGGGAAAAGGTAATAGTGTTTGAATTTGTCACAAGTTCTGGTGGCTTTTGTTGTCAGATACAGTAACATGTTCCCCCATCTACTAGGTAAATCTAAGTCATACTATGGATCAGGCAATATTAGGTAATTCTATAGCTCCAAGTGTTAGACAGACATAGTCTTTCCAGGCATGATAGATGTTTACCATATTTCCATGATGTTCAAGCATCCCTTGTCCACATTCTAAAAACTCTCAAATTAGGAAACAATGCATCTTAATCATCCACCTGGACAAGTAATAGCTGTGACATAGATGTCACCATTTGTACAGTTTACCCTACTTGTAGAATTTCAGTTGAGTGAGACAAATTTCCAGATCTCAAGGATGTAAGCAATTAGAAAAGAACAATAATCTGTGGGAATGACTGTGAGGATGATATACCACACAAGGTAATATTTAAGTCAGGTAATCACAGCATTCTTCTTTTAGAATTTCCTGAACAAAAATAGGTCATTTGGACCAATACACAGACTTTAGCCATATATTTGTTCAAAATATTACATAAAATTAAAAATAGTTTAAATGCCATTAGACAAAGTCTAGGTGAGTAGCAGAAAATACATCCAGAGGACTTGACCTACTGTTAAGGCTGAGGAGATTTCTTAATGTAAATATTTTGTGTTTGCAATGTATATTCTATAGCAATTGGCTAAGTGTTGAGTGTTGTGAACAGAAACAGGTGTGTATGAGCAGAGTTGAGAGAAGTGGTGAGCCCTCTGTAAACTCAGGAAAATGCTGATAAAGAGAAAAACAATTCATATCAAGACATTAAAATGAGCAGAAATAATGAAATGATCATTTATCTGACCCATAAAACCAACATGGAAAATCTATATGATTTAAATCAGTACATAAATCTTAGCCTTGTATAAACTACAATACTGTAATGACCCTTTTCACATGGTGATTAAAAAGTTAAAACTCCACCTTCAATTGAGTGATTCTAATATGTTCAAAACCTCATCTTGATTTGACTCTCCTATGCAGTCGCAAAAATAAAATTTATCAACATCCATACACATCAGAAAGTTTAGAGAGTTTAATTTAGACAGTTTAAATTCTGCAAAAAAAGGATTTCTTTTTTCTTGTCATCTGGCAATCTAGGCATTGAGTCCAATATTCAAAAACACAATTTAAATTTTTCTCCTGGGCTGAGGGTGTAACTCAATAGTACTTTGCTAGCCCTCAAATTTACTGAAAACCACACTGTATCTAGAAATGTTAAGAGGTAGCCAAGCATGGTTTCACATTCCTGTAATCCCAGCACTTGGGAGATTGAGGCAGGATGCTCATGAATTCAAGTTTAGCCTGGGCTCCATGATGAGTTTAAGACCAACCAGGACTATATAGCCAGAACTTGTCTCAAAAAAAATAAAACCCACAAATAGATAAACTATAAAGGTTAAGCGGTGACTCCATGTGAAGCATTAGGAGAGCATTATTACTTGAGCATAGTGGCTCACACCTGTAATCTTAGCATTCAGGAGACTGAGGATTATGAATTCAAGGACAGCCTGGGCTCCATAATGAGTCCCTGTCTCGAGGAAACAAAATAACAAAAGAGTAACGTATACCTTTCCTTTGTTCTACCTGAGGACAAATAAAAATTCTTTACATTATCAACACATATTTTTCAAAGATAGATCCAAAAGATAAACATATGCACAACTACAAACATGACCATATATAGAGACATACATGCATATGTGTGTATATATTACATGTTTGCAATAGTGGGAGTTTGATGGGACTACGCAGAGGAGGGAAAGGAAAAGAGAATGGCAGAGAGTGAATAAAATCAAAATACATTTCATCTATGTAGGAAGATAGCATAACAAAATGATCTCAAAACTGTTGAATAATAGAGGGTGGGGGAAAGGGTAATGGAGAGTAACAAAGGAGGTTAGTCTAATTAAAGTGAAATGCAATGGAGAAACCCCTTTGAACAATGAATATACACTTTATTATTTTATTTTATTTTTTTGTTTTGTTTTTTTCTTTTATTCATATGTGCATACAATGTTTGGGTCATTTCTCCACCCTTCCCCCTGCCCTATCCCTTACTCCCTGCCCCCTCCCTCTCTCCCCCACCCCCTCGCTGCCAGGCAGAAACTATTTTGCCCTTATCTCTAATTTTGTTGAAGAGAGAGTATAAGCAATAATAGGAAGGACCAAGGGTTTTTACTAGTTGAGATAAGGATAGTTATACAGGGAGTTGACTTGCATTGCTTTTCTGTGCATGTGTGTTACCTTCTAAATTAATTCTTCTCAAACTAAACTTTTCTCTAGTTCCTGGTTCCCTTCTTTTATTGGCCTCTGTCACTTTAAAGTATCTGCATTAGTTTCTCTGCATTGAAGGCAACAAATGCTATCTAGTTTTTTGGGTGTCTTACTTATCCTCATGCCTCCCAAGTGTGCTCTCACTTTATCATGTGATCAAAGCCCAATCTCCTTGTTGTGTTTGCCCTTGATCTAATGGCCACATATGAGACAAGGGCAAAGACAGGTGCAAGTGAAGGCTTGGTGCTGGGAAGTGTGGTGAGTATTTGGGAACTGAAGGAAATGGCTGAGATTGAATAAAGAAAAGTCCATGTTGAGATGCCAAACTGAGCAGCTGTAATAAGTTCTGGAAATAATAACTCAGCAGACTCATAAAACCAATGCAGGGAATTTTAAATCATTAGTAAGTAATTCTTATTCTTATGCAAATTTCAGGACTATGGCAACACTGTTCATATGGTTGTAAATTCAGAAAGAAATCGTGGTATCACTTAAAAATTAAAATTATTTGGTACTCTAATTTTGCAAAAGTCATCTCAAGGGGAATATTGTATGAGTGTGCATCAACAGATTTGTAGAGATCCATATACATAAACCAAATCTTTAAGGACAAAGACTATGGGAATTATGCAAAAATTCCAAGGATTTCCTAGTTCTTCTTACCTGGTAATCTAGAAGTCACATCTACTATTCAAAAGTCACAATTTAAAATTTTTTCCTTTAGAAATTTTTGTGCAATATTCTGTTTAAAAGTGTTAAGTACTGACTCCTCGGGAAGCATTATAAAATTAATATTCCTATGTCCTTTTTCAATTAGGACAAATATTTTCCTTACATTATTGTCACACATTTTTAAAGCAATTTTGTTATTTCTTAACGTTAAGGATTTCCAATTAACCTTGAAATACTTTTAAATTCAAGTTTATTATTTTTTTCCAACCATAACTTTGTATCTTTTGGCTCAGAGAAAAACTGGAGTCACTAATGGTGACACAGATGACTGGGTGAATGTACACAAGAGAGAAATGAATGTTTTAATAAACTTTGCTTTCACAATCTAGAGTTTGGAAGACTTTCACAATGCCAGAAATTGGAACTAGATTGAAAGTCCATTTTCCAGGAATATCTTTCTTCCTTTGGAGGTTGCTGGCTCATGGCCTGCTTGGGTTTTCACCCATCTCAAGACAATAGTTAGAAATAACCCTGGAGAAAGCATAGGATTAAGAAAAAATAGAAGGAAGTAAAAGTAGAAAAGAAAGGGAAGATTTAGGTGGATTTATCCATGAGAAAGTTTTAATATTTTCATAATGTTACCTAAAGCCCAACAGAGTTACACCAAGCAGACAGTGTAGTATTATTTACTTACAAGACAAATTCTCATCAACAAATGGTCTTCTTTCTATATTTCTTATGAGGAAACTTCTATATGCACTATAGATGATAATCTTTCCTCCCTGGAAGAGGTTTTCCATGAGAGCCTTCTTAAGTAGATGCACCAATGAAATGCTGGAATAAGAATAACCTAACATGGAAATTTAAATGCAACCATTAATCTGAAACTACATCAAATAAATACCTGTACACATAGTGAAAATATTCCAAATGAATTTATGAGTGTTTTTAGTACACTTATTTTTATAGGTGTCCTCATAATGGTGGAAATAAATGATTTTCAACAAAATTACAATACTAAATGGCTATATAATAGAACTTCAGAGGGACACAACTAGCACTGTTTGCATTTTGGCAGAGGCTCAAAAGCAGACAAGACAGTGTGGAATTTTTACAATATAGTGAAAAAAAGGAAGGCCTGAGGGACACCCTCACTGGGAAGCTGTAGGTAGGTCAAATAGAAGCTAAACATCCTACTAGAAGTAACATATGTGTGTGTGTATATATATATATATCTCACATATATATGTATGTGTGATTGGTTCTAAGTTGGAAAAGAGGATGACAATTAGAGAAATTATTAATCATACTCTGAATATGTGGAGCCAATTTTTATAAATTTTTGTTTTTCTTTTCTTTCCTTTTTTTGTTCTGTAGATGGAAACCCAGGTCTCATCCATGCTAAGCAAGTGCTCTAACAGTGCACTACACTTGAAGAACAACTGCATAGATATATTACAATCTTGGAAAAGATTAAACCAACCAGCAATATGACCACTATGTCTATAAGGAGAACAATGATGAGTCCTTGTAAAGCATGTCAAATTCATGAACCAAATTACCAAAGTCAATACAAGAGAACAGATCCTGTAGGCAGTGAGGATCAACCTTAGAGAGACATTCAGCTGAGATGATTCATAACCTGTTTCACCTTTCCTAGTGTCATTTATTCAAATACAACATGGGGTATTAGCAATGGTTCAGGCATAACTATTGTCTAGCCTACAAGAAATCTGGAACAATGTGATTGTCCACCACTACTCATGTCAGTGAGTTCACATACCATATAATTAATGCTTCCAAAATTAAAGACAGTATTCTTAGGCCTTTTATTTGTATGATTACAATGGTTGGAAATGCTGTATAAATTATTTGCATAAACAGTGAATTAGTAGTTCACCCAGGTGATATACCTGAAAACCAAAAGTGGCTCCATTTGTGAGGTCACTCTGGAGTCATAATTTCCCACTGATGATTCTTAGAATTGTGTCAACATTTTATCAAAAAAGTACATTTATCATTTTTGCCAGAGGCCTGAGGTATCCTGGTCTAAAAGAAAGGCCAGGAGATCTTGGCAAAGGGACTTTTAAGTACTCGAGGTCAGAACCATAACCTTACATTACCTGGCTTATCTATATGAATCTGTTAATTTCTTCCATCTGATGAATACATAGGACCTTACACTATGAAGGCTGTTGAATCTAAAGGTTGGTCTGATTAATGGATTTTAATAACCGGCTCTTTTTCTGGGAGAGAGGTATCAAGCATAGTCACATATTTGTTTCTTTTAGTTCAATTTTCCAGATAGTTGTAATTCAAAATCCCATTGTCTTTAATTCCCTATGGTCTGATTTGACAAAACTATAATTGCTCACAGGTTTTTACTATGGTGGTCTGGTAGTGGATGGCATATCTAGCATTTTAAGAAATAAGATTGAGGCCAGTGGATCCTGTTTGGGATGATTTAAGAATATATTTAAAATTAGTATATTCTGACCTAACATTTATAACAAGGAATTTAAAAATGAGTACATGAGTCATTATTGTAGAGGAGAAGGGGGTCTACAGAAAATGAGAACCAGAATGAACATAAGAAAGATTTCCAAAAACAACAGCATAAATTGAACAATCATCTTGATACAATATTTTGTGCAGAAATGATCTATTATCTATCATCTTTTATCTGAAGTTCTTGGTCAGATCTGTGATTACAAAGATCAGCCACTTCTGGAAGATCACTGAAAACCTTCAGTCTGATATCCACATTGGATTAGTCTTCCAATTGTGTAGACATACATTTCTATTTGTTACTTGCAAAATGTGAAACTATGGATTAACTCCCTGAAGTTTCACTGCTCTAATTATTAAGAACCTACAAAGTCCTATTAAATGAGATTCAAGAGCAGTTATCATATTTCTCTTCTGATAGATCAAACTAGGGCTTTTGGGTTTTGCTTTGTGCCAGAATACACCAGGATCACACTGAATTCCAAAGCAAAGTCCTGTGCTTATTATCCTTAAAAAAGGGTCTTCCTCAGAGCTATTATGCCTGAGGTTGGGGTAGTATTGGTAAATGCTGTTCCTTGGCCATTAGCTATGTTTCTGAGACAAGTTGGAGGGACCCAAACCTCCCTAGGGTCACTTGGCAGGGGCATTGTAAGAACAACGCTTTATTAAGCCCTGTTAAGAATGTTGATGGTAAAATGTGTTGTATATATTCCTTGATTTTTTTCTCCATTGAATAATTTGAACTGTTGGGAGCAAGTCACTCAACTGCTTGAGCATTTATCAGATCCCTATCTGTGCCTGGCTACTTGGAGTAGGGCATTGCCCCTCTTTCTGCAAATGGCTGAACTGACTAATAGTAGCTGAGCAGTAACATTGTTTCTGTGGGCTAAAATGTAGTAGGATGTGATAGTTAGGGTGTTGTAAATGATTAGATTAGACTATGTACCATGATGGTTATAAGTATGTGTAAGAGGCTACATGGCTGACAGCTAAATTAATCTTGCCTAAGCTTGGAAATGAGTGCTTGAACATAAATAAATGTTACAATTGCACAGGGGATGGTAGCCTTCCTATTGGATTCCATGCATGGTTTGACAGTGCCATTGCTGTTACTACTGCAGTAGTAAAGGTGATTGTGAATGTCAGTATGACCAATATGATTAATTCATGTGCCTAGTTATGCAGGCTGATTGCTCATTTTCTGTAGTTGTAATGTTCATCTGTGTCCTGTTGTCTGACAAGTATTTATTTCTCCTGGTGCCAAGATTTTCTATAAGGAGATATTTCTATTTTTAGTTTTGACATGTACTCTACAAGGTAGCATGTTAAGTTTTTGTTTCCATTCTTTCTATATTTTCAATTGGTTTATTCAAATCAATTTTTCTCTCTGATTTAGACTGAAAAATACCTGGAGCAATTTCAGTTTAAAAGTTGGGGTTTCTGGCAGTAACTATAGTTCCCTTTTTAGTGGACAGAGAAATGGTTTTTTTTAATTGTTTTTGAATAACATACATTAATAGTAAAAGAAAGTTTCATTATGATAATTCCATGAAGGTGTATAGTGTACTTTCAACAAGTAACTGTAATTCCCTTTTTAGTAGAGTGTTAAATCTATGTATTGTACTGCTGTAGGGTTGTATGGTACATGAAAATTCTATATTTATATATAGCTTATATAGAATTATAGAAATTGTATATCCCATTCATTGCATAAATGTCACACCACTGCTTGTGGTGTGAAATGGGTTACCTGATCACGTTCTATTACTCTCAGGGGTCTATACAGGTGTTCCCCAGCATTAATTTCCTCATTGTAAAAGCTGACAGTGATTTGGATGCTCCTGGGGTTAGGCTGAACACTATATGGATGTCTACCATCATTGTGTGTACATACAAAATGTACTGGTGTCTCATTGGCCTTATAAAGTCTTTCTGTATAGAAAAGGTGACTGTGTCTGATTTGTAATCTGAAACTTGTCTGTTGGTATTCTGAATTTAAATTTTGTCATTGAGTTTTGCATTCTTCACATACTTACA
This sequence comes from Castor canadensis, assembly GCF_047511655.1. Taxonomy (NCBI): domain Eukaryota; kingdom Metazoa; phylum Chordata; class Mammalia; order Rodentia; family Castoridae; genus Castor; species Castor canadensis. The sequence goes on along the minus strand of NC_133401.1, from coordinate 31,195,857 downwards.
CTACCATTCACATCTCATGCCATATAATTTTTGGTTTTTATCTGTCACCCACTTGTACAGTCATGGATGGCCCATACATCTACTGAATGTGTTTAGTTTGGCATCTCTTGTATTTTTTGCATGTGGATCTCTATTATCCATTTTTTCCTTCTCTTTTTAATGGTTGGCACCCAAAGATTCCCTACTTCAGTGCTATAGGCAGAAATGTTTATCTGTAACTATTATCTGCATCCCTGATTATTTTTATCTTTGTCCTCTAATTTTATGTTTTTGTTAGTGCATCTACTTGGTTATTGTACCTGGCTGTTTCTGAGTCATTCTGATGTGCTTATGCAAGTGTGATTCTGATGCTTTTCTTCATTATAAAAGTTTTTCAATTAGGATATATTCATTATACAGGGGGATTCATAGTGACAATTCCAATTAGCCTCATACCATATATTGGTTAGATCACCCCCATCATCTCTCCCCCACAACCCCCTCCTTGCCCCACTTAAAGCAATTGCAAGAGGCTTCTTTATTTCATGTAAGTTTATAAAGTCCATCAACCATACATCCTCACCTTAATCTCCTTCATTCATGCTCCCCCTTTCCACTAGAACCCTCCCCCCCTACACTTTACCTATTTTACAGTCCTGTCTTTTGTTAATATTTAAGTTGATGTTCAAAGAGGTTTCTCAATGTATCCCCACTGTGGGTATACTTTACTTTGGTTCATTCAACCCTTTACATTACTCTCCCTCACCCCTTTACCTCCTACCCCACATTTTTCAACAGCTTTCAATGCATATCTTTATATCCTCTACCTTCACGGATCTTATGTTTTATATTCTTGATGCTCTATCATTCTTCTTCTTTTCCTCCTTCCCCAAGTTCCATAGAGCAGTTCCACTATTATAAACATGTTCTACATATGAGTTTGTGTATGATCATGCTTGTTTTTGTGTATATGTTTATTTTTGGATCTAACTTCCATGTATGAGAAAAAACATGCAGCCTTTATCTTTTTGAGCCTGACCTACTTCACTTAAACTGATATCCTCCAATTGCATCCATTTACCTTCAAACCACATGTCATTATTCCTATGGCTGAGTAAAATTCCATTGTGTATATATACTACATTTTCTTGATCTATTCATCAGCTGTAGGGCATCTGGGTTGTTTCCATAGGTTGGCTATTATGAATAGTGCCTGACATTGACTTTTTAAAAAATTGTTTTATTATTCATAAGTGCATACAAGACTTGGGTCATTTTTCCCCCCTGCCCCCACCGCCTCCCTTACCACCCACTCCCCCCCCACCCCCTCAATACCCAGCAGAAACTATTTTGCCCCTATCTCTAATTTTATTGAAGAGAGAGTATAAGCAATAATAGGAAGGAACAAGGGTTTTTGCTGGTTGAGATAAGGATAGCTATACAGGGCATTGACTCACATTGATTTCCTATGCGTGGGTGTTACCTTCTAGGTTAATTCTTTTTGATCTAACCTTTTCTCTAGTTCCTGGTCCCCTTTTCCTATTGGCCTCAGTTGCTTTTAAGGTATCTGCTTTAGTTTCTCTGCGTTAAGGGCAACAAATGCTAGCTAGTTTTTTAGGTGTTTTACTTATCCTGACCCCTCCCTTGTGTGCTCTCGCTTTTATCATGTGCTCAAAGTCCAGTCCCCTTGTTGTGTTTACCCTTGATCTAATGTCCACATGAGGGAGAACATACAATTTTTGGTCTTTTGGGCCAGGCTAACCTCACTCAGAATGATGTTCTCCAATTCCATCCATTTACCAGTGAGTGATAACATTTCGTTCTTCATGGCTGTATAAAATTCCATTGTGTATAGATATCACATTTTCTTGATCCATTCATCAGTAGTGGGGCATCTTAGCTGTTTCCATAACTTGGCTATTGTGAATAGTGCTGCAATAAACATGGGTGTGCAGGTGCCTCTGGAGTAACCTGTGTCACAGTCTTTTGGGTATATCCCCAAGAGTGGTGTTGCTGGATCAAATGGTAGATCAATGTTTAGCTTTTTAAGTAGCCTCCAAATTTTTTTCCAGAGTGGTTGTACTAGTTTACATTCCCACCAACAGCGTAAGAGGGTTCCTTTTTCCCCGCATCCTCGCCAACACGTGTTGTTCGTAGTGTTGCTAATGATGGCTATTCTAACAGAGGTGAGGTGGAATCTTAGCGTGGTTTTAATTTGCATTTCCTTTATTGCTAGAGATGGTGAGCATTTTTTCATGTGTTTTTTGGCCATTTGAATTTCTTCTTTTGAGAAAGTTCTGTTTAGTTCACTTGCCCATTTCTTTATTGTTTCATTAGTTTTAGGAGAATTTAGTTTTTTTAGTTCCCTGTATATTCTGGTTATCAGTCCTTTGTCTGATGTGTAGCTGGCAAATATTTTCTCCCACTGACATTGACTTTTCATGAAGCTTTTTGTAACTTTCCCCCCAACATTGGCATGTGTCCAGTAGGTCATTGCCATTTATTTTCTAATTTTGTGTCCATTTGTGTGACCACAGGGATATGCCATTTGTGACTGCCTGTGAGTGGGCAAATATTCAATGGTTTGAATAACACTGTTGTTAGTCCTGTACATTGTGAGAGTGAGGTACCTTGTTTGTTGAAGATTATGCTGTCCTGGTGTCTCAGGGCTGCTGCTTTCCATCTCAATTTTCCTTCCAACATGGAGGCTAAACAATCTTTAAAACAGATATTGTAAAGAATAGTGGACCAGTCAGGACTCCATTTCCCAGTGTTGGTTTGGATTTCTTCTGCCCTCCAAACAAACTCTGGCAAGTATATTTTCATTTTACCTTATCTCCTCTGTGAGGAGTACTGCTTGGCCCTTCAAGCCAGTGTCTGCTTTGTAGGTACCATTTCCAACTTACAAAATTAAGATCCACTTGGATATCTGCCAGTTCTTCAGGACTCCACTTTATTGAGTGAAGCAAAGGTATTATACAATTATTGCAATAGGCCTCTCATTAGTTAGAGGCTCTGTGTCTTTTAGTATTCATGAGGTAACCAAATATATTTTTTCAGTGTATATTTGTTTGGTGTATATGGGAATTTGGTTGCCCTGAATTTAACTGGAAAGAAGTTGCCTTATGTAGGCTCCAAGGTCCCTAATGACCATCTTGTGCCATCATGATTTCTAATCTTATCTGTTAGGTGTTGAATAATGAATTTTTTTGGAAGGCATGGACATAATCTATGTTGTTGGTGGCTATTCTTGTTCTGTTCCCCATGTGAAGTCCTCTGATTTCATATGAGTTTAAATATATTTATGTAGGTGTTTGTGTTGTTTCCACTATCCAAATAATCCTACCAGTCTTTGTGCTTCTTGTTTACATGCAGGTGTTCCTATTGTCACAGTTGTGTCTGTAATTATTTCCAATATCTGTCTGCCATCTGATAAACAGGTAGCCCGTGGGAATTTATAAGTAATGTTCAGACCTTCTCTTTTTTTCCTCATTAATGGTCTGCTCCTTATTTATAAATTATTATTAATCATCTCTACTCCTAATTTTTCCTTATCATTATGTCATCTACATATAAAATATTCAAATGAGTCATAGTTTGCTTAATTTTGGAAGGCAGTATTGAGTGTGCCATTAGTGGACTACTTAAATAGCCTTGTGGGGGTATTACAAATTGATATTGCTTGCTTTCTCATATAATGCTACATTCTTGGCTTTCTTGATCAATAGGTATTGCAAAGAACGAATCTGTGAAATCTATTGTTACACAGTATTTTATGCTATATAATATTATGCTATTTCATGGATGATTTCTACATCTGGTAATGCATTTGGTAGTTTGGTAGACACCTTGTTTAGGTTTCTGTAATCTACTGTCAATCGGTATGATCCACTTGGTTTAAAGCAGGCCATACTGGGCTATTAAAGTTATGTGATCTGTCAGGTATTGTTTTTCCCTTGAGTAGTTCCATTATTGCTTCTGTGATTTATGTCCACTTCTTGTTATGCTGTTATCATTGCTGCAAGTTGTGTACCAGGTTTTATCTGTATTTATGCTAGCCTGCATTTCTTAGTTTTTATGTGTTTTGTCTACCCATTTACACATTATAGGTATCACATCCATGTGCAAAATACTTTCCACTTGAGTATGCAATGTATGGGTACTTCTATTGGGTTATTATAGTAGTAAAAGATTTTTGCTTTGGTTGTGCTGACTTTATTCCACTACTCAACTTCACTTCTTGGGATTGTTGCCTTTTTAAATTAGTTTCTGTAAGATTTTCAGTGATCCATGTATTCTATTGCTAACTGAATACATGGCAGTTATTTGCAGATCTATGGAAATATTTCTTCAGTCAGGCCTTTCTAATTTTTTGAAAAAAATCCTGTGTCGCAGCATAATTTTTCATATTTCTTTGTTGAGCTCTCTCAGCGACTGGATTCCGATTGATATTTGTGTGTGAGTTTATACTACTGGAATCATCTTGGTGTTCAGTTGCTTTGAGGACGTGTTGGTTTTTTTTTTTTTGTTATATAATTTTGGTATGGTAAATAGCATTTTTTTGAGGTACTGGGGTTTGAACTCAGTGTTTTGCCCTTGCTAGGCAGACACTTTTTATCACACCTTCAGCCTTTTTGGCTATGGTTGTCTTTGAGATAAGGTCGCACTTTTTGCTTAAGACTGCCTGGGCTGCAGTCCTATTTTAGGCTTCCCACTGTATCTGGGATGACAGGTGCATGCCACCGTACCCAATTTTTCTATTGAAATAGGGGTCTCACAAACTTTTGCTCAAGCTGATCTAGAACCATGATCCTCTCAATTTCATCTGCCAAGTAGCTAGGCTTACAGGTGTGAGCCATTGTGCTTGTCTTGGTATATAGTTTTTCCTAGATGCCTTTGGTCTGTTGGAATTTCTTAGTGTTATATGCGAAAATATTGACTTGTGGAGGGACTTAATTTGGAAGTGATTTTATTCTGAATGTTATTTTGCGTAATCTGGGTTTTAATGACAGTTTAAATGTCTATAATGTCATGCATGTTCTGGCAGCCTGCTAAGGCATTCATAAAAGAGAATTTAGGTGTAGTGTACCTGCTAGTAGAGCTTTATTTCACTGTTTCTGATACCTTCAATCATGCTGCATATACACCTTCTTATATCGTTAAGATTGCTAATATCCTGTTGTTCCCAGTTTCTTGATTTATACCTGTCCATTTTTTATTCCCAAAGTTTGTGCAGTCACACTGTTTTTTGCTATTCAGCTTACTGCTATCTAGTCCCGTACAGGACTCTGTTTGAGTGGTTGTTGTGAGCCTTAGTAACTGATGATTTAGTTTGGGCTTTTTGTCAATGAGATGTAATTTCAGAACTGCTTAGAGCTATAGTAATTACTCCCAACCCTACAGTTGTGTTCTAGCCAATCATCACCTGTGTGGTTTTTTTCAGGAAGTCTGCTGTAAATATCACAATTTTTATCTAATGTATATATTCTCTACCTTCTGCTATGCTTTAGGCTTTCCTTTTGTATAGTTATATTCCATTGCTTTTTCCAAGGAATTCTTACAATCTACTGGGTCCTTTGGATAGGGGTCCCATGAGCTCAAGGATTTGTTCATTACATTTTCAGCTATTATGTGCTAATTGTTTTATACAGTAATTGTTTCTCTTGTGTCTGGCTTGATCTACTTGTTACAGGTATCTCTTGTCTTAGTGCTCTATGTACTAATGCATTTACATTCTTAGGATCTTTTAAGTTTATATCCTGTGGAGAGCTATTGATATTTTCTTCTAACTTCCTATTCTATAGGGAGCCATGAATCTCTTGATGTGAGTACTGTTTTAGGACATTTAATTTTTCTTACTCTGTTCCTTGTCTTTCTTGTCAGTGCTCACATTTTTAAAAAGTTTTGAGTTCACTTAATTTCTTGGTACAGTACAAACCTATAGTCCATGTTATATATAAATAATTGTAGACATGTGACCTGAGGTTTGCTTCTCTTCTTTGTATATTTCTTTTCCTAACCAGTTTCTTATGAGTTAAGATGCTGCATGGTGTAGGTATTTTTACTTTCATAGTTCTGCAACATTCATCCCTTGGTCTTCTGGGAGAAGAGGTGCTCCCTCCCTCAAATGCCTCAGTTAGGCTTCCCCTTAGATGGTGTGTACCACTGCAGGAGCCAGGCCTTGGATTGGCAGAGAAAGTTTGTATTGTCTGTTCACCAGATTATGGGATGGATACAGAATGTTGTCTATATTGCCAGATGGCTTAATTTGTTTACAATATTTTCATATAATTTCAATTATTTTGCCAGAGGATGGTTTGTTCATTTGAGTTGTTTAATGAATGGAACCCTGGCAACTATGCTAATTATCTGCAGTGAGCAATTCCATTAACATAGAAAACATTTTTTGTATTTTGCCACAATGTCAGATTTTGTTGACTATCAAGATTCACAAACTTTGTCAATTTCATGGACTTTACTTCACCAAGTACTCCTGGTATCACTTGGTATTGTCACCATGACAACCACAAGTTCTTTATTCTACTGCAATCATACTATTGATACCATTACACTCAAACACGTATCACTCTTTAAACAACAAATAGGTTACAGAAAATCTGAAAGAGAGCAAAGAGGCCATTTAAGGAGTCAAATCAGAATCAATACAAATGCAAAGAGTCAGTGCAGGTGGTAAGGCACTGAGTTAAGGAACCAGTCAGGTGGAGGGTCCAGATAGCTATTAAATGGTCACAATTGCACTGAATTGAGTCTGGGGACAATTGGAAGTTTGTTACTTGGCAATCTCCCAAGAAAAAGCTGTAAAATACCCTGGAGGGATCTCTGGCAAGGTCATAGGCTGGTGTGCTGTGTTTCTTCTTTTATGCAACTTGGTGACAGAGTTGCACCATTTGTGAGCGTGTTTAAAAGTTCATGTGAGACTAGGGATGCAGCCCCATGGTAGAGTGCTTCCCCTGAGACTGATCCCTAAGGGGAGGGGGAAAGCCCATGCTTCTACTATTGTGTGATAAATCCACATGCCAATGTATTGCTGATTTAATTCAATCAATGCACAACTGGTATTTTTTTCATTAGTGCATATAAGTCATTTATCAGACTGTGCCCATAACTGTTAGGGGCAGAAGGTGGTTGCTTACCTGCACTGGTAGGATGTAGTCATTCTAGTTTAGCACATGTACCCAAAATGTAGTAGTGAAGGGAAAGTGTTCTATAAAAAATGGAGTAACTCGGGAAAAAAAATGTAGTAACTCACAGCTGGGCACAGCTGAAAGTTGCTATTTTACATAAATTGGAGTAACTCAGGGCAGGGCATAGCCTACTCTCCACAGGAATTACATGTGTGGGGTTCAAATACTATAATTACAATGAGTATAGTACCTCATTTGGTATAGTCTTCCATGCATTCCCTTCAGTTTCCACTTATTTTTATGTGGGCCCCAAACATGATTATAGTCACTTCTAAAAGAAGCAGGAGTACATCTAAAGTGTTCATAAATACTGTCCATTTTACATAGGGATTCTAATAGAGGTGAGAAATCTCCCAAAGCATCCCAAATCTGTGGCTTACTACAAAATCACTCCTGCCACCTGGGTATATGTTTACTCTCTGGTCTTTATCTACTTTATAGGCTGTAGTAAGTACAAGAGGTTCTGATGATTCAACTCTTTTACAACAGGCTAGTATATCAAAGGAGAGTTTAAATTAGTGAGAGTATGTTTCAGTTTCGGTTTTGAGGTAGAATCTATCAACAAAATCTATGGGACAGGATTGTCAATTGACATTATAATAAACCAGAGTAAGGTAGAGAGGTCCCATAGGTAAAATAATCAGGAGTTTTTCCTTCTACTGGTAAATGCAGGAGACTGGTGGGATTCAGTGAACTGCAGTACTGACTAGTAATGTCAGGCAGAGACTAATGGGATCTAATTAGAGCTCAGTTAGTTGGCTGAAGCATTGTTCTCAGTCAATAGTAATGTTTGTGCTGCATGAAGAACTGAGGTCAAGGGGCCTAGAACTAGTTCATCAGAAGTATCAACAATTTTGCTATAGCAGCTACTGCCATAAGAGAAGGGGGCAATGTTGACACTACATCAATGTAATATGCTAGTAGGCAATGCCTTCTGTTAAAACTCCAAGGGTTTGTCCAGTTTACCCAAGCACAAATAGAAAAAAGGGTGTTTTTTTCAGAGTTAGGAATGCAGATGGAAGGCTATTAAAGGCTGTTCATGTTTGGGTTCACAGCCTTAAATGTCTCTTACTAAGGACTCACGCTCACTGCAACAGCCAGTCTGAATGGTTTTGTGTGTGTTTGTGATTAAGAATAGGTGGCCTGTAGTTCTTCCTCTTTAATAGGTTGTGCCTCAAATGATGAAAGTGTTCTGGCAAAAGTATAACTGATCCTTTTGAAACTTTATGTCCCTTTTCTGCTAAGTCTGACAGCAAACTATATATATTCTATTTTTCAGCTTCCTTGTCTGACCATATTCACATATTGCACCAAAACTCAATCATATGTGAAATTGAGGTCATTTAAGTCTTGATTAAGGACCACACAAGTAGGAGAATACTTCAAAGAACCACAGAACATGACTGGCCAGGTACACTGTCATTCTCCCCAGGTGAAGGCAAAAGAAGTTGACTCTGCAGGTTCAGAAGCACAATGCAAAAATCCCTAGGGTGAAGTGGCTTCATAAGGCAAATTTTGACATTTCACAATATCTGCTGAAAGAACTATCAGGAAGTTAGAAATAATTTGTTGACTGTCCCAAAGAATTAAGAAAATCAATATTCTTGTTCATCTGGTTTGTTGACAGCCATGGTATGTTACCGTTTTCAGTGTTCTGTGGGTGTGATTATGTCATGATTTTAGTACTTTGGCTATAATGTCTAAAATTACAGTACTGTCTCAGCAGCAAGAAAAAAGAATAAATGAAGTCCTAGAGAAAGTCTTTTACTGTGAAAGGTAGGTTATGCCACTGGAGATCTGTGGGGCAGTTAGTTCAGAAAGTCTGTCTTAATGGGGACAGTACACCTCCAAGCATGAGGGGAGCAACTTGGGTATAAACCAATAGAACCAAATTATTGTTGTGTGGGGTCTCTGGTTGGCCAGAGTGGGGAAATCTATGGTATAACTCTTGGGTCTGTCCTTAACTTGGCCTAAACATGCCAGGGCACATGCTTATGTTGCTCAGTCCTGGAGAATCTGAAGAAGGGTGTTCATTAATCATAAACCCAGGATGATGGTACATTCAGAATATCTCAGATGTGGGCATGGGGACCCATTCCCTTTCCCATGTCTGACTGTTTGCCTATTCTAATGGCTGTATTACAACGGCTAGTGTAGAGTACTAGAAGACTTGTGGCCATAAGGCTTTCTACAGAGTTGATGTCTTCCTTATAAAGCAGGCACAAAGATATGAAAAAACATTCTACCAAATATATACATGTAGCAAATAAAAATGTTCAACATAATGAAGCATCAGAAAAATGTAACTAAAACCACAAATAAACACTGCCACACATTTATTAAATGAGTTCATATTAAAAAAAAATACTAACCATACCCACTTAGAAAGCAGATGGAAGAATCTAAACTCTCAAACAGTGCTCACAGGGCTCCAAAGAGAACAACCATGTTAGCTCAGAGTTTGGCATTTCTCAAAAAGTTACTTCTTCACCTACCCTGTGTCTCAGGCATTGCACTCCAAGGTATTAACACAACAGAAATGAAACATTTGTCCATTTGATGAATTGTATTGAAATTTCAGCACCGGTTTTACTTGCAAAAACCTAAAATTACGCAACTCCAAACATCCATGAGTAGATGACTAAGTATTTATGGTTGTATACCAATAGAACATTGTACATATCAGTACCAAAAACTGGAATTCATTTAAGCACAACTGATGAATCACAGGATAAATATGCTGCATGAATGCACTCAGAGTTCAAAAAAAAAAAAGTACACAGCATGTAAAATTCTGGAAAATAAAAACTATCATAGTGGAAGTAAATCAATGATTTCCTATAGAACAGAGGCAGTAATGGTCAAGGGCATAAGATAATTACATGGTAGATTCACTTGTATTACAATTGATTACCTTGATTATGAGGATGATTTCATGAATTTATATGAATATCAAAGCTTATTAAAATGTACAGTTTAAATATATGGCATTTATTGCATGTCATTTATACTTTATTAAAGGTTTAAAAATGTGGCTCAAAATAAAAGCTTTAGTTTTCTGCCACTTCTGTAAACTTAGGCTTAATATTCCTGTCTTGGTTCTAATACCTTTTTCTGCAGGACCTGAAGACACTTTCCCTCAGCCATCATAAATATAGGTAAGCAGTGAAGGCTATCTCCACCTGCCTCAGCAGGAATGCTAACTGCTCACAAAGTGAGATCTCCCATCTTTCTAACTTGGTTTTCTTGACTGCAGAGCAATGACCTGAGATGAACAGCTTGAGGCTACAGAATCCATAAAGCCTTCTGACTATTTTATGTGACAATGACCTGGGCTATCCAAGATACCCAGTTCTGAGAATTTTGGCTACCTGCTCAGATTTCATAAAATGAGTGGGATATCATGAAACTCTCATGTACAATATGAACCTTCCAACCAAGTTGTGGCTCTCTTCTACTCTCTATTATTCCAATATTTCCCTAACATTTGATTCTAACTGTAATCTTACAAGTTGTGATGATATCCTAGGACCAGGACATCAAGACAAAGGGATCCTCTGAGGGACCTAACCAACAGGATTTTCCTGTCCAGCACTCAGCATGGTGCAATATCCACTGTGAACAAGAACATTTCACGTTGCTCTTAAAACCACCCAACCTTCACAAATTCCCTCTCCGTGGGTTGACCTGTAAACCCACAACACATCATGGCATCCTGGAAACAAAGACAACCTACAGCTTTTCCTTGGAGACTCAGGCAACAAGGAAAACAAGGTCCAAACTAGAAAGAGAATTATATCCTGCCATCATACTTTAGCCTCAGAGAGACAAAATTTGGCATTCTAACAAAACCTAACCACCCTTTCATTGCAGCAGAACCCAATTGTTTTCAAAAGACATCCTGCAGTAAACAGAACACCCAAGATAAATGGTGGTTTAAACAATAAAACTTTATTATCATACAAACCAGATCAATGGAAGGCAGGTGGTGATATCAAGGCTGAGAAAGTCCATGAAGAGTCACATGAGACCAACAATGTTCTGGAAAAATATAGGCCAGTTTTTTAAGTCAACAGTAGAATCCTGTAGGCCAAACTGGGTCAGGTCCATGCCCTACCTCAGAAAAAGAAAAGGGAATGAATGCTTAGGTTTACTTAATCATTCGTCCCACGAATGGGAGAACATCAAGGTTCACTTACCTGCACACACTGTGAGCACTTGCCAGGAGGCAGAGCTGAAATAGCCTCTGTTATAGAACTAGTGGCATGAATCCAGCAAGGGATCTCAACAGGTTAAAACATGAACTGCATCTCCCCATATCTGGAATTTACATGGTTTGGATGTATGAGAGAGGTTCTACTCAAGAAGACTGTACTATTGCAGTTCTCCAGAGCTGTCATACTGAACAAAGACATAGCACATGCCTGCGCATCAAAGGCAGTTTTCCCATGAGATCTATGTGGCATCCATTGAGAAAGGCATTCAGCCAAATACTTTCTTACACTCACTGTTTTCATAAGGTCTTTTCTGAGGAGGGACTTTCCAATGTATAATGAAACTGGAATTTTGGCTAAAGGATTTTCCGTATTTGCCACATATAAAGCTTTTATCGACTATGAATTTTCTGGTGTTTAATGAGACTAGAGTTATGACTAAAGAATTTCCCACACTGGGTGCACTGATAAGGCCTTTCTCCAGTGTGAATTCGCCTGTGTTTAATGAGGCTAGAGTTTTGAGTAAAGGATTTTCCACACTCACTGCACTCATAAGGCCTTGATCCAGTGTGAACTCTCTGATGTTTTTGGAGACTTGAACTGTAGGTAAAGAATTTCCCACATTCACTGCACTCATAAGGCCTTTCTCCAGTGTGAACTCTCCGATGCTGAAGGAGTGCAGAGCTTTGGCTAAAGGATTTCCCACATTCATTGCATTTAAAAGGCCTTTCTCCAGTATGAACTCTCTTGTGTTCAATGAGGCTGGAGTTCTGGCTAAATGATTTCCCACATTCATTGCACTCATAAGGTCTAGAACCACTGTGAACTTTCTGGTGCTTTATCAGACTGGAATGATAAGTAAAGAATTTCCCACATTCACTGCATTCATAAGGTCTTTCTCCAGTGTGAACACTCTGGTGTTGAAGGAGTGCGGAACTTTCACTAAAGGACTTGCCACATTCACTGCACTCATAAGGCCTTTCTCCAGTGTGAACTCGTCGATGTTTAATGAGGTTGGACTTGTTGCTAAATAACTTCCCACACTTCTCACATTCATGAGGTCGTATTCCAGTGTGAACTCTTCGATGCTGAATGAGGCTAGAGCTCTGCCTAAAGGATTTCCCACATTCCCCACACTCATAAGGCTTTTCACCAGTGTGAAGCCGCCAATGATCACTGAGGCTGTAGCTTTTGTTAAAAGACTTCCCACATTCACTGCATGTGTAACATCGTTCTCCAGTGAGGGCTTTCTGCTGCTGACCAAGTGTGTGTTTGTGGCTGAATGCTTCTGTGAATTCTCTGTAACTGCAATGAGTTTTTCCACTGTTAGAGACAGACCTGTGGTTACTATTCTTGTTTGACTGCTTCTCAATACAAGTGGCCTTTTGATGGGTAAATCCTGAGCTGGCCAAGAAGTCATTCCCAACTTCCCTGCAGTTAAAGTGCTTTCCTGACATAAGGAATTTGCTGGTCTTCATTAAGAAGCCTCTGCCCACACTGTATACGAAGCATTTCTCTCCAGAGTGCTCCTTCTGATGCTGACCAATGTCCGCAGTGAAATATAACTGTTTGCCACATGCCCAACAAGTGTCCCCTTTCTGCTTAAGATGTGTTTCTTGGTGGTGATGTGTCATGTGCAAAATGTCTCTCAAGACGGTGTCACAAACCACACTGTGAGACTTTTGGAGAGATGGGCCTTTTTTGGAAGCACTGACTTGGGACATTCCTTTCAGAGAAGCACTGTTCTCAGAGGGTGTCTGCTCATCCACTATTCCATGCCAAAAACCTAAAAGCAAGAAACATTGCTGACTTTAACAGGAGGTGACATATAGCCTCTGCAGAAGTGTGGGTATGACAAACCCAAGAACAAATCCATTGGACTGTTTACAGAATAAAGGAGTGGGGTCCAGTTGAGAATGAGGCTGAACAGCAATACCAGGCTTTAAAGATGACAGAATGGGGAAAGTCCTCATGAGGTAAGGGACATAACAATGCATGAGACAGATAGGAGAGAGGATTGAAAACAATTTTCTGAAACAACTGTCAGCAGAACCTTGTCTGTGGGTGACGCATGACTAGTAGGTATGATGATCATGTAGGCCCAGGAAAACATAATTTTAATAGAGCAGCTGACCTTTAAGGAGGGTCGATGATTTAGCAGGGTGCTGGTGTCTCATATCTGCAATCCTAGGTACTCAGGAGGCAGGCATCAGGAGATCATGGTCTGAAGCCAGACCAGACAAAAAGTTTGTGAGACCCTATCTCAAAAAACCTAACACAAAAACAGGGCAAGTGGAGCTCAAGTGGTAAAACACCTGCCTAACAAGCATGAGACCCTGAGCTCAAGCCCCATTAAAGCCAAAAGAAAGACTGTGTGCATACCTCATTACACAATATATAGAAATCAATGTTGGAGAGCTGGAGAGATGTGGAGTCCATACACATGTGGATGAACTCCAGCCTAAATGTAAGAGTAGAAGTGACAATATGTAGAGTTCACAAACTGGGAAAGTGTCAAGACTAATGAAGGAAAAGCAGAAATGAGCTGTGGCCACTGGCATTGGCACCAAAATAACAGTCAAACACAACAGATATCTGCTAAGATTTAAACACAGCCATCATATCATTCTCTTACCTGAGGCCAGGCTCCTTCTCCACCCATCTTGCTGTTCTTGGACTCATAGCCATTCTGTAAATTACTGAGGAATATCTACCTCACTTTCAAGATAAACAAATGCATGGCATCTAGATGATGCAAGCAGTAAGGCAAAGACAAGACAGAAGAGCGGCTAGCACCAAGCCAGAAAAAACTCACCAGATGACAGCCCAGAGAGAGAAAATCATTACTTGGAAGGCACTCCTACCACTTGAGTCATTTTGTCAACTAGAGAAAATCATTGCTGTTACAAAGAAAAGTTCAGAGGAAAGCTCTGCAAGAGTTCAGGTCCATATGGACCTGTGTGTGTGAGACTGTGTCAGTGCCTATAATCCCTGATACAGGCAGGCAAGAATATGGGTCAGTCAAAAGGAAGTAGCACCTGGGAACACAGGGGCCTCATAGCTGGAGAAAGGCACCACATCATGGAGAGGGTAAGAAATGTGGGTTACATCAGGGCCTCCAAGTCCTGGGGCTGTTAACAGAGGGAAGCTCAGCCTATGGTCCTGACGTGAGAGCAGACTTGTCCCTGGGGAAAAGGAGGAAGGGCAGAAACTAGTTCAGCACACACAAATGGATGTGAGGTCCTTACCCAGGGAGCTTATGAGTGCCAAGTTCTCCACCATCACATCACGGTACAGGCATCTTTGAGCTTCTTCTAGGAGACCCCATTCCTCCCACGAGAAGTGTATGGCCACATCTTCAAAGGTCACATTGCCCTGCCATGAGAGACAGATTAAACTACAAACATTCCCTCTTGAGGACACACAATCCATTTCCCCACATATTTACGATATGACAATCCTCTTCTCCAGGTCCCCAAGTCTGGGGAGAAATCCCCAATACCACTGTCCTCTTAAGGGTTCATTGCTCCTGGGGCTCATGAGCAACAAGAATTTATAAAATCAGAAAACTAAGCTAGGGGGTTAGTAGAAGGATATACTCTCCCTCCTTAAGCAATCCCACTTATTCAAGTTCATGTGGGTCTCGATAATGGGACTCTGGACTATAAGGATCATTCCCTAAGTGCACATCACTCTTGAGACTACACATTCCCCATAACTCCAGATACCACAGTCCCCTGTCCCTGACTACCACCATCTCACTTGCCCCACATCATAGACATCTCCCTGGTTTCCCCACATGTGGTTTTATTCTAATCACCTCTTCACACTACTGGTGAGGGTGATTCTCATCTTAGGGTTATATAATACACAGTATCTGACACTGGATTAAGTAAACATCAGTTTAATCAATCATAAATACACATACTCTGGGAGAAAGGACAATACAGATCTCACAAGACCACATGGAGGCACAGTTCAGAAAAACTGAGCCACCAGGGCCCATGGGATAAGCTCTGTAAGCTTTGAAAGTTGAAAAGATGAAGGGAGCCCTGGTTCCTGGAACTGACTTGTTTCAATAACTCCATAGTCTGATAGGAAGTTGAAATCTGCTGCAATGGAACAAGGGCCCTTGATAAAAACAGTCTATTTGGAGATGTCATCAGCAGAAAAGTGGAAAGGGACACTTGCATTCTAGCCATATGATAACCTGATTTCACCAGATGTTAAGTCACCACATATTGGGCCTTAGTTCAAAGTTTTACGTAATATATTAGCATACATCATCTAGAGTTATTTAAACAGGATCTCATATTATTCTAAACCTCTTAGGGTTCTTGTGTATGGTAGCAGACTCAAGTCCTATGAAGGCTCCCTGCTGAGCTCAATTCTTGCCCCATACATAGCCATACAGACTTGGATTCATTTCAGATACCCATGACACAATTCCACTTCTGTTCTGCACTTGCTGTTCAAACTTCCTCTACCTGACACTCAAGGACCAGTCCTATTGGCCACTTGCTTCAGGCTAAGTGACTATCACATATGATCATATTTACTCCTGGCCTTATCTTCCAGACTGAATGAAACACTCTAGGCCCTGAAGTCACTATAAAATCCTGATGATTTCAGAGTGGTGAATAAGCACCAAGTCCAGCTTGAGTGATATCTTGCCTCAAATGCTACTATTCTTCTGCATGTATACATTCCTCCTACTATCCTGTCCAATATATCCTATCTTCAAGGCCAATTACTCCCTGTACCTGTGTTTGTAAAGCATAATACCTTCACCCAAGTATCCAATTAAAGGGCTGGGTCCTTAGCCCTACCCACTCTTTCCAAGTCCCACTGTTTACAATGTAACTTGAAGGTTTCCTCTTTTACATTTTTATCCATAGTTCACACAGCTCAGTCCACACGATAACCACATTTTGGATGTCTCTGTCCTCAATCACTCACCAGATTTCCAGAATTGTGTTCAGTAACCCACTTAATTCCATGTCTTAGTCATCACTGAAAAATTGCAAACTTTTTTGTTTTGTTTTTGGCAGAACTGGGGTCAGAAGTCAGGACCTGTGTGTGCCAGATAGTTTCCTGTCTTTTTGCATGGGGCCAGCCTCTGACAGTGATCCTCCTACCTGTGCTTCCTGGTTGGTGGAATTTCAGGCATGAACCACCATGGCCAACTTGATTTTTAGATATGGCCTGGAACTGTGGTCATTCCATTTCTGATAAGAACTGCCCCTTTTGCAGCCTAAGCCACAGCTGGTTTCATCCCTTGCAGAACAAAGCCCCACTGTCCCTTATCTCCCACCACCTCTCTTTGTCCATCCCTTGCCCTTGCTTTCTCCCAAATGCTACTTAAGGCCAGACCCGCCGAGAGAAGCTGCTGTGCCCTTTTCTTTTCGGCCAGCCAGCCTGCTTATTAAACTTTGGACATGAGATACCTCTTGTGAGCCTCCTCTGTGTGCGATGTGCGGCGTTTTCCTAACAATTTCCACCTAACTTTTGACACACACACCTGACCTCATAACTCCTGACATGATCTAATCAAGGCCCCTGATTTACCTAGTGAAAATTACTCTTAATATCAACATTTCCATAGCAGTTGATGGAAATTTTATTCCCACAAAAACCATAGGGTCATCACTGAATCATTTTTTCCACTCTCCCACTGTCCACATTAGAAAATTAGATCAAGCACCAGCACCACCAAAAAAGAAAGAAAATTTACCTGCCCTTTTTAAAAACTACCAGTCTGAAAATAATCCCATCTCCTAAGCCACAACTCTGGTCCGTGAAGCCTCACCTGGACTATGGCTGTAGCTTCTACCCTGTTCTTCCTTCTCCCTCAAATCCTGTCTGTTCTCCACTCTGCAGACATATGGAGACTGTTAAGCCCTTGGCAAGGTCACATTCCCGTTCTCACCCAAACGTCCCAGCACCTCCAGAATAGAGGTGCAACCTCTATTCTGCATGCAACCATTGCAATCCCTACTCCTTCCTTTGTTCTCATCTCAAAGACGGGAGACTTTTGGTTTTCTGAATAATCCCAGCTTAGTTTTACTTCTGAGCAGCTGTAGTTCTAGGGATAACCTTCCACAATTGTGGACATTGGTTGCTAGAACTGAGACACCTCCATGTAACTGCTGGCATGGACACAGAAACCAGGTCTTGGGAGTTTCTCCCGGGGTTGACAACCAAAACTAGATAATGTTACTTAAGAGTTCCAGATGACCACAACCCAGAGAACATAATGGTTATTGGGGGCACTGAGGGAGTGGTGCACCCTCTACCTTCCATAAGCCCTTCTACAGACATGAAAGAGATGGGCTTAGAAGGAACCACCAGGGTGGGGTTGAACAGGCGTGTGCCTCTCTGTTTCCAGGTCTGGGCCTGAAATCAGGTGACCCTGGAATGGCACACTTTCCTGCCTGCCTCAGTGCTCATCGTCACCTGTCACCAGCCCAGGGACAGTGAATAGGGTATGCAACCTCCCCCTGCCCCCTCCCACTCGATCCTTTCTTTGGGAAACTTGTGAAACCTGGACGGAAGGCGTCTTTCCTTTGTTCACAACTCTCCGTGGCTTCTGCAGTCCTCACGATAACGACCCAGCCCTCTGCCTGCCATTCCAGGAGGAATTTCTACCTCACTCTTTGTTCCCTATAGGAGGGGCGGACCCCGGGACTCGCGTCCCCACGACTCAGCTGTCCCTCTGTCACTGTCCCACACCCCAGCACACAGACGTCAGAAGTGGGGCCTCACCCGCGAAAGCCCCATTGCCCTGGACTGTAGGGCGGCTCACAGGCCTCTCTCCGAGGTCTTGGACTCGGGTGACGCTGGAGGATGCGGCGCCTACCTCAGTCAGGCTCCTCAACGCGGCCGCCGCCATCCGACGCAGTGGGGACAGGGGCACCGCGGTCGCTAACCCGGGTCTAGCGCGGGTCACCAACGGCGGAGTCGCCGAGCCTCAGGCCCACCTCTGTGCTGCGGGGACAGCGGCTCCGTCCTGTCACCTCGATTCAGAACCACCCCACCTGTTTCTGAGCCAGTTGGACACACCCCAAAGAAGCCAAAATGGCCGCCACGGTGAGAACACCAGAAGTTCCACCCTTTCCTTTGGGCTTCCATGGAAACGCTAAATTCTGAGCTCTTATTGGCTCAGCTGCCGCACGGTTCGTCGTAAAGCATTCTGGGTAATGCAGTTTCTGCAGATCATGAAGCTGGGAGTTAAGTACAACTGAGAGAAAGTCTAAGCTCCGCTGTGTGGGGTGCTGGGAAAAGCTTATTCAGATGCAAGGGTAGAGGAAGGGATTCCACCATTGTGAAAAGGGGAAACAGTGTTTTGAGGATTGATGTCTGCAAGTGTGCCCTATGTGTTTGGAGCCCCATGTGTCTAACTCCATCAAGCTCAGCATACACTCAGAGGCTGTTTTATTTCAGATGCTCCTGAAGACCACTGATCTTACGATATGTACTATTTTTTTAAGAAGAAAAACGTGAAAGTTTACTTTTTGAAAACTATGGATTAAATTTAAGAAAGACGAAAAAAAAAAAAAAACCCGTATGGATTTTACTTCCTTCCTCGAGTACTTAGTTGTTTTCATGAATGAGAAAACATGGTCTTGAAGGTTACTGGGTGAAATACACAAAATATTTTCTAGAAGAAGGAGAACATTAAAGTTTAGTTTTTAAACAATATGAATTTAACTTAGGAAAGCCATGAAGAGATGAAACTTGAAACCAAGCATCCTCATCATTCCTGCAGTTGTAGTCTTCTACTGTGATTCCTGGACACTCTAATTATCAGTGTCACCTTGAGGACTCATTAAAATGCACATTCTGTTGTAAACCCAGACCGAATGAATCCAGAAATTGGTGAGTCAAGCCCTAGAATCTGTGTTTTAACAATCTTCCAGGTGATTTTGAAAAATATTCCAGATTTTTCCATTCTCCTGGGGTGATTTCTGCAGAACCACGTGCCTGATTTTCTTGAAATTAAAAGGAATTTTGTGTAAGTCTCCAGAGAAAATAATGCATTGCTGTATATTTGTTTTCCTAATGAAATTTAAGGGTTCAGGTTTTAGTTTAATGGTAGAACACTTACATAGCATGCATGAAGCCCACAGTTCAATTTCTAGCACTGAAAAAAAGGTACTATTTTATTAAAATTATAAAATGTCAAAAGTCTTAGATTCTTCCATCTTCTGGATGAAAATAATGTTTTTAGTGTCAAATCCTTTTACAAATGAGTATGCACACAGATATATTCTTCTCTGTGTGTCTACATTGTTAAATAAGCAGGAGGTCATTAGCCCCAGGTAGTCTCCCTTGTTTGGGCTCCTACATTATAAGCTGCAACCTACATATATAAGCAAACTAATACTTGACTTTCGGGTATAACAAGGGGCTGTGTTTCACAAACAGGGAGATAACTCATCACTCCATGTTTGAATAAGGAAAACTGGTCGACTTGTACCTAATCAGGTCATTTCTTTGCCTCTGTCTCTGGCATATAAAAGCTCAGTACTCACACTACTTTGTGGAGCCCTTAGAAGCTCCTATAGTTCAAGATGCTGCTTGATTCATGAATGGTTCTTTTCTCAAGTTATGCTAAGTTTAATTTGTCTAAAGTTTTTCTTTTAACAATATGTTCAGTTATCTTTCTATATAAGTTCACTTTTTTAGCAACAATAAGTCATATTTTGTCCACAGGTCTGTGCTTTGCTGTTCTCAATATATTTTAGGCAACTTAAAGCTGTTATCTCATTTTATATCTAATATTTCTTTATCTCCAAACTTATACCTAAAGACATCTCTTTTTAAAGCCTGCTTTGTATTTCATTGTCTGCTTGATCCATGTGGACTAGCTGCAGAAGTGGAGCCACATCCAACATAATGATTTTCCCTAGTCTCCAAATATTGTAACTCTAAGGTCCCTGAAAACACCATGGGGGCACCTGTGGGTATCTCATACTTAACCTGCTTATAGGAGTCCTTAGTAAAACAAGCAGAACAAGATGGTGACAGAATGTAGGCTTGGAATGGTGACTCTGTGCCTGTTAGGACCCGGAATCCTATTCCCCCGAGAGACAGAGAGCCAGGCGTGAATGCAATCAACAAAGCAGAGTTTATTGGACTGGCTAGCCAGGGTCGAGCTCCCACACGGACACGCAGGACCGGTTAGGAAAGCAAGACCCTGAGCCTCTTAGGGGGAAATCTTATATAGACTGCAGTGGCGTGCATATTTTTGTTATCAACATTAGACAAGCAGGCAGAGCACATCCTGCACGTACTTCACATCTTGCTCGTACCTCACATCTTGCTCGTATCTCACATCTTGCTCGTATCTCACATCTTGCTCGTATCTCACATCTTGCATTCCTCACATTCTATATGCCCTAACTGAGCCCTGCCTCATTGCTTATCTTATCTACATGGGATGTTTGGTACTGGTTTCTCCAACAAGGGGGTTGGGGCCCGCTGAGACCTCATATTCCTTTCATTCCCCCCTTTCTTATGGCCTAAATTGAGGAATCATCCTCGAGAGGATGAAGAGCCTGATATTGTTGGCGGAGGACCAGAAGTTGGATAGTATTAATTCGACTTTTGACAAAAGTCATAAGTCGGTTTAGAATCCAGGGTCCTATGGTAACAAGCAGTAGGATGATTATTATTGGCCCTGCCAGTGCAGATAAAAGGGTAGCCAACCATGGGGACTGGTTAAACCAAGACTCGAACCAGCTTTCCCCTGCCTCTTTTTCTCGTTTTCTTTGTTCCAGGCTCTTTCGAAGTTTAGACATGGAGTCACGAACAACTCCGGTATGGTCAGCGTAAAAACAACATTCTTCCCCTAGAGCAACGCATAGTCCCCCTTTTTGGAGGAACAACAAGTCCAGACCTCGTCGGTTTTGAAGTACTACCTCAGACAGGGAAGTGAGGGATTTTTCTAGGTGGCTAATGGAGGTTTCTATTCTCTCTATGTCTTCATCTATGGCTGCGCGCAGTGAAGACATCCCTTTATGTTGAGTAGCCAGGGAGGCTATGCCGGTCCCTGCCCCAGCCACCCCTAGGCTAAGTAGGGTAGCAATGGTTAGTGTAGAAATAGGCTCTCTCTTCTTTCTCTCACCTGTTCCTATATTCCAGTATGAATATAGACTTTCCTCCGAATGATAGAGGATGCGGGGCAGCACAACCACTATAACACAGAATTCTTTAGAGCTGTTAAACACCTTAGTTGATAGGCATGGGGTGAGTCCGGACCGCGAGCATAGCCACCACCCATGGTCCTTTGGAATTACCCATTTAATAGCATTTCCCCAGGTAGAACTGGCGTTAATAACAGTACATAAGTCCCGTCTGTTCTTTGGCACTTTTCCTAAGCAGGTTCCTTGTCCGCTTACCTGCTGTATGGTCAGACCTCTCTTACGGTCTCCCCAGGAACATTGACTAGGGTTTTCCTCAGATGAGGTATCGTGAGTGGTGTTTAGCCCTATTGCCTCATAGAATGGGGGCCTCACATCATAACATAACCAACAGGAGTTAGTCATGTTAGGGTTGGTGTGGTTTAACGTCAGGAAGGCAGCACCCACTAGCTCCCAGAGGGGGTCTTTAGATGCGGTCATGAGACTGGGCCTCACCAGGGGAGGGCTGGTTTCTGATGGTCTTGGAGTTGTAACATTAGCCCGAGCTATGGTTGAGGGAAGGTGGTGAGTTGTGGAAGGTTGGGGAGATGGCTTTACATTGGGCGGCCTAAGTACCTTATTGGGGCCTACTGCTGTGGACGGTGGCCCTATGGGCTCAATTTTTAATCTGACCACTATGGTCGAGCCAGCATGTCCACCATATTTATAAAATACAAGTCCCCATACCTTACCTTGTATCCACCCAGGGGTGTCCTTCTTGCCAGTTTCAGTGAAAGTGACCTTGATTCTATCTAGATCCGTGGGCTGGCATTTATGGGTGGGTATTGGAATTCTGTGCCCCCTTAATATCCCATTTACAAAGGCAAATTTGACTAGGTCTGATTTTGATATCCCCCATTTCCATTCACTATCATTGGATGTGACACATGCCCATGACCTACAGAAGGAGTATTGTATCCCCCCACATTCCTGGTTCTTTTTGTGGCCGGGGCAGGCATAAAACCCATAACGTCGGGCTGACTCCGGGGCAGTAGACTTGTAGGCAGGATTGATGTCTCTGAAGCAGAACTGAAGCTCCGGCCACCAAGTTCCTATGGGGGCAGTGCGAGTAGTCTCGTTGAGGGTGATATGAGTCTCCCCATCGGTGAGTATCCAGGTTTGCTTATAGGGCTGGTGAGGGTTGGTTTCTGCGAGGCTCCCGCTCTGGGCATTGAGCAAGATCAGAGCGATCAGCCACCCCATCCGTGGCTGCTCCTGAAGGCTCTGCATGTTCCCGGGGCCACAAAAGCTTTAGCTTTAATGGGTTGTCTGGGTGCCGCCGTACAGTCCACTCCTTGACCCCTTCTTGTTTTTGATGATTGGCTCGACGCACGTGGGAGTGGTGGATCCAAGGTCCGATGCCATCAACCTTGAGGGCGGTAGGGGTAGTAAACAGTACAACATAAGGTCCTTTCCATCTAGGCTCTAGGGTTTTGGACTGATGCCTTTTAACCCATACCATGTCACCCGGGACTATGCCATGTTCCGGAGCCGGGTCCCTCTTAACAGCGTGGTATGCTTGAATTAAGGGCCAAATCCGTTGTTGCACTTTAGCTAAAGCCTGCAACATGGTCAGGTAATTTGGGGCCAGATCACCTAGTTCTGGGCTTAAGGTCCTCTGAATGATGGGGGGTGGAGCCCCATACAGGATCTCAAAGGGAGTTAGCCCATGGACATAGGGGGAGTTCCGGACTCGGAAGATGGCCAAGGGAAGGAGCGTCACCCAATCACCGCCAGTCTCCAGGGCCAATTTGGCTAAAGTCTCCTTTAGTGTCCTATTCATCCTTTCTACTTGCCCTGAGCTCTGGGGGTTATATTCACAATGTAGCTTCCAATTGGCCCCCATAGTCTGGGCTAGTCCCTGCAGGACCTTACTAACAAAAGCCGGACCGTTATCTGACCCAATTGCCTCGGGCACCCCATATCTGGGTATGATTTCCTCTAGCAAAGCCTTTGCCACTACCTGACTCGTCTCCTTCTTTGTAGGAAAAGCCTCCACCCAGCCTGAAAAGGTATCTATGAATACCAGCAAATATTTGTACCCAAACTTTCCCGGTTTTACCTCAGTAAAATCCACTTCCCAACTTCTTCCCGGAGCCCTCCCCCGTTCCCGAGTACCTGTATGGTGCCCCTCCCTTCGTCCTGGTTTCATGATTGTGCAGCTGGCACAATCTTCCACAATTTGGCGGACTGCTATGGTCTGGTTCGGAAATCGGAGCTGCGCAGATGTCAACAAGTCTAGTAATTTTCTCCGCCCCAAATGGGTGGACTTATGTAAGTTAGCCAACAGGAATCGTCCGAGTTTTTCAGGCAGAATTAACTTGCCTTCCAAGTCGCTTTTCCATCCGTCTTCCCCTTCTCTAAAGGGGGAGTGGGCTCTCATCCAAGTGAAATCCTCTGTGGAGTATTCTGGTCGGGGGGGTAGCGGAGGGAGCTCTGGGACCGGCACGTCTATCGCCGCAACCGTGGAAGGTTGCCCTGTCTCCATGGGAGGACTCACCATTGCTACTCTCTTTGCTTCTTGATCTGCTCTGTTGTTACCGACAGCTTCCGGCGTCTTGGCAGACTGGTGGCCTGGGACATACATCACTGCCACTGCCTTCGGTTTTTCCACTGCCATTAATAGACGCTGGACTTCGGCTAGGTTCTTTAGATGTTTTCCTTCTGCTGTGCGGAATCCTCTTTCGCGATAGATGGCCCCGTGGACATGGATGGTACCGAAAGCATAGCGGCTATCGGTGTAGATATTGACTCGCTTTCCTTTTGCCCTCTCCAGGGCCTCTGCCAAGGCAATTAATTCCGCTTTTTGGGCTGATGTTCCGGGTGGGAGGGCGCTGCTCCATACCGTATTTCCTTCTTGGTCGACTACAGCTGCCCCTGCCCTTCGGGCTCCATCTTGGAAAAAACTGCTTCCATCCGTGTACCAGTTTAATTTGCAGCCGGACAGGGGGGTATCCTTTAGGTCAGCCCGTACCTGTGTAACTTCGGAGAGGAATTCTTTGCAGTTATGGACAGGTGTCTGCAGTTCCGGGTTAGGCAACAAGGTGGCAGGGTTCAGGATTACGGGATCTGTGAATGTGATCCGAGGGGAATCCAACAAGAGCCCCTGGTAGTGGGTGAGCCTGGCATTCGTCATCCATTTCCCAGGGGGTTGTTTAAGGATTCCCTCCACCGGGTGAGGGGCCGTTACCCAGAGGGCCTGTCCAAAGGTTAGTTTATCGGCTTCTCTCACCAGCACGGCAATGGCCGCTATGATGCGGAGGCAGGGGGGCCATCCTGCCGCTACTGCGTCTAATTTCTTGGAAAAGTATGCCACTGGTCTCTTCCAGGGACCTAGCTGTTGGGTCAAGACTCCTTTGGCTACCCCCTTTTTCTCATCTACAAACAGAGTGAATGGTCTTGTAGGATCTGGCAAGGCTAAGGCAGGGGCCTGCAAAAGAGCGTCTTTTAGCTGATCAAAGGCCTGTTGTTCTCTCTCTCCCCAACTCCAATCTGGAGCTTCTTTGGTGGCCTCATATAGGGGTCTGGCTATTTCCGCAAATCCTGGAATCCAGAGTCTACAGAACCCCGCGGAGCCCAGGAATTCTCTCACCCCCCTAGTGGATGTCGGGGATGGGATAGCCAGAATAGTCTGTTTCATGGCATCAGTCAGCCACCTTGCCCCATCTGCAATCCGATAACCCAAATACGTCACTGACCTTTTACAGATGTGAGTTTTCTTGGCACTTGCCCGATACCCCAGCTCACCTAATTCCGTTAGCAGGTGTTCAGTAGCCTTGATGCACTCTTCTCGGGTTTCTGCCGCTAACAGTAAGTCATCAACATACTGTAATAGAGTGACTCGTGGGTGGCTCCGACGAAAAGGTTCCAGGTCCTGGCTCAGGGCCTCATTAAACAGGGTGGGAGAGTTTTTAAATCCTTGCGGCAGTCTGGTCCAAGTGAGCTGTCCGGATTGGCCCCCATCTTCTTGCCATTCGAAAGCAAATAGCGGCTGACTAATTTCTGACAATGGAATGCTGAAGAAAGCATCTTTCAAATCAAGGGTTGTATACCATACTTGCGAGGGGGGTAGGTGGCTGAGCAAGGTATAGGGATTTGGAACGGTGGGATGAATGTCCTCCGTCCGCTCGTTTACCTTTCGTAGGTCTTGCACAGGCCTATAGTCCCCGCTTCCCGGCTTTCGGACGGGGAGCAGAGGAGTATTCCAGGCAGACTGACAAGGTCGCAGTACTCCTTCCTTTATTAGCCTGTGGATATGAGGGGCTATGCCTCTTCGGGCCTCCTCAGGCATAGGATACTGTTTCACCCGAATGGGGAGAGCAGAAGCCTTCAATTGTATAACTACGGGCGGGAGGTGTTTGGCGAGGCCGGTTCCCGCAGTCTCCGCCCAGGCCATGGGAAATCTTTTTACCCA
The DNA here is from genome assembly GCF_047511655.1 of Castor canadensis. Taxonomy (NCBI): domain Eukaryota; kingdom Metazoa; phylum Chordata; class Mammalia; order Rodentia; family Castoridae; genus Castor; species Castor canadensis. The sequence goes on along the minus strand of NC_133401.1, from coordinate 31,169,861 downwards.
ATGAGTCATGTCCCCTCCTGGTTCCTGTTGACTCTCAAACAGACGATGCTCATCAGCCAATGATAGGGACAAGACATGAATCGGGCTCCCTTCTCGATCAGTCACAATTATTCCATCTGGTTCAAAATGGATATGGGCCCCTATTTTGGTGAGTAGGTCCCGTCCGAGCAGGGGAGCGGGGCTCTCAGGGACGACCAAGAAGGAGTGTGTGACCTGGTGTTTTCCTAAGTTCACCTTTCTTTTGGTAGTCCATGTACATAACTGCGTACCGGTGGCCCCCTGAACAACACTTGTTCGTGCCTTGTTCAAAGGTCCATGTGCCTTGTTTAAAACCGAATATTGGGCGCCGGTATCCACCATGAACCCCATCGGCTTCCCCTCCACATGCATTGTTACCCAGGACTCGGGGAGGGGGTCTGAGCCCCGTCTCCTTCAGTCCTCTTCTCCGGCTAGTAGGACTCTGGCCTGCTCTACTGCTCGTTCCCTTTCCCTGTTTTCCCCCGGTCTCCTTCCAAACCCTCTTCTTCCCTTTAACTTAGGACATTCTCTCTTCCAATGCCCCGTTTCCTTACAGTAAAAACAGTGTTCCTTATCCGGGGTCCTGGCGTGGCCCCCTCCTCTGGGTTGGTCCCGGACACCCGCTAGGAAAATACGAGCCATTTCTCTCTGTTGCTTTCGGTTTTCCTTAGCCTGGAACTCCCGGTCCTCCTTTCTCAATTTCTCCTGGGCTTCCCTGTCTTCCTTTCTCTGTCTTTCCTCCCTTTCTTCTGGAGTTTCCCTAGCGGTAAAAACCTTTTCTGCTACCTGTAGCATTTCCCTTATAGTCATCTCCCCTAAGTTTTCCTGTTTATTGAGTTTTCTCCTAATGTCTGGGGCTGCCTGATTAATGAATGAGAGTACCACAGCAGACCGGTGGAGGTCCGCCTCAGGGTCAATCGGGGTGTACTGACGGTATGCCTCATAGAGGCGCTCTAAGAAACCGGCTGGGCTTTCGTTTTCCCCTTGAATGACTGCTTTTACTTTTGCAAAATTGGTGGGCCTTCTAGCGGCCGCTCGGAGACCGGCCATCAGAGTCTGGCGGTAGATCCGAAGACGCTCCCTACCTTCTGCGGTCCCGAAATCCCAATCAGGCCGGCGTAGGGGAAAAGCCTCGTCTATGGCCGGTTGGAGAGTTGTGGGTCTCCCATTATCCCCCAAGACATTCTTCCTCGCTTCGTTGAGGATGCGCTCTCGTTCCTCCGTCGTAAAAAGAGTATTGAGCAGCTGATGACAGTCATCCCAAGTGGGGCGGTGTGTATGCATGATGGACTCCAGGAGATCTATGAGACACTTGGGGTCTTCAGAAAAGGGCGGGTTCTGCGTCCTCCAGTTATATAGATCACTGGAGGAGAAGGGCCAGTACTGAAACTGTTGCCCTCCTCCCGGTCCCCCTTGGCCCACCATCCGGACTGGAAGTGTAGGGACAGTTTCCTCCCCCTGTGTTGATGAGGGGGGCCCGTCTTCCCCCTCCCTTTCCCGGATCCCTCGGGGGCGAAGTCTTCGACCCATTCCTCCTCCTGCTGCCAGTCCTGTTGAGGAGGATGAGGAAATTTCCTCCTCCGGGGCACTGGCTTGGCCAGGGGGAGTCATGTATGGAGGCGGCCGATCTTCCTCTGCCCCTGCGAGGGATGGGTAAAGGGGGGAACTCTCTGGTAAGACCGGAGATGGTGAAGGAGATGCCCTAATTTGAGGACCGGTCAAGGTGGGAAGAGGAAGTTTTTCCTCCTCCTTTATGACCAAGGCGGGCGTAACTGGGGTTTTAGCCCCGGGGGCCGAACTGGAGGGGTGGGTCAGAAAAACTGTTAACCAAGGGGGAGGGCTCCTCACCAGATCCTCCCAAACCAAAATGTAAGAAACTTGGTCTGGATGGCCTCGATTGTCTGGCTGAAAAATGACTGCTTTAACCTTAGTGATCAGGTCTAGGGAGAGGGAACCTTGAATGGGCCACCCGACTCCAAAGGTGGGCCACTCTGCAGAACAAAAGGTGTCGAACTTACCTTTCTTGATGACCAGACCCGCATTTAAGGCCCTTTCTTTAACTTCTGGAAAGTGAGAAAGGATCAGAGACTTTGGGGTTGTTTGTCCCTGTCCCATTGTGGAAGGAGACTCAAACACCAAGAGAGATAGAACAAAAAGGGTAAAGGCAACAATAATTCCACACACACACAACACTCTCCAGCACTCGCTCGGACCGGTCCTTCTCTCACACTGGTGCGCACCCCATTCAACCTCCTCACCGTCCAACTGGGATATCAGGCCGAAAGGCGTCCACTTGACGGGTGGTCGGTCGACTAGCTCAATTAGTTCTTCACCTGGCGCCAGGGTTCCTAAAATGCTCGAGCCCAAATGAGAGGAAAGCCTCTCCCAATAGGACCCTGTGGTCCTCCTTGCGAGATTCCCAGAATGAATCTCCCTGGGGATTGGCCGAATCCCCGCCGCGGCCCAAATGGAACACTCAAGTTCCTCCAAATGAGGGTCTGGGATCCCCTCCCAACGCCTAGGACTTGGGATCGCCCCTGCTTTCTCGCAGGCAGGTTCTGTCTCTCGAGAAAATGAAATCTCGGTGGGACCTCCAAATGTTAGGACCCGGAATCCTATTCCCCCGAGAGACAGAGAGCCAGGCGTGAATGCAATCAACAAAGCAGAGTTTATTGGACTGGCTAGCCAGGGTCGAGCTCCCACACGGACACGCAGGACCGGTTAGGAAAGCAAGACCCTGAGCCTCTTAGGGGGAAATCTTATATAGACTGCAGTGGCGTGCATATTTTTGTTATCAACATTAGACAAGCAGGCAGAGCACATCCTGCACGTACTTCACATCTTGCTCGTACCTCACATCTTGCTCGTATCTCACATCTTGCTCGTATCTCACATCTTGCTCGTATCTCACATCTTGCATTCCTCACATTCTATATGCCCTAACTGAGCCCTGCCTCATTGCTTATCTTATCTACATGGGATGTTTGGTACTGGTTTCTCCAACAAGGGGGTTGGGGCCCGCTGAGACCTCATATTCCTTTCAGTGCCAAGTGTTGGACTCAACCTTGGTGCCAGCTGTTATGTCTAAGACCTGTGACAAGTGTTTGAGCATACCCATTGTGTCCTGCTATGCCAACCAGTCACTGTGATTGTCCCAACAGCTTGAACTGGCTTTGGATGGGTAAGGCTTCAGCCTCTACACTGAAAAGTGAGGACTCAGCTTTGAGAGGGAATTTGAGCTTTGAGACATGAAGGGACCACCAAAGAGGAAAAAGGACAAACTCTGAGCCCTTAGCCTTTTGCAAATTACAAGCATGCTATCAACAGCTTTGTCAGGAAACACCAGGTTAGGCCACAAGGCCAGAATGTTTGTTCCCTAGGAGGCCATTATACCTAAGCAAGCTAAAGTTATTAGTGTTTAACATGGCCACACAAGTGACAAAGACAAGGGAAAACCGTTACTGAGAAAAACCTCTCCATGAAATGCCTTCAGTAAACCCCCAGGATCTTTTCAGATATCAATATTTCAGAGAAAACTTACACATTTACTCTTAGTTGACCTAAAAATCACTAATTGTGGACATCACACAGCTGAGCAATACATTATTAGCTTCCAACTTACTTGTTGGACTAATACAGCTGATGTGAGAGTTGTAACAGTTGCACAGGTTACCTTGCAGAAACTTGAAGTAGCTTTTGCTAAAAACACTAACTCTTCACTTAAGCACGCATGTAAATGATTGGTGTCTAAAATGAGGTAAAATGCTTGGCATCTCTGTCATCATATTGTGTGTCTGTTTCCTTTTTTCTTTCTTAACATGTTGATCATTATTTATTTATTTACTTCCTTATTTATTTTTCTTAACCCTCCTCCCCAAATTTTAACCATTTAGTGTTTCATTATGATACATATACATTTAATTTACTTTAATCATATTCATTCATAACCCTCTCCTCCCCCTATGCCCACATTTGATCCTCTCCAAACACTTCCCCTTTTGCAATCATATCATATCATTATCATTATTGTAGTTATTATATTTCTAATAATAGATACTGTGTACGAGTGAAAACATGTAGCATTTGTCTTCATGCACTTGTCTTATCTCACTCAACATGATGGTCTTCAGTTCCATTCATTTTCCTGCAAATCACACAATTTAATTCTTTGTTGCTGAATAATACTCCATTATATATATGTGTATATTTTCTTTATCTGTTCATTGGTTGTTGGTCATCTATGCTGACTTCAAACCTGGGCCAGTGTGAATTCTGCCGCAGTAAACATGAATGCACAGGTTTCTCTGTTGTAAACAGACTTACATTCCATCAGATATATGCCCAGGAGTGGTGTGGCAGGATTACATACCCCAGTGGCTCAGCAGAGAGCTTGTGATTGGTGGAATGTAAGGTCTGTTATTGGTCCTTATATAAGGCCCACGATTGGAAATGGAACCTGCGCTGTGATTGTGCAAATTATAATGCCTCATTTGCATGCTACACTCATTCTTTTGATGGGAGAATTTACCCCAGGAAACATGGGAAGAAATTAAAATGACTGAATAATTTATTCCACTGTGTATTATCTATAGCTGTTAAAGTGTTAGAGAATATGTAAATAATATAAATTAAACTTAAAAGTAGTAGATATAGACATTGCATTGTATATGTATATCATATACACACACATATACACGCACAAAGAAAACCATTGAGAACTACACTTTCAATATTCACAAATGATTATTCCATGTAACAAATATGTCACATCATGGAAGCACCAAGTTCTAACATAGCTGTGTTGTCTCACCATCTACTTCTACTTATATGAAGAAGGATTATTGCTAAAATTTCCTTTTAAACGTACACAAATGATCTTAACAGACATTCTGACAAAGATATGCATGTAGCAAATAAAATTTTCAACATAATGAAATATCATGGAAATACAACTAAAATCACCGATAAATACTGCTGCATCTTTCTTAAATGAGTTAATATTAAAAAAAAAACTAAACACATCCACTTGGCAAGGATATGGGAGAATCTAAACTCTCAAACACTGTTCATAGGAATCCAAAGAGAACTGAGTGTGGCATTTCTTAAAACATTATACCTTCTTCTACCCTGTGTCTCAGGCATTGCACTCCAAGGTAGTAACACAGCAGAAATTAATCATTTGTCCATTTGATGAAATGTATTCAAGTTGCAGCACCAGTTTTATTTGTAATAACCTAAAATTAGAAAAAAACTCAAATCACCCATGAGCAGATGACTGAGTAAATGTGGTTGTATATCCATAGACCATTGTATATCTCAGCAACCAAAAAGAAGGAACTCATACAAGCACCATTGATGAATCTCAGCATAAATGTACTTGTTCAGTACACTCACAGGGGGAAAAAGTAGGCACTTTATGACTTCATCATATAAAATTCTGGAAAATAAAAACTATTACAGTGGAAGTAAACCAATGACCACCTGCAGGGCAGAGGCAATAATTGCAAAGGTCATAAGATAAATACATTGGTATTGAGTTAATTAATTACTTCGACTGTGAAGATAAGTCCATGAATTTATATGAATGTAAAAACGTATCAAATTATATATTTTTAATGCATGGCATTTTAAGCACTCCATTTAAACTTTATTAAAGATTTAAAATAAAGCTTAAAATAAAAGTCTGGATTTCTTACTGTTTTTGAAAATATCAGGCATAGCTCCTCTGTGCTGATTCCACCACCTTTCTCCTCATGTCCTGGGAGTCCCCTTCCCTGAGCAATAGCAAGCATAGGTGAGTAGTAAAGGCTGTCTCCACTTGTCTCAGCAGCAATGCTGGCTTCCCAGGAGGCCACATCAAGAGGCTAAGATCCCAATGAATATATCCTAATGAAAATGGGACAAAAAATGATAAAACTATAGTAAACGTAACAAAAAAAAAAGTCTAAGATTCCCCTCCTCTCTAAGCTTCTTTTCTACCTAGTACCACCTTGAAATGAACAGCCAGAGCTATAGGAATCCATAAACACTTTAGATTATCTTATCGGAAAATGACCTCCATTACACAAAATATAAAGTCCTGAAGTTCTAGAAAAGTTTTGGTACCTGTCTATCTTTCATAATCAGAGAATCTGTAATACCATGGACACCCGTGTACAACAGGTACTTTCTAACCAGTTTGTGACCATCTCTTCCACTTCTAAGTTATCCAATATTTCCTCAACAATTATAATTCTCACTACAATCTTACAACTTGTGATGCTACCCTAAAGAATTCAGGGTATGAAGAAGCACAGATCCTTCACAGGACCTGAGGAACAGGTTTCTCCAGCCACCAGTAAGCCTGATGCAATATCCTCTGTGAACCAGAAAATCATTTCAAGTTGCTCTCAAAAGCACCCCATTCAGCACAACTTCAGTTTGACCTCTGAACCCACAACACAAAGGAATACAATATACAGCAGTTATTTTTGAAGGCCTTATGCAGCAAAGCAAACTAGGGCACACCTGGAAAGACAACTACTTCTGCCATTATACACCACCCTGTGAGACACACAAAATTTGGGATACCAACAGAATTTGTTTACCCCTTCATGGTAGCAGAACCTAATTGTTTTAAAAACACAATATACAGTGAATAGAATCACTAAGATAAATCGGTGGCTTAAGCAATGAAGACTTTATTATCATACAAATCAGAGCAATGGGAGGCAGATAGTGATACTGATGAGACCAACAATATCCCAGAAAAATGTAGTTCAACTGTTCAAGTCAACAGTAGAGTCCTCTCGGCCAAAGTGGGTCAGGTCCATGCCCTACCTCATCAGAAGGAAAAATGAAAAGATAACGAATGCTCAGGCTACCTATGGATTTGTCACATGAAGGTAGAACACTGATATTTGCTTGCCTGAATTGGGTGAACAGTGCACACTGCTGGCATTCACCAGGAGGCAGAAGTGAAATGTCTTCCACTACAGAACAGGTAGTGACAAATCTAGCAGGGGACCTTGGCAAGTTAAAAAAAAGCAGTGCATCTCCCACATACACACATGAAATTTATGTGATGTTTGGATGTCAGAGGGTCCTATTCAGGTAGATGGCATCATTGCAACTACTCTACAGCTGTCATATTGAACAAGGAAATAGCACATCTCTGTATACCAAATATGATTTTCTCATGTGATCTCTGTGCTATCTGTTGATAGCCTTAGGCAGAATGCTTTCTCACATTCAATGCTCTTATAATGACTTTTCTAAGGTGAGCTTTCCTGTGTATAATGAAATTAGCTACTTTGTGCCTTTGATATTCAGCATGCAAATTGAATATGCATTTCGCTTATGAGTGTTCTGGTGTTTAAAGGGCTAGAGTTATGAATAAATTGCCACATTTGGTGCCCACAGAAGGCCTTACTCTAGTATGAACTCTCTTGTGTTCAATGAGGCTGGAATTTTGGCTAAATGACTTCCCACATCCCCTGCACTCAAATGTCTTAATCCACTATGAATTTTCTGGTACTTTATCAGACTGGAATGATAAAAAAAGAAATTTTTACATTCACTTCACGTGAAAGGCCTTTCTCCAGTGTGAATAGTCTTGTAGGAGCACAGATTGCTGCACTCATAAGGCCTTTCTCCAGTGTGAACTCATTGATGTTTAATGAGGTTTGACTTGTTGCTAAATAACTTCCTATACTTCTCACATTCGTGAGGTCATACTCCAGTGTGAACTCTCCAGTGCTGAATGAGGCTAGAGCTCTGCCTAAAGGATTTCCCACATTCCCCACACTCATAAGGCTTTTCACTAGTGCGAAGCCTCCAATGATCACTGAGGCTGTAACTTTTGCTAAAAGACTTTCTGCATTCACTGCTTGTGTAACATGGTTCTCCAGTGAGAGCTTTCTGCTGCTGACCAAGTGTGTGTTTGTGGCAGAATGCTTCTGTGAATTCTCTGTAACTGTAATGAGTTTCTCCACTGTTAGAGACAGACCCGTGGCTACTATTCTTTTTCTTTGTTTGTTTTCAGGAATTTTTTTTTAATTTAGAAAAGTGAAAAACTAATTAAAATGTTCCTACCATACCAAATTAACAGTTCTTAATGTTTTGCCATATTGTTCCATGTCTTTTGAATAAGAGACTTAACATATTGTTGTTAAAGCTGGGCTCCCACTGAGCCACCATACCAAGTTCTGTGCTCCTTCTCACCTGCCCAGATATAATACTGTTATGAATTTGGTATATAATCCAAGTTCCTCTTAAATCCAGCATCCAAACTATTTCCAAACTATATCCTGATAGGTGGATTTCCCTCTTTCTTCTCTGAAATGCTTTTTGTAAACTAGGTATTTTCTTTGTGTTATGATTTGTTTCTTGTTACAATTTGACCACTGAATCAGACAAATGTCTGGTTTTCCAAACTATCGTGTTCCTTTTTTTTTCATTTATTCGCATGTGCATACATTGTTTGGGTCATTTCTCCACCCTGCCCCTCTCCTCCACCCTTCCCCTCCTCCCCCTCTCAGTTCCAGGCAGGTCCTGTTCTGCCCTTATCACTAATTTTGCTGAAGAAATGACATAAGCAAAATAAGGAAGACAGAGCGTTTTTGCTAGTTAAGGATAGCTATACAGAGAGATTCCTACTATTGTTTCATGTACCTATGTGTTATGACCCATGTTGATTCAACTTTAACTCAATGATCTTTACATTGGTTCCTGATCCCCTGGTCATGATAACCTCTGTTATTTTAAGGTTTCTGTATTAGTTCCTCTGGAGTGGGGATATCAAACGCTTTCATGTTTTGGGTTTTCTACCTATTCCTCTATCTCCCGTATGTGCTCTCCCCTTTTCTTGTGATCCAAGTCCAACCACATTGCTGAATTTGCCCTAGATCTAATGTCCGCATATGAGGGTGAACATATGATTTTTGGTCTTATGAGCCTGGCTGACCTCGCTCAGAATGATGTTCTCCAGTTCCATCCATTTACCTGCAAATGATAAGATTTCATTCTTCTTCATGGCTGAGTAAAATTTCATTGTGTACAAGTACCACTTTATCTTGATCCATTCATCAATAGTGGGGCATCTTGGTTGTTTCCATAACTTGGCTATTGTGAATGGTGCTGCAATAAACATGGGTGTGCAGGTGCCTCTGGAGTAACCTGTGTTGCATTCTTTGGGTATATCTCCAGGAGTGGGATTACTGGATCATATGGCAGGTCTATGTTTAGATTTTTAAGAAGTCTCCAAATTTTTTTGAGAGTGGTTGCACCAGCTTGCATTCCCATCAGCAGTGAATTAAGGTTCTTTTTTCCCCGCATCCTCATCAACACCTGTTGTTAGTGGTATTTTTGATGATGGCTATTCTAACAGGGGTGAGGTGGAATCTTAGTGTGGTTTTGATTTGCATTTCCTTTATGGCCAGAGATCAGCATTTTTCATGTGTTCTTTGGCCATTTGAATTTCTTCTTTTGAAAAAGTTCTGTTTAGTTCAGTTGCTCATTTCTTAATTGGTTCACTGTTAGGAGTGTTTAGTTTCTTAAGTTCCCTGTATATTCTGGTGATCAGTCCCTTGTCTGATATATAGTTGGCAAATATTTCTCCCACCCTGTGGGTGGTCTTTTCAGTTTACAGACCATTTCTTTTGTTGTGCAGAAGCTTTTTAATTTTATGAAGTCCCATTTATTCATCCTTTCTCATAGTTGCTGAGCTGCTGGGGTTCTATTGAGGAAGTCTTTGCCTATACCTATTTGTTCCAGAGTGTTTTCTTTCCTTCCCGTAGTAACTTCAGAGTTTCAGGTCTGATATTTAGGTCCTTGATACATTTTGAGCTGATACTAGTACAGGGTGATTGACATGGATCTAGTTTCAGTTTCTTGCAGATGGGTAACCACTTTTCCCAGCAACATTTGTTGAAAAGGCTGTCTTTTCTCCATCATATATTTTTGGCACCTTTGTCAAAAATGAGGTGGGTATAGTTGTATGGATTCATATCTGGGTCCTCTATTCTGTTCCACTGGTCTTCATGTCTGTTTTTGTGCCAGTACCATGCTGTTTTTATTGCTACTGCTTTGTAATACAGTTTGAAGTCAGGTATTGTGATACCTCCAGCATTGCTCTTTTTGCTGAGTATTGCCTTGGCTATTTGCAGTCTCTTGTGTTTCCAAATGATCTTTAGGGTAGATTTTTCAATCTCTGTGATGAAAGTCATTGGGATTTTTTATGGGAATTGCATTAAACATGTAGATTGCTTTTGGTAGTATAGCCATTTTTACTATGTTGATTTTACCAATCCATGAGCATGGGAGGTCTTTCCATCTTCTGTAGTCTTCCTCTTCCTCTTTCTTCAGGTGTTTGTAATTCTCTTTGTAAAGGTCATTCACATCCTTTATTAAATTAACTTCTAGGTATTTGATATTTTTTGAGGTTATTGTGAATGGAATTGTTTCCATGTATTCCTTCTCAGTTTGTTCACTGTTGGTGTATAGAAAAGCTAATGATTTTTGTATGTTGATTTTGTATCCTGCCTCATTACTATAGTTGTTTATGGTGTCTAAGAGTATTTGGGTAGATTTTTTTGGGTCTTTGAGGTGTAGGATCATATTATCTGCAAATAAGGATATTTTGACATTTTCTTTACCTATTTATATTCCTTTTATTTCTTCTTCTTGCCTAATTGCTGTGGCTAGAAATTCCAGTACTATGTTGAATAGGAGTGGGGATAGTGGGCACCCTTGTCTCGTTCCTGATTTTAGGGGGAATGGTTTCCGTTTTTCACCATTAAGTATGATGTTGGCTGTAGGTTTGTCATATATAGCCTTTACAATGTTGAAGTACATTCCATCTGTTCCTACTTTTCTTAGAGCTTTTATCATGAAGTGGTGTTGGATCTTGTTGAAGGCTTTTTCTGCATCTATTGAGATGATCGAGTGGTTTTTGTCTTTGCTTCTATTAATGTGCTGTATAACATTTATAGATTTGCATATGTTGAACCACCCCTGGATCCCTGGAATGAAGCCAACTTGGTCATGGTGAATGATCTTTCTGATGTGTTGTTGGATTCAGCTTGCCATTATTTTATTGAGGATTTTTGCATTTATATTTATTAAGGAAATTGGCCTATAGTTCTCCTTTTTGGAGGTATCTTTGTCTGGTTTTGGGAAGAGGGTAATATTGGCTTCATAAAATGAGTTAAGCAGTGTTCCTTCCATTTCTATTTTGTGGAACAGTTTAAGGAGAGTTGGTATTTGTTCTTCTTTAAAGGTCTGATAGAATTCAGCAGTCAATCCATCAGTTCCTGGACTTTTATTTTTTGGGAGTGCTGCTTCAATTTCTTTTTGTGTTATAGATCTATTCAGGTGATTGATATCTTCTTGGTTCAGTTTTGGGTGGTTGTAATTTTCTAGAAATCTATCCATTTCTTCAAGATTTTCAAATTTATTAGAGTATATGCTCTCAAAGTAGTCTGTGATGATTCCCTGAATTTCCGTGGTGTTTGTTGTTATCTCTCCATTGCATTTCTGATTTTACTGATTTGGGTTTTTTCTCTCCTCATTTTTGTCAGGTTTGCCAAGGGCCTGTCATTCTTATTTATTTTTTTAATGAACAAGCTTTTGGTTTCATTTATTCTTTGTATGGTTTTTTTGTTTCTATTTCATTGATTATAGCCCTTATCTTAATTATTTCTTTCCTTCTGCTTGTTTTGGGATTTGCTTGTTCTTGTTTTTCTAAGACTTTGAGCTGCAGTGTTAGGTCATTGACTTGAGATCTTTCTGTCCTTTTAATGTATGCACTCAAGGCTATAAACTTTCCTCTTTGGACTGCCTTTGCTGTGTGCCATAGGTTCTGGCAGGTTGTGTTTTTCATTTTCATTGACTTCCAGGAACCTCTTAATTTCCTCCTTTATTTCATTGATGACCCATTCATCATTGAGCAATATGTTATTCAGCTTACAATTGTTTACATGTTTTTTATTGATGTTTTTGTTGTTGATTTCTAGTTTTAATGCATTGTGGTCAGACAGAATGCATGGAATTATTTCATTTTCTTATATTTGCTGAGGCTTGCTTTGTGGCCTAAGATGGGATCAATTTTGGAGAAGGTTCCATGGGCTGGTGAGAAGAATGTATATTGTGCAGAAGTTGGAAGTGCAGAAGCTAGGTCCTCTTGATCTATGGTGTGATTTAGTTCCAGGATTTCTTTATTGATTTTTTTGGATGACCTATCTATTGGTGATAGGAGGGTATAAAAGTCTCCCACTACCACTGTCTTGTAGTTTATATATGTTTTTAGATCCTTCAGATATATTTGATGAAATTGGGTGCAATGATGTTGGGTGTATATAGGGTTGATAATTGTTATTTCCTTTTGGTGTATTTCCCCTTTTATTAGTATGGGGTGTCCTTATTTATCTCATTTGATCAATGTAAATTTAAAGTCTACTTTGTCCGTGATAAGTATTGCTACCCCTGCCTGTTTTGGGGGACCATTGGCTTGGTAAATCTTCTTCTAGCTTTTCATTCTCAATTTCTGTCAATGAGATGGGTCTCTTGTAGGCAGAAGATTGTTGGATCTTCCATTTTAATCCAGTTTGCCAATTGGTGTTTTTTGATGGGGGAATTTAGTCCATTAACATTCAGTGTTAGTATTGATAGGTACGTGGTGATCCCTGTCATGTAGTTGTCTTTGTTGATTAAGGGTTTGAATGTGTGTAGCTGAATCATTGTTACTCTTTACTTTCTTGCTTTTCTTCTCCTGTGGTTTGGTACTGCCTGCCCTTTCATGGTTTTGTTTTCTTTCATTTTCTGTGTGCAGAATTCCTTGGAGAATCTTTTGTAGTGGTGGCTTGGTGGTCATACATTGTTTTAGTTTCTGCTTATCATGGAAGACTTTTATTGTTTCATCTATTTTAAATGATAGTAGAGTATCCTAGGATTGAAGTTATTTTCATTCAGTGCTTGGAAGACCTCACTCCATGCTCTTCTTGCTTTTAATGTTTCTGTTGAGAAGTCTGCTGTGATTTTGATGGGTTAACCTTTGTATGTTATTTGTTCTTTCTCTCTTACAGCCTTCAATATTCTTTCTGTAGTCTCTGTGCTTATTGTTTTAATGATAATATGCCATGGGGTAGTTCTATTTCGCTCAGGTCTGTTCGGTGTTCTGGAGGCTTCTTGTACCCGAATGGGCATAGTTTTCTCTAGATTTGGGAAATTTTCTGTTATTATTTTGTTGAATCTATTATGCATTCCTTTTGCCTGCACTTCTTCTCCTTCTTCAATGCCCATGATTCTCATGTTTGGTCTTTTAATGGAGTCAGTGAGTTCTTGCATTCTCTTTTCACAGATCTTGAGTTGTTTAACTAATAGTTCTTTGATTTTTCCTTTAATTGCCATTTCATCTTTAAGTTCTGAGATTCTGTCTTCTGTTCTATTCTGCTGGAATGGCCTTCCATTTTGTTTTGTATTTCTGTTTCATTCTTTTTTTCTGAGATTTTCCATATCATGGGTTACTTCCTTTTTAATATTGTCAATTTTTACCCTTAATTTGTTTATATGTTTGTGGTGGTCTCAGTTTCAGTTTGGTATTTATTTAGGGTTTTTATGGTTTCATTACTTGTTTCTGGGTTTTCTCATATTCTTTGTTTTTGTTGTCTTGGAACTTCTTGAGTGCCTCCTGTACATTTTGGTTGACCATGTCTAGTAACATCTCTATGAAATTCTCATTGATTACTTGTAGGATTTCTTCTTTCAGGGTGTTCTTGTGGTCTTCGTGGGGTTCATTGGTGTAGTTTATCTTTGTTTTGTTGTAGTCTGGATCTTGGTATCCATTTTCTTCATTTCACTTTAAATCCTGTACTACTTTATTTTTGGGGGGAGAGTGGTTTCTGTCCCTTTTTCTTCTTCCCATATTTCCACTAGGTACCATTTCTATCCCTGGACTATGTGTACTTTAGTATTAGCTAGGTAACAATATTAATACTAACAAAACCAAGAGAGAAGGATAAAAAAGAGAAAGAGATGGAAAGATAAAAGGAAGAGAGAAGAGAGGAAAAGAGAAAAAAAAAGAAAAAACATGGGAGAGATGGTGGGTGATCAAATAGCAAACCAGGCAGCAAATCCCTTAAAGAAGGGAAAAAAATTCACCAGTTCTGGAACAGTAGAATTGCAGTCCTAGTTGTTGTGATGCCACTCCTCTAGCACCCAGACCTGTCTGTGTGTGTCTCTTAGGAAGGTTAGGAGCCCTCCTGTGGCAGGTGGCAAGTGGGTGGGATCCCATGGGCCTACAGGTAGAGGCTTTTCAAGGCAAACTAGCTGGCCTTTGGAGCATGGACCTGGCATGCCTGAAGGGTGTGGGCTGGTGGAGTGGAGATCCTGCATGTCTGGATTGCCAGTTTGGCAGGCTTTAGAGGTCCGGTCCCTGTGGAGATCTTGCAGGCCTGTGAAGGTGTAAGGGGCACAGCCCAGCGGGGATCATGGAGGCCTGTGCAGGCCTGAGGGTGTGGCCCAGTGGAGATAGTGAATGTCTGTGGCTCATGGCTTGGCAGGCCTTGAGGGTGTGGCCTGGTGGAGTGGATATCATGGAGGCCTTAGGGGCATGGCCCAACAGAGTGGATATCAGTGCAGGCCTGTGCAGACCTGGGGAGCATGGCCCAGCAGAACAGAGATCTTGTGTGTGTGTGTGTGTGTGTGTGTGTGTATCACCAGCGTTGCAGGCCTAGGGGGGCGTGGCCAGGCAGAGCGGAGATCATGCAGGCCTCTGTAGGCCTGAGGGTGTGTCCCAAAAGAGATCATGAATGTCCATGGATCCTGGGCTTGGCAGGTCTTAAGGGCTCCTTTGGCGGAGATCCTGTGGGTCTGAGGGGTGGGAGTTTGGGGTAGCACTGCCCTGGCAGGGATAAGGATCAGGGTCAGAGGATCAGAGATCCCATGGCATGCAGAGCAATGGCTCTGCAGGCCTATGGGGCGGGGCTTGGCATGCAGCGCCTGCTATTCTTTTAGTATATGGTGGCCTGGAGAAGTCTTCCATGAGCTAAGGGTTCAGAGTGCTGATGTTTCAGCTCTCCCTGGTGCTTTACCTCAGTCAAATGTGTCTCCAGCCTCTCAGCAAAGTCCCCAGATAACGGAGGTTGGGAGGTCTGTGGCTGTGTCCCGGTGGCCATCTTGGATTCTTCCCTGTGGTTACTATTCTTGTTTGACTGCTTCTTTATACAAGTGGCGTTTTGATGGGTAAATCCTGAGCTGACTGAGAAGTCATTCCCAACTTCCCTGCAGTTAAAGTGCTCTCCTGACATAAGGAATTTTCTGGTCTTCATTAAGAAGCCTCTGCCCACACTGTATATGAAGCATTTCTCTCCAAAGTGCTCCTTCTGGTCTTAGTCCATGTCTTCAGTGAAACATAGCTTTTCCATATGTCCCACATCTGTCCCCTTTCTACTCAATAGGTGTTCCCTGCTGTCGATGAGCCTTGTCCAAAATATCTCTTGAGATGGGGCCAAACACCACTAAATTGTGAGACTTTTGGGGACAAAATCCTTCTTTGGAAGTACTGAGTTTTACACTCCTTCTAAAGAAACACTGTGCTCAATAGGTGCCTCCTCATCCTCCACTGCATGACAAACCCTAAAAACAAGGAATCCTGGTGATTGACAGTACTTTGACAGGTGTGGTCCTACAGCCCCTGCAGAGGTATGCATTTGCAAACCCAGGAGCAAATCCATGGGACCGTTTGTAGAATGAGGAAGTTGGAGTTCAGGTTGAGGACGAGACTACTCAGCAATTATGGGCCAAAAAGATGACAGAATGTGGGAAGAGTTTAACATTTATATGACAGAGATGAGAGAAGGTTGAAAACTTGACTACCTGCAACAACTTTCAGTAGAAACTTGTCTGCTGGGGACTGGTAAGTAGTGTATTGAAAGGTATGTTTAAGTCCAGGAAAATATGACTTTAATTGAGCAGCTCACATTCAAGGATTGTTTAAGAATATACGAGTACCTCACAGGTCATGTGGAGTCCAGAGAGGTAGCGATGAGATCTAGACTGGATGTAGGAGTAAACATGACAACCTGTAAAGCTCACAAACTGGGAAAGTGTCAAGAATGATAAATGAAAAGCAGAAATGAGCTTGGACCACTGGCACCGAAACAATAAACACAATAGAATCTGCCATGAACTGAATACAGTCCTCATGTTATTCTTTTTTTCCCAGGACCAGGCTCTCAAACCATCTTGTTGTTATTGGATTCATAGCCATTCCGTGAACCACAGAGGACTATCTACCTCATTTTCAAGATAAACAAATGCATGTCATCTAGATGATGCAAGTGGTAAGGCAAAGAGAAGATAGCACAGCTAACACTGACATAGAAAAAACCTCAGCAAATGACAACCCAGAGTAAGAAAATCATTACTATTGCAAAGAAAAGTTCAGAGGAAAGCCTTCTAAGAGTTCCAGGTTCATATGTCCTATGCATGTGACTGTCAGTGCCTGTAACCCCTGATTCCTTTTAGAATCTAATATCAATGTCAAAAAAGGAACCAGAAAAGAAATGCTATTCTTTGCGTGGGATAATAGCTGGAGGTGGCACTTTTTTTTTCTTTTTTTAGTATGACTGGGGTTTGAACTCAGAGCTTCATAATTGTAAAGGAGGCATTCTACTGCTGTTGCCATACCTCCCAGTCCAGTTTGCTCTGGTTATTTTGGAGAGAGTGTCTCATTAACTATTTGCCAAGGCTGGAATTCAACCACAATCCTCCCTATCTCAGCCTCTGAAGTAGCTAGGATTATAGCATGAGGCACTGGTACCCAGCAAGGTGAAATGACTTAATAAGAGGGCCAGTGAGCATATGTTTGGAGGAGGTAAGGGATGAGCAATGTCAATGTTTTTGAAATAAGTTCTAGTAGAAAAAGCAAATGACTAGGTGGCTCAGTTAGGTGCAGACTTTACAGGGCTCCTCAACAATGCTAGGCCTTGGACTCCAGTATTCTTCCACATCACAGGTCTTCATCTGCTTTTCTTCCTGCAGAGACATGCAGAGTAAATCTTCACCATCATCATTTGGGGCCTGGTATTACATATCATCACCTTTTCCACAACTGTGGTCTGCTAATTGGATCCCTGGACACTCACCATTAGTATCCATTGAGAATTCATTAAAATGCACATTCTCTGCTGTGAACTCAAATCTACTGAATCATGTAATCTGTGAGTCAAACTCAAGAGT
This sequence comes from Castor canadensis, assembly GCF_047511655.1. NCBI lineage: Eukaryota > Metazoa > Chordata > Mammalia > Rodentia > Castoridae > Castor > Castor canadensis. The sequence goes on along the minus strand of NC_133401.1, from coordinate 31,152,626 downwards.
ATGTTTTAATAAACTTCTAGGTGATTTAGATTAATATTCAAGTAGTTTCCATATTTCTGGTATGATTCACTCAGAATCAATTGCTTGAATGTCTCTAAACCAACAGAAATTCTCTATAATGCTACAAGGAAAACAACAGCTTAATACATATTTCTTTTACTAATAAAAAATTTATAAGGCTGGGGTTGCAACTCAGTGGTAGAGCTCTTAACTGGCATGGGAAAAGTTCTGGGTTCAATACCCAGCACTGCAATAAAAAGAGAAAGAAAGAAAGAAAAAGAAAGAAAAGAAGGAAGGAAGGGATTGAGGAAGGAAGGAAAGGAAAGAAGGAAGAAAGGCTTAGTTTTTTATATATTCCCTAATTTCCTTGCCATTTTACCCTAGCTAGCCTGCCTGGGAATGTCAAAAGTTTCTGATACATCCACCCTCTGGAAGAAAATAATGTATGTAATATTGCTTCCTTATAGAATTGTATCTACATAGGGTTATACTTCCTCTCTGTGTATCTATATTATTAAATTAAATAAGCAGACCATTAGCCTGAGGTTGTCTCCCTTCTTTGGGTTCTTACAAAATGAATTGCAATATAAAAATACATAAACAAGCCAAAGCTGACTTAGGGATATAACAAAACGAATTTCAGCCAATCACATGAAGTTGGTTTTCAACCAGTCACTGATACTGTCCCAACAGATAGGACCAGCACTGGGTGATAAGGATTCAGTCTCTGGACTGAGAAGTAAATAATTAGCTTCTAGAAAGAATGTGAGATTCAAACATGTAGCGACCACCATGAGAAAACAGAAGACAAATCAACTTTAGGCCCTTAACCTGTTACCCAGTACAAGCATACTTTCAACAGTTTTGTCATAAAACACAAGGTTAGGCCACAAAGCCAGAATATTTGCAAAGTAGGAGCCCGTTATAATGATACCAAGCTAAAACTAGTGGTATTCAAGATGCCACATAAATGACAAAGGGGTAATTGTTACAGGGAAAAACCTCTCCCATAAAATGCCCTCAGTAAGCCCTCAGTATCAACACAGATGTCAATCTGGCACAGCAAAATCACACTCGCAGTTGACCTAAAAAATCGCCAAGTTTGGAGCAATATATTATTCACTTCCCAATGTGCAGGTTTTATTAACTGTTGCCTAGGTTAGTTTGCAGAAACATGAAGACTTCTTTTGCTGAAAACACTGACTCTTTACTTCAGCTTGCATATATCTGGTGGTGTGTCTCTCCCCTTTTTCTGTCTTTACCCGTTAGGTCATTTAGCTTTGCATGTAGACATATTGATTATTTAAAAATGGTTTTCCAGGACAATGATATAAGCTCAACTTGGTCTGTTGCCTATTGTAGCTGGTATATATTTCTTTTACTGAGCCCTAGTGCTTTCTCAGCAGCTCAAGAACCTACAACCCTCAGCCTTACCATAAGGTCCAGACCAAACCAGGAGGCCAAGAAATTTGTGCAATATTCCGAGTAACTAAGCAGTTCCTGGGTAAAGTCATGCTTGTGCATAAGAAGGAAACGTCTTTTGAAACCATGCCAATGACTGATGTACGATCACCAAACAATATACTCCCCCACTCCAGGAAACCAAAAAAAATCTTCTCTTCCATTATACCTATGGTTGGAGCCGAAGTTGGCCTCCTCAGGCTGAAGGCAGAATAAAGAAGCCTTACCTGCCTTGTTTGTAATATGGGACTTGGTCTCTTTGTACTGTTGACATGACCCAAGATTCTGGTGAGGCGCTCAGCCTCTACATTCAGGGGACCCTGAGAGCTGACCTTAGCAAGCAGGGCCTTCCTGCTAAGACAAGCTCACAGGATTTCCTGTCACCTTTGCAGGCTAGGACCATGAGCCCCATTGTCTTCATCTTCTGCTCTCTGGGCTCTGCTTCCTTGTGCAGGTTAGGAAAGTGTGTTTACAGAAGGAAAGGAGGAGGCAGCCTCATCTGCTCTTCTGTCCTTTAGAAGGTCATAGATCTATTCTGCCTGTTTACCAAGATCTCAAAGCAGTTATTTCATGTGCTTTGTCAAGTTGTGTGATTATTTATGCAAAGAGTATAATTCAGAAAACTGTTACTTCATTTAGTCATAATATACAACTCATATGAAGAAAATAAAAGGGATTCTGAGAGTTTCAAAATCTATTTATGAAAATGGATTTTTTTGTTTTTTTATACTTTGGGAAGCTGTAATTGTGGTTTATAAAAGAAGTGGAATCAAAACTACAAACTAAACTTCCCAACAATTATCTAAGATGATTTATGCTTTTGTAGCATTTCCATAATTATAACAGTACATCACTAACATTTACCTCTGTTGACATTGAGCTTATCTGTCACACATTGCTGATGTAGAACCCCAGCAGTTTTATACAACAGTGTAAGAGAAACATCCGAGAATGGAGAAGGAGAGAAAACCCAGAGGCTGGTCATTGAGGTTTCATGTACTGGGTTAGCGCTGAATGACGTAGAGTGTTACATAAAGGAGGAAACAAAACTACTTTGTTTTCTACAGATACGTTTTTCATTATTAACTGGGTTGAGTCAGTTAAACATAAAAATAATCAAGAATGTTTGAGCTTCTTCTCCACCATGCCTTGCTCTGAAGAACTATCGGCCGTCTCCCCCAGCAAGCGGCCCCGGCCTCCGGAGGAGGGCGGCATGCGGCTTCGCTTTGTGCGTCTTTCGGAGCACGCCACGGCCCCCACCCGAGGGTCCTCGCAAGCCGCAGGCTACGACCTGTACAGTGCCTGTGATTACACAGTACCATCTATGGAGAAAGCAATTGTAAAAACAGACATTCAGATAGCTCTTCCTTCTGGGTGCTATGGAAGAGTAGCTCCACATTCTGGCTTGGCTGCAAAACACTTCATAGATGTAGGAGCTGGTGTCATAGATGAAGATTATAGAAGAAATGTTGGTGTTATACTGTTTAATTTTGGCAAAGAGAAATTTAAAGTAAAAAAGGGTGATCCAATTGCTCAACTCATTTGTGAACGGATTTTTTTATCCAGAAATAGAAGAAGTTCAAGTGTTGGATGATACTGAAAGGGGTTCAGGAGGTTTTGGTTCCACTGGAAAGAATTAAAATTTGGGTCAAGGATAGAAAATGAAAAACATACTCTTTTTTCCTTAAAAATTGAGAGGCTTTGGTTAAATTGTTGGTGTTTAGCATCATTGTAAACTTAATGGTTTTAAGATTTGTAAAAATACTTCATTTTCCTATAGTTAAACAGAAAGATCGCGTAGAAATTATTTTCTTTTGTTTTCTGCAGTTGATGGTTGCTTGTAAATCTGCTTTGTGGTGATCTGATGCAACCATTTTAAAATCAGCTATACAATTAACAGATTTTTTAAATTCAATAAACAATACCTCTTCAGCAAAAAAAAAGAAAAAAAAGAATGTTTGAGGTATGATTGATTTACCAAAGGCCATATATATTTTCAGGTACATGTGACATATTTGGGGAAAAAAAACAAAAGTCTTGATCAGAAAAGGTATGAGTATTTCATTTTTTTAAATTATTATATACTGCATGGCAATATTAATGAATATAATAAGCTTGAAATATATTTTAAAATATGACAAAACCACAACTATTATATTTTGCAAATATAGCAATACACATAATTTGTTACATGATTTCACTCGCATACTAGATTGATCAGTATTTTCTACATATCAAGAAAGACAAGTTAACACTACTTTAAATATAAGAAAAATCCTTATATTTTGGTGTTGGGATTTTGTTAAATGGAATGAACAGGAGGATTCTGGGGTGCTACAGATATTCTGCTTATTGACTTAACCAGTAACTAAAATGATGTTAAGTTTATATAAAGTTACAAAATACACATGCAATGTAATTTTTTTCTCTATGCACGTTATATTATGAAATACAGAAGTACAGACAGGCATGATGCCAATGCCTGTAAGACTAGGACTCACGTGGCTGAGAAAGAAGGAAGAGTTTGAGGCCACCCTGGGCTACACAGCAAGATCCTTTCTCACACAAAACAAAACAAACAATAAAATTTAGAAGTACAAACTTTATGGGTAAATATGAAAAGTTATATTAAGAGGACAGGCATAGAACAGAAAGGTATATAGAAGTATAAGGACTATTGTGTATTATGAAAAAATAAAAAATAAAACATACACTATGTTATGCATAAAATTAAAACATCTGGTAATATAAAAATTAAGGTCTATTTTCATCCTAGGGACACAGAAAGGGACTGCTATGCTCACTTAAATTACACATTAAAATAGCTGAAGGAAAAGACAAAATGGTTGTGAATAAATTGCTGCCTTTTGTATATTGTAACACATTCTATCAGGAAATGATAAATCAAGAAGAAAATTACTAAGAATATAATGCTCACAATACACATCCATCCAGTTATTACATTATTGAATATTTATAAAAAATTTTATACATGGTCTCAAAAGTAAATCTATAATGAAGATCATAATTTTGCTGTGGAAATATATGCATTAATCTTCTATTAACCTTCTCGAATGATATCTGGAAAGAGGCACTACAGAAAATGAATTGAGTGAATATTGTCCAAGATATCCCAAGAAAGGGTACAAAGTTTGTTACAGTATAGATCATAAGAAATAAAATACTTCCTGCAGTGCATTGCTTAGGACATGATTGCCTCATCTCTCTAACAATGAGTCCCAAAATAGAGACAGAGTAGAATTATTTAGGGTCTCCCTAATGTACCAATTTTCTTTCTTACTGACTTAAGCACTAGCTCATTAAAAAATATCAAAGGTAAGGGTCTGGTGTGGTGTTTCATGTCTGTGATCTCAGCTATAGGAAAGCAGAGTTAGAAGGATCACTGAGACTGGCCCCAGGCAAAAACACAAGGCTCTTTCCAAAACACAATTAAAGCAAAAAGGGCTGGAGGTATAGCACAGGTAGTAGAGTGCTTTCCTAGGAAATTTGAGGTCCTGAGTTCAAACCCCTGTATCACCAAAAAATAAAATAAGATCAAAGTTTGCAGTGAAGACCACAATAAAATAATGCAGTTAAAGCATTTTCATAGCATGATCAGAAACACTTCCTGGTTGGGAGACACTGTAATAGACAGATCCTTTGCTAAGAACTTTCTGGGAAGCACCCTGCCCTCCTGGGACTACACACCTGAGAAGATTGATTAATTACACACTCTGAAAGAGGTTCAGACAGTCTTCAGTGTGGCATCTGCTGTATTTTATGACTTCATAATACTAGCAGACATGGAATTTCCCCCTAACTTGAAAAGTTTCCTCACATTGCAATTCCCTCTTATGATCAATGTTTCAAAACAGTGAAATAATTATAAGCAAAGACCTGCAATTACAATTCACACACTCTACAGAATAGAATTGTATAATCACATTTATAAAAGCACACACGGCGAATGTCTCCGTTTCAAAACTGAACCCTACGTATTTTTTGTTAGCATGTGTACAGACACTGAAGTTCTGACCTCCAATATTCATCTTGCACAATATTACCTCAAGCCTATAGGCTCCTCAGATTATGCAAATATTATAGATGTTGATATATTGGGTACTGATAAAAATATAGGAATCTCAGATATCATACAGAGTATTGGGTATAAAGAAAATTATTAGGTTATACATGATATAGTACAACATGAAATAGCAAAAATAAAGTAACATAATACAAAGACAATCTCACATAAGATGTAGGGATGTTTCATACAATACAATAAATAAAATCAATATAATATAATTAAATACAATACAATATAGTTTAATGCAATACAATACAATATAATACAATGTATTATAATTTAATATAATATATAATACAGGCACTAACCTATATCACTGCCATGCAAAAGGGCTGCAAATTTGACAAAATGGATTATTCCAAAATAAAAAGCTTCAGCATATCAGGAAAACAATTACCAGAATTAAGAGACAACCTACAGAATGGGAGAAAAATTTTTGTTAACTAGTCATGGGATAAAAGATTAATATCCAGAATATATAGCGAGTGCAAAAGTTAAACACCAAGACACTGGTGTGGAATCAAAACACCAAGACACTGGTGTGGAGGAAACAGAACCAAATGAACAAGACACCATCAGGACCTTGGGGTGACTACGGTAGAGAGAAAATAAACAAGAAAGTCTATGAAGAATTCAGGGAAAATCACCTTTTCTGCCAGCAGGGAGAAAAAAGCCTGGAGGGAGAATTGTAATATTGATAAAAACAAAGGGGGTAAAAGAAGGGAAACAAATTTCTGTAAGTGCAATGAAAGCTATCAGCCATGGGTTTGGACTATCAAAGAGTACCAAGATGGAACAGATTGAGTAGAAGGTGACAGAGGTGCACACCAGGATCAGATAGTTTGGGTGGGTCTGGCCTCTGGGGAGATCTTAGGGGAGTGGTGGGCATTTGTGAATGTGCTGTACTTGACTCTTGAGCCTGTAGGGGATGCTGACCATGGAGCCACTGGCCGAGACCATGAGGCCCAGGCACAAATCATCAGTGAGGCAGAGCATTAACACATACAAAGGAGTTGCCATTGTGCCAGAAACAAATCCCAACCAATAGCCAAAATCCAACCTCTCAGTGACATTTCTGCTCCTGTTAGGGGCAGTCACTCTCATGGTAATCATGACGTTTAGAAGCAGATGTACAAGCCAGCTGAGTGAACAGGAGGGACCAATGTACTTGTTGGCTCTGTTTCATCTTCATCCACCTGGTGTTGTTGGAGCTGATTGTGATTGCTTGGAAGCAGCTCAGGAGGTGCTTGATGTGCAGGGAAATCCCCTGGCCTGCTGTATAAAGGTAGAGAACAAGTTTGCACCCAATGTCATGCAGGAAATATTTCAAATCAAATGCTGTCATTGTCTGAGGGATTCCTTTTGTGATAATAGCCAAGGAGTTGGCAAAAGTCAAGTGTTTCACAATCATGTCTTTGGGTTTCAAAAATTTTCCAGTGAATACAGAGAAGACAAAATGAAAGAGAAGTGACCAATTGCCTCGTATTCCCAGTCCCTTCTGGAAGGAGAGTAAAACGCCCATTGCCAAGTCCTCAGGAATCATTCTCCTTCCTGCTAAAGAGTGATGAATGTATCAGGGTTCATAAGACCCTGAAGAAAAAAATAACAAGTCTGTGCTACATGTATGAAGGTGACTTAAATCAAATTTTTATCACTTCATGATATTTTTAAATCATTCCCACAGATGAGTATTTTCCAAGACTTTGTTGTTTATAGTAACAGATATTTTGTGTTATGTCAGTGTTACATATCACATACATTTAATAATATTTAATGTTTAGGCATTTAATGCTTTTTAAAATTTTAGGTATTTAATGTTGTAGGTAGTTAATTTTTCTCAAGTTTTAACAATTATGTTCTTCAATCCAAATATTTCTGTCATATAGTAAAAATGTTGTGGATTATTATGACTATTTCATAATACCCTTTTCAAAAAGAGCTTAATTTCAGTTAAGACTGGGGATGCAAATATCTCCATGTGATGGGAGATGATTACAGAATTTGGTCAATAATACCCCTTATAAAATATTGTGAAAAGATGCCAAGTTTCTTCCAGGTCAGGATTTTGAAACAGGGCATTCATCTTCATTGAAGTGAGAAACAAGACTATAATTGTTATAAACACTACAATTGTTCAAAAGTGCTATCATGTCAATATGATAGAAAAGAAAAAGCAAATTACTAATAAATAGTAAAATATTATTACTTTTCAAATCTGGCTTCATTATTTGTTAAAGTTAGTTAATTGAACCACAATTAGATTTGTTGTAAAAATTTTAATATAATTAATTATGAGATATATATAAATGTATTACAATTAATTTCAGCATTTCAGTTCAAACATAATTCTTAAGTTTCAAGTAATACATATAAAAAATTGGTGAACCTGAAGAAAGCATTATTTTAGAATGAATAAATGAAAAGATTGAATAAATGAAAAGATTATATAAATGAAAAGACACAGCACATTACTACTGTGAAATCTCATTATTCTGAATAAATTAAGCTTTTCCAAATTATTCTCCCCATTAAGTGAAATTTTAATTAGCTGTCAAAGAACTTTTAAAACTGAAACCACTATTTCTGAAATTCACATAGGTCAGAACTCAAAAGTTTAACAAGACAAATGGAGAAAATGTGTGAACCATGAATCTGATAAGAGTTAATATTCAGTGCTCATAAATAAACCTACAAATCAAAAGAAAAAAAATAAAGCTAAAAAAATTATTAAACTTAGGCACAGACTGGGCCTGATGGTGCAGATCTGTAATCCCGTGTCTTGGGAGGCTGAGACAGGAGGGACAGGAATTCAAGGCCTGCCTGGGTTACATTGTGAGACCCTGTTTCCAAACAAACACGTCAACAATGAGAATAATAAGAACAGCAAAATAAAATAAAATAAAATTGATTCAGGATATAAAGAGATTTTCTCAAAAAAATACATATATATAAAGAGATGTCTACATCATTATTTATTAGGTAATGCAAATCAAAATTGTAATGAGGGACTGTCAATGCATCTCAGTGGTATGTTCCTTGCTTACCATTCACAAAAAAATCATAAAACCTGCAATGAGATATAACCTCAAACCCAGTAGGATGGATAGTAGCCCAAACAAATAAGTGAACATACAAACAACAACATAAAGAGAAAATAAAAATTGCTTGTGAGAATGAGAAGACATCAGAACTTGTGCATGCAACATGGGAATGAGAAATGGCACAGGCAATGTGAAACACAAAGAAGAGGTTCCTGGACGAAACTGACATAGAATTAATGGGATCCAGGCACCTCACGTCTTACTATATATACAACTGAACATAAATCAGAGCCTTGAAGACATATTTCCTTATGTACTTTCACAGCAGCATTTTTCACAATAGCCAACAGGTGAAAATAACCCAAAAGTCCATCACCAGATGAATACACAAACACAATGTAGTATATTCCATTGTAGTATATACAATGGAATATTATTCGTCCTGAAAAAGGGGGAGAACTTTAATAGCTCATACAATGTAGATGAGAGTTGAGTGTAATGATAAATAATCCAGTCACAAATTCTGTATGATTCCACGCATATGATGTACCTGGAGTAGTCAAGCTCATAGGGACAGAAACTGGAGTGGTGGTTGTCCTGGGCTATGGGGAGAGGACAATGCAGAGGTGTTTAATAGGTACCTGGTTACAATTTGGCCATGAAAACATTGTGGATGCTCACTTAGAACGAAGTGAATATTCTTCACGCTACTGAAATGTACACTTAAAATAGTTAAGATGGTAAATTTTGGTACACTTATTTTACCAAAATTTCAAAATATTATAAGGGGATTCTGGGTAATCAGTGGGAGGGTTTGCTCTGTTGTAGTCATGTAGAGCTGGGATGACAAAGTCAGTATAAACGTCACAGGTTGAATAGGAGTGGGGAAAGTGGAAACTCTTGTGTTGTTTCTGGGGGGAATGCTTTCAGTTTTTCCCCAGTGAGTATGATGTTGGTTATAGGCTTATTATATATTGCCTTTATAATGTTGGGGTACATTCCTTTTATTCCTAGTTTTCTTAGAGCTTTTATCATGAAGTGGTGTTGAATCTTATGAAAGGCTTTTTCTGCATCTATTGAGATGATCAAGTGTTTTTTTTAAATCTTTGTTTCTATTGATGTGCTGTATTACATTTATTGATTTGTATATGTTGAACAACTCCTGTATCCCTGGGATGAAGCCAACTTGGTTGTGGTGAATGATCTTCCTGATATGCTGTTGGATTCAGTTTGCCATTATTTTATTAAGGATTTTTGCATCAATGTTCATTAAAGAGATTGGCCTATATTTCTCCTTTTTGGATGTGTCCTTGTCCAGTTTTGGGATGAGTGTAAGCCATCTCAAAGAATGGCTTCATAGACTGAGTTGGCAATATCCCTTCCCTTTCTATTTCATGGACAAGTTTAAGGAGAGTTGGTATTAGTTCTTCTTTGAAGGTCTGGGAGAATCCGTTAGGTCCTGGACTTTTTTGGGAGACTCTTTATTGCTGCTTCACTTTCATTACGTGTTACAGATCTGTTTAGATCATTAATATCTTCTTGGTTCAGTCTTGGATGGTTGTAAGTATCTAGAAATTTGTCTATTTCTTCAAGATTTTCCAATTTGTTGGAATATAGGTTCTCAAAGTAGTCTCTGATGATACTCTGGATTTCCATGGTATTTGTTGTTATCTTCCCCTTTTCATTTCTGATTTTGCGTATGTGGGTCTTTCCCTTCCTCGTTTTAGTCAGATTTGCAAGGGGCTTGTCAGTCTTGTTTACTTTTTCCAGCCTTTTGTTTCATTGATTCTTTGTATGGATGTTTTGCTCTCTGTTTCATTAATTTTGGCCCTTATTTTTTATTATTTCTCTCCTTCTGCTTGTTTTTGGTTTTGCTTACTCTTGCTTTTCTAGAAGTTTGTAGTATTAGGTTGTTTATTTGAGCTCTTTCTGTCCTTTTAATATATGCACTCACAGCTATAAACTTTCCTCTTATGACTGCCTTTGCTGTGTCCCATAGGTTCTGGCAGGTTGTGTTTTGATTTTCATTAGCTTCCAGGAATCTTTTGATTTCCTCTCTTATTTCTGCTATGATCCACTGATCACTGAGCAATGTATTATTCAGCCTCCAGTTGTTTGCGTGTTTTCTACTGTAGTTCTGGTATTTCTAGCCATAGTAATAAGGCAAGAAGAAGAAATAAAAGGAATACAAATAGGTAAAGGAATAGTCAAAATATCCCCATTTGCAGACAACATGATCCTATACCTCAAAGACAACTCCACCCAAAAACTTCTAGACACCATAAACAGCTTCAGCAATGTGTCAGGATACAAAATCAACTTACAAAAATCAGTAGCCTTTCTATACACCAACAATGAACAAATTGAGAAAGAATATAGGAAAACATTTCCATTTACAATGGCCTCAAAAAATTAAATACCTAGGAATAAACTTAATGAAGGGTTTAAATGACCTCTTCAAGGAGAACTACAAACCACTGAAGAAAGAGATCAAGGAAAACTACAGAAGGTGGAAAGATCTCCCATGCTCTTGGATTGGTAGAATCAACATAGTAAAAATGGCTGTACTACCAAAAGCAATCTATATGTTCAACACAATATCCATCAAAATTCCAATGACATTCATCACAGAGATTGAAAAATCTAGCCTAAAATCCACTTAGAAGCACAAAAGACCATGATTAGTCAAGGCAATACTGAACAAAAAGAGCAATGCTGGAGGTATCACAATACCCAATTTGAAGCTATATTACAGAATCAAAGCAATAAAAACAGCATGGTATAGGCACAAAAACAGATATGAAGACCAGTGGAACAGAATAGAGGACTTGGATATGAATCTACACAGCTATATCCACCTTATTTTGACAAAGGTGCAAAAAACATGTAATGGAGCAAAGACAGCCTGTTCAACAAATGTTGCTGGGAAAAGTGGCTAGCTCCCTGCAGGAAACTGAAACTAGACCCCTGCCTGTCACCCTGTACTAGTATCAACTCAAAGTAGATTAAGGCCTTACTATTAGACCTGAAACCTTGCAGTTAGTACACAAAAGATCAGGGAATACACTGGAAGCAATAGGTATAGGCAAGGAATTCCTCAGTAGAACTCTAGCAGCTAAGCAACTGAGAGAAAAGATAGACAAATGGGACACACAAAATTAAAAACCTTCTGCACAACAAAAGAAATGGTCTCTAAACTAAGAGACCACCACTGACTGGGAGAAAATATTTGCTAGCTATACGTCAGACAAAGGACTGATAACCAGAATATATAGAGAGCTCAAAAACTAAACTCCCCCCAAATCAATAAACCAATACTGAAGTAGCAACTTTACTAAACAGAACTTTTTCTAAGGAAGAAATCCAAATGGCAAAAAAAAAAAAAAACACAATGAAAAAATACTCACCGTCCGTGGCCATAAAGGAAATACAAATCAAAACCACACTAAGATATCACCTCACTCATGTTAGAATAGCTATCATCAAAAACACCACCACCAACAAATGTTGGTGAGGATGTGGGGAAAAAAGAACCCTCAAACACTGTTGGTGGGAATGTAAGCTAGTACAACCACTTTGGAAAACAATATGGAGGCTTCTTAAAAAACTAAACAGATCTGCCATATGATCCAGCAATACCACTCTTAGGGACATAAATGAAAGAATGCAACTGAAGTTATTACAAAGGCACCTGCACACCCATGTTTATTGCAGCACTATTCACAATAGCCAAGTTATGGAAACAGCCAAGATGCCCCGCAACTGATGAATGGGTCAAGAAATTGTGGTATTTACACACAATGGAATTTTACTCAGCCACAAAGAATAATGAAATTTGGTCATGCGCAAGTAAATAGATGGAACTGGAGAACATCATGTTAAGCAAAGTTAGACCCAGAAGGTCAAAAATCACATGTTCTTCCTCATATGTGGATTACAGAGCCAAAAGAAATACAGTAATATTATTGGACATGGGTCATACACTAAGGGGAGAACACACATGGGAGGAATAAGGAAAGGGAAAGAAACCTCAGCATTGAATGTGGTTGATGTGCTCACTGTAGAGGAGCAAATAAAGTAATCTAAAATTGGCAGAAGCCATTGTGGGAAGGGGACAAGGAAGTAGTGAAGAGGTCTGGTAGAGATGAACAAATGTGGGTTGCAATACACAAGTGCACGGAAGCAATGCTAGGAATCTTTATGTATAGCTATCTTTATCTCAAACTAGCAAAATGCTATGTCTTTCTCATTATCTCTTATGTTTTCTCTTCAACAAAATCGGAGAAGAGGGCAGAATAGGTTCTGCCTGGAAACGGGAAGGGGGAGGTGGCCCAAACAATGCATACACATGTAAGTAAATTTTAAAATGATAAAATAAAAGTAGAAAAGAAAAAAAAGAAATCTCTTCTGCTCTCAGATGGATAAAAGTGTGATACATGTCATTGGGATACAGGGGAGTTACTGTAGTAAGTAGTGAATGATAACCTAAAGAATAAACAGGAGTTCGCTATAGCAGGGACTGGAGAGGGAAGAACATTTTTGGCTGAAGGGAAAAGCAGGTACAAAGGCAAAAAACTATGAACAAAAACAAATGATTTATAATAAGAAAAAAGAAATGTCACAGGCTTAGGCAAAGGGATTAATGGTAAAGAGTTAAGGGTCAGAAGATGAAGTTGTTTTTCCATCTGGAGGAAAAAAGTTAGAAAGTTATTAGACTAGCATATAATATGATAAGTTTGTAGTTTAGTTTTTATCTGATTTTGAAGCAGAGATAAACTTTAAAAAAAAAATAAAAGCAAGTATATAACATAAAGGCAAAAGAATCATGCATATGGCCACAAGAATTTTTAATAACATGTCAACAATAATAAAACATTTAATTTAAAGGTAGATGATGAAATGGATATTATAGTATAAAGTTTATATCCACAAACAATACTTTTAATACCAAAGTAGTCTTATACTAAGTAAGGAAAAGAATATCCCATAAGAAAAATTGACATGGTGCATATAAAAGGAATTCACAAAAATAAAAGTTATAATTGACCAATATTTAGCCTCATTATTAACTGAAACTGCAGATCAATATACTAATGTGTGTTCTGGTCTCTGTTCATTTATGAAATTAAAACAATAATAAAAACTCTACCTGGTGTATGTGAGGGCACACACTTTTAGATTCTACAGGTATGTAAAATGATATGATATTTACAGACATTATTTATTGATGTACACTAGAAACCTTAATTTGAATTGGTGATTTTACTCATGAGGTATTATCAGATGAAACATGCATCCCCACATTTACTGAGGCATTATTCTTATGATAGCCTAGTTAGGGAACAGGCAAGGCACCCATCACTTTGTGAATGGATAAAGGAAATGTATTCTGTGTACACAAGGAAGACTTATTCAGCCACAAAGAAGAATGAAATCATGTTTGCAAGAAAAAGAATGGAGCAGAGACTCATGTTATGTGAAAGAAGCCAGATAAGAAAAACAAATAGCACACATTTTCTCTCACATTTGGAAACAAGACTTTTTTAAAAGACATGAAAGTCGAGTTTTGTGGTTTGGGGTTCACTTACTACAAGCATTGTCTGATATGATACATCTGAGAGTCATTGAAACCTTCAACCATGACAATGGCAGGAGAAATGGAGAAAGCAATGTGCTCACATGTATGTCTTCAGAAGTGGAAGGACACAAATCTCCACCCCACATGTGGCATCTGTGCCTCTTACACATGACAAGTAAACCTGGATTTCTGTACCAACCTGAAGGATTTTATTAAAAGCCATAGAATAAGGCAAAATATCTGTCATTTCAAACTGGCTGAGTTATTGAGGGAATGCCATGGCCCAACAGGTCTGGGGTTCCCTTTCTTGTAGGTCGTGTAAGCTTGACCCTTAGTCCTCATTTCCTTCAAAAACTTCAAATTCTAATTGGCTAGCTGTGTCATAACATCAACTTAAATATTAATAATTAAAGACAGGGCAGTAAAATAGGTACATTGTGTGGGGGTTCTAGTGGGAGGGGGAGGTGACTGAAGGAGATTAAGGTGGTGGTATATGGTTGATGGACTTCATATACCTATATAAAATTGAACAACGACACCTCTTGCAATTGCTTTAAATGGGATGGGGAGGGGGGTAGAGGGGGCAGAGACAATGGGGGCAATGTAATTAATGTAGAATGTAAGTCTAATAGGAATTGTGAGTATGAATCCCTCTGTATAATGAATATGTCCTAATAAAAATTTATAATAAAGAAAAATTCTACAACTGAATTAACAAGTATCACAAGTCCAGTCAATGCTTATTGTAATCTAGCCACATATGCATAAAAATAGAATTTAAAAGTTTTCCAAAGACACAGAACTTTTTGAGAAGGAGGAACAGAAAAAGAAGCAAAATGCACGTCAAAAGACTGAGGAAGTGGTTAGATGAAATCTGCCTAAAATAGAGAAAAACATATTAGAAAAACATTTAAATTTTCACGCTGATGAAATTGCTTATTCCTTATGTTAATCCACTTGTTTCACTGTAATAAAAGACTTGCCCCGTGCTACTTATAAAGAGAAAGAGGTTTACTCAGGTTAGAGTTTTGGGGATAAAAGAAGAAACAGCATAGTGCAGGCTCCAGGAGGGTGGACCTTTGCAGTTTCACCTTGTGACATGGTTAGCAATGGCAAAACATGTGAAGGAACAACCAAAGGATGATGTTATGTATCAGAAGTAGAAGACAGAAATCAGTTTCCATGTTCCTTTCTGAGATTGTGCCTCCAGTGACCTAAAGACCCATCAGTGAACTCAACAATTAAGTTACCTACTTCTCAATACAGCCAGAGTGTACACCAAGCCTTGGTCCCAATGGACCCCTGGGATCACCCAAAACCTATACAAATCACAGCATTAACCTTGATCACTGAACTATTTCGGTCTTTCCTTAAATTGTTTCCTTTATTTAAGAAAGGGGGGAGGGGTTTTTTTCCTGATGTCACGGATTTTTTTTCCTACCAATACATAATCCCACACATTATCCATATTAGAGATGGTGTCCTGAGATTTGGAATATCTGCCAGAATTGAGAGATTCCCCAAAGCTATGTTATCATCTGTTGTCTTCTAAAGTTCATTATAATGTGCATTTCTCTGTTCTGTGAAGAGACAACATGAGGTTTTCAGAACAATGAAAGAGAAGATGAAAGGCAGAAATGTGGTACATATGCCTTATAAAGACGAAATTTTATCTTTATAGTCTGAAGCAAGAACAAGTGTACAGCACATTGAGGGAAGGGAAGAGACTGTGTGAGTGAGAGAAGGATATGGAACAAGAGAGAATGTGAACCATGTGAGGTCACAGATAAATTTATCATGAATAGAAGCACTTCTGGAAAATAAGATCTGAGCTACAACATGTATATATATGTATTATGCTTCAACCATTGGAAATAAAAAGAATCACATTTTTGATAAAAATCATATTTAAAGGAAATTCTCAATCTGCAGAGAAAGTCACCAATTAATTGGAAGAATGGGTTGAGAAATCTTGTAAGGAGAGAAACTGAAGTCTAGAAACAAAACATCCAGATTTTGAGATACATGGCAAAATATCATGTCCTCAATATTGAGAGAGAAACAGTACAAGTCAGGGACTGAACAGAAATACTTTTCCAAATATAGTCAAAACGAGATGGACTTCAAGCAAGACTATGCACTAAAAAATTCTCATTAAGGTTCATTGCACAAAGCGGGGGGGAGAGAGAGAGAGAGAGAGACAGACAGAGAAACAGAGAGTAACAAACACCACTGTCTCTGAGCCCTGATGTCAAGATTGTTGACAGGGACAGTGTTAGGAAGCAGAATGGATTCATGGAGGAGGAAAACACCCTCAGAGCAGCTGTTCCAGGAAGGCTCTGCTGTTGGGCTCCATGTGCAGTGCTCCTCCCTTAGCCCCAAGCTGTGTTGGGCTCTGAGCCTGGCCGTTCCCCTTAATGTTCCTCCCCTCAGGATCAAAGGTTCCATTTCTGAACATTTGGCATCCAAATGTGACCAGAGTCCTCTCTCCACTTTATTTTAGAATTCAAATATCATGTCCTAAACCTCTCCTCAGAACCAAGCCCACCAGGAGTGATCCCTAGTCCATGGTCAGTTTTCTCTATATGGATTTCAACCAATAATTATCTTCAGAGTTCTGACTCATTGTTAGGTGCTAAGAAAAGACAATAAATACTTTTATCTTGATGTCCCTTGAAGAAAAAGGATGGCAATTGTGCCTGAGTTCCCCAAGTCACTAATTGAAGGAAATCTTCATTTCAAACTAATTGTTCACTCCAAATCTCAGGTAGAGTTCAAGGGGAAATTACTGTCTATGCGCCCTGCTCCTGACCAAGCACATTTTATTGAATGAGTAAAACCTTTTAAATGGGAGGGGAGAATCTATTTTTGATAGAAAGTTTTATTCAGTTCATTAATTAAGATCATTTGGGGGCAGTACTGAAGTTTAAACACTGGGCCTTGTGCTTACAAAGCAAGAGCCCTACCACTTGAGCCACACTCCAGCCCTTTTTGCTTTAGTTATTTTTAAGATTTGGAATTTTCTTCGCAGGACTGGGCTTGGATCAGGACCCTCCTATCTATGCAACCCACATAGGTTGGATCATGGGTGTGTTTCACCACACCCAGCTTACGTGTTAACATGGGGTCTCAATAGATTTTGGCCTGGTTGGCCTGGAATTGCGATCATTCATATCTCTCCCTCCCAAGTACCCGTGATTAAGGCATATATCACCATGCCTTAAGATATTTTGAAAAGTCATCATGACTTTTCATTTATATGCATATCCCATCTTAAGAAGGGGTAATGTCAAGGAAAATGTCAGGCACCTTGTGAAACAAATCAACTTTTCAAAGGGTGAGGTTTGGGGAGACACAGTCTATTCTATACCCCATTCCATGTGAAAACTTTCTCAGGGTAACATTTCCAAACTGAGAAGCAGAGTGCTGTTCTCCTAATCCATGTACTTCTTTAGTCTATTACTTGTGTCTTGTTAAGAAAGGAAATGATTCTCACCTGTGTGCACTGTGAAACCAGGATGGTGAGTGCTGTGCTGAGATGTTGAATCTGTCCTGTGATTGGGGTGACACACCAAGCCCTGACTCATAGGTTTATTATTCTTTGGTTCACTCTTCCACCAGACTGGTGATTTTTAACTTAACTCTGGATCCATAGCAGCAGCTACACAGGGATTGAGTATAACTTTTAAACACCCTTGTCCCAATTTCCTATCAGTAAAAACAAGCACCAATTATGTGAGCAAATCCAAAGCAGCAATTAGAGCAATGAGGGGAAAACTTTTATGTCAGTACTTGGAGTGGACAGGGTATCACAGGAAGGGAAGATGACACAGAGTCCAATGCTAAGAAAGTAGAAGCCAGTTGCATGGCTTTGTCCAGATTTGGGACCATTGGAGGCCCTCTCTTCAATATCTAATATCCTGGGAGAGTTCACAGTTCTGAAGAACACCAGAATTGAGAGCACAAAACGGAGATTTGCCATGGGTCTTTTGGGCTTCTGTTCTTTTAAGCAACATTTTCTGGAAGACCCATTCATGTTCTGTGTGTAGCTGTACTCATTCATTTCCATGCCTTAGAGAACTCCATAGTAAACAATTTATATGGACAGTTGATAACAGGCCTCCTATTTGGAGCTGTTGTGAGGGAGGCTGCTCTGAGCTTTCTTGTAAATGGATCCTGGTGCACACATGTATGCGTTTTGAAAGCAAGGACTTGAATAGAATTGCTGGGTGTTGGGAATGTGTTTCTCAAGGTAGTGGAAAGCCATTTTCCAAAATGGTTACTACAATTTACAGTCTCAATAACTGTCTGAACATTTCAAGAATGTTGAATTTTAATTTTTGTCTGTTTGATGCATTCATTAATTTATCTCATTCTGTTTTCATATGCATTTTCTCAAAGAAAAAATGGCAAGTTCCTAATGATTTTTGACCATCCAAAAATTTATTTATGATATCAATCTTTTAAACATTCTCTCATTTTTCTAGTGGTGTTTGAACTCACGATTTCTTGAATTTATGCATTTTTTCCAGATATCACTGCTTTTAGAATTTTTATATTTAGTAGCTGCAGATCTAGAAAACTAGATCAGAGAAGCCAGGCAGAAGCCAAACTTAATGGAAATAAAAGTAATGGGAATTACCCATTTTCATTTTCTCCAGAGCTGCAGCAAATTTTCCATAACTATAAATGTCCCAGTTCTTTCCTTTTTGCTAATTGTTGCTTATTAAAAATTTTATGGTTTGAGATAATATCGAGCATTTATAAAAGGTAGAAGATTATAACAAAGTCCTCCTGTATATGCTTACACAGAAGCCCTAAATATTTATAATAGTATTTTCTGGGACTGAGATGTATGTCATGAAAGAAAGATGGACTAGCACTCACAAAGCCCAAGTTCAGTCCCAGCATGGCAAAAAAGATATTATCTATACCATTTGTCACATACATCACACTGAAGAATCTACTGTACATTTCTAAAGTGAAGAGCATTGTATTATATAACCTTACTTCAATTATCAGAGCCAGGGCATTAACATCCAGGCTGTAATATTATCTTCTCTATGGGCACCATTCATAGTGTGCCAATAGTCTCAATAGTGACATTTATGGGGAAGAAAATATTCCAGTGTTAGAATGAAACCATTGTCACATGTCCCACTGATGGTCATGTCCCTTTAGACTATACAGACTTCCAATCTGTATTGGGTGTTGAAAAAAAAATACCGCAAAAAATAAGAGAATTTTTTGACCAGAAGAAAAAAAGGAACAAACTCCACAGATGTATTGTAAATGGAGGATCACTAAAAAAAATAACCTCTCACAAGTAGTACAATAGATGACTGAGGAGAAAACTAGATCAGAGAAGCCAGACAGAAGCCAAACTTAATGGAAATAAAAGTAATGGGAATTACCCATTTTCATTAAATGTCCAAAAGAAAGTAGAACTAAAAATGAGATACCTTAAGGTGAAAGTGTAAGACTGTAGTTATATTTTTTTCTAAACAGGATATAAGGGTGGGTACTCACACTTTGGTTGTGTTACAGTTCTTTATAAAATGATGTATGAATACCTCTTTGACCTCTAAAGGTCAAAGTCATATGCATTCCAAAGTCAATGTGTTAAAGTCTCGGTCCATCTTCAGGGAGGTGTGGAACTTTTATGAGGTGAGAGGCCTTAGGTCATTGGGGGTGTACCCTATGAAAAACTGTAAGACCCCAGATCTTCCTCTTTCTGATTTTCAGAATAAGGAACCATATGTGAGACACAGTTATAATAAATGAAGTACAAGGTAGGGAGAAGATGGTGCAGAAGTTCAATGCTAAGAAAGCAGAAGCCAATTCCAAGGCTTTGTCCAGACTGGGCCATTTTGAGTACCATTTTCAGTACCATTTTCCCACACCTAACATCCTAGAAGTTGGAAGACACTTGTATTAAGAGGCATGAAAGGGCAAAAGTCTTGATTTTTTGTGACTCCTTCTTTCAAGTTACGCTATTTAAAGGATTCAGTCACGTTTCGTGTGAAGTTGTAGTTCATCCATTTTCATGCACTGGAGAACTCCAATGCATGCATATCAAAGTTCACATCAACAGTTGATTGCTGGCTACTACTAGGGACTATTGTGAATGAGACAGCTCTGAGATTTCTGGTTGAAGTATGCTGGTGTACACATACAGCTTTATCAAGTCATAGAATTAAAAATAGTTATCAGTGTGTGTTTTTCTCAAGAGATTGTCAAGTAATTTCTCAAAATTTTTGTAACAATTTTGCACTCACAACAGCAATTACTGAGGGTTACCACTGATCTATATCATGAGTAATTGATCTATATCATGAGTAACTTTCAAAAATTATGAAATTAAAAATTTTTTCCAACTATGTCTTTTGTAATTTTTTCTCAATCTCTTATAATATGCTTGTATGCACTTGAAATTCTAGTGAGTTAATCTAATTGATTGTTACATCGTCTTCATGATGGTTCAACAAGGAAAAGGTCAAGAAGATCTTGATCTTTTCAGTTGTCAAGAAGATGAGTGGACAATCTCTAGACACAGGAGATTCATTGTCTAGTCTTGTCTGAATTTTTCAACCTCTGTAAGCCAAAGAATGATGTAAAGGAGGGAGTGAGAGGCATAATACGCAAACAGAAAATGGCAATACCATATATAATAATAATAGAACTTTTACCCACACCTGCATGAGCCAGTCTAGAAAACCTACCCATTATCAACAGTATCTATGCCATGAGTCTGGCTATCTATAGGGTCTGTATCATGTCAGACCACTGTGCCTAGGCACAGGAAAGAAATCCATTGCCTCTATGTTATGGTTCTTGACCTGAAATGTCCCCCAAAGTTCATATGCTAAAAGTCTCATCACCAGCAATAGCAAAGTGGTGCTGCTTTGAGTATGTGGAGCCTTTTGGAAGGAAGGGAGGTCACTGGGGCATGTCCTTGAAGGGGATATTTTGTCCCTGCCTCCCTTCCCTCTCCTTTTCTCCTAGGCTGCCACTGAGATAGTCATGAATCACCATGGGGAAAGGGGGAGATAAACTCTTGGTCCTTAATCCATAATCTGTTATCCACTAAAAGTAAGAGTTTAGACACTGAAATGCCTTTTCCTTACATCTTTCAACAATGTACCTTATGTGTCTTTTTCTTTCCGTTCATTTTTCATCAGTGTATGGAAGGTGTCTTTCCCTACATCTACTCTTGTCAAAAGGATCAGGTGCATCATAATGACCAGGCTGGTGTCTATGTTTCCAAGGACAAACTGACAAACTGATCACTGATCCACATCTTACACAAGGAAGAAGCATCTTGAAAAATTACATACTCATGAATATTGGAAAGTTTCAGGACCTTATCCACCCAAGAACACAATAAAAGAAGGCCCAACTCCTTCTTTGTGAAGGGACAACCTGAGTACTCTTTCCATCAGTGCTCTTCCTTTCTCCTTGACCTAAACTCCCCTTCCTCCATGAAACCTTCGTTTCTAATCTTTGCCTCAGTTACGCTTCTACTGCCACTCAGTCAGAAATTCATGTCATGGCTCACATGAGATGAGCAATTTTGTCCACTATGCAATTCACACCTCAGGGTACTGCCTCTCCACTGTTCCAAATGCAATACAACCATCTAACCATGGACTGGAACTTATAAAACTGAGATAAAAGATACCCCTCTTCCTTTGACATTGTTTACCTCATGTATTTTGTCACAGCAATAGAAATCCAACAGAGGAAAATGGTACCATGAAGCTTGGTCTTTGCTGTGAATATACCTGGCAATGTAACTCAGAAATCTTTGGAATTGGTTCATGGAAGGACTTTGGAAATGTTTGGAGAAGCAGGTTATAGAGAAAGCTTAGAATACTATAAATCAACTTAACA
Source organism: Castor canadensis (assembly GCF_047511655.1). Lineage (NCBI taxonomy): Eukaryota > Metazoa > Chordata > Mammalia > Rodentia > Castoridae > Castor > Castor canadensis. The sequence goes on along the minus strand of NC_133401.1, from coordinate 31,130,566 downwards.
GGTGACTGGTGAGAACTTAGAAGACCACCATGTCCATAGGAATGTGGACAGTGAAGTCTACACTCATGAGTTTTGCAAAGGAAATGAGGACTCTATTGGGAATTGGACTGCAAGACATGTATATTGCATTTTAGCAAAGGACTTGCATGCATTTTGAGCATGCCCTTATCATATGTACTTTGAAAGTGCTTTTTCTTGTAAAAAGCAATGAAACCTTATGTGGGTCCATGAGTTCAGTAAAGCAGGACAATACCTTGGCATTTTTAGATCCATTTTGCATCTGTCCACTTCACTCTGAGTTTGTCTCACCTGCAATCACCTTGGGTTCTGGAAGGGCAGAACTGAGAGATTACTCTTTATGTTGAGGGGCTAAAATGACACCCAAGGAAAGGAAATGCAGACCTTCACAGGACAGACTGCATACCAAAAATTACCTATAGTGTTGCGGCTACAACACATCTCATGGGAAGAAGATTGCTAACTCAGTGATGACAGACAAAACATAACAACTTCTACAGACCCTTCCCAGAACCAGAACTGATATAATGGTCAACCAGGCCACACTGTGCCTGGGACCATTTAATTATGCACACCTCACACCGTTCTGTCCCTAGTCTTCCTCTATTCAAACCTAAAGCTTATGTGTAAACCCCAAAGATGGGTTGAAATGATTATTCCCCTTATTCCTGTGGTGTAACTTGACCATGTAATAAATTTCCTTTTTCTTTCGGTCTTCATTGTTCTTCTTTTTTTGGCATAGTTGGATAATTGTTGGATCTGACATGTTGGAAGCCTCTGGAATTGGGCATCAGTACTACAACTCTGGTTACACTCTGAGACTTGCAGGATGAGGAATTTAAATGTGATGGACTAATTCAACTGACATGAGGAAATCTCAAGGCAGCACACAACTCAGCCTGTGGCATGGATATTGCTGCTGCTTTTACCCATGTGAACAGTGAAAATTGGGGCAGATTTGGAAATTTTGCAGTTTTTCAGAAAGGAGCACATTTAATTTGGGAGCAAGAATATTATAGTTTCTAATGAGATTAGCACAACTAAAAAGAAGTCAAACACTTTTCTATAAAAAGATGCCTTGAGGGGAACACAGAAATTATATCAGGATCAAGGATCTAAAAGTATAACTGGTGCAAAGGCATAATTCTTATATAAGAACTTGCTGTGGAAAAGAGCTCTGGGGTATCCTGCTTGCGCAGGGCTGCCAGAGAATTGTTACCCTAGGATTTGTTTCCTCATGTTCAACCATCCAGGCACTCTGCATCTTGATTGCAGCATCCATGGGCCTGGGGGTGGGGGCGGGAGCTACTTCTTCCACTGGTAGGAGACCTTGGCATCATCCATGTGATGGTGGTTTTGCAGGCATGAAGAATGGAGGCTTCCACCAGGATTTCAAAGGAAAGACAGCTAAGCCAAACAGTGTGTGGCAGGGTCAGAGTTTTGCAAGCAGCCCCTGAATGAATTTGAGCTAACAAAGCCAAAGCTGCAATGGAGACCCAAGTTGAGGAATGAGGAACTTCTGCCAAGAAGCGTTGCAGGCATCAGTAGAAACAGCCCAAGAGAGAGACCATGTGAGCTGCAGGTGGAAAGGCGAAGGACTTTAGAACTCACATTCCACCACTTTGAGACCCAGATGTCAGACATGGTATAGTGTTTAATGTTTTCCCTGCTAGATATATTCTTGCTTTGGTCTGAGTCATTCTTGCTATTTTGTTGTTTCTCCCTTTGGAACAGTTGTGTTTACTATATGCCATTCTATTTTCAAGGTATGTGAAGTTTCTTTTTTAAAAATTTTTATAAACATCCAATATAAACATTTGCCTTGAATTTCAGGGAAGATATTTAATCTGAAATTTTGAACAAAGCTGAAACTATTGCACTTTGGACAGTCTTGGAGATGGACTGAATGCATTTTGCATTCTGGAAATCAACCTTTGAGGGAAGTGATGGAATACTATGACCTGTTTACAAAGTATCTCCTAAAGCCCAAGTGCTGAAGTCTTAGTATTGAATGTGGTATTGTGGGGTAGGATTGACATCCTTCAGGAGGTAGACCCTTTTGGAAGAAATCAAGATCCTGAGGGTGTGCCCCTGGTAACCTTTCTCTCTCTTTCTCGCTCTCTCTCTCTCTCCCCCCCTCCTTCCCTCCTTCCCTCCCTTGCTGTCATGAGAAGATAAACTGTCTAATCACAATGTTAAAGACCAGAGTAAAGCACCAAAGACTAAAAGCTCTGAAACCATCAATCAAAATAAAGCTCTACTGTTTTAAAATTGTTTATAGTAGGTATTTGTCACAGTGATAAGAAATATGACTAGCATACTTTATAACAACTGACCTCAAATGTGCAGACCCCAATTAGTATATATATATAAAATCTCCATAATATGTATTCATATACCCTTAACATATCACATAGACCTTTCTGATTCTGGTGGGCCCACACAGAGAAGGTATCCCTGAGAAGGTATCCAAGATCCTTCCATTTTTTTACTTTTCTATAAAGCTTTCCCAATGCTGCTTTTGAGGCTTTAATCATGTAAATTCATCCATGTATGAGACCTGAATAATTCAAATGCAAGTGACACTGTCTCCCTTATGTTAGCAAGCTCTGAATAAATAGCTATTGAGTATTCTCACTTCAGAGAGTGTGTTGTTTATTTATACAGATCTTAGGACATCTAAGATCTGTGTTGTAAATTCATTTCAAAAGTCTCACCTCATTATTATATGAATATTTATTTGACAGATTGTAGAGTTAACTGTTGCATGTCCATATCCATCTTAGGTAATTCACATTCCAGCCACCAATGGATGTACCTAACAGGGTATCCTTAGGTAAAACACCTTTGAGAAATATTCTTAACATCTTGATTTCTTCTATATGTATGTTGCCAAAGCAAACACTCTTGATTGTACTTGAAAGCTCCTCATAGCAAATGGAGAAAGATGATCATTGTTGATAAGAATTTTATTTTCTCTGTTTCCTATAAATTAACAAATCTGCAATTCATTTAAGAGAATTCTTAGACTGGGGATGTTTCTTAGTAGTAGAGCACTTACCAAGCATGCAGGAGACCCTGGGTTCTCTCCCTAGTGCAAAATATAAAACAAAACAAAATCCTCACTAGCTTGAGGTAATATTAAGAACCTTAAAAGTTCCTCATTGGTGAATAAAGCTTAAAACTCACCCTATTCCACCTTCATTCTATTCTTTTCTTTTTACTTCTAATGTTGAGCCTCCACACAGGGCATTAATAAGTGCTCTGGGGATAGCCAGAATACCTGAGTCGCCATTGTGTTTGCAAATTCCACTTAGAGGTGACACATTCCAGGAAAATGCACTTTCAATCTGGTTGTATTTCAATCCTCGACATTGTCAAAGAATGACCAAATCCCAGATTGGAAAAGAAAATTTATTAACAAAATCATTCCTCTCCAACCCACATACCCTTCTGGGATTTCTATCACCTAGCAGTCATTCCATTTTTACTGAGGAAAGACATGCAAAATTAAGCTTGAAAAAACTATTAAACATGAACTGGGAATGATTTGAAGGTTAATATCTGTTGAATGTTGATAATGTAAGACAAAAGTTGTCCTAATCTAGAAAAAGGAAAGACCAATGTTAATCTTTTAATGCTTCACACTGCATCAGGTTGTATCAGTACCAAATACAATCTTTCTCAAAGCTGTATTTCAGAAGATATTTTAAAATTGTGACTTTGAATAATGGACATGACAGGAAAGACTCAGGTTTTACACACCTTTGAGAGTCTTTCAACATGTAGCTCATGAGCACAGATGTTCATAAATTCTATTTTATATATATTTAGGTGATACACACAACAAAAGGAATGTTCTGAATGAGTTATACTGACTTGTCAATTTTATTTCAAAATTAAATCACAGCTTTTTATGGTCATGAAGACATTATCACAATTTGTACTTTATATTGATATTTTTAATATTAAGATTTACTTACAAATGATGTAAAAATTTTAACTTTCTTACATTGGTTTATAGGTCAGCTGTGTTATTATTTCCAGAAAACAATGCATCTATACTGCTCAGTTCAGAGTCCTGGCGTGAATTGATTTTCTTTCAGTCTCAAGCTTTTCCTTCAGTTTCCCAAATGCTCACAACACTTCTCAGAACCAACCCTGCATATGCAGTCATCTCTCTTCTTGGAATATTCTTTGCAAAAATTCACATTAGACAAACACTCTAGAATATTCATAGAATATATGATCATGGAAACTTATCTTCAAACTTCAGACAAGTTCATATCTACTGGATGAATGTAATCATGGTGAAATAAACATTGCCAAAAGTAATTGATATATTTCAAATTATGTTACAATATGCACAATGTAGTTAAAGTCTGTGCGCCAGATACCATTGTCTATTTGCATTGACAATTTCTAAAGAAAAATGCTATCATAAGGGAATCAATGATGTTTTTTTGTAAGACACAGGAATGAGTCCTATAAAGCTGTTATTTTCAAAGTGCTTATACTCTTAGACATTTGGCAATTTCTCTGACCTACATTTGATTCATTCAGTTCCAGGACTAAAACCAAGGTCAGTGCTGTGCATGTATGAAAGAATCCCATTTGGTCAGGAATAATAGTAAGATACCATTTGGTGTATGATGGGTCCTAGTTTAAGACGTTTAAGAATGAAGGTATAGGAAAGTCCCAACCACTGAAATATATGGCAGCTTCAATTGTGGCTATGATACATGTCAATCTAAGTAACTCCAAAACTGAATTACCTAATAGTCTTTGGTCCATAAAAGGGTAATGACCTTGTATAATTCATGAAAGTAAACATGATTATAGCAAACAACAAAAACCACCAGAACTTGTGAAAAATTCAGAGGAAATCATGTTTTTCTCCAGCATTGAAAATATGGAGGCAAGGTTGTTATTACTGATGAGAAAAAAAATGGGCTAAATTGGGGAAGCATGTTTTTCTAGAAATGTAAGAATGTTTATTAGCCATGGCTTTGGATTATTGAAGAAAGCCGTGTAGAGTACCAAGATGGAAGAGAGTGAGTAGAAGATGACAAAGGTGCACACCAGGGTCAAGATGGATTTAGTGACTGTCCTCTGGGGAGACTCCAGGGGAGTGGTGGGCACTGTGAATGTGCTGTACTTGCCACTTTTTGCCTGTAGAGAATGCTCACCATCACCATGGAGCCACTAGCCCAGGCCATGAGACCCAGACATAGAATGTCTGTGAAGCAGAGCATGAACAAATATAGTGGAGTTGCAATTGTGCCAGAAAGAAACCCTGCACAGTACCCAAAATTGAACCTGTTAATGACATTTCTGTTGTTCCTAGGGGCAGTCACCCTCATGTTAATCATGATGTTTAAGAGCAAATGCACAGGCCAGCTGAGTGAACAGGAGGGACCAATGGTGTTGATGGAGCTTACTGTGATTGCTTGGAAGCCACTCAGGAGGCATGTGGTGTACAGGGAAATCTCCCGGGATACTCAGTTAAAGTAGACAATAAGTTTACACCCAAGGTCATCCAGGAACTATTTCAACCAAAACTCTTGTCATTGTCTGAGGAATTCCTCCTGAGATAAAAAGCCAAGGAGTTGGCAAAAGTCAGGTGCTTTAAAATTGTATCTTTGAGCTTCAAACTGTTCCCACTCAACTGCAGACAAAAACAAATGAAGGAGAAGTAACCAATTGCCCAGGATTCCCATGGCTGTCTGGGAGAAGAAGAAAATCCCACAGCCCCATTTTCAAGATTCATTAGAATTCAATCTAAAAGCAAGATAAATTTATTCACATCAATAGACCCAGGAGGGAAAATTTGCCATGCTCATTAATTTCATTAAAGTAGTTTAAACTAATTAATTATCATCACTTATATAAATCTTTCATAGTGATAAATATATCCTAAAAGAATTTTTACTTTGATAGATATTTTACGGCGATCTCAGTGCTAATTTTTATGTCCTTACTGTACTTTAATGACTAAAGTCTTTGCATATTCTCGAGGTTTAAGCCTTCTCCTTGTTAATCAGTTTGTTTCTCTTATATGTGTAAAGCACGATGTGTTCTAGTATTTTTTACATGCTCTCCATTTTTAAAATGTGTTATTTTTATAGTCTAATTCTCTTAAAAATAAAGATGGAAATATCCCATGATTACAGCATTTGATAACTTTACCTCTTTGAAAATATTTTGACAGAATACAAGGATTGTTACAAATCAAGTTATTGAAGCAGAGCCTTCATCTTCATAGAGGAATTAATAAGACTATAACAGTCATTCAAACTGCAATTGTGAAAAGTGTTCTCATGAGGTCAATATGACAGGAAATTAAAAATGAAACGATGTTTAGAAATATAAAATTATCATTATTTTAAAATATCATTTAAAGATTATCTTTTAATTGAGTCACATTTAGAATTTTATAAAAAAGTATTGCTGTAAAAATGGTGCACTGAAACTTAAACTCAGTTTTTTTAAACTTATAGGAGCATAAATAAAAACATAGGGAACTCAAAAGGTAATTTTTTACAATGAAGAAAGGAAAAAAATGTTAACCCAGCAATATACCATATTACTGGATGTGAAACCTCATTTGATACACAAATGAGACACATGCAGGAATTTTCACGTGTTCAGGGTTCTTGAGCCCGCTCTGAGAATGAAAGCACAGGAGGACTCCAGCAGGGGAGGTAGGAAAGATTTTATTTGTAGAAAAGAGAAGAGAAAGACTGCATGGTAGGGCATGCAGGGAGACCTAGAAACTGGTGGTCCCATGGATCAGGGTGGGGATTGGGTTTTATAGCCTTTTTTGTGTGTTGCCTGAGGGCAGAGATGTCTTTCAGATGCAGACAGGTGTTTCCTGGGAAGAAGTATCTCCTTGACCACCCGTGTTCCATCCTTCACATTGTTCCAAATAAGTAAATATTTCCCTAATTGGTTTCCACATAATATGAAATTTTAATTAACTCCCAAAGAAGATTTTTAAAAACCTAATTCCTTCTGAAAATCACAGAAAGTAGAACTGAGTACTTATGAGAAACTGGAGAACATAGTTTAAAATTAAATGCTTGAGAAGTAGTTAGTTGTCAAAATATACAAGGACCTCCTACAACACACACTCACACAAGACCTGACTTCATTCCTTTCTATTAAAGAAACAAATGACCAATAAGCATATGAAAAGGCACTCACATCACTCCTCCTTTGGGAAATGCAGGTTAAAATAATGAGATGAATTATCACACTGCCTCGCTTAGACACTAGCAGAATAAATAGAACAAAAGTAGAAAATAAGAAGTGATGGAGAGGATATGGAGAAATTGGAACCTGGGGCAACTTGGTGGGAATGTGAACTGGTGTAGTGTCCATGAAATATATTATGGAAGTTCTTCAACAAATGAGAGTAGAAGGACTATGTCATGGAATTCTCAGTGTATACCCAGAACGTTGACAGTAGGCTACCACAGAGACAAAGCTACACACTTTTTAATATCACCACTTGTCTTGAGCAGGTGATGGTGCAGAGTTGACTGTCAATCAGGCGCTAAATGAATTAACTTAGGCAGGAGCTAAGTTGCTCATACACGCACTTTATTGCAGGGGGTTACAACCTATGCCCGATAGCGCCTCAGCCTTCCCCAAGCTGTGCTCACCCTGCCATGTGAATCTTAGTCCCCTGGAGGCTGGCTCTGAACCAGTCCTGGCTAGTTCTCAGTCTTGATACTCTTCCAGGATGCCCAGGGAATCCGACGGGCCGTGCAAAGTGTCTGGTCCACTTCATCTGGGAGCTGCTCTTGACCAGCGTAATGCATGTTGCCGGTCAGGAGAAAGTGGCATTGGTCTCCTGGCAAGTGGGGTTTAAATGTCCATAGCAGACCGGCTTATCAGCACCAGCTGGAGGTTAGCTGATTTGCATATCAGCACCAGCTGGGGTTAGCTGATTTGCATATCAGGCACCATAGAGTGTTTGTTTACATCATAGGGCTTACAAGTGCACACAATATAGTTTTCCTATAGGTTTTACAATGTATTATATTTTTATATGTTTCTTCAATATGTTTAATGCACAGCAAACATAATACTCATAACACCACTACTCACACAGCCAAAAAGGTAAAGCAACCCCAAAGTCCACCAAAAGATGAATGTGCAAATGATGTGGTTTATACACACAGAGTACTATGTAGCCATACAAGGAAGAACATTTTGTCCCATGCTACAATGTGCATGAACCTTGAGGACACTGGGTTAAGTGCAACATACAGTCACAAACACTGTCAATTCCATCTACTTTAGCTGTTCAGAGTGGTCAGATTCCAAAAGACAAACCTGGAATAATGATTTCCAGGAACTGGAAGTACAGGGAAATGGGGAGCTTTTAATGGTTAAAGTGTTTTAGTTTTGCAAAGAAATTTTTCTGGGAATTAATTGCAGGAAAATGTAGATATTTTTCACACTACTGTATTGTGTGCATAAAATGATTAGATGATAAATGTTTGCATTTTATGACAATTTCAAACACAACAAGTGCATACTGCACTGGTTAATAAAGTGAAGGATGCTTGCTGCATTGTAGCAGAGTAGAGCTGTAATGATGGCAAACAACTGGGAGTATCGCATGCTTTGACACACAGGTTAATGGTAAAGAATTGAAGGTCACACTGTTTTGTACCTGTAGGGAAAAGTGAGAAAGGTGTTAGACTAGACTGTAATTTGGTAAGTTTGTGATGTGAAATTCACTTAGTGACAGTAGTAACTGGTTGGAATTGTTTGGTGAGAGATATTGAACCTTGGCCCACAACAAGAACGTTAGCAATGCAGAAACAAAACAGTCATACATATTGTTCAAGAACAAGAGATAACAACCCTCCCTATTTATTTGGTGGTTCTGGGGTTTACACTCAGGGGTTTTCACTTGGTAGAAAGGTACTCTACTATTTCAACCATACCCCAAACTTTTTTTGCTTGCTTTATTTTTTCATATAGGATGTTGCATTTTTACCTGGGCCAGACTGACCCATGATCTTCTTTCTTTCAGCCTCCTACATGGCTGAACTCACAGGCACACACTGTGCCTGGCTTGCTGGTTGAGATGGGATTGAACTATTTTTTGATTGAGCTGGATTTGAACCACAATTCTGATCCCCACCTGCAGAGTAGCTGGGATTACAGGCTTGGGACTCTATGTCCAGCCTAAGGACCAGTACATATGCTATTGGTATATCTTGCACATGACAAGTTAAACTCAAAGCAGGTTTTAGTGGAAAAAGCAGCAGGAGGAGGCCAATTATCTTGCTTATCTCAAACTACCCGACTACCAAGATTGAATACCATAACAAGGAGTGGCTCACACATGTAATTCCAGGTACTCTGGTGATAAGTAAAGAGTTTGTGAGGCCTCATCTCAATAAATAAGCAGACGTGGTGGCTCCTGCCTGAGGTCCCAGCCACATGGGAGGTGGTAGGCAGGTGGATTATGGTCCAGATCAGCCACAGCTTTTCTTTCCATTCCTATATATTTGATTTAAGAAGGAGAAAAGATTTTTACCCCTTTATAGATCACTGATGTTTTCCAGTACAGACATAGGACCAAGTTTCTAAGTATGTCCTGTTCACTAAGTTAGAGAAAGTTTAACCATGTTCCATATAATGTCATGAAACTTGCTGTGTGTTCAAAAATTGAGAACCTCCTACATACAGTGTTTTTGGCCATGATCTGCTGGAGTTTTTTTTTTTTTTTTTACAATAGCTGAGTCTCTACAATGTGAAGAGATTAAATAAAATATTAAGGAAACAAAAACAGAACAGAAAATAAAGAAGAGAGGAAAGAGGAATTGTTCTGTAAAAGTTAGGTTTTCAGTATATCAAGCTTGTAAAACTCCACTGAGCAGTCAAATATTGAGAGAGAGAGAGAGAGAGAGAGAGAAGGAGGAGGAAAAGGAGGAAATGAAGAGGAGGAGGAACAGAGGGAGGGGAAGGGAGAGAAGAGAACGTCTGACATCCAGGACCTTCTGAATTTAAATGAGTTAAATTTCCTTACCAACAAAACATCCATGTAAAGAAAATACAAAGCACAAGAAATGACATCATATTGTCATTTATTCTACTGTTCTCCCACTTAAGTTTAGTAGAGGGTCCTACACTCACTTCATAAATCTTCTGTCAACTTTAAGCATGACCTTGGGATAGGAATCAGTGAATAAATCCATCAAGTGAGGCAGAAAAAGATGAACACAACACACCAACATGAAGTGAGAAGGAGACAAGGAAGCAAGCATGAATGTGCACCAGACTTGACCACAGATTTTAAACTCTCAGGCCATCGCTAAATGATGGAAAACAAAGTGGGTAAGATCATGGACATGGTGGCCCAACATGGAAAGCAACGATGAGTCAGATTTCATGATCAAAATCATGTTTTAAGTCAATTATTTCCTTGACTTAGAAAATGACAAGCAATTCACCCAAAATCTGGAAGAGAAAAGCTTTTTAAAGGAGAAAAAAAGATCTTGATTCAATCTATTTTCATTCTTAGACCACGGGCAGGGTTTTGACAATTCTAGAGACAACGGTATGAAGAAACTTTGTTCACACCCTAGGAGAAATACTCAGATTCCAAATAAAGTCACTTATGTCCAGCCTCCCATAAGTAACTGTTTTTGTGCTGTGTTGTTGATTTTTTTAAATTAGGATGTATTTGCTGTATACAGGGGATTAATTGTGACAATTCCACATAGGCTTATATTGTACATTGGTTAGATGACCCTATTACTGTCTTCCCCCACATAAAGCAATTGCAAGAAGTTTCTTTGTTCTATTTCATGTAAGTATGTGAAGACCATCCACCATGAATCCTCAACCCAAACTCCTTCATTCACCTCCCCACCTTTCACAACCCCCCCACTGTGCCTATTTTACAGTCCTGTCTTTTGTTATTAATATTTAAGTCCCTGTTCAAAGGGTGTCTCAGTGTATCGCCGTTGTGAGGATACTTTACTTTGATCTGCTCAACCCCTTCCATTACTCTCCCTTACCCATTTAACTCACACCCCATTTTAGAAAAACTCACAAAAATCCAGGTAGGAAATGAAACATTAGTATTATATCAAAAATAATTGAGATGTCATAGTCTTCAAAGGAGATTTCAAGGGCAAATTCAAGGAAGAGCAAAATTCTCAAAAAGATTCATTTGGCAAAGCTAGACAAATGTCTGTGCCTTAAGGTAGAGTAACCGACAGGGCAGCGTTAGGAAGCAGTGGATTCACAGAGGAGGAATATACCTTCAGAGCAGCCATTCCAGGAAGGCTCTGCTGCTGTGCCCCATGTGCAGTGCTCCTCGCTCGGCCCCAGCCATGATGGGCTGGCCTTTCCCCTCCATGGTCCTTCTCCTCACCCACAAAACTGTGAGGGTCCATCTTTGAACAGAACTAGGTGCAAACATATGCTCTTAGGGTCTGAATATGACCAGGACCATCACTACCTTTCTTCTATAATCCTGGACTCATGTCTTAAAACTCTGTTGGAGTCAGAGTGCACAAGGAATGATAATTAGTCAGTGATCAGCTTTCTCCACTTGAATTTAAATTGTTAATTACATTCACAGTCTGACAACAGTGAGGTACTAAGAAAAAAGAGCAGCTAGCTGCTTTTTCCTTTACATCCCCTAAGGGAGGAGAAAGCAAGTGGTGTCTAAGAGGTTTTCTCAGTTAACTAACTGAAAGAAATTTCTGTTACATTTTCACATCACCTCTTATGCAAAGCACAAAGGTAAAGAGGATACCATACACATATCATGTAGCCTCCCTGTTCCTAAACATGAACAGTTTTCGTTTAATTATGCAAAAGCTTATGATACACTGTGAAACTGCTTTTTAGATAGAATGTTTTGTCTCAAGACTTTTTGAGAAGTATGTGTACAGTGTCTATTTTTGTGCACATGATTTTAGATTAATACTTTTTAATCAAGAGAAAAAGGCAGAAAATAAGATAAGGAAAGTTGAAAAGGAAAGTAATCCAGTCTTAAGAAGGTATGATATCCAGAAGAACCTCCAGCAGCTTGTGGAATCAAGTGAGGTAGACACTCACCATTCTCCATGTAGCAAGAAATAGCCCCCATATGGGAAAGCTTTTTCAGGGTTTCACTTCCAAAACCAGCAACAGAATTAAGTATACCCTTCCCTGTCTGTTGCTGGAGTTTCTCATTGCTTGTGCCTTGATATGAAAGAAAAATGTTCTCACTTGTGTGCTCTGTGATACCACGATGGTGAGTGTCACAGTGAGTGGTTGAGTGTGTCCTCTGCCTAGGATGAGACACTGAGCCTGGATTTACAAATTTATTATTCTCCGGTTTCCTCTCACTGGTGATTTTCAAGTCATCTGTTGATCCATGACACCACCTACATAAGGGATTGAGTGTAACTTTCAAACACTTTTGTCCCAAATCACCTGTCAGTAAAAACAAATACAAATTATATGAGCAAATCCAAAGAAGCAATTAAGAGGAAATGGGAGGAAACTGTCCTGTGAGCCCTTGGAGTACACAGAGTATCACATTGAAAGGAAAGGGAGGATGACACAGTAATCCAATGATAAGAGAGCAGAAGCCAGATTTGGGCCAACTAATGGACCGTTCCCCAACACCTGAATATCCTGGAATTTTCCAGGATAAGTTTGAAAAACACCTGTATTGAGAGACATAAAAGAAGGAGATGCCTAGATATTCTGTGTCTGCCTTCTTTCAAGCAACACGATAAAAAAGATTCATTCATGTTTTGTGTGCAACTGTAGTTCATTCATTTTCATATTCTAGAAAATTCTAATACATGCATATAAAATTTTACATGGACAGTTGATGTTTGGTTAATACCAAGGGGTATTGTCAATGAAATTGCTCTGAGAGTTCTTATAAAAGGATCCTGGTGTACACATGCAGCATTTCCAAGTCATAGAATTAAGAATAGTATTGGGTTGTTTTTGTCTCAAGGGGATGTCAAATATATTAACAGTTTACACTCACAACAGCAAAAACTCAGGGTTTCACTAATCTGTATCATAGTTAACCCTCAATGATGACAAAATTTCAAAAATTTCCAACTTTGCCTTTTGTAAATTTTTCTCATTCTGTAATCACATCCATTTTGGTGAAATATGATAAAATTGGGTAACTTCATTATGGTTCTTGGCCATTCAAATTATTTATTTTTGTTAAATGACGTATGAAATACCTGCAAATTTTTCTCCAGGGTTATTTGGCACATTGATTTTTTAATGTGCCTAGAATGTGTGTCATAGCTAACATTATTGCTTTAGTTGCAAATTCAATAAATTATACCTCTAAATTTGTGGGAATCCTCCCACGTGGTGAGAAGTTACAATTTTTTCTTTTTAGCATTTAAAGGTATTTCAGATCATTTCAAGCTTATAGAAAAATTACAAAAGTAGCCCAGATTATTTGCAAATACTTCCATGAAAATTTCCTCAATATATGTTTTGAGACATGGTCTGACTATGGAGCCCAAGCTGGTTGATGATTATGGCCTATGAGATTTGTTATCAAGTCCAGGATTCATAAATTCAGGTTCGTGGACTTGGCATATCTTACAGGGACTATTAATTTTTCTTTTTTGTCATAGTGCTCCTTGTGGTTCATTACATCTTATCCAGGATCTGAAATGATTCTGTGTACTTGAAGTCATTTCTAGTGACTCATCTAGTTGATCATTACATCATCTCCATGATGGTTCTGAAAGGAAAAAGTCAAGAAGATCTTGTAGTACAGTGGGCTAGAAGATGAGTGGACAATCTCCAAGCTCTGGAGATTCATTGTCTAGTTTCCAACAATGAAGAGACTGAAAAGAAATCAGGGAAACAATCCCATTTACAATAGCCTCAAAAACAATAGCATACCTTGGAATAAATTTAATGAAAAAAGCCAAATACCTTTTAAATGAAAACTGTAAAACACGGAAGAGAGAAATCAAAGAAAACATCAGAAGATGGAAAGACCTTCCATGCTAGTAGAATAAACATTGTGAAAATGACCATACTACCAAAAGTGATCTACATATTCAATGCAACCAGAATGTCCAAAGACATTCTGCACAAAATAGAAAAGTCAATCTTGAAATACATACGGAAACACAAAAGACCTCAAATAGCCAAAGCAATTCTGAGCAAAAAGTCCATTGCTCGAGGTATCACAATACCTGACTTCAAAATATACCACAGAACCATAACTATAAAAACAGCACGGTATTGGCACAAAAACAGACGTGAAGAGCAATGGATCAGAATAGAAGATCTGGACATAAACCCACACATCTATAGCCAACTGATCATCAACAAAGGAGGCCAAAACACACGATGGGTAAAAGACACCCTCTTCAACAAATGCTGCTGGGAAAACTGGATATCCATATGTAGATGACTGAAACCAGATCCCTGTTTCTTTTCCCCTGTACCAAAATCAACTCAAAGTGGATCAAAGACCTTAATATAAGGCCTGAAACTTTGAAACAACTCCAGGAAGCAGTAGGATATACACTAGAACAGATAGGTATAGGGAACAATTTCCTAAACAGAACTCAAAAGGCTCAGCATCTAAGAGAAACAATGAACAAATGGGACTGCATCAAACTAAAGAGCTTCTGCACAGCAAAGGAAACAGTCACCAGACTCAAGAGACAGCCCATAGAATGGGAGAAAAATCTTTGTCAGATATTCATCCAATAAGGGACTAATATTCAGAATCTATAGGGAACTCAAAAAACTCAACCCACAAAGAATCTACACCCCAATGAAGATATAGGCACATGAGTTAAACAGGGAATGCTCAAAGGAAGGGGTACAAATAGACAGTAAATAATGAAGTGTTCAACATCCCTGGTTATAAAAGAGATCCAAATCAAAACAACACAATATCTCATGCCAGTTAAAATGGCCATAATCAAGGGTAATAATAACAACAAATGCTGGTGAGGATCTGGCGAAATAGGAATCCTTATACACTGCTGGTTGGAATGCAAATTAGTATAATCACTATGGAAAGCAGTATGGAGATTTCTCAAAAAACTAAAGATGGTACTGCCATATGATCCACTGATACCACTCCTGGGCATCTACCCAAAAGAACGTAAGAAATGATACAATAGAGACACCTGTACACCAATGTTCATCGCAGCACTATTCACAATAGCCAAGCTTTAGAAACAACCCAGGTGCCCTACAACTGATGAATGGATCAAGAAAATGTGGTATATATACAATGGAGTATTAGCTGTGAGGAATAATGACGTGGTTTGATGCAATTGGAGGGCATCATGTTATGTGAAGTAAGCCAGGATCAGAAACACAAAGGCTGCATATTTTCTCTCATACATGCAAAATGTATCTATAAGATAAACAATACACAAAACCAAGCATGATCATAAACAAAATCATATGTAGAACATGTTTGTAACAGTTGAAGTACTCTATGGAACTTGGAGAAAGAAGGAAAGGAAAAGAGAATGACAGAGCATCAGTAATATCACAAAACATAAAATGTGAAGGTAGAGGACATAAGGATGTGTATTGAAAGCTGTTGAAAAATGGGGGGGTGTAAAGGGGTGAGGAAGAGTAATGGAAGGGGTTGAACAGACCAAAGTAAAGCACACCCACAGTGGGCATGCATTGAGACACCCCTTTGAATGTCAACTTAAATATTAATAAGGAAAAACAGGACTGTAAAATAGGTACAGTGTGTGTGTCAAGGGGTACTAGTGGGAGGGGGAAAGGTGAAGGAAGAAGATTAAGGTGATGGTGTGTGGTTGATGTATTTCACATACCTATATGAAACTGAACTAGAAAACCTCTTGCAATTGTTTTAAGAGGGGTGGAGAGGGGACTGAGAGGGAGAGATGATGGGGGCAATGTAAATAATGTACAATATAAGTCTAATTGGAATTTTCACTACGAATCCCCCTGTATAATGATTACATCCTAATAAAAATTTATTAAAAAAATAATAATTGAACCATGAACTACAATTTGCATGAGCTAGGCCATGACACCTGTCACTGATGATATCAATAGTAATAAGTTCAGCTTTCTATAAGTCAGGCTTATATCATGTCAGACCAGTGTGCCTAACAACTATCTGGAAGAAAAAAATCATTGTCTCTAAGTTATGGTTTGGATCTGAAATGTCCCCTAAAGGCTATATGTAAAGGTTTCATCAGCAGCCCGTGAGGCTGTGTAAAATGGTACCACCTCTAGAATGTTCCATCTTGTGGAAAGAAGTGAGGTCACTGGGAGCATGCCCATGAAAGTGATATCTTGTCCTCTCTTTTCTTCCAAGCTGCAACAGAGAGAGTCAGGAACTGCCACTGGGAAAAGGGGCAGACAAGCTCGTGGGGCTTAATCCTTAGCCAGTGACCCAGGGTCTAAGAATTGAACACAAAATTGTCCTTTCCTTACTTCTTTCAACAATACAGTGTATGTATTTTTTCCTACTCTCTTTGTTCAAACATGTGTAAAATGTATCTTTCCCTACACTTCTAATCTTATCACAATGGCCAGATGTATCATAATGACAAAGGTGGTGTCCAGGAACAAACTGACCACTGTTCCACATTTTAAACAAAGAAGAAGCACCTTGAAAAATGTCATTCTCATGAAGAGTGAGAGGTTTGCACATTCTATCCCACCCAAGCAACCTGATAAAAGGCCTGTATCCTCAGTTCTTTGGGGTTCGTTGGTCACTCTTTTATCAATGCCATTCATTTTGCTTGAGCTAAACCCCACCTTCCCACCCATGAAACCTTTGCCTCTGAGTGCATACACTTATCATTTCTATTGTCACTCAGTCAGAAGTTCATGGGCTTGACTCACCATGAGTTGAGCAGTTTCCTTCACCATGCTGTCCCCACCATAGTATACTGCCTTGCCACGGTCCCAAATGTATGATGCCTTGATAACCCAAATGCAGGTGATGACATCTTCCTTATATTAGCAAGCTCTGAATAAACAGTGATAGAGTTTTTTCATTTGAGGGACCTTGGTTATTTCCACAGGTCTAGGGACATCTTCTAAATATGAGTGTAGTAAAAATACTTTGTTATAAAGTCATTTCAAATCACTCATCTAATTATTGTAAGAACTTTTATTTGACCAAGAGTAGAACTTAACTGCTGCATTTTCTTATCCATTCTCAAATAATTCACATTCCAGCCACTGATGGATATACCTAAGAAGGGTCTCTTAGGTAAAACATTTTTGAGAGGCCATCTTAAAATCTTAGTTCCTGTGCTGCCAAAGTAATCATTCTCATTGCATCTGGTAACCTTTTCATAACAAATATATAGATAACCATTTGTTGATAAGCTTTTTATTTTCTCTGTTTCCTATCAGTAAACAACTCTGCAATCCACTGAAGAGAAATCTCAGGCCAGGGACACTGCTCAGTGGCAGAGCACTTACCTGGCATTTAGGATGCCCTGGGATTTTTCTGTAGTATTAAAAAAGAAAAAAACACTCACTGAATTTAGGTAAAATTGTGAGAACCTTAAAAATTCATCTTTGGTGAATCAGTGACTCCTCTAACTATACCCCCTTCTTTTTCTTTGTTTCTAATCCTGCGCTTTTTCCAGAGTATTCTTGTGTTTTCTTGAGGTGCCTTGAAAGACCAGAGAAGCCACTGTGTTTGCAACTTCCACTTGGGGTTGACATATTGCTGGAAAATAGGCTTTCAATCTTGTTGTGCTCAAATTCTTGGCATTGACAAAGACCTACTAAATCTTGTATTGAAAAAACATTCATTCCCCTCCCCACACATCTCTGGTATCGCTATCATCTATCAGTCACTTGTCATTGAGCCAAGACATTCAAAATTATGTTTGGAAAAACTCCGTAGGCAGATATGGTTCCTGTACAGTCTCAGGTCTGAGCTGGTTAGCCATCCATTCTAGTGTGGGAAGATTTCTTGAAGCACACCATTCCAGTGAACCTGGTGAAAGTTAATGTCTTGACTAGACATTGAGGATTTAGCAACTATAAGAGACATCACAGCTTTTAATTTAAATATCAGTATTCTTTACATGTCAAAGAAATGAAATTCCAAAAGGTTACATGGCTTTTCCTAAAGATACACAGAAGTATTCCTTTGTTTGGATCTGAAGCAACTTTCTTGAACAATAAAGCTTAGCTTGACTACAGATCATTGACTGAGAAAAGCAGCATCCCAACTAATACGTTCTGATGTACAATAGGTTGAAGGCTTTGGAGTGATCCTAGCATCATGCTCAGGAACTCAGGTGTGGAGCACTAAACAAATTTTTAGGGGCTGAGATAAATGTGCCAAGAGTGAAACTGAAAACTGACAAGTTTTCAAGTTCTAAGGGAGGAAATCCGTTGCTTACTGGGTCCTGAGTTCTAGAGATCCAGACCTTCCTCAAAGAAGCATGTATGTGCCCATCACCTTTGTTCAAGGCTCCAGGGAGTTTGCAAAAGTCTTGATGGACCTCCAAGTGCAGTCTAGCTCTCCCATCTGCCTAGAGTACTTGAAAAACCAAATAATCATCAACACTGGGTATAATTTCTGTCTGCCCTGCATCAAATTGTCCTGCAATAATCTATGGGATTAGTTCCCTTGCTCTTCTTGCCACTTACACTGTCCAAAAAGAAAATTCTCCAGCAAACCCCAGCTGGGTAATTGGACTGAAATTGCTAAGCTACTCCCCATCAGAAGAAGCAAGAGGAAAAGGCCAGAAGGGGAAGCTTATACTTAAGACACACAAGCAGGTTCTGACATCTTTCTATCAGAACCTAGAAGTTTTCTTTCCACGGAGAAGTTTCTCCATGAATCACAAGATTCACTATATTTGGCCCATAGAGAAGACTGCTGTCTGTCATAGGAAACACTTAGAGTGCTATACTGAACTATAAAGACAAAGTGGAATGAGTTGAAAATGTGATGTCTATACAAAAATTAACTGAAAAGGATTTGAAGGTTAATAATCTGTAAGGTGTTAAAACGCCAAAATACTGTTGAAAAATATGCATTTTGATAATATAAGACAAAAGTTGTCCTAATCTAGAACAAAGGAAAGACAAATGTTAATCTTCTAGGGCTCCACAGGGAATCAGCTCATAATATATCTAAATACAATCATGCTTGAAGCTGTATTTCAGAACAAATATTAAAATTATAGTTTTGAATAATAATTTGACTTCTTGGCATACAGATGAGAAGAAACAGGAAAGGCTCAATGTTGTACATGCCTTCCAGAGTTTTTAAACATTTGGTTCATGAGCACAGATATCCTTAAATTCTGTTTTTCCACACTCAGGTAATACCCACATCAAAATGACTTTTTCAACAAGATTAAATTGACTGACCAGTTTTAATTTCAAAGTGGAATCACAACTTCCTACTGATTTTACAATTAGCTACAGAACATTATGACAATATTGCAGTTTGTATGAAGACAGACATACTTTCTGGTGATTTAAAATTTATAACTTTCCTACATTGGGTTCATGGATCAGCTGTTATTATTTGTAGAAGTCATTGCATCTATTATTGCTCAGTTCAGAGCCTTAGTAAGAATTGCTTTTCTTTCAGTCTCAGACCTTTCCTTCATTTCCGGAATGCTCACACAAATTTCCAGCACCATTCCTGCACATGTACCCATTTCTCCCTGGAATATTCTTTGCAACAGTCTACACTTAGAAAATCACCATAGAATATTCAGTTCAAAGGTTAAAAATATATAATCATGGAATGTTATCCTCAACCTTTAGATGAGGCCATATTCACTGGATGAATTTCCTAAACATCACAAAAAGGTCACTGAAATATTTCAAATAATGTTATGATATGCTGAATATATATTAAAATCTGTGTATTAAATAATATTGTCTATGTTCCATCCAAATTTTTGAAAGAAAAAAAGCTATCATATGGTGGCTTAATGATGGTTTTAGAGTACACAGGAGTGAGTCCTACAAAATTGTTTTCAAATTGTTTACAGTCTTAGAAATTTGGTATATTCTCTTGACTCCTTTTGACTATTCAATTGAAAGACAAAGTCTAAAGTCAGTTCTGTTCATGTGGAGAAATCTACATAAAACCTGCTGGCTGGTCAATGTGTAAATATAAGTTTCCATCCAGTATATTATGGATCCTAATTTAAGAGCTTTTAGAATGAAGGCATAAGGATGTCCCCCATCACTGAAACATGATCAACCACAATAGTGACTGTGATAACCATAACTAACTGATTGACTTCAACATTGAACTCCCTAATAATTTCTGGTGCACAAAAGAGTAATAAGCTTGCATAATGTATGAAGGAATGTATGAAGAAAAGCCATTTGAAGAAATTTGCCTGAATTTGGGACAAATTCAGAGAAAATTACATTTTTCCCCAACAAATAAAATATAATCTAGGGGCAAAGTTGTTACTATTGATGAGAAAAAAGGGGCTAAAAGTGGGGTAGCATGTTTCTAGAAATGTAAATATGTTTATTACCCATAGCTGTAGATTATCAAAGAATGCTGCATAGAGTACCAAGGTGCAAGAGAGTGAGTAGAAGGTGACAAAGGTGCACACCAGAATCAGGATGGATTTGGTGGCTCTGTCCTCTGGAGAGACTCCAGCAAAGTGGTGGGTACTGTGAATATGCTGTACCTGCTTCTTGTGTCTGTAGAGGATGCTCACCATGAAGCCACTAGCCCAGGCCATGAGACCCAACACAGAACATCGGTGAAACTTAGCAAGAACAAATATAGTGGAGTCACAGTGGTGTCAGAAACAAACACTGCACAGTAACCCAAATTGAATCTGTTAGTGACATTTTGCCTGTTACAATGGCCTGTCACTCTCATGGTAATCATGATGTTTAGAAGCAGATGCACAAGCCAGCTGAGTGAACAGGAGGGACCAATGTACTTGGTGGCTCTGTGTTTCAGCTTCATCCACCTGGTGCTTTGGGGCTCATTGTGATTGCTTGGAAGCAACTCAGGAGGCAGGTGGTATACAGGGAAGTCCCCCTTGCTACTCTACAAAGGTAGAGAACAAGTTTACATGCAATATTGTCCAGGAAATTCTTCATGCCAAACTCCATCATTGTCTGACGAATTCCTCTTGAGATAATAGCCAAGGAACTAGCAAATGCCAAGTGCTCTATAATTGTGTCTTTGGGCATCAAACTCTTTTCAGTAAATACAGACAAGAAATAATTAAGGAGAAGTGACCAATTGCCTAAGACTCCCACAGCTGTCTGGAAAAATAAGAAAATCCCCATGTGCATGACCTCAGAATTCATTCTCTTTCAGTCTAAAAATAAATAAATTTATTCACATCAACATACCTAGGAGGGAAAACTTAAAATGTTCATTAATTTTTTAGAGTAGCTTAAATTAAATAATTATCTCATCATTATCACTTCTATAAATCTTTCCTACTGATAAATATATTCTAAACCACTTTTACATCAGTAGGTATGTTACGGTGATTTCAGTCCTACTTATTATATATACTTATTTGCATACTTTAAGACTGAGAACTTTACATATTCTCAAGTGTGAAACCTTCTGTCCATGAATCAATATATTTCTCTTATATATGTATCATTCATTCTTGTGGCTTTTTAATGCTGTCCATTTTTAAAACACAAGGTTATTCTTATCATCTAATTTCTTTAAGAGAAAAGATGCATATGTCCCACCTATAATATGAACAGACTGATTAAAGAATTTGTTTAAAGTTACATCTATAAAAACAATTTGATAGTTTGCATTGTTCTACATCAAGGTATTGAAGGAGGCCCTTCATCATCATTGAGGAAACAAAAGACTGACAGTCACCAAAACCACAATTGCTGTATTGTCATTTAGTCAATATATGACAAGAATTT
The DNA here is from genome assembly GCF_047511655.1 of Castor canadensis. NCBI lineage: Eukaryota > Metazoa > Chordata > Mammalia > Rodentia > Castoridae > Castor > Castor canadensis. The sequence continues at coordinate 31,108,636 of NC_133401.1, read as the reverse complement.
AAAGCTAAAGCAAAATATTTGGAAATACAGAATTACCATTATCTTAAAATATGATTTTATAATTGTCTCTAGAGTGAATCACATTTAGAACTCTGACAAAAATCAATATTCCTTCTACATATGAATAATAGGTGTAAAAATACTGTGGTATAATTCCAACATGTCAATTTAAACTTAGTTTTTAAGTTCCCAGGAGCAGGAATTAAAAACATGAGGACCTCAACTAAAAAGTAGCTTTTGGGAAGGAAAAAGTAAAAAAAAACAGAGATTATGTAAATGAAGAGACCTACCATATTACTGGATGTGAAGCCTCATTGTTGAAAGTACATGAATGTTTTCCTAATTATTCTCCACATTTATGAAATTTTAGTTAATTCCCAAATATATTCTTAAAAACCTGACAACTTCTGAAATTCACACAAAGTAGAACTGAAACATGAAGAGGAACTGAAGATGATATCCTAAAAGTATATACCTGAATAAGTATTGTTAATTGTAAGAATATAAAAGGATCTCCTGGGGGACGATCCAGGATAGAGACTAGAGGGAGGAAGCAGACAGCATGAGCTCTGTAAATCAAAAAATCTTACTGGGATGCTAAAGCCACATTTGGCAGGAAAAAAACCACAGAGAAGAAGTAAAACTCTGACAACCCCAACCCCCAGCCCATGCAAAGTTTCTCCATGCCATGTTACACTGAGAAAACAGGAGGGCTCCTGAGATGCTGGCTCCAAACCTGCTTGGGAGACACAGGCCAACAGGTGAGCAAATAAGCGGCAAGTGGTATTCCCACAGCCACCCCTTGGATAAACCAGCATAGCCCCCGGACAGACCAGCCCCTGCCCCACAAAAAACCATGAATAATAAACAAGGAACTGAAAAGGACATGCAGCAGAGAAGGTGGAGTTCTCTGAGCAGAGCAAAGAAGGGAGAGGGGCAAGTAGCTGATCTCCCTGTGAACATTCAGCAAACAAAGCCTGCAAAAGTAGACAGCTAACAAGCCTCTACACCAGAGAAGGGGGGAGAGGCAAGGAGTTGAACTCCACACAAACTTTCAGTAAACAAAGCCTGGAAAAGTAGACGGCTGACAGTAGGCAGATGATAAGCAGCTGCCTGAACTAGGACAGATAGAAGTCCACAAAGCTAGTCTCCTGACCCAAGCACCCAAACCTTCAAACAACTAAGATAACTAAATGGCAGGAATCACCACATACCTATCAGTACTAACATTAATGTTAACGGACTTAATTCCCCCATCAAAAGACACTGTTTGGCAAACTGGATTAAAAAGGAAGATCCAACAATCTGTTGCTTACAGAGACCCATCTCATCGACAAAAACAAGCACTGGCTTAGGGTGAAAGGCTGAAAGATTTACCAAGCCAGTGGTCCTTGAAAACAGGCAGGGGTAGCAATACTTACCTCAAACGAGATAAAGAAGGACATTCCACACTAATAAAAGGGGAAATACACCAAAAGGAAACAACAATTATCAACTTATATGCACCCAATGTCAATGCACCCAATTTCATCAAACATACTCTGAAGGACCTAAAAACATATGTAAACTCCAACATAGTGGTAGTGGGAGACTTTAATACCCCCCATCACCAATAGGTAGGTCATCCAAACAAAAAAATCAGTAAAGAAATTCTAGAACTAAATCACGCCATAGATCAAATGGACCTAGCTAATGTCTACAGAATATTTTGTCCAACTTCAACACAATATACGTTCTTCTCATCAGCCCATGGAACCTTCTCCAAAATTGGTCCTATCTTAAGGCACAAAGCAAGCCTCAGGAAATATAAGAAAAAGAAAGTATCCCCTGCATTCTATCTGATCACAATGCATTAAAATGAGAACTCAACAACAAAAACAATAGTAAAAAACATGCAAACACTTGGAAGCTGAGCAACACATTGCTCAATGATCAATGGGTCATTGCTGAAATAAAAGAGGAAATTAAAAGATTCCTAAAAGTTAAGGAAAACGAAAATGTGACCTACCAGAAACTATGGGACACAGCAAAAGCAATCCTGAGAGGAAACTTTATAGCCATGAGTGCATATATTAAAAGGACAGAGAGATCTCAAATCAATGACCTAATGCTACATCTCAAACTCCTAGAAAAACAAGAACAAGCAAATCCCAAAACAAACAGAGGGAGAGAAATAATCACAAGAGCTGAAATCAATGAAAGAGAAACAACAACAACAAAACCATAGAAAGAATCAATGAAACAAAAAGCTGGTTCTTTGAAAAATTAACAAGATTGACAGACCCCTGGCAAACCTGACTAAAATGAGGAGAGAAAAAACCCAAATCAGTAAAATCAGAAATGCAAATGGGGAGATAACAACAAACACCATGGAAATCCAAGAGATCATCAGAGACTACTTTGAGAATCTACATACTAATAAATTTGAAAGTCTTGAAGAAATACAGATTCCTAGATACTTATGACCATCCAAAATTGAACCAAGAGGACATTAATCACCTGAATAGATCTATAACACAAAATGAAATTAAAGCAGCAATAAAAATTCTTCCAAAAAAAAAAAAGTCCAGGACCTGATGGATTCTTGGCTGAATTCTATCACACCTTTAAAGAAGAACAAATACCAATGGAATTTTACTCAGCCATGAAAAACAATGAAATCTTATCATTTGCAAGTAAATGGATGGAACTGTAGAACATCATTCTCAGCGAGGTTGGCCAGACTCAGAAGATGAAAAATCGTATGTTCTCCCTCATATGCGGACTTTGGATCTAGGGCAAATATAGCAATGTGTTTGAACTTGGGTCACATGATAAGGGGAGAGCTCACACAGGTGGTAGAGGGATAGATAAGAAACCCAAAACATGATAGTATTTGATGTCACCACTGCAGAGGAACTACTACAGAAACTTTAAAGTGACAGAGGTCAATATGAGAAGGAGATCAGGAACTAGAGAAAAGGTCAGTTAGAGATGAAATCAACTTGGGATGTAACGCATTTGTACATGGAAGTAATGCTAGGAATCTCTCTGTATAACTACCCTCATCTCTACTAGCAAAAAAAGCTTTGTCTTTCTTCTTATTGTTTATACTCTCTCTTTAACAAAATTTGAGATAAGAGCAGAACAGATTCTGCCTGGAAGTGAGGGGGGTGTTGGGAAGAGAAGAAGGGGGTGGGGGACAGGGGAGAAAAATGGCCCAAACAATGTATGCACATATGAATAAATGAATAAAAAAAGAAAACTACTTCTAAATGTAAAACATGAATCTTTCCTAAATTCTTATGTGCCAACTTGGTCCCCAGGGTCCCTTGTAGGAGGTGGACCTACAGGAGGTCCTTAGATTCCTGTGGTATGCCATTGCAGGAGATTGTAGAATCCCAGACTCTCTCTTTTCTTTTTTTCAGAATGAGGGGCCATAATAGACAAAAAGGTATAATGAATGAAGTAAACACGCCAATCCTCGGTACAGGGGAAGAGGTGACATAGATATTTTCTTGAGTAAATACAACATGGAAACAAATAAAGTCACAGACTGGTAGGTTGGCACATGATTGTAATCCCAGCTACTTGGAAAGCTGAGGTAGGGAGATCAAGGTCTGTTTGGGCTAAACAGCTAGTCCAAGGCCAGCCTGTGTACAGAGACCATGTTTCCTTAGGAAAATAAAATAGGATTGTGATATAGCAATAGAGTGTTTGCCTAGCATGCCCTTGTCCCCTAGGGTTCAATCTCCACTACTGAGACAACAAACAACCAAAAACCAAACAAAACAAACTTCCCATTCTAAAACAAAATGGTCCCAAAAATATTTAAATCCACTACTTTAATGAGCCTTCTGAGATGAATGGTACAGAATATTGCATTAGGATCTGGAGAGCTGGATTCTCCTAGTGGGGAAAATGGAACTAAAACATGACACAAAGGTGAGACAAGACGTCACAGAAGTTCAGAGTTCAAGAGTACCAAACACAGAGCAGAACAATGGATCATAAATGGACCTGGGGAAAAGGACCTGATGAATTTGTGAATAGGTATCTAGTGAGTCATGTTCTCAGTATTCACATGAAGAAAGCCAATGGGTGGGAGCTTGAGATGGGGTCATGGAGTCACTGCCTGTATCTGCATCCGGTATAACTAAGACTGACTGTGAGTGCCAATCCTCTATGGACTGGCACACGGTGTTTCCTCTGTTACATAAATATTTTCTCCATTTTACACATTAATTTAATTCATACAAATCCTTTCTACATTACACATGCACTTTGTCCCATTTTCCACAAGCCTTATCCTCTCCAACTGCCTGCCAGGTGCCATGAACCACCTCAGATTCTCCTATAAATACTGTTTGTACCACAATGAACACTTTTGGTTTTTTGTGTCTTCCCAATTCAAAGATGTAGTGTGCCAGATGGTGGGATGCCTGCTTAAGCAATGCCTCTAGAGATCCCAATGTCCACTGTGTTTCTCTCTTTCTTGAGACCCAAGGAAAATATAGTGACTGCTAAAAGAACCAAGAAACAATTTAATGTGAAAAATTGATTTGAAAGTCAATGTTCTTTTATTATAGGACCTGTCAGATTTTTATTAAAAAATTACATACTGCTTAAATATAACATTTGAATACTACCAATTACTTTCTTATCAATACATGCTATTCTACCTGAAGCTTACTTTTAATTTCCTAATCAGCTTTTAACTTACAAACATGAATCTTTCTTTCTCACTGAATTACTCTGAGAGAAAGACAAAATGTGTTAAAAAAAACAGCATTTGCTATATCATAGTGAGAATTATATAAATGGTAGAACACTTGCCTTGCATTCACCAGATCCTGAGTAAGGTCTCCAGCACTACAAAAAATTCTGTAATTATATATTTTCTAAATAGTATGTAATAAATGGTGCTCAGGGCTTGATGGTATTACAGTTCTTTACAAATCAATATGACAATACCACTTAAATAAATTGCTACAGGTCAAAGTTGTATGTCCCCCTATGTCATTGTGTTAAAGGTTTAGTCCCCAAGGAGGTATGGGACCTAAGGAGGTGGGGCCTAGTGGGAGGTTCTTAGGTCATTGGATGTGTGTGTTCTTAAATTATCTTCTTCATGACTTTCTATGAAAAGAGGAAATAATACTTTAATAACCATACATCCTCTATAGTACTGGGAATTTGAACTAATGTGTATCTGTGCTTTCTTTTCCCTTGAGGTTTGGTTTGTATATTCATATAATCTACATAAATAAATAGATGTGAGCATACCACACAGAATTCTGTACTTGGGAAATATTATTTTCAAAATAGAAACATTTCCATGAAGAATGTATTGAACCACACCATATAATGCACAGTTCCCTGTTGTAAGAGACTCAGGTGCTTCTCAGTTTAGGGTCAACCTTGACAGTTAAAGGACTGTCTTCACCTCTGGGACTGTTCACTCACCTTTGGCAGCAGAAAGGTCACCAGACCAGCTCTCAGTTAAAACCTCTGGATCTGCCCCAGGACCAGGGAGAGACCTGCACTCAGGTCAGAAGAACTCATGTTTCAGCCTCCATTACTACCAGCTGGGGCATGGGCTTGGGTACACACCTGAGACAGTGCACAACTTTATGGTTGTGTGACTCAGGTGGAACCTAGCTTAGGGTCAACCTTAAGATCCAAGGGACTGCCTTCTTCACCAACACTACCCCAACCTCAAGCACAGTAGCTTGGACCAAGATTCCATTCCTCTAGACTTGAGTTGCCAACTAGTGTTAAAACAGCAAGAGTAACAACAGGATCAGATAACATAAGGCATAGACAAAGCATGACTTAGGGAAAGTTTTATTTTATGTGCACCCTACACCGAACTGAGAAATTTGAAGGTTAATGAAAATGCTTATTTTAAATTCAAAATTTAAATGCTTTTTAAAACTACATTTGTTAATTTTAAGAACAAGTGTTTGAGGGAGATAAAAAAAAGTAATGGGGGAGAGTGAATTTGATCAATGTATATGTATGTATAGAAATATCACAATATAACACTGTATAATTTAAAAAAGAAAAAGTGTTCACACATAGAAGGGAAAGTAAATATGAATCTTCTAATGCTTCTCATGGAATCAGTTCTGAATAAGTCTTAACATAGACCTGCTCAAAGCCATTTTTCTGGATACTTTTTATTCTGTTGGCATCTATTAAATAGATACATGATATAATGTATATAATCATATTTATCCCCTATATTGATCTTTCTTATCCCTCATTCCCTATTTCCTTCCCCTTCCACCTCCCTAGAAGTTTCCCTTTTAGCTTCATGACTTTTTGTTTGTTTGTTTTCCCTAACTTCCACAAATGGAGAAAACATGGTACTTGTCTTTGTGGGACTGACTTTTTCATGGTTATTTTCAGTTCCATCCATTTTCTAGCAAACACCATAATTTCATTTTTCTCTATGGCTGTATAAAAATTCATTGTGTATATATACCATGTTTTCTTTCTTGCTCTGTTGATGGATACCTAGGCTGACTCCATAATTTTGCTATTGTGAATAGTGCCATGAAAAACATGGGTATCCATACATCTATACTGCATGCTGACTTAGATTCTTTGGGGTATGTACCCAAAGTAGTGTGATGGGATCATATAATTCTATTTTTAATGTTTTAAAAGATTTTTTTACTAGGATATTTCATTTTATGAGGGGGGGGGAATTGTAGTGACAATTCTGATTAGGCTTATATTGTACATTAGTTATATAACCCCCATATTCTCTCCCCTCATCCCCTTCCCACCCCACTTAAAGCAAGTTCAAGAGGTTCCTTTGTTCTTTTTTCATATAGGCATATGAAGTCCATCAACCATACACCCTCATCTTAATCTCCTTCATTCATCCCCCAGTACACCCACACCCACACTGTACCTATTTCACAGTCCTGTCCTTCATTATTAATATTTAAGTTGATGTTCAAATGGGTTTCTCTATGTATCCCCACTGTGAGTATACTTTATTTTGGTCCATTTGACTCCTTCCATTACTCTCACTTACCCTTTTACCTCCCACCATCACTTTTCCAACACACATCCTTATATCCTCTACCTTCACATCTTATGTTATGCGATATTACTGATGCTCTATCATTCTCTTTTGCTTTGCCTATATATCTGAGTTAGATAGAGTAGTTCCATTTCTATTTTTAATATTTTGAGGAACCTTCATACTAATTTCCATAGTGGCCGCACTAATTTAAATTCTCATCAGAAGTGAATAAGGGTTCCTTTTTCCTTTATTCCACATCCTCATCAAGATTTATTGTTAGCTCTTCTTGATGATAGCCATTCTGACTGGGTTGAGGAGGAATCAATGACATTTTGGTTTGCATTTTCCTGATAGCTAAGAATGTTGAACATTTTTATGCATTTACTGTCCATTTGTACTTCTTGTTTTGAAAAGTCCATTCAATTCATTTGCCCATTTACTGATAGGACTACTTGGAGTTTTGGGGGTAGGCTAAATTGTTTTAGTCCTTTAAATAGAATGGATATTAAGCCCCTGTCAGATGCATATCTGACCAATTTTCTCCAAGTATAGTCTGTCTCTGTTTACTGGTAATTCTTTCTTTTTCTGTGCAAAAGCTTTTAATTTTGGTACCTTCCCATTTGTCAGTTCTTGTTCTTACTGTAATATGCAGCCTTACTCACAACATCTTGTTTCTAATTTTTATTTGAAATCTGCTTTGTTAGGTGTGAGTATAGCTAGTCCTAATGCTTGGGACCCCATTTACCTGGAATATCTTTTTCCATTGTTTCTCTTTGAGAGTGGGATGCATTTCTTATAGCAACAAATAGTTGGTCCTGTTTTATAATCCCATCCACCAGTCTCTGTCTTTTAATTGAAGAATTCACACCATTAACATTCAGAATTATTATTGGAAGGTGTGTATGAATAGTTGTCATTTTGTTGTTTTGTAATGTTAGGTTCTTTCCTAATTGCATTTGATTACCTGCTCTTCTAGTGAGATTTGTTTCTGTAGTATCATAGCTATGTTTATCTTCCTCTCCCTTGTTTAGTAATCCTCTAAGTGTCTTCTGCAGTGCTGGTTTGGTGGTCATAAGTCCTTTAGGCTTTTGTTACTAGTGGAAGGTTTCTATTTTTCCTGTAATGTTACAGGATAGCTTTTCTGGATTCAGTAGTCTGAGTTGGCAGTTGTTTTCTTTCAAGAATTGAAGTACCTCATTCCATGCCATCCTGGCTTCTAGAGTTTCTGTTGAGAAATCTGCTGTCATTCTGCTGGCTTTTTCTTTATATGTGGTGTTCTGCTTCCCTATTTCATCTTTTAGTATTCTTCCATGTTCTGTACACTTAACGTTTTAACAATAATATGATACGGAGATATTCTTTCCTGGTCTTGTCTATTTGGTACCCTTAAAGCCTTCTACACCTGGATAACCATCTGTTTCCCAAGATTTGAGAAAAAAATTGCCATTATTTTATTGAATATGTTTTCTGATTTTAGCTTGTACCACTTCTTCTTCTGTGCCCATAATTCATGGGTTTGGTCTTTTCACAGTGTCCAGAGGACTTATACATAGTTCATACATGCATTCTTGTATTTTCTTTATTATTGTTTGAGTGTTCTAATTCATCTGATACCCTGTCTTCTACTTGATTGAGTCTATTGGTGAAGCTTTCAACAACTGAGTTTTTCAAATAACTGAGTTTTCCATTTCAAGAATTTCAAGTTGAGTTTTTCAGGATTTCTATATCTTTAGTTAATCCCTTGTTCATTCTCTTATTTTATTTAGTTGTCATTTGTATTCTGTTTGAATCCATTAAGGTATTTATTGTTCTCTTTAATTTTGCTGATCATTGTTATAATTATTCTTTTTAATTCTTTATCTTGGATTTAATCTATTTCCCTATAATTAGACTCCATTACTGTGTAATTTCTTTTACTTTTAGAGGAGCCATGTTGCTTCATTTTTCATATCCTTGTGTTTCTGTGCTGGGACTTCTACTTCTGAGGTCAAGTCATTGGTTGGATATTTTAATCACCTGTACTCTTTCAGTTGAAGCATTCTAAATGTTCAGTCAATACTGGACAGTGGCAGGGTTGAGGTGCAGTTTATCACCACCAAATTGGGTGGATGGGGGGGGGTAAAGCTCAGTAGACAAACATTTACCCATGTCCTCACCAGACGTGGTCAAATCCTCTGCACTATTCAGAGAAAAGAAAAGTGGGTGGAGTCTCTGGTAGTTCCTGGTACTGTAGATAGATTGAGGGCCAAGGCAATCAAGGGTCAGTTGTTCACTTCAGGGCTGCCTTCTCTTTAGTAGCTTCACTTCTTTGTGAACCCAGAGCCATGGCTGGCCTAAATAATTTTGCAGTCTGTGGATCCAAAAAGTTCCCACTTTCTCTACTGGCCCCAGTTTCTCAGGGGTAGAAAGCTTTGAAGCCTAGTGTTGTCCTGCACATTCATCAGAGAGTGGGAGAAGGAAAGAGAGTACTGGGTTCTTCACTGGAATGAGAGAACTTGGGAATCTGGCACTGTTGTGATTTAACGGTTTTCAGATTCCACTCAGAAATTAACCACCCTGTGGAAATTGAGTGATCCACACGATTGGGGATAGAGCTCTCAGTCCTGCCTGGCAGCAAACCCCATCTAGCAAGGGAGGCAGTTCTGGAGGCTGAGCTCCAGCCATGGGCTCAGAGTTCCTTCTCTGCAGTGATATTTAGACAATTGGGCTCATTCCTTCCCATACAGAACCACTGACCAAAGTGCCCTTCACCAGTTTTGCTGAAGAGAAAACTTAAAAGATAATAAGAAATACATATCATTTTGCTAGTTTGGGATAAAGATAGCCATACAGAGAGAGTTCTAGAGTTGCTTCCAGGCACTTGTGTATTGCAACTCACATTGTTTCATCTCTGCCAGACCTCTTTGCTTCTTCCTGGTCTCCTTCCCATAGTGGCCTCTGCTAGTTTAAGATTACTATATTTGCTCCTCTACAGTGAACACATCAACCACATTCAAGTTTTAGCCTTCCTTCCCTTTCCCTATTCCTCCCATGTGCGTAAACTGAAGGGACCACTCACAGAGTGGGAGAAAATATTTGCTGGCTATACATCAGGCAAAGGACTGCTATCCAGAATATACAGGGAGCTCAAAAAACTAAACTCCTCCCAAATCATTTATTTTTATGTAAAGTTTTCTTGCCTTATAATCTATAGAACAGTGGTTAGCTTAATGATTGTACATTTGTGTGAATTTCTTTTCCTTTGGAGAACACACTTGAGGGGGTTGGACTCAAGTGCAGCTCAAGTACAGCACTGGTATAGTGTGTGCAAGGCCTTGGGATTGATCCCCACTACAACCCCTTCTCAAAGGAAAAAGAAAGGAAAAGTGTATAAACTTGAGTTTTAAACAAATAGAGAAACAAAAATCTTGATATTGCATTTTAAACCTGTGATAATTGTAATACTGTTAAAACACCCTTAAACTTCTGAGAGTACATTAATAATTTTAAATAATCACAAGTATTTGTGTTTTCAGCCCTGAAGGCCTCTTCTATCCTGACATACAGCACTAAAGATGAAGTTTTATGACAATATCCAAACTCTTCTGTCGTGACATATAGCACTAAAGATGAAGTTTTATGACAATACCCAAACTCACACAACTCCATCCTTGAGAGCCAACTAAACATCATTGAAACATAAGACCCCTTTTATAATTAATATATAATAATAATAATGAGAGAAAGAGTCCATTTTAAGATGTCATATCAAGAATAACCACTGGCAGTTTGTGGGCTTGCACAGCATCTGGTGGAGTGTGCACAGTCCATTCTGCACCTAACAGGAAATAGTCCCCATTTAATGTAAAAGTCTTTTCAGAGTCTTATTTCCAAAGCCAGTACAGAGTCACTTTTTCTCAAACTCTTCTCAAGTCTGGAATTTCTATGTCTTGGTATGAAAGAGAAGATTCTTACCTGTGAGCTCTGTGATACACTGGTAGTGAGTGCCACAAGCAGAGGTTCAGTCTGTGCTGAGATTGGGATGAGACACTGAGTCATCCTGATTTATGAGTTTACTATTTCCTGCTCCCCTTTCCCACTAGACTGGTGATTTTCACCTCAACTGTAGTTCTCCATGACAACATCTAAATGGGAAATTGAGTGTAACTTTTGAACACTTTTGTCCTGATTACTTGTCAGTAAATCAAGTACCAATCACATGAGAAAATCCAAACAGTCAATGATGAGGAAATAGGTGCAGAACTTTTCTGTGAGTCCTGGAGTGCACAGATGTCACAGGGAGGGGGAAGAAAACACAGAGTCCAATGCTAAGAGAGTGAAAGCCAGTTGCAAAGCTTTGTCTGGATGTGGGACAAACTCAGAGACCTTCTTCAAGAACCTAATGTAGTGGGAGACTTTGTAACTGTGAAGAGTATCAGCATTAAGGGCACAGGGAAGGTGGATGACGTGGATCTATAGTGTCTCCCTTCATTCAGGGTGCTGAAATATTTATTCATGTTTTGTGTGCAGCTATACTTCATTCATTTTTTAAGTAGCCAGAATGTTACTAAAGAACTCTGGGTATTCATTATAGACAAAAGAGATGCTTTTAAAATGTTTTATTAGTGTATATTAATTGCACAAATTAATGTGTCTCATTACTTCATTTTCATACGTAAGCTTCTTTGATCATATTTACCACTACCATTACTCCACTCTCCCCTGGTTCACTTCCTATATCCTAATAGATTTCTTTCTACTTTGCCATCTTTTTGGTAAATTCTACATGTGAGAAAAAGCATGCAAACCTTGTCCAAGTCTGGCTAATTAAGTTTAACATGATAAAACCAAGCTCCTTCTGTTTTTTTTGCAAATAACACAGTTTTATTTTTCTTAATGGCCTAATGATATTCCATTGTATATTTTCTTTATCTATTCATCTGTTGATGGGCATCTAGGCTGATCCCATGATTTACTTATTGTGCTGCAATAAACACAGGTGTGCAGAAATTGCTGTAAAATACTGACTTTGAAACCTTCAGGAGTATACCCAGGAATCATATAGCTGAAGCATATGGTAGCTCTCTTTTTAGTATTGTTTTCTTTTTATGAGACAGAGTTTTGTTTGCTTTGTAGTTCAGGTTGGTCCTAAACTCATTATGTAGCCAAGGTTGAGCATGATCTTACCACCCTTTTGTCTAGTCTTCTAAGTGCTGGGAGTATAGACAAGTGTTACAATGTGAGGCAGTAATTTTTTGAGGACCCTCCATACTGATTTCCATAGTGGCTGCACTAATTTATATTCCCAATAACAGTAAATAAGGGTCCCTTTTTCTACAACATCTTTGCCAGCATTTGTTTTGTTTTGTTGATGAAATCTCAATATAGTTTCTTCACTTTGAGTGAAACAAAGACAGGCTTCACATGTCTTTTCTCATATGTAGAATTTAGGGGTGGGCATGAAAGTAAAAGAATATTAGAGATGTGTAAAGGGAAAGTGGGGAAGAGAGTAATAAAGGGATCAGAGGAGGTGAATATGATCAATATACATTACATGCATGTCTAGAAGTGTCGAAGTAAAATTCCTTGGTAAAACAAAAAATTTCAAAAGAGAGTGGATTGCTAGAGGAATCAGTTTCAAGGAAAATGTGATCCAGCCTCTTTCATCTGTTTTCCTTTTCCTATGAAATCATTATGAAGCTCTTCCTAGATAGGAGATTTGGAGTCTCCAAACACAGTTCCCAGAGCTGGGACCCCCCTTTCTTCACTGTGAATATGGCTCCAAAAGAAAGACAAATGAGAGTAGAGCACTGTCTTATAAATTTAATTAGAAATAATTTTCACTGTGTGATTGAACAATCATTTGTCTGATACAGAGGTTTTTTTTACAGTTAATATATACTAACTTTATTTTATTTTATTAATTTTATTATTCATATGTGCATACAAGGCTTGGGTCATTTCTCCCCCCTGCCCCCACCCCCTCCCTTACCACCCACCCCACCCCTTCTCTCTCCCCCCACCCCCTCAATACCCAGCAGAAACTCTTTTGCCCTTATTTCTAATTTTGTTGTAGAGTATAAGCAATAATAGGAAGGAACAAGGGTTTTTGCTGGTTGAGATAAGGATAGCTATACGGGGCATTGACTCACATTGATTTCCTATGCGTGTGTGTTACCTTCTAGGTTAATTCTTTTTGATCTAACCTTTTCTCTAGGTCCTGGTCCCCTTTTCCTATTGGCCTCAGTTGCTTTTAAGTTATCTGCTTTAGTTTCTCTGCGTGGAGGGCAACAAATGCTAGCTAGTTTTTTAGGTGTCTTACCTATCTTCACCCCTCCCTTGTGTGCTCTCGCTTTTATCATGTGCTCAAAGTCCAATCCCAATGTTGTGTTTGCTCTTGATCTAATGTCCACATATGAGGGAGAACATATGATTTTTGGTCTTTTGGGCCAGGCTAACCTCACTCAGAATAATGTTCTCCAATTCCATCCATTTACCAGCGAATGATAACATTTCATTCTTCTTCATGGCTGCATAAAATTCCATTGTGTATAGACACCACATTTTCTTAATCCATTCGTTGGTGGTGGGGCATCTTGGCTGTTTCCATAACTTGGCTATTGTGAATAGTGCCACAATAAACATGGGTGTGCAGGTGCCTCTGGAGTAACCTGTGTCACAGTCTTTTGGGTATATCCCCAAGAGTGGTATTGCTGGATCAAATGGTAGATCAATGTCCAGCTTTTTAAGTAGCCTCCAAATTTTTTTCCAGAGTGGTTGTACTAGTTTACATTCTCACCAACAGTGTAAGAGGGTTCCTTTTTCCCCACATCCTCGCCAACACCTGTTGTTAGTGGTGTTGCTGATGATGGCTATTCTAACAGGGGTGAGGTGGAATCTTAGCGTGGTTTTAATTTGCATTTCCTTTATTGCTAGAGATGGTGAGCATTTTTTCATGTGTTTTTTGGCCATTTGAATTTCTTCTTTTGAGAAAGTTCTGTTTAGTTCACTTGCCCATTTCTTTATTGGTTCATTAGTTTTGGGAGAATTTAGTTTTTTAAGTTCCCTATATATTCTGGTTATCAGTCCTTTGTCTGATGTATAGTTGGCAAATATTTTCTCCCACTCTGTGGGTGTTCTCTTCAGTTTAGAGACCATTTCTTTTGATGAACAGAAGCTTTTTAGCTTTATGAGGTCCCATTTATCTATGCTATCTCTTAGTTGCTGTGCTGCTGGGGTTTCGTTGAGAAAGTTCTTACCTATACCTACTAACTCCAGAGTATTTCCTAGTCTTTCCTTGATACAGAGTTTGATACATTACTCAGTTTAATTATTGCATTTCAGTTACCAATTCAGGTTATTCACATTCCAGCAACTGATGGATGGATGTAAGAAGCTCTCTTCGCTAAAACACCTCTCTGGCATGTGGTAGCTTTCTCTTACCAAATATAGAATAGGACCTGTGGTTGATGAGAGTTTTTATCTCAGAAATAAATAATACTGTAAGGTCCAGTTAGGGTAACCCTGCCTGGCTTTAGGTATAATTTTAATGTTTTTCTCCTGGTAAATCCACCAAAATCTTCCCTTTATTTTTCTGCTTACATTCCTTATTTCTCTTACTTCCATTTTTCTGCTCCTAAGCTTTGTTGAGACACATTTCTGGAAAACTGACTTTCCACCTGGTTTTGTCTGACATTGTTAAAGACTGCTCAGATTCCAATATGGAAAAGCAATATGGGAAAGCAATTTTCCAAGCAATGGAAAATTATAGCTGTAAAAACCTAATGAACCTCAACTGGTGGGATTAGAAGGTTAAGAAAATGCATACTTTTAAAAAAAGCAAGCAGCAGCACTTTGTCAACTATGCATGTTGAAATAATTATCTGTCGTAATATAGAGCAAAGGAAGTACAAATAATCTTTTAGTGCTTCACATGGTCTCAGCTCTTCATATTTTTAAATTCAACATTTTCCAAAAAATTGTTTACCAGGAGAAAAATTTGCTTGGGGGATTGAGCCCAGGGCCTTGTGCAATCCAGGAAGGGCTCTACCACTGAGCTGCAACCCCAGGCCAGGAAAATGTTTTGAAGTATGATTTTGAATACTGGACTTAGCCTTTGGGTTACCAAATAAGAAGAAACAGGAAACCCTAGAAAATTTTGCATAATCCCCCATGTTTAAACATTTGTTTCATATCTATGGATGTTGATGAAATACATTTTTGCACATTCATATAATATCCCCATCAAGAAATTTTTTTAACAAATTAGTAATAAAATAAACTTTAATTTTAAAGAGAAATTACATCTTCCTGCTGATTGTGCAGGAAGAATCTTTTAGTATTGTAGTTTATCTAAGACTAAGATTTAGCTCTAATGGTTTAAAATTTATAAATTATCTATATTGGGTTTATGGGACAGCTCAATTATTGCTTTTCACATTTATTGCATCTGTTCAGTTGGGAATGTCAACACAAAATTGTCCTTCGTTCAGTCTCAGCCCTTTCTCTCCATTTCCTCAATGCTCACACCACTTCCCAGCACTTTTTTCTCTTTGGAATACACTTTTCCACTTGGCAAATCACTGTAGAATATTCATTTCCAAGAGTAAAAATATGTGATCAGGGAGCTCCCTCAGCCTTCACAGCAGGTGAACTACACTGGATGCATTTCTCATTGTCACCTAGATGTAACCTAGTATCACTTATAATTTTTAGGACATATAATAATTTTTAGATACATGGCTAAAGTACACGACAGTAAAAGTACCCATTATTGTATAGGAAATTCTGAAAGAAAAGTGCTGTGATAAAGTGCCCTACTGATCATTTTATGTGATGTAAGAATCAGTCAGAGACTTGCTATTTTCAAATTGCCTCCATTCCTAGACATCTGGAAATCTCTTCTGTCTTTGTCTTGCTCAACTGAAGCATGAGGACTAGGGCCAATGTGGTACATGCTGTAAAATCTATTTCACAACTGTTGCTTTACCACTTGTAAGATTAAGCTGCTATTCAACATGGGAGCCCTCCTTATTTCCAACTTCTTAAAAATGAAAACGAAGGCATGTCTTAACATCATTGAAATATGTTTCAGCCTCTATAGCGGCTGGACTGATTGTGTCTGTCTAATTTATGGTGCCATTGAATTACCTAAAAGAGAATGGTACACAAAGAAGCTTAGACTTACAAAATGCATGCAAGAATATATGAATGTACCAGAGAAAACAAACCACCAGAACTTCAGAAAAATTCAGAGAAAATTATCTTTTCCCCAGAAAAGAAAAATAGAGCCTTGAGAAAGAGTGGTTATTTTTTATGAGAATAAAGGGGCAAAGTGTGGGGAAACATGTTTCTACAAATACAAAGATGCTTGTCACTCAGAGCCTTGGACTACCAAAGAGTGAAGAATAAAATGCAAGAATGGAAGGGAGTATGTAGACAATGAAAAATGTACATACCAGGACCAGAATGGTTTGGGTGGCTCTGGCCTCTGGGGAGACTCCAGGGGACTGACGGTCACTGTGAATATACTGTACCTGCCTCTTGTACCTGTAGAGAAGGTTCACCACGAAGCCACTGGCCCCAGTCGTGAGACCCAGACACACCATCAGTGAAACAGAGCAAAAACATGTACAATGGAGTTATAACAGTGCCAGAAACAAATCCCAACCAATAGCCAAAATCCAATCTCTCAGTGGCATTTCTGCTCCTATTAGGGCCAGTCACTCTCAGGAATCGTGATGTTTAGAAACAGATGCACAGGCTAGCTGAGTGAACAGGAGGGACCAATATACTTGGTGGCTCTGCGTTTCAGCTTCATCCACCTGGTGTTGTTGGGGCTGACTGTAATTGCTTGGAAGCAGCTCAGAAGGCGGGTGGTATGCAGGGAAATCCCCCTTGCTACTCTGTAAAGGTAGAGAACAAGTTTATACCCAATGTCTTCAAGTAAAATTTTCAACTCAAATTCTGCCATTGTCTGAAGAATTCCTCTTGAGATAATAGCCAAGGAGTTGCCAAATGTCAAGTGCTTTGTAATCAGGTCTTTATGTATCAAACCCTTTCCAATTGGCACAAAGAAGGAATAATGAGGTAGAATTGAGGAATTTTCCAGGATCCCTACTATAATCTGGGAGAAGAGGAAAATCCCAGATTTTTAGGAATCATTCCCCTTCCTTGTTAAAAAAAAAAAAAGGGAAATGTATTAGGGTCAAAAGACCCAAGAGAGAAATTTAAAGTAACAATGTATTACCTTTGCAACATACACTTAACTGGGTCCACAAATTAACTAAAAGGATAAAAGGGAAACACCCCAAACTCCATTTTGTATCTGTGTCCTTTTTCTGAGTCATTCTCTCCTGCTGCCACTTTGCAGCCATCTTGGAATCCAGGAAGGACAGGACTGCTGCATAAACATTCCGTGACAGGAGACAAAGCTAATATCTGCCAGGCAGCAATGACTTATTTTTACAGGACCAATCCTGAGACCAAGGGTTTCCTGAACACCACTGGCTGCTGCCTATGAGCCCCGGGACACACCCATAACTGGCACCACTTAAAAATTACGCAAACCTCTCTCCCTAAACCTACTTATTCCTCCCCCACTTAGACCTGAAACACACATACATGAGGGGAGGAGGGATTGAAATGTTATCTTGATGCTTCTGGCAGTGTTCCTGTACCACATCACCTAAATCTCCTTTCTCTGACCTCCATCATCCACTTTCTTTGGTATACTGGAATAAGTGTTCAGATCTGATACATGGAACCCAAGTGTTTAGGCTTGTGTTCCAAGATTCCTGCAACACTTTTATTAAAGTAGCTGAAAACCAATGTTTGCCACTTATACACCTTTCCCATGGATGAATTTCTTCAAAACGTTTATTTTTTGTATGAACAGATATTATATTCATTTCATTGGGATAAATTGTATATTTTTAATGAAGTTTAATTTTTGTTTCAATGCTGAGGGTCAAATGAAGAGGTTCACACATGCTAGACAAGTGTGGTCTACTACTGAGTTTTATCCCTAGCTGTTAATAAATTTTAATGATTGAAACACTTAAGTATTCCCAAATTTTAAAATTTATGTCCATTAATCCAGAGGTTTCTGTCATGTATTTACAGCAATGTTGAGTGCTATGACAATGTATAGTCTCTTTTTTTTAAACAATGAATTACTACTAAGAATGAGATACATATATCACACATGTAAGATGTGAATGATCTGGTGATATTTATTTGATGACCCTCTATTGAAAATATTTGTGTTTTTCTCAGATGAGGGGTCTCACTATGTAGCACAGAAAAGATTTGAACTCCTGCTACTTCTGTCTCAGCCTCTCAAGTGCTGGGATTACAGATATGTGTCACCAGACACAATTCCAAAATATTTTTGATAAGATCCAAGACTTGTCCCAAACAAAGATTTTGAGGGAGTGTGTTTATCTCCATTAAAATAAGGAAAAGGTGACCATAATTACTAAAACTTCAATTATTAATCAATGCTCATTTGAAGTCAATATGATAAATTCATAAAGCAAATAAATTATCACTCACTTTCAAACCTTGTTTTGCAATTTGTTAAATTCGATTAACTGAATTAAACTTATAATAAATATAATATTCTCAGATATGAAAAACAGGTACAAAATATGCTGTAAATTCAGTACACTTTCCACTTAATTTTTAAATTTCTAAGAATGCAAATGAAATCATGAGGTCTTCCAGCTGGGGATATGGCTCAAAGAGTAGAGTGCCTGTCTATTAAGCACTAAGCCCTGAGTTCAAACTCCAGTACCAGGACAAACAAATAAATAAATATTTTTTTAAACCATGGGGTCCTCTAAAGATGGTATTATATGAGAATCTCTACATTATTTTTATTAGCACTTAAGTGTACAAAACAAATGGTTCCATTATGACATTTCCATACATGCATATAATGAACTTTGATGAACTTATTCCCACTATTATTATTTTTTATCCTCCTTCCACCATTCCTATGCCATATCTGTAGTAGTCCCCCTTTGACTTTCATGTCCTCCTTTCCCCCCTAGATTCCTGTGACAGAAAATGTAAGACATGCTTATTTTATTTAACATAGCAGACTCCAGTTCCATCAATTTCTACCAGATGCCATTTCATTCTTCTTTATGACTAATAAAACTCCATTGTGTATGTAGACACCACATTTTCTTTACCCATTCATCAGTTGGTAGATACCTAAGCTGACTCCATAAACTGGCTATTGGGAATAGTGCAATGATAAACATGATAAACATTGGATACAGGTATCTTTATAATAATCTGATTTTAATCTTTGGGGATATAACAAGAAGTGATATAGCTGTATTACATGGGTGTTTTTGTGGGAATACCATACTATTTCCATACTGGCTGTACTGAATTACACTTTCACCAGTGGTGTATAAGGTTTCTTTTCCCCCTACATCCTTGAAACATTTGTTGTTTTCTTGATTATAACCATTCTGGTTGAGGTGAAACAATCTTAATGTCATTTTGTGTTTCATTTATGAGTAATGAGGTTGAAATTTTCTTCATGTATTGTATATTTTTACCTCTTCTTTTGAGAGCTGTTTGTTCAATTCATTTGTTCACTTACTAATTAGTTTATTTTGGGTGTTTAATTTTTTCAGTTCTTTATGTATTCTGTATAATAGTCACTTGTGTGATTCACAGCTGGGCAGATTTTTTCCTACTCTGTAGGCAGTCTCGTCATTCTAGGAATTGTTTCCTTTGATTGCAGAAGCTTTTTAATTTGATGTAATCATATGATCCTGCTATACCACTCTTGGGGATATATCTGAATGTGTGTGAGCACAAAATAGAGACACCTGCACACTCATGTTTATCTCAGCACTATTCTCAATATCCAAGTTATAAAATCAGCCTATGTGCCCATCAACAGACAAATGAAGAAAATGTGGTATAAATTCAGTGTGGAATATTATTCAGCCATGGAATAGAACAAAATGATGTCATTTGCAAGAAAATGAATGGAACTGGAGATTGTCATGTTAGGTGAAATAAATTAAATTCAGAACCATAAGTAACAATGTTTTCTTTCATAGGTGGATGCTATATCTAAAGAAAAAAACAGACATAAGCATAGATATAGGACCATATGAGAAGGAGACCAGTGGGAGCTGGGAAATGAGAAGTCAAGGGGGCAGAATATGTTCAAAGTACATTGTATGCATAATAAGTTCATAATTAAACCCATTTAAAAATCACAAGAAGGCTAAAATGGGGGAGAGGAACATAAAAGAGTAATAGAGGGTGAATATGATCAAAGTGTATCGTATGCACGTTTGGAAATATCACAATGACACTATCCATTTTGTACAATTAATATGTACTAATAAAATGTAGGGGGGAAAGTTTAAAAACTAAGGAAACCTGAATAAAACATGGACTTTAGTTTTAAAAATGTACATTATATATATGTATATATATATTTTATATGATATATAAATCATATAAATGAATGGATAAACACAATGTAGTATACACATAAAAAGAGATATTAATTTTATTTTAAAAGAAAGGAGATTTGTACACATATTACAACATGGATGGTTAAGAGGACACTGAAGAGCAATAAGCTCTTATCCCTACATGAAGTATCTAGACTGTCAGTTACTTAGATACAGACACCAAGATGATGGTTTTCAGGAGCTGGAGGACAATAATAAGGTGAGTTGTTTCATGGGTATTGAGTTTCAGGTTTGCAATGAAAAAGTTGTGGAAATTATTTGCAGAGCCATGTGAATATTCCTCATGCGACTAAGCTGTATACTTACAAATGGTTATGACAATAAATGTTTCCTATGTGAGTTTTACCACAATTTCAGAAACAGCCGGGACAGTTTGGTTAGTAAGAGAATGGTGCTGGCTCTGTGATATCATTGCAGAGCTGAAATGATGGTTATGAAATAGCATAGACTTAGATACACAAATTAGTGGTATAAAATGGAGGACCACAGTGATGAGCCTGTGTTTCTAGTTATAGGAGAAAGTTAGAAAGGTGTTAAACCAGAGACTACAATAATCATTTTTTGTGGTTGAATACTGTTGTAATGCCAGCAGAGCCTGACAGGAGACTTTTGTGTGTGAGCTGGACCGTGACAATGGCAGTAGGAATGGAGAAACCAAATCTAGCCACATCTATTTTCCAGAAAGGAAGAGCACATGAAAAGTGATGTCTGTGTGTCTTGCACATAGCAAGTAAATCAGAATCTCTACACACACCTAATCTCTCTTCTTTTGTGAAAAGAGTAATAGAGTAAGTTCAAGTTTCTGTCTTGTCTCAGATTAACTGAACTGCCTCAAGACAGTGTTATGGTCCCAACAGAGCTTAAGACAATTTTTGGAACTCCATTTCATTTTTATTTCTCAATGCCACCAAAGTCTTTATTTCTTAATTGGCAATCACTTTATATTTCTGCCACTTTTGAAACAATTGAATTAACTAATATCAATGATCCATGACAATCCTTCCTGTAATCCAGGTATTCGGGCACAGGAAGAAATTAAAAGTTCCCCAAGAAGCATATAAAATTGTGAGCAGGAGGAATGGAATGAGTAAAGATACTCAGACTAAGATTAGATGACAGCTGCATAAATTAGTAAAAACATTTCAGTTTTGAAACTGACAAAATTTCTTTCTGTCATTTATACCGGAATGCACAGGTTGGATTTACACAGGTGTGGAGGGGTACTCACAGTCTATTCTGCACCAAAAGAAAATATGATTTTGTCGAAAAGACTTAAAGGTCTCACCTCCAAAATCAGCAACAGAGTCACTTTCCCCTACCACACCTATTTCTTCAGTTTGTGGTTTCCTGCATCTTGGAGTAAAACGAGAAGGTTCTTACCTGTGTGCCCTATGATACCATGACAGTGAGTGTCACACTAGGAGGTTGAGTCTGTCCTGTGATTGGGATGAGACACTGAGCCTTGACTTACAGGTTCATTATTCTCTGCCCCTCTTTCCCAAAAGACTGCTGATTTTTACATCAACTCTAGTTCCATATGAGCATCTACATGAGGAATTGAGTAAAACCTTCATCCCAATTCCCTGTTAACCAGTATAGACATGGTCAAGTCTGAGAACCACACCAAATGCAACCAGTCCCAAAGATGGCACAGAGGTGTCACTAAGAATCCCTGATCACATAGGTAGACTCCCTATTCTTGATGAATATGCATCTTCCCAAGAAGCACAACTACTAAGGACTGAAGAAGATGAAGGTCAACAATAGAAGGCCTTGCAAGCACATGCTGAGACCATCAAGGCCCCATGTGAAGCTCAAGGAGATTAATCCTAAGGTTCCAAGAATGACAGACATAAGCT
Source organism: Castor canadensis (assembly GCF_047511655.1). Lineage (NCBI taxonomy): Eukaryota > Metazoa > Chordata > Mammalia > Rodentia > Castoridae > Castor > Castor canadensis. The sequence goes on along the minus strand of NC_133401.1, from coordinate 31,086,263 downwards.
GAAGTGACATGTTGTACATGGTTCGCCTCAGACTCAGGAAGCATGTTCACAACTGCAATGTCAAGTGTCTCAGGCTTCTCAGACAAAGGGCAAGACCAAGACTCAAACTGAGAACAGGCAAAGCTTCAATTCCTGATCTGCTCAGTTCTGGCTGTAAGTCAGGCCTTCCAAATGTGCCAGCCCTAGTGAAAGCCCCATAGTAAAGGCCTCTGTCTACCCATGTGAGGACCAAGGAATAGTGTGGGTGCTGGGCTGCAGTCTGCATGGGGCTGTCGCTCTGATGGCACTACAGATAAAACTGAAGCAGAGAAAAAATGTTATCATGTGATCAGCATAGGAACAACTTTGAAATAAAATAAAATATTGGTAAGTAATAAACTATCATGTTCAAATGTTACAACAATTTGACTGTTAAGCTCAATAAAATGAATCTGTATTTGGATAAATGTGAATCAGTACTCGATTAATGTATAATTCTTACAAGGAATAAGAAATAGGCATAAAAATATTTCCTTGTAATTTCAGCATGTCCATTTAAATTCAATTTTTAAATTTGAAGGAATGCAGGGGCTGGCAGAGTGGTTCAAGTGGCAGAGCACCTCCCTAATAAGCATAAGGCCCCGAGTTCAAACTCCAGTATCACCAAAAAAAATTAAATTTCAAGGAATGCATATAAAAGCGTGAGCAAGTATTTTAGAATGAAAAATGATTAAATAAACAAAAGGTCTTATTATTAGATGTGGAATCTCATAAGTCAATATTTATAAATTATTTTCTTCATTAAATGAAATTTTAATTAATTCAGAAACAAAATTAAGAAAAACTATTCCTTCTGAAATTCACACAAATAGAAATCAAACTTAAGAGAGAAATTACAGAAAACATTATGAAATCACATTAATGATAAGGAATTAATATTCAGAATATATAGGGAACCAAAAACTCAAAAAATAAATGAATTAAAAATGTGCACAAAACTTGAATAAGTTTCCTCCAAAAAATACCAACATCTGGCAAGAAGCATATGGAGAGACACGAAGAAAATATAAATTAAATTTGAAATTAAATCATACCTTCCACCCACTAAGATGGATACAGCCAAAATAAATAAATTAATACAAACAAAAACATAAGAAGTGTTGGTGAGGCTGGAGATAAATTGGACCCATGTTTACACTTATCATTTACTAAATAAAGTGAAAAATAGAATTATTATGTCATCCAGCAATTTCACTTCTTTGAATAAATTAAAATCAACTGAAAGCACAGTTTTGAAATGATATTCATCATTTTCACAGAATTATTTACAAAAGCCAAAAGGTACACACAACCTAAGTGTCCAATAACAATTAAATGCAAAAACACAATGTGTCACACACATAACATTATTTATCCATCAAAGGAAGGAAATTTTGACAATGCTACAACATGGATGAAAGTTGAAGACACAGTGTTAAGTAATATTACCAGTCACAAGTACTGCATGATAGACAGGTGCCAGTGGCTCACACATGTGATCCTAGCTACTCAGGAGGCAGAGATCAGGAGGATCACAGCTGGAAGCCAGCTGAGGCAAATAGTTCATGTGATCCTATCTCAAAAAAACACACACGCGCGCGCGCGCGCACACACACACACACACACACACACACACAAATACTACATGATTTGAACTACATGATCGATCTAGAGTGATTAAACCCAAAGACAAAAATTAGAACATTGGTTGCATTGGGAGGAGGGAGTACACAGAGTTATTGACAGGCTTCAGTTGTGCGACACAATGTTCTGGAGACTACGTGCAAAACAATGAAATCCTTCACACTACTGACCTATGTACTTAAAGTGGTTAAGTTGATAAATGATTCTCCATGTGCATTTTGTCATGGATTCAAATAAATGACACATGCAGTTTGGTTAATAAATTATAGGTGTTTGCTCTAATCAGTGCAGAGGAGCAATAGTGATAGTCAACCAGCAATGATACACTGAGCCACACATAGACCAATGGTATAGAACGGAGGGTCATGATGATGAATGTGTTTCTATCTGTAAAAACATTACAAAGGTGTTAGACCGGAGAGAAATATGGCTATGTTTTGTGGTTTGAGGTTCATGTAATGACAGCAGTGCCTGATATGAGAATGTCCTATGAGAGCTATCAAAACCTTGAACCATGACAAGGATAGCAAGTTAAGACACCATTCTCACATGTATTTTTCAGATGTGTAGGACACATTTCTCCACAGTAGGAGCAGTGTCTGTGTATCTTGCACATGACAAATAAATTGCCTTAATTTACAATTTACAATTGCCTTAAATTCTTATTTCATTGGCTTAAGAGGGGAGGAAAGATCTTTTTCTTTTCTCAATACCAAGTTAAGGGCTTCATTTTTAATTTTAAAAAGCAATGGAATGAAGCCAAAATTTTGCTCTGACTCAAACTAGCTGAACTATCAAGAGGCAATACTATGATCTCACATATGTTAAGTTCTATTTTTTGGATCTAGTATAAGTTAAGTTTCCATCCAGTTTTTCAACTTCTAAATTGATAACTACCTGTAACTCCATAGTTTGTGAAACAATTGAATTAAGTATCATCAATATTCCATTCAATTGCTTCCTGTCGTACAGCCATTCAAACTCAAAAAGGAATTTAAAAAGTTCCCCCACAAAAATTTGTGAGCTGGCGACTTGGAGTAAGTGAGGATATTTCAAGAGCCTTGGGATGAGAACTGGAAAATCTGGAAAGCTTAGAAAAAACACAATAGGAAACATTTAAAATTTGCAACTGATATAATGGCTTATTATTCTTAGTATGTTAAAAATTTACAGTTGCCTTAAATTCTTATTTCCTTGGCTTAAGAGGGGAGGAAAGATTTTTTTCTTTTCTCCAGATCACTGGTTTTCTTTTTGCGGTTGGAGACATGTTTCCTTGCTTCTAAGCATACCTTGTCAATCCAGTCAGAGGAATAGTAACCACTATCTCACACAATGTCATGACAATTGGAGTGTTTTCATGAATCGAGAGTTTCCCACATACAACATATTTACTGTGATCTCTTGTCCTGAATTACAATATCTGTGGTTCTGCAAAGTGAAGACAACATTAAGTGTTCAAAAGACAGTCAGCACAGCAGGAAAAGACAAAACTACAGCCTTAAATAACATATAAAGATAAATTTCACAGTTACATCAAAGCTGCACAATTCTGTCCTTGAAGTTCCCTCCAAATAAGATAAGCAGAGAGAGTCAGAGATAAGAGAAAGTGAGACAACTAAGACCTTCTACTGAATTTAACTGAGCAACATTTCATCATCTTGACATGAATAAATCTAAAGTAAGATGGATCCAAGTCTAAGAAGTTACGCCAGATGGCTCTTCTTTCTCCTGTGTTTCCACTCACGGAAGCTGCAGTCAGAGTCACCCACTTATTTAATAGGTCCTCCCTGATGAGGTGTGAGCATGGGTTAGGAAGATGGTGTAAATCAAGTGAGAGAATACAGCACACCAAGGGAGACAGAGGGAGTGGAAGAAGGAAAGGGAGCAAGAGAGAATGTGAAAAAGATCAAAATGTCACAGTTCTGGAAAATGAAAGACTGCTAAGGGTTTAGATGTGATTGTCAAATGGGGAAACATGAATAAATCACATTTTATGATAATAAGCATATTTTAGTCAATTTTCAATCAACAGAATGACAATGAATTTATTGGAAAGAATGGGGAAGGAGAAGCTACAAATCTAGACACAAACTCCACATTTTGAGACAGATGGTAAAATTCTGTATCTTTAACACTGAAACAGAATGACTGTCATAATAACAAGTCGAGATTGGACAGAGGTACTTTTTCTCATAGAATTTAAAGGAGATGGACTTCAAAGGAGATGAATCACAAAATAATTCTCATAAAGATTCATGTTTCAAAACAAGAAAACTATCTCCAAGCACTGATGTCAAGAGAGCTAACAAAGCCAGGTGCCAGTGGCTCACACCTGTAATCCTACCTACTCAGGAGGCAGAGAACAGGAGGATTGTGGTTAGAAGCAAGCCTGGGCAAATAGTTCTGTGAGACCTGATCTCAAAAAAACCCCTCACTAAAGGGCTGGTGTAGAGTGGCTCAAGGTGTAGACCCTGAATACTAGTACCAGAGAGAGAACAGAGAGAGAGAGACAGAGAGAGGGAGAGAGAGAGAGAGGGAGAGAGAGAATGTGCTAATGGGGGGCATTGTTAGCAAACAGTGGATTCACAGAGGAGGAAAACACCTTCAGAGCAGCCGTTCCAGGAAGGCCCTGCTGTTGTGCTCCAAGTGCAGTGCTCCTTACTCAGCAACAGGCCTTGTCCAGCTCTGTGGCTAGCCCTTCACCTCCCATGTTCTTCCCCTTAGAAACACTTGTTCCTGAGTTTCCATCACTAGACAGAACAGGGGGGCAGAGCTTTGCATTTGGAGTCTGAATGTGACCAGGACCCTCCTTACCTTCCTTCTAGAATCCTGAGCTTTTGTCATAAATCTCTCCTCAGAGTCAGTGTATACCCGAATTGACAATTAGTCAATGATCATATTTCTCCATTTGAAATTTAATCAATAATTTTTTTCATGGTACTAACTACTTGTGAGGTGCTTAAAATAAGCAGTAACTGCTTCTCTCCCTTATAAACCTCAGTCTAAAAGAATAAGATACTTTAGCTGGAGGTGTGGCTCAAGTGGTAGAGCACCTTCCCAGCAAGTGCAGAGACCTGAGTTCAAACTGCAGCACTGTCTAAAAACAAAAACAAATAGAAAAAACAAAAAACAAAACACTTATTATGCCTAAACCCTAAAGTTGTTCCTCAAGTAACTAAATAGAGAAATCATTGAGATATAGGATTATTTTTCACATCAACTCATGTAAACTTGAAAGAGAAATACATGCAGTCCACACTAAGCGTGCTGCATGTCCTTAAACATGCACATTTTCCAATTAGTTATGGAAAAGATTTTTTTATACAAAGAATGAAAATCTATTTTTGATAAAAAAAGTTTTATCTCATTAAATCAATTAGAAAATTGATTTAATTCAATTTCAAAAATAGGTATGTAATATCCATTTTGTGAAGGTGACTTTTAGACTAACATCTTCTAGAAAAGAGAGGTGGGGAGAGGATAAGGCAAGGAAGGACTAAAAGAAAGAAAATTCAACCTTAAAAAGCAGTTATATCAAGGAAAGCTCTGACACCTGTGGAAAGAACCCGGTTTGCACAGGGTATGGTGCATAGAAAACCATTCATATGAAAAGCTCATGGGTGTCTTTGCACTTGGTGTTTTCATGAAGGAGGCTGCTCTCCATTTTCTTGTAAATGGATTCTGGGGCACATTTGCATACATTTTGAGACTTAAAGAACTGCTGGGTATTGGGACATATGTTTCTCAGCATAATGGTAAATGATTTTCCAAATGGTTATGACAATTTACACTCTCAGTACCAAAGTTTGAAGCTTTCCACTGATATGCAACTTTCTTAAATCTCAATACTGGCATATTGTTAATAAGAGTCAAACTGGAGTATACATAAGGTTATCTTATTCTGCTTCAATATGACTTTTTAAAATGTATTTGTATTTGTTAAATTATCTATATATGATATCTTCCCATTTTTCTATAATTGTTTACCTTAATGATCCCTAGAATGTGTGCATGGTGTGCGCATATGCATGTTTTTCAGTAACAGTGTTTGTGCAACTTCATATTTAATAAATGCTTCTTGTAAATCTGTAACAATCTGCACAGGAAGAAAATTGGCAATTATTATTTTTGCTACTTGTTGCATTTTAAAAACTGTGATGATTTCAAGTTGATAGAAAATTTTTAAATTAGTTCAAGGTATTCCTATGTATTTTTATCTAGATATCCCCAAATATTATAAACATGTTTTGTGTGCTCTTTGTCATCTATATCAAACTAATGACTTTACTGGACATTTCCCCAAGCTAGGGGCATTCATTACACATATTAACTCATAACTAGGGCATTTACATGCTGTCCTGTGGGTACCATTCACCTTGTGCCAATAATCCCATCAGCAATGTTATGGCATAAGAAGAGAAGAGATCCAAACCAGGATCCCATGCTGCATTTTACTGACATTGTCTTTTAGGATATATAAATATCAATCTGCATTGTAAACCAAAATAATCCATGATTAAATAAGACAAATTATTGCACAGATAAAACAACAACAGCAAAATGCCAGAACTTATTGAAGCTGGAAGGTAATTTCGGGTATTTGCAAAATTCTTTCACAAATACTGCAATAGAAAAAAAAACACAGAGAATTAGACCTGAGAAGCCAAACAAATGGGAACAAACTGAGGAAAATTACCCTGTTTCACTAAGCACATGTAAATGGGACTAGAGGTACCAAGGAGATATCTGAATGTCAAAACTGAAGTGTAGTTGCAGGTTTTAAGCAAGGAGAACTAATAGATTTGTGGTATTATGTTTTACTGTAATGAGAAGTTGAATGTCCTAAATTCCCATATGTTGAAGACTAGATTCCTTAGGGAAGTGTGGAAACCTTAGGAAGTGGGGACTAGTGGGAGGCCCTTAGGATATTAGGAGTGTACACTGCAGAGGACTGTAGGACTCTTGGCCTCTTCCCTTCTCTTTTTCAGAACAGAGATGCTAGTAGAGAAAATGTACAACATGTGAGGTACATGTGCTGATCTTCAGTAAACAGGAAAGGCCAGGAATTCCATTTGGTAGAAAAGTCAATTCCAAATGGTAGAAAAGTCATTCTCAGAGATTCTTGTTACTTTCAAGTTGCTTATCTCCTAGGGATTTGGAAGTTTCCTCTGTCTTAATTTGTCTCACTCAACTGAAACTTTAGAATCAGGGTCAAATTGTGCATGCAGTGAACTGTATTACACAGCCACTGCTTGCCCAGCTATTCAGTATATGATGCCTCCTAATTTCAGAATTTTTACAATGTAGACAAAAGGATGCCTGAACATTTTGGAAATATGGGACAGCATCTATCATGGCTGGGATGACTGTGTCTGTCCAATATTTAGCCATGATAGTACCTAGCAGTATCTGGTGCACACTGAGACAGACTTACCTAGTAGATGGAGGAACATGTGAATGTATCAGAGAACACGTCACCAGAACTTGTGACCAATTCAGAGAATATTACCTTTTCCCCAAGCAAGGAAAAGACAGAATTGTTAATAGCAGTAAGAACAAAGGGCTAAATATAGGGAAACATAGTACTACAAATACAAATATGTTCATTAGCTATATCCTTGGATTATCAAAGAAAGGTGTATAGAGTATCAGAAGGGAAGAAAGTAAGCAGATGGTGACAATGGTGTCCACAAGGATCAGTATGGTGTGGGTGGCTCTGGCCTCTGGGGAGACCCTAGGGGCATGGTGGGCACTGTGAAATGCTGTACCTGCCTCTTGTGCCTGTAGAGGATGCTCACTATGAAGCCACTAGCTCAGGGCATGAGAACTAAAGAGATCATCGGTGAAGCACAGGAAAAGCATATACAATGCAGTTGCAATGGTGCTAGAAACAAACCCTGAGCAATACCCAAAATTCATTTTACTAGTAACATTTCCACTGTTCCTAGAACCTGTCACTCTTACAGTCATCATGATGTTTAGAAACAGATGCACAAGCCAGCAAACAGAAAAAAAGCTGATACACTTGGTGGCTCTGTGTTTAACCTTCTTCTACCAGGTGTTGCTGGGGGTGATTTTGGTTGCTTGGAAGCAACTCAGAAGGCAAGTAATGAATAGGGAACCCCCCCTGGGATACTTGATAAAGGTTGAGAACAAGTTTACACCCAATGTCATTCAAGAAATATTTTCAATCCAAATGGCCATTGTTTGAAAAATTCCTCTTGAGCAAATAGGCAAGGTGTTGTCACAACTGAAGTGCTTTATAATTACCTCTTTGTGCATCTCTTTCCAGACACTACCTAGAAGGAATAATGAAGGAGAAGTGAGGAACGGCCCAGGATTCCCACAGCAATCTGAGACAAGAAGAAATGCCCATTACCAAGTTGTCAGGAATCGTTTTTAGGGTATTCGGCCCAGTAGAGAACATTACAAGTGTACATTACTGTCATCAAATGGCTCAAATCATATGTTCATCTCTTCACCACCAGAAAAATCTTTTCCAAAGATGAATATATTCTAAAGGAGTGTTGTTTATAGGGCTGAGGGGTGGCTCAAGTGATATAGTTTCTGGCTAGCAAGTGCAAGGTCCAGTTCAAACCCCAGTACTGTCAAAAAAAGAGTGTCGTTTATGTCAATCTATAATTTATTAACTGCTGTTGATCTCAGAAGAATACATTCTATATATTTTCAAATTAAATGATTGAGACATTTTTTCTTTTGAAGAAATGTCTTACAAACCCAGTCAGAGAAATATTAACCACTATCATGACACTTGGGAGTTTCCCACATACCACATATCTACTATGATCTACTGGCCTGAATTATGTCTGTGATTCTGCAAAGTGGAAAGACAATATAAAGTGTTTAAAACACAGTCAGTACAGCAGAAAGAAAAGACAAAAGCTGCAAGTGCATAAAAAGATTAGGTTTCACAACCACACCAAAGCTTGCATAATCCTATCTTTTTGAGTATAAGTATTATAAGGAAGAATTTTTATTAAATGTAATTATACAGTTTTAACCCAAATATATGACATGGCTATATATAGTATTAGTATTCTAGTGGTATGCCACTTATTGATATAAATTCATACACTTTTAGTATCTTTAGCATTGATGATTGTAAAGAATATCAAAGTTTATCACCACTTCCTACTTGACTAAACAGTTTCATTCTTTTCAGTAATTGAAAAATCATTCAGCTTTTCAAATTCTGTAACTTCTATTCAGAGACAGCAAGAAGTTTTTGACAAGTTAATGTTTGATGCATTAACAAGAGTACTTGTGACCCCAGAACTACTCTGCCAGTCTTAAAATTTCTTCCTCATTAAAAAAAACCATTTTATTGGTATATGAGAGTTATACAGGGGATTTCATTGTAACAACTTCCATATATACATATTTTATAACCCAAATTGGTTCATCCTCTCCATTAGTCTTCCTCTTACACCATTCCCCTAAATCTTAAAGTGACTTCAACAACAGGTTTCAATTTTCCATATTTATACATGCATAGTAGAAGTACTTCAACTATATTCCCCTTCCCTTACACTCTACTTCCCCCACTAGTGCCCTTCTCTTAACATGACCTGTTTTACATTCCCACCGTTCATTCATAACTCTATCCTTAAGGTCTCCATCAAATAAGATGTAAAGCAGAGACAGAAAGATAAATAACATAAATTATAAACAGAAGCAAAACAAAACCACAACAATAACAATCCCCTCAGATGTGTACCAGCTGAATGATCAGGTGATCATTTCTCTAATATGCAAAGAGCTCTCACAAATAGCACAATAGAAAAAAGAGGTGGAGAATGAGATCAGGTAAGTCACAGAAAGGCCAGTCTTAATGGAAAACATTACTGACCTTAATCCATTTATGAGGGCACTGCTCCTATGATCTAATCACCCCTCTTTAGCACCCAAATCTCAATACTGCTGCATTTGGGATTAAGGTTACAATACATGAATTTTGGGGGACATTCAAACCATAGCACAGAGAAATTAATAGCCCAAGTTTATTTTGCTAAGATGAACAAAATCTGTCAATCCTACCTGAGACTCATAATAAGGATGAGACCCTGAGTGGAGTGAGCAAAATAATTTATGACCTGTAAACCAAGAGCACAAATACAATCTTTGGGCTCCACTTTTGCCCTGGAGATAGAGCTGATAGAATGTGGTCCACAGCAGCCACCAAAAATCATTGTTAAATATCTAGCCCGACTCAGGTGCTATATAAACAAAAACATTTTCATTAGGCAGGATTCCAAGTGTTTAACCACTGTCTTTCAAAGGCCGGAGGCAAAGGGTAGACCTCTCTGTTTGGGTAAGGTCAGTCCTTTCCAACAGATGATTGTGGGTGTTTTTTTTAATAAACAGAAGGAGGATGAATAGAGAACATGATATGAAAAATGTGGGAGTTTGGGAAGGTGGCACTTATAGGAGTACTGGGTGCTAGTGTCCAGGGATATGCTTAGCTGGAAAGCAAAATTGGAAACAAAAACTCAACCCCCATCTCCACAAGAGGCGCTCTGGACCGGAAGTTCGGCATGGAGCCGGCACCCCTGCGCACAGCTCTCCTCAGATTACAGCTAACAGAAACCAACGCGGCCAGCGTGCCACCACCTCAAGTACGGGAGGCCTACGAAGCGTCTGGCTGCAACAGGAGTTTCTAGAGACTGCCGTCTCGAGTCCCGAAATCCAGTTCCCTGTTGCCATCGTTTCCAGCTCCGCAACTACCTTCAGACCGCCCGAGGGTTCACCTCCCACTAGGCCTTCACAGTTACGGCCTCACGAAGTCCCATATGCGCCTGTGCGAAGACCTACGGCAGCTCCCCGAGGAGCACTCTGCGCCCCGGAGGATGGACTACAACTCCCAGAAGCCTTTACTCCAACACGTTTATTCTGGCAGTTTATCCCTCAGTGCAGTGTGTGAACCAGGAAACTTTTGTATCGTTGAACTCTAGATACCATCACGGATATAATGGGAATATAACCCCTGACAGCCGGAAGTGGATGGAGGACAGGCGCTTGCTGTAATGTATTTGTGATTTCAGGACCTGTAAAACGCCACTCAGTCTTTAGAGCTGCTATGTCATGGAAAACATAAAAACGTGCATTAAACCTGAAGCATACAAGCACATTTCCTATGCTAAGGGTGAGGAGACAAAGAGCTTTATTTGGTCCTTTATTTTGTCTGTAAACTCCAATAACTACATCTACGTACTAAAATCAGAGCCACTACCCTACCAAGTATTGGAGAAGTCATGAACATTTAGGATTTTGTTGTTGTTGTTGCTAATGGTGTTTTAATGGGAGAGGGAAGACTCTGAAAGCCTCCTTGTGTCATAGAGCGCTTTGTAAACAAAAATCCCTTATATGTACCAAGAAGCTTATGCAAGAATGTCCACAATAGCAGAATACCTATAGATGGTCAAGGAAAGAAAACGAATAAGGGAACTTTTCCATATGGTACTTTCTAGTTGCTCAGTGGAACTGAGATGCAATTTGCCAGTGGAATCCATTCACACATGTATCCTAACAAATTGACCACATGTACCCACTTACCTCAGCTCTGTACAGAATTCATCCTCCAAACTGCTTTCTCAAGCTGTTCCTGAAAATAAGCTTCCCTTCTCTTCCTACCCCCCATCTTTGGAAGAAATTAATGGAAAACATTTGATTTTTCTGTTATCTATTTGTCCATAAAACTGCATTCTGCACTTTCATATTTAGCTTCAGTTTAATTCAGTTTAACATTTCCAGAAGTCATAATGTCATTTACATACAAAGGTGCTCTTTCATATCCACCTTTGATCCCCATGTTTTCAGGTATCAGTAGCTGCAGAGGTAAAGGCTGTGCTAGGAGGATAGCGGAGCAGATAGGGAAAGCCTCTCTGGACCACTGTGAGCCGATGCTGTCTTCCAGGTTGCAACTCAATTGTCTTTTCAGGTGGGACACATTCTTGAATTTTAAAAAGTAAACATTAACATTACTGATTCATCCATTTATTCAACAGATATTTATTGGTCGTGACATCTCAACTACTTTCTAGGCATTTGGAATACTTTAGTGAGCAAAATTCACAAATTTCATACCCACTTTTGGGCTTACATTTTAGTGGAGTGAGACAATAAATAGAAAGCTTTATAATGAAACCGTACAGCATATTCTCGGTGGGTAAGTGTTATAGAAATAGACATACATTCATATGTATTTATATACATTACATTGGTACATTAGCCATGGACACTTATGGTGTAGAAGGAACACTTTTGAGTCTGATTTTCTGATGAATTTTCAGGTGACGATGATATGTGGATGATTGGCGGTAACTTCTCTGGCAAACAGAGCATGTATAGGGCTTCTCTCCTGTGTGGATCCTCTCATGAGCCTGCAGGTTGGTTTTGTGGCTGAATGACTTGTCACATGTGCTGCATGTGAAAGGCTTCTCTCTTGTGTGGATTAAGTTATGCACTCGTAGGTCTGATGCCTGATAGAAGCCTTTGTGACACTCACCACAAACAAATGGCCTTTCATTCCTGTGTCTTCTCTGGTGGGCTGAAAAGTGACAGAGATACCTAAAGGTCTTGGGACATTCCTCACATTTGTATGGTTTGGTGGGTCCTTGGAATATTTCTTGGCGTTTTTTCCATGTTGAATTTTCCTCATTGCTCTGGTGAATAAGAACAGGCACAGGGGAGGACTGCTCTGGACTGGATAGATACCCTGGTTGCACCTCCATAGGTGACTCTTGATAAAATCCCTTCAGGGACCTGGAAGTGACTGGCCTCGCACTTCTGTAGTTGTGTGGGTCCTCATTAGTCCTGGAGTCATTTTCTTTCTGGATAATGGAGAGGGAAGATATTTGATTTCCTTGAATGGTAACACTGGCATTCACTTGAGAAGTTTTCCAGTAATTTCTGCAGCTGCCTTCATCTTCTGTGGAAATAAGTCACTTTATGAAGCTGTGCACAGGAAGAGGTTCACACAGAACACCCCTATGGTGTGCAGACTCACCTGACTCATCTGTTTCCAAGGGAGTGTTTTGAGTCTGGGAGGATGTCCCCATACACTCTTCGCTTGAGGTTTCTGCTAACTGTTTGAGATGAATGATGACTTCTTTCAAGGGCATATTCTCAGAAAAGAGGGCTTCTTGTCCCTGCATATGGACATGGACCTGTAAAAAAAAAAACAAAAAAAACCCCAGCAAAGTACTATTTTATCTGAATCTCTTGTGACAGACAGAAAACTCTTTGGAAAACCTGTTCAACAGGCTTTCACAAGATCAACAATATGTGGGCTACCACATCTTGTCCAGCCCTTAACATCTGATGGTGTTGTTCTCATTTACAAGTCTTTTATGTTCTATAAAGTCCACCCTGAATTTGTAAATACTGAATCATGCTGAGGGAAGATTAGTCTCCTGTGAGCTTCTGGCCACAATATTTTCTTAACTTGTCAATACATAACCTTGTTTTATGCCTATCTAAGATATCTTCACTAATATGTGTTCTCTATTAGTTAGAATTTATGCCCAACAGTAACTTTAACTCTTGCCTAAACAAAACATATCCAGTATATAAATTATTTTCATAAGGCACATAATAGCTTTTGTGTACTCAGGAGTACTTCTAGAAGCTGAGTGTCATTTTAAACAGTGAAATCATCAACAAAAAGTCCAAAAGTGTGAAAATGTGCCATGACACTGGCTGTGAAAAAGGACACTTGTTTAGAGTGTGGGAACTAAAACAAGTCACAATACACTTTGTTTAATTTCAGTGTGTGTATCAGGTAACTCAAATTTGTTTAACCACAATGGATATCTGCAAATGACTGAGAATGTGACATAGGACTGAGAATTTTGCAAATTTGGACTGTGGTAATGAGGATCCTCTGTAATTGCTTTTGTAGCTTGTCTTTTCTGATTAATGACATTATATTATGACTCCCTGGAGAATCAGCTTGTCAGTGCATTTCCTCTTTATCCTTGAGGTCTATGCCCACATGCTAATTTCTGAGACAGTCCCTCTGACTCTATATCAACTGAAAGTAACTAACTCCAAACAATATTTTTGGCTCCTGTGTGTCCTACAAAATAAACAGATACATTCCGTTCTACCTTAGAGAAGTGTAATTCTCCTTGGTGAGAAAGGGTGGGGAGAATGTGATCAAAATAATAACTGGATCTACAATAACTTTTTTCTCTATTTTCAGGCAACTCACACTGTACTTCATTATTTTCCTCATTCCCTCATCCCAGGTCAGAGCCCTCTACTCACTAAGACAGGTGGTTTCATGCAATCGTCGGTCAGGTCTTCCATTAATTTCTCCAAGTTTCTGCCACTTGACTCCCATTTCTCTTTCAAAGTGGACTTGTCCTTGCAATATCCACTAATAATAAACTGTTCCAGAACTAACTGAGAAATAATTTCTTCCTTGGTATGCTTTTCTGGCTGCAAGCATGAGTGAAAAACCTCATAGAGTCTTCGCAACTCCTGCCTTACACATGAGTTATTGTGTTGAAATGAGGTGAGCTGAATGCTTGAAAACTCAGAGATTTCTTCTTCCTTTCGGACAGCAGATCCATGGCTTTGATTAGGCTCTTGACTTCCTGGTGCAAGATCATTTGGGGATGGTTCACACTGGAAGGAGTTTCTGGGATTTAAAGCCATTCCTAGCAAGAGTTCTCAGAAAGAATGAACTTTGGACAGCATCTGTTATCTGTGTCCCTGGGGATCTGTTTTTAACAACTGATGTATATTTAAAGACTGTAAGCTAAAATAGAAGAGATATAATTAAAAACAAATCTACCAAAAATTTTATGGATCCATAAAAACATTGCTCTTGTATCTGCAGCTATTATATAAGAAATACAAATAAGAGGATTGTGGTCTGGGCCAGGCATAAAGAGTAAGACCTTGAACAGCTGTCCTCAAGTGCAAAGCTTTGAGTTCACCCTCCAGTATTGCTAAAAAGTAAGACCTTATATAAAAAAAAATAACTAAAGCAAAAAGGGTGCCGGATTCGCAAGTGGTGGAGAGTCTGCCTAGCAAATACAAGGCCAATATGGCCAACCCCCACACGCAAGTTTTCTACAAACTTTAGAGGCAGGAGTCCCCCCCATCATCTCTATGAGACATTGGGCTGCTATCTAACTAGTAAAATAAGGGAGGAAAATCTATGAAATATTATTATTTGTAATAGTCCCAGTTTTGTTTTAGCATAGTAAATTAACTTTACTTTGGTGTTACAAGGCCAATATATCAAAATGAACTGGCTTTTGTATTATTGCATTATATCACAGGCAGTTTTCGAAATTTTTAAGTTTTTACTTGTATTAGTGTTAAACATCAATAGCTACATTTATATAATACCAGCTACTCAGGAATTTGGAGGTCAGGAGGATTGAAGTCTAAGGCAGGCCAGAGGAACAAAAATCATGAGACACATCTGAAAAATAACTAAAGCAAATACGGCTGGGAGTATGGTAGAATGCTTGCCTAGCAAGTATGAGGCTCTGGGTTAAAGCTCCAATACCACCAAAAAAATCAGTATCTAAGGACAAATTGAACAAATTGAATGCAGCTCTCCTACATAGATAACTACAAAGTATGAATAAATATATGAAAGATAAGCCATGTGCATGAATTGGAACACTCAGTAGTAGGCAGGCATGGTGGTGCACCCTTGTAATTTTAGCACTTGAGAGTGTAAGGCAGGAGAATTTTAAGTTCTAGGCCATCTGGGCTACATAGTGACATCCTGTCTCATATATAGACATAATACAAATGTAAGCAATATTATGAAAAACAGGTCACACTCAGGAGAGGTCACTAATGGAAGAGGGAGGATAAAAGGAGGAAGTTAAGCCAGGTGCTGGTGGCTCACACCTGTAATCCTTGCTACTCAGGAAGCAGAGATGAGGAGGATTGTGGTTCAAAGCCAGCCCAGACAAATAGTTTTCGAGACCCTATCTCAAAAAATACCTAACACAAAAAGGGCTGGTGGAGTGGCTCCAGGTGTAGCCCCTGAGTTCAAGCCCTGGTACTGCAAAAAAAAAAAAAGTTAAGAAGGTGAATGTGGTTGGTGCACTTTCTATACAAGAATGAATATAGAATCTTCAAAACAGTTGAAACCACCATAAGAAGGGGACTAAGCCTAGAAAGGAGAAAAATAGAGGGAATAAAACAATTTGGGTTATAATACATATATACATGGAAATGTCACAAGGAAACTCTCTGTATAGCTATCTGAAACAAAAAAGTTGTCATTTTTTACAAAATTGGAGGGCGGAACATGTCATGTCTGGGGGGTTGGTACCAGTGTGTTGTGTGGAATATAAGGAAAGGATGCAGGAGGGTGAGTATGGTGGAAATACTATGTACTCATGTATGTAAAGGAAAAAGTGAGACCTGTTGAAACTTCTCCAGGAATGGGGGAAGATAAAGGAGAATGGTGGAGGGAGTGACTTCAACTATGATATATTTGATATGTTATAAGAATGCTTGTAAATGTCACAATATTGCCCAGCAGAATTGTTTTAAAAAGAAAAGGAAAAAAAGGGCAGGTGGTGTGGCTGAAGTGTTCTAGTGTCTGCCTAGCAAGCACAAGGACCTGATTACAAAACAAACAAACAAAAACCCTCAATATAAAAATCAATTCATTCCAACTTCTTTTATATATACAATATAATCTCAGGAAGCATCCAGTTGTCCAAATCCAGTTTTTATCTTGTGTGTGAAAACTGACTTACTGATTCTGAGGACAAACACAAATTTAAATTAATAAACTTTCATTCTCCTTGGAGTAGAAGTAAGAGACTATCATCTCTCTTCTTTTTTGTTGGAGCATTTACTTTAGGAAAATCATTGTGACTTCTTTCTCAGTCCACTTGTGACACATGTAAAACTTTTTTAGAAGCCTAATTAACCTTTTGCACGTTTTACAGTCCAGGAATTTTTTTCTGTAGGACCCAGAAGTGTAATTGTTAAGGACAACAGGGCTCCTATTTCCCAGTTTCTATGGGATTTAAGTAGCTTAACTTCAGCTGGTGCCTGGTTGCAAATCTACATATACGAAAAACAAAATGCTGATTGTAGGGGCATGTGCCTGTAATCCCAGCAATGATGAGGCTGAGTGTGGCAGGAAGGCAAGAAGGGGAAGAGAGATTCATGAGTGCTACAGTAAAACAAAGGAAAACTGGAGTTGGGGAATGTTATCTGGAGACCAGGGGAGGGTCACCTCGCTCCAGAAGTTAAAACAGCCAATGAAATAACATGTGATTATGTATGGGACAAGCTGCACCCCCCCACCCCCATTTCTGTAACCTGCTCTAAATGGTATATAAGGAAAGGCCCCTTTGTTCTCGGGGCTCAGCCTTTGGACTCAAGTCCGCTGAGTTGCTGCTGGCTTGCTTAATAAACTTGCTTCCCCAAAGCTTTGGTGCCCTCTCTGTCTCTGTCTGAGCCCTCCTGCAACAGAGGCAGGCAGCTTTTGAGTTGGAGGCCAGCCTGGGCTACACAGTAAGACCCTGTCTCAAAACAAAGAGACAGGCAGGCGCCTGTGACTCACACCTGTAATCCTAGCTACTCAAGAGGCAGAGATCAGAAGGATCAAGTTTCGAAGCCAGCCTGGGCAAATAGTTCATGAGACCCTGTCTCAAAAAACCCATCACAAAAAGGGCTGGTGGAGTGGCTCAAGGTGAGGCATTCAAGCCCTAGTACTGCAAAAAAACAAAAAAGAGAGAGAAACATATGTGAAAAAGTAGTTTGGGGCGCATGACTCAAGTAGCATAGACCTTAATTCAAACCCTAGTACCAAAACAACAACACCCTCTAGGTGAGCACTAAACACATGAACACATTTTATCAGAAAGCTTTTAATTAAAGCATTACTTTTCTCACATCACACCCTACCCACCTCCCTTTATGCAACACCAGCCCCCAGGGAAGGAACCAAACCCTTCCTAGCATTACAAGGCTTAGTTCCTCCAGCTCCATTTTAGGTTTTTGTGTTCTCTGAATTCTGGGAATTCGTTCTCTCTGTCTCTGTCTCATTGAGACCTCAGAAAACTTCCATCTTCCACACAGATCACATATTCACATGTGGAGACAGTCCCCCAATCCCGTATGGACAAGGCTGCAGAGGAACATGTATGACTAACACCTTGGAATTCAAAGCCAGGCTTGCAGAAGCTCTACACTGAAGTCTGGCATGACAAGATGTGTGACACAGGCACATGACCCACCAGGTCCCCACCTGGGTCATGGAGACTCTGAGCTCCATAAGCACCCATCTTCCAGATTTGTCACAGGCATTCATACTAGAAGCACTTAGAGGAATTGCTAGTGCTCAGTAAGGATCTGCTAAATATGGTAGTCCCTCCATTTATCCTGGGTTTTGCTTTTCATGGTTTCAGTTACCCGAGGTCAACAATGGTCTGAAAATATTAAGTATTAAATAGAAAACTCCAGACATAAATAATTAATGTTTTAAACAGCACATCATTCTGAGTAGCATGATAAATTGTTGCTGTCCCTCTCTGCTCTATCTGAACATGAATACTCCCTTTGTCCAGTGAATTCACATACCTAAGATATCCATGCATGGGTCACTTAGTAGCCACTTCAGTTATCAGCTTGCCCACACAACCTTACAAGCTCGTATTCAAGAAACTCCTATTTTACATAATAATGGCCCCCAAAGTGCAGAAGTAGTGATCCTTGTGGATCACACACGCCAAAGAAAATCCTTACAGTACCTCCTTTAATCTTACTTTTAAAAATTATTTTGGTGGTACTGGGGCTTAAGCTTGCTGAGAAGGCACTTTACCACTTGCACCACTCCACCCGCCCAGTGCCTCCTTTATTTTATTTACTTGTTTATGTATTGCAGTACTGGGATTTGAACTCATGGCCTACACCTTCAGCCACTCCACCAGCCCATTTTTGTGATGAGTTTTTTCGAGATAGGGTCTTGCAGGGGCTGGCTTTAAACTGCCATCCTTCAGATCTCTGCCTCCTGAGTAGCTAGGATTATAGGCTACAGGTGCCCTGCCAAAATGCCTCCTACAAATAAAATGGTGAGGGCTAGCAGAGTGGCTCAGTGGTAGAACACCTGCCTAGCAAGTGTGAAGCTCTGAGGTCAAACCCCAGTACCACCAAAAAAACAAAACAAAACAAAAAAACCCCACGAATATGGCAAACATTGCCTCCTGCTTACCACAGGCTGTATTCTTACACTAATTTAGAAGGAGAAAACAAAGTAAACCTACCCCATATACACTTCAGCCCAGGCCCTGTACCTGGTCTGTACTGTGGAGACATGGAAAAAAATTAAAAAGTAAATAAAAAGGTGAGAGTACTTAATAGAGAAAGCGAAAAGTAGGATGCTAAAACCCATGGTGTAAACAAAGCAAGATGTAGCCTGGCCTGGAATCCCAGCTACTTGAGAGGTGGAGGCAGGATTATGAGTTTGAGGCTAGCCTGGGCAAAGGTAGTAAGAAGCTAACTTCAAAACAAAACAAAGCCAGAAGCCGGTGGCTCAATCTGTAATCCTAGCTTCTCAGGTGGCAAAGATCAGGAGGATTGATGTTTGAAGCTAGCCCTGGCTATCTCGAATATACCCAACACAAAACAGGGCTGGTAGAGCGGCTCGAGGTGTAGGCCCTGAGTTCAAGCCCCAGCACCACAAAAAGAGGTGGGAGGTGCCATGCATAAGAGAGTATTACTGTAATTAATACTTGCATTTTTAATTTCAGCCTCCACCCCAACTCCAATCTGCCATAGACCAACAGTTCCACAAAACAGGATAAAATCAATTACTAGAAACATTAACATAAGACAGCAAAGCCACATTCAAAGATACCCAGGAGAAAATAAATCCAGGCCATCACACATTACACTGAATCCACAGCATCAAGTCCTTGGAGTTAGAGCAGTTGTCATAAAAAAGCACACCCAACTCCTGGGACCCCTTATGTTTGTAACTAGGATTCCCCCCAGTAACTATGCTTACATACCCATGCATGCACACTCAAACACACAAAGCTGGAAAATGTCCTTCCATTCTGGAAACTTACCTCCTTCTCAGTTGAGCTGCAAACAGGGTGATCCTGGGCTGCACACTGGGCCGTGGTGCCATGGGTTTTCTTCTCTGCGTTAATCCCATGTCTTTCCTTTTATGGCGCCTGGGATCAGTGGTTAATTCGAATATGTGATTGGATTTAAAGATCTAATTAGATAAAAATTAACTATTGTGGCTGGGCATGGTGACACACCTTAATCCCAGCACTGGGGAGGTGGAGGCAGAAGGATTAAGTTTGAGGCCAGTTTGGGCTACACAGCCAAGACCCTGATTTAAAAAAATCAAGACAAACAAAAACCTTGAATTGCTGTTGGAATCTTAACCCAGCCACAGCTCAGATTTCCAATATCCTTTTAGGCCCCATCACTAGGCCTGTAGAGCAGAATACAAACAAATGTCATATTTCTGCAGGAAAATGCAACAACATTCATACCCAGAGGGAATATCAAGATTAGCACTAAACTCACATAAATCCTGGTCAAGTTTTGTCATAAACAACTCATTCTAAACCTTCTAAAATTTTTTTAATGTGCAGATTTATTGATTGCAAATGAACAGAGAGCAAGGTCATGTTCTGTTTCCTGTGTCAGTCCCAAACTAGTTGAGACAGAAGGGGCTCTAAGACTCCAGGAGGAGGTATTCCAAAACCCAAGAAAGAAATGGGAGGGGCTTTGGGCAGGTAGCTTGCTCACATCTGAAATCCCACCTACTCACGAGGTGGACATCAGGAGAATGCAGGTTTGAGGCTAGTCCAGGCAAAAAGTTAGTGGAGATCCAACTTCAACAAATCATCAGGGTGTGGTGGTGTGTGGGTGCACTTCCCAGCGATGTGGGAGGCAGTAAGTAGGAGGTTGGCCCCAGGGCAAAACTCCAGACCCTATCCAAAAAATAGAACAGGAAAGGGCTGGAGAGATGGTTCAGTGATAGTGTTTGACTTGCAAGTGCAAGCCCCTAAATTCAAGTCTCAGTATCACCAAAAAGATAAATAAAAAAGGAAAAGAAGTGGCAGGGGCTGAGATTACGGTCATCTCAGTAACAAAGGAGTGATGAGATAGGCATAGGACTGAGGGAGAGGGAGGAGTTAAAAATGGTTTGTTGTGGGGAGAGAGAGGAAAGGGGGGAGGGGGAGGGGGGAGGGGAGAGGGGGGATGTGGCTCAGTAGTAGAGTGCTTGCCTAACATATGTGAGGCCCTGGATCCCCAGCACCGAAGCAATAATCAATCAGTCAATCAATTAGTCAATCAGTAAAATGGTTCAAAGATCCTGGGTTGACCTGTCAATTAGTTCAATGGTGAGTTCTATACCAGCAGTTTCAAAATAAGAGTTTTATATTAACAACTTTCTGTTTGAAAATCTTAAAAATTATTAGGAGTACACAAAACTCCATAGGTCTTATCAAGGTGATAATAGAACATATTCAACCTGGAACTGTATTGCACATTTTTATTACACACTCGCTATTATAGAATGAAGGCACACTCCTCCATTCTGTGAGGAAATTTAATTCCCAGGGATATGAAGTCTCAAACAGGCATCAAATGCACTAGACAACCCCCCGGGGTTGTGGAGGGAGCAAAGATGGAGGACACACTGAGAGGATTCAGGACATTATTCCAAATGTGGGGACAGAGCACACAGTTTATCGACTCAGGGCCAAATGACTAGGAGCACACAGGAATCAACTGGATCAATCGAGGTGTCATGAAGAGATCAGGAACTCTATTCTACCGTGTGGGGGACAGCTGACAGAGTGGCTCAAGGTTAAGTGCACCTGAGGCCCTGAGTTCAAACTCCAGTGCTGCCAATGAAAAAAAAAAAAAAAGTCCACTCTTTGATGGTGGCTCACGCCTGTAATCTAGCTAATCAGGAGACAGTGATCAAGAGGATAATGGTTCGAAACCAGCCCCAGGCAAATAGTTTGTGTGAGACCCTATCTCAAAAAAAACCCTTCACAAAAAAAGGGCTGGTGGCGTGACTCAAGGTGTAGGCCCAGAGTTAAAGCCTCAGTACCAGAAAAAAAAAAAAGCAGTGTGTGAGACAATCTGATATCCCAGAGTCTGCACTCCTAATGGAGCAGAGGCTACAGTCACCTCCGGACTCCTCCACCCCACCCAGGCTTCCTCATCTCTCTCTCTCTGGTTCTGATGCCTCAGCATTCCAAGTACTGGCGTTATGATCATGGGTCAACATATGCCCAGCCGTTTTCTTAAATTTATCTAAGTATTTCATAGTCAGTTGGTAGTGAAGAGTATAATCATGTATTTTATTGCAGTTTTTACTTCCCAATACTTTATTCTCAGCCCACAAAAGCATAGAGGTTGCATATTGACCTTTTTTCTTGCTATCTTGCCAAATTGACTTAAATCTCTTATATTTTATTAGCGAAATTTTCAGGAGATGTTCTATATAGACCATTAAACTCACCTTCAGATAAAGAGAGTTTTGTGTTTATTTATGCCAGTGCAGGGTTAGATGGAAGTGGTGGGAGTACCTAAATTGCCTTATTCCTAACGTTAAGTACGAAGCACTCAGATTTTTTTTTTGTTTTGGTACTGAGGATTGAAACCAGGGCTTTGTGTGTGCTAGACAAACAACTGAGCTACATCCCCAGCCCTCAGATTTCAATTAAATATGTTAGCTGAATGTTTGTCATAGATATATTTGGTTAAAAATCTTCTTTTTTATTAACTAAGAATTTTTATTGTACTGATTTGCAATTTGTGAAATTCTCTTATTACATGTATGAAATATTACTACTTTGTAATTTGTTAATATGGTAAATTTTCAGTTGTTACGGCTTATTTTTACATGCATTGTAGGTCTAAAGTGGTTTCTCTAGGGTTTATAAATATACACTGTTAACTTACCATCAATTATCCTATGACTTTACTGAAGGTGTTAGAAATTTAGCAGTATACTTTCTTTTCTCCAGGGCCCATCATCTTGGTATTGTTAGAATAGATTACAGCTACCTATAATTCCTCTTTTCTATTTATATTTTAAGCCATCAGTTATCTTATGATAATGAATGCCTTTTATATTTACTCACATAATTTCTATTTTTTTCTTCCTTTGGAGGGGTACTGAGGATTAAACTCAGGGCCTCACTTTTGCTAGATAAGCATTCTACTGTTAGAACCAGGCCTCCAGTTAATTTCTGTTTATTCACTCTACTTTCATGGGGTAGATCTGGGCTTCAGATTTCCTGTTTAATGTCTTGGGAGTTTGCTGTAAGTGTTCTTTCTCTCTCTCTGTCTCTGCCCCAACCCCCGCCTCCCTGAAATAGTCATTATTTCGTTTTTATTCTGAAGTGCACTTTTCCTAGAGGAAGAATTATATTGCATGTGCTGTTGCTGCAGTGTTACCTGTATGTTTGCCCCAAAGTCCAGGAGAGTCAGTCCTGCCTTCTCAAACATACCTTGATTTTCACCCAAGGCTGAGAACCCTCAACACCAGGAGTTTTTGGTACAAAATAACCCCTATTGCAACTGGAACCCTAGTCTGTCCTAAACCAGAAGAGGCATATAATTAAGTGAACAAAGAGCCACCTGTGTTTGTGCCCTCATTGTCCAGGCTTTTGCAACACAGTGTACTCAGTGCTGCTGTGGTTTGAATTTATTCCTTCCAAAATTTGTGTTGGAATTTAACCTCCAGTGCAGTAGTGTTAAAGAGTGGGACTTTAGGAGCTGATTAGATCTTGAAGTCTCTTCCCTCATGAATAGGATTAAGGCCCTTATAAGAGGGTTCACACAGTGTTTTTGCCCTTGTCTCTCCCAGCACAGTGTTGGTGAGAAGTGCCCTTTGAGATCCAGCCCTGTGTCTCTAAGGAGACAATAGGCAGTCATTTCTTCTCCAAAACATTAACATTAGTGGTATTTTTGTTATTACAAATTGTACCAAAAATACAGATGGCTAACATGTGATTGAGGTACTTTATCAATAAATCCTTAAGTATGTATACAACACTACTTTAGAAATCGGGAGCTTAAAAACTGTTCTGCTAAAAGTGGATAATATTAACAATGTCTAGAGTGCAACACCTTAATCTATAACTATTTCCCCTGAATGTCACTGAAATTCTCACCACTGTACAGAAGCCCACGCTGTGAGTTGTGTTGGCTTATTTACGGCTTCTCTGTAGCAAAAACAAGGACACACAATCCCAGAGGATTTATAATAAAAGTAAGCTTTGACTCAGAAATACAATGTTGGACAATTTTGTTTCTTGAAAAATTTTAACTGATAAATAAAAATTGTACTTATTGATGGAGTAGCACGTGATCTCTCAATACGTAGATACATCACATGGAATCAAGTTATAAACATAACTACCTCCTCAAGCGTGTACCACTACTTGACAGCAAAAACATTCATAATCCTTGTCTGTTTTAGATTCACAGAGCACAACTGCTATCTGTAGCCATCCTGGTGTGCACGAGCACAGCAGGCACTGAGTGTCTCACTGAAACTGACTGCCCACTGGTCACTTTCTGATCCTTTGTGAGAAAAACAGGTTTAGAGCCCAAGATTTTCTTTCCAAGAACTAGTGTTTCAAATGTCTTGCTTTCTTTATCAACTGACATATTTAACTGAATAATCTAATGGGATTATCACTATTATAGGCTGTTTTCAATGAATTTCTTTTAACTTCAGGGGTGTAAACATGTATCAAAACATCAAAATGTATTTTCTTTTACTTGTATTTATTTGGGGTACTGGGGATTGAACCCAAGACATTTCACCTGCTAGGCAAGTGTTCCTTCCATGTGCCATTTTGTTTTCTGTCATTTTTGAGTCTCCAATCTACCGTTGCCAGTGTTTGCCATGAACTCTTGCTCCTCCTGCCTGCCTCCACTTTGGGATTAAAGGCATGGACCACTGCTTCCTGTTAAAAAAATGTACATTTTGAGTTTGTGAAATTTATTTATTTATTTTTGCAGTACTGGGGTTTGAGCTCAGGGTCTACACCTTGAGCCACTCCACCAACCCTTTTTTTTTTGTGTGTGAAGGGTTTTTTCGAGATAGGGTCTCTAAAACTATTTGCCTGGGCTGGCTTTGAACTGCAATCCTCCTGATCTCTGCCTCCTGAGAAGCTAGAATTATAGGCATGAACCACTGGTGCCTGGCTGATTTTTTTTTTTTTTTTGAGGTAGGTTCTTGTTAGTGTCATCCAGGCTTGCCTGGATTTCATGATTCCTCTATCTCAGCCTCCTGAGTGCTGAGATTATAGGTGTGCACTTCCAGCCAGGTGTAATAGTCCACATCTGTAATCCTAGGTACTCAGGAGGTGGAGGTAGGAGGATTTTGAGTTTGAAGTTAGGTGGGGCAAAGTCTGTAAGACACTATCTCAAAAAAAAATTACAAAAAGGGATAGGGGTGGCTCAGGTGGTAGAATACTTGCCTAGCATGTGCAAGGCCTGGGTTCAATCCTTAGTAACACAAAATAAAAAACAAAAACAACAAAATCCTTGTCAGCTCCTAATCATTTTACTATGTGTCATCTAGATTCTAGAGGTTAACTTGAAATTACTGGGTCCTCTGGTGGACATGGGATGGTATGTTTCTATCAGCTCTTCCTAACTGCATATTCAGCGCTGCCATTTTGACAGATTGGAATTGGTCATGATTGGAGGGTTTGCAACAACTGGCAAATTCTTCAAACCATGGTTTGATTCACTGTATTACTGAATTGTCTACAGACTTGACAACATGTAAAGAATATGTGAATAATATAAATCAAACTTAAGTGTGGTGCATATGGCCATCCTCTGTGCATGGCACACAAAAATTTTGAAATAAAAATGAGCTGTTTATGTGACAAAAAGTGTTCAGCATCACAAATACTTACAGAGATGCAGTTAAAACAACTGCACACTTATCGACAGGGGAAATCCTAAAAGACAGACTATACCAAGTATCAGCAAGGATGTGGAAGATCTGGAATTCTCATACACTCCCGGTGGTAAGCAAACATAAACAACCACTTGGGTTCAGTCTGGCAGTTTCTTAATAAGGTAAACATTCACCTGCCTTGTGTCTCAAGCAATGCACTTTTGAGTCATTAACACAAAAGAACTCAACCATATTGTACACATTGTAGCAGCTTTATGTGTAATTGCCCAAAACCAGAAATAATCTAAATGCCCATAAATGGATGAATGGATAAACAACTGGTCTATCTGTAGATGAAAAAACAAAAACAAAAAAACCCTACTCAACAAAAAAATGAACAATTCACAAGAATCACTGAAGAATCTGAAAATATATCCTTGGAGGAGCAACCTTGCCTCACTGGCAGAAATATTAGTGAGCAATGAAATTCATTACACGCAAAGCCACATCCCTAAAGAATCTCCCTTTTCTCTACGCTTGTCATCTGATCTGTAAAGCAACGGTCTTTATCTGGACATTCCATTAAGCATACTGGGATGTAAGACATAAATTTTGGTTTATTTTTATTGACAAGGACCTCAGCTACAGAAGATACATATATCCCTGGAGATCCTGAAAACTTTCGTGCACATTGATCTTCTACAATCACTACAACATTGTATAAAGAGCAAACTTCATATAGCTTGCTGCAGTCTCCTCTACACTCTAGTATTCCAGTGTTTCTGTGTCAATCATGGCTCTTCTGTTCCCTGCAACCTATGACACACACACTACTGAATTATGGGTATCAAGCACTCAATTCCTCAGCAGGACTTTGGGTAGTTATTGCCCTCAATGGTGCTGGGTATTGTGTGATAGACTCTGTAAACAAATAGGCAAACAAACAAAATAGTTCATGTTGTTCCCAGAAGCACTGGAGGTTGTGACAACATCCTACCTCCTCAACGTATTACTGAGCTCACAAAAATTCTGGCATCCAGTTTACAATTTAGGATCATAAAACTCTACAGTCCTTCCTAGGAGGCCTTGGACAACAATTCATATTATGCCAAAACTACAAGGAGGGCTATGGTTGCCCATTATACATACTGTGATCTCTATGTGGAACCCCAAGTTCCAACCACAAAAGCTGTTTACTCTGTAATTCTAATAGAGCCCAATTCTATTCTCAAGCCATCGCACAAAGTGAACAGAATTCCAAGATTACATGTAGCTTAAATACAGATTTTATTTTACAAAAACTAAAACAATATGAGGCAGACAGTTTCCAGGTTGGTGTCTTGGAAGCTGGAAAAAATCCACAATAATCCATGAAGAAGATAATCCTTCTTGCCAAGATGTCCCAACCACTCTCATCAGAGTCAATGTTACAAAACTGGATCAAGTTTATGCCCTAACTTGTGAGAGAGAAGGAATGAGGGCTCAGCAATGGGAGAATACAGAGGTGCCTTCCCTGAACATGTTGTGGTGACTGACATACTGTGTGGACTTGGTGAGCAGTGGACGTGAAGTGGCTTGCCTCAGAAACTGTCAGGGGCATAAATGGAAAGGGCCCTGCACAGGTTAGAAAGGTAGCACAGCTCCTTAAATCTTCTGCATACCTGGAATGTAAGATGCTAGAACTTCAATCCAGGTAGATGTCTCTTCCACAGGTGGTGTCCTCCAGTGTGTTTACACTAAAAGGAAAGTGTGTATTCCCTAGGCAGCTAAGGCTTTTCTCCAGTGTGAACTCTCTGGTGTTGAATGAGGACAGATTTGCAGCCAAAGGATTTCCCATAGTCACTGCACTGATAAGGCTTCTTTCCATTATGAATTCTCTGGTGTTGAATGAGGCTGGAACTTTGGCTGAAAGATTTCCCACATTCGCTGCACTGATAAGGCCTTTCTCCAGTGTGAACCCTCAAGTGTTTGATGAGGTTAGATTTGCAGCTAAAAGACTTTCCACATTCACTACACTCAATAGGCCTTTCTCCAGTGTGGACTCTCTGGTGGTTCTTGAGGTTGGAGCTATGACTAAAGGATTTCCCGCATTCCCCACACACGTAGGGCCTCTCCCCTGTATGGACTTTCCGATGTGAACTGAAGCTAGAGCTCTGCTTAAAGGACTTTCCACATTCACCACATTCATAAGGCCTTTCTCCAGTGTGAAGTCTCCGGTGGTGAATGAGGCTAGAGCTTCGGCTAAAGGATTTTCCACACTCACTGCACTCATGAGGTCTTTCTCCAGTGTGTACTCTCTGGTGATAAATGAGACTAAAGTTTTGGCTGAAGGATTTCCCACATTCACTGCACTCATAAGGCCTTTCTCCAGTGTGTACCCTCTGATGTTGAATGAGGTTGGACCTTTGGCTAAAAAATTTCCCACATTCCCCACACTCATAAGGCCTTTCTCCAGTGTGAACTTTCCTATGGCTATTGAGGCTATAGATCTGGCTAAAGGACTTCCCACATTCATTGCACTCATATGGTCTTTCTCCAGTGTGAACTCTCTGATGTATAATGAAGCTGGAGTAGTAGGTAAAGAACTTTCCACATTCACTGCATTCGTAAGGCCTGTCTTTACTGTGGACTTTCTGGTGCTGAATGAGATTACATCTTCGTGTACAGGCTTTCCCACACTTGTTACACTCAAACAGTCCTTCCCTAGTGAGGACACTCTGGTCCTGAACAAGCATGTCTGCATAGCTGAAAGTGTTCTTATAGTCTCCCAAGCTATGATGACTCTTTCCACTATGAAAGGTCACCCCATACTTATTCTTGTTATTTGGTTTCTCCCCTGTGTGAGTGGCCATTTCATGGGAAAATCCCATGCTGGCCAGAAAGCCCTTCCCAACTTCTTTGCAGGTAAAAGGTTTCCCTGACACATGGACTGTGGAGCTCTTTATAAATGAAGCACTGTCCACATAACTTCTGAAGGGTGCTTCTTTAATGTGCTGCCTCTGATGCTGTTCAAGATTTGCAGTGAAGTAGAACTGTTCTCCACATGTACAGGGTTTTTGCCTGTGATGTGTTCTGTGGTGCTGAGCCAAGTATAAAATGTCTTTCAAGACCAGGCCACATATTTCACAGTGACAGGCATTCTGGGAAGATGAATTTTTTGGGGGGGTCCTGACCTGTGACAATCCTATAGAAATGCTGGGTTTAGAAGGTGCCACCTCAGGCTCTGCTCCTTGTGAACAACCTGAAAGCAAAGAAGTAATAGTGACATACGTGTTACCTTGATCAAAAACGTATAACAGTATTACATTTGATGTACATCTGATAAAGCAAAGAACCAGTCTATGGGACTGCTTTTAGGAAAAGGGAGTTGGCATCAAGTTGAAGAAGCAGTTGCTCTGCATTACTGGGCTCCTAAGGCCACAGAATAGAGTAAGTATTACCATGTACAGGACATAGGATAAAGTGTGGTCCGGGACTAAAAGGCATGTTCTACAACTCATTCCTTTGTGAGTGGCTTTTAGTAGGATCGTATCTGCTAGTATTATGATGTTGTGAAGTGAAAATCTAACTAGAACAGTACTCGGTGTGACTATTAAAGGACATACGCACACTTCAGGACACAATAGTAGGAAACAGAGAAAGCATGTGAGGAACAGTAAGATAAGGAGTTCAGAGAGGTGCGGATTTACTCTGGGCTGCAAATGAGAATAAAAATGACAAGCAGTAGAAATGACAAATTAGCAAACTGTCAATTATAAGAAAGAGAAGGTAAAAGTGAGTTGTCATTGGCAAGAACATTAGATACCCAGGTTGAACTGGATGGGTTTCTAGTATGATTTGAACATAACCGTAATGTCATGTCCTCCCCTTGGCCAGGCCCTCTCTGAATCCATCTTGGGCATCAGCCTGGAATCAAGAACATCCTGTGAAACACAGAGGACTCTTCCTCTAGCCTCAACTGAGCAACTCCATGGGACTAGGGTGATATAAGTCCTAAGAGAAATCAGGAGTCAGGAGCCAGTGACTCATGCCTGTAATCCCAGTAACTCAGGAGACTGAGATCAGGAGGATCATGGTTCCAAGTCAGCCCAGGAAAACAGTTCATGAGACTCTATCTCAGAGAAACCCATCACAAAAAAGTACTGGTGGAGTGGCTCAAGGTATAGGTCCTGAGTTCAAACTCCGGTACTGCAAAAAAAAAAAAAAAGAGAGAAAGACAGGACATGTGAACAGCTTTCAATGGCCCAGAACAACCTGCATACAATAGAACACCGGAAAGATAAGGAAGGTAAGCTGGCATAAATTCAAATTGGAGTGTTATAACAAAGATGTTAAATGTGATTCCTGTGGTAGTCACACACAAAAAAAATAGAAAGTACACAAAGGAAATGAGAACAAATAAAAAAGTTTGAATATGAAAAAAAATCAACTGAACACAAAAGTAGTAATGTAGAAAATTTGGGACAAAGAAAGTTATAAGGCATATAGAAGACAAATAGCAAAATGACAGAAGTCAGTACCTCATAATTTTTCTAAATGGAAATGAATTAAATTTTCTAACAAAGGACAAAGATGGGGGGTGGGGTAAGAGGTGGCCCAAACAATGTATACCCATGTGAGTAAATATAAAAATGATAAAACAAAACAAAACAAAAAGACAAAGATTAGTAGAATGGGTTAAAAAAAAAGATGGACATTCATTTATTCATCTAGTAACAGACCATCAAAACACACAAAACAAATACTGACTGAATTGAAGAGACAGACAGTTTTACAGTACAGTTGAAGCATCAATATTCCAATCTCAAAAATAAAGAGAACAACCAGAGAGAAGATAGGTAAGAAAATAAATGACTTATACAATATAACAAACCATCCAGACCTAACAAATATACAGAGAATATTCTACCCAACCACAGAAGAATACACATTCTTTTCAAGTGCACCTGAGTCATTCTCCATGACACATCATGTTATGCCATAAATTAAGCCTCTTTAAATTTAAAGACAGACATCATAAAAAGTATATTCTCCAACCACAATGAGATGAAGTTGGAAATACCAGAAGAAAAACTGGAAATTTTAGAACTATGCAGATAACAAATAACATATTCTTATACAACCAATGGGGCAAAGAAGAAATTATATAAAGGAAACTAGAAAATACTTGCAGATAAATGAAAACAAAAATACAATATATTGAAACTTATGGGCTGCAGTAAAAGCAACACCAAGGGGTAACTACATTCTATAAACACATTATAAAAAGAAGAAAGATCTTGAGTTATTAGCATACGTTTACATCTTAAGGAACTATAAGTAGAAGAACAAACTAAAGCTAAAACTAGCAGAAAAAAATAAAGATGAGAGCCATGGTAAGTAGAGATAATCAACAAAACCAACTGACAAACCTTTACCTACACTAATGAAGAACAAAATGGAAGGACCAAAGTACTAAAATCAGAAATGAAAGTGGGACATTATTACCAATTCTACAGAAGCAGAAAGCATTTCAAAATAATACAAAACAAAATGGACCAATTTGCAGGGAAACAAAACTTACCAATACTGAATCATGAAGAAACCGAAAACCTGAACAGACCCATAAGTATTAAGGAGATTTAACTAGTTTTTCAGAAACTGAAAAACAAAGAAAAGCCTTGGACCTAATGGCTTCACTGGTGAGTTCTACTAACCATTAATGAAGAACTAATACTTATCTTTTTTAAATGCTCACTGAAAATTGTAGAGCGAACACTTCCAAACACATTCTACAAAAGCCAGCACTATACTGGTTCCAAACCAAAATTGCTACACAAAACTATACAAAAAAATTAAAATCCTTGGTGATTACCGAAATGAAAATTACAAAAAAATTACCAAATATATGAATTCTACAGCACACCAGGCACAGTGGCTCCCTCCTGTAATCCTAGCACTCTACTGCTTGAGTCATAACTCAAGTCCATTTTGCTCTGATTATTTTGAAGACATGGTCTCACAAACTATTTGCCCAGGTTGGCCCTGAACCTTGATCTTCCTGATCTCAGCCTCCCAAGGAGCTATGAGATAGAAGGTATAAGCCACTGGTGCCCAGCCCACAGACATTTTTTGTATAAACATAAAACTCTATTCTAAAATTCATATAGAACATTGGGGTTAACCAAACAGCTAAAACAATCTTGAACAAGAAGATCTAAGTTGGAGGACTCACACTGTCAAAAACTTGCTGCAAAACTTACTGCAAAACAGTGTCAGGGCTGGAGCATGGCTCAAGTGGTAGAGTGCCTGCCTAGCAAATGTGAAGGAGGTCCTAGGCTCAACCCCCAGTACTGTCAATAAAAAGAAAACAGTAAACAAGAATACCATATCCAGTCAACACTATTTTGATAATAATAAATAAGAATACCATAAACAGTCAACATTAGTTTGATTGGAGGTGAGGCTCAAGCAGTAAAGCACTTGCCTAGCAAGCATGAAGCTCTGATTTCAAGCCCTAGCATCACTCCCCCAAAAAAGCACAAAAACCAGTATTATACTTCCATAAAAGACAGACATAGAGACCAATGGCATAAAGAACCCAGAAATAATCTCTCAAATATTCAGTCAATAATCCTCAACAAGGGAGCCAAGACAACTAAATGATGAAAGGATGAAAGGATGGACTTTTTAACACATGGTGCTAAGATAAGTGGATACAAACATGTAAAACTAAAATGAGACCATTGCTGTCATCATAACAGCACACACCACCTAGTTCCAGCACTTAGGAGAGTAAGTTGGAAGGATCACTTGAGCCCAGGAGCTCAAGACCAGCCTGGGCAAAAAAGCAAAACAAAGCAAAATGGATGAAAAGTCTAAATGTAAGTGATTAAAACAACTGGAAGAAAACCGGAAAATCTTCAGGACATGGATTTGTCAATGATTCATTAGATCAAAGGCAGAGGTGATTTCATCAAAACAAAAATCTCTTCCATCTAAAGACACTATTAACAAAACAAAAAGGTAACCCACAAAATGGGAGAAAACATTTGCAAATCATGTATCTGATGTAGAACATACCTGATTCAGACTATATAGATACTTAAATCTCAATAACAGCAATAATAATAAACCCAATTAAAAAATAGTCAAAGGACTTTAAAAGACATTTCTCCAAAGAAGGCCTACAAATGGCCAATTAACACATGAAGATGGTCAACATTACTTAGTGATGAGAAAATGCAAATCACAAGCACAATAAAACATTACCTCACATCCATTTGGGTATTATCAAAAACAAACAAACTAAAAACAAAACCAGAAAACAGTGAAGTGTTGGAATCCATCACTATAGCAATGTAAAATGGTATAGCTGCAATGGAAAAAAACAAACAAAAATTTAAATTCCTTAAAAAAATTAAAAATAAAATTACTGTATGATCTAGCAATTTCATTTCTGGGTAAATTTTGTTCAAAAATTAAAAGCAAAAATGAAAAGATATTTGTACACCCACATGCCACCAGCCACCCAGGTGTACACTGATGAGTGACTAGATAAACAATAATATATACATACAGTGAAATATTATTCAGTCTTTCAAGGGAAGAAAATTCTGACTAATGATATGATATGGATGAACCTTGAAAATTTATGCTAAGTGAAATAACCCAGACATAAAAGAACAAACACTATGTGTTTCTACTAAAATGAGATAGCTGAAGTTGTCAAATTCGTATGGACAGAAAGGAAGTGGAATGGTTTCCAGAGGATAGGAACCATTATTGTGTAGTGAGTTGTGGTTTCTCAAGAAAAAGTTCTATGGACGAATGGTGATAATGACTGCACAACAATGTGAATGTACTAAATATACTCAACTGTATACTTAAAAATGGCTAAAGTGGTTAAGTTTTATATTATATACATTTTACCACAATTAAAAAATAAACACCTTGGAAGATGGTTCTTGCAAGAACAATCTGTGTGTACTGACAGTGTCAACAATTATATATTTCATGGCACAGTAAGGCATGGACTTACTGACATTTGTCAGGTTAAGAAGGGAGAAAAACTAGGGTGCCATGAACTCGACATTCAATAGATAGAAAAAAAAGATAAGCTAGGTGGAATCTATTTGGCTTAAAACAGGACCACTGATCCCAAATCCTTACCTGTGAGGCTTTGGGGCAGGAGGTATTGTGGCACTAAGAGGAGGAGAATAGGAATGCACTCAGTCCACAGAACCTACTCACAGAGCTATTCCACATCTGAGCACAGAGCTGTTCATGAGTTAAAGGAGAAGGAATCTAGGCCAAAGCATAAGGGTGGGTGTAAGGACCTTACTCAGTGAAGATGTAAGTGCCAAATTCTCCAGCATCACTTCGAGGTACAGGTGTCTCTGAGCCTCATTGAGAAGATCCCATTCTTCCCAAGTGAAGTACACAGCCACATCCTCAAAGGTCACACTGCCCTGGCAAGACAGGGACTGATGAAACTATGAACAGTCTTATTCTGGAAGACTCACACACTACCCCCAAGTCCATTTTCCTCCCAAGCTCCTCAACTCTGGTGCCATTTGGTACCTGCTCTCTCTTCATTCCTGTTAGTCACTATGTTCGTTCATTTTGTTTTTCATTCTGCAACCAGATAGGACCTGTTAACACCTGGGTAAGAAAACCTGTTTCTGCTGATCCAAAATTCCTACCACCTCCATAATAAGATGCCTAACTTCACAGGCAGTCATTCCAAGTCTGATTTCTGCCTCCCCACTCCTGGAGTTTACTGCCACCAGAATATTGAGAGGGAGAGAGGAGAGAGAGAGAGAGAGAGAGAGAGAGAGAGAGAGAGAGAGAGAGAGAGAGAGAGAGAGAGAGACACTACAGTTCCCTGGATAAGTTCACATCTAAGCAGTTTCATATACTGGTATCTTTACTTCCAATAAATTTCCCTATCTCTTTCCTTTGCTGGCCCTAAATGGGAACCCCCTCCCCCAGCATGGACACAGAACTCTGACCTTGGTGATTCTAAGTGAAAATGATCCAGACATAAAACAACAAATACTATGTGATTCCACTAAAATGAAGTACATAGAAGTGGGCTCTAGTAGGGTTCTCAAACCCAAGGTCTGGGAGACTGGCATGTGAAGAGTCCCAGGACCCACAAAACCAGAGAGAATGTGGGTGGAGGTCAGGAGCAGGGACAGACCTGGACACCTTCCACTTACCAGTGTAGGTTCCAAAAGCATTTCTGCAGCCAGGGGAACCTGTGGGAAAGGCAGAGCACCTGCAAACGTGACAGCGTGGTGCTCCACCTGTGGGCCTTCCCTGTATCCCCGCCCCGCAGCCAGGTAACCCCAAGTTGACTGTCTAACCCCTAGCTGTTAGTGCGCCCTCTTAACTGTCCTGTGACCTTGCAAGAGGGTTTAAAATCCATCTGCCTCAATGGCCTCGCCACCCTCTAAAATTTCTTCTTCCACTGAACCAACTTCGGGGAGATTTTCAAACCCTAACTCTGATCGTTTCTCTCTTTTGTTGAGAACTCTCCGTGGCTCTCGAAGTACACCTCCGCCAGTCTACCTCAAACTTTGTTCTCTGCAGTAACAATGCGGATTCCAGCCCGGCTCAGTCGTCCCTTTGTCACTGTCCCACATCCCAGCAAGCAGCCCATCAGAAATGGGGTCCCCACCCACCAGCGCCCCACTGTGCCAGACCCCTGCAGCCCGGGCTGCAGGGCCCTCTTTCTGGGCTCTAGGACTTGGGTGAGGCCCGGAGGTCGCGGCGCCTACCTGAGGGGGGTCCCTCAGCACCGCCGCCGCCATCGGCCTCGCTCGCCTGCAGACCGGGGCCAGGAGCGGCGGGCAACCGGGGCGGGGACCCAAGCAGGCCTCAGCCGCTGCGGTGTTCCAAGCCCTCAGAATCCCTTCTAGCGCCACGCCGGTCCGTCACTTCCGTCCCTACGCTGCACACTAAAAGGGCTGACAGAGAGAACAGACTGGGAGGGAACAGCCAAAAATGACCTCCACGAAGATGCAGGAAGTCCCGCCCCAGGGTTTTAAACCCACAAGGAAATTTTCTCTCTCTCTCTCTCTCCCCCCCTCCCTCTCCTTCCCCTCTGCCATTCTGTAACCTATATATCATTGTGAAGTATAATGTGTGATCTAAGAGTTAATATTAATAATTAAAATTGAAATAAAAGAACTCTTTGCCAATTATTTGTGGCTATCAAGTGAAAAGCACTTGATGAATTAATGCCAACAAAATTGATACAGCTTATGAATTTATTGTTATGCAATAAAATCTAACATTGTGGAAAGATACAGGTGTGTCAATGTTTCTGTCATAGCTCACTTATGACAGTTTGCTATGGCTCCTGCACAGTTTATCTCCCATTACTAGTGTGCCCTCCCAGTGTCCCTTCTGGTCCTCCAGTACCCTTGGGCATTGATATCCTGGCCTCTCTTTCTTGGTCTCCACTCCCCAGCTTTCACTCCACCTGGTTTACCCCCTTCCTTGTCCAAGCTTAGTCTGCATGGATGATCCTACCTGTTCCTTCCAGTAAATAATCACTAGATTAAACAGAACAAAACAAAACCAAAAACCTTGACTTTTAACATAACAGACTCTAGTTGTGAAAATCTCAAACACTCTTTCACACATTTTCAACATTTAAGAGGAATCTCACTGCCTAAAGGAGGTAACCAGTCAAAAGTATCACTTTCTGGCCATTTCTTACAAATCTTCATACCTCCTGCCTATAGATACTTCCTATCCACTTTTCAAGAAACCCAGATCTCTCCCTTTATAAAGGATCAGATCCTTTCACTAGTGAATTTTACCAAATATTTAAAAGACAACCAGTGCATCTCAAATTAATTGAAATACTGAAGAGGAACCAATTCCTAAATAATTCCATGCAGCTGGCATTAACCTAATGCCAAAGGGTAAACCCAGCTCGACATGACTATGGCCATCTTGGTTCTAACTCCCATTTTGCCCAGGAGATGGCTGTGGTACAAATCTTAAACCCTACAGGAAAAACAAAGTCATTAAGATCATCAGCTGGTGTGGGGGGAGGGGTGGAGGGAGTATGAAGGAGAATGGTGGATGGGGTGAATTCAAGTACCATATATTTGATATATTGTAAGAACTTTTGTAAATGCCACAATGTACCCCCAACCAGCACAACAATTAAAAAAAGAGATCATCACCTGAGCTGGGCACCGGTGGATAACACCTGCAATCCCAGCTATTTGGGAGGCTGAGATGGGTAAGATTGATGTCCAAGGCCAGTTCAGGCAAATAGTTTGTGAGACACCATCTCCAAAAATAATCACTGCAAAATGGACTGGAGGCGTGGCTCAAGTGGTAGAGAGCCTTTGCAAGTGACAAGCCCTGACTTCAAAGCCTAATTCCACAAGATGAAAAAGAAAAAAGATTATCAGCCGAGCATGGTATGCCAGCCAATAATACAAAGACTATGTTGGACATGTTAGTTGTTTTTGAGAGAAGCAAGGTGGGTTTCAGTGACCATAACCTACCTTTGTTTAGTTTGCATCTAAGCCTCTTCCTCCTGCTTTTGGGGTATAGCAATCTTCCTGTTTTTCTGCCACTAAAGGCCCAGGTTATTTCTGTCTGTCAGTCCTTAATAAAGGGCAGTTTGTGAAGCCCTGATAAGTTCCTTTTTTTGTCTCATGGAAGCTTCTGTTTTGCTTCATTGTTGAGTTAGGTCTTCATGTACATCCTTTTCCATTGTCATGGAGTCAACTGGGTCTTCTGGGTTTCTGATCAATAGCTGCTAACCAGGTAGAAATTGGGTTTGAAAATAACCCCAAGTCTACACATTGGGACTAGTACCCATGACTTTTGCTGGCTAATCATAAGTTTTTAAAATCACTTTGATGTGAAACTTACAAAACTCTTTCTTGATTTTAAATATTGGACAAATTAAGTCAATGGAACAAAAAGACCTCAGAACACAACATAAACATGGCACAAATGTGTCCATAAGTTATGTTAGGCTGGATACACTGGGAAAGGTGTAGTGTTTTACAAGTGTATCAGCATCCCCTAGGAATGAATAAAAGTGTAAATTCGCGCATGCTATCTCCCACTTATTCAATCAGATATTCTGGATGCATGGCCTACTACCAGGTTACAACAGACCTTCGAGGTGATGCATGCGAGATTTTGAGAATTCCGGGAACAGATAAATCAAGAATCTTGTGAGGATTTAGGATTAAGTAAATGATATAAGGATTAAGTAAATGATTTAAGAATGTAAGTTTAGTCTTTTAACTTAAAAGTTGTTGATCACTAGAAGAAATAATATTAAAAGTGCCATAAATAAGTTACACATTATTTACATATAATAACTGATCTATCAGGAAAATGATACATTAAAGTTCTCACAGAAAACAAGAGAAATCTTCATTGAAAAGAAATAATATAAAATCACAAATAGAAGAAATGTCTTAATGCATTAAGTAACATAAAACAGTAAAATATAGTTATTTCAAAAGTTTTCATGGTGTTGATAAAAGCGAGAGCACACAAGGGAGGTATGAGGATAGGTAAGACACCTAAAAAATTAGCTAGCATTTGTTGCCCTTAATGCAGAGAAACTAAAGAAGATACCTTAAAAGCAACTGAGGCCAATAGGAAAAGGGGACCAGGAACTAGAGAAAAGGTTAGATCAAAAAGAATTAACCTAGAAGGTAACACACACGCACAGGAAATTAATGTGAGTCAACTCCCTGTATAGCTATCCTTATCTCAACTAGCAAAAACCCTTGTTCCTTCCTATTATTGCTTATACTCTCTCTTCAACAAAATTAGAGATAAGGGCAAAATAGTTTCTGCTGGGTATTGAGGGGGTAGGGGGAAGAGGGAGGGGGCAGAGTGGGTGGTAAGGGAGGGGGTGGAGGCAGGGGGGAGAACTGACCCAAGCCTTGTATGCACATATGAATAATAAAACAATAAATTAAAAAAAAACCCAAAAGTTTTCATGGTGAATAACAGAACCTTAATAGATACGTATGCACACATATTCATGGTTGTTTAATTACATTTGAATTATCACAATGAAAATTATTTATCTTTCAGAAACAACTTATACAATTGTAACAAAATTAAAACGTAAATGTTTTCACCAAATACCTACTGCATTTTAAAAGTACATTGGCTAAATAATCCTTACATAGAACTGCTAACATTGTGCATATGTTTAGACATATTTTTGGGCTTGTCATTTTCTTAGGACAAAGGTAGAATTCTCGACTGGTCCCACATTATATTTTAGAACAAGCCATTAAGCATGGTTACTGCTTGACCTGCCACCATGTTTCTCCTTCTCTACCTCAAACATGGTGGATTTCTTCAGGTCCCTGAAGGGGTGTGTGTGAGTATGTGTGTGTGTTTTCACATGCAGGGATCTTTCCAGGCTACTTTTCTTTACTTAAAGCTGCTAGATCCAAATATGAGTCCAAATATGACCCAAAGATATGAATTAAATTCTTATCTTTCAGGTAACTATCTAAAAAATCAAGAAAATAGTGACAAAACTATCTCCAAATGCAATGCTTCTGTTCATTATAGTTGCTCAAACTTTCTCTGTACTCTTCACTAGGTAAGGAAGAAAAATTAGGTTAAATAAGGCCTGTTGAATTGTGTGAAAATGTTCACTTTCTGTTTTTTCTATTAGTGCTCGAGAGGCAGGACTTATATTTGTTGTTATTTTATGATGCTTTTTGCTAATTGAGGGTGAACCTCATTGCCTCACTAGAAACATTGGAATTATATGTAACTTTATTATACTTTATTTTATTTGAGGTCCTGGGGATCAAATCCAGGACCTTGTGTAGGTTAGGCAAATACTTCACCACTGAGCTACACCCACCACCCTCTTATTCAAAATAGTCTACCACAGTTTCCTGGCATCATATAATAATGTTTTCTCAAAAAATAAAATTTTAAATCAATCTTTGACCCAACTGCAGAAATCAGATGAAACATAGTTGTTTAACCTGAGGAGGAAAACCATTTTTTTTTCCTAGTGCAGAAATCTACATCTGAAAGAAACAGGTGTCAATGCCAATGATGACAAAGGGGCTGAGTGTTGGGAAACATGCAGTCAGGAACACAGCACTGTCCACCAGCCACAAGCTCAGATTTCCAATCAGAATAACATAAAGAGTCAAAATGAAAGAGAGACAATAGAAGAGTCCAAACATGCTCACCAGGATCAGGATGGTGCAAGTGGTTCTGGATTCATGGTCAGGTCTGAGGAGAGTCTGTGGCTGTGAATGTGTTGGATTCACTGCTTGTGTCTGTGCAGGACCAGGACCATGGAGCCACTGGCCCAAAGCCCAAACATATAATGGAAGAGAATAAGACTAAATATAATGAAGTTATGAATGTATTTGGTGTGCCTGAGGAACAGTATCTATAATTCATGTGCACACTTATAGTTTGATTGTGTCCTGGACCAATCACTTTCATAGAAATAAAGACATTTACCAAGAATTTCAAGATCTAGAACAAGAAACTACAGAAACTAAAGCATTTAGGGGATCTATATTTCTGATCTTCTTCCACCAAGAGTTTCCAGAGCAAAGCTTTGTAGCCTGGAAGCCACTCAGGAGACAGGTGGTGTTAAGAGAAACCCCTCTGGCTACTCTGAAAATATAAACAACTTTACATCTAGCATCATCCAGGAAATACTTCCATCCAAAACCTGCCATTGTCTGAGCGATCCCTTTAGATAATAAAAAAAAAAAAAAAAGTTGTTGGCTAAGACCAGATGGCTAAGAATCAGATCTGTGGGTCTCCTCTTTTGTCCAGTTAGCAAAGTGAAGTTATAAAGACAAAGAAGAGAGGAGTTTCCCAGAATTCCTGTTCGAGTCTGAAGGAGGAAGATAATGACCACTTCCCAGTTGCCATGACTCATCACTTCCATATGCAGATATGGATTTACAATTGAGATATGGATTTATAATTGAGACAGACAGAAACAGTGGGAGAACAAACAAACCTAAACATGTTGCCTTCTTCTGCCCAGCAATTTATAGTGCTCAACCCAACACATATTTCTCCTGATTCTGTAACATATTTTCTTTTTTAATTTTAAAATGGCTTTAAAAATATGTAGTTGGGTGCAGTGGGTATTAAGATATAACAGAGTGTTCAATTTAAGTGAGCATTCCAGGGATCTGTTAGATTAAGTAATTGACTGTTCACACAGTAAGTCCCTACAACTGGAAAATTGAGTGACAGTCATCTGTACTCATCTATGAACTTACCTTACATATATACCTTAAGCAAAAAGAAAAACAGTAATAGATAAAAGGAAGTATAGCATGTTACAATTTTACATTTTCTTATGATTATGAAGAAATAAGAAATTAAATAAACATAAATGAATAATCACATGCACATTATGCTACAGATATGTACATGCTTAACGCTGTACATGAATATACCTTATACTTTTTACTTTTGGACATATATATTTCCTACTATATTTATATTACTTGGATATAAATATTTTCTAAGTATGAAATATCTATATTACATTATTTATTTTTTAACATAATTCCATATAATATTGCACCAAACCTATATTCAATGGCAATATTTAGATAAAATACAGAAAAATGACTAAGCAATACATTTGATAGTCAAATAATACAGAATTATAATTCTGCGAGTCATTTTTTGAGACAGAATCTAATTATGTTGCCCGGGCTTGTCTCAGACTCTGCCTAAATGATCCTTTTGCTTCAACCTCACAAGTAGCTGGGACTACAGCCATGGACCACCATGCCTGGCTCTTATGTTTTTATTTTAAAAGACTTTGATGTATATTTCCACTGAATAAATATTATATCACACCTATGCTTATTTCACACATCTGTTGTCTTATATATATATGTCTTCTATATGTTTACAACATATAGGTATTTTGTATAGAGAAAAATATCTTATAAAGAGCTTGAACTTAGGATTTTGTACATAATAATATTACTCACAAGATATTATTATTAGCACTTTACAAATAAATGCAGTATAATACTGGGAACTCAGGTTTTTCCACCAAAAGAGAAAGGAAAAAAATTTATAGGAAAAAACTTAGCTAAAAATTGCATAATTTTTCATTTATTTTGGAGAATAAACACTACCTTGATCTTTGTTTGATTGGAATGATTTATGTATATCGTTTCACTTTTCATTAAATAGGTAATTACTCATGATCCTGTCCTGTATAATTCCACCCCAGTTACTCAGGTTGTGTCTGCAAAATGTAACTTCTCACTAAAAAATATAAGTATCTTAAAATGAATTGCAGTTTCCAGGTTTGGGGCAGGAAATTCTAAGAATGGACTCTCTGTTAAAACTAGTATGCAAAGAAAGTCTAGCAGAGGGCTGAGGTGTCTTTAGGATGAGGGTGACCCAGAAAACAACCTGAGAAAACCCACTTCCTATTATTAATGCCAGTTAAGTATCAAAGAAAAGTAACTGGGTAAGATTAAATACATGGGGTATTTTAAATAGCCCCACATACTTCTAATACTGGAAACTCACAGTGGTTAAGCTTTCAGGAAGTTAAGGAACTTTCTAGTTATTGATAACTTCTTCTGTCTTTCCCATATAGGCATTATTTGAGGGTTGGTTACCAAATACAGGATGAGGAAAAGTTCTTCTCTGGAGAAGAAATCCCAGTGAAAAATGCATAGTAACAGTAACATTGTGCTTTAAGGAATTATTATCAGAAATCAAGGGATGGGAAATGCATTTGTAGGAGATGACAATGGAGATGTAGATTTGAGGATCAATTTTGAACATCATAGAAACAGTATTAACTGTCCCAATGCACCTTCTTGTAGGCACTTGGAACATGTATCAAGTGTCTTAGAAGCAACCTGAACCTTACCTGAATTCTCCTCTAGACTAAATTTTGCAGTCATTGGTAATGTGGTAGAACTTGTTAAATAACATCAAATGTCACCATATACTAGTAGAATGATGGAAATTAGAAACGTTTCAGTTTCTTCTTTGTAAAAATGAAAAAAGCCAAAAGAGTAAAAGGTATCAATATCATGAGATGTATTAATGAAGAAACCTAAAAAGCAAAACAACTAACCAAATGTGGGTACCATGTTACAATCCTGATTCAAATGATCCAAATCTTTTAAAACGTTATAAAATTCAGAAAACGAGGACTCTGTGCTTAATGATATTAGTGTTGTAGTATAGATGTGATAACATATCTGGCATTCATTCCTGAGTGCATTCTATATTTACAGATGCATTTATTATTACTTGTTTTTTGACACAATAGTATACCTGAAAACTTTCTGTAAATAATCCATCAGTGGAACCTGGGTAGTGAGATATGAAATTATATGGTAATGCACTGTTTTGTAACTTGAAGCTTGTGACTTATAGCTTCACTTATTTCTATTATGCTCTTAGATTTTATATATATTGAATACTCTTCTACTGTAAATAAAAGATATAATACTTTTCATCAACTTTTCCCATCATCAATATTTTATATATTTGTTTCCAACCACATGTTGTTTTTGTTTTATTTGGAAACACTGCATCTTATTCACTGTTTTTATTCTAAAACAATTATAAATGCTTCCTGAAATTTGGGTAAGAAATATTTAAATGAAT
Organism: Castor canadensis; assembly: GCF_047511655.1. NCBI lineage: Eukaryota > Metazoa > Chordata > Mammalia > Rodentia > Castoridae > Castor > Castor canadensis. The sequence goes on along the minus strand of NC_133401.1, from coordinate 31,043,020 downwards.
TTTGTGTTCAAAAGACCAGATAAAATGAACACTGAGCCACCAGGATAAAGTAAACCCTGACTAATATACAAAGGTTTCTAAGCTCTGCCAGTTATTAAATGTGTTGTCAGATAATCACATTCTTCAAAATGATGCAATAATGTATTTGACAATATTGAAATACAGAAAATCTAAAATAAGGGAGCTCTATTAAGCTCACAAAAATCTTGTGAGAGCTGTGGATAGCCAGTGTGTTACATGGATAAACACATTTTCATTCATGGATAAAAATGCAGTAATAAAAATCTAAACTTGAAAAATAACAAACACAACATTTTAAGGGTAGAAATCTTCTTTGAGTACTTTTTTCCAAAAGACGTTCAGTTTGTTCAACTGGATGAAATGTGGGGATATTTCAAATGGATCTGGAACAAGACAAGTATAGCCATCACCATGGTATTGACTCACAAATTTGCTGCTGTAGTTGTTTTTGTTAGAGGAGATACTACCTGTTCCTACTGTAAGTGAAAAAACTAAATGTAATTGGAGTCAGTAGCATGATTGTTGAAAGAAAGAAATGCTAGATAAAATGATGAGATATCGAAAGAATTCTTGTCTATAAGCAATATTATTTTTAATGATAAAGGATATAATTTTAGATAAAGATACTTAAAATTATGCAAAAATGATATTAAAATAATTATAAGGAATATAGAAACAAGAAGGGAAACTTGTTTTCAGCCACATCAGAACAAAATAACAGTAGAGACACGGTAGACTGAGAGGGAAAACTGACTATTAACACATAATTCACTTCACGAAAAATATATTGGCTTAACAGAAATGAAATATAAATGCCCTCTAATAACTCCAAAAGATTAAAAAATTTAAAAAGCTTAAAACATGCAATGAATAGAATTTTCCTTGACAAAGATAAAATACATTAACAAGAGTTTTTCTGACATGCAAATCCACAACTACTTACTGGAATAGAACAGAAAACAGAGAGAGAGAGAGAGGGGACAGAGGGAGAGGGAGAGATTTTTAGCTAATTAGGAAATTATTAATATATTAATTTTTGAAACTTTTTTTGGTAAATAAATGTAGGTGTATACTCACACAGTAGAGAGCTATAAAAACAAGATCTCAAAATAAGGAACAACAAATATTCTAGATAGAATTGTTCTATACAGTGGTGGCCATGCCAGCGGAGATTATAAAGAGTGTAAAACCTGGAGTATATGGGGAGATATTCAGCTGTACCGAGGCTGCTGGATGAGGAAGAAAATAGACCTCAAACATTCATCAATTTTTTTCCCTGAATATGAAAGATATGTGAATTCCAACTCCACAAATGCACAAATATTTTACAGAGAATATTTGTGTATTTCCTGTTATAAGTTATATCTAAGACTATTATTACCTACAAAAATAGCTGCTTATTCAAATGGCACTTGCTGTCAGGAGAATGTGTACAGAGGCAGCACCCACTGCCTATGAACTTAGCAACTGAACCCCAAGGTAAAGGTTCAGGATCCCATGAGCTCATCTTCCTGCTGGAAGTGATTATTATTTCACCTGCAATTGCAGTGACAGTATCTGCATGGGGAACAGAGATTATCTGTGACAAACACTGGTGAATTGTGTATAATGGTTTTTAACAGATGTGACAAAATGGCTGGGAACTTGGATGTCCAGGGAATATACAGCAACTTTTTAAAGATGGTCTCTGAAACAGTGAGCAGAGGAAAACTTAACGTGTGGGATAATGAAATTGAACAAATGATTCTGGTAGCGTTTTACCACCTTGAAGTCCTTGTCTCTACAATATGATTTGCTTCCATGATAAGAGCACTATGGGTACTGCGATGATCAGGAACAACAATGCACGAGTACAGTCAGCAAAGACACAAGGCACTGAATGGTGTCATATTCATTCAGAATGTGTTTATGCAGATTATGTTTTGAAAATGTTTATACTATGGCTTCTGTGGGCAAGGCACAGTTAAAATACATTGTATATATTGACACACAAAATATAGGAAGACATTTAGCCACAATAGAAGGAACACTTCCAAAGTTAGTATTGTCTATATATCATAACTGTGGCCAGAAAGAGGCTGGTCATGTCTTCCTTGGGTCCCTCTGGTGACAGTTCCTGTAACTATAGAAGAACTATTTCTATCTCTGGGATTTTGCCCTGCCCTTCCTCCTTTACTCTCCTGCAGGACAAGACCTCATGTGACACTGGGCGTATCAGTCAGTGAGGCTATGAAATGAGAGGATGAAATTTGGTGCAGTGGAGTGCTCTGCCATAAGTTGTTGTTGTGAAGTCTTCACACAATGAGACCTTCAGAAATATCCTGAAGGCAGCTTATGAACAAAGTGATACTTATGGTGGAGAGGTCCTGTGATAGATGCTGATCTCGAGGGCAGAAAGATAGTCTAATAACAAAGTAGTCTAATAAGTTTTATTAGACTAACTTTCTTTGGAAAGGGGAGAATGATGCTTGAAGGGATTGATCAGTGTTTACAAAATTTCCCAGTTATGATTGGGTGGGCCTAAGGTTTTCCTCCATGAAATCTTTCATGAGTGCTGGACCTAACCTCCCAAACACAAACTCTTAGGGTGAGAGAGCTGGTCCAGATTTCAGTCCAGTCCCACTTCAGAAAGCACCAATTCACTTTGCTTGGATGGCTTTCTGAATACTATCTGCACCTGTGCCTGTGAGTGCACAGGACTGGTTTGGTTGTGTCATCTCTCTTGTTTCTCCTCTTAAAATGATAGCCAGGCTCTGGTGACTTGTGCTGTAATCCTAGCTACTTGGGAGGCTGAGATCAGTAGGATCATGTTCCAGGCCAGCATGGGCAAATAGTTCACAAGATATTATCTCCAAAATAATCAGAGCAAAATGGACTAGAGATGTGGCTAAAACAGTAAATAGCACGCTTTGCAAGTGCAAAGCCCTGAGTTCAAACTCCAGTCCCAACAATCAATCAATAAATCAATCAAATAGTCAACAAACAATGACACATTTGTACTTGCTTTATATAATTATGTGTTTGTGTTTGACTGTGTAGACCTTTTATTCCTTTTGGAAACTGCCATGGAAAGCAACAGACAGTTGCTACACCACAGTTCCAGATCATACAAATTCACTTCCACCCTTGTTACATCAGTTGATTACATTCAGCAGGTAAATGCTATTATTTATTGTTTATGTATGTCATCTTCATTAGGACCACTACAGAAAAGTGCAGCCAATACATAAGCAAGAGCTCAACACTGTCCCTGGGATGATCCATGATTAAATAATTAAGGTCTCAGACATGTTTCAAAACAACTATTTCAGCCTTTCCCCATTATCCTCATAGCTTCCCTTATTCTCACTCATTCCAACCATTCTTACCTCCCATGGCAGAGCACACAGAATCTTAACTTTAATACTTTCTTCCTTCCTAGCATAAAACCATTAAACTGAACCCAAAGGAGCACCTATATTTAAAGATGGGAGTCATCTCTCTCTCTACTAATGCCCAAAATGAATCCCATCATTGTTTGGCTGATAAACCATATTTTTTCATGTTTTTAACAAAATAACTATAACAAATGCATGTTTTTACTTGAAGCATTATTCCATGTGTAGTCCTTGATACAGTTTAATCCTACTCTTTACTTCTCAGTCACCTGATTTTCCTCTTTTCCTTATGCCATATAATTTCATATTTCTTCTTTCATGCTTCCTAGCCATTTCTTCTTCTTCTTCTTTTTTCTTTTTTGGTGGCTCTGGGGTTTGAACTCAGAGCTTTATACTTTGCACTTGAACCATGCCTCCAGTCCATTTTCTTTTGGTTATTTTGGAAATGGGTCTTGCAAACTATTTGCCTTGAATTGTGATCCTCCTTATCTAAACTTCCCAAGTAGCAAGGATTACAGGTGTGAGCCACCGGCACACAACTCCTGCTTCCTTTAATAGAATCTAAGCTTTATGAAGGGTCTTCATCTTAGGGTTCCTCCCTTACTAATTGCACATATGAAAGTGTAAGAGATCTAGGAAGTTGTAATTGACAATTCATTACAACAGCAAATAAACAGAAAGCACAGATACCTTATTTACCATTTGGTAGCTTTTTCTAAATAGCCTTTCCTCAAGTGAGTATTACTCATGTACATCAAAAAGAGTTACATATTGAAGTTCAGTCAGTGAGGCCATGTTTTCACTATAGGCACGTTCTTGGCTTTATCCCTCACTTCTTAAACTTCAATGATTCCTGCTCAAATATTCCTTAAATCTTAACTTTTTACAGTAATGAATATGGTTCCCCATATCATTTCCTAATTTTATAATAATCACATAATTATAAACGACTTTCAGCAATTTAAGTAGTTGACCAGTGGGTTTTTTTGTTTTCGTTCTCCATGCTGGGGATTGGATCCAGGCCTAGTGCACAGTATGTAAGCAGTTTTTACTCTGGAGTGAGCAGGCTGGGCACAACAATCCCTCTCCTGAGCCTGACACAGGGTCATCTTCGGCGGTGTCCGAGAGCCTCAGCCTACCTCTGGGCAGCCGAAACAAGCCCGCTCTCCCAGGTCTCAGTGAGTCACTTCGGTATTATCAGGGAAACCAATCAGAGGACAAAGAAACTACCGCCCTTAGGAGGACGCCGGAAGTCCCGCCCTACACAGAAGTGGACGCATAAAAAAAAAAAATGCCCCTCTTCTGGGTCCTCAATGGCTGAATCTTGCAGCGCCCAGGACAGTGTTATGGATTATGTAGTATCCACTGCTCCACAGTGTGGTTGCTGGATCTCCCTGAAGACAGGCACAGGACTATGAAAGGGGCTCTAGAATGGCATTTCTCTCCTACTATGGTAGGAAAATAACTTTGTCCTTCTTCTGTGCCTCAGGCTGATTTCTGCTGTATAACTACCGTGCGATAACCAATTGCGCCACTGGAGCATGCTTTGCAGGCTGATTTCTGAATGAGATACGCAATGATCTCCAAATGGTACCAGACAAAGACGATATGGACGTTATTTCAGACTCCATGTAGCTAAAGATATTATTTCAGCTGCTCTGAAAGGCTACAGGTCCAAATGGAGACCAAATCTCCAAAGGAGGAGAAAAGGAATTTTCCTATCTAAAAAAATGCCTAGTCAATAAAGAAATTTTGATAAACCAAAGCCAAACTCCACAGGAACTAAGATATAGGAGAATTACCTGCAGTTGACTTAAATAGAGGAACTCATTTTCGATTAGTGAGAAGACACTTTTCCTTTTGGAAAAAAAGGGTAGCAGCTATGAAATCTGAAATATTCGATGTATGACCTTGTGTAACACTGACATGTCACATATGGAAGGGCATGCCTAAGGCACAAATATCCTTCCATATGTGATATGCTTGGTAATAAAATAACAGTTCTGGAAACTGTCTATTTGATGTCCAAGCAGAAAAAATAAGTGGAACAGTATAAAACACTTTCATTATTACTAGGTTATGTGCATGCTTCACGAGTGGGACAACAGAGATGATTGATAATTGGCTTTAGCAGAAAATATTGCCCACTATGGGAAGTTGGGATTTAAATTAGATTCCATCTTTAAATTCACAGTAATACATTCTATAGAGATAAAACACACACAATGACACTAGTAAGGAAACACACAGAATCCGATATAAGTCTATATAACCAATGGTTGTAAAATCCCTCTAAAAACTGTATTCTTCCTCTGCTTACAACCATAAAACGGGAAACTTCATAGCTTCACATTTATATCACACATTTTGCCTGACCTACTTAGTGATCAAGATCACATCAAAATGTGGGAAGCCTGCTTCACCCAGAGGTTGTGATATGCTAGAGGCTCCTAGGGACCAGTCACAACTCATTTCTCACCCTGTCCTGAGCAAGTGCAGAGGTGGAGTGCTTTCATGACCACTCTTAAAAATAACACCTCCTTGCCATGTTTTTTATTCTTATTAAGGTGCAATTGGAAGTTGCAAATTTTAGCCTTCTATGTATTGTTTTGCAAGTTGGACAATAAAATCTCCTTATGCCACCAAACTCAAGATACAGAATATTTCCTTCAGCCACAAAAATGATCCTATGTTACTCTGAAGACAATACTTCCCCCATCCCCAATCACTTGTAAGCACCAATGTTATTTCTGAACAAAGAGTTATAGGGACGCACTTTTCCAGAAAATCATGTCAATGGGGCAGACAGCATCCTTGATGATGTGTATCAATAGTTCATTCTTCATATTGCTGAGCACTATTCCATGTGTGCATATATCACAGTTTATTTATACACATTCACCTGTTTAGGGTCTTTCCTCGATTCTAAACATTGTGAATAAGGCCATTATAAATATTGCCTGTGGGCTTTATGTGAACACAGGTTTTCATTTCACTTTGGTAAAACCCGGGAGATGGACTGATAAATTTCTATGCATTTAATTGGTATCTTCTTCAGGAATAAATATTTATAGTGACCTAATGTATTTATTTGTCATGAAGTACAGTCTGACTAAACTGACATAGAGGATTATTGCTGAAGGCAGGCCAGGGGGACCAGTACTCAGCAGTGCTGGGGGTAAAGAACTTAACAGTTTTCTTTACTAAAACAGGGTTTTAAAAGGATATGCACAACCTGTTGATGTCACCATGAGGAGGAAGGAGCCTGGTGTAGAAAGGAGAATAATACAAAGGATGAACCAATTCAGGGTATAAAACATGTATATATGGAAATGTTATAATAAAACACCCTGTGTTTTTTAAAATGAAGGACAGGAACATAAAATGGGTCCTGTCTGGGAGTAAATACCAATGGGAGGGAGGAGGGAATAAAAGTGAAGGAGGGCAAATATGGTGGATACATTTTGTATTCATATGTGGAAATAGACCAATTAAATCTATTGAAACTGCTCTATGAAGGGGGTGGGTGATAAGGGAGAAAGATGAAGGGGGTGAATCTAATTAAGATATATTGTAAGGTCTTATGTAAATGTCACAAGATATCCCCCTGTACAACTATACTACAGGGGGATCAAACATGATTAGAAGAAATTTCAGACTTGCATGACACAATTGAGTAGCCATTTGCTGCTTGTTAGAATGAAATTTGGGAATGAATTTTATTAACAGAATATTTGGAAAAGCACTCATATCACAGTTAACTAGCTGAATGACTTTCTCCAAAGTCAAAATATCTATGAAACCAGTACCATAGTCAAGAAAAGAACAAAATTAAAATGCTCTTTTATCTGTTGGTTTCCTTTAAACCACTGCCCCAACAAAGGGAGTCTAATCTCTAGCACTTCTGACTTACACCCTTCTGTCGTCTTACATAGTCTTGCTCATTTTTTTCACTAAATATAAAGCACGCATATCCTTCATACTTATTCATGTTTGCCTGACTCCTCATCCAACTCTGCCTAATTGTTCTACTCCTTTTCAAAATTCTCCCATGTTCATGGAGATATATGGGTGACCAGTGCTCTAGCATATATGCCTTTCAAGACATAATTCATTTAAAGATGAGATACACAATACAATTTTGGCAAGAACAATCTTGGTAATAAATCACGCTAAGTATGCTTTGGGGCTTCTGTGGTGAAGTATCATTCCCTTTTGCTTATTGGTGCTGGCTTTCTTCTTGGGGCTGTGACAACATATTTTTTTCAGGTCAAGATGTAGTATAATAAAACCACTGAGTTTATATGAAAATGAGCCATATATGATTCTGCCTGGAAAATCTTAATCATACACTATCTAGCTGCATCTTGGATGGACAGTTCCATAAATTTGATGTCTTTCATTTAAGTGACATAGCACTGGGCTTTCAGTGTTGTGAAGTAGACTAGAAGCCCCAATGAGCCACCGTGGCCCATGGAGGACAGCCCCATATTTAGAAAATGCTTTAGGAAATATTATATGCACCTTTTAGTTGCTGAAGTAATTTTAAGTTTTGGTTCCAAAGGAGAGAAGAGGTGCAGAACAGAGGGTGGGGTTCCTCAGGGCATTACTCAGCTCCTCTGCTCAGCAGCAGAGGTTCCTTGGGCATGCAAAGCATCATTGAGAAGCTATAAGCACCAAAATACACAGATATTTTCAAGGAATACATTTCAGTGAGATTTTCATGTTCAGTCTATTACATGATAATAAAATATGATAGTAATGGAAAGAAGGAAATGAAGAGATATGATTGAGGGCTTCCCAAATATTGCAGGACCCATTAGTAATTACAGAAGTGCTGAGACTGGTGTGATAACTATACTTTCTGGTTGTTGCATAAACATGTGGAAAACTTGAAATATTACTGTTAATATTAGTGGATTCTTGATGTAGCTTCTAACATTAAATATATACTTCTATTTGTTATCCTTCTTTCCTACTCTTATTAAAAAAGTGTTTCCTAAGATGTTTTGAGGCATTTATACCCTACTCTTTAAAAGTCTCCATTATCAGCTGGGTAATACACTCCTGTAATCCCAGCTACTCTGGAAGTGGAGGCAAAAGGATTGACAGTTCAAAACCAGCCCCAGCAAAGTTAGCTAGATTCCATCTCAAAAATACAAACAAAAGGGTTAAGGATGTGTCTCAAGTGGTAGAGCACTTGCCTAACAAGCACAAGGCCCGGGTTTAATTCCTAGTACCTTGGGTGAAATCTCAAGTTTTCTATGAAACACCAAACAGTCACAGTAACAATTGTTCTGCATTTTCTTAGGTTCTGTATTTATCTATTTGGCACATATTGATCACAAGGCAAAACTAATGCCAATGTTATTTTCCTTTTCCCTGCAGATCTATTTGCTTGGAGCTACTTTTCATGTGTAGATTACTGATCCAGGCCCATATTCCCCACCTGTCTCTTATCTAATTCTCACATTAAACCAATGTTTCCCTGATCTAAATCAAACCAGAGCCAATTGTTGGACAATTAGGAACAGTCCCTTTACCCCAAAGCCTGGGAAAGTTGGCCACACCAGTGAATACTAAACTGTTACTCTGCCTTTCCCAAAGGCATGCACAGCTTTGATTTGCCCATCCCTCTCCTGCTTCTCCCCACTGATCAATTGGTATAACACATCTGGAGACGTGCAAGGTGTATAATGTCAGAAAACAAAGTGAGACTTTAATGTTCAGTTTGTAGCACGTCAACAAAATACTAGGGATAGGAAGAAATAAAATGAAGAGGAATAAATGGGAGTATCTAAAATATTACAGGGCTCATTTCTAAAGAGAAAGTGAGACCTTTAAAAAGTTTTAGTAACTGCATTTGTGTTAAGTCCGGTATGAAATACTACAGACTTCTAATGATTATATAAACCCATATAAAGGTGAATATAATATTGCTATTATGGGGCTCCTGGAGTAGCTTTTAAAATATTTTGAAATATTAAAAATATGCATATAATTTAGGGTGATAAAGGCTTTAGTTGCAAATCAAGAGTTAGAATCCCAGGCTGGGGGTATGGTTCAAGTGATTGAGCACCTACCTAGCAAGCACCAGGCTCTGAATTTAAACCACAGTATGGGTGTAGGGGGGAGTGAGTGGGAGTTAGAATCACTTCTGAAATATAAGCACGGGATTCAAAAAAGTTTTATTCAAAATAAAAGAAGGGTAAACAAACCAGTATCAATTTTCCATCAGTTTAACATTCAAAGCAGATCATTATTCATACTTTGGAAATGCAATGTTCAGAGCTAAAAGCAATATACTGATATTAAATCTGATATTAAATCTGTTCCTAAAAATAAATGTGAAGTAATTATAAAATATGTGTATTTTTACTCAAACAACATGAGATAAAGATAAATCTGATAATTTTGGAACTATGATGTAAAAGATTATATTTTTGATATTGAAGAAATGTTCTTGACATTTTAATATACATGTGTTTGTTCATAAGTATAAAAGAACTTGAGTAAAGTAGCTAGAATTTCAGATAATAAAAGACAGTGATTTTCTTAAAAGAAGACAAGAGCATGCTCAATTTCCTAAAGAGAAAGTGAGACCTTTGAAAACTTTTAGTTTGTGGAATTTTGTGCTTTGAAAATTTTCATTTAGGTGGAAACAGCTGAAAAAATGTAATTTAATTCAGATACTTAAATGTTGTCCATTAGAAATTGATTTTTTTTTTGAGGATGGAACATTATCTAAACCATTTCACTTAAACTATATTAGAGGGTTATAGTGGTATTAGTAAACACAAATAAAACTATTTTAATTATTTAATCAACATTTCTTAATAAGTAGTACTGATATTTTCACCCACCTGATTGAATCCCTTCATTGTGTATCATTTTTCTTAAAAGTCCAGATTCCTTGGCCTGTACTAAGTGATTGTCCAGACTTTCCACCACCTTCCTCTCCTTCTGACCTTCCCACCTCTCTACACTCCACATACACAGGACACACTCTGCCCCGTGAGGCTGCATATGCCTTGTTTACAAGGATCTTTACAAGTGATCTTCCCCATCAAAAAAAGCTGCACTTGGCTATTCTTCGAAAAGATATCTATGACCACAGTTAATAATAATATATATTTCAAAATTGCTAAAAGAATAGATTTTTAACAAATCAACAAGTTAGTGAAATGAAGGATACATGAAATCATTTGAATCTTTCTAAATGCACACACAGATCAAAACTTCAGTATATCACATAAATATACATGATTTTTATTTATTAAAATGAATTGATTTGAAAAGGAAAAGATACTTAAATATAAAAAACTGAAGCAAATAAACAATAACAACAAAAAAACCCTCTGAGAATTTCCAAAAGGCCTCAAAAGAAGAACTTTCCTGGGACCTTACACTCAGAAATTTCCTCTAATCCACTGTTTTAAACTATACTGAACTTTCTCCACTTAGGAAGCTAAGTTAGAATTATGAATTTTTAAAATTGTATAACTATGTTCACTTTAGCTGCTTTATGATACTGATGTAGACTCATGGCTATTCCCATTTCTCATAATACCAAACAGTAACAGATTTTTGGCAAGAATATTCAAATACCTTGAAAAGATTCCTAGCACTGAAAATGTATTACAAAAATATTTTCTTCCTCATCCTGTAGGGAAAGCAGAACTGAGAGATACATGTATCATTGATGATGAATACAAAGGGGCTGAATGCTGGACAACATGAGGCCAGAAGCATAGATCTGTTCACTGTCCAATGGGCATGATAACTAACTAGAGTGGTCCAAATTGTCAAAATAGCATAGACTGAATAAAGTTAACAAAGGAGCGCACCAGGATTAGAATGGTGCATGTGGCTGTGACCTTGTGGGAATGTCTGAGGGAGAGGCTGTGACTGTGAATATGTTGCACTATCTTCTGTATCTGTGCAGGACAAGGAGTACAGAGCCACTGGACCAGATTGTGAGGCTCAAACTCATCAAATCAGGAGGAAAATAGAAGACATATATAATGAGCTATATTTCTCTGGCATTATTCAGGAACAATGCTCATGATTAATTCCTACACTGAGGTTTTTCTTACTCAATAGACCATTCACCATTAATGGAAGACATGAATTGATCAGGAGATATAGGAACCAACTCAGAAGGCAATGAACTTTAGGAATGTAATTTTGAGTTTGACCTACCTACAAATACTGGGTTAACAGCCTGGAAGCCATTGAAGTGCTCTCTGTAAAAATAGAATACAAGTTTACATGTCATCCAAGAAATATTTCCATCCAAAAGTTATCGTTTGAGGTACACCTTTAGAGAAAAGAACCATAGAATTGACCAAGACCACTTGAGAATTCAATCTGTGTGTCTCAAGTGATGTCCAGTGACCAAAGTGAAGTTATACAGACAGAGGAGGGAGGAATTTCCCACAAGGCCAATTGCCGTCTGAATAAGGATGAAAATCCCACATGCAAGATGGCAGTCATCACATCAGCACCTGGAGGACAGTGGTTTTAATGAAGAGTAAAACAAATGACAATAAATGTGCCATCATAATTATGTCCCTCAATTTTCAGTATGTAGTCAATTCTATATATTGTAACTTTAAATAGGCACAGAATGTTTGCTCATGCATGCAAAGGCAACTCAATGAAGTCCTGTATTGCATGTAGCCTCAGTATCTAACTTTAGAGTGAATGGGTACAGCAGGGTTGTCTACAGCTGTAGGATGAGTGAGGAAGTGCTCTGTGTACTGGCATCGGCTGTTCTCTACTACACATGCTACAGGGAAAAGACAAGATGCAGAATCTGTGAGTCTTTTTTTTTTTTATTAAAATAGAAGGATGTAAGTACAGAAATTAGAAGGGTAGACATGTAGAATTTATGAAGTTATCTGATTTACAGTTTGAAATACCAAATATAAATAATACAAACATCAATATTCCTATAATTTTTGAAAGACATTAATCACATTAAATAACAAATGAAAAATATTCAGTTAAATGAAAAAATTAGCTTGATTATCTATCACCTTGGCATTCTATATGTACTTACCAGAAATAGTTCAAATAAGTTCAAATTACAGAGGTATATGAAAGAAAGTAATATTTGTGAATTACACTGTTAATAATTGTTACATACTAAACACTACTAAAATAATTGGCAAATAAGACTTTCAGAGTAATGTAAAATACACATAAAATGTATCTCAAAACTATAATTTTTAGAGGAATAAATGTATGAAGTATATAATTTTATCTACTAGTGGCTCCATGCTTGCAGAGCAGGCACTCATAAATCCGGCACTCTACCACTTGTGCCACAGCTCTTGTTATTTTGGAGATGGGGGTCTTATGAACTATTTGCCTGGGCTGGCCTTGAACTACAATCCTCCTGATCTCAGCCTCTCAAGTAGCTAGGATTACAGACATAAGCCACCAGCACCCAGCAGGTATATAATTTTAAACATATCTGTATTTCCTATTTCTCTTTAATGTAAACAACTCCAAAACCCTATCTCAAGAACCAATAGTGTAACATCTAAGTGTCATTTCTTACTAAATGATAACAAATAATCTTCAAAAAAATGATGCCACTGGAAAACATTCTACATGTCCCTAAAACTCCTTCACAAATAAAATCAGGATGTTCTGGACACCCTGGGTTTATATGAAGAGGAAAAATAAATCAACCTGTAAAGGAGAGACGGTGATCACTCTGGAGCACTCGGGTAGGAGGTACAGGAGTAGTCAGAGTGCACATTCATCTTCACTGTGCTCTGTGGGCATGTACAGAATGCACACTGCATCATTTTAAAGAATCACACAGGATTGAAAAGGGAAACTTAAGGATCACTGCTGCAACAAAGACATGACAGAACTAAATAGTGAAGTGAACTAAGAAGAGGGGAAAGGAAAGAGTAGGGATGTCATTTGAGACAATCCCTGAAATGAATTCACACAACATGGAAGTAAGTCGGGAGAGGAAGTAGGAATCTTGAGGTCTGTAACAAAATTGGACCCTTAAATAGAGCATGTGAATCTTGAAGTTGTGGTGGATTTTCATCCTTCGGGTTCATAAATAAGTGCAGAACTTCAGAAGGAAAAAGACTCTCATTTACCCAAGATGTGTGCAAAGTGGTTATCTAAATTAATGCTCTGAGTCTTTGAAGGATATGAACCTGCCCATCCAACATGGTCTCTGGAGAGCATAACTTTAAGAAATTTCAGAGGATAGAAAGAGTGATAGAATAATAGAATGAAAACAGCAATACAACATTTCCAGAACCTGGTTAAAAGCTGAGGTAACAGCTGTATCTATACTTTGTATCTATAATTGAAGTCCCTACTTGAATTCTCTCTCTCTCCCTCTTTCCTAGTGGTCACACATTTCCTTAAATAAGACTGCTTATCCTCAACATGGGAAATACAAAGAGCCTTACTTTTCTATAAGTACTACCATTCTTCTTAAAAGTAAGAAATATTAGATATATTATTTCTGAATCCCTAGAGCCTTATGTGCTCTCCTTAAAAATCAAGAAGAAAGTCAACCCGCACAGCAAGCACTTGTCAGACACCAGGCATCTAAGAACTCATCTTTTGTCTTACTCCACTTGTGGAGTGAAGCTCAGTTTTCAACAGAGAGAGAGAGAGAGAGAGAGAGAGAGAGAGAGAGAGAGAGAGAGAGAGAGAACAGAGAGAGAGGGAGACAGAGTGAGGAAGGAGGAGGAAGAGGAGGGAAAGGAGGAGAAGAATGGGAATACATATATGACAAAACTTTTCCACTAACACACCTTAAAAAATGTAAAGATTAATGAAAGCTGGGCATGGTGGTACACATCTGCTATCCCAGCTACTAGAAGGCAGAGACAGGAAGACATTGGGTTTCAGGCAAGCCTGTGTAAAGGTAGCAGCAAAACCCTGTCTCAAAAACGAAATAAAATCCAAAGGGCTTGGGGATAGCAAGAGGTAGTGTGCTTCTATGCACAAAGGGCCAGACCAAGCAACACACACACACACACACACACACACACACACACACACACACACACAGATTATTGCCTATCGCTTACACATCAGTAATTTTTCTTAATGTCTCAAAGTGAAAAATCCAGATCTCCTACTTTTTGGAAGCCTGGTTTGGCAATCCAAGTGATGTTCCCACTGGTGCCTATGTCCTGATGCCTAGTTAAGGATGGCCTTCATCAGTGATAGAAAAATTGGTGAGCAACAAAAGTTGTTTTAGTCTAAGACAACAGCATCACTTGCCAGAAAACACAAAAGAAACAAAATCAAACAAAAACCCTATGTCCCTGAAAACAAAACAAAAAACAACTTCAATCTACTTCCACCTAAGATGTAAACTTAGGTAAACATCCTAGAAAGACAATGGGAATTTAACACATTAAGACTATTTTCTGGGGAAGGTGTATTGGCACACACCTGTAATTCCATCTACTTTGGAGGTGGAGATGGGATGATCATACTTCGAGGGCAGTCCAGGCAAAAGGTAACAAGACCCTGTCTCAAAATATGTATAGCCAGAAACTTAGGAAGCAGAGGTAGGATGACAATGGTCTGAGTGTAATACCAGGCGAAAGCATGAAACACTACCTGAAAAATAAAGTAAAGCAAAAAGGGTTGGGAGCATGACTGAAGTGACAGAAGGCTTGCCTAGCAAGTTTGAGGCCCTGAGCTCAACCCCATTAATGGGAGGGGGAAATTTTAGAGTATTTTCTGTAATAATGATTTCACCCACAGGACTCATATAGATTTGGAAGTAATTTGATTGCTGAGACTTATTCACTAGAACTTGCAAGCATTTTACAAGCAGCACATTCAGTTTGGCTTTCTGCCTGCTTCCTGTAATCACATACTTATTTTTGTATCAATTATTGTTCATACCTGGTTCCTCTACTATCAGTGACATCAAGCTATGGAATCATGGACATTAGATTACTGGTTTTATAGAATCTCATGAAAAGGTAATCTTCAACAGTGCTAGGCATCATGTGAAATCATGTTGGAATAAAGCTGATTCCAAGAAGCATTGAATGCAGTACTTGTAACAGTTTTACCTGTGGTTTAAAATAAACTCCAAGACTAAACATGCACACAAATGCTCACAAACAAAAGAAAGAAAACATTGTGGACAAAAACTAGAATCAGAATGCTGTTTTATTCCATTAGAGATCCTAGGTAGCAATGCAAATTATGAAGCATCAAATAAAAACTACCCTGTGTCATGACAGTGTCTCTACTGAAGCTCACAAATTAGGGGTCTTATAAAATCTGCCCAAGATTTCATATTAACACGCCCCAAGTGGGTATTCTATCCATGCAAGGCTATAAATGGAACACCTTGATTAAAAGTAAATAACACAATAAGGTCTTTATTAGTGCATAGACCAGAGCAATGATAGACAGGAAGCTACTGGTTAGTGATTTGCCATGTGCAAACATCAACCACAAGGGTCACATGTGACCACTGATCTAATAGAAGGTAAGTCTACCAAACAAGGTTTCAGCTAAATTCATATAAAATCTTCTTAGCTAAAACACAGTTGGACCCATACAGATTCTGTCAGAAAAGGGAATAAAGTCACCTGCAAGTCACAGGTACTGGGCTTTCCCCTCTATGGAAGGAGAGAATACAGGAATGCTGTGGGGACAATGTGTTGTGCTAGAGGGGGGGATGGCTTCTATGAGAGAATGTGGCAGTGATTAAACTCTGATAAAAAAATCAGACAGTCTAGAATGTACAGGGAAGCTCTTGTATGCCCCGCCCATATCTGGAACTCAGGGAGAACTTCACTTCTCCGAATCCTTGGAAGCGTGAAGTTCAAACAGTGGAGGATGGCCCTCTCATAAAGGTTTTCTGATCTGTTATAGAAAACAAAGAGACAACACATTCTTGTGGACTTTCAGGAGCTAAGTGATGTTAGATCTTGGGGTAAAGGATTCACACATTTGATGTCCTCTTGAGGCTTCCCTGTGGTGTGACACTTTTGGTGTTGAAAGAAGCTAGAGCGTTGGCTAAAAGATTTGCCACACTTACTGCACTCATAAGGCCGCTCTCCAGTGTGAACTACCTGATGTTGAATGAGGTCAGACTTCTGCCTAAAAGATTTTCCACACTGGTCACACACATATGGCCTCTCTCCAGTGTGAATCCGGCAGTGTTGAGTAAGGCTGGTGCTCCGATTAAAGGTTTTTCCACATTCGCCACACTTATAAGGCCTTTCTCCAGTATGAACTGTCTGGTGCTTAATGAAGTCAGCTCTTCGGCTAAAGGATTTCCCACACTGGTCACACTCATAAGGTTTTACTCTACTGTGAATTCTCTGGTGTTCAAGGAGGCTGTAGCTTTGCCTGAAGAATTTTCCACATTCAGCACACTTATAAGGCCTTTCTCCACTGTGAGTTCTCTGGTGTCGATCGAGTTTGGATTTATACTCAAAGGCTTTCCCACATTCCCCACACTCATATGGGCTTTCTCCAGTGTGAACTCTCTGATGTCTAGTGAGGGTGGCTTTTTGATTAAAGGATCTCCCACACTGGTCACACTCATAAATCTTTGTTGTTGTGTGACTTCTACAGTGTTCAACGAAATAGAAGTATTGTTTAAAGAACTTACCACATTCCCTACACTCATAAGGCCTTTCTCCAGTGTGAGTTCTCTGGTGTCTCATGAGAGTAGCTCTTTGACTGAAGGATTTGCCACATTCCCCACACTTATAAGGCCTTTCTCCAGTGTGAATTCTGCAGTGTTGAATGAGGTTGGAGCTCTGGCTAAAGGATTTTCCACATTCTCCACATGTATAAGGCCTTTCTCCTGTGTGAACCCTCTGATGTACAATGAGTGTGGCTTTTTGACTAAAGGATTTTTCACACTGGTTACAGTCATAAGGTCTTGCTGTAGTGTGAATTCTCTGGTGCTTAACAAGACTGAAGATTTGCCTAAACAGTTTTCCACATTCACCACACTCATATGGCCATTCTCCTGTGTGAGTTCTCTGGTGCCGAAGAAGATTGGATTTGCAACCAAAGGCTTTCCCACATTCCTGACACTCATAAGGCCTTTCTTCCCTGTGAATTCGGCAGTGTTCAGTGAGGTTGGAGCTTTGACTAAAAGATTTCCCACATTCACCACACTTATATGGTTTTTCTCCAGTATGAAGTCGCTGGTGTATAATAAGGGTAGCTTTTTGGCTAAACGATTTTTCACATTCACTGCACTCATAAGGCCTTTCTTCAGTGTGAAATCTCTGGAGTGGGACAAGTGAGTACTTGTCTTGGAAGGCATTTCCACATTTTTTAGACACAAAATTTCCTTTTCTAGTATAGATTCTGAGTTGCTGAACATTTGGCTGTTTGGGGCTGGAAGCTTGTCTGCATTGATCTGACTGATAATGACTTTTTGCCCTGTGGAAGGCCACTCCACACTTGGTGATTCTGGAAATGGCCTGAGACTGGAGAAGACCCCACCTAGCTGAGAAGTCCTTTCCAATCTTACTACAGAGGAATGGATTTTCTGACACATGGAATATGCCATTCTTCGCAAGGGAAGGGTTCTCCATCTCTCTTTGCAATGGATTCTCAGCACTGTGAAGTTTCTGGTCTTCATGAAGGTTTGCACATGCCCCAACAAAGTATGGTTTATGTCCAGGGAGATCATCCAAATGCAAAATGTCTTTCAGAACTGGAATACAGATGTTACAGGGGTGAGTCTTCTGAGTGGATGGACCTGCCTTTGGAGTCATGACCATTGACACTTCTTCTACAGAAACACTCTTAGAAGACGGTGTCTCTTTATTCTTTGTTACATGCCAACAAACTGAAAGAGAAATACTGGTAAAAGGCATGTTTACCATGGTGGGAGACTATAAATGCTTTAAATATTTTCTGTATGATATGATGTTTTGACCTCTTACATAATTATTTTGTTGAGGACATGGCTCCCTCTCCCTGCAGGGCTAGAAAATAAATAGCGAAGGGCTCAACAGGGAACTTGAAGTCCATATGCAAAAAAACCAATCCAGAGCCCAAACTGCGAATCATGTTCTCATGGCTTATATATCCAGGAATATGCTCCTCTCCCTTAACAACTATCCTGAGGCAGGTACTGGATGACAAGGCCAGATCCCTTCCCCAAACCCACCAAATTATTTAAACCAGTCAATATGAGCTTCTTACTCTGTACTTTCTTGCAGAAACTCCAATAGAAGCTGTGACCTAACCTTTCTCCCACTCTTGCATCTGCCTCCTGATTCTGCTGCTTCCCCACATCACTGTGCATGATGTACTGCACCTCCTTCCCTCAGAAGTTTCAAAACTAAGTTCAATAGTATTTACTTCACTGTGCTGGCACTTAGTCACCTGTACATTAGAACATGCATGTTAAAGTAATTAAAGCAATTGGTGCTGTGAGCAGGTGACCCATGTCCCAGAGCAAAGGCTTTTCCCTGGACTACTCCATGCTTTCTGCCTAGCTGCATCACTCACACCTGCTGCCCGAGGGCTCTGGTGCGCACTGGTGCACTTATACATTGGCTGGCACCATTTGTGTTGGCTCTTACTTTTTGTGATTGGTTTTCCAACCTAAATTGCTGTAGCAAGACCTAAGGTCTTAGAATAGGGTAGGTATTTGCATCCCTAGTATGTTTATGGGCAGAAGTGCTGCGTGCAACAGGTGGGTCTGTGGACTACTGTACTTCTGGGAACAGAAATAAGGGCACTGTACTTCTGGGCACTTACAGTAAGTTAAGATTAAGATGGGTTCCCTATGAAGTTCCGGGAAGCCATAAGGCCATTGGCTAGCCTTTTGTGTACACATGGTTCCAAAGAAAACAGAAAGGCTTTACTCAGTAGAATTAAAAATGAGTGGGGTAAGTCTAATACATTGAACAGGCAACACCCAGAAAGAGAGGGGCCCATGAAGAGCTGGCGACTGGGCACTGAGCCCCAGGGACATTCCCCAGTGTCTTCACAACCTGTTTTCTACCTTAACGGCTGATGATAGTCTGGGCATATGAGGTCCCTAGTTGATACCCAATGTAGAATCATGACTGACTGTCTACAGTGCTCCCAGATGGACAATGTAGTAATTTGGTTCTAAACAAATCAGAGGCTGATCCCCATATACCACTCTCTAATTGCAGGGAATCCTACCCATGGAAAACTGTGTGACTCTAGAAGTATAAATGATTCAAAGGCAAATCTCTTTGTTGTTCCTTGGTGCCATTATAGTCTACCTCCAACCAAAAAGGACATAAAGGATCCATGCTTAGAAACCTTTGGTTCAATGTTTAATTTAAAAAAGAAAAGGGAAGTGACATTTGTACTTCCTAAATGCTCAAGAAAGTTTTTCAGTTTATTAGAATGTAAATCTTCTGGTTACTATGATGAGGCACATTTAAGGGCTGCCATACTAAGAGTTTACCTCAAAGTAAGTTGTCACAAAACTAAGGCCACCACTGTCATCCAGGATGAAGACTCCAGGCATTCTAGAGGTGATTGGAACACCCAAGAAAGGGAAGCCTCCATTTAGAAAACAGCAAAGAGTTCAACAGGGAACATGCAGTTCACATGCTAATAAAGCAATCCAAAGCCTACACTGTAAACCATGTTTTTGTGACTTGTACATCCAGGAATACACTCCTCAAGTATCCTGGAGTCAGGTACTTAATGACAAGGTGAGATCTCTTCCCAAAGCCCATCAAAATTATTCAAGCCGGGCAGGGTCCATAATACCAGGAACTCACCAGGTACATATCTAACTTCACCAAAAGGGGGAAAGGATTGTTAACACTGCAGGCAGAGCCATTACAAGGAGAGGACAGAATTGATTACACTGCAGACAGAGGCCATTACAAAGAAAGACTACTGCCTGCAGTTATCAGGCCTCTTTCCAATCCCATTTTCCTTGTATGTGCCAGAAACAAAAACTAAATAAACAACACCAAAGTTACCAGGAGAAAAAGCCTAAAACAGAAACTGCCTAAAGAAAAGTACACAGAAAGAGACAGACAGACAAATTCAAATCTTAAATACAGAGATAGAGGAGAAAATAAATTATGATAATGGAGAAATATTTTAATGTAAATATATAACTAATCAATTATCTGTATCACTAACTTAAAACAAAGTTCCATAGTCTGAAAAATTGGAAAGGTAAAATTTACATAGATGAGGATTTAAATAAAAAGATATGGGCATTAATGGATTTTTGTACTTGTATAGATTATTCAATAATAACTTTAATACTTTCTAAAAGGTACCCAATTACAAATTCATAAATTCAATCATTATTAGGGCTCAAATTATTCTTATACCACTAGGGAATCAAACTAAATTTAAGCACTGTGCCCTGTACAATCTTCACAAATAAAGGGCTAAGGACATGACTGAAGTGGTAGAGTGCCTGTCTAGCAAACATGAAGCCATGAGTTTAAATCCCAGCACCACCAAAAAAAAAAAAAAGGGTAAGTAAAGGTAAAATAGAGAATGGGTAGTACTGTGGAATTTCCTGTTTTAACATTTTACCTGAAAATATCCCATACTGGATGCTCTAATATAACAAATAATAAACTTAAACTAAGTCTTCTGCACAAACCAGATTAATAAAATGGTACCCAACAGACTCCCAATTTAAAACAGTATAGGACAGTGGTGGAGCATTTGTGTCTTTAGCATGTACAAGAAAAACTAAACAAATAAATAAAAACCCTCATTAATATAGACCAAGGTAACAGGACTTTCAAGAATTAAACTTACTGTATAAAATCTAATAAAGGGTGATAGCTAAACTGTTTCTCTGTTGGTCAACCCTCTTGTGCCTACTCTAAAACCTGAAAGTTCCAGAATGATGAGACAATGACTTAACGTATCGCTATGAAATGAGAGCTCCATAAACCCCCCAGGTGGCAGAGCTGGAGGAGTGTCTGGGCTGGTGAACTCATTCATTTAAGTGCCTGGGGGGGTGTGCCTAGAGAGGACAGGATTCCGCTTCCTCTGCCTTTGCATTTCTTCTATCTGGCAGTCTTGAGTTGCAGCCTATAGAATAGTACTTTCCCAAGTTCTATGAGTTGGTCTAAGAAATTAACAAGTGGAAAAAGGATTGTGGGAACTCTTGAACTTGTAGTTGGAGTAAATAGGCACCCATTTGCAACTGGCATTTGAAATAGGGCCAGTCTTTTAGAATGGTGCCTTTAACTTGCAGGTCTATCTCCTACTCCCAGGAGACAGAATAAAAATTGAGTCTAAATGCAGATGCCCGTTTGGGCCTGGAGAGTTGGAGAACTGGTTGTTAGTGTTGTGAAAACATCCCAGACCTTGAACCCTCTCTTTCTGCTCAATTATAGACACAATGCCTCTAATCTTTACAAATATTTTACAAAGTTATAAACTCATATCTTCCAACAACATAACTACTGGACTTGCCTATTTGATGAGAGGGTATTTGTAACACATTTTTCATCTTTAGCAAGTTATTGGAGAAAAAAAATTCAGCTATACTCCTGCCTTATTCTCATAATTAAATATCATCTATTCAGTTTTTAGGTAATTTATGCTCTACTTCAAAACATTCTCCCCTGTCATCACACCAGGTTTCCTCAAGATAATCTCAAACACTCAGAGTACTGATTATATTAAAGAAGTTTAAAATCTCTGTGATGATGTTTTGTGGTCAGGGAGAGACTGCTGATCCCAGGTTTAGTTAGTTACCATACATAGTAAAGGTCCTGGTCAGGAGTGCACTGGTCATATGGAAACTAACCAGTGCAGAGCCCACACTACAAACCTCTTCTGCTCTTTGGTTCCTATGCTCTAGGAGTAAATGTTTCTCAGCTCCAACTATCCTGTGCTCAGGTACCAAAAAAAAAGTAAGCCCACCAATTATTCATCCCACCATGTTTACCCTATGTGGCTTTCCCGCAAAATTTCCAATAAAGATTGTGATGTTTTCACTTCACTCCTGCTTCTGACTCCTTAACCCCAGGTGGTTCTGTGTGGTATGTGCCCTCTCTCAGAAATGTAAGTAATAAAATGTTCTTAATAATATCATTAGGACTCAAAGTGTGGCTCAAATGGTAAAGCAAGCACAATGCCCTGAGTTCAAACCCTAGTACCACCAAAAAAGAAAGAGAAAAAAATCATGAGCAAAATGATGAACTTACAATTTGTTAAAACAAAAATTAAAAACATTTGGCTGGGTGTGGTAGTTCATAACTATAATCCCAGCTAATCAAAATGCAGAGACTAGGAAGATGGTGAGTCAAAGCCAGCCTGGGTAAAAGTTAGTGAGACCCCCATCTCAACACAGAAGCCATGCAGGGAGGCATATGCCAGTTATTCCAGCTAAGTGGGGAGGCCATAGCTAGGAAGATCTTGGTCCCAGATGGCTCCAGACAAAAGCATGAGACCCTATTAAAAATAACTATAGGAAAAAGAGCTGGGGTGGGGTGGGGGAGCATGGCTTAAGTGTACAGCATGGCCCTGAATTCAAACCCTAGTACTGCTAAGAAAAAAAAAAATTCTGTCTACCTTATGAAGACAGCAAGAAGGTAATCATCTATAAATGAGAAATTGGACCCGACACCCAATCTGCTGGTGTTATAGCTTGGACTTCCAGCCTCCAGAACCAGATGTGTATCTGGAGCTTGGAAGAGAGATCTAGGATGGAACTACAGTAAAAGGAATCATCAGAATACAGAAGATCCTTTGAGTCGTGAGAGTGCATGAAATCACCCAGAGCAGACCCTGGAGAGACTGGAGACAGCCAGAGGACCACCCAAAGGAGACTAATGAATGGTCAGAGAAATCAGTTCTTTTTTCTGGCGATATATACAAGAAGTTTCAGCAGCTATATAAAGGGAAGACCAGAGCCTCCTGTCCATGTTCATCACCACTTGTTCCTGTAAGACAGATTTATTGGTTTAATGACAAGTAGACAGCAGCATTTTAATAATTAAAAAAAAAAAAAAGTTGTTAACATTTGTGATATTGGCACTCACAAATTAAAATGTACCTAAAGAAGCCCTATCACACACAAAATAAGAAGTAAGTCCAGGCTTTTTTGAGGATGAAAGAACTCAACAAAGGTTGAAAGAAAGGGCTTTATGGCCTTATTAGGCATCATAAGGTCACAGAATGAGGAAGCTTCACCCTTGAAGGACACAAGGATAAGGCAAAGTCATCCCCTGGGAGGAGAGGCAGGGTCTCCAACTGGATCCTAAGTAAGCAGACTTCAGCAGGACCTCATCTACTGGTGACATGTGAATGCTTTGCATAAGGCTGGTTGTATCCAGGCCCAGGAGACTGCAACTAGAAGAGAGTAGCAAGCGTGCAGGACTATTTAATGTGAGTCAGTGTTAAAAACACTGCAGAGAAGGCCTTCCAGAGGCACAAGTGATGCCCAGACATCAGAAAGATTATGGGACTTGGGAACAGAAATCACAGATGAAATGATAAGTCAGCAAAGAGTCGAGTTCATGGAAGAAAAGATAGAAATAAGGTAGCACTTAACACCAAAACACTATTGGACACACTGCAGGTTCCTGGTATTTCAACATAGCAGTGGAATCCTATCCTGCCCCAGCTATCAGTTACCCAGGTCAGGCCTTCTCTGAGATCATCTTGCCATATTTATTCTATGAAAAAAACCAGGACTCTCCCCACATTCTAGGTTGTCCAATTACACGGAAACTGCATGATGAAAGTCTTAAAGCAAGACAGGACAAACCGGGCATGGAGGTACATGCCTATAATTCTAGCACTCAGGAGGCTGAGGAGTATTTCTTGTTTAAGGGCACCCCAGGCTATACAGAGAGTTCAAGGTCAATCTTGGCTACATTGAGAAAGGTAGGCTCAAAACAATAAAAAAAAACAAAACAAAACAAGCTCGGGTATTTGACACTTGCCTAGCATGCATAAGGCCCTGGATTCATTCCATAGCTCCAGAGCAAGCCCCATCATGGGAGTGGGGTGTGGGGAGGGAGGAACGAGAGAGGGAGGAGGGCAGTAGGGGGTAGGGGTAAGTAGTGGGGAGGTAAGGGGGTGGTGGGAGGAGGGGAAGAAAACAGGACAGGTGAGTGATTACCACTAGCCTAGAGCAACTCAATATACAAAACATCCTTAAATAAATAAATGAATGAATGAGTAATATTATTTAAAGAGTCTGGAAGGAGGCCCTGGGGAACAGTCCATGGTCCCCATAAATGTTGATCACACTGCCTGTAAGTTCTGACACAGACGGCTATGAGAAAATGTCAGCTAGAAAGGGTAGAACTTGGAGCAAGTGGTGACATAGACTTGAACTCACCTGTCGAAGGAGAGGACAAGGCAAATGAGATCCATCAGGCTGACTCAAGAGGTCTCCCACCCAGACCCTTCCATGAATGCTTAGGGCAGCTGGGCAGAGCTCACAGCTCAGTGCTGCCATCCACAGCACACATGACAACAAAGTGGGTGTATCAGCAGGGCCTACATTCTGGCTGTGGAAAGGGCAGAGTGGCTTCTAGGGCAAAGAGGACAGACAGAAACCAGAACACAGAGTGAGGGTGGGGGGTGGGATCAAGGACCTTACCCAGTGAGGACATAAGAGCAAAGTTCTCCAGCATCACATCAAGGTACAGGAGTTTCTGAGCCTCATCAAGGAGATCCCACTCTTCCTGGGAGAAGTAAATGGCCACATCTTCAAAGGTAAAATAGCCCTGTCATAATGAGGACACGTCAATAACAATGATCATCTTCTCTCTGGATTCCAAGCTCATCACACACACATCCTTCCTTTGCTCACTATCCTCCCCATCTAATACTTCTGAGGAGACACCAGGCCCAGTGCCACTGAGATTCACCTCTCTCATCACAGTCCCATTGTCACTGTATCTTACCACAGCACCAATAGGCAGGTGAGCTAAGAGAAGCCATGTAACTCTTGGCCTTAGAATACAGGGCACCAACTCCTTCTGGTCAGGCAATTATCCCAGGGTTCTCTAGACTGTACCTTCCACACACAACCAAATACAAGCTCATCCTTCACCTTATGACCTCAATGCCCATGTCCACAGGTTGTAAGCTTTCACTCCCCCTCACTGTGCACATCTGCATATGTTTTCTTGGAACACATTTCTCACATACTCTCACTCCCACAACCTCCTCTATCTCCTGCATCACACCACAGGAATCTCCTTGGTCTCTTCACATTAATTAGCATAAGACATCCAGAGAGAGCTTGGCAAATTGGGGCAGAATCTGTTACTACCTAGACCTCTGACGATCCCCCATATAGGGAGAGCCCCCATCCTGCTCTGAATGCCTACCTACCTGACTCTGCTCCTTATTTCAGCCTCAGCCACTAACAACCACCTGGGAAATCACAGGCACCCATGGTCTTCTTCAGCTGCACTGTACTTACAGTCTTTCTCTTTCAAACCATAATTCAATGTCTACCATCAGTGGCTTCCCACTCCAGAATTAGTGATGCCGAGCTGATCTATCAGTCTGACTGAAACTCCCAGATATTCCAACAGTCAAACATAAATGCTGGTGAGCCCAAAGCCTTGTGAATAGACACTTGTACTGTCTGTCATCTTGCTTCAATCATTCTAAGTTTCTGTATCTGGCTAATGTTCACTCTTCTTATGGTAGCCCTGGCCACCTGAAAGGTCATCCATTTTCTCATATTGTTCCTATAGCTACTTCACAACTTTTGCTGTTTCATGATGCCCACTGACTCTACCCAGACGTTCAAGTATAGGATCCAATCCTGGACCCCGCCCTCACTTTCTTGGCTGCTGATGGCATTACTATCAACACAGCATTCTGCTGGATGCAGTGGCATGTGCCTGTAGTCCAAGTACTTGGGAGGTAGAGGTAGGAGAATCACTTGACTTCAGGAATACAAAACCAGCCAGCACAAGATAAACAATCTGGAAAAAAAAAAAATCTGATTCCATTTCCTTAATCAAAGTGAAGCTCTGCCCCAGGGCAAATATCAACCTCCAACTGTCTGGATAACTCCATGCTTAATCCTCCCCAGAGTTCTAGATCTGTGTGGCCAGTTAGCAACTGGATAACTCTACTTTTACTGCTCAAAACAACTATCTCTTCTTTTCTTTTTGTTTGTTTTCTTGGACACATCTCTCTCACTCCCACAGTCACCTCCATCCCCTGTCCCATACCAAAGGCATCACCT
Source organism: Castor canadensis (assembly GCF_047511655.1). Taxonomy (NCBI): domain Eukaryota; kingdom Metazoa; phylum Chordata; class Mammalia; order Rodentia; family Castoridae; genus Castor; species Castor canadensis. Next base: position 31,016,416 of record NC_133401.1, on the reverse strand, counting down.
GTGGTGATTGTGTGAAACAGGGTTTTACTATATATCCTAGGATAACTCAAAAACTCTATGTAGCCCTGTCTGGCCTCTAACTTGCAGTCCTACTGCCTCTGTCTCCTGAGTGTGGGGTTTACAGGTGTGTGGCTATACATTCAGTTTTACTTCTCACTTATTTTTTTGGTGACATTAGGTGTTGAACTCAGGGTCCCATGGTTGCTGGGCAGGTGGAGAGGCTCTACCACTTGTTTCTCACTCTTAGGATGGGAGGAAAAAAAAAATCCTCCTGATATTCCAATGAAATCTAGTTCTACTATTACTGATAAAACCCAGTTAGTTAGTGGAGCTTCTATACTGCCAGCTGTGAAAACCAAGAACTTGGGATCACTCAACTTTTCTAGCTCTCATCCTCAGTAAAGGAAAGTCCAGACTGCCCTAATGAAAAAAGCAATGTAGAATCCAACTACATCTTCTGCCTCTATAACCAACACATTGACACAGTCACATCAACTCTTGCCTGAACTATTGCAGCAGCCTCTTCCCTGGACTCTCTGTCCCCTCCTTCATCTCATAGTCTTTTCTCCTTGCTGCAGTCCCAGGAAGTCTGATAAGATCTAGTCAAATCACCTTCCTCCTCAGCATCAAATCTCTCATTGGTCCCATTAGCTCTAGTTCAGACACCTGCATCCCAGGCTGATTTCTGTCCCACTGCTCAAATTTCTCATGAGAAAGGAAGGAAACTTGTGGTCACCAGTCAAATTCAGCCTCATATTCCAGCATTCCACATTCCAGGTCCTATGCTGGGGAACCTTTCATCTCTCATCCCACTGGTTGCAGAGTTGCAAAAGAAACCATTCCATATAACCTCCGCCCTGGTTTTGTGGTTTCTTCAGAGTCCTCAGGTCCAAGGACCATAGAGTGAAAGAGCAGCAGAGTTTTAACAAAATTCCACAGAGCGGGGTCACACCTGTGAGGCCCTGGAACATCCTCTACTCACCTGGGTGCCGTCCACAAGCGCTGCTGTAGTCCTGGGAACCTGCGGGAAGAAGGAGGTGACAGTGACCATGGTGGGGCTTCGTGGGCCCAGGCCCCCCTACCCCCTACCCGGCCTGGAGCTAAGTGATGATGCCTGGATTCTCTCCAGAACTCAGTCCTCAGCACTGGCTCTTTCCACCTGTGGATGTGACACAAGGACTCACTCTTCCTAGGCCTCGGTGTCATCCCTTCCAGGCTGCTGTAACTCTGTGCAGCGTTTGAAAAACTTGAATAGCCTAACCCAGACCATATTCGTCCTCCATCACAGTCTCCACAGCTCCCGGAGCCTGAGGACAGAGGTGGAATTCCTCACCAATGCTCTGGAGCCAATGCTCCGGCTCCAGAGCCCAACAAGACACTACTCTCACCGGTCCCTTGTCTATCCCACACCCCACCACACCAGTGTCAGTAATGGGGGCCACCCACGGCACTATCCAGGGATTCCTATCACAGTGATGTGACAGGCCCTGTCCTGACGCAGAACCTACCTGAGCCTTCGGCATCCGCGCTACCGCCGCCATCGCACTGTGTGGACGGAGAGAAGATCCGAGCTCGGCCATCGCCGCTGCTGTTCCTCTGATCAGCTGGTGGGCAGGAGGGACTACCCTTCTCGAGCGCTTCCCGCTCTGGTCGCGTGGATCCCAACTCCAAGCTCTTAAACCTCTGATGGCGAGAGGTGACCCAAGACGGATTAACTACCGCAAGGTACGGGTACCAGAAGTCCCGCTGCCCAGAACGGAAACGACCATTCTCTGAGCTCATTGGCTTAGTCTTTTGTCACTCGGCCCTGGCATTATGGGTAATGTAGTTCCTGTAGTTCTGTGACAGTTGCGAAGAGTCCTGAGCACTCTGATGGTTTTCCAGAGCACTGGAGGCTTCACCCCAGGCTCCTGGATGAATACTGCCTGCAGGGTCGGAAGCGTTTCTCATATCTGATACAGGCTGCAGACAGTCGAGGTCCAGCAGGGACTCAGGAAATACTGTGATCTCAAAAAACAGTTCCCCTGGAGAAAAGCTGTAAAGCGTTGGTTACCAACGCTAAATTGACAATCACATATGTGTCTTACACTGTCCAGGGGGGCAGTGAAGTTATAAAGACAAAGATCTCAGAGTTTCCAAGGATTCCCACTCCTGAGTAGGTGAGGAAAGTAATCCCCATTTCCAACCTGCTGGAAGTCATCACATCAATACCTACCAGACCTTGTATTCTTTCTAATTAGCACACAATAGTTGTACAGGGGTAATGAATGCATTGTGACTTTTACATATGTACTTACAATGTATTCGATTCACCCCCTTCATCCTCTCTCATCACCATTAGAACAGTTTTTTTTTCCTTTTTATTTCATCCCCTCCATCATTCTTTATCCTTCCTCCCCCATTCCTGCAATAATTTCAACAGGTTTATTTTTTTTCTTTTACATACATGTGTATGTAATATTTCCACGATTTTTCCTCTTCTACACCCTTACATGCTTCCCCCTCCCCTGGCACCAATTCCCACCAGACAGGGCCTGTTTTGCCTTCCTGTCTTAAAACAGTTTCAACAGATTTCATTGTTCTATTTTCATGCAGAAAAACAAAGTACACACACCATATTTGTCTTCCTTCACTGTCTCCCACTAGTACCTTTCCCTAAACCCCCTTAAAAATTAGGAAGGTAAACAGACCTTGATTTCAATTGCAACTATGTGAATAGGTATTTACACAAACAAAGAAATATGTTACCATTACCATGCCCAGTAATCTCCAGTGCTAAATCTAATATATTTGGTCGATTAAAATGAGCATTAAGCATGTATGCTTGTGAGTATATGGCTAGTTTTTGAAGTTTTATGTGAAAACAGCTTATATATCTTTGCAAACCAGTGAATAAATTTTGGTCCACATGAACAGCAAAATTTTCATACCTGTAAACTGAGATGGTTGTCTACATTCTAATCTACCATTACCAACAGGATACACTGTGAGATGGAAAATCCGGTCTGCAACTGTGTGAATAGAAGGCAAAATGTTTCCAAATATGTGGAGGAATAAATATATACCCTCAGAAAATATATAGGTTGAGCAGAAATTAAAGCCAGATTTTAAAGAAAATGTTTGTAAGTAGTTTTAAAAACTTGAAGCAATATTAAAACAAATGTTTAAAAACAAAACTCAAAGGTTAAAAAACTGGAATTTGCCATTCCTGTACTCTATGTGAAAAGAATATACTTTAAACTGTAATGCTGAATTTTGACTATATAACCTAAAAGATATATACCAAGGCAAAGTCACCTGTAAAGATCTTAAAATATGTCTCCATATATTTAACTAAACACATTAGTGTGGCAATCTTGAAGCAAATAAATTAAGATAAATGAAAAACACAGAATCTACATGTGATAATTGCAATCAACAATAACAAATAAAATTTAATTATAATCTTTACATTGTAAAAAATGCTAGAAATTCTGCGGAACCATTTAACAGTACCTAATTCCAGCACTAGAATATATAACTTAATACACTTCATTGACTTTTAATAGAATTTCTGATTCAGTTGAGAAGAGCTTCTTACTGATTCTGTTTTTTTTTTTTTTCAGTATTGGGGTTTGAACTGAAGGCCTCAAGCTTGCTGGGCAGGCACTCTATCACCTGAGCCAGTCCACCACCCCTTTTTCATCTTGGCTATTTTCAAGATAGGGTCTCATGAACTATTTGCCATTTGCCCTGGCTGGCTTCCTGATCGCTGACTCTTATGTAGCTAGGATTATAGGTGTGAGCCACCGGTGCCCAGGCTTGTTGACTTTTTAAAATTCATTTATTCACATTTATACACTGTTTGGGTCATTTCTCCCCCATGCCCCCCGCCCTTATTTTTTATACAGTTTTTCAGTATAAGAAAGGAGAATATCACAAAGGACCTCATCCCCTACCCCAAAGAGCTGGTTCCAGCTTCAAAGTAGAACTTCCTAAAATAATTCTGAAATCTCTTGTCAAATAAGGGAGTTGAGAAAATAATCAGAACCTGAGTCACTTTAAGAGGTCACAGAATTCCACCTGAGGAAATTTCCACTGCACAATATTAGAACATTAGTTAATTCCACAGGACTGTAGCACATAAAAACAACTCATGTTATAAGTAATATTAAAAGAACTGCTAAGGTTAATGTTGTAAAACATTAAAGGAGCAACTTATTATTCTGAAAACTGACAAAGGGGAAGTAGCAATTTCTCCTGCTACAGGTGTGCAGATACTATTTCACATTCAGAATCCTCTGCGTGGGCACATGAAACTGGTATGTGTTGGATGAGACCTGTAGTTGTCACCTATCATTTTCCATGGGTAAAGATATAAGCAAACAAAAAACATATCAATTCAACATTTTAGCAGATTTCCTCATGAGGACTCTTTCTTCTCCCAGAAGTGCACTAATGTTTCAGTGTCATTGATAAGTTATGATGACAGCTTCAAACTGAGAAGAAACAGAATCATCCTGTGGGTCAGCATCATCTTTAGTCAACATCATTGTGGCATGGCCATATCAATAGGAAAAAGGAAGCTTAGGATTGGATACTTAGATTACTTTCAAGACTCTGAACTATATGGATGATCCCTACTCATCTGGAATGTGGCCATGCTGTTATTTAGCGCAAGAGAAATACTGGCATGGTGTGTGAACATTAGATGGAGGTGGGTGACAGCATGAGGTTCTGTTGGTTACTTTGTACAAGAAGCAAAGGGGGAAGTTCTAGTATTTGCTGAACAAGAGGTGCAGTTACTCTCCAAGCCCCGAAGAAGTCAAGAACATAAAATACATAAAATAAGACATGGTTAATACAATTGGTAATCTGAAGGTTTGACATACTAAAGAGACTTCAGTGTTCATAGTAGAGACTTTTTGCCCTCATTAGCATAGAAACATTTTATTATGGGCATAGAAATAGAAGTAAAAGAATAGAGTCTAACTACAGAAAGGAACCGAAGTAGTACAGAGTATAACTATTTGTATGAAATTAACAAAAGAAAAGAAGCTGACATGTCTGGAGTCATGACATGACATGTCATGAAAGTGCAAATCCACTTTGAATAACATAATAATGCCATGGAATCTTTATTTCTAGAGTCCTAAATGCTTTAATTTGAGAGCCATTGTCTCAATGTAATAAATAACAACCCTAAGGTTGTGCATGCTTGCTCCCAAATCCAGCAGCTCCATTTTTGTGTCACACTGCCATGGGACATTTGGTCCTAACAGCATGATCAGAGTTAATATTTATGGAGTGTTACCAGAGTGGCCCACAAATTGATTCCAATATCTTCACCCACAAGCTCAGTGTTATAGTTGGATCTGTAACATCCTCCACGGGCCCATGGATGTCTTGCTCCCCAAAGCAGCACTATTGGGAAGTGGTGGAATTGTGTACATCACACAATATGACTCTTTGTATAAGGAAGTTCTCACTCAAAAGTGATTGGCATTATGCAACATTCAATATGACAAAAGGAGCACATTCATGATATTCAGAGTTAATGTAGCTTGTTTCAACTGACTATTCCATAGCAGACTTCTGGTCTCATAAAATATGGAAGCTTCCTGGTCACAAATTAGCACCAGAAAGTTTGGTGTTTCATTGGAGGTCTTGGACAGCTAACTACATTACACATTAGGTAAAAAGTTAAATACATGTTACTCTCTGCCATTATACTATCCCTACTGAGGTACATAATGTTGAGGGTCCCATTGTACATCTCCTCCTATAAATGGACATAAATGTATACTACCCCACCCAATACAGTTACAACAACAGGATTCAGTTTCAACAGTAAGACCTTTATTAGTGCATAAACCACAGCACTGTGAGGTGGGCTTCTATCAAGTAGTGATGTAAATGGCAGAGAATCAACTATAGTCTCATGTGAGACAAACAACTTCCATGAAGAAGCATCCCGCCATGACACAATCACTCAGCAAACAACAAAGTTGATCTAATGACTTAGACTACTAAGATTTCCATCAGGAAATGGAAAAGCAGAGACATGTGTGCCTTGCCTTAGCATATCAGAGAAGCTTTTTGTTCACTGTGCAAGGTTATAGAGGGCGGTGCTTTCTCTAAAATAGTGTGGCAAAATTTTAACCATGCAAGGGCCCTACAAGGTTCAGAATGTGCATAGCTGCTCTGTAAGCCTCAACACATGCATGAACTCATGGGAAGTCTCACCCACTAGACATGCGTAAGTGTGCAGTTCAACCTCAGACAGATAGGTCGCTAACACAGGCTCTGCAGTATGAATATACTAAAGAAAAAAGCACATTTGCTTCAAGTGTAAGGCTGTTCACCATCAGGGACCATTGCTGCTAAATAAGTTTGGTCCTTGGGCACGAAGAATTCCTACAATCAATACCTTCATGTATTCCTTCTGTGGTGTGAAGCTTTTGGTGTTGAAGGAAACCAGATTGTTGTGTAAAACATTTCCCACATTTTCTGCATTTGTAAGGCCCTTTTCCAGAGTGGACTTCCTGTTGTACAGTAAGGGAATGTCCTTGCCTAAAGGATTTCCAACATTCTGTGCATTCATAAAGGCCTTTCACCATTGTGTATGACCTAGTGTCTACTAAGAAACATTTTTTTGCATAAAGGTTTTCCACATTCATTGCATTTATAAGACTTTTCTTCAGTATGAATTCCCCAGTGACAAACAAGATTGTAGTGCTGAGTAAAAGATTTCCCACATTCATCACACTTACAAGGCCTTTCTCCAGTGTGGATACTCTTGTGTTTTGTAAGGGAATATCTTTCCTCAAAGGATTTGCTACATTATGTACATTCATACAGGCTTTCTTCAGTGTGGAATTTCTGGTGTATTGTAAGGCCACCTTCATGCTTAAAGGATTTGCCACATTCACTACACCTAAATGGCCTTTCTTCAGTGTGAACAATCTGGTGTCTAATGAGAACAGACATGTGCCTAAAGGTTTTTCCACATTCACTGCACTCGTAAGAATTTTCTGCAGTGACCAATGAGGTTGTTATGGTGAGTAAAAGATTTCCTACATTCTCTACACTAATAGGCCTTTCTCCAGAGTGGACTCTCTGGTGTGCAATAAGGGCATCTTCTTGCTTGGAAGATTTCCCACATTCTCTGCACCTGAAAGGCCTTTCTCCATCATGAACTACATGGTGTCTAATGAGAACAGACTTTTGGCTAAAGGATTTCCCATATTCTTTGCATTCCTAAGAGTTCTCTCCAGTGTGAGTTCTACAATGATTAATCAGGTGGGTGTATTGAGTTAAAGCTTTCCCACATTTGCGATATTTGTAAGGTCTTTCTCCAGTGTGGATCCTCTTGTAGTTAATAAGGGAACATCGTGCTCTAAAGGACTTCCCACATTCTCTACACTCATAGGGCTTTTCTCCTGTGAAGATTCTCTGGTGTGTTTTAAGGTTATATTCTCGTTTAAATGATTTTCCACATTCCGTCCATTTATAAGGTCTTTCTCCAGTGTGGACTCTCTTCTGTGGGGCAAGCAAGTGGTCGTCATGGAAGACTTTGTCATACTTGCTATGCTCACAAAGGTTTTTTTAGAATACACTCTGTTATGAAAAGCCATATTTTTGTGACTACATGCTTTTCAGCAGTTAAACAACCTATAAAATTTTCCATAGTGAAAGGCCTCCCCAAAGTCAATTATTTGGCTTGCCACTGATTAGAATGACCTGAAGCTATAGAAGGTCCAAAAAATCTGGGCAATGTTTCCAAAAGTCCTCACTATTGCAGGACTTCGCTGGCAGACAAAACTCATAGGTCTTCAAAAATGAGGAACCATCTAGGTCCCAATTCAAGGATTTCTCTGTATTGTGATACTTCTGGTTCTATGAAAGCCTTGCACATGCACCAGCCACATTCAGCTTCATCCCAGGTTGGTTAGCAAGGTTGGTCTCTCAAAACCAAGACACAGAAGTCACATGGGTGAGTCTCCTGGGTGGCTGGAATTGCTTTTGGAGTCCTTAAGTGTGACAATCTTTCCACAGAAACACCATCTGCACAGAGAACTCCTTGTTTTCTACTCTAATCCCACAATCTGAAATCAAAGAAATGATTATTAAATGCATGTAGATTATGGCGGGAGGGGGGCAAGCCCTATCAAAGAAGAGTTTCATAGGCTGTGTCATTTATGGTGCTAGTGATCAAACCCAGAGCCTTGCATGTACTAGGCTTTCACTCTATCACTGAGCTACACCATAAAATCATTTTGAAAGTTTGAAAGTAGTGGTCAATGTGCAGGAGGTATTGATGCACAGCACGGAGCATGAGTGCAATCTGTCAAACCTGAACAGACATAAGACACAAGAATGAGCTGCAGCAGAGGAAAAAGAGACAGGTTTTTGACTCTGCAAATGGCCTTCAGGTACTGCCATCTCTTAATACTACTATCCATGACCTGTCATGAAATCCTCTAAATTTATAGGATCTTTGTTAAACTTGCCAACTGGTGATAAGTGTACTCTATGTGAAAGACTGCTTGATTCTAGGCCTGAGAAAATATAACTGACACTATATTTAGAAGTATTTAAGGTGGGTTGGTGATATAGTTTGAGTGGTAGAGTGCTTGTCTAGCAAGTATGAGGCCCTGTATTCAATCCCAGAAATACACACACACACTTAAGGATATGTGCACACCTCAAAATACATGTATGGGTCAATGGTGGAGAACATTGCAAAGGGGGCCACGGATTGGAACAATTTATGTATGGACCACATAAACAGGAGCAGCCAGGGTCTGGAGGGAGACACAGATAATAGGACAAGCCAGGAGTGGCAATATGGGGATGAGAAAATAGAAATGAAGTGTGTCCAGCTGTACTTGTATCACAAACACTAAAGACTTGCAACAGTTTTGTGGTATGAAATGACAACAGCTCAGATATCATGACCTCCCTCAGGTACCCCATAAGTGGACTTGTCTTTGTGAAATAATTTTGCCATGTCTATCCTGTGAAGTAACCAGGATTTTTCCTGCACCCCAGTTGTGCAGTTTGTGAGCGGTATATGAATCAAATTCCAAGGGACAGGCAGGACAGATAAGTCCTCAGCAGCGGCCCTGAGCAAATCAGCCTACAATACACCAAGGAAAGAAAACAGGAGGGTCTGGCAAGAATAGTACATGGTCCACATGGATATCAATTATGACAATGCCTGATATTCCTGAAACATGTTGTGATGAAATGTCAGTGAGAAGCAGTGGACAGAAGTAACCGCAAAGTTGTGATCTAGACAGTTACTCAGCTGAGGATAACCAAGGCAAGACCTATTAAGCTGAGACATTTTCCTCTGGAATCCATGCCTGTACTCATTAGCACAGCAGCTCTTAGGGTTACTCAAGGCAATACACATAGCTAGCAATAGCATATATGCCAAAAAGTGGAGAAATTAGCAGAGCCCAAGGACTAGCAGTGAAAGAGGTAAAGCTGCCCCCGGGGAAAAGATGAACAGATCAAGGACATGGATGGGTGTGATGGTCTTACCTATGGAAGTTATAAGTGCAAAGTTCTCCAGCATCATGCTGAGGTATAGGCATCTTTGAGCTTCACTAAGAAATTCCCACTCCTCCTGGGAAAAGGAAACGACCACATCAGCTAAAGTCACACAGACCTGCCCTAGTGGGAACAGAACATTCCATGATCAGCTTTTCTCTTAGGATTAATTCCAGGTTGATATACTTACCTCCTACACCCAGCTTTGGATTACCTCATGTGCTCCCTTCAACTCAAAGAAGATGCCAGACCCCAGTGCCCCATCAGGGGCATCAGTCCAGTCTCTTCTTGTGGCATAGTTGATCACTATTTCCTCACATAGCACTAGTAGGTAGGTGAGCAGGGAGACACCATCTAATTTCTGGCCCTGGCATGTAGGGCTGTTTCCACTCTTTTCAGACAATCACCCAAGGATCCCTCTGATGGTATTCTTGGATATCACCAAGTGTGGGCTCATTCATCTTCATATTGCAAGCAACAGTGCCAAGGGACACCATTTCACATGCTTTCTCCAGGTGCTCAAAGGCTTAGGCTGTATATATAGCATAGAATCACCACCGGACCAAGTGCATTAGCCATGTTTCCTTTATTCTTAATACTTTTGCATTTGTGTCCTCCCTGACTCAGCACAGCCTGACCTTTCCAGGGACAGCCAATTCTTAGCAATACCAAAGGGCCCTTGGAAGCCATTATGAGTGCACAATTCATTTCTCCTGTCTTTTTCTGTTGTGAATGTGATACAAGTGTGAATCTAGGCTAGGTTCAGGTGTGCCAGTTTAACATTCCTGTCACAAGGGCTTCCTAGGCTCTACTATACTGGAAGTATACCTACAGAAAGGCATAATCCCACTCCACTCAACACATCTGTAACACAGAATGACTGAAATGTTATATTTGTAAACTAGGCTACAGTGTGCTAAGGAATTCACTGTCACACTCAGTCATTTATCTTCTAGGACTACTCCATAATCAACCATCTAATTAGTACCTAGTGAACTGGAAATATGAGGCAAGGATCAGCACGTTAAAAAAGCTTCAAAGAGACAGAATACACCATTCCCAAAGGTGGCATATTCTGATGAAAATAAAATTCGATTAAGTTCAATAAGAGAACAATAAGCATTAGCAATAAAGTGTCACTTACAGGTGAGTGGAGACAAAAACAAAACTACTATGGGATGCCTTTTTCTTACAATGCAAATTTGTGAAGCAGCTGAGAAACCTGACAATATTTGACACATTTATTTATTTATTTATTCAGTTGGATAAACTTATTAGATGAGAAAAGAGTCATTATATCTTAGAAATGCATTCTCAAGGGAGTAGGAACTAAATGACAAGATGTCAAGATTATGAGTAAAACATTCTACCAGTGTGCATGGAGCCCAGTTTGGGGTTCTTGGTTAAGCTGCTATATAGTTCATGTCCTTGTGTCCAGCACATTGGGGAGGTCATAAGTGGGGTCTTTAAGAACCCACTACAATGAGTTTCAGGTGAATGTTAAAGGCACAGGGCTGGTTCTGTAGTCCTGGGGAGGTCTTTGAGCCAGGAGCATTTTGCGTCTGTAATGGTAGTCAGGAGCTTGATTTTATTTTCAGAGGCCTATGGTCTGAGTTAGGATTTTCTGTTTTCCAAAAGCCCCTTGAAGTTACTTTGGGAGAAGGATGATAACACTTGAATAATTCTTTACAGGTAAGTCAGCAAGGAGTAAGGCTCAGAGACAATGCACTAATTCCCAAGTCACCTGGCCCCTAGGTTGGACAGGGGAACAGGGCACTGCCTCCCCTCAAAAAAAAAAAAAACAGAAGGAAAAGATAGGGGTAACTTGTGGTTGGTGTTTTTAAACATGTTAAGAGGGCTGAATTTGATTTTACAACAATCCACTGTCACAAAAAAAAAAACAATTTATGAGGAGGATCCTTATGGCCTTAAACACAACCTAAGTGCCCTATCTCCCAATACTGTTACAGTGAGAATTATGTTATAACATGAGTTTTGTAGAGGAAAAACATACAAAACATCTCAATAATCAAATTAATAAAACTTTTCCTCAGTGTACTAGATAATGTTAGATTTTTACCTAACAGCTTTCCCACGTCCCCCACACTCAGAGTGTCATTCTCCACTGTGAACCACCTGATGTCCAAAGCAGCTACAGTTTTGACTAAACATGACCTAAATTCACCATTCTAATAGGGTCTTTCTCCAGTGTGAACTCTCTGGGGCATAATAAGCTGAGCTCTTCAGCCAAAGGATTTCCCACGTTGGTCCCAATGATATGGTCTTTCCTCAGTGTGAGTTCTTTGGTGCTAGATAAGCCCTTCCCATTCTTCTCAAACTCATAAGGCCTTCATCCAGTATGAAAAACCTGGTGTACAATGAGGACAGGTTTTTGCTTAAAGGATCTCCCACACTTACCACATTTATAAGACTTTCCCACTCATGTTGCACTTTATGTTCCCTCACTAGTCACAGACTTTCTCTGTCTTCACTTAGTCCTCATACTCATTCCAAGATCAACCTGAGTGGTCCTCTTACTCAAGACTAGTGACACTCCCTGATAACCATGTGCTCCCTAAACCAATCTGCTTGCCTTATCAAAAGATACACCAACGGTCACAACAAAACTGGTGAGTCACAAATCCTGGTATCTGCATCACCTTGCCTCAATTATAGCCATGCATTAGCATGCACACCATGTGTCTTACCAATTGGCACCCTTCACCACCAAGCAGACATCATCTCCCCCATACCCTTCCCATGGCTACTCTGCACACCATGTCTGTGATGCCCAGGTGCTCCAGCTTAAGACCCAAAAGAGCTACCTGTCACAGACATTACTACCATGACAAGGATTCTTTCTCCTCACTGATTCAAAACTGCACTGTAGTGTAGACAACTGCCACAATTGTGAGATGTCTGCATCTTGAACCCCTCCTCAGTTTCACATCATGTGGTTAGTTGCCTGCTTGATATATCTACTGATTTTTCTTTGAGACACATCAAACTCTTATAATGGCCCAAAACAAAACTACTGACATCACCAATGACAATAAATTCCAAACTATGCAGTTTACCACTCCAGTCAATAGGACTTCCATCCTTCCAATGCTAAATCCAAAAATCTTGCAGTCGCACATGATTTCAACTTTTGTCTCCCACCCTTAAAATCTGAATCTCAAGCTGTCTTACTTTAAAAAACTGACTCAGAATCCCAAACACATTTCCCAATCCCACAGCCACTATTTTGGTACAGTCACCATCAATATTCACCTGGAGTAGTGCAGCAGCTCTTTCTCAGTTTTCCAACTACCTACCTCACACAATCTGGTTTCCATTTACAGCTACAGGGAGCCAGATAAAACCAGGGTCACAGCACCTCCTCCTCTTGTCCAGCCTCAGTGTTCCCACCATCTTCAGAATAGAAATTAACATTCAGGAGGGACAGTCCACTGACTCCTGCACCTCAGCTCTCACCTTCCATAAGAAGGAAGGCAAACTCTAGTTCTCTAAACATGTTCATCTTCACTCCCTGTGGGAAGGGTGAAGTCATGAGAGGCAGGCATCATGGTAGGCTCCCTGGGCTCAGGCTGCCCTGTTCCCCTGTCCAACCTAGGGGCCAAGAGACCTGGGAATGTATGCATTGTCTCTGGGCCACACTTGCCGACTTACCTGTAAAGAACTACTCAAGTTTTATCATCCTTCTCTCAAACTAACTTCTAGGGGATTTTGGAAAACAGAAAATCCTAACTCAGACCATAGGCCTCTGAAAATAAAATCAAGCTCCTGACTTTCCCATTACAGATGCAAAATGCTCCTGGCTCAAAAAAACACCTCCCCAGTGTAGTAAGGGGATACCAGAAATGAAACAGATGGGCTGGTATTCTGACAACAAGACAGGGGGAGGGGATGGCAAAGCAGAGAGATAAAACTTAAAGAACTGAAACATGAAGGTCACATAGCACTGGAGAAATGAAATAACCAATGAAGTCACACGCAGCCGTATGTGGGTTGAGCTTTGCTTTTTGCTTTTGTACCCTGCTTGCAAGGGTATATAAGGTGAGACCCCTTTGTTCTCGGGGCTCAGCCTTTGAAGACAGTCCGCTGGGTCAGCGCCGGCACAATAAACGTTGCTTCCTGTTAATCTGCCTCAGAGACTCCTATCTCAGCTCATAATTTCCCACAATATTAGTTGGGGACTTATCCAAGGTTACGGGAGATGGTGAGTTATCACCTCCCTTGTCACCGGGGAGCATGCCCTGGACCATTAGAAGGAGATCCCACCAGGCGCCAATGGACAGCTTGATCTGGAGGGGGGATTCATCCTCCCAGTGATTGGGGAGAGGGCCTCGGATGAACATAGGACCCCACTGAGGCACAGGAACCAACTTAGGAGCACCGCTCTTCGTACTGATAAGAACCTGGGTTCAAATTCATGCCTGCCTCAGGAGGCAGAAGGGGAGTCTGGTCTCCTCCCAGAGGCCACTAGTAACTGCCTGTTGGGGTGAAACCCTGTCTGTTTAGGGAGCAGGGTGGAAGTATTGTGCCATGTGAGAGTGTATAAAAGTGCGAGCCTGAGATGCAGCTCAGCTGCAAAGTGAGTGAGGAGTCCTGGTCCTTGGCTCTGTGGTGAACTCATAAGATCAAGGGTGAGCCCTAATAGGGCCTCTGGTCTGGGGTTTATACAAACTCACTAGGGCCAAAGAGTTGCCTAAGTCCCCACAAGGGGAGTGGCAGGAGACAGTTGAAGTGAGTGCTTTTCCAAAACCCCTCCCCCTCTGTGCCTGTCTTGCCATCTGGTAATAGGAGGAGATGGGTGAAAAATCAGAGTAAAAACACTTCTTTGGAGTGTATGATTAATAACTTTAAAAAGGGATTTAATGGAGACTATGGAGTTAAGTTAACTCCTAAAAAGCTAAACATCCTTTGTAAAGTAGATTGGCCTGCTTTTGGTGTAGGATGGCCCCTGGAAGGGTCACTAGATAAAACTGTGATTAATAAAGTTTACAGAGATATTGTAAAAACAAACAAACAAAAAACCAAAATCATAACACCGAGGAGAATGGGAGAAGCCAAGAGGTTACAACTGGTCTTCAAAAACCAGACTCTGTTGTTTATTTAAATTCAGGTACCAATTTACTGGGCAGACTAGGGAAAAATCAGAGTCTTTCAGTCTTAATGGACAGCTTTGGTGCCCCATCTTCACCCAAAATGGGCATCCTGAAGGAGACTGAGGCTCAGCACTAATTGAGCTCTTACAAAAACTAACACATGAAATCTGGTCTGACTTAAAAGAAAAGGAATGTTACAAAAGGGTTGTCTACAGGGGAAAATGGAGGAATAGAAACAAAATTGGGATAAGGTCTTCATGGATAAAAAAGAAAAAAAGAGGGAAAAAATGAAATGTCATAAAATGTTTGGAGACAAAAAAGGATGAAAGGTTTAATACACGCCTTCAGTTGAGTTTTTACATCTTAAAAATAAAAGAAATAGAAAACAACTTAGCATTATTAAAAGAGGCCCGAAATACTGAGCTTGCTGGCACTTTTATTTTTAGGGAGCATAAACAGGGAGAACCTACCGAAAAGGATAAGAAAAAGAGCAACTTTGACTGTTGCTAGTAAAAACCAAAACCAAAACCAAAAGAAAACAAAAACTGTTCCAAAAGGTTGGTGCAGTAAGCTTGATCTGTTATTGAGAGAGTCATGAGATGCTTATGTTTCCCTTGCAGATTATGCATCCATCTAATGGTAGGCTCACAGTTTCACAGTGTGAGTATATATATATGAACATCTTAAAAACAGTTATACAGTCAATGTAAAATTATTACTCGGATTTATTGCTACTTTTAAGAAAACAGGTTATTAATCTTGTTTCAATTAGGTCTCACTAAGATGCAGGTATTCAGGGGTTAACACTCCAGCTCAGATCAGAGAAGAGAGAACAAAAAGGGGGGGGGGGTGGGCACAGTCTGCAACAAAAATCTTGGAATTTGGGTAGTTAAAGAAGTGACCTTCGCATATTTCATTCTGCCATAAATACAACCTGGAATTAAATTCTCTCTTATAATACATGGGTCTATTAACAAATGAACTTTCTATAAATTGCTTTTATACAAAAATAATTTTAAGGTTGCTTTCTTTCTTATTTTTTCATGCAAATGTAAGGCTCTAAGTTAAAAGATTTTATGAGTTATTTTCACCAAATAACAAAAATATATGAAAGGTATTAAGGATACGATTTTTAAAAAATAAAAGGCAGAAAAGAATAATAATATTTATAGATAAAAAAAGAATAATGACAAGCTCCCCCAGAGGGTACATATTAAGTTGTCACAAAGATATAGATGCTTATGTAAGTGATCAAGATAACTAAAATCTAAGAGTTACATTAAAGGTTTTGAAACATCAAAATTTAATGTATTGATGTTAAATTAAAACTTAATTCTCGGGGGAATTCCAAGATGGCGGCTAGAGGTAGGAAGCAGAAAGCGACCCTCCTATAGTGAAATCTTGGACACATGCTGGAGACACACTTTGCAGGCATAATCACCGAGAAAAGGCATAACTTTGACAATGACAGGAAGACAGAAAAAACAAGGAAACCAGTTTCCCCACAGCAAAAAATTAGTACAAGAACCAGAGGGGAATGAAGAGAACAGAAACTCAGATCCAGACTCCAACAAAATGAAGATAAACTATGCCAAAGGACCCAATGAAGCCCACAAGAATAATTTAAAAGAAGATATACAACAAGTACTCAATGAGAATTTTATAGAGATGATACTGGATAAGGTCAACCAAAATGTACAGGAGACACTCAAGAAATTCCAAGACAATAAAAATAGAGAATTTGAAAAAGCAAAAGAAGAAATAAAGGAAACCATAGAAGCACTGTATAAACACCAAAGTGAAAGAGAGAACACAATGAATAAATGGATAAATGAACTCAGGACAAAAATAGACAACAATAAAGAAGAAAACAGCCAGGATATGGAAAACCTCAGAAAAAAGAACGAAACAGAACTGCAAAACAAAACAGAAGGCCAATCCAGCAGAATAGAACAAACAGAAGACAGAATCTCAGAACTTGAAGATGAAATGGTAATTAAAGGAAAAACCGAAGAACTATTAATTAAACAACTCAAGAACTGTGAAAAGAAAATGCAAGAACTCACTGACTCCATCAAAAGACCAAACTTGAGAATCATGGGCATCGAAGAAGGAGAAGAGGTGCAAGCGAAGGGAATGCGTAATATATTCAACAAAATAATAACGGAAAATTTCCCAAATCTAGAGAAAGATATTCCCATACAAATGCAAGAGGCCTCCAGGACACCAAACAGACCAGATCAAAATAGAACTACTCCATGACATATCATCATTAAAACAACAAGTTCAGAAACTAAGGAAAGAATATTGAAGGCTGTAAGAGAGAAAAAACAAGTAACATACAAAGGTAAACCCATCAAAATCACAGCAGACTTCTCAACAGAAACATTAAAAGCAAGAAGAGCGTGGGGTGAGATCTTCCGGGCACTGAATGAAAATAACTTCAACCCCAGGATACTCTACCCAGCAAAGCTATCATTCAAAATAGATGGAGCAATAAAAGTCTTCCATGATAAGCAGAAACTAAAACAATATGTGACCACAAAGCCACCATTACAAAAGATTCTGCAAGGGATCCTGCACATAGAAAGTGACATCCAACTTAACCATGAAAAGGCAGGCAGCACCAAACCACAGGAAAAGAAAAAGCAAGACAGTAGAGAGTAACATCAAGTTAGGTACACACAATCAAACCTTCAAACAACTAAGATAACTAAATGGCAGGAATCACCACATACCTATCAGTACTAACACTTAATGTTAATGGACTTAATTCACCCATCAAAAGACACCGTTTGACAAAATGGATTAAAAAAGAAGATCCAACAATTTGTTGCTTACAGGAGACTCATCTCAATGACAGAAATAAGCATATGCTTAGGATGAAAGGCTGGAAGAAGATTTACCAAGCCAATGGCCCCCGAAAACAAGCAGGAGTAGCAATACTTATCTCTGACAAAGTAGACTTCAAACCTACATTGATCAAACGAGATAAAGAAGGACATTCCATACTAATAAAAGGGGAAATAGACCAAAAGGAAATAATAATCATCAATCTGTACGCACCCAATGTCAACGCACCCAATTTCATCAAACATACCCTGAAAGACCTAAAAGCATATATAAACGCCAACACAATGGTTGTGGGAGACTTTAACACTCCATTATCATCAATAGATAGGTCATCCAAACAAAAACTCAATAAACAAATCCAAGATCTAAAATATGCAATAGATCAAGTGGACCTAGTAGATGTCTACAGAACATTTCATCCAACCTCTACACAATATACATTCTTCTCAGCAGCCCGTGGAACCTTCTCCAAAATAGATCATATCCTAGGGCACAAAGCAAGCCTCAGCAAATATAAGAAAATAGAAATAATACCATGCATACTATCTGACCACAATGCAGTAAAAGTAGAACTCAACAACAAAAGTAAAGACAAAAAACATGCAAACAGCTGGAAACTAAATAACTCATTACTTAATGAAGAATGGATCATCGATGTAATAAAAGAGAAAATTAAAAAGTTCCTAGAAGTCAATGAAAATGAAAACACAACCTACCGGAACCTATGGGACACAGCTAAGGCAGTCTTGAGAGGAAAGTTTATAGCCATGAGTGCATATATTAAAAAGACTGAAAGATCCCAAATCAATGACCTAATGATACATCTCAAACTCCTAGAAAAACAAGAACAAGCAAATCCCAAAACAAATAGAAGGAGAGAAATAATAAAAATAAGAGCTGAAATCAATGAAATAGAAACCAAAAAAACCATACAAAGAATTAATGAAACAAAAAGTTGGTTCTTTGAAAAAATAAACAAGATCGATAGACCCCTGGCAAACCTGACTAAAATGAGGAGAGAAAAAACCCAAATTAGTAGAATTAGGAATGCAAAAGGGGAGATAACAACAAACACCATGGAAGTCCAGGAAATCATCAGAGACTACTTTGAGAACCTATATTCAAATAAATTTGAAAATCTAAAAGAAATGGACAGATTTCTAGATACATATGATCATTCAAAACTGAACCAAGAGGAAATTAATCACCTGAATAGACCTATAACACAAAATGAAATTGAAGCAGCAATCAAGAGTCTCCCCAAAAAGAAAAGTCCAGGACCTAATGGATTCTCTGCTGAATTCTATCAGACCTTTGAAGAAGAACTGATACCAACCCTCCTTAAACTGTTCCATGAAATAGAAAGGGAAGGAAAACTGCCAAACACATTTTATGAAGCCAGTATTACACTTATCCCAAAACCAGGCAAAGACACCTCCAAAAAGAAGAACTATAGGCCAATCTCCTTAATGAACATTGATGCAAAAATCCTCAATGAAATAATGGCAAACCGAATTCAGCAACACATCAAAAAGATTATTCACCACGACCAGGTAGGCTTCATCCCAGGGATGCAGGGGTGGTTCAACATACGAAAATCAATAAACGTAATAAACCACATTAACAGAAGCAAAGACAAAAACCACTTGATCATCTCAATAGATGCAGAAAAAGCCTTTGATAAGATCCAACGTCATTTCATGATAAAAGCTCTAAGAAAACTAGGAATAGAAGGAAAGTTCCTCAACATTATAAAAGCTATATATGACAAACCTACAGCCAGCATTATACTTAATGGAGAAAAATTAAAACCGTTCCCTCTAAAATCAGGAACCAGACAAGGATGCCCACTATCTCCACTCCTATTCTACATAGTACTGGAATTCCTAGCCAGAGCAATTAGGCAAGAAGAAGGAATAAAAGGAATACAAATAGGTAAAGAAACTGTCAAAATATCCCTATTTGCAGACGACATGATCCTATACCTTAAAGACCCAAAAAACTCTACTCAGAAGCTTCTAGATATCATCAATAGCTATAGCAAGGTAGCAGGATATAAAATCAACATAGAAAAATCATTAGCATTTCTATACACTAACAATGAGCAAACGGAAAAAGAATGTATGAAAACAATTCCATTTACAATAGCCTCAAACAAAATCAAACACCTAGGTGTAAACCTAACAAAAGATGTGAAAGACCTCTACAAGGAAAACTATACACTTCTGAAGAAAGAGATTGAGGAAGACTATAGAAAGTGGAGAGATCTCCCATGCTCATGGATTGGTAGAATCAACATAGTAAAAACGTCGATACTCCCCAAAGTAATCTACATGTTTAATGCAATGCCCATCAAAATTCCAATGACATTCATTAAAGAGATTGAAAAATCTACTGTGAAATTTATATGGAAACACAAGAGGCCACGAATAGCCAAGGCAATACTCAGTCAAAAGAACAATGCAGGAGGTATCACAATACCTGACTTCAAACTATATTACAAAGCAATAACAATAAAAACAGCATGGTACTGGCACAAAAACAGACATGAAGACCAGTGGAACAGAATAGAGGATCCAGATATGAAGCCACACAACTATGAGCAACTTATCTTTGACAAAGGAGCTAAAAATATATGATGGAGAAATAGCAGCCTCTTCAACAAAAACTGCTGGGAAAACTGGTTAGCAGTCTGCAAAAAACTGAAACTAGATCCATGTATATCACCCTATACCAAGATTAACTCAAAATGGATCAAGGATCTTAATATCAGACCCCAAACTCTTAAGTTGATACAAGAAAGAGTAGGAAATACTCTGGAGTTAGTAGGTATAGGTAAGAACTTTCTCAATGAAACCCCAGCAGCACAGCAACTAAGAGATAGCATAGATAAATGGGACCTCATAAAACTAAAAAGCTTCTGTACATCAAAAGAAATGGTCTCTAAACTGAAGAGAACACCCACAGAGTGGGAGAAAATATTTGCCAATTATACATCAGACAAAGGACTGATAACCAGAATATACAGGGAACTTAAAAAACTAAATTCTCCCAAAACTAATGAACCAATAAAGAAATGGGCATGTGAACTAAACAGAACTTTCTCAAAAGAAGAAATTCAAATGGCCAGAAAACACATGAAAAAATGCTCACCATCTCTAGCAATAAAGGAAATGCAAATTAAAACCACACTAAGATTCCACCTCACCCCTGTTAGAATAGCCATCATCAGCAACACCACCAACAACAGGTGTTGGCAAGGATGCGGGGAAAAAGGAACCCTCTTACACTGTTGGTGGGAATGTAGACTAGTACAACCACTCTGGAAAAAAATTTGGAGGCTACTTAAAAAGCTGGACATCGATCTACCATTTGATCCAGCAATACCACTCTTGGGGATATACCCAAAAGACTGTTACTCCAGAGGCACCTGCACATCCATGTTTATTGTGGCACTATTCACAATAGCCAAGTTATGGAAACAGCCAAGATGCCCCAGCACTGACGAATGGATTAAGAAAATGTGGTATCTATACACAATGGAATTTTATGCAGCCATGAAGAAGAATGAAATGTTATCATTCGCTGGTAAATGGATGGAATTGGAGAACATCATTCTGAGTGAGGTTAGCCTGGCCCAAAAGACCAAAAATCGTATGTTCTCCCTCATATGTGGACATTAGATCAAGGGCAAACACAACAAGGGGATTGGACTTTGAGCACATGATAAAAGCGAGAGCACACAAGGGAGGGGTGAGGATAGGTAAGACACCTAAAAAACTAGCTAGCATTTGTTGCCCTTAATGAAGAGAAACTAAAGCAGATACCTTAAAGCAACTGAGGCCAATAGGAAAAGGGGACCAGGAACTAGAGAAAAGGTTAGATCAAAAAGAATTAACCTAGAAGGTAACACCCACGCACAGGAAATCAATGTGAGTCAATGCCCTGTATAGCTATCCTTATCTCAACCAGCAAAACCCCTTGTTCCTTCCTATTATTGCTTATACTCTCTCTACAACAAAATTAGAGATAAGGGCAAAATAGTTTCTGCTGGGTATTGAGGGGGGGAAGCGGGAGGGGGTTGAGTGGGTGGTAAGGGAGGGGGTGGGGGCAGGGGGGAGAAATGAACCAAGCCTTGTATGCACATATGAATAATAAAAGAAAAATGAAAAAAAAAAGATAATTTCCCAAAGTGGAAGAGCCTAACATCTTGCAAACGAAATGTGAAGTTGACTGCAAATGAATGTCAATGACCACAGCAGCAAATAAGTAATAAATAGTGAATAATCTACAAAAAAAAAAAAAACTTAATTCTCTAAGCTCATAACAACAAGGCTATCTTTAAAATATTGTATTGTTCCTAGGAATATTTACCAAAAATTGTCTTAAAAGTGGTTTTTGTTTTGTCAAGATAACTGTCAAAAATTTTTGGTGCTCACCAACATCAGGTGCTGGCGAGGATGCGGGGAAAAAGGAACCCTCTTACACTGTTGGTGGGAATGTAGACTAGTACAACCACTCTGGAAAAAAATTTGGAGGCTACTTAAAAAGCTGGACATCGATCTACCATTTGATCCAGCAATACCACTCTTGGGGATATACCCAAAAGACTGTTACTCCAGAGGCACCTGCACATCCATGTTTATTGTGGCACTATTCACAATAGCCAAGTTATGGAAACAGCCAAGATGCCCCAGCACTGACGAATGGATTAAGAAAATGTGGTATCTATACACAATGGAATTTTATGCAGCCATGAAGAAGAACGAAATGTTATCATTCGCTGGTAAATGGATGGAATTGGAGAACATCATTCTGAGTGAGGTTAGCCTGGCTCAAAAAACCAAAAATCGTATGTTCTCCCTCATATGTGGACATTAGATCAAGGGCAAACACAACAAGGGGATTGGACTATGAGCACATGATAAAAGCGAGAACACACAAGGGAGGGGTGAGGATAGGTAAGACACCTAAAAAACTAGCTAGCATTTGTTGCCCTTAACGCAGAGAAACTAAAGCAGATACCTTAAAGCAACTGAGGCCAATAGGAAAAGGGGACCAGGTACTAGAGAAAAGGTTAGATCAAAAAGAATTAACCTAGAAGGTAACACCCACGCACAGGAAATCAATGTGAGTCAATGCCCTGTATAGCCATCCTTATCTCAACCAGCAAAAACCCTTGTTCCTTCCTATTATTGCTTATACTCTCTCTACAACAAAATTAGAAATAAGGGCAAAATAGTTTCTGCTGGGTATTGGGGGGGGAGAGGGAGGGGGCGGAGTGGGTGGTAAGGGAGGGGGTGGGGGCAGGGGGGAGAAATGAACCAAGCCTTGTATGCACATATGAATAATAAAAGAAAAATGAAAAAAAAATTTTTGGTGCTAAGGCTAATCCACAAATTTGTCAAGACAACAACAGTTTACTAAAACACAAAAAAGACAAGAGGCAGCTGAGCACAGGGAGTGCTGCTGCACTGATATAAAGATTGAGACAGATTTATTTATCTGAAGCAAAGCCAGAGTACACCATTCAGATAGGATAATAAGTAAATAAATAAATAACTCAAAAAGGAGCACTACTCTGGAAGTCAAGACCTCCAATTTTTATTGGACTCAACAGAGTTGAGGTGTTAGTCCTAATCCTTCCACATGTTGGATGGAGGGAATTTTTGCCCTGGGATAGCCAGATTGGGCCTACTATTTTAGGGGGTCTCCATTGACTACAGGTTGATGGGATCCTGCTGTATGTCATGAGCCATATGTAAATGTCAACAATCTGGGATGTGATCCCTTATCAACATCTGAGCCATGATCTTGGCCACTGTGTTTCCTAACTCCACACTTAGTCCCCAAAATATTTACCTGTGTTCTCTGGTGATTTTTGTTGGGGTTTAACTACTAAGGTAACTGAGTCATGTTCATTTAAGAGCTGGTTTATATTGGGATTAACAATGAGGACATCCATGTTAGAACCAGACCCTCCCCCTTGCTTACCTTTATCTCCCTGAATAGATGCCAAGGACAGTTGGCAGTGACCTAACTACATCTTACTTTCTTGGTTGCCCAGCAACATTATCTCTTAATGACCTTTCTGGTACTTTTCCACCAGCCCCATATATCTAGCCCAAGCCTGTGTATGGCAATGGGATCTAGCTCTCTTGCTGGGGTCTCCTTCCTTCCTAAACAATAAACCCTGAACTGCTGTTTGAGCCGTCTCTCTGCCTCTTCCATACCTCTTTTATTTTCTAACAGTTTATATAAAACTTTTTGATAACCTCATGGTTAAACAACTGTTATCTTGGGTGATTCTAATACAGTTGGTATCCTATATGTGTCTGTGACTGGGCTATTTGGGGTCACTGACCCTATTCTCCTCCCCAAAATTATAAAAATCTAAGGTTTTACTTTAAGAACAACTAAACTAATATGCATACATAACCTCTATAAAGTTGTGATGCTGTTGCTGGTTCCTATATTTATGTTTTTCAAGTATATCAAGCCTTCTAAAATACAAAATTTAGATAAGCACGGTAACAAAAAGTTAGCGGTACTGATATACTGTTCTGTTGTTGCTAAATTGTCCATCAGAATTTTAACCATGACTCTTTAAGTTTTTATCATTACAGTTCTGATCCTTCTGGGGCATTTAAAGCAAGTCCATAAAAAAAGACTCTAATAACTACTTATGTATCAACCAGGTTAGCTTTTTAGATATCTGCTTTGTTAGATTTTGTTTTGTATTATCCTTATCTAAAAGCCTGCAGCCTAAGAGCTACTCCTTCTAAGCCTCTTTGTTGCTTCAATTTGGCCAAAAGAGTCTAGTTGACACTGACTCCCACCTAATCTGTTCGTTATCCAACCCCCAATGTGGGACCAAAACCAACCAAACAAAATCCAGGAAAGAATGACCAATCAGAAAGCTCTTAGTCTATGGCCATACCACCTTGAATGTGCACTATCTCATCTGGTCTTGGAAGCTAAGCAGGGTCAGGCCTGGTTAGTACTTGGATGGAAGACAGATCCTCAAAAGAGACTGCTCAGAGACAAGCAGTTTGGAGACAAAGGGGGAATGCCGTCAAAGTTCCAAAGGAGTCACTGGTGCCAGACCTCTCAAAAATAACCAAGGCCTAGAGGATTAAAGAAATGGTTCTTATGCATGTGTGGCTATCTGGCATTAAATCCCTTCTAGACACAAATTCAGATTCTTAGGGTCTTCTACTTAAATAGAGACAAAATAACTATTTTTACTGGCTCTAAACATGTCCTTTGATACTCAATGATGGTGGTTTTAACTTTTTTTTTTTAAAGAACACATTTTCTTGGACATATATACTGATAATATATTGTTACCATGGTAATTCTACTTAGTTAAAAAAAAAGACATTGTCTAGATAACAAATATATAACATGTACACCCATTAAAACCCCACTGGAGATGCCCTTTTGTTGTTATTTTGTCTACTTCCACTGCAGTTAAAGTAGTAGAGATTGCTCCTTGGATCCACCACAGTCAAGTTAAACCAGCTTCTCTCAAATGGGAGTGCATCCCTGATCCAGCTTCACCGTGTAGGATCACCCTCCAGAACCTGAGTATCTTCCCCTGGCAGGACTCCACTTCCCAGGAAACAACAGGGGACCAAGAACAGCAGGACAACAGCTCTGCTCGAGTCACACCTTGGAAGCTGACTAGTCTACGCAAGGCAGAAACTTGAGGAATCGACTCTCCGATGGGACACCCAGATTGTTTTTATACCAGTTATCTCACTGTGATGCACTATCACCCCTTGTTTGTATCTGTTGCTGCAATTCTCACCATAATCTTTGCCATAGGTCTGGCAGAAACTTCCCCTTGCTGGTTGGACTCACGGTGAAAGGTTTTTATTTGCTCTCTTCTAAATCTTTTGGGGAGGATGCATAATTACTGTTTATTGTTACTGAATGTGGTTTCCCTTTATGGCCTCAGAGCCCTCCTCCTGTGACCTATGTAGGCATACTACTCAGGCAGGAAATGTTGTCACTAGGACTTTGCTATTCCATACTTACTATTCTTGTGCAGGCACTGTCAGTGGGTCATGCGCTCACAACCATACCATCTATTCAGTGTGTTCCTATGGTAATCAGCATATCTGCTTTAACCCCATTTATTGTCCCCAGGAGCAATCGTTAAAGATCAGGAGCATCCACAATCCTGGGAACCTTATCAGCCATATCCAACTGTTTAGTCCAGATAAACCAGAGTCAAGGTTCTTTGATGCATGTGCAGCCATAGACAAGGGTGGATAAGGAGGTATAGGCTATGGCTGTGGGGTCCTAGCTTGGGAAAGAGCCTATATGTCAAATGATGATTATATGTGCTGGGGAGACAACTTTTGGTCATGTGATGATGTGGATTCTTATTATTGTCCTTACTGAAGTTATGTTTCATGGGTCACATAGCAGAGGGCTAAGCATGCAGCACTCCTTCACAAAGGAAAAGTTGCTCCTGACTGCACCCATGGCACCTGTAACCCTGTAAATTTCACTGTACTTAAGCCAAGAGATTGGACACGGGGACATATAATTAGCATAAGCATAGATGGAAAAGGCCTTGTCCCTGGAAGTCTGATGCACCTCGAATTATTAACTGTTACCCATGAGAGTTCCTCCTACCAAGTTTTTCACTCCTTTTATGAGAAAATGAGGAATGAATTTTCCATCTCTGCCAAAGCTAAAAACTTGTTCCTCCCACTGTTTGTGTCTATAGCCCAGACACCGAATGTCACTTAATGCTATGTTTGTGGGGGGACCAATATGAGAGACCCCTGGCCTCGGGAAGCAAGGGAGTCAAACCCATGGGAACCTTGCAATGAGACTGCTTTTCCAAAGCACAGGAAAGGCATCTGGCTCCTAAAAACTTCCATCACTGAAAATTATTTTATCTCCCTCCCAGAAGGCCAATTATCCACCTTAGCGGGAAATTTAACTTTAGGACAGGAGTTTTACAATGACAGTGCCCAAGAGACCCAATGCTGAGGAACTACAAAGCACACAAAACCCCAGCCCCACCCACTTGCCACCTTTTCTAATCTCCAGAAAACATGAAACAATCTTATTGCAAGCACAGATCGGAAGGTGCCCATGGGGACTGTACTGGATCTGTGGGAAGCAAGTTTATACAGTGCTACCTAGCAGCTGGTTTGACTCCTGTATGCTAGGCTCAATCAGACCATCTTTCTTCTTGCTTCCCCTCAGAGAAGGTGAAAAACTGGGAGTCCCCATATATAAAAAAAAGATTAAATAGACAAAAACGGGGTGACTTACAAGTTGGCAATTAAAAAGATAACAAATGGCCTCTTGAGTGAATTATCCAGTACTATGGTCCTGCCACCTGGGCAAAAGACAGGTCCTGGGGCTATCGCACCCCTATATATATATATATATATATATATATGCTCAACCTCATCATCAGGCTGCACGCTGCTGTTAAAATTATAACTAATAAAACTCTCAATTTGCTGGCAAAACAAAGCACTAAGATGTGCAATGCCATCTATCAGAACCGCTTGGCTTTAGACTATTTGTTGACCTCTGAGAGAGGAGTTTGTGGAAAATTTACTGCTGCTTACAGATTAATGATGAAGGAAAGGTCATAAAAAAGATCACAAACAAGATGAAAAAGTCTGCTGACGTCCCTGCCGAGACTTGGAGAGGATGGGATTCCAATAACCTGTTTGGAGGATGGTTCTCTGCCTTAGGTGGATTCAAAACTCTGATAGGGCAATAGGCCTAATCCTAGGAGCATGCTTAATATTGCCCTGTCTGGCTCCCCTGGTGCTATGGTCTATCAAGACTATTATAGAGGCCGTTATAGAAAGAAAAATGGCCGCACATGTAATGATGCTATGAAGATGATGATCAAGATGATGCTCTTTGACCCTGAGTGGGTCCGAGAATCAGAGGGAGAAATAATGTAGCAAGAAAGGCAAGACCAGAAAAGAAACAGACAGACTGGTGTTCTGACAAGGAGACAGGGGGAGAGGATGGCAAAGCAGAGAGATAAAACTTAAAGAACTGAAACATGAAGGTCACATAGCACTGGGGAAATGAAATAGCCAATGAAGTCATATGCAGCCATATGTGGGTTGAGCTTTGCTTTTTGCTTCTGTAACCTGCTTGCAAGGGTATATAAGGTGAGACCCCTTTGTTCTCTGGGCTCAGCCTTTGGACATGAGTCCGCTGGGTCAGTGCCTGTAAAATAAATGTTGCTTCCTGCTAATCTGCCTCAGAGACTCCCATCTCAGCTCATAATTTCCCGCAACACCAGGAGTACAGAACCCGCCCCGTACCTTTAACATCCACCTGTACCTCATTGTAGTAGCTTCATAAATACCCCACTCGCGACCTCCCCAATGTCTTGGACACAAAGACATGAACTATACAGCAGCTTAACCAGGAGCCCCGAACTGGGCTCTAGTACTGGGGTGCAGTGAGGGCGAAGGAAGAGGCACTTACTCCAACCGAGTTCCTTAGCGTGGAAGCCACCATCAGGCTCTGGAGCGGAAAGCAGACCGGGCACCGCCACCGCCGTCCCTCAGACCAGCTGCTGTGAAGTGGGGATGACCCACGCGACCCACGCGCATCCCACTCGCGTTACCTACCTCCAGACTGCACACTTTTCAAGTCGGGAAACCTGCACCCATCCTAGAACAAAATAAGTCCAAGTCCATGCAGGAAGTCCCGCCTCAACCTGGCCGCACAACCCGGAAATGACCTTTGTATGGTTGTTCCTCGCGCGCCAGAGCATTATGGGTAAGGTAGTTCCTACAGTTCTATGGAAGGAGATGCTGTGAGCCTGCATCAACCAGATCAAAGGCCACGGCCCCTTGCTCTTGTGCCTTTCAAGTGCGGGTCAGTTAATGATTGGGCCTGAGTCCATAAAGTCCCTCTTTTTCTTTTCTTCTAAAGCTTCCTATTCATAGTGTTGGGCCACTCCAGCGTTTGCAGACCTGGTGGCCAACTGGCCCACAACGGAAGGCTGCTAATGGTCCGGTTTCGCAGATGGCCAGATAGGGATGCGCTGGGCGGAAGCTTATGGAAGTCGGACAGTGGCCTTGGTCATTGGGAGGGGTCGAGTCTAAAGGGAACAGTGCTACTAGGCCTCTGCAGGCCGAGATAGCCGCCCACCTCTCCCTGCCCCCCCACCCCGTGAGAAGGCTCTGCCTCCTGAGCTTGTACTCTAGGGGCATTGCTGGAGACAGCCTGAAGGGACTCTCCTGAAGAAGTCTAGGCGTCTTGAGAAGCACACTTACCTGCCCTCTGCTTAAAGATGCTAGTTATTCAAACTCTTCCCCACCACCCCATCTTTCATGGCAACCGGCTTTCCACCTTCTGCTTCCTCAGATATGCCATCTCTGATCACACATGCTCCTCAAACTTGAAGTATGGCTTTACAGCAGGCAAAGAACAAGCAGAATTCCGTGAATAACACAGGGAGCAGGGAAGTCCTTCCTCAGAAAGCCTGCTCTAGGTGGCATGCCCCGAGGACTAACCACCCCTTTGCTTCTAGAGTTCAGCCCTTTGGAAGCAATTCATGCCATAGATGAGAAAGACTGGAAAGTATCACTAAGTGGTCATACTCTCCAACTAAGGCTAAACTCTTGTTTACAATTCATTATAAAATATAAATGTGTAACTATTACAATGTATTGCTTAGGAAATAATGGTAAAAATTTGTACATGTTTAGTATCAGACACAGTTTTTCTCAAATGCTTTCAGTCCATGGTTGGTTGAATCTATGAATTTGGAATCTGATAGGTAGCAGTTTAAAATGAGGAATGAGGATATGCAACCCTAAGACATGAATGATGAGGCTAAACAATCCTAAAATGGAGAATCCATGATTCAATGTCTGTGTGCTCAGGGCCCTGTTCTCTCTCTCTCTCTCTCTCTCTCTCTCATATGACTATTTATTTTCTTGCCTGTTACAAGTTAAAGTTTTCTAGATCTATGCTACTGGCTCCATATCCTTGGAAAACACCTGCAAAACATAAAAGAGACTGGGATATGACCAAGAAGGAAGAATCTTGATCTGAACTGATAAGGATAAAGTCTGATGGAGAGGATCTTTGTTCTGAAGTATATACACATCATTCATGTCCCCTGATACCTGGTTCCAAATGAAAAACAAGTTTGGTTAAGGTTCGCTATTTTGACTGAGTTACCTTTTGCTCATTCCCATGTAATTATAATCTCATTGTACTTACTAATTTTCTTCTCAAACCTCGAGGGGTTTTCTAATTGGTCATGAGTGATCTATGTGCAGAGTGGTTCTTGAGACATGATAATTCTTTCACAGCTTTCATGTCAGTCTCTCCCTGTGGGTTGGTCATGGGAAGTGACTTCATGCTCCAAGCCCCTTAAACTTCAGTGAAGGACTATTCCAAGGTGAGTGTAATCATGGTTCTCAACTTCTCTTTCTCAGAAAACCCACTTTCACCTCTGAAAGTGTCTTTTCTATGCTAATAAACTATATTTTTTGCTACTAAATTAAAAACTGTATTTAATATAGTAGTAAAATATAGTAATAAAAATTATAATTAATATAGCTTTTAATATAGTATAAAAACTACAAATTATAAAAAGTATAATTATATATAATAAACTAAATTTTCTGCTTGTGTCTCACCTGAAATCTTACCTTACTGGGAACAAGTATTGCGATAACTGTGCTGAACTTCCAGTGACAGAACCCATTGATGTAAAGGGCTAAATGGAGTTTTCTTCTATTATCAGAAACCTATTATCAAAATCAAGAATTTCAATTTTATGAGAATACCATTATTAAATACTATTATAACAAAATAAAATGATAATACATAATAGATTGCAATAATTCATTCCAGTATTGCTCATATGGATTTTTCCTTGTGCAGGACCAAAGCCAGATTCACATATTGCATTTAGTTCATGGCTCTTTAGATCCCTCTAATAAAAACCATTCCTCAGTCTTTCATTCAGAGGAGGTTCCTCCCTAAGAGAACAGAGATCTTTATTATGCTAGACTTCAAAATACAACAGCCACAAGGAACAGGAAATGGCCAGTTTCTTTGCTTTAAATTTACTATTTTCCCATATATTTCATGAATCGCGTGGAAATATTTTGAACTATGTAACTGTACTGACACATATCAGCTTTTCACACATAGTTTTAGCTGCCAATGGTGATTCTTTACCTTTCAGTCTATACTTAATAATAGATATTACACTGGGGACTATTGTCTATTACTCTTCATTTTTACATCAGTATCAGTTCATGAATTGTTAAACTTTAATTGGGTTGCATACTGGAAATACCATCATTTACGATTGTGCTCAAGTTTTCTCAGGTTGCAGCAGATATTTTCTTCCTGTTGGTTTCTTTGTATTTGATCACATCACCATTGTTCCTTGGACACATCTCTGGTACAAAAAAGTAACAATTTTGGCATTCTTGATCTCAGCATTTATGAGCTTTTCCTTAAAAAAATTTTGTTTCTTTTATATGTATTTAGAAACCATGTACAGATATTCTTAGATTCATAGGCCTCCTCACAATATGATGAAATTAGTTTCACAAATGCGTTCCATGTCATGGCACAAACAAAACCATTAACCATAAGTCAAGACATGACTTTAAACTAGACACTGATGGCTCATGCGCATAATCCAAGATACTCAGGAGGCAGAGATCAGGAGGATTGTGGTTCGAAGCCAATCCTGGCAAATAGTTTGTAAGACCCTATCTTGAAAAAAACTAAGATAAGAAAGGGGCTGGTGGAGTGGCTGTAAGTGGTAAGAGTGCTGTGTAGCAAGCATGAGTTTCTGAGTTCAAAGCCTAGTGTCACCCCCCAAAAAGAAAGAAAAAGCTTTAATATAATAGTGCTTGTATTGCAGGAAATGAGCAAACTAATTATATAAAGATAAGTCCAAAATTTGTTAGTCCTTTTTGGCTCATTGAGGCAAAGTATCCTTATTTATACATTTTATTGCCAAATTTAAATCAGCAGGCATGACTATCAATGCCCTCAGAAACTCTTTCAACTTAGTAGTTTGACATTCTTTTCTTTTGCACCCTGAATATCTATACTACTCTTGATGACTATTAGTCACCTGAGAGCTTCAGGTAGAAGAAACTGCTATTTTCACCTCTATGCTCTATATATCATTAAAGCAACAAATGACTGTCCATCTACTTGTATCTCCTGAAAATAGGGGCTTTCACAGATCTAGAACAGTGATATCTTACAGCTAGCTATCCATCATATTTGGGTACAAGTTCAGCACAAATATTGAGGCTTTCTTAAGACAGATAAAGGAAAGGTGAGCCCTCTGGGATATGCCCACTGCAGAAAAGCATGGAATTCTCTGTCTTCAGTTCCTTGCCAGATGCTATGGTGCTGAAAAAAAGGTTTCCTTTCCTCTTGGGGTCCTCAGCTACCTGATAGAACACTGTGGGTTTACTGAACAGCAATTGGAGTTCATGGAGTATGCAAATTCACTGCCCAACATGTTGGTACGTCATGGAATGTTTCTTCTTTAAATCCCTTATTCTGAATAGCATTGATTGAGGATAGAACCCAAAAGTCCATACTTTTGACCCAATTCAGGCACTCATGTTTACAGTGCATGACTTGGCAAAGAAAAGGTCCTATCTTCACATTCACCTTGAACCATTAGGCCATCACCTAAAAGTTGTCCTCTTCATGGTGAAGGACTCTAGAAATATCTTGATTTAGCTAGAATTATCTTGATTTAGATACCTAAAACGTATCAAAATCACACATATCTCTACAGATACTGAGGCCACCAGGATATTATTCATTTCCTCTGGAATCAGAGCCATTAAGACTATATTTCCTTTTCAAAATACAGATGGCTGAGATCTTGGAAAAGGCTTTCATTAGAACATTCGTGTCCCTAATATGCCACAAGGATCAGTATAACTGAAAGATGTAATGACCTCCTCCAAGAATGTCCTTAAAATTTTAGTGTGAGGACTGGGGGTATGTGTCAAGTGGTAGAGCACACTAAGTTCAATTCCCTATAATGCCAAAATATAATTCCCTATAATGCCAAAAATATACTTTTTTATAATTCTGAATTCAACTTTTTTGCAAAGCATGTATTTAAACAAAAAGCAGGTTATTGAAATTTTAATTTAAATTCTAATAGAAATATGCAAAGTAGATAGGGACTTTCAGGGAAGAAATTAATGAAATGAAGACTAAAAAATACAAATGATCAATGACATGCACATGTAGAAAACAGCAACTAGATTCTTATTTCTCAGTCTGTGCTAAAAATCAAAATGAATCAAAGATCCAAATGTATAAAATGGATCAAAGAACTCAATACAATACCTTAAACTTTCAAACAATGTATGAGGCTGGACTACTGGGGCACTGATAATGATATTCTTGATGATATGCAATAAGAAGGTTGAAAATGGAACATCTGGGTACTGTGTTATAAGCTGCTATCTACATATTTTATAACTTATTTATACATGCCTTCAATATTATTTCTTCCTAGGGATCAACAACTCTTAAGTTACTGCAATAGAAGGGATTGAATGGACCAAAGTGAAATTTACCCACAGCAGGGATACATAGAGAAACCCCTTTGAACATCAATTTAAATATTAGTAACAAAAGACAGGACTGTAAAATGGGTACAGTCAGGGGGAGGTACTGGGGGAGGGTGAATGAAGGAGATTAAGGTGAGGGTATGTGGCAGATGGACTTCATATTCCTATATGAAATAAAACAAAGAATCTTCTTGCAATTGCTTTAAGTGGGGTGGGGAGGGGGTTGCAGGGGAGAGACAGGGTAATGTAACTAATGTGGAATATAAATCTAATTGGAATTATATATGTGTGTGTGTGTGTGTGTGTGTGTGTGTGTATGTGTGCAATACGAAATTTGGTGTGAGGCCCCTGTTAGAATAACTATCATCAAAAACACCATCAACAACAAATGTTGGCGAGGATGTGGGGAAAAAGGAACCCTCACACACTGCTGGTGGGAATGCAAGCTAGTACAACTCTGGAAAGCAATATGGAGGCTGGAGGCTTCTTAAAAAAGTAAACATAGATCTGCCATATGATCCAGCAATCCCACTCCTAGAGATATACCCAAAGGAATGCGACTCAGGTTACTCCAGAGGCACCGGCACACCCATGTTTATTGCAGTGCTATTCACAATAGCCAAGTTATGGAAACAGCCAAGATGCTCCAGTACTGATGAATGGATTAAGAAAATGTGGTATTTATACACAATGGCATTTTAGTCACCATGAAGAAGAATGAAATCTTATCATTTGCAAGTAAATGGATGGAACTGGAGAATATCATCTTAAGCAAAGTTAGCCAGGCTCAGAAAGCCAAAAATCGTATGTTCTCCCTCATATGCAGACTTTACATCTAAAACAAATGCAGTAATATTATTAGACATGGGTCACATGCTAAGGGGAGGACACATACAGGAGGAACAGGGAAAGGTAGGAAACCCAAAACTTGAAAGTGTTTGATGTCCCCACTGCAGAGGAGCTAATACAGTAACCTTAAAACGACAGAGGTCAATATGGGAAGGTGACCAGGAAGTAGTGAAGAGGTCTGGTAGAGATGAATCAATTCGGGTTGTACTACACTTGTGCATGGAAGCAATGCTAAGAATCTCTCTGTATAGCTATCCTTATCTCAACTAGCAAAAACGCTATGTCTTTCTTATTATTACTTATTATTACTTATGTATACTCTTCAACAAAATTGGAGGCAGGGGTGGGGAAGGGGGAGGGGGCTAGGGGCAGTGGGGAGAGATGGCCCTAACAAGGTATGCACATATGAATATAAGAATAAAAAAATTGGTGTGAGGTGTGAGCTTGCCATGGACTCTTCAGCAAGATAGAGACCACTTACAGATTTCTGAGACTGAATTATATTTTGGCATTATAGGGAATTGAACTTAGTGTGCTCTACCACTTGACAGAATGTCCTTAAACTTGACAGAATGTCCTTAAAATTTTAGTGTGAGGACTGGGGGTATGTGTCAAGTGGTAGAGCACACTAAGTTTCCATAACTTGGCTATTGTGAATAGCACTGCAATAAACATGGGTGTGCCAGTGCCTCTGGAGTAACCTGAGTCGCATTCCTTTGGGTATATCTCTAGGAGTGGGATTGCTGGATCATATGGCAGATCTATGTTTACTTTTTTAAGAAGCCTCCAGCCTCCATATTGCTTTCCAGAGTTGTACTAGCTTGCATTCCCACCAGCAGTGTGTGAGGGTTCCTTTTTCCCCACATCCTCGCCAACATTTGTTGTTGATGGTGTTTTTGATGATAGTTATTCTAACAGGGGCCTCACACCAAATTTCGTATTGCACACATACACACACACACACACACACACACACACACACATATATATAATTCCAATTAGATTTATATTCCACATTAGTTACATTACCCTGTCTCTCCCCTGCAACCCCCTCCCCACCCCACTTAAAGCAATTGCAAGAAGATTCTTTGTTTTATTTCATATAGGAATATGAAGTCCATCTGCCACATACCCTCACCTTAATCTCCTTCATTCACCCTCCCCCAGTACCTCCCCCGACTGTACCCATTTTACAGTCCTGTCTTTTGTTATTAATATTTAAATTGATGTTCAAAGGGGTTTCTCTATGTATCCCTGCTGTGGGTAAATTTCACTTTGGTCCATTCAATCCCTTCTATTGCAGTAACTTAAGAGTTGTTGATCCCTAGGAAGAAATAATATTGAAGGCATGTATAAATAAGTTATAAAATATGTAGATAGCAGCTTATAACACAGTACCCAGATGTTCCATTTTCAACCTTCTTATTGCATATCATCAAGAATATCATTATCAGTGCCCCAGTAGTCCAGCCTCATACATTGTTTGAAAGTTTAAGGTATTGTATTGAGTTCTTTGATCCATTTTATACATTTGGATCTTTGATTCATTTTGATTTTTAGCACAGACTGAGAAATAAGAATCTAGTTGCTGTTTTCTACATGTGCATGTCATTGATCATTTGTATTTTTTAGTCTTCATTTCATTAATTTCTTCCCTGAAAGTCCCTATCTACTTTGCATATTTCTATTAGAATTTAAATTAAAATTTCAATAACCTGCTTTTTGTTTAAATACATGCTTTGCAAAAAAGTTGAATTCAGAATTATAAAAAAGTATATTTTTGGCTTTCCTATAGTATGAATTTTGAATTATGAATATAGTTTTTTTTGTGTGTATGGTACTGAGTTTTGAACTCAGAGCCTTCACCTTAAGCCACTTCACCAGCCCTTTTTTGTGATGGGTTTTTTTCTAGATAGGGTCTTGTAAACTATTTGCAAGGGTTGGCTTCAATCCTCAATCCTCCTGATCTCTGCCTCCTGAGTAGCTAGGATACAGGCATGAGCCACCCACACCCGGTATGAATATATTTTATATGAGCCTGACATATTACCACACAAAGATTAAGTGCCAAGATGAATTCTTTTAGTGGAGTAGAAGTTATTCAAAAGACAAATCTCCTGAAGGTTGTGATCTGTCATACTCAGCCCTAATCTATTTTGGACTGCAATTCTGTTGCCTAAGAAAAATGGTGCTCCCAGCCCTGATTTTCTTATCTCTGCTATTTGCTGTGTCTTTGGGGAGAGATAACTGGTGATGTTACTCCATCTTGCTTTACCCTGCTGTGTATTTTTAGATAAGGTCTCAGTAGTTTGTCCAGACTAGTCTCGGATTCCTGGACATAGTTGTCCTTCTGTCTCATTTACTAAAGTAGCTGGAGTATAGCCATGCATCACCATGCCTGAATTTAATTTTTTCCAAAAGTTTTGACCTGTATTCCTACTGAATATATTATGTATTGGCAAAATACCGATAAAAAGGTCAAGCTAGAGATTTTATCCATAATATTATTCATACAAATTTTAAAGATTTCATATTAAAAGGCAGATGTATTTTGTTACTGAAACTCAGTCTTTCACCAAGAAAAGGATAAAAAGAAATTTAAAAGAAAAGAACTTAGTGAAAAATTATATAATTTTCAATTTATTTTGGAGAATAAACACTAAGTTGATCTGTGTTCGATTCGAACTATATATCTTTATCTCTTTCTATACATTTCCATTTTCAATATCAGATCTACGTATCATGACCCTGACCTCAATAATTGCCATTCCAATTACTCAGCTGTGTTCTCAAAATTTGATTTTTTTACTAAAAGAAAATAAGTGTCTTAATTTCATGTCTGAAAAGGCACATGTTGCAACTACAATTGCAACAATATAAAGTCTTAGTGCTTAAGCTTCCTCTAGTCATTCTGAAAACTATGAGTATAGCAGACTATTAATCACTTCTCTTGCCTTTCAGTATAAGCATTACCTCAGAGTCACCAAATACAGGATGAGGAAAATGAGGACAAATGTGGGAGGCTTTGCACATATTGGAAGACCATGCATTAGTAATTGCAGAATTTTCAAGGCTGGTGTGTAATCTTCATATATTCTGATTGTTGCATAAAGATGTGTAAAATATGATATCATACTGTGGCTGTTACTGGATTCTCAGTGTAGTTTAAACAATTTTTTAAAGAAATATACACCTAATTTAGGTGGCAAAGAATTTTGTTGCAAGCAAATTGACTTACACAGGTAGGTTTAGGTGCCTGGAAAGGGAGTCCAGCATTGGTGACAGAGGCTAATTGAAACAACTAGGAGATAATAGAAAAATTAAAGAGAAAAAAATGACAATCTTATTATCCTACAGATATAGTGTCCCTAACTTTTTAGTGAATAGAAGGGGTTGGAAAAGATCCATTATGTTTCTCATCAGGGTTATTCACGGAAAAACCCTCTGCCTGGAGAGCACCTAGCCCCAACCTTTTCTTCTTTTTCCTCTTATTAGACAATGACAAAAACCAAAACATCACGGATTTCAGTGATAAATGACTAAAATAAACAAAAAGAAAATAAAGACTATGGCTGTAGGTAGCAACAAGACCAAGAGCAAAGAATAATTAGACAAAGAAACTTTAAGTCTATATAACCAGGTCTGGTAATAATAGTAGCTCTAGTTCACTTATTTATTTTAAAATATTAGAATGTTGATGTCAACCACAACAGCTCCGATATTCCATCTCATTAAAATTACTGACTCTGGCCAGTCAATAATCGATCAATATTTTGCTCTTATAATTTAGCTACCAGGTGGCATGCAGTGCTTACTGTGACAGCTCTCAGTGAAGGTTGACTTCTCCTCCAAAAGGACACACAGGGCTTCTCTTGACACACATGACCTACATCAACCATGCTTCTGTCACAATGTACCCCAGTACAGATATAATAAAAAAAAAAGATTAAAAAAAATAGTGCTCCCATGAACCACAATCTTTGAAGCAATGTCTTTCCTGCATTCACCGTCCTCCAGGAGCACAAGTATGACATTACATTGACAACATCTGACTCCACTCTTGAATGACAGACATGTCCAAAATCTTCTAGTCCTCTGATAGTTTGGATAGCATATATTGCTTAAGAATATTTTTGTTTTACTATTTATGATGATGCTATTTACAAATCAACTCAAATCTAATGAGGCTCCTTCACACATGACCAAAAAATCCTCATAAATTATTGTCAACAGGCAGTTTTGTCATGGCTTTCTTTTCTGTAGATACTGACAAATTCTCCTCATGACTTCTGGAGCCTCTGACCACTGGTGATAGCTGTTGGTTGATTGAAGCCTTCTGATATTGGTGTTGTGCCACACACTATTAAAACAGCAATTTTGGCCTCAATACTGGGCGTTTTGTAAAACAGAGGCTCTCATAGATTGTAAACTACTGGTCTTCCATACCTAGCTGTGCATAAGTCTTTAAGTGCAGGAAATAGCAGACCAAAACTTTACAATCTTCACTGACAGATCCTTAAAGCAGGATTGAAAGAACCCTGCACCCTCAGACAAATTCCACATGCTGGGGAGGGTGGCCACCCTTCCTAAGGAAGAGAGTCTGTGGCTGTGAATGCATTCAACTCTCTGCTTGTGTCTGTGCAGGACAAGGACCATGGAGCCACTGGCCCAGACCACGAAGCCCAAACATATAACATCAACAGAAGATACTGAGACTAAATGCAATGAAGTTATAAGTATTTTTGGTATGCCTGGAGAACAATATCTATAATTCATGTTCACACTTTTATTTGGCTATATCTTTGGCCAGTAACTCTCACAGGAATACAGACGTTTACCAAGAGTTGCAAGATCCAGAAAAAGAAACCACAGAAACCAAAGCATTTAGGGGATCTATTTTTGATCTTCCTCTACCAAGAGTTTCCAGGGCAAAGCTTCGTGGCCTGGAAGCCACTCAGAAGACAGGTGGTGTTCAGAGAAGCCCCTTTGGCTACTCTGTGAAAATATAAAACAACTTTACATCTAGCATCAACCAGAAACACTTCCATCCAAAACAGGCCATTCTCCAATGAATCTTTCCAGACAAAACAACCATGTTGTTGGATAAGATCAGATGGCTGAGAATCAGGTCTGTTGGTCTCCTCTTTCATCCAGTGAGTAAAATGAAGTTGTAAAGACAAAGGAAAGAGGAGTTTCCCAGGATCCCTGCTCTAGTCAGAATGAAGAAGATAATTGCCATTTCCAAGTTTACAACATTGTGCTTGTGGGTGTTACATTAAGAATGTATTATATTAAGAATGACAGTAGAATCAATTTAATTCATTTATGATCTTACAGTGACAGGTAAGTGTGGACTCTTCACAACCTGTAAGTCTCTACACCTATAAAAAATGAATGAAGACATCTCTGCTCATATGAAGTTACCTTCAGATTATACCTTAAGCTAAAAAAAAGATGCACTTGAAAACAGAAAGTATATCATGCTAAAATTTTTCTTGTGATTTGAAGATATAAGAAAATAAATAAGGATAAATATCTGCTCGCCTGCCAAAACATACTTGGAGAAAAGATAGCCTCTTCAACAAATGGTTCTGGGAAAGGTGGATATCTTCCTGTAGAAGATAGAAACTACATCCCAGTCTCTCTTGTCCTACCATCAATTCGAACTGCATCAATGATCTTAGAATTAAATCTGAAAATGTGAAACTCCTGTAAGAAAGAATGGGGAATACACTGAAACATATAGGCATAAGTAATAACTTTATGAATTGAACTCCAATGGTTCAGCAAGTAAGTGAAATGATTGACAAATGGGACTGCATCAGACTAAAAAGCTTCTGCACAGCAAAGGAAATGGCCATCACACTGAAGAGATAACCTACAGAATGGGAGAAAAATCTTTGTCAGCTATTCATCTGACTAGGATATACAATATACAGGGAGCTCAAAAACTAATCCCACAAAGAACCATCAACCTACTCAGTAAATGGGCAAATGACCAGAACAGATAATTCACAAAAGAAGAAATACAAATGGTCAGTAAACTCAGGAAGAAATGCCCAATATTCATTGTCATAAAAGAAATGTAAATGAGAATGACTTTGGGATCTCACCTTACTCTGGTCAGAATAGCTGTCATGAACAAGACAACAACAAATCCTGGTGAGGACGTAGGGAAAAAAAACCTCTTATCCACTGTTGGTGGGAATAAAATTTAGTGCAACCGCTCTGGAAAGCAGTATAAACATTCCTCATAAAAGCTAAAAATAAACTGTACATGATCCAGTGATACCTCTCCTGGGCATATACCCAAAGGAATGTAAACCAGGAAACAATAGAGACACCTGCATAGCCATGTTTATCACAGCACTACTCACAATAACTAAGATTTGGAAACAGCAAAGATATCCCACAACTGATGAATGGATTAAGAAAATGGGATAGATATACATAATGGAGTGTTATGTAAACATGAAGAAGAATGAAATTATGTTGTTTGACATAATAATGGATGGAACTTGAGATTATCATGTTAAGTGAAGTAAGCCAGGCTTGGAAGGACAAAGATCACATTTTCTCTCATATGTCTATGTATGTTCATATATTCATATATATATAGAGAGAGAGACATATACAGGGAGAGAGAGAAAACATGGTTGTAATAGTGGGTCTCTCTGAGGGGGACTATAGTGAGGTGGAAGAGGAAAAGATAATGATAAACAATGAGTAGTACTAAAACAGAAAGCATCTGTATATGAAGATAGTATAATGTAATGCACGGTAAGGTGTAGAACAATGGGGAGGTTGTATAAATGATTATAGCAAGGCATTGTAAAACACAACTAGCTGGTTTCCTACACTTATGTCGTAATTTTTCACTTGCACAATTATTCCTTGGCACAACCCCACCAATATGTATCTTTATGTAAATTTATCCTCATGTGGTCATTTATAAAAGAGAGAGGAAATGAGACCTTAATTTCTGCAAGGAGAAAAGTCATGCTGACAGACATTACCCATGACAGCAACATGCGGGTGTTTTATTACTCTCCCTCCAGCACACCATCTCCCCACGGAAAGAAATGCACTTACCAGCACCTGTCATTTAGCCACCAGGTCTGTCTCAGGCTGATGCCTCACCTTTGTTATCTTAGGCTCCTCACTTGCCTGTGGTTCAAGCTGGGAGGGAGGACTGGTGCAGAATAGGTCAGAGAACAAAGAGAGAAGTTGATGATGAGGGTTCAGCTTGCAGGAGATAGGGGAAATGTTGAACTATCCCAAATATTATTTTAAAATATAAAGGGTATGTGCACAATCCAACTCTCCAAAGTATCAACATTTTACATGCAATAGTTATTCCTCAATTTATTGGTATAAATTACTTCTAAGACTGTTACTGATCTGAAAGAATAGCTGTTTATCTAAATGACATTTTCTGACAGGACGATGGGTACAGAGGCAGCACCCACTGCCTATGAGCTCAGCAACTGAGCCCCAAGATAAAGGTTCAGGATCCCATGATCTCATCTTCTTGCTGGAAGTGATTATCATTTCACCTGCAATTGCAGTGACCATGTATGCATGGGGAACAGAGATTATCTGTGACAGACATTAGAGAATTGTGTATAGTACTGAAGACCATTAAGCTTTAATAATGGGAATTCCAACAGACATGACAACAATGTTGGGAAAGACAGTGCTTAGGGAATATGGTGAAACTTTTAAGAGGATCTGCAAACAGAGGACAATGAAATGGAGCAGGTGTCTTCAAAACTAACTTACCAGCTTTCTTTGATAAAACTGGAATTTCCACAGGAGTGCACAGAGGGGCCTTGGAGAAGTTTCTTTGTGAAGCGTAAACATGAAGGGGAAAAATAGCAGGCTTGCATGAGTAGCCATTTGAAGTTTGTTATAATGAGTTGTTAGGGGGAATTCACTTACTGGAATTCAATGACAGAATATTAGCATCAGTATTATCATTAGAGGATAATCTTACATGTGTGGAGAGTCAAACAGCTTTCCCCACCTTACAGAGGAATCCAAGTTTTCGTTTTCAAATAAGTTCAAAGTACATAGAAAGCGGTCCAGTTAAATTTGACCACAGCTAATGTCCGTCAACACTAAATAAGGCCAGGCCTGCTTTGTTCATTATCAGTGTGCACAATCACTCATTCAGTGCTCCTGATACCCCTGTCTACAAAAGTTAGGAAAACAGAGCAAATGCAGTAAAGTCTTAGTATGACACAACTGCAAGCTCTGAGTTCAAACCCCAATATCATCAAGAAACAAAAGAAAGATTGCTTGTTTCTTCTACCTTTCTGTACAAGAGCTGTAGGCATGGTTGAAGCATGTGAGCTCCTGTCTTGTAAGTGCAAACTCCTGAGTTCAAACCCTATGAATCCTCTAAAAAAAAGAGAAAATGCTCCTTCACTGTTCAGTTACATCCTCTGCCTTCTTTGATAGAAAAATTCTTTTCTTTATGAAAAGAATAGGTTGAAGGAGAAATGATAGTTGATATTTAAAATGTCCTTTATAAACAAACACCTGCATGATATTTCTAATCTTTAAGATTCCCAGTGATTAATGAAATACCGCATCAAGGAATCATAAAATTATTGCATCACATGGGCTATTTCTTCTGCCCCATGATGAAATCTTCCACTCACACTCCCAAAGCACTTCTGCAATGATGCTGACTCCACACAGTAGGTGTCAGTTCCTCCTTTGTATAGT
Source organism: Castor canadensis (assembly GCF_047511655.1). Lineage (NCBI taxonomy): Eukaryota > Metazoa > Chordata > Mammalia > Rodentia > Castoridae > Castor > Castor canadensis. The sequence continues at coordinate 30,973,725 of NC_133401.1, read as the reverse complement.
ACCATGGGCTCAGTTCTGAGCCGGACCTCATAGTATTGCTTCCCAGATCTCCTGTTTGTGAGCTCTGTGAGCTTTGGTGAGGCAGTAAGTCTCTTATGTTTTCATTTCCTCCTTGGTAAAAGGAATGTTTTGTGTCCACTGCACAGGACCATAAAGATAATCTCCTGAGTGTGTGAAAATTCATGAAACAGGGCAGAGCTCTCCAAATACGTGTACAATGATGGACACGATCTCTAGAATTTATGTAAAGCCATGTGTAATTGTTCTAAATTCTAGCATCAGAATGGACCCTCAGTATACTTCATTGACTCTTAATAGAGTTTCTCACTCACTTAAGAAAATAAGGTTATTGATTCTTACTTAATATAGTTTCTCATTATTATAAAAAAATAGAGTACTTGAAGAAACACACTACAAAATAGTTGATTCTAATTGGACTGGAACACTCCAAGATGTTCCTGATCTCTCTTGCTCAGTAAGGTATTCAGAAAACTCTCTGAAACTGTGTCACTTTAGGAAGTTACAGGATTCCACCTGAATAAGGTACCATTGTAGAATCTTGGTATAATTGCAACTCCAAAAGATTGTCACTATATATATGAAAATATAGTAACTTCTCCTGCAATAGCTATGCAGACTGTAATTCACAGTAGGAAGCCTCTGTGTGGGCGCATAAAACTGGTCTATTGGTCTGTCTTGGATGAAACCTATGGATGTCACATAACATTTTCCATATGAGTAAAAATATAAGCATACACAATAATAAATATGTACTTTCAACATTTTAACAGAGACTTCAGGGTAGGAACACTTGCTTCTTCCAAAAGTACACTAATGTTTCAGAGTTGGTTGATAAAGGGTGAGGATGGTTTCAAATTGAGAAGGAACAGAACAATCTTGTGGGACATCATCTTCAGTCTGCGTTGTGACATGGCCATGTCAACAAGGAATGAGGAAATGTAGGATTGGATTATTAGAATAACTTTGTAAGTATCAGAACCAAATGGGTGATCCCTTTTTGTCTTTCCTGGCCCTGTGGTTGTTTAGAGAAGGGGAAAAGTTGGCTTGTTTTGTGTGAATTGGATAAAGGAATTGGTTGAGAGCATGGGTTTCCATTTGGTTCCTGTGAGATGAAACTTGCATGCACAGGAAAGTTCTAGTAATTATCAAGCCAAAAGGTGAACTTGTTCTCTAGGTTCCCCCAAGAAGTCAAGATATTCATGAAATTTACAACACGAAACATTATTAATACAGTTGACAATGGACTGAAGTTTTTGGCATCATTCTAAGGAATCTTTAGGATGCTGACAGTGGGGACTTTTGTGGAGTGGGACACAACTAGAAAGCATTTTATTAATGGAGTGGTGTAAAGGAACAGAATTAGACATGTAGGGTCTTTGTATGCTGCTTGTAATGATTTAATTCATAAGAATTCATAAAACACACCAGATTTTATATTTTGGAGTATCTCACAATATCTTCATAGAATTGTAAACTGTGTTGTGTTTTTGTTTAATTTTGCAATGATATCACAGTGAATGTCTCAGGTCAAATGAACAGGTCCAGCAGTAATGTTGTTGGAGGGTATGAGATGAAACTCTCTATAAAAATTAGTGGCTTACTAGTAAGGGGAGTAGTTATGGCCAGAGATCTATGGCAAAGAATTGTGGTGGAAGGCAGGACAATAGAAGATGTTGGTAATGAGTGGTCCTCTCTCCAAGGTTTGGGGGAGTTCATTGATATGAGGTCGGCTATTCCCAGAAAAGCCATGTGTAGAATTGTACAAAGAATAGTGACTTTTGCCCTATTCTCTTTAACAATGAAATTTTAGAGGTATACATATTGACAGGGACCAGGAAGTATAGCAAGATCTTTGTTTAATCAGACAGAGATCTCATGAAACAATAGTGTTTCTAGTATCAAAGAACAAAAGCCATAAATACTCCATGTGCAACTTGTGATCACCTTAACAGTGGCAATCTAGGAATGTCACTGTAGTACAAGTCCTGAAGTTCCCCCTGTGTGACATCTTTTTTATTGGCAGCACTGGGGCTTTAACTAAGGGCTTCATGTTTGATAATCAGGAACTGTACTCTTGAGCAACTGCACCGTGCTCTGATGTTCCTTCTGATGCAGGGTAAAGTCATCTCCAGTGGCAAAATCTTAGTGTCTAATGATGTCATCTGATTGTGGTAGTCAGTTATCTTATCCATGTGGGAACCTACTCATGTTCTGGTGTTTTGGCACTTGCTATTTAGTGTAGGCCTCTAGATTATAAATGAATGAAAAGATGATGATTGAAGAAGGAAAGAGCATGGTAGGCAGCTTCATAGTGGGTGCTGTTGAAAGTAGTTCTAGGGGCATGGGATATGGAGTAATCAACTTTAAAGAGTTGGGGAGGGCTTTTGCTCATTAATGAGTCACTGGGTGATATTTGCCTATAAGCACCAGTGGATTTAAGGATATTGTTTAAGATCCATCAGATGAGATGCTTCCAGAACTTAGGTACATTATTTCAATTTTCCCAAATGCTACAGATCTAATGGACACTGCATTCCACAAGTCACTCAGACACAAGTACATTCATCATCCCTGAAGCTAATAAAAATTATCTATCTTGCACTGAAGAACTTGAATCAGTTTTGTGTGCTTCAGTGGTTTGGGCCATAGACATGGGAGAAAAGACTTCAGGCTGGGTTGGGCCATGGTGCTCCTCGAGTTCTGGAGGCCCCAGAGCAAAGCACAAGACGGGTAGTGTCACAACCTGTGGAAGCCTCCAGAATAAGTCCATTTATTGTGCTGGGGATGTCTGGAGAAAATCATCCTCTGAATCTTGGACTCACTGGCTTTTCCTTTTCCCTCAGGAATCCTTCCCTATCAAGATTTGAGTTTATTCCTGGTGATGGGGAAATTAACCCTGGGGTGCAAACTAAGGGTCCTGTGAGATCTGGGTGGCTGAGAGAAACTTCTGCAACATGCTCTGCATGGTTTCTATGTTTTCATAGGCCAAAGTCCAATAGGGTTTTTTCTTCTACTGGCAGCTAGGTAGAAATGTCAGAAGTTGGCATGTATAAGGAAAAGTGTCTCACTGCAAACAAGTAAGGGCTGTGTCTCTGGAGGCAAAAGTGGGATTTGGCTTCTGGAGTGAAGCAATGGCATTTAGATTATGTATTTCTATATTTGAAATCCATTCTTCCCAAGGCAAATCCCCATATTCTTTATCATTTTTCATTTGTGGTATTCTTGACTGGGGTGCGGCTGCCTCTCTAAGGACCAGCCTGAGAGCACAATGTCAGACACATACTAACAAATCCAGAGCCTGCAAAACAACACCTCCTTATCAAACTCCTACTATGGGGAGAGTAATTCCTTACATTTTGGAACTAGATCTTTGGAGCTTCAAAATTCACCTTTTCCCATCTATTTCCTTGCTCACACTGGCAGCTGTCCTGTGTGTTGCTGCTGTTGACAGCTAAACCCCAACGTTCATGGTGTAGGATTGAAGGAGAAGCATGTCCCTGGCTATGAGGTGATGATGGGTCTGGTTCATCTCACTGATGTCTTGTGGGGATTTGGAAGACTGGACATCTCCTCTGTTAAAATAATCATACCTCCCCTCAAGACTGCTCCTTAATGTACATAGAAACACAGCTTTGAGAACTTCAAAAATCTTCAGAGGATTTCATCATAAATGAACAAAAGCAAAATTCCTCTGCCCCTTCCAGGATGCAGGACCTAGTCTCTGTCTACCTCATAAATTCCATCACTGCACACTCCCATTCACGCAGTAGGTTACAGCTGCCTCCTGCTGCCCAGACCAGCTCCCAATTTAGAACTTGTTCATATTGCTTCCCCCTGTTTCTTGCCCATTTTTTCTGTGATGTTTTATTGTTTGTGCTTTTAATTTTTTTGTATTCAAGACAAACATGTCAGGGTTTTGCTACAGTAATTACTAATGTTTTCTGTTTTTCAGAGGAAGACTGAAGCCCAGCAAGTGTAAGGGGCAAGTACCAGTTCACTGGACTGTGAATAAGATGGCCTAAATTCAACAGAGAAAGTTCAGTTCCAGAACTCATGCTTTTGACCACACTTTGCTCTCAACTGAAAACAGTGTGCATATGCAGAGACCTCACTCTGGCAGGTGGACCTTGTGGGGACCCAACACATTGAGTCACTCAACCCCACATAGTGCTTGGAGGGAGACATATCACTGCCCAGTATTGCTTCTGGGGAAACTGAGGCATGAATTGAAAATCACTGTTTCCAAATCATAAGGTCAATGAGGAGGATGAGTCAGGTTTGGACTCAGAAAATCTGAGTCCATACTGTGTGCTTCTGCCAGTGTGCCTCCAGGAGTCAAAGTCAGCTTATCAAGGCTACATTTTGAGAAATCAGCTTAGATCCTAGAACCATCAGTCATGTTGCTACATTTCTTTCAGGGAAAGAGAGACAGATAGTGAATACATTAATTGTAGTGACAATTCCAACTCCTATTGTAGATGGTCTACCATATCACCCACTGACTTACTTTGTATATTGTAGCCAGATCTGTTTGTAATTATCACAGGACACAACAGCCACAGTCAACTCTGAAGGCTCTTATTTAAGGCAGGAGTGGGCACTGCTGGACAGCATTTAAATGCTGACTTCATATTATCCCCTATTTTTCTTGTAACAAGTGCATCTTACAAGGTACCTATGGAATACCTGTCCATTGAGCTTAGAGGAAGCAGGCTCCTCAGGAAGGCAGAGAATCCAGTAGCACCTTGGATTTTTGCACTCAGCCCATCTTATTCAGTGACGTTGAGATCTTCACTCCATCTCTCTGGACTCCCTTCTGCTCCTGACACCCAGGAGAGGAGAATCCCTTCCACACTTCCAGCCTGTCCCTCTACAGACGTCCATTGCTGACTCAAAAGTTTCTCCTGCTTACTGATGGGAAAAGGTGTTTTTCAGGATGATGTCAACTCCCTATGCAGACACTGTCATCACTGCCTCCAGTGACATTATCATTTTGGCATCAGGGGAGATGAGGTAAAATATTATCTAACCTTTATTTCAAATCAGTTTCCCTCCTAGCTTAGGTGAGTTGTCTGTCCATCTGTCTTTCTGGTCCCTGAGTCTTCTTCAAGCAGTAGGCATCACAGAATCATTCTACCTGCACAGATGAGTTCCTTTTTTTCAGATCCATCGTCTGCAGAAAACAGTGCAGGCTCTGGGAGTCAGGGTGAGCACTGTTTTCTGAATTTGTCTCTTTTCAGGAAGAAGATCTGATACAGGCTGGATGCACACAGTGGAGGATCTTTCTTGAGATCTGAATGGTCAGGTGGAGAAAGTCTCAGGTGAGAGGTAAACTGAACCCTGGAAGCCCCTTCTTGGGACCCTTTTCCAAGGGGTTCACTGGCTTCCCTTAAAGTAAGGACTGGCCTTACTGGCTAAAAGACTTTGGGACAGTGTTATAATTCAACTTCTCTCTTTTTATTTGGGGAATTATAGACCCTATTCGGTGAGAAGATATATTTTGCCACAGACTTTAATGAGTTAAATGTTTGGTTCCTACAGATTTGAGAGGCACTTGGGATTGAGAGGGTACAGGTGAGGGTGAGCATTATTTTCCCTGCACTGGAAAGATGTGTGGCTGCTGATGTGAGAGCAGCCACAAAGAAACAGGAATAATTTATTTCATCATTGAGGCTATAAAAAGAACAGTAATCATCAACCTGGATGTCTCTCTGACTGGCATAAATTTAGATGGAGGTCACCCAGGCAGTTTCCATCTCCCCTAACCATGATTGCTCAGCTCCCCATGGATCCCATGTTGCAGACTGTTGTAGAGTGTGTGAATATGTCTCACATCCTTACTGCCAAAACACTGTATTATGAATGTCCACAGTATGTCTACAGATGCAAAATTCTGTATTATTTACACTTACAGTTGTCATACTTCAGGCCTCTACCTTCAGAGTGGATGCTAATATCATTTAGTATCTCTGGGATGTCACCATTTTACTTTGTTTCACAATAACAAAGGAAAGAGTCTGAAATATGCCATTCTCACATTGAGGAAATGCAACCACTGATTCCAAGTTTAAATATTTTTCATAATTTCCTATTATTGTATTTTAGTATTTTCATTTTATTCTCACATTATATAAGCTTAGAGAGTAATGTTTTGAGCAATATGGAGCAAGTCACAAATGGAACAGGAAAGGATTTCATACATACTAATGGGAAGTGCACAGATGAAAACATTTAATTATATGTCTACACAATTGTACACACATGTTGGATATTTAAATGCATAAACACATATGTTGACATAGGTAGAATTGGAACTAAAAGCTTTCTTTCATATAACCTGATAGTTACTATTTCCTTTGAACACTATAATCTGTGTTCAGATGTTTCTGCCTTTTATCAGCTGTGGGACCTGGGGAATCTGTTGTGCCTCTGATCACAGTCTAACCATTTAGAACCTTTCCTAGAGGGCTTTGTGAAATTTAATTCAGGCCTTATCATAAAGCCTTGTGAGAAGTGCTGGTATCTACTTGGTACAATATGAACTTCTGCTTTCACAAAATGCCACGGCTACTATCTATGTAAAATTCATACCACAGGGAATGCTGTGAAATGTAGGAACTTCATCATTAAAAAGTCAGTTTATTAATACATATGAATGGAAAATAAGTTATTACTATGCAAGGTGTTTTATGTGCCATGGAGACAGAAATACTGCAAGTCTATCAAAGATCCTCTGGTTCTGACATTAAGTGACATTCCCAGGAAGATGACAGAAGAATGTCCTGTAGAGACGTAACCACGGGCATCATCTTCCTGTCCCAGACTGGACTGGAATCCTGGGGAACTCTGCCATCCTTTACCACTTTATCCTCGCTGACTGCACTGGGAGAATGATGAAGCCCACAGACCTAATTCTCACACACCTGACCTTGGCCAACTTCATGGTTCTTCTGTTTAAAGGAATCCCTCACACAACAGCAGCTTTTGGTGTGATTTGTTTCCTGGATGACATTACTTGTAAACTTGTGTTTTATTTTCATAGAGTTGCCAGAGGGGTGTCCCTTGGCTCCACATCTCTCTTGAGTATTTTTTCAGGCCATCACCATCAGCCCCAATAATTCCAGGTGGGTGCAATTGAAGGTCAGAGCCCCCAAGATCATCAGACCCTCACTGGTCTTGTGTTGGGCTCTGCACATGGTAGTGAATGTCTTCATTCCCATGTATGTCACTTGTGTATGGGATGGAAGGAATCTCACCAGAATCCATGATTATGGATACTGTGCTGGTGTGAATCCTGGGAAAGTAAAAGCCACATTAAATTCAGTCATATTGGTCTCCACTGATGTCATGTGTCTGGGCCTCATGCTGTGGGCCAGTGGCTCCATGGTGTTTATCCTGTTCAGGCACAAGCAGAGGATCCAACACATTCGCAGATCTCCATCTCTGAGGACGTCCCCTGAGGCCAGAGCCACCCAGAGCATCCTTACCCTGGTGAGCAGCTTTGTGCTCTTTTATACAACCTCTGCTGTCTTAGCATTGTGCTTAGCTTCCTCTGATGGAGTCAGTAGGTGGCTGGTGAACACCAATGTAGCAATGTCCGCATGCTTTCCAGCATTCTGTCCCTTTCTTCTCACCAGTTACTATACCACTCGTTCTAGACTCTGCTCTTCTTGCTTGTGTCAGGCACTAAATTATCCTGGTATAGTCAGATACCACTAAAATCATGCATTATGGACCCATTCCATTATTACCCTATTTGGTTCTGCTCCCAGTTTGAGATTCCTTATTATCCATTCATTGCAGACAGAGTCCCTCCCACACACTATGTTGTCTGCAATCCAGGCAATGTGTAATGCGTGATATAGGTGCTAATATAATAGCAACCAATTATTTCCATGGAGAACAGCACAATACTAGAGTCATTTAAAGACTGGTGCTTCATGGATTGCTGTGATTATGGTGAACTTCTAAAGGAGTGGTATTTTCAAAGATTTAACCTGTAGACAAAGATTAACCAACATAGTTCTGTGTCTTTACTCAAAATGCTGAAGGGAGTATCAAGTTTCAGGGCTCTTCAGTGAACACAAGTGAGAGCAGAGGATACACAAGGGTTAGAATGGCTGGGGGTGAGGGGAGCCCAAATCTGTGTAAGTGATGAGCACTGCAACAAATTTAGGGTCATATTAGAAGTTGTTTTCTCAAAACCTAAGGGATATGGCTAACACTGGGAGAATGCAATGTGGGTGAAGTAACATTAATTGATCATATCTAGATAAACATTCAAACTAATGGTCCAACTTGAGGGACAAATTATATAAAAACAGGAAGTAGAAGGGTATAATTAAACATTTAAGCATTAGAGAACAGTGGTCTACCCAAGGATGAGTGATGAATGTGAGAATTAAAGTGTATTTGTGGGACCATTAGGAGGTAGGTCAGTATGCCTTGTATGGTGGCAGAAGCCTCTAATCCCAGTTCTTGGGAAGCTGAGGCAGGAGGATTATGAGTTTAAGGTCAGTCAAGGTATATAGGGAAACTTGATCTCAAGAATAAAAGAAAGGTGTGCCAGTCTGAAGTCTCACATAAGGCACATTTGAATATACAGTATAAACAACATCTAAGTGAAGTAGGATGTTAGAATGTCACTCTGAGGAGTAACCGCACCTATCTGGACATTTGAAGATATTTGGATGTCCATAGATGGTGGACAGTTTGGCAGGAATGTCATGAATTCATTTTCATACCTAGGGAATTGTGGTACTTTTGAAATATATTACTATAAAGGAGAAACTGTAAAGGAGAAATGAGTAGATTGAATCAAAATGTTTAAAATAAGCCACCTAGATTCAGTTTATCCCAAATATATATTACAGAGATTTTCCAGGATATTAGAAATATTTAAGAAAGTTAACCACGTATTAAGATTAATAACAAGTCCTATTATCATAATGCAATTTACTATTGCATAAGGAACCACAAGTGTTTTGGGGAAGTGGTGATATAAAATATGAGCATAAAAGTATCATTGTTAATTTATAATGTTCAATGGTAAACAATATAATTTGTTTTGGAAGATTTGTGAAATACCATTTCACATTCATGTATGATATTAAACATAGAACATACAATAAAAATAGCCATAAATAAACATATTAAAATGTAGTGAAATTTGATATTCTACAAATTCAATATCCAGTATAAGAAAATGAAAAACAAAGAATATGAGCCTAAAATCAGAAAAAAGTGAGAAGACAAAGCAAGGGAAAGTCATGGTTTGACAGTAGGGAAACCTAAAGGATGCACATAAATACAAACTTTTTAAGTGTTTGATAAATTAGGGTTTTGCACTATTTATTGGCAATCTGGAGCAGGCAACATGAGTGACTGAAGAATGAATATAGGAACTTACTGAGAGGGTCAGTCTTAAGTGACAATTTGTCTAGGCCACAGTAAGCATGAATTTGGGGGATCATGCTTGGATGAGCTGGGAAAATGTGTAAGACACAAGATTAACATTTCAATTGGTGACCATATGTCACGCCTCCTACCTTCCAAAATGTGCCTGGGTCTCATTCCACTCATGACAGGCCTCAAGAAAATGACTGACATCTCCTGAGGGAGAGGAAATTCTGCCATGGATGGCTTTCAGACTCAAAGTACAACAACAACTCTTTCCAGGTCTCCAGCCTGCAGCAGCACGAGCATCAGTACATGATGCAAATACTCAGTCTCTCTTTGTCTCTCTGTCTCTCTCTCTCTCTTTCTCCATGCCTCTCTACCTCTCTCCATGCCTCTCTCTTTTCCCATTTATTTAAATGTGTTTTATATCCTTTCCTTTGAAAAGTTTGATTAATCACAATATGATACTCACAATGCAAAGATGTATTTTTCCCCTTTTGTATTTTATCATTTTTACATTTGCTCACATGTGTATACATTGTTTGGGTCATCTCCCCCCACCCCACCCCCACCCCATCCAGGAAGAACCTGCTCCACCCTCTTGATCTCCAATTTTGGTGAAGAGAAAAAAGAAGAGATAATAAGAACAACATAGCATTTTTGCTTGTTTGAGATAATGATAGCTATACAGAGAGATTCCTAGCATTGCTTCCACGCACATGTGTATTACAACCCACGTTGGTTCATTTCTACCAGACCTCTTCTCTGCTTCCTAGTCCCCTTCCTATAGTGGCCTCTGGCAGTTTAAGATTACTTTATTTGCTTCTCTACAGTGAGCACATCAACTACACTCAAATCTCAGGTTTCCTTTCCTTTCCCTCTTCTTCCGTGTGTGTTCTCCCTTTAGTGTGTGACCCATGTCCAATAATATTACTGCATTTGTTGTAGGTCCGCGTATGAGGGAGAACATTAGATTTTTGGCCTTCTGATCCTGGCTAACTTTGCTTAAGATGATGTTCTCCAGTTCCATCCATTTACCTGAAAATGCCAAAATTTCATTCTTCTTTGTGGTTGAATAAAATTCCATTGTGTATAAATACCATGTTTTCTTGATCCATTCATCAGTTGTGGGCTATCTTGGCTGTTTCCATAGCTTGGCTATTGTGAATAGTGCTGCAACAGACATGGGTATTCAGTTGCCTTTGAAATAACCTGAATCACATTCCTTCGGTTATATCCATAAGAGTGGTATTGCTGGATCATATGGCAGATCTATATTTATACTTTTAAGAAGCCTCCATATTGTTTTCCGAAGTGGTTGTATAACGTAAATTCCCACCAGTAGTGTATGAGGGTTCCCTTTTTCCCACATCCTTGCCAACATTTGGTGGTGGTGGTGTTCTCGATGATAGCCATTCTAACAGTAGTAAGGTGGAATCTTAGTGTGGCTCTGATTTGCATTTTCCTTTATGACAGGGATGGTGAACATTTTTTTCGGATGATTTTTGGCCATTTGAAATTCTTCCTTTGAAAAAGCTCTGTTCAGTTCAGTTGCTCACTTCTTTATTGGTTCATTGATTTGGCGGGGGGAAGCAGTTTAGTTTCATGAGCTCCCTATATATTCTGCTAATCAGTCCTTTGATGTATAGCTAGCAAATATTTTCTCCCACTGTGTGGGTGGTTTCTTCAATTCACCATTTCTTTTTTTTTGTGTGCAGAAGCTTTTTAATTTCATGTAGTCTCATTTGTCCATCCTTTCTCTTAGTTGCTGGGCTGCTGGAGTTCTGCTGAGGAAGTTCTTGCTTATACCTATTGTTTCCAGATTATTCCCTGCTCTTTCCTGTACTAACTTTAAGGTTTTGTGTCTGATATTAAGGTCCTTGATCCAATTTGAGTCAATACTAGTAAAGGGTGATTTGCATGGATCTAGTTTCAGTTTTCTGCAGGCAGATAGCTACTTTTCCCAGCAGTGTGTGCTGAAGAGGCTGTCTTTTTTCCATCATATGTTTTGGTGCCTTTGTCAAAAATAAGGTGGGCGTAGCTGTGTGGATTCCTATATGGGTCCCCTCTTCTGTTCCACTGGTGTTCATATGTGCTTTGTGCCAGTACCATACTATATGTATTGCTATGGCTCTGTAGTATATTTTTAAGTTGAGTATTGTACTACCTCCAGCATTGCTTTCTTTGTTCAGAATTGCCTTGGCTATTCATGGTCTTTTGTGTTTCCACATGAACTTTAGGGTAGATTTTTCAATCTCTGTGATTAATGTCATTGGGATTTTGATGGGAATTGGGTTGAACATGTAGATTGCTCTTGGCAGTATAGCCATTTTTACTATGTTGATTCTGCCAATCCATGAGCATGGGAGATCTTTCCACCTTCTGTAGTCTTCTGTGACCTCTTTCTTCTGTGGTTTGTAGTTCTCCTTGTAGAGGTTATTTACATCCTTTGATAAGCTTATTCCTGGGTATTTCATTTTTTGAGGCTATTGTAAATAGAATTGTTTTCCTATATTATTTCTCAATTTGTTCATTGGTGGTATATAGAAAGGCTACTAATTTTTGTGAGTTGATTTTGTATCCTGCTAAAATCTATGGTGTTTATGGTGTCTAGCAGTTTTTGATTGGAGTTTTTTGGGTCTTTGAGGTGTAGGATCATGTTGTCTGAAAATACAGATACTTAATTATTTATTTACCTACTTGTCTTCCTTTTATTTCTTCTTTCCTTATTGTTCAGACTAGGAATTCTAGGACTATGTTGCATAAGAGTGGGGAGAGTGGGCATCCTTGTCTCATTCCTGACATTAGGGGAAATGGTTTTAGTTTTTCCCCATTAATTATGAGGTTGGCTAGAGGTTTGTCATATATAGGCTTTATAATGTTGAGGTACTTTCATTCTATTCCTAGTTTTCTTAGAGTTTTTATCATGAAATGATGTTGAGTCTTATCAAAGGATTTTTCTGCATCTCTTGAGATGATCAAGTGGTGTTTGTCTTTGTATTTATTAATGTGTTGTATTGTATTTATTGATTTCTGTATGTTGAACCATCCCTGCGTCCCTGGGATGAAGCCAACTTGCTAATGGTGGATGACCTTTTTGATATGTTGTTGGATTCGGTTTACCCTTATTTTTATTGAGGATTTTTGCATTGATGTTCCTTAATGAGACTGGCTTATAGTTTTCCTTTTTGGATGTGTCTTTGTCTGCTTTTGGGATGAGTTTAAAACTGGGATCATAGAATGAGTTGGGCAGTGTTCCCTCCCTTTCTATTTCATGGAAAAGTTTAAGGAGTGTTGGTATTAGTTCTTCTTTAAAGGTCTGGTAGAATTCAGCAGAGACTCTGTCAGGCCCTGGACTTTTCTTTTTCTTTTTCTTTTTTTTTTACTGCTGCTTCACTTTAAGTTCATGTTATAGATCTGTTTAGGTGGTTAATATCCTCTTGGTTCAGTTTTAGATGGTCATAAGTATCTAGAAATTGTCCATTTCTTCAAGATTTTTTCTAATTTATTGAATTACAGCTTCTTAAAGTAGTACCTGATGATTCCCTGGATTTCCATGGTGTTTGTTGTTATCTCCCCTTATCCATTTCTGATTTTACTAATTTGGGTCTTTCCCTCCTCATTTTAGTCAGATTTGACAGGGGCTTGTTCAATATTATTTTTTCAAAGAACCAGCTTTTTGTTTCATTGATTCTTTGTGTAGTTTTTTAAGTCTCCACTTCATTGATTTCGGCCCTTATTTTTACCTTTTCTCTCCTTCTGCTGCTTTTGGGTTTAGCTTATTCTTGGTTTTTTAAGGAGTTTGAGATGTAGCATTAGGTTATTTATTTGAGATCTTTCTGTCCATTTAGTATATGCAGTCATGCCTATAAACTTTCCTTTTAGGACTGCCTTTGTGTGTCCCTTGGGTTCTGATAGGGTGTGCTTTCATTTTCATTAATTTCCAGGACCCTTTTGATTTCCTCTCATTTCTTCCATGACCCCATGATTGTTGAGCAATGTGTTATTTAGTCTCCAGTTACGTGCATGTTTTCTGCTGTTGTTGAGGTCTAGTTTTAATGCATTCTGATCAGATACAATGCAGGTGGTTATTTATATTTTCTTATATTTGCTGAGGCTTGCTTTGTGCCCTAAGATATGATCTATTTTGGGGAATGTTTCATGGGCTGCTGAGAAGAATGTATATTGTATTGTTGTTGGATGAAACATTCTGTAGCCATCAGTTAGGTCCATTTGATCTATGGTGTCATTTAGTTTTAGGATTTCTTTGTTGATTTTTTTTGTTTGGATGACTTATCTATTGGGGATACAGGGGTATTAAAGTCTCCCACTACCACTGTGATGGAGTGTATATGTGCTCTGAAGTCCCTTAGTGTATGTTTGATGACATTGGGTACACTGACATTGGGTGCATATATGTTGATAACTATTATTTACTTTTGGTGTATTGCCCCTTTATTAGTATGAAGTGTCCTTTTGTGTCTCATTTGACTAATGTTAATTTGAAGTCTACTTTTTCTGATATTAGTATTGCTACTCCTGCCTGTTTTGGGGGCATTGATTTGGTAAATCTTCTTCTAGCTTTTCACTATAAGCCAGTGTTTATTTCTGTCAATAAGATGGGTATGTTTGCCAAGTGGTGTCTTTTGATGGGGGAATTGAGTCCATTGACATTAAGTGTTAATATTGATAGGTATGTGGTGATTCCTGCCATATACTTGTTTTTGTTATTGTTGTTTAAGGATTTGAGTGTGTGCAGCTGAATCAATACTACTCTCTAATTACTTATCTTTCTTCTCTGTGGTTTGATACTTCCCAACCTCTCTGGTGGTTTTGTTTGTGTTCATCTTCTGTGTGCAGAATTTCTTGTAGCATCTTCTGTAGTGGTGGCTTGGATATCATATGTTGTTTTAGTTTCTGTTTATCATGGAAGATTTTTATTATTCTGTCAATTTTGAATGATAGTTTTGCTGGGTAGAGTATCCCTAGAGCTGAAAATATTTTCACACAGTGCCCAAAATTCCTCACTTGCTTTTACATTTTCTGTTGAGAAATCTGCTGTTATTTTGATGGGTTTACCTTTATACATTGTTTGTTTTTCCTCTCAAACAGGCTTCAATGTTCTTTCTCTGTTCTTTATGACTTTTATTGTCATGATAATATGCTGTGAGGAGGTGCTATTTTGGTCAAGTCTGTTTGGTGTCCTGGAGGCTTTCTGTACCTGAATGGGCAAAACTTTCTCAAGATTTGGGAATTATTCTGTTACTATTTTATAGAATATGTTATGAATCCCTTTTCCTTGGACCTCTTCTCCTTCTTCAATACCTATGATTCTCAGGTTTGGCCTTTTTATTGTGTTGCTAAATTCTTGCATATTCCTTTCACAGCTCTTAAGTTCTTTGACTAACATTTCTTCTGTTTTTTCTTTAATTTCTCTTTTATCTTTGAGATCTGAGATTCTGTCGTCCACTTGTTCTAGTCTTCTGGAGTAGCCTTCCAATGTGCCTTTTGTTTGATTAAAGGGACTTTTTATTTCTAAAATTCCTGTTTGATTCTTTCTTCTGAGGTTCTCCATACCTTTGTTGAACTCCTCTTTTATATTTTGTGTGTTCATCTTTAATATATATCTCCTTTTTTATAGTGTCCTGTGTCTTACTTTGGTGTTTCATGAAATCCTCTATGAATTCATTTATTTGTTTCTGTGTCTTCTCATGTTCTTTATTTTTGGCATCTTGAAGTTTCTGGAGTGCATCTTTTACATTCTGGTTAACCATGTGTAGTAGCTAGCTTCTCCAAGAATTTCTCAGTGATTTCTTCCAAGATTTCCTGCTTAATGTTTTTTTTTTTTTTTTTGTGGGCATCACTGGGTTTCTTAGTGACATTGATCTTTACTTGGTTGGGATCAGGAACTGGGTATCCATTTTCTTCATTTCCCAGTGAATCCTGTATTGAACTATTGTTTGAGGACAGTCGTTTCCATCCTTTCTTCTTCCCATCACTGCACTTGGTGCTCTGCATTTGTTTTGATAGGCTAGTTAGTGGTTTTAATTGCCTGTTTTCTTTCCCTTAATTTAATTTTTGTGTTGTGATGACTCAGTTGTTAGCTAGGTTGATGTGCTCTTTCTGTCCCTGGCCTGGAGGTATAATTTAGCAAAAACAAATTCCCAGGTTCAA
Source organism: Castor canadensis (assembly GCF_047511655.1). Lineage (NCBI taxonomy): Eukaryota > Metazoa > Chordata > Mammalia > Rodentia > Castoridae > Castor > Castor canadensis. Next base: position 30,958,131 of record NC_133401.1, on the reverse strand, counting down.
TGCTAGACCAGTTGTTAACATACTAAATAGAAATCTCTTGGTGATAACATCTATAAACAGTGGGAGAATTGGGGTGTAATGTTTATCAGGCTAAATATAGAAATTTAGGTAATTGGTAAAGGTGGCTCTAAAAAGGGGGGTGGGAAAATTGGTGGGTGGGTGGGGGAAATGTTATGGGGGCTCCTGGGTTTTGTGGCCCTTGTGCATGTTTGGGTATATTTCTGTTGTTGAGGTGGAGGGTACTTTTGTAAGGTATTGCAGGGGCTGGGGTTGTCTACATTTGTATAGTAGGCTAGTCAGCAGGTGGTGAGTGTATAGCATGGATGGGTAGTGTGGTGGCAGTTTGGGGGAGGATACAAGGGGGTTGTGAAGACAGTTGTAGAGAGTCGATGAAAGGGGCATAAAGAGTAGTTGGGAGGGAGAACAATGGGTTATAGCACATGAAAAAGAGGGACAATGAAGAGGGTAAGAACTGGGATAAGAAAATGAAAACACACAGACACACACACAGAAAAACACTAGGTACAGGAAAAACAAAAAGTTCAGTCTTTGGTAAGAGTTCTGGAGTTATTCCATAGGCATCTAATCCTGATATTGGTGTACAAGCAGGGATTCTGATGTGGTTTCACCAGGTGACTGGCTTGTGAGTAGTATTTGGTTCAATATGTCCACAGGGCTAATTGCAATTTTGAGGTGAGGTAATTCTTCTAGTTCATGCAGTTTGGTCAGAGCTGTTGTTGTTTTCACCAGTGGGCAGCTGTGTTGTCCTCCAGCTGCAACTCTGGTCAGCTCTTCCCCAAGCAAGGTGGGCAATTTAGTTTTGAATACTGTCCTCTGTGAGATTAGCTCTGGGATCCACAACCTGCCCCTCTTTGGGAGGTTGGTTTGTGGCCCCACCCCAGCTCTCAGCCTTTGTTGCTTTACCCCCATTTGTTCACTGAGAGTTCTGTGCTGAGAGTTCAGCTCCTTGCTCCATTTCCATTCTTTGGGCAGGTTCGGCGTTCCACCCCCATCTCAGCTGGCAAGTTTTTTATTTTATTTTTTTGTTCATTTATTCACATGTGCATACATTGTTTGGGTCATTTCTCCCCCCTGCCCCCATCTCACCCTCCCCCTTCCCCCCCTCAGTTTCAGGAAGGTCCCATTCTGCCTTTATCACTGATTTTGTTGAAGAAAAGACATATGTATAATAAGAAAGACAAAGTGTTTTTGCTAGTTGAGTTAAGGATAGCTATACAGAAAGATTCCTACTATTGCTTTCATGTACCCATGTGTTGCAACCCATGTTGATTCAACTTTAACTGATCTTTACATTGGTTCCTGATCCCCTGCTCATAATAACCTGTCATTTTAAGGTTTCTGTATTAGTTCCTCTGGAGTGGGGACATCAAACGCTTTCATGTTTTGGGTTTTCTACCTATTCCTATATCTCCCATATGTGCTCTCCCCTTCTCTTGTGATCCAAGTCCAACCACATTGCTGCATTTGCCCTAGATCTAAAGTCCGCATATGAGGGAGAACTTATGATTTTTGATCTTCTGAGCTTGGCTGACCTTACTCAGAATGATGTTCTCCAGTTCCATCCATTTACCTGTGAATGATAAGATTTCATTTTACTTCATGGCTGAGTAAAATTCTATTGTATACAAGTACTACATTTTCTTGATCCATTCATCAGTAGTGGGGCATCTTGGTTGTTTCCATAACTTGGCTATTGTGAATAGTTCTGCAATAAACATGGGTGTGCAGGTACCTCTGGAGTAACCTGTGTTGCATTCTTTGGGTATATCCCCAGGAGTGGGATTGCTGGATCATATGGCAAGTCTATGTTTAGATTTTTAAGAAGTCTCCAAATTTTTTTCCAGAGTGGTTGGTTGCACCAGCTTACATTCCCACCAGCAGTGAATTAGGGTTCCTTTTTCCCACATCCTCGCCAACACTTGGTGGTGGTGTTTTGGATGATGGCTATTCTAACGGGGGTGAGGTGGAATCTTAGTGTGGTTTTGATTTGCATTTTCTTTATGGCCAGAGATGGTGAGCATTTTTTCATGTGTTTTTGACCATTTGAATTTCTTCTTTTGAAAAAGTTCTGTTTAGTTCAGTTGCCCATTTCTTAATTGGTTCATTGATTTTAGGAGAGTTTAGTTTCTTAAGTTCCCTGTATATTCTGGTTATCAGTCCCTTGTCTGATATATAGTTGGCAAATATTTCTCCTACCCTGTGGGTGGTCTTTTTAGTTTAGAGACCATTTCTTTTGTTGTGCAGGAGCTTTTTAATTTTATGAAGTCCCATTTATTCATCCTTTCTCATAGTTGCTGGGCTGCTGGGGTTCTATTGAGGAAGTCTTTGCCTATACCTATTTGTTCCAGAGTGTTTCCTGCTCCTTCCTGTAGTAACTTCAGAGTTTCAGGTCTGATATTTAGGTCCTTGATCCATATTGAGTTGATACTAGTACAGGTTGATAGACATGGATCTAGTTTCAGTTTCTTGCAGATGGGTAACCACTTTTCCCAGCAACATTTGTTGAAAAGGCTGTCTTTTCTCCATCATATATTTTTGGCACCTTTGTAAAAAATGAGGTGGGTATAGTTGTGTGGATTCATATCTGGGTCCTCTATTCTGTTCCACTGGTCTTCATGTCTGTGTTTGTGCCAGTACCATGCTGTTTTTATTGCTATGACTCTAATATAGTTTGAAGCCAAGTATTGTGATACCTCCAGCATTGCTCTTTTTGCTGAGTATTGCCTTGGCTATTCGTGGTCTCTTGTGTTTCTAAATGAACTTTAGAATAGATTTTTTAATCTCTGTGAAAAAGTCATTGGGATTTTGATGGGAATTTTGATGGGAATTTTGATGGGATTTTGATGGGATTTTGATGGGAATTTTGATAGATTGCTTTTGGTAGTATAGCCATTTTTACTATGTTGATTCTACCAATCCATGAGCACGGGAGATCTTTCCATCTTCTGTAGTCTTCCTTGATCCCTTTCTTCACGAGTTTGTAATTCTCCTTGTAGAGGTCATCCACATCCTCTGTTAAATTTACTCCTAGGTATTTGATTTTTTTAGGCTATTGTGAATGGAATTTTTCCATGTATTCCTTCTCAGTTTGTTCATTGTTGGTGTATAGAAAAGCTAATGATTTTTGTAGGTTGATTTTGTATCCTGCCACCTTACTGTAGCTATGATTTTAGGGGAAATGGTTTCAGTTTTTCACCATTAACTATGATGTTGGCTGTAGGTTTGTCATATATATCCTTTACAATGTTGAGGTACATTCCTTCTGTTCCTAGTTTTCTTAGAGATTTTATCATGAAGTGGTGTTTGATCTTATCAAAGGCTTTTTCTGCATCTATTGAGATGATCAAGTGGTTTTTGTCTTTGCTTCTATTAATGTGCTGTATTACATTTATAGATTTGCTTATGTTGAACCACCCCTGTATCCCTGGGATGAAGCCAACTTGGTCATGGTGAATGATCTTTCTGATGTGTTGTTGGATTCTGTTTGCTATTATTTTATTGAGGATTTTTGCATCGATGTTCATTAGGGAAATTGGCCTGTAGTTCTCCTTTTTGGAGGTATCTGTCTGGTTTTGGGATGAAAGTAATATTGGCTTCATAAGATGAGTTAAGCAGTGTTCCTTCCCATTCTATTTTGTGGAACAGTTTAAGGAGAGTTGGTATTAGTTCTTCTTTAAATGTCTGATAGAATTCAGCAGTCAATCCATCAGGTCCTGAACTTTTATTTTTTGGGAGACTCTTGATTGCTGCTTCTATTTCTTTTTGTGTTATAGATCTATTCAGATGATTAATATCTTCTTGATTCAGTTTTGGGTGGTTATAAGTTTCTAGAAATCTGTTCATTTCTTCGAGATTCTCAAATTTATTAAGAGTATAGGCTCTCAAAGTAGTCTGATGATTTCCTGGATTTCCATGGTGTTTGTTGTTATCTCTGCTTTTGAATTTCTGATTTTACTGATTTGGGAGTTTTTCTCTCCTCATTTTAGTCAGGTTTGCCAGGGGTCTGTCAATCTTATTTATTTTTTCAAAGAACCAGCTTTTTGTTTCATTGATTCTTTGTATGGTTTTTTTTTGTTTCTATTTCATTGATTTCAGCCCTTATCTTAATTATTTCTTTCCTTCTGCTTGTTTTGGGATTTGTTTGTTCTTGTTTTTCTAGGAGTTTCAGTTGTAGTGTTAGGTCATTGATTTGAGATCTTTTTGTCCTTTTGATATATGCACTTATGACTATAAACTTTTCTCTTAGGACTTCCTTTTCTGTGTCCCATAGGTTCCTGTAGGTCGTGTTTTCATTTTCATTGACTTCCAGGAATCTTTTAGTTTCCTGTTTTATTTATCAGTGACCCGTTCATCGTTAAGGAATGTGTTGTTCAGCTTCCAATTATTTGCATGTTTTTTACTGCTGTTTTTGTTGTTGATTTCTAGTTTTAATACATTGTGGTCAGACAGAATGCATGGGATTATTTCTGTTTTCTTATATTTGCTGAGGCTTGCTTTGTACCCTAAGATGTGATCAATTTTGGAAAAGGTTCCATGGGCTGCTGAGAACAATGTATATTGTGCAGAAGTTCGATGAAACATTCTGTAGACATCACCTGGGTCCATTTGATCTATGGTGTGATTTAATTCTAGGATTTCTTTATTGATTTTTTCTTTGGATAACCTATCTATTGGTCATATGGGGGTATTAAAGTCTCCCACTACCACTGTGTTGGAGTCTGTATATGCTTTTAGGTCCTTCAGAGTATTGATTGGTGAAATTGGGTGCATTGGCGTTGGGTGCATATAGGTTGATAATTGTTATTTCATTTTGGTGTATTTCCCCTTTTATTAATATGGAGTGTCCTTCTTTCTTATTACAGTTTGCTGTTTATGGTTTTCAGTTTTGTTGGGGGTTCAGTCTGCCAGGGGCTGCACTGAATTATGTTCCCAGGGGGTAGCTGATGCTCACCTATTCATTCTGAAGATGCATGGAAGCAGATTTGAAACTGACTTGTAGGGAGAAATGGCATAGCATAGGGAAGCTTTCCATCAGTTAAGGGGTCCAGGATGTTGCAGTGTACAATTTTGATGGATGCTCTGTCTTCTGCTTGTTGGAAGAAAAAGAAAAAAAAGATATAGAGAGAAAGGGCCAGTGTTTTTCTCCCCCAGGACCGGACATGCCTTGTTGGCTGTGCTACATGGGATTTTTGTTGCTCTTGGGTGCAATTAAAGGCTGATTTAATAGTCTATCTTTGAATTTTATGTGCACCTAATGAGATGATGGTTACTATTTTGGCTAGAAGCAATCAGAATTACCCAAATGTGGCTCTGACATTTGAAGGTGGTTTCTGGAGTCATGGAGGTTAAGATTTCTGTTTCCTTGCACTAAATGCCATCTTGGCTCCTCTCCAGAAAGTTGTATTTGTAATTTAAAAAATTTGTTACAATAAGCTAATCAGTGTCAATATTTTTTATTAATGACTATGATTATAATATACAATTATAATTAGTGAACTTAAAACTAATATTGCATTGTAAATAGAATTTCATGAGAGATGGATGTATAGGAACCCATTTTGAAGGAGGCTTCATTGATATTCATATGTTCAGTTTTTTCTTTTTGGGTTTCTTACAATATAACACTTCAAGATAATGCCTCTTAGTTTGATTGTGAATAAGTTAGCATTATACTTTCCATCATAAATGAAGTGTGATGGGACACACACTTCACACACCACCCTGTGGTGGGCACAAGGGTAAGGGGTGAAAAGATAAATCCTCTGCACTTGATTCAGTGCTAGGGGAGAGAGCATGTGGATTAGGAAAGAGTGGTCACTGAGGTCCCACTTTTCCTTACATCCTCACTCTGCCCAAGAACCTTCCTGTAATGCTGCTGTGCACAGATCCCGATTGGAAGATCAGCAGCACACAGCGCACAGGCACCCAAACACTCCTGCAGGACCCTCTCCATTCCACCTCTGCTTACTCTTGTTAGCAAACCACCCAACTATTCACTGCCAGAATCAACTCTGGTCTCCTCAGCTCTCGACATATCTGTCCTGGAAAAGCAACAAGCAAAACATACCAGGCTTCTCTGTAGCTTTCCTCATTCTTGTCCATTGGGACTCTGTCACAATGTTCTTCCTTCTGTGACTCCCAGAGTAGTTAATTGCCAAGCAACAATAAACTCCTCTTCTTCCTCAGGCTGTGTTTTAGTCAGCTTTTATTACTGTCATAAAATACCACTAATAATAAAATTGTGAAGGGAAAATTTTAATTTTGGCTCCTAGCTTTGTTCCATAATCATTTGGTCCTCTTGCATTGGACTTATAGGAAGTTAACTTGGTGGTACAGGTGTGGAACAAAATACTAATCTCATGGATGGGAAGCAAAATGATGAAAGGGTAAGGGGCTGGGTTCCTCCTTTCTTCTTACAGGGCATGCTCCAATAACCTAAACCTCTTACTAGGCTCCACCTATTAAGGTTCCATAACATCCATACATAACAGGGTACAAGTCTTCAACACATGTCCGTGGTGGGACAATTGTGCTCCAAACTATGACACCATGGTTTGTATCAGCATCATGTGTTAGAAACAAGCCAAATATTTACTCTGTCCCTTAAAAACCACTCCTTCCATGACAATCAATTGCCCTTCCTGATTTTTGAATATGCCCAAACAGTGAAATCTTAATGATCTTCTGTTGATCTGCTTATCTGATGAACAATGGATATCTGTGGTCACTGCTGAGAAGGGGACTCATGATGCATGAGTTCTCAGTGACTACGCTATTTGTCCACTTCTTGTAGCAAACATGAATGCTATGGCTTTTCACTGTTTTCACAAATAATGGAACAGATGGTACACTCTTAGATCTTCTGCCCCTGTGAGAAGTTGGCTCACAAGCATATCACAGCATGGCATTCTCTCCAGGGAATCTATGGATAAGGAGAATATTGCAGACTTTGGCGACTTTGTAATAGCCTCACTCTGAGCATTGGATAGTGATAGAGGAGAGAGATCCTAATTGCCAACATATATAAGTATAGTCTGATATGTAATAGAGCCTTTGGTATATATTTACATTATATTTGCAACCATAACTTCAAGGAATATGATGCAATTATTCCCTCTGTAATCTAATTTATGTGTGTTTTAATAGAGCAAGCCTACTATAAATACACACCCATCTACCCACAACATGTATTTCTACAACATGTCTTATCATACGAGCATACCTTTACATGTTTAATCTCTACTTCTTTACTGTACCCCTAATTTGTTCCAAATTTTGTACTCAAATATGCTATAAAATTCTTCACCTTTAATAATGAGCTAAGTGACTTAGTGTAATATATGATTCTAGTATTTGTGCCTATGGAGTCTTGATTCATATTAACAAATTACATTCTCTAAGACACTGCCAATCTTTGTCTCACTCCCACCACCAGAGAGAGGATGACCACCCAGTCTGCCATGGCTTTCCTAGGTCCTGTTCATTTGTGGCTGTGGAAGGAAACACCTCTCCTCTCCTCTCCTCTTCTCTTCGCTTCTCTTCTCTTCTTTCCTCTCCTCTCCTCTCTTTACTTCTCTTCTGTTCTTTCTCCTCCCTCTCTCCTCACTTCCTCTCTCCCTCCATCCTCACTCTTCCTCTCCCTGCCAAGCCCTCACCACTATCTCTCACATACACATTCCAAGATTTCCCTCTTTACTCTCCTGCAGGAAAAGTGTCGTGACTCTGGATGGCTAGGACTCTGTTGATGATTCTAGTCATGATATGAGGGGGTTAATCTATTGAGAAACTAATGAGCATCTTTTTCCCTGCTCTCAATCTATGTTTATGAATATTTTGCCAGACCCCATCTCCATAAGTCTGGAAGACAGATTTTCCTAGGGTCAATTAACCAAGGACCATGTTTAACTTGGTCCATAGGACCAAGTACCTGTTCATTTGATATGTGACTCTTTTTAGCCTAGACTTTCAAAATAATCACCTATTAACAGGGTCTGCTCCACCATAGTGGTGACAATTAGGCATATTACTGTTGGTCTGGGATATTTCATGGATTCATGATCTGGAGTCCCAAACCTTCTAAGTGAACCATTGTTCCAGACAAACTTGGAAATTCTCAGACCCACATCAATGCTGTAGTGCTTCCATTTTTGAAGGAAATCTAAAGACCCACATCCCAGAGGATATCTCTCCAGTCCAAGGCCTTACAATTGAAGATGACTCTACCCTAAGCATAAATGTCCACTCAAGATCTCCTACAGCACACATTGTATAAGTTTTGCCTTTATAAGTTTGATATTAAGGGATCTGTTGCATTCCCAAGGTTATTGTCTGCTTATTCCATGATTCTGGTTTGCTACTTACTCCCTGCTAGTGTATACACCTCTCTCAGTACTAAAGTGAAATCAAGTGCAGGTTACAAAGATTGGTGTCTTTCTAAACATTAATGGAGATTATTGATTTTCCCAGAATGTTCCTATCTTGGATTTGTCAACCCCTCAGTCACTCAAAAAGAGGAGAATGGTCTCACTGTTTCTACTACCCATTCCCATGTTAAATAAAAAACTGTTGTCTTGCATCTCCAAATAAACTTCTGTTTCTTATTGGTTACACACAAATATCACCAATTTTAACATATACATTGAAAAATTTTCAGCAAATACCCTACTACAACATATATGCTGTCCTGTCAACTTGACCCAGGATGTATGTGTGACATTTTCAAAAACAGACATATCTCTGCAAGTATCAACCAATGAACTGATTTTTCTATCTATCCATGCCCATTTCCATGTCTGTAATTTGATCTATATTTCAGTATATCTCTATATATTATTCCTCTATAAATCAACTGATAGCTTTAAAACACTCTATACCCCAACAATAATATTGCTATGGATTGCAAAATATTAAGATTATTATCAAGGCTAACACCATACAACCAAAAAACTTACATGCAGGTTAGCCTTCAAGGATTCCTTACTCTTGTACAATTTTTGATTACACACTTCTGTTTCTGATACTTCATTTTTACTCTCATTTAACAATATGTTTTCTATGCTGTTTGGGGCAGTTATTTCCTACAATTTAAAAGTTTCCATTGCTACTTTCCCAAAGAGTCCATGAAAAATTGTCAAGGGGCCATAGTACCAGTTAATCTGTTTTTTTCCTACAGTCTGAATTTGTCAATTTTGCATACATTAACCACAGAGAAAAACTAAAACTCCAGTTATTTTTTCTCATTTTATAGACTTCCTTGCCTGGAGCTGCCTTTCATGTGCAAACTGCTGATCTAGAGTCATATCCACATTCATTTCCTCATCTAAGTCCAAGCTAATGTTCCCTCACTTGAAGTCAACCCAAGTCCAGTTGCCAGATGAGGACAGGCAGCCTCCACACTACAATGCCTGGGTAAATTTTTCAAACCAGCCAGTCCTACACCATCGCTCTGGATTTTCCAGAAGAAAAACAGCAAAGCCTGTGATCTTGGCTTTCCCTTTCCCTCTCATACTTCTTCCTACTCAACAACCTGGTGCTCCAGATATGGAGCATAATAAGGTGTATAATGTCAGGAAATAAAGTGCGGTGTTAAAGTTCACTTTGTGACATTTCAATAAAATATTAGGGATACATATAATGAAATGAAAAGGTGTGAATACAACTATCTAAAATATCATAAGGCCCATTGTTAATAATTGCATATGCACTGTCTGGTATGAAATACACCAGCACTTTAATGACTATGTACACCTATGGGAAGTAGGATGCAGTATTGCATCCATCCTCTCCTTAATTCCTTCCTTGTTTATGTCCCTTGTCATTTCCTTCATTTTTTGGTATTTATTTATTGCAATTGAACAATCAAATTTTTGTTGAATATTTGTATTAGGTTTGTACATACAAAAGACTTCCTTTTACACCAGAAGAAATGAATCTAAAGAAAAATCATTTCAAATACAGGAAGAAGACAAAGTTATACACAACTAGTTGGAATAATTCTTCATGGTGCAGGACTAATGTGGGAGCATTTTTCAGTTTAATAAACATCTTGTTTTTCTTGATTAGTGTTAAAAGTTATAATAGTTTGTTAGTATTGCTTAAAGTTCTCTAAGGTATTGCATGTTAACATATATGATTTAAAAGAAGTACTTATTTTTCATATATTTTATTTATATTGCATTGTGTATCAATATTAGTGCAAATATTTTACTTGAATGTTAATACATGATATGCAATTCATCTGAAATTATCTAAACTTACAATTAAGTCTCAAATGTCATTTTTAAATTGCTGGAGTGAACACAGTATAAGGCATCATTTTGCTACATATAAACAATTGAAGCCCATTCAGTCTAGGAAGAAGCAAAGAGAGAGTTTGGTGTGTACTCAGAGAAGGGATGATAAACATAGATTTCCTTGGCCACTTTGTTCTCCATGCTTTCTGCAGCACTCGAGGGCTTAGGAACTTTTATACTAAATCCAGGGAAGTTGAGGCAAAGGCTTCAGTGCAGCCAGATCGCAGGCTGCCTCAGCTGGGGGAGAAGAGAACCAGCCCTCCTTCAGGCAGCAGCTGTAACTTCAGTGTTATGTGGACAGGCATTTTAAATTTTGCTTCTATATTCTGATCCTGATCAGAATGTAACAATGGCTCCTAGAGGTTTTATCCCTGGATGGACTCAGGACCTAACTCACAGTGTTGGCTGAAGACAATCAGCAGTTTTCTATCTCCTCCATCTGAAATGAGCATTTTCTGCACAACAGTTACACACATGTCTCACTCAAGAAATGTATATTGGGAGAGTTCAGAGAGACACCAGAAGGAATATATTCAGGCATTATGAAGATGGTGACACAAGACCTGAAGGTGTTAATATACATTTACCCGAGAGTGGTATTGCTCAGTGACTAGGAGTAGAAACCTTGGCCACTGGACAGACTGGTGGCCTGTAATAGGCAGTGAGAATTTGAGTTTCTACCTAGAACACTGTTCAGATTTTTCCATGGAACAGCAAGGTATAACCGTCAATCTCCAGGCTCCCTGTTATCTTGTTCCTCTGACCAGGGGCTCATCTATCAAAGGTTTCAGAATCTGCCAAAATAGTACCATCAGCTGGTGGCCAAGTGTTCCACACACGAGCACATTAGGAATATTTCACATTCAAAAAATAAAGGATCCAATATGCTAATTCCTTAATTTCTACTTATTTATGAAGTGCCTCTAACAGTTTACCTTAAAATGTTTTGTTGTGATCATATTTGCTCATTTCTCCTTTAAATCCTGCTCAATTTTATGCTCAAAGTATTTCACAAGTACCACACCTAACTGGCTATAAAAATACACTCACAATTTTTCCCCCAAAAAAACTGCTCTACCTGCACGGAAGCCCATATCCCCAAAACTCCCATATAAAGCAAGTCCCTCCAAGGCAGAAACCTTCCAGTTCAATTATATTACTCTTTGTCCTGGACATCCTAACTTGCATTATGTCTGACTGCAGACTGTACATGGCACACTTTCCCATATACACACAGGTCCCTTTTCCTTTTCATATTTCACATTTACCTTTATTTAAAGCAATATTTCCCAATGACTAAATATTTAAATGTCCCTTACTAGTTATTGTCTTATATAATTTCTTCTCTTTAATTCTGTTTTTATATGAAGGTTTATCTAATTATGATTGAGTAATGTTACCCCATTCCATATTGCATCCTTCCAATGTTGGCCATTTCCCTTCAGACTTCAGAAACTCAGTCTCTGACCTGACTCTGCTTTTCCCAGAATCACTCAACACTTCTACAACTTAAGTCTTCCCTGAATACCCTTCTGACTCATATCCTCCACACTTGTCCTCTTTTCTGAATGGCTTGGCACATATTTCTTCCTTTAGGATTATGATCTGGTTGCAGACCTATGCTAATTAACTTTTGTGTATGAGTGAGTTCTCTGACTGAAAATCTTAAGTCCACCATAACCACTAAAATCCATAAAGCACCAATGTTAACTGCCTCTAGTAGTGCAGTGTTCTCTGAGGACACAAATGAGAGAAAATACATTGACATTTTCATCATGCACATTCAATTTCATGGGTTGCAGACTATATTACAAATGATTTTTTGATAGAGACTCTGTCTACAGTGTGCATATAATGTAAAGTCTCATGGACAGATTATGATAGTAATAGTTTTGAATATAAAATATACATAGAATATGTGAAGAACAAATAACTTTTAGTGATCTCTGACCAAACTAAGACAGCATGGCACCTGATACCCACAAGAAGAGCAGACTTAGAAACATGGGTGTATGGCTGATGAGCACAAAGGGGCAGAAAATGTTGGGAAACATGAAACTACACTGGTGTCAGTCAAACACCTATGGCTCCATCAATGGCAAACAAATATATTGTTAAGATGACAGAGGGTGAGTAAAAGAGTATAAAGCAGCTCACCAGGGTAAGTATGCTTTGGATGGCTGTGGTCTCAGGGGATGACCTAGGAGACAGGGACCTGTGAGTGTATTGGACCCTCTGCTTGTGCCTATACAGGATAAACACCATAGAGACACTGGACCACAGCATGAGGCCCAAAAACATGACATCAATGGAAGCTAACAGGAATGAGTACATCAGTCAGTCAGTGTCTTAGGATCTACAACAGCACAGTATGCCAAATCCTTCATTGCAGTGTGACTTCCATCCAATATGTTAGTGATTTTAAAGGCAGTGCAGACATTTACTAGCATTTGTAGCACCCAGCACAGGACCAGGGAAGGACTAATAAACTTGGGAGCTCTGACCTTGAACCATAACCACCTGGAATTACTGTGGCTGATCGTGATGACCTGAACGATACTCAGGAGTGATGTGGAACCAAGGAACACTCCTCTGGCAACTCTGAAATTAAAATACAAGTTTACAAGCAACATCATCCAGAAAACAAGTCACAACAAAGGCTGACATTGTCTGACAGGTTTCTTTAAAGAGAAGAAGCATGAAGTTGGCCAAAGTCGGGTGTTTGAGAATCAGTTCTGTGGGCTTCATCCTGCTCCCAGTGTAGTCAGAGAGGATAAAGTGGTAAAGGAAGGCATAAATTCACCAGGATTCTCTGTCCAGTCTGGAACAGGAAGATGATCCCCATGGTCAAGACTCTGGAGGCCATTCCATCCTATTTCTGAGAATGTCACTCAATATCAGATCGAGGTGACTCATGGTACACATGAAGGACTACTGTCTTCATAGCACATAGGATACTGTGTATTGGTGTTAGTTCTTCTTTAAAGGTTTGGTAAAATTTAGCCATGAGTCCTTTGGGTCCTGAGTTCTTATTTGTAAGGAGGCTCTTTATTACTGCTTCAATTTCATTGCTTGTTATAGGGCTATTTAGGTGTTTAATATCTTCTTGGTTCAATTTTGGATAGTTATATTCATTAGGAATTTATCCATTTCATCTAGATTTTCCCAGTTTACTTGAATATAACTTTTTAAAGTATGCTCTAGATTTCTTTAGTATTTGTGGGTTATGTTCCCTTTTTCATCTCTAATTTTGTTAATTTGGTTTTTTAACCTTCTCTTTTTTTGTCATGCTGACTAAGGGTTTGTCAATCTTGTCAGTCTTTTCAAAGGACCAAATTTTGATTTCATTGATTCTTTGTATAGATTTTTTGGTCTTGATCTCATTGATCTCAGCCCTGGCCTTCATAATTTTTCTCCATCTGTTGATTTTGGGTTTGGTTTGTTCATTCTTGTTTTTCTAAGAGCTTAAGGTGCATCGTTAGGTTATATATTTGATAGGACTCTGTTTTTTTTTTTCTTTAATGTAGGTACTTATAGCTATAAACTTCCCCTTAACATGGCCTTTGCTGCATCCCACAGTTTTGGGTAGGTTGTGTTTTCATTTTCATTGGAATCTAGGAACTTTTTTATTTCTTTAGCCACCCACAGGTGTTTGAGCAGTGTGTTGTTCAGTCTGTACGTTTTTTAATTCATTCTGTGTTTTTGATGTTGTTGAGGTCTAGTTTTTTCTGTTGTAATCTGATTTGATGCAAGGGGTTATTTTAATTTTCTTGAATTTGTTGAGACTTCCTTTATGTTCTCAAATCTGAGAACACATGGAGAAAGTTCCATGAGCTGCAGAGAAGAATGTGTATTGCCTGATTTTTGGGTGAAATACTCTGTAGATATCTACCATGTCCATTTGATCTAATGTGTGGAGAGTGGCTCTGAAGTTCTTTTGTTGATCTTTTGCCAGGATGACCTATCTATTGGTGACAGTGGGGTATTCATGTCTCCCACTATCCCTGTGTCAGGGTCTATGTGTCTTCTTAGTTCCATTGGAGTTGTTTTTTTTAATGTAATAGTGCCCTTGTGTTTGGTGCATATATGCTAAGGATTGATATTTCCTCTTGATGAATTGTTCCTCTAATTAATATGAAGTGACCTTTATTGTCTCTTCTGACTGATTTTAATCTGGTCTACTTTGTCAGATATGAGTATAGCAATCCTTGCCGTTTATGTGGTCCATTTGCTTGGAAACATTTTTCCACCCTTTGACACTAAGCCAGTGTTTATTTTTTTCAGTGAGATGAGTCTCCTGTAAGCAACATATAGTTGGGTCTTTTTTAAACAGAGTTTGCTATTCTATGTCTTTTGATTGAGGGCATTTAGGCAATGTGTTAATATTGAGAGGTACCAGTTGTTTCCAGTCATTTTTATTCCCTGTTGCTTAATTTTACCTATTCCTTGTTTACTGGTCTACTTGCTCAAAAGAGTTTATTCTTTCTTGAGTCTTCCTGTCTTACTTTTGCTTCTTCTTCTGTAAAAGTCTGTTACGTATCTTCTGTAGTGTTGGCTTGGTAATTGTGAATTCCTTTAGTTTTTCCTTGTTGTGGAAGGTTTTAATTTCTCCCTTAATTGGGAAGGATAGTTTTGCTATCCTTAGAGACAAGTCAAAGTTAACAGTTTCTTTCTTTCAGGGCCTGAGTTATGTCTTTCCATGGTCTTCAAGCAGTTAGTGTTTTATTTGAGAACTCTGTTGTTATTCTAATGGATTTGCCTTTTCTGTGACTTTTCTTTTGTCTTTTGCAGCTTTCAGTATTCTTTGTTTTGTGTTTTGAATGTTTGAATTATGAAGTGTATGGGAGTATTTCTTTTTTGGTCCTGATGGTTTGAGATTTTGTAGGCTTCCTGGAGGAACATACATAAATCCATAAATGTAATGCTGCATACAAACAGAAGCAAGGACAAAAACCACATTATCTTCTCAAGAGATGCAGAAAAGTCCTCTGACATAATTCAACACCCTTTCATGATAAAAGCGCTGAAGAAACTAGGAATACAAGAATGTTCTTCAACATAAGGATATATATGACAATCCTATAGCCTACATCATACTAGATCAACTGAAACCATTCTTGTTAAAGTTAGGAATATGGCACAGATGTGTGCTTTCTCCATCCTTATTCAACATAGTTTTGGAATTCCTAGTCACAGCAATAAAACAAGAAAACAAGAGCAAGTAATAAAAGAGATTCAAATAGGGAAGGAAGAACTCAAACTATCCTTATTTGCAGATGACAAGATCCTATACCTAAAAGACACAAAAAACTCTACCAAAAAAATTCTAGCAATCATAAATTCTTTCAGCAATGTAAATGATACAAAATTAACATACAGAAATTAGTAGTCTTCCTACATAACAACAACAAACAGACCAAAAAAGAAATCAGGAAAATAATCCCATTTACAATAGCCTCAAAAACTATAAAGTAACTTGGATAAATTTAATGAAAGAAAACAAACACTATTTTAATAAAAACTAAAACCTCTGGAAAGAGAAATTGAAGAAGACATCATAAGATGGAAAGTACTTCCATGTTCATGGATTGGTAGAACCAACATTGTGAAAATGGCCATACTACCAATAGCAATCAACATGTTCAATGAAATCCCTATCAAAATTCCAATGACATTCTGCACAGAAATAGAAAAATTAGTCTTGAAATCAATAGGGAAACACAAAAGGCCTCGAATAGCTAAAGCAATTCTGAGCAAAAAGTACAATGCTGGAGGCATTTCTCGACTTCAAAATATATTATAGATCCAGAACAATAAAAACATCATGGTATTGGCACAAAACAGACAGCAGGACGAATGGATCAGAATAGAAGACCCTGACATAAACCCATGCATCTACAGCCAACTGATCATCCACAAAGAAGCCAAAACACCTGATAGAGAAAAGACAGCTACTTTAACAAATGCTTCTGGGAAAACTGGGTATCGATATGTAGAAGACTGAAACTACATCCCTGCCTTTCAACCTATACCAAAATCAACTCAAAGTGATGAATGACCTTAATATAAAGTCTGAAATGTTGAAACAACTCTAGGAAGCAGTAGGAAATACACTGGAACAGATTAGTATAGGAAATGACTTCCTAAACAGAACTCAAAAGGCTCAGCATCCATGAGAAAGAATGTACAAAAGGGACTGCATCAAACTAAAGAGCTTTGCACAGCAAAGGAAACAGTAACCAGACTCACAGAATGGGAGAAAATCTTTGACAGCTGCTTCCAAAAAGGCACTAATACACAGAATCTACAGGGAACTCAAAAACTCAACCCCCAAAGAATCAACACCACAATGAAGAAATAGGCACATTAATTAAACAGGGAAATCTAAAAGGAAGAGGTACAAATGGCTCATAAATACATGAAGAACTGTTTACCTTCCATGATTATAAAAGAGATGCAAATCAAAACAACACTTAGATTTCATCTCATCCTAATTAGAATGGCCATATTCAAGGGTAATAACGACAACAAATACTGGCAAGGATGTGGCAAAATAGGAAGAGTTATACACTGTTAGTGGGAATGTAAATTAGTACAACCTGTATGGAAAGCAGTATGGAGATTCCTCAAAATGCTATCTGTTTTGAACTTTATGTTTTATGATACAATAATACCACTCCTGTTCATCTACACAAAGGAACATAAGACAGAATGCAACAGAGACACCTGTGCACCAATGTTCATTGAAGCTCTATTGACAATAGCCAAGCTTTGGAAACAAACCAGGTGCCCTCCAACTGATGAATGGATCAAGAAAATGTGGTATATATACACAATGGAGTTTTACTCAGCCATAAGCAATAATGACATGTGGCTTGGAGGTAAATGGAAGCAATTGGAGGACATAATGTTAAGTGAAGTAAGCCAGGCTCAGAAACACAAACGCCACATGTTTTCTCTCATATATGCAAGAAGTATCTAAAAGATAATCATATGCACAAAAACAAGCATAATCATACACAAAATCAGGTATAGAACATGTTTGTAACAGTTGAACTACTCTGTGGAACTTGGAGAAAGAAGAAAGGAAAAGAGAATGATAAAGCATCAGTAATATCACAAAACATAAGATGTGAAGGTAGAGGACATAAGGATGTGTATTGAAAGTTGTTGGAAATGGGGGATGGGAGGTAGAGGACTAAGGGAGAGTAATGGAAGGGGTTGAATGGGCCAAAATAAAGCACACCCACAGTGTGCATACATTGAGAAATCCCTTTGAAGATCAACTTAAATATTAATACAGAATACAGGACTGCAAAATAGGTACAGTGTGGGGGTAGTAGTGGGGAGGGTAGGGTGAATAAAAGAGATTAATGTGATGGTATGTGGCAGATTGACTTCATACACCTATATGAAAAAGAACAAAGAAACCTCTTCCAATTGCTTTAAGTGGGGTAGGGCATGGGTTGAGGGGAGAGATGATGGGGACATGTAACTAATTTACAATAAAAGTATAATTGGAATTGTCACTATGAATCCCCCCTGTATAATGAATATATCCTAATAAAAATTACTAAAAAGTAATATTAAAACTTGTGAAGTTTTTCACCAAATACATAATGCATTGTTGAAACATTTTTTTATTTTTATTGAGCAGTGACAAAAAAATTTGAAGTAGATCTGCTAACATTATGCAGGTCTTTAGACATCATAGTGGATTTGCCATGTACTTAGAACAAGGGTAGAATTTATCGCTGGTCTACATTATAGTTTAAAACAAGATGTTATATATGATTATTGCTTCACCTGCCAACATTACTGTCCTTTTCTACATCAAACATGGTGGAATTCCTCAGATCCTTGAATGTTGTGTGTGGGTTCATATACAGAGAACTTTCCAGGTTACTTTTCTTTACCTTAAAATGCTTGATCCATATGTGTCTAAAAATTCAAGTGTTTCAGTTAACCAACTGAAAACCAAGTAAGTAATGTCATTACAGAACTCATTATCACTTAACTTTCCATTTGTTACAATTATTCAAAGTTTTCATAGTGAAGGAGATTCCAAGATGGCGGCTAGAGGGAGGAAGCAGAAAGCATGTCTCCTATAGTGAAATCTTGGAGAGGTGCTGGAGACACACCTTGCAGGCAAAACCACCAAGAAGAGGCAAAACTTTGACCCCTCCACACCTCCAGCCAGCGCAGAGAATCTCCACTTCACGTTAAACAGACAAACCAGGAGGGCCCCTGGGTCGCCAATCGCCCATGCCAACAGTCGCCCGCACCCAGACAGCTTAGGAAGACACGGACAAGTTTTGTTCTACTTTATGTGTCCCCTTTGATGGGACAACTACAGAACAATATTTGAGGCACCATGTCCAGGATTGGAGGCTGAGACAGACACCCAAATTATTAAGACTGAAACTTCATTGCATTTGAACTTGGAGGTTTTTTTTTCTATTTTTTACTTTGTTTTATTTTTATTTTTTTCTTTCATTTACTTACTTTTTGTTTTTATTCTTTTTATTTTTTATTTTCAATCCTCTCTCTTTCACTCTAATGCCTGTTCAGCTTACTGTCGATTAGTACACTAATGTTCCCTGTTTATATCTTTAAAACTTTTTTGTTTGATCCTTTGTTTTGTTTTTTCTACTTGTTTATTTGTTTTTCCCTTTTCTTTAACTTCTTTGCTTTCCATCTCCTCTCACCCTTCAATTCTAAATATCACCATTGTTATTATTACAAGCTAGAAAATACTTAATTGCACACAGTACAGGGACAGTAACAACACCAAGGACAATGACAGGAAGACAGAAAAAACAGGGAAACCAGTTTCCCCACAGCAAAAAATTAGTACAGGAACCAGAGGGAAATGAAGAAAACAGATACTCAGATCCAGACTCCAACAAAATGAAGATAAACTATGCCAAACAACCCAATTAAGCCCACAAGAATAATATAAAAGAAAACATACTACAGCTACTCAATGATTATGATACTGGATATGGTCAACCAAAATGCACAGGAGACACTCAAGAAATTCCAAGACAACAAAAATAAAGAATTTGAAAAAGCAAAAGAAGAAATAAAGGTAACCATAGAAGCACTGTATAAAAACCAAAGTGAAACAGAGAACACGATTAATAAAGAGATAAATGAACTCAGGACAAAAATAGACAACATTAAAGAGGAAACCATCCAGGATATGGAAAACCTCAGAAAAAAGAACAAAACAGAACTGCAAAACAAAACAGAAGGCCAATCCAGCAAAATAGAACAAATAGAAGACAGAATCTCAGAACTTGAAGATGAAATGGTAATTAAAGGAAAAACCGAAGAACTATTAATTAAACAACTCAAGACCTGTGAAAAGAAAATGCAAGAACTCACCGACTCCATCAAAAGACCAAACTTGAGAATCATGGGCATTGAAGAAGAAGAGGTGCAAGCAAAGGGAATGCGCAATATATTCAACAAAATAATAACGGAAAATTTCCCAAATCTAGAGAAAGATATTCCCATTCAGATGCAAGAGGCCTCCAGGACACCAAACAGACCAGATCAAAATAGAACTACCCCACAACATATCATCATTAAAACAACAACTAAGGTAACTAGGGAAAGAATATTGAAGGCTGTAAGAGAGAAAAAACCAATAACATACAAAAGTAAATCCATCAAAATCATAACAGACTTCTCAACAGAAACATTAAGAGCAAGAAGAGCTTGGGGTGAGATCTTCCGGGCAAAGAATGAAAATAACTTCAACCCCAGGATACTATACCCAGCAAAACTATCATTAAAACTAGATGGAGCAATAAAAGTCTTCCATGATGAGCAGAAACTAAAACAATATGTGACCACAAAGCCACCACTACAAAAGATTCTTCAAGGGATTCTCCACACAGAAAGTGAAACCTAACTTAACCATGAAAAGACAGGCAGCATCAAACAACAGGAAAAGAAAAAGCAAGAAAGTAGAGAGTAACCTCAACTTAGGTAAACACAATCACACCTTCAAACAACTAAGACAACTAAATGACAGAAATCACCACATACCTACCATTACTAACACTTAATGTTAATGGACTTAATTCACCCATCAAAAGGCACCGCTTGACAAAATGGATTATAAACGAAGATCCAACAATTTGTTGCTTACAGGAGAACCCATCTCACTGACAGAAATAAGCATAGGCTTAGGATGAAAGGCTGGAAGAAGATTTACCAAACTAATGGCCCCTAAAAACAGGCAGGAGTAGCAATACTTATCTCTGACAAAGTAGACTTCAAACCTACATTAATCAAATGAGATAAAGAAGGACATTCCATACTAATAAAAGGGGAAATAGACCAAAAAATAATAATTATCAAACTATATGTACCCAATGTCAACACACCCAAATTCATCAAACATACCCTGAAAGACCTAAAAGCATATATTAACTCCAACACAGTGGTTGTGGGAGACTTTAACACCCCATTATCATTAATAGATAGGTTATCCAAACAAAAAATCAATAAAGAAATCCAAGATCTAAAATATACAATAGATAAAATGGACCTAGTTGTTGTCTACAGAACATTTCATCCAACCTCTACACAATATACATTCTTCTCAGCAGCCCATGGAACCTTCTCCAAAATAGATCATATCCTAGGGCACAAAGCAAGCCTCAGCAAATATAAGAAAATAGAAATGATACCTTTCATACTATCTGATCACAATGCAGTAAAACTAGTACTCAACAACAAAAGTAAAGACAAAAAACATGTAAACAGCTGGAAACTAAATAATTCATTACTTAATGAACAATGGATCATTGGTGAAATAAAATAGGAAATTGAAAAGTTCCTGGAAGTCAATGAAAATGAAAACACAACCTACCAGAACCTATGGGACACAGCAAAGGCAGTCCTGAGAGTAAAGTTTATAGCCATGAGTGCATATATTAAAAAGACTGAAAGATCCCAAATCAATGACCTAATGATACATCTAAAACTCCTAGAAAAACAAGAACAAGCAAATCCCAAAACAAATAGGAGAGAAATAATAAAAACAAGAGCTGAAATCTACCAAATAGAAACCAAAAAAAACATACAAAGAATTAATGAAACAAAAAGTTGGTTCTTTGAAAAAATAAACAAGATCGATACACCCCTGGCAAACCTGACTAAAATGAGAAAAAACCCAAATTAGTAGAATCAGGAATGCAAAAGGGGAGATAACAACAAACACCAAGAAAGTCCAGGAAATCATCAGAGACTACTTCGAGAACCCATATTCAAATAAATTTGAAAACCTTAAAGAAATGGAGAGATTTCTAGGTACATATGATCATCCAAAACTGAACCAAGAGGAAATTAATCACCTGAATAGATCTATAACACAAAATGAAATTGAAGCAGCAATCAAGAGTCTCCCCAAAAAGAAAAGTCCAGGACCTGATGGATTCTCTGCTGAATTCTATCAGACCTTTAAAGAAGAACTGATACCAACCCTCCTTAAACTGTTGCATGAAATAGAAAGGGAAGAAAAACTGCCTAACACATTTTATGAAGCCAGTATTACACCTATCCCAAAACCAGGCAAAGACACCTCCAAGAAGGAGAACTATAGGCCAATCTCCTTAATGAACATTGATGCAAAAATCCTCAACAAAATAATGGCAAACCAAATTCAACAACACATCAAAAAGATTATTCACCACGACCAAGTAGGCTTCATCCCAGGGATGTAGTGGTGGTTCAACATATGAAAATCAATAAACGTAATAAACCACATTAACAGAAGCAAAGACAAAAACCACTTGATCATCTCAATAGATGCAGAAAAAGCCTTTGATAAGATCCAACACCATTTCATGATAAAAGCTCTAAGAAAACTAGGAATAAGGAAAGCACCTCAACATTATAAAAGCTATATATGACAAACCTACAGCCAGCATTATACTTAACGGAGAAAAACTGAAACCATTCCCTCTAAAATCAGGAACCAGACAAGGATGCCCACTATCTCCACTCCTATTCAACATAGTACTGGAATTCCTAGCCAGAGCAATTAGGCAAGAAGGAGTAAAAGGCATACAAATAGGTAAAGAAACTGTCAAAATATCCCTATTTGCAGACGACATGATCCTGTACCTTAAAGACCCAAAAATCTCTACTCAGAAGCTTCTAGACATCATCAATAGCTACAGCAAGGGAGCAGGATATAAAATCAACATAGAAAAATCATTAGCATTTCTATACACTAATAATGAGCAAACTGAAAAAGAATGTATGAAAACAATTCCATTTACAATAGCCTCAAAAAAAATCAAATACCTAGGTGTAAACCTAACAAAAGATGTGAATGACCTCTATAAGGAAAACTATAAACTTCTGAAGAAAGAGATTGAGGAAGACTATAGAAAGTGGAGAGATCTCCCATGCTCATGGATTGGTAGAATCAACATAGTAAAAATGTCTATACTCCCAAAAGTAATCTACATGTTTAATGCAACTCCCATCAAAATTCCAATAACATTCATTAAAGAGATTGAAAAATCTACCATTAAATTTACAAGAAACACAAGAGGCCACGAATAGCCAAGGCAATACTCAGTCAAAATGCAGGAGGTATCACAATACCTGACTTCAAACTATATTACAAAGCAATAACAATAAAAACAGCATGGTACTGGCACAAAAACAGACATGAAGACCAGTGGAACAGAATAGAGGACCCAGATATTAAGCCACAAAACTATAACCAATTTGTCTTTGACAAAGGAGCTAAAAATATACGATGGAGAAATAGCAGCCTCTTCAACAAAAACTGCTGGGAAAACTGGTTAGCAGTTTGCAAAAAACTGAAACTAGATCCATGTATATCACCCTATGCCAATATTAACTCAAAATGGATCAATGATCTTAATATCAGACCACAAACTCTAACATTGATACAGGAAAGGGTAGGAAATACTCTGGAGTTAGTAGGTATAGGTACGAACTTTCTCAACGAAACCCCAGCAGCACAGCAACTAAGAGATAGCATAGATAAATGGGACCTCATAAAACTAAAAAGCTTCTGTTCATCAAAAGAAATGGTCTCTAAACTGAAGAGAACACTGACAGAGTGGGAGAAAATATTTGCCAGCTACACATCAGACAAAGGACTGATAACCAGAATATATAGGGAACTTAAAAAACTAAATTCTCCTAAAACTAATGAACCAATAAAGAAATGGGCACGTGAACTAAACAGAACTTTCTCAAAAGAAGAAATTCAAATGGCCAAAAAACACATGAAAAAATGCTCACCATCTCTAGCAATAAAGGAAATGCAAATTAAAACCACACTAAGATTTCACCTCTCCCTTGTTAGAATAGCCATCATTAGCAACACCAGGAACAACAGACGTTGGCGAGGATGTGGGGAAAAATGAACCCTCTTACACTGTTGGTGGGAATGTAAACTAGTACAACCACTCTGGAAAAAAATTTGGAGGCTACTTAAAAAGCTAAACACTGATCTACCATTTGATCCAGCAGTACCACTCTTGGGGATATATCCAAAAGACTGTGATACAGTGCCAGAGGTACCTGCACACCCATGTTTATTGCGGCACTATTCACAATAGCCAAGTTATGGAAACAGCCAAGATGCCCCACCACTGACGAATGGATTAAGAAAATGTGGTA
The DNA here is from genome assembly GCF_047511655.1 of Castor canadensis. NCBI lineage: Eukaryota > Metazoa > Chordata > Mammalia > Rodentia > Castoridae > Castor > Castor canadensis. Next base: position 30,934,132 of record NC_133401.1, on the reverse strand, counting down.
TCTATACACTATGGAATTCTATGCAGCCATGGAGATTAACGAAATGTTATCATTCACTGGTAAATGGATGGAATTGGAGAACATCATTCTGAGTGAGGTTAGCCTGGCCCAAAAGACCAAAAATCGTATGTTCTCCCTCATATGTGGACATTAGATCAAGGGCAAACACAACAAGGGGATTGGACTTTGAGCACATGATAAAAGCGAGAGCACACAAGGGAGATATGAGGATAGGTAAGACACCTAAAAAAATTAGCTAGCATTTGTTGCCCTCCACGCAGAGAAACTAAAGCAGATACCTTAAAAGCAACTGAGACCAACAGGAAAAGGGGACCAGGAACTAGAGAAAAGGTGAGATCAAAAAGAATTAACCTAGAAGGTAACACACACGCACAGGAAATTAATGTGAGTCAACTCCCTGTATAGCTATCCTTGTCTCAACTAGCAAAATCCCTTGTTCCTTCCTATTATTGCTTATACTCTCTCTTCAACAAAATTAGAGATAAGGGCAAAATAGTTTCTGCCTGGTATTGAGGGTGTGAGGGGGAGGGAGGAGGCAGAGTGGGTGGTATGGGAGGGGGTGGGGGGAGAAATGACCCAAGTGTTTTATGCACATATGAATAATACAATAAAAATATAAGTAAGTAAATAAATAAGTCATTGCAAGGGAAAAACAATCTAAAAGAGAACAAAACGAAGTTTTCTTAGTAATACCAATTAAGCACTGAAAAATTCTTTTTAAAAATTTCCATTTAATTGTGCAGATGTGTTCATTTTCTGTTTAGTCTGCTAGTGCTAGAAAAGGAGGACTTACACTCATTTTTACTCATCATTTCTTTTATTAACAAACTTAAGAGAAAGCTCATTGAGACTCAAGAGCCACACAGAAATTATATGCAACTTCACATAGCTTTATTAAAGGTGCAGAGGATAAAACCCAGGGCCTCCCAAAGTCTAGGTGAGTGCTGAACCACCGAGCTTCTCCCTTAGCTGAGTTACTCAACACTCACTCCATCACAAATTCCTAGCAGAATAAAGAGTAGAATAATCACTTAAATATTTTGAAAGAAAATTTGTATATCAATGATTGCTCCAAATGAAGAAATGTGCTATTTAACCAATTAGGAAAATCATTTTTGTCTAGTACAGCTATGAAAGATCTGAGAGAGGTGGGTATCACTGATGATGAACACAAAGCGGCTGAGTGCTGGGAAACATGCATCCAGGAACATAGAAGTGTCCCACAGCCACTGGCTTTGATTTTCAATTAGAACAAGACAAACATAGACAGTGGAAGAGAGATAGTAGAAGAGGACAAACATGCTCACCAGGATGAGGATGGTGCATATGGCTCTGGACTCATGTCCAGATCTGGAGGAGAGTCTGTGACTGTGAATGTGTTGGACTCGCTGCTTGTGTCTGTGCAGGACAAGGACCATGGAGCCACTGGACCAGACCATGAAGCCCAAACAAATTACATCAATGGAAGAGAATAAGACTAAATGCAATAAAGTTAGAAGTATATTTGGTATTCCTGAGGAACAGTATCTATAACACATACTTACACTAGTATTTTGGCTACATCTTGGGCCAGTAACTCTCATAGGAATATAGACATTTACCACAAGTTGCAGGATCCAGAAATAGAAACCAGAGAATCCAAAGCATTGAGGGGATGAATTTGTGAATTTATTACACCAAGAGTTTTCAGAGCAAAGCTTTGTGGCCTGGAAGCCACTCAGGAGGCAGGTGGTTTTAAGAGAAACCCCTCTGGCTACTCTCTGCAAATATAAAACAACTTTACATGCAGCGTCATCCAGGAAACAGTTCCATCCAAAGGTTGCCATTGTCTGAGGGATCCCTTTAGACAAAACAACCACATTGTTGGCTAAGACCAGATGGTTGACAATCAGGTCTTTAGGTCTCATCTTTTGTCCAGCGAGCAAAGTGATGGTATAAAGACAAAGGAGAGGAGTTTCCCAGAATCCCTGCTCCAGTCTGAAGGAAGAAGATAATTCCCATTTCCAAGTTGCCATGACTCAGCACTTTCATATCTGGGAGATACGGATTTACATTTCAGACAAAAAGATGGAGGAAAATCAAGCAGACATGAATATGTTAGCTTTGCTGTCCAGCAATTTGCACTGCTCATCTAAAACATATTTCTCCTCTTTCTATAACATATACTTTCTTTTCTCATTGAAGTGCAGTGTACAACTGTGTGCTTGTGGGTGTACTGGCCACTAATTAAGATCTCACAGTAGAATCAATTTAATTCAATTAGGATCTTACAGTGACAGTTTGCCTTTTCGAATAAGTACTGGAATATTCACAGATTATTAGTCCCCACAACTGTAAAATTAAAGACAATCATTTCTACTCGTCTGAAGTTACCTTCAGGCCATAACTTCAGTTAAAAAAAGAGGAATACGAAACAAAGTTTAGCATACTAAATTTTTTCTGCTGTTTTGAGGATTTATGTAAATAGTAAGCTTAAATGTATGCTCTCATACACACCCAGCTATGGATATGTATACACACATACACAACTGTGATGAAAATATGAATGAACTATACACTTCCAAGAATAATGATAGAGAGAGAACAAATAATGTGGAAGAACAAAAACAGAAGTTCAATGTATCTGCATTTACCTTAGTTATAGTTTTCAGTTTTGGACAAACATAAAGAGTGTGGATTTATATTACTATAATTTAAATATTTTATGTAAGACTGGGTCATCACATAAAGTATAGAGTACTTGTTTAGTAAGCATAAGGCACTGGGTCCAATCCCCGGAAGTGCAAAATTTTACATAAAAAAACTCTTTACATTTATATAAAATTATATCATATCATATGATATATACTATATAATTCCCAAAAATAATGCATAAACTCTCAAATTCAATGACAAAACTAAAGCAAAGTCCATAAACCCAACTGTGTGATAAATTAACATTCAAAGAGTACAAAATTTTATTTCATGTAATTTTTTTAAATTTTGCTATTTATTTTTATGAGATAGTGTCAATATTTTTCCCAGGGTGGCATCACATTCCTGGGCTTCAGAGAATCTCCTGCCTCAACTTCCCCAAGATGCTGAATCTGCAGCTGTGCAGTGCCATGTGTGGCTGAGATGATTTTACAAAAAAAATTTGATTTATATTTCTATAGAATGTTTTATTACATAACATGTATATGTATATATGTATAAACACACATATATATATTATAAATACACATATGTACTGGAAAATACTTCTAAACATCGTGAGCTTAAGATTTGATCCATAATAACATTATTCCTAAAATATTGTTACATTTATATTAATAACAAAGTGCATTATATTATTTGTAATTAACTCAGGGTTTCATCAAAAGAGAAAGACAAAAAAAATTTAAATGTAAAGAAATTAAAGTTGCATGATTTTCAACTTCTTTGGAAGATAAAACATTGGCTTGATCTGTGTTTGATTTGAACCACATATGTATATGGTTTCATGTTTGGTTATTAAAGACATCTACATATCATGACTCTGACCTGAGTAACTGCCATCCCAATTTCTTGGGATGTGTGTCCTCAAAATGAATTTTCACACTAAAAATATCTCAAAACACATTTCCAATTTGATATCTTGGGTAGTAAATACTGAAAATGGGCTATCTGCTCGAACCAGGATGCAGGGAAAGTCTCTGGAGCTGAGGTCTCTAGAATGAGGATGTCATGGGAAACAGTTGAAAAGAATCTGATTTCCCCACATTGATTCCATAATCATCAACAGAAATAAATACTAATGGAGTAAGGTTAAATACATGAGGTGTGTAAGTATCTGCATGTCATTCTGTGAGGGTCTCATCAGTCATCCTGTGAGGACCACAATCCTTCATTGGCCAGTCACAAAATGGCAGTGTGGAGAATTCATTCATCAGTAAGTCAAGCAGGAAGGAGTTAAGAGTTTGCTTAGAATAATGTAACTTTATCAAGAAAACCTCATTAATTGTACACCCCTTCTCTTTACTGGATTGAGGAGGAGTGGAAAGAGAAGACAAGGAGGCGGAGGGAATATGCTCTTGAACTGCATACACACAGATTTATTCAAGACACAGTAAATGTAATGTTTAAACATATTTAAAGTTTTAAGAAAACACATCATAGAACTAGAACAAGGAAGGAAAAGAGAAAGGACAGTGAATTATTTTAAGAGAAATGATGAAATGGATTTAACAAACACAAAACAAGGTTATGGCATGGAAATTCATAAGATTTGCTTTAGCTGGAGAAGCCATGTTACCGTGGTTACTGAATACCCTTGTACCTGAGTAACTCCATCAATGATGGCACCCAACCTCCTCTAAACATACTGGTTCAGAGAGAATTGCACTCTTTTCTGGGGAAGAAATGAACAAAATTTCCATACAACAGTGTCTCTGTTCAGAAATTTGCAGGTGAAAAAAAACTTCTTAAACAAAAATAAGTGTGGGGCCAGTGAGGGAGAAGGTGGAGAACGATGGGGAAATGGAGAGGGATGGAGAAGAAATTCAGGAATTGAGAAGTTGTGTGAATGACAATAACAAGGTGTTTTAAAACACAATCAACTGGTTTTCAACATTTGTGTCATAATTTTTATGTCCATCATCCCTACTTATATTTTTCTTCATATAAATTTATCCTCATATTATCACTTAAAAATCAGAGAAAAATGACATATTCATTTCTAGAAATGGCAAAATCATGCTGACAGACATTCCTCATGATAGCCACATGGAGCTGTGTTATTACTCTCCCTCCCTCCAGCACACCATCCTCCCCACTGTAAGAAATTCACCTACCTGCATCTGTCACTCAGCCTTCAGGTCTGCCTCAGGCCTATGCTTCGTCTATTGTTTCAAGCTGGGAGGGAAGTCAGTTTGGTTCAGGATGGGAGGTCAGGGAACAGAGAGAATTTTACAATAAGAGTTCAACTTGCAGGAGACAGGGAAGAGGTTGAACTACACCAATGCTGCTGAACTTTTTGCTAAAGATAAAAGATATGTGTGTAATCCAACATTCCAAAGCATGAATATTTTACAGACTAGATGTTTCTTGATTTATTGGTATTATTTACTTATAAGTCTGTTATTAATCAGAAGAATAGCTATTTATATAACTGGCATTTGGGAATTAAAGGCAAGACTCCAGTGATAGATAGAGCACCTGCTTAGCAAGTATAAGGTTCTGAGTTCAAAGCCCAAGTACAAGAAAAAATCTAACTGGCATTTTCAGTGAGGGCAATGGGTACAGAGGCAGCACCCACTGCCTATGAGCTCAGCAGCTGAACCCCAAGATAAAGGTTAAAGATCCCATGATCTCATCTTCCTGCTGGAAGTGATTATCATTTCACCTGCAATTGCAGTGACAGTGTCTGCATGGGGAACAAAGATTATCTGTGACAGACATTAGAGAATTGTGTATGGTACTGAACACCATTAAGCTTTAATAATGGGAATTCCAACAACAAGGTTGGGAAAGACATGGACAGGGAATATGGGGAAACTTTTAAGAGAATCTCACAGAAGTGAATAGAAGACAATGAAATCTACTCCGTTAGAGAATGACAGTGAGCAAATGAATTAACAGGATTCTTGCTGAAGGCAGGCCAGGGTAAGCAGACCTGAAGTGAGCAATGCAATAAGGAAACTGCTCAGATATTCATGGGTCAGATATTGGGGGGGAACATGTCTAGAAAACTTTATTTAGAAGTTTTCTTTTCTAAAATTGGAATTTCTAAGGAAGTACAAAGGTGGACCTGAGAAAAGGCTCAGCAGCCTGACCTGTTTGGTCAAACAGAATATTTGTGAGCACCATGCATGATGGATGAAAATGGAAAACTTGCAGGACATTTGAAGTTTCTGAGAATAAGTTTTTGGTGCTAATTTTATTATATGTGATATTCAGAGACTATCTACCTCACAGTTATAGTTATTACATATACATACATATGATTATATACATACATTGGGGATGTTCCACTAGGGAAACCTGACAATACTGATAGTGGAAACAGAATTGTATGGACAAATTTCTTTAGCTGTCTTCGAAGCTTACTCTGTAATTGGATTTGTCCTAAATTTGCTGAAGATTCTCATTCTGTTGGAATAAAGAGCACTGATAATCCTTGGCATGAACATGAGCCTTTGGGGGGGCATTGCAAATTCAACTATTCAATGTTGGTAAGAGCCAAAATAGCATTTTATCATTGGAAGAGGAGTAATTGACAGGATGGAGCATCAGGAGCTTGCCAAGGTGCAGGAAATACTCCATACTTTGACACGAGAGGGAAAAATTGTGGTTTATACACATATAAATTTGTAGCAACTCTTATGATTTGTGTGTTTCTCCATACATCTCAGGTGACAAAGAGTAAAAAGAAGTAAAGAATTTTTTTCCCTTTCAATGTCCTGTAAACTTTTTCCAAGTGTAATCAACAATACTTAGATGCTGTTACAAATCGAGAAGTATTTTGATATCTTTCAATTTGTACATATTTTTATGTTGATTGGTGAAATAGTGATGATACAGAAGAGGTAGGAAATAAGAGTAGTGACTTGAACCATATTTCTCTAAAGCCATAGAATTTTAGAGCTATACATGTTGACAGAGACCAAGAAGTATAGCAAGATAATTGTTGAATCAGAGATAGATCTTATGGATTAATAGTGTTTCTAATATCCTGTGTATAACTTGTTAGCACCTTACTAGGGGCAGTCAAGGAGCATCACTGTAGTAGAAGTGATGAAGTTCCTTCGGTCACATCTAATCTTTTGGCAATACTTGTGCTTGAGATCAGGGCCTCATGCTTACTAGGCAGGCACTCAACTACTTGAGACACTCAGCACCTTCTGAAATTCCTTCTGATGCAGGGCAAAATCAACTATTGCAGCAAATTCTTAGGCTCTAGAGGTGTCATCTGAATGTGGGAGTCAGGAATAATTCCAAGTGGGAACACACTGTTAATGTTGTGCATTTTGATAGTTGCCATTTGGGTAGAAACAGTGGCCTATTTGTGGGGTGTAAGCCTCTAAAGTTTAAACCAATGAAAATATAATGATTCCAGAAGAAAACAACAACCTGACATGCACTTCCATGGTGGGTACTGTTTAAAGTCATTCTAGATCAGAATCTCCCAGAACATAGACAAAGGGATATGGGATATGGAGTCACCAACTATAAAGAGTTAGGGAGGGACTTTGCTCCTTAATGAACCACTGGATGATTTCTATGACCACCAGAGAATTTAGGGACAATATTTATGATCCATCAAGCTGAGATGTCCCCAGAAGCTAGGGACATTATTTCAGATTTTTCCAAATGTTATATGTGTTGAGTATGGTCCAGAGAAAGTCATCATCTTCATCTTATCATTATATTCAGCTACCCTTGATGGAGTCAGTAGGTGGCTGGTCAACACTAATGTAGCAGTGTCTGCATGTTTTCTAGTATTCTGCCCCTTTCTTCTCAGCAGTTACTACACCACTCATTATAGACTCTGCTCTCCTTGCTCCAGTCAGTCACCAAAACATCCTGGTGCCATTATACACCATTAAAAATGATGCATTATGGACCCATTTCATTTATTTTCCTATTCAGTTCTGCTGTCTGTTGTGCTCCCAATGTGAAATTTCACATAATACATACATTGTAGAAAGAGTCCAAACCCAAACACTATTTGTAATGTAATCTGTAATCCAGAGAATATGTACTTCATGATGTTTGTGCTGATATAATAGCAATCAAATCTTTCCATAGAGACCACCACAGTACTTGAGTAATTTAACGATTGGGGCTTTATGAATTGCTGTGGTTATGTCAAGCTTCTATGAAGGTGGGATTTTCAATCCTATTATTTACCTGTACACAATGATGAACCAGTCTGTGTCCTTGTTTATAATGCTGAAGGGAGAATCAAGTGTCAGGGCTCTTCAGCAAACACAAGTGACTGCAGAGGATGTGCAAGGGTTAGAATGGTTGGGGGAGAGGGGAGTTGTGCAAGGGTTGGGCACTGCAGGGATGTTAAAGTCAGATTAGAAGTTTGCTTCTCAAAACTTAAGTGTGATGACCAACACTGGAAGAATATAATGTGGGTGAAATAATATTATTTTATCATATTTAGATAAAATTTCAAATTAATGGCCAGAAGTGAACAGAGGAATTGTATAAGTACAACAAGTAGTAGTATATAATTAAATATTTAGGCATTAGAGAATAATGGTTTATACAAAGAGGAGTGATGAATGTGAGAATTAAAGTGGACTTGAGGGACCATTAGAAATTAGACCTGTATGCTCAGTGTGGTGGCATAGGTCTGCAATCCTAGTGTTTTGGAGGCTGAGGAAGGAGGATCATAAGTTCAAGGTCAGCCTGGGGTATATAGGGTATATCTATCTCAAGATGAAAAGAAAGTTATTTCCTAAGTCAGACAACAGGCACATTAGGATATACAGTATAAAGAGAAACTTGATGTAAAGTGAAGTACAATGTTAGGAAGCCACTCTGAGGAGTAACCACACTTATGTGAACATTTAAGGATATGTAGATGTCTGTAGATGGAACAGTTTGGCAGAAAAGTTCATGAACTCACTTTTATACCTAGGGAGTTGTGGTACTTTTCAAATATGTTAGCCCTAAAACCAAGCAGACCGTAAAGGAGAAATTGTGTAAATTGAATCAAAATGTTTACAGTAAATGATTCAGAGTTAGACAATGCAAAATGATTATTAGAAAGATGGAATTATTTATCCTATAGTTCAAAATATATAATACAGACCTTTTCCATGATGTTAAAAATGCATAAAATTAACCATGTATTAGATCAAGTAACAAACCCTCATTATCATAGTGCAGTTGACCATTGCATGAGGAACCATGATTGTTACTGGAAAATATATATACTGGTAAAAGTTATATATGTATATGAGGTAAACACTGTGTTTATATTTTATAAAATACAAAGTTAAAACATCACTATTTATTGATAATGTATAAATGGCAAATAATATAATTTATTTTGAAGAGTTTATAAAATAAACTTTCACATTCATGTATTTTATTAAACATAAGGGATATATTTAAACTAACCCTAATAGAATATTAAAATAGAATGAGATTATATGAGCTCACTACTCAATATAAGAAGTTGCAAAACAACTAAAAATCTAAAATCTGAAAAAAAGTAAAAACATAAATCAAGGGAAATTGTGGTACTTTTAATTGCACCAAACAGCTGGGAAAATCCCAGGATAGCACATCCAATAGGGCATTCTGCCTTGGGAAAAAGCCCCCTGGCTGTTTCTCCCTTTTCTTTCTTTCTTTTTTTTTCTCTTTCTTTCTTTTTTTCAAAAAGGCAGGTGATAGAGCATCAACAAGAATCGAACCCTACATTATCCTGGACCCCTACCCATGGAAAACCTACCTACACCCTGCTGGGCTGAACCCAGTTCCAGTAAGTGTCTGCCTTGAGAAAAATGGCACACCATTTCTCCCACTGGCTGGTTTCAAAGCTAGCTGTGTAACTCTGCAGACTCAACAGGTGAGCAACACCTATCACATGGGACTACTACACACACACCCTGGGAATATTATCCAGCACAGCCCCTGTGCAGATTGAAACCCCACCTGAACAAAACTGAGAAGCATAAACAGTGAATTGTAATCTACCACTGACAGTGGGGGTGGGCTGGAGCACTGAACCAACCTTGGAGAACAGGGGTGACAGAAGGAGCCAAAATCTCGAGGAAGGAATGCAGGTGAGGAAGAAAGTCTGAGAGCAGGGGTGGGTCAACAAGCCAACCTCCCAAAGTGGGGCCATAGTGGATCACTGAGCTAGTCCTGTGGGACTTAAGGCAGTACTCAAAACTGAGGGCAGTAGGAAACCTTGTTGGGGGAGGAGCTGAGCAAACAGAGCTGCAGTGGTAGGGCAATGCAGCTTCTCCCTCGGTAAAAAAAAAAAAAAAAAAAAAAAACAGCAGATAGGACCACCTTGCACAAACTGGTAGTGAGCTAATACAGGTCTCAATTGAAACCTGACCTGTGGACAGAAGGCAAAAAATTCTGCTCACCAGTTAGCCATGTGGTGAGACCACTTCAGATTTCCCACTTATAATGGATGGCGCATAAGACCAAGGAAAGCAGAAAAAAACCCATCCTGCCATCTTCCCCCACCCAAGCTGTCCAACAAGAGGGGAAGCACCCTTGGCCACAGAGCCCAGAATACCAAGCACCAAAACCAGGATTGTACAGCAAATGAGTAAGTCCAGAACTTCTGCTGAACAGACTGAACTTTTTATTGTTGTTGTACCTTTTCTCTCTTTTTTTGTATTATTAATTTTACCATTAGTATCTTCTATCCCTATTCTTACCCCCTTCATCTTCCCTCCTGTTCTTGTGCTATAATCCATTGTTCTCCACCAACAATTATTCTTTCTGCCCCTTCTCATCTACATTCTTGCCCTGCCTTTGCCTCCTCCTTCTTGCCTTCCCAGTCTGTCACCACATTACCCATTCCTCCTACACATTCACCATCCAAAGACTACCTTACTGTACCACCCGTACACACTCTAAGCACTCTGCAATCCCTGAAACAAGCACCCTCCACTACAACAGCTGAATTACACCAAAATACACACAAGCAGCTCCTGTAACTCTTCCTCCACCCAATTCACCCCCTCCCTTTTAGCACCACCTTTACCAATTATCCAAGTTTCTGTCTCTAGACAAACAACCATTAGCCTCCCAACTCCCACTGTTTAAAGATATTATCACCATATGTATTATCACTATCTAATATGTAAACAACTGGTCTGGCATTGAACCTGTGAATTTGTTATTACTAATTTAAACCTCCAGGTCATGGACAGAACTTCATCAAACAACTAAACCTGAGAATCATGGGCATTGTAAAAGGAGAAGAGGTGGAAACCAAAGGGGTATATAACATATTCAATAAAATAATAACAGAAAATTTCCCCAATCTTGAGAAAGAGTTGCCCATTCAGGTACAGGAAGTTTCCAGCACACCAAAGAGATTGCCCAAAATAGAACCTCCCCATGGCATATTATCATTAAGACAACAAGCACAGAGAACACAGAAAGAATATTGAAATCTGTATGAGAAAAAAATATATAAAAGTTAACCCATCAAAATAACAGCAGATTTCTCAACAGAAACCTTAAAAGCAAGAAGGGCATGGAGTGAGGTATTTCAGGCAATGAATGAAAATAATTTCAGCACTTGGATACTCTACCCAGCAAAACTATCATTCAAAATTGACAGAGCAATAAAAATCTTCCAGAATGAACAGAAACTAAAACAACATATGACCACCAAGCCAACACTACAGAAGATTCTACAAAAAATTCTGCACAGAAGATGAAAGCAAACAAATCCATGAGAGGATGGGAAGTATTAAACCACAGAAGAAAAGACAAGGATTCAGAGTAGCATTGATTCAATTGCACACAATAAAACCCTTAAACAACAAAAACCAACTAAATGGTGGAAATCACCACATACCTATCAATATTAAAACTGAATGTCAATGGACTCAACTCCCCCATCAAAAGACTTTTGCAAACTGGATTGAAAAGGATGATTGGACAATCTCTTGTTTACAAGATTGTTTGTTTCTCATTGACAGAAACAAACACTGGCTTAGGGTGAAACGCTGGAAGATTTACCAAGCCAATGTCCCCCGAACACAGGCAGGAGTAGCAATACTTATATCAGACAAAGTAGACTTCAAACTTATATTAGCCAAACAAAACAAAGAAGGTCCCTTCATACTAATAAAAGGGGCAATACATCAAAAGGAAATAACAATTGTCACCCAATTGGGTGCACCCAATCTCGGTGCACCCAACTTCATCAAACATACACTAAAGGACTTAAGAGTAGATATAGACTCCAACACAGTAGTAGTGGGAGACTTTAACACCTCCCTATCACCAACAGATGGGTCATCCAGACAAAAAAATCAACAAGGAATTCCTAGAACTAAATGACACCATAGATCAAATGGACCTAACTGAATGTCTACAGAATATTTCACACTGCCCTGAAACAGCACAATATACATTCTTCTCAGCAGTCCATGGAACTTTCTCCAAAATAGATCATACCTTAGGGCACAAAGCAAGCCTAAATGAATACAAGAAAATTGAAATGACACCCTGCATATTATCTGATGCAATAAAACTAGAACTCAACAACAAAAGGAGCAGCAGAAAAATATACAAATAATTGGAGGTTGAACAACACATTGCTCAATGATCAGAGGGTCACTGATGAAGTAAAAGAGGAAATTAAAAGGTTCCTGAAAATTAATGAAAATGAAAACACAACCTACCAGAACCTATGGGACACAGTAAAGTCAGTCTTAAGAGGAAAATTTATAGCCATGAGGGCATATCTTAAAAGGACAGAAAGATCTCAAATAAATGACCTAATACCAAATATCAAAGTCCTAGAAAAACAAGAACAAGCTAAACCCAAAACAAGCAGAAGGAGAGAAATAATAAAAATGAGGGCCAAAATCAATGAAATAGAGACCAACAAAACATACAAAAAATCAATGAAACAAAAGCTGGTACTTTGAAAAAGCAAATAGAATTGACAATCTCCTGGCAAATCTGAAATTCAAAGGCTTCTGCACAACAAAAGAAATGTTCTCTAATTGAAGAGACCACCCACAGAATAGGAGAAAATATTTGCTAGCTATATATCAGACAAGGGACTGATAACCAAAATATACATGGAGCTCAAAAAACTAAACTCCCCCCAAATCAATGACCCATTAAACAAATGGGCAACTGAACAAGACAGAATTTTTTCAAAAGAAGACGTCCAAATGGCTAAAAAACACATGAAGAAATGCATACCATCCCTGGGCATAAAAGAAATGCAAATCCAAACTACCCTAAGATTCCACCTCACCCCTGTTAGAATAGCTATCATCAAGAACACCTACAACAGCAAATGTTGGCGAGGATGCAGGGGAAAAAGGAACCCTCATGCACTGCTAGTGGGAATGTAATCTAGTACAATCACTATGCAAAACAATATGGAGGCTCCTTAAAAAACTAAAAATAGATCTGCCATATGATCCAGCAATACCAATCCAAGGGATATAATCAAAGGAATGTGACTCAGGTTATTACAAAGGTACCTGCACACCCATGTTTATTGCAGCACTATTCACAATAGCCAAGCTATGGAAATAGCCAAATGCCCAACTACCAATGAGTGGACTAAGAGAATGTGGTATTTATCACAATGGATTTTACTCAGTCATAAAGAAGAATGAAATTTTGTCATTCACAGGAAAATTGATAGAACTGGAGAACATCATCTTAAATGAAGTTAGCCAGATTCAGAAGGCCAAAAACCATCACATGTTCTCCCTCATATGTAGATTATAGACCTAAAACAAATGCAGTAATATTATTGGATATGGGTTACACACTAAGGGGAGAATGTGCAAGGGAGGAAGAAGGAAAGGAAAGGAAACCTAAAACTTGAAAGTAGTTGATGTACTCACTGTAGAGGAGCGAATAAAGTAATCTTAAACTGACAGAGGCCACTATGGAAAGGGGACTAGGACATAGTGAAGAGATCTGGTAAAGATGAACCCATTTGGGTTGTAATACACATATGCATGGAAATAACACAAGGAATCTCTCTGTATAGCTATCTTTATCTCAAACTAGCAAAAAACCACATTTTTCTTACTATCTTTTACGTTTTTTCTTCCACAAAACTGGAGAACAAGAGGAAAGAACAAGTTCTGCCTCAAGGCGGGGTGGGGAGAGTGTGGCCCAAATAATGCATACACATCTAAGTAAATGCAAAGATGATAAAAAATAAATAAAAATTAGGTGTTAAGGGGAAAAGTTCATGAATGAGACAATTGTATGTATGTACACCTAGCTGCCTTACAACAATTTCCTAGAAGTCCTAACAAGATCTTTGTCAATAAATGCAAACTCAGCAAAAAAATAATAAAAATAAAATGATAAATTAGGGATTTTACACTGGGTTTTAGAATTCTGGTGAAGGAAAGTAATTGATTGAAAAATAAATATAGGTACTTAACTACATTCAATTTGTGTAGACCACAGTAGGTGTGTTGATCTTCAACCGTGTTGGATGTCTTATAGATGAGATTAACATTTTAATTGGTGACCCTGTGTCAAGCCTAGTACCTTCCAAAATGTGCCCATGTCTCACTCCACCCTCTAGAGTCCTTAAGAAAATGACTGACACATTCCAACAAAGATGGCTTTCAGACTCTAAGTGCAATGTCCAAATTCTTAAAATTTCTCTCTCCCTCCTTCCCTCCCTCTCTCTTTTTTCTCTCTCTGTATCTCTCTCTCCTTCTCTCCCTCTCTCTCTGTCTCTCTTTCTCTCTCTGGTTCTCTCTTCTTCTCTCTCTACTTCCCTTTTGTCTCTCTATCTCCCCCCTCCCTCTGTTCTCTCATCTCCCTCTCTCTTTCCTCATTTATTTAAATGTATTATATATTATCTCCAATGAATGTATGATTATACAGTGATACTTCCTTGCAATTAAATATATATTCCATTTAAAAATTTTTGTGACCATAAGCACATCAGAGGTAAGTTTTTAGTTTGTGGATTCTGAGCTTGTGGATTTACACACACTAATCACACAGCAAAACAAATGGCAATGTTATTTTCCTCTTTCCTGCAGGGCAGCTGGCCTGGAGATGACTTTCCTGTGCAAACTGTGCACCTAAGTCATGTCCCCATCTACCTCCATACCTGACTCGTATACACCAAGCTAATGTCTCCCCACTTGAAGTCAACCTGGGGCCAGTGGCAGACTAGCAGCCAGCCTCCATGTTCCAAAGCTTGGGTAAAGTGTTCAACCACAAAAATCCTAAATTATGACTGATTTTCCAAAAGAAAACCAGCAAATCCAGTGGCCTTTGTTTTTTCCATCTCTTTCCTGCTCCTTTCTCTTCATCACCTGGTGCTCCAGATATGGAGATATGTTCAAAGTGTACAATGTCAGGTAGTAAAGTTAGGCTTTAATGTTCAGTCATGACATGCCAATAAAATGCTAGGGACAGGAAAAAGCAGGAGAAGAAAATGAATCTAAAAAATCAAGGGACCATGTTAATAACTGCAGATATGTCAAGTCTGGAATGAAATATTCCAACAGCCTAATGATTGCAGATACCAGTGGGAAGTAGGAAAGTGGCATTGTGAGATTGTGGGATTCCTAGAGAAAACTTTTAAAACATTTTTGAAAAAGTATGCACCTACATTATTGTGGTAAAGGTTTTAGTTGCACTCCAAAAGGTAGAAATACAAACACAGGTTTTGACTATTCCTGAGTACACTATGTTCCTTTCATCTCTTTTGTGACACGGGTGCTAGTAGAGATATGGCTGTGCTCATTTCCATGGTATCACGCATTCTTGACACAATGACACTGAAATATTAATATATCTTAGCAAGAATATTCAAACGCCTTGAAGAGAACAAACTCCTAGCACTGCAAGTTGATTAGAAAAATCTTCTTTTCCCTCACCCTACAGACAATGTAGAACTGAGAGACATGAGTGTCACTGATGATGAGCAGAGGAGGCAGGATGCTGGAAAACACATGGCCCTGAACACAGAGCTTGTCACAATCCACTGTCCACTGTTTGAAACTAGAGTTTTCTAGATGGTCAAAACAGCATAGATTGAATAAAAGCCAACAAAGGAGCTCACCAGGATCAAGAGGGTGTATATGGCTCTGTCTTTATAGAATGTCTGTTGGTAAGGCTGTGGCTGTGATTGTGTTGGACTCACTGCTTGTGTTTGTGCAGGACAAGGAGCACAGAGCCACTGGACCACACTTTGAAGCCCAAGCTCATCAATTCGTGGGGGTGGTGGGCATAAGGCTATATATAATGAGAATAAAGAAAATGTTGTATAAAAACACAGGAAAATTATTCTGCCATAAAGAAGCATGAAATTATGTCCTTTTGAGGAAAATGAATGGAAATGGAGATCATCATGTTAAGTGAAATAAGCCAGGTTCCTAAAGGCAAGTATTGTATATTTTCTCACATGTAAAAAATCTAGGTCTAATACATTTTTTAAAACATGAATATAAATGTGGGTGTGTTTGGGAGGATGAACAGGAAGCATGAGAGGGAAAGGGATAAAGATGGGTGAATAATATTGAAGAATATCATGTCTATGTATGGAGATAGCAAAATGAAACCCACTAAAACATGTCAAAAATTGGAGGAAGTTGGGATGAGGTTGAGAAAGCACAGAAGAGGGAGTTAACTTGATCAAAGTACAATATACACATGCATGGAAATACCCTGGTGAAACCCCTTTGTCAATTAATACACACCTATAAAATTGAATTAATAAAAAATGCAGAATTGAGGGCTGGAGTTGTGACTCAATTGGTAGAGTGCCTGCCTCGTTAATACAAAGTGCTGAGTTCAAATCCCAATATTAAACGCCAAAATTTTAAAAAACCCTAAGCATAAATATAATGTGTGTGTGTGTGTGTGTGAATATGTATGTGTGATTCAGAGAGAGAGAGAGAGAGAGAATTGTGCATACATTCCCATGAGACTCCTTCACATACATAACTTTATTTTATTCTGCTGTAGGGAAAAGACTGTATGTGATCTGTGAGAATCTTGAAACTGCAACACTGGTAATGATCTTGATGAGGAAATGCAATGAGGAGGTTGCTTCACCAAATTTATATCCATGAGGTATAAATTTGCTGTGTCTGGTGTTGATCAAACCCAGAGCTATGCATTTGTGGTCTAGGTTTAAATAATCAAGACTTGCAGACATGCTTCAAAGCAGTATTTTTAAATGCTCCATTATCCTTATAATTCTTTATATGCTCACTCCTTCCTTCTTGCCATTTTGACCTTCTATGATACAGAGAATGTAGAAATCTTAACCAAAAGGCATTTATCCCTTTTAACACAAGGCCATTTAACCTAACTATAGGGAGCTTCCATAAGTGATCACAGCAGCCATGTTTCTGCTCCAGTTTCAGTAAATTCCTTCAGTAGTGTCCAAGGTTATGACTGATAACTGAGCCACGTATCTCTGCAAATTTTTTATGAAAAAGTGGCATAGTAAATACATGCCGTCAACTTGAAGAACAACTTCTTAGAAATTGCTTGACCTGGTTTTCCCCACTACTTGTTCTTAGACATTTTCTTTTCCCAAAGCAACCATAGTTTATATACTATAAGAGTTAATACTCCCTCTTCCATACCTCCTACCGTGTCTTCCTTGACTTGAGGGCAAGTCCTCTTCTCTCTTGTCTGTTCGTGTGTTCCATGCAAATGTGAAAGTGAATGTGCTTAGTGTGCATTTGTTATGGTAGTAAATGAGCACCACTCCATGGATTCTTTGTGGATTTTGACAATTATTGCAACTCTTTGCAAATATCCTTTGACTTTAAGTGGGTAATATTTAGTGTATTGTAGAATGAAAAGTAATCAGATTCTGAACACAGAACACTTGAGTGGCCAAGTTCCAGAACTGCATGATCTCAGCTTCATTCTCACATTCAACCTTCTGCTCAAGTACCTAAGTTCTTACCATTTAAAGATTTATATTGCTAGTAAATAGGTCTCCCCACATCAATTTCTGATTTATGATAAATGCCTAATTTTTAACAACTGTCTGCACTTTATACAATTTGAAGTATTGTTCATGTTTTATCCCAATTCCCTGTGTTGACATGATCACTGCAGTACAGACAGAGTGGCCACCACACCCCTGGAAAAAACATGAAGTCCCAGAGTCACAACTGTACATTTCAGGTGTCCAATACTCCCTTACACACTTGCCAACTGTGACTGTGATGTGCACTCTTATGGCAGGAAATGTGACTTGGTACATGCCACTCCTTTCCAGATAGTCTGATTTCTACAAGAATGTTTCAACTTAGCAATCAATAAGTTGCATCTCCATAAGATAAAAGTCTTTCTGTGACAAATGAAAAGAGAAACAGCATAGCCAGCTTGTGGGATGTCATGAAGGCCAGGCTAAGAGGGAACTGTAAACCTGAACATGCCTGTGATAAAAAGGAATGATCTCAAATTAATCATCTATCATCATACCTTAAGGAAATAAAAAGGAAAAGATCAAACTGAACAGAAAGGTAATGCAAAGAAGGGAGAAAAGGGAGAAAGGTAATGCAATATGGGAGAAAAATCAACACAATACAACCAAAGAGACCAAAAGTTGATTGTGCAAAAATATCAAGAAAATTGACAAGGCTTTAGTAGACTGAGAAAATGGACACCCAAGTCACTAAAGCCAGAAATAGGATTGGGGAGGTTACTACTGACCTACAGAAATAGAAAAAGATCTTAACAATCATATGCAATCAAATTAGATAATCCAGGTAAAATGTCATTCTAGAACAATCTGAGTATCTAGAACAAGAAAAGATATTGCACTTCTAGTCTAAAGCCTCCCAACAAAGAAAACCAAGAATCAGATGCCTGTACTGGTGAATTCAATCAAATAATTAAAGGTTGACACAGATCCATCTCAAAATTATCTGAAAACCTCAAAAACTAAAGATGAGGGACCAACTTCTAAATATTTTATGCAGCCCAGGTTAACCTAATACTAGAAAGTATGGACCCACCTCAGTAAGACTGTGACTATCTTTTCTGACTTCTTTTTATTAGTGTATGATAGTTGTATTGGGTTGCATTGTGACATTTTAATATATGTGTACAAGGTACCATTGTCAGGTTCATCCCCTCCATTACTCTGCCTCTTTCCCCTCTCCCTTCTTAAAATGACTTTGGCAGGTTTCAATTTTCCATACTCATTGACAGTAACATCCATTTTTTGAAACAGAGGATGCTGGCACACGTCTAAATCTTACAGGAAAAGATACTTTTTCAGGTCATCAGTTGATCACGGTGTGTCAGCTACTAATAACTGTAAGGTAACCTGATGTTGGGCATTATAGTAGTTTTTGAGAGAGGAGAGGTACATTCCAGTTAGCCATAGCCCACTTTCATCTAGCTTAGCCTAGAAACTCCTTCCTGCAACCTATGACTGATTTCTCTCAAGTTCTTATTAAATTGCTTGTTGTACAATTCTAGATCTGTCTACTTCTGTTCTCCTTTTCTTTGTCTCATGGAAGACTTTGCCTTTGGCAGCTGGTTATCTTACACTGATTCAGGACTTTTTATACCAACACACAAAGCTTTACAATGATATTACAAGTAAGAATATTATATACTCCTTTTCTTTATGATTGGAGAAGCAAAAGTCCTCATTCAAATATTATCATACCAAATACCTATTAAAAATCCATAATTACCATGACCAACCATGAGCAATTCCAGACACACATGGGCAGGACAGTGTCAAAACTAAACATCACACACTCCATCATAGACTTCCAAGTGAAGCATACCCCATATAATGCTCCCTCACACACTTGGTCTGCCAGTGAGAATTATGTTTAACATCCTTGTGGAATTAGTTCTTCCTGTACCATCACTTCCCATTGCCATGGCTTTGTCACCTCTGTCTGCTGTATTTCTGATTGACAGCTATCCAGGTGGGGGAGAGATTAGAAATACACCACAGGATGACTTTTTAGGCTAATAACAAAGGTCTAAAATACCTTAGAAATGACGCATACATATCAATTCTTTGATTACAAATCCTGGACAAACTGAAGCAATGAAACAAAAAGACCATTCTTAGAACACAACATAAATACTCACAAACATGTCTATAACTTGTGTGAAGTTTGATGAATTAGGAAAGGTTTAGTGTTGTTCAAGTGTGTCTACACCCCTGAGAATTATTAAAAGTGAAAATTTATTCATGCCATCTCTCAGTTACTTCAGAAATTCTGCCTGTAGGGCCCTAAGCAGGTCGTGACTGACATTCCAGGGAACTCTGACACATGCTAGATTTTGAAAATCCCAAGAACAGGTAACTCTAGAATAATACAAGCATTCTGTTTTAATGATATTGTATTAACTAGTAATTCTAGTGTGTTTATTAAATGTTCATTTCTAGGAGGAAATAATATTGAACTTGCACATAAATAACTTACAAAACACTTCCATATGATATGTGCTGTATCATAAGGAGATAGGAGCATTGAAGTCCTTAAAAAAGAAGAGAAGGATTCAGTGAAAATGTACAACATTAAGTTACTGAAAAAACAATGCCTTTTTAAGGTGTTCCATACTAGAAAACAGTACAATATAATTAGACTAATGAAAAAATTGTCTGTACTGAAGTCACAGTGGTTGATAAAAAATACATACCTATAAGTGCAATGAAAATTATTCACCTTTTAGGATCAATTTATACCATTTTAATAAAATAATAATAAAAATATTTTTAAAACTTGTTAAATTTTTCATCAAATACATAATGCATTTAATTTTTTTAAATTTTTTATTGTTTTGCTGGGGGTAATTGTGGCATCTACAAAATTTCTTATAAAATGTCAAATATATCATAGTTGAATTCACCCCCTCCATCATTCTCCTTTTTCCTCCCTCCTCCCATTCCTGGAGCAGTTTCAACAGGTACCATTTTTCCTTTTACATACCTGTGTACAGTATTTGCACCATATTCACTTTCCTACACCCTTTCCACACATCCTCCCCCTTCCCACTGGTACCAACCCCCAAGCAGGAACTGTTCTGCCCTCTGATTCTCTGATTTTGTGAAAAAAAGAAGTGACATTTTTATTTGTTAATATAGCTATACAGGGAATTTCATTGTGATATTTCCATGTATATATGTATTGTAACCTGAATTGGTTCATCCCCTCTATTTTTCTCCTTTCTACCTTAGTCCTCTTCTTATGGTTATTTCAACAGTTTTAGGAATTCTGTATTCATTTTTATATAGAAAGAACCTCAACAATGTTCACCTTCTCAACTTCCTGCTTTTACCCACCTCTCTCCAAACATATAACATTAATGGATGAGAATAAAACTAAATGTAATGAAGTTAAGAATATAATTGATATGCCTAGAGAACAGTATATATAATTCATATTCTCCTTTGTATTTTGGCTGTACTTTAGCCAGTAACTCTCATAGGAATATACATGTTTACCAAGAGTTGCAGAATCCAGAAAACAAAACCACAGAAACCAAAGTATTTAGGGGATCTCTTTGTGATCTTCCACCAAGAGTTTGCAGAGCAAAGCTTTGTGGCCTGGAAGCCACTCAGGAGGCAGGTGGTGTTAAGAGAAACTCCTCTTGCTACTATGTGAAAATATAAAACTATTTTACATCCAGCATCATCCAGGAAACACTTCCATTCAAAGGCTGCCATTGTCTGAGGGATCCGTCTGAAGAAAACAACCAAGTTGTTGGCTAAGACTAGATGGCTGAGAGTCAGGTCTGTGGGTCTCACTTTTTGTCCAGTGAGCAAAGTGGAATTATAAAGACAAAGGAGAGAGGAGTTTCCCAGGATCCCTACTCCAGTCTGAAGGAGGAAGATAATCCCCATTTCCAAGATGGCATGAATCACCACTTTCTTATCTAGGAGATATGGATTTAAATTTGAGGCAGAAATAAGTGATTGTAAAAAATCCCACACGTACAAGTACATTTCCCTTGTCTGCCCAGCAATTTGAGCTGCTCAATCCAACAAATATTTCTCCTCTTTCTGTAACATATATTTTATTTTATCATTTAAGTAGTGTTTGAAAAGTCTGTGCTTCTAGATGCACTGACCGTTAATGAAGATCTTAAACTGCAATTCATTTACGTGACAATTTAAGTGTCTGAATATGTAATGGACCAATCACCAACTGTACATCCCTACAGCTATAAAATTGAGTGAAAATTATCTCTACTCATGTATGAAGTTACCTTTAGATTATACCTAAATTTACAAATGAGGTAATGGGAAAGAAGAGGTTTAGGATGTTAATTTTTCTAATGATTTAAAGATAATAGTGAATAAATAAACCTTAGTGTATACTCACAAACACATGTAGCTATGGATATGCATACAAACAATTGCCCTAATAATAAGAGTGAGCTACAAACTTGTCTTGAAACAAAATAAAGATGGGAGATTCCCAGATGGCGGCTAGAGGGAGGAAGCAGAAAGCGAGCCTCCTATAGTGAAATCTTGGAGAGACACTGGAGACACACTTTGCAGGCAAAATCACCGAAAAGAGGCAAAACTTTGACCCCTCCACACCTCCAGCCTGCACAGAGCATCTCCACTTCATGTTATATGGAGAAACAAGGAGGGCCCCTGGGCCACCAGTCATTCACACCCAGACGGCTTGGGAAGACGCGGACAAGGTGAGCTTTGTGGTACTGCAGTACTCCCACAGACAACCCTGGGCCAGAGCAGCATAGTCCCCTGGAAAGACCGACCTCCCGGGGGAAAAAGAGAAACTGAGTAATAAGCAATAAGAACAATAAAGACATGTGGCAAAGAGGGTGGGGTGTACTGAGCACTGAAGATTGGGGGAAGGGAATCCTTCCCAGAACTGTAAATAAAGAAGCCGGGCAGGCAGGAGAGGCTCCACCAGGAGTGGGGGTGTGCACCCAGCAACCAGAAGTGGGAAAGCTTGTGAGAGTGGAGGAGGGAGGAAAACTCCACAGGAGAGGAGGGAAGACCCACTTCCCACGTGAGCTGTAAACAAACATGGCGGCTGGCAGGAGCAGCAGCACAGCTCAGTAATCAGGAGCAGGAAAGCTTGTAAAAGTGGTGGTGGGAGGAAAACTGCACAGGAGAGGAGGAAGACCCACTTCCCACATGAACTGTAAATAAACACACAGACCTGAGAAAGTAAGTGCAGTGTCACATTCTCCAGTGTGCTTGGAAAGGGGAAATCTTGTAGCAGAGGCTCACACACAGGAGAACTCTGAGTAAACAAAGCCTGCAGGGCCAGGTGAGTGCTAAGCTCACCCCAGAGATCTGTATAAATAATACCTCCAGCAACAGCAGACTGACAACAGTGGGCAGGCAAGCCATAGCCGCAGATACCATTCTCAGAACTGTCTCGAGACTCTTTTTTTTTCTCTTTTTCTCCCTAACTTTGATGAGAGAACAACTGAATTACACCTGCATGCTGAAAAACTTACTGAAACTGTATTGCATTTGAACTTGGGACACTTGGTGGGGTTTTTTTGTGTGTGTGTGTAGTTTGCAGATGACATGATCCTATACCTTAAAGACCCAAAAAACTCTACTCAGAAGCTTCTAGACATCATCAATAGCAATAGCAAGGTAGCAGGTTATAAAATCAACATAGAAAAATCATTAGCATTTCTATACACTAATAATGAGCAAACTGAAAAAGAATGTATGAAAACAATTCCATTTACAATAGCCTCAAAAAAATCAAATACCTAGGTGTAAACCTAACCAAAGATGTGAAAGACCTCTACAAAGAAAACTATAAACTTCTGAAGAAAGAGATTGAGGAAGACTATAGAAAGTGGAGAGATCTCCCATGCTCATGGATTGGTAGAATCAACATAGTAAAAATGTCTATACTCCCAAAAGTAATCTACATGTTTAATGCAACTCCCATCAAAATTCCAATAACATTCATTAAAGAGATTGAAAAATCTACCATTAAATTTATATGGAAACACAAGAGGCCACGAATAGCCAAGGCAATACTCAGTCAAAAGATCAATGCTGGAGGTATCACGATACCTGACTTCAAACTATATTACAAAGCAATAACAATAAAAACAGCATGGTACTGGCACAAAAACAGACATGAAGACCAGTGGAACAGAATAGAGGACCCAGATATGAAGCCACAAAACTATAACCAACTTGTCTTTGACAAAGGAGCTAAAAATATACGATGGAGAAATAGCAGCCTCTTCAACAAAAACTGCTGGGAAAACTGGTTAGCAGTCTACTAGATCCATGTATATCACCCTATACCAATATTAACTCAAAATGGATCAAGGATCTTAATATCAGACCACAAACTCTAAAGTTGATACAGGAAAGAGTAGGA
Source organism: Castor canadensis (assembly GCF_047511655.1). Classification (NCBI taxonomy): domain Eukaryota; kingdom Metazoa; phylum Chordata; class Mammalia; order Rodentia; family Castoridae; genus Castor; species Castor canadensis. Next base: position 30,910,079 of record NC_133401.1, on the reverse strand, counting down.
AATACTCTGGAATTAGTAGGTATAGGTAAGAACTTTCTCAACGAAACCCCAGCAGCACAGCAACTAAGAGATAGCATTGATAAATGGGACCTCATAAAACTAAAAAGCTTCTGTTCATCAAAAGAAATGGTCTCTAAACTGAAGAGAACACCAACAGAGTGGGAGAAAATATTTGCCAGCTACACATCAGACAAAGGACTGATAACCAGAATACATAGGGAACTAAAAAACTAAATTCTCCTAAAACTAATGAACCAATAAAGAAATGGGCAAGTGAACTAAACAGAACTTTCTCAACAGAAGAAATTCAAATGGCAAAAAAACACATGAAAAAATGCTCACCATCTCTAGCAATATGGAAATGCAAATTAAAACCACACTAAGATTCCACCTCACTCCTGTTAGAATAGCCATCACTAGCAACACCAGGAACAACAGGTGTTGGTGAGGATGTGGGGAAAATGAACCCTCTTACACTGTTGGTGGGAAAGTAAACTAGTACAACCACTCTGGAAAAAAATTTGGAGGCTTCTTAGAAAGCTAAACATTGATCTACCATTTGATCCAGCAATACCACTCTTGGGGATATATCCAAAAGACTGTGACACAGGTTACTCCAGAGGCATCTGCACACCCATGTTTATTGCAGCACTATTCACAATAGCCAAGTTATGGAAACAGCCAAGATGCCTCACCACTGACGAATGGATTAAGAAAATGTGGTAATGGAATTTTATGCAGCCATGAAGAAGAACGAAATGTTATCATTCGCTGGTAAATGGATGGAATTGGAGAACATCATTCTGAGTGAGGTTAGCCTGGCCCAAAAGACCAAAAATCATATGTTCTCCCTCATATGTGGACATTAGATCAAGGGCAAACACAACAATGGGATTGGACTTTGAGCACATGATAAAAGCTAGAGCACACAAGAGAGGGGTGAGGATAGGTAAGACACCTAAAAAATTAGCTAGCATTTGTTTCCCTTAACGCAGAGAAACTAAAGCAGATACCTTAAAAGCAACTGAGGCCAATAGGAAAAGGGGACCAGGAACTAGAGAAAAGGTTAGATCAAAAAGAATTAACCTAGAAGGTAACACCCACGCACAGGAAATCAATGTGAGTCAATGCCCTGTATAGCTATCCTTATCTCAACCAGCAAAAACCCTTGTTCCTTCCTATTATTGCTTATACTCTCTCTACAACAAAATTAGAGATAAGGGCAAAATAGTTTCTGCTGGGTATTGAGGGGGTGGGGGGTAGAGGGAGGGGGCAGAGTGGGTGGTATGGGAGGGGGTGGGGGCAGGGGGGAGAAATGACCTAAGCCTTGTATGCACATATGAATAATAAAATAAAAAAAGAAAACAAAATAAAAACAAAAGGTTTGAAGGTGTGGCTCTTGTGGTCTCAAGCAAATGTTTTGTTCTCAGTTTTTTTTATTCATTCATTCACATGTGCATACATTGTTTGGGTCATTTCTGCCCCCTGCCCTCACCTACACCATCTGCCCCTCTCGCCCCTTCCTTCCAGGCAGAACCTGTTCTGCACTTTTTTTCAGTTCCATTGAAGAGTAGAAATAAGCAATAATAAGAAAGACATATCATTTTTGCTAGCTGAGATAAGGACAGCTATACGGAGAGATTCCTAGCATTGCTTTCATGTACAACCCAGGTTGATTCATCTCTAACTGATCTTTTCACTGGTTCATGATCCCCTTCTTGTGTTGACCTTTGTCACTTTAAGGTTTCTGTATTAATTCCTCTGAAGTGGGGACATCAAATGCTTTCATATTTTGGGTTATTTATCTAACCCCCTATCTCCCGTATATGTTCTCCCCTTGTCATGTAACCCAAGTCCTATAACATTGCTGTATTTGCCCTAGATCTAAAGACTGCATATGAGGGAGAACATGTGATCTTTGGTCTTCTGAGTCTCGCTAACCTCACTCAGAATGATGTTCTTCATTTCCATCCCTTTACTTGCAAATGATAAGATTTCATTTTTCTTCATGGCTGAGTAAAATTCCACTGTGTATAAATACATTTTCTTCATCCATTCATTGCATTCTTTCTCTTAGTTGCTGGGCTTCTGGGGTTCTATTGAGGAAGTCCTTGCCTATACCTATTAGTTCCAGAGTGTTTCCTGCTTCTTCCTGTACTAACTTCAGAGTTTTGGGTCTGATATTAAGGTCCTTGATCCTTTTTGAGTTGATACTAGTACAGGGTGATAGACATGGATCTAGTTTTAGTTTCTTGCAGGCAGATAACCACTTTTCCCAGCAGCATTTGTTGAAGAGGCTGTCTTTCCTCCATCATATATTTTTGGACCCTTTGTCAAAAATAAGCTGGGCATAGTTGTTATTTGTTTTTTCTCTCTTACAGCCTTCAATATTCTTTCTCTAGTTTCTGTGCTTGTTGTTTTAATAATAATATGTTGTGGGGTAGTTGTATTTTGGTCAAGTCTGTTTGGTGTTCTGGAGGCTTCCTGGACCTGGATGGGCATAGTTTTCTCTAGATTTGGGAAATTTTCTGTTATTATTTTGTTGAATCTATTATGCATTCCTTTTGCTTGCACCTCTTCTCCTTCTTCAATGCCCATGATTCTCAGGTTTGGTCTTTTAGTGGAGTCAGTGAGTTCTTGCATATTCTTTTCAAAGGTCTTGAGTTGTCTGAGTAATAGTTCTTCAGTTTTTCCTTTAATTACCATTCCATCTTCAAGTTCTGAGATTCTGTCTTCTGTTTATTCTGTTGGAATGGCCTTCCATTTTGTTCTGTATTTCTGTTTCATTCTTTTTTCTGAGGTTTTCCATGTCATGGGTCCCTTCCTCTTTAATGTTGTCAATTTTCTTCCTTAATTCATTTATCTCTCTATTTATGGTATTTTCTGTTTCATTTTGTTTTTTATTTAGGGCTCCTATGATTTCATTTATTTGTTTTTGTGTTTTCTCATATTCTTTATTTTTGTTCTCTTGGAATTTCTTGATTGCCTCTTGTGTGTTTTGGTCAACTATGTCTAGTAACATCTCCATGAAATTCTCAGTGATTACTTGCACAATTTCTTCTTTCAGAGTGTTCTTGTGAGTTTCCTTGGGTTCTTTGGCATAGTTTATCTTTGTTTTGTTGGAGTCTAGATCTAGGTATCTGTTTTCTTCATTTCTCTCTGAATTCTGTACTAATTTATTTTGGGCGGGAGAATGGTTTCCATCCCTTTTTTGTCTTCCCATATTTCCACTTGGTACTATTTCTGTACCTGGACTATGTGAAATTTAGTGTTAGCTGAGTTACAATAGGAAAACTAACAAAATCAAGAAAGAAGGAGAATATAGAGAAAGCAAGAGTAGTGGGAAAAAAGAACATATCAAGGAAAACAGCAGGGGGAGATGGTGGACAATCAAAGAGCAAACCAGACAGTTAAACCTTTAAAGGAAGGCAAACAAAAAATAAATAAATAAAAATTTTAAATTATATGGAAAGAAAAAAGTAGAAAAAAAATCAGTTCAGGAACAGTGGAATTTCAGTCTTAGTAGTTCTGCTGTTACTCCTTTAGCATCTAGACCTGTCTATGTCTCCTAGGCAGGTTTGGAGACCTCCTGTGGCAGGTGAAAAGTGGGTGGGATCCCCCAGGCCTGTGGGCATAGGCCTGTCCTTGAGGTGATCTAGCGGGCCTTTGGAGTGTGGGCCTGACCTGCCTGAAGTGCGTGGGTCCAGCAGTGTAGAGATCATCCATGTCTGTGGATCGTGGGCTTAGCCAGCCTTAGGAGTGTGGTCCCAGCAGAAATCATGCAGTGCCAGTGGATCATTGACCTGGCAGACCTGAGGGGCATGGCCCATGGAGATCGTGCTGGCCTGTGCAGGCCTGAGGGGTGCTTCCCAGTGGAGATGTGAATGTCTGGATCACTGGCTTGGCAGGCCTTAGGGGCATGGCCTGGTGGAGCGGAGATTGTGCGGGCCTGTGCAGGCTTGAGTGGTGCAGCCCCATGGAGCAGAGATTGTGCAGTGCCTATGGATCACTGGCTTGGCAGGCCTTAGGGGGCACCTGGCAGAGCAGAGATCATGTGCGCCTGTGCAGGCCTGAGGGTCTCGGCTGGCAGAGTGGAGATCCTGCAGTGCCTGTGGATCACTGGCTTGGCAGGCCTTTGGGGTGCCACCTGGTGGAGATCATGCAGGCCTGAGCAGGCCTGAGGGGCACAGCCCAGTGGAGATTGTGAATGCCTGTGGATCGCTGGCTTGGCACACCTTAGGGGCTTGGTTCTGCAGAGATCATGCGGGTCTGAGGGGTGGGAGTTTGGGGGAGCCCTGGCAGGGCTGAGGAGCAGGCCCAAAGATTGGAGATCCCACAGCCTGTGGAGCAGGGGCTCTGCGGGCTTATGGGGTGGGGCTTGGCATGCAGCACTAGCTGTTCTTTTAGTAAATCGCATGGAGAAGACTTCCACAAGCTAGGGGTTCAGAGTGCTGATGTTTCAGCTCTCCCTTGTGCTTTACCTCAGCTAAGCATGTCTCCAGAATCTCAGCGAAGTCCCTGGTTCACGGAGCTCACACGGTCTGTAGCTGTGTCCCAGTTGCCATCTTGGATCCTCTCTTCACTTTGTTTTTGTTTCATCTGGTAATTATCTAATAGATGGTAGAAATATGGCCATATCTTTAGACTGGGGAATCCGGAGAAGGGGACATGCCAGCTGGAATGAAGGATGGAGAGTGGAGATAATGGAGGGCAGGCCATAGCCTCAGTGTCCTGCAGTGATGTGGGGACCAGAAGAGACATTGGTAGAAGATGCCCCCTGCAAGAACCTTGTTGGGAAGGATGCTCCAGGATGAGTTTCAATATTTTCTCCAAAACCTTGTCTCACACTGATTGCTCAAGATGTGAACTCCAGGCTTGGCCTCAGAGACGAAATTCTGAATTTATGAAAGCCCAAGGGCCTAATTCTAGTGTTCAATACAGTGACCCTCACTCTTATCCCAGGCAGCACCAAAGTATCCCTCCTGCTCCCAAGTGCATTGTGGTGTTTTTTCCTCTCTGGAGCAGCCACAAAAGACCCTCCTGACACAGCCCAACCTTGAAAGCCCACCACACTTGGTGGTGTGACCTTTTGAACCTGCTGAATGGCTATATTGCCCAGGGCCAGAATGTGGTATACAGATCACTAGCTGGATAACCTGAAGTGTCACTAAACAAAAATGCAGAGTTTGTTTGAATAACTTAGGATATGGGAGACTACAGTAAACTATAGGTGAAATTGTCCATTGTAAAACATCTTCAAATAATCCAGTCACAATTGTTATGTGGAATTGGGGTATAGAGTAGTGCCTGGGAATTCCATGTCCACTCAGTGGTGTTCCCATGTCCATACTGCTACTACCTGCCTTCTTTGTTCTCAACTGTCTCGATGGCTGACCTCCAAGCCCCTCACACCAAACTCTCCATCACTTCCATCCATCTGTGGTCCCTGTGATGGAGCACTCTCCATCCACCAATCCACTGTTCCCCAAAACACATCTGCATATGATGCCACCGGATCTCCAGCTCAGCCTGGTGCACCATCCCAAATCCCTGGGTTTTGCCATCACTCAACTTTGCAAGACCAGAGCATCACCCTTCCCACTTAGCATTCACTGGGGGCATGCTCTTGAAATCCTGTAAGTGCTTTTCTGAAAATCAAATTCATCTTACAAATCCTAATGGGGTTAATCCATCAAACCTGGCTTCCTCTTGGTCTCCTGATTCCCTTAAGTGGAGTATTCAAAAGAATTGAGGACAGGCAGTCCAAATGTACCACATGGGAGTGGAAATCTGAGTGGTGAGACCTTGCTGGTGTTTGTGGGTTACCTGGGGTTAACAGTCCCAGCACTCTAGGAGAGAAGGGGCTTTTTGTCCCAAGTATAACTACCTCAGGACGAGTTTTGATGACACTTTACAAGATCCCCTAGAAACCATGGGAAACCTACTCACAGTCAGAGGCCCCAGTCGTTCCACTGGAGAGAAGCAAGGGTACTTGAATATTAGTACAGTCCCATTCTCTGGTGTCCAGTTTTTCCTCCATAGAGTGATGACCCATATTTATCTCATTTCCTGTGTCAGTCCAATCCATCTGTCTTTGTTTCCTCCTCTTTGGTAGTTCTTGGGAAATTCTTTCCCACTTGTTCTACTGGTGGGTATTTGCACTGACATGTGTCATTTTGCATTTGAGTGAAAACATGCTGCATCCTTGACCCCTATAGTACTTCAAGTCCTCTAGACAGCCATCTCCACCATGGACATTTCTTTTGAGAGGCCACCTGTGGACTGGGGTGGTAGGATGTGACCAGAAGTACATTGGAAGAACACTGGCCACAGTAGCCACAGCCTCAGCTCAAATTCATGAATGAGAATGTATATGTGTGTTTGTGTGTGTGTGTGTGTGTGTGTGTGTGTGTGTGTGAGAGAGAGAGAGAGAGAGAGAGAGAGAGAGAGAGAGAGAGAGAGAGAATGAATAACGGGAAGCCCAAGAACTGCCTCTGTGCCTGATAAGTGAAAATGGGTGCCAAGAACAGGGCTGAACTCTCAACAGTGATCAAACATGAGTGAAAGGAGGATTGCAGCAGCAGTAGAGAGTTGACTTACCTCGCTCAGACTATGTCTAGTGCAAGATATGGATCCCTGAACCTAACTCTTACATTGGCCCATGGTGCCCACATGGTTTAGCAGTTTCCTCACTCTGATCTTGTTTCTCAACCCTCATGCTCCTCATTTAGATACATCGTTCTGCATGCTCTTCCCTGGATACAAAGACATGGCCTCTGGGCCTTTGTGCTGACTGTTCTACCTGTGAATGAGATACACACCAGCCTGATTACCTGTTTCAGATCTTCACCCACATATCCTCTGATTGGTAAGCCCTCTGCCCTTAATAGTCTAGTTCCCACTGCTATTATACCCAGCACCCTACATCCTTCACTCCCCCCACACCACTCCACAGTCATTTGTTCCTATATCTACACTTTTTACCATAGCAATAAAATTATCTGCATTCTGCTTGTCCTCCACAACAAAGATGTAAGTTCCCTGAGGGCAAGCCTCTTTGCCTGCTTTACTTTGCTAATGTGTTTCTATCACTGCAAAATAACCTGGTTCAGAGAAGTAATCTCACCACATTGGATCTGAAGCAAATCATTAAGAGATTTTTGCACTGTGGCAACTCTTCCTTGCTGTTGTTCTGTCCCATTCCACAGCATATATTGTATAGGGTTTTTAGGAGTGAAAGAATAGGGGGATTGGAAAAGAGATATTGAAATTATCAGTAGTAAACCACGGAGCTGTACTCCACCCATTCTCCTGTTTAGACCCCAGTGTCTTCTCCTGACCCTTCTTTTACAGCTCATTATTTTTAGACACCAAAGTAAAACGCCTTTCATTATTTCTGTTCACCTCACCACCATGGGTAACTTTACCAGTAAACATTAATAACTGTTAGTAATGTGCACAAATCACAGATGTTTTTCCAGAGACAATCTCAGATCCCTGTGCAGAAACAGTCAGGGAGATTGCAGGTGAAGTGTTAATCACTTCCCACAAGGACATGATTCTGTTTAAATGTGCTTTGATATTCCACTTAATTTAATAATATATTAAGTTATATGCTCTCCAGGGTCCTTAGGTAGTTTTTGCTCCAAATAATACTGAGAGCGACTCCACCTACCCATGCACCATCAATAAGATGGCTGTCATTCTGGGAAATGACTGTGTTGTGTTTCCCCTCTTAGGAAGGATGTACTTAATGAATTCGTGCATTGTATACCCGTGAGGAGGGAAGAGCTGAGTCTTCATTTTGGAAATAACTGCAATCCTTAATGAAAGATTAGATCAGTACACACAATAATTTTAGGATTATCTGGTTCATTTAGGATTATCTGAGTTATGCAAACTTCACACCAAGTCAGTTGAGCTACCTACTTACTATCAAAGTTTATTTCATGATTTATCTTTAAAATAATTGGACTTTCCTTCACTTAATTTCATTTATTGACCTAATTTTGTCATATTAACTCTACATGTGATACCTCAGTGTTTTCTTTTTATTTTAAAAGTTGCTATGTAAATTAGAAAATCTGCCATGAAAGTGCTGAACTCTCGTGCTTGCTACCTTAGAAGACTTCCTCTGAAGAACATGCTGTGTTTCCATTTTCTCTGTCAGCAGAGGCTCATCACACACATGATTGGGGTGGATTCTTTCAGGAACATTCATTACAAGTACACAGTTCCATCTCTCTTACTTGACCCCTGACTTAACCATTCTCTCATTTCCCCTTAGAATATAAGCTCTGGTGTCCTCAGAATCATTATTGCTTACTCACTCTCACTGCTGCCCCATAACAGTGGTCTTATTTTTAATCAAGAGTCAGTTTAATTCTTCCCAAATTAATTACTTTTTCATTTAATTACATAATTTATTTACTACAATGCAAACCTGATTTCAAGTGAAAATTATTAGTTTAAAGCTTCCTTATGTCCAAGTTCTGGAAAATTTAAAATCCTTACAATCAATTTCCATATCGGCTAAGGTGGATATTAGAACTGTAAATATCAGGGCATAATACACATAGATATATTAGTACAGAACTCACAAGAGTCCTGAGACATTTAAATTCTTTGACCACATTAAAAAAAACTCTAAAAAATTTATTATGTTTAATTAATTAATTAAATGTAAAACATATAACAGGGGAACATGTAAGAATTGTGGAGAATTAACTTGTCTAATGTAGAATATATAGAATAACAAACTAACTTATTTAAAATCTCACTTAATATTTGCTTTGTACTGTCATACAAATTATGAAAGAGAATAGAGAAAATGATTAAGCCAGAGAGGCAAGTAAGAGAGATAGTCTCAGGAAAGAGACAAAACTTTAATGTGTGTTTATGATATTTTTCCTAGAATGTTGTCGACACAACTTGCCAGAACTTTTTAAAATCAAACTGGAAATGGCCAGAACAGAATCTTTATTAATATAATTTATATATTAAATATTTTAATTGGATTACATTAGAATTTTTCTATTGTCAACATTCATTTTACATTTGTCTTATGGGAAAATAGGCTCAGGAATGTGTGAAATGCAACTCTTCTACATAGGGGACATTCCCTCATCAGCTCATTCATCGCTCAGGAAGACAATCTATGCAGGAAAGGAAGGTGAATGTTTGATACCTTCCCTTTCATCATAAGTCTTTAAAATGGTTTTGCCCTAAAATGCTCCAAGGTTATCCAATGTCACAACATTGTTTTTATACTATCACTAGGGACATAAAGATTTTTAGTTTAAATGTGGACTTTCAGATAGTCATCAGATATTAACATCTCATTCAAAGGACCATTCTTGGTCCTTTCTTTCAATAGGACCTGAGCACCTTTTGCTATCTGTCCTGCTCTCTTATTAGTAATATTTTGTTAGTTCCATCTTGTACATTTTCTATTCTGGACTCGAGGCTTCCTTCTTGAAAAGCCGCAGTTACTCCTCTGAGGAGATTGTCTACATACTGGACAGTCTGGGTGATAAGGGTATTCTTGTTGGGTCCTATTGCAACTAGATCCTTCCCATGGAAAGGGGGTGAATTTAAAAAACATGAAATCAGAAATAGGTTTTCAAAACTAGATGGATTTTTCAAAAGGTATTTTATAGGACTTTGATTTTATATTTGTATCTTAGATAAATCTCTTGTTCATGAAACCCTTATCTAGCAATGCTGCTATTATAATTACATAACTATATCTGATTAAAGCTATAGCAATATTTTTACTGTCCACATGAAAAAGACAAGAGTTTAAGATATTTTGGGGGAGTCTGATCTTGTCCCTTACATGTACAGAGATTTTGTCAAAACCCTACAAAGGTAACTAGAGAAAGATCTCTCAGCCTAGTTGTCACCAACTCTGTACATGATCAGTTCAACTTGGCTTCAATTTTTAGTCCTATGAGTGAGTTAAGTTATCATTTAATATAGTGCTGCAATTGTTCCACATTCAAGGCTTGAAAATCAGATTCATAAAATTCATATAACATGCTCTCCCTCTACTCTGCTCACTTCTATTCCCCAGTGATAACCATTATATTGCTCTGCTTCTTTAACTCTTTCAGGTTCATATATTGGCCAGGCTGGCCTTGATCTTGCAATCCTCCTGCTTCATTCTCTATTTTATCATGGTAACATGAAAATTGCCATCTCAACTATTTCAAGTGTACAGTTCAGTGGATTATGCCCGTGCCTTTTGCTGAGCAATGATCACTTCTTCCCAACTCCAGAACTCTTTTCATCTTGCAAAATGAAAAATATGAATTTGGCTACATGATGGACCTCAGGTAAGTAAAATTATATGGCGTGTGTTTCCTTCTGAATAGCCTATTTCACTTAGCATAATGTCCTCAAGGTTCACCTATTTTGTACCATATTGCAGAATGTGCCTCCTTTTTAGGACCAAATGATATGTTTTGGTCTGTGAGACACACAGACACACATACATATACCTAATTTCATTCATCCATTCGTCTTTCACTTAACACTTGAGTTGCTTCTTCTTTTTAGCTGTTGTGAATAATGCATGCTACTCTGAAGCCAGCTATACAAATATCTCTTTGAAAACCTGCATTAAATTCTGGTGGGAATATATCCATAAGTGGAATTGCTAGATTAGTGATAATTCTTTCATTTTCTATGTATCTTTTGGGTGGTGCTCGGATTGGAACTCAGGGCTTCAGACTTTCTAGGTAAGCACTCTACCACCTGAGCCATGTCCCTATCTTCTTTTTGGTTTTGAGGAACTGCTGTACTGCTTTCCAAAGTGGCTGCACCATTTTTCATTTCTACTAGCAGAACATAAGGGCTCCAGTTTCTCCACATCTTTATCAACACTTGCTATTTTCTGTTTTTTAAGTGTAAGCAATCCTAATGGGCATGAGGTAATGTCAGTATGTCTTTAATATGTGAGCGTATACATTACATTAAGCACTGAAGAAAATTTCTATTACATGATTTAATATTTTCTTCCTTCATTTTCCAGATTCTTTTGACTCCAAGTAACAGCCATTGCTTAAGAACGGATGTAATGGTTTCTACTAAGTTAGAATGGGTGATTATCTTCCTCACTCTGGTAACAGCTGGGATCCTGGGAAAATCTTCACTTGTTTTTTATACCTTCACTTTAATTTCAAGACAAAACCTCACGCCCACAGATCAAATTCTGAACCAACTTGTATTAGCCACCTGCTTAGTTCTTTCTCCAAAGGGAACCCTCAGCAAATGGCAGCATTAGGATTCAAATATTTCCTGGATGAAGCTGGATGTAAACTCTTCTTCTATTTACACAGAGTGGCTAAAGGGGCTTTCCTCAGCACCACCTGCCTCCTTGGTGGCTTCCAGGCCTTTAAACTTTGCTCCAGTGTCTCTAAATAGATGGGCCCAGAGTTAGAATCCTAAAGTCCATTGGCTTCCTCTGTTCTCTGTTCTGGATCCTGAATCTCATACTAAATACACATGTTGCTATAAGGTGAAGGGGCCAGAGAACAGCAAAAATGTAAGTTCACCAAACATTTATAAATACTGTCTGAGGCCCACAATAGAGAGACTTACACATTTGCTGCTTGCAAGCATATTATTTTTAATTGACTATATATTTATGGGTTTCACGGCTTGGGCTAGTGGCTCCATGGTCCTTGTCCTGCACAGACACAGCAGCAAGTCCAAGTTCATAGCCACTGCCTCTCCCCCAGACCTGACCATGAGGATAGAGCCACTTGCACCATTCTCATCTTGGTGAGCATGTTTGTCTTATTTTACTGTCTTCCATTTTGACTCTCTGCGTAGCCCTAAGTCTGACTAAGGACCAGCAGCTGGGGGACTCTTCTGTATTCATGACTTTATGTTTCCCTACTCTCAGCCCCTTTGTGCTCATCACCAGTGACACACGGGTGTCTAAGCTATGCTTTGCCTGGTGGACAAGACTGTTTTCTCCTTAGTGTGGTGTAAGAAGTCTACTGTCATTTATAGGGCCTTAACTTGTGACAAAAGGAAAATTATCTGGAAATATATATGTTTAGAGCCTCTTCAAGTTTTCCAGGACATGAAAAAACTCAGTGTTTAGGAGGTGAGAGTGGTAGGGTTATGGCGGTGATGAATTCAGGATTTGGGGCTGTATCCAGCCTGAAATTCCAGACAATGGAGGGTTACTAAGATGGGTTAAGCCCTCCCTATTTTAAATTATTAAGTAAATAATTAATTCACATGATTGCATTCAAAGATATATTTTATTACTTCTAAATTCTGTTTACATCAAAAGAGGACAATATTACTTTAGTGTTCAAAAGAAATTCATTTCCATTTTGTAATGGTTATGTTTGTTAACTAGTTTTATACAAAAGTAATTTTCTTTATTCTTTTCAGGGATCACCACTTTGAAAAAAATAATAAAATGAGCTAAAATTTAATTGTTCTGTTTTTCATTCTCATACCAAAAACAAAATTGTAACATGTTAGCAAACTTATCTATTCATGGTTTCTTTAGGGATTTGAATTGAAGATTTCATTTTACCTGAAAGACCAGGTGATTCTATGGCTTTGTTGTGCTTGTTGGTTTGTTTACTTGTCCATATTATCCCTGAAACTATATCATATTTCTTGAGAATATACACACCATATATACACTAATTTTTATAGTATAAAGCTTGCACATACTGATCTTGGTTTTCTTTTTCTGTTTTTTTTCATTGAAATTTGCACATTCTTTAATTTTCTTTTGGCATATGAATACACATGACAGATTGGAGCATCCTTATTTTCTCCACTATATGACTAATAGTTTAGAAAGGAATATCTTTGATGCTTTCCAACTAGAAAATAATGGTCACTGGCAAAGTGTCTCAAGTGGCAGAGTGCCTGCCTAGCAAGTATGAGGTCCTGAATTCAAGCCCCAGTGTGGTCTAAAAAAATCAGAAAATAAAAATGCTTGAGAAAGAAAAGAATAGTCAGCAAGTGATATTTTCAGGCTGTAAACATTGGGTCATGTTCTATTCAGTTCATAGCTGTGTAATTATCAGTGAAGACAGTGGTCTAGGACTGCATCCTGATCTGATTAATCTCCATTTAGACTCTTCCCATGCCGCCTCGATTGGCCCCTTCCCAGACAGGCAGAACCACCATAAAATAATAATAATAGTAGCCTCACAGGTTTTGCTCAAATACCATTCTACTCAGAACTCTTACTTCTTCCATCTATTTACCCTTTCCACATTCATTTCAGAATATCTAACAGTCCAAGATTAACTCAACCTCAAAGAGACTGAAAACCTTCAGATGTAATGTGTGACATGTCTTTCTCATTATGTGGCACTTGACATGAGTGACTCCATTTGGTTTGGTCTGGTCTGTTGCCCCTGATTCAGGAATATATAGATAGTTTTATTTCTATTTTATTGTTTATTTGAGAAATTTCACAAAAAAGGAGACAATAAATTATAGAGGATTTCATATAGATTCCCAATGGATTTATCCTTAAATGGAAAGATTGTTGATGGAAATAATTCATAAAGGAAAAGCTGCTGGATTCTTCATTAACACTTAAGAGCACAAAACTAACCTGAGAAAAAATGCTTGAAAATCTGTTACCTTGGAAAATACCTTCTTAAGTGAATCAACATACAAGGACAAATATCTTGACAGAAAGGATAAACACAATATACTTTTACAGTGTCATTGTGTATCTCCCCACATGTGAAGCAACTCAGTAATAAATAGCATGAGAATATATAGATTAATTTACACAGAAGTTCCAACAGCAAAGACAAAGACACATGCAACCACATGGGTAACTCTTGCCAGCATTAATTGTGCAAAACAAAACTAAAGAGACCCCATAGCACTGAACAGCATTTATTTGAGAACTTTTATAATAAAATAGAAAGCAATAAATTGAGTTGTGTTTCATATGAATTACAGGTAGATTTATCCTTAAATGGTATTTATCCTCAAATATATAAGCAGAAAAAGTTTAACTGTATAATGATAATATATACATCATAGAAAAAACTATCAGGGGGCTGGTAGAGAGGCTGAAATATTGTAGAGCACCTGCCTATTAAGTGCTAGGCCCTGCACTCAAACCCCAGTACCAAAAGAAATTAAAAAAGTAAAAACTATTAGGAAACGTGAATAAATACTATCCTAAAAATTGAATACAGGGACCTCTGTGTCTCTTGAGGTCACTTGAGATCCAAGGGCTAAGGAACATTCCTTTGGCCACCCGACAAATGCAGAAGAAAAATTTGCATCTGATGTCTTTCAGTAACTATTTCAACTTCAAAAACTGCCAGGATCTTATATTTTAATTTTTTGGCAGTACTGGAGTTTGACCTCAGGGTTTTGCATTTGCTAGGAAGGTGCTCTACCACTTGATCCACACTGCCAGCCTTTTTTTCTTTATTTATTTCTTAGATAGGGTCTAGTTTTATGTCAGGGCCAGCCTGAATCATGGTCCTCCTAGTTATGCTTCCTGCATAGCTGAAATAACAGGTGTGTACCACCACATCAAGCTTTTTATAAATGGAGATGGTGTCTCTGTAACTTTTTGCCTGAGCAAAAAAAAAAAACCACAATCCTCTCAATCTCTGTTTTCTGAATAACTAGCATTACAGGCTTGTACTAACTGCACACAGCACACAGCCCCAAACTGCCCAGATCTGGAGGATCCTTTCTGCTGTTTACAGAAACAATGGTAAACCTACTGTCTAGATATCATTCCAATATTATACATAACTCAAGTTCACTTCTACAACATTCCATTGTAAGTTATCCTCACCATTGCCCTTCCCCTAAATAATTCATTATGTATATTATACAATTTAACATTTGTCTGCAGTTCATCATTCGGGTGTAAAATTTACAGATAATGAAGCACACAATTTTTTTAATGTTATCTTAATTTTATTTTTTTTAATGTTTTTATTATTCATATGTGCATACAATGCTTGGGTCATTTCTCCCCCCTGCTCCCAACCCCTCCCTTAACACCCACTCCGCCCCCTCCCTCTTCCCGCCACCCCCTGGATACCTGGCAGAAACTATTTTGCCCTTATTTCTAATTTTGTTGAAAAGAGAGTATAAGCAATAATAGGAAGGAACAAGGGATTTTGCTAGTTGAGATAAGGATAGCTATACAGGGAGTTGACTCACATTAATTTCCTGTGCATGTGTGTTACCTTCTAGGTGAATTCTTTTTGATCTAACCTTTTCTCTAGTTCCTGGTCCCCTTTTCCTGTTGGCCTCAGTTGCTTTTAAGGTATCTGCTTTAGTTTCTCTGCGTGGAGGGCAACAAATGCTAGCTAATTTTTTAGGTGTCTTACCTATCCTCATATCTCCTTTGTGTGCTCTTGCTTTTATCTTGTGATCAAAGTTCAATCCCCTTGTTGTGTTTGCCCTTCATCTAATGTCCACTTATGAGGGAGAACATACGATTTTTGGTCTTTTGGGCCAGGCTAACCTCACTCAGAATGATGTTCTCCAATTCCATCCATTTACCAGCGAATGATAACATTTTGTTCTTCTTCATGGCTGCATAAAATTCCATTATGTATAGATACCACATTTTCTTGATCCATTCATCAGTGGTGGGGCATCTTGGCTGTTTCCATAACTTGGCTATTGTGAATAGTGCCGCAATAAACATGGGTGTGCAGATGCCTCTGGAGTAACCTGTGTCACAGTCTTTTGGATATATCCCCAACAGTGGTATTGCTGGATCAAATGGTAGATCAATGTTTAGCCTTTTAAGTAGCCTCCAAATTTTTTTCCAGTGGTTGTACTAGTTTACATTCCCAACAGCAACATAAGAGGGTTCCTTTTTCCCCACATCCTCGCCAACATCTGTTGTTCCTGGTGTTGCTAATGATGGCTATTCTAACAGGGGTGAGGTAGAATCTTAGTGTGGTTTTAATTTGCATTTCCTTTATTGCTAGAGATGGTGAGCATTTTTTCATGTGTTTTTTGGCCATTTGAATTTCTTCTTTTGAGAAAGTTCTGTTTAGTTCACTTGCCCATTTCTTTATTGGTTCATTAGTTTTGAAGCATACAATTTAATATTTAATGAGGTGAGACAATTGTGAGCACCTTGATCCCCATCAAGTTACATAGATATTACCATCATCCAGGAAGGTCTCTCACATCATCAAATGTAATTTTCACCTCTGTTTGTAGAGGAAAACACTGTTTATTCTTTCCACTATTATTATGGAACTTCAGGTAAATGTGGGCCTCTTTTCTCTCTGCACAAGGAATTGAAAACTGCATTGTGATTAACGTCCACAGTTCAGGTATTTTATTGGAGTGACAACACTTTGAATATATATTTTCTTCAACATCATCCATTAGATCATGAGGGCTCCACTCCTGTGAATGGCAATACTGTCCTAATACAGAAGATTGAGGGAGTTTGTCTGCTCCATCTGCCATGCATGGACACAAAAATGTCAACTTCAAAGCAGGGAACAAGCACTAACCACATGCTGAATCTGCTAGCTCATTGATTCCCTGTTGTAAACCATTGAGCAATATAGCTCTATTGCTTATCAACTATCCAGCCTAAAGTATTTTATATTTTATAGCAGCCATAAGAGACTAAGTCTGGGTGATAAAATCATATTGTTTCCATGTGACATAATTACTGATTCAGAAGAGTTGACATGAATGTCCTAATCCTCAGCCCTCATCTTCTGAAGGGCCAATTCTGTCACATCGGAGTTTCAAACAAGCACATACCTCCTTCTGAACTCAAAAATATGTTCAAAGGCTTAGCTCTCTGTTACTGTGCTGTGTTGGTCACTTTGCATTGCAGTCACAACATATCTAACATCAACAACTTCAAAGAGGAACATTTGTTTGGCTCATGGTTTCAGAGGTTTCCATCCATGGTCAGCTTGTTCCATTGCTTTGGCCTGAGGCCAAGCTGAATGTCATGGTACAGGGAGTGTGTGGCATGAAAGACTGCTTACCTCCCTCATGATAATCAGCAAACAAAGAGAGAATGGGAGTAACTGCACTGAGGACAAGGTAGACCCTTTTAGAGCATGTCCCCAGTGACCTACATCTTCCAACTAGTTTCCACCACCTCTCAATAATGTCATCAAACAATGAATACATCAATTGATTAATCCATTAATCAGGTCAGAGCTCTCTCTCTCTTTCTCTCTCTATCTCTCCTGTTATTCTGTAATGAGTTCTAGAAAGCAGGTTATTACTTTCAATTAAAGTTAAAAGAAGAACTTCAGACAAATTAAATTTAGTTGCATTGGAAGGTAGGTCAAGATGGCAGATTACAAGCATCTTCTGTTTCAACTCCATGAAAGAGAAGAGTCAGGTAACAAAGAGGAAACTACATTCTGAACAAAGAAAGAATCATAAAAGGAACCATAAAATATTTGGCAGGACAGCTAAAAAGCATGGAGAAATAGGCAAAAGACAAAAGCTGAAAATAGTCCCAAGTTCCCTCCCTGGCTCCCCAGGTAGGGTCAAAGACACAATGATAAGATAATCCTGATGGCCCTGGCTTGACTGGAAATTCTAGTCATGGGATAACCCCATACATCCAAAAGTCTTAAACCCAGTGTTGTGATTTGGGGAGAATGGACAGCTCTGGTTGGAAGACTAGCTTTGGTAAAGAAAGACATTCTGTTACTGGTGTAGTACTGAGCCCCAGGACCTGATTGCTGACTCTGTGTGTTTCTTGCAAGGAAAACCTGAAAGCCCTCAGGCTCAGGTCTTCTGAATCATATGATTTCCATGCCCCAAACCAACGGAGGTGGATGGACTGTTGTGTGGATTCTGAAAGCACTGAGTGGACCTCTGGGAAACTGCATCCCAGATTGTGGTGGCTGCCAAGCAGGACTGAGAGCCTAAGCCCAGACCTTCTGAATCATGTGATATTCACAGGCTGTTCTCCAAAAGGAGGTGAACATGTGTGAGGAATTTGAAAGCAATTAGATTCTCTTCTGAGATTAGCAACCCTGTGTAGGTTTGCTTCTAAGTGCTACAGAGAGCTCTCAAGCCAAGGGACTCCACATTATGCGAAGCCTCCTCTGCCTTTAGGGAGGAGAACCTCAGGGTGATGTCTGAAAGCTTTGAAAGCAGCAGCCAGAGCGCCTTTGTCCCTCAGTTCTGTACTACCAGTGCAAAATTCAGGGCTCTGGTTTCAAACCTGACTCTCTGATGCATGCAGGGAACACCTTTAGGCTTGGACACTTGCTGCCTCTGGTGACACAAACTGGAGCAGGGGGTTGGAGGGCATGTGGGGTAAATGGAAAATTGCTGGGCCACAGCTTAAAAGGCTCCCTACAGCTACCTGTGGCTTCTAATACAGAAAGAGTAAAGCTTCTATAGAAACACATTAAAAAGATCATATACCATGATTGATACAAAGATGGCTCCTCATTCACAAATCAATAAATTTCATACAATGCTTAAACAGAATAAAGAATAAAAATCCCAAGATCATCTGAACGGATGCGGAAAATACCTTGTCAAAATCCAACATTCCTTCATGATATAATCCCCGAGGAAACAAGGAACAGAAGAAATATTCCTCAACATAATGAAGGCTATATATGACAAACCAAGAGCCAACATTGTACTAAATGGGGAAAATCTGAAACTATTTCCTCTACAGTCAGGAACAAGCAAGGGTGTCCACTCTGTCCACTCTCATTCAATATAGTACTTGAATTCTTAGCCAGAGAAATAATGCAAGAGAAAGAAATAAAAGAGATGCAAATAGGAGAGGAATAAATCAAATTATCCATATGTGCAGATAATATGATCCTGTACTTAAAACCCTAAAACTCCACCAAAAAACTGTTAAAACTAATAACACTTTCAGCAATATAACAAGATCTAAAAATCAACAGGCTAGCTTTTCATTACCACTAACAGACTGAAAAAGAAATCAGAAGAACACACCCTTCACAAAAAACCTCAAAAAATTAAATACCCAGGAATAAGCCTAACTAAGGAGGTGAAAGACCTCAATGATGAAAACTATAAAACTTTGAAACAAGAAATTGAAGTAGACACTAGAAGATGGAAAGATCTCCCTTATTCATGTTCAGAATTAATAGTCTGAAAATTGCTATACTACTGAATACAATCTACAGATGCAATGCAATCCCCAACAAAAGTCCAGTGTCATTCTTCATCAAAATTGAAAAAGTAATTGTAAAATTTATGTGGAAGCATAAAAAAACCTCAAACAGTCAAAGCAATCCTGAGCAAAAAGAGCAAGACTGCAGATATCGCAGTATCTAACTTCAAATTATACTGCAGAGTCATATAAGAAAAATAGCACAGTACTGACACAAAACAGTCATGTAGCCCTAGGGAATAGAATAGAAGACCCAAATAAACGCACATACCTACAGCCATCTGATTTTCAATAAATGTGCAAAAAGCTACATTAGAGAAAAGACAACCTCTTTAACCTGTGGTATCAGGAAAACTGGATATCCACATGTAGAGGACTGAAATTGATCCATATCTATCACCCTGTACAAAAATTAATTCAATGGATTAATTCAATGGATCTCAAAGTAGTTACTCAAGAGGTGCAGATTGAGACAATCATGGTTTGAGGCCATCCTGGGTGAAAAGTGAGCAAGGCCCCATATCAACAAACATGCTGGGCATGATTGCAGAACTGTCCCCTAGGTTTTCCTGTAGGTGTAGATGGGGGAATATCAGTCAGAAGCTGGCTCTGGACAAAACCATGAGACCCTACCTGAAAAATAACTGAAAGCAAAAAGGGTTGGGGATGTGATTCAAGTGGTGGAGTACTTGCCTAGCAAGCATCAGGCCTGAGTTCAAACCCCAGGACCACTAAGAAAAGACCCAAAACTTATTTTTTCAATAGAATAATCTCTTTCCTTTTTCCACTTTTTTGTTAGCACATATTAAATATACACAAGGATTTCACTGTGATAGTTCCATACATGCATATAATGTGCTTAGATCAAATTCACTCCTTCTATATTCTTTCTTACCCCCTAAAGTCCCTATTTTAAAATTTAATTGATTTCACTCTTCTGTTTTCATCCATGCGTATGAAGTACAAATAGGGAAAAACATTTGAAGATAAGCTAGTAACTCTGTGACTAGGATTCCAATTATTCAGCAAAAAATACACAAACAGGATTGCATAAAATCAAATTGCTCCTTGATAACAAAGGAAACAATTACCAGAATCAAGAGATAATCCACATGGGAGATAATCTTTGTTAGCTATTCATCAAATGATTGATTAATACCAGGATAATGAGCTAAAAAATAAACATCAAAAGTACAAACAATGCAATTAATAAATGGGCAAATCAATCAAACAGACAGTACTCAAAAGAAGTACAAATGGCCAATTACTACATGAAGAAGTCAAATTCATTATTCATAAAGGAAATGGAAGTCAAAGCAACATCAAGATTCTTTCTCACATCAGTCAGAATGGCAACAAAAAACAGAACTATCATAAGCCTACTATACCACTCCTACAAATATATCTCAAGGAATGTAAGTCAACATAGATTCAAGATGCATGCACACCCATGTGTACAGCAGCAAGTGTTCACAATAGCAAAGCTGTGGATTCAGCCTAGGTGCCCATCAACTAATGAATGAATAAAGAAAATATGGTCTAAAAGTAAAGTATGTACACAGTGGGGATACATCAAGAAACCTCTTTGAACACTGACTTAGAAGTTAATAATGAAAGACATAACTGTAAAATAGGTATGGTGGGGGGTACTTGTGGGAGGGGAGGTGAATGAAGGAGATTGAGGTGAGGAATATAGTTGATGGACTTCATATACATATACAAAACAGAACAAGGAAACCTCTGGCAATTGCTTTAAGTGGGGTGGGGAGGGAATCAAGGGGGGAAGATGGTGGAGGTGATCTAACCAAGGTACAATGAAAGCCAATTCCAATTGTCACAATGAATCCCCCCTATAAAACAAATATATCCTAACTTAAAAATTGTTTGGAAAAGAAACCATGGTCTATATACACAATGGAGTATTATTTGGATGTAAAGAAGACTGAAATGATGTCATATGCAGGAAAATGCATGGAACTGGAGATCATTATGTTAAGCAAAATAAACCAGACTGAGAAAGACAAGTGTTGCATGTTCTCTCTCATATGCAAAACTAGTACTAAAAAGATCATGGTGTAAATGTTACTGATATTATATAACATTCTGTGCAGTATTCCCAAATGTGTATATGTACATATATATATAATATCCATTTAATAAAATGTAAAAGAAATTGTATATGGACTAACTGGAGTAGAATGATATTTGAATATTCATGTCATAAATTACCAGAATAAGTTAAATCAACTATGTACATAAAGCAGAAAAAAATTTTTTTTCTTTTATTATTCATATGTGCATACAAAGCTTGGGTCATTTCTCCCCCCTGCCCCCACCCCCTCCCTTACCACCCACTCCGCCCCCTCCCTCTCCCCCCCACCCCCTCAATACCCAGCAGAAACTATTTTGCCCTTATCAGAAAAAAATTAAAAGAACATAAAGGGTGTGAAAAGAAAGGTAAAGTTGAGAGAAAACATAACATAAACTTTGGAGTGACTGTGAAATTTAGAATTTAGGAAAAGCAGCTCAAATTTTGCTCTGGTGAAGTAAAAGTTAACAGTTCAAGGATAAGTAAAAGAGCTTACCCATATGAATAAAGGAACAACAATGTGGCTTATGTTACTGCTATATTTATCATCAGTTTCTTCAATGTGGAATTCCTCAAAGTGGAGTTTAAAAAGTCATTTGATAATCAACAGCAAGGACAAAATCTTCATGAAATTAAGTACAGAAAAAGGAAGAAGACGTTTTATCATAAAGTCAAATTCTTGATTGTGAGTGCAAGTTGAAGAAGAGGTTGATTTGTGTGAGGGAGAGACTGAATTTCTTATGGCTTCCTGCAGCTTCTGATGTATTTGGAATTTCTATCAATACTAAGTTGATTATTATGGATGACTCAGTGAGTGATTCTTTGAGACAATTATCAGAGGAATGAGCCTTTCTTCCCCTCTCATGACAAAGACTAATCACAAGGTCCTACATGGAAATGGAGTTGCCAGATAAAAGATCTTATATGTAGAAGACCTGTAATATTTTCCTCTTTATGAGCAAAATTATAGGTGAGCTGGATACTAATGGTTCAAGAATCTACCTTCATCCCAGGATCTGCATGGGCAGGAAACATGATGGAGGCTGGTAATATTTATAGAAGAGCCAATGGCCCTGACTGGCAATAGTAGCTATAGGATATGCCCATACTAACTACAAGCCTTAAATGCAGACTGGGGAATTTGGTGTGACAGTGACTGTTAGTATTTGGCAGGCTAGGATTAGAGAAGAAAGACATGTTGTCACTCCCCATATCTGTGAGATCTACAGTAAGGAACTATTTTGAGAGTGGGCCTATTGTTTAAGACTAAGATATGCTGAGGATTTGAAAACAAAGGAAAAATCACAGCTCAGGTTGCTTGGACAGCCTACCAAATTGACTAGGTAGAAGACAGCCATAAGAGTTGGCTGTGGAGAAGGAGAGGGTCTTCTGAAGATCCTCCTCTGAGAAGTTTAAGCTCTTGGGAGCTTGGACAATGAAAGGCTTAATGATAGGTGGTCCCATCCTCCATGATGAGGACCAAGTCCCCTCACCTGACAATCACTGCAGTAAGAGAGCATGGAGCCCATGGCTGGCAGAAGGCTCCATCTTCAGAAGCTACTTCCTTGCTACAAGTGTTTTTGCTGGCAGGTGGGAATGAGAGCTCTGAGCCCAGGTCTTGAAAAACATGCAAATTCCCCCAACCTCCTCCCTCCCACAGGGTGTTTTCTCAGCAGGGTCTGATAGCAATTAGACTAGCCATCAGGAGTTGCCTTCTGGTTGTATCTCTTCACTGCCAGGAAGGACTGAGAGCTCTGAACTCAGGTACTGCAACTCACTCAATTTCCCAAGCCTGCTCCCTCCCACAGAACTGGGAGGGGTCTGGAAGTACTTTGACTAGCATCCTGGATTAATCTCTCAACTATGTGTGCTTGCTGCTAGGAAGGACTGAAAGCTTTGGGCCCAGGTCCTTGAACAACATGATTCCCTGTCTCCCACTGGGTGGTGAGCTGTGTGGCAGGATATAAGAACACTGAGACACTTCTTAGAGTTGCATCATGGCTATGTATGTTTGCTGCAAGGTGGGACTGATATCAGGTCCTGCAAAACATATGATGTCCCCACCCCCCTCTCTCCCAAAGGATAGTTAACTGCTGGATGGTATCTGGAAGAAATAAGAGCCACAGACAGTATGGTTCAGTCACTTATATCTCCCTCACCAGGGCAAAATTCAATGCTCTGTTTTGTCCCCCATTCTCTGGTGCATTTGGGGGATAACTCTAAGCTTAGATGCTTGCTACCCATGGGGATACAAACTGGCAGACATTTGGAAAAAGGGGGATGTGATTGGTCTACAGACTGCAAAGCTCCTTGCAGCCATCAGCATTCCCAGGACACAAAGGTTAGCTCCTAAAGTGAAAATAATCCACTATCAGACAACTGACCTGTAAATGCCTCCACTCTCAGCCCATATATAGCACCAATTTGAACACTAGAAACTACAGGATACCATCTCATTTTCCTCTCTGAGTGGTGCTGGGTATTGGACTTGAGTATGTGGACAAATATTTGGCTACTTGAGCTATACTCCAAGTCCACTAGTGAAAAACTATGCCTCAGCCCTGCTACTACAAAGTTCTACCTGAACATTGAAAATGAATCAGCTGTGTGCACACTCTACAGGAATGAATATAGAAACCTTAAACTGGATGGAGCCAACATGGGAATGGTATTAGGGAGGAGTGAAGAGGACTAGAGGAGATAAACCAATTGGGTTATAATACTATATGCATGGAAACAACACAAGGAAACTTCCTGTGTAGCTATCTTAATCTCATACTAGCAAAAACTTTTGTTTTTCTTTTTGTCTTCTATGTTTTTTTCTTTTACAACACAGAACAGGAGGGTTGGAATGGGTTCTGCCCAGGGGGGAGGGGATTAGCACTTGTGGGAGAGGGCAGGTGGTAGGAAAAGGGGTAGGAGGATGAATATAGCACAAATACATGTGTATGTATACAAACGTAAAATGATACCTTTTGAAACTTTTCCAGGAATCAGGGGAGTGAGGATGAGGGAGAGTGGTGGTAAGGGTTAATTCAAGTATGATATATTTGATACATTCAAAGAACCTTTGTAACTGCCACAATGTACCCCCACCCAGCACAATAAAGGGGAAAAAAGAATTTGTACACACACAAAAAGAAAATACATAAGCTGAAAGACTACAGGTGATTAAAACTTTGAACCAACTTCTTGGACTCATATGTGCAAATGGCATTGTCCTCCTCAAAAATAAAGGGTATTGAGGACTGGAGGTGAGGCTAAAGGGGTAGAGGGCCTGCCAAGCAAGCACAAGGTCCTAAGTTAAAACTCCAGTACCGCCCAGCCCACCAAAAAGGTTATGTGGTGGTCACAGCTATGGTGGACCCAGCTGGAATTGTCACCATGAACACTGGGGCCCTGAAGACTATGACAGAAGAGAATACAGATGAAAAATTGGATGATATAAGGAAGGCAATGCAGTATATGAGAGGAATTCAATGAAGATAGAAAAAATGAATTGAAATTCTGGAAATTAAAAGTTTAATAAGTCAAATGAAAAACTGAGTTGAAAGTCTCACCAATATACTGGTTTAAGACGAGACATAATATTAGGGTTTAAAGACAAAACGATGAACTAGAATATTCAGAAAAAGATAATGGAAAAGTAAAATATAAAGTATGAATGGAACATGCAAGACTCTGAGATACCATTAAAAGAACTAACCTATAAACCAAGGACATAGAAAAAGGAGAAGAAGTATAAGATGAAGGCATAGAAAATATATTCAATAAAATAATATCAGGAAATTTTCACAAAGAAAATTTCCAAGTACAGCAGGTTTTTAGGACACCAAATAAACAGGACCAGAAAAGAACCTCTTCATGTTGTATTATAACTAAAACATTAAGTATAAAGGACAAGGAAATAATATTGAAAGCTGCAAGTGAGAATCACCAAGTCACATATAAAGGCAACTCAATTAGAATAACAGCAGATTTCTCAATGGAAACTCAAAAAGCAAGAAAGGTATGGAATGGTATATTTAAATCACTAAAAGAAAATAACAGACAACCTACACTACTGTATCCAGCAAACCTGTCCATTTTAATTGAAGGTAAAATAAAAAACCTTTCGTGATAGAAAACTAAAGAAATTCACAACTAAGCCAATATTCACCAGATACATAAGGGAATCCTACATAAAGAGTAAGAGAAATGTAACTGTAAAAATATGGGGAAGAATAAATATCACTACAGGAGTAATGAAAGAGTGAAAGGAAAAGAGTGTTAGAACACAATTCCATAAACAGCAGGGTCACATCTGTGAGACCCTGGAACACTCTCCACTCATGTGGGACCCACGCTTAAGCACTGCTGTGGTCATGGGAATCTTTGGAAGGGTAGTGAGAGACAAGTGACCATGATAGGGGCCTCATGGGCTCAGGCCTTCCTGAACCTCCTGCCCATTCCTGGAGCAAAGTGACCTCACAATGCCTGGATTATCTTTAGAACTCCATCTCCAGCACTGTCTTACCTCCTGTTAGATGTTGATTAAGAACTCAACCATTCAGCTTCAGTGTTACTCCCTCTTCCAGGGTGTTCTAACTTTATGAAGCTTTTCTAAAATGTTGAATAGCTGAGCCCAGACCATGTTTCGCACATGGCCTCCACAGCCCCCAAAACTCTAAAGAAAGAGGTAGAATTCCTCACCTTGCCATTGCAGGCATGATTGCTCCTGACTCAAGATGTTACACACTCTAGTCCCCCATCTGTCACTTTCTCCCAGGGCACATAAAAATGGCAGTAAGAAATAGGGACCATTCTTAGCACACGGACTTCTACCTTAGTGAATGAGTGGGCTCTAGGACTTGGGTGAGAGGCTTGGGCATGGTTCAAGTGCTAGTAAAACTGGAGTTTTGGACCCAGAGCCCAAATTCCTGAGATTCCATATGCCAGATTCAGCTGCCCAGTCTGAGATATAAGAACACCTTTATTCTGTTGAGTTATGGTGCCATAATATAATCCCACAGGCCAAAGATACTCACTTCTGATTCAGCCTTCACCATGCCTTTTTATGTAGCATTTAGGGTTGGGTAGCTGGACCTGGCAAACAGAACAAAGGTGTCCTAATATCTCAGACTACCCATGATTTTCACTGGGGAAGGGGAGAGCACAGACTACATGCCTTGCTTTGGCAGGTCAGGAAACCTATTGCCCACTTTACACAGGGGTACAAGGTGTCGGCTTCTCTAAGATAGTGTGGAAAAGACTTCACTGTGCCAAGGGGCCTGGAAAGGCCAAAATGTACACAGCAGCATCTGTAAGCTTCACCCTGTGCCTGAACTCATGGGAATCTGACACACTGGACACTTGAAAATATGCAGATAGGAGTGGGACTCAGAAACTCTTTGGTCCTTTGCTTTTATAACATCACTCTCCCCACTGAATAAAGTGTGAGACCCACAGATGTGATTGCTAACCAACTGGTCTTACCCAACTGTTTGCAGCTTTTCTCCAGAGGAACCCCTCACACAATGGCAATTTTGGAATCAAAATATTTCCTGTGGACAGACAGGTTTCCTTCATCATTATATGTATCTCATTGCCTTCCAGACCATTATACTTTGATACAATATCTCTATGTGTATGGAACTCAGAATAAGATTCACAAACCATATGTGCTATTATTTCTTTTCCTGAATTCTGCATCTATTGGTAACCATCTTTGCTCTTATCAATGTGACTGGCAGAAAGAACAGCAAAACCATTAAGTTTTAAAATAAATCGTGGATTCCAGATGTCCAATAGAAACAGAGCTCTTCTTCTCTAAGATGTACTTCAGAGTCTAATTCCTCTCTGTTCCTCTAAACGTTTTATCTCACAGGCCTCATCATGTGTATTCAAGAGAACCCCAGGACATCCAGAGAATCCTGCTGGTGCAGGTGATAAAGTACAACTTAACTTTGACCTTTCTGCTTTCATTTGCTGTCCTGTTAACCACTAAGTGAGACAGGCACCTTGAGGGGAAAACTCCTATATTAAGGGACCTTCAAAATATCTGTGCAGATAGAGGACATAATGATATGTACTGAAAGCTTCAGACTAATGGGAGGTGGAGAGACTGGGTAAGGAAGAGTAAAAGAAAGAGTTGAACTGACCAAAGTAAAGCATATTCACAGCTGGGATACAGTGAGAAACCCCTTTGAACTTTGACTCTGGAATTAAGAATGAAAGTAAAGAATGTAAAACAGGTACAGTGTGGGATGGAGTATTTGTGGGAAGGGGGTAGTGAATGGGGAAGATTAAGATGAAGCAATAGGGTTCATCAGCTTCATATACATAAAGAAAAGAGAACAGTGAAACCTCTTGTAATTGTTTTAAGTGGAACAGGGAAGGGATGGGGGAGGGAGATAGAGGGGGCAACTTAACCAATGTACATTGTAAGGCTATTCAGAATTGACACACCAAATCTCTCCCTGTACAATGAAATACGCTAATGAAAATGAAAAAAATCCCCCCAAAAGTCTTTTTTCAGCTAAAATTTCCAGAGGAAAACTGAGCATGCCCAGAAGTGTTCCAGTCCTTGATCTTTGCAATGAGTTGAGTACACCTTGAAGTGTTTCTGTTGGACAACTCTATGTCACTTGTTGAGTATGCCCAAAATTGTTTCTGTCCACCACTTTAACTTTTCAAGCATATGTTCATGAGTTTGAGCTAAGATTCCCCAAGTGTGAAAGTGTGTTTTCCATAGGTCCTTCTTTACTGCCACTTAAAAGGAGCATATTGAAGAATGTACTTCCTCTTGGAGCATGGGCAGGAATTTGTCCACCTGCAAAATGCCTTCTTATATGAATATGTGTATTTCCCCCAAATAAAATCTCCATACTTCCTTTGTTTGCAGAGGGCATTGCTTTGGAAATAGTTTTCCTACTCTCCTTATCTGCGACAGGTACTAAGTCTATCTCAACTTTTATTTCATAGCTTGGCTCGCACCAAAATGAAATCAACTGACACAAGCACAGCCTGTGGGATGGAGGGCACGGGG
This sequence comes from Castor canadensis, assembly GCF_047511655.1. Classification (NCBI taxonomy): domain Eukaryota; kingdom Metazoa; phylum Chordata; class Mammalia; order Rodentia; family Castoridae; genus Castor; species Castor canadensis. The sequence continues at coordinate 30,881,810 of NC_133401.1, read as the reverse complement.
TGGGGGTGGGATGCGAGGGCTGCTTCTGACCCCTGGGCACGGTGCTGCAGGCCTCCAGATCAAGGGCATGAATTGAGTAGGCCAGAAAGATACTCTTAGATCCATCCATAACTCCTCCTTCCGCCCACAAGTAGAGGCTCCCCAGGGCTTGGTCAGTGCTCTGAAACCTGACAAATGAAGACTGTCCCCAGAATGTCCCCTTCCTGTCTTCAAACACCTACAGTACAACCACCTGATCCAACGGGCATGAAGAGCATGAAGAGGTTGGCAGAAGACAGCCTTGCTACTACTGGACTCCAGGCACCACAGTATAGAGCACCTTCACCTGAGAACTCTGGACTTTAAAAAAAAAGAGAGGAGAGAGAGGGAGGAGAAGGGGGAGAGGGGAGGAGGAGGGGGAGGAAGAGGAGGGGAGCAGGAGGGGGAGGGGGAGGAGGAGGTGGAGGGAGAGGGAAAGAACTACATTACCCACAATGCAGCGAGCCGAATGGCAAAAGATTGAGCCAATGAGTCAGAGAATAGCCCTTTCCGTTCTCTGAAAACAGCTTCGAGGCGGGACTTCCGGCGTTGCTCCTCCTTGGTCTTTTATAGCTGGTCTTGGTTTTCTCCACACTTTCAGAGTTTTACTGAACTAGGTACTGGGATCAAGGTAATGAGGATGCGCAGACTTAAAAGAACGTCATCCCCTCTACTCACCGGCTGGTTTTAGTTACAGTGACAGTGGCGGGGGCCATGCCCTGGTCCCCGCTGCGCTAGCAGAGTACGATGGCTGCTGCCTCATTGAGGCACCGGGTAAGTGTCGGGTTCCTTGGGCTTCACCTGGGTCCTAGAGCCGGATGAGAAGCCTGATCGTGTCACTAGAGTAGAGATGCCTGTGTGGAGAACAGTGCCCAGCTCGTGGGTGGCCCCCATTTCTGACACCCGGTGTGATGAGGTGTGGGGCAGTGGGACATGCAGGGGACTGGTTAGTTTGGGCTCTGGAGCCGGGAGCATTGACCCCACCATGGCAAGGTGAGGAATTCCACCACTGTCCTCAGGCTCCCGGAGCTGGAGCCGTGGAGGCTATGATGGAGGAAGAACGTGGTCTGGGTTAGGCTGTTCAAGTTTTCCAAATGCTGCACAGAGTTAGAGCAGCCTGGAAGGGGGTGACACCGAGGCCCAGGAAGAGTGAGTCCTTGTGTCACATCCACAAGTGGAAAGAATTAGTGCTGAGGACTGAGTTCTGGAGAGAATCCAGGCATCGTGATGTCACTTAGCTCCAGGCTGGGCAGGGGGCAGAGGGGCCTGGGCCCACGCAGCCCCAACATGGTCACTGTGTCACCTCTTTCTTCCCACAGGTTCCCATGACTACAGCCGCGCTTACAAATGGTACTCAGGTGAGTGGAAGATGTTCCAGGGCCTCACAGGTGAGACACCACTCTGTTTATGAAATTGTGTTAAGATTTCCTGACATTCTTTTGCTACACTGGCCTAGGGACTGTGAAGAAAAAAAAAAAAAAACAGGCTGGAGGTTATATGAAATGGTTTCTATTGCAAGTCTTAGTAACCAGTGGATGAGAGGTGAAAGGTTTCCCCAGCATAGGTCCCAGAATGTGAAAATGCTGGAATATGAGACTGAATTTTGTTAGCAACCACATTTCCTTCCTATCTCATAGTAAATTTGAGCAGTGGGCAGAAATCAGGCCTGGAATGTTAGGTGTCTGTTCTGGAGATATGGGAGGTTTGGAAAAGATGAGGAAGGTGATTCGACCAGAGACCACAGGAAGGAGAACAGACTATGAGTATGAGCAAAGGGGCAGAAAGTCCAGGGAAGAGGCAGTTACAATAGTCCAGGACACTTAGTCTACTCTTTAGAAAACTAGAGTAATAAGTGACACATGTTATCCCAGCATTCCTTTGCCAGATCTTAAGTTCAGAGCCAGTCTGGGCTATGTAGCAAGTTCAAGGTCAACCTGAGATAAATAGTAGGACCCTATCTCAAGAGAAAAAGAATATTACTTATAATGCTTATAGTTTTTGTGTCACAGAGAAAACTGTGTATGGGTTTGTGTATACACAGGATTTTTTTCGTTAGATATGTTGAGAAACAGAAATATGCAAAGTTAGGCTTTTATTTCTCTAATCCTTACTTCTCCAAGTTCAGATCAGTAGTTTAGTTTCAGCTTGGTGTGTTGAAACATTTGTTTGTGAGTAACCCCATGTCAATTTATAATGTGATCATTTGGTGCTCAGTGCAGGACCTTAATCCAAACCAGTGGCCTCTTATGATTGTTATTTAACACCAGATTTTCTGATTTTGAGAGGTTGTCAAGGATGACTCTGAGTTTTGTAGGTATTAGGAGTTGGGTTTAGAAGCTCCATCCATTGACATGACAAAGTCACTAGTACCAACTGTTGGACTGAAGACACGCATGGAAGAATAAACAGGAAGCAGCTCAACATCAGCACAGACTTTATTCGGGAAAGAGAGCCTGTGGAGAGGGTCTCCAGCAAGAGAGATAGAGCCCACTGCCCTGTACAGGCTTGGAGTAGATACAGGGGAAGCTGGTGGAAAAGTAACAGGAAGGTCACTGGGTAGGAAAATGTTCTTGTGGGTTACTATGGAGTGCTATTGCTGAGCAACCAAGGAAGATAAATTGTGGTTAGGTCACTTGTCTGCTCAACTGTCCTTGATGCCCACCTGGAGATAAAGGTTAACGACTGTCCTTTTGTCAGTCTTTGGGATCAGGTGGGGAGTTTCCAATAAGCCACCTGCACCAGTGAGGGGGACAGGTCCTAGCATGGCTGCCCTTACTGATAACCCTAACACCAGCAACTTTCACTGAGGATACCAAAAGCTTAGATTTTTACCAGCTTAAGAGTATGAACATTTCCAAGAAGCATTAATGGAAACATGAGGAGAGCAGCTCCTCCTGTATGGCAGACCTGGCCATACAGGTCTGGAACTCTGGAACAGACTTCATGATGGAGATACTCAAAAGGTGGTGGCCAGTGTTTGCCTTGGGGTGTATCTGTAGATACCAATAAGGAAGGGTAATCCTAATCAGGGGATAATTATGCTTTTAGCAATCTTGAAAGGGAAGTGTGGCCAAATGGGTTTCAATTAGAGTGCCTAGATGGGGTAGAACCCATCACAAAAACAGGTATGTGACAGACATGGCATGGTACGTTGTAGGAGACATGATAGTCTGGCAGGTTCCAGTCCTTTCAAAGGATGAGTAGCATGACATAGAAACAGAAGCCTGGTACAGCAAGATGCCACTGAAACCACAGATATTGGTTCTATTCACTCTGCTACAGACTTACCGGAATTTTGTTGTGACTCTCCATGTGTCTGAGAAATTTCACCATGGTGGGAATTAGAGGTACAAGTAGTCACCTGAGAGACTCACTTGCCTCTGATGCAATGCCACCAGGGACAGGACTCAAAATGAAGATTAGGAAGTGAGGAAGGCTGCAACTGGTAAAAGGCATTAAGTGCATTACTGGTGAGAGACATGGGTGTCTGGGATCCACAGATGGTTCTTTTTGAGGAATGTAACTTCAAGGGACAGAGTCAGGCAAGGTGGCCTTCAGAGCAGTGTGCAGTTTCCTCTGGCAGTGGGAACTACTGTGACCTGTTTGAATGTGCCAACTATACTCTGGATCCCTCGTGCTGGGGTGTGGGGAGTGGATTAGGAGAAGCCTATGAGAACCTGACATAAGCACAGCTGTGTGAAATAATCAGCAGGCTGAGTTTGGCATGGCCCCAGCTGCAGAAGAGAGCGAGAGCAAAATGCAGCACAACTGCTTTTCCTAAGATGTTTACATTCGGAGAAGTAGGATCGCAGGTTTCTTTTCTTACCATGTCATGCCCCTCCCTGAGAACTGTTGCTCCACCTACTTGTTTATAAAAGACTTGCTGAAGGAGGAGGATGGATGGATTGATGGATTAATTGGCTGGCTGCTGCTGATGAAAATGACACTGCTGCTGCTGTGTGTCTGCAAGCCTGAGCACCAAGACTTTAAGAGAGATTAAAGAAAACCTGGGACAGTGTGAGTCTAAGGAAAGAGACTTTAAAGAATAGAAAAGAAGCAAGGTTTTAAAGAATAGTAAAGAAGGAAGGCCTTAAGAAATAGAAAAGAAAAGAAGTAAAAGAAGAGTTAATAGAGGAACAAAGTAACGAGGCTATTGTGCTTCTCCATTCAAGCGCCCAGCACACCTGATCCCAACTTTGTGCATGTCTGTCTTCTATCGTTTGTCCTTTCTGCATCTCCAGTCACCCCCAGTTAGGTCAGTAGAACAAGAGCTCATGAGAAAGCTCGCAACACTGGGGAGAATAGGAAGGGTAGAGAAGTACCTATACTGTGGGACAGGATGTTGGAAGTAGCAGTGGAAGTGTTTTGAGAGAGGAGTGTCCAAAATGTGATGTGCACCTAAAGAGAGCATGTGAAATGATTGTCCTATAGCCTTTCTTTTGTCAATATGAAAGTAAAAGGGCAGCCCAAATTAGATTATATCTGTGAGTACCATCTGGAAGACCCTTGGGCAACTGTCTAACAACAGTGAATGCAGCCCTACAGGCAAGGTCCAAAAGTTAGATGGTGTCTCCTTGCTTATTCACTTGTCATTACAGTGGGAGGAAACTGTGATCAAATATACCACAAGGAGAGACTTGGCATCAAGGGGACTGCAGCCTGGGGAGGGTGGCACACAGGGTAAGCAGATAATAGGTACAGAGAGATAGACTGGGTCAACTTGGAATTTTAGGGGGAAAGCTGATCATAGGATGTTCTTTTCCCACAATGGCAGGCCTGTGCGACCTTTGAGGATGTGGTCATTTTCTTCTTCCAGGAGTAGAGGGACTTCCTTAATGCAACTCAGAGGTTCTTGTATCTTAATGTGATGCTGGAGAACTTTGCACTTACAACCTTCATAGGTAAGACTGTCACACCCGAGTCCTTGTCTCTACCTTCTTTTCCCCAGAGGTTACTTCACCCCTTCCACTACTAGTCCTTTGTCTATGCTAATTCTCCACTTTTTAGCATGTGTGATGTGGGTGCTACTGCTGACCTATGTGCACTGTCCTGAGCAGCCCTAATTGCTGCTGCTCTAATGGGTGCAGGCAAGGATTTGGGAAGATGTCTGGCAGTCAGCCCAATGGATCTCCCCTTCCTTATGCTTACACTTTCCCTGAGTGGGTGACTGTGCAGATCCATGACATCATTTGCACCTAGTTCTTCCCTTTTCCTCTCCTGGATATTTCCTCACAGTTGCCTATTTTAAGGGATTCCAGGCATTGTGATTGAGGTCCCCATTGACCACTTTCCAAACCCTCCTTCCAGTCTTCTTTGTAACATTAGTTTTCTGTTCTCTGGTCTCTTGTGACCTGAGTTGCTCACTTGTGAGGGTCACTTGTGAGGGGTCACCTGCCCTTTCTCATAAGACTCAGTTGATGTACCCCTCAGAAACTACAAGTAGGGTACATAAAGAATCCTGGTTCTTCATAGGATAGACATGGTAAAATGATCTCAAAAAAGACCTATTCCAATTACAGGGCACCAGTGGGAGGTCACCACATCCTGTGTCCTTATTGTTTTAGTGCAAATGTCACTGAACACATCTCATTTCTACCTTCTCATCCACATACTTGACATTTTCTGACTTGTCATATCATCTGTGCATCTGGACTTTGGCTGCTCTCAATCTTTCTGGTCTCTATATATCACTATATCTAATCCACTGTGCCTTCTGCAAGCTTCTCCAGCACCAACCCACACCTAACGTGTTTTGAGGATGCACATAAATATTCCTAAGCTCAAGTTCAAGTCTGTTTTCTTGGGCCTGGATTCAACCATCATCTACCCAGCATGCACTGGTCCCCAACTGATAAGTTTTTACTAAAATAAATAAACAAATAATAAAAATTGTGTGGTAAGCTTGGAATTTCATAGCAGTTCATGGATAATTTTACCATAAAGGGGCAGTACTGAAAGACTGTTTGCAGAGGCGTGGAAACACTGCCTTCCTCTGTGTATTACAGCTCATCCTTGTGTGTTTGTCTGATGAGGTTTGCCAGATTCCATTGTCTTTTAAAGACCCAGTGCAGGTTAGAGGCATAGCTCAAGTTGTAGAGTATCTGCCTCATAAGTGCAAAGTCCTGAGTTCAAATCCCAGTACTGCCAAAAACAAAACAACAACAAAAAAACCTTAAAAATCCAATGCTATGATGCAACCCCTTTGGCAAAATGACCCCTGCATCTACAACTGTCAAACAATACTGTGGGGCTAGTTGTTAACTCAGTGGTAAAGTGCATGCCTAACATGTGCAAGGTCCACAGTTTTATCCCCAGCACCGACAGTAAACAAAACAATCCAATGAACCTTTTCTTTGGTGGGACTTGCTCCCCAGCTCACCACAGTTTACATGCTTTTCATAATGATTTCTATGATTTCAGGTTGTAGACACAGAGTAGAAGATAAAGAGGCATCTGTGAGGAGTGTGTCTGTGGAAGGTGTGTCATACTTGAAACCTACAAATGCAGGTGCATCCATCCAAAAGACTCATCCCTGTAATATCTGTGTCCCAATCTTGAAAGACATTTTGTACCTGGCTGATCCAGCTGTTCAGAAACTATCCTTGCTTGGGGAGTGTGAAAGCCTTCCCCAGAAGCAGAACTGGGCAGAGACTTCCATATTCAGGAGGAACATGGGCAGGACTTCATTTTTGAAGAGTTATAAGTTTTGTGTTTCAGGGAAGTCCTTCAATTGTGATGACCTGTGGAAGGATTTCCCAGGGTTACTGGAACTTCTCCAGCCCCTGAACATTCCAAAAGGTGAGGAGCCAGACAACTCTGAGTTTGGGAAGGACTTTCACTATGAACACAGAAAAGATTCCAGCAACAAAACTATGGCTTTTCATAAATCAAGAGTCTACACTCAAAAAAATATTTCTGAAGGTAGCAAGTCTGAGAAAGTGTTCCATAGTAAGCACTTACTTGCTCAACACCAAAGACTCTACATAGTAGAAAGGCCTTATAAGTGTAAAGAATGTGGGAAATCCTTTAAGCAAGTCCGTGCTCTTACTGTACACCAAAAAGTTCACACTGTAGAAAGGCCTTATGAGTGTAGAGAATGTGATAAGTCATTTAAGCGAGGAGATGCCCTTACTGTACGCCAGAGTGTTCACACTGGAGAAAGGCCATATATGTGTGGTGAATGTGGGAGATCATTTACTCGGCGTGCCCACCTCATTAGTCACAGTGGAATTCATACTGGAGTAAAGTCTTATGAGTGCAATGAATGTGGGAAAACCTTTAGGCAAAAGTCTGTTCTCCTTAGACATCAGGTAGTCCACAATGGAGAAAGACCTTATGAGTGTTTAGAATGTGGAAAATCCTTCAAGCAAGGACGTGACCTTACTGTCCACCAGAGAGTCCACACTGGAGAAAGGCCTTATGAGTGTAGAGAATCTGGCAAATCCTTTAAGCAAAAAGATGCCCTTACTGTACACCAGAGAGTCCACACTGGAGAAAGACCTTACATATGTGGTGAATGTGGGAAATCTTTTACTCAACATGCCAATCTTATTGGGCATTCCAGAATTCATACAGGAGAAAAGTCTTATGAATGCAATGAGTGTGGGAAAGCCTTTAGGTATAAAGCCAATGTTGTTCATCACCAGGAAACTCACAAGGGAAAAAGGCCTTATGAGTGTGGCCAGTGTGGGAAAGGTTTTAACCAAAGAGCTTACCTCATTATACACAGGAGAGTTCACACTGGAGAAAGGCCTTATGAGTGTGAAAAATGTGGAAAAGTCTTTGGGCATAAAACAAGTATTATTCGTCATAAGAAAGTTCACAGTGAGAAAGAGCCTGTAAATGTGTTCAGTGTGGGAAATACTTTTGCCAAAGAATGCCCCTCATTACATATGAAGCAATTCACACTGGAGAAAGACCTTATGAAAACAGCAAATGTCAGAAATGATTAGAAAACACTCTGATTTCTTTCAACACTGAAACTGTTACACCATAGAAAGGCCCAATGAAGGTAGCAATTATGGGAAACCTTTCAATCCAAAGTCTAACCTTATTAAATAGCAGAAAGTTCTACTTGGAAAGAGCCTTAAACCTGAAGGGAATGTGCTTTCTATGGCATATTCAGGCTACAGAGTCTTTTATGATCCATCTCCCTGAAGTTGAACTGCACATTTCCAAATGTTAATGGGTAAGAATCGCATGAGTTCAGTCACAGGATGAGGCTACAGGAACTGCTCTGTGCACTCTGAACTTTTCAGAGCTTTTGACACAGTGAGATCATTGCCATACTCTTAAAAAGAAGCCATCAGTCTGTACCATCTTTCACAGTGGGCAAAAGCCACCCTTACGAGCTGATGCAAGGCACATAGGCTTCTGCTGTCTCATTCTCTGGTGCAAATCTTATGTACCTTGAGCCATTAGGGTAACTTTATTCTGTTTGATCTGTGACCATGCATGGTATAACCTCATTAGGGCCAAAGGAACTTCACCTGGTTCTGGTGAAGGACTGCAAGGAAAGCCAAGTATCTTTGTGGAAGTTGTTGGTGTCACCTGACAGTTGTAGTTGACATTTCCAGCCCCCAAGTCACTAACTGGTAACTGCCTGTCTCACATTGCTGTTTGTACACGAATAAATTCCTTACTGATGAATCCACTTTGAATAATGCTGATTCTTGTAATTAGGCTCTTTTTGTATGAGGGAATTGACAATTTTTAATGGAAACCCCAACAATATATACCTCTTAGGGAGAGCATAATGGCAGAGAGTAGTTCTTGCTTCAGATTCCACACAATGTGGATTGCTGTGTTAAACTTCCAGTGAAACAATGCAGGGCTTTCTAATTCTAATTTGTTACCTGGAAGCTTCCATATTTTACAAAACCAGAGGTTACCTGAAGAGTGATCAGATGTTGTGACAAGCTATATTGACTTGGGAAATAGCATGAATATTTTCCATTTCTTGGAGCACATATATAATGGCAGGACTTTTGAGAGAGCATTTCACCAGATTATAGCAAAAGACATGGTCTAATGTCCCTAATTCCACTACTTCCAATAGCACTTCTCTATGGGTAAATTCTTAACACGTGGGTCATTGAAGGATATCAAAGATCCAAACTGTAGTTTGGTTGAGGATGCTGATATTGGAGTCCCCATGGGATTGAAACACCCCATATTGTTTCTAGTCATACAGTTAGTATCAGATGTTCTATGGCAGTATGACACAAGATTTGGGGACCTGGACTAGGGAGGAAGTATGCACATCCTTTGTGTTGACACTTACTACTTTGGGACAACAGGATTGATATTTACCTTCTTTTAAACCTAAGGTTAACATTACATATTTAAACAATTGTTAAAACTTGCTAAGTTGCCAGCACTCATGTACAATTAGAAAACATCCTTAATGTATATTAAACCAGGAATGTATTAATATCTTTCATTACTAAATACTGAAAAAAAACTGAAATTATTTCTGCAGAAGATTCATCCTGGCAATGATAACTTCACAGCAGGCTGACATTACTCAGCTCACATTTCAAAAACAATGGAAAGAAGATCCATGCTGGTGTTAGAGTATGATCTTGCCCTATACCTGTCCTCGAGTCACAGGGTTCACTTTGGATTATATTTAATAAGATGAACAACCAAAAAAAACCCAGATGTCCCATGACTGATGAATGGATTGCATCATGGAATCCACACACAATGGAATTTTATTCAGCCATAAGAATGAAATGTTGTTTGCAGGAAAGTGGACGGAACTGAAGAACTTCATTGTAAGCAAAGTAAGCCATGCTCAAAAAGTCACAGGTCACATGCTTTCCCTCATATGTGGAAGCTATACCTATAAGTTAAATGTCTACATAAATACATATAGGATCATATTTATATGTACATATGCATTTATATATAGTGAGAGAGAACAAGATTGTATTAGGTCTGTCTGAGGGGACAATGGGAGGCAGGAAAGGGAAAGAAATGTTAAGAGAGTGAAATATAGTGAAACAACTCATCAATATACAAATGTAATGTATCATAAGCTGCTGAATATTAGAGGAGCATGGTGATAAAAAGTAATAAAGGGTTATTTTGATTAAACCACGATATATACAGGCCTGAAGTACCAAGGTGAAACTCCCTTGGAATATCAACATACACTTAAAAATTTTAAAAAGAAGGATGGGAGGGTAAAATAAGTCTTTTCTAGGGATGGATACCAGTGGAAGGGGGTGGGCATAGGAAAGGGTGAATGAATGGAATGTAGTGGATATATTTTGTATTCATCTATGAAAATAGAAGAATGAAACCTGTTGGAATTGTTCTAAGAAGGGAGGAGGACAAGGGAGAAAGAAGGGGGAAGAGGGAGAATGATGGAGGGGAGAATCTAAGATATATTGTAAGCACATATATAAATATCACAATGTATCCCCTGTACAACCATTATATGCTAATAAAAATAAATTTAAAAATATGAACTGCATACAAAGATTACAACAATTATAAAGACAAAAAATGGTCCTATTGTGTGGTCTCAACAATAAACTCAAAGTCTATGACAAACAGGGGCTCAGATGAGCTGTTTATAAATACTTTAGATTAGGTACAGTTATATTGAAAGTCAATTTATCTGAAATCTTCCAAAAAAAGTTTCTGTTAATCCACAAATGTTGCTTGTTACTATTTAACATCCCTGTTAAGTGTGTGTGTTGAATTACTTATTAGCCAAGGGTAGCAGCTGCTCCTTACCATTTCTCCTTAAGGATTTAACTGTCTTCAACTCGCTTTTTTTGACCATTCTTGACAATTCTGTTGGTAGTGATTTTCCTGCTATTAACTATTTTACTGGAAGTTGATATAGATTTGAAGTTGACCATCCACTGCCATCAAATGATGTGGAAGAGAATGAAGTGAAGCCCCAGTGACACAGTGACACAAATGAAGTAAATGCTGTACCACAGGAAGGGAATCCACCTCAAAAATGGAACTCCACTGAAAGCAGAGATAAACTAGCCCACACCTAGGCTTCTGCTTCCTTGAAGAAGGTGCAATGGTCACTGGTCCTACCCCACCTGGACATAACAAATCCCATTGCCAGAGGGTCACTGAAGAAACAGCATAAAGCCTGTGACTGGTAGAGTGCTTGGCCTCCACGAGCTGCCTGCTGACTGCAGCTGTGGGTGTTTGCTACCAGCTGGGGTTGAGAGCTCTGAGCACAGGAACTGGGAATCATGTAATCTCTCCAACCCTCCTTCCCACAGGGCAATGAACTGCATGAGTGTGGTCTGAGAGCACCTGAGTCCCTCAGCTTTCTCCTACCAGTACAGAATTCAAATCTCTCTTTGATCTCTGTCTCTTTGCTTTCCCCACTTTCTGACACATTTGGGGGACACCCCTATGCCTGCATGCTTGCTGCCTCAGAGGGGAACAAAAAGTGGGCCACTGCAGCAAATGGAAACCTTCCTGGTCCACAAACGGGAGAGCTCTGTGAAGCCAGCAGCAGGTCCAATATACAAAGAAGGGAAGCTTCTAAAGTGAAAGCAGCACAGAAGCAGACTTGATTAGCCCCACCCTCATGCCACATACAAGAACAACCTATACATAAGGAGCTAAAAGAGACTTCAACTAGTATGTCCCTGAGCACATGGGCAAAAGTTTGGTTACTGAGCTATCCCTCAGTCCAGTGGTGAGAAACTATACTTCAACCCTGCCATTACACAGTCCTGTCTGAACACTGAAAACACATCAGTTGAAAGACTACAGATTAAAATCTCCAAGCAATGACTTGGCCTCCAGTGTGCAAAACCAATGAAGAAACATAAAAAATATGAAAAATGAAAGCAACATGTCTCCTCCAAAAGTCAACAATGCCACAGTAATGGACACTAAGGATAGTTAAGTAGATGAAAACCCAGACAAAGAATTTAAAAGAATGATTATGAGACATTGTTTTAACTTAGTGGTATATGAAATTTTTCTGTTATGTATTCTGTTAATCAAATATTTATAATAATCATAATTTTTTTTCTCCTCCACCATTCTTTCTAAGGATTGGATTTGCAAGGAACTACAAATTTGTGTGTCAGGGAAGCCCTTCAATTGTGAAGAACACTGGAAGGATTTCTCAGCTTTTTAAATTTTTCTATACCCCCAGTTCATTGCTAAAGATGAGAAATGAAATAACTCTGATTTGGTGAGGCCTCCCACCATGGGAAAAATGATTACAAGTGCATTAGGTGCAAAGAATATTCCAGCCATAAAAATATGGCTTTTCATAACCTGAGTCTAAATTGGAAAAACTTTTATGATTATATGAAGTATTGGAAAGTATTCCATGCCTGGTAGGGTTCTCAGGCCTGTAATCCCAGCTACTCAGGAGGCAGACAGGATGGCATTCCATTGATAGCCCTGTTCAAAAGTGAGAGATCCTATCTGAAAAGCAATGTAAAGGGAAATATCTGTGTTATGGCTCAAGTGCTAGACTTCATGTCTAGCAAGAAAGAAGTCCTGAATTCAATCCTCAATACTAGAAAAAACTTCCACTTGATCAGCACCAGAGTCCACACTGAATAAACGTCTAAATGGTGTAGAGAATGTGGCAAACCATTTAAGAAAAGAAATTACCTTACTGTACACCACAGAGTTCACACTAGAGAATAGATGGTGCATATGGGAAACCTACTCAACATACCAATCGTGTTGGTTCCTGCAGAATTCATAATGGTGAAAAGTCTTATGAACACAGTGAACAATATATCCAATATTGTTCAAAACCAGCAGACTCACACAGAGAAAGGCAGTATCAATGTGGCCAGTGTGGGAAAGGCTTTAATAACAGAGCTTATCTCATTATACATGAGAGTTTACACTAGAGAAAAGCCTTTTAAGTGTGAAGAATGTGAGAAAGTCTTTGGGCACAAAATGAGTATTATTTGTCACCAGAAATCTCACAATGAGGAAATCCTATATATGTGGTCAGTGTGGGAAGTGCTTTAGATAAAGTGTTCACCTCTATACATAGAAGAGAGACCAAGCTGCAAAAAGGACTTGTGACTGCAGCGTATGTCAGAAATCTTTTTACACAACATTCTGGTCTCCTTCAACTGCAAAATATCAAACCATACGTGCCTCATGAAGGCAATAATTATAGCAAAGCTTTCAGCCCAAGATTCAACCATTCATCAGCAGAAAGGCCCTGCTTGGGAATTACCTTATATCTGGAAAATCTGGGGTTTTTTTTCTGTATATCCACATTAAAGAGACTTTGTTAAGGATCCATCTGCCTGAAATTGAACTGAAAATGTCAAAATGTTTAGTGAGTGAGACTGAAGGCTGGAAAGAGTAAAATAGTCCAATATAAGAAATGGATGTTTCATCAACAGGAATGACACCAAGCAAGATGTCTTTGTAAACTTGACTGGCATTAAAAAAATGAACACTAGGAAGCACCTTCAAAGAGAGTGGAGTTTGATGTTGAAGGTGAAAATGGTGGAGACAAAAAGTGTTACAGAGCTTGGTAGAATTCTGGTTCCAGGTAATAAATTTGCAAAGATCACAATCATTATAGGCACTACCCATTTTATGGGATTCTTCCACAAGAGTACCATCAAAATAGAATAAAGAGACTGGGAGAACGAGTGAGGGATCAGATGGCCAAGCCCCCAAATCCTATGCTCTACTGTTGTCAAGGTGTCTTTGTCTTTTGTGTTTCTACATGTGGAGGAATGAAGGTTGCTGGCCACAGTATTTCAAGACACCAGTGCAGGAACAGCTGACAGAGGTGCTGACAACCAAGGTAGACCAATGATACAGAATGTATATCAGGGTTATAAAACAATTCCACAGAAGCCCATCTTTTAAAAAGACTCCCTAGATAGGTAGAAATGAAGAGGATAAAGAAACCTTAGATGGCAGAAGGTCAAAGGTCATGTTTTCCCCTATTTGTGGAAGCTAGACCTATATACATAAAAACATGTATAATCTTAAAAGAGAAAGAACATGATTTTTTTAGTGGGTCTGTCTGAGAGGACTACAGGGAGGCAGAAGAGGGACAGAGAATGTTACAGACTGAAAAATATAGAAACACTGCATCTGTGTATAAAGATAATATAACACAATGCACTGTAAGTTGTTGAATAATAAGAGAACAGGGCAATAGAGAAAGAGTAATGAGTGGTTAATCTGGTTTAATTAAGATATAAGCAAATATGTAATCTTAAAGCATGATATATACATGTCTGAAATATCCAAGCAAACCCTCCTTGAACTATCAATATACACTTAACAAAATGAAGGACAGGAAGGTAAAACAGGTCCTGTCTTGGGGTGGATATTAGTGACGGGGGGGGGGGGGGCAGTAATAAGGAGAACATGAAGGAGGGTGGATGAAACCTGTTGAAATTGTTCTTGTCTTTGCAGTACTGGGGCTTGAACTCAGGGCTTTCAACTTGAGCCACTCCACCAGCCCATTTTGTGAAGGGATTTTTTTGAGATAGTGTCTCGAGAACTATTTTCCCAGGCTGGCTTCAAACTGTCATCCTCCTGATCTCTGCCTCCTGAGTAGCTAGGATTACATGTGTGAGCCATCGGCACCCAGCTGAAATTGTTCTAAGAAGGGGGGAAGGTGATGAGAAAACAATGGAAGGAACGACTTTAATTAAGATATATTGTAAGCACATATGTAAATTTCACAATGTATCCCCCTGTACAACTATTCTATGCTAATAAAAAAAATTTTTTTGAGAAAACCTGAGATGAGGCTCAAGCTCATTGTACTGCTGCAACTTGAGTTCTCAACATGTATTCCCAGAACACTTTAAATCACAAAACAAAGAGTTAAAAGCAACAGATTCACCAGCTTAGAGTTAGTCCACCCCTGGACACCCTCAGGGGGGAAAAAAAAGAATTAAAAGGATAGAGACCTCAACCGTCTTTTCTGTTTTTTTCTCTTACTGCAGCAAAAAATTAAATAAATAAAAACAATGCCTTCAGACACTCCCTATCTTTTCATAAAAAATATATGTATGTCTCACAGGATATATATAGAGGGACAAAAATCTACCTCATCGGGAGTTCCCAACCACATCTTCGCAGGGGTCCTCATTCTGGTCATGCAAGCCCTCTTGATAGAGTTGTTTTTAAATTATAAGCCTTCAGCTGGTAGAGGAGAACCAGGTACCTGGGTCACAAGGCAAACAGGCAACTCAAAACAAATAGATAAAAAATTGAACAGGGGGCACTCCAGTGGGGTGGCTGTACCTAAATGACTTCCCCACAACCTTAGCCAAAGGTGGCAGTGGTGGAAGAGCATGGGACAGAGGGACACTCTCTCCCATGTACAGGATTTCCTCACCTAGGGATGTCTAGGTAAAAGGAGAAAACCTCTGTTAAGTTGATCAATTTTCCCTTGATTACTTTTTAGATGGGGAATCAAGCTTCAAGTATCCCAGAAGGATACCCCCTGCCTTCTTATTACAATATTAATTTTAATGAAAGCAACTCAAATTTTACTACACCAAGCCCTGGCCACAGTATCCTCTGGGAGATGGGGGAAAATGGCCAGAAGGAGGGAGCATTAATTATAATACCCTTCTTCAATTAGCTATATTCTGTAAAAAGGAGGGAAAGTAGATTGAAGTCCCATATATTCAACTTTTCTTTTTCCTAAGAGACCACCCAAAATGGCTGAACAAATGCAGGCTAGATACCCAGACCATGGTGACCCTTTACAAAAAGCCCCCAAACTCCCTTGAGGAACCAGAACCAAAAAAAAAAGAAAAAAACATCTAATGCCCAAGGGCCCCCAATAATGTCAAAGGGGACCTACCCTGTGACAGAAATCAAATCTCCAGTGGAGCAACAGGGGAAATATCCCACCCTGAGGAGACTGGTTGATGCCTCATCAGTTCCCCCTCTACCCCGTTTCTCAGCTATGTTGCAACCCGACATCATCCCACAGGACTCTACCCCCTCCAGTTAATTCCTGGAAGGGATAGGACTCCAGTTTCTTTTAGATTAAGTGAACTTAGGTAATAAAGGATTTAGGAGATTACACAGAAAACTCAGATCAGTACATCCAGGCATCCAGAGAAGTCAGCCAAAACTTTGAACTGAGCCAGAAGGATGTAATGCTATTGTTAAATCAGACGCTTACTTCTCTGGAGAAACAGTGAGTACGAGATAAGTCAGCTGCAGCTGGGGATGATTATCACTTAGATAAATGTAACCCTACAGGTCTATCTCAGACTGGGCCTTCAGAGGAGGAGGAGGGGGAGGGAAAAGAAAGACAAAGATACTGGATATCTAAAAGGGAACCCTGATTCCCAATTGTGGCAGGAGATCTGGCAGATCCTAAGTGGGTCTCTGAAGTTGACAAGGATGAGTGGACCCATAACCACTTCATCCACAGTATTCTTGAGGGTCTAAAGAGAGCAAAGATAAAACCCCTTAATTACTCCCAAATCACAGATGTACAAGGACCCTTAGAAACCCCAGTAGCTTTTCTACAGAGACTTAACAATGCTTTACAAAAGCATACCAACTTTGTACCGGAGTCACAGGAAGAGGAGATTGTCCCAAAAGATAAATTTCTAACACAGTCAACCCCAGATATTCATAGAAAACTTCAGAAACTGGTGGCTGAAGGTAGCAGAGATCTACACCAATTGGTCTGTGTAGCACATCCATATACTATAATAGGGACTTAGAAAAAGAAAAAAAGAGGCCTAGAGAGGAAAAAGAGAAAGGATAAAAGGCAGGAGATTGATCACAGCACTCAGACAGGCTCCCCGAGGGCAGAGTCCAAACCTGAGGACATGCTTTTAACATGGACAGGCATTTTAGAAGGAAGTGCCCCTGGAGGAAGCCACCTCCAGGACCCTGCACCATTTGCCAGGGAAATCATTGGAAGGCACACAGCCTCCCACCCAATGACAGTCCTAGGGCCTCTCATCCAGGCTCCTGTAACCACAATAAAAGCAGAGGAGCCCCAGGCAATACTTACTTTTGAAAAGCACAAGGTCATCTTCCTTATTAATACTAGAGCCAGAATTGCAGCTATTCCTTTCTCTCCCGGACCCAGGTCCTCCAAGAAAATTACTGTTCAGGGCATGTCAAGCCTCTAGCCTGCTCCTGGGGAGATTTCCACTTCTGTCACTCCTTTTTAATTGTCCCAGAAACCCCTACCCATCTGTTAGGGCAAGACCTTCTATCTAAATTAGGGGTACAGCTCCTTTTACCCCCCAGGAGAGTACATTTGCTTGCCCCTGATAGAGTAACAAGTAGACCTTATGGTGTGGATGGATGGACATATGGGCATGAACAGTGGTCCCAGTCCTCATTCATTTCAAGGACCCCTCTTGGTTTCCCCATCAAAAGCAATACCTTTAAGACTGGAAGTTAAGGACAGGCTAATTCCCATAATCAAAGACTTAAAGAGAAAAGGACTGCTAATAGAATGCTCCAGCCCATATAATACTCTTATTCTTGGTGTCACAAAGGAAACTAATAAATGGAGGCTAGTCCAAGATCTCCACCTGATCAATGACACAGTAGTGCCTCTCTACCCTTTTGTTCCAAATCCCTATATGCTTTTAGCACAAATTCCTCCAGGTACTACTTACTACTCTGTCCTGGATTTAAAAGATACCTTCTTTTGCATTCCCTTACACCCTAAAAGTCAACCTATCTTTGCCTTTGAGGACCATGCAAGAAAGTCTGGACAGATCACTTGGACTGTCCTCCCCCAGGGATTCAGAGGCAGCCCCCACCTCTTTGAGTTAGCTCTAACCCAAGACTTGGCAGAATGGCAATATCCACAAGCTACTCTGCTACAATATGTAGATGAACTCCTGCTCTGTGGACCAAATGAGCCTGTCATTTCATGAGCCACCGAGTCCTTACTAAACTTCTTAGCAGATAGAGGTTATAAAATCTCTAAAGAAAAAGCCCAATTGTGTCAGTCTAGGGATACATATTTAGGTCTTGTCCTGAAGATAGAAATGAGGTCTCTAGGAAAAGACAGAATCCGTCCAATCCTGATGTTTCCTCTACCTGAAACTCTAAAGCAACTGAGGGCCTTTTTGGGGGGTCACAGGATACTATAGAATTTGGATCCTGGGATATGCAGACCTAGTCAGGCCCTTATATCAAATCCTTAAGGAAGCACAGAAGGATACCCAGCCCTTTACTGAATGGGATGACAAGTCAGAAAATGCATTCCACTGGTTAAAGAAGGCTCTTATGACAGCTCCCACCCTGGGTCTCCCAGTATAAGACAAGTTTCAATTATATGTCTATGAAAAGGGAGGACTGGCCTTGGTTGTGGTAACTCCACTCCGGGGCATCACTCCCCAGCCTTGTCAATATTGGAGCCAGCATCTCAGCTATTCCTTTCTCTCCCAGACCCAGGTCCTCCAAGAAAATAACTGTTTGAGACATATCAGGACAGCCTCCAGAGGGTTATTTCACTCAGCCTTTAGCCTGCTCCTGGGGAGATTTCCATTTCTGTCACTCCTTTTTAATTGTCCCAGAAACCCCTACTCCTCTGCTAGGGCAAGACCTTCTATCTAAATTGGGGGTACAGCTCCTTTTACCCCCAGGAGAGTACTTTTGCCTGCTCCTAATAGAGGAACAAGTAGACCCCAAAGTGTGGATGGATGGACACACTGTGGGATGGGCACGAACAGCTGCTCCAGTCCTAATTCATCTCAAGGACCCCTCCTGGTTTCCCCATCAAAACAATATCCTTTAAAGTCAGAAGTTAAGGAGGGGCTAATTCCCATAATCAATTCTTAAAGAGTCAGGGACTGCTTATAGAATGCTCCAGCCCATATAATACTCCTATTCTTGGTGTCAGGAAGGGACCTAACAAATGGAGGCTAGTCCAGGATCTCTGCCTGATCAACGAGGCAGTAGTGCCTCTCCACCCTGTAGTTCCAAATCCCTATATGCTTTTAGCCCAAATAACTCCAGGTACTGCTTCTACTCTGTCCTGGACTTAAAGTACACCTTCTTTTACATTCCCTTACATCCTAAAAGTCAACTTATCTTTGCTTTTGAGGATCCCACATGAAAGTCTGGACAGGTCACCTAGACTGTCCTCACCCAGGGATTCAGAGACAGCCCCCATCTCTTTGGGTTGGCTCTAACCCAAGACTTGGCAGAGTGGCAATATCCACAAGCTACTCTGCTACAATATGTAGATGACCTCCTCCTCTGTGGACCAACTGAGCTTGTCATTTCATGAGCCACTGAATCCTTACTAAATTTCATAGCAGATAGAGGATCTGAAATCTGGAAAGAAAAAGCCCAATTGTGTCAGTCTGGGGTTACATATTTAGTTCTTGTCCTGGAGAAGGAAATGAGGGCTCTAGGAGAAGATAGAATCCATCTGACCCTGATGTTTCCTCTACCTAAAACTCTAAAACAATTGAGAGCCTTTTTGGGAGGTGACAGGATATTGTAGAAGTTGGATCCTGGGATATGCAGACCTAGCCAGGCCCTTATATCAAATCCTTAAGGAAGCACAGAAGGATCCCCAGTTCTTTATTGAATGGGATGACAAGTCAGAATATGCATTCCACCAGTTAAAAAAGGCCCTTATGACAGCTCCTGCCCTGGGTCTCCTGGTACAGGACAAGTTTGAATTATATGTTTATGAAAAGGTAGGACTGCCCTTGGGAGTGGTGACTCAGCTCTGTGGCATCACTCCCCAGACAGTGGGCTACTTAAGTAAAGAATTAGATTGGGTAGCCAAAGGATGGCCAGGATATCTTTGAGCAGTCACTGCAGTTAGTCTTCTAGTGCCTGAAGCTCAAAAACTGATCCTAAACCAGCCCCCCGGAGGACCTAACGGAAATTTTAAACTCAAAAGAGAGGTTACTCTAATAGTTTTAGAGATAACAACATTGATTACAGCCCTCACTGGAATCAGCTATGGGGTGATTGCCAATTGTGTAACTGCAAAAAAAACTAAGCAACATTGTAGAGGGTACCTCAAACCAGGTAGGTCTTGCCATTAAGGACATCCAAAGGTCTTTGCCATCCCTTGTCTGTATGGTCATGGACCACTGTCTGGCTCTAGATTTTCTTTTGGCTAAACAAGGAGGGGTATGTGTCATTGCCAATACTTCCTGTTGCATATATATAAACACTTCAAGCATCATAGAGGAACATGCAAACTAAATTCTCCAACAGGCTAAGTGGATCTGGGAACAGTCTCTCAAAACTCGGGTTTCTACCCAGGTATGGGACCAAATACAATCCTGGCTCCCCTCCACGACATGGTTCCTACCCTTTCTGGGGCCTAGAGTTGCCATTATTCTCTTACTTGTGCTTGGGTCTTGCATTTTAAACTTACTTGTCAAGTTTGTTTCCTTTTGCCTAGAATCCATCAAACTACAAATGACCCTGGTTGAGATGAAAATGCAGTCCCCTCTAACTCCTCTCTCGTGGTCAGCCCTGATGCTGGAGGCCCCTTCACCACTCCCCTCCCCATCAACAGGAAGCAGTTACAGAATAGACTTCATTCTTATCCCTAAGAACAGTTAGGGTGATCATTGATAGGGGGGACTTGAAGGACAGGCTTCAGGAGGCCCCAAAAGGTGATAATTGACCAAGAAACTTCTCCTTCCCTGGAAACATCTGCCTGCACCTGAGAGAAATCTCCACCTTTCAGCAATACAAAATGGCTATAAAACCCAATTTCCAACCTGACCCAAGAGACCACCAGTTTTCAGGTCCCGCTGCATGCCCCATGCAGCCTTTCTCTTCTCTTCTCTTCTCTTCTCTACAAATAAATCTGACCTCTGCTGCTACAGTCCACCTGTGCTTTCATTCTCATAGTGGACCCAAGAACCCTGAACACCCAAAAATTCCTGCATGTCATCTGTGCATCAAGCCCACTTTCTTTGACGGTGTACAGTGGTAGTGACTGAACTCAGGGCCTGGCCCAAGCTAAGCAAGTACTCTGCCAATGAGCTTCATATAAAGTACAGTCAAATTTTAGAGATTCAGAATAATAGTTTCTATGTTACAAAGGTGTGTTTGTGTTTATTGAAATGTACCAAGGTTGTTTTTTTCTTTTTTGCCATACTTCAGATTGAACTCAGGGCCTCACACATACTAAGCAAATGTTCTATCATTCAGCTACAATACCAGCTCACTGCAGGATTTGTTTAAATTAGGTACAGTATGGCACATAAATAAAGGCATGATTGACACAAAGCAAGTTCTCACTCAAAGGTCCCTCACGACAGGACTAAATCCAATCATCACAGGACCACATTTGTCAGTAGGTCAGGAAGCAAAGGAGGATAAAGAAGTTCACAGTCAGAACCTATTTCTAAGTTTTTTTCCTCAGGGAATGGGCAAGGCACGGCATGTGAGTTGATTAAAGATGGTGTAGCTCCAATAATTTCTGTAGGTTCTAACATGTAAGAGTTTTCCCTTTTCCAACTCCTTTTACATCTTGATAGTAAATTTCTGACCAAGTAGCAACATGACAATTTCTATTATAACCCCTAGAACTAGCCAAACATGGTCAAGCAGGAAGGGGGACACAGAATTATTCACACAGATGGCATTTTTCTGGGAAGGTTATGAATATACCAACTCTTTTTATTCCACCTGACACTCTCCATTTTAAGAAATCATCTCACTTCTGCTTGCTGGGGTCTGATTTGTGAGCTGTCTCTGGGTTGCCTCTCTTCATTGTACATTAAGTAAAGCCCTGAATCTTTCCACCAGTAACGTCATGTGGATATGTTTAAGAATAGAGATTTGGCTCTGAGAAAACTGAGTAACAGATGGAGCGATGAGGCAGGAGCCACAGACCCCACTCCCCACCCTGGCCCACAGGATCACCAGTTTCTGAGTCCCCCTGCATTCCCCAATATGCAGTCTTTCTCTTCTCTTTTCTCCAACTAAATTCTCTACAATTAAAATCTTTCCAACTTCTGCTGTTAGAGTCTGTCTGTGCTTTCATTCTCAGAGCAGGCTCAAGAACCCTCAGCACCTGAAATTCCTGCACGTGTCATCCATGCATCATATTTGGTGATGCACGAAGGGACCAGCCATCACCTGAGGTCAGTATAGGTTGTGCCAAACTGGGAAAGACTGCCTAGGAATGTGACCGTGAGTGTCCAGCACTCTGGTGGAGTCTGTTTTCCAGGAGAGACCCCCAACCATAGCCTAGCTAAGGTGGAACTCTCAGGTCAACATTTTCTCCCTCTCCCTCTGTCTTGTTAAGGAGGGTTTCTTCCCTGGGAAACTGAGGAAAAGCTCCGAGCCCAATACGGCTATATGGCAGGCAATCTGAGGAAATGCAGAGGCCAGGCAGGAGTTTATACTGCACTGCCAATGCTACGTGGGTGGAACTCGACTTCAGTGCACCAAGGCTTTTTCCTTTTTCCTTTCCTTAAATGCTAACTCTCTCTTTCAAGATCTGACCAGCTTAAGGAGAGGTCCGAAAACAGCCGGTGGAAAGGAAAGTTTGTCTTCAAGCCACAAAAGGTGTTCTGGCCGGGGCACTCCCTGGTGTCACCCAAAGGCTGGAGACACAACTTCCTGACCCACCCTGAAGCCCCAAAGATGGCTAAGTCTCGGACCTCCAGCCATTGCCGCAGCAAACAGACAATCAGATCTCTTACACTTCCTTCATGGTTTCCATGGCCCAAGAGTGAGGTCACCTCTTGCTTCCAGTGCTCCAGTACTGCCTTTGGGCAGGATCAACCTGGACAGCAGGGATGATCAATAATCCCTCATGCATTGAGCCTGGAAACTCTCTTTTTCCCCAACCCTCAGCCTTTCTTTCCCCTTTCCCAGGCAGTTCAGGATGAGTGTCCCCCTCCCCACTTTGCTTTAATTGCAGTGAGCTTCTTTCTTTAGAGAGTTTGGGAAAAATCCCTACAAGCACCAGAAAGTGATAGTCTCCAATTTAGGCTTAACTGTCTTTGTCAAGCATCAGGTTTTCTGGTTAAACAGGTTCCACAGCCTGCCCTCAGGTTGGGGGGGGAGTTAAAAGGCAAAAACCGCAGGTCTCAGTTTTGCCCCTTACCAGAGCAAAAGCCTCCAGATGCTCCTCTCTCTCCTTTCATAGAAAGCATATATGCCTCACAGGATATATAGGGAGACAAAAGTCTACATCATCAGGAGTCCCCATCCATGCCTCTAAAGGGGTCCTCCTTCTGGCCATGCAAGCCCTCTTGGTTACTTTGATAGAGTTATTTTTTAATTACAAGCGTTCAGCTGGTAGAGGAGAACTAGGCCTACCTGAGTCGCAGGGCAAACAGGCAAGTCAAAATAGATGAGAGATTGGTCAAAGATCATCTCAGGGGGGTGGGTGCAACTGAGATATCTATCTGTAAATTCTCCATGACTCTACCCATGAGTGGCAGTGGAAGGAGCAAGGGAGAGTGGGACGCCCTCTCCCACTAGAGTTTCTCCTCATTTGGGGATGCTTAGATAAAAGGAGAAACCTCTGTTAAGGTGACCAATTTTCCCTTGTTTCCCTTTTTAAATGGGAAATCAAGCCTCAAGGATCCAGGAAGGATTCCCCCTTGCCTGATTATTAAAACATTGGAAAGATCTTGATCCAGAAAGCCTTCAGCAAAAGTGACTCAGGTTTTACTGCACCCAGGCTTGGCCACAGTATCCTCTGGGAGATGAGGAAAGATGGCCAGAAGGAGGGAGCATTAATTATAATACCATTCTTCAATTAGATATGTTCTGTAAAAAGGAGGGAAAGTGGACCTAAGTGCCATATGTTCAATTGTTCTTTTTCCTAAGAGACCACCCAGAATGGCTAAACAAATGCAGGCTAGATACCCAGACCATGGTGACCCTTTGCAAAAAGCCCCCAAACTCCCTTGAACCAAAAAACCCATCTAATGCTTCATCAGTTCCCCCTCTCCCCCCTTACCCAGCTACCTCACACACTAGACATTGTCTGACAGGACTCTACCCCCTCCAGTTAATTCCTGGAGGGGACAGAGCTCATGTTCCTTTTACAGTGAGTGAACTTAAAGAAATAAAAAAGGATTTAGGAAATTACACAGAAAACCCAGATCAGTACATCCAGGCGTTTAGAGAAGTCAGCCAAAAATTTGAACTGAGCTGGAAAGATGTAATGCTATTGCTATCTCAGACCCTCACTTCTCTAGAGAAACAGCAGGTACTAGATCAGGCAGTCACAGCTGGAGACAATCATCACTTAGATAAAAGCAGCCCTACTACAGCCCTGTCTGGGCCCTCACTGGAGGAGGAGGGGTAGGGAGAAGGAAGACAAAGACACTGATTACCTAAAAGGGAACCTCGATTCCCAATTCCAACAGGAGATCAGGCAGTGCCTAGGTATTACCCTAAATGGGACCCTGAAAATGATAAGGATGAATGGTGTTGTAACCATTACATCCACTGCATTCTTGAGAAAGGAGAGCCAAGGTAAAGCCTCTTAATTACTCCCAAGTTATAGCTGTACAGCAAGGACCCTTAGAAACTCCAGTAGCTTTCCTACAGAGACTTAAGAATGCTTTACAAAAGCATACCAACATTGTACCAGAGTCACAGGAAGAGGAAATCATTCTAAAAGATAAATTTCTAACACATCCAGAACCAGATATCTGTAAAAAGCTTCAGAAATTGGTGGCTGATGGGAGCAGAGATCTAGACCAATTGGTCCATGTACCCATATCTGTATACTATAACGGGGACTTAGAAAAAGAAGGGAAGGACCTGGAAAAGGAAAAGAGAAAGGATAAGCGGCAGTAGGCTCTGATCGCAGTGCTCAGAGAGGCTCCCCTGGGGCAAAGTCCAGACCCCAGGACATGCTTTCAATGTGGACAAGCAGGCCATTTTAGGAGGGAGTGCCCCTGGAGAAAGCTACTTCCAGGACCCTGCTCCATTTGTCAGGGAAAACATTGGAAGGCACACTATCCCCAGTTCTCAGGGGAACCGAGATCAGAGACTCCCACCCAATGACAGGTCCTGGGGCCTCCCATACAGGCTTTGCAACCACCATAAAAGCAGAAGAGCCCCAAATTAAGCACAAGGTCAGCCTCCTTATCAATACTGGAGCCAGCATCTCAGCTATTCCTTTCCCTCCTGGACCCAGGTCCTCCAAGGAAATTACTGTTAGTAGCATATCAGGCCAGCCTCTAGAGCGTTATTTCACTCAGCCTTTAGCCTGCTCCTGGGGAGATTTCCATTTCTGTCACTCCTTTTTAATTGTCCCAGAAACCCCTACTCCTCTGCTAGGGCAAGACCTTCTATCTAAATTGGGGGTACAGCTCCTTTTACCCCCAGGAGAGTAATTTAGCTTGTCCTTAATTGAAGAACAAGTAGACCCCACAGTGTGGATGGATGGACACACCGCGGGACGGGCACGAACAGCTGCCCCAGTCTTAATTCATCTCAAGGACTCCTCCTAGTTTCCCCACCAAAAACAATATCCTTTAAAGTCAGAAGTTAAGGAGGGGCTAATTCCCATAATCAAAGACTTAAAGAGACAGGGACTGTTAATAGAACGCTCCAGCCCATATAATACTCCTATTCTCAGTATCAGGAAGGGACCTAACAAATGGAGCCTAGTCCAGGATCTCCGCCTGATCAACAAAGCAGTAGAGCCTCTCCACCCTGTAGTTCCAAATCCCTATAAGCTTTTAGCACAAATTCCTCCAGGTACTACTTACTACTCTGTCCTGGATTTAAAAGATACCTTCTTTTGCATTCCCTGACACCCTAAAAGTCAACCTATCTTTGCCTTTGAGGACCATGCAAGAAAGTCTGGACAGATCACTTGGACTGTCCTCCCCCAGGGATTCAGAGGCAGCCCCCACCTCTTTGGGTTAGCTCTAACCCAAGACTTGGCAGAATGGCAATATCCACAAGCTACTCTGCTACAATATGTAGATGAACTCCTGCTCTGTGGACCAAATGAGCCTGTCATTTCATGAGCCACCGAGTCCTTACTAAACTTCTTAGCAGATAGAGGTTATAAAATCTCTTTTTCTATTGAAAAAGCCCAATTGTGTCAATCTAGGGATACATATTTAGGTCTTGTCCTGGAGATAGAAATTAGGTCTCTAGGAAAAGACAGAATCCATCCAATCCTGGTGTTTCCTCTACCTAAAACTCTAAAGCAACTGAGGGCCTTTTTGGGGGTCACAGGATACTATAGAATTTGGATCCTGGGATATGCAGACCTAGTCAGGCCCTTATATCAAATCCTTAAGGAAGCACAGAAGGATACCCAGCCCTTTACTGAATGGGATGACAAGTCAGAAAATGCATTCCACAGGTAAAAGAAGGCTCTTATGACAGCTCCTGCCCTGGGTCTCCCAGTACAAGACAAGTTTCAATTATATGTCTATGAAAAGGGAGGACTGGCCTTGGTTGTGGTAACTCCACTCCTGGGCATCACTCCCCAGCCAGTGGGTTACTTAAGCAAAGAGTTAGATCAGGTAGCCAAAGGATGGCCACAGAAAGCCTTCTAGTGCTTGAAGCTCAGAAACTTATCCTAAACCGCCCCCTAATGGTTTATACCCCACATGACTGAGGGGGAGTTTTAAACTCAAAAGGAGAACTTTGGCTACCTGACAGCCGTCTATTTAAATATCAGGCCCAGCTTCTGGGAGGGACAGAAATAACTTTAAGGACCTGTCAGAGCCTAAATCCTGCATCACTTCTACCAGAGGCAGAGGGAAATCCTGAGCACTTGTGTGAGGAGGTACTTATGGAAAATTATGCTGCCCAACCTGACTTATCTGATCACCCCTTAAAAAAACCCAGATCTAGAATTATACACTGATGGCAGTGTCAAGAATGGTGTCAGGCATGTAGGGCTTGCAGTTGTGACAGAATTTGGCATCCTCAAATCAGGTCCTCTTCCTCCTAATACAAGTGCTCAACTTGCAGAATTAGTGGCCCTAACAGAAGCCCTAAGACTGTCAAAAGAACAGAGAGTCAACATCTATACAGATTCTAAGTATGCCTTCCTGATCCTACATGCTCATGCAGTCATTTGAAAGAAAAGAGAAATACTAACTACAATAGGAGCTGCTTCCCATAGAAATAAGAGGGAGATTCCAAGATGGCAGCTAGAGGGAGGAAGCAGAAAGTGAGCCTCCTATGGTGAAATCTTGGAGAGATGCCTGAGACACACTTTTCAGGCACAATCATTGAGAAAAGTCATAACTTTGACCCCTCCACACCTCCTGCTGGCGCAGAGAATCTCCACTTCATGTTAAACAGAGAAACAAGGAGGGCCCCTGGGCCCCCAGTCGCCAGTGCCCAGACGGCTTGGGAAGACGCGGACCAGGTGAGCTTCGTGGTACCACAGTACTCCCACAGACAAGCCTGGGCCAGAGCAGCATAGCCCCCTGGACAGACTGACCTCCACCCCAGGGAAAAAAGAGAAACTGAGTAATAAGCAATAAGAACAAATAAGACACAAGGGAAAGAGGGTGGGGCGCACTGAGCGCCAATGAATGGGGGAAGGGAATCCTTCCCAGGACTGTAAATAAACAAGCCGGGCGGGCCGGAGAGCCTCTGGCTGGAACGGGGCAACCAGGAGTGGGAAAGCTGGTGAGAGTGGCGGAGGGAGGGAAGACCCACTTCCCATGTGAGCTGTAAACAAACATGGCAGCTGGCAGGAGCAGCAGCATTGCCCAGTAACCAGGAGCAGGAAAGCTTGTGAAAGTGGAGGTGGGAGGAAAACTCCACAGGAGAGGGGGGAAGACCCACCTCCCACATGAACTGTAAATAAACACACAGGTCTGACAACGCAGGTGCATTGTCACCTTTCCCAGTGCTTGGAAAGGGGAAAGCTTGTAGCAAAGGCTCATGCACAGAAGAATTCTGAGCAAACAAAGCCTGCGGGGCCAGGTGAATGCTAATCTCACCCCAGAGATCTGCATAAATAACGCCTCCAGCAACAGCAGGCTGACAACAGCAGGCAGGCAAGCCACAGTTGCAGAAATCATTCTCAGAACTGTCTCCAGACTCATTTTTTTTCTTTGTCTCCCTACCTTTGATGAGAGAACAACCGAATTACGCCTGCAAGCTGAAAAACGTACTGAAACTGTATTGCATTTGAACTTGGGACACTTGGTGGGGTTATTTTTGTGCGTGTGTGTGTAGTTTTGTTCTTCTTTATGCGTCCCCTTTGATGAGACAACTGCAGAACAACATCTGAGGCACCATCCCAAGGATTGGAGACTGTGATTTCACTGCATTTGAACTTGGTGGTTTTTTGGTTTTTTGGGTTTTTGTAATTTTCTATTTTTTCATTTTATTTTAATATATTTTTATAAATAGATTTTTCTTTCATTTGCTTATTTTTTATTTTTATACTTACCTTTATTTTTTTATTTTTGATTTTCAATCCTCTCTCTGTCTCTCTAATGTCTGTTCAGCTTACTGTTGATTAGTACACTAAAGCTCCCTGTTTATACCTTTGAAATCTTCTTGTCTGACACCCTGTTCTGTTTTCTCCCTCCAGTCTGTGTATTTGTTTTTCCCATTTCTTTAACTTCTTGCTTTCCATCTCAGCTCACCCTTCCATTCTAAATATTACCATTGTTATTATTACAAGCTAGAAAATACTTAATTGCACACAGTACAGGGACAGTAACAACACCAAAGACAATGACGGGAAGACAGAAAAAACAGGGAAAACAGTTTCCCCACAGCAAAAAATTAGTACAGGAACCAGAGGGGAATGAAGAAAACAGGTACTCAGATCCAGACTCCACAAAATGAAGATAAACTATGCCAAAGTACCCAATGAAGCCCACAAGAATAATTTAAAAGAAGACATACTACAGGTACTCAATGAGAATTTTATAGAGATGATACTGGATAGAGTTAACCAAAATGTACAGGAGACACTCAAGAAATTCCAAGACAACAAAAATAGAGAATTTGAAAAAACAAAAGAAGAAATAAAGGAAACCATAGAAGCACTGTATAAACACCAAAGTGAAAGAGAGAACACGATGAATAAACAGATAAATGAACTCAGGACAAAAACACACAACATTAAAGAGGAAAACAGCCAGGATATGGAAAACCTCAGAAAAAAGAATGAAACAGAACTGCAAAACAAAATGGAAGGCCAATCTAGCAGAATAGAACAAACAGAAGACAGAATCTCAGAACTTGAAGATGAAATGGTAATTAAAGGAAAAACCAAAGAACTATTAATTAAACAACTCAAGACCTGTGAAAAGAAAATGCAAGAACTCACCGACTCCATCAAAAGAGCAAACTTGAGAATCATGGGCATCGAAGAAGGAAAGAGGTGCAAGTGAAGGGAATTCATAATATATTTAACAAAATAATAATGGAAAATTTCCCAAATCTAGAGAAAGATATACCCATACAGATGCAAGAGGCCTCCAGGACACCAAACAGACCAGATCAAATAGAACTACTCCACGACATATCATCATTAAAACAACAAGTTCAGAAACTAAGGAAAGAATATTGAAGGCTGTAAGAGAGTAAGAGAGAAAAAACAAGTAACATACAAAGGTAAACCCATCAAAATCACAGCAGACTTCTCAACAGAAACATTAAAAGCAAGAAGACTGTGGGGTGAGGTCTTCCAGGCACTGAATGAAAATACTTTCAACCCCAGTATACTCTACCCAGCAAAACTATCATTCAAAATAGATGGAGCAATAAAAGTCTTCCATGATAAGCAGAAACTAAAACAATATGTGACCACAAAGCCACCACTACAAAGGATTCTTCAAGGGATTCTGCACACAGAAAGTGAAACCCAACTTAACCATGAAAAGACAGGCAGCACCAAACCACAGGAAAAGAAAAAGCAAGACAGTAGAGAGTAACCTCAACTTAGGTACATACAATCAAACCTTCAAACAACTAAGACAACTAAATGACGGGAGTCACCACATACCTATCAGTACTAACACTTAATTTTAATGGACTTAATTCACCCCTCAAAAGGCACTGCTTGACGAAATGGATTAAAAAGGAAGATCCAACAATTTGTTGCTTACAGGAGACCCATCTCACCAACAGAAATAAGCAGAGGCTTAGGATGAAAGGCAGGAAGAAGACTTACCAAGCCAATGGCCCCCGAAAACAGGCAGGAGTAGCAATACTTATCTCTGACAAAGTAGACTTCAAACCTACATTGATCAAACGAGATAAAGGACATTCCATACTAATAAAAGGGGAAATAGACCACAAGGAAATAATAATCATCAACCTGTATGCACCCAATGTCAACGCACCCAATTTCATCAAACATACCCTGAAAGACCTAAAAGCATATATAAACACCAACACAGTGGTTGTGGGAGACTTTAACACCCCATTATCATCAATAGATAGGTCATCCAAACAAAAAATCAATAAAGAAATCCAAGATCTAAAATATACAATAGATCAAATGGACCTAATAGATGTCTACAGAACATTTCATCCATCTTCTACACAATATACATTCTTCTCAGGAGCCCATGGAACCTTCTCCAAAATAGATCATATCCTAGGGCACAAAGCAAGCCTCAGCAAATATAAGAAAATAGAAATTATACCGTGCATACTATCTGATCACAATGCAGTAAAAGTAGAACTCAACAACAAAAGTAAAGACAAAAAAACATGCAAACAGCTGGAAACTAAATAACTCATTACTTAATGAACAATGGGTCATCGATAAAATAAAAGAGGAAATTAAAAAGTTCCTTGAAGTCAATGAAAATGAAAACACAACCTACCGGAACCTGTGGGACACAGCTAAGGCAGTCCTGAGAGGAAAGTTTATAGCCATGAGTGCATATATTAAAAAGATTGAAAGATCCCAAATCAATGACCTAATGATACATCTAAAACTCCTAGAAGAACAAGAACAAGCAAATCCCAAAACAAATAGGAGAGAAATAATAAAAATAAGAGCTGAAATCAATGAAATAGAAACCAAAAAAACCATACAAAGAATTAATGAAACAAAAAGGTGGTTCTTTGAAAAAATAAACAACATTGATAGACCCCTGGCAAACCTGACTTAAATGAGGAGAGAAAAAACCCAAATTAGTAGAATCGGGAATGCAAAAGGGGAGATAACAACAAACACCATGGAAGTCCAGGAAATCA
The DNA here is from genome assembly GCF_047511655.1 of Castor canadensis. NCBI lineage: Eukaryota > Metazoa > Chordata > Mammalia > Rodentia > Castoridae > Castor > Castor canadensis. Next base: position 30,850,664 of record NC_133401.1, on the reverse strand, counting down.
TCAGAGACTACTTTGAGAACCTATATTCAAATAAATTTGAAAATTTTAAAGAAATGGACAGATTTCTAGATACATATGATCATCCAAAACTGAACCAAGAGGAAATTAATCACCTGAATAGATCTATAACACAAAATGAAATTGAAGCAGCAATCAAGAGCCTCCCCAAAAAGAAAAGTCCAGGACCTGATGGATTCTCTGCTGAATTCTATCAGACCTTTAAAGAAGAACTGATATCAACTCTCCTTAAACTGCTGCATGAAATAGAAAGGGAAGGAAAACTGCCAAACACATTTTATGAAGCCAGTATTACACTTATCCCAAAACCAGGCAAAGACACCTCCAAGAAGGAGAACTATAGGCCAATCTCCTTAATGAACATTGACACAAAAATCCTCAACAATATAATGGCAAACCGAATTCAACAACGCATCAAAAAGATTATTCACCACGACCAAGTAGGCTTCATCCCAGAGATGCAGGGGTGGTTCAACATACGAAAATCAATAAACGTAATAAACCACATTAACAGAAGCAAAGACAAAATCACTTGATCATCTCAATAGATGCAGAAAAAGCCTTTGATAAGTTCCAACACCATTTCATGATAAAAGCTCTAAGAAAACAGGAATAGAAGGAAAGTACCTCAACATTATAAAAGCTATATATGACAAACCTACAGCCAGCATTATACTTAACGGAGAAAAACTGAAATCATTCCTTCTAAAATCAGGAACCAGACAAGGATGCCCACTATCTTCCCTATTCAACATAGTACTGGAATTTCTAGCCAGAGCAATTAGGCACGAAGAAGGAGTAAAAGGAATACAAATAGGTAAAGAAACTCTCAAAATATCCTTATTTTCAGACGACATGATCCTATACCTTAAAGACCCAAAAAATTTACTCAGAAGCTTCTAGACATCATCAATAGCTATAGCAAGGTAGCGGGATATAAAATCAACATAGAAAAATCATTAGCATTTCTATACACTAATAATGAGCAAACTGAAAAAGAATACATGAAAATAATTCCATTTACAATAGCCTCAAAAAAAATGAAATACCTAGGTATAAACCTAACAAAAGATGTGAACGACCTCTACAAGGAAAACTATACACTTCTGAAGAAAGAGAATGAGGAAACCTATAGAAAGTGGAGAGATCTCCCATGCTCATGGATTGGTAGAATCAACATAGTAAAAATGTCTATACTCCCTAAAGTAATCTACATGTTTAATGCAATTCCCATCAAAATTCCAATGACATTTATTAAAGAGATCAAAAAATCTACCATGAAATTTATATGGAAACACAGGAAGCCACAAATAGCCAAGGCAATACTCAGTCAAAAGAACAATGCTGGAGGTATCACGATACCTGACTTCAAAGTATATTACAAAGCAGTAGGAATAAAAACAGCATGGTACTGGCACAAAAACAGACATGAAGACCAATGGAACAGAATAGAGGAGCCAGATATGAAGCCACACAACTATAACCAACTTGTCTTTGACAAAGGAGCTAAAAATATATGATGGAGATATAGCAGCCTCTTCAACAAAAACTGCTGGGAAAACTGGTTTGCAGTCTGCAAAAAACTGAAACTAGATCCATGTATATCAACACCAAGATTAACTCAAAATGGATCAAGGATCTTAATATCAGACCACAAATTCTAAAGTTGATACAGGAAAGAGTAGGAAATATTCTGGAATTAGTAGGTATAGGTAAGAACTTTCTCAACGAAACCCCAGCAGCACAGCAACTAAGAGGTAGCATAGATAAATGGGAACGCATAAAACTAAAAAGCTTCTGTTCATCAAAAGAAATGGTCTCTAAACTGAAGAGAACACCCACAGAGTGGGAGAAAATATTTGCCAGCTATACATCAGACAAAGGACTGATAACCAGAATATATAGGGAACTTAAAAAACTAAATTCTCCCAAAACTAATGAACCAATAAAGAAATGGGCATGTGAACTAAACAGAACTTTCTCAAAAGAAGAAATTCAAATGGCCAGAAAACACATGAAAAAATGCTCACCATCTCTAGCAATAAAGGAAATGCAAATTAAAACCACGCTAAGATTCCACCACACCCCTGTTAGAATAGCCATCAGCAGCAGCACCACCAACAACAGGTGTTGGCGAGGATGCGGGGAAAAAGGAACCCTCTTACACTGTTGGTGGTGTTTCCACTCTGGAAAAAAATTTGGAGGCTACTTAAAAAGCTAGACATTGATCTACCATTTGATCCAGCAATACCACTCTTGGGGATATACCCAAAAGACACTGACACAGGTTACTCCAGAGGCACCTGCACACCCATGTTTATTGCAGCACTATTCACGATAGCCAAGTTATGGAAACAGCCAAGATGCCACACCACTGACGAATGGATTAAGAAAATGTGGTATCTATACACAATGGAATTCTATGCAGCCATGGAGATTAACAAAATGTTATCATTCGCTGGTAAATGGATGGAATTGGAGAACATCATTCTCAGTGAGGTTAGCCTGGCCCAAAAGACCAAAAATCGTATGTTCTCCCTCATATGTGGACATTAGATCAAGGGCAAACACAACAATGGGATTGGACTTTGAGCACATGATAAAAGCGAGAGCACACAAGGGAGGGGTGAGGATAGGTAAGACACCTAAAAAATTAGCTAGCATTTGTTGTCCTTAACGCAGAGAAACTAAAGGAGATACCTTAAAAGCAACTGAGGCCAATAGGAAAAGGGGACCAGGAACTAGAGAAAAGGTAAGATCAAAAAGAATTAATCTAGAAGGTAACACATATGCACAGGAAATCAATGTGAGTCAATGCCCTGTATAGCTATCCTTTTCTCAACCAGCAAAAACCCTTGTTCCTTCCTGTTATCACTTATACTCTCTCTACAACAAAATTAGAGATAAGGGCAAAATAGTTTCTGCTGGGTATTGAGGGGGTGGGGGCAGAGGGAGGGGGCGGAGTGGGTGGTAAGGGAGGGGGTGGGGGCAGGGGGGAGAAATGACCCAAGCCTTGTATGCACATATGAATAATAAAAGGAAAAAAAAAAGAAAGAAAGAAGAGAGGTTACTTTAATAGTTTTAGGGAAAACAGCATTAGTTGCAATCCTTGCTGGAATCAGTTATGGGGTGATTGCCAATCATGTAATTGCAAAAAACCTAACCAAAGTGGTAGAAGACACCTCAAACCAGGTAGGCCTTGCTGTTAAATGACATGCAAAGGTCTTTGTTGTCCCTTGCCTATATGGTCATGGACCACCGCCTGGCCCTAGATTTTCTTTTGGCCAAACAAGGGGGGGTATGTGCCATTGCCAATACCTCCTGTTGCACATATATAAACACTTCAGGCATTGTAGAGGAATGTGCAGATTACATTCTCCAACAGGCTAAATGGCTCCAAGAGCAATCTCCTGAAACTCAGGTTTCTACACAGGTATGGGAACAAATAAAATCCTCGCTTCCCTCCAGGTCTTGGTTCCTACCCTTTCTGGGGCCTATAGTTGCCATTATTCTCTTGCTTGTGTTTGGGCCTTGCATTTTAAACTTACTTGTCAAGTTTGCTTGTTCTCGCCTGGAATCCATCAAACTACAAATGCCTCTGGTGGAGATGAAATCGACCTACTACCTTGGTCCCCTTGACAACCTGTCTCATGGTGAGCTCTGAAGCTGCAGGCCCCTTCATCACCCAGTCAGCAGGAAGCAGTTACTGAATAGACTTCATTGTCTCTATTCCTAACAGCAGTTAGGGTGACCATTGAGAGGGGGGAATGACTGAAGGAGGGACTGCTGGAGGTCCCAAAAGGTGATAAGTGGTCTGGGAGACACTTCTCCTCCCTAGGAAACTTTCATTTGCATATGAAAGACATCTCAGCAATCAGGCAATGCAAAAAGGCTATAGAACTCCACTCTCCACCCTGGCCCACAGGATCACCGGTTTCTGGGTCCCCCTGCATTCCCCAATATGCAGTCTTTCTCTTCTCTTTTCTCCAACTAAATTCTCTACAAATAAAATCTTTCCGACCTCTGCTGTTAGAGTCTGTCTGTGCTTTCATTCTCAGAGCAGGCTCAAGAACCTTGAGCACCTGAAATTCCTGCACATGTCATCTGTGCATCAACTCCTGTGCCTGTCACATAGAAGAGTTGTCCAAGACAACAGGAAGGCTCCCCAGAGAGGAAGAGCCCCCTGATTCCCAGAAGGGCACGTATCTTTCAGGGGCAACAAAGATGGCGGCAACCCAGAGAGCTAGAATGGCTTGCCTGGTTCATGTTTTCCAGATACCCACTTTCCACTTTTCCTCCTGGAGCAACGGACTCACTTCCACCACAGAGTTGTTGCGGCGGGGCGCCGGGGCATATTCTGAGCTGCACGCAAAACCCAGAACCTTACTGCTCAAGACCAGGTAACAGTGGGGCTCCGGAGTAGAATCCCAGCCTATGCATTCCGACTATTGGGATGTGGCGTGCCCTGACTCAGCCATTGACCTCCACAAACTACACTACCCACAAAGCCCCACGCCAAGTGACAAAAGAATGAGCCAATGAGCAGAGAAAGGCAACTTCCGGAATTGAAGCAGAAAACTAGGACGGGACTTCCGGAATTACTCTAATTATATTCAGTTGCTATAGGGTCGTTTCTCATCTTCTGAGCTTTAAGAGAGCGTAATAAAAGGACCCTCCTGCTGCTCACCCGCTGGTCTCAGGTTTGGAGGTGGAGGCCTTACCGGGGTCCCCACAACAACTTCCGAGTGCGATGGCGATGGCCACTCTAAAGCACCAGGCTGAGGTAACTGCTGCGTCACCTGGTCGCGTTCATCCCAGAACCCTGTGAAAGGGCCTGCTTACCTTGCTAAAGTTGTGACGGGGGTGTCCCCAATTTCTGACATCCGTCGTTGTAAGTTGTGGACAGTGTGGTAGGGGACTGGTTTGTTTGGGCTCTGGAGCCGGGAGCATTGGCCCCTCCATTGAAAGGTGAGGAATTCCACCACTGTCCTCAGGCTCCGGGTGCCCTGGAGGCTGTGATGGAGGAGGAACGGGGTCTGGGTTAGGCTCTTCAAGTTTTCCAAACGCTGCACAGAGTTAGAGCAGCCTGGAAGGGGGTGACACCGAGGCCCAGGAAGAGTGAGTCCTTGTGTCACATCCACAGGTGGAAAGAGTCAGCGCTGAGGACTGAGTTCTGAAGAGAATTCAGGCATCGTGACGTCACTTAGCTCCAGGCAGGGCAGAGGGCAGGGGGGCCTGGGCCCACGAAGCCCCTACAAAGGGGCCTAACCTAGACTGGAAGGAGGGATGGGGGGTTGTTTCTATTACAGCTTTTAACAACCAGTGGGAGATGAGAATTTACCCCAGGCCTAAGTACACATATGTGAGGTGTTGTGGGAGTTTTTCTAGCTGAGATACTTAGCAAGTAGCAACATTTTATTGTGCCAGCACAGACTCAGCGGACTCGTGTCCAAAGGCTGAGCCCCAAGAACAAAGGGGTCTCACTTTATATGCCCTTGCAAGCAGGTTACAGAAGCAAAAAGCAAGGTCTAATGCATATATGGTTATATTTAATTTTATTGGCTACTTTACCCTAGTGCTATGTGACTTTCCCCTCCCTGGTGCTACATGACCTATCTCATGTTCAGATTTCTCAGGTTTTATCTCTGCTATGCCATCCCTACCTCCCTGCTACTTTCTCAGGACTCAGGCCTAGACTGTTTCTTCTGATCCTCCTCCCTGCTACATTAGTACCCTCTTTGATGCTTGGACCCACTTAGGGTCAAAGACCATCATCTTAATTTATGGGTTTGTCTTTTTATAACATCATTACATGTAAGGCCATTTATCATCTTTTTCTCAAGTCCAGTGGTCTTCCATGTTGATCCCCCCTCCCCCAACATAGCATGAAGTGACATTTAGTGTCTGAGCTGTAGACTCAGCCAGTGAGAGGAATACTCATGGGTGACAGTTACTAATTTGAGGTATATCAGACTGTCAGGGTCAAGACCCTTTTTATCTGTGTTTATATTAATTACTTTTTCCCGTGTTTAATCAGATGGCTTAAGTACAGTGAAATTTATAGGGTTACAGGTGCCACAGGTGTAGTTAGGGGCAGCTTCCCTTTGTGGAGGAGGGCTGTGTGTTTTGTCCTTTGTTAAACCAGATCAGTAACAATAAATACTAATTATGCATCCTGTTCAAAAGAGACAGAAAAGAGCAAATAAAAACCTTTCACTGAGCCCAGTCAGCAAGGCAGTTTCTGCCAAGCCTATGGTGAAGACTAGGGTGAGAACTACAGCAGCAGATACAGAAGGGGTGACGATGCATTACAGTGAGATAACTGGGGTGGAAAACACCAGTTTGTCCTGTTGGAGAGTTGACTCCTCAGGCTTCTGCCATGCATAGACTTCCAGTGGTGACTAGCACAGGGCTGTCATTCCATTGTTTTTGGTCCCTTGTTTGCTGGGAAGTAGAGTCCTGGCGGGGGAGGGCACTCAGGTTCTGGAGGGTGATCCTGCATGGTGAAGCTGGATCAGGGATGCACTCCCACTCAAGAGAAGCTGGCTTGACTCAACTGTGGTGGATCCAAAGGGCAATCACTGCTACTTTAACTATGGTGGGAGTAGAGAAGATAACAACAAAAGGGCACCTCCAGTGTGGTTTTAATGGTTGGGTATTTTATTTTATGTATTTTTTTTACCCAATGTCTTTTTTTTTAACTGAGTAGAATTACTATGGCAACAATATACTGTCAAGTGTATATGTCCAAGAAAACTCATTGTTTAAAAAAAGTTAAAACCACCATCTTTAAGTATCAAAGGACATGTTTAGAGCCAGTAAAAATAATTATTTTGTCTCTAAGTAGAAGACCCTGTCCAAAAATGTGAGTTTGTGTCTGGAAGGGCTTTAACGCCAGATAGCCACACATGCATAAAAACCATTTCTTTAATCCTCTAGGCCTTGGTTATTTTTGAGAGGTCTGGCACCAGTGACTCCGTTTGAACTTTGATGGCATTCCCCCCTTTGTCTCCAAACTGCTTGTCTCTGAGCAGTCTTTTCTGAAGATCTGTTTTCCATCCAAGTGCTAACTGAGCCTGACCCTGCTTAGCTTTTGAGACCAGACGAGATAGGGCACGTTCAGGGTTATATGGCCTTAGACTGAAGATCTTTCTTGATTGGTCATCGTCAGGATTTGCTTTTTCCTGGATTTTGTTTGTTTGATTGGTCTTGGTCCCACGAGGGAATAAAAAGTAGATCAGGTGGGAGTCAGTGCCAACTAGACTCTTTTTGCCAAATTTAAGCAAGAAAGAGGCTTAGAAGGAGTGGCTCTTAGGCAGTGGGCTTCTAAACAAGGACAATATAAAACAAAATCTAACAAAAGCAGATGTCTAAGCCAACTTGGGTGACACATAAGTAGTTATTAGAGTCATTTTTTTTTAAGGACTTGATTGTAAATGTCCCAGAAGGATCAGGACTGTAATGACAAAAACTTAAGAGCCATGGTTAAAATTCTGATGGAAAATTTAGCAACTAATAGAACAGTATATCAGTACTACTAACTTTTTGTTACCGTGCTTATCTAAATTTTGCATTTTAGAAGGCTTGATATACTTGAAAAACATAAATATATTTAATATACAGCAACCAGCAATAGCATCACAGTTCTATAGAGGTTATATGTACATATTAGTTTAGTTGTTTTTGAAGTAAAACCTTAGATTTTTTTCATCATTTGGGGGAAACAGTGTCAGTGACCACAAATGCCCAGTCACAGACACATATAGGGTACCAACTGTATTAGAATCTCCCAAGACAACAGTTGTTTAACCATGAGTCATCTAGAAAGTTTTATATAAACTGTTAGAAAATAAGAGGTATGGAAGAGGCAGAGAGATGGCTCAAACATCAGTACAGGGTTTATTGTTTAGGCAGGAGCCCTGTGGAGTGGGACCCCAGCAAGAGAGCTAGAGCCCATTGCCATACACAGGCTTGGGCTAGATATAGGGGGCTAGTGGAAAAGTGTCAGGAAGGTCACTAAGGGATATTGTTGCTGTGCAACCAAGAAAGATAAGATAAGTTGGTCACTGTCCAACTGTCCTTGGCATCTATCCAGGAAGATAAAGGTAAGCAATCTGAAGGGGGAGGAGGTCCAGGCCTAACATGGCTGTCTTTATTGTTAACCCCAACATAAACCAACTCCTAAGTGAACATAACTCAGTTACCTTGATAGTTAAAACCCTGACAAAAATCACCAGCGTACACAGGTAAATATTTATGGGGACTAAGTATGGAGTTAGGAAACACAGTGGCCAGGAATCATGGCTCAGATATTGATAAGGGATTATCAATCCCTTGGGATCTACATCCCAGATTGTTGACATTAACATATGACTCATGACATACAACAGTATAGCACCAACTTGTAGTCAGTGGAGCCCCCTTCCCCCTAAAATAACAGGCCCAATCTGGACATCCCAGGCCAAATATTTCCTCTATCCAATATGTGGAAGGAGTAGGACTAACTCCTTCACTCTGTTGAGTCCAATAAAAACTGGATGTCTTGACTTCCAGTGTAGTTTTTTTTTTTTTTTTTTTTTATAAATCCTATCTGGACAGTGCATTTTGACTTTACATAAGTAAATTTGTTTTAACTCTCACATTAGTGTAGCAGTATTCCCTGTGCTCAGTAGCCTCTTGTTTTTCTGTGTTTTAATAAACTCATGTTGTCTTGCCAAATTTGTGGATTAGCCTGTTGCACCAAAAATTCCCTGATAGTTATCTTGACAAAACAAAAACCACTTTAAGACAATTTTTTTGTAAATGTTATCAAGAACAACACCATATTTTAAAGATAGCCTTGTTATTATGAGCTTAGAGAATCAAGTTTTTAGCTTAACATTAGTACATTAAATTTTGACCTTATAAAACCTTTAATGTAACTCTTAGATTTTAGTTAACTTAATCACTTACATAAGCATCTATAAGCTCCATCTTTTATGACAATTTACTCTGTACCTTTATGACAACTTACTTTGTATCCCCTGGAGGAGCTTGTATTTATCCAAAAGTATTTTTTATTCTTTTATTTTTAAAAATCATATCTTCAATATCATGTTACTTGTTGAAGTTAACTTATAAAACCTTTTAGCTTAGAACCTTATATTTGTATGGGGGAAAAAAACAGAAAGAAAGGAACCTTTAAATTATTTTTTGTATAAAAACAATTTATAGAAAGTCCATTTGTTAATAGGCCCCTGTATTATAAGAGAGAATTAAATTCCAGATTGTAATTATGACAGTATGAAATATGTGAAGATCATTTCTTTACCCAAATTCCAAGATTTTTGTTGCAGGCTGTGGCCTCCCCCTTTTTCTTCCCACCCCCCTCTCTGGTCTAAGCCAGAGTGTTAACCCCTGAATGCCTGCATCTTAGTGAGACCTGATTGAAATGACTTTGATAACCTGTTTTCTTAAAAGTAGCAATAGAACAGAGTAATAACTTCTACATTGACTCTATAATAAGAACCATTCTTAAGATGTTTAAATATTTATGTGTAAAAAGCCTAAGCAGTTTATAATAGAGATCTTTAAAATAAATACCCTGGGGTTTTTTTGTTGTTGTTGTTACCTTGAGTAGCATGTTAACCTTATAGCAGCATTTTAAGAACCATTTTGAAGATGTTTACATACACATACACACTGTGAGCATACCATTAAATGGATGCATAATCTGTCCAGCCATTAGCAAGGGAAACATAAGCATCTCATGACTGTCTCAATATCAGACTAACCTTACTGCACCAACCTTTTGGAACAGTCTCTTTTTTTCCAGCAACAGTCAAAGTTGCTCCTTTTCTTTTTACCCTTTAAGGTAGGTTCTCCCTGTTTATACTCCCTAGAAGTAAAGATGCCAACAAGTTCAGTATTTCTGGCATATTTTAATAATCCTAAGTTGTTTTTTATTTACTTTTTATTTTTAAGACATAAAAACTCAAGGAGTGTATTAAACTTTTTATCCTTTTCTGTCTCTAAACATTTTTTTTCTCTCTCTCCCCTCCTTTTTTCTCCTCTCTCTTTCTCCCCTGTCTCTCATTTCACCCATGAAGACCTCATCCCAATTTTGTTTCCATTTCATTTCCCTCTCTCTACATTCACAACCCTTCTGCAACATTCCTTTTCTTTCAGTCTGACCAGATCCTATGTATCAGAAGTCCATCCTTCATGTGTTAATTTTTGTAAGAGCTCAGTTAGTGCTGAGCCTCAGTCCTCCTTCAGGGTTCGCATTTTGAGTGGAGATGTACAAAGTGGGGTACCAAAGCTACCCATCAAGACTGAAAGACTCTGATTTCTCCTCAGTCTGCCTAATAAATTGCTACCTGAACTTAAATAAACAACAAAGTCTGGTCTTTGAAGACCAATTTTAGCCTCTTGGCTTTTCCCATTCTCCTGGGTGTTAGGGTTTTTTTTTTTTTTTTTTCACAATTACTCTGTAAACTTCATTAATCACAGTTTTATCTAGTGACCCTTCCAGAGGCCATCCTACACCAAAGGAAGGCCAATCTACTTCACAAAGAACTGTTAGCTGGGCTGGTGGAATGGCTCAAATGGTAAGAGCACCTGCCTAGCAAGCATGAGGCCATGAGTTCAAACTCCAGTACACACACACACACACACACACACACACACAAAAGAACCTTTAGCTTGTTAGGAGTTAATTTAACTCCATAGTCTCCATTAAATCCCTTTTTAAAGTTACTAATCATATACTCCAAAGGAGTGCTTTTACTCTGATTTCCACCCATCTCCCGGAACCAGACAGGAAGACAGACACAGCGGGAGGGAACTCCTCACTCACTTCTCAGCTGGGCTGTGTCTCAGCTCGCATTTTCATATACTCTCATACAACACCATACTTCCATACCACTCCCTGAACCTGAGACATGATTTCACCCCAAAAATGGCAGTTACTAAGATGTCCCATTGGGAGGTGATCAGTCTCCCCTTCTGCCTCCAGGGGCAGGTCTGAATTTGAACCTGGGTTCTTACCAGTCTGGTGAGTGGTGCTTCCCTTCCCTTGCTGGTTCCTGTGCCTCACTGGGTTCCGTTGTGCATCCAAGGCCCTCACCCAACTCACCAGAAGGATGTATCTCCCTCTGGTTATTGGCACCTGGTGGGATCTCCTCCTGGCAGTCTGGGGTGGGGGGGTGGGATGCAACCTGGTGACAAGGGAGGTGATAACTCACCATCTCCACAATCCCAGATAACAAGCCCCCAAGAAATGTTGCGGGAGTTTTCTAGCTGAGATACGGGACTCTTGAGGCAATTAGCAGGAAGCAACGTTTTATTGTGCCAGCACAGATTCAGCAGACTCATGTCCAAAGGCTCAGCCCTGAGAACAAAGGGGTCTCACCTATATACCCTTGCAAGCAGGTTACAGAAGCAAAAAGCAAAGTCTAATGCATATATGGTTATATTTAATTTTATTGGCTACTTTACCCTAGTGCTATGTGACTTTCCCCTCCCTGGTGCTACGTGACCCATCTCATGTTCAGATTTCTCAGGTTTTATCTCTGCTATGCCATCCCTACCTCCCTGCTACTTTCTCAGGACTCAGGCCTAGACTTTTTTTTCTGATCCTCCTCCCTGCTACAGAGGTTGCAGGAATGCAGCTCAGTTTGCTTAGAGGTCACAGGTTTTCTGTCTTTCTCATCAGAAATTGGAGCCATGGGTAGAAATCAAGACTGAGATATTCAGGTATTTATCCTGGAGGTGATGGGAGCAATGGGAAGTTTGGAACAGAGGAGGAAGGTGATTTGACTAGCTCTGTTTAGGCTCCCCCACTGCATCAAGGAGAACATACCGTGAATAAGAATGAGGAGACAATCCAGGCAAAAAGCAGCTGATGATTGCTGTGGCTGCCAAAGAAGCAAAAGTTGTGGTTGGGTTCTGGATTTATTTTTCATTAGGATTGTCTGGATTTTCCTATTTGAGGGCCAGAGAAAGGTAGAAAAGTTGACTGAGTTTAAGTTTTTGGTTTTACCAACTGAAAAAATAGAAGCTCAACAAACTGGATTTTAATGTTGGCAAGAGCATCAATTTTTATGGAAATAACAGGGAGTTTGTTTTGGCCATCTTACAAATGGGATATAATGTAGGGCATGGAGGCTTATGTCTACAGACATGACTTTAGAGGTAGAGGCAGGAGGATCAGGAATTAGAGGTTAACCTGGGCTACAGTGAAAAACCCTATTTCAGAGCTGGGCACCTGTAATCCTAGCTACTCAGAAGGTAGATATCAGGAGGATCACAGTTCAAAGCCAGTCTGGACAAATAGTTCCTGAGATCCTATCTTGAAAAACCCATCACAAAAAGAGGGCTGGTGGAGTGACTCATGGTGTAGGCCCTGAGTTCAAACTCCAATACCACAAAGAAAAAGTAACTCAGAAAAAAAGAGATTTACCAAACAGTGGTTGTAGAGATAATCAGTTTTTAGATGGCCCAACAGATTTGGGACTCTGGGAAGAAGTAAACATGGAGATAATAACAGAGGTGATGGGTGATGTATATCTTGAGTTACAGTGAGGGAAAAGAATTATTGGGTTTTTTGTTTTGTTTTGTTTTTTTGGCTCTACTGGGGCTTGAACTCAGTGTCAGGGGCTGGCGCTCTACCGCTTGAGCCACTTGGCCAGCCCTTTTTGTGTTGGGTTATTTTCAAGATAGGGTCTCTGGAACTATTTCCCTGGGCTGGCTTCGAACCAGTCTCTGCATCCCAAGTAGCTAAGATAGAGTAATTGTAGGAAGATAATACTGTGTCCAATACCACTGTTCATTCACCACCCTGGCTCCCCAGCATTTACAGTGAGTATAGGAATGTGGGGAATTTGAGTCATACTGGTAGACTGACTCTTGGGCACAAGTAGAATGGTCACTAGGTCTGGATTGCAGGTCCACTAATGATGGGCATTAGATTGTGGTAACAGAGAGGAGTGCAGTGACTGCTGCTGGTGAGACTACATTAAGTGCAGCACAGATGGAGGGATGCCATGGGTGTCTGATTCCCCATGTGGTTTTTTGTGGCTGATACTGGAACAAGATACGGAATCAGACAAGGAGGTCTTCATACAGGATAGATGCTGCCTCTGACATGAGGAACTATCAGGAGGTCTGGGTAGAAATGGATTCTGCTTAAGTTTGCCAGGTTCCCTCTGGATGCCTTGTGCTAATTAATTTGGTTAGACTATGGAGATACATGTTGTGTGGAGCAGATGATTGGGGAGACTGTGGGAGTGAGTGTGAGAGAGAGATGTGGTTGATCCAAGAAAATATGGAAATGTATGAAGAAAAGGGGACTGTGAGTTTATTATGTGCATGCACTGATATTGAGGACATAAGGGTAAAGGGTGAGCTCATATTTGGTTTTTTATTGGAGACACAATCTATGAAGCCCTAAGATAATTGGCTAACAAAAGTAGTAGTCCATTATTGAGAGCTCCATTACAGGGTTCCTCTTGACCCATCTATCTCTTGGTGCTATAGGGGACATAGTTACACTGGAATTTGATGAGAGAGTTGAACTTTAGTGGCACTGGTTCTCATATCTTACATGCAAGATAGGGAGGAAAGTGAGCCAAGTATGTGTAGGTGCCAAACTTGAGTCCCCAAGAGAGAAGTTGATCAGTGAATGATGTGTTTGCTTCATGACAGGGCTGTGTGACCTTTGAAGATGTGGCCATTTACTTCTCTCAGGAAGAGTGGGAAATCCTTGATGAGGCTCAGAGGCTCCTGTACCTTTATGTGATGCTGGAGAGCTTTGCACTTACGTCATTGGGTAAGGTCCTTGAACCCAACTCTGTGTCTTGTTTTCTGACTTCTTTTCCATAGATGCTATTCTACCATTCCACAGTCTATAGGCCCTGTGACTTCTGCACTTTCTTGCCATGTGTGTTATGTGTGCCAGCACTGAGCTGTGCACTCTGCCCAGCGCTGCCTAACATCTGGTACCCCAAAGATTGTGGACAGATATGGATAGCTATTGTCTTGAATCACCTGATGGATCTCATTTGCCCTGACTTGGGCAAATAACTGTGTTCACATCCATGAAACCTTTGGACTAAGTTTTGTCCGCATGTAGTTGATCCTTCCTTACAGCTCTGTCTGTCAAGAATCCAGGCATCTCATAATCATTACTCATGTGTACTATAGACTTTTTTGCCAGAGCCTGCTTCTGGGCTTTTTTGCAGTACTAATTTTCTTTCTAATGATCTTTAATGTATTGAGGTGTTCTGAGCCACTACTGATTGCTTACATATCCTGGTTTTCTTTAAGGCTTTCATCCTTCAGTTCCCATGTTTTTGGACAAATGGAGGTGTTAGGTGACTCCTGGTTCTTTGGTTGAATGGACTGAGCAAGATGGTCTGAGGGAAGCCCTGGCCTTTATATGTCACAGCTAGGGGAGAGCAAGACTCTAGGGTTGTATTCAAATCATTTCATGAACCTGCAGTTGTACTATGGTGTTTTGGTGTGTCAGTAGCCATGTCTCATTTCTTTTCTTCACCATACTTGATACTTGGCTGACATGTCATTTAATCTGTGGCTTCTGGCTCCAGGCTATGCCCTAACTTTGTGGTCTCTGAGCATCATTTGTGCCTTTGCACCCCCAATGTTTTTCATAGTATATGGATATTCTGTAATATTTGTCAGCACAGTTGAGGTTGTTTTCCTGAGAAAGTACTCAGTCTATTACACAGCATGCAGTAGTAATCAACCAGCATGTTTTTACTAAAGGTTGTTGAGTTTGGGGGACTTCATGGTAGGACATTATTAATAGTACCTTGAAGTTGCTACAACTTCAGGCTGTTTGTTGGTAACCCTGTCTTATCAGCAATGTGGGTGCTCATCCTTGTGTCCTCCATCTGGTGAGGTCATCCAGATTCCAGCATCTTTAGAAGCCCAATATTGTGAAGTAAACCCTTGTGTCAGTTGATCTCTGCTTCCACATCCTCTAAACAATTCTTTGGGGTGAGGGTATAGCTCATATTCTACATGTATTCATCATCTGTTTTCTGATTTCAGGTTGTGGACAAAGAGGAGAGGCTCAGGAGGCATCTTTGCAGAGTCTTTCTGTGGAAGGAGTGTCACACTTGAACACTAAAGCACGTCCATCCACCCAGAAGACTCACCCCCATGAGATCTGTGCCACAGGCTTGGAAGACATTTTGAACCTGACAGCTCCAGCTGTGCTGAAGCAGTTCTTAGTTGGGGTATGTGCAAGGCTTCCCCAGCACCAGAAACATCCCAGTGCAGAGAAACACTTGATGAGGGACGTGCACAAGAAACCATTTGAGGAGAGCTATGAATTTTGTGTGTCAGGGAAGACTCTTAATTGTCTAGAACTTTGGGAGGATTTTCCAGTTTTTTTTGATTTTCTGAAGCCCCAGTTTATTCATACAGATAAGAAGCCAAGCAACAAGTGCAGAGAAGAGTCCAGCCACAAAAATATGTCTTTTCATAACATTTTAACTTATCCTAGGAAAAATCTGCATGCATATAGTATGAATCTGAAACTGTTCCATGATGAATACTCACCTGTTCAGCAACAGAGTCTCCATAGTGTAGAAAGGCCTTATGAGTGTAGAGAATGTGGCAAGTCCTTCAAGCTCAGACATACCCTTAGTGTACATCAGAGAATCCACACTGGAGAAAAGCCATATGAGTGTACAGAATGTGGCAAATCATTTTGTTACAAAAGTTCCCTTACTCTACATCAGAGAATCCACACAGGAGAAAGGCCTTATCAGTGTAGCGAGTGTGGAAAATCCTTTGCAGGAATGTGTGCCCTTAAGGCACACCATCGGGTCCATTCCGTAGAAAGACCTTATGAGTGTAGAGAATGTGGCAAGTCCTTTAAGCAAATACAAACCCTTAGTGTACACCAGAGAATCCACACTGGAGAAAGGCCTTATGAGTGCACTGAATGTGACCAATCATTTCATCAAAGGCGTTCCCTTATTCTCCACCAGAAATTCCACACGGGAGAAAGGCCTTATCAGTGTGGAGAATGTGGGAAATTATTTGCACGAGATGATAGCCTGAGTACACACCAGAGAAGACACACTGGAGAAAAGCCTTATGAGTGTAGAGAATGTGAGAAATCCTTTGCAGGAATATGTTCCCTTAAGAATCACCAGCGTGTGCATACTGTAGAAAGATCTTATGAGTGTAGAGAATGTGGTAAATCCTTTAAGCAAGTACAAACCCTTAGTGTACACCAGAGACTCCACACTGGAGAAAGGCCCTATGAATGTACTGAATGTGGCAAATCATTTCATCAAAGACGTTCCCTTATTCTACACCAGAAAATCCACACAGGAGAAAGGCCTTATCAGTGTGGAGAATGTGGAAAATCATTTGTGCGAGGTGCTAGCCTGAGTATGCACCAGAGAATCCACACAGGAGAACGGCCTTATGAGTGTAGACAATGTGGGAAAACATTTAGACAAGGAAGTGCTCTTCATAGACACCAGAAAACTCACACTGGAGAAAGGCCTTATGAGTGTAGAGATTGTAGCAAATCCTTCAAGACAAAAGATGCCCTTAATGTACACAATAGTGTTCACACTGGAGAAAGGCCTTATTGTTGTGATCACTGTGGAAAATCTTTTAGTCGACGTGCCAACCTAATTAGTCACTGCAGAATTCATAGCGAAGAAATATCTTATGGATGCTATGCATATGGGAATATCTTGAAGCAGAATTCTGCTATCAGTGGACAACAGGTGGTTTATTCTGGTAAAAAGCCTTATCAATGTAGAGAATGTGGGAAATCGTTTTGGCATGTAGGTGCCCTTAATGTACATCATAGAGTCCACACTGGTGAAAGGCCTTATGAGTGTAAAGAATGTGGGAAATCATTTAAGGTAATAGGCACTCTTACTGTACATCAAAGAGTCCATACTGGTGAAAAGCCTTATAAGTGTTTAGAATGTGGGAAATCTTTTAGGCAAATGACTGCTCTTAGAGGACACAAGAGAATTCACACTGGAGAAAGGCCTTATGTTTGCAGAGAATGTGACAAATCCTTTAGGACAAAAAATGCACTTAATGTACACCAGCGCCTTCACACTGGAGATCGGCGTTTTAAGTGTGAAAAATGTGGAAAATCTTTCATTCAACGTGCCTCCCTTATTAGTCACTGCAGAATTCATACTGGAGAAGAGTCTTATGAATCCTATGAGTATGGGGAAACATTGAGGCAAAATTCTATTGTCAGTAGATGCCAGGTAATTAACAATGGAAAAAGTCCTTATCAGTGTAGAGAATGTGGGAAATACTTTGCACGACCAGCCTACCTTAATGCACATAAGAAAGTTCATAGTAAAGTAAGGCCTCACGAGTGTAGAGACTGTGGAAAATCATTTAAACTACGACACACTCTTACTATACACCAGAGAGTCCATACTGGTGAAAGACCTTATAAATGTATAAAATGTGGGAAATCTTTTAAGCAAATAGGTGCCCATAAAACACACCAGAAAATTCACAGTAGAGATGGTCTTATGAATTTAGAGTGTGTGGTAAATCACCCAAGCTAGGAGATGAACTTTTTGTCCCCCAGAGAATCTGTACTGGAGAAGGACTTACAGATGCAGAAAATGGGCCAAACCTTTACACCACTCTGTGGTCTCCACCAAAAGTATCACACCAAAGAAACTTCCCATGAATGAGGCAATTGTGGGAAGTTTTTGGGTCCCACCTTTTTGAGCAGCAGAATGTCTCTTGCTTGAGAAAAGCCCTAGATGTGAAAGGAAAGTGATTTTTTATGCAGTATATTTGCACTAGAGAACCTTTAAGATTCCCTCTGCCTGAAGTTGAGCAACCTATTTCCAAATGTCTAGTGGCTGAGGTGCCCCATGAATCCAGGCACAGGATATGGCTCACATGCATGTTCTTCACATTCTGCATTTTCCAATGCACTTGCTGAATTTTCTTACTGGAGTCATCCTCCTCAACCACCTTGCACAGTGGTACCCAGCTACACTGTCAAATTACATATATTTGTTCTCTCCTTCCTGGAAGGAAATCTTGAGTCACCTTAGCCATTAGCACAACTTTGTTCTGCTTTTGATAGATCATGTCATAAGAAAAACTCCATTAGGGTCACAGGGACTCAATTCAACTGAAGGCTTGCAAGGAAAACTTAACCTCTTCATTAAAGTCACTTGTCTTACATAACATAGCCTCTAGTTCACTGATAACCTTCTGCCTCACATTTCTTTTGTTTGTACAATAATAAAGGCCTTATCGTTGAATCTACTTTGATGGTTTGTTGTTACTGTAACTGTTGTTTGACATTATATAGAATTATGTTCTTTTCATATGAGGAGATGTATCATTTTTATGAGACACCCCCCCCAACAATATGTACCTCAATAGGAAGATCATAATGACGGATCCTTTTCCTGATTTTCCCCAATGTAGGTGGCTTCCTAAGACCTCCAATAAAACAATCCTCGAGTTTCTGGTCCTAATTTGTAGGCTGGAAGCTTCTGTATTGCATGGTACCAGAGTTTACATGAGAAGGGATCAGTTGTTAACAGGGACGCAGACTCTGAAAATAGCGTGAATCTATTCATTTATCAGAGCAGATGTCACAACACCAAGTACTTTTGAGAGGGGTGCTTTCCCCAGATCATAGAGCATATGGCCTAATGCCCATAATTCTACATCACAATAGCATTGCACTGTATAACAAGTTAACACATGGCCCTTTGGAGGATGTTAGAGATCCAAATGTATCACCAGGCCTAAAGATGCATGTATTGGAGTCAAGATGGAATTGCTGAACTTGGTAGTCACTCACAAGTATTTTTTCTCATATTGTATGTATCATGTTCTGTAACAGTATGACACATGCATTGGGTACCTGGATTTGGAGCAAGTGTGCACCTCCTTAGTGTTTTTACTACCTTGAGAAAAGGGAAATGATATTTAATATCTCTAAAATCCATTATCCTAATCTACAGGGTAGATGAGTTGACGTTTACAGTAATGGATTTTGTGTGGTCGTCCAGCCTCATATCCCATAGCAAAGCACAGTAATTGTTTTCATGTGCTCAGATTTCAGGTGTCACCAATATTTTGCTTAGTTTGGGAGTAGCTATACTCATTATTCTACTACCCGTCTTGAAATTCAGACTGGATGTTGAAGTATTTTCTCTTCACAGCACTCATTTCCTGTTTCTTTTATCATCAACGTGGCATTTGGTTCCCAAACTAGATACCATTCACTCACTGTAGCATGGAGCATTGCTTTGAATGATAAAGAGGCCTCTCACATGATCTCTGCCCATTCAAACAATCAATAGTTGATCATGACTTAAGACAGCTTTCAGGATATGAGGTGACTACTGCCTCTGAATCTCTGTGTGAAGCTTGTTCTGAACTCCCTGGGGCCTGGTTGTTTCTGACTTGCATCAAGATATAGTGTGGATCAAGCAGGTGAGCTCTGCACCACAAATTTAAACATCCAGCTGGCATCTAATGTGATCATTTTTGCAGTATGGGATTTGAACTCAGAGCTACATACTTGCTAGTCAGGCAGTCTCTGAATTGAGCCACGTCCTCACCCCTTTTTTTGTGTTGGATGTTTTCAAGATGGGGTATCACAAACTATATGCCTGGGCTGGCTTTGAACTACGATCCTCCTTATCTCTACCTCCTGAGTAGCTAAGAATATAGGAATGAGCCACCAGTGCCTGGCTCAGTCATCTTTCAATTGCTCTGTCTGTAGCTGACTGGTGGGAAATGAGAGGTTGAGAAGTTGCACACACACCCTTCACTTCCACATCTTTTTTAACAGAAACTTTACTTGGACAAACCTGGGCGCTTAGCACTGGGAAATGTGGCTCTGCTGTGTGCTGTAGGAAATTGAGTAAGTGGGCTGGATTGCTTGACTTCAATCTAGTCAGTTTACTTTGTTGGGAATGTGGTGCTTGTGAATTGAACCCAGGACACAAGCTAGGGAAGTGTGTTACCACTGGTCTTCACTTCTAGCCCAGCCTACTATTTAGAGAATCAGAGCGATGATTTCTGTGATGAAGTGGTGTGTGTTTCTTAAAATGTACCAAGGTTTTTAAAATTTTTGTCAGGCTGGGAATTGAGCCCAGGACCTCCCACCTGCTAAGCAAATGTTCTCCTATTCACTTCCTCTACCTGCTTAGGTCTGTAGGGCTGATCTGTTAGCTATCTACCAATTGCGTCCCTACACCACCCCCTAACACACACACACACACACACACACACACACACACACACACACACACACACACACACAGGTGTGGTTCTGACTGTGGTCTGAAGTGATAGAGTGGCGATTTGACTGAGAAAATTGGGTAACAGAGAAGGCTGGAGTCACATACTGCAGTCGGGGAGCTTCAGCATCTCTAAGTTGGATTTAAGGACACTTCACCAGGGCTGAGTCTCCCTCAGCCCTGTTGATTTTAACCCGCAGCATCCATGGGCCTCCTGTGCCTGTCACAGAAAGGGGCAGACCAGTACTTTAAGAAGGCTTCCAAACAGGACAAATTCCTGATTCTCAGATGGATATGCAGTGCTTAAGGACGACATGGACGGCAGCGACCCTGACTGCCCAACAGGATCCCCCTGGCCTATTAGGCTCCAGATGCTTTTTCCACCTTTCCTCCTGGAGCAAAGGACTACTCACTCCTGCCACAGAGTTGGTGCAGGCGGGGCGCCAGGGCGCTGAACCTTGAGCCTTCCTGCTCAAGACCAGGTACCAGGGGAGCTCTAAAACAGTCGCGCCATGGAAGTCCATCCATTGGGGGGTGTGGAACACCCGAGAGGCGGCCATTGATGTCCACGAACTATGTTACCCACAATACTATGAGCCGAATGAGAGCTAACTGAACCAACAAGCAAACAGCTTCCGCGTTTGGAAAACATCTGAGGGGCGGGACTTCCGGCATCGCTTCCTCTCAGTAAAAAGAGCTGGGCTACGGTCTTTTCTCGCCTTCAGAGCTTTAGGAAAATCGGGAGAGAATCAGCTGACAAGAACGGTCAGGCGCGATTAAAGGGTCTTCCCTGCTATCCACTGATTGGTCTGAGGGACAGGGACGGCGATGCCAGGGTCCCCGCTCCAGCTTCACACTGCGATGATGACGACTGCCCTGAGGTGCTCTGTCCCCAGGGTTCCATCCATCCCAGAGCTCTGTGAGGGGCCTGCTTATGTCACAAGGTAGTGAAAGGGGAGGTCCATTTCTGACACCTGTCGTGATGAGTTGTGGACAGTGTGACAGTTGGCCTCTGAAGCCGGAGCATTGGCCCCTCCATGGAAAGGTGAGGAATTCCACCACTGACCTCAGGCTCCCGGAGCCCTGGAGGCTGTGATGGAGGAGGAACGGGGTCTGGGTTAGGCTGCTCAAGTTTTCCAAACGCTGCACAGAGTTACAGCAGCCTGGAAGGCGGTGACACCGAGGCCCAAGAAGAGTGAGTCCTTGTGTCACATCCACAGGTGGAAAGAGTCAGCACTGAGGACTGAGTTCTGGAGAGAATCCAGGCATCGTGACGTCACTTAGCTCCAGGCCGGGCAGGGGGCAGGGGGCCTGGGCCCACGAAGCCCCACCATGGTCACTGTGTCACCTCCTGCTTCCCACAGGTTCCCATGACTACAGCAGCGCTTATGGACGGCACCCAGCTGAGTGGAGTTTGTTCCAGGACCTCATGGGTGTGACTCCACACTTTGTCTCTGGACTTGTGACCTAAGAATCTTTGCCTGCCACTCTTCCACTCTGTGAGCCTGGCGACCCTAAAGAAACCACAAGCCAAGGGATGTAATCCCAGGCTAGTTAGTTAACAGAATGGTTTCTCCTGCAATTTGTAGCAGCTAGAGGAATGAGATAAAAAGTTACCCCAGGTGAAAAATTTGTAATACGAGGATAAACTTGATCATGGATCATAGGTTTCCTTCCCTCTCATGGGAAATTAGAGATGTGTGCATAAATCATGCCAGGATGGAAGGGGAAATTTTAACTATGATATATTGTAAGAACTTTTATAAATGTCACAATGTACCTCCAGCACAACAATAATTTTAAATCAGGCCTGAGATAATAGGTGTCTATTCTGGAGGTGATGGGAGCAATGAGGGATTTGGAAGGTGATTTGACCACATCTTATCAGACTCCCAGGGACTCCAGCAAGGTGAACACCATGAGCATGAACAAAGACAGAAATTTCAGGCAGGAGGCTTCTGTAATAGTCCAGGTGACAGCCAGTAGAGGCAAAATTGTGGTTGGGTTCTGGGTTTGCTTTCATTAGGGAAGCCAGGGTGATCTTTTTTGAAAAACAAAGGTAGAAAAGTTGAGTGATTCTAAATTTTTGGCATTAGCATTTGGGAAGATGCAAGCTCCAATAACTAGATGTTAAAGTTGACGATAGTATTAGCTTTCCTGGGAATAACAAGGATTTTGTTTTGTCCATTATAGGAATGAGATACAATGAAGGGCATGGAGGCTCATGCCTGCTATCCTAGAACTTGGGTGGTACAGGGGGGATCAGGAGTTGGAGACCAGCTTGGGCTACTGTCAGAGACCCTGTTTCAAACAAAACGAAACAAAACAAAACAGATTTTCTTTTGTTTTGAAAGTTTTAGTAATGATTTATTTTAGAATAGGATAAAATAGGGAGACATACAAGGGGGGGAGCAGTGAGAAATATTTCCTGCCCCACAATCAGGAAATGAGAGTAAAGACTCTAGACAGAGATTTTTCAAAGAGTGTTCGTAGAGATACACAGTTTTTAGGTGAACAACAGAACAGGAACTCTGGAGAGAATTAAGCATAGAGATGCCTACAAAGGTGGTGGTTGATTTTTGCCCGCAGTACATCTAAAATTAAAATTATTTTCCTTTATTCCTTCCTTCCTTCTTTCCTTCCTTCCTTCTTTTCTTTCTTTCATCTTTCCTTTTTTGTTTTTCTAAAATGGGTTCTTGTTACCCTGCCCAAGCTGATCTTGAATTCATGAGGTCATGTGGTCATCCCACTTCAGCCTCCCTATGGCTCAGACTATAGACAGGTGCCACCATGCACAGCAGAATCCTGGTGTTGGTAGTAATGCCATTTGAAGCCCAAGAAAGCAAGGGTGGGGTCTAGGACTGGGTCTTACACTTGAGCTTCTTCTGGAAGGAGTCAGTGGGCATCACAAAGGCATCCCAGGGAACAATATGAGAAAGTGGATGATCTGGCAGGTGGCTAAACTTCCATAGGAAGAATGGATATTAGTCAGAAATAGACACTTAGAATAATTGAGGCAAGATAACAGTGTTTCTAAAACTAGTATCTGTTCACCAGGCTTTGGGCTCCCCAGCATTTAGGAGTGATTGTTGGAATGTCTGGGAGTTTTGGTCATACTGGTGGCTTCGCTCTTGGGCATAAGAGGTCACATGAAATGATCACTACATGTGGAGTGCAGGTCCACTAGCAACAGGCATTTGGATCATGGTTATAGAAAGAAAGGCTGTGACTGATGCTGATGAAAGGACATTAAGTGCAGCAAAAATGGAGGGATGCCATGGGTATCTGTGATTTCCCAGGTGTTTGTTGGTGACTGATGCTGAAACAAGACACCAAGTCAGGCAGGGAGGCCTTCAAAAAGGGTGATGGATACTGCTCTGACACTAGGAACTATCAGAAGTCTTAGTAGGAATAGATTCTGTTTCATCCAAGCTCTCTCTGGATGACTTGTGCTAATTAATAAGGGAAGACTATGGAGATGCCTGTTGTGTAGGGCAATGGATGAGGATGCTATAGGAGTGAGAGTGTTGGAGGGAGATGTGTTCCAACAAAGTACATGGAGATGTGCAGAGAGAGGGGATGGTACTGGCATGGAGGGTGAAGGATGAGCTCATATTTGGTTGTTTATTCGAAGCACAATCTGGGGAACACTAGGAAAATTGGCTGGCAAAAGTATTATTGTGAGCCTTTTAGTTACATGGCTACTCTTGGCTCACCTGTCTCTTGCTGCTGTGGGAGGACACAATAGTACTGATACATGATGAGAGAGCTGAGCCTCGGCGTCACTAGTTTTCATATCTCCTCACCTGCAAGACAGGGAGGAGACTTATCTCCTGAGCAAAGAAGGATGTGTAGGTGGTGAACTTGAAATCCCAGAAGAAAACTTAAGCATTGCATGATGTGGCCCCATCATGACAAGGCCTTGTGACCTTTGAAGATGTGGCCATTTACTTCTCCTCAGAAGAATGAGGGTTCCTTGATGAGGCCCACAGGCTGCTGTACTTTTATGAGATGCTGGAGAGCTTTGCACTTGAGATCTCACTAGGCAAGATCCTTGAACTTACTCTGTGTCCTGTCTTCTGACTATCTTCTTTTCCACAGACACCACTCTACCATTTTACAGCCAGTCTATAGGCTCTGCATCTTGTCTACTTTGTTGCCCTGTGTGCTGTGGGTGCCAGTACTGAGATGTGTGTTCTGCCCAGAGCAAACATCTGCTGCCCCAAAGATATCATAGACAGAGTCAGGTGGCTGGAGTCTTGAGCCACCCAATGAATCTCACATGCCTTCCCCATACCTTGGGCAGGTGACTGTGTTCACATCCATGAAATCTTTGGACTAAGTTTTGTCCCCTCATAGCTGACCCTTCCTCATAGCTCTGTCAAGAATTGCAGGCATTTCATAATCAATACTCATATGGACTATGGACTGTTTTGCCAGAGCCTGCTTCCAGGCTTTTCTGCAATACTAACTTTCTTTCTAATGATCTTTAGTGTATTGAGGTGTTCTGAGTCCCTGTTTATTGCTCATCTACCCTGTCTGTTTTTAAGGCTTTTCTCCTTCAGTTCCTATGTAATTGGACAAATGGGGATGTCAGGTGACTCCTGCTTCTTTCATTGGGTGATAGACCTTCGACTATCTTTTAGCTGAGGAGGAGAAGCATTTAGTTCTTTAGCAATCCTTTCTGCCAGGTCTACAAAAAGATTTTTTCCTATTGTTGGGAGGTTTAATCCTCTGCCTAATTCACTTCTGATTAGCAGCTGGCCAATCAGTGTGCTGTCTCTCTAACAAGTTGTTCCCGAGCTAGGTCCTGGACTCCCCCACTATCAGAGCTCCCCAATATCCCAAATAAATCCAGCAGACCCATTCTCCCTGCTTTCTGTGACAAATGTAGCCTTACTCCAGTAAGGGACACATCCAGTATTGCCTATCAGCAACCTCGCAAACCTGAGGAGTGTACAAGCAGATGTAACATCTGACCTGTTGGCGGGCGTATGATACAAAGTATGGCTGTGCGGAGGTCCCAACTAAGTTTCTCTTGTAACATTCAGTATATATGAGGGAAGCCTCTCAAGGACCAAACCAAAAGGTAAGAGTCCAAGTATGTAGAGGAAAACAGGAGTGTGTCCCATGTTCAAGCTTCCACCATGCATAGACTAGTCAGCTTTCAGAGTGACTAGAGCAGGCTATAGTCCCACCATTTGTGGTCCCCTGCTGTCTCCTGGGGAGCAGAGTCCTGCCGGGGAAGGGTGCAGGCATTCTGGAAGGTGATCTTGCATGGTGAGGCTAGGTCAGGGATGCATTCCCATTCAAGAGAGGCTGGCTTTACTCAGCTTGATCCAAGGAGCAATCTCTGCAACTTTAGCTGCTGAGAGAGTAGATGAAATAACAACAAAAGGACCCCTCCAATGAGGTTTTAACAGTTAGACATTCCATTCCTTTACCCAAACAGCATCCTCTGGCCTGTAAGGGTGAGTGGAATTTGTTAGGCTGACAGGAAGTCTCTCCTGGACCAGTCATTGATCTTTGAGAGCATCAACCCGAGGGCCTGCATCTGTTGCATCAAGGTGAGGTCACCTATTTCTTTGAGGTCCCCTGTATGCCCTTGATTAAGAGGGGTGGGTGTCCATAAAGGACTTCAAAAGTGAAAGCCCTGTCCGCTTTGTGGGACTAGACCTAATCCTCAGTCATGCTATGGATAGTAATTGATCCCACTGCAGATGGGTCTTCTGACAGTATTCCCAACTGTAATTTTAGGGTTCTACTTTTGTGTTCCATTTTTCCTGAACTGTGGGGGAGGTAGACTGTATGCAACTTCCAGGTGATTCCTAAGCCTTAACTACCAGCTCTACCACCCTGGCCACAAAGGTTGGCCCATTATCTGACCCAAAAGACACAGGTTTTCCAAACTGAGGGATGATTTCCTTTAGCAGACATCTGGCCACCTCCTGGGCCTTTTCAGTCCATGTGAGGAGGGCTTTCACCCATCCTGAGAAGGTGCAGATGAACAACCAACAAATATTTGCATCCTCGAACTTGTCACATTTCGGTGAAGTCCACAATCAAGTTTTCAAAAGGAGTTCCCCCAATGCTCTGCACCTGGGGAGGCACCTTTGGCCTTGCCTGGGACTGTTTTTAGCACATAGGCTACATTTTTCACATACTGCCTTACTTATGCTGGAGAGTTTGGGGACATAAAAGTACTAGGCCAGGGTAGTCTCAAAGGCTGTTCACCCTGAATGAGTTCTTTTGTGGAAATGCTTGACAAACGTAGGAGCCAGCAACTCAGTTATGGCAATGTGGCCATCAACAAACTTCCACCATCTGTCCAGTAGAAAATTTCCCTCTTTAGTCTTAAACCAAGCCTGCTCTTGTTCTGTGTGCTATGGGTCCCATTCAGCTAGGACATGGGACATGGGAACAAGACAGTCAGGGCTGGTCCCCTTGTGAGGGCCACTGGTTTGGTTCCCTGTCAGCTTTCTGGTTTCCCCAAGTAATTGTTGCATCTCCCTTTTGGTGCCTTCTGCAGTATATAACTATCACCTGTTTAGGGACCCATACAGCATCTAGCTGTTTGAGGATGTTCTGCCCATACCTGATACTTTTTCCTCTCGTTATAATATAATGAGTCTATTCTCTTTATATAAAGCCCCATGGACATGAATGGTTGTGAAGGCATAGTTAAAGTCAGTGTAGATGTTTACCTGTACTCCTGCAGTGAGCTGGAGTGCCTGCATAAGGGCAACAAGTTCTGTCTTTTGTGCAGAAGTTCCAACTGGCAGTGGGTGAGCCTCAATGACTGAGTCCAGAGTTACCACCACATACCCAGCAAAGCATGTGCAGTCCTGGACAAAGCTGCTGCCATCTGTGAAATATTCAATGTCAGATAGCCGATAGTCTGATTGGTTAAATCTGGCTGGCTCAAGAAAATTTCATCCATAACCTCTAAGCTCTGGGGAGGCCCAAATCAACTGGCAATAGGGTGGCCAGGTTTAGAGTCTTAACAACCTCCAGTCAGATCCGTGGGTTTTCACACAGCATACTCTGGTATTTGACCATCCTAGAGTTGGTCAGCCAATAATTTCCCTTGTACTCCATGAGAGTCAGGATGGAGTGGGGAACCTGACAGTAAGTTCTTGCCCTAGGATAAGCTTGTTTGCTTCTGCAACCAGGGCGGAAGTGGCTGCTAGGGTGTGCAGGCAAGGTAGCCAGCCTTGGGAGACAGCATCAAGTTGTTTTGACAAGAAAGCCACTGGACAGTGCCAGGAGCCTGGTTGCTGCATCAAGACCACAATAGCTGTCCCCTTTCACTCATGGACATACAGGAAAAATGGCTTCATCACATCTGGCAGGTCTGGAGTGGGGGCATTTGTGAGTGCCCTCTTGATTTCTTTAAAGGCTTTCTCTTGTTCTTCCCCCTATACTAAGTATTCCCATTCTCCCTCCTTTGTGGCTTCATAGAGAGGTCTGGCCAAGAGGGAGTAGTTAAGGATCCAGATTTGGCAGAAACCTGCAGCTCCAAAAACTCTCTAATTTGCTGGTGGGTCTAAGGGGCTGGGATAGAACAGACAGCCTGTTTCCTCTCAGGGCTGAGACTGTGTTGCCCCTGGGATAGGTGAAAGCTGAGGCACTTGACAGTGCTTTGACAAATCTGGGCACTTTCCCTAAAGACTGTATTCTTCTTTCTGTTAAAGAGAAAGGAGGAGGAGAGTCCCTTCCATACAGTCCTCCTGAGTTGGTCCAGCCAGCAGGAGATCATCTACATACTGAAGGAGTGTACAGCCATGCTGGTAGGCTGAGAAGCTTTGAGAGGTTGGATGCAAAGGCAGTTCTGAAAATAGTGGGTGAATTTTTGAAACCCTGTGGCAATCAAGTGCAAGTTAGTTGCTCCTTTTCTCCATTATTGGGATTTACCCACTGGAAGGCAAAAATTGGCTGGCTGTGGGGCTAGGTGGATGCAAAAAAATGCATCCTTAAGATCTAGGCAAGTAAATAACTTTGCCTTGTCTGGGACAAGGCCTAAAAGTGTGTATGGATCTGGGACTATGGGGTGCAATGTGACAGTTGCTGAATTTACTGCCTGGAGGTCCTGAACTGGCCTGAAATCCTCAATCCCTGTTTTCTGGACTGGTAATAAGGGGGTATTCCAGGATGACTGGCAAGGTTGGAGGATCCCATATTTTAAGAGCCTGTCAAAGTGTTTTTGAATTCCAACCTGGCCTTTGTGGGGGATGAAGTATTACATTTGGCTGACAGGAATGGCTTCTGGCTTTAGTTCCACCACTACTGGGGGCACAGTTTGGGTGAAGCTGGGGGGTTATCCTCAGCCCATACACCTGGAATCTTGAAAGGAAGCTCAGGAATCTCAGGAGGCCTTTCCTCAGGGGCATAGAGCCACCATTCCTCTTGTTGTGCAATTATGAGGATTAGGGTTTTTGCCTCAGGTCCTCTCAACTTTAAGGCTGCTGTACCATTCAAATCAAAAGTTATCTGTACCCACAGTTTGTCCCTGTTCATCAGACTCATGGGGCAATCAGGAAGATAAAGAACACGTGCCTTACTTCATGACTCCCAAGATTGCATTTTCTGGACAGTAAGAAGGGGTGGCATGCCAGGTCCCCTGTGGTCCTGATAATAGTTGTATGCTCTTGGAGATAGAGCTCACTGGTTGGGTCACAATAGAATGTTCAGCACCTGAGTCCATCATGAGATCAATGGGATGGCCCCTTATTTTCATTTGGACCACAGGCTCCTGGGGTTCCAATAGAATGGAGTGCAGTCTGTCCTCTTCTTCCTTGTAGCCTTTCAGGCCTGCCAGTCTGACAATGTTTTCCTCATAGAGACCAGCCTCCCTGCAAACAGGCTTATACTTTCCCTTAATAATTTGGCCTCTGCCTCTGGCCTGGGGAGCCTTCTGGGAATCCCTGGCCCATTGGAGACATTCATTTTTCCAGTGCCCTTCCTGATGACAGTAGGCACATTGATTTCACC
This sequence comes from Castor canadensis, assembly GCF_047511655.1. Lineage (NCBI taxonomy): Eukaryota > Metazoa > Chordata > Mammalia > Rodentia > Castoridae > Castor > Castor canadensis. The sequence continues at coordinate 30,821,364 of NC_133401.1, read as the reverse complement.
ATAGTTCCTCCCTAGGGCAGGGGCATTCTGGGGGCACTGATCACTGACTGCAGTTATTGCCTCTGCCTGTGCCTGGATTAGCTCTTTGGGACCCACCTGACTGTTCAGGAAGGGCTTCTGCAAGGAGGTCCACTTTCCTTTTCATCTTCCTGCCAGCCTCCCATTTAGCCTCCTGATCTCAATTAACAAAGACCTTTGTGGCCACCTCCAGAAGCTTACTGGCATTCATTCTAGGGAATCCCTCCAATTTTTGCAATTTTTGCCTTATGTCTCCCTGGTACTGGCCAACAAAAATAGCATTAATCACCCACTGGTTTTCAGTGGCCTCCAGGTTAAAGGAGGTGTACAAATGGAAGGCCTCATACAAACGCACATAAAACTGGTTGGGATTCTCATCCAGCCCTTGGAGGACCTCTGATGTTTTGCTCATGTTTATGGCCTTTTTCCCTCCTGCCTTCATGCCCCCTGAAAGTGCCTCCTGATATCTCTCATTAGGGTCCCAGTGGGGTCCTCCTCAGGGAACTGAGCCTGAGCATAGACTTGGGCACTTAAAGTGTTGACAGGGGCATGATCCTTCAACCACCTTAGAGCCACCAACTTATACAGAATCACTTTTCAGTATTAAATAGTGTCAGAAGAAGCTGTTGATAGTCTGTCCAGGTGGGTTTGTGAGTCTGGATCATAGAATGCAACAAATCAATCAGAGCCTGAGGTTTTTCTGTGAAGGAGTGGGTGTGTTGCATCCAGTTTAGGAGGTCTGTGGTGGTAATGGGCTGGTAGATGAATGTTCACCCTTCTCTTTGTATTTGATAGTCCTGGTCATAATACATTGGGCCTTGGACTTCCCTCAGGGGTATTTTCAGGGCAGTGTGAGTCTGAGGTGAGGAAGTGCCCTCATGCAGACTGGTTTGGTGCCCCCAATTGAATGGGGGATGTGGGGTGAGCACTGGCAACTCGGAGTGGGTATGAGGTGTCAGGAGAGTTGAGGCTACAGAAGCTTCCAGGCTAGATTTTACAGGTGAGCTTTCCCATTAGATGTCAGAGGCAAGGGTGTGGAACTGGGTGTCAGTGGCTGAGGTAGATGAAATGGCACATAGGGCAGTGGCATTTCCTCAGGTTCCTTGGCTAGTATTGACTCCTTTGTTTTGTCTCTACACTTGTAAGTTGCAGCCACCTAGCTACTATAATCCTACAGGCCTTTTCCAGACCAAGGCCTTAGCCATGTGGGCCAGCTGATGACAGAATCCTGCCAGCAGTCGATAAAGGGAAACTGATATGGGTGCTCAGGATTCCCTACAATTGCCCTATAAACTTCATTAACCACAATTTTGTCTAGTGACCTTTCCAGGGGCCACCCTACACTAAAAGTGGGCCAATCTACTTCATGAGGGGCCTTAAGCTTGGTAGGAGTTAACTTACTCCATAGTCTCTTTTAAATCCCTTTTTTAAGTGTTAAACATACACTCCAAAGGAGTGTTTTTATTCTGTTTTCCATCCATTTGCTCCCATTACAAGATGACAAGACAGAGATGAAGGGGTAGAGGTTTTGGAGGAGAGGTAAGAGGTCCTCTTCTCTGACACACAGGGAAGAACAATATGTGCCCCTTACCAGAGACCTGGATGTGGCCACTTGGCCAGGAACTGCACCTACACAGGGTCCTCACTTGCTTCATTTGCCTCTCTTCTCATGGGGATTTAGGCATCTCTTACTCATAGTGAGTCTGTATAAACCTTGGACTGGAGGCCCTGTTAGGGCTAACCCTGGACCATATGAGTTTGCCAAGGACCTGTGGATCAGGACTCCACACTCACTTTGCAGCCAAGCTACTTCTCATTTACACATGTTTACACTCAGGCATCCAATGTTTTGCTCTGTTCCCAGTGCCTAGCGTCAAGGTTTTGCTTTCACTTAAAGTTACTCTGTAGTGACTCTGGGAGGTTATCAAGCTCCCCCCTGCCAATAGGCCTAATATTTGAACCTGGGTTCTTACCAGTCTGATGGACAGGGCTCCCTTCACTGGTTCCTATGCCTCACAGGGTTCTGTTGTGCATCAAAGGCCCTCACCCTGACTCACTGGGAGGATAAATTAATCCCTCCTCCAAATCATATCACCCGTTGGTACCTGGCAAGATCACTTCTCCTGGTGGTCTAGGGGATGCACTTTGGTGACAAGGGTGGTAAAAAACCACTGTCTCCGTGCTGGGAGCCATGAGCTACAATCTGACAAGGTCATTGTGACTTAGCAGGATCCTGACAAGGTCAGAGACTGTAGGTGCACCACATCTCTCACTGGCATTTTAAGGAAACATGGAGTGGCTCCCTTTGTCTGGAGAAAAAAAAACATTAACCTGAAGGTATTTGTTTATGAAAGGTCAGGAACAGGGCACATGCCCTTGGCAACCAGGCCTGGGTTTTTGCATATGTGAAACTAGGTGAAACTAGGAGGGTCTGAGTTTTAGAGCGAGGACATTGTTTTTCAGGTAGAGGTCATTGTTTCCCAGGCATAGAAATTCTTCTTGCATTGTATAACTTCCTGTTTTGTACTGCTTATAAGCCTAATGCAAAAATAAAAAAATTTCCAGTTAGGTCATTAGCCTTCTGGTCCTCTCAATTTGTGTCTTGACTGTTTATTCCTTTCCTGAGCCCTTTTGGGTCAAGGACCTCTGCAATTCCAGCAAGTGGCACCCTGAACAGGGACCCAGGCAGAGGTTTAAGGTAAGGAAGGTTCCGGTGGCAGACGCATATGTTTTAGTTTCAGTTTTAGGTTATGGAGCAACATCAACAGCAAGAAAGTAGAAAGTGGGCTGTGTTTACAGAAATTTTGTGTTCGATGTTGCATGGTTGAGCATGTAAAGTGTCTAAAAGTCAGCTTGAGCATTTTTTGTCTCATGTCCAAGAAGTGTGTCCATGGTTTCCTGATGAGGGAACCATCAATTTAAAAACTTGGGAAAAGGTTGGTCAAAAATTAAAAGACCATTATACTAGTGAAGGACCTACCTGTGTCCTGGTAGATGCATTTTCCTTGTGGAATTTAATTAGGGATTGTCTTGATCCACATCATGAGATCACAACTATTTCCTCACCTTAAGTTGAGATTTCAAAGCAGTAGGTAGATGTTCAGACTTCCCCAGTTGTGTCTCTTTTGGAATTAAATTTTCTGCCTCCAGACAAGTTCCCCAATCATCCTCATGATGATTCTGATGTGGAAGTTTTGTCTCCTGAGGAGGAGGAGGAGTTGGAGGAATAGGCAGCCCAATATCATCACCATTCTCCCAAATTGCTAAAATTACTCAAGTCCTTGTCTATTTCAAAACCTGCCATCTCCTCCACTTCTTCTAACTTACCTCAAGTTTTTCCTGTTACCAGCAGTGGCTCAAACAGTAATTTGTCCCCTTTACAGAAGGCTATGAGATAGGCTAGACAGGTTGGAGAGGATATGAGAGAGTTTCACTGTTTCCCGGTGAGAGAGCAAAATGATCAGAGGATTTATGAGCTCTTCCATTTAAAACACTTAAGGAACTGAAGATGGTGGTGGTACAGTATGGGGCCACCACCCCTTTTACCTTGGGGATTATAGAGGGTCTTGTTAATGAGCCTTTACCACCCTCATATTGGAAGACAATAACTAATGCATGCCTCTCAGGAGGTGACTACTTGTTATGGAAATCAGAGTTTCAAGATCAATATTTGGATCAGGCAGATAGGAACTGTGGCACACAGCAGCCTTTTACTGCTGACCAGCTGGCAGGGGAGGATCAATGGGGAAGTGTACAGCAGCAATTAAATTTCCCTGGAGAATATTATGCACAGGTCAATACCTTGGCTGAGCAGGCTTGGAGAAGGCTTCCCTCTTCAGGTTTAAAAACAGAGGAGCTTAGTAAAATCAGGCAGGGTCCAGATGAACCTTATCAGGACTTTGTATCCTGGCTGTTACAAGCCATAGGTAGATTGGTAGTTGATGGAGAGGCCGGAATTATTTTAGTAAAACAGTTGGCTTTTGAGAATGCCAACACAGCTTGTCAAATAGCCATCTATCCTTATAAAAAGAGAACTTTGGCAGGCTACATTCAGATCTGTGCCGATATAGGACCTTCCTATTTACAGGGAGTGGCCATTGCTGCTGCCATGAAGTGAATGTCACCTCCTCAGTTGTGGAAAGCCATACAACAAAATGGTCAGTGGCCCCGAGGAAATTGTTTTGTTTGCGGGAAGCCAGGACACTTTGCTAAACAGTGTACTCAAAGACAGGGGCAAGAACAACAACAGAAATCTATGCCTCAGGCAACTGCAAATAGTGTGCCACCTCCACCTGCACTTTGTCCAAAGTGCCATAGAGGGCGACACTGGGCTAATCAGTGCTTGAGATTTACCACTGATGGCCAGCCCATTAACCCCACTCAGGAAAATTAACCACAGGGAAACTACTGTGGGGGCCCAGCTGCCAGGCCCCTACAAACAATGGCAGCTATGACTTTCAAGCCAGCTCAGAATCTAAACGGAGGGTTTCAGTTCTTCAAAGAGCCACCCCAGGGAGTGTCAGATTGGACCTCAGTCCCTCCTCCAGAAGCGTATTGACTCCTGAAATGGGGGGTCAGGCTATCCCTACTGGGATTTATGGGCAGCTGCCTGCAGGCAGTGTGGGGCTATTGTTGGGCAGAAGCAGTTTAACCATGAAAGGTCTTCATGTTTTCCTTGGACTTTGATTTTCAGGGAGAAATTGGAGTCATGGCTCATACTCTTAAAACTATCCTAACTCTTACTCCAGAATAAAAAACAGCACAATTGATTTTAATCCCTTATCTTTTGGGCTCTACCAAGGTCCTGTTAGAACAGTCCCATGGCACCAAAGGTTTTGGATCATTGGACAGGGCTTATTGAATTCAACAAATTGGACAAAATAGGCCAGAACTAGAACTTAAAATTAACAGAAAAAAATTAAAAGGCTTATTTGATACTGAGGCTGACATTTCTGTGATTTCTTTGACCCATTGGCCTGCCACTTGGCCAATGCAACCTGCTGTTACACAGCTTTATGGTATTGGACAAAGTCAATCTCCTTACCAAAGCTCCTCATTGCTCCAATGGGAGTACTCTGAGGGAAACAGTGGGCAGTTTCAGCCATATATCTTGTCCCATCTCCGTGTTAATTTGTGAGGATATGGGAATGCTGATCCTCAGCCCCAATCAACAAGTCACTCAAATGATGCTGTCCCAGGGCTTTGATCCTAGAGTAGGCTTAGGAGCTCAACATCAAAGGATAACACAGCCTATAGAGCCCATCCAAAAAACTGATCACCATGGTTCGGGGTTTCAAATTTTTTCATAGGGGCCCTGATGACTCCTCCACCACAAACTGCTGATGCTATTACTTGGTTATCTGAAGAACCTGTCTGGGTGGATCAGTGGCCCCTTACAAAGGAGAAACTGGAAGCTGCTCATCAATTAGTATAGGAACAATTACAGGAGGGACATATAGAACCCACAAGTGCCCCCTGGAATACTCCAATTTTTGTAATAAAAAAGAAATCTGGAAAGTGGAGGCTGCTACAGGATCTAAGGGCCATTAATGGAGCAACGTAAGTTATGGGTCCTTTACAGCCTGGCCTGCCTTCCCCTACTGCCATTCCTTTACATTTTCACTTGATAGTTACAGGTTTAAAAGATTTTTTTTTTAACCATTCCTCTCCATCCTAATGATTGCCAGAGATTTGCTTTTAGTTTGCCTGCTATAAATTTTAAGGAACCTATGCAGAGATTTCAATGGAGGGTTTTGCCCCAAGGAAGGGCTAACAGCCCTACCCTGTGTCAGAAATTTGTTTCCCAAACCATATCTCCAATTCGATCTCAATTTTCTGACATCTATATAATTCATTACATGGATGATATCTTGCTTGGCCACCCAGAAGAGCATCAGTTAAGTCTTATTTTTAAAGCCTTACAGCTGTCCTTAACTGCCTCAGGACTATGCCTTGCTCCAGAAAAGGTCCAAAGAAGGGACTCTTACTCTTACTTGGGACATTTATTGAACATTCTCGGATAAAACATTTACACCCACAAATTAGAAACGATAATTTACAGATATTAAACGACTTTCAAAAGCTATAAGGTGATATCAATTGGATTTGACCCACTTTGCAGCTGACAAAAGGAGATCTAAAGCCTTTATTTGACATCCTCAGAGGAGACTCTAATCCCTCCTCCCCTAGAATGCTCACACCAGCCACAAAGAAAGTGTTACAGATGATTTCAGAAGTGCTTCACTTTGCCCAGGTCACCCAGGTGGACCCTGATAAACCTCTTTACTTGCTTATGTTAGCCACAGACCACACTCCTACCACATTACTGTGGCAGGAGCATGGCCCTCTGGAAATGGCAACATCTGCCAGTGGTTTCTGTGTACTTATGCCATATTATATCCGGGTATCTGCCTTAATCATTAAAGGGTGCACTCATGTGTGACAATTGTTTGGTATGGAACTAGATGTTATAGTGGTCCCACTTACTAAATCACAATTATTTTAGTTATATCAATCTTCTGAGGACTGGCAAATATCATTGGCAGACTTTACTGGACAAATTTCTTTTCATTACCCTGCTGATAAATTGGTTCATTTCTTTAAAAATAATTCCCTTATATTTCCTCAGATTGTGCACAAAACACTGATTCCCAATGCCTCATTGGTATTCACTGATGGGTCTCCAAAAGGAGTGGCTGCTGTAGTTATTGATGGCCAAACACATATAAAGCATTGCCCTCCGATGTCTGTACAGTGAGTTGAATTGCATGCTATCTTTCTTGCCTTTTCTTTACTGACTAATCAAGCTTTCAATCTATATACAGATAGTTCTTACTTTTACCAGGTTCTATATAAAATCGAGACAGCATTGATTTCTCACACAGCTGATGAAGAATTGTTTCACTTATTTTTACAATTACAGGGCCTAATTCATTGATGATCTGCTCCCCGCTTTGTAGGACATCTCCGAGCTCACACTAACCTTCCCGGACAATTGGCTCGAGGCCATGCTGTAGCAGAGGCTGCTACTCAGCAACTTTTCTTTTGGCAACAGACCCAGGAGTCCCACGCTCTTCATCATCAGAATGCTGATACCCTAAGAAAACAGTTTCATATTTCCAGGGAGCAGGCCCACCAAATTGTCCATACATGCACTTCCCGCACGCAGCACTTCTCTGTTCCTACTTTTGGCATCAACCCTGGAGGTTTTTTACCTGGTCATTTATGGCAGATGGATGTTACACATATATCTGAGTTTGGCAGATCTTGGTTTGTACATATTACTATTGAAACCTTTTCTCATTTCATTTCAGCTACTGATCGTACCAGGGAAGCAATAAAAGATGCCATTGCCCATTGCTTACATAACTTTTCTGTTAGAGGAATTCCACAATGTATCAAGATGGATAATGCTCCAGCCTATAACTCTAAAAACTGAAAGCAGTTTTGTTTGCACTTTGGAATTATCCTTAAAACATGGATCCCTTATAACCCTCAGGGTCAAGGAATTGTTGAACAGGCACACCATTTGACATTGAAGGCTAATTGTCAAAACAAAAAGGGGGAATAGAATATACTGCCCCTGCTAACAGGCTTAGCCATGCTCATTTTGTTTTAAATTTTTTGAATGTTGATAAGCAGGGAAAGTCTTTCACAGAACAGTTTTGGGGCCCCTCAGAGCTGCAGCATCCCTTGATGATGTGGAAGGATCTGTTGACAGGGCAGTGGATTGGTCCTGATCCTGTTTTGATGTGGGGAAGAGGTTTTCTTTGCATTTTTCCCAGGGACGCTGACTCTCCTTGTTGGATTCCAGAAAGGTTGGTGTGACAGCATGAACTCCAACAAGGAGCCCAGAGTGGTGAGCAACATCAAGTGGGGAGTCAAGAGGGTGAGAATACATCAGGAGTCTCCTGTGCAGCCAATGAAGAAGAAAGCACATAACACCCACATTTCTCCTTTGCCCTCTTGGGACCAAATCAAGTGGCTGGTAGCTGAGGGAGAAGAGCTTCTCCATCATACTTCTCAATCTTTGACACCTAAGGACTTGTTGCTGGCTATGGTAGCTATATTTTCCTGTCAGGTGCATGGAACTTTGGGAGAGTCTTACTGGGCATACATCCCTGACCCTATTGTTCACCCTGAAACTTGGAGTGATACCAGAATTAAGATATCTACCAACAACGTTACCCTCTTGGGAGGCTCAGACTCCAGTCACATCCTTCATCAATGGGCCTTTTTAAATTATTCAGCCCAGTCTCACTCTCCACCCTTGTGCTTGTCTAGGAGGGATGGCGTTTCCTGCTTAAATGTGCAACTGACCTCACAGATGTCTAGTGCTGTTGGATCATTGGATAATTCTGCTAGCCAAAAACATTTGTATACTATTGTGAAAGTGGGTTTTCCAGGTTGATATCCCATTGATCAGTGAGGACACCCTGGAACGCTTCCTCTTTGTCCTAATTTTGAGGAGAAATTCTTTGGAGTCATTCCTCCTAGGCTGGATTGTGCCTACCCAATTCCAGTCATACATGGTTTTGGGACAAATAGTTATTTGTGGGATTGTTCACATAGGCACCCTACCTCCTCTAAAGAAGGGGATAAGGTGACCCCTACAGGCTGGATTTTGCCCATTCTGGTTACTTACTTGGCTGTTATGCAACAGGACATTTGGTGACTTGCTGCTGCCATGGGTCCAGTCAAAGTGTTATCAAGTCATAACTCTGAAGAAGTTTGCCATAACATTACTGCTTGTATCTCCCCACCTTATCTTCTATTGATGGGTGATGTTAATATTGTGAAATGTACAGCTGGAAGGGAACCTTACTATGAGATTCACTGTGAGCATTGCGTTCTGACACACTCTATTAAAAATTCTCAACCTTTAGATCTATGGAGGATACTGATAGTAAAGCAATCTGCTTTTGTGATGTTGTCACTACATGTAAATGATACGTGGTATGACAACCCTAGGATGTAAATCCTGTTGGAGATTGAAAAATCATTGGTTAGAAAAAAGAGGGTAGTTGGACTCATTATTGCGGGGGGGTATTGGCACTAATGATGTTGATCGCCTCTACTGTGGACTCCACAGTAGCATTAATGCAAGGCATTCAAATGGCACATTATGTTAACAACTTAGCCAAAAATACCTCTTTGGCCTTGAATATACAAGAAAACATTAACAGTAAAATAGAAACCGACTTGATGTGCTGGAATCAGTAGTCACAATGATTGGTGATGAGGTGCAGGCCCTAAAAGCCCGAGTATCATTAAGGTGTCATGCATCTTTCCAATGGATATGCGTTACCTCCAAACCTTACAATGATTCTCATTGGGATTGGGACCACATCAAACATCATCTGCAGGGAGTTTGGTCCCATACAGATTTAAGTATAGACTTGATGGCTTTGCATAAAGAAATCTTGGATATCCAAAATAGCAAACTGCCCATTATCCACCCAGGGGAAGTAGCAAATAGAGTGCTAAATGCATTACAAGGACTTAATCCCTTTAACATTTTAAGACACTCTTTTTGGATATTGATCGGGATCATTATTCTTTTGCTCATTGTGTTCTTCTTGTTCCCAGTCTTCTGCAGATTTGGAATGTCCGAATGTCCCAGATCTTCTGGCTCAGAGCAGAGCTCCACCATGTCCACTTAAAATACAAGAAAGGGGGAGATGTTGGGAGCCATGAGCCGCAATCTGACAAGGTCATTGTGACTTAGCAGGATCCTGACAAGGTCAGAGACTACAGGTGCACCATGTCTCTCACTGGCATTTTAAGGAAACATGGAGTGGCTCCCTTTGTCTGGAGAAAAGAAACATTAACCTGAAGGTATTTGTTTATGAAAGCTCAGGAACGGGGCAGAATGCCCTTGGCAACCAGGCCCAGGTTTTTTGTAGTGAAACTAGTGAAACTAGGAGAGTCCGAGTTTGGTTTATGAAACCAGGGTGTTTTGGAGAGAGAACATTGTTTTTCAGGTAGAGGTCATTGTTTCCCAGGCATAGAAATTCTTCTTGCATTGTATAACTTCCTGCTTTGTACCGCTTATAAGCCTAATGCAAAAATAAAAAATTTTCCAGTTTGGTCATTAGCATTCTGGTCCTCTTGATTTGTGTCTTGACTGTTCATTCCTTTCCTGAGCCCTTTTGGGTCAAGGACCTCTGCAATCCCAGCATCTCCAAAATCCTGGAATCTGGTGACAAGGGTGGTAAAAAACCACCATCTCCAAATGTTGCAGGATTCTTGGACAGACACATGGGACACTGAGGCAGTACAGCAGGAAGCAACATTTTACTGTGCTGGCACAGACTCAATGGACTTGACTCCAAAGGCTGAGCCCCAAGAACAAAGAGGTCTCCCCTTATATACCCTAGCAAGCAGGTTACAGAAGCAAGAAGCAAGGTTTAACCCATATATGGTTGCATACAACTCTATTGGCTACTTCACTCCCCCTCCCTGCCCCACCCCCCAGTGCTATGTGACCTTCCTTCATGTTTAGCATCTTTAAGTTTTATCTCCCTGCTATGCCATCCCCTCGCCCCTACTACATTATCAGAACACAGACTTGCTTGCTTCTTTTCTGGCTCTCCTCCCTGAAACACTGTAGAAATATCTTGTGAATGTTGTGAATATGGGAAAACTTGAGGCAGAATTCTGATTTCAGTAGGTACCAGGTAATTCACATTGGAGAAAGGCTTTATCAGTATAGGGAATATGGGAAATCTTTTCTGCAAAGTATGTGACCTTAATGTACATCATGAAGTCCACAGTGGAGAAAGTCTTATGAGTGTAAAGAATGTGGGAAATCATTTAAACTAGAAGGTGCTGTTACCATGCACCAGAGTCCATACTGGAGAAAGGCCTTTTAAGTGTATTTGGTGTGGGTAAATGAATGTCCATAGAAGACACCAGAGAATTCACACCTAAGGAAGGCCTTACATGTGTAGAGAATGTGACAAATCATTTTCACCCTGACCACCTTGCACAGTGGGCACAAACTACACTGACATAGTAAGGCAAGGCACATATGTCTATTCTAATTCCTTGAGGGAAATCTGGAGTCACCTTTCCAGTATCCCAACTTCCTTCTGTTTGCTGGGAGATCCTGCCATGATAAAACATCATCATTTAGGTTACAGGGCCCCAGTTCAACTGGAGGTCTGCAAGCAAATCTTAGCCTCTTCATGAAATTTGTTGGTTTCACATAACATTTGTAGTTGATGTCTGTAGCCTCCAGGTCACCTACTGATTATTGTGTGCCTCACATTACTCTGGTTTGTGTAATAATAAAGGCCATATTGTTGAATCCACCTAGAATTATCATTCTTGCATTATCTGTATGGGGCAACATATAGAATTAGGCTCCATTTATATAATGAGATAAGCCACTTTTTTTTGCAACCCCTCCCTGTTCCTCAACATATGTACCTTAGTGGAGAAAGCATAACAGCAGAGAGCAGTTCCTTTTCCTGTTTTTTCCCTTATGTGTATTGATACCTATAACCTACAATAAAACAATGCATGAATGCCAGGCAGAGTGCATCAACCCTGTAATCCTAGCTACTTTGGTGCTGTCACCCAGCTATGTCAGGAAGCCCAAATAGAAGTTCAGAGTCCAGGGCAGCCAGGCATAAAGAGAAAAATAGCTCAAAAATGAGCAAAACAGTAGGGCTGGTGGCATGGCTCAAGCTATGGTAGAGAACCTGCCAAGTAGGCATGTGGCCCTGAATTCAACACCCAGGACAGCAAAATAAAAACAAAACAAAACAAATAGAAAAACCCACAACTTACTACCTTGAATTTGTTGCTTGGTTTTTCATTTCTGGTCCAACCAACTATTTAGAGAATTGGAATGTAATAATTTCTGTGATAAAATTGTGTGCGTGTTTATTAAAATGTACCAAGGATTAAAAAAAATTCTTTTGTCAATCTGTGGATTAAAACCAGGTCCTCACACACACTAAGAAAATGCTCTCCCATTCCACTTCAACACTGGACCACTCAGGGATTGTTTAAATCATATACAGTGAGACACACAGACACAGGAATATTGAAATTAAGCTAGATTTTCCTCACAGATTCCTGGAAACAAGGCATTCATGACAGGGTCACATGGGGAAAAACCATGATCAGTTTTCCAGGAAGCAAAAGAAGAGCGAGTATTGCATAGAGCTTTTGCTAAAGTCTTTTCTACAAGGAATTGTCAAGCCAGGGAATTTATACTGTTTAAGGTTTGTGTAGTTCCAATAATTTCTGTGGACCCTACTGCACCAGAGTGGCCCCTTCTCCAGCTTGATTTCAATATCTTTATAGTACATCTCTATAGTAAATTTCCCATCCATCAGTACATTTTTCAATTTCCACAACATTCCCTGGAACTGGTTACATATGGCCAAGCAGGAAGAGGAAGAACAAATTCTTGGAGAAATGGTCATGCCTTCCTGGATAGGTTGTGAATATTCCACCCACTTATTAATCTATCTGATCTTCTCCATCTAAAAACAAATAACCTCACCTTGCCTGCTAGAACTTGGGGCTCTGATCTAAGAGCTGGAGTATCATTTGCCTCCCTTCACTGGACACTGGATAAAATCATGACTCTTAATTCCAATGACATCTTGTGTGGATACTGGCTATGCTCTGGAGGTTTAAAGAATGGAGACTTGTCTGTGAAAAAATTAGGTAATGAGGGTAGAGGATGGTGGGAACCATAGAGCACAGTGGACAAATGTCAGCACCTCACCGTGGACTTCTCCTTTGGGAAGCAGTGTAGCTCTTTGCTCAGTGGAAAAATCTCGACTTTCATAGGCACTCTTGAGTGCTCCTAAGCCTGTTTCAGACTGGGGATAGAATTCCAGGAGTGCTTCCCAGGCAGGAGGAACCCCTGACTCCTGAAAGCCCTGTGTCCTTCAGGCTCTCAAAGACAGCAGGATCCTGGAGGGCCAGGTTCCTCTGGCACAAGTGGGATGCAGGGCTGAGCCTCCACTGTCTTCTGCTCTGCTGCCTCAGAGTAGTCCCCAGTGCAGGGAGGAGTCTATAACATCCAGAGAAACAGGTGACTTCCTGCTGCAGGACAAGCTCACTGTAAGGTTCCCACCCCTACACTTGAGCCATCAGGGTGTCTCCCCACCTTGGAGGCAGCTCCAGCAATGGGAATGTCATTATTCACAATGCAGAACCTTGATTTGCAGAAGCCGGAGCCAATGAGCTCAAGGAATGGCTGCTTCCATCCTTGGATGCAGTTTCAGGGCTGGACTTCCGGTGTTGCTCTTCCATCTCTTCTTCTGTTTACTCATGTGAGTTTTTAGTGTCCAATTCATCCTCTCAACCTTGCTGAACTCTGACGCTGGTATGTTGTTTGAAAATTTTAGGTTATTTTTATTCCCTTTGTTAGTTGTTTAACAACTTTTGCTACAAAACCTGGTCCATTGTCTGATCCAGTGGAGATGGGGATCCCATACCTGGGAATTATTAATAAGGCATGGACCACTTTTTGGGCTCTCTCTGTTCAAGTGGGGAAAGCCTCCACCCACCTCTCTCTCTCTCTCTCTCTCTCTCTCTCTCTCTCTCTCTCTCTCTCTCCCCCTCTCTCCCTCTCTCTCCCTGTCTTTCTATATATATATATATTATATATATATATATATATATATATATTCCCATGTACATGAAGAGTGGTTAAAGCATAGAGTCTGTATGTATGTCAACAGTCCTTTTAGTTGCCAGTTGTAGGGTGCATATCAGCACAATGAGCTCTGCCTTTTGTGCTGATGTGTCCAGAGCCAGTGCCTGAGCTTCTAAGACTAAGTCCAAAGTCACTACTGTATAGCCAGTGTAACTTGTTTCCTCTTTGAGGAAGCTGTTCCCATCTGTGAAAAGTCTGTGGTCAGGCTGAGCTAGGGGTTGGTCACAGAGGCCAGGGTGGCTTGAGAAGACTTCATTAATCACCTTAACACAATTATGGTCTGGAGGCTCTGCAGCCTACAGAAAGAGAGTCGCCAGGTTTAAAGTCTGGACAACTTCCAGCTTTACTTGTGGATTTTCACAAAGCACACTCTGGTATTTGACCATCTTAGCCTTTGTCAACCAATATTGTCTTTTATATTTCATTAAAGTCATAACAGAATGTGGGACCCAGTTACTTCCCTTCCCAGTATTAGCTTTTTTGTGTGTCTCTGATACTAGCAAGGCTGTGGCTGTGAACATGATAAAAGCTAGAGCACACAAGGGAGGGGTGAGGATAGGTAAGACACCTAAAAAACTAGCTAGCATTTGTTGCCCTTAATGCAGAGAAACTAAAGCAGATACCTTAAAGCAACTGAGGCCAATAGGAAAAGGGGACCAGGAACTAGAGAAAAGGTTAGATTAAAAAGAATTAACCTAGAAGGTAACACCCACGCACAGGAAATCAATGTGAGTCAATGCCCTGTGTAGCTATCCTTACCTCAACCAGCAAAACCACTTGTTCCTTCCTATTATTGCTTATACTCTCTCTACAACAAAATTAGAGATAAGGGCAAAATAGTTTCTGCTGGGTATTGAGGGGGGGAGCGGGAGGGGGTGGAGTGGGTGGTAAGGGAGGGGGTGGGGGCAGGGGGGAGAAATAAACCAAGCCTTGTATGCACATATGAATAATAAAAGAAAAAAAAAAAGAAATTATGCAACTCACTGAAAAAAAAAAAAAAAAGGCTGTGGCTGTGAGAACTCACAGGCAGGGAGTCCATCCCTTTGCCACTGAGTCCAATTGCTTGGAAAGATAAGTCATCAGCTGATGCCATAAGACCAGGTATTGGTTCAGTACTCCAATTGCCATGCTGCTTCTCTCATGCACATAGAGAAAGAAAGGCTTCTTTACATCTAGAAATCCCAGATGGCATGGAAAGCCTGTTGCTGTTTAGACTCCCAGGTTAGGGGCTCCCTTTCACCCCCCTTTGTGACTTCATACAAAGGCTTTGCTAGCAATGAGAAATTAGGTATCCAAATCTGGCAGAACCCAGCTGTTTCTAAAAACTAATGGATCTGTCTTCTCCAGCTTGCTTTTGTTCTGCACAGAGGCTCTGCTGGCCTTGGGCTATGTGGAATCTCAAGTATTTAACTTGGTCCTAGCAGATTTGAGCCTTTTTTCTTTTTAGGATACTTTGTATCCAGCCTCCCATAGGAAACAGAGTAAAAGTTCTGCTCCTTTAAGATATTCCCGGTGGTTAGTTGCTGTGAGAAGGAGGTCATCTACATATTGCAAGAGGGTAAGGCCAGCTTCCTCTGTCAGGTATGCTCACAATCAGATGCCAGGGCAGTTTTAAAGATAGTTGGGGAGTTTTGAAGCCCTGTGGGAGACAGGTCCAGGTTAATTGCTGTTGCCCCCCTGATTGGGGGTCCTCCCATTGGAAAGCAAAGATGGGTTGGCTCACAGGTGCCAACTGGATGCAGAAGAATGCATCTTTTAAGTCCAAACATGAGAAGTAAGGTGCTTTTGCTGGTATCAGGGCCAACAAAGTGTATGGGTTTGGAACCACCAGGTGCAAAGTTACTATTGCTTATTTGACTGCTCACAGATCATGCACTGAGTGGTAATCATTGGTGCCTGGCTTTTGGACTGGCAATTAGGGGGTATTCCAGGCAGACCGGAAAGGTCTCCAGATTTCATAGTTTAAGAACCTCTTTTTTTTCTTTTTTCTTTTAACAGTTCCAATAGTCGTTGTTTCAGCATCAGAATTTTACAACTGTCCTCAAAGCACTTTTTAAGCCAGGGAAGAGGATGAGCTGCCAATGACTACCATATGTCTATGTAGGGGAACCAGTTGGCATGACCTAGTGATCTTGTCACTACCTGATAAACCCTACAAATGGTTTATTGATCTAGAGATCCCTTGGAAGGCGATCCCACTTTACAGGACACCCAATCTATCTGACAGAATTTTTAAAGATCTTGGGGTGTGAGCTTTACCCCATAATCACTTGTATATCTTTTAAAAATGTTTATATATTTTTATAAATAATGCTTTAAAAATTAGACCACATGCAGAAGAATATGTACTCAGGCTATAACAAAACATAAAACTACCATATAATGAAGTTTAAATTAGCACCTCTCAACATAGTGCAAGGTAGCATATAAAAGAGGAATTAAGTTAACAACACTTTTGATGTTTAACATACAAGTTATATGTCCCTATCCTTTTCTAAAAGTTGTCAAGCATGGTTGTAAAGGAGTCAGTTTACTCTGGTGCATTGTAAAGGAGTCAGTTTACTCTGGTGCATTGTAAAGGAGTCAGTTTACTCTGGTTCCCATCCATATTGAGATAAAGAACAAGCAGATCAGGGAGTTTAGAAATGATGTGGGGGGGTCCTCAATTTCCGACACAAAGGGGAGACAGACAACTTTTGCTTCATCTGTCCCTAGCCTTTCACCTCACAGAGCTATTTTAGACACCTCTTGGCCATAGCAAGTCTGTATAAGCCCCAGACCAGTGCCTCCAAGGGGGTTGCCCTAGACCAAATGAGAGCATGCCTGGCTTCTGGGAATGAACTCCACATACCATGTGTGACTGAAGTCACATTCTTTTCATGCACTCAGTTGCACATCACACATTCATCCAACCCAACAAACTTAGTCCAAAAGGTATCACAGCGTCCTCCTGAATAACCAAAACCCAACAAACCAAATTCAGGAGTACTGGTGCATACCTAGGGGGTAATCAAGCCCCTCTTCTGTCCTCTCATGAATGGGCCTATTGTGATGGACCTGGGTCCTACCTGTTCCAGATGGGTGCTGCTCCAAATTTTCCTAGTTCCTGAGGCCTCTACCCGTTGGCATGTACAGACCTGACAACTCAGACTCCATGGGAGGCTTCCCTAGCCATCCAGACTAAGTGTCCAGAAGCATGCCTTGGCTGGATTGTATCCCCAGGAGTCCAGCCACAGCCCAACAGCCAGGGAGGCAAAAATGACAACTGTGGTCTCTTCCATTCCCAGCCAATGCACCAGAAATGTTGTGGGAAATGAGGGAAACAAAGTCACTGAGATTATTTTTACAAGAAGCAGGGAGTTTACTGTGCTAATGGACTCAGGGGAGATAATTTCTCAAAGCTCTGAGCCCCGGACTGTGACAGGAGTTGAGTTAAATACTTACAGAGTTTTCCCCTTATCCTCCTTTACTACCTCCCCACTTTTTAGTGTGTGGTTACAGTTGCTAGAAAATTTGCAAAGCTAGCAGGTGGCTGCAGTGTTGCAGAGCTAGCAGAAAGTGCTTGTAGACTCAGGATGGGGAAACCAAGGTGAATACCAGACACAGTAAATCCCAGGAAAATAGCCAAGCTACAATAATACACTCATTCCCAGGTCACTGGGCTTCTAGGTTGGGCAGGGGAACAGGGACCTGACTCATGGAGCCTACCATGATTGCCTGCCTGTCGTGAACCAGATTCTCATGAGTACGGAAGTGCTGTTAGACCCTACACAAGTGACCGCAAATGTTCCTACCTTTCAGTCAAGGGGACCACACCTTTGCCCTGTATGATTCTCTTGATACTTTTCCAGTAGTTGAGCCTGAGGACTCAATTTCAAGATTGGACTCATTCGGGATGTCTTGCAACTAGTGGAGTAAGGTTTGAATGGTTTCCCAAGGCATAGGAACTAGAATATGCAAGTGTTTGGGGAGTGAGGCTCAGCTTGTGTAAGGAAACAGAATTTGACTTTCTTAAGGGAAATGAGAGCAGTAGTGCAGATGACAGAAGTGGCCTGGCATTCTCAGGTGGTGATGTCTATTCTAGAGGTAATGGGGATAGTGAAGGTGGTAGAATAAAGGAGGAGGAGTTGTGCCCTGCTTTCACCAGCACATGTGGCTGTAGCATGGAAACCAGATTGTGTAGGGAAGGAAGTAGGAAAAACAAAGAAACTACTATAGTTATCCAGGTGACAGTACCAAAGTAGTACCACATGTGGGAAATATGGTTGGGATTCTGAGTCAGCTCTTTGGGTCTGCCTGGATTTTAGTGACACAGTGTCACCACAAGGTTTTTGAGCTTAGCAAGGAAGGATTGAAGTTCTGTTATGTGGGATGGTGAAGTTCATAGTAGGAATAATTATCATTTTTGTTTTGTTTCAGTGATACTGGGATTTGAACTCAGAGATTCATGCCTGCTAGGAAAGTGCTGCACAAGTTAAGACATGCTTCCAATCCATTTTGTTCTGGCTATTTTTGAGATAGGGTCTCACTTTATTATGCTTAGGCCATCTTGGTCCAGGATTCTCCTATTTTATGCTTTTCACTGGAGTTGGGATGATAGGTGCATGCCAAAACATCCAATTTTTTCTGCTGAGATGGGGTCTTGTGAACTTGTATACCCAGACTGGCCTCGAACCTCCATCCTTCCATTCTCAGCCTTCCAATAGCTGGGATTACAGGCATGAGCCACTTTGCTTAGATGTGATAACTGTCATTGGAGATAGAAGTTTTATTTTTGGTCGTCTAAGGAGTTTGAGCTGTCTTAAGGAATAATAGTAGAGACATGAGGCAGGTATCTAACTTGAAACTGAGGAAGGGAGCAAAACGCAGACATCCAGCATTTGTAGCCAGCATCTGTACCACAATGTAGCTGTGAGTCACAGTGAAGAGTAAGCATCCTGTTCATGGCAGTAATGCCCAGGAAAGGAATGTTAACTGGGTCCTAAGTTTGGGAACCTGAGTGTGTGTGGGTAGTGAACATCATAAATATGGTTTGAAGATGTGACCCTGGAAAGGTGGGGAGAGGATGATCTGGTTGGTGATCAAGGATGCCAATGGATGAGGCATATGACATGGAAGCTGATGCCTGAGTATAACTGAGCAAGATGACTCAGATTCCAGGATGTGTGCTTTTTAGCTGTACTTTGAATGTAGGTTACTTTATGTGACCCCTGGCATATTTGGGACCTTTTGATAATGTAAATGGATTGCTTTAGGATACAAGTGGTCATGAGGAAGGAGTATCTCTGTGTCTGTGGAAGAGGAACACTCAGACTGGTCTCAGAATGAGGATTAGTAAGAACAGAAAGTCTGTGACTAGTGTAATGTGAGTAGGAAAGGTCCAGGGTTGTGTAAGATCCGTAGGTGATTCTTGGTGGCTGAGGTTGAATTGAGGAACAGGATCAGGCAGAGAAGCCTCCATATCAGTATGGGGATGCCTGTGGCAAAGGGGGCTGGCAGTATTTTGGAGTTGCCTTGGATCATATTTCTGTTTTCCATGTTCTCTGGGTGCTTGCTGCTGAATTACTTGTTGAAAGATCAGAGATAATACTGTGAAGTGGGCAGAGGGTAGAGATGTTCTGCTGTGTGAGAGAGGGGTGTTACAGAGACTGATAAGCACAGGGAAGAGTAATGTGGATGATGTCCACCAGGTCCTGTAACAGAGGTTATGAAATGGTCCCATTATCTTCAGCTGTGTGTTGGATGTATAATCTGGGGTCCTATGGAACAGCTTTATGAGAACCCTCTGAGTTTGGATGCAAGTTTCTGAATTTAGAGTGGCCCTCTGCCCACATCCCTGTTGCTGCAGAATGACAGTGATTAGGCATAGGTGGCATTGTAGCCTGTTATCTCTGTGAGGTAGAGAGATGGGAATGCAGGTCTGAAGAGAATGGTTGAATCAGGCAGTGAACTTGGGGGTCATAGGAGAGAAGCTGGTCATAAACATTCCTCATTGTGGCTGGGCTGTGTGACCTTTGAGAACCTGGCCATTTACTTCTTCCAGGAAGGGTGGGGTCTCCTTGATGAGGCTGAGAACTGCTGTAACTCAATCAGTGTGACCATACTTAGTGTGATCTACTCAACTGTCGGTTTTGCTTTTTTTTTTTTTTTTTTTTGGTGATGTGTGGGACTGGTAACTGAACACAGAATCTAACCCAAGATAGCAAGAGCTCTACTACTAAGCTTCACGTTGACTTTAGTTTAATTTTTATAGAATTAGAGAGATAAAGGTTCAGTGTGTTGCTGGCAGAGTGGCTCAAGTGGCAAAGTACCTGTCTAGCAAGTGTGAAACCCTGAGTTCAAACCCCAGTACCACCAAAAAAGAAGTTTCTGTGTGTTCAAGTGACATGTGTGCATGTTTATTGAAATGTATCAAGGATTTTTTGTTTCATTTTTGCCATAATGTTGATTCAACTCAGGGCCTCACCCATGCTAAGCCAATGGCCTACCATTCAGTTACAACACCAACTCACTCAAGGATTTAATAGATATTGTAAGATACACAGACACAAATGATTGACACTGAGCAAGTTTTTACCCACAAATTTATCAAAACAAAGTGGATTGTATATTCGTGATACAGCCACATTTGTTAGTTGGTCTGGAAGCAAGAGAGGATAAGAAAGTTCACAGCCAGAGCTGTTTTGTGGTCTTTCCAGACAAGGAAGGGTATGTGTGCTAATTGCGGATAGTGTAATTTTGTAAATTTACATAGGTTCTAGTATCTAGGAAAGGTCCCTTCTCCAGCTTTATTTCCATCTCCTGCAGTACAGCTGTATAGTAAATTTTTCCACCACAAACAACAAACAGATTACGATTTCCATTTCAACCTCCGGATGTGGCCAAACATGGTCAAGTAGGAACAGAGAGACAAAATTCATGGAGACAGTGGCATATCCTGGAAAGGTCAGGAATATTCCAACCGGCTGTTAATCCTTCAGACCCTCTCCATTTTAGGAACGCTTTTTAGGAAAGTTGCCCTCTTCACTGTACATTGAATAAAGTTCAGACTCTTTCCTCCAATGTCCTGTTATGTGGTAATAAAGAATGGATATTTGGCTCTGAGAAAACTGAGTGACAGTCGTTAAAAAGAGGTGCAATGAGAGTGTCAGCACCTCTAAGATGGACTTGAGGACAATGGGCTGAGACATCCCTGGCTCAAATTTTCAGTTTTACCCAGGGAATTCAGGGGGATCCTGTGCTTTTCACCCAGCGGGGGGGTGGGGTGGGGGAGGGAGACAGAACTCCAGGAGAGCTTCTGAGACTGGAAGAGCTCCTCATTCCCAGAGGGCCATGTATCTCTTGGGGCATCAAAGACATCAGAGACCCTGACAACCCAGCAGGATTCCTTTTGCTGGGCACATGCTAAGTCTGCATCCTCCCGCCAGGGGTGGAAGACTCACAATCTAACACAAGAAGGTGCAGGCAGGAGACTGGGAGGAGACTGCGCTGCCTTCTATAAGAAGAGCCTTCCTGCTCAAGATCAGGGATCAATGGCGCTCTGGAGGATAAGAGTCCCGCCCTTAAATTCCAGCCAAATCATGTGGTACGCCCCTGCAGGCGGTCGTTGACTTCCATAAACTACGTTACCCACAATGCCGCCCGGAGAGTGAACGCGGAGAACGACTGCTTCCGGGTTTGTGCACAGATTCTAGGCGGGACTTCCGGCATCACGGCCTAGGGGGAGACAGAACGGCTCTGAAATCAGGTCTCGCGATCAGAGTTCTTGTCTCGCCCAGTCAGGATCTGCTGACCAGAGCTGTCAGTTCGATTAAAGAGTCGTCCCAGCTGCCCACCGACTGTCTGAGGCACTGAGGAAGTGCCGCGTCCCACGAAACTCACCGTTCCAGAGCTCCACGAGGGGCCTGCTTACGTCACCAGGTAATGATGGCGGATGGCCCCCATTACTGACACCGGTGTGGTGGGGTGTGGGATAGTGGGACAGGCAGGGGACTGGTTTGTTGGGGCTCTGGAGCCCGGAGCATTGGCCCCTCCATGGAAAGGTGAGGAATTCCACCACTGTCCTCAGGCTCCGGGAGCCCTGGAGGCTGTGATGGAGGAGGAACGGGGTCTGGGTTAGCCTCTTCAAGTTTTCCAAACGCTGCGCAGAGTTAGAGCACCCTGGAATGGGGTGACACCGATGCCCAGGAAGAGTGAGTCCTTGTGTCACATCCTCAGGTGGAAAGAGTCAGCGATGAGGACTGTGTTCTGAAGAGAATCCAGGCATCTTGACGTCACTTAGCTCCAGGTCGGGCAGGGGGCAAAGGGGCTTGGGCCCACGAAGCCCCACCATGGTCACTGTGTCACCTCCTTCATCCCACAGGTTCCCATGACTACAGCAGTGCTTATGGATGGCACCCAGGTGAGTGGAGGATATTCCAGGACCTCATGGGTGTGACCCTGCTCTGTTTTTCTGGTTGTGTATTTATTTTTTCTGCCATTATTCCACATTATTGCCCTGAGAGGAGGTGGGGCACGGGTGGAGGCACTTAATAAAATGGTTTCTATTGTAACTTTTGGCAACCAATGATGAGATGAAAGGCTACCCACCTAAGTCCACATATGGGGAAATGCTGGTATATGAGGCTAAACTTGCTCCTGACCTCATTCCTCTTTCTTATGTGAAACTAGAGCAACAAGCAGAAACCAGGCCTAGGATGTCAGGTGTCTATTCTGGAGGTGATGGGAGCAATAGGAGGTTTGGAAAAGATGAGGAAGGTGATTGGACCAGATCTCATCAGGCTCCCTGGGACTGCAGCAAGAACAGACTGTGTAAGAGTTAGGGATGCAAAGTACCTAGGAGAGGCTGCTAAAAAAGTCTAATTGTTATGGCTGCATCAATGTGGTGGTTGGAGAGGTAGAAGATGAGGTTGGGTTCTGAATGGTATTTTATTAGGAAGCCTAGATTTTCCTCTTTTGAGGTTGAGAGAATGAGACAAAAATTGAGTTAGTCTAAGTTTTTGGAAAGCAACTGGGAATATGGAAGCTGTATAACTAGATGATAAAGTTGTCAGTAGCATTAGGTATTGGGTTGGGGTGTAGCTCCTAGGTTCAGTTCCCAGTACTGCAAAAAAAATAGCAATTTTCATTGGGAATAGTAGGGATTTTGTTTTGACCATCTTAAGAGTGAGATACAAAGCTAGGTTTGGATGTACATGCCTATAATCCCAGCTCTTCTAAAGTGAAGGTAGGCGATTTGGAATAGAGTCCATCCTGGGCTTCAAAGAAACAAAAAACACAGATTTTTCCAAAGAGTGTTTGTGGAGCTATCCAGTTAATAGAGATGGCCAAACAGAAATTAGGAGAATTAATCATGGAGACATTCGCAAAGGTTTGCCCTGCCTGTATCTTGAGTTACAATAAGGAAATGGAATCAAGTTTTTATGTTTTTCTTTTGTATTTTTGAAACTGTTCTTTTTACTAGGGTTTGAAATCAAGGCTTTGCACTTGCAAATCAGGTGTTCTACCATTTGAAGCATACCTCCAGCCCATTTTACTCTGGTTATTTTGGAGATGGGGTCTTTTGAACTATTTGCCCAACCTTGCCTTGAACCGTGATCCTCTCGATCTCAGCTTCCCAAGTAGCTAGGATTACAGGTATAAGTCCCAGCCTAAAATTAGTTCATGTTATTTTGTCCAGGCTGACTTTGAACTCTTGTGGTCTGTGGTCATCCCAAATCAGCCTCTCAAGATCTCCGATTATGGGCATGAAGCACCATGCACAGCAAAATCATGGTGTTGATAATAATCCCATTAGCAGCCCAGGACAGGATGGTGGGGTCCAGGACTAGGCCTTATACTTGAGTATCTGGGTGTTGTTTTGGGGCATCATAAAGACAGCTGTTGCAGTAAAGTAGTTGTAGGAACAATGCAAGAAATTGGATGATCTGGCAGGTTGCCTAGGCTATAGGAGTAGTGGGACATTAGTCACATTCAGAAACATAGAGTAAGTGGGGCAAGATGAAAGTGTGGTCTGTACCAGCATCTATTTGTGAGATTTTGGGGCTCACCACATTTAGGAGTGACTGTTGGAATGTCAGGAGAGTTTCAGTCATATGGGTGAATTGGCCCTTGGACATAAATAGTAATTTGGGATGATTATTCGGTCTGTAGTGCAGTATCTCTCACAACAGGCATTGGGTTACAGTTAAAGAGGGCAAGGCTGTGACTGCTGAAGGGATATTGCAACACAACTACAAGAAGGACTTTGCTTGTCTTGAATCCTGAGGTGACATGATAGCTGAGACCGAAGCAAGGAACAGAGTTAGGCAAGAGGCATTCAGAGCAGGGTGGAGGCTGCCTCTGACAAAGGAAGCATCAGAAGTCTGGGGAGCAGTGGGTCCTGCCTCAATTTGTGGATGCCTTGTGCTAGTTAGTTTAATGGAATAGGAAGACGCCTCTGATGTGGGCAGGAGGACAGGAGTGCTGGAGGGCTGAAGGTGGCAGCAGGAGTGAGTGTGTGTAAGCGATGTGGTCCAAAAAAACATGCAGATGTTCAGGGAGAAGGGGACAGTGAGCCTACCACTTGTTGGCATTGGCATTGAGGACATAAGGTGAAGTGTTGTATGTTTGAGGCACAATCTAGAGAATTTTCATAAATTGGCTAACAGAAGTAGCCCATTTTTTTTCCAAGGTCCCTAGTTACCTGGCTTCTCTTGGCCCAACTGCCTGTTGGTGTTGTAGGAGGACACAGTGATATCCAGGACATCATGATTGGTGAGCTTCAGTGGTCCTGTGCCTGGTTTCTCTTCAGAGGTATGAGAGAGGGAGGAGAGTAAGCAATAGAACAATGTGTGGGTGATGAACTTGAAATCCTTGAAAGAGAAGTTGATCATTTGATGATATGTCCCCGTCATGATAGGGCTCTGTGAACTTTGAAGATGTGGCCATTTACTTCTCCCAGGAAGAGAGGGATCTCCTTGATGAGGCTCAGAAACTCCTGTACCTTGATGTGATGCTGGAGAACTTTGCACTTACGATCTCACTGGGTAAGGTCCTCACATCAATACTGTGTCATGTTTTCTGTCTATTTTCATTTTCCCCAGAGGCAGCTATGCTCTTTCCTTAACCAGTATGTAGGCCATGGTGACTTTCCCACTTCCTTTGCATGTGTGCTATTGGTATGAGTGCTAGCTGTGCTTACTGCCCCAGATAGCCCTGACATCATTGCCACAAAGATATTGTGGAAGGGTCTGGGTGGCAGAAGTCTTGAGTCAGCATGATGGATCTTATTTGCATTGCCCTCTTCTTGGTCAGATGACTGTGTTCACATGTGTGACACACTCCACACTAAGTTTTGTCTCCTAGATATTCCTCATAGCTCTCTTTTGTCAGAAGTTGAAGGCATTTCATAATCCAACACTATTGGAGACCAGACTTTTTTTTGCCAGATCTGGCTTCCAGGCTTTAGTGTAATACTTTCTTACAAATTTTTGTATATTGAGGTGTTCTGGGCTACTGCTGATCACGCATCTGTCCTGTGTTTCTTTAAGGGTCACATCATGCTATCCCTATGTAGTTGGACAAATGGGGGTATCAGGAGTCTCCTGGTTGTTTTGTAGGGTAGACATGGCAAGATAGTGTGAGAGGAGGTGTGGTCTTAATGAGTTGGTACTTGGCAGGACTCCAGGTTTATATTCAAGTCATGCCAACAACCTTCAGTTTGTACAACAGTATTGTATTTCTCCCCCATACTTGACACTTGGCCCACTTGTCATTTCATCTCTGACTTTGGCCTCTTGCTGCACCAAACTTTGTGGTCTCTGAGTATCATTTATTCCTCTGCAAGGCCCCCTCTCAGTGCTCTCCAACACTGATCCACTTCTAGTTTGTTTTGAAGTGTGCACATATTCCTAACTATTTCTCACCATAGTTCAAATTATTTTCCTGAGACTAGACCCAAGCACTCTTACACCGAATGTACAGGTAACCAGCCTGCAAGTTTTTACCGATTATGACTTTGGGGATGCTGCATGGCATGACATGGTTGGTAGTACCATGAGATGGTTGCACCTAAAGTATGTTTGTCCTTAGTGAGTGGGTAATCCTGCCTGTTCCTGTGCTACAGCTTATCCTTGTATCCACTGGACTTGAGGCCCAGTGCTGTAAACCATCCCTTCTATAAATTGAATCCTGCTTCCATACCCTCCAGTTTTTTTGGGTCAGGGGGGTAGCTCAGTAATAATGTACATCTCTAGCATGTGCACGGTCCTGAGTTTGATCCCAATACCACAAACATACCAATCCCATGCACTTCTTTTCTTTGGAGCGAGTTTCCCTTCCCCCATAGTCTACATGCACTCATTATCATTTCTTTGACTTCAGGTTGTGAGTATAAAAGAGAGTGTGAAGAAAAATCTGTGCAGAACATTTCTGTGGAAGGAGTGTTACACTTAACTGCAAAGGCATGTCCATCCACCCTGAAGACTCATGCCTGTAACATCTGTGTCCCAGTCTTGAAAGACATTTTGCACCTGACTGATCCACCTCTGCATAACCTGTATGTAACTGGGGTATGTGCAAGCAGTTCCAAGAACCAGAAGCATGACAGTGCAGAAAAAACCTTGAAGAGACACATAGGTGGGACCTCATTTGGGAAGAGCTATGAATTTTGTGTGTCAGGAAAGACCTTTAATTGTTTGGAGCTTTGGAAAGATTTCCCAGCTTTTTTTGACCTTCTGCAGCCCCAGTTCATTTCTAAAGGTGAGAAGCCAAACAGCTCTGACTTGGCAGAGGCTTTTCACAGTAGAAAATGTAATGACAAGGTGTTTAAATGCAGGGAAGAGTCCAGTCACAAAAATACAGCTTTTCATAACCTGTTATTATACATTGGAAAATCTCATGAGCACAGCAAGAGTCAGGTAGTGTTCCACAATGAGTGCTCACCTGTTCAGCTCCATAGTGTAGAAAGGCCTTATGGGTGTAGAGAATGTGGCAAATCCTTTAAGCGATTAGATGCCCTTACTGTACACCACAGAGTCCATACTGGAGAAAGGCCCTATGAGTGTGCAGAATGTGGCAAGTTATTTACTCGAAAAAGTTCCCTTACTCTACACCAGAGAGTCCATACAGGAGAAAGGCCTTACCAGTGTGGAGAATGTGGCAAGTCCTTTGCACGAGTAGGTGCCCTTACTGCTCACCACAGAGTTCACAGTGGAGAAAGGCCTTATGAGTGTAGAAAATGTGGGAAATCATTTAAGCTACGAGGTGCTCTTACTGCACACCAGAGAGTCCATACTGGAGAAAAGCCTTATCAGTGCATGGAATGTGGCAAATCTTTTAAGTTGGAAGGTGCACTTAAACTGCACCAGAACATTCATACTGGAGAACGGCCTCATAAGTGTGGCAAATGTGG
Source organism: Castor canadensis (assembly GCF_047511655.1). Classification (NCBI taxonomy): domain Eukaryota; kingdom Metazoa; phylum Chordata; class Mammalia; order Rodentia; family Castoridae; genus Castor; species Castor canadensis. The sequence continues at coordinate 30,794,266 of NC_133401.1, read as the reverse complement.
AAAATCTTTTCTTCGACGTGACAGTCTTCTGAATCACTGCACAATTCATTCTGGAGGAAATTCTGTACAGTGCTGTGAATATGGGGAAACCCTGAGACAGAATGCTAGTCTCATTAGATATCAGGTAGTTCACCCTGGAGAAAGGCCTTATGAGTGTAGAGAATGCGGAAAGTCATTTAAGCTACGAGGTGCCCTTATAGTACACCAAAGAGTCCATACTGGAGAAAGGCCTTATGAGTGTAGAGACTGTGGAAAATCTTTTAAGCAAGTAGGTGCCCTTATAGGACACCAGAGAACTCACACAGGAGAAAGGCCCTATAAGTGTAGAGAATGTGGAAAATCATTTAAGCTAGGAGGTGATCTTACTGTACACCGTAGAGTACATACTGGAGAAAGGCCTTATGAATGCAGCAAATGTGGGAAATCATTTACACAACTCTCTGGTCTCCTCCATCACCAAAAGCATCATAGAACAGAAATACCCCATGAAGAGAACAAGGGTGGGAAATCTTTCAACCTGAAGCAGCAGAAAGTCTCAGCTTAGGACTAGCCCTAGGTATAAAAGGAAATTGCTTTTTGTTCAGTATAGTTGCTCTAGTGAGCCTTTTTGGGGGATCCATTTGTCTGAAGTTGAACTGCACATTTCCAAAAATGTCTAATGGTGAGATTCCGGACAAGCCTTGCATAAACTACTCTGCACTTCAGGAACCTTGCCAGAGTGAAATTGCCACACTTACAGGAGCCATACCCCTCACTCAACCAGTTTGTACAGTAAGCAGAAACTACACTGACTACTAATGCAAGGCACATAGGTCTATTTTCTTTGAGGGAAATATTGTGTCATCTTAACCATTAGGGCAACTTTCTTACGTTTCCTGGGTGGTCATGCCATGATAAGATCCCATTAACACCGCAGTTCGACTGGAGGCTTGCAAGGAAAACTTAGCCTCTTCAAAGTTTCTGGTCTCACATAACATTTATAATTAATGTTTGTAGCCTCCATATTACAATCTAATAACTACCTTCCTCACATTACTCTAGTTTTTGCCATAATAAATGCCTCATTGTTGAACCCAGTTTGAATTATGGTGGTTGTTTTAAGTGTATTGGGTGACAGTATATGAATTAGATTTTGTTCGTTTGAGTGGATGGACCATTTTTATGCAACCCCCCAGCAATAGGTATCTCAGTAGGGAGAGCATAATAGCAGACAGTAGTTCATTTTCCTGTTTTTGCTTATTATGGACTTATGAGTAATTAATCTATGACTTTCTGGTTCTAATTTGTAACCTGGAAGCTTCCGTATTTTATGAAGTCAGGGGTCTCCTGAGGAGGAGTTAGTTGTTCTGAGAAGGTGCATTGACTCTGGAAGCAGCCTGAATCTTCCAGTTGTCACAGGAGATATCACAAGTGCCAAGTACTTTTGAGAATGGGGCATATGGCCTAATGTCCATGATTCTACCACCTCCCAATAGCATTGTACTGCAGAAGCTTTTAATACATGGATCTTTGGAGGATGTTAGAAATCCAAGTTGTATCACCAGGACTATGGATACATGTATTGGAGTCAACATGGATTGCTAAACCTAGTAGCCACCCACAAATATTTATTCTCATCAAAGTGTAAGAATCACATATTCCATGGCAGTATGACACACAAATTGAGTATCTGGATTGGGGTAAGTGTGAACATCCTTATTCTTCACACTTACTCCATTGGGAAAAGGGGAGTATTATTTAACTTCTGTGGGACCTATTTTCCTAATTTATATGATAGAAAAAATAGTAGTACTGGCCTCATAATATTATTGTGAGGTGGAAAGTGGATTAATATCGGTAAAGTTGGAAGACAATTTTTTGGGGGGGTGGGGTTTGAACTCAGGGCTTTATGCTTACAAAGTAGGCACTCTACAGTTTGAGCCACACCTTCAGTCCATTTTGGTGTGGTTATTTTGGAGATGGGGGGGTCTCATGAAATATTTGTGCAGGCTGACTTTCAATTGCTATCCTCCCAATCTCAGCCTCCCAAAGTCCTCACACATGCTAAGCAATAAGACTGGTCCCTTTTCCAGCTTAATTTCCATCTCCTTTAATACCTTTTTTTTCCTTTTCGTGGTGTTTGGGTTTATACTCAAGGCCTCATGCTTGCTAGGCAGGCACAGGCAGGCCACTCTACCACTTTAACCACTCTGCCAGGCCATCCTGTAGTACCTTCTTCATAGTAAATTTCCTACTCAGTAGGACTATGACAGATTACAATTTCTATTGTGTCTCTAACCAGAAATTTGGCCAATCATGATCAAGTAGGAACGGGTAGGCAGAATTCTTGGAGAGATAGTGGCATTTTCCTGGAAAAGTTCTGAATATTACAACCCTTTTTACTCCACCTGACCCTTTTCATTTTAGGAATGCTTTTTAGGAAAGGTTATATATTCTCACTTCTGCTTTTGGAATCTGGAGGGCTGATCTGTGAGCTGGTCTCCCAGTTACCTGTATTCCACTATACATTGAATAAAGTCCTGAATCTTTCCTTCAATGACCTCTTGTGTGGATACCAGCTCTGCTCTGGAGCGTTAAAGAATGGAGATTTGGCTCTGAGAAAACTAGATAACAGTTGTGGAAAGGAAGTAGAATTCACAGACCACAACGAGAGAGCATCAGCATTTCTAAGGTAGGCTTCAGACGCCTCCGTCAAACTGAGTCCCCCTGTCTGCTCAGTAGACAAACATTGATTTTCCATGGGCTCTGCTGCCTGTCACAATCGGACCAGGACTCCAGGAGGGCTTCCCAAGCCGAAGGCGCTCATGATTCCCAGAGGGCCACGTGTCCCACAGGAGCATCAAAGAAAGCAGCGACTCTGACTACCTAGCAGGATCCACCTGGCCCTCTAGGTTCCTGATGCTGAGTCTCCACCGTCCCTCCAGAGGTGAGGGACTCCTGCCAGGCAGGAGTCTGCGCTGTCCTCTGGAAGAGGAGCCTTCCTGCACCAGATCAGGGATCAACGGTGCTCTGGAGGAGAGGCCCGCCCTTGAATTGATGCCATTGGAGTGCATTACACCTTTGGAGGCGGCCATTGACCGCCACAAACTACGTTACCCACAATGCCGCGAGCAGAGTAATAAAAGAGCGAGCCAACATACGCAGAGAACGGCCGTTTGCCGGCTTTGGGCGGGTTCTGGGCGGGACTTCCGGCGCCGCCTGCTCGCTGTAGCTAGAGCTGCTGTCGCATGATTTCTCGCCTTCCGAGCTTTAGGAGAGAGGATTGGCTGACCGGAGCTGTCAGTCCAATCGGACTGAGAGTCGTCCCCTTTGCCCACCGACTGAGGGACAGGGACGGGGATGGCGGCGGCCGCCCTGAGACACCGGCCTCAGGTAAGTGCCGCGTCCCCGGAACTCACCATTCCAGAGCCCAGTGAGGGGCTTGCTTACGTCACCAGGTAGTGACGGGGGATGGCCTCCATTACTGACACTGGTGTGGGACAGTGGGACAGGCAGGGGACTGGTTTGTTGGGGCTCTGAAGCCCGGAGCATTGGCCCCTCCATGGAAAGGTGAGGAATTCCACCACTGTCCTCAGGCTCGGGAGCCCTGGAGGCTGTGATGGAGGAGGAACGGGGTCTGGGTTAGCCTCTTCAAGTTTTCCAAACGCTGCGCAGAGTTAGAGCAGCCTGGAAGGGGTGACACCGATGCCCAGGAAGAGTGAGTCCTTGTGTCACATCCACAGGTGGAAAGAGTCAGCGATGAGGACTGAGTTCTGAAGAGAATCCAGGCATCGTGACGTCACTTAGCTCCAGGTCGGGCAGGGGGCAAAGGGGCTTGGGCCCACGAAGCCCCACCATGGTCACTGTGTCCCCGTCCTCCTTCATCCCACAGGTTCCCAGGACTACCGCAGCGCGTATGGACGGTACTCACGTGAGTGGAGGATGTTCCAGAGATTCAGGGATGTGATCCCCCGGTCCCCACTGTTTCCGTATTTTTGTGCTAAGAATCTTTGCCTGCTGCTCTTCCACTCCGTGAGCCTGTTCTCCCTGAAGAATCCCCAAGCCAAAGGGCATAACCCCAATGTGAGTGTGTTAATGGAACAGTTTCTCTTGCAACTTTTAGCAACCAGTGGGATGAAATGAAAGATTACCCACATAACTCCACATATGTGGAAATGCTGGTATATGAGGCCAAACGTCTCAGGAGCCACAGGTTTTCTTTCCTTCTGATGGGACATTAGAGCAACCAGACAGAAATCAGGCTTGGGATGTTAGGTGTCTATTCTGGAGGTAATGGGAGATTTGGAACAAAAGAGGAAGGTAATTTAGAATAGATATTGAGTAAGAATGAGGAGATACAAAGTCCAGGAAGAGGAGGTCTTAAAATACTCCAGATGAGGGGTAATGTGGCTGCATCATTGTGGTGAGCAGAGAGACAGATGGTTGGGTTGTGGATTGGTTTTCCTTAAGAAAGGTAGATTTTGCTCTCTCTCTCACTCTCTGGTACTGGGGTTTAGGCAGGTGTGCTACCAGTTAAGCCCCACATCTAGCCCATAGTTTTTCATTTTTCAGGTTGAGAGAAAGGTAAAGAAGTTGAGTGATTCCAAGTTTTTGGTTTTAACAGCTGGGGGAATAAAAGATTCACTACTGGGATGTTAAAGTTGACCATTATTGGGAATAAGAGGAACTTTTTTGTTGGGGGGGGGCATCTTACTAGTGAGATATAAAGCATGGCATGTAGGCAAATGCCTGTAAGCCAGCCTTTGGGAAGTATAGGCATTAGTTGTAGACCAGCCTGGGCTACAGTCAGAGACCTGGTTTCTAAATAAATAACTAAAAATTTCCAAACAGTATTTGTGGAAATACCCACTTAGAAGATGGCTCACCAGATCTGGCACTCTGCAGGTTATTAACATGAACACATTCACAAAGGTGATGGGTGATGTTTGCCCAGGAGTATATCTTGAGTTACAATTAGGAAACGGAATAAAGTTTTTCCTTCTTTTTTTTTCTCTTATAGTTTTGGAACAGGTTCTTATTTGCTCAGGCTGGTCTTGAACTCATGGGATCATGTGGTCATATCACATCAGCCTCAGACTATAGGCATAAGCCTCATGCACAGCTGAACCCTGGTATTGATACTAATGCTATTAGAAGCCCAGGAAAATGAGGTTGGGATCCAGGACTGTGTCTAATGCTAGAACATAGGTAGAATTGGTGGCTTCACAAAGACACCTCATGGAGTGAGATAGCTGTAGGAACATATGAGAAAGTGGATAATCTGGCAGGTAGTTAAGATGGGTGGATACTACTCAGTTTCAAAAACTTAGTCATTGAGTCAAGATGACTGTGAGCCAAGTATCAGTGTCTGTTCATGAGACTTTGGATTCTCCAGCATTTAGGAATGACTTTTGGAATGTCTGGGGAGTTTCAGTCAGAGTGGTATATTGGCTCTTGAACACAAATGGTCACCTTGCAAGATCACTACGTCTGGAGTACAGGGTAATAATAGGAATGGACTATGGTTAGATTAAAGAAGGATGTGATTGGCAAGTGGACATTATTAGGTGCAGCAAAGTGGAAGAAGGACAATGGGTATCTTTGAATCCCCGGGTGGTTGCTGGTCACTGAGGCAGAAGCAAGGTATCATCAGGCAGAGAGGCATTCAGAGCAGGGTCGATGCTACCTCTCACACTAGGAACCATCAGAAGTCATGGTAGCAATGGATCTTGGCTAAATTTACCAGGCTTTCTCTGGATGCCTTGTGCTAATTAATGTGGGAAGACTAGGGAGATTCCTGTTGGGATGGGGGATGGAAGTGATTGAGGTAATGAGTGTGTGAGAGAGAAATGATCCAAGAAAGCATGTAGATGTGCAGAGAGAGGGGGACTATGAGCTTATAACCTGCAGGTATGGGCATTAAGATCATAAGGGTAAGCCCATATTTGTGCAAGGCACAGTCTAAGGAGCCCTTAGAGAATTGGCTGACAAAAGTAGAGCCCATATTGTGATGTCCATAATTATATGGCTTGTCATGCTCCACTTGCCTGTTTCTCCTAGAAGGACACAGTAATAGTGGAATATGATGAGAGAGGTGAGCCTCAGTTTCCCTGGGTCTGGTGTTTCCTCAGAGGTGTGAGATAGAAGATTGAGGAAAGAAAGAATGGGTGGGTGGGTAAACCTGGAATCCTAGGAGACAACTTGATCATTGTTGATGATGTGTCCCCATGACAGGGCTGTGTGACTTTTGAGGATGTGATTCTCCCAGGAAGAGTGGGGGTTTCTTGATGAGGCTCAGAAACTCCTGTACCTTGATTTGATGTTAGAAAACTTTATACTTACGAACGCTCTTGGTAAGGTCCTCAAATCCACTCTGTTTCTTGGTTTCTATATGTCCTCTTTTTTCATTGTCCTTTCTTTAGTCAGACTATAGGCCCTCTAACTTCCCTACTTTCTTGCCATATGTACTGTGCTTGCTAACACTGAGCTGTATGCCCAGTGCCCTGAGAAGCCCTAACATGTGCTGTTCCAAAATTTCATGGGAGTGTCTTGGTGGCAGAAATCTGAGTCACCTGATGATCTCACTTGTCTTGCCCTCTCCTTTGCCAGGTGACTATGTTCACATCCATGATACCTTTTGCACTATGTTTTGTCCCCTTCTAGCTCACCCTGCCTCATAGCTCTCTCTATCAGGAATTACAGGCATTTCATAATCCAGTACTCATGAGGATTGACTGTTTTGCTAGACCCTACTTCTGTGCTTTTGTGCAATATTTATTTTCTTTCTAATAATCTTTTGGGTATTGAGGTGTTCTGAGCCACTGCTGATTACCCACCTGGTTTATCTTTCTTTAAGAGTTGCATCCTTCATTTCCCATGAAGTTGGACAAATTAGGTTTTGAGAGAATCCTATTTGTTTCAGAGGGTGAAAATAGCAAGATGGTCTGACAGGAGTCTTGGCTTTGTGAGTGATAGCTGAAATATGGCAGAACTTGGGTTGTATTTGAATCATGCTAGGAACCTGAACTGTGTGCAACAGTGTTTTGGCATGTCACTAGCCTCCCTTATTTCTAACATTTCTTTCCCGTACTTAACACTTTGCTGACATGTCATTTCACTTGTGACTTCAGGTCCCTCGCTGTCCCATTTGCACCTCTACAATGCTTCTCCTTCAGTGTTCTCCAACTCTGACCTTCATTCAAAGTGTTTTGAGGTATGCATATGTCCTTAAGTGTTTCTCAACAGAGTTCAAGTTGTTTCCTTTGGCCCGGACCTAGCTGTCTTTTTTGGGGGTTTGGGGGGCAGTACCAGGGCTTGAACTCAGGGCCTACACCTTGAGCCACTCCACCAGCCCTTTTTGTGTTAGGTATTTTCAGAATAGGGTCTCTCAAACTCTTTGCGGGGGCTGGCTTCAAATCACAATCCTCCTGATCTCTGCCTCCTGAGTAGCTAGGATTACAGGCGTGAGTCACCAGCACCTGGCATAATTGAAGACTGTTTGCAGAGTAGTTGGTAACCCTGCCTGTCTCCTTGTGCTGCATCTCATCCTTGTGTCCCTTGTCTGATGAGATTTGCCAGATTTTACTGTTTTAGCAGCCCAGTGCTGTGAAAGAACCCCTTCTGCAGATTGACCCTGGCTGCCACATCCTCAAAACTATCTTGTGGGGCCAGGGGTGCAGCTCAGTGGTAGAGTGAATGATTAGCAAGTACACTGTCTGAGTTTGATCTAATACCACCCCCAAATAACAATTGTATAGATTCTTTCATTGGTGGGGCTTGTCCACCTTCCTTCCATAGTCTACATGCATTTTATCTCCATTTTTCTGATTTCAGGTTGTGAGCATAGAGGAGAGGATGAGGAGGCATCTCTGCAGAAAGTTTCTGTGGAAGGAGTGTCACACTTGAGAATTGTAAAGGCAGTCAAGAAGATTCACCTCTGTGACACCTGTGTCCCAGTGTTGAAAGACATTTTGCATGTGGCCGGTCCATCTGTGCAGCAGCAATGCTTGGTGGCAGCATTTGCAAGGTTTCCAAAGCACCATAAGCATCACAGTGCAGAGAAATACTTGGTGAGGGACATGGATAGGAACTCACATGGGAAGAACTATGGATTTTGTGTGCTAGGAAGATCTTAATTGTTTGGAACTTTCTACAGTCTCAGTTCATTCCAGAAGGTGAGAAGGCAAACAACTGTGAATTTGGGGAGGCCTTTCACCATGGAAAAAGTTATTACAAGTTATTTAAATGCAGAAAAGTTTCCAAGAACAAAAATGCGGCTTTTTATAACCTGCTATTACGCACTGGAGAACACCTTTATGAGCACAGTAAAATTCAGAAAGTGTTCCATGATGAGTATTCACCTGATCAGCACCGGAGTGTCCATGATGTAGAGAGGCCTTATGACTGTAGAGAATGTGGCAAATCTTTTAAGCAAGTACAAGCCCTTACTGTACACCAGAGAATCCATGTAGAAAAGCCTTATCAGTGTAGAGAATATGGGAAATCCTTTAAGCAATTGGATGCCCTTACTATATACCAGAGAATCCACACTGTATAAAGGCCCTATGATTGTACAGAATGTGGCAAGTCATTTAATTGCAGAGGTACCCTTATTCTACACCAGAGAATTCACACAAGAGAAAGATCTTATAAGTGTAGAGAATGTGGGAAGTCTTGTGCAAGTATGTGCTCTTACTGCACACCACAGAGTGCACACTGGCAAAAGACCTTATACGTGTAGAGAATGTGGGAAATCATTTAAGCTACAAGGTGCCCTTACTATTCACAAGAGTGTCCACACTGGTGAAATGTCTTATCAGTGCACAGAATGTGGCAAATCTTCTAAGGTGGGAGGGGCACTTAAACTACACTGGAACATTCACACTGGAGAAAGGCCTCATAAGTGTGGCAAATGTGGAAAAACTTTTCTTCAGTATGCCAACTTTATTAGTTACTGCAGAAATCATATTAGAGAAAATTCTTTAGAATGCTATGAGTATGGGAAAACCTTGAGGTAGAATGCTAGTCTCATTCAACACCAGGTAGTTCACCCTTGGAGAAAGGCTTTATGAGTGTAGAGGATGTGGAAAATCATTTAAACAGGCATGTGCCCTTACTGTACACCAGAGAGTACACACTGGAGAAAGGCCTTATGAGTGTACTAAATGTGGGAAATCACCTACCTAACTCTGGTCTCCTCACCAAAGGCATCATAGCATGGAAACACCTCGTGAAGGGAACAAGGGAGGGAATCTTTCAACCTGAGGTTGAAACAGCAGCAGAAAGTCTCTACTTTGGAGCAGCATTATTCATGAATGGAATGAACTTTTTGTTCACTGTATCCATATTAGGGATCCTTTGTTAGTGATCCAACTTGAAGTACCCATTTCCAAATGTCTAGATAGTGAGATCCCCCATGAGTCCAGGCACAGGATGTGGCTCATGATAGATGCTCTGCACATTCTGAACTTTCTGGTGTACTTTTCATATTGATGTCATTGCCATACTTTCTCATCAGTTACCCCCCTCAACCATCTTGCACAGTGGGCACAAGCTACACTGACAAAATAAAGCACAGTACATGTCTATTCTTCCTTCAGGGAAATGTTGAGTTGGCTTAACCATTAGGGCACCTTTCTTCTGTTTGCTGGGAGATCATGCCATGATATGACTCTGTTACGACCACAGGAACTCAGGTCAATCAGAGGCCTGCAAAGAAAACAGCCTCTTCATAAAAGTTTCTGGTCTCACATAACATTTGTAGTTGATGATCAAGGTCACTAACTGAAACTGCCTGCTTCACATTATTCTGGTTTGTGCAATAGTAAAGGCCTTATTATTGAATCCACCTTGAATTATTTTTACAACTGTATTGTTTGGCATATGTAGAATTAGGCTCTGTTTATATGAGAGGATGGACCACTTTTATAGGACCCCTATAAAAGTACCTCACTGGGGAGGAGCATAGTGGCAGAGAGTTCATTTTCCTGTGTTTCCCTAACGTATATTGCTGCCTAATACTTCCAGTGAAACAATCCAGGAGTTTTTTGTTTAATTTATAGCCTGAAAACTTCCATATTTTGTGGGACTAGGGGACTTCTGAAGGGGGTCAATTGTTCTAAGAAGGTGCCTTACTCTGGGAATAGCATGAATCTGTTCCTTTGTCATAGGCTGCAGGAGAATTAGGGGGACACAAGAATGTGCATTAGGTTGTAACCATGATTCCACAGGGGCCCTCTTTGCCAAAGACAGCAAAAGAGGATGGAAATAAAGAGGATAATGAAACAAAAAAAAAAAAAGCTGAACAGTACTGCCACTACTTCACTTAACACATATTCTCTGAAAAACTGAAAGCACAAGATAACAGGTGTCAAAAGCAGCCAATTCAGTAGCTAAGAATTTGTCCACTTCCAAATCGAGCAGGGTAGTGCTGACTAATGTAGGCTTACTGTCTTTACCATCATCTCATTCAGCCCTACACTGGAAAAACTGAATATGAAATTCCAGCAATAAACAATGAACAAAAGATTACAGCTGAGGACCTTAAGATTATGCTTTTTACCTGATAAGGTAACTACAACCAGTCAGGCACTGGTGGCTCACACTGATGGGAAATGAGAGAGGTGGAGAGAATTGTACACGTATTTCACTTACACATCCTTATAACTAGAACTGTATTAGGCCAAACTTGGGTGCTGAAATTTTGTTCTGCTGGTGCTGTAGAAAATGAGTAAATGGGCTGGTTTTCTTGACTTCAATCTATTCCACCACTTCTCCCAGGAACTAAGGATTTTCTCGCTCTAAAGTTGGCACAGGCGTTGCAGGGGTCTGTCTTCAAGGTCCTTTGAAACCACTTGCCTTCCAGCTGCAGGACTGCTCCTTGCTCCTCTTTATAGAGTCCCCGCCCCTGGACCCCTGCCTGGGAGGTGTAGAACCATCCTTCTGGGTGGGTACTGAGCTTTCTAAACTACATTACCCATGATCCTCTGAGACGAGCGGCAAAAAAGTGTGAGCCAATGAGCTGGAAGAAAATCTCTTCCGAGCTCTGGGCGGGACTTCCTGTGTTGGAGGGACGTCTTTACAGCTGCTGTTGGGTCAGTGCTGGTGGTCAGAGGTTTAGCAGCGTGGATCCGCGATCAAGGTGAGAAGAGTAGGCAGCCCTGAGCTGGGGAAGGTCGTCTCCACTGTCCACCAGCTGTTCTGACGAACGGCGGCGGCGTCGACGGCCATTCCCGGCTCTCCGCCCCGCCCGCCAATGGCGGCCGCCGCGCTGAGGGACCCGGCTCAGGTAAGTGCCGCATGCTTCCCTCTCACCTCACTGGCCTGCTAGAGCCCACTTGGGGTTCCTGATTAACCCCACTGGGTCCAGGTCATTGGGCGAGGTCGTGAGTGAGATCTAAATTTCTTAAGGTTTTGGGGAGTGTTAAAGGCACAGGGCAGATTTTTGTGACGTTTCGGAGGGGCCATTGAGCCAGGTGCATTTGTGTCCTTAATGGGAGAGTCGGAGTTTTCATTTTCAGACGCTGGGAACCATGGAGGGTTCTGAAAAGAAGAGGCTGATGGTCTGAGTTAGGCTTTTCAGGTCCCCAAAAGTTGCTCAGTTTCAGAGAAAGATGACACGGAACAGGCAGAAGGAGGTTGCGGCCTTGTACAATTTTGCAGTTAAATCATCACCAAGGAAGAAGCTCAAGAGACAGTGCACTCATTCCCAGTTACCTGGCTCCTAGATCGAACGGGGAAACGGGGAACCTACCATAATTTCGTGCCTATCGTGACCTCCCTCTTCCCACAGATTCCCATGACAGTGGAAGTGCTGGTGGACCCTGAACAGGTGAGTGGAAGATGTTCCTGGCCTTCCGTTGAGGTGACCACACCCTTTGCCTCTGTGACTGCGTTCTAGGACTTCTGCTGCTCTTCCTCTAGTTCTTGAGTTTAAGGGCCCTAAGAAAAGTCCCAGTATCCAGTGAAGGCTTGTGCTTCTGTGAGGAGTTTTGTATTCCTTGGAGCCAGTAGAATAGGGTATGAAAGGTTGTCCTAGGCCTAGGTACTGTTGGGCAAGCTTGTGGAAGTGAGCTGGCTTAGGGAACCAGAGTTTGCCCTTTTTTGAGAACTGAGAGCAGTGGTGCTACTCAAAAGTGGACTGTCTATCGCAGATATTGATGTCTATTTTGGAGGTGGTGGGAACAATAAGGAGGGTGGACTAGACGGACCATGTGGCTATAGCATGTAAACCAGATTGTGTTGAGGGAGGCAGTAGGAAGACAAAGGAAGAAGATGCTGCACTAGTCCAGGTGAGTGTTGATGGTAGCTGTACTGAAGTAACGGCTGTGGAAGTGGGAAATGAGGTTGGGATTCTGAACCAGTCTTTTAAGTAGGGCTGCCTGAGTTTTTGATTTTAAGGTTAAGTAGAATGTTGAAGTCATGTGTGCCTGCAAGATTTTTGACTTTAGCAAAGGAAGGGTAGGAGTTCTATTAACTGGGAATGTAAAGTTTATAAAAGCATGAATTGTTATTTGATATATCACAAGTTTAGAATGTCTCACAGAACAACTTTGGAGACATCAAGCAGGCAGCTAAGTACACAAGTGTGAAACTAAGGAGGGGTTCGAGATGCAGACATCCAACAGTTGTGACAAGATTCTGTGTAGCTGTGAGTTACAGTTTGGAGGAAGAATCCTGGTTATGGTAGTAATGCTAAGGAAAATCAAATCAACTGGGTCTTAGGCTTGGTCACCTGAATGTGGGTAGTGGCAACACAAGCATGGTGTGCAGATGTGGTCATGGGAAGAGTGTGGAGGAGGGAATGATCTGATTTGGTGGTCATGGTGCTAATAGACAAGGCACACAACATGGAGGCTAATACATGGGAGTAATTGAGCAAGGTGATGCAGAAGCCAGGACTTGTGCTTTTTTCTTCATTTTGGACTCAACAATTTGGTTGTTGCCCTTGGTGTATCTGGGGCCTTTTAGTAAGGTGAGTGGATTGGCTTAGGGCCCAAGTGGTCATCAAGAAGCGTCACTGGGCCTGTGAAAGAGATCCACTGAGAATGGTCTCATGGGATAGTGGAGAGAGAATGTCTATTACTAGTGGAGGACATCAGGTGCAACATGAGTAGTAAAGGTCCAGAGGTGTGTGAGATTCACAGGTGATTTTTTTTTTCATTTATTCATATGTGCATACAATGTTTGGGTCATTTCTACCCCCTTCCTCCACCCCCCGGCCTCTCGCTTTTCCCCAACCCCCTCGCTTCCAGGCAGAAACTGTTTTGTCCTTATCTCTAATTTTGTTGAAGAGAGAGTATAAACAATATTAAGAAGGACAAAGGGTTTTTGCTAGTTGAGGTAAGGATAACTATACAGGGAGATTCCTCACATTGCTTTCATGTAAATATGTGTTACAGTCTAAGTTGATTCTTTTTGAACTGACCTTTTCTCTATTTCCTGGTCCCCTTCTCCTATTGGCCTCTGTCGCTTTAAAGTTTCTGCATTAGTTCCTTTGCATTGAGGACATCAAGTACTATCATGTACAGGTGATTCTTGATGGATGAGTTTGAAGCAATGAACAGAGTCCAGTAGGGAGACCTCCAGAGCAAGACAGGGACTGTGGCATTGGGGTCTTGTAGTGTTCTGGAATCATGTTGGATCATATTTTCATTTTCTATATACTTTCCAGATGTCTGATGCTGAATTACATGTAAAAAGATCAGGGGTGTTCCTATGAAGTGAGCAGAGATTGAGAGTGGCTATGGATGTTGGACCCTGTGACATAGGGGTGATGGAAGGGCTAAAAGGCATGTGGAGAAGTCATGTCACATGTCTTCAGGGTCTGGCCATTTATAGGATATGACATTTAGGACCCCACATTTGCCTGTATAGGGGAAGTATGGTCTCAGGTCCTATGGAACATTTTTGAGGGGCTAAAATACAAGAGAAGCATGAAGATAAAAAATATCAGGTCAGATAGGGGCTGGAAATCATGGATAAAACAGCAAGACTGTAGTGTCAAGTATGGGGAAGAAAAGATAGAAATAAAGTGTATCCTGGGCACTTGCACCAAAATACTAGGGTAGTGGTTAATTTGCAAATAGCCAGGGTGTAAAGAGTTTGAAGCTATCAAGGGAAGAAGTCCTCCAGATCTTGTTGCTAGGTTCACCCTGTGAAGTAACCAGGGCTCTCCCTGCACTCCTAGCTGTTTCACTACATGAACCTGCATGAAGCAAGTCCTAAGGGAAAGACAGGATAGGCGAGCCTTCAACATTGGCCTAGAGCAACTGAGTACCCTAGATACCACAGGAAAGAAAATTAATCTTAAAATCATCCTTGAAGAAGGTTTTGGCAATAGCCCATAGTCCATGCAAATATTTGTAAGGAAAATGCCCCCAATTCCTGACACATATAGTCACAGAAAATATCACCTGAAGGACGTGAAACAAATTGGGGCACAGTGCCATGGGCACAACTACCCAAAGGTGAGCAAATAAGCAAACTAACATCTATTAGTCTATTCAAGACCCTAACTCCCATAACCTCCCCTGCTAACTTCAGCCCAGGAGGGGCTGTGGCATTGGGGAGTTCTCAGGGCTATGCACACAGTTCATCTCTATACATGTGCCAAGATAGTGAGGAATTCACTTGATGTCTCCAAAGTTGTTCTGTGAGACATTCTAAACTTGTGATATATCAAATAACAATCAAATAACAATTCATGCTTTTATAAACTTTACATTCCCAGTTACTAGAACTCCTACCCTTCCTTTGCTAAAGTCAAAAATCTTGCAGACACACATGACTTCAACATTCTACTTAACCTTAAAATCAAAAACTCAGGCAGCCCATACTTGACACTACAGTCTTGCTGTTTTATCCATGATTTCCAGCCCCTATCTGACCTGGTATTTTTTATCTTCATGCTTCTCTTGTTCCCGTTTTAGCCCCTCAAAAATGTTGTGCAGCACTGACCCACACCTATTATACTGAGATGTTCACATGTCCTTAAATATTCCTGAGTACTTTTCACCAGTTCCATTTGTGTATTCCTGGGCCTTTACTCAAGCAACCTTCTGTGTGACTGGCACTTATCACCAGCAGATGAGGTTGGTGGTGAGTTACAGTAGTTCAGGGCTTCTCATAAGTAACTCTCATCTCTTGGGTTTGGATCATGAGACAGTAATAGCTGAAAATGGTTTGCCAAAGAATGTGTTGGAGACCATGCCTCTTCTTGCCATTCTGCATCCTGTCCTTGTGTCTTTCAGCAGGTTTGTTCTTCTGAATTCAATGGTCTTTAGAGACTAACCTGCCCTTAGGTCTCATCCTCAAGATGTTTTGGCTCTTTTTGGTGTGTACATGATGAGTCTACCACTTCTCATCAGAGTCAACATTCATCTCATTACTATTTCTCTGATATGCAGTATGGGCATAGAGCCAGAGTGAGGACACACTTTTCATGCAGTGTTTCTATAAAAATGTCATTCATCTGGGTTTCAAAGGCAGGTCCATCCTCCTAGAAGAGACAACCCTGTGACATTTGCAGCTCAGTCTTCAAAGATATTTTGCACCTGGCTAATCCTCCACCAGCACAGAGAAACCTTTGAAGAGTGATAGAAGTGATTGATTTGTGAAGAATCACAGATTCTTTGTGTTAGGAAAGGCTTTCACCTGTAAGGAGAAGAAAGCCTCCCTGCTCACCTTGGGCCTTCTCCAGCTCCAGGTCATTCCTAAAGATGAAGATGAGTCTCAAAGTATGCAGAGAGCTTTCCTGGTGGAAAAAGTTAAGTGAACACAGAAAATGTGCCAGTCCCAAACACTCCATTGTCCACCACCTATTTCTGCACTGGAAAAAGGTTTCATGAATATAGCGTAGCAAGTACTCATTTGCTGAGCACCAGAGACCTGACATTGGGGAAAATCCTTATCAATTTGGGCAGTGTGTGAGATCTTTATCAAAGAGTTCAACTCAACATACACAAGAGAGTTTGCATTGGAGAACGGTCTTATCAGTGTGGACAGTATGGTGTTGGTGTGCCACTTAAGATGTTTTTAGGTCTTGGGAGTGCCACATCATGAATGGATTAACACTGGTATTGTGGCAGTGAGATGGTTCTTTGTGTGAGTGGGTTGTTATGACATCAAGTTCAGCCCTCTCTTGCCTTTCTTTAGCATGTGAGCTCTTTTTGCCATGTGGAGCCATCTGCCATACTACAGTGCAGCACAAAGCTCTTCACTAGATGCAGCCTCTTGAACTTGCGCTTCTCAGCCTGGAGAAATGTAAGATGTAAATTTGTATTCTTTATTTATTACCTTACCAAGTTTATGATATCCTATCATAGTCATAAAAAATAAACTGAGACAGCCAGCGTGAGACATCTTTTAAACCCCGTTAGTCTCTGGAGAGATCACATTAGTCAAAAGCCTTACAGCTGTGGCCACACAAATGCACCAATACTGCCTGCAAATCTATGGGAAAAACATACCAAACAACCACTCCCGAGCCTGCTGTGTGGGTCACAAGTGGCCACACCAACAGACTGAAAATGCATGCAGAGTGTTAAGTAGAGTGGGAATGTGCCTTTCTGTAGAGATAAGTCCAGTGTAGCAGAGCCTAGTGACAAACACACAGTAATTCCCTATGACAAGAATGTGAAACTGACACACCTGAACCCAGCCTGTACTCACACAAATGCCACATCCACCACAGAAAACTAGATGAGGGACACGAGAAATGAATCAGATACTTTGCAAAGCCTTTCAGGGACCCATGAGATAGGAAAAAGTTGCCGAAACCACAGCAGTTGTGGCCACACAATGCACCAGTTCTATGCACAGATCTGTATGACAAGCATAACAAATACGTACCCTCAACTTTGTGGAGAGGGTACAAATGTGCACACCAGGAGACTGAATGTGCAGACAAAGGCCAGGCATATGAAAACAGAACTTGACCAAAACCTAAGCAGTTGTCAGCCCTTGATAAGCAGGACGTGGTCAGTAACTGCCAGCTGCCAGTTGCCAGTAAGCAAGGCCTCTCAAACTCTCCTTTAGGCAATTGTGAAGAGCAGGGTGTGTAAGAGTCATGAAGTTGAGTCATTACCATCTTGAAGGAGGGGGTGATTTTCCCCTTCTTCCCCTCCTTCACTGTCCCATATCTATGTGGGAGTAATACATACCTGAACAGTGTTGGCATCTGTATATGGAGTTCAGGAAGGACGAGTCCTGTGCAGACACTCATCTCCATCCTCCACAGCTGTTAGAGAAGTTATTGTGTCTGTGTTCTTTGGTATTCAAGTTTCAGATCAGCATTTTCCTTAGTTTACGAGCAATTTTATTCACAGATAGGTCTCTGTCATTCATGTCAAGACAGGTTAGAGAGGTTTCATTCTTTACAGCTCTGAAGTCCTGTTTGTTTTGCCTTCAGGAGACAGAGCATTGATTTTTGTAAACAAGAATATATTTATATATTAGAGCATTGGTAAGACCTCTCTTCCCAGGGTGACCATTACCTCTGATTTTTTTTTTTTTTTCCTGGTACTTTGGTTCAAACTCATACTTGCTATACAAGCCCCCAGTCCTTTTGTTTTTAGTTTATTTTCGGAAAGGGTCTCATACTTTTTCCTGGGCTTGCCTTGGACCGTGGTCCTCTTACCTGTACCTTCCAAATAGCTGGGATTACAGGCATGTACCGCCATGCCCAGCAAGAAATTTTGCATGAAACTCCTCATTGGCACTTCCTGGGATGTGAGGTTATTCCATTCACTTCATCAGATGAGCTCTGCCACAGTCATACTGAGGCACATATGACTACTAAGGTGAATTTGGTAGTTTTAAGGTTTCTCTGACATGATTCAGCTAGCAGAAGGAAAATGAGAGAGGAAGGGGAGAAGTGATATCAAGTTGCTGACATAAATTACCTGTACATATTCTTGAAGCACTAGACATTTGACCAAACCTGGGTTCTCAGCATTAAAAAGTATTTCAACTGTATGCCTAAGGACAAGAGCAAATGGGCTCTGTTTATATCACATTCATAGGTTCTACTTAGCAAACTCTTAGAGACTGAGAGTGATAAGCTGGTCAAAGGTTACCCATGCCTGTAATTCCAGGACTCTGTGGACTGAGGCAGGAGGATTATGAGTTCAGTGTTACACAAAGAAACCATGTCTCAAAAAGGAAAAAAAAAATTAAAAAATTTAAAAAGAGAAACTGAATCAGAGTGGTATAGCTTCTGTCATCGAGCACTGTGTGCTTCTGTATGTCAGAACGTAGCTAGCATTTGTTTAGTTGGATGTGATACAGTACATAGAGATATGAATGATTGTCAGGAATAAAAATTCTCCACAGAGCTTCTCAGAAACAGGAGAGATGTCATGCCTGTCAGGGCCACATGGGGAAAGACCAGGGTCATTCAGTCATATAGGGTAGAAAGAAGACCATAACTCACTATTTATCTGAATATTCACTAGAAAAAATGGGGAAGGTAGGATAGTTTCATTAGTCAAGCTAAGGAATAAATAGTTCACATAACTATTTTGGACTTCAGGCTGTTTTCCTGTTGTCCTGTATATAGCCTTGGATTACTTTAGGATAAGGTGAGTCAGCTTTCTGTAAGACAGATTGATAAAGGAACTGGCTGAGGATGTGGGCTCTACATCACTTAATCTTTCATAAAAAGGTATGCTCCTAGGCTAGTTAGCCTTTGGTCTCTTAAAAATTGGCCAGCATCCCTAGTCACCTACAATTGTGATCTTTTCATTTCCAAAGGTAGAGGAGCCTCAGTGTGTAAGGGTCATCCCCTGTTGGTACTGTTAGAGACCCTGATACTATGAATTTATATGATACACTCAGGATTGCAATCGTATGTTCTCCCTCATATGTGGACATTAGATCAAGGGCAAACACAACAAGGGGATTGGACTATGAGCACATGATAAAAGCGAGAGCACACAAGGGAGGGGTGAGGATAGGTAAGATACCTAAAAAACTAGCTAGCATTTGTTGCCCTTAATGCAGAGAAACTAAAGCAGATACCTTAAAGCAACTGAGGCCAATAGGAAAAGGGGACCAGGAACTAGAGAAAAGGTTAGATTAAAAAGAATTAACCTAGAAGGTAACACCCACGCACAGGAAATCAATGTGAGTCAATGCCCTGTATAGCTATCCTTATCTCAACCAGCAAAACCCCTTGTTCCTTCCTATTATTGCTTATACTCTCTCTACAACAAAATTAGAGATAAGGGCAAAATAGTTTCTGCTGGGTATTGAGGGGGGGAGCGGGAGGGGGTGGAGTGGGTGGTAAGGGAGGGGGTGGGGGCAGGGGGGAGAAATAAACCAAGCCTTGTATGCACATATGAATAATAAAAGAAAAATGAAAAAAAAAATTAAAAAAAAAAAAAAAAAAAAAAGGATTGCCTGTAGGGCAGGATGGCCAGTTGGTCTGGAGTCTTAACTTTGTTCTAAAGGAACACACTAAAGAACCCCAGACCGAATCCAGCTCTTCAGTGAATGACAGGTGAAGTGCATTTGCCTTGCAGATAGGACACAGGGACATTGGGTCTGACTGAGTCTGTACAGGACATGTCCTTTGTTAACCCCTAGAAGCAGCTGAAATGATATCTTTAGCTTTTGTGAACATCTGATCTTGCTGAGTATTGAATGATATGTCACTAAACACTTGACTGCTCAGCGGTAGCTGCAGCTCTCCAGAAATCCACATGTTGTCCCTTTAAGGCAAGCAAATCCCTCAGTCACTTTAGATCTACACTGCAATATCCAGGCCCTTTGTCAGTCACCTGACCTTTGGATTACTGGTTGAGTACACTCAGTTGTGGCCAACATTGACCACAACTGGTCCCAGAAAGGGACCTCGTGAACTATTTGCCCAGAAAGGCCCAGACCCCTTGGAGAAGTCCCTGACCCAATGATTGTACAGCAAAGTGTTGCTTCTGTAATTGGATGGCTCATTCTGGTGGTACTTCTGGCTTTTCTCTAGGGAGGTGCATTATAGCAGGTTAGATTCTTGTGAGCCATTTGTTCCTTAAGAGATGACAACAGCACAAGAACCAATAGGAGAGGTTGTCTGCTTGTACCAGTGTCAGAGCTACCAGTGGAGTCTGACCCCTGTTACCTGTTCTACTGCAGAGTCTGATGATGGTGGTCATGGTAAAGGATCCAGCTTTGTTGAGTGTTGTTTTCTAGGGCCATTATCCTCACTGAACCTGAGTCCTCTAGAGCCTGGCAAGGGGCCTCTTCATGTCATCACATTTCAGGACCCTATATTCAGAACAGTGAGAACCTAGAGTGTGAATGCATCAATTTAAACCCAAGTTTGATGAGGTATTGGGGAATGTTATAGGTAGGGCTGGAATATGTAGTCTTATTGACTGAATTGGGAACATGCATGCCAGGTTGGGCAGGAGAGAGATGACATGGGTAATCAGAAAACACCAGCGTTAGGAACCAAGACTAAGGAGACTAAAGCAGCACGGTCACATTAATCCTTGAAGAAAACCTGTGAATTCTTTCCATCACACTCCCTTCCTTTAGGTGTTAAGTGAGTTACAATTCCCTTAGATTAATTCTTTGACCAGAAAAGAATACTCAGGTCATAAGGAGCAGACACAGTATCATAAGACTTTGGTAAAGCCTCCCTATACCCCTTGTCTCCATGTTTGGATGATAACATCAAAACAGGAATTTGAGCCAGGCATCTATAATCCTAGCTACATAGGAGGCAGAGATCAGGAAGATTGTTGTTCAAAGCCAGCCTGGGCAAATAGTTCAGGAGACCCTATCTTAAAAATATCCAATGCAAAAAAGGGCTAGCAGAGTGGCTCAAGTGGTAGACTGCCTGCCTAGCAAGCATGAGGCCCAGAGTTCAAACCCCAGTACTCAAAAAAAAAAAAAAAAAAAAAAAGAAAAGAAAAGAACAGAGAACAGGAACTTAACAAAATGATTATAGTTGCCAGGTGCTCACCTGTCTAGAAAAAGTTTAAACCAGACTCCCTAGCTCAGGTTAGATGGTGTAAATACTCAGGTTGAGGACCACCCATTGAGCCCTTAGTTTCCACCTTCTGCATGTCAGAGGGTGCTTCTTTACCCCTTTCTATATTTTATTCGACTGTATTAAACAAAATTTTGCTGGCCTCTTAGCTTCTGAGTCTCCCTTAGGTATTTCTCCAAACTTCTTTTTGTCATTGCTTTCAAGAGCTTAGGAACTGGAGGGTGATTGGGGAGTTAAATCAAGGATTCCTCTGTCATAAAGGGAATCCTTCTCCATGATATATCTAAGGAGTTTAAAACTGATGGGTAAATTTAGGTGCATGAGTGGTCATCTTGTGAATCACTTGCCTGTGGTGGAGAGCCACTGGGGAAGGGCCCCGGAGTTAGCAGGTAAGAAAGGTTGACTGGTGAGTCATTGTGCCCTATTAGTGGTAAGGGCTATGGGAGTCTGGCATCTACAGGTGTTTCTTGGTGTTATATAAGTCAAGATGACCTTCAAAGCAGAATGGGGGTACCTTTCAGTAAGAATCACTATTGTCCTATTTGGGTTTTGAGGAAGTCACTAAAGGGAGTGGAACTCAACTTATCACTCCCAAATTCCTTCTCTTCTAATGTGGAAAAGAATTTCAGTTTGAAACATGAGGCAAGATAGACCAGAGCAGTTTTATTCAGCAAAGCAAAAGAACAAAGACTTATAGGTGCTATGTGGGGATATGTGAGAGTTTAACATCAGGGGGACTTACACTACAAGAAATGGGGTACCTAGTGTTCCTTTGTTCTAGGTAACTGGCATATTTAATAACCCTTATTGGTATGGTGTATTGACATTACTGACTTGGCCTGGGCAACTAAATATTTTGGCTTCCTGCATGCTTTGGTCCTTGCAACACGTATGCATGCTTATTGTAACTTTTATGAGATTCTCTCAAGATTTTCTCTGTTCTAAGGATGAAGTGACACCAGGCATTCTCAAGGCAATATTTTTCTTTATGATAAGGTTGCTTAGTTACCAGGGAACACTGATTACCTGGGACAAATACACAGGGTTTGTCTTTTGAATACATGGCTATAATTCAGTTGAGGACATGTAAAACTGAAGGAGAAAAGTCTGCATGCTCTTAAGTATTTCTTAATTCCTGGCTGCCATTTTCCAGCTTAAGGTATCTAGACTGTCCATGTCCTCTTTTGTTATGTTAAGTCTACTCAGGATACTATGTGCCAAGAAGACTAGGGCAGGCAGATAAACACATGTGTATTAGGCAGGAAAGTGGAGATACTGTGGGAGTGTGCATGAGAGGTGTGCTCAAAAAAATAATGTGCACCTGGAGAAAGCACATGCGATGGTGGTGTTGTGACTTTGTTAGTAAAATGAAGGAGAAAGGTGAGTGCATATTTAGAGGTAACTGAGCACAATCTGGGGGACTCTTGAGCAATTAGTTGTCAAGAGTGGATACTGCCCTGCATGCCAGGACCAGATCTCAGGTGGTGTCTACATGCTACTTTCCTATTAGTACTGTTGGAAAGACATACTAAGCAAATATGCCACAAGAATAGATTGGGGACAAGGAGCACAGGGTCTGGCATCTTCTCTAAGGTGGGGAGGGTGGCACATAGGGTAAACAGAGGATGGGTATGAGATTAACTTAGAATCCTAGGAGTGAAGCTGATCATGGAATACTCTGTTTTGACCATGACAGGACTGTGTGACCTTTGAGGATGTGGTCATTTACTTCTCCCAGGAGGAATGGGACCTCCTGAATACATCTCAGAGGCTCCTGTACCTTAATGTGATGCTGGAGAACTTTGCACTTATAACCTCTCTAGGTAAGGCTGTCATACTCTCCCACACCTTGGTCTCAGTTCTTCCTATTTTCCACAGAGGCAGTTTCCCCCTTCTGCCACTAGTCCGGGTCTCTACTAACTTCTCCACTCTTTGGCATGTGTCCATGGATACTGTTGCTGAGCTGTGGCACCACCCTGAGAAGCCCTAAGAGATGCTGCTCCTGTGAGTGCAGGCAGGGATTTGGAAGGAAGGTGTCTAGCAGTCAGCCCAACGGGTCTCTCCTTGCTTACCCTCCCCTGAGTAGGTGGTTATCTAGATCCATGACATATTTTGCCCTTCTCACTGGTACTTCCTCACAGCTGCCTGTTTCAGGAACTCCAGGCATTGTCATGATCAGTAGCCACATGGACCATGCACTACTCTTACCAGTTCCTCCTTCCATTCTTCTTCGTAGTACTAGTTTTCTTTCCTCTTCTGTGCTGAATTGCTCAGGGCCACCACTGAGAGCCCTCCTGCCCTCTCTTTCCCTTGGGACTTGGTTTTGTGCCTCTCCGATCTGTGCAACTGGGTTTCCAGAAGAATCTTGGTTGCTCCATAGAGAAGACATGGAAAGAGCTCAGAATCTTTCCTTGTCTAACTGAAGGGCACCTCGTTTGGAAGCGCTCATGACATCTGGGCTGTTTTCCTATCACTCCTGGGAATTGTACTGTTTGCTTAGTGTTTGTGGTGCCACTGAACCCGTCCCTCCCACCACCCAACACACACACATTTCTACCTTCTCATCCCCATACTTGACACTTTCTAACTTGTCATTCATCTATGCCTCTGCACTCTAGCTGCTTCCCCATCTTTCTGGTCTCTGTATATCACTGCACCTCTGTAATGTTCTCCCTCACTGACCCACATGTAATGTGTTTTGCATTGTGTACATATATTTAAATACTTTTTTTTTACTTAGACTTGAACCCAGGGCATCATGCTCTACCACTTGAACAAGCTTACTGGTTTACATTAAGTACTTCTAAATGCAGTTCCAGTTGTGTTTTCTCAGGCCTGACATCAAGCAGGTTTTTTTTTGATCGTGGGACCAGGGTTCAAATTCAGGCCCTTGCACTTGCTAAGCAGGCACTCTACCACTTCAGCCACTCTCTCAGCTCTCACGTAGTCTTTTTAGTCCCCTGGTCACCAGCTGGCAAGTTTTAATGGATGACATTGTGTGGTGAGTTTAGAGTATTTTATGTCAGATCATTGGATAGAAGTACCATTTGGTTATACCATCTATAGACTGTTTATAGAGAGGTGTGCTCAAAAATCTGCCTCCTCCTGTGCAGCAAGTCCTTTTTCTGGTGCTGTGAAGTACCCCCATTTTTCATTGACCTCAAAACAATCCTATGAGACTTGGGGTGTAGTTCAGTGTTGGAAGGCATTCCTGGCATGTGTACAGCCCTGGGATCCCTCTCCAGCACCACAAAAAAACTATGGACTTTTTCTTTGGCAGCTTACTCCATCTCCTCTTCTACAACAGTGTACATATAATTCACTGTCATTTCTCTGATTTCAGGTTATGGGCATAGAGAAAATGATCAAGAGGCATCTGTGCAGGAGGTGTATGTGGAAGGAGTGTCACACTTGATGACTCCAAAGGCTGATCCAACCTCCCAGAGCGCTCACCCTTGTGATGTCTGTGTCCCAGTCTTGAAAGACATTTTGTACCTAGATGATCCACCTATGCAGAAGCCGTACCTGGTTGGGGCAAATGAAAACCTCCCCCAGCACCAGAAATATCATAGTGCAGATAAACCCTTGAAGAAGGATGTGGATAGAAACTCACTTTTGAAGAGTGATGAATTTGGTATGTCAGGGAGTTCCTTTAATTATGAGGATCTTTGGAAGGATTTCCCACCTTTATTGGATCTTCTGAGTCCCCAGGTCATTCCTAATGGTGAGAAGCTAAACATCTCTGAGTTTGGTGAGTCCTTTCATCATGGAAAAAGTTATTACAACTTGCCTAAGTGCAGAACAACTTCCAGGAACTTAAGTATGTCTTTTCATAACCTGAAACTCTACTCTGAAAAAAATATTTATGAGCACACCAACTGTGACAAAATGTTCCATGATGAGTACTCACTTGCCCAGCACCAGAGAGTCCACATTGTAGAAAGGCCTTATGAGTGTAGAGAATGCGGCAAGTCCTTTAAGGAGAGATTTTCCCTTACTGCACACCAGAGGGTTCACACTGGGGAAAAACCTTACAAGTGTAGAGAATGTGGGAAATCCTTTAGGAGAGGATGTTTCCTTACCATACACCGGAGAGTCCACACTGGAGAAAAGCCTTACGAGTGTAGAGAATGTGGGAAATCCTTTAGGGAAAGGTGTTCCCTTACTAAACACAAGAGAGTCCACACTGGAGAAAGGCCTTATAAGTGTGGTAAGTGTGGGAAATCTTTTACTCAACGCACCCACCTTGTTAGTCACAGCACAATTCACACTGGAGAGAAGTCTTATGAATGCAATGAATGTGGGAAAACTTTTAGGCAAAAGTCTGTTCTCATTAGACACCAAGTAGTTCACAATGGAGAAAGGCCTTATAAGTGTGGTGAATGTGGGAAATCTTTTAATCAGCGCTCCAACCTTATTTCTCACTGGGGAATTCACACTGGAGAGAAGTCTTTTGAATGCAGTGAATGTGGCAAAACCTTTAGACAGAAGTCTGTTCTTATTAGACACCAGGTAGTTCACAATGGAGAAAGGCCTTACGAGTGTAAACAGTGTGGCAAATCCTTTAAACGAGGATACGCCCTTACTGTGCATCAGAGGGTCCACCTGGAGAAAGGCCTTATCAGTATAGACAGTGTGGCAAATCCCTTAAGTGAGGATACACCCTTACTGTATAGAGAGTTCACC
The DNA here is from genome assembly GCF_047511655.1 of Castor canadensis. Lineage (NCBI taxonomy): Eukaryota > Metazoa > Chordata > Mammalia > Rodentia > Castoridae > Castor > Castor canadensis. Next base: position 30,768,609 of record NC_133401.1, on the reverse strand, counting down.
CTGGACAAAGACCTCATGAATGCAGAAAATGTTGGAAATCTTTCACACAACATTCATCTCCTTCAACCCCAACAGCATCGCATCTTAGAAAGGCCTCATGAAACTAGTGATTATAGGACAGCTTTCAGCCCAAGTTCCAACATCATTGAGCAGCAGAAAGTCCCTGCTTGGGAACAACTTTAGATCTGACAGGAATGTGCTTTTTGGTCAGTTTATCTATACTAGAGAGCCTTTGTGCCAGTACTTAACCCACACACTTCCAGATGTCTGGTGGGTGAGATTCCTGGAGTTCAGACACTGGGTGAGACTTCCAGAAACTGTTCTGCACATTATGAGCATTCCAGGGCCTTACCAGAGTAAAATCATTCTTGGCAAAATCCACCCTGGTGTGGTAAAGCAAGCCACATATGTCTCTTTCCTCCCTGGAAATCTTGAGTAGCCTGCTCGATTGGGGGAACTTTTCCCTTTTCTGAATACTCATACCATGATACCCCCAATAGTGCCAAAGGGACTCGCTCCTAGTTCCACTTGTGCTTCCAAGGCAGGCCTCATTTTCCATGGAAATTGTTGCTCTCACACAGCTCCTGTAGCTGATGTTTCTAGTCTCCAAGTTGACTGGCTACTGCCTGCCTCACATTTATACGCTTGTACACTAATAAAGGCCTTATTGTTGAATCCATCTTGAGCCATGATTGTTGTAACCATATGGGGTGGGCTCGTATAGAATGTATTTCATTTATGTGAGGGAACATACCATTTTAAAGGAACCACAACATATGTGCCTCAGTAGGGAGAGTATAACAGGAAAGTAATACCTATTCCAGTTTTGACCTATGTGGATTGCTATCCAAGACCTCCCATGAAACAATGTGAAACTTTGTGGTCCTAATCTGTGACCTGGAAACTTCCCTATCTTATGAGGTCAGCGGTCACTTAGGTGGGGTCAGTTGTGACAATTTGCATTGACACTGATTACCATGAGTTTGTTCCATTTGTCACAGTTGATATTGCCTGAGACCAGGCACTTTTTTGGGGGGAGGGGGCAGTACTGGGCTTCAAACTCAAAGGCTTTGTGCTTGCAAGGTAGGCACTCTACCACCTGAGCTGTTTTTGCTGTGGTTGCTTTGGAGATAGGACCTCACTTTTTGCCCAGGCCACCTTGGGCCACGATCCTCCTATTTTACACGTTCTGCTTTTGCTGGGATAACGAATATGACCATGGGACCCAGTTTTTTCCTTTTTTTTTGCATTGAGGTGAGGTCTTGCAAACTTTTTTGTGAGGGCTGACCTGGAACTGGGATCCTCCTGACCTCAGTCTCCTAAATAACTAGAATTACAAGTGTCAGCCACTGGTGCCTGCCTGCTCAAGCACTTTTTGGAGAAGACATTTCCACAGATTATACAAACAGGCACATTGTCTGATGTCCATAATTCAACCACCTCCTAATAGTTCTCTTAGGCCTTTGTAGAGCATCACAGGCCCAAACAATAGCAGTAGGCCTAAGGATGCAGATTTGGAGACAATACTGTGTTGCTAAATCTGATAGCATCCCACAAATGTTGGTTCTGATCATGTTGTTAGTATCAATGTCCCATGACAGTGTGACACAGAAACTGAGCACATGGCTTCAGGAGCAAGCATGCACATTCTTAGACTATATTATTTCTACTACTATTATTGACACCACCAGGTTTTGAACTCAGGGCCTCACACTTGCCAGGCAGGCACTGTTACCACTTGAGCCACTCTGCCAGCCCAAAGTGAGGGATAGGAGAGATTCTCTCTCTCTCCCTCTCTCTCTCTCTCTCTCTCTCTCTCTCTCTCTCTCTCTCTCTATATATATATATATATATATATGTATATATATATATATATATATATATTTTTTTTTTTTTTTTGTGGGACAGGGGTCTGAACTTAAGGCTTCATGCTTGCAAAGCAGGTACTCTATTGCTTGAGCCACACCTCTGATCCAAGCATGCACATTCTTAATGTAGATATCACAAAGACAATGGAACTGATATTTAACCTCTTATGGCCCAGTTACTTCATCCATGTAACAGGAATAATAATACTGACCTTAATAGCACTTCATGTGGTCCATATGAATTGATAGCTGTAAAGGTGGAGGCATAGAAAATGATATCATAACAAGTTCTAAACACACTTTTCTTAAAATAAAGTAAATGAATATTGAGTTCTCTTCACTTCATTCCTGGAAGCCAGCTTATCTAGAAACTGGTCTGATGGAAACAATGAGGAGAGTGCCTTTACAGTATGAAAAGGCCCCGTTTACAGGGTTCCTCTGATCACTTTACCCTAGAGCTTTTCTGTAGGTTAGGTAAGAGGTTCCTATCCTTTCTCAGGAATAAAGGGGGAGCCTTGGATAAGTTCCATCATTGCCACTTGTCAGCTGTGTAGGAGAACATTCTGTATCCTGAGAATTCCCATGCTTCTCATGACTTCAGCATCTACCTCTGAGTATGTCTGACTGCCAACTGGACACATCTTCCCACATTTCCCTCTTTATCTCTCCCATTTGCATCTCCTCTTTCTTCTTCTTTCTTGTTCTCTTCAGTTGTGGGGTTTGAACTAAAGACCTTGTACTTGCTAGGCAGGCGCCCTACCATCAGATCCATGCCTCCAGCCCGCTATTCCCCCTTTCTATCAGCAAATGATCTCCAGGCACCATGCTACATTCATCTGGCAAAGACTACTTGACTTCCTTTTTGCACTGTGCAACCCCATCATTCTAATCCACTGAAAAGATACAGGCAACTCCAGTAAATATGCACATATTTTATAAGGATTCTGGGTGTGTATGGGGAGAGGGGAACTGGAGTCTGAATTCAGTGCTTCAGCACTCTAGTGCTTGAGTCAGACTCCAGTTCATTTTGCTCTGGTTATTTTGGAGGAGTATCTAGAACTATTTGCACAGGTGGGCTTATGCATCAGAAAATCAAAGAAATCACAGCAGACAAAAGGGTACCAATGTGATTTTTCTTTTAATTTTATTCTCTTTTGTTTTTTTGGTGCTGGGATTGAACCCAGGACCTCACGCATGCTAGACAAGCAGTCTACCACTGAGCTGCGTCCCAGCCCAAGGTGAAGTTTAAAGTTCACTACAGCAGATACCTTTATACCTTGGTCATCAGGACAAGGAGAAAGTGGAGGGCATGAAGTAGTTCCCTGCCCCCAGGTCTGGCAGTGAAGGAGGTGAAATGAACCAGACACACAGAACTGAATTAAAATTTTGAAAAAAAAGGAGCACCCTCTCTTGGGACTCTCCCCACTATCCCCTGCAACTCTGGGGACTCAACTCTCTCACTTTAATCTTTTCTATCTCGTAAACTCTCCTGCTTTACATTTTAAAAAAGAAAGAGAAGTAACGGCCTGGGGGCACAGGTCAAATGATGTACGGCTTACCAACCATGAGTTCAAACCCTAGAACCACCAAACAATAAAAATAAGAATTCTGATGAGCTGTAGAAAGGAGAAATGTTGGAAATTTAAAATATGTCATGAATATGAAGTGTCCCGCACAGGCTCATATATTGGGGGCTTGGTTGCCAGCTGATAGGCTTTGGGGAAGTTATTAGGACTCTGACCTTGTTAGTGGATTAATCTGTTGAGGCATTCATGATATATTCATGATATTCACGGCAGGATTGGAAAGTGGTGAAAAGTAGGAGTTGGGGCCCAGATTGAGGTAGGTCATAGGGTATATCCTTTGAAGCTATATCATGCCTGACATTTTTCTGTATTAGCTTTCTCTGCTCCCTTGCTGACATGATGTGAGCAGCTCTGCTATGCCCTCCCTGCCATGACAGCGTACATCTTCTGAAATGGTGAGCCTCCTTTGAACTAACCCAGTCACAGCAAAGGAAAATCTGACTAATATGACACAATTACTTCCACCGGTGGAACTGGAGATCATTTTCTTAAGTGAAATCAGCTAGGCACAGAAAGACATTCTCATATCATCTCACATGTGGAATCTGAAATGTTGATCACATAGAAATTAAGAGTAGGGTGGTGATTAGGGGAAAAGTTTCATCAATGGGAATTTAAGTTACAGTTAGATCAGAGCAAGAAATTCTCTTGTGCTATTACATGCTACAATGACTCAAAAGTAACATACTGCACGTCAAAAAGCTAAAAGGAAGGATTTTGTTTCCACCATGAAGAAATAACTGAGGGGATAGACATGTTTAATGTTATTTAAACATCACATAATCTGTACAGGTCTCAAAACTTTGCATGGTACCATATTAACATGTAGATTACTTTTGTTTTAATCCAAAATAATTTTTAAAATAAAATGTATAATAGATTCAAACTCTTTTATGGATTCTTTAATGAAAATGTCTGGGGAAATAACATCACAGCTGAGACTTGAAGCCTGAGTAGTAGTAAGCTAGGGGGTTACTTTGAAGAGGAAGAATGAGCCAGATGGAGGAACAGAATTGTGAAAGACCCTTAGGTGGCAAAAGATCAAGTCCTTGATAGAGGTAACATAACATCTGACTTGTTGCTCCATCCCTGAGCGTGGCAACAGGCAGGTGGTGGCACACACATTTGTGAACATTTCCTGAGTGGTGTTTGAGTGAAACCTGGCCTGCAAGTCAGATACCCTGGTTGATATTTCTGTGGATCCTGGTGAATTCCATTGTTGGCTGTCTATACAGAACCTTCCTGTCCCATTTTCTACATCTATTAAAATATATTTAGCTGCATGTATCAGAAAACTGGCTTCGCCCTGAAGGAAATTTACCTCACCCACTAAGAAGCTCCAAGAGGCAGCTGGCTTCAGACTTGTTTGGTGCAGCAGCCTAGTGATGGGATTAAGAGCAGCAAGGATCTCTCTATTCCTCTCCCTAGTACATCCCTCTAACTCGTCTTCAGATTGGCTTCCTTTTAGGGAGGGATATAGCACAGTGCTGGGACATCAGGCTCCCCTGTTCAGCTTTCTGCACTCTCACTGCAATAAAAGTTTTTTCTTCAACTGAGGATGCAGTTTAGGTTAAGCATACCTTCCACTAATTGATTTACAGTTGACACTTGAAGAAGATGGGGTTGAACTATGCAGGTCTAATTATAGGTAGGTACTTTGTTTTTAGAACTTCGCTGCCCTTTGAAAAAAAAAAACTCACAGATGAAGTATGTATCCTAGAAATAATAGAATTTTTTCAAGAGTTATGTACTGAAGACAAAAATATATGTAACTAATAACTATAGTTCTCCATCATAAAATGTACACAAATAAGTTATGAAAGGTTAAAATTTATCAAAACATAGGTATACAAACCATGGATGATGTCATTCATAGTTGAAAAAAATATAAAAAACTTGTATTAAATCATAATTCCATAAAGTAACAATCTTGTATTGCTGCAGTTTCATAGTCACTTCTGGTTGCTATTGCAGTGACTCCACATTTTTTGAGTTGTGCTTAAAAACATGCTATTTATGGAATTATCACAATGAAACCCACTCATATTATTACTGTATTCTGACTCAAAACTAAAATAAAAATTAAAAAGAAACCCACGATGCTAGTCATCTTCACTCAGATAGTTCATGTCCAGTAAATTGTGTCTGACAGTAAAATTTTATTTCTCAGTATGTATATGTATATGTATATGTATATATATTATGTAACATTCAAGCTATGTGTTGATTGACTGTGTAATTGGTAAGTCTTCTTGACGACAGTTGGCTTTTCAAGAGTCAAAGTTTCACGGACTTCAATTGGTGGGTGAGTGGACCCATGAGACCCCCGAGCAGCCTCTCAGCTAACCCACTTACTATCACCGCTGGGCAGGAGCCTGAGCTGCCACCTTTGGCCTAGTCACCATCAGCAGCAAGGTGGACACCCAGCAGCCACCCACCACTCCCACTGTCAACACTGAGGTCACCAAGTGTGGGGACATGGCACAGGGACTGGCAGCCTGGATGACCGCAAGTTACTGCATCTCTGTGTGGTCACAAAATGCCATATGGATGAAACTTTGAGAAGAGTGAAATGATCCAATTTAAGAAATGGATGTTTCATCAACAAAAATGGCACCAAGGGTGATGACTCCTCTAAACCACGTAGCTAGAATTACAGGTGTGTGCCACAATGTCTGTCTTCTTTGCTGAGGTGGAGTTTGATTAACTTTTTTTGCCTGACCTATCCTCAAACTACTATCCTCCCAATCTTTGCTTCCTGGGATGTCAGGTGTAAGTCACTGCCTCGACTTCAATTTTAATTTCTGATAAAAGTTTACAGTTTGAGTTTTTCAAACATATTCAACAAACCGAAAATACCTATTAATAAAGATCTTTAATAATTTAAAACATGTATATGTAGATTTTCACCTGCACAAGTGGTCCATGTCCATAACACTGTGGTATTCACAGGCCAACTGTACACCTACATTTTAACTCTGTCTGCATTCCAGAATCCCTTGGAAAGCTTTAAAATCTACTGATGCTGAAGACTCTCCAGAAAAGGATGTTTTGTTTTGCCTTGAATATCTAGCCAGGCATCTCTAGGTGACTATTTTGAGAACTAATGACTCACATTAATTAGGAAGCACCCAGAAGGAGGGCTTACTTTCCTAGTGTCCCATGTCTGTATGAACGTGATGCGCTCCTGAACAGGTTTAGCTTCTGTAGTTGGTGTTTACAAGTAATGGGTTTTGTGTAGACAGCCAGCACCATCCTTCATAGAGGAGAAAAGTAATTGTGTTCATGTGCTTGGATTTCTGGTTTCATATTTTTACCAGAAGGTCAATATAGCTATCTCAATTCTTGCTTTTGGTGAGAGAAGAATTCAGGCAAGACATCTAATATAGTGAAAGTGAGAATAAAATTTATTAGGAAAATAATGCACTTTTAATAGACTGAAAGTAGGAGGTCTCTATGGCAACAATTACTTTAACTACTGTTGTTCCTGCAGTTTTTGTTTCATTTTGGGTTTTTTGGTGGTACTGGAGTTTGAACACAGGACCTCACACTTGCTAAGCAGTTGCTTTATCATTTGAGCCATGTCCCCAGTCCTTTTTTTCCTCCCAGCACAGGTTCTATTGAAGTTTAAGCGCTTGGAGCATTAAATCCTTCCCCAGGAACAGCCCATGAGGCAGAGGTCACAGTTAAGCAATATAGTTTTCTTGGTTAATGTGTCTCAAAAGGCTGGGAGAAGTTTACAGAATTACAGAGTAGAAAGGGTCTAGGAGAGGTTTACATAATTACAATGTACAAAAGAGCATTTTGCTACCTGACCCTAGGGCATCGTTTATGGGTCTGGGTCTTTGTTTTGTTAAGTTGGAAAAGCTTTTCATCAATCCTTAGGTGGCTAGAGGACTCAAAAACAACTTGCGACATCCCATAAACTTGGTGAGTTATTTTGACCTTAAACAGAGACTGCTCGCCTGTGAGTTGGAAAGTTTAATCTTTTGGAGAACTTGTGATCTCTGTCTTCCCTAGTCACCACCTATGCAACCTAAAATTCCTCTCCCACCCCACAAGGACTCAAAACTGTACCAGGAAGGAGGATCAGAAGAAAACAGTCTAGGCCTGAGTCCTGAAAAAGTAGCAGAGAGGTAGGGATGGCATAGCAGAGAGATAAAACCTGAGAAATCTGAACATGAGGAAGGTCACGTAGCACCAGGGAGGGGAAAGTCATGTAGCACTAGGATAAAGTAGCTAATAAAATTAAATATAACTTTATATGAATTAGACCTTGCTTTTTTGCTTGTGTAATCTGCTGCAAGAGTATATAAGGTAAGACCCCTTTGTTCTCGGGGCTCAGCCTTTGGACATGAGTCTGCTGTGTCTGTGCTGGCACAATAAAATGTTGCTTCTTGCTAATTGCCTCAAGAGTCCTGTATTCAGCCAGCAAGACCTTGAAGGACCCTCCACCTTATGTCCCTTTGTGTGTCTTCATTACTTATGTCTGCTACCTGTCAATATCAGTATTTTGTTTAATTTGGAAGCAGCAGCATCACTCATGGTCTACTTACTACTTGTCTTAAAATTGCAAGTTTTCTCTTCAAAGGTTTTTTGTTTTGTTTTCCTTTATTTTTACCTTAAACATGTCATTGGGTTCCCAAATCACAGACCATTGATCTATAGATAGAAAGTTGGTTTGGATGATGAAGAGTGATCTGTCATGCAGTTCCTGCCCATACAGAAAACCAAGAACTGGTCAGGGTTCATGAAAGCCTTCAAGATATGAGGGAACTACTGCCTCTGAATTCCTGTGTTATCTTCTTGTGACATCTGTGGGGCTTGTTTGTTTGTTTGTTTGTTTCTGACTTAGCTCAAGGTACTGTATGCAATAGCAGGTGAGTTCTGAACCACATAGACACTGGCTAATGAGATCAGGTAGCTTTTTGTTGCTCTGATACAATGGCGCTCGCTTATGTGAAATGACAGAAGAAGGGGAGAATTTGTACACATACTTGACTTGCAAAACGTCATGGCAAGAATTATATTTGGCTAAAGGTGGGGGTCAACACTGGGAGATACGGTTCTGCTATGTGCTCAAGTTTTCTTTAATTTTAATCTACTCAACTCAGCTTACATTTTTAGGGATTGTTGGGGGTTCAGGATTGAATCCAGGGCCTGACACAAGCTAGTCAAATGAGGAGCCATAGAGCTTCACCTCTAACCAAATCCACATTTATGAGCTTCAAAGTGATAGTAGGATGTATCTGTCTTTATAAATGTACTCAAGATTCTTGAAATTTGTGCTATGTGATTGAACCCAGGGCTCACGCATATCAAGCAAATGTTCTACCATTTAGCTAAAACACCAGATCACCCTACTGATTGCTTAAGTGAGGTACAATAAGACACATCCACACTGGGATGAATGATATGAAGGAAATTTTTCCTCATAGATCCCTTGAAACAAGAAGGTCATTCATGCAGAGCCACATGGGGGAAGACCAGTATCAACTTGTCAGGAAGCAAAAGTGAAGAGAAAAGATCAGGACCAGACCTTTCATTGAAGTCTTCTCTAGGATTGCTCAAGGCAGGGCATGAGTACAGATTAATGTTGCAGGATACTCAAGGACATGGAAATGGGACACTGAGGCAGTTTAGCAGGAAGCAACGTTTTATTGTGCTGACACAGACTAACAGACTCGAGTTCAAAGGCTGAGCCCTGAGAACAAAGGGGTCTCACCTTATATACCCTAGCAAGCAGGTTAGAGAAGCAAGAAGCAAGGTTTAACCCATATTTGGTTGCATGTGACTCTATTGGCTACTTCACCCCCAGTGCTATGTGACCTTCCTCATGTTTAGATTCTTTAAGGTTTATCTCCCTGCTGCCATCCCCTCCCCACTGCTACATTATCAGAACACAGACTTGCTTGCTTCTTTTCTGGCCCTCCTCCCTGCTATATTACTCCCCCTTTTAGTGCTCAGACCCACCTAAGGTAAAAGAGCATCTTCCTGATTTAGGGGTTTATATTTTCACAGCATCATTATATGGGCAGCTGTTTTTCTTTCTATAGTGGCCTCCATAATGGTCCAGATAGATCACAATACCAGGGGAACCAGGCAGGGTAATATTAAACATGCTCCCAGGACAAGGCCCATTGTCCCTATGAGGGTTTTGAATCCATTCAAAGCAGAGAACCATTCTCCAAACAGGTCATGGGATTCCATATGGATGGGTACATGGGCAATCTTCTTCAGTCTGTCAGTGATTTTTTTCTATGATCTTTCCTTCATCCTCAATCTGGAGGGGGAAGAAGATGACTCCTCAACCTTCCACCTGTGTAGACTAGTCAACTTCCAAAGAGACTAGAGCAGGACTGTTGTCCCATCTTTCATGGTCCCCTCTGTCTCCTTGGGAGCAGAGTTCTGCCGGGGAAGGGTACGGACATTCCAGAAGGGGATCTTGCATGGTGAGGCAGGGTCAGGGATGCACTCCCACTCAAAAGAGGCTGGCTTTACTTAGCTGTGGTGGCTCCAAGGACCAATTTTACCAACTTCAACTGCTGTGGGGGTAGATAAAATAACAAAAAAGGGATCTCCAATGAGGTTTTCCTTTACCCAGATGGCATCTCCTGGTTTGTAAGGGTGTGTGGGAGTTGTCAGGTTAATGGGTAGTCTCTTCTGGATCCAGTCATTGATCTTTGAGAGAACCAACACGAGGGCTTGCATGTATTGCCTCAAGCTGAGGTCACCTATTTCTCCCCATATGCCCTTGATTAAGGTAGGGGTGAGCATCCATAAAGGATGTCAAAAGGTGAAAGTCCTGTCTGCTTCGTGGGGCTAGACCTGGTCCTTAGTAATGCTATGGGTAGTAATAGGTCCCATTGAAAATGGGTCTCTTGGCATAGTTTTCCTAGTCATATGTTCCACTTTTCCTGAACTTTAGGAGTGGTAGGTCGTATGTAACTTTCAGGTGATTCCTAAAACCCTTAGCTACCAGCTGCACAAATGCTGGCCCATTATCTGACCCAATAGACACAGGTATTCCAAACTGAGGGATAATTTCCTTTAGTAGACACCTGGCTATGTCCCAGGCTTTTTCAATCCACATGAGGAAGGCTTCCACATATTCTGAGAAGGTGTAGACAAACACCAACAGATATTTACATCCTTGAACACGTGGCATTTCAGTGAAGTCCATGATCAAGTTTTCAAGAGGAGTTCTGCCAATGCTCTGCATCTGGGGAGGCGCTTTTAACCCTTGTCTGGGGTTATTTTTGGCACATAGGCTACGTCTTGCACATGTTGCTTTACTTATGCTGGAGAGTTTGGGGACTTAAAAATACTAGGCCAGGGTGGTCTCAAGGCCTGTTCATCCTGAATGAGTTCCTTTGTGGAACTGCTTGACAAATGTAGGTGCCAGTGACTCCAGTATGGCAATGCTGCCATCAGCAAATTTCCACCATCCATCCAATAGAAAATTTCCCTTCTCAGTCTGAAACCAAGCCTCTTCTTGTGGTATGTATCTTGGATCCCATTCAGCTAAGGGACATGGGAACAAGGCAGCCATCAGAACAGTTGGGGCTGGTCCCATTGTGAGGGCCGCTTGTTTGGCCAGTTTCCCCAAGCAATTGTTGTATCTCCCTTCTGGTACTCTCAGCAGTGTTTAACTGCTACCTGTTTAGGGGCCCACATAGTGTCTTGCAGTTTGAGGATTTCCTGCCCATACTTTTTCCTCCTGAGTTAATGAGTCCCCCCCCTTTATATAAGGCCCCATGGATATGAATGGTTGTGAATGCATATTTAGCGTCAGTGTAGATGTTTACCCATACTACTGCAGTGAGCTGGAGTGACCATGTGAGGGCGACAAGTTCTGTCTTTTGTGCAGAAGTTCCATGGCAGTGGGTGAGCCTCAATGACTGAGTCCAGAGTTACCACTGCATACACAGCAAAGCGCATGCTGTCCCAGACAAAGCTGATGCCATCTGTGAAATACTCAATGTCCAGATTGCCAAATGACTGATCAGTTAGATCTGGCTGGCTTGAGAAAACTTCATCCATAACCTCTAAGCAGTCATGTTCTGGGGGGCCTGAATCAACTGGCAATAAGGTGAATGGATTTAGAGTCTTAACAATCTCTGGCCTGATCAGTGGGTTTTCACATAGCATACTCTGGTATGCTATCTGAGAGTTGGTCAGACAATAATTTCCCTTGTATTCCATGAGAGTCAGGATGGAGTAGGGAATTCGGGCAGTGATTTCTTGCACTAGGGTAAACTTGTCTGCCTCTGGCATCAGGCAGCAGTGGTTGGTAGGACATGAAGGCAAGGTGACCAGCCAGGGCAAGCGCATCAAGCTGTTTGGACAAGTAAGCCACTGGATGATGCCAGAAGCCTAGTAGCTGAGTCAGGACCCCAATAGCTTTCCCCTTTCACTCACAGACATACAGGAAAAAGGGCTTCATAATATTTGGCAGGCCTAGAGCTGGGGCATTTGTGAATGCCCTCTTGATTTCTCTAAAGGTTTTCTCTTGTTCCTCTTCCCATACTAAGGGTTCCCATTCTCCCTACTTTGTGGCTTCATAGAGGGGTTTGGCTAAGAAGGAGTAGTTAGGGATCCAGATTCTGCAGACACCTGCAGCTCCCCAAAACTCTGATTTGCTGGTGGGTCTTGGGGGCTGGGATGGAACAGACAACCTGTTTTCTCTCTGGGCTGAACTTGCATTCTCCTTGGGACAGGTGAAAACTTAGATATTTGATAGTATTTTGGCAAATCTGGGCCTTTTTCCTAGAGATTTTTGTACCCTGCCTCCCATAAAAGAGAAAGAAGGAGGTGAGTCCCTTCTATACAGGCTTCCCAAGTTGATCTAGACAGCGGGAGGTCATCTATGTACTGGAGGAGTGTGCAGGTGTGCCGGTTGGCTAATAAAACTGTGAAGTCAGATTCCAAGGCTGTTCTGAAGATAGAGGGGGAAATTTTTGAAGCCTTGTGGTAATTGAGTTCAGGTTAGTTGCCCCTTTTCTCCATTATTGGGACTTTCCCACTGGAAGGCAAAAATAGCCTGGCTCTATTCTGCCAGGCTATTCTCTATTCTGGCTCTATGTGGAAAAATGCATCCTTAAGATCTAGGCAGTTAAAAACTTTGCCTCAGCTGGGAGAGGGCCTACAACCATGTAAGGATTTGGGACTATGGGGTGCAAAGTGACAGTTGCTGAATTTTCTGCCCAGCGGTCCTGAACTGGCCTGAAATCCTCAGTCCCTGGTTTCTGGACTGGTCTTAAAGGAGTGTTCCAGGATGACTGGCAAGGTTGGAGATCCCATATTTTAGGAGTCTGTCAAGGAGTTTCTGAATTCCTAAATGGGCCTTGCAGGGAATGAAATACTGTTTTTGGCTGACCGGGGTGGCTCCTGGCTTTAGTTCCACCATTACTGGGGGCACACTTCAGACCAGACCTAGGGGGTTATCTTCAATCCATACACCTGGATTCTTGAAGGGAAGCTCAGGAATCTCAGGAGGACTTCCCTCAGTGGCATAGAGCCACCATTCCTCTTCTTGTGTGACTGTGAGGATTAGGGTCTTTGCCTCAGGTCCTCTCAACTTTAAGGCTGTTGTACCATCAAAATCAAAAGTTACCTGTGCCTTCAGTTTACATAATAATTCTCTGCTTATCAGGCCCACAGGACAATAAGGGAGGTAAAGGAATTCATGCCTGACTTCGTGACTCCCCAGACTGCATTGTCTGGACAATAGGAAGGGGTGGTTGGCCCAGTCCCCTGTAGCCCTGACAATAGTTGTGTGCTTTTGTGAAAGGAGGCACACTGGTTGTGTCACAACTGAATGTCCTGCACCTGTGTCCATCATAAGATCAATGGGATCCCCTATCCTTATTTGGACCACAGGTTCCCGGGAACCTATTGAAATGGAGCCTGGTCCATTTCATAGCCTTCCAGGGCTATCAGTCTGACAATGTTTTCTTCCAAGGGACCAGCCTCCCTGTGGATGTGCTGATATTTTCTTTTGACAGTTTGTCCTTGGCCTCTAGTCTGGGGGGCCTTCTGGGAGTCCCTGGCCTGTTGGAGACATTCATTCTTCCAATGCCCTCCCTGATGACAGTAGGCACATTGATTTCACCCTAATTCATCCCTAGAGTGGGGCATCCCAGGGGCATTGGTTGCCACCCATGGTGATTGCCTCTGTCTCTGCCTCTGCTAAGTTTGGCCTGCCAGGCCCACGTGACTGTTCAGCCAGGGTAGCTGCAAGGAGTTTCACATTCCTTTTCATCTTCCTGTCAGCCTCCCATCTTGTCTCCTGATCTTGATTGACAAAGACCTTTGTGGCCACCTCCAGAAGCTGGTTGGAGTTCATTCCAGTGAATCCCTCCAGTTTCTGCAATTTTTACCTTATGTCTCCCTGGGCCTGGCCAACAAAAGAAGCATTTATCATCTTCTGGTTTTCAGTAGCTTCCAGGTCCAAGGGGGTGTACAAATGGAAGGCCTCACACAAATGCTCATAGAACTGGCTAGGACTGTCATCTGGCCCTTGGAGGACCTCTGATGTTTTGCTCATGTTCATGGCTTTTCCCCCTTTTTCCTTCATGCCTCCCAATAATGCCTCCTAATATCATTCAAGTCACTGGTAGCCTCATTCATCATCAGGGTTCCAGTGGGAGGTCATCCTCAGGGAGCTTGAGCATATGCTTGGGCATTTAGAGTGCTCTCAGGGGCATGATCTTCTAGCCACTTTAGAGCTGCAAACATTATACAGTGTCACTCTTAAGTATTAAATAGAATCAGAAGAAGCTGTAGACAGTCCATCCAGATGGGTTTATGAGTATAGATGATAGAGTGCATCAAGTCAATCAGAGCCTGAGGCTTTTCCATGAAGGAGGGGATATGATGAGTCCATTTGAGGAGGCCTGTGGTGGTAGAAAAATGTCCATTCTCCTCCTTGAATTTGGCCTTCCTGGTCATAATACATTGGGTTTTGAGCTTTCTTCAGGGGCATCTCCAGAGAAGTGGGAGTTTTAGGGAAGGAGGGGTCCTCGTGGAGACTGGTTGGATGCCCCCAATTGAATGGGAGATGTGGAGTGAGAACTGGTGGACTTGGAGTGAGCATGGGGTCCATGGGACTCAGGGAGGTCAAGGGAGTTGAGGCCCCAGGGGCTTCTGGGCCAGAATTTATGGGTGTGACTGCCCCTCAAGCTTCTCCATCTAATGTCAGAAGTGAGGGTGTGGAACTGGGTGCTGGTGACACAGGTGGATAAAGTGGCACATAGAGCGGTGGTATTTCCTCAGGTTCCTCAGCCAGTATAGGCTCCTTTTTTTTCTCCCTGCACTTGGAAGTTGCAGCCACCTTAGCTACCATAATCCTGCAGGCTTCTTCTAGACATGGCCTTAGCCATGTGGGCCAGCTAAGGACAGCATCCTACCAGCAGTTAATATAGGGGAACTTATCTGGGTGCCCATGATTCCCTACAATTACACTATAAACTTCATTTACGGCAGTTTTGTCTAGTGACTCTTCTGGGGGCCATGCTACACCAAAAGCAGACCAATCTACCTCACAAAGTGCCTTAAGCTTGTCAGGAGTTAACTCCGCAATCTCCATTAAATCCCTTTTTAAAGTTTTTAACCATACACTCCAAGAGGGTAATTTTACTCTGATTTCCACCCATTTCTTCCCATTACCAGCCATAAAGACAGACATGGAGGCTAGAGGTTTTGGAGGAGTGGTAAGGGGTCCTCTTTGCCGACACACAGGGGAGAGTAATATGTCACTCATTTAGTCCATCTCTAGCCGTGTCCCTCACAGGAACTTTAGGTACCTCTTAGCTGTAGTGAGTCTGTATAAACCCTAGACTGGAGGCCCTGTTAGGGCTCACCCTAGACCATATGAGTTCACCATGGACCTGTGGATTGGGACTCTGCATTCGCTTCATAGCCAATCTACATCTCATTCACACATGTTCACACACAAGCATCCAACATTACTGCCTGGCTTTCAGTGCCTATGAATCATGGTTTCACTTTTGCTCAAAGTTACTTGGGTGACTCCAGGAGGTGATCATGCTCCTTTTCTGCCACTTAAGGGAAGGCCTAATACTTGAAACCAGGTTCTTATCAGTCTGATGGGCAGTGCTCCCCTTGCTTTTTTCCTGCACCTCACTGGGTTCCATTTTGTGTTCAAGGCCCTAAACCTGACTCACCAGGAGGAGGAATCCCTCCTCTGGATGAAACCATTCATTGGTGCCTGGCAGGATCACTTCTCCCAGCAGTTCAGGGTATGCACCCTGCTGGCAAGGGAGGTGAAAAAACACCATCTCCAAATCCCAGAGGAGCCTCCAGAAATGTTGCAGGATATTCAAGGGCAGGGAAACGTGATACCAAGGCAGTTCAGCAGGATGCAACATTTTGTTGTGCCAGCACAGGCCCAGCAGACTCGTGTCCAAAGGCTGAGCCTCAAGAACAAAGGGGCTTTACCTTATATATCCTAGCAAGCAGGTTACAGAAGCAAGAAGCAAGGTTTAACCAATATATGGTTGCATGCAACCATATTGGTTCCTCCCAGCTATGTCATCCCCTCGCCCCGAGCTACATTATCAGAACACAGACTTGTTTGTTTTCTGGCCCTACTCCCCACCATATTGTATAGTTTCAATTATATCTGCAGGCTGTAGTGCACAGGAGTTGCATAATCTCCATCTCCTGTAGTACATCTCCAGAGTAAATTTCCTGCCCACAAGCACCATGACAGTTCACAATTTCCAAGACAACCCCTGGAGCTGCCCAAACATGGGCAAGCAGAAAGAGGGAGACAGACTTCATGGAGAAGTAGTGTTGCCTTCCTGGAAAGGTCATGAATATTGCACATACCCATTAATCCACCTGACCCTCTCTATCTTAGGAAAACACATAACCTCACTTCCTTGCTGGGGGCTGGTGAGTAGATCTGAGGGTTGGACTCCCTCTCTTCACTGGACACTGAATTAAGTCCTGATTCTTTTCCTCCAATGACCTCTTGTGTGGATACTGGCTCTGCTCAGGAGTATTAAAGAATGGAGATTTGGCTCTGAGAAGATTGGGTCACAGAAGGACTGAGGTGGGGGGGGGGTCAGAACCCCTGCCTTCTAAATGAATGACTCAGCCCCAGAAAGGCTTTCGTGGTTCCTCTGTTCTCGAGATGCTGAGTCTACACCTTTCCTCTTGGACTCACTCCCACCACAAAGTTGGTGCGTGCTGTTTTTTCTCATGATCAGGTATCAAGAATACTCCAGTCCTTATATTCCACATTGAGGTGTAGCTAATCCCTGAGCAGTCGTTGATCTTCATGAACTATGTTACCCATAATGCCAGTCCCAGAGTGACAACAGACTGAGCCAATGAGCTCAGAGAATGGCCACTTCTGAGCTTGGGGCACAGATTCTGACTGGAACTTCTGCCATCACTACCTGTTGGTTTTTAAAGCTTTTAGGTCAGTTTTATTCATCAGCGATGCTGAGCATGGAGTTGGGACAGAGGTGACAAAAGCGGGAAGATCCAGGAGCAGGGATGGCAACTGTACCAGTTTCCAGCTAGGCTCTCAGAGATTTTTGGCTGGAGCTTCACTGAGGCACCAGTTTGGTACATGGCCTTGTCCACCATTCTTCACCTGAGTCCCAGAGCCAGTGATGGGACTGCCATGTCACTCTGGAAGGTATCCCTGTGTGAACAGTGCCAAGATCATGAGTGGCCCCCATTTCTGACACCTGGTGTGATGGGGTGTGGGACAGTGGGACAGGCAGGGGACCAGTGAGAGTAGTGTCCTGTTTGGACTCTGGAGCCAGGAGCATTGGCCTCACCATGGCAAGGTGAGGAATTTCACCTCTGTCCTCAGGCTCCAGGAGCCATGGAGGCTGTGATGGAGGAGGAACAGGGTCTGGGTTAGTCTGTTCAGTTTTCCAAACCCTGCTCAGAGTTAGAGCAGCCTGGAAGGGGGTGGCACCGAGACCCAGGAAGACTGAATCATTGTGTCACATCCCACAGGTGGAAAGAGAGCACTGAGGACTGAGTTCTGAAGAGAATCAAGGCATTGTGATGTCACTTAGCTCCAGGTCAGGCAGGGGGCAGGAGGACCTGGGCCCACAAAGCTCCACCATGGTCACTGTGTCACTTCTTTCTTCCCACAGGTTCTTATGACTACAGCAGCACTTATGGACAGCACCCAGCTGAGTGGAGGATGTTCCAGGGCCTTACAGGAGTGAATCTCACTTTTGTCTGTAATTGTGTCTGAAGAATCATTGTTTGCAATTTTCCCATTTCCTTGGGCATGAGGACCCTGAAGAAACCTCAATCCAAGAGTTATAAACCCAGGTTCGAAATTAATATGGAATAGTTTCTATTGTAACTTTTAGCAACTGGTGAGAGATGAAAGGTGACCCAAATCCATAAGTCATAGGATGTGGAAATGCAGAAGTATGTGACTGAGTTTGCTCAGGGACCACTGGTTTTCTTTCTTTCTCATGGAAAATTAGGAGTGGGGCAGAAATCGGGCCCGGGATCTCAGGGGTCTATTCTGGAGATGATGGGAGCAGTGACAGCTTTGGAACAGAGAAGGAAGGTTATTTCACCAGATTTTTTTTTTTTACGCTACTGTGGTTTGGACTCAAAGTCTCATGCTCGCTCAAAGACCACTTGGGCCACATTCCCACATTGATTTGACCAGCTCTTATCAGGGACTGCTACAAGGACAACTGACTATGAGTATGAATAAGGGGCTAGAAAAGTCCAGGGAAATGCCTGCTGCAGTAGTTCAGGTGAGGGTTAACCTGACTTCATCAATGAGGTGGCCAAAAAGGCAGAAGATGTGGTTGGGTTTTAGGTTGTCTTTTCATTAAGTACAGCCTGGATTTTGCTCTTTGGAGGATGAGAAGTAGAACAGTTGAGCGATTCCATGCTTTTGGTTTTAGCACTGGAGGTTTTGAAGCTTCACTCGCAAAGTTTCTAGCTGAGCTCCATGTTGGTTATTTTGCATCATCTTAAAATTGGTAGTGAACTAGTTTTCATTGGGGGTAATGCGAGCCATCAAAGCAGAGGCCTGTGATTCCAGCACTCTAAAGGCAGAGTCAGAAGCATTGCCACTTCCAGGACAGAGTGGGCTACATAGTGATTTTTTGGATAGCCTGGGATACATAATAAAACCCTGTCTCAAAACTAAATAAATAAAAGTAAATGAATGAGTCAATAAACAGTGAGATTTTTTTCAAATACCAGTAGTTGAGATAGCTAGTTGCTAGGTGACCACACAGATCTGGAACTCTGGGTTGAAGTAAGCATGGAGACATCCAAAAGGTAATAATTGATATTTGACTTTCAGTATATAACTTGACTTTCAGTTAGGAAATGGAATAAATTTTTTTCACTAAATTTTTTATTAGGGTATATTTGTTGTTCAGGGGAGATTCGTTGTGACAATTCCAAATATGCTTACATTG
Organism: Castor canadensis; assembly: GCF_047511655.1. Lineage (NCBI taxonomy): Eukaryota > Metazoa > Chordata > Mammalia > Rodentia > Castoridae > Castor > Castor canadensis. Next base: position 30,749,703 of record NC_133401.1, on the reverse strand, counting down.
TACATTGGTTAGATCATCCCTACCATCTCTCAGTTTTTGTTTTGTTTTTTAAAACAGAGTCTCCCTATATATAGTCAAGGTTGGTCTTGAACTTGCTATATAGCAAAGACTAGGCTTGAACAGGAAATCTCAGGCTTTATCTTCCTGCGCACTGAGACTACTGGTACACCTAGCTCAGTGTGTGGCAGAATGATAAAGGAGGTAGCTGGGGTCCGCATGACTTATTTTGCATATAAAACTTATGCTGTGTACCTTTTTGTATGTCTAAGTGTTGGCTCCTCTAGAGGGGACAGAGTACCTCTAGTCAGGGGAGCCACAATTACCAAGTATCAGGGTTAAAAAAGGGTTAGGTTAGGGGTATAGTTCAAGTGGTAGAGTGCTTTCATAGCTAATGTGAGGTCCTGATTTCAAACACCAGATTAGCCATTTCAGGGTTTCTTTCCTTGGAAGGTGAGAAGGGAGACAAACTAGAAGGAGAATAAATAATTACTTAACATCAGATTATTTCTTTTGTATAAGATTATTTCAGGTTATTTTTTTGTATAAGTATTAACTTCAGAATCATTCAGTAAAAGAATGACCTGTTTGGAAAACTGGACTGACACCATATTTTCTGATTTTTGAGGTTAAAGGGAAAATGGGACCCTTGGGTTATTATGTGACAGGAATGAATATAACCCTATGTTGTAGGCCCAGAAGTTAGGTGGTATCTCCTTGCTCACCTGTCATTAGTGCTGTGACAGTTAAAAATGATCAAATATATAACAAGAAGAGATGGGGCACATCAGGGTAACCCATGCCTAGCATCTTTTCTGGGGTGGGGAAATTGGCACAGAGGATACATGTAATCACTCCTAGGAGAGAAGCTATCACAGAATGTTCTGTTTCTGCCATGACAGGCCTATGTGACCTTTGAGGACATGGTTATTTACTTCTCCCTGGAAGACTGGGAGTTACTCAATGTGGCTCACAGGCTGCTATGTACCTCATTGTGAGGCTGGAGTCCTTTGCACTTATAATCAACCTAGGTAAGGCCACCATACCCACCTATACCCTTGCCTGTTTACCCTTTTTTCCCCAGGGGCAGCTTTGCCTCTTCTACTCCTAACTTCTCCAGTTTTGGCACATGTGCTGTGGGCGCTACTGCTGAGCTGTGTGCACCACCCTGAGCAGCCCTAAGAACTGCTGATTTAATGAGTGCAGGCAGGGATTTGGGGTGAAAATGTCTGACAGAGCCCAGTGGGTATCCCTTTGCTTACCCTCTTTCTGAATGGGTGACTGTCTAGATCCATGACAACCTTTGTCCCTGTTTTGTCCCCTTGTCCCTGGTACTTCCTCATTGCTGCTTGTTTCAGAAACTCCAGGCATTGTTGTGATCAATATTCACATGCATCATGGGCTGTTCTCGCCAGACCCTCCTTCCATTCTTCTTCGTAATACTATTTTTCTTTCCTCAGGCCTATTATGTGCTCAGCTGCTCAGGATCGCTACTGAGGGCTCACCTGTCCCATTTTATCCTCAGAACCTTTTTCATGTACCTCTTGTAACTGAGCAAGTGGGGTTCAGGAAGTATTCTTTTGCTATGTAGGTTGGACATGGCAAGATGACCCAGGAGTCTTGGTTCATTTAAGCGGTACCCAGGAAATATCATGACATCTGGGCTGTTTTCCTTTTAGACCAGGGAACTGTCCTGTGTCCTTAGTGTTTGTAGTACAATTGCCACTGTACACACCTCATTTCTACCTTCTTATCCCCAAACTTGACACTTTCTGGCTTGTATCTTCTGTGCCTCCAGACCCTGTCTGCTTTGTGGTCTCTGTACATCACTTGTTCTGATCTGCTGCCACTTCTGCAGTGTTGTCCAACATAGACCCATACCTAACATGTTTTCAGGTGTGCACATATTTTTAAACACTGCTAAACATACTTCCCATTATGTTTTCACAGGCATTGAGTGAGATAGTCTTTTATACACCATGTACTTGTCACCATCTGGCAAATTTTTACTGTAGAAGATTATGTAGTGAGTCTGGGTACCTCATGTTAAGTCATAGATGATAATACCCTGAGGTGGTAATGTATGAAGGCTGTTTACAGAGCAGCGAGTTGGAAACTCTGTCTCTTCTACGCCCCATGCTGCATGTCATCTTTCACTCATGAGTCTGGTGAGGTTTGCCATATTCTGCTGTCTTTAGAGGCCCAATGCTGTGAAACAAGCCCTTGGAAAAATTGGCTACTACTTCCACATCCTCAGAATAATCCAGTGGGGCTGAGGGTGAGGGTACAACTCAGTGGTAGAGTGCATGCCTAGCATGTGAAAATCCTCAGCACCTCCAAAGAAGAAATCCTATGAAACCTTTCTTTGGTGGGGCTTTGCCTTACTCTAACCATAACCTTCATATATTTCATTATCATTTCTTTTACTTCAGGTTGTGAGCATGGAATAGAAGAAAAAGATGCATCTTTGCAGAGTATTTCTGAGGAAGGAGGGTCACACTTGAGGACTCCAAAGACATGTCCCTCTACTCAGAAGACTCCCCCATGTGACATCTGTGTCCTGGCTTCAAAGACATTTTACACCTGTCTGATCTACCTGTGCAGAAGCTGTGCTTGGTTGCATAATGAGCAAGGCTTCTCCAGCACCAGAAGCATCACAGAGGAGAGAGGCACTTGAAGATGGACTGGACAGAAATTTATTAGGGAAGAGGTATGAATTTTGTTTGTCTGGGAAGCATTTCAGTTGTGAGGACTGTTGGGAGAATTTCTCAGCCTTATTATATCAGATCATTCTTTATGGTATGAATCCAAATAGCTATAACTGGAGAGAAGAAAAAAGAAAAAAACTTATTACAACTTGTTTAAGTGCAGAAAAGCTTCCAATCACAAAAGTGTTGCTTTTCATAACCCAAACATCTACAATGGAAAATTCTGTATCAGCAAAGCAAGTGTGAGATATTTTTCTATGGTGGGTACTTCCTTTCTGAGCACCAGAGAGTCCACACTATAGAAAGTCCTTAGGAATGTAGAGAATGTGGAAAATCCTTTAAACAAAGATGGACCCTGACTGTACAGCGGAGAGTCCACACTATAGAAAGTATGAATGAAGGAGATCTTTTACTCAACACATACACCGCTTTAGTCACTGTGGGATTTATATTGGAGAAAAGTCTTATGAATCAATGAATGTGGAGAAAACTTTAGGCAGAAGTCTGTTCCCTTTGGACACTGAATAGTTCATGTGAGAAACCCTTTAAAGAAGGATGTGACCTTACTATACATCTGAGATTTCACTTGAGAAAGACCTTTTGAGTATGAACAATGTGATAATTCATTTAAGCAAAGAAAAAGAATCCCTTACGATACACCAAAGTGTTCACAGTGGAGAAAGGGCTTGTAAGTGTGGTCAACATGGGAAATCTTTTACTCCATGGCCATCTTGTTGGTCTGAAAGTGAAAAAGCCTGTTGGTATTAAGCCAATACTGTTCAGTACCAGTAAACTCACACAGGAGAAGATTTTTAAGGGTATGGCCAGTGTGGGAAAGCCTTTATTATACAAGGAACACTTCAGAGAAAGGCCTATGGGTGAAGAATGTGAGAAAGTCTTTGGGCACAAAACCAGTGTTCACCAGAAATGCCCAACGAGGAAAGGCTAATGAGTGTAGTCAGTTCAGCAAGTTCTTTATCCAGGATTTCTCCTCATTACACATGAGAGAGTTTACACTGGAGAAAAACCTTAGGAATGCAGCAAATGTCAGAGTCTTTCGCACAAGACAAAGATCTCTAGTGATTCTGTAAGTATTACATCATATGGAGGCTCCATGAAAGTAGCAATTTTGAGAAAGCTTTCAGCCCAAGGTCCAACCTTAATTTAGCAGAAAGTACTTGCTTGTGAACACTGGTAGACCTGAAGGGAATGCACTTTGTTTTTCAGTATATCCATGCCAGAGAGCATTTGTCAGAGGTCCATCTGCTTGAAGCTGACCTGCATACTTTCAAGTGTCCAGTGTGTGAGATTCCCATGAGTTCAGGCACAGGGTGAAGCTTACAGATGCTGCTGTGTACATTTTGGCCTTTCCAGGCCCCTTGGCACAGTGAAGTCATTTCCACACTATCTTAGAGAAGCCGACACCCTGTACCACTGTGTAGAGTGGGCAATAGGTTCCCTGACCTGCCAAAGCAAGGCATGTAGTCTGTGCTCTCCCCTTCCCCAATGAACATCATGGATAGTCTGAGATATTAGGGCATCTTCATTCTGTTGAGTGATTGTGCCATGATAAAACCTCACAGAGCCAAAGGGACTCACTACTGATTCAGCTGGAGGCTTGAAGGAAGGTTTAGCTTCTTCCTGGAAGTTGTTAGATTTCACATGACACTTTTAGTTGATATTTATATCCTTTAAGTCACCAACTAATAACTTCCTGCCTCACAGTTCTCAGATTTTGTATGCTAAAAAAAGCCCTATTGTTGAATCCATTTTATATCATGGTTGTATCTGTATTGCGTGGGGTGAGCTCAAGTGCATGCAGATATCCCCAGCCCCTCTGGGCTTTAGGAGCTGTGTCTCCATCATCCTTCTTTGGGGCAAAGATCTTTTTCTGGTTTCAGTGTTCCACTGGGTGACACCAGGAAGGATTTTGAACTGCCCACCTGAAATGAACCTTCCTGCTTCAGGAATAAAGTACTGCCCTTGCTCCAGATTAGAGTCCTTGCTCCTGTACTCTATCCACCAGTATGATATGCCCTTCCTGGAAGCTGAGTAGTTATGGGAACTACATTATCCAATATACAGTGAGTGCAGTAGCAAAAGTCTGAGCCAATGAGCTCAGAGAAGGGCTCTTTCTATGCTTTGTCCACACCTTCTGAGCAGGAAACCCTACATAACTGCCTGGTGGCTATTATAGCTAGTCTCGTGTCACTTCTCACCAGAACTTTATGCACCAGGAGGCCAGGATCAAGATGAGAATGCACAGTTTCTGAGTGAGGGCCATCACTGCAGCCCAATGGTAGGTCTGATGGATGGTGGTGACCACACTCCTATCCCCAATACACCCAGAGTCCTATTGTGTGGCCACACTGAGGCACCCTGTTCAGGTATGTCAGGGATTCACCTAAGTCCTAGACAGGTTTCTACTGCCAAGAGGCACTCAAACTTCTTCTCCTGAAAAGTACTGACTCACTTGGGCTCACAAATTAACTATAAACAAGAGAAGGTTGGCATTCCTGTCTCCATTTTGTATATGCCTTTGTTCTAAGCCATTCTCTTTGCAGTCACATTGCAATCATATTGGGTTCCAGAAAGCACAGGACTGATAACATCTTTATGAGAAGGGACTGAAAAGTCCCATAAGGAACAACAGAGAGTTGCAGGACAGATTACCCCGCCAAATGAGGAGAGTTACCTATAATGAAGAGGCTGCACCCTGGAGCAGGAGCAATCATCTCATGGGAACCAGATTGCTCCCCTCAAGTGATGACAGTGATAACATCTTCTCCAGAACCACCCCTGGGAACCACTGGACTGAGATAATGGTCAACCAGAGCACACCTCTGATTGGGACTGTTTAGCTATGCATACCTTTGTCTCCTGTCCCCAGTTCTTTTGTCTACAGTAAACCAATAGCTCATATCTGTACTCCAAAGATGGCTGAAGATGAGCTGAGTGCTTACTCTATCTCTTCCTATGGAATGACCAGAGCCATGTAATAAATCTCCTTTCTCTGCCTTCACCATGTCTTTTTATTTGGCATTTAGGGGCATATGGAATCTCAGGAGTTCGGGCCTTGGGTACAAAACTCCAATTTCACTACTACTTGAACCATGACCAAGTCCTTTACCTGAGTCCTAGAGACTACTCATGTCACTAAGGTAGAAGTCCCTGTGCTGAGAATGGTCCCTATTTCTTACTGTCTTTGCTATGTGCCATGGTAGAAAGTGACAGGTGGGGGACTGGTGTGTGTAAAATCTTGTTTGGATGCTTGAGCCAAAAGCAATCATGCCTGCAATGGCAAGGTGAGGAATTTTATTTCTCTCCTTAGGGTTTTGGGGGCTGTGGAGGCCATGTGTGAAATGTGGTCTGGACTCAGCTATTCAACATTTTAAAACAGTTTCACAGAGTTAGAACACCCTGGAAGGGGGAGTAACACTGAGGCCCGAATGGTTGAGTTCTTGATCAGCATCTCACAGGAGATAAGACTCAGCACTGAGGACTGAATTCTAAAGATAATCCAGGCATTGTGAGGTCACTTTGCTCCAGGAATGGGCAGGAGGTTCAGGGAGACCTGAGCCCATGAAGCTCCTATCATGGTCACTTGTCTCTCACTACCCTTCCAAAGATTCCCATGACCACAGCAGTGCTTAAGCGTGGGTCCCACGTGAGTGGAGAGTGTTCCAGGGTCTCACAGATGTGACCCTGCTATTTATGGAATCATGTCCTAGCACTCTTTTCCATTCACTCTTTCTCTACTCCTCTAGTGATATTTATTCTTCCCCATATTTTCACAATTACATTTATCTTACTCTTTATGTAGGATTCCCTTATGTATCTTGTGAATATTGGCTTCATTGTGAATTTCTTTAATTGTCTGTCATGACAGGTTTTTATTTTGCCTTCAATTAGGATGGACAGGTTTGCTGGATACAGTGGTATAGGTTATCTGTTATTTTCTTTTAGTGATTTAAATATATCATTCCATACCTTTCTTGCTTTTTGAGTTTCCATTGAGAAATCTGCTGTTATTCTAATTGAGTTGCCTTTATATGTGACTTGGTGATTCTCACTTGCAGCTTTCAATATTATTTCCCTGTCCTTTATACTTAATGTTTTAACTATAATACAACATGGAGAGGTTCTTATCTGGTCTTATATATTTGGGATACTAAAGAAGAGATTGGTGACCATCTGTTTCTCAAGATTAGGGAAATTTTCTGTTATTATTTTGTTGAATATATTTTCTGTGCCTTTATCTTGTACCTCTTCTCCTTTATCTGTGTCCTTGATTTATAGGTTGGTTCTTTTAGTGGTATCTCAGAGTCTTGCATGTTCCAATCATACTTTATTTTTCCTTTATCTTTTTCTGAATATTGTAGTTCATCATCTTGTCTTTAAACCCTAATATTCTGTCTTCTTGATCTAGTGTATTGGTGAGGCTTTCATCTCAGTTTTTCATTTGATTTATTAAACTTTTAATTTCCAGAATTTCAATTTGGTTTTTTCTATCTTCATTGAATTCCTCTCATATCCCTCATTGCCATCCTTATGTCATCCAATTTTTCATCTGTATTCTCTCTGTCCTAGTCTTGAGGGCTCCAGTGTTCATTCTGACAGTTCCAGCTGGATCCACCATAGGTGTGGGGGAAGGTGGTTCTGGAGTTTTAACTCAGGACCTTGTGCTTACTTGGCAGGCACTCTATCTCTTTAGCCACACACCCCAATCCAAAATACCATTTTTTTTGAAGAATAAAATGGCATTTGCACATCTGAGGCCAAGAAGTTGGTTCAAAGTTTTAATCACCTGTATAGTCTTTAGCTGATGCATTTCAATGTTCAGGCAGAACTTTGTAGTAGCAGGGCTGAGGTGTAGTTTCTCACTAGTGGACTGGGGGTATATAGCTCAGTAGCCAAATATTTGCCCACATACTCATGTCCAATACCCAGTGCCACTCAGAGAGAGGAAAATGAGTTGGCATCTCCTGTAGTTTCTAGTGTTCAGATTGGTGCTGTATGTGGGCTGAGAGTGGAACTGTTGAAGAGTCAGTTGTCTAATACTGGGTTACTTTCACATTAGGAGCTATCCTGTGTGTCTTGGGAATGCTTCTGACTACAAGGAGCTTTGCAGCCTGTGGGCCAGTCACTTCTAACTTGTTCCAAAAGCCTGCTAGTTTGTATCCCCATGGATAGCAAGCCATCCAAGCCTGGAGCTATCCTGCAAATGCACCAGAGAATGGGGGTATAAAACATAGCGTTGAATTTTGCACTGGTCAGAGAGAACTGAGGAACTCAACCATGCTGCCTGTGGCTCTTATTGCTTCTAGATTCCACCCAGCAGTTCATTATCCTTTGGGAGGGAGTAGGGTAGGGAAATCACATGTTTTGCAGGACCTGGGCTTAGTGCTATCAGGCCTACGTGGCAGCAAACATACGGAGCCAGAATGCAACCCTCAGAGGCCAGTCTCAATGTTTTTAGAACCTGCCGCATAGCTCACAACCCAGTGGGAGATAGGGAAATCATGTGCTTCAAGAACCGGGGCCCAAACTTTCAGTCCTTCCTAGCACCAAGCACAAACATTTGAGGGATAGATCCAAGATGTCTGTCAAATTACTTTCAGACCCCTCCCAATTCTGTGGGAGGGAGATTTGTAGATTAAAGGATTTGCAGGACTTGGGCTCAGAGCTCTCAGTCCTTCCTGGCAGCAAAGAGATGCAACTGAAGGCAACTCCTGATGGCTAGTCTGTCAGACCTTTCCAGGAGTATACCACCTGGGCTCAGAGCTCTCATTACTGCCTACCAGCAAACACATACATAGCAAGGAAGTAGCTCCTGGAGATTGAGCACTGTCAGCCATGGGCTCAGTGCTCTCTTTCTGCAGTGATTGTCAGGTGATGGAACTTGGTCCTCACATGGAGGATGGGACCACCTACCATTAAACCTTTCACTGTCCAGATCCCAAGATCTTAAAATTCTCAGAGAAGGGTCTTCATGAGACCCTCTTCTTCTCCTCAGCCACCTCTTATGGCTGTCTTCTACCTAGTCACTGTGGTAGGCTATCCTAAGACAAACTGAGCTGTTATTTTTCCTTTATTTTTAAGTTCCCAGAATATCTTAGTCCTAAACAATAGACTCCATCTCAAGGTAATTCCTTACTATAGATCTCAGAGATATGTAGAGTGACAAAATGTCCTTATTCTCCAGAGCTAGCCTGCCAAACAGTAGCAGTCACTGTCACACCAAACCCCCATTTTAGGTTTAAGGCTGTGGTAAGGGTGAGCTTATACTGTGACTACTATTGCCAATCTGTTGTCAGGGTCACCGGGCTTACCTTGTCTTTGTGTATTTGGCTACCTTTCCTTTCCAAGGAGTCAAAGGTGGAGATACTGAGTCTATTCTAATTTTCTTTGTCACTTTCTGTTACATGCTTTACAGCTGTGTGTCACCTGTTTTGTGATTCCCAATGCCCATTCTCTCTTCAAAATAGTCTCCCCTTTTCCCCCTGAATGTTTTCATTCATGGAATGAATCAAATAGAGGAAGCTTCTAATTCATTATCTTGCCTTTTCTCTTTTTTCTTTTTTTGGAATATGAAATTTTATTACTGTGTTTTCATCGTCAACATTGATGATCTTGGTCTTTCCTTTTTGTCTTTGTAAAGGCCCAAAAGAGAGACATTGTCTACTTTAACAACCTTAAAACAAACTCTACGATTATCTCCAATAGCATGACCTTTTCAACCCAATCCAGCAACCTGAACTTCATCCTTTTCCTCAACAAAGTTTGAGCAACCATCAATGGGTACTAAAGCTGTGCTTTTCTTGCCATTCTTGATCAGCTGGACCCTAACACTCTTTCTGATAGCAGAATTTGGCTGCTTGGCTTCAACCCCTACTTTTTGTAGCGCAATCCCCTTTGCATGGGAAGCACATCCTAAAGGGTTGGCCTTCAGGGCTGGACTTCTGGTTCCATTGGTAACTACAGAGCTTCCTGGCAGTATGAAGACACTTGCCCATCATGTCAGTGCCAAGGGTCTGAGCAAAAGAGCTCTAGTTTTTTTTTCTGATTTTAGGATTATATTACTTGTTTTCCAGATTCTTATATTAGAAATTTAGGTCACAAAGTTTCAAATTTCATTCTATTCTAATATTTCTCCTTATGAATAGCTTCTCATTTTAATTATGAATATGAAAATAATATTTACCATTTTATGTAGCATAATGTTACTTGGCAAATGCTCAGACTCACGTCAGCCCTATAGTGCATCTACTTGTAAAACAATTCCCAAGTCACACATCTCAGAGGACGTCTGTCTAACTCAAGATTTCACTATTGGAGATGACTCTATCCCAAGCACAAAATGTCCACTCAAGCCCTCTGAGACACACATTGGACAAGTAACAGTTTTGGCTTTCTACCTTTTCTACCTTTGATACTAAGGAAGCTATTGGGTTTCTGAGATCATTATCTGCTGAGCCTATGATCCTGCTGTGTTACTCCCTGCCAAAATGTACACCCCTACACTCGTAGGACTAAAAAGAAATCTAGTAGAGGTTACAACAATCTGTCTCTCTCTAAAAAATAATGGATGTTATTGATTTATCCAGGATGTACCTGCCTTATATTAACCAACTCCACAATCACTTGGGAAGAGGAGAGTTTGTACCCTGGTGCTTTCTATTACCCACAGCCAGGTTTAAATAAAAACTCTTGCATTGCCTCTCTTACTACAAACCCTGTTTCCTATTGGTTACACCAAATACCACTGAACTTTACATGTACTTTGCCTAATTTTCAGGTAATCCCCTACCACAACATACATGATCATCTAGTTAACTGATCCAAGAAATATATAAGACAATGTCAAAAATATACATTTACATGTATCAACCAATGAACTGATTTTTCTAAAAAGCCATGCCTATGGTCGTATGTATATGTCAGTCTGTATACTGATCAATTTATATATTTTCCCTCTGTATAGTCACTCATAGTTTTATTGTTATTGATCCCCCAAATATTCGGATTATTTTCCGGGTGAATACCAAACATCTGAAACCTTAGAAGCAGGATGGCCTTCTTACTCTTCTACTTGTTTTTTGCTTATACACTTTCACTTCCGATCTTTCTTGTTACCGTCATTAAAAATCATGTTTTCTTTGCTGTTTGTGGCAATTATTCCCTAATGTTTAAATTCTATTACCATTTTCCGTGAAATGATGTCAAATATCCACAGGAGCAATTGCTCTGGCTTTTGTTAGATTGAGTTTGTGGATTTGGCACAGGTTAGCCACAATGCAAAACAAATGGCAATGTTATTTTCCTTCTCCCTGTAGGTCAGCTTGCATGGAGATGCCTTTCCTGTGCAGACTGTGTACCTAGGTCATGTCCCTGTCCACCTCCATACCTGACTCATATACACCAAGCCAATCGTAAATTATTACTCTGATTTTCCAGAAGAAAACCAGCAAAGCCAGTGGCCTTGGCTTTCCCATTTTTGTCCTGCTCCTCCCTCTTCACCACCTGGTGCTCCAGATATGGAGATATGTTCAAAGTGTACAATGTCAGTAAGTAAAGTGAGACTTTAATGTTCAGTTTGTGACGTGTCAATAAAATACTAGGGACAGGAAAAAGCAATGAAGAAGAATGAAAGTATCACAGGGCCAATTATTGATAACTGCACATGCATCAACTCTGGCATGAAATACTCCAGCAGTCTAATGATTGCAGACACCTGCAGGAAGTAGGAAGCGGCATTGTGGGGTTATGGGATTCCTCAGGGAAGCTTTTAAAACATTTTTGAAAAAGTATGCACCTAAGTTACGATGGTAAAGATTTTAGTTGCAATCCAAAGGGTAGAATCCCTTCTGAAATATAAATACAGACTTTAAACCTATGTGAGTACCCTATGTTCCTTTTAGCTCTTTTAGCGTATTGGTGCTTGTAGACACATGGTTTGTTTGCCATGGTATCACAAATTCTTGCAGTGATATTAACACATTTTAATAAGAATGTTCAAATATTTTTAAGAGAACAGGCTCCTAGCATTGCAAGTAGATTGGAAAAAAACTTCTCATCGAGCAGGCAAAGAAGAACTGAGAGACATGGGTGTCACTGATAATGAGCACAAGGTGGCTGCAAGCTGGGAAATATGAGGCCACAAGCATGGCACTGTTCACAGTCCAGTGTTTACTGTTTGAAACTAGAGTCTTCCAAATGGTCAAAATAGCATAGATTGAACAAAAGCCAGCAAAGGAGCTTACCAGGATCAGGATGTTACTTGTGGCTCTGTCCTCATGGGAACATCTATGGAAGAGACTGTGGTTGTGAGTGTGTTGGACCCTCTGCTTATGCCTGTGCAGGACTGACTGTGGAGCCACTGGACCGGACAGTCTAGGCAGGGAAATCCATGATTGTATATAATAAACTGTACCTCTTTGGCATTGCCCAGCAACCATGCCCATGATTTCTGCCTGCACTAGTTTTTTCTTACTTAATGGAAAATTCACTATTATAGGAAGAAATAAATGGAACAGGAGATGTAGGATCCAGCTCAAGACATAAATCTGCAAACCTTAGTTTTAATTACAATTAAATATTGAAACAAAACATATTTTATTTACAGAAAACAAATAACAGTGAAGTGGAATTCAACATTAGCAAAGAAAATTAATTTTTGTGAATTCCTCCTCCCAGCCTCTCTTTAATTCCTTCTTTGTTTATGTCCCTCTTAATTTCCATATTTATATATTTATTGCAATCCAACAACCAAAATTTTAATTTAATATTTTTATTAGATTTATACATTCATAAGACTGCCTATAATGCCAAAAGAAATGAGTTTAAAAACAAATCACTTGAAATATAGGAAAGAAAACCCAAAGTTATCAGCAACTCTCCTGAATAATTCTTCATGGTGCAGGACTACTGTGGGAGCATTTTGTCAGTTTAATAAAAAATTTGTTTTCCTTTATTAGTTCTACAAGAAATAAAGGTTCATTAACACTGTTTCATGCTCTCCGAGTTATTCTACGTTCATGTATTTGATTTAAAAGAACTACTTATTTATTCATATATCTTATTTACATGACATTGAATATACTTAAAAAGACTACTGTAAACATTTATTAAAATTAAAGTTAATATTTACATAATATACAATATACCTGCATTTATCTAAACATGAAATTAAGATTTAAATGTCATTTTAAAATGTGCCAGAGAGAACCCAGTATAAGGCATTATTTTGCTGTGTCTATAAACAGTTGAAGCCCATTCAGTCTAGGAAGAAGCAGAGAGATAGAGCTCAGTGTGTACTCAGCACAGAGGGTGATGAACACAGACTTCCTCATGGCTATCTAGTACATTATGTCTTCCTTGGCTTCCTTGGTTTTACAGCACTGTGGTAGGCATATTGGAAACCTTTGTTAGTAAACCTAGGGAAATCAAGGCAAAGGCTTCAGTGCAGCAAGATAGCAGGCTGCCTATGTTAGGGAAAAGGAGAACCAGCCCTCCCTTCAGACTGCTAATGTCACTTCAGTGTTACATAGGATGGGCATTTTAAATTTTGGTGCTATTGTCTCATCGTGATTAGAATGTCACAATGAGTCCTACAGGTTTTACCCCTGGATGGACTCAGGACCAATCTCAGAGTGTTGGTTTAAGAAACTCAGCAGACTGATTTGTATCTGCTCCATTTGGGACACACATGTCTCATAAAAGAATTATTTTTATTTGGAGAGTTATAGCTTCTTTCAGAGAGAGAGATGAGATAAGAATAAATATGAAGGTGGTGGTACAAGATATGATGTTAAGATTATTTACCTGAATCTGGTATTGTTCTGTGACCAGGAGTAAGGCTACTAGAAAGACTGATGCCTGTAACAGGCAATGAGATTTCTACCTGCAATGAAATTGGATTTCTACCTGCAATGCTGTTCAAATTCTTGTGTGAAAGCACAAAATGAAGATTTCTGGTAACATGAAAAACCTCAGTCAGTCCTGGGCCTTCTTGGGATCTTCTATAAATATTACCAGCTTCCATCATGTTTTCTACTCATGGAGATGCTGGGATGAAGGTGGATTCTTGGACCATTAGTATCCAGCTCACCTATAATTTTTCTCATAAAGAGGAAAATTTTCCAGGTCTTCTACACATAAGATCTTTTATCTGGCAACTCCATTTCCATGTAGGACCTTGTGATTATAGCTCTTTGTCATGAGAGGGGAAGAAAGGCTCATTCCTCTGATAATCATCTCAAAGAATCACTCACTGTGTCATCCATAGTAATCAACTTAGTATTGATAGAAATTCCAAATACATCAGAAGCGGCAGGAAGCCATAAGAAATTCAGTCTCTCCCTCACACAAATCTTCCTCTTTCTCAACTTGCACCTCTTCCTCTTCCTCCATTCTGTCACAATCAAGAATTTGACTTTATGACAAAATGTCTTCTTCTCTCTTCTGTACTTAATTACAGAAAAATTGCCCTTGTTCTTATTTAGCAAATGACTTTAAATTCCATTTTAAGGAATCTCACATTGAAGAAACTGATGGCAAATATAACAGTAAGAAAAGCCATATTGTTGCTCCTTTATTCATATAGCCAAACACTTTATTTATCCTTGATTTGTTAATTTTTACTTCTCCAAAGAAAATTTTAGCCAGCATTTCAAAATTCTAAATTTCACAGTCACTCCAAAGTTTATGTTATGTTTTTTCTCAACTTTATCTTTCTTTTCACACATTAATGTTCTTTTAATTTTTTCTGATTTATGTATATAGTTGATTTAACTTATCCTGGAAATTTAGGATGTGAATATGCAAATATCATTCTACTCTAGTTAGTCCATATATAATTTATTTTACATTTTATCAAATGAATATTATATATATATGTACATGTACACATTTAAGAATCCTGCACAGAATGTCATATAATATCAATAGCATATTTACTATGATAATATTTTATTTAATGTTGCTTTAAATTTTTTATCATTATGCATAGCTTTTATCTACTATAACTGGTGCTTCATATAATGGTCAATTAAATGATACAGATGAGATTCAGTGTGTATCCTGGTACATGATCAATTTAAAACAGAGTAAATGTTTAAAAATTCTGTACTATATATTTTGTGAGTACACCTGCACTGGATCTATACTTTCAGGTAGTTGTGACAAAAATGTTTGATAGACTAATTTAAAGTAGGAGAGACCCATGTTGCTTCACAATTTCAGCGGCTCAGTTGATGGTTGTTTGACCCCATGTATTTGGAAGGACATCATGGTGGTGGAAGTGTGTGACAAAAGCAGTTCCTCTCTTCATCCCAGACAGGAGGCAAAGACAGGGGAAAGCATCAGGAATGAGGTAAAACTTTCACAGTCACACCCCCAGTGACCTGCTTCCTCCGGCTATACCTGTCTTCCTAAAGAGTTTAGAACCTCAAAATATACAACTTCTGGTGGTCTCTGAATACACTGAATAAGACAATTTTGTGCCTGATATGTGCAAGCAGAGCACAGTCTAGAAACGGGTGTAGTGTCTGATGAGCAGAAAAGGGCAGAAGGCTGGGTAGCATGCAGACATTGCTGCACTGGTGCCAGCCAGCCACCTAGCAGCTCCATCAATGGCAGACAAGTACATCGTTAAGATGACAGAAGTTGTATAAAATAACACAAAGCTGCTCACCAGGGTAGGGATGCTCTGCATGGCTGTGGTCTCAGGGGATGACCTAGGAGACAGGGACCTGTAAATGTGTTGGACCCTCTGCTTGTGCCTGAACAGGATAAACACCGTGGAGCCACTGGACCACACCATGAGTCCCAAACACATGACATCGATGGAGACCAACCAGGCTGAATGTAATATTGCCAGTCAGTGTCTTAGAATCTGCAACAGCACAGTATCCCAAATCTTTCACCCCAGTAACATTTCTTCCACACCGTATTTCAGTGACACTAGTGGCAATGAAGGCAGTTACCAGCCTGTGCAGGGCTCAGCACAGACCTACAGAGAGACCAATGATCTTGGGGGCTCTGACCTTGAGCTGTACACACCTGGAACTAGTGAGGCTGATGGTGATGGCCTGAAAGAAATTTAAGAGTGAAGTAGAACCAAGAGACATGCCTCTGGAAACTGTGGAAATAAAAGAGAAGTTTACAAGCAACATCATCTAGGAAACAAATCACACCAAAGTCTGCTATTGTGTGTGAGGGATTCCTTTAAAGAGAAGAACCATGAAGTTAGCCAAGGTCAGGTGTGTGAGAATCAGATCTGTGGGCTTCATCCTGCTCCCAGTACAGTCAGCGAGGATAAAGTGTACGGACAGCAGAGTTCCCCAGGATTCCCAGTCCAGTCAGGAACAGGAAGATGATCCCCATGGTCAAGACTCTGGAGGCCATTCTGTCATCTCCCTACTGATGTCACTCAAATTAAAAACCAGATGACCACTGGTAGGACCACTGGCAGGACTATTCTCGTAGCACACAAAATTTGGTGTTCACCAATCCCATTATTTGCATTCATAAGGAAAAATAAAATGTCTTTTTATAAGAGATTTTCTGTGTTTCAAAGTCACCCACTTGTGTGAATTATAGGGACATATTAGCAGTGGCATTGTGGTAGAAGACAACTTTCTGTATCATATATTAGGTGTTAACATGTCTCACAACACTTCACAAATGACATTCTTTACTTTTTAGAGCATCTAATGTTCAGATTGTTTTCAGATGAGTGTACTGAAGTCTAGAAACACTAAATATTTCCTGGGTCCCACCGCTGATAAAAGGAAGAGGCTCCTTAGAATCCAAGTTATCTAGTAAGAAAGAAAATAATAACCAAAAATCTACATGAAAGATTGCTGGTTTCCTTCGTCAAATATCCCTTTTAAGTTTTGGTTTCTTAGCATTTTTCTCTCCATCAATTTTAATTCTTCTTTCCCATATGTTTAAATTCCCTCAGGGTTTCTAAAACTTTCTATTGGCATATATTTCACGTGCACAAAATGCAAATATCAAAGTACCAATGGTAATCGCATATTGAAAAAATATAATTATACTAAAATCGAATGCACTGAGTACAAGAGTGGCTCAATATGAGGATAACATGTAGAAGGCCTTTTATATATTTTTGGTGAAATAAGGTATAATTATTAATAACTTGAAAGTATTCAAGAACATTACATCTGTCTAAGAATATGGGGCTCAGAAGACAACATGATATATATATATATATATACACACACCATGCTTATATATGTGAATAATGTAATCATTCTTCCTTCTGATGAGACAATAAGAAAGTCACATATGTAGATGCCCAAACTCTAGAAAGGTGCAAAGAGGAACCTGGAAAAGAATGTACATTTCCATTTGTTGGAAACTGAAAGAGAGATGTGAGTTTTGGGTTCGTGCTACATGAAGCTATATTCACTGAAGCCAGAGCAACCTCATTAGGATAACTTGAAATTTGAAACTGCATTTGCTGGTTTTTCTGCTTCCTTTGCCCATTAATATGAAATACACCCTTATTGCTCCTCAACTATAAAGAAGGAAAAATAGCCTCTCACTGCCTCTGGCACCATAGTTTCTATTACAAAAAAGAAAATTGCTGTCTCCCTCTGTAAACCAGAGTAAGAGATGCCAGTGTGTACAGTCTGGTCAGTGAATCTCCAAGTCTGTAGAAATAGCTCTCATGACTCACTAAGACAAGGGAGACATTACACCTTTGCCCTGAATAGAGTCTGAGGTGCCCAGACGGAAAAGGGAATACAAGTGAATTCTGAGACACAGTCACAAAACATTTTATCCACCAGGACCTGTCCTTGCTGAGAGGAAACCCACAATCTCTCTCTGGGCAAGAGAACAGATAGTCCAAGCAAGAAGTCACCTCTTACCTGTAGGCTTCCTCCACCCACATACTGCTCAGCTCTCAAGGAAGATCTTCACTGTGTGCATTTTGCTTGTGCCAGATCCTCCTCCTAATAAAAGACAAATTCATACCACAGCACTCATGCAGCCTCATGGAGACTGATCTGTTCTCTTCAGACTGTGAGCCTGAAGTAAAGGAATTCACCTGTGCAGGATAGATGCCTCTGTGGTGCTGCTTGCTGGAGTGGACTCGTGGCTAGTAGAAGGGACAGTCCTCTCACAGGTAGAAGGGATTAAGTAAGCCAAGATGTAGTTTTCCTATTCTTAGACCTCATCCTCCCAGTGGCAAGACGATTATATCACAGAAGATTGTGATAACAGTGTCTGCTTAGGGAGCTGATACCATCCTTAAAGCACTTTGTCTGATAGTAATCAGGAGAAACTTGTAACTGAGTCATGGGAAGCTGCTGAGGGACAGGCTGGAAGTGTGGAAGGGATTCTCCTCTCCTGGGTGTCAGGAGCAGAGAAGGAGTCCATGGAGGACCATCAGACAGTGTTTGGATTCTCAGGAAGAATGACTGAGTACAAAATTGTGGCTGCTATAACTTCCCAAGGAGTCTGTCTCCCCAAACCTAACAGAATATGCAAAGTGACAATGACCAGACTGCATAAAAAGATAAAACTCTAACCTACAACTTGCAGTCCAGGAACCCAAACAACCCCTGTAGCAACTGTACAAAAATTGCAAGGACTTGATTAATTACTGACAACTTCCCTAGTTTTGTTCAACTTAGGGACAAAATCGTTGCTCTTATTTAGGAATAACCAAAGGCAAAAATGCACTTATAACTAAACTCATATATTACCCTGAATTTAGCTCTCCTGCCTACCGAGTTCACATGCCAATGGTCATCAATTGAGATCACAGAAAACTTCCCTTTGTCATTAGGAAGCTCTCTAATTCTACTGACCTTGAATCTTTCCAAACATGAACAATAGCCTTTGTACATGAAGCTCTGAATAAATAGCTTCTGTTTGGTGTCATTGGGTGGTCTTTTACCTATGCATTCTGAATGGATGGATACATTTCTACCAACTTAAATGTGAGTATTGACTTCTTTACTCAGACAGGTGATGGAAACCTTAGACATCCTTCATTCATTTGCTGTTATGCACTAAGTGTTGGGACTCAAAAACTTGATTTTCAACATGGTGGTCCTAGGTAATCACTTGGTTCCTTATCTGAATAATCCCCCATCCATGCAGCTTTAGACTGAATTCTCTGCTAGACAAGGCTGCCTTAAACTTGTCTTGTAGTTCATGGAGTTTGGCACTCTCCACCTCCTGAGTGGTTTCCAGGGAAAAGCTTTCACTTTGGGTGGATGAAGCTCAGAATATGATGTGCTCAGGACTGAGGCCCCACAGCTTCCAGGTCTACAGCCTCTACCCTGCCCCAAGGCCAGTTTCCCTCAAATCTTTCTCTCCACCATCCCTTGCATAATTGTTGGTGTCTGTTCTTTGATCCACAGACTAAATCTTGGCGTCAGAGTTTGTTTCAACTTTCACACTGCTCCAGCAGTGAAATCTGCAGTGTACTCCTTGCTAAGGACTTACCTTGCCCTAAGGATCGCTGCTCTTGACCACTACTCCCTCAGGATTAATTCTAGATGACCTTGTGTGGTTGTCAGTACTGGAAAACATTTGGCTATAGAGAATGAGCCAAATGTGTGTCTAATTTTTGGTTTATATGGAAAGGAATTAATGTTAAATAAAACAGAGGTGGGCGTGAGAGGGCTCCATTCTCACATAATTGAATTCTTGAATATAGAAATGCATCTGACCCAACTTTTTTACATCAACAAACAGAAATCCAAGCTTAGGATTTTCTCTTGTAACAAATAGCTGAGTCCCAGCTAATCACAGCAGCTGAGTGTCACTCAGTGTCCAGCAGCCAGCTTGTCAAATCACGTTCACATAATAGAGCCAGTAGACATGAACCAGTGCAGCTTCTACTGTTCCTGCCTCTGTTCTCTGTGCTTCCCTTCCCTTTCTCTGTCTATGAGTGCTTTCAAACCACCTTGCAAACAAACATCTTTCTGAATCACCTCTGGTTCTGAGGTTGCTCTACGTTTGAATCTGCCCAATTAAACTGTACTATTTTTTTCTTTAAAAAATCCTTATTAGTTTGAGGACTGGAGGTTGTGGCTTATGCAGCAGAGCACCTTTTTGAAGCTCTGAGTTCAAATCCCAGTCCCAACAAAACAAAAACACAAAAAAATCACCCACATTTAAAAAATATATAACCAAATATCTCAAATTAAAATCATTCTCAACTCTTTGCTCCATTATTGGCTCACATGCACAGAATGAGAGATGTTGCCTAATGGCAAAAAAACCCCAAAATCTTTATTTGACCCCCTCATTTTTCACAGAATAAAGCAAATAAAAAAGTTATTAGTTTGAATAATATAAGATTATAAAAAATAAAATTGCAAAAACATAAAAACAAAGCAACTCATATTCAATCTATTCTTTCATCCAGATTCCCTAAAGGTTAACATGTTACCACATTTGAATAATCATTTCTCCCCAAACACAAGTGTAGGTTTCTTTGGAGAAAAACTTGCAGGCCTAAGAATATTTTCCTTTTTTGTTTTATCAACATATATTAATCATTCACAGGGGTTTCACTGTGATATTTCTATACAAGCACAAAATGAACTTTGATAAAATTGCTTTCTCTATTAGTCTTTCTTGTCCTCTTCCCTCCCTTTTTAAACAAATTGTAAGGATTTTCATTATTATTTTTTGTACATGTGTATAGGGTGTTTTGATCCTATTCACCCCCATCCACGCTCTTACCCCCTCCCACCTTCCTCTGAGTACAATCTCCAGTCTCCTTTTCACACTCATATAGTTTTTTAGGACTAGGTTTTGCATATGAGAGAGAACATGCCACACTTATCTTTCTCAGTCTGGTTTATTTTGCTTAACATGATGATCTCCAGTTCCATGCATTTTCCTGCATGTGACATCATTTCAGTCTTCTTTACATCTAAATACTCCATTGTGTGTATAGACCATGGTTTTTTAAAACAATTTTTAACTTAGAATATATTTGTTTTATAGGGGGGATTCATTGTGACAACTGGAATTGGTTTTCATGGTACCTTGGTTAGATCACCTCTACCATCTTCCCCCCTTGACTCCCTCCCCACCCCACTTAAAGCAATTGCCAGAGGTTTCCTTGTTCTGTTTTATATATGTATATGAAGTCCATCAACTATATTCCTCACCTCAATCTCCTTCACTCACCTCCTCCCCAAAAGTACCCCCACCATACCTATTTTACAGTTATGTCTTTCATTATTAACTTCTAAGTCAGTGTTCAAAGAGGTTTCTTGATGTATCCCCACTGTGTACATACTTTACTTTTAGACCATATTTTCTTTATCCATTCATTAGTTGATGGGCACCTAGGCTGAATCCACAGCTTTGCTATTGTGAACACTGCTGCTGTACACATGGTGTGCATGCATCTTGAGTCTATTTTGACTTACATTCCTTGAGATATATTTGTGGGAGTGGTATAGTAGGCTTATGATAGTTCTGTTTTTTGTTGCCATTCTGACTGATGTGAGAAAGAATCTTGATGTTGTTTTAACTTCCACTTCCTTTATGAATAATGAATTTGACTATTTCTTCATGTAGTAATTGGCCATTTGTACTTCTTTTGAGTACTGTCTGTTTGATTGATTTGCCCATTTATTAATTGCATTGTTTGTACTTTTGATGTTTATTTTTTAGCTCATTATCCTGGTATTAATCAATCATTTGATGAATAGCTAACAAAGATTATCTCTTTGTTAGATAACCATGTGGGTTATCTCTTGATTTTGGTAATTGTTTCCTTTGTTGTCGAGAAGCAATTTGATTTTATGCAATCCTGTTTGTGTATTTTTTGCTGAATAATTGGAATCCTAGTCACAGAGTTACTAGCTTATCTTCAAATGTTTTTCCCTATTTGTACTTCATACGCATGGATGAAAACAGAAGAGTGAAATCAATTAAACTTTAAAATAGGGACTTTAAGGGGTAAGAAAGAATATAGAAGGAGTGAATTTGATCTAAGCACATTATATGCATGTATGGAACTATCACAGTGAAATCCTTGTGTACATTTAATATGTGCTAACAAAAAAGTGGAAAAAGGAAAGAGATTATTCTATTGAAAAAATAAGTTTCGGGTCTTTTCTTGGTGGTCCTGAGGTTTGAACTCAGGCCTGATGCTTGCTAGGCAAGTACTCGACCACTTGAACTAAATCCCCAACCCTTTTTGCTTTCAGTTATTTTTCAGGTAGGGTCTCATGGTTTTGTCCAGAGCCAGCCTCTGACTGATATTCCCCCATCTACACCTACAGGAAAACCAGGGGAACAGTTCTGCAATCATGCCCAGCATGTTTGTTGATAGGGGGTCTTGCTCACTTTTCACCCAGGATGGCTTCAAACCATGATCGTCTCAATCTGCACCTTTTGAGTAACTACTTTGATATCCATTGAATTGATCCATTGAATTAATTTTTGTACAGGGTGATAGATATGGATCAATTTCAGTCCTCTACATGTGGATATCCAGTTTTCCCGATACCACTGGTTAAAGAGGTTGTCTTTTCTCTAATGTAGCTTTTTGCACATTTATTGAAAATCAGATGGCTGTAGGTATGTGCGTTTATTTGGGTCTTCTATTCTATTCCCTAGGGCTACATGACTGTTTTGTGTCAGTACTGTGCTATTTTTCTTATATGGCTCTGCAGTATAATTTGAAGTTAGATACTGCGATATCTGCAGTCTTGCTCGTTTTGCTCAGGATTGCTTTGACTGTTTGAGGTTTTTTATGCTTCCACATAAATTTTACAATTACTTTTTCAATTTTGATGAAGAATGACATTGGACTTTTGGTGGGGATTGCATTGCATCTGTAGATTGTATTCAGTAGTATGGCAATTTTCAGACTATTAATTCTGAACATGAATAAGGGAGATCTTTCCATCTTCTAGAGTCTACTTCAATTTCTTGTTTCAAAGTTTTATAGTTTTCATCATTGAGGTCTTTCACCTCCTTAGTTAGGCTTATTCCTGGGTATTTAATTTTTTGAGGTTTTTTGTGAAGGGTGTGTTCTTCTGATTTCTTTTTCAGTCTGTTAGTGGTAACGAAAAGCTAGCCTGTTGATTTTTAGACCTTGTTATATTGCTGAAAGTGTTATTAGTTTTAACAATTTTTTGGTGGAGTTTTAGGGTTTTAAGTACAGGATCATATTATCTGCACATATGGATAATTTGATTTATTCCTCTCCTATTTGCATCTCTTTTATTTCTTTCTCTTGCATTATTTCTCTGGCTAAGAATTCAAGTACTATATTGAATGAGAGTGGACAGAGTGGACACCCATGCTTGTTCCTGACTGTAGAGGAAATAGTTTCAGATTTTCCCCATTTAGTACAATGTTGGCTCTTGGTTTGTCATATATAGCCTTCATTATGTTGAGGAATATTTCTTCTGTTCCTTGTTTCCTCGGGGATTATATCATGAAGGAATGTTGGATTTTGACAAGGTATTTTCCGCATCCATTCAGATGATCTTGGGATTGTTATTCTTTATTCTGTTTAAGCGTTGTATGAAATTTATTGATTTGTGAATGAGGAGCCATCTTTGTATCAATCATGGTATATGATCTTTTTAATGTGTTTCTATAGAAGTTTCACTCTTTCTGTATTAGAAGCCACAGGTAGCTGTAGGGAGCCTTTTAAGCTGTGGCCCAGCAATTTCCCATTTACCTCACATGCCTTCCAACCCCTTGCTCCAGTTTGTGTCACCAGAAGCAGCAAGGGTCCAAGCCTAAAGGTGTTCCCTGCATGCATCAGAGAGTCAGGTTTGAAACCAGAGCCCTGAATTTTGCACTGGTAGTACAGAACTGAGGGACAAAGGTGCTCTGGCTGCTGCTTTCAAAGCTTTCAGACATCACTCTGAGGTTCTCCTCTCTAAAGGCAGAGGAGGCTTCACATAATGTGGAGTCCCTTGGCTTGAGAACTCTCTGTAGCACTTAGAAGCAAACCTACACAGGGTTGCTAATCTCAGAAGAGAATCTAATTGCTTTCAAATTCCTCACACATGTTCACCTCCTTTTGGAGAACAGCCTGTGAATATCACATGATTCAGAAGGTCTGGGCTTGGGCTCTCAGTCCTGCTTGGCAGCCACCACAATCTGGGATGCAGTTTCCCAGAGGTCCACTCAGTGCTTTCAGAACCCACACAACAGTCCATCCACCTCCGTTGGTTTGGGGCATGGAAATCATATGATTCAGAAGACCTGAGCCTGAGGGCTTTCAGGTTTTCCTTGCAAGAAACACACAGAGTCAGCAATCAGGTCCTGGGGCTCAGTACTACACCAGTAACAGAATGTCTTTCTTTACCAAAGCTAGTCTTCCAACCAGAGCTGTCCATTCTCCCCAAATCGCAACACTGGGTTTAAGACTTTTGGATGTATGGGGTTATCCCATGACTAGAATTTCCAGTCAAGCCAGGGCCATCAGGATTATCTTATCATTGAGTCTTTGACCCTATCTGGGGAGCCAGGGAGGGAACTTGGGACTATTTTCAGCTTTTGTCTTTTGCCTATTTCTCCATGCTTTTTAGCTGTCCTGCCAAATATTTTATGGTTCCTTTTATGATTCTTTCTTTGTTCAGAATGTAGTTTCCTCTTTGTTACCTGACTCTTCTCTTTCATGGAGCTGAAACAGAAGATGCTTGTAATCTGCCATCTTGACCTACCTTCTAATGCAACTAAATTTAATTTGTCTGAAGTTCTTCTTTTAACTTTAATTGAAAGTAATAACTTGCTTTCTAGAACTCATTACAGAATAACAGGAGAGATAGAGAGAGAAAGAGAGAGAGAGAGAGAGCTCTGACCTGATTAATGGATTAATCAATTGATGTATTCATTGTTTGATGACATTATTGAGAGGTGGTGGAAACTAGTTGGAAGATGTAGGTCACTGGGGACATGCTCTAAAAGGGTCTACCTTGTCCTCAGTGCAGTTACTCCCATGCTCTCTTTGTTTGCTGATTATCACGAGGGAGGTAAGCAGTCTTCCATGCCACACACTCCCTGTACCATGACATTCAGCTTGGCCTCAGGCCCAAAGCAATGGAACAAGCTGACCATGGATGGAAACCTCTGAAACCATGAGCCAAACAAATGTTCCTCTTTGAAGTTGTTGATATCAGATATGTTGTCACTGTAATGCAAAGTGACCAACACAGCACAGTAATAGAGAGCTAAGCCTTTGAACATATTTTTGAGTTCAGAAGGATGTATGTGCTTGTTTAAACTCTAATGTAACAGAATTGGCCCTTCAGAGGATGAGGGCTGAGGATTAGGACATTCATGTCAACTTTTCTGAGTCAGTAAAGATGTCACATGGAAACAATATGACTTTATCACCTAGACTTAGTCTCTTATGGCTGCTATAAAATATAAAATACTTTAGGCTGGATAGTTTATAAACAATAGAACTATATTGCTCAATGGTTTACAACAGGGAATTAATGAGCTAGTGGATTCAGCGTATGGTTAGTGCTTGTTCCCTGCTTTGAAGTTGACATTTTTGTGTTCACACGTGGCAGATGGAGCAGACAAGCTCCCTCAATCTTCTGTATTAGGACAGTAATGTCATTCACAGGAGTGGAGCTCTCATGATCTAATGGATGATGTTGAATAAAATATGTATTCAAAGTGTTGTCACTCCAATAAAATACCTGAACTGTGGACATTAATCAGAATGCAGTTTTCAATTCCTTGTGCAGAGAGAAAGGAGTCTTTCCTGAAAGAGCCCACATTTACCTGAAGTTCCATAATAATAGTGGAAACAATAAACAGTATTTTCCTCTACAAACAGAGGTGAAAATTACATTTGACGATGTGAGAGACCTTCCTGGGTGATGGTAATGTCTATGTAACTTGATGGGGATCAAGGTGCTCACAATTGTCTCACCTCGTTAAATACTAAATTGTGTGCTGCATTATATGTAAATTTTACATCCAAGTGATGAAATCTGGACAAATGTTTAATTGTATAATATACATAATGAATTATTTAGGGGAAGGGGAATAGTGAGAATAAGTTACAATGAAATGTGTAGAAGTGAACTTGAGTTACATATACTATTGGAATGATGCCTAGACAGTAGGTTTGCCATTGTTTCTGTAAATAGCAGAAAGGATCCTCCAGATCTGGGCAATTTGGGGCTGTGTGCTGTGTGCAGTTAGTACAAGCCTGTAATGCTAGTTATTCAGAAAACAGAGATTGAGAGGATTGTGGTTCGAGGCCAGCTCAGGCAAAAAGTTACAGAGACACCATCTCCATTAATAAAAAGTTTGATGTGGTAGTACACACCTGTTATTTCAGCTATGCAGGAAGCATAACTAGGAGAACCATGATTCAGGCTGGCCCTGACATAAAACTAGATCCCATCTAAGAAATAAAAAAAGAAAAAAAGGCTGGCAGTATGCCTCAAGTGGTAGAGCACCTTCCTAGAAAATGCAAGGCCCTGAGGTCAAACTCCAGTACTGCCAAAAAATTAACATATAAGATCCTGGTTGTTTTAAAAATTGAAATACTTGCTCAAAGACATCAGATGCAAATTTTTCTTCTTCATTCATAGAGTGGCCAAAGGAAAGTTCTTTAACACTTGGATCTTGAGTTACTTCAAGAGACACAGAGGCTCCAGTATGCAATTTTTAGGAGAATATTTATTGGCTTTTCCTAATAGTTTTTTGTTTTTTATTTGTTTTGATGTGGGGTTTGAGTGCAGGGCCTAGAACTTAGGAGGCAGGTGCTCTGCCATTTCAGCCACTCTGCCAGCCCCCTGATAGTTTTTTCTATGGTGTATATATTCTCATTATACAGTTAAACTTTTTATGCTTATATTTTTGAGGATAAATACCATTTAAGGATAAATCTACCTGTAATTCATATGAAACACAACTCAATTTATTGCTTTCTATTTTATTATGAAAGTTCTCAAATAAATGCAGTCCAATGCTATGGGTTCTCTTTAGTTTTGTTTTGTACAATTAATGCTGGCAAGACTCACCCATGTGGTTGCATGTGTCTTTGTCTTTGCTGCTGGAACTTCTGTGTAAATTAGTCTATACATTCTCATGCTATTCATTATTGAGTTGCTTCACAATATAATTGACACTATTCAAGTATATTGTGTTTATTCTTTCTGTCAAGATATTTGTCTTTGTATGTTGATTCACATAAGAAAATATTTTCCTCAGTTACAGATTCTCCAGCATTTTGTCTCAGGTTAGCTTTGTGTTCTTAACTGTTAATGGAGAATCCAGTAGCTTTTCCTTTATGAATCATTTACATCAACAATCTTTCTATTTAAGGATAAATCTACCTGGAATCTATATGAAATCTTTTACAATTTATTGTTTCCTTTTTTGTGAAATTTGTCAAATGAATAATAAAATAGGAAAAATTTATCTATCTATTCCTGAATCAGGGGCAACAGACCAGACCAAACCAAATGGAGTCACTCATGTCAAGTGCCACATAATGAGAAAGACATGTCACATATTACATCTGAGAGTTTTCAGTCTCTTTGGGGTCTGAGTTAATCTTGGGCTGGTAGATATTCTAAAATGAATGTAAAAAGGATAAATAGATGCAAGAAGTAAGAGTTCTCAGTAGGATGGCATTTGGGCAAAGCCTGTGAGGGGCTACTATTATTATTATTATTTTATGGTGGTTCTGCCTGCCTGGGAAGGGGCCAATCGAGGTGGCATGGGAAGAGTTTACTCTAAGGAATGCTCATGTCTAAATGGAGATTAATCAGATCAGGATCCAGTCCTAGACCACTGTCTTCACTGATAATTACACAGCTATGAACTGAATAGAACATGACCCAATGTTTACAGCCTGCAAATATCACCTGCTGACCATTCTTTTCTAGTTGGAAGGTATCAAAGGTATTTCTTTCTATAATATCAGATGTATAGTGGAGAACATAAAGACCCACCAATTTCTTATGTGTATTCATATGCCAAAAGAAAATTTAAAAATGTGCAAATTTCAATGAAAAAATAGAAAAAGAAAATCAAGATCAGTTTGTGCAAGCTTTATACTAGAAAAATTAAGTGTATATATGGTGTATATATTCTCAAGAAATAAGATATCGTTTCAGGGATAATATGGACAAGCAAACAAACCAACAACCACAACAAAAGTATAGAACCACTATACGTTTAAAATGAAATTTAAGTTTTCATTTTAAATTCAAATCCCTCAAGAAAAGGGCACAAAGCCTCTGCAAGACAGACCAGCCTCCGGGACAGTAACTTTCTTATTGTAACAAGGCCCTGCCAGAGAAATCCTGAAATAATGACAACCTGTGACCACCTCTGTCCTCTGAGACACACCTCTGACTGGGACTATTTAATAATGATGAATACTCCTCTCTCCTTGCCCTAGTGCTTCCTCTGTTTAAACCTAAAGATCATGGCTAAAGTGGTTACCTTATCCCTTCACACAGTGAACTGTATTGCATTGATAGAGATCCTTTCTGTGCCCTTTACCACCATTAGTCTCTTTAGTTGGGAGAAACCAAATGTTTTTAATGTGTTCACTGACAGAGAAAATAAAATTTTAAAAAATTCCCACAGAAGAACATTGGCTAAGAAACCACACATACACACACTCACATACACACATACACACTCAGACACACTCTCACACATACACACACACACACACACACGCACAGATACTGTTGCTTAACTATATTTGAATCACCACAATGAAACTGATGTGTATTTTAGGAACAACTTACACCATTTTGATAACATTAAAATAATATTAAAACCTATGAAACATTTTTTTGTCAAATACATATTGCATTTTGAGTGGACATTGACTAAATAATGTTTATGTGGACCTGCTGACATTGTGCCTATGGTTAGACATCTTACAGGGCTTGTTGTAAACATATGACAAAGATAGAATTCATGGATGGCCCTATATTTTATTTTATTTCTTTTATTTTTTGTAATACTGTGGGCTTGCTAGGCAGGCACTCTACCATGTGAACCACTCTGCCAGCCTTTTTATTGGTAGGTTTTTTCGAGATAGGATCTCACAAACTATTGCTCCAGTTGGCTTCAAACCACAATCCTCCTGATCTCTGCCTCTTCAGTAGCTAAGATTACAGATACAGCCACCAGTGCCCATCCCACATTGTATTTTAGAAAGCTACTATGAATGTTTACTGCTTCAGCTGCTACTATATATCTCTTCTAAAACATGGTGGAGTCCTTCAGCTCCCTGAAAGCTGTGTGTAAACATGCAGGAGTCTTTCCAGGTTACTTTTCTCTACCTGAAACTGTTGGATCAAAATATGTTTGAAATTTCATATTTTTCAGGTAACTACCTGAAAAGCAAACAAATAGTAACACAGTTTTTTGGGGGCTCCGGGAAGACACAATCCTTTATTTCCAAATTTGATATTTCAATTCATTACACTTAATCTTTTCTCAGCACTACTCAAAGGTAATGAAAAGTAAGTTAAGTGTGTCATGTAAAATAAGGTGAAAGTGTTAATTTTCTGGTTACTTGCAAAGCAGACGCTCTACTGCTGGAGCTAACCTTTGGTCCTTATGCATCATTCTTTAGTCATTTTTTGGTGGGACTGGAGTTTGAACTCAGGACTTTGCCCTTGCTAGGCAGGTGCTCTACCACTTGAGCCACATCACCACCCCTATCATTCTTTTTGCTAATGAAGTTAGGATAAAGCTCATTAGGCCTTATTGGTTACACTGAAATTATATGGAGCTTTATTGTTTGCAAGGGATCACAAAGTTTACTAGAAAAGGAGTTCACATCTGTTAGACTGAAAACAGATGGTCTACAGGGTAAGAGAGAGAATGACAGCAACTTTATTCTAATTAAGATTCTGGCGATCACACCCAGGGTCTTGTATAGACTACACAAGTGCTCCTCCACCGAGCTGCACCCTTACCCCTATTACTCATCATTCTTACACAGATTCCTCACAGACTACCTTCCATCACATAACCATTTAATAATTTTGAAAATTAAAAATTTAAATCAAAAGTTGATCCCACTCCAGAAATCAGAAGAAATAAAACTGTTTAATCAGATAGGGAAAAACATTTTCTTCCTACTGCAGAAAACAAAGATCTGAGAGACACGGGTATCACTGCTGATGAGGACAAAGGGGCTGAGTGCTGGGAAACATGCAGCCAGGAACACACAATTGTCCCCTAGCCACTGGCTTGGATTTGCTTTTAGAGCAACACAAACTGTCAACACAGAAGAGAGACAGCAAAAGAGTCCAAACATGCTCACCAGGATCAGGATGGTACACGTGGCTCTGGACTCATGTCTGAAGGAGAGTCTGTGGCTGTGAATGTGTTGGTCTTGCTGCTTGTGTCTGTGCAGGACAAGGACCATGGAGCCACTGGCCCAAAGCCCAAACATGCAACATCAGTGGAAGAGAATAAGACTGCATGTAATAAACTAGAAATCTTTTTGGAATGCCCAAGTACAGTATCTATAATTCATGCTCACACTTATATTTTGGCTATGTCTTGGTCCAGTAACTCTTATAGGAATATAGACATTTACTAAGAGTTGCAGGATCCAGAAAAAGAAACCATAAAGACAGAAGTATTTTGTGAATCTATTTCTGAACTTCAACCAAGAGTTTCCAGAGCAAAGCTTTGTGGCCTGGAAGCCATTCAAAAAACAGGTGATGTTAAGAGAAACTCCTCTGGTTACTCTGTGCAAATATAAAACAACTTTACATCCAGAATCATCCAGGAAATACTTCCATCCAAGGGCTGCCATTGTCTGAGGGATCCCTCTAGAGAAAAGAGCCAAGTTGTTGACTAAGACCAAATGGCCAAGAATCAGATCTGTGGGTCTTATTTTTTGTCCAGTGAGCAAATTGAAGTTATAATGACAAAGGAGAGAAGAGTTTCCCAGGATGCCTGCTCCAGTCTGTAGGAGAAAGATAATCCCCATTTCCATGTTGGCATGATTGATAATTTTTATTTCTAGGAGATATAAATTTAAATTTGAGAAAAAAAGAGGTGGTAGAAAATAGCATGTTACAGTCCTCTGCCCAATAATCTGTATTGATCAATCCAATACATGTTTCTCCTCTCCTAGAACATGTTTTCTTTTTTCACTTTAAAAATATATGGTTCGGGGCACACTGGGTATTAAAATTTTACAGAGGAATCAAGTTCAGTGACAATTTCAAGGATCTGTTAGAGTAAGTAATGAACTGTTTGCAGAATATAAGCTCCAACAGGTGTAACATTAAACAATGATCATCTTGAATCATTTATCAGGTAAACTTCCAATTATACCTGAAGTGAAAAAAAGTTAATTGCAAAGAGTAAGTATAGCATGCTACATTTTTCTTATGATTGTGATGAAATCAGAACATAAACATACATAAATTCTCACATCCCCACCTAGCTATGGGTAGGTATATGTATATTTGAAATAGTAATAAAGTATGAATGAAATATATACTTTTAAGAAAGATGATACAGAGGAATAGAGACCAAAAAGTGTACAGGAATAGGAACAGAACCTAGATGTAGATGGATTTACCTTATAGAGGTGACTTTTGTACAAATATAAATATGTTATATTTAGACTACATTATATTAGGTAATATGTGCTACATAATTATCTAACAATATTGCATAAAAACTCACATTTGATGGTAAAGTTGAAACAAAACACACAAGAGTGGTTGTATAACAAATATTTACCCAAACAAAATCATAATCTTCAAGTAATTTTAAAAATCAGCTATTTAACTTTTTGAGATGTAACTTCATTGTGTGCACTAGGACAGTCTTGGACTCCCTGTTTAAACCTTCCAAGCAGCTGGGGCTATACACTACTATGCCTGGCTCAGATATTTTTAAAACTTTTTACCTATGTTTCTACTGAATTATATAAATATATATGCATATATATAATATATGTCATATTTATACAGGCAAAATACCTAGTTTGAACTCAAGATTGTATCCATGACAATATTATTCATAAAATATTGTTATTAACATTTTATAGTAATACATAAGTATATTATCTTACCAGAACTCACCTTTCACTAAAACAGAAAAAACAGAACTTAATTAAAAATTGCATAATTTTAGACTTACTTGGGAGAATAAACGTGAATTTGATCTGAGTTTGAATGGAACTATGTCTGTATATTGCTTCACTTGTCAATAACCAAATCAACGTATCACAACCTTGTCCTGAGTAATTACCACCAAAATTCTCAGGCCATGTTCTTAAAATGCAATTTACAACATAAAGAAAATGTGTCTTAAATTGGCAATTCAAGGTCTGGGAGAGGAAATACTTTAAATGGACAATCTGTTTAAATCAGGATGCAGGGGAAGTCTATCAGAGGATTGAAAATAACCTCCCTTCTCAATATTGATTATGTTAAACATCAACGAAAAATACCTGGATAAGATTAAACACACATTAAGTATTTTAAATTCCACAAGCTTCTAATGATAGAGAACCACAGTGATTAAGCTTTCAGGAAGTTGAGGAACTCTCTAGTTATTCTAGACACTGTAAAATATAGAGGAATATCAATATTTTCTCCTGTACTTCCAGCAGAAGCATTACCTCAGGGTCACCAAATACAGGATAAGGAAAAGTCCTCCTCTGTAGAAGAATTCCAAGTGAAAATGCGGAAATGGTAATAGAACAGCACCATTTTGCTTCCTCTGACAGGGTAATGGATCTGGGAATGATCATCAGTGAGAACTAAAACCAAGGATGGCAGGCTGGTGGGAAACAGAGTTGGGGGGTTAGCAACAGTGAGTGGATTTGAGGATCAGCTGTCATCACAGAGGAGGTCCAATGCAACCTCTTGTGGGCAATGAGGAAACATTCTACCTAGAGTATCCCTGACAATAAATAAAACCTGACATGGATTATCCTCTAGAGTAAGTGGTGAATTTATTAGCAATATGGTAGAATATCAAAGAGTACCATACGATAGTAGAATGATGGAAATTACTCTAAGCAAATTATCCAGTTTCTTCTTTACAAGAATGGGGGAAGGAGCTGGTGGAGTGGCTCAAGTGTTCGAGCACTTGCCTCACAAGCATTAGGCGCTGAGTTCAAACCCCAGTGCTGAAAAAAAAGAGTGGGGGAAAAGATAGAAAAATAAAAGGGAGATATATTGACGAAGAACTCTAAAAAGGCACAACAACTAATATGACATTGGTACAGTACTGAGATCAAGATTCAAACGATTCAAACCTTTAAAAGTAATATAAAATTAAGAAAATTTACAGAGTGTGTTTGATGATATTAGTATTGTAGTGACAAATATATCTGTGATCCATTCTTGAATGAATTTCATATTTAGAGATACAGTCATGGGTTTTTTTGGATATGATGAAATAATTGGAATTTTTCTGCAAATAATCAACTAATCCAACATGGGCAGTGAGAGATGAAATGAAAAGGCAATGCACTGGTGTTTAAATTGAGGCTTGTGATTTATTGCTGCATTTAATTGTGCTAGTCTCTTTATTTTTTGAATATATTGAAAATTTTCTATTATAAATATGATGTAGTAGCTTTCATATTAGTTTATATATTCACTATTACACATATTATATATTTTCCAAACAAGTATTTTTTTATGAAAACACATGTTTATTTAATGGTTTCATTATTACAGTATTTTATTTTTAAATATGTATCTCTCCAAATTTGGGAATCAAATATTTAAATGAATTTGGTGTTCAAAATGATCAGAAAAATGAACACTGAACCTGAAAAAATAAACTCTGACTAATATATGAGGATTTCTAAGCTCTGCTAGTTAGTAAAGATGCTGTCAGATAACCACATAATTGTTGTAGGAAAACTGCCAGTAATGAAATATGGAAAACCTAAATTAACATAAATCCACTCAACACACAAACTGGTGCAATTTAGAAGAGGACTGTGAATGGCCAGCCAGAGTGTTGTATGAGATAAACATATTTTTGGTCATGGAAAAAAATGCAGAAATAAAATCTAAAATAAAAATAATAAATGTCGCCACATTTTAAGGGTTGACACCCACTTTGAGAACTTTTCTCAAAGGTCAGCTTGCTCAACTGGATGGCGAATCATGGGGATATTTTCAAGTGGATCTGGAGCAAGACAACTGTAGCAGTCACCATGGTATTGACTCACTAATTTCCTGCTGTGATTATTACAGTTGGACTAAATAATACCTGTGATGTGTACCTATGGTAGATGAAAAAATATTTATGTTCACAAAGGTTTACTTGAAGAACACTATAGTATTGCATAAACTATTATTTGCATCAATCACATGAATGTTGATACATAAAAATACTTGATAAAATGGTGAGAAATCAACCATATACTCTCACCTTAACCTCCTTCATTCTCCCTCCCCCTCCCACTAGTACCCCATACACTTAAGTGGGATAGGGAGGGGGATGAAGGGGAGAGGTGATGGGGGCGATGTAACTAAAGTACAATATATGCCTAATCAGAATTGTCACTATGAATCCCCCCATAATGAATTTATCTTAATAAAAATATATTTTAAAATGGTGAGAAATCAACAGATTTCTTGCCCATAGGACATGTTATTTTTAAATAAAAGAAACTGTCTTAAACAAAGGCAATGAAATTTTTACTAAATAATTATAAGGAACATTGAAACAAAAGTAAAAACTCTTAATGCAACCAACATTATATTTAAATAACAAGAGACATACTGTAGACTGAAAAGAAAAATCAAGTATTGCACATCATTCAATTCACAAAGGATATATGCTACTAATAGCATAACAGTTAACTAATTTGATTAATAGCAACCAAATGTAATCTAAATGTCCTCAAAAATTTCATAGAGTTAAGAATGGGGAAGTGGCTCAAGTGGTAGAGTGATTGCCCAGTTCAAAATCCCAGTACCGTTAAAAAAAATCAAAACAAGTTTAAAATATGCAATGAAGAGAATTTACCCTGACAAAGGTAAAATTCACTAGCAACAGCTTTTTCCAATATACACATTTATACTTAGCTCAGTAACAGAATAGAATGTCTATAAACACACACACACACGCACACACACAGATTCACATAAAATTTAAATTATTTGTGAATAATTGACTAGCTATATCACATCAAGTTTTTGAGATCTTTCTGTAAAATTTAACCTCACAGTAGTGAACTATAGAATCTAGATCTCAAAACAACAAACATCCTGATATTTTTACAATTGCTGGAATCCATTGTCATATGTAGCACAGGGAAGTGTCCATTTTCCTTCATAAGAATAAAATAACAATGAAAGTAAAAATAGGCCCAAATTAAAACTGAACCAGAATAAAATTTGTAAATATGTAGGTTGTAAGAGAAAAGCTATTGATAGGCACATTGGTGCTGATCCCAATTAGTTACAGAAAAGACTGGCATATGTACAGGCAGTCAGAAAGATGTATTTCATAAGTGATAAATATGCCAATTAATTTAAATTGTACAATTAAATTATTTATCAAATGAAATGTTAATGAAACAGGAGAGTTGCAGCCAGAAAATAAAAATAAACCCAAAACCTTCAGTAAAAAAGTGCAAACTAAATTACAATGATATTTTATGACTTATAGCTATGTCATAGCTTAATTTGTGAAAGCTTTAGAATGGGTCAAATTCCTCCAATGGGAATTTTTCTTTCTTTCTATAAACTATAATTAGTCAAATATGACTTCAAAGGTTAGTTATTTTCAAAAGCTTGAATGTTTTAATATTTTGAATGTTTGAGTGCAGAATACTAACAGACTAAACACTTAGGGTTTTTATAAGTTCACTAGCTACTTTTGCCTCCATGACTTTTTTTTGGTAGGACTGGAGTTTGAACTCAGGGCTTTGCACTTGCAAAACAGGCACTCTACCACTTGAGCCATGCACCCAGTCTGACATTTAATAACTTTTAATTTTTTTGTTTTTAAGACACTTGATTTAGGAAGTAAAGAAATAAAAAAATTATTTTTGTAATCCGTATTCAGTAATTTCCACTGCATCATCAGTTATATAATTTCTGAAAAGAAAAATGGGAATTAAAGTTTGGAGGAGGAAATTGTCTTGGTAAATTTACACATAATCAGTAGATAGTCCTGGGCTAGGCAGTGGAAGTGAGGATGCTAGCAGCTTCCATCCTGTAAGGACCACAAACTTCATTGATGAGTTGTGCAAAGGGGGTTCTGAGAATTCACTCAATAGTAAATCAATCAGGAGTGAATAAAGAGAGTGCTCTAGAAATAGTTTAAATTCTGTCCAGAAAGAACCTCACTAATTGCATATCTCCTTCCATTCCCTGGGCTAAGGAGAAGGAGGAAAAAGGAGAAGATGAGGAGGCAGAGGGAATAGTCTCTTTAACTGTGTACACACATGGATACCTTCACGACATAGTAAATGTAATTTAATAACTATTTAAAATTTTAACAAAAAACAGAATTTGAAGGATGATAAGAAAGAAGAGAAAGGACAGAGAATTGTTTTGAGAAATCATAAAATGAATTTAACAAACAAAAAACAATGGGCATGTTGTGGAAATTAATAATCCTTCCTTAAGCTGGAGAAACCACATTGCTGTCGTTACTGAACTCTCCAGCCCTGGAGGACCTCAGTGACTCACAGAGAACTATCGCTCCCAATTTCCCCATAGTGCATTAATTCGGCAAACACTCAAAGAAGATTAAATGAAATTCCCCCGTTCTTTGAAACAGGTAGATTTATTTGCCCAGAAAACAAAGTTTCTGGTCAAAAGTTTTCAGTTGAAAAAGAATCGACTTAAGTAACAACTGCAGGGACAATGAGAGAGAAGATGGAGAGGGAGAAGGAACAAATTTAAGAATTTGGAGGGTGTGCAAATGACAACAGCAAGACATTTTAAAATAAAATTAACTGATTCCTACCTTTATATCATGATTTCTATGTCCCAAGTTATTCTGCAGCATAAGCTCTACTAATAGTGATATTCATATGATATGTAATCAACCATAAATGACAGAGAAAATGAGGTTCATTTCTCTAAATGGCAAAAGCATGCTGAGTGATGGTCTCCATTAGAAAAATATTGAGGTGTGTTAATAGAGCCTTTCAGCATACAGTCCTCTCCCACCTAAAGAAACGCACATACCAGCATCTGTTAATCAGTCTCAATGTCTCCCCTCAGACTGACACCTCACCTTTTTGTCTTATACTGTTCACATGCATGTGGTTTCAAATGGAGGCTGTTTGGTTCAGGGAGAGCAGTTATGGAAAAGGAAGAGATAATTATAAAGGGGGTGTAGCCTCCAGGAGCTGCACCAAGACTGGTGGACGAGGGAGGAGATAGGTCTCTGACTCTCACTGAAGATTTCTCCTAAATACAAAAAGATGTGTGCAGAATCCAAAGCCCCAAGCACAAATATTTTACAGAGAATAGTTATTCCTGTATTTTCTCTGATAAATTACTTCTAAGACTATTACTTATCTGAAAAGAATAGCTGCTTACCCAAATGGAGCTTGCTATCTGAAAAACAGGTTTAGAGGAAGCATGCTCAGCCTATGAGCTCAGTAACTGAACCCCAAGATAAAGGTCCAGAATCCCATGATCTCATCTCCTTATTGGAAGAGATTATTATTTCTCCTGCAATCGTAGTGACAGTGTCTGCATGGGGAACAGAGATTTATCTATGATAGACACTGGTGAAATGTGTATAGTACTGAATACCACTATACTTTATAATAGGATTTCCAACAGATGTGACATAATGGTGTGGGGAGGCAAAGCCGAGGGAATTTGGTAAAAACTTTGAAGAAGATATCACAAAAGGTGAGTAGAGGATAATGAAATCTAATTTGTAAGACAGTGAAACTGAGCAATTGGTTCTGCAGGTTTCTGAGCCAACCTGAATATTTTGTCTCCAAAATAATATCTATTTTTACAAGGGAGAGCACTGTGGTTAATAAAATAGGAAGAAGAGACCGTGTATGAGTAGAGTCAGCAAAGGTATTCTGAGTGGTACAATGCTCTGGGAACCACGGCTGTAATGTTTGTCCAGAGTTTCCAAAATATTTATGCTATCCCTTCTGTGGGCAAAGTACAATAAAAATACTTGGGATACACTGACTGAAAGTATAAAAAGAAATTTAGCCAGTAGAGAAGTAACAATTCCAAAATCAGTGTTGGTGCATGTATCAGACTCATTGCCAGGGAGAGGTTGGCCAGGTCTTCCTTAGGTCTCTCAGAGGACATCTTCCTGTAGCTATAGAAGGACTTTATCTCTGAGACTTTGCAGAGTCTCCTCCTTTGCTCTCCTGCAGGAAAAAGATAATATGTCTTCATACAGCACTAGTTCACTTTCCTGAGTGCTGTCTCGCCCTGTACCTATAAGTGCACATAGCTGTCTTGGTTTCCTCACCTGTCCTTCATATTTACCTTAAAATGATAGTCAAAGAAAGACACTATTGAATTCAGTTTATACAATAATGCTTTTGTGTGTGACTGGGGCTCTTTATTACTTGTGGAAACTGTGTCATGGAAAGCAGCAGAGGCAACTGATCTACCTACCCAGAAGGTCCAAATTCACTGCCTACTTTTGTTACAACAGTTGATGAATCTCAGCAGGTGTATGATATTATTTATTGCTCATACATTGCTATTGCACTAAGAGCACTGTAGAAGTGGATATCAAATTTATAACCAGGCCCTCAACACTGTCCCTGGGAAGATTTATGTTTAAACAATCAAGGCTCTCAGACATGCTTCAAAACAGTTATTTCACTCTTTCTCTGATATCTCCACACCTTTCCTTATTCTCACTCATTCTAGCCACTCTTACTCTCCTTGACAGAGACTATAGAAATATTCACTTTAATATCCCTTCTTACTCCTAATATAAAAGCACTGAACTTAACCTATAGACATACCTGTATATAAAAATGTGAATCATGTCTCTCCTCCAACTCGGACAAATTCTTCTACTCTTACTCAAGATGCATCCCATCATTTGTTGACTGATGAGTAAGTCATATTTCTTTATAACATTTTTTAACATAGCATAATAAACTCATGTCTTTTATTTGAAAAATCACTTCCTTCATATTCCTTGCCCTAGTTTTGCTTCACCCTTTTCTTCTCAGCTACCCAATTTTCTTCTTTTCATTGCTCTCACCAAACTGTAACATACAGTTTCATATTTTTTTTTGTGCTTCCTACCAACTTCCTTTAATAGAATGTGAGCTTTGTGAAGGCAGGGGTCTTCCTTCCTGGGTAAGTCAGGCAGGAAATAAGCCTACACAATTTTCTAAGGCTCAGAAAATGCTCACTGAATATTCATTACAGAAGTGGATAAAATGACAACACAGATTCCTTGTTGATATTTACCATTCTGAAAGCTATTTCTAAACATTCTCTTAATACAAGTGAGTATTGCTCATTGTTTTCAGAAACCAAAAGAGTTACATGTTGAAGGCAATACAGTGTGGCCAAGTTTTCAGTACAGGCATATTCTTGGCTTCATCCTACACTTACCAAACTTCAGTGACTTCTTCTCAAGCATCCCAAAATCCTACCTTTTTTACATTTGTCATAAATGTTTCCCCACATCACTTTCTGAATTTATAATAATTTCATAATTACTATCAATGATGTTGGCAATTTAAAGGAATGATCAGTGTTTTTGTTTGTGTGTTTTGTGTTGGTTTGATTGGACCAGGGCCAGCACAGAACACTCTACCTCTGCCTACACCCCAGACCATTGACTTGTATTTTCACAGGATGTTGTGGGATGAGCAGGCTGTGCACAACAGTCCCCATCCCCTGCAGTGCATGCATCACAAATGACCCAGTCCCCACCTTCAGATCCTCCACCTCTGTGGGACTGGAATGGCCACTGAGCTCCACATTGTTGGTCCAATCAGATAGGCCTTGACCTAGCACACTTGAGCCCATCTTAATGGAAACCAACCAACAGAAAGTACCTATCTGAGGAGGATGCCACAAGTCCCACCCCGAGGAAGATGCAGGAAGTCCCGCCCTGATGACACATGCGTGGAGGAAATGACCCTATGCTTGGTCCTCATTGGATGAATCCTGCAGCTGCCCATAGCAGCATTTTATGGGCATTCTTGTATACACGTCTCCCACCTTCTCCCCAGTCTGAATTTCCCTGAACAGGAAGGGAGTATGGAACAGCCCTGAGAATGACATTTCCCACTTGCTGTGTTTGAGAAGCAACTTTATCTTTCCTCAGTCTACAGTCAAGACCTTAAGTTCCTGTTTGCCTCTCCCTTTTTTCTCTCCCTCCATTCCTTCCTCCATCTCTCCCTGCTCCCCTCCCTTTTCTCTTCTCTCCCTCTCTTCCCTTCCCTCCTCCCCTTCCATTTCCCCTCCCTCCCTTACTCTTTCCTTCTTTCTGTCTCTCTCAGCTAACCAACATTATAAAT
This sequence comes from Castor canadensis, assembly GCF_047511655.1. Taxonomy (NCBI): domain Eukaryota; kingdom Metazoa; phylum Chordata; class Mammalia; order Rodentia; family Castoridae; genus Castor; species Castor canadensis. The sequence continues at coordinate 30,709,518 of NC_133401.1, read as the reverse complement.
ATAATGAGACTTATTTCTCATTCTTCTTTAAAAATCAGAAATATTAAACATATTATTACCAAGTCCCTTGAGCATTACAGGCTCTCTGAAAAACAAAACGCAAAAAAAAAAAAAAAAAAAGCAAAAAGCCAACTCACACACCAGCTCCTGTCACTCAGACACCAGGTATTTGGTAGACATAACTCACCCTGTATTTTATTGCTCACTCCACATCTGTGAAGTGAAGTACTTGAGTGGACACAGTAAGGGCGGTGGTTTAGTCAGGAACAAATCAGGGGGTGTAACAGCAGAAAGAAGAGAGTTGTTAGACTTCCCCTGTGCAGGAGTGGGTGGCAATATGCTAAGGGATTCCTTGAAGTTGCCTGTCCTGTTATGTTTCTGTTTATGTGATTAGATTTTTTTTGGTCTGAATCCTTCTGAGAATCTGACACTACCTGAGCAGAATCATTTCTTACCTGAGGCAGAGCAGTGGTGGTAGGTGGCTCTAGAAGCTGAGTACTCAGTGCCTGTTACATACAGTGACAGTGATCCCTCAGAGTCTCTCCAGCTCTCCTTTGACATTCAGTCAGTAGTCTGCCCTTTAGTAGAGTCCATTGATGTCACTGCAGTGTCTTTTGAAAAGGAAATTGGTCCTACACAGAGTCTTCTTGTGGACAAGATTAGAGAACATAAATCTATGCTATAGGTATAGAAGACCTGCTGATGGTGGCCCAGGACATCAGTATGAACTGGTGATAGAGAATTTTAAGCTTTAAGCAGCTGTATGTAAAGTAGACTTGAAAATGTTCCCTAACTTCAAATATGAAAATCCTAATTTTGAAACTATCAGGAAGCCCAGTCCTGACAAAATAAGGTTAATCTGATTTCTAACATGGGTTAGTTGTACAACAAATTAAGACACATCATAATAAATATATTCTGTTCACTTAATTAGCATGTGCTCTCTGGGCAGTGGATGCCTGGGCAGCATTATTGCAGGTGGGGAAAGTGCCATGTAATAAAAATTTGAGATTCTATGATTTTATCCCCTGGCTTGGAAACAATTAACATTTTACATGAAAATGCAGTGATGTACCTGCATGGGTACTGGAGAGTGTGAAAAACATCTGTGGTTGTGTGAGTCTCTATCTATGCAAGTCTCTATCTAGGTATGCAAAATGATTAAGACAAATACCCATCAAGATGATTGGTGATGAGACCTCACAATGAAATAAACAGTAATCCCAATGAGTAGAGGACATACAATCTAACAAGTTAGAGAGGAAGTTGAACACATGGCTCTGGTGGATTTTTTGTGGGGGTGGGACCAGGATTTCAACTTAGGGCTTTGTGCTTGCAAAGCAAGTCCTCTACTGCTTGAGCCATACATTCAGTCCATTTTTCTCTAGTTATTTTGTAGATGGGGTCTTACAAACTATTTGTGTGGGCTGGTCTTGAACTGTGATCCTCCCCATCTCAGCCTCCCAAGTAGGTATGTTATAAGTGAGAGCCACAGGTGTCTGGATCTGCTGGATTTTTAATCATGTTGATAATATGGACTTCAAAATATGATTTTTTAAAGTCAGGAAGGTTTTAGCTTCCTGGAGTCCAGTAATATTTGCTCAATACAAATGTCTCTGGACCACTTGTGATGGCAGTAAATCACATAATAGCCTTAGATGTAAGAAAATGACCATTTTATCCCTGTGCTATACAATATTAAGGCAACTAATGACTGGTTATCTATCAGGAACTCCTGAAAAGAGGGGCTTGAACAGACCTTGAGCCTCTGACACTCCACGCCAAGCTTCCCATTTACTTGGGAACAAGCTAAGCACTACTACTGTAGACTCTCTAAGACAGAAAAAGTCAACCTAAGCTCTCTGGCATATACCAGTTGAAGAAAAGCATAAGCTATCCTGACTTCAGTCCCTTTTCAGATGCTATGGTGCTAAAGAAGGTCATCACTCCCCTGGACACCTTGGGTATCTGGTAGGTTTCTCTGGATGCACTGAAGAACAATACAGTTTCATGGACTATGCAAATTAATTGTCAATATAATGGTACTCAGTGGAATGTTTCTGCTTTCTATCCCTTAGCCAAGATGGCCCTGACAGAGGACAGAATCCAAAAGTGAACACATTTGGCCACGCAGTGGACACTCATGTTTACATTAGATGCCTTGGGCAACACTGTAAGAGGTACCATCTTTACATTTACTGTGAATCATTAGGTCGTTCACTAAATGTTGTCCTCTTCATGGTAAAGGACTCTGAGAATCTCTTGACTAACAGATAACTAGAAACTACAACAAAATCACACACACACATTCACATACACTAAGGCCAGAACAATGTTTATTTCCTCTGGAATTAGAGACCTAAGAACAAAAGCACGTATTTAATTTACAAAATACAAAATGATGGGATCTGGGAAAAGGCTTGCAGTAAAAATTTTCATGTTCCTAGTAACCAGTATAACTGAAAGACTTAATGATTTCCTCACACAGTCCCCATGGGACTGTGGCCTCATGGGGAGTTCCCTATGGTCAGTTGAGAGGATAGAAATATAAGTCTTGGCTTGTAGAACTTTCTGCAAGGAATTAAGGCACCACCAAAAAGTGGACATCTGCAGCACTACAACCTATTTCTGGGACATCCTTGCAGGATAGTGGGAAGGTAAACTTTGCAAGTAGACAGAATTCTGAGTAGCAAGTGCACCTGGTCATTCTCTTTGAATGGATGGAGAAAATGCCATATGTTCAGTTGGATATTGAATCATGGGCTGTGGTCAATGGTTTGGACTTGGATTCCAAGTCCAGGACTTGGAAAGAACATAAATAGAAATTTGATGACATACCCACACTTTAGTTCATGGGTCTGTGAGTCCTGCCTATGGGAGAAACAGTATTGTAAGTTCTATGCTGATTTTGAGGATGTATAGCCTTCTAGGGAAACTTGCCCCAGCCCTGCATTTATTGACTACTGACTGGTGCCATTTCAAAGCCACTTCACCATTCTTTCAAGCCAGATGGTTAAGGATGTAGGGATCATGGCAATACCAGTGGATTCTATGACATATGTTCACTGTCATGTAACATGTGCTATGAAGTGGGTTCCTTGATCAGAGACAACTCTATGAAGAATATCATGGTGGTAGATCAGACATTCTGTGAGTTCACAGGTGGTAGTACCAACAAACCATGAACATGCAGGGAAGGCCAAATGTATATAGACTAAGTGTCTAGTACTGAAGGAAGAATGTTTTCTCTTATGTGATACATGCAATACAATGTAGTGGACCTGACATCAAGTGACTGTAGAACCAACTAGAAATGGTACCTTCTCAGGGAGTCTCTTTTGGTCTCTTTTGCTGGTTGATTGGACACTCAGTGTTGGCCATAACCAGGGGGCCCTGGGGCATGGAAATCTATGATGCTGAGGCCGTACACACCTCCCATCCTGCCACCACAGCCCCTTTGTTCCTCTGCCCATAAGGGGATGATGGAGTGGCTGGAGAAAAAGTCTGACTGATGTCCACTGAATGGGTCATCCTATCCACTTGATCCTATCCTATTTAAGTCCTCTTCAGCTGGGGCAAGCCTACAGTAAGTATTCACAAGGAGTATGAATATCTTCCTATTTTTCTCATTTGGAGATGACTAGTCACATACTTCCCACCCCAAATTTTTTTTGCCAGTTTTCATCAGAGCATCCCTCCTTTCCCAGTGACTGAGGAACTGGTTTATTTGGGTCTTTATTTTGCCTTAATTTTTGTAATATTTACTTCTCCAATGTCCTTCCTCCTTATAGCAGGTGCACTGCTTTTTCTGCAGTGAATGTTTACCACTTCTGGGTATCTTTTCTTCACAATGAATTGTCTTACTTCCTAGTGCTACAGCCAAAAAGTGTTTAGGTTTTATTGTTTTATACATTGTTCTTACCATTAGCACCTTGATAGCAATGTCCACAAGTTAAGAAGGATTCATATACATAGTTCCTTCTAATTTTGATAGGTTTTTTAATGTCTTGGGGCCCTTTGGTCTATAAATGTCAGGTTAACTGTTTATAGATTTTCAGGGAGCTGGATATCAGTGTTCTGTATAGTACTGATAACCCTGAAAAGAAAAACACCTAAGATCTATAAGGTACTAGAATCCTTATACTTTATTACCACAGACCAGCTGCAGCTGGAGGTCCTCTGGTTTTAGGGGAACTCACGGAGAATAACGACACGAACACAAGGAAGTGCCAGGCAGCAATGGCGCAGTTTATTTTCTGAAGAGTGTATTTAAGCAGTGCAGAAAAACAGGAAGGAATACGTGGCAGTTCCCAGTTCTCCCTTGGCCTCTGTACTAGGATTGGCTGTCACATTGCTATGGCTATGAGCCCAGGAGCAGAATTGGGTGTTCCCTGTTCCACAGAGAGAGAGAATGGGAAGTTTGCAGAAAGCTCTATAGGACTTCTTATCTTTCTTAGGGCTGTTGCACAGACGCTACAGTGACCCCGCTCTTTTCCAAGAGGCTCTAGGGGTCCTGAGGGCTTCCCACATCTCCCCTTTTTTATTTTTTATGAAAAAAATATTTAGAAATGTTTTCTTTTTTGTGACGGTTACCTTTTTGTGTGATTAGTTTTTTTAGCCATATAATACTAAGTAGACCCAGAAGCATGAGTCCACCCATCCCTGTTAGTCCCTTGAGTCCAAAATTAAACCAATGACTAGGATTAAGCTTATCTAGCCAACTCTTCATGGAGTCCAGGGAGATAGTAGAGAGATGAGCAGCTTGCAGGTCAAGAATATCTTTAGTCAGATGCTGGATGTGTACAGTTGAATATTGAGCCCGAGCTCCTTGAATATAATGTTGTATCAAAGTCCAGTTGTGGTAAGAGCCATTCCATTGAGCAGCAGTGATGCAGATATGATGATACCAGGAATCACAGGTGAGCTGTATGTATTGGACTACTCCAGAGAGGGTTTCTTCCATAAGGTTCAATTCTTCTTGTAGTTTGAGGATCCCTTGTTGAAGGTCCCTGTTAAGGTAATTTTGAGAATGCAGTATGTCAGAAACGTTTTTGGTAAAAGTATTTACAAAATGAGCTGTTTGAATTTGCTGGGTCAATGCCATCGCAGCAGTGGTTGTGCTGGCTATGACAGTTATAAGGTCGACAATTCCAAAGATGAGAGCACCTAAAAATCTCTTGGGACAATGAATCTGTTCTAGGGCTAGATGTAGCAATGCCAACCCATTTTCACCAGTCCAAGTATGGTTTAAGGTAACTGGTAACCAAGCAAAGGGAGGATGGTGCACGATTAAAAAAGGAGAGGTAACTGAGGAATCAACGTGTGTGTAAGGTACAGTTTTTACATTGTATATGCCCTAACATCTGGCTTTCAGTAACAGAAAAGTTTAGATTACCAATAAGAAAGGCATGAAGAGGTCTGACACAACTGGCAGAAAAGTTGAGTGAACAATTAGAATTAGAGGAATCCCAAGAGAAGGTTAGATTATTAGGAAAAACAGTGATGTTGCAAGAGGAAAGGTAAGGTTTCAAAGAACCAGGGAGTGTATCCATGGTAGTGTACACTTGAGATTGATATTGAATAACAGAGTGGCAGAGGGTGGGGCCATGTCAGATTTGGGTCTAGATCCCCAGTTAAAATTGGAATACTGTTGAGGGTAAACCAATTCAGAGAGATTAGACTCATTTCAAGTAGGGAGAAGGGTCCAAGACATAAAAGGTACCCAAGGATGTATAGGTGTAGGGTAAAGTCCTATGCAAGTTGTCCAAGGCACATGATCATAACCAAGGCCTTGTGCATATGTCTGTACCTTAGGGCAGTGGGGGAGAAAAGGAAGTGGTGTAGGGGGTCTTGTGCAGTTAGCATCAGTACAATTGTTAACAGGGACAACTGTGGAGAGTAGGAGCCCTACTCCAGTGGAATTGTCCCAAGTATATCTATAATTAAGTTGAGCCTGCAGAAAAGGTATGGAGCAGGTCATGTTAACACCTCTAAGGGGACAGAAGCATATAGGGTATCCTACAAAGGAACAATCATACTGAGATAATTGTAGCTGTTCAGAGATGTTATAACCATCAGGCAAAGGTCCACCTCCTAAGGTGTGAGAAGCATTATTCCAAAATACAGGCAAAAGTTCTCCCCAAACTTTGGGACGAAGGATTGGAGGATAAGGCACAAATGACCAGTGTGTGTGATTTTCCTGTGCTCTAATCCCCTGGGATTTAATGGTAAGGACAACCAACAGACAGACAAGAAGTAACTTGGGTTGAGTGACATCCTGCCCATTAATAGCACTCCAATTTTGGGCCTGCAGAACCAAAGCTTTAAGGACTCCCCAGGTCACTGGTGGGGGTTTCTCCTTCTTCTTTTTGGGGCAGTGATGGGTCGTGGTCATTCATCCAGCCAAAGTCTCTTCATGGGTCCCATCAATGGCTGTGACTGGTTTGATGCATCAGAAAGGCAGCCATCTTGGTTGTCATTCATGTTCTGGAAAGAAACAAGCATAACCTCGACCTGTTGTTAGTAAAGGGTCAGGTTTCTGCCACATATTTGTTTCTAAATTCTTCCAAAGAACGTGCACAATGGGGCATGTGTTCCATGCACAGAAGTGTTTTTCCATGGGTGTAATGCCTTGATTATCAATTGAGAAGAAATTTAAAGTTGATAATATAAGATGCAACTGTGTATGTGAAGACCTGGGTGTGTGTTCCCCATTTTTTATTTTAAAAAGTTGATTTTTAATTCTTTGATATTGGTGTTCTGCAATGACTTGGCCTTGGGGATTATAGGGAATCCCAGTATTATGAGTAATGTCCCATAAATTACAGAATTCTTGAAATTGTTTACTTGTGTTGGTGGAACCATTATTTGTTTTTATGGATTTAGGAATTCCTAGGGCTGCAAATGCAGCTAGAAAATATTTAGCTACATGTTTAGTGGTTTCTCCAGTATATGCAGTAGCAAATATGGCACCTGAGTAAGTGTCATCCGTTACTTGAACATATTTTAAAGTTCCAAATTGAACAACATATGTAACATCAGTTTGCCAAATATGATTAGCTTTTTGCCCTCGAGTATTTATGCCCATATTAGGTCCCAAACACAGGAGGGTGCTGCAGGTAGGGTGTGCCCTGATGAGTTGTTTAGTTTGTTCATGGGTTAAAGATGGAAATTGTGTAACATAGAAGCATTCTGATGTAAGTCATGTAAGCATGACTCCGTTGAGCCTGTTGGAAGGTGGAGAGAGGCTCTTTAGTGCTTGTAAAGGAAATAAATTGGTCTACCTTTTGGTTGCCTTCAGCCATAGGGCCAGGTAGGCCTGTATGTGAACAGATATGAGTAATAAAAAAAACAGAGAAGTATGAGCCTCAATGACCAATTGAGCCTGTGTGAATAACTGAAAAATGGTAGAATTAGGATTTCATTTTATTCTAGCTGTCTAATGTTAATGGCTTTAACTACATATTGGGAGTCTGAAATTATATTAACCGGACCAGAGAGAGCTCGCAGGTCTGCAAGAACCACTAAGATTTCAGCATGTTGTGCGATTGCTCCTGGGGTTATAATGTTTGTTTGTTCTGTACATGTCCCCGAGGGGGAGTAAATGAGGTATCCAGCCCTCCCTTTACTGGTGCCATCAGTATATACTGTGATTGCATTGGCTAGTGGTTTGGTGGCTGTGATGCAAGGTAGAATCCAGGCCTGAGAAGTTAAAAAGTTTATGATAGGATCTTTGGGATAGTGATTGTCAAATTACTAATTGCAATTTGCCATAAATAGTTTTGTTGATAAAGATAGTCTATCTGAATATTGGTGAAGGGATTAACTATGAGTGATGGATCATTGCCAGACAATTGTTTGCATCTTTGCCTTCCCCTCATAATTAGATTTATTACCTCTTGTATATAGGGAGTAACAGTTCTAGGAGGTGTGTTATGGGTAAAGAGCATCTCTATCATCTTATTTGGCCATTGTATAATAGTTCCTGTTGGAGTAATTGGAGTATCCCATATGATCAGCTGGAGGGGCTGGCTGGGGTCTATCCTGTTGATGAAACTATGTTGAAGACTGGCTTTAATAAGTTGTATAGCCCGTGTGCTTCTGGAGTTAATTTTCTTAATGAGTTTAATTGTGAATCTTCTTTTAATAGTTCAAAGGTTTCAAAGAGTCAGAGGGGATCTTGAGAAAAGGCCAAATCCAATTAATGTTTCCTAATAGCGTCTGTAATTCGTGTAATGTCACAGCCTCTTTTATGTCTAATTTTAGTTTAGGAGGTTTGACTATATTATCAACTATAGTGTGTCCCAGATATTTGAATGGTGGGCAGAGCTGTGTTTTGTTGGGAGCTATAATTAAACCTTCTTTGGCTAGGCATCTTTCTAAGTCTCTGAGGGCCTCTTGTAATAATGTAAATGAGAGATGAGCAATTAAAAGATCATTCATATAATGAAAACATTTAATTTTTGGCCAAATTTTATAGAAGGGTATGAGAGCAGCTTGGACATAGGCCTGACATATGGTGGGACTGTTTTCATTGCCTTTTGGTAATACTTTCCATTGATATCATTGAGCTGGTTTTTCATTATTAATGGATGGCAATGTAAAGGCAAATTTTCCCTGTCATTGTCATGTAATGGGACAGTAAAAGATCAATCCTTTAAATCTATAATTATAATTGCAAATCCTGCAGGAATCATGGCTGGAGAAGGGAGTCCACGTTGTAAAGCTCCCATGCTTTGCATGGCTTTGTTAAAGGCTCAAAGGTCATGTAATAATCTTTATTATCCTTTGGCTTTTTTTATGTTACAAAAATAGGACTATTCCATGGACTATTGGAAGGTTCCACATGTCTAGCTTTTACTTGTTGTACCAAAGTATGAGCTTTTTAAAATTTATGTCCTGAAAGTGGCCACTAATCAACCCATATAGGCTCATTGATTAACCATTTAAGTGGTATAGCTGTGGGTTGGGACTTCATATCAGTGGCCCCTAGGTGGGGGGATGGTTACAAGAATAACCAAGGCCACAGTGACAGGAAGAATGTTGGGAAAGAGACTCCTCTCAGGGTCTCATGATTGTCTTATCTTGTTGAGCTTTGTGTGTGGTAAGAGTCATGTGCAATCATTGCATAACGTCTCTTCCCCATAAGCATAATTGTAGTCCTGTAATTATGAAAGGTTGGAAAGTTCCTGAATTGCCTTCTTCATCTTCCCATTTGAGTACTTCTGCACTAACCTTGGCCAATTGTGGTCCCCCTGCTCCTTGTACTGTGGTTCCTCTTTTTGTGCCCCAATGTTTAGGCCATAATGGTTGAGGGATAGCACTCTGATCTTCTCCTGTGTCTAGAAGACCTTGAAAAGCTATTCCCTGAATATAAATAGTAGCTAAGGGCCTTTGATCTAAAATGGATTAAATCCAATACACTTGAGGAGAGGTCTCAGAAGGTAAAGGCAAAAATACTTCAATCTTTGCATCCTTCTTTAATCCTATCCATTGCCTAGAGCTAGAAACATAGACTAATAGCTGGAGACTTAGATTTTAACATAGTATAATAAGGATACACAGTAAGTCCTTGCAGAAGATATTTTTCATTTCCCATGATTATTGCTGTTAATTCCTTTTTAGAGTCGTGGAAATGACATGTCACCCGGACTGGTGTATTATCTGGGGAGATGGTTAATGCCTCTAAGATCAGGAGATCAAATCCTGAACTCCAGAAGTTTTCCCACTGGTTACAAGAAATTGTTCCCTCTTGGGTGGGGCTGAAGGTTGCCCCCAGTCCCGTTTAAAGGTCTCCCTCAGCATGATATTTGGATTTACAGTATTTAGCCCAATGATAGCCTGTATTGCATCATGGGCACATTTTAGAAGGATTCCCTTTTGGTGGAGAGGTTTTTTTTTTTTGTAGGCAATCTCTTTTCCAGTGTCCTAATTGTCCCACCCAAAACATGGCATCTGGGTTGGGGAGGTGGCTCCTTTTGAGAAAGTTATGGTGGCTGCAAGAGCAGCCATATATGATTTAGTGCCAATATCCTGGATAGCAGAAACCCAATTAGAAAGATCTCCATTTTTTACTGGTCTGATAGCTTGTTTGCATTCTTTGGTAGCCCCCTCATATGCAATCTGACAGACCAAGAACTTGTGTGCATCTGCATGTTGAACTTTGTGACTTATAGCACATTTTACATGCGCCAAGAATTCAGCCCATGGCTCATTGGCCTTTTGTTTTAGATTTAGAAACCCTTCAGTACCTTCCTTACTGGAGTCAGGAAGACTGCTCCAAGCTCTTTTTGCACATAATCTCACCTGATTAAAATATTGGGACATACCAAGCATTTGTTGTTGGGCATCAGCATATTGTCTTATTCCTTTAGTTGATCCTCCGTTAAGGGCACACCTGCATCCCTATTTCTTTGCCCTTGTTCATCACATTCATTGTAATATTTTGATTTCCATATAATGAAATCACCAGGGCTAAGACAGGCTTGAGCTAATTGCTTGTAGTCCCAAGGTGTACAAACTTAATGACTCAGATGTTCCAACAGAGTAAGGGTGTGCAGGCCATTAGCTCCATTCTCCCTAACTGAATCTCTAAACCTTCTTAGCACTTCAAGAGAAATGGGCTCATGCCATCATTGTCCTTGAGGCCCCAGGATGCCTGGAAAGGCCAGAGGGTGCTCCAAAGGCGAGGGAGCCAAAGACGGAGGAGAAGAGTCATCATTCCCTTCCCCCAATAATAGTTGTCTGAATGTTTTTTTCTAGAAAGACTTCTCCCCATTTTCTCCCTTTCTTAGGAATGGTACCTGTTTGAGGGATAGCCTTAAATGGACCCAAGATGGGTAAAGGCCAGCATAAGGTGGTGCAGAATCCTCTGTAGAGGAAAACTTAAAACTTTACAAGTTTTTGTGGCGAAGGCTTTTCCTCCTCCTTATTGTCCTCTGGAAGACTTGATTCAGGAACCTCTTTAGAATGATCTGCTAGAGGTCCCAAGCAATAATGAATAGAGGACTACATGCCAAAAAAATGTCTAGAAATATTTTCCCCTCTTTGGTGAGCTCTCTTTACATTTTCTCTTATCTGCTTCCAGCTATCAGGGTCTAAAGTTCCATGCTCAGGAAACCAAGGATTAAATTGGATAACTGTCTCTATAAAATCTTCAATTTGTCCCTGGGTGTAAGATATTCCTTTGGTTTTTAGTAAATAGCAAAGTAGCTGTAGGAAGTGTCTATGCTCTGAACTTTGAGCATTTCCCATTTGTCCCTCAACTTAGTTTGCAACTCCTTGGGTTGGGGCTCCACGTTGAACCTTTTCCTGCCTTGCTTTCTCTTTCTTTTTTGTGAACTGCCAAGATGTTCAGTGGAGGCCCCACGTTGGGTGCCAATTACTGCAGACCAGATGCAGCTGTGGGTACTCTGGTCCTGGGGGAGCTCGCAGCAAATAACTACACAAACACAAGGAAGTGCCAGGCAGCAATGGCGCAATTTATTTTCTGAAGAGCATATTTAAGCAGTGCAGAAAAGCAGGAAGGAATACATGGCAGTCCCCAGTTCTCCCTTGGCCTCTGTACTAGGATTGGCTGTCTCATCACTATGGCTATGAGCCCAGGAGCAGAACTGGGTGTTCCCTGTTCCACAGAGAGAGAGAATGGGAAGTTTGCAGAAAGCCCTATAGGACTTCTTATCTCTCTTAGCGCTGTTGCACAAAAGCTACAGTGACCCCACTCTTTTCCAAGAGGCTCTGGAGATCCTGAGAGTTTCCCACTCTTTATTAATAAATTTCCCTGTATCAAATGAATAGTTCTCAGTGTTTGTTTTATTTATTTATGTTTTGGAAGTACTAGGATTTGAACTTGTGGCCTTGTGCTTTCAAGGCAGGTACTATGCCACAACCACAACCCCTTGATTTTCTGTGTTTGACCTAAAGGATGTCTTCTTTTGTACACCATTGTAAGAACAGACTCATTTTTTATTTGTCTTTGGATAGCAAGACTCTAACACTAGGGTTACATGATCTTATTGGGATGTTCTTCAATAGAAATTCAAAAATTCCTCTACCCTATTTGAAAAACCCTGGCTAAGACTTATGCAGTCTCCACAGGGAAGCTTCATCTGTGCCAAAAATAATTCTAAAATGACTGCAGCTTCAATGATGGGACCTCGATAAAAGGTGAGGACCAGCAGATAGACTTCACTCTAATGCCCTGAGCTTCAGGTGACTATCAGTATTTGTTAGTTTTAGAGGATACCTTTTCTGAATGGGTGAAGACCTATCACCCCCTATTTATTTATTTATTTTGTGTAGTGACTTTTTTTTATTTGTTTGGAGTAGGATCTTTTGTTCACATTCAGATTCTTAACCCATTTAGAATTTTCTGATGACCAGACTCGAGAGTTCATCAGCCACTGAAACAGTTTTGTGCTTCCTTGTATACCAAAAGGAGCACCTCCCTTAGCTCTTTTAGGAGGGACTAGTTCCATCATATTCTTTTTTTTTTCTTTTATTATTCATATGTGCATACAAGGCTTGGTTCATTTCTCCCCCCTGCCCCCACCCCCTCCCTTACCACCCACTCCACCCCCTCCCTCTCCCCACCCCCAATACCCAGCAGAAACTATTTTGCCCTTATTTCTAATTTTGTTGTAGAGAGAGTATAAGCAATAATAGGAAGGAACAAGGGTTTTTGCTGGTTGAGATAAGGATAGCTATACAGGGCATTGACTCACATTGATTTCCTGTGTATGTGTGTTACCTTCTATGTTAATTCTTTTTGATCTAACCTTTTCTCTAGTACCTGTTCCTTTTCCTATTGGCCTCAGTTGCTTTTAAGGTGTCTGCTTTAGTTTCTCTGCATTAAGAGCAACAAATGCTAGCTAGTTTTTTAGGTGTCTTACCTATCCTCACCCCTTCCTTGTGTGCTCTTGCTTTTATCATGTATCACCCCCTATTTAAAAAGGAACAAAAGTGGCTCAAACCCTGCTAAATGCAATAACGCTAACACATAGATCACTAAATTTTCTATAAGTTATAATGGCCATGTTTTCCTTTTACAAATTTAATAACTGCTATCTAAAATGTTGGTCATAAAATGGAAACTTCATTTTGGAGGCCTCAATCATCAGGGAGAATGAAAAGATGAATCATACCTAAAAATACAATTGCTAAACTGTGTTGAGAAACATATCTGACTTGGGATAAAGTTTTGTTCATTTTCAAATGTGGGTGGCAGGTTTGAATTAAGTCCTTTCAAAATTTTGTATAACAGACCTTTTCAAGCCTCATGCATGGTTCATATGTCAGATTAAACTGTAAAAGAACTTCTCAAAATTCATGCTCAGTCTTTGGGGTTATGCTAACTTCTACCCAAAGGTTGTTTCCCATTGATCATCACACCAATTGCATACCTCCCCTTTTGTAATTTCCACCCTTGTGATTGAGTGCTCATAAAGACTTAAAAAGGACAAACTCTGGACAATCAGCTAACCCTCAAGTTGATAGGACCATATTATGTGTTTGAACTACCTTTTTTTTCATTAAATTGTCAGGTGTTAGGGCTGTGAAAACATTATACTCCAACTAAGGTGCACCTGAAGTAGCTCTCCAGAACCATGACTCTTATGATGAAAGACAGCTTTGGACACACACATCTAAGTTCTATTTAAAGTTGTTGTTATAGGGAAGTTGAAGGGAAAAGATAAGTCAAAAATATTACTTGTACCTGTTTTCATTTTGAAATGAAGACAGATATATGCTCCATCTTTGTTACTCATATACTTGTGAGCTCGGAGGTGATTTTTTTGTTGTGCTGGACCATCATATATATAATTATATATTATATGTAATATGATTATATAACTATTAAATATAATCATATTACATATAGTTATGTAATATATATTACATGATTATATATAATTATCTTGATTATATAATATATAATTATATGCATTACAGCTACCTGCCTAATGAAACAGAAAAACCCTCATAGTTTTTATAGCTCAACATGTGTTAGATAATTGCCATTTATATTTTCTCTGCTGAAGCTTGGCATGCCAGTTCTATAATTAGGATTTCTCATACTGTGAATAAGTAAACTTCTCAATTCTGGATATGTCATCCAAAATGCATATTAGTTTATGACCATTACAGACACCTTGGTGGTTCCAGTAACAAATGTTTCATGTGTACCCCCTTTTCATATGAAACCCTGTCAAATTCCAGATAAAATAACATTGCATACATATTCAAGTCTTCCTTACTTCATCCTATGATCCACTGCACCATGACTGGGATACAAAGTGTGAAATAAAACCAAAAGTATTCCTTCCCATACATAAAAAGAAGTAATCCAGGGGTGTAACAGTTTAGGTTAATAAGCACAATGAGATGCTTTATTGAACTATGGAAAGTTTTTCTGTAGAGAGCTGACATCATGGAGTTATCTAAGAGGTAAATGCACAGGTTTTAATGCTACAGTTCTACTGTGATAGCATTTCACAGACTAAAAGCAACCAAACGTGATTAAGTATGTGGTGACTTTCCAAATAAATATGCTGTTAATAACTGTTGTGACTTAAATCTTCCACAGGTATTTCAAAAATAGCAGAGGAGGTTCCTATGGGGTTTTTTTTTTTTTGGACTTATTTTTTAAATTTCAAATGTGTATACAATGTTTGGGTCATTTCTCCCCCTTTCCATTTCTCCCCCTTTCCCCACCCCCCCTTATCCCCCTGTCCCCACCCTCTCCCTCTCCACCCTCTCGCTACCAAGCAGAAACTATTTTGCCCTTATCTCTAATTTGGTTGAAGAGAGAGTATAAGCAATAATAAGAAGGACCAGGGGTTTTTGCTAGTTGAGATAAAGATAGCTATACAGGCAATTGACTCACATTGATTTCCTGTGCATGTGTGTTACCTTCTAGGTTAATTCTTTTGTGTGTGTGTGTGTGTTGGTTTTCTTTTTTTTTCTTTCTTTTTTTTTTTTCATTTTTCTTTTATTATTCATATGTGCATACATATGTGCAAACTCAATAAAGAAATCCAAGATCTAAAATATGCAATAGATCAAGTGGACCTAGTAGATGTCTACAGAACATTTCATCCAACCTCTACACAATATACATTCTTCTCAGCAGCCCATGGAACCTTCTCCAAAATAGATCATATCCTAGGGCACAAAGCAAGCCTCAGCAAATATAAGAAAATAGAAATAATACCGTGCATACTATCTGACCACAATGCAGTAAAAGTAGAACTCAACAACAAAAGTAAAGACAAAAAACATGCAAACAGCTGGAAACTAAATAACTCATTACTTAATGAAGAATGGATCATCGATGCAATAAAAGAGGAAATTAAAAAGTTCCTAGAAGTCAATGAAAATGAAAACACAACCTACCAGAACCTATGGGACACAGCTAAGGCAGTCTTGAGAGGAAAGTTTATAGCCATGAGTGCATATATTAAAAAGATTGAAAGATCCCAAATCAATGACCTAATGATACAGCTCAAACTCCTAGAAAAACAAGAACAAGCAAACCCCAAAACAAATAGAAGGAGAGAAATAATAAAAATAAGAGCTGAAATCAACGAAATAGAAACCAAAAAAACCATACAAAGAATTAATGAAACAAAAAGTTGGTTCTTTGAAAAAATAAACAAGATCGATAGACCCCTGGCAAACCTGACTAAAATGAGGAGAGAAAAAACCCAAATTAGTAGAATCAGGAATGCAAAAGGGGAGATAACAACAAACACCATGGAAGTCCAGGAAATCATCAGAGACTACTTTGAGAACCTATATTCAAATAAATTTGAAAATCTAAAAGAAATGGACAGATTTCTAGATACATATGATCATCCAAAACTGAACCAAGAGGAAATTAATCACCTGAATAGACCTATAACACAAAATGAAATTGAAGCAGCAATCAAGAGTCTCCCCAAAAAGAAAAGTCCAGGACCTGATGGATTCTCTGCTGAATTCTATCAGACCTTTAAAGAAGAACTGATACCAACCCTCCTTAAACTGTTCCATGAAATAGAAAGGGAAGGAAAACTGCCAAACACATTTTATGAAGCCACTATTACACTTATCCCAAAACCAGGCAAAGACACCTCCAAAAAGGAGAACTATAGGCCAATCTCCTTAATGAACATTGATGCAAAAATCCTCAACAAAATAATGGCAAATCGAATTCAGCAACACATCAAAAAGATTATTCACCACGACCAGGTAGGCTTCATCCCAGGGATGCAGGGGTGGTTCAACATACGAAAATCAATAAACGTAATAAACCACATTAACAGAAGCAAAGACAAAAACCACTTGATCATCTCAATAGATGCAGAAAAAGCCTTTGATAAGATCCAACATCATTTCATGATAAAAGCTCTAAGAAAACTAGGAATAGAAGGAAAGTTCCTCAACATTATAAAAGCTATATATGACAAACCTACAGCCAGCATTATACTTAACGGAGAAAAATTAAAACCATTCCCTCTAAAATCAGGAACCAGACAAGGATGCCCACTATCTCCACTCCTATTCAACATAGTACTGGAATTCCTAGCCAGAGCAATTAGGCAAGAAGAAGGAATAAAAGGAATACAAATAGGTAAAGAAACTGTCAAAATATCCCTATTTGCAGACGACATGATCCTATACCTTAAAGACCCAAAAAACTCTACTCAGAAGCTTCTAGACATCATCAATAGCTATAGCAAGGTAGCAGGATATAAAATCAACATAGAAAAATCATTAGCATTTCTATACACTAACAATGAGCAAACGGAAAAAGAATGTATGAAAACAATTCCATTTACAATAGCCTCAAAAAAAATCAAATACCTAGGTGTAAACCTAACATGAATAATAAAAAAAAAAAAAAAAGGCTTGGTTCATTTCTCCCCCCTGCCCCCACCCCCACCCTTACCACCCACTCCACCCCCTCCCGCTCCCCCCCTCAATACCCAGCAGAAACTATTTTGCCCTTATCTCTAATTTTGTTGTAGAGAGAGTATAAGCAATAATAGGAAGGAACAAGGGGTTTTGCTGGTTGAGATAAGGATAGCTATACAGAGCATTGACTCACATTGATTTCCTGTGCATGGGTGTTACCTTCTAGGTTAATTCTTTTTGATCTAACCTTTTCTCTAGTACCTGGTCCCCTTTTCCTATTGGCCTCAGTTGCTTTAAGGTATCTGCTTTAGTTTCTCTGCGTTAAGGGCAACAAATGCTAGCTAGTTTTTTAGGTGTCTTACCTATCCTCATGCCTCCTTTGTGTGCTCTCGCTTTTATCATGTGCTCATAGTCCAATCCCCTTGTTGTGTTAGCCCTTGATCTAATGTCCACATATGAGGGAGAACATAAGTGTAATACTGGCTTCATAAAATGTGTTTGGCAGTTTTCCTTCCCTTTCTATTTTGTGGAACAGTTTAAGGAGGGTTGGTATCAGTTCTTCTTTAAAGGTCTGATAGAATTCAGCAGAGAATCCATCAAGTCCTGGACTTTTCTTTTTGGGGAGACTCTTGATTGCTGCTTCAATTTCATTTTGTGTTATAGGTCTATTCAGGTGATTAATTTCCTCTGGGTTCAGTTTTGGATGATCATATGTATCTAGAAATCTGTCCATTTCTTTTAGATTTTCAAATTTATTTGAATATAGGTTCTCAAAGTAGTCTCTGATGATTTCCTGGACTTCCATGGTGTTTGTTGTTATCTCCCCTTTTGCATTCCTGATTCTACTAATTTGGGTTTTTTCTCTCCTCATTTTAGTCAGGTTTGCCAGGGGTCTATCGATCTTGTTTATTTTTTCAAAGAACCAACTTTTTGTTTCATTAATTCTTTGTATGGTTTTTTTGGTTTCTATTTCGTTGATTTCAGCTCTTATTTTTATTATTTCTCTCCTTCTATTTGTTTTGGGGTTTGCTTGTTCTTGTTTTTCTAGGAGTTTGAGCTGTATCATTAGGTCATTGATTTGGGATCTTTCAATCTTTTTAATATATGCACTCATGGCTATAAACTTTCCTCTCAAGACTGCCTTAGCTGTGTCCCATAGGTTCTGGTAGGTTGTGTTTTCATTTTCATTGACTTCTAGGAACTTTTTAATTTCCTCTTTTATTGCATCGATGATCCATTCTTCATTAAGTAATGAGTTATTTAGTTTCCAGCTGTTTGCATGTTTTTTGTCTTTACTTTTGTTGTTGAGTTCTACTTTTACTGCATTGTGGTCAGATAGTATGCACGGTATTATTTCTATTTTCTTATATTTGCTGAGGCTTGCTTTGTGCCCTAGGATATGATCTATTTTGGAGAAGGTTCCATGGGCTGCTGAGAAGAATGTATATTGTGTAGAGGTTGGATGAAATGTTCTGTAGACATCTACTAGGTCCACTTGATCTATTGCATATTTTAGATCTTGGATTTCTTTATTGAGTTTTTGTTTGGATGACCTATCTATTGATGATAATGGAGTGTTAAAGTCTCCCACAACCACTGTGTTGGCGTTTATATATGCTTTTAGGTCTTTCAGGGTATGTTTGATGAAATTGGGTGCGTTGACATTGGGTGCATAGAGATTGATGATTATTATTTCCTTTTGGTCTATTTCCCCTTTTATTAGTATGGAATGTCCTTCTTTATCTCGTTTGATCAATGTAGGTTTGAAGTCTACTTTGTCAGAGATAAGTATTGCTACTCCTGCTTGTTTTCGGGGGCCATTGGCTTGGTAAATCTTCTTCCAGCCTTTCATCCTAAGCATATGCTTATTTCTGTCGTTGAGATGAGTCTCCTGTAAGCAACAAATTGTTGGATCTTCTTTTTTAATCCATTTTGTCAAACGGTGTCTTTTGATGGGTGAATTAAGTCCATTAACATTAAGTGTTAGTACTGATAGGTATGTGGTGATTCCTGCCATTTAGTTATCTTAGTTGTTTGAAGGTTTGATAGTGTGTACCTAACTTGATGTTACTCTCTACTGTCTTGCTTTTTCTTATCCTGTGGTTTGGTGCTGCCTGCCTTTTCATGGTTAAGTTGGGTGTCACTTTCTGTGTGCAGAATCCCTTGCAGAATCTTTTGTAATGGTGGCTTTGTGGTCACATATTGTTTTAGTTTCTGCTTATCATGGAAGACTTTTATTGCTCCATCTATTTTGAATGATAGCTTTGCTGGGTAGAGTATCCTGGGGTTGAAGTTATTTTCATTCAGTGCCCGGAAGATCTCACCCCACTCTCTTCTTGCTTTTAATGTTTCTGTTGAGAAGTCTGCTGTGATTTTGATGGGTTTACCTTTGTATGTTACTTGTTTTTTCTCTCTTGCAGCCTTCAATATTCTTTCCTTAGTTTCTGAACTTGTTGTTTTAATGATGATATGTCGTGGAGTAGTTCTATTTTGATCTGGTCTGTTTGGTGTCCTGGAGGCCTCTTGCATTTGTATGGGAATATCTTTCTCTAGATTTGGGAAATTTTCCGTTATTATTTTGTTGAATATATTACGCATTCCCTTCGCTTGCACCTCTTCTCCTTCTTCGATGCCCATGATTCTCAAGTTTGGTCTTTTGATGGAGTCAGTGAGTTCTTGCATTTTCTTTTCACAGGTCTTGAGTTGTTTAATTAATAGTTCTTCAGTTTTTCCTTTAATTACCATTTCATCTTCAAGTTCTGAGATTCTGTCTTCTGTTTGTTCTATTCTGCTGGATTGGCCTTCCGTTTTGTTTTGCAGTTCTGTTTCGTTCTTTTTTCTGAGGTTTTCCATATCCTGGCTGTTTTCTTCTTTATTGTTGTCTATTTTTGTCCTGAGTTCATTTATCCATTTATTCATTGTGTTCTCTCTTTCACTTTGGTGTTTATACAGTGCTTCTATGGTTTCCTTTATTTCTTCTTTTGCTTTTTCAAATTCCCTATTTTTATTTTCTTGGAATTTCTTGAGTGTCTCCTGTACATTTTGGTTGACCCTATCCAGTATCATCTCTATAAAATTCTCATTGAGTACTTGTAGTATGTCTTCTTTTAAATTATTCTTGTAGGCTTCATTGGGTCCTTTGGCATAGTTTATCTTCATTTTGTTGGAGTCTGGCTCTGAGTTTCTGTTCTCTTCATTCCCCTCTGGTTCCTGTACTAATTTTTTGCTGTGGGGAAACTGGTTTCCTTGTTTTTTCTGTCTTCCTGTCATTGTCCTTGGTGTTGTTACTGTCCCTGTACTGTGTGTAATTAAGTATTTTCTAGCTTGTAATAATAACAATGGTAATATTGAGAATGGAAGAGTGAGCTGAGATGGAAAGCAAGAAGTTAAAGAAAAGGGGAAACCAAATATACAGACAAGAGGGAGAAAGCAGAACAAGGTATCAGACAAGAGAGTTTCAAAGGTATAAACAGGGAGTGTTAGTGTACTAATCGACAGTAAGCTGAACAGACAATAGAGAGACAGAGAGAGGATTGAAAATCAAAGATAAAAAAATAAAAAATAAGTATATGAAAGTAATATCTATTTATAAAAATGAATTAAAATAAAATGGAAAATAGAAAATTAAAAAAAAAAAAAAAAAAAAACCAAAAAACTTCCAAGTTTATATGCAATGCAATTTCAGTCTTAATAATTTGGATGTCCGTCTCAATCTCCAGTCCTGGAGTTGGTGCCTCAGATGTTGTTCTGTAGCTGTCTCATCAAAGGGGATGCATAAAGTAGAACAAAACTACACTCACACACCCACAGAAGAAAAAAAAAAAAAAACCCCACCAAGTGTCCCCAGTTCAAATGCAATACAGTTTCAGTAAGTTTTTCGGCTTGCAGGTGTAATTCGGTTGTTCTCTCATCAAAGGTAGGGAGAAAAAGAAAAAAAAGCGTCTGGAGGCAGTTCTGAGAGTGGTATCTGCAACTGTGGCTTGCCTGCCTGCTGCTCTCAGCCTGTAGCTGGCGGCGTTATTTATGCAGATCTCTGGGGTGAACTAGCACTCACCTGGTCCCACAGGCTTTGTTTGCTCAGAGTTCTCCTGTGCGGTGGCCTCTGCCACAAGCTTTCCCCTTTCCAAGCACCGGGAAAGGTGACACTGCCCCGCGTTGTCAGGCCTGCGTGTTTATTTACAGTTCACGTGGGAAGTGGGTCTTCCCTCCTCTCACAAGCATCCCGCTCCTGGTTGCTGGGCGCGCCCCGCTCCCGCCAGAGCCTCTCAGGCCCGCCTGGCTTGTTTATTTACAGTCCCGGGAAGGGTTCCCTTCCCCCAATCTTCAGCGCTCAGGGCGCCCCACCCTCTTTCCAGCGTGTCTTAACTGTTCTTATTGCTTAGTACTCAGTTTCTCTTTTTTTTTTCCCGGGTGGAGGTCAGTCTGTCCAGGGGGCTATGCTGCTCTGGCCCAGGCTTGTCTGTGGGGCTACCGCGGTACCGCGAAGCTCACCTGGTCCACGTCTTCCCAAGCCGTATGGGCGCCGGCCACTGGCGGCCCGGGGGCCTCCTCGGTTCTCCGTTTAACGTGAAGTGGAGATTCTCTGCGCCAGCTGGAGATGTGGAGGAGTCAAAGTTATGCCTTTTCTCGGTGATTATGCCTGCAAAGTGTGTCTCCAGCGTCTCTCCAAGATTTCACTATAGGAGGCTCGCTTTCTGCTTCCTACCTCTAGCCGCCATCTTGGAATCCCCTTTTTCTTTCATTATTCATATGTGCATACAAGGCTTGGGTCATTTCTCCCCCCTGCCCCCACCCCCTCCCTTGCCACCCACTCCACCCTCTCCCTCTCCCCTCCACCCCCTCAATACTCAGCAAAAACTATTTTGCCCTTATTTCTAATTTTGTTGAAGAGAGAGTAGAAGCTATAATAGGAAGGAACAAGGGTTTTTGCTGGTTGAGATAAGGATAGCTATACAGGGCATTGACTCACATTGATTTCCTGTGTATGTGTGTTACCTTCTATGTTAATTCTTTTTGATCTAACCTTTTCTCTAGTTCCTGGTCCCCTTCTCCTATTGGCCTCATTTGCTTTAATGTATCTGCTTTAGTTTCTCTGCGTTGAGGGCAACAAATGTTATCTAGTTTTTTAGGTGTCTTACCTATCCCCATACTTCCCTATGGGGTTTTCAATTATAGAGGAGGCTCTTGTAACTGACCCTTGACTGGATGCACTCTCTGAATATAATCAGATCAATTTACAATTTTTTGACAGTCATATCCTTTTGTTTGTGAGAAAGGATTGAATTTGTAGCCATGGGCTTAATCCTGTCCAAACAGTTGAGGATAATGAACATATTTATTAGATCATTTAGTAGATACTTCTCGTGTACATAATGCTTCAGAAGCCAAACATTGGACAAGTTCCCTAAGATTATTTGCCAGGCTCAAGAGTACAGCCTATTTTACCTGGATTCCAGGAAGATGGATTCTGGCAAGTGTTTGACAGGGTTATTCTTCCCTAGTTAGGAGTATGAGTTAACTTGTTACATTACAAACTATACCTGATGAAACCATATGAAATATTTCAGCACAACACAGGAAGTGTGAACCCATAGTCAAAGTGGTGCTTGATGATAACATAGTACTGGATTATATTCCTGAAGAACAGGGAGGTGTCTGTACCATACCCAATACCTCTTGTTGTGTGTATACAAACCAGTCCTCAAAAGTTTAGGTGAACTTGAATAGAATCAGACAGTACTCCATGTGTCTCCAGGAAATAACCTCAGCTATCCTTGTATATGATCTGGGAACCATAAACAACTGGTTTCCCATATATGTTCCTGGCTAATTAATGCATTCAAATCCCTCTGGCAAGGCATTCTTAAATTTGGACTGTCTACACTGTTGCATGGGAACATTAAGCTTGTCCTCCTTTGCATTAATAAAGGCTGTGCCTATCAAAAACCTAAAAAAAAAAAAACATCAAATGGTGGTCCAATTTGCCTGGGGACAGAAGAGTACTATAAGTTACTTTTCCTAGTGAGTCAGCATATTCTACTCCATTTCTCCCAAAAGATGACCCAAATCATCATGAAGTAGCCAGAACTGAGCTGACTTTTCTTTGCTACAAGATTGTAGAGTAAAAACTGATAGTGGAGAATTGAGACTACCCAATGGTGAAAAAACTATTCTCCAGTAAATGTTATTTGTACTACTTCTCTAAGTAAAAGTTACTTTTCTCTATGTACCCCAGTTCTGTGGGGATAGGTATTAGCCTTTCACTGGTTTCTCCTATTCTGTTGTCCTGGGGAAAGTTGCTTTTTGTATCTACATAATTAACTGCAGAGTTAGCTATTTCAGGACAAAGAAACTAAAAAGAAAATGAGTCACAAGACTCATTCTCAACTTTTCTTTAGATTAACAGAGGCCAGGATGTCCAGTGATTTACAGATAACAGCAGCCCACAATATGAAGAAGTAAACCAGCTGAAAATTGTAAGTTCTCTTTTACCCAACTATTTGATATGTCTCCCCAGGAGTCCCTATAAAAACCTCATGCTTACAACACCTAGCATGATAGCCCTTTTCTAGGACAAAAGATCTCATCTCCCAACTTGTCCAATTATTGGCAATAAAAGTCTTCTTTCTCTTGTCTCACAATTTATTGGCTTCACCAAGTGGCAGTAAAAGAACTTTCACGATCACCTGTGTTCTGCTCTTCTTTACCCTCTGATACACAAATAATTTAATAAGTTGTTTTCTTTACTGTTTCCTCCACTAGAAATTACATTGCATGTTTCATATAATAATGATTCAGTGTAGCTACCAAAATGCCCAACCTATATAAGAACCTCAAAAAATGTCTTGGAGGACACATAATAAGTATGATATTTCTGATTTCTGTCTAATTGAACAGCCCTGTTGGTCTTGGTTTCTCTATTCACTTACTGATATTTTAATTTAGTACCTTTATTGAACTCAGGTATGGAAATTATTCATATTTGACAAAACTATAAAATGATGAATAATTGTGATAAGACATGCTCAATATTATTCACTCACTTACTAAATTGCATTGGTTTATTGCTGGTGCATTGTTCCTTTTAAATTTTCCAATGGTAAATTGTTACACAGCTATTTTGGCAATTTTAATAGAGAGCTATAATTTAATGCTAATTGCTTTTAGTAATTTGGACAATGGGTACATGTTTTCCAAAGATGATCTCAACTCCCTTCTCAGTAAGGAGATGAGATAATGGAGTCCCAAACTTTGTCTCTGGTTTAGATGCCCCCATTCCATTCCTGTGCAGGTGCTGCAGCAGTACCCACTGTCCTAACTGCAAATGCCATTTGGAAATTTTCATATTTTTCAGATTGCTGTCAGATATAAAGGAGAGTAAAATCACAGAAAATCCTGTAAAAATATACTTTGTGTGTGTGTGTGTATGTGTATGTGTGTGTGTGTGTGTGTGTGTGTGTGTGTGTGTGTGTGTGTGTTCTGGGATTGACACAAGCATATTTCTGTATATACTGAGAAATAACCCTTGCTGAGAACAGTTGATGCATAGTAAACTGACTCTTAACTTGCTTTAGGGCTGCTAGTATCTCTTCTTGTTCCTTGCTCTCAAAATTTAGTCTCTGACTAAAGAACCTGAACCTCATAGCATTCTCTCTGAAGGTTCTACACTACACACATTTGCCCTGAAGTCAACTACTGCTGCTGAGTTCCAGCTCTGAGTTGTGCTAAACAGCAACATTGACGATGATCTGTGAAATTCCTGTCATCAGAAGAGCAGCATGAGCATTGATGTCCTGCTTAGAGAACTGAAATACTAACCTCCCCCTCTACTTCAGGAAGATAAACACTCCTTTAAAGAATAATGGGACTAATGAGTATGGGTCTAGGGGGAAAATGAATAACCAGACACTTCACTAGTCTTTTGGTATTGCTCTTCTTATTCTACTATTAATCTCTTGCTCTACCAACCCATTATGATGTTCTTGTTAAACTAGAAACATAAAAAAATCAATAAAACAAAATTCTGACAGGAGACCTTAATCAATTGGCCTAGTGCATGATTCTCTGAAAGTAGGAGTCATTTAAGTTAAATCCTTCCTATGTCTCCAAACATTCTATGGAGCCTTCATTTATTAGTGATTTAAGAGCTGCTATGATTGGTAACTCTGTCATTCACAGATTTACAGGTTCCTAACTCAGTTTTTTTTTTTTTTTTTAGTTTAGGAAAACTTCATAAATTTCCATTCCAGGTCTTCTTACCTGAGTGTTTCCTGTTTGAATACATTTGATGATGTCTGAATCTTTCTTCTTCCCTCTTTTAGTTTACTTCACAGTCCCAATCCTAACACTTGTTTGTCCTATTACTTTTGCCCCCAAATTTCTGTCTTCAATGTTAAGTGGTGTTTTAAATACTATAAAGGTTGAATGTAAAAACTATAATAGTCACCATGAAATTCTTGAGAAACAAATCTGTGTGAATATTTACCCTGGCTGCCCTTCCCATCTCCCAGCACCAGAGGTAACTGATTCACTTGGTGGTGACCCTTCCTCACCATATTATCTTCATTCATTCTTTTTGTCTTAACTAACATCTGCCAGGCTTACTGATGAGTGAATTCATCTTCTTCCTTGTCTTGTAAAATGTGTTAATCAGTGTCCAGGAATGTGCATGATGATTTCTGGTAAGACATGCTTTCCCACCGCCCTCCTTACTTCTGCATTGCTAGTCTAGTAGTTTTGATACTGGACTGGATTGTTGTTCCCCAAGTTGATGTCCTGGTGCAGTTGATGATTGAAGGCTCTGAACAAGCAGTAAAGAGTTAAAGTAAGTTCATGCCACAGACCAGGAGTTAAGAGGAAAGCAAGTACAAAGTTTATTGAAGGGAAATTGATAGGAAACACCCTGACAGGTGGGACTTAGTGAAAGAACTAAGCCAAAGGATGGCTGGAGTTCATGAGATCAAATAGAGCCTGACTTTAGGCACCTCCACCCACTGTACTTTGAAGCTGTAGCTATAATTGGCTATTATTCTTGCTGAACCCAACCATTTGGCTGCCTCCTATCCCTATTGGGACAGGAGATTCCAAGAGGGTCTCTTCATTCTGTCCTTGAAGCTTATCACCTACATTTTATGACTACCGCCCATTATTCTGGTGAGACCCCTTTCTTTGTTTATCTTAGGAAAGTTTGCTATATTGCTCTTCTTTTAGGGGAGTAACTCCCTTTAGATGTCTGCCTTTAGGAATGTTTTGTCTTATTTTCTTTATCTACCATGCCTCAGCACCTATGTTAAGCTGGTTTCTCTGTCTCCTTAAATGTTTTGATTTTAAGTATACCTTCCTGTCTCCTTTATCTAAAACAAAGTTACTTCTGCCATCTGTCCCTTTACATCACTATGGAATTGTTCCTAGGGTCATTTCTGCCATTTTATTTCCCCTCACATTTGTCCTCTTCCAGTTTTTTTCCCAATAGTGATGGTCTTCCCCACACTTACACATTAATCACTCTATTTCAATTATTGAGATGTGATTACAGTATTTTTACAAAAGATTTACATTACTCAATGGTAAATTGCGTAATTTTCCTGGAAAACAAGATTAGGAAAAAAACATATAAAATTGTATGTACTGGGGAACTGGAGGTGTGGCTCAGGTGGTAGAGCAACTACTTTGCAAGCATGAGCCCTGAATTCAAACCCGAGTCCCACCAAAAAAAATGTGCATTTTTGGAACTCTGAAAGGCTTTCAGAACCTGTAAATCTGTAGGTGTTTTATATTTTCTCACAAGATAGCCAGGTTTGGCCACAGGAGAGATGCAAGTTTATTATATCAACTTGTCCTCAAGAGGCAGTCACCTCATTCAACATGGGTTCACGTAGAACGGCAAAGCAGGTTCAACCAAGCAGGATGGACAGGGAGGAACACTTTTTTAATATAAAATTTTGTTAACGTTAATATGCCAAAATATTTTTAAGACCTCAGATTTTACATATGCTAAGTAATTCATTAGGGAAATTTTGAAAAATATACAATCTTTTGATCTAAAATATTTGACATTTTTATGTTTACATCAAATAAACATATTTACTAGTATTTACTAGTTTTTACCTAAGATGAAAGCTAATGTACCTCTAACATTTTAACTAAATATGCATATATCTTAATACCATTTATTATCTTGATATGGTGGTGCATGCCTATATTCCCAGTCTTCGGGAGGCCGAGGCAGGATGTTAGTGAGTTTGAGGCCAGCATGGGCTACACAGCAAGTCGGAGGCCCACCTGGGTATATAGTAAGACTCTGTCTCAAACAAACAAAATTTAAAACAACAAAAAATAAGCAATGTCTCTACCTGATTCATCATTCATTTTATTTTTCATCATTTACTTTAATCATGTATAAGCTCCTATAAAATTCTATGTAAATACATGAAAATATAGGTATTTTTCAAATTCTGTTCTATTCTTTTTTAGTAGCAAACTGTAGTTGTTATACTTAATATGTAGTAAGTTTTTTCATTAAACTGATTTAAAAAACTTTTATGGGCTTTTTACATTAGTAGAGGAACTTTGGAAATATTAACATTTTCATTGAAATTCTATTCAGTAGCCTGCTTATTAGTGTGTATTGAATTGCTAACATTGGCAAAATTTTCCATGTATGACAACAGTTTTCTTTGCTATTATTTAAAACTAAATCATATGGTTTAAATACCATTTTTGGTTGATATTCAATGTACTTTCCCATCAGATAATTTTAATATTGTTTTCCAAAATCTCCCTTGTCTTTTACTAATGCATTTTTTTGCTTATAAATCACATTTTTACTGTCTTGATTTGTGAGTATTCCAAACAAAAGTATAGATCCTAATAGCATTACCTGTGTTTCACAAATGTTCTCAGAGGAAGGCTGCCCTAAAATGTTGTTGAAATTATTCTTATTATTTTATCTTTACCTTTCTACATTAAGAAAATGTTGTCATGATACATATAGCTCTCATTCAATACAAGTCAGTTTTGTGTGGCTGGACAGAGATTTGTTAGCACAAACTCCAGTCTTCATAGCTAAAAGTAGAAGAAATGGTTAATATTTCCATTGTCAATTTTTAGAAAAATGAGTTTCTTTTTAAAATCTCCCTGCTTGGACATGAGCAGTTATTTTTATATCATTTTACCCCCAACATTTGTTTCTTGTTCATCAAGCCTTTGGAATTATTGTACAATGCTGCGTAGCAGTAGCTTCTTCAGGTGGAATCCTATGATCTGGTGACTGCTTCAATTCTGCAGAATTCAGCATTTTGACAGTTTCTTTTCTTCCCTTATTTGCAAGACTTTTAAAGAGAATTGTGGAGAGTTCTTGCCCCAGCTCTAGAATGAGCTTTGCTTATCCTATACTGCTTTATTATACTGAGAAACTGTATTAAAATTCCAAACACAGAGTACTAGAATAAGGCATTGCTATGCAGTTCCTCATAATTTCTAGATTTTTAAATGAAAAAGGAAATATATATACATATATGTGTATATATATATATATATATGTATATATATACCTGTATCTGTACAATTAAATATTAGGAGCTAGAAGTATAGCTCAGCAGTAGAACTCAACTGAAATCCTCAGTTAAATTACCAGGATCAAATAATGTTTTAAATATTAAATGAGTTAATATTAACTGTTCTTATCAAATGAGGGCTTTCCATTTATATTAATGTTTGTTTTAAAAATAACTATACTGATGTACGGATGACACGCACAGGAATTTCAGGTGCTCAAGGTTCTTGAGCCTGCTCTGAGAATGAAAGCACAGACAGACTCTAACAGCAGAGGTCTGAAAGATTTTATTTGTAGAGAAGAGAAGAGAAAGACTGCATATTGGGGAATGCAGGGAGACCCGGAAACTGGTGATCCCATGGGTCGGAGTGGGGAGTAGGGAGTGGGGTTTTATAGCCTTTTTGCATTGCCTGATGGTGGAGATGCCTTTCAGATACAAATGGGCGTTTCCTAGGGAGGAGAAGTGTCTCCTTGACCACTTATCACCTTTTGGGACCTCCTGCAGTCCTTCCTTCAGTCCTTCATTCCCCCTCTCAGTGGTTGCCCTAACTCCTGTTAGGAATAGGGACAATGAAGTCTATTCAGTAACTGCTTCCTGCTGACAGGGGGCAATGAAAGGGCCCGCAGCAGTGTCAGGGCTGACCACCAGAGGGGCTATAAAGGGGACCACAGTAGTAGGTCCTTTTCATCTCCACCAGAGGCATTTGTAGTTTGATGGATTCTAGGTGAGAAGAAACAAACTCGACAAGTCAGTTTAAAATGCAAGGCCCAAACACAAGCAAGAGAATAATGGCAACTATAGGCCCCAGAAAGGGTAGGAACCAAGTCCTGGAGGGAAGCCGGGATTTTATTTGGTCCCACACCTGTGTAGAAATCAGAGCCTCAAGAGATTGCTTCCAGAGCCATTTAGCCTGTTAGAGAATGTAATCTGCACATTCCTCTACAATGCCTGAAGTGTTTATATATGTGTAACAGGAAGTATTGGCCATGGCACATACCCCCACCCCCCTGCCTTGTTTGGCCAAAAGAAAATCTAGGGCCAGGTGGTGGTCCATGACCATACAGGCAAGGGATGACAAAGACCTTTGCATGTCCTTAATGGCAAGGCCTACCTGGTCTGAGGTGTCCTCTACTACTTTGGTTAGGTTTTTTGCAGTTACATGATTAGCAATCACACAATAGCTAATTCCAGCTAGGGCTGCAATTAATGCATTTATCTCTAAAACTATTAGAGTAATCTCCTTTTTATCTCTATGGGAGCAGCTCCTATTGTAGTTAGCATTTTTCTTTTCTTCCAGATGGCTGCATGAGCATGTAGGATCAGGAAGGCATACTTAGAATCTGTATAGATGTTTACTCTCTGTTCTTTTGATAGTCTTAGGGCTTCTGTTAGGGCCACTAATTCTGCCAATTGAGCACATGTATTAGGAGGAAGACGACCTGATTTGAGGATGTCAAATTCTGTCACAACTGCAAACCCTGCATGTCTGGCACCATTCTTGACAAAGGAACTGCCATCAGTGTATAATCCTAGATCTGGGTTTTTTTAAGGGCTGATCAGTTAAGTTAGGTTGGGCAGCATAATTTTCCATAAGTACCTCCTCACATGAGTGTTCAGGATTTCCCTCTGCCTCTGGTAGAAGCGATGCAGGATTTAGGCTCTGACAGGTCCTTAAAGTTATTTCTGTCCCTCCCAGAAGCTGGGCCTGATATTTAAGTAGACAGCTGTCAGAGAGCCAAAGTTCTCCTTTTGAGTTTAAATCCCCCTAGGTTGTGTGGGGTATAAACCATTAGGGGGCGGTTTAGGATAAGTTTCTGAGCTTCAGGCACTAGAAGGCTTACTGTGGCCATTGCTCTAAGGCATCCTGGCCATCCCTTGACTACCTGATCTAACTCTTTGTTTAAGTAGCTTACTGGCTGGGGAGTGATGTCCTGGAGCTGAGTCACCATGCCAAAGGCCAATACTCCTTTTTTATAGACACGTAATTGAAACTTGTCTTGTACTGGGAGACCCAGGGTGGGAGCTGTCATAAGAGCCTTTTTTTAACCTGCAGAATGCATTTTCTGACTTGTCATCCCATTCAATAAAGGGCTGGTTATCTTTTTGTGCTTCCTTAAGGATTTGATATAAGGACCTGGCTAGGTCTGCATATTCCAGGATCCAAATTCTATAAGCCCTCAATTGCTTTAGAGTTTTAGGTAGAAAAAACATCAGGATTGGATGGATTCTGTCTTCTCCTAGTGACCTCATTTCTTTCTCCGGAACAAGACCTAAATATGTAACCCTAGACTGACACAATAGGGCTTTTTCTTTAGATATTTTATAACCTCTGTCTGCTAAGAAGTTTAGTAAGGACTCAGTGGCTCATGAAATGACAGGCTTATTTGGTCCACAGAGCAGGAGGTCATCTACATATTGTAGCAGAGTAGCTTGTGGATATTGCCATTCTGCCAAGTCTTGGGTTAGAGCTAACCCAAAGAGGTGGGGGCTGTCTCTGAATCCCTGGAGGAGGACAGTTCAAATGACCTGTCTAGACTTTCTTGTGGGGTCCTCAAAAGCAAAGATAGGTTGACTTTTAGAGTGTAAGGGAATGCAAAAGAAGGTATCTTTTAAATCCAGGACAGAGTAGTAAGCGGTACCTGGAGGTATTTGGGCTAAAAGCATATAGGGATTTGGAACTACAGGGTGGAGAGGCACTACTGCCTCGTTGATCAGGCAGAGATCCTGGACTAGCCTCCATTTGTTAGGTCCCTTCCTGACACCAAGAATAGGAGTATTATATGGGCTGGAGCGTTCTATAAGCAGTCCCTGACTCTTTAAGAATTGATTATGGGAATTAGCCCCTCCTTAACTTCTGACTTTAAAGGATATTGTTTTGATGGGGAAACCAGGAGGGGTCCTTGAGATGAATTAGGACTGGAGCAGCTGTTCGTGCCCATCCCACAGTGTGTCCATCCATCCACACTTTGGGGTCTACTTGTTCCTCTATTAGGAGCAGGCAAAAGTACTCTCCTGGGGGTAAAAGCAGCTGTACCCCCAATTTAGATAGAAGGTCTTGCCCTAGCAGAGGAGTAAGGGTTTCTGGGACAATTAAAAAGGAGTGACAGAAATGGAAATCTCCCCAGGAGCAGGCTAAAGGCTGAGTGAAATAATGCTCTAGAGGTTGGCCTGATATGCCTCAAACAGTTATTTTCTTGGAGGACCTGGGTCCGGGAGAGAAAGGAATAGCTGAGATGCTGGCTCCAGTATTGACAAGGAGGCTGACCTTGTGCTTAACCTGGGGCTCCTCTGCTTTTACGGTGGCTACAGAGCCTGGATAGGAGGCCCAGGGACACGTCATTGGGTGTTAGGCTCTGGCCTTGAAGGGGAACTGGGGACAGTGTGCCTTCCAATGTTTTCCCTGACAAATGGGGCAAACAGCTTTCTCTGGGGGGCACTCTCTCCTAAAATGGCCTGCCTGTCCACATTGAAAGCATTTCCTCAGGCTTGGACTTTGCCCCCGGGAAGCCTCTCTGAGCACTGCAATCAGAGCCTCTTGCTGCTTATCCTTTCTCTTTTCCTTTTCCAGGTCCTTCCTTTCTTTTTCTAAGTCCCTGTTATGGTATACAGATGTGGCTACACAGACCAATTGGTCCAGATATCTGCTCCCTTCAGCCACCAATTTCTGAAGCTTTTTACAGATATCTGGTGCTGTGTTAGAAATTTATCTTTTAGGACAATTTCCTCCTCCTGTGACTCTGGTATAATGTTGGTATGCTTTTATAAAGCATCCTTAAGACTCTGTAGGAAACCTACTGGGGTTTCTAAGGGTCCTTGCTGTACTGCTGTGACTTGGGAGTAATTAAGAGGTTTTACCTGGGTTCTCCTTAGACTCTCAAGAATGCAGTGGATGAAATGGTTATGACTCCATTCATCCTTGTCATTTTCAGGGTCCTCCTTAGGGTCATACCTACGTACTGCCTGATCTCCTGTTGGAATTGGGAATTGAGGTTCCCTTTTAGGTATCCAATGCCTTTGTCTTTCTTCTCCCTCCCCCTCCTCCTCCAGTGAGGGTCCAGTCTGAGACAGGCCTGTAAGGCCACTTTTATCTAAGTGATAATTGTCTCCAGCTGTGACTCCCTGATCTAGAACCTGCTGTTTCTCCAGAGAATTCAGGGTCTGAGATAACGATAGCATTACATCTTTTGAGCTCAGTTCACAGTTTTGGCTGACTTCTCTAAATGTGTGGATGTACTGATCTGGGTTTTCTGTGTAATTTCCTAAATCCTTTTTTATTTCCTTAAGTTCACTCACTCTAAAAAGAACGTGAGCCCTGTCCGCTCCAGGAATTAACTGGAAGGGGTAGAGTCCTGTGGGACAATGTCTGGTGTGTGAGGTAGCTGGGTAAGGGGAAAGAAGGGGAGCTGATGGGTTTTTTGGTTCAAGGGAGTTTGGGGGCTTTTTGCAAAGGGTTACCATGGTCTGGGTATCTAGCCTGCATTTGTTTAGCCATTCTGGGTGGTCTCTTAGGAAAAAGAACAACTGAATATATGGCACTTAGGTCCACTTTCCCTCTTTTTACAGAACATATCTAATTGAAGAATGGTATTATAATTAATGCTCCCTCTTTCTCGCCATCTTTCCTCATGTCCCATAGGATACAGTGGCCAAGCCTGGGTTTAGTAAAACTTGAGTCACTTTTGCTGAAGACTTTCTGGATCAAAATCTTTTCAATGTTTTAATAAGCAGGCAAGGGGGGATCCTTCCTGGATCCTTGAGGCTTGATTCCCCATCTAAAAAAAGGGAAACAAGGGAAAACTGGTCACATTAACAGAGGTTTCTCCTTTTATCTAGGAGTCCCCAGATGGGGAGAAACTCTAGTGGGAGAGGGCGTCCCTCTCTCCCTTGCTCCTTCCACTGCTGCTTGTGGGTAAAGCTGTGGAGGATTTACAGATATCTCAGTTGCACCCACCCTCCTGAGATGATCTTTGACCAATCTCTCATCTATTTTGACTTGCCTGTTTGCCCTGCGACCCAGGTAGGCCTAGTTCTTCTCCACCAGCTGAATGCTTGTAATTAAAAAACAACTCTATCAAAGTAACCAAGAGGGCTTGCATGGCCAGAAGGAGGACCCCTGTAGAGGCATGGATGGGGACTCCTGATGAAGTAGACTTTTGTCCCCCTATATATTCTGTGAGGCATATATGCTTTTATAAAAAAAGAGAGAGTGAGAGCATCTGAAGGCTTTTGCTCCAGTAAGGGGCAAAAGCAGAGACTGAGTTTTTTGCCTTTAAACTGTTTTTTTTTTTCTTTCCCTGAGGGCAGGCTGTGGAACCTGTTTAACCAGTTAACCTGATGCTTGACAAAGACAGTTAAGCCTAAATTGGAGACTATCACTTTCTGGTGCCTATAGGGATTTTTCCCAAAGTCCCTGAAGAAAGAAGCTCACTGCTATTTAGAGCAAAAGGGGGAAGGGGGACACTCATCCTGAACTGCCTGGGAAAGGGGAAGAAGAGGGTGAGGGTTGGGGGAAAAGAGAGTTTCCAGGCTCAAGGCATGAGGGATTATCGATCATCCCTGCTGTCCAGGTTAATCCTGCCCAAAGGCAGTACTGGAGCACTGGAAGCAAGAGGTAACCTCCACTCTTGGGCCACAGAAACCATGAAGGAAGTGTAAGAGATCTGATTGTCTGTTTGCTGCAGACATGGCTGGAGGGGTTCAAGACTTAGCCGCCCTTGGAGCCTCAGGGTGGGTCAGGAAGTTGTGTCTCCAGCCTTTGGGTGACACTGGGGAGTGCCCCGGCTGGAACACCTTTTGTGGCTTGAAGACAAACTTTCTTTTCCACTGGCTGTTTTTGGACCTCCTCTTAAGTGGGTCAGATCTTGAAAGAGAGAGTTAGGGTTTAAATAGAGAAAAAAAGAAAAAGCCTTGGTACACTGAAGTCAGGTTCTGCCCACATAGCATTGGCAGTGTGGCATAATCCCCCACCTGGCATCTGAGTTTCCTCAGATTGCCTGCCGTTCAGCTGTAGTGGACTTGGAGCTTTTCCTCAGTTTCCCAAGGAAGAAACCCTCCTTAACAAGACAGAGAAAGAGGGAGAAAAGGTCAATCTGAGAGTTCCACTGTAGCTAGGCCATGGTGGAGGGTCTCTCCTGGAAAATAGACTCCACCGGAGTGCCGGATGCTCATGGTCCTGTTCCAGTTTGGCACAACCTATACCGACCTCAGATGATGGCTGGTCCCTTCATGCATCGCCAAATATGATGTACGGATGACACACGCAAGAATTTCAGGTGCTCAAGGTTCTTGAGCCTGCTCTGAGAATGAAAGCACAGACAGACTCTAACAGCAGAGGTTGGAAAGATTTTATTTGTAGAGAAGAGAAGAGAGAGACTGCATATTGGGGAATGCAGGGGGACCTGGAAACCAGTGAATCCATGGGTCGGGGTGGGGAGTGGTGTTTTATAGCCTTTTTGCATTGCCTGATGGTGGAGATGCCTTTCAGATGCAAATGGGCATTTCCTAGGGAGGAGAATTGTCTCCTTGACCATTTATCACCTTTTGGGACCTCCTGTAGTCCATCCTTCAGTCCTGCAATACCAATTGTTTTAATAAAATATATAAACAACACTTAAGATTTATTTACAGATAGTTTTGCTTTAATATTTATGAAATAGAGTCAAATTTCTATATTTTAAATTCACTTGAATTGTTAATTTTCATACAGAAGCAAACAATTAGATGTTCAAACATTTTTTAACTTTTCAATTTTATGCTTTTATAATATTTAATTTTATTTAGTAATGTGTAATATGTAAAATATTTATAAAGACACCATAATAAGATTTTCTTCTAAAATCTGTCATATATATTCTGTTCCTATGTTTTTATTCCTCTACCTATATGGAAAAATTTTAGCCTATTTCATACAGGTTCTTTGCTTGGGTTATCATTTCAGAAAGCATCCAGTTGGTAACTATAGATCATAGTGTAGAGACTGTCCTTGCTCAGTTTATAATGTCTTCACCTGGTACCTGTGGATGGAACTTAAACTCTTCCAAGTACAACTTTCAAAAATAACTTCTTCACTCTCAAGTAAATACATTCAATGCATATTTAAACTAATGCAATGTGTTAGGTTTTTGCACTGGAGGTTAGTGGGCATGGTAATGGTATCATCTCTTCTTGTTTGTCAAGAAGACATTCCCTCGGCTCTAAGAAAAATCACTGCCCCAAATATATTGTTGTGATGGCTCTGGCCACATTGGAAATAGGGATTATTTTCCTTGCTCAGATGGGAGTGGGAATGCTTGGAAATATCTCCCTCCTTTTCTTTATAACTTCACTTTGTTCACTGGACAAAAGGTCAGACTCATAGACCTAATTCTTAACCAATTGGTCTCAGCTAATTCCTTTGTTCTCTTGTCTACAGGAATCCCTCAGACAATGGCAACTTTTGGATTGAACTATTTCCTGAATGACACTGAATGTAAACTTCTTTTCTTTTTATAGAGTGGCCAGAGGGGTTTCCTCCAGCAATACCTGTCTCTTCAGTGGCTTCCAGGCCATAAAACTTTCCCCCAATTTCTCTAAGTGGTTGGAGCTGAGAATGAGATCCCCCAAATGCATTGGCTCCTAAAGTTTCCTCTGCTGGGCTATGCATCTGTTGGTAAATGATTGGTCTGATGAACAGGAGAAATTTAAGTGTGAAAATAAGTTATGGATTCTGTCCCTCCTTCAATCCAGACAGATATATAAAGTTTCTACTTGTATTCTTATTCTTCATCATTGACTTTGGGCTTCATGGCCTGTGCCAGTGGCTCCATGTTCTTTTTCCTGCACAGATACAAGCAGCAAGTCCAACATATTCGCAGCCACTTCCTCTCCCCCAGACCTGACCATGAGGCCAGAGCTATAGGCACCATCCTGATCCTGGTGAGCTCCTTTTTTTCCCTTTTACTCATTCTCCACTATTTTGCATGTTTGGATTACTCTGTTTGTAATCCCAGGCCACTAGCTGGTGAACACCTCTATAATTTTGTCCTCATGTTTCCCAGTATTCTGCCATTTGTGTTCATTTATAGTGATACTCATTTCTCTGAGGTTTTTTTTTTTTGCCTGCCACCTAAGGAAGCTGCCTTTTCCTAGTTTGATGATGATCATATGACTCTTCTCTGCATATATTTCAATAATTCCTATTATGTGTTAATATTTAGGGTACTAATATTTTTCACAATATTTACAGGAATATGTCATTCTATGTAGAATGGGACAGTTGGCCTGGTATGCTGGTGTATGCCTGTAATCCCAGTATCCAGGAATCTGAGGCAGGAGGATCGTGAGTTCAAGGCTAACCTGGGCTACAGTGTGATGCCTTGTCTAAAACAAAACAAAATCCAAATAGAACAGGAGAGTTAGGTCCTAGAAATCATAAATCATATGAAAAATCTAACAAGTTTATGTGTGATTATACAATACAACAACTACTCAAATTTTAATGGAAAAGTTCGTGAAATTTTGAAATAGTGTAATAGGGGAATAATTTTGAGTTTGGGGATATGGGGAAAATCTATCACTTTGGGGTTTTGGTGTACAGCAGAAAATTATATGTAATGTAACATTTGTTATTTTAATTCTTTTCAAGTTTACAATTCAGTAGTGTTAAGTAAATTTGCAATACTGTGTATCTACCACCACTATCTGCTTCTAAAACTTTCTATAAACCTAAACAGAAATTGTGCATATATTCAGCAGTAACTCCTTTCCCCTCCAGATCCTGGTAACTTCTAATCCACTTTCTGTCTCTGAGTTTGCATTCTAGATATATCATAAAAATGGAATCATACAATATTTGTCATTTTGTATCTGGCATATATCTCTTGGCATACTTTTCAAAGTTCATCATTTTGTGACAGAGAACAGAACTTTATTCCTTTTGTGATGGAATACTATCCCATTGTCTGAATGTATTGCTTTTCAAAAATGCATTTATTTGTTGGTGGGCACTTAAGGTTATTCCCACCTTTGGATACTGTGAGCAGTGCTGCTATATGAATCAGTGTACAAGTATTTGTTCGAGTCAATGTCAGTTCTTTAGAGCAGGTACCAAGGAGTGGAACTGTGTTGTTAGATGGCAATTTCTAAATTTAACTTTTTGTGGAACTTGCTAAACTGTTTTCCACAATAACAGCACCATTCTACATTCCCACCACCAGCATATGAGAGTTTCAATTTCCCTCCAGTCTTGTTATTACTTTGTGTTTATTGCTGGGACCACAGAGGTCCTTGACCCGAAAGGACTCAGGAAAGGAATGAACAGATGCGACACACAAAAGGACTCACTCACTCAGAAAGGGAATGACAAGATATATGACCAGAAGGCTGGTGACCAATTGGCAAAATTTTATTTTTCTCAGCAAGGGTTATACAAAAGAGAAAGAGACTTAAACATCAAAAACACTCTGACCTAGTTACAACCTTTCTGTTTTTGCCACCCTGCATTTTTACTGCCAATGTCCTTGACTAAGTATAAACTTCTTTTCAGTCAAGGGAAACCGTTTAGCATTCCTTCCCACTGTGATAGAGATAAGGTGCACCTGCAGATTCCGACCTTGTTGGAATGCTGCTAAGCCACAGTGACTTTGTCAGACTGTGGCTTTTGGTTCCCAACAGTTTATGTTTTAGTAATCACCCTGAGAGATGTGGAGTAGTACAATATCACTGTGTTTTTAATATGACCACCCCAATGACGATGCTGACATTTTATCTAATATGCTCCTGCTGTTTCCCAAATTCCCTTTCCCTGCTCCTTTCCTGCTGGTCAAGTGCCCTGCTCCTTTTCTGCTGGTCATCCTAATCAAATGTGCAGTTCACATGGTTAGTCCCTTCTTCCACTGCATCTCTTCCATTCCCCAGATGATGTTAGGAACATCCAGATTTCTTCCAGCAAGCAAATGCACTTAGCAAAATAAATCTCCATCAGGAAGGGGACACATCCTATTTGAAATAAAGTAAATATCACTTAAGCCTACCATTTTAAGATTTTCTTCTCTCCTTATTTGGCTTATGAAGTAATTTACCTCACTCAAGTAGGTTCTAGGAAGAGAGCTCCTCCTGCTGAAATATTTTCTTCCTCTCTTGAGACAGGTTTGAGGTGTCATGCTGCTCTTTGTGGATTTCCAAGTACTTAGAGCTCGGGCCTAAAAAGGCAACAGGAATTCAAGTGTTAGCCTGACAAATTGGGAAATGCACAGAGAAGTCTTAGAATTTGCATGGGGTAACTAGTGTGTTTGGTGGAAAACTGAGCATGCCTGAGCAGAGTATGATTTCCTAGGTTCAGCAGAGAAGGACTGCAGGCTGAGAACTGGCCAGAGGTTGTCTGGGCTTTACAAGGTGAGATGATGGTATTAGCATCCTGACTGGAGGGGAAACACCTGAGCAGCCTGGGCTCAGTGGAGACCCCAGAAGGCTCACCTTAGCAGTAACAGGGTGACATAAGAGACATGCTCCTTCCCTGGAGGGGCAGCTCTGTAACCTGATGAAAGAGTCAAGAGGAATCCAAAGCTGAATGATCCCCAGTGGCCTCCACTCAGGCTATCTCCACCCTTTTGTCTCAGAGGGTTTTTCTCCCTGTGAATTTTCTCCAAGTGTTTTTCAAGTTTGTCTCATGATATCTGTGGGCCAGTTCCTTAGAAGGAATTCATCATGCTTTAGGCTGCTTTCAGACTCTTGGAAGACACACTAGGAACCATGCCAGACATCCAGGTCATAGGTGGAGCTTCCCTCAGTAGTGGACTGCTCTGTTAGCCTTCCTTGCTATCCACAGGAGCTGGTCCACAAGAGGCTCTCTTCCTTCAGCATCCCTGCTCCAAGAACCATGTGGTTCAAGTCAGGGGAGCCATTTTGATGAGGCCCCCTAGGGAAAAAAGGAAGGCAGCAAGCAGTGTCCAGAGATAGCAGGACAGACTTAAAGAGACGCTGGAGTGCTACAAAGGGTTGGTGGGTTTCTTCAGAGGTCCCCCAAAGGGAGGAGGCCTCAAGTTTTGAGTCCCACAGATTCCTGTCTCCAGTGGGGAAGGAATTTCAGACCCAGACATAAGGCCAGATAAGTTTCATTCAGAAAGCAAAGCACAATGCACCCCACAGGCAAAGTGTGGGCATTGAGAGGAACGCCAGAAGTGGTTCCACCACCAGGGATATTTGTATTTTAAAATGGGGTAGGGTTTTGGTTTAAACATTCCTTTAGATCACTGGAGTTTTGTTGTTGTTGTTGTTGTTAGAGGTGGTGTTTTGTTTGTTTGGGGGGGACTGATACATTTGAATCATTTTGGTAATAACAGTGTTTAACGTTATCAATCAGCTCAGAGATGTTAAGTCTGATGAATTTATTACTATTTGGGTCATTGTGACATAGACCTTTGTTCTCCCAAACCATCCCTTCGAACAAATGATGATTTTCCACTAGATGTTCTTTTAAGACAGGGTGTCTTCCTCAAGGTAAGCATTTTTCTTTTGCTTGCCTCGCTCTCAGGACACACTGATCAGGAGGGCAAGATCAGGGGTTTCCTCTTCTATTTTATTTTGCAACTCAATAAGCGAATTGAAGACTAAAAGAAAAATGCATGCGTGCTCTGAATTAGGTTATGCTCCAGTTCTACCTTTATTTCTGAATTCCTGGCTTCTGGTTCCCATGCCTATGGTCCCTAATCTACCTGGTCTCCAGGGGAACCCAGCCGTCACAAAGCAGGGTCTCCGCACCTCCAGGACACTCCCTGGACTGAGCCCTGCGGTTCTCTGTGTAGAAATCCCGACTCTCACCACCATCGGGCTCTGGGGGTTTCCAGGCAGGAGGAGCCCCTAGTGGGGGGTGGGGGGGTGGAATCCGGTGTCTCTCAGGACCTCCCCCAGGAGACCCCAGAGGCGCAGACAACTCTGTTAGGAGCATCCTAGCTTGACGAGGCACCTGGGCATTCACCTGGAGAAGAGACTCCGCCGACGCCCGCCTGCCTGCGACCCGTTTAAGAAGAGCAAAGTCCCTCCCCCACCCTTTCAAGGCCGGGACGCCTTTTTCCAGCGCCACACGCCGGAGGGCTGCGCAGTTGTTCGGGAAAGTCAACCAGAGCGTGGGGTCAAAGAGCTGTGAAAACTGTGCTACCCAGAGTGCAGAGCGGCAAGGACAAAATTGCTAAGCCAATGAATGCTCAGCGACGGGCGTTTCTGCCTCTGATGGGGCGGGACTTCCGGCGCCGCTCCCGGAACAGTCATCTTTTTTGCTATTTACAGGTTTTCGGTCTGTCAGAGTTGGGAACGCTGGGTCTTACTCCAGATTAGGTGCTGTCCCCGTTGCTCACCTGTCTGAAAGGCGGCAGTGGAGGCCGTGCCGGTCTCCGCTGCACCTGCACAATCTGATGGCGGCGGCCACGCTGAGGGACTTGATTCAGGTAAGTGCTAAGTGCTGTGGGCCGCCCTCGCCCTTACCTCCCTGAAGTCCTAGAACCCCTAGAGGAGCCTGCTCACGTCACTGCAGTAGAAATCCGTGCCCAGAACGGTGCGGAGCACAGGACTGGAGTTTCCCTTTCTGACAGCCGGTAAGATGAGGTGTGGGAGTTTGTGTATCATGGGATGTCTGAGCCGGGAGCATTCACGCCAGGAATGGCAAGGTGAGGTATTTTGTCTCTGTTTTCAGGATGCTGGTAGCCAGAGTGCTGTGCACAGAAGAGGCACATGCTTTGAGTTAGGCTTTTCAAACTTTTGTATAAGCCGTTAAGAGTGAGAACAGCTTAAAAGGGAATAACATCGAGACCCAGGAAAGGTTGAGACTTTGTGCAAGTTCTCACAGTAGTTAAGAGCCAGCACTGAGGATTAAAAGGCAGAGGAACAAGTGCCCTAAGCCTATGGAGCCCTACCGTGATCACTTGCCTCTCACCGCCTTCCTCTTCCCATAGGTTCCCATTACTACAGAAGTGCTTACGGACTTATCACAGATGAGCAGAGTGTGTTCTAGGGTACCCATGACTACAGAAGCACTTATAGACTTAACACAGGTGAGTAGAAATGTGTTCCAGGGCCTCACTGGTGATAACCTTACTCTTTGTCTCTGGGATTATTATGTTCTTGGACTCTTCTCAAGGCTTTCCAGTCCTTAGGCCTAACCCACCAAACCCAGGAGTCACACATCCAAGCTGGGACTATATGTAGTGGTTCCTGTTGTTGGAAATCAGTGCAGAAAAGTGTGGAAGGTTATCCTAGGCTTAGCTACCTGAAAAACAAATGCTTGAAGATGAGGCTGAGTTCATTTATGACTCCTTTGTTTCTTATAGGAACTAAAAGATAGTGTGGGAGTTGGTCCTATAATGGGGGTCTCTTCTGAAGTGAGGTAAGCAATGGGAGTTTTGGGGAAGAGGAAAGAAGTGTTCTGACCCAGGTTTTATTAGGCTCCCTGTGGCTACAACATGGAGAACAGATAAGTTGTGAGATAGGAAAAGTGAGGAAAAGGCTACTGCAGTAATTCAGGTGAGTGCTGAGTCCAGATGGCCATTGAGGTAGTAGTTCTTGGATTATAGACTTTTTTTTTAACAAATTGCAGTTATTGAGAGTGAAAGAGAAAATTAGGAGATGAGGTTTATGAAAGCAAGGCACTTGGGTTTAGCAGGTAGAAGTGTGGAAGCCCCACTTCCATACTTGGTTGAAGGGAGAAGTTGGTTGTAGGGTCAGCTGTTATGAAGAATACCAGAAATTTTTTTTTGGACCATCTTTGGACTCTGAGATGTTTCAGGGAACAATTAGATTGGACATCAAATAGTTAATTACACAAGACTAGAACTGTGGAGAGTGAATCTGGATTCAGGATAGAGGTATCCAAAAGTAGTGATCAGTATTCACTCTGGGCTGTAACTTGGGTAACAATTCAAGAGGTGGAACCTGCTCATGCTGCTAATGCTATTTATAGTCTGGGGAAGGGAAGGTGGGGTCACTGCTGGGACTTACATTTTAGTACCTGGGTGGTCATTGTGGGAATCAAGAAGACAGGCCTGAGAGAGAAGTGGACACTGGGAGCATGAAACCTGGCAAGTTGCCAGTGCTCTAGGAGATGACTATATGTAAGATCAATGTGAAGTCCTAGGAGTAATTGAGGCAGTGAAGCAAGGATTAATGTCTCTTCAGCAGTTTAAA
The DNA here is from genome assembly GCF_047511655.1 of Castor canadensis. Taxonomy (NCBI): domain Eukaryota; kingdom Metazoa; phylum Chordata; class Mammalia; order Rodentia; family Castoridae; genus Castor; species Castor canadensis. Next base: position 30,666,916 of record NC_133401.1, on the reverse strand, counting down.
TCCATCAGGATTTTGTAGTAACCCTTTGTATATTTGGGGAGTTTGTCAGGTACATAAGTTTAGGGGCACAGGTATTCATCTAGGAGAGTCACTATTTCTAAGGTAGAGGACTGCTGTAGCAGGGCATTGAGTGAGAGCCAGGAGAAGAGGAAGACAGAGACTGGAGAGGGTTTATCAAGTGTAGTGAAGTGGAAGAGAACCATGTTTGTCTGAAATCTGTCTGCAGGTTTTCTGGGTAACTAAGGCTGAAACAAGACAGGCAGAGCTGCTGCTGTGGTTTGGATGTGACTTGCATGTCCCCCAGGCTTCATGTGTTGAAATACAATTCCCAGTGTCAGATGCTAATAGAATGGAAATGTAATCTGACTATGATGTTTAGAGATGAGGTTTGGGGGAAGTAATTAGATTGAATTAAGTCATTGAGATGGGGGCCCTGTGATTGAATCCTGCTTGCTTTCTAAGAAAGAGATGAGTTGGCAGAGTGGCTCAAGTGACAGAATGCCTGCCTGCCCTGAATTCTACCCCCAGTACCACAAAAAAAAAAAAAAAGTAAACCACACATATATATATACATATATGGTATGCATATGCATGCATCTTGACTCTTGACATTGATATCTTGGGTTGCCACATGAGGCCTCTAGACCTTGTACCTCCAGAACCATGAGCCCAAATAAGCCTATTTTCTTTATAAAGTATCTTACTTTTATAAAATGCCTTTTATGCTAATGAAAAATGGACAAATATTGAGACCTTCAAAGCAGGATGGGAACTGTCTCTGTATGTGGGGACTATTAGGACCAGATCCTTTCTGGTTATGTTGTTAATAACCTGGGGAGAGCAGAGGGATGCCTATGGTATGTGACAGGCTGGGGTTGGGGACTGGAGTTGGCAGTGAGGCTGTGTGAGAAATGTGGTGCAGACCAAACTCTACATGGAAGGAATGTGAGCCAAAGGATCCATGGCCATGGCATTGAGGATGTCAGAATAATGATGAGTTCCTATGTGTTTGTGTCTGGGAGGCACAATTTGGAAATCCCAGGAAAATTGCCTGACTAGTAGACCCTGCATGCCAGCCCCAGAGTTTAGATAGCATCTCCCAGCTCATATGCCTGTTGGTGCTGTGGGAGACAATGATCAATGAGACCATTACAAGAGTGGGTATCAGTGCCACCAAGTATCTCCTCTGAGGTGGGGATTAGGAAAGAGTCAAGCAGGGGAAGAATGATTGTGGGGATGAACATGGGATTTTAGGAGTGAAGCTGATCATGAAAAGATCTGTCCTAATCCTGGCAGGACTGTGTGACCTTTGAAGATGTGGCCATTTACTTCTCTGAGGAAGAGTGGGGGCTGCTTGATGAGGCTCAGAGGCTGCTGTACCTCAGTGTCATGCTGGAGAACTTTGCACTTGTAGCCTCACTAGGTAAGGTTATCAGACATATCTCATGTCTTGAGCTTGTCTCTGTTTATCCGCTTTCCCCCTAGAGGTAGCTCTGTCCTTTTGAAAGCCATATCACAGGTTCTGCTAACTTCCCCACTGTGTTGGCACATGTGTAGGGATGAGCTGTGTGTATTGCCCTGATGAGCCCTGATATTTGCTGTCCCAAAGAGTGCCAGAAGGGTCTGGGAGTCAGGTGCCTTGAGTCAGCCTAACAGGCCTTACTTTACTTGTTCACTCCCTCTTTTTGGGTTGCTGTATGCAGATGCATCAAATTTTGTGTCCCAAGTTCTGCGCTCTTTGTAGGTGATACCTGTGACTGCTGGTATCAGGAATTATAGGCAGGCATTCTCATGTTCAGCATTTACATGTAACATGGACTGCTGAAAGCTCATCTGTCTTTCCCTTAGGACTTGCTTCATGAAGGTACATGTAGTGGTACAGCTAGGGGTTTGAGGAGAGCCCTGGTTGACTCGTAGGGTGAACAGGCAGTGTGGTCTCAGCATACCTGGCCTTGATCTGTGGCACCTAGTAGAGACCATGATAGGTGTCACCCATTTCTCTGTATTGCCCCCTCTGGTGTTTTCCAGTACTGACCCACATGCGTGCATTGTGAGGTGTGCATGCATATGTCATTAAATCTTCCTTGAACATAATCAGAATCTCTACTAAGTTCCAAGTAGATTGTCCTGGTTCTGGACACTGACAGACTTTAGCACACCATGCATGTGTCTTTCATCAGATAACAAAGTCTCACTGAAGGCTGTTGTAGAGTAGTACATTGCCTCTCTTCCAGATGGTATACCTCATCCTTGTGTCCCTTTTCTGGTGAGGACTCCCCATTTTGTGATCGTTAGAGGGCCAGTACTGCTCATCAGCCTCTTCCTTACCTGCTTCTTGTTCCCTCATTCTGAGCTTAATACATCAGGCATTCGTTCCTTGATATATGAATTATGAGGCTTCCCCTTTGTGGTTTTAAAATACACTCCCAGGATTTTAACTTGTGGAGGTAACAAAGAGCTTAATGTCACATATAGAAGAATTTATTACTTATAATACCAAGAAAATATGAATACCACATCACCCCAGGCCACAAGAAGTGCCTGGTAGTCAGGAGGTAGAAGCAAGAGAGAAGGGAAAAGTGTGAAAACATATCCTTTGTTGGAGTTTCTAAACAAAAGGCAGGACATGGTAAACAGTTTAGGATTGGGTAGTTTGAATAATTGCAACAAATTTTTGGACAAATGACTGACTGGCCTTAGTTTTCTGCTGCCTTACCTTGGGATGACTAAGGCAGAGGAATATTACATCCTGAAGTGTCCAAAACATGGAAAATATGCTTTGCAGTATGGATTCTGGATTGGTTAATTTGAATGTCACGTTCCCAGCTAAACCCTTTGATCTTGGAAACATCGTAATGAAACACCTTTGTACAATTAGTGCACACTAAAAATAAATAGGATTGCATTGTTTTGGACCAGCCAGCAGTATTTATTTTCCTTTTCATGGCAGTATTGGAGTTTAAACTCACAGCCTTGGCTAGGCAAGCATGTGCCATGCTCCCATCCAGTTTTACTTCAGTTATTTTTCACATAGTCTTGTGCTTTTTCCCCAGACTGGCCTCAGACCACAATCCTCCTATCTGTGCCTCTCCAGTTGCTGGGATTCTGGGTGGGCACCAGTATACCTGGCTTGTTTGTTGAGATGGGGGTGGGGAGTATCACACTAACTTTTTGCCTGGGCTGGCATCAAACCATGATCCTCCCAATCTTTACCTTCCAAGTAGCTAGGATCATAGGTATGAGCTACCATGACTGGCCCTCCAGAAGTATTTTTTTTAAAGAGTTGAAGTCTTGCTATGTTATCTAGACCAGCCCTGATCTCCTAGGCTTAAACAATCCTCCTGCCTCAGCCTTCCAAATAGCTGGGACTACAGGTATGTGCTATTATACCTAGCTTTCAGCAAAGATTTTTAAGGTACGTAAAAAAACAGGGTTTATATAGCTCAGTGGTAGAGTTCTTCCCTAGCATGTGTGGAGTGTTGGGTTTGATCCCCAGCACCACACAAAAATAAAACAAAGATACAAAATTTTTTTTATACACACAACATTTTAAAAGCACAATTATTATACTCCCACTTTAGTCACTGTAGATTTCATCAGAATTTCTCTGCTTTCAGTTTGCTGGCATGGAATGGAGAACAAAGAGACACCTTCTGATCCTGTTTCTGTAGAAGGATTATCATGGGTCAGGATGCCAATGGCAAGTCCTTCAACCCAGGAGACTCATCCCTGTGAAATGTGTGTCCCAGTCTTGAAAGACATTTTGCACCTGGCTGATCAAACTGGGCAGAAACCATACTTGATTGGCACATGTGCAAACCATCACCAGAACCAGAATTGTCAAAACTCAGAGAAAACCTTGAAAGGGGACCTAGACACAGCCTCCTTTGTGAAGAGCTGCAGATCCCATGTGTCAGGGAAGGCCTTCACCTGTGGGGAGTTTGGAAAAGACCTTGCATCCACATTGCAATTTCTCCATCCCCAGGCCATTCCCAATGGTGAGAAGCCAAACACAATCGCTGAGTGTGGGGAAACCTTTCATACTGAAATAAACCATTACAAGTGGGGTGAATGCAAAAGAGCTTGCAGCCTCAAACACACTCATATTCACCACTCAGGAGTCTATGCTAGAAAAAGGCTTTATGAATCTACCAAATGTGAAGAAGCCTACTGCTGCAAGTACTCACATGCTCAGCTCCAGAAAGTCTACAATGGAGAAAGGCCTTACGAGTGTAATGAATGTGGGAAATCTTTTAGCCAAACTTCCCACCTGAATGACCACCTCAGAATCCACACTGGAGAAAGGCCTTATGAGTGTGGCCAGTGCAGGAAATCATTTAGCCAAAGAGCCACACTCATTAAACATTACAGAGTTCACACTGGAGAAAGGCCTTATGAGTGTGGGGAATGTGGAAAATCCTTTAGCCAAAGTTCCAACCTTATTGAACATTGCAGAATTCACACTGGGGAAAGACCTTATGAGTGTGATGAATGTGGAAAAGCCTTTGGGTCCAAATCTACTCTTGTTCGGCACCAGAGAACACATACGGGAGAAAAGCCTTATGAATGTAGTGAATGTGGGAAATTCTTTACACAAAGCCATAGTCTGCTTGAACACCGAATAATTCACACTGGAGCAAGGCCTTATGAGTGTGACCAGTGTGGGAAGTCCTTTAGTCTAAAATATGGCCTCATTCAACACCAGTTAATTCACAGTGGAGCTAGGCCTTTTGAGTGTGACCAGTGTGGGAAGTCCTTTAGTCAAAGAACTACCTTGAATAAACATCACAAAGTTCACACTGCAGAAAGGCCTTATGAGTGTGGGGAGTGTGGGAAAGCTTTTATGTTCAAATCCAAACTTGTTCGACACCAGAGAACTCACACTGGAGAAAAGCCTTTCAAGTGCAGTGAATGTGGGAAGTTCTTTAGACAAAGCTATACACTTGTGGAACACCAGAAAATTCACACTGGATTAAGGCCTTATGAGTGTGGCCAGTGTGGGAAGTCCTTTATCCAAAAGTCTGGCCTCATTCAGCACCAGGTAGTTCACACTGGAGAAAGGCCTTATGAGTGTGGTAAATGTGGGAAATCTTTTACACAGCATTCTGGCCTCATTCTCCACCGAAAATCTCATAGCATGGACAGGACTCATGAAAGAAACAAATGTGGAAAAACCTTCAGCCCAAAATCTAACATTGTTTAGCTCCTGATAGACCACACTTGATGAAGAACTTGGGCCTGCAGTGGATGTGCTCTTTTTTGTTGTTGTTGTTTCTTTTTTCAATATTAGAGAGCCTCTGTGAGAGAACCACCTGCATGAAGTTAAACTTCAGGCTTCTCAAGCATCCAGGGGGTGAGAGTCCCCATGAGGTCAGGCCTTAGAAAAGAAGCTGTGCACATTCTGAACTGACTGGGACCCTTGCCAGTTATATCTCTGCTAGCTTCTCTAATAGAACCATTTTCCCTATCACCTTGCTCAGGGTGCATTGGTCATCCCAGCATGCTAAGGAAAGGCAGGTATCTGTGTTTAATTCCCTAGAGGAAGTCTTGATCAGCCTGAAACTTTAGGGAGAATTTGTTCCCTTTTCTGACAGATTAAACTATTCATATGACACACATTTACTAGGAGAACCTGGTCTTCAGTCTGCTGGAGGCTTCCAGGAATGGCTTCACTTCCTGGAAATTATTGATGTCACCTGACACATATAGTTGATTTTTCTAGCCTGTTCATCAACGGGTAACTGCCAGCCTTATACTACTCTGCTTTATGCATTAATAAGTGCTCTGTTGTTGAATCTACTTGCAATCTTTGGGGTTCCATTATTATTATTAATTTTGTTAGGAGAGGAAAAATTTTGGCTCTTCCAAAGTTTGGATGAAGGGATCAACAAGCTGTCTCCATAGGGAAAGTGTAGCAGAAAGTAGTTCTCATTTCTCATTCCTTGATCTAATTTGCTTTGCTGCCCAAGACCTAGGAAACCATGCAGGGCTTTCCGGCCCTAATTTGTGGCCTTCCTACCTTCATTTTTGGAGAAACAAGAGGTCACTGTGAAAAGGGGTCAGTTTTAAACTCCAGTGCTTCTAAGAATAGCATGAATTTGTTTAGTTCCCAAAGATTGCCATGTAATGAATGCCCAGCACTGTTGATGGGAGACTCTTCCTAGATTTTACACAGGAGACACATACCCTGCTGTCTGATTTCATAGATGGTGTAATTCAAGCTTGTGGGAGCCAAGCATGAGCTATGATGAACAGAAATGGTAGGTGTAACAAGAACTGGAAGAGCCTGCAGCAAAACAAATGAACAAGTGTCACTCTAGTAAAAGTGTATCACAAATCTAGTGAGTGGCTGTGTCTTCATTTATTTCCATGACACACACAGTCATGTGGTCTCTGTGTACTAAATGTGACAATGTATGCATAGTGTGGCAGGGAGAGAACAACCCTCTTGTCCTGCAGACATGATAGTGGACCTAGCAGCTCATGGGGCCTAGAGCACACTTTGGCACAACCCAGAGGTTCATGTAGGGGGGGTTTAATGTGAGTTCAGTAGGAATGTTGGGAAAGAGACTTGGGGAGCCTGGGTAGTAGAAGCCTTGACTCAGAAATGGCATCTTCCCCCACCACAGAGGCTTTTCTCTGAACCACAGTAACATTACATCCCAAGGGAATGTCCACGTCCCCCTTATGTCCTGCACATTATTTAGCCCTTGGAACTCCTGGGTCTCTCTGCAACTTTCCCAGTGACAGAGAAACATCTCCAAAAGCCCAAGGCCAACTTCCTGCCTCTGACTTGGTAGACATTGATGCCCTTCAAGAAAGTGACAATCACCTTTACCTAGTATAAACTAGGAAGTGGCCCAGAGGAAGGTGAGAATGCAGACTGATCACTTGGTCTGGCTGAGGAAGGTTTTCCCTCTGTCTCATGTGGGTGACAATAGTCTTCCTGTTTTGAACCTGCTTTCTCTATCCACAGTGCCTGCTGTTTTCCGAACATGTTCTGGTCTTACAAATTTTTCCTGGTCTTGCAACAAACACTGCCTTTCCTCCTCACCGCAGTGCCTAGCATATTCTAGCCTTAGTTCAATGTCCTTCCAGGATCCAGAGGAGAGAAACTGACTGTTCCACCCTGGCTAGCCAAATGTGCCCGCAACCCAATTAGCTGCATCCCTGGGTGATAGGCTGTTGTCAGAGAAGTGGCTGAGTAATGCAGGCCACGGGTATCTTCAACAAAATCTTGGTGGAAAGGCTGCTGTTTTCAACAAGATCTACCCTTGTTTCCTAAGGCTTGGGATCTAGTCTTTCAGTGGTGGAGGAGATGATTTTAGAGGGCAGAGAGGCATGCCAGAGGTATTTGAGGACAACCTGAGAAAAACTATCCTCCTTTATCCCATGAATGATGTCAAGATGGAGTCTTGACTCTGCACTCAGTTTTCAGTACTTAACCCCTGATGTCTGGCTTGTTTACCTTTCCCATGAGTGTTGTGATTTGAATATGAAATTTGTTCTGATTTGAATATGAACATGAAATTCAACACAGGTTTATGTGTTGAATGCTGAGTTCCCAGGTAAGGGTGTTATTTGGGTAGGTTGTGGAAATGTTAGGAGGCGGATCACTCAGGGCGTGACTTTGAAGCTTATACCTGGTCCCCAGTCTACTAACTAGCTCTGCTTCCTGACTTCTGTGAGTTGAACAGCTCTGCTCCACCACACCCTCCTAGTCATGATAGATCGAAAACCCTGAAACCAAGAGCAAAATAAATTCTGAATGTTTCTGTCTGATATTTTGTCACAGAGACAAGAAAAGTAGGACACAAAAGAGGAAATAGTCTGGTACTCGCCTCTTAGCAGGGGGAATAAGCTCACTGGCATTCGATGGCAGAATTTTGAGTTTATCATTGTCCTTTGAGGACAAATTTCCATTTGTGGCCAAGTAGATTTTTCCATTATCCAAAGCAATTCAAGTTTTCCTTTTAAAATAAGTTTAAGGCACATAAAAAGTGGGCCCATTTAACTTGAAACCACTAGTAACAATGACCATGCTAATGTTTCCTGACTGACTAAGGTCAGGCCTACACATGATCACTGATTTAGTGCTCATGACACCCGTCCTCAAAAATTAGGAAAATGCAGCTAATGCAGTAAAGAGTTCATAAAGGCAACTTACTTTAGAAAGTGCTCTTTTCTGGTAAGACTGCCTTTGCCATTATTGGCAGCCAAATTTCGTTCTTTTATGAAATGTGGGTGAGAGGAGGTGACAATTCATGTTTTCAATATGGTCAGAGGAATATGAGCTCCTTTTATCCCTTTTACTCATTCTTTCCATGGTTATATGTTTAGAAAATTCTTATTTATATTCCAGGCCACCTCTGTTTTTGCCTTCATGTTTCCCAACATCATTCAGACCTTTGTTTTCTTTTGCAGAGATCCCAACTCTCCCAGTTTTGTTTTACTTGCTAAGCAATCAAAACACTTTTGAAAATTTGGTCATGACCATGTCTCTGATTTCCACAAGAAATTCAACTATTCCAAGCATCATCAATTAATAGGTGACAAAGTGTGTGTGTGTGTGTGTGTGTGTGTTGCTGGGGATTAATCTAGAGCCTTTTCCATGCTAGGCAATTGCTGTACTACTGAGCTACAGTCTCAACCCCAAGGGACTAATAATTTTAAGTTTCTTGCTAGGAATGTATAATTTTTATATAGATTAGGACAGGTGGGTCCCAAGAATCATAAATCCTGTAAGATACCTAACATGAACATTATGTATGTATTAACTCAAAAATTGCTGACATTAATTGTTTGGTTTCATCAGTGGAAATTGCAGGAAGTTTTAAAAATAGGGCTAGTGTAGTGGTCAAAGTGGTAAAGCACATGCCTAGAAAGCGTGAGGCCCTGAGTTCAAACCCCAATATGGAAAAAAAAATTCAGGCAGACTACAAAGTGAAAACAATATTTGCAACACACATAACCATCAAAGGGTCTCAACTTCAGAATATACACTGAACTCCAACAAATCAAAAGGAAAAAGACAACCCAATTGAAAAATGGGTAAAAGACTTGAGTCATTCTGACTATGCCCAGGTAATATTATTACCAAAGGACTACTGGTCTGGTTATTCATTTTTCCCCATCACATCATCTTCATTAGCTACACTGTTCTTTAAATGACCATGTCTTTTCCTTAGGTGGAGGGGGAGATTAGCCTTTATTCAGCGTTCTAGATGAAAAGCAAGACAGGTCAGGGTAAACAGGCTGATATCTGGCTAGTTTAAATGATTCTGGTGGGCTCTGGAGCACCCAAGCTGTCACTTGTTTTCTGTTGCCTGGTAACTAAGATTAGAGAAAATGTTTCCTTAGATGGAACTCTGCATATGAAAGGTGAATGAATGCCAAGCAAGTCAACTTGTAAGAGAGGTAAATGATGCTGGCTGTTAGTTTGGTGCTGTGGTTAACAGATGCCACATGGCAATCTGGGCATGGTAGCACATGCCTGAAATTCCAGCACTCAGGAGGCTGAGGCAGCAAGATCTGGAGTTCAAGACCTGCCTGGGCTACATAGCAAGTCTGGGTCAACCTGAGGAAAATGACTAGACCCTTAAACTCTATCTTCAACGTTCTTTACAGCTTTCTCTTTTGATAGTTGTTGATTGCTGGCGATATGCAAGTTTAGCCTTAAATGGAGTTTATGACTACATAGTGGCCACTGCAACCTTCCTTATCTGTGTCAGGCCCTCTTTTCAACAGACTGAGCCCCAAGAACAGGGGCCTTAATGACTCCTCTGGGCAACCCACACACAGTTGGCTTTCTGAGAGAAGTCAGCCCTGCTCCCTGTGTTATCCAGGGAATTATGCTAGTTCTTTGCCTGCTGGACATACATGCTTAAAGTTTGAGGAGTCATGTGTGATCTGAGATGGCACCTGTTAGGTGACAGTGAGGAAGGGGAAAGTCAGGGCCATGAAGGATAAGGCAGCAATGTTAGAACACAATGAAGGCATCTGGCATTTCCGAACACAGAGCAGGGAAGTGGGGGGTCTCAGGACACACCTCCCCAGGAGAGTCCTGAAGGCTGTCTCCAGAGTTGGCCCCAGAGGCCAGGTGTCCAGTCACCTCAGGAAGTGGGGCAGGTGATTCCCACAGGGGCAGGGCCTCAGGCCGGGCTGGCGCTGCAGAGGCCAGAGCTCCTTGGCTCCCTCAGGGCTCCCGTCCTCCCTGCTGACCGAGGCCTACTTCCGACCTCCATGAGCTACCGCCCTGGCCGCTGACCAGCCCGCTTCCCGCTGGACACAGTCCTAACTTTGAGGACCCAGTTAGCTATTGGCTTGGAAAACGCAGGAGCGGTCTATGACTACGACTAAAGCCAGATTCAGAAAAGAAATGGAAAGAGAGGGTTTTGGATGTGCGGCTAATGGGTGACCTGAAGCTGCGGGTAAAAGGTGGCGACGCCATTTCCCAGTGCTCCACGCTTGGCCGCTTGCCCTTTGTTCTGGGTGGTCCAGGTCCATAGAGTTTGATTCTCCATCAAGGAATTGTGAGAACTACGTTACCCAGAATGCTCTGTCAACAGCGGAAAGACACCAAGCCAATAGCGTTCATAAACAGGGTCATTTCCGCGTTTGGAGCAAAGGGTTGAGGCGGGAGTTCCGGCCTCGCTCAGGTGGCGCTCATTTTAGCAGTTAATGTGTCCATCTACGCTAACAGAGCTATGGGGCCTCTTTGTCCCTAGTGACGAGAGTCGGAAGACGCGCGGGAGGGGTCGAGCCCATCGCACAGCGTCTGGTATCAGGGTCTGTAGCGGCGAACGCTTTGTCCAGGTCCCGGACCGGGTCGCTCTTCGCTTGCTTCCGCAGAGTACGGTGGCCGGCGGCTGCGCTAACGGATCCAGCTCCGGTAAGGGCCTCATCCGTCCTCATCTCCTCAAATGATTCAGTCTCTAATGACGGGTCTGCTGATGTCGCCACGCTGTAGGTCTCTGTCTCCAGTGCAGTCGTCGCTCGTGGGCGGGGTCCCTATTTCAAAGATAGTGTGATGAGGCGGGGGATGGCGTGACAGCCAGGGGGCCCCAGTGCATGTAAATTCTAAGAGGGGCGACAGAGCCTGGAGACTCAAGCCGTGACAATGTGAAGAGTTTAGCTTTATCGCCATGCCACTGGGAACCGTGGAGAGTTGTGCACGTAAGAGGTAGGTAGTGTGAGTGAGGATTTTCAGGTGGAAGGGATGATAGCACTGTAGACTGAGTCCTGTTTTCAAGACCCCACAGCTGGTAAGAGCGATCATTGAGGATTCGAACACCTAGGCTCAAATGTAATGAAGTTTTCCCCAGGTCATCGGCTTGGGGCTGAATAGGGGCACAGGAAGGCCTGAGTGTGGAGCCCTTTCATGGTCACCTGCCTTTCATGATACCTTCCTCTTCCCACAGATTTCTGACTGCAGAAGCACATATGGACCTCACAGAGGTGAGTGGAGCATGTCTCAGGCTGTCATAACTCATGACCCTACAATGGGGATTTTTTTTCCCCTAGATTTCCTTAGGAATTCCTTGGACCAGAGTACCCTTAACAAACCCTAAGACCCTTAATTAACCTGTCTAGTATCCTGATTCTAGGTTGGGGATTATTTGGATAATAATCCCACAAATAGTTCCTATTTGTGGCAGATAGTGGAATAAAGTGTAAAAGGTGTGTAACCAGGAATAACCAGAATGTGTAAATCCTTGGAGATGAGGTTCTATTATGTTTCAACTGAAAAGAGCAGGACAGGATTCAGACACGGAATGACTCAGAAACTGTCTATTCTGTAGGTAGTAAGAGCACTGGGAGGTTTATAAAAGAGGAGAAGATTGGTGGAGTAGCTCAAGTGGTAGAGTGCCTGCCTAGCAAGTGTGAGGCCCTGAGTTCGAGCCCCAGTATCACAGACACACACACACACACACACACATACACAAAAGGAAAAAGATGCTGGTCTTACCTGTCTCTCTGTTACTGTAACAAAAAAGAACTCTATATTTGTGTGAAGGAGGCAATAGAAAGACCAGGGAGGAAGATACTACAATGTTCAGGTGAATGTTGATAGTCACTGGATCAATGTGACAGTCATGAAGGTGGAAGAAGTAGCATTTCTGGATTTTTTTTTAGTTAGGGCTGCCTGGATTTCCAGATTTTGAGACAGGGAAAGGTAGTAGTAAATCATTACTATAAGTTTTTTGAGTTTAGTGTATGGAAGGAAGAAAACTCCCTTACTGAAATATAAAATTGGTAAGAAGGTTAATTTTTGTTGAGAATATTGTAAGTTTTGTTGTTATCTATGATCTGACAAGTAGTCAAGGATCCTAAGGCATGAGGGGCATAAAAGAGTTGCAAAGACATAGGAATACTTAGTAGATGACACTGAGGCCAGGACTGAATGTTTTTGTCTCCACTCCCCCTGCCCATGCTTCCCCAAGTTCATTTGTTCAAATCCTAATCCCAGTATAATGGTATTTAGAGGTAGGTCCTTTGAGAGGTAATTAGATAATAAGAATGGAGCCCTTATTTATAGGATTAGTGAATGCCCTTTAGAAAAAGAGGCCAGAGAACTAGTTGATGCTCTTTGTACCATGTGGGGGATACAGGGGAAGTTGGCAGTCTACAGCCTGGAAGAGGGCCCTCACCAGGACTGACCATGATGGCACCCTGACTTCAGACTTACAGCCTCCAGATCTCTGAGAAATAAAGTTGTGTTGATATTAAGCCATCCAGTGTATGGTATTTTGTTTCCTAAACTAAGAAACCAGGAGAAGTGCTTATTCAACATGGTATAGACTCACCAATATTTGCTGTAATCCTGTGTGTGTCTATGGAATGTCAGTCAGATGGGTAGATTAGTTTAGGGGCACAAGTGTTCATCTGTGAGTCACTGGGTATGGGATGGAGAACCACTGAGGCCACTGAGTTTGAATGAAGATTAAAAGTGAAAGGAAAGACCAGGTGCCTGTGGCTTATACTTATAATCCTAGCTACTCAGGACGCAGAGATCAGAAAGATCATAGTTCAGAGCCATCCCAGGCAAATAGTTCTCAAGACCCTATCTTGAAAATCCTTTCACAAAAATAGGGCTGGTGGAGTGGCTGAAGGTGAAGGCCCTGAGTTCAAGCCCTAGTACCACACACACAAAAAACAAAAATTTTAAAAGTGAAAGGAAGGGATGGAGGTGTGGCCAAGTTGTAGAGTACCTGCCTACCAAGCACAGAGCCCTGAGTTTAAACCCCATTATGGGAAAAAAAATAGTGGTGAGGGTATATAGAGATGAGCAGAAGTAGAGAACAGTAAGTGTCTGAGATCCACAGGTAATCCTATGTAGATGATGGTGAAGCAAGAAACAGTCAGAAAAACGTTTAGAGTAGGCTCCTGGACATTGAGGACCATTGCAAGTCTGGGATACTACTGTGTCCTGTTTGAATTTGCTAACCTCTTTCTGAGTGCCATGTGCTAAGCAACATGTAGGAAGGACTGGGAGATGACTAAGATGGAGCAGGGGTCTAGAGGTGGCTATGGGAGTGAGACTATTTGAGTGTAATCCAAAGAGTTATGGTCACATGTTGAAGAAGTGTGAAATGAAGGACCCAGGCCCCTAGCATTGAGGACATGAGCGCGAAGGGTGAACTCACATTTGGTTGTATCTTGGAGTCACCATCCATCAGGCATTGTCTAACAGGAAGGGATATAGCCCTGCATGCCAAGTCCCTAGTTTAGAGGATATCCTCCTGCCCATCTGCTGCTGCTGCGGTGATACTGGGGCCATGATGAGCATCGGTGGGCATTAGTGGCATTGGGGCCTGGTATTCCTCTGAGGAAGGAATGTGGGGAAGAAGGAGGAACAGAGGATGGATGAGTAGGTGGGAGATCTTGGGAAATTGATTGTGAAATGATCTGTCCCCGTTATGGCAGGGCTGTGTGACGTTTGAGGATGTGGCCATTTGCTTCTCACATGAAGAATGGAGACTTCTTGACAAGACTCAAAGGCTCCTGTACCTCAGTGTTACACTACAAAACTTTGCACATATAAGTTCACTAGGTAAGGCTCTCACACCCACCCAGTGTCATGTGCTCTGTCCTTGTTTTCCCCAGAGACTGATTTACCCTTTCCATAGTCAGCCCCTGGGCTGTGTTAACATCTACATATCTTTGGCATAAGTTCTGTGGGGGGTGCAGCATAGAGCTATATGCACTGCCCCTGGCTATGCATTCATTAAGCAGCACTAACACCTGTTGCCCATGTGGTCTGGGAGTTGGGTATCTTGCAATCAGCCTAATGATGTCATCTTGTTCACCCTCCCTGGCTGTGTCCAAATTCATACACCTTATGTCACAAGTTACCCCTTCCCTCCTTCTGCTAGCTGAGTTTTTTTGTGGCCATTTGTGGCATAATTGCATTCATTGTCATGGCATATATCGTGCTGTTCTTATCAACCCTCCTTTTTAGATTTTTACAAAGTAATGTTTCCTTCCTTTCCTGTGATCTCTTATGCTGAGGTGTTGTGTATCAGTGCTGACCACTGGACCTAGCTTCATATAGGTTCCATATACTGATGTTATTCAGAGTATGGCGAGAAACCTGGTTCCTTTATAGAATAAACATGGAGGGCTGGTGGAATGGCTGAAATGGTAGAGCACCTGCCTAGAATAAACATGGTTTCAAAGGTGGCCTGGGCCTGGTGAATGATAACTAGAGAAAGGCATGACATCTGGGCTATTTTCAAATAATAAAACGGAGCCTGTCCTGTGTTCAACATTTTTGTTGCAAATGCCACCATCCAAACCTCATTTCCACATTTTCTTCCCCTTATGTGGTATTTCATCTGTGATTTCCAGCATCTGGCTTCACCACCTTTCTGATCTCCAGGTGTTACCTGTTCCTCTGTACTGCTCCCTTTGCAATATTTTCCAACAGTGCCTCACATATACCATCTAGTTAAGCATACATCTATCTTTGTATAAATCTGAATACTTGTCTTGGACATAACCCTCCTTTCTGCACAGCATATACTTGTCACCAGCAGACAGCATACTACTGAAGGCTGTCTGCTGAGTTCTATGGATTTTGAGGCTATTCAAGAATAATTTTATGATAATGTTGGAGTAGCTTAAGGCTATTGGCAGTGCAAGGAGTTGGAGACTCTGTCTCTTCCTGTAGTCCATTCACAAACTGTTTCTTTCATCTGGTGAGGCCTTCCCAATTCTGTGATCTTTCGAGACACCATATTGCCATGCAGCCCTTTTCTTAACCTGCCCCCAGCTCCCTTAGCCACTGGGAAAAATAAAAAATAACATGGAATCATTTTTGTGGATTGTGTGTGATGGGGTTTCCTCCTCTGAGCATAGTTTACATGCATTTCATCAGCAATTCTTTCCTTTCAGGTTGTGGGCATGGAACAGAAGATGAAGAATTACCTTCTGAGCAGAGAGTTTCTGTAGGAGTACCACATGATGAGACTCCCAAGGCAGGTTCATCCGCACAGAAAACTCACCTCTGTGAAAAGTGTGTCCCAATTCTGCAAGACATTTTGCATCTGGCTGATCTGCCTAGGCAGAAAGACAGGGTTGGGACATGTACAAATCTTCATCAGCATGAAAAACATCACAGTGCAAACAAAACCTTGAATAGGGATGGTGATAGGGCCAAATATTTGAAACGATGTCTGTTTAAAATGTCAATGAAGCCCTTCTCCAGTTGGGAGGTTCAGAAGGACCTCCCAGACATATTGAGCCTTCTTAAGTCCCTGGTCTTTCCTAACAAAATCACTGAGGGGAGGGAGGACATTGATAGTCATAAAAGTCACAAGTCAGGAGAATGTGAGAAATCTTCCATCCACAAACACACTCCTGTTCACCACTCACGAGTCTCCAGTGGAAAAAAGCTTTATGAGTGCAGCAAATGTGGGAAAGCCTTCCGTGGCAAGTACTCACTTGATCAGCACCAGAGAGTCCACACTGGAGAAAGGCCTTGGGAATGCAGTGAATGTGGAAAATTCTTTAGCCAAACCTCCCACCTGAATGATCACCGGAGAATCCATACTGGAGAAAGGCCCTATGAGTGCAGCGAATGTGGAAAATTATTTAGACAAAATTCCAGTCTTGTTGACCATCAGAAAATTCATACTGGAGCAAGGCCTTATGAGTGTAGCCAGTGTGGGAAATCCTTTAGCCAGAAAGCCACCCTTGTTAAACATCAGAGAGTTCATACTGGAGAAAGGCCTTATAAATGTGGTGAATGCGGGAATTCCTTTAGTCAAAGTGCCATTCTTAATCAACACCGGCGAATTCACACTGGAGCAAAGCCTTATGAATGTGACCAGTGTGGAAAATCCTTTAGCCAAAAAGCTACCCTCATTAAACACCAGAGAGTTCACACTGGAGAAAGGCCTTATAAATGTGGTGAATGTGGCAAATCATTTAGTCAAAGCTCCATCCTTATTCAACACCGTAGAATTCACACTGGAGCAAGGCCCTATGAGTGTGCCCAGTGTGGAAAGTCCTTTAGCCAAAAGTCTGGGCTTATTCAACACCAGGTAGTTCACACAGGAGAAAGGCCTTATGAGTGTGACACATGTGGGAATTCATTTAGTCAATGCTCTAGCCTCATTCACCACCAAAAATGCCACAGCATGTAGAGGCTTCATGGAAACAGCAAATGTGGAGAAGCCTTTGACCCAAGGCCTAACATCTTTTAACTCCTGAACACCCACACTTAACAGACCTGAGACCTATAGAGAGGGACCTTTTTCCAGTATTATGTCATTAAAGAGCTTTTGCGTCGGAACCACCTGCCTGAAGTTGAACCTGAGACTTCTGATATGCATTGGGGTGTGAGATTCTATATGAGTTCAGACGTGTGTGAGCCTTAGAGGAGCTGCTCTGCACATAAACTGGTTGGGGGCATTGCTAGTTACGTCTTTTCCAGTTTCTCTGGTAAAGCCATCTTCCTCAACCACCTTGCTCAGTGTGCATTGATTATCCCAGCATGCTAAGGAAAGGCAAATGTCTGTGCTTAATTTCCTAGAGAAAGGCTTGAACAGCCTGAGACTTTGGGGGTGGGAAGAATTTGTTCCCTTTTCTGACTGATGAAAGCGTGCATATGACCCAGTTTGTACCAGGAGGACCCAGTCTGTAGTCTCCTGGAGGCCTCCAAGTATGACTTGCTTCCTTCATAGAAAAGTTGGTTTAATCAGTCTCACCTGACAATTGGGTAAATGTTTCTGACCTGTTCACCAACAGGTAACTTCCTGCTCACATTGCTCTGGTCTGTGCATTGGTAACATGCCTTATTGGTAAAGGTACCTTAATTTAGGAGTTTAGTTTACTATGTAGGGAAGCTTGAAAGGATGGACAGCTTTTGTGGTTGTCTCAATTTTTTGTGCCTATTCTGGGGCAGTAAGATGACACAGTACTTCTTATACTGGTTTTGGTCAGATTTGCATTGCTGACCAAGACAGCTTACAAAACAATGCAGGGATTTTATTGTATTGATTTGTGGCTTGGATGCCTGTGAGACTAGGAGTCATTCAGAGGAGAGGGTATCTGTTAGGAAAAGTTCCTGTACTTACTGGAATAGGAAGACTTTGCTTCATTATTCCCAGAGGATGTCTTTTAATACCAGCATGTAGAGAAGAAACTGATCACAAAATTCTACAAATAGCTGTTTATAGACTAGAAATACTATCATTCCATAGGCTGGTGTCATTAGTAAAATGAGCAGAGTCAGCTGTGAACCATAATTGGTATGGAGGAATTTACAGCCAGATGGAATGTGCCTCTTGTAATAATGTGTCCTCAACTCTTCCAGTGACTGCTGTGAGCAGTCTGATAGCTGAGGTCATTGTCAGAGAAAATAATCTAAAGGGTTTATGTACTTTCTGGGTTCATCCCAAATCCATTGCTGTAGAGCAGGAAAAAGAGGCTAGAGATCATAGAGTCCAGGGAGATAGCTTTTGTGATCCCGTAGTCTCGTATTGCAATTGCCTTCATTGTTTACCAGTACTTCTTGCACTGATATAGAGCAGCCCTTCCCCATGCATGAAGACAGAGATAATGACATTCACATGTGCTGCCAGGCCTTCTGGTTTCCACAATGTAGAAGTTCAGACTTTTATATTTTGAATCATCTTTTATAAAGCTTACTTATGTGTAACTGATGTAGCAATCTATATGCATTTATGGTTTATAATTTAAAGAGTTGTGTTACATAAACTTACAAAACTATCATGATAATGACCATGAACACATCTATGACTGACTTCATGCCTTATAATCTTTCCAGCCTTTCCCAGGCTTGCAAATGTCCAATAATTTCACTCACAAGACTATAGTTTGTGAATTAAATCTTTAAAATAGTTACACTTTTCTGGATTTTTTTTCCACACTACATAATTATTTTGAGTTTTTTTCCTTCTGTTTTTTTTGAGTAGTCCATCCTTTTTATTGCTGAGTAGCATTTGACTCTATGGATGTGCCACCATTCATGGGCTGTTGGGTTGTTTGCTATCATGGCTGTTACAACTACAGCAACAATGGACATAGGCATACATTTCTTTTTTTTTTTTAATCTTTATTTTATTATTCATATGTGCATACAATGCTTGGGTCATTTCTCCCCCCCTGACCCCACCCCCTCCCTTACCACCCACTCCGCTCCCTCCCTCTCCCCCCCCACCCCCTCGATACCCGGCAGAAACTTTTCTGCCCTTATCTCTAATTTTGTTGAAGAGAGAGTATAAGCAATAATAGGAAGGAACAAGGGTTTTTGCTAGTTGAGATAAGGATAGCTATACAGGGAGTTGACTCACATTAACTTCCTGTGCATGTGTGTTACCTTCTAGGTTAATTCTTCTTGATCTAACCTTTTCTCTAGTTCCTGGTCCCCTTTTCCTATTGGCCTCAGTTGCTTTTAAGGTATCTGCTTTAGTTTCTCTGCATTGAGGGCAACAAATGCTAGCTAATTTTTTAGGTGTCTTACCTATCCTCATATCTCCTTTGTGTGCTCTTGCTTTTATCTTGTGATCAAAGTTCAATCCTTTTGTTGTGTTTATCCTTGATCTAATGTCCACATATGAGGGAGAACATATGATTTTTGGTCTTTTGGGCCAGGCTAACCTCACTCAGAATGATGTTCTCCAATTCCATCCATTTACCAGCAAATGGTAACATTTCGTTCTTCTTCATGGCTGCATAAAATTCCATTGTGTATAGATACCACATTTTCTTAATCCATTCGTCAGTGGTGGGGCGTCTTGGCTGTTTCCGTAACTTGGCTATTGTGAATAGTGCTGCAATAAACATGGGTGTGCAGGTGCCTCTGGAGTAACCTGTGTCACAGTCTTTTGGGTATATCCCCAAGAGTGGTATTGCTGGATCGACTGGTAGATCAATGCTTAGCTTTTTAAGTAGCCTCTAAATTTTTTTCCAGAGTGGTTGTACTAGTTTACATTCCCTCCGACAGTATAAGAGGGTTCCTTTTTCCCCCGCATCCTCACCAACACCTATTGTTGGTGGTGTTGCTAATGATGGCTATTCTAACAGGGGTGAGGTGGAATCTTAATGTGGTTTTAATTTGCATTTCCTTTATTGCTAGAGATGGTGAGCATTTTTTCATGTGTTTTTTGGCCATTTGAATTTCTTCTTTTGAGAAAGTTCTGTTTAGTTCACTTGCCCATTTCTTTATTGGTTCATTAGTTTTGGGAGAATTTAGTTTTTTAAGTTCCTATATTCTGGTTATCAGTCCTTTGTCTGATGTGTAGCTGGCAAATATTTTCTCCCACTCTGTCGGTGTTCTCTTCACTTTAGAGACCATTTCTTTTGATGAACAGAAGCGTTTTAGTTTTATGAAGTCCCATTTATCTATGCTATCTCTTAGTTGCTGTCCTGCTGGATTCCGTTGAGAAAGTTCTTAAGGCATACATTTCTTAATATGCATATATGTATTTTCCTGAATCAGTGATTGGATATATATGAATGTTTCATTTTTTAAAGAATATGTCAGTTGCTTTTACATTCCCACAAAGAGTACATGAGCATCCCTGTTCCTCTACATTCTTGCCAGTACTCAGTATAGTTAATCTTTTAAATTTTAGCTACTGTAATAGGTGTTTATTAGTGTCTTTCCTACTTTTAATTCATCTTTCTGATGTCGTATATTGGGTATTTTTTCATGTGTTTATTTGCCACCTGTATATGCTCATTGAAAACATTTGTTAATATCTTTTGCCTTTTTGAACTGGATGTTGGTGATATTGTCCTTTTCATTAGTAAAAAGATGTAGTACAACAAAGACGTTTATTTGAACTTCATTCCTTCAGTGATATGATGGACTTCTTTGCTAAGTGGAAGAATGTTTTTGCGTACTGGAAACATTTATTGGTCTACTCACAGTGTAGCTGGGATTGCAGAGAGTGTGGATGAAGCATAGGAGTGGGAAGGACTAAGACATTCAAAAATAATGAGAGGCTGCATTCAAATATACAATATCTGCTCCCATCAGAGCACTAAAGAAAAGAAAAGAATAAGACACTAGTTAAAAGAATCACACATGTAGAAATGTGAAATTATATAAACTCAAATGAGTATAATAAAATACCAATTTAGGAAAAATTGTGATAATGAAGAGTACAAATACATATATACAGAGGAGGGAAAGATTGATGAAACATTTCTTTGAGGAAATGGATGCGTGGAAAGAACTAAATATATAAACAATTAGGCACTACTATGATTTCTGCACAATGGCTAGTGCAAAACAGGCCTCTGTGGGAGTAAGATACACCTTGAGTCAATTCACTGAACACTCCACAGAGGCCACAGTGGAGCAGAAGCAGGGCTAAAAATGTGTGGGCTGAAAGAGATGCATGCACAGATGGCCTGTCATATGGTCAGGTCTGAGCTTTCCTTGATCCAGGGATGAGAAATGGGTGAAAACCTTACTAGGTAGGCAGTTCCAAAGGAGGAGCCAGCTTAGACCCAGAGCCAAAACTAAAAAGGAGAAAGGTGCAAAGAACATGAGGAGTAAGGAAATACTGCCATCTAGAACTACCAGGAATGCTGGTGTGCAGAGAGCTACTGAGTATATTGACTACTAAAAAATGGATCGGAGAAGACGATCTGTCTTTAAAGGGGTTTTCTGGGAGATATTACAGTTTCCAAAGACTGGGGCAAGATATGGAAATTTTCAATGTAATGGGAGAGTGTGTGGTTGGGTTTAGGGTAGGGAACTGGTAAACAAAAGACCAAAGTGACTGAAGAGTCAGGAGGGAGGAAATGGATGTTATGTAGATTGTGATATTTAGATTGTGATAAAAGTGAGAAAAACTCACTTTTATTTTTATAGGAATGATTATATGAGGGATATATTTATAGATTATGTGGTAGGAAATTGAAGGTGTCCTCATCTGATTCTATTTTTTCTAATGGAAGAAGTAAGAATTGAGAAGCATAAGAGACGATTTGAGGAGGCCTAGGAAAATACGGACCTTGGCACAATTTAAACCTGATGGGAAGCCTAAAAGTTTGAGGTAGGCAGTGATGAATTTACAGTGACAAAAATATATAGGTTATGGATTTTTTTCTCTGTTGGATCATGTTTTCTGTTAGTTCTGACACATAAAGTACACATAGTACATGGACAACTGATATTTCCCTGCTTCCGGTTTCATTGAGAAGAAATTTAAGTCATCAAATAAGTCACTATTATTATTGCTATTATTGAGCCCAAAAGTCACTGTGGTAAGTTCATAACACAATTGCAGAAGAAAGCAAAATATTCTTTAGTGATACTTTGAGACTCACAGAATTGTCCAATAATAGTTTAATGAATGCCCATATACATGCCTTCTATGTTCCACTGTTGTTTATATATTACCAACTCCTACATCTATACTTTTGAGATTAGGTCCCAAGAATAGGACATTCTTTTTCATGGTCACCATGATGTTACTAACTTTAGAAAAGTTAACTTCAATAAACATTGTTATCTACTAAACATTATTTTTAATAGTTGGTCCAAATATTTCCTGTCTTTTCTGACTGTACATCTGTTCTAGGCTCATGCATTTTGTTATCACTGTCTCAGCCCCCTTCAATTTAGGACACATCGTTGGACTTTGTCTCTTGTGGATTTGCCTTTTTGGAAACTGATGTTTCGGATAAAAGAAACATTTAAATTATGAAACTGCTCGAGTTCTGATCATTGTCTCTGTGGGAAATCTAAAATCATTTATCTGTTGACACCTTAAGTTCTATTTCCCTTTATTAGGATGGTAAAAGAAAAAAAATAACATTTTGTCACTGCCACTTTATAGTGTGTTTGTATGGATACACAATAACCTATTAAGTATATAGTACTTCCAAAGACTAGAAAAGAGACATACAAATCTTTTCAAATGCTCCTAAGACATAGGCAGCTAACTGAATCAAGGTGCTTAACAAAAAGTGACATTTCTTCTTGTTTGACTGGAGAAGACATACTAGTTCACTCTACTGATGATGAAAGCCTGGTGTTATAAGTCACCAAAGGAAAACCAAAAAAAGTACAGAATGAGCACACAAATTCATCCAAACAACTCTCCAGAAGGGACACTATTGACTAGAATAAATGACATTCAAGGTCAAAGAAAAGACACACTATTTAAGTTTCTGTCAGTTCTCCCAATTGTAGAATATGCTGTAATATCTCTTTATTTTTGAAATGCCACTAAAACATAAATGACTTATGCTGCAGTATGCATGAAGTCTGAGTTGAGCAGTTCTGTTCATATTTTATACAGAATCCGAGAAAGTCAATATTAATGTCAAACAACTTTGGGAGAGGCTGACCAGGTAAGAAGAATAACACAATTAAGTGAAGCACTAGAAACTCCAGAAGTGATGGAGAAAAAAAACAGAAGAGGAAATGGTAATAACTGATTTGATTATTACACATTTTATTACATGTATTGAATTATCACATTTTGCCCCATGAATGTATTCAAGTATTATGTGTTGCTTAAAAAGAAAAAGAGGGTTGGAGAAAGAGAGGCTGAAGGAAGGAGGAGAAGCAAGAGAGAATGATGAGTAAGAGTGGGTCCCACAGAAGAGAGAGGTCATGAAAATGATGTGAATCTTCTAAGAAAAGAACCACAACAAAAAACCCAGACTGTTTCAGATAATGGGAAATACTACTGATACATATATTCTAAAATATATATATGTACTAAATAAGTCACTGAAAACAAGATTCCAGTGATAACATGATATGAAAAACAAGCAGCAAAAATAGAATTCAGATAGAGTAAGAAGAGAATTTAAAAGAAAAAAGAGCCAAGATTCAGTGTAGTATCCTTAGCAGGGATCATAAAGAATAAAGGACATGTGAGTACAAACACTAAGAGGAAAACACCCACTTTTGCTCTGCCCCTTGTTAGATGAGAGTATTGCAAAACAGGAAGGAAAGGACCTTCCTTCTTTCATAGCTGGCTAGTTGCCAAGTTACAAATAATTTTGTGATCAATTTCTTTTTGTTCATGATTCTTTCCAAAGTCTAACTTAGGTATATAGAACAAAAGGATGAATTTATACATGGACAATCTCCAGAGAGACACATTCTGGCATTTATAGTACTCTGATGACTTTACAGAGATAGTTTATCTGCACAATGGGAAAAGCAGAGCCTGGAGACATGGGCATCTCTGGTGATGAGCACAAAGAGGCTAAAAGATGAGAAACTTTTGGCATTAAGTGCACTGGTATCCACCAGCCAGTGATGGATTTATCAAAGCAAAACATATAAAAGGTAATGAATGAAGACAGTACAAAGAGAAAAGTTTGCTGGCTAAAATGAGAATACTCTGGGTTGCTTTAGTCTCATCAAAGCATTTGGGAGAGAGGTTCTTGCTGTGGATATTTAGGGTATTATATTTATGTCTGCACAATATGAACATCATGAAGTCACTGGCCCAAACCATCAACCCCAAAGACAGCACATCAATGGAAGAAAACATGATTAAATGTAATAAGGATTATTTCTGTCAATACTTATGCCAGAACAGTACCCTAAGTCCCTTTTCTCTGTATGGTTGTGGCTTTCAATTGAGCTTGTAATATACATAGGAACAATT
Source organism: Castor canadensis (assembly GCF_047511655.1). NCBI lineage: Eukaryota > Metazoa > Chordata > Mammalia > Rodentia > Castoridae > Castor > Castor canadensis. The sequence continues at coordinate 30,642,797 of NC_133401.1, read as the reverse complement.
TAGCAGCATATGAAGGGTCCAGGAGAGGATAACTTGAGAGCTTTGAGCTTGAGTTCTATCCACTGAGGACTTCTACAGCTGATTTTATGGCCTGGAAGCAACTCAAGATACAGGAACATGACTCTTTGAAGAAGATTTTGCAACCAAAATCATGTAGAAAATATTTCAGCCACAAAGCTAACATTTTCTGAGAAATTTCTCTAGAGAGAAAAACCAAATACTTGAAATGATTAGTTTCTTGAGGATCAAGTCAATGTCTTTTAATCTTTATCCAGTGCAGGGAATGAAGACATAACAACAAAGGAGCAAAACGTTGCCTGAGATTACAACTCCTGTCTGAGAGACAAAGATGATTCTGGTTGTCAGGGCACTGGATGACATTCAGACTTAAGAACAATAATTTCATTCAGAGTGAATAAATCTTCTTAGCTCAACTATCATTTAAAAAAATTTTATTTGGATATACTCATTGTACAAGGGGGATTCATTGTGACAATTCAAAATAGGCTTACATTGTACATTGGTTAGATTACCCAATCAGCTCCCCCTCTCAACGCTTTCCCCACCCCACTTGAAGCAATTGTAAGAGGGTTCACTGATCTATTTTGTGTATGTTTATGAAGTCCATCAACCATATTTCTCACCTTAATCTCCCCATTCACTCTCCTCCCACCCTCAAGTCCCCCCCACTACCTATTGTATAGTCCTGTCTTTTGTTATTAATTTCTAAGTCAGTGTTCAAAGGGGTTTCTCGAAGTATCCCCACTGTTACTATACTTTACATTGGTCAGTTCAACCCCTTCCATTACTCTCCCTCACCCCTTCTCTCTCAGCCCCCCATTATTCAACAGCTTTCAATACATATCCTTATGTCCGTTGCCTGCACATATGTTCTGCAGTTCAATATTGCTGATGTTCTATCATTCCCATTTCCTTTCCCTCCTCCCCTGAGCTCCATAGTGTAGTTCTACTATTAGAAACATGTTCTATGTATATGTTTGTATATGATCATGTTTTTTATGTATATGTTTATCTTTTGGGTCTGTCTTCCACTTATGAGAGAAACCATGCATCCTTTGTCTTTCTGAACCTCAGAGCCAGTAAATCTTAGAATGAAAGGCCTTATTTCATTAAGGCTTTTCTTTATTGCTAAACATTTTTCCCCATTCAGAAATGCCTGCTATAGAAATCCATTCTTTGAAGTTTACAAAGATTGAATTAGAATGCTTATTATGTGTGTGCTATTTAGGTTTTTCCATAGTGTTTTTATCTGCATACATTTTGTCCTCACATACTGTACTACTGCCTACATGTTAAAAATATCCTTCTTCACAGTGCTTTGGTCAAATACTCCTGTTGACTAATCACTCCATTACGAGTCTCATACTTGTATGAAAACACAAAGTTCAAAATTACAATATGAATGACCCATTTTATAGTAGAATAGTAACAGAATAACTCATCATGAGCAATTAGGATTATTCAATGTATGTGCACGTCCATACTAGGATTCTGAAGCTGAAGATTCACTCTTGTTTCATTGGGTGCAAATGTGTAATGATCACTGTCACTGAAAATATTCAGAACATAAGGACATGCAAATTAAAATCTCAATTCTGTGAAGTAAAAACATTGAATGACTGCATTTATAGAGGTATATTTATAGAGAATTTATTCAAATTTAGCAGAACTAATAACACTCAAAGAAAAATATATACAAATCAATAGTTACCACATGTCTTACCATCAATTAGTATAAAATGTATTTAAAATACTTACCTTACAATATCCTTAAATCCCTATGATGCAAACCTGGAATAATGACAGAAGAAATATTTTATTTGTATTCTATCAAGAAACATGGCTAATATACATTGATAAAAGTAAAGAAATTAGTAAAATTTATAAATAAATAGAAATACACTCTGTCCCTGGATAGGAGCATTTTGGAAAGGCCGCAGTGTTACACAATGAGTGTCTAATATCATGTGACTTTCATCAGCTCTCATCATGTTTCTAAATTGTTACACTTAAGTTCAAAGTATAATTATATTAATAAATTTGAATTATCAGTTGAGACTAAAACTATGTAAAAAATTACAATATAATTGTGTTCCAGCACTCAGAACGATGAAGCAGGAGGACCTTGGGTTTAAGGCCAGTCTGGGCTACAGGCTGCTTGGCTTAAACAAGCAAATAGAAACAACAAAACATAAAAAAACCCATAAGTTTGAACAAGAAGAGTTGGGTTTTACCAATTATCAAATTATTCTGTTAAGTTTCCATGTTAAAATTTGGTGGTTATGTAATCATAAAACACATATATTTTTAAAGCTGAATTAAGGATCACCAAATGGGAGTTTATATGTAACCTTAAAGAAATAGAACTGGCCATATTAATGAAGACAGGGAGGTAAGTTCAATTTGGACAAGATCACCTGGGAAACATCTTGTCAGATGGGACCAAGAATGTATTGGGAATACTTTTAACAGTGAGATGGGAGAGAGTGGAACTCCAGATGGAGGTAACAATGGAAATGTTAAGAGAAACACACATTTTACAAATTATTCAGGGGAGTTGGGCCAAAGCTTTTCATATCAAAGGTAAATTATGCTCACATCAAGCCAATCAGGGTTTGGAAGTCACCCACACATGTAGCAAATTGATGGACTCTTAGATGAACTATGAAATCTTATAGTCAAAATTCCAGTAAAGTGTGTTGGAGTCACAGTTTTTCACCTGTCAGCTGACCAATCATACTTGTCAATGTTTTTATTTTCCCTTTCTGAAAATTTTTAGCATTTAGATTTTTAGTCTTCAATTTCCTCCACATTTCTTTACTGTTCACTTCATTGACTGTGACATGTGCTAACACAATCTTTCCCTTTTCTCTGCTGCAGAGTTTAAGTGGTTCCTTCCCTAGGACACACACACAAACTCTGCACGCATACAACCCAAAAGATCTTCACAGTAAACTGATGAGAGGATATGGAAAGGGATGGGAAGCCATGGATAAGTAAACTGGAAGAGTGGAAGGCGAGCAAGTAGACTAGAGAATGAATTAGAAAACAGTCATGAAAAAGACACTCGTCACATAACACGTTATATCATATGCCTTCTAAGGACAACCAAATAACTCTGCTTTCTGAAACCTGAACTCATGAAATCATTTTTCCCTTTAAGACCGAGAAAGTCAAATATCAAGAATTCTGTCTCTTATGCAGAATCTAATCCTTAAAAATGGATGGCAGGAATGTAAAACAGTTACTGTTCAGACCTGTGTATAAGTGGGAGGGGGGAGAGTGAAAGTAGAGGTAATGGTGTGAACATGGTCAAAGAATTCCATGCAGATGTATGAAAACAGAACAATGAAACCTGTTGAATTTGTTCCAAAAAGCAGGAAAAGGGGATGAGATGGGTTAGACTGGAGTACATTATATGTATGTATGGAAACACCATAATGAAATCCCTTTGCACAACAAATATAAGCTAATAAAAATGAGAAAAGAACAACTGCTTCCCTTTCTCGAAGAGGGAGAAATACATGAGGACCACAGGTGTCTATATAGAGACACAATTGTTGTCTTATAATCACATCAAAGGATCACAGAGTGAGAAATGTTCACACTCCAACAGTTGTCCTCCAAGCACATAGTATCTGCTCAGGCTCACACACCAGAGAGAACAAGGTGTGAATTTACCATTCCTGCCAGTATAGCCTGAAATTCTAACTAGAGAATGATCTCTTGACTAACTCTTAAATCAGATCCTTTCATCGCTGTATGCCACACCACTCACTGGTGTCCTTGATAAATAAAAACTGGAGGAATCAGAGATGGATGGGAGTTTCCTTTTTGGGGAGGGGCAGTTTTGGGGTTTGAACTCAGGGATTATGCTTGCCAGTCAAGAGCTCTACCACTTGAGATACCCTTCACCCAGCCATTTTTTTTTTTGCTTTGGCTATTTTTAGGATCAGTTCTCAAGTTTTTGCCTGGGACTGATCTCGGATTGTGATCCTCCTACCTATGCCTCCTAGTATCTGGGATGATAGGAATTCACAACTATGCCTGCCTCATGTATTGAGATGGGCTGTCCTCGAATTACTGTCCTCTCAATCTCTGCCTCCAATGTAGCTGGAATTACAGACACGCCTCCACACCTGGGACCCTATTGCATAATTCTGCAGTTCTGTGAGGTATGCTTACTCAAAATTGTATCGAAAATTAATTTTTTGTTATAGTTTTGAAATGGTGTCATTTAAAATGATACTATTTAATATATATAAATACAAAATCTGTATCTAAATTATCTATTATTTAAATCCAATATTTTGAAGAAACATCAGTTTATTAGAAATGTTAAATCCTGAGGAAATATGTAAATTTTTGGATTCTAATAAACTCAAGAACAACATTGTCTCTCAGAGAAACAGCTGTTTATTTTCTCCAGTAGCTGATTGTCCTCTTATCACTTGACAATCTTCACATTTTCTTTCATGCTTTAATTTGTGTGAACATTTTTAAAGAGACTTAAATTTCACATAAGTACTCAGTAGTTTACACTGAATAGGGCTCCATTATCTAGGAATGTATAAGCATTCAAATACTTCCTTTTTTCTCATTCAAATACTTCTTGAAGCGGGCTGGTGGAGTAGCTCAAGAGGTATAGCACCTGTCCAACATGCATGAAGCCCTGAATTCAAGCCCCAGTGCCACCACCCAAAAATGTAAACATTTCTTAAAATTTTGAGTTAAAAATGTTGCCTAAATCAATAGTCCTCAAATTCATGATATATTGCTTAAAATTTCCCAAAGCACGTACATAATGAAACATTTTGTGTTTATATTCATGTAATGGCTTGGGGGATTCTTATCCTTCAACTGTCTACTCAACTCCCCACTCTTTAAGGCATCTATATTAACCATGTTTTAAATTTTTCTCCTGTATTTACGCTGTGTACTGATGGCTCATGCCTGTAATCCTAGCTAGTTGGGAGGCAGAGATCAGGAGCATCAGTTTGAGGCCAGCCCAGGCAAAAAGTTCACAAGACCCCCATCTCAACCAATGGCCAGGCCATCGATCATCCTAGCTATGTGAGGAAACACAAATAGGAGGATTGTGGTCTAGGCTGGTCCTGACATAGAGCAAGCCCCTATATCAAAAATAATCAACACAAAACAGGCTGGTGGAGTGGCTCAAGTGGTAGAGCATCTACCAAGCTTGAGGCCCCAAGTTCAGTCCCCCAGGACGCTCACCACCAAATGGAAAAGAGTCTGTTCTTTATGATGTTTTCACAATTCAGACTCTCTCTCCCATAAATACCTGTGTGGACTTCATGTTTGCACCTGTGCTGCCACTAGGACCATGCCAGCCCCTGTCTTGGCACTTCGAACATTTATAGTAGCTCTTCCTTTGTTTTGTTTTGTTTGTTTGTTTTTTCTGTTTTTGTTTTAAACGTATGTAGGTAGCATGTTCCTTTGGGTAAGAATGTTGCTCTGTTGGTTGGATACCGTGCTTGAATATAAGGGGCAGGAAAGGGATCCCTCAACCACATGCTTCAGGGAAGCCCAATATTTCCTCCCCTGGTCTCCACCCCATAGCCGTCCTTGTCTGGAATTTTTTCTGAGAAAACCAAAGGATGAACTCTACTTAGTCCACTTGGGAGCTCAAATATCCTATCCACAGCCAAGTCTGGAAACCATTCTTTCACTTTTTGGACGGTCTGGGCACAATTCTCACCCCTGAACTCACAAAACGGACTTAGAGTTTTCCTGTTTGCGTATTTTAACAACTAAGGAAATAATGAGTACACTCAGGGTGGACTCAGTGACATCTGATGTAGCCTGTCCATGGAGGAACACCTGCACACTGCACTCCATGCTCCTCGGATCAAAGACTTTAAGAGGGGCGAAGCCCCACCCTACCCCTTTCAGAGAGCCTCAGGGAATTTTCCCAGAGACCCTTACACCACTGCTGGGCCTTTGTCGAGGTAGAACACTTGCCTACTATATGCAAAGCCTATGTTCAATTCTCAGTACCAGGATAACTTTAAAAAATAAAGGAAAGAAAGAAAGAAAAAAGAAGAGAAAAAAAAGAGAGGTGTGCCAGCCTCCCACTGGTACCAATTGATCTGTGAAAACTACATTACCCAGAAGGCACTGCGTTATTCGGCGGCGCTGTAAGGAGCATTTCCGTTCGTGCGTTCTGCGACTGGTCGGGACTTCCGGCATCTTCCCCGTGGCGGACATTTTGTAGGCTCTAGGGCAGGACTGTGAGCGATGTAGCTAGGAAGAACTGAGTCAGTTTCGCTTTGACTGGTGCAGGAAGGCGTGGGAGGAGACGCCGTCTCCAGTGCATAGAGCCTGGGCAGTGGCGGCACCTGCGAAGACCTCGCCTTCAGGCCCGGTGACGGCTGTTTCAATGTTGCCATCGGGTCACCCTCATCTGACCGCTCTGCTCAGCCTTTAGGCCGTGATGGTGGCGGCCGCGGATATGGACCCCGCGTAGGTGAGTGCTGCGTTCTTAGATTTTCACTTGTCCCTACCGTCAACGCCGAATCACGAAAGACCGAGAAAGCTGTAGCCCAGGCAGCCCCGGCATCCAGGGCGGGGGCGGGGGTGGGTGGAGGGGAGGGGTGCGATGCGGGGTGAGTGACAGATGGGAGACCCCCGGGCCGAGGCCCCATGGGGCGGCTGAGCCCGGAACAGAGCGCGCGAGCAGCTGTCACGTCAGCGTGGGTGAACGGGTGGAGGGAGAGCATCTTCAAAGGATTTAAGGCGTATTCCAGCGTTCACTCCGTAAGAAGACTAGTGGGAGATGGGGATAAGAGAGGCACAAAGACTGGTGAGGAGCCTTCTGCAGCGGACTCTGGGTGTGTCCTGGTGACTGGACCAGAACAGGGACAGGAAAGGATTTGGAATAGGAGGGGGAACAGGAGGGATGGAGCAGTTGATGATAGAACCAAGAGGGCTTTCTGCTGTATTAGATGTGGGTAGAGAACGTAGGGTTATCCATTTGTTTTTCTTTTTTTCTTTCACTTCCTGAATGAAAATAAGCGCCTTTTGGGGGGATCAGCATCTGGGTTTTGGACAGGTGAATCACAATGGACTCAGCACATGGGCTTCATGACAGTAAGGTCTGGAGTCTGGGACCTCAGTCCTGCTGGAGACCCATTCATGAGGCATCAGACCTAGAGATCAGATTTTGGGGGAGGGGGTATTAAAGATGTTATTTGATATAGTCCACGAGTGAAGAGATGGGAGCGCTGAGGTCATTTTTCCATTTCACCTAAGGTCACGTGATCTATGATTTTGGGTACTCTTCTTGAGAAGTAAGAGCTCCTTAAGGAGGCCCAAAGACTGGTATCATTATATAACACTTTCTTTGCTTTGTATTTACCATCTCCCTGGGTAAGGCAGTTGTCTAGTTTTCTGAGTTGGCTCTTTTTCTTCCCATAGCTGGAAAATAGGCACTGCTGTTTCCCCTGATTCCCTCAGGTAGGTTCTCTGAGTGCCATTGATCAGCTGATAGGTATTGTCTTCTCCAGTCCTTGTGCTCCCTACTCATACTGCCCAGAAGCCTTGCCAGGAAGCGTTTGAGGGTCAGGGGTCTTGAGGTAAGCCAAGTGGATCCCACCATGCTTTCCTTCTTTCTGGTGAAATTATTCTGTCCACAATCATGACACCTATGTGTTCCAAATTCTGTCATCTTTCTCTAATTTACATTTCCTTGTGTCAGCCTGTGTCCTGAATTTTAGTTGTAATGGTTATTATTTGTGGAGCCCACTGGACTGTCCCTGAAAGACAGTCATTTTGTTGTATTTTTCTTGTGGTCTTGCATTGGTAGCTTACTCTGGATTAGTGCTTTCGAAATCACTTGTCATTGTCATATTTTTCCTCAGTGACTTGTGCCTTCCAGATCCTTTGTGGTTGATGAACTGTGGCTACCTTTGTGGTTGATGAACCCTGGCTACCTGACTGAGAGGACATGACTCTAGCCACAGGAGGAGGGGCTTGGACCGACCCTGGTGAGTGAGAGCTGGGGGAGGGAATGACTTCATGACTGTGTTAAAATAGTTACAGAAACTTGTCTTGTGCTCACCAGTGTTTAATACCAAGGCTGTAAACCATACCTTATTTCTAGCTTTTCTTCCCCATCCTTGGTACTCTTCATTTGTTCTCTCCCACTCTGTACTGTCCTCCCTAACTCTACTAGAAGGGTTCTCTATTACTACCTCTGCAATATTCCTGTCTTGGACTGTACTAATGTTACCAGATGTGCACATGTCCTTCAAAGAGTCCTTGAACATAGGTCACTCACTTTTACTTAAATATTTTAAAAAGTCATTTATAGAGGAATAATTTGGAGACTCTGCCTCCATTTTCTCCCTATACTATACCCCATTCTTCTCTTTGTCTCTCGTGAGGGCTTCCCCATTCTGTGACTGTACATCCCAGAATTATACAGCAGACTTTTAACCTCCTCCTAACTCTATGCTGCTAAAACCCCAACGGACTTATTCCTGAGTATAGTAGACACATATTTGTGATGTGATTTCCCTCTTCTACCACACTTAGCTCGTACATCAACAGTATTTTTCTGCCTTCAGGTTGTTGGCATGCAGTGAAGGATGAAGAGGCACCTTTTGAGCAGAGCATTTCCGTAGGAGTGTCACATGTTAGTGTTTCCAGGGCAGGTTCCTCCACTCAGACAGCTCACCCTTGTGACATATGTGGACCCATCTTGAAAAATATTTTGTACAAGGATGAACACCATGAACTTAAAACACACTCATGTGGGGCTTGTGGGAGACAATTCTGGTTCAATGAAGACTTTCACCAGAGTCTAAAACATTACAATGTAGAGAAACCTTCACAGAGAGATGAAGGCAGGGTCTCATTGGTGAAGAACCACAGAGTTTGCACAGACTCTCTCTTGTCAGAGAAGCCCTTTAAGTGTGAGGTGGAGCAGAAGAACAGCCAGGCCACTATGGGCCATTACCAACCAAAGGTCACCCACAGTAGGAAGAAGAGAGAGAAGAACACTGAGAATGGAGAAGCCTTTCATGTTGGACAAATGCATTTTAAGTGCAGTGAATGCGGGAAAGCATTCAGCCGCAAAGACACTCTTGTCCAACACCAGAGGATCCATAGTGGAGAAAAGCCTTATGAGTGCAGGGAATGTGGGAAAGCCTTCAGCCGCAAAGCCACACTTGTCCAGCACCAGAGGATCCATACTGGAGAAAGGCCTTATGAGTGCAGCGAGTGTGGAAAAGCCTTCAGTAGAAAAGACAACCTGACTCAGCACAAGAGAACCCACACTGGAGAAATGCCATACAAGTGTGTTGAATGTGGGAAATACTTTAGCCACCACTCCAACCTAATTGTACACCAGAGAGTGCACAATGGAGCAAGGCCTTATAAGTGCAACAATTGTGGGAAAGTCTTCAGACACAAATCCACACTAGTTCAACATGAGAGTATCCACACTGGAGAAAATCCTTATGATTGCAGTGATTGTGGGAAATCCTTTGGCCACAGGTACACCCTTGTTAAACACCAGAGAATTCACACTGAGACAAAGCCTTTTGAGTGCACTGAGTGTGGGAAATTATTTAGTAGAAGCTCTGACTTTATTGCACACCAGAGGGTTCACACTGGTGAAAGGCCTTTTGTGTGCAGCAAATGTGGGAAGGACTTCATCAGAACATCTCACCTTGTTCGGCACCAGAAAGTGCACACTGGAGAGAGGCCATATGAGTGCAGTGAGTGTGGGAAAGCCTACAGCTTAAGCTCCCACCTCAATCGGCACCAGAAAATTCATGCTGCAGGAAGGCTTTAGGAGTGCTTTCAACACAGGATGCCTCAACAGTGTTAAACCTCATAAGTGTGAACGTTCACTGGGGAAGATGCCTTATGAGTGACAGGTAATGGGAAGCTTTCAAGAGTTATAGTACACTTTTTTTACATGCTCTAGTTCCTTACCAGAGTTAGGTCACTGTCAATACCCGTGGCTAAAACTATCTCAATTCCTCCAGCTCAGTCAACCCCACATCCTCAGGGAAGGCAGAACTTTGTACTTGCTGACCAGTCCCTGGAGTGAACTGTAAGATACCTCACTTCCGTGGGGGTCCTCATTCCCTCCTGGCTGGTATAGGTGTGCACATGACCACCTTTACCAAGAGAAGCTGAGCTTTGGTCTAATGGATTAGAGGTTTGCTTCCTTTATGGATGTTGTTAGTTTTACTTGAAATCTATTTTTGGTTTTTTGTTTGTTTAAGGCAGGATCTTGCTATGTTGTCCAGACCAGTCTCCAACATCTGGGTTCAAGCGAATCTCTGGATTTTCAGGTCTCCAGTAACTGGGACTACAGACGTGTCACTGTACCGGCTTCTTACATAAAGTATAATGGAATTTTCCATCCTCCCAAGTCACCCATCCTGGGAAAGTCCTTGCCTCATGTTGCCCTGGTTTGTAATAATAAAGGTGTTACAATGTAAGCCACCTTTAATCTTAGGGGTTCTTTTTACAGTGTAGAGTGTATTGAAAACAGAATTTGGCTGTGCCAGACTAAAGTGGTAAACATCCTGTGTTGGAGCCTCCAACACTGTTTTTTATTGATGTTATTGGAGTTTGTACTCGGGGCCTCACACTTACTAGGCACTCTTATTGCTGGAGCCACTCCACCTATTTTGTGATGAGTTTTTTTCAAGATAAGAGTTTTACTATTTGCCCAGCTATGAACCAAGATCCTTCTGATCTGCTGTGAACCAAGATCCTCCTGATCTCTGCCTCCGTAGCTAGGATTATAGGCCTGAGCCACCAGTGCCTGGCTCAACATTGTGTTTCTTAAATGGGACGGTGGGTTAGTGGAGAACAATTATTAGTCCAATTTTGGTGTCAACTTCTATTTTTTTTGTCTTTATTTTAATGTTAACTTCTATTGACTAAAGCTTCTTAGGTAAGAATTCAGGTTTTTGTGACTCTGATTTGACTGCATTTCAGAGTCATTTGAGGTACTGTACATTACTTTGAGGATGTTGCTCCTGTTAGAACATACAAAGTGGGAGCAGCATGGATTAGGTGTGGTTTTTTTTTTTTTCAGCACAGGTTCTATATTCGCCAACCTGCTGAGTGGCCATCTTCTCCAAGGCTAGAATGTGGTCTACTGGTTACGGTGACCATGAAAACATTGAGAATATGGGGAGACTGTAGTACACTAGAGGGGAAAGTTTCCTTCATAGAAATGTCCACAAACAGTTCAGTCACAATGACTGTACGTCGGGGTGTACAGAGATTGTCAGGATTTCTGTTGCTGTGTCACATATGGTTAAGGTCACTAGCACTGCCAGGACTGAGTTTTTAGTGGATTCCAGCCCGGGGATCTTTCTATAGTGTGTTTGCGACACAGGCAGGAACCCTGAGGATATGGTCCAGGATGTAGCTTTTGTGAACAGCCAGCATTCTTGGTGACTGTTAGAAATAGCCTTTATTCTTGCCACATTTCTTGCTTTTGAGGAAGAGCTTTTTGTAGGACGTTTGGAGTGAAATGGTAGAGGTCCAGTTGTCTGGTGGCTCAATGGTAGTGGGAGTTTCAGATTTTTAAATGGGATCATTTTTGTAGGTTCATTGAGGTCCAATCAACATACAATAGCTTGTATTTAAAGTGTACAACTTGGTAAGTCTTGATATATGTGTATACACCTGCAAAACAATCAGGAGTGATGTTGGACAGATCTACACTTCTAAGGTTTCCTTATGCCCCTTCATAATTCATCTCTAAATGCCTTTCCTCATGCCCATATAGGCAGTCATTGAATAATTTCCCTATAGACTAAAGACTAAATGTCTAAGACTTAGTAACTGAAAATACCAGGTGTTTATTTTCTTTTTGACTGTTGTCATGTAACACATTTACTTTGAGATTCATCTGTGCTGTATCGATGAATAGCTCATTATTGAGCAGTAGCAGTATGGATTTACCAGTTTACTCAGTTACCATAATTGTCATTTGTTCTTCCTCCACCTTTTAAATACTAAAAGGAAAGTTGTTGCAGATACTCAATAAGTCTTTGTTCAGACATTTAGCTGAGAACATTTTAAAACTAAAGTGTTGACTGTGTAATCTTGTTTCTTCTTACTGATTGTAGTAGAATGTCATAGAAAAGATGTAAATAGAAAAGTAAAAAGATGAACTGTGAAACAAAAGACCAGGAAGGTTCTCAACCATCTTTGTGGCAAAAGTCATAGTAGTTAACAGACTCACTGTCTGGAAAACATGTTCTAAGAAATACCTAAGGGTGTATTTGCACAGCATTTTGCTATTACCAAAATCAGATAAAAAATCAGAATATTCTGTTACATGAAAACTTTGAATAAATTGTGGCTAAGAGGTCCCCTCAATACAGCCAGGCATTTATGAAGTTGAAGGGCATCCTTCAGTCATCCCAACAAGCTAAATGAACATAAATACAGGACTGTCTATGACCTAAACTCTGGAGAACGAATCCCTGTGGCATGCTGGAGACACATAGGTTCTGAAAAACTACACTAGGAGAAGTGCTGTTACCTTGTATCTAAAAGGAAAGTGAAAGTAAAATTAAAAGGTGTAGGATGACCAACTTTCTACAAGTAGGAAACCAGTGGTTTACTTTGCTACCTTTCATGAAAGGATGATGCCTTGCAGAGGAAGGGCCAGTTGGCAGAGGCCTGAGCCTCAGATTCCGAGGCATTGGTACCTAACAGTTTGCCAATTGGATTTCAAAATTTCTTGGGACTGGTGGCTCCTATTTTCCCTTCCATTTTCTCCCCTTTTGAAACAGTGTGTATACAACTTTTGTCCTAGGTCTGTCTCACCTTTTTATTTTTGGAAACAGATGACCACTTTCTAGTTCCATAATTTTACAGATGGAGAGGAAGTATGCCCTGGTATGGATTATGCCAGAACTTCATCCATACCTGGTTGAGACAATTTGGATGATGATATTTGGAATTCTGATGCTGATAAGTTTGGTTTTTGATCCTATATTGGGATGAGACCTTCTGGAGCCTTGAAATGCAGTGAGGACAGATGTGAATTTCTGGGGTATAGAGAGTAAACTGGAAGGCAGACAAGTTGGCCTGAAAGATGTCCATACCTTAATCTGCAGAATGTGGGAATGTGTTACCTGATATGGACAAGGGAATTTAGCAGATGTGATTAATGTTGCAGTGAGGCACTTGGCCGAGCTGTGCTTGATCTAATCAAGCACAGTCTTTAGAGGTCTTTAGAGGATAAAACCTTTTCCAGCTGCAGGGAGAAAGGCATGGACAGAAGTGTCAGAGATTGGATAGAGTGGAGTGTAAAGCCCCATTGTTGGTTGAGATGTGGAGAACTGGGTGTTAGGAGGGCTCTGAGGAGGTAAAGATGCACACTCATCCAACAGCCATCAAGGATACTGAAGCCTGAGTTCTACAACCACATGTAACCGAATCCTGTCAACAAACCAAATAAATAGACATCTGATTCTCCAAAGGCTACAGAATGTAACAGCCTGTAACATCCTGCAGTAGCACGGGCCTCAGAAGCAAGGTTGATGACCAGACATCCTAGTTAAAAAGGTCCTAGGCCCTGCCAGGACTAGGTATGTCTGGAGAAGCCTTGGTTGTAAGAGAGGTGTTGGGTATCCAGTAGGTACCAGTTGGCAAGTGGAGAGAGCTCTGATCTAACCACATGTGCCTCACTGAGCTTTCTGGCCATCTGGCATCTGGATTTGCTGTCCCAGACCCATGTGACGCATGAAGTCTTGCTTTTGGGATCTCCACTATGTAATCATCAATGCTTTCTAGGAATTTCCTGCCCACCCCGTGGTTTTCCATGCCCACACTGTCACAACCTGTGTCCTTCCTGTCCCAATTATGCTTTAATCCCATTTGCTGCTGGCCAGATCCCTCACCCAAACTGGGTGCACTCCCAGGTCTTCCCTAAGTGAATGCTCCTCCTCTGCAGTTTGCCACATCCCTGCTATACTGCCCATAAAGATACATGATGCAACTGTGTCTCCAGTTAAGTCTGATAAAGCAGTCTGAAACCCCAGGTTCTAGCACCTTGCAGCCTTGCTGCAGGACTACTCCCACCCTGCCTCACTGAGCACCCACTGGGGAATGCTGCTCTTGCCCCTTTTGAAAACCAGCCTCAGATGGCATATTTCCTTGAGCCCTTGGAAAGATTCCTCTTACAAACCCTATTAATCTTCTAAAACTTGCCTCCCTTGTTGGTCTTCTGGCTTCCTTTTGTGGATTTGTCAAGAGGAGTAAGGGAAGGTGGTTCAAATGTGCCACATGTGGGTGGTGAAATAATGCTAGTGTTTGTGGGTGACCTAAGGTGAGTACTCCCAGTACAAAGAAAGCTGCTTCTCCAGAGGGAAGGGACTTTTTCTATCAGGAATAATTACTTCAGTGCCAGTTCTAAGGATATTTTTTACACAACCCCCTAGAATCCAGCAGAAGCTCACAAACAGTGGCTATGGTCATTCCATTGGTGAGAAGAGGTGCTTTCAGACTGGAACAATATTACTCTTTGGTGTTCAGCTTTTCTGCCATAGTGCAGTAACCCGTGTTTATTTCATTTCTGTGAATTTCATCCCTTTCTCTTTGTTTCCTCCTCTGTAATGGTTCCTGGAAAATTCTGTACTTGCTTCCCTGATCAGTGTTGGCCCTGACTTGTTTCATATTGCATTGAGGGGTGAACATGCTGCATCCTTGACCCCTCTAGCACTTGAAGTCTTCCAGACAGCTACCATCACCTGGCCTAAACCATCTAATTTATTCTGATGGTCCCATGTGTACCTGAGTGGGAGTGCCAGACCAGCAATACATTGGAGGAGCAAAGGATACAGCAGCTCTGTCCTTAGGCTTGGGTGCATGAACTAAGGTGGTGTGTGTTTGTGTGTGTGTGTGTAAAAGTAATGGAAAGCCTGAGAGCTGCCTCTTTGCTTGCGAGGTGAAAAGGAAGTGTGCTAGGAACACATTCAGGCCCTCAACAGTGATCAAAAGTGGGTGTGGGCAAGGTGGGCCCCAACAGAAGGAGCAGTAGCAGTAGAGTCTCCTTGTAGCACCTCGGCTATGTTCAGTGTAAGATCCTTTCCCCTTACTGGCCAAAAACCATTTGTTGATAATCACAAGGGCACCTTGCCAGTCCATTTCACTTACCCTCAGGTGGCTCCCTCCTTTGAAGAATCTGCAGACCTCTCATGCCCTATTCCCTGCCTAGGTGATTCATCCTGTTAACTATCCTTCCCATCCCAGCTCCTGTGTCCTTTAATGCAGTCTGTTCTATAGAATCAGCACAGATGACACACCTTACAAAGAAATACCTGAGACTAGTAGACAATAACAGGTGCATGATCACAACTATATTTGGAAGAGAGGAACCCCCACAAATCTGGGTATCCAGGTGGTTCTCAGGATGACATCGGTAAACATCTCTGGAAGCCCAGGGCATGAGAAAAGCATGAGTCTGGGAAGCCAGGTAGAGGGACTGGTTGTGATATAGAGGTTAGGGAATTAGAAAACTGAGTGGCTGAGAAAGATGGTGTGGATGTTAATAAAAATCACATCCCACTCCTCTGACATTAATGAGACAACTTGTGACATACAGCATGGTCTTGCTGACCTGACTGAGAGCCTGTGGAAAATGATAACAATGGTTTGACATCCAGGGCTCAAAACTCACCCACCTGATGTGTTAATGAGTTAATAATGCATAACCCACTTCCCAGGAATAGCAGCATTGATGTCCACAGAGTCAATAAAAGTTTGATTCTTGGGACGCTTGGCGTGGCTGTTCCTTCTTGATCCTACCCACTATTCCATTTGATAGTGTATTTTCACTTTGCTCTTGTTTTGCATTGATAAACCGGTTCTTGGTAAGTCTCCTCTGTGTCCAGCCTTAAGTTCTGATGAGATTAAGAATGTTGTGGTCCTAGCTTTAGATCTGTTAACATTTCTTTGTTTCTTTGTAGGGTGAGACACCTGGTCTGTCTGCTAGATAAAGGTGGTGCCCCTTTCTGAAACTCTGCCCCTTTCTGATGATCTTTCCTTTCTGAAGCTCCTCCCACAGCTTGAAGGCCATTTCTAAAGTTGTCTATTTATGACAGCTGCAAAGAAGTGGCCAAGAATGATCTCACAATGCTCAGTTACTAAGAAACTGATCCCAACTGAGTCAAGGATTTGAGAAACCTGATCAGGTGTTTGGATATGGATACATGCAGCTCTGGAGGGTGGCCTACAGACCTGTGAACCAGGCAGCAGCGACTGGAAGAACCAGTTTTCAGAGTCTAAGGATGGACAGGTGCACAGAAAGCCTGAATGTTTTTGGTGGTCCAAGGCTATAGAGCTGGGAAAGCTCAGGAGAAAGAGCTCTCCTGTAGATCACCTGTAGCAACTACCTAGAGAGGAGCTGGCATTCCTTACACCATGCAGAATGGAAGGGATGGCATGAGGAATCTTATCTTGGGGAACCTAAACATTGCATGGGAATAGGAAGAGCTTAATTGTTCAGTGTTCACTTTTAAATCAAATTGTACTTTGGATAGTACAAAGAGCTTCACCATTTTGGAATCCTTTATTAACAAAGAAATATGCCTCTGATCTGATCACATTTCCTTCTCCCACAGAAACCATTTCCATCATTTGCTACCTCTACTGTGCATGCTTCAGCTGTCCCTGTCTTGCCCTCTCCTGCCTGAGCAGCGGGATTCTACATTTCTCTCATTTTTATGAGGTATTGGCTTCATTAAGATTACCAACCTGTGCCAGACTTTGATCATAACTTTCATCTGTTTCCATGTATTGCTTACCAATGACAGTTTTATAAAATCTTTCCCCCTTCCATTGTTTTTGTGCAATTTCTTTTCATAGTTCATGTGCTGCTTTTACTTTACTAAGTCAGCTCTCCTTAAATAGCTTCCTTCCCAATTCTACATTTTCCTATAAAAACAATGAAATATGTGATATGTTACAGAATACTGTCCACTGTGAGTTAGTCTGCTCTGGCTACCTAAACCAGATCTTAAGGATTCAGTTCCACATTTGCATTTTCTACATTTCAAGGTAATATTAAAATTATAAATGTTGCATAGAGATTAATAATAGATCAAAGCTAATTTTTCAACACCTGCTTAATCTTTGATGATTTTCTGTGACCCGTCTTACTCTGCCTACTCTTGTCTTTCCCAGACATACCACAACCCTAAATTTTGTGATAGTTTCTTGCTGTTCTTTAGATGCTTATCACATTAAAACACTGAATTATTGTAGATGCTTATAACACATATAAATGGTTATAATTCTGTCTTCTGTATATTAGTTTCCTTGATTAAAATTTAACTTGCGAATTCTTGTATCTTAGTGGAAGAATTCACCAATGATGTTCTATAAACAATAGAAAACATGCATAGCAGTCTGTAAGCTACATGTTGAGGTGTCATTTTTGATGTTTGATTTTTATTTTTATAAATTTCAAGAGTATCAGTTTTTAGAAACTCAATCTACTTTTTGAAAAATGTATTATTGGTACTATTTGAAGTATAGGAACAGTATTTCAGTGGAAAAATATGAAATTCTATGTGTCTTCACATATACAGAATTTGGATTACCATATTTTGATTTTTTTCCTGAATACTTTAAAAATTGTACTATTACACTGTATATTTAATTGTAATGTATATATAATTTATCATAATAAAAACAAAAATGCCATTGATACAAAGCTACTATTTAGGATTCCAAATGTATGGAATTTTGCAGGATAATGAGTGTTTTTTTTCCTACAAAGGCTTTGGGTATTATGAGTGGAAATAATACTTTCACTGTGAGTGTAGGATTTTGCAGAGTCGTGAGTTCAGAGTGTAGCTACACGTGACCCTCAGACATGGACATGACCTTCTCTTTAGTTTACCCTTTATCTAATCCACTCATGGCTGGTGTGTCCTGGGAACATTTCTACAGTTATCCTGATTTCCATTTGTGATAAAATGCACCCGGATATGTTTAATCAGGCGTGACCAGACATGCCAGCACAGAAGTGACTATAACAAAGGGATACATTCCACATGCACAAATCCTTAGAAAAATAAGGTACAGCTGACCTCGCAGAGGGGCGGGTAAGGAAGAAGCAGAGTCTGGAAGGAGAGGAAGCAAAGGAAATTCCTGTTTGTAGTATTTGTTTTCTGTTTGTAGGAAAGAATGGTCAAGGCAGGCTGACAGCTTTAGAATTGGTTAGTTTGAGTCATTTCTGCAGATGTAGGGTAGTGAATAGTCCCATGCTTTCTGGTTCCTGTCCTTGGTCTGATTAGGTCTGGGGGATGATAGTCCACACTATAAGAAACCATGAAAGAGGGAGGTGGGCATATGGCCATTAGAATGCTTGGTCTGCAGGGCAGTCATCACAGCTGGTCAAGAGTCTGAGCTCGGTCCTAACTCCTACATTGGCCCATGGAGCCTGCACGGGTTAGCAGTTTCTCTACTTTAACCTTGTTCTTCAACCTTCTGCTCCTCACTAATGTGGTTTTATTTTTTAAAGATTTTTAGTAGTATGTGATAGCTATGTCACATTTCATTGTGACATTTCCATATATAAATATATTAATTACCTCCGTTATTTTCCCTCTTTCTGCTACCCCCTTCTTAAAATGACTTCAATTGGGTTCAATGTTCCATATACATACAGGTATAGAAAATACATCAACCATATTCACCCTCCTTCATCCTCTTCATTTACCTTCCCCTCCTGCTAGTGCTGTCCCCTTAACATGACCTGTTTAGCATTCCTGTTCTTCATTGTTTAAGTGCATGTTCATTGTCCAGTGGGGATTTTGTCTTGGTATTTTAACTATAAATATATTGTGATTTAATCAGTCTAACTACATCACTCTTTCTCACTATTTTCCTTCTACCTTATATTGTTCAACAGTTTTCAGTGAGTTTTGTTGTCTGGTTCCCACAAAGATGTATTTCAGTATTAGTCACTCTCTATCATCTTTTCTCTTTCCAAATACATAGTATTACCATTCTTCCACATATGAGAGAAATTATTTGAAAATTTGACTTTTATCTAAGCCTGGCTTATTTCACTTAATATGATGTTCTCCAGTTCTGTCCATTCACCTGCGAATGAAAAAAATGTCATTCTTCTTTATGACTGAATAAAAACCCATACCTTCTTAATCCATTCATCAGTTGTAGGGCATCTGTCTATTTCCACAGCTTGGCTGTTGTGAATAATGCTGCAATAAACATCTAATAGAGATCTAATAAACCAGGCACTGGTGGCTCACATCTGTAATCCTAGCTACTCAGAAGGCAGAAATCAGGAGGATCATGGTTCGAAGCTAGCCCAAGCAAATAGTTCCAAGAGACCCTATCTCGAAAAAATCCTTCACAAAAAAGAACTGGTGGAGTCACTCAAGGTGTAGGCCCTGAGTTCAAACCCCAGTGTTGGAGCCAGCAGTGGGACCTTGCCTGTGTGAGTTGGTATCTGGCCTTGTGAGAAAGCTCCAAGGAACTGAGGCAAAGGCCTCAGGACCAGACTGTGCGTGTGTGAGTTGGCATTTGGCCTTGTGAGAAAGCTCCAAAGAACTGAGACAAACGCCTCAGGACCAGACTGTGTCTGTGTGAATTGGTATCTGGCCTGGTGAGAAGGTTCCAAGGAACTGAGGCAAAGGCCTCAGGATCAGACTGTGCCTGTGTGAGTTGGTATCTGGCCTTGTGAGAAAGCTCCAAGGAACTGAGGCAAAAGTCTCAGGACCAGACGTCCAAAAAAACAAGTGCTCAAGGTTCCCCAGATAGCTTTGTGTCCTTCAGATGTAAAGAAGAAGGTTATGCTGACTGTGTGCTTCTGCTTCTCTGTTCCTGTTTTAAAAGAGACATAACAAAGAGTTAATTTGAACTGTGCTTCCCTGTACTAATGTAACCTTGACATGTAATACTTGGCATGCTTTTTCTGACCAAATGCTTTCTGTAAAAGAGGAGTTTATAAAGAGCAGAAGTGATCTTCATTAAAGTGGTTATTGAGCAAGACTTGGTAGTTCCCTCATCTTTTATGGCTCTGGTCACCCAGGTCCAGCTGATAAATGGCAACACCCCAGTACTGAAAAAAAAACAAGATCTAATAAGATGCATCAGCCTACATGCTCTTCCCTGGGCACACCAGGCAGCTTATGGCTCTTGAGCCTCTGTGCTGGCTGTTCTGCCTATAAATGAGGCACACACCAGCTTCATCCTCATTTGCTCCACATCTTTACTGACATGGCTCTGCTTGTGAGCACTTTCCACTTACCAATCTACATCCCATTGACACATTCCCAAAACCCAACCATCCTCACACTCTATGCACACTAGTCCCAGGATCTGCACTTTCTACCACAGTAATAAAGTTACCAGGATTGTGTGTGTTCTCCTCAACTAATCTCCTCTTTGTGTGGTTTGCTTGCTAATTTATCTCCATTGCTTACTGAATGACCCTTCACCCCATGCAAACTAGGTATCTAACCATGTGGGTGATGAAGCAAAATTTTCAAAACATGTTTTTACCCTGTGCTAATTCCCCTCTGCTGTTTTATTTTTGCATGGCTTATTTGTCTCTATCACTTTATGGATGACATTATGTAGGTTTTTTAGGAGTGAGTAAGAATAATTTTGGGGGAAAGGAGAAAGAATACTAAGAATGGGGAGGAGTCAAACATGGAGCTGTACTCCACCTGTTCCCCCGTTGCTTAGACCCAGTGTCTTCTGATGACTACTTTAACCTAGCAAGATTATTAGACACCAGGAATAAACTCTCCTCTCATTATTTCTGTTCACCTCACCATCTCAAGTAACTTTACTCATAAACATTCGTACTTGTCAGTGTTGTGCAAAAATCGCAAATGTTTTTCCAGAGATAATCTCAGATTCCTGTGCAGTAGCTGTCAGGGCAGTTGCAGGTGAAGGGATAATCACTTCCCACAAGGATATAGGTCCTGGATCTCAAACCTTTATCTTAATGTTTGGATGCTGACTTTCTGTATTTTCATAGGTGCTACCACTGCAGCCACGGTCCTGCTGCCAACATCAGTTTCATAAGTAATTATTCTTGTATTGACTGTTAGGCTCTTTTTTTTTTGACTTTTTTTTTCATTTTTCTTTTATTATTCATATGTGCATACAAGGCTTGGTTCATTTCTCCCCCCTGCCCCCACCCCCTCCCTTACCACCCACTCCACCCCCTCCCTCTCCCCCCCTCAATACCCAGCAGAAACTATTTTGCCCTTATTTCTAATTTTGTTGTAGAGAGAGTATAAGCAATAATAGGAAGGAACAAGGGTTTTTGCTGGTTGAGATAAGGATAGCTATACAGAGCATTGACTCACATTGATTTCCTGTGCGTGGGTGTTACCTTCTAGGTTAATTCTTTTTGATCTAACCTTTTCTCTAGTTCCTGGTCCCCTTTTCCTATTGGCCTCAGTTGCTTTAAGGTATCTGCTTTAGTTTCTCTGCGTTAAGGGCAACAAATGCTAGCTAGTTTTTTAGGTGTCTTACCTATCTTCACCCCTTCCTTGTGTGCTCTCGCTTTTATCATGTGCTCATAGTCCAATCCCCTTGTTGTGTTTGCCCTTGATCTAATGTCCACATATGAGGGAGAACATATGATTTTTGGTCTTTTGGGCCAGACTAACCTCACTGAGAATGATGTTCTCCAATTCCATCCATTTACCAGCAAATGATAACATTTTGTTCTTCTTCATGGCTGCATAAAATTCCATTGTGTATAGATACCACATTTTCTTAATCCATTCATCAGTGCTGGGGCATCTTGGCTGTTTCCATAACTTGGCTATTGTGAATAGTGCCGCAATAAACATGGATGTGCAGGTGCCTCTGGAGTAACAGTTTTTTGGGTATATCCCCAAGAGTGGTATTGCTGGATCAAATGGTAGATCGATGTCCAGCTTTTTAAGTAGCCTCCAAATTTTTTTCCAGAGTGGTTGTACTAGTCTACATTCCCACCAACAGTGTAAGAGGGTTCATTTTCCCCACATCCTCACCAACACCTGTTGTTCCTGGTGTTGCTAGTGATGGCTATTTTAACAGGAGTGAGGTGGAATCTTAGTGTGGTTTTAATTTGCATTTCCTTTATTGCTAGAGATGGTGAGCATTTTTTCATGTGTTTTCTGGCCATTTGAATTTCTTCTTTTGAGAAAGTTCTGTTTAGTTCACGTGCCCATTTCTTTATTGGTTCATTAGTTTTGGGAGAATTTAGTTTTTTAAGTTCCCTGTATATTCTGGTTATCAGTCCTTTGTCTGATGTATAGTTGGCAAATATTTTCTCCCACTCTGTGGGTGTTCTCTTCAGTTTAGAGACCATTTCTTTTGATGAACAGAAGCTTTTTAGTTTTATGAGGTCCCATTTATCTATGCTATCTCTTAGTTGCTGTGCTGCCGGGGTTTCATTGAGAAAGTTCTTACCTATACCTACTAACTCCAGAGTATTTCCTACTCTTTCTTGTATCAACTTAAGAGTTTGGGGTCTGATATTAAGATCCTTGATCCATTTTGAGTTCATATTGGTATAGGGTGATATACATGGATCTAGTTTCAGTTTTTTGCAGACTGCTAACCAGTTTTCCAAGCAGTTTTTGTTGAAGAGGCTGCTATTTCTCCATCGTATATTTTTAGCTCCTTTGTCAAAGATAAGTTGCTTATAGTTGTGTGGCTTCATATCTGGGTCCTCTATTCTGTTCCACTGGTCTTCATGTCTGTTTTTGTGCCAGTACTATGCTGTTTTTATTGTTATTGCTTTGTAATATAGTTTGAAGTCGGGTATCGTGATACCTCCAGCATTGTTCTTTTGATTGAGAATTGCCTTGGCTTCGTGGCCTCTTGTGTTTCCATATAAATTTGACAGTAGATTTTTCAATGTCTTTAATGAATGTCATTGGAATTTTGATGGGAATTGCATTAAACATGTAGATGACTTTTGGGAGTATAGACATTTTTACTATGTTGATTCTACCAATCCATGAGCATGGGAGATCTCTCCACTTTCTATAGTCTTTCTCAATCTCTTTCTTCAGAAGTTTATAGTTTTCCTTGTAGAGGTCGTTCACATCCTTTGTTAGGTTTACACCTAGGTATTTGATTTTTTTTCAGTCTACTGTAAATGGAATTGTTTTCATACATTCTTTTTCATTTTGTTCATTATTAGTGTATAGAAATGCTAATGATTTTTCTATGTTGATTTTATGTCCTGCTACCTTGCTATAGCTATTGATGATGTCTAGAAGCTTCTGAGTAGAGTTTTTTGGGTCTTTGAGGTATAGGATCATGTCGTCTGCAAATAGGGATATTTTGACAGTTTCTTTACCTATTTGTATTCCTTTTATTCCTTCTTCTTGCCTAATTGCTCTGGCTAGGAATTCCAGTACTATGTTGAATAGGAGTGGAGATAGTGGGCATCCTTGTCTGGTTCCTGATTTTAGAGGGAACGGTTTTAGTTTTTCTCCGTTAAGTATAATGCTGGCTGTAGGTTTGTCATATATAGCTTTTATAATGTTGAGGTACTTTCCTTCTATTCCTAGTTTTCTTAGAGCTTTTATCATGAAATGGTGTTGGATCTTATCAAAGGCTTTTACTGCATCTATTGAGATGATCAAGTGGTTTTTGTCTTTGCTTCTGTTAATGTGGTTTATTACGTTTATTGATTTTCGTATGTTGAACCACCCCTGCATCCCTGGGATGAAGCCTACCTGGTCGTGGTGAATAATCTTTTTGATGTGTTGCTGAATTCAATTTGCCATTATTTTGTTGAGGATTTTTGCATCAATGTTCATTAAGGAGATGGGCCTATAGTTCTTCTTTTTCGAGGTGTCTTTGCCTGGTTTTGGGATAAGTGTAATACTGGCTTCATAAAATGTGTTTGGCAGTTTTCCTTCCCTTTCTATTTTGTGGAACAGTTTAAGGAGGGTTGGTATCAGTTCTTCTTTAAAGGTCTGATAGAATTCAGCAGAGAATCCATCAGGTCCTGGACTTTTCTTTTTGGGGAGACTCTTGATTGCTGCTTCAATTACATTTTGTGTTATAGGTCTATTCAGGTGATTAATTTCCTCTTCGTTCAGTTTTGGATGATCATATGTATCTAGAAATCTGTCCATTTCTTTTAGATTTTCAAATTTATTTGAATATAGGTTCTCAAAGTAGTCTCTGATGATTTCCTGGACTTCCATGGTGTTTGTTGTTATCTCCCCTTTTGCATTCCTAATTCTACTAATTTGGGTTTTTTCTCTCCTCATTTTAGTCAGGTTTGCCAGGGGTCTATCGATCTTGTTTATTTTTTCAAAGAACCAACTTTTTGTTTCATTAATTCTTTGTATGTTTTTTTTGGTTTCTATTTCGTTGATTTCAGCTCTTATTTTTATTATTTCTCTCCTTCTATTTGTTTTGGGATTTGCTTGTTCTTGTTTTTCTAGGAGTTTGAGCTGTATCATTAGGTCATTGATTTGGGATCTTTCAATCTTTTTAATATATGCACTCATGGCTATAAACTTTACTGTCAACACTGCCTTCTTCGATGCCCATGATTCTCAAGTTTGGTCTTTTGATGGAGTCAGTGAGTTCTTGCATTTTCTTTTCACAGGTCTTGAGTTGTTTAATTAATAGTTCTTCTGTTTTTCCTTTAATTACCATTTCATCTTCAAGTTCTGAGATTCTGTCTTCTGTTTGTTCTATTCTGCTGGATTGGCCTTCCATTTTGTTTTGCAGTTCTGTTTTGCTCTTTTTTCTGAGGTTTTCCATATTCTGGCAGTTTTCTTCTTTAATGTTGTCTATTTTTGTCCTGAGTTCATTTATCCATTTATTCATTGTGTTCTCTCTTTCACTTTGGTGTTTATACAGTGCTTCTATGGTTTCCTTTATTTCTTTTGCTTTTTCAAATTCTCTATTTTTATTGTCTTGGAATTTCTTGAGTGTCTCCTGTACATTTTGGTTGATCCTATCCAGTATCATCTCTATAAAATTCTCATTGAGTACTTGTAGTATGTCTTCTTTTAAATTATTCTTGTGGGCTTCATTGGGTCCTTTGGCATAGTTTATCTTCATTTTGTTGGAGTCTGGATCTGAGTTTCTGTTCTCTTCATTTCCCTCTCGTTCCTGTACTAATTTTTTGCTGTGGGGAAACTGGTTTCCCTGTTTTTTCTGTCTTCCCGTCATTGTCCTTGGTGTTGTTACTGTCCCTGTACTGTGTGCAATTAAGTATTTTCTAGCTTGTAATAATAACAATGGTAATATTTAGAATGGAAGGGTGAGCGGAGATGGAAAGCAAGAAGTTAAAGAAAAGGGGAAACCAAATATACAGACAAGAGGGAGAAAGCAGGACATGGTATCAGACAAGAGAGTTTCAAAGGTATAAACAGGGAGTGTTAGTGTACTAATTGACAGTAAGCTGAACAGACATTAGAGAGACAGAGAGAGGATTGAAAATCGAAGATAAAAAAATAAAAAATAAGTAAATGAAAGAAATATCTATATATAAAAATGAATTAAAATAAAATGGAAAATAGAAAAATAAACCCAAAAAACTTCCAAGTTTATATGCAGTGCAGTTTCAGTCTTAATAATTTGGGTGTCCGTCTCAATCTCCAGTCCTGGAGTTGGTGCCTCAGATGTTCTGTAGTTGTCTCATCAGAGGGGATGCATAAAGTAGAACAAAACTACACACTCACACACACACACACACACACACACACACAAGAAAAAAAAAAGCCCCACCAAGTTTCCCAAGTTCAAATGCAATACAGTTTCAGTAAGTTTTTCGGCTTGCAGGTGTAATTTGGTTGTTCTCTCATCAAAAGTAGGGAAAAAAAGAAAAAAAAGCGTCTGGAGATAGTTCTGAGAGTGGTGTCTGCAACTGTGGCTTGCCTGCCTGCTGCTCTCAGCCTGTAGCTGGCAGCGTTATTTATGCAGATCTCTGGGGTGAGCTTAGCACTCACCTGGTCCCACAGGCTTTGTTTGCTCAGAGTTCTCCTGTGCAGGAGCCTCTGCTACAGGCTTTCCCCTTTCCAAGCACTGGGAAAGGTGACACTGCCCCTGCGTTGTCAGGCCTGCGTGTTTATTTACAGTTCATGTGGGAGGTGGGTCTTCCCCCCTCTCCTCTGAAGTTTT
The DNA here is from genome assembly GCF_047511655.1 of Castor canadensis. Taxonomy (NCBI): domain Eukaryota; kingdom Metazoa; phylum Chordata; class Mammalia; order Rodentia; family Castoridae; genus Castor; species Castor canadensis. The sequence goes on along the minus strand of NC_133401.1, from coordinate 30,616,622 downwards.
CCTCCCACTGCCACTTTCACAAGCTTTCCTGCTCCTGCTTACTGGGCGGTGCTGCTGCTCCTGCCAGCCGCCATGTTTATTTACAGTTCACGTGGGAAGTGGGTCTTCCCTCCTCTCCTGTGGAGTTTTCCTCCCTCCTCCACTCTCACAAGCTTCCCCGCTCCTGGTTGCTGGGTGTGCGCCCCGCTCCCACCAGAGCCTCTCCGGCCTGCCCGGCTTGTATATTTACAGTCCCGGGAAGGATTCCCTTCCCCCGATCTTCAGCGCTCAGGGTGCCCCACCCTCTTTCCAGCGTGTCTTAACTGTTCTTATTGGTTATTACTCAGTTTCTCTTTTTTTCCCGGGTGGAGGTCAGTCTGTCCAGGGGGCTATGCTGCTCTGGCCCAGTCTTGTCTGCAGTACCGCGGTACTGTGAAGCTCACCTGGTCCGCTTCTTCCCAAGCCGTATGGGCGCTGGCCACTGGTGGCCCCGGGGGCCCTCCTGGTTTCTCCGTTTAACGTGAAGTGGAGATTCTCTGCACCGGCTCTAGCCGCCATCTTGGAATTTTTGGCATTTCTTAATAGCTTCTAATTTTTGTTTTTAAGGAATTTAGGAAGCAAAGAAATAATTTCTTTTTGTAATCCTCTTTCAGTAATTTCCACTGCATCACCAATTCTATAATTCCCAAAGAGGGCATTGGAATTAAAGATTTAGAGGAAGAAATTGCCCTAGGTAAATTTGCACACCATCTGTGAAAACTCTAGTTCTGGACAGTGGAAGTGAGATTTGCACCAGCAGCCATCCTGTGAGGACCACAAATCCTCATTGAGAAGTCACACACAAGGGTGCTGAGAATTCATTCAGCAGTACATCAAACAGGGGTATAAAGAGAGTGCTCTTAGAACAATGTGAATTCTGTCCAAAAAAGAACATTACCAGTTGTATACTTCCTTATCTTCCCTTAGTAAAGGAGAAGCAATGGAAGGAGGAGACAAGGAGGCAGAGGGAATATTCTCTTTAACTATGTATTCCATATTCACGACATGGTAAACTTAATTTTTTAAAATTTTAACAAAACAAAAGAACAAAGAGAGAAAATAAGGTTGAAGAGAAAGGACAGGGAATTATTTTGAAAAACCACAAAATTAATTTAATGGACATGATGTGGACATTAATAAACATTCCTTGAGCTGGAAAAACCAAGTTGCTTTGGTTACTGAACACATGAGCCCCCAAGGACCTCAGTGGCTCACAGACAGCTATGGCTCCCAGTGCAGAGAAGATTGAATTAAGTGGCCCCTGCTCTTTGAACATGGGAAAGACATAAACTTGTCATGAAATAGATAAGACGTTGACCAAAAGTTTGCAGTTGAACAAGAATCTCCTTAAGTAAGAAAAATGAAGGGACAATGAGAGAGGAGAAGGAGAGGGTGAGGAAGAGGGAACAAATTTAGGAAACAGTCTAAATGTCCTTCAACAGATGAATAAATCAAGAAAATGTGGTACATGCATGCACTGGAGTATTGTATCAGCCTTAAAAAAAGAAGGAAATGCTGAAACATACCACACCATGGATAAACTTCGGGTCATTATAAAAAGTGAAATAAACCAGTCACAGAATGAAAAACAGTGCAGGATTTCACTTATGTGAGCTGTCTAAAGTAGTCAGATTCACAGAATCAGAGTGGTATAATGGTTACCAGGAGATGGAAGGAGGAGGAAGTGAGGATCTACTAGTCAATTGGCATACAGTTTCAGTTGAGCGAGAAGAATTAGCTCTAGAGTTCTGTTGTACAGCACTGGGCCAACAGAAAAATATTTTACTGTACACTTAAAAATTGTCCTAAGAGGGTAGATCTTATGTTAAGTGTTCTTACTACAACAAAATATTTTTTAAAAGAACAAAACCAATGCCATTAAGGCCAAAGTGGCTAAAACACTTAGACAAGTTTTAAATGTAAAATATATAACTATACTAAATAATACTGCATAATGTTATATGAATAGAGATATTTACATTATGTAAAATACTTAACATATTACAATTGTAAAGTATTTAAATATGTCCAGAAGTCAAAACTTTAAGGTAGATCCTGGTCCTGTTCCTGCCCCTACACACTAAATAGTCTCTGTTCATCTAAACCATCATCTTAAAAGTTTGTAATTCATTCATATTTTTATTACAGTTCCATATATGCATATACATATCCATAGCTATATATGCATGTGATTATTCATTTATGTTTATTTATTTCTTCACAATCATAAGAAAAATGTAGCATGTTCTACTTACTATTTCCCATCACCATTCTACTTAAGGTATATCCAGACATTTACTTCGTACATAATAGAAATGGTCTTCATTCAGTTTCATAGCTGTAAGAGCTTATATTGTGTGACCAGTCCATTGTTCAAAGATTCCCCTGAACTGTCTTGTAAATTGATTCCACTGTAAGATCTCAATACCACTGCACCCACATGCACATATTTTAAAGTCCATTTAAAGTAAAAAAGAAAGCCTTTATTGCAAAAAAGGCTCAATATGTATTGGATTGAGCAGTACAAATTAGAAAATAACTTATTTATGTTTGTTTGTTTTTCCACTAATTCTTTCTGTCTCAAATTTAAATCCATATCTCTTATATATGAAAGAAATGAGTCACGCCAACTTGGAAATGGGATTTTGTCTTCCTCCTTTAGACTGGAGCAGGGATACTGGGAAATTTCTCTCTCCTTCATCTTTATAACTTCATTTTGCCTAGTGGACCCACAGATCAGATTCTCAACCATTTGATCTTAGCCAACAACTTGGCTCTTTTCTCCAGAGGGATTCCTCAGACAATGGCAGCCTTTGGATGGAAGTATTTCCTGGATGATGGAAAACAGAGGGGTTTTCCCTTCACACTACCTGTCTTCTTAGTGGCTTCCAGGCCACAAAGCTTTACCCCACAATTGCTTGGTGGAAGGAGTTCAGAAATAGATTCCTGAAATGTTTTGATTTCTTTGATTTATTTTTCTGGATTCTGCAATTCTTGGTAAATATCTGTATTCCTGTGAAAGTGACTGGTATAAGACACAGACAAAATCTAAGTGTGAACACAAATTACAGATACTGCTGTTCAGGCACATCAAAAAGATTTGTTACTTTATTACATGCAGTCTTACTCTCTTCCACTGATGTTATATGTTTGGGCTTCAAGTTCTGGGCCAGTGGCTCCATGGTCCTTGTCCTGCACAGAACACAAGCAGTGAGTCCAACACATTCACAGCCACAGACTCTCCCCAGACCTGACCATGAGTCCAGAACCACGTGCACCATCCTGATCCTGGTGAGCATGTTTGTTCTCTTCTACTGTCTCTCTTCCACTTTGAATATTTGTGTTACTCTAATTGGGAATTCAAATCAATGGTTAATGTGCACTTCTGTGTACCTGGCCACATGTTTGCCAGCACTCAGCCCTTTTGTCCTCATCAGCAGTGACACCTCATCACTCTCAGATCTTTGATTTCTGCACTAGACAAAAATGTTTTTCCTAATCTAGTTAAGTAGTTTCATTTCTTCTGATTTCTGCAGTTGGGTCAATTATTAATGTATGTATTTACTTTTCAAAAATAATAAAGTGATTATATGATACTAAGTATTGTGCTAGGTATCTCTTGTAGAACTTTTAATAGAAGGTTAATAGTGTAGCTCAGAGTTGAAGCAATTGCCTAGCCTATGCAAAGTTTTGTGTTAGATCCCCCAGCATCTCAAATAAAATAAATAAGATTTCATGAAATTTAATTAGGCTACTGAGGCCTGATGAGCTTTGTCATAAGTTCACCAAAAAAAGAATCATAAAATAAAAATATGTGTAACAACTGCCTTTCTAGCACCAACAGTGACCATTTTCACACATTTATACAGTACATACTTAAAACCTTGGACACATTGGCCTTTGGAGGATGTTAGTGATCCAAATGTATTACCATGCTTGAGGATGCATCTATTGGAGTCAACATGAGATTGCTGAAACTGGTAGCCACTCACAAGTATTTATTCTCACACTGCATCAAATGTTCCATGGTGTATGACACACAAATTAAGTACCTGAATTAGGCTCAAGCATGTACATCCTTACTGTTGACATTATTGTATCAAGACAAAGAAAGTGAAATTTACCCTTTATAGGACACAGTTTCTAGAGCATTATTGTGTAGTCGAAACTATCTGTAAAGTTGGAAGTACAAAAATGGCATCATCACAAGTTCTAAACATATTTTAATGTAATATAAATTAATGAATTTTCTCATCTCATTCTCAGAAGCTATTTTACCAAGAAAATAGTCTGATGGAAACGAAATGCATAGGGGTAGGTCCTTTAACAAAGCGGACAAAGAAGACTCCCAGTGTGACTGCATGGATTTCCATTGATCAGGGCATAAATTCCTATCCTTTCCCAGAAACAATGTGGGAGCCTGTTCTAAGTTGTGTCATTGCTGCCACTCATCAGCTATTTAGGATATACTTTTCTGTATCCTGATAATTCCCACATTGGTCCTCAGGATTATCACTGCAACTTCAGTCAAGTATGTCTGACTGCCAACTCAAAGAGGGCAGAGAGCTGATACTTCCAAAGCCAAACTAGTAAACATCACACATAATATAGAGCCTGAGCTTTTCAATTTGACCTCTTCATGACTTCCACAGCCATCAGCAGCAAGGTCCATCAGACACCTACCACTCCCACCCAGCACTGAGGACACCAAGCATGGAACCACAGAGAGTGATGGCCTGCCAGCCTCATATTGGCAGACCTAGCAGTGGAGATGAAAACATCATTACAGTGATGATTTGGGAAAAGGAAAATGGTAAGATATAAGAAATCAACGTTTCATCAACAGAAATGACACCAAGGAAGATGATGTTGCATACCAGACAACCATAAAGGAGAAAAATCCAAGCAATCACCTTCATGGTATATGAGATGGAGAGACTGGGGTTTGATGTTAAAAGAAAAAAAAAGATGCAGAGGGAACAAATGTTACAGTAACTGTTACAGTTGGTTTGACATTAAATATGCAGAAACCATAGCACTATAGATGGTCTCCATATAAGGATCCAGCTGAATTACTAGAATAATGGGTTTGGTGAAAATAATAAGGGATTAGTGAGTGCTCCCAAAGATCAGGTACAAAGACCAGGTACAGGTGAAGTTTTTCCCCTTTGACATGTGGAGACCCTGTGGGTGTTGACCACAGAATTGTAACTTTTTTGTACAGGAAAAAGTGTCCACAACTATGCTGCCAGAGAATGAGGCAGACACGTAAGATAGGATGTGTCCCAGATTTATAGCCAGGATTCTACAGGAGCCCTCCTGCTGAAGACTACTTCCAGAAGATGTAAATTAAGAAGATAAAAAAATGAGATGAGACCAAAGCTGGACAGTACTACAGGACTTCATTTATCAACACATATTCCCAGAGAATGTTAAACCACAAGGTGAAGGGTCAAAAGCAGCCAACTTACCACCTGAGAATTTCTCCACTTCCAAGGCTGAGCAGAGTAGGGCTGAGTAAATAAAGTCTTAACATATTTACCATCATCCAATCCAGTCTTCCAACAGGAAGAAAGTGATATAAAACTTTAGCAATAAGAAATGAGAAAAGAGAATGCCAGGAGAGTGGTGACACATATCTGTAATCCCAGTCACTATGATAGGGAGGCAGGAGGATAGTGAGTTTGAGGCCATAATAGGCAAAATCCTGTCTCAAATGCAAAACGAATGCCTGGGAGTGTGGCACGAGTGGTAGAGTGCTGACCTGGCAAGTGCAAGACCAAGTTCAAACCACAATACCACCAAAATGAAAATAAAATTGGGAGGGGGGAAGGGGGTAGTGTAGCTCAAGTGGCAGAGTCCTTGCCTGGCAAGACATGGCTTGGGTACACTTTGTGGATTCTGTAGTTCCAATCATTTCTATGTGCTCTAGTGCATAGGTCCTGGCCCTTATCCAGCTCCTTGCAGAAAACGGAAATTTACTACTCGTTGTAGTAAATCCCACCTACCAGTGTCATGACTGTTTCCAATTTCCATGACAACCCCTGGAACTGGCCACACATTGTCATGCAGGAAGGGGGAAGAGAGAACTTAAAGGTCATGAATATTCCACGAATATTCATCCACCCGACCATCTCTATCTTAGGAAACCATGTAGACTCCCTTTTTTTCCTTGCTGGGAGCTGGGGGTTAATCTGTGTACTGGACTCTCCCTTCAGTTAATACAGTCCTGGCTCTAATCCAATGACCTCTTGTAAAGACAGGGCTCTTCTCTGGACAGTTAAAGAAAGAACGTTTGTCTTTGAGAAAACTGGGTCACAGAAGGACTGAGGTGAGCGTCAACACAAAGACACCTCCCTCAAGGCTGGGTGTCCCGCTCTGCTCAGTGGACAAATCTCGAATTTCTCGTGGCCTCCCAGGGGGCTCTGGAACCTGTAACAGAGTCTCCCGGGACAGGAGTGCTTCCTGGACTCCCAGAGGCGCTTGTGTCCTTCAGGTTCTCAAAGACAGGGACAACCTGGAGCACCTGCACGTAATCCATGGTGCGGGAACCTGATTAGCGGAAGACAGGACCAATGAGCTCAAGGAATGGCCGCTTCCGTCCTTGGACGCAGATTTTTGGCGGGACTTCCGGTGTGGCTGTCCCAGCTATTTCCAGTCAGTTTTGAACAACGGAGTTTTAGAAGCGAATGTGAATTAAGGTGACCTGAGCGTCCCGACAGAGGGGAACGTCGTCTTTGCCGCTCACCCTTGGTCTAGGGACTGCGGCGGCAGTGACAGCCATGCCCGGGTCCCCGCCCCGCCCGCCTACTCCAATGGCGGCCGCCTGTCTGAGGGAGCCGATTCAGGTAAGTGCCCTTAGTCCCTCGAGTGCTAGAACCCAGTTTGGGGCGCCTGATTAAGCCACTGTAGTTTATATCTTTGTGTTCAGGTCATTGTGGGAGGCCGTGCGTGGGTTCTTAAGTTCCTACGATGAGGTTGGGGGAGTGTTAAGGGACAAGTGCCGGTTTTGTAAAGTGTTGGAGGGACCATTGAGCCAGGAGCATTTGCGTCTTTCATAGGAGACTCAGGAAACACTTTCTCGAAGGAGAGTGTGATCTTCCTAGCATCCCGTATCTATCTGTGAAAGTGGTATATACCTGAGCATTATTACCTTGTATACATGCAATTCAGAAAAAATGGGTTCTGTGGTGATTCCTATCACCACCCTCTTACAGCATGACGGCTGTGTCCGTTACTTTAGTTTTCCGGTCTCAGATAAGCATTTTTCTTAGTTTGACAGCAACATTATTCCCAGACAGGCCTCTCTCATAGTTCAAGACAGAATGGGGAGGTTTCATTCTTCACAACCGCAAAATCCTATACATTTTGCCATCAGCAGACAGGGCATTGATTTTGTAAACCAAAATGGATTTATCTGTGGTAGCATGGAAAAGACATATGGAGCGTAAAGAGAGGCCTCTCACATAGCACCTTGTCAAGTGGGCAGGAGTGCACTGGTCAAATGGGATCTGGAAACATTCAGCATTTAGAACTCTGCCTCTGAATTTTTGTGTGAAGGTCTTTGTCATCACCTCCTGGAATGTCTAGCTGTTCCTGTCACAGCAAGTACCATGTATGTCAACAAATGAGGTCTGCAACAAGAAGTCGAGAGACACAGTGGCTGCTAAGATTAAACAAGTAACTTTAAGGTTTCTCTGACATAATTCAGCCAGTAGAAGAGAAATGAGACAGAAAGGGGACAAGTGTATACAAACTTCACTTGCATATATTCTTCATACCAGTAGGCATTTGGCTAAACCTGCATTCCCAGTACTGATCAGTGTGTTTTAGCTGTATGCCTAGGTAGAAGAGTAAGTGGGTTTGGCTTATATGACTTTCATCTGCTCTACATAGCACTCTCTTTAGAGAATCAGAGTGATAAATTAGTCATGCTGTCCCATGGCTGTAATCTCAGCACTCCAGAGGCAGAGACAGAGGATTGGGATTTCATGGCTAGCATAGGATATATAGAAAGAGCCTGTCTTGAAGGAAAAAACACAACAGAAAGGTAATACTTTCTGCATGTCACTGAGGACTGTGTATGTGCACATGTCCAAATATGCCCAGAATTTTTTTAGTTATATCAGATACACAAAGCTATAAAGGACAACTGCTTAGAGATTACTGAAAACAGGAAGCATGTCATGTCTAGCAAGACCAGGTGAGGAAAGACCAGAGTCAATCAGGAATTATAGAGTATTGGGAAGATCATGATCCAGAGCTCTTATTTTGATTTTCACTAGAAGGAATTGGCACAGCAGGTAGTTTCACTGATCAAGCTAAGGAGGAGATAACAAAAATAATTTCTGTGAGCTGGACTACAGGAGTTGTTTTCAGTTGTCAAATATCTGGTAGTGGGTTGATGAATCTTAGGACATGATAAACCATAGGTTCCTGTGTGACAGATTGATAAAGGAGCTGACTGGAGGTGTGGGTTCTGCATGGCTTATTTGGTTTATACAAGGTAGTTCCCTGGGTTAGCCAGCCCTTTCGTATCTCTGAAACTTGGCCCTGGAAGGAACAGTCTGCTTCCAGTCAGGAAGGCCATAAATGTCATAGTATCAAGAATAAAGAAAACATGGTCAATGTTCTTGGTCCTATGGTGACTGTGTGCCACATATATAACCTAAATCCTTATGAACCTGAAGAGGTCATGTGAAATGATAGCCCTTGAGCTTGCTTTTCATACATGAAGGTGAAAAATGAGCCCATCTTTGGTGATATCCAAAAGTATCATCTGAGGGTTGGTGGCATGGCTTAGGTGGTAGAGCACCTGTATAGCAAGTGTGAGGCTCTGGTTTTAAGTTCCATTATTGCCAAAAAAATTCATAATAAAAATAACAAGAGTACCACCTGTTGGACCCTTGGGTGATTGTCTGACAAGAGTGGGTACAGCCCTACATGCCAAGCCCAGAAATTACATAGTGCCTGATTACTCACCTCCCTGGTGGTACTATGGGAGGAAAGAGTGATTAAATATGCTATAAGAAGAGGGGGGACATCAGGGGCATTGGAGCCTGGCATCTTCTCTGAGGTGGGGTGGGTGTTACACGGGGTAACACATAATAGGTGTGTGTGAGGGGATCAACGTACCATTCTACAAGAAACCTGATCATGGAATGTTCTGTTCCCACTATGGCAGGCCTGTGTGATCTTTGAGGATGTGGTCATTTATTTCTCCAAGGAAGAATAGGAGTTACTTAATGCAGCTCAGAGGCTCTTGTACCTCCATGTGATGCTGGAGAACTTTGCACTTATTACCTCCATGGGTAAGGATGTCAAACCCACCTCTGTCCCTGTCTCTGTGCATTCTCTTTACCCCAAAGACAGCTTTGCCTCATCCACTGCCAGTCCCTTAGCCCTGCTGACTTCTCCATTTTGCAGGCACATGTACTGTGGATGCTACTACCGAGCTGTGCCAATTCCTTGAGCACCCATAAGAGATGTTCCTCTAATGAGTGCAGGTAATGATTTAGGAGAAAGATGTCTGGCTGTCGGCACAATGGATCTCCCCTTGCTTACCCTCTCCCTAACTGGGGGACTGTCTAGATCCATAACATCTTTTGCTCCTAGTTCTTTGCACTTCTTCTCACTGACATTTCTTCACAGCTGCCTATTTCAGGAATACTGGGCATTGTCATCATTGATATCCACATGGATCATGGGCTATCCTGGCCAGACCCTCCTTCCAATCTTCTCTGTAATACTGTTTTTCTTTACTCTGGTCTCTTCTGTGCTGAGTTTCTCAGGGCCATTGATGAGGGCTCATGTATCCTGTGTTTACTTTGGGACTTGGTTCATGTACCTCTCATAAATGGTACAACATGGATACAGGAAGAATCCTGCTTGCTTCCTAGGGTAGACATGACAAGATGACCTCAGAAATGCCTGGTCGAAGGTAGGATTCCAAGATGGCGGCTAGAGGTAGGAAGCAGAAAGCGACCCTCCTATAGTGAAATCTTGGAGAGATGCTGGAGACACACTTTGCAGGCATAATCACTGAGAAAAGGCATAACTTTGACCCCTCCACATCTCCAGCCGGCACAGAGAATCTCCACTTCACGTTAAACGGAGAAACGAGGAGGACCCCCGGGGCCGCCAGTGGCCGGCGCCCATATGGCTTGGAAAGACGCGGACCAGGTGAGCTTTGCGGTACCACGGTAGCCCCACAGACAAGCCTGGGCCAGAGCAGCATAGCCTCCTGGACAGACTGACCTCCACCCGGGAAAAAAAGAGAACTGAGTAATAAGCAATAAGAACAGTTAAGACACGCTGGAAAGAGGGTGGGGCGCCCTGAGCGCTGAAGATCGGGGGAAGGGAATCCTTCCCGGGACTGTAAATAAACAAGCCGGGCAGGCCGGAGTGCCTCTGGCAGGAGCGGGTCACGTGCCCAGCAACCAGGAGCGGGGAAGCTTGTGAGAGTGGAGGAGGGAAGACCCACTTCCCACGTGAACTGTAAACAAACATGTGGGCCGGCAGGAGCAGCAGCACTGCCCAGTAAGCAGAAGCAGGAAAGCTGCTGAAAGTGGCAGTGGGAGGAAGACTTCAGAGGAGAGGGGGGAAGACCCACCTCCCACATGAACTGTAAATAAACACACAGGCCTGACAACGCGGGGCAGTGTCACCTTTCCCAGTGCTTGGAAAGGGGAAAGCCTGTAGCAGAGGCTCCCGCACAGGAGAACTCTGAGCAAACAAAGCCTGTGGGACCAGGTGAGTGCTAAGCTCACCCCAGAGATCTGCATAAATAACGCTGCCAGCTACAGGCTGAGAGCAGCAGGCAGGCAAGCCATAGTTGCAGGTACCACTCTCAGAACTGTCTCCAGACGCTTTTTTTTCTCTTTCTCCCTACCTTTGATGAGAGAACAACCGAATTACACCTGCAAGCCGAAAAACTTACTGAAACTGTATTGCATTTGAACTGGGGAAACTTGGTGAGGTTTTTTGTTTGTTTGTTTGTTTTTTGTTTTTTGTTTTTGTGTGTGTGTGTGTGTGTGTGTGTGTGAGTGTGTAGTTTTGTTCTACTTTATGCATACCCTTTGATGAGACAACTACAGAACAACATCTGAGGCACCAACTCCAGGACTGGAGATTGAGACGCACACCCAAATTATTAAGACTGAAACTGCACTGCATATAAACTTGGAAGTTTTTTGGTTTTTTTTTCTTTAATTTTCTATTTTCCATTTTATTTTAATTTATTTTTATATATAGATATTACTTTCACTTACTTATTTTTTATTTTTTTTATCTTTGATTTTCAATCCTCTCTCTGTCTCTCTAATGTCTGTTCAGCTTACTGTCAATTAGTACACTAACACTCCCTGTTTATACTTTGAAACTCTCTTGTCTGATACTTTGTTCTGCTTTCTCCCTCTTGTCTGTATATTTGGTTTCCCCTTTTCTTTAACTTCTTGCTTTCCATCTCAGCTCACTCTTCCATTCTCAATATTACCATTGTTATTATTACAAGCTAGAAAATACTTAATTACACACAGTACAGGGACAGTAACAACACCAAGGACAATGACGGGAAGACAGAAAAAACAGGGAAACCAATTTCCCCACAGCAAAAAATTAGTACAGGAACCAGAGGGAAATGAAGAGAACAGAAACTCAGAGCCAGACTCCAACAAAATGAAGATAAACTATGCCAAAGGACCCAATGAAGCCTACAAGAATAATTTAAAAGAAGACATACTACAAGTACTCAATGAGAATTTTATAGAGATGATACTGGATAGGGTCAACCAAAATGTACAGGAGACACTCAAGAAATTCCAAGACAATAAAAACAGAGAATTTGAAAAAGCAAAAGAAGAAATAAAGGAAACCATACAAGCACTGTGTAAACACCAAAGTGAAAGAGAGAACACAATGAATAAATGGATAAATGAACTCAGGACAAAAATAGACAAGAATAAAGAAGAAAACTGCCAGGATATGGAAAACCTCAGAAAAAAGAATGAAACAGAACTGCAAAACAAAATGGAAGGCCAATCCAGCAGAATAGAACAAACAGAAGACAGAATCTCAGAACTTGAAGATGAAATGGTAATTAAAGGAAAAACAGAAGAACTATTAATTAAACAACTCAAGACCTGTGAAAAGAAAATGCAAGAACTCACTGACTCCATCAAAAGACCAAACTTGAGAATCATGGGCATCGAAGAAGGAGAAGAGGTGCAAGCGAAAGCAATGCGTAATATATTCAACAAAATAATAACGGAAAATTTCCCAAATCTAGAGAAAGATATTCCCATACAAATGCAAGAGGCCTCCAGGACACCAAACAGACCAGATCAAAATAGAACTACTCCACGACATATCATCATTAAAACAACAAGTTCAGAAACTAAGGAAAGAATATTGAAGGCTGTAAGAGAGAAAAAACAAGTAACATACAAAGGTAAACCCATCAAAATCACAGCAGACTTCTCAACAGAAACATTAAAAGCAAGAAGAGAGTGGGGTGAGATCTTCCGGGCACTGAATGAAAATAACTTCAACCCCAGGATACTCTACCCAGCAAAGCTATCATTCAAAATAGATGGAGCAATAAAAGTCTTCCATGATAAGCAGAAACTAAAACAATATGTGACCACAAAGCCACCATTACAAAAGATTCTGCAAGGGATCCTGCACACAGAAAGTGACACCCAACTTAACCATGAAAAGGCAGGCAGCACCAAACCACAGGATAAGAAAAAGCAAGACAGTAGACAGTAACATCAAGTTAGGTACACACTATCAAACCTTCAAATAACTAAGACAACTAAATGGCAGGAATCACCACATACCTATCAGTACTAACACTTAATGTTAATGGACTTAATTCACCCATCAAAAGACACTGTTTGACAAAATGGATTAAAAAAGAAGATCTAACAATTTGTTGCTTACAGGAGACTCATCTCACCGACAGAAATAAGCATATGCTTAGGATGAAAGGCTGGAAGAAGATTTACCAAGCCAATGGCCCCCGAAAACAAGGAGGAGTAGCAATACTTATCTCTGACAAAGAAGACTTCAAACCTACATTGATCAAACGAGATAAAGAAGGACATTCCATACTAATAAAAGGGGAAACAGACCAAAAGGAAATAATAATCATCAATCTGTACGCACCCAATGTCAATGCACCCAATTTCATCAAACATACCCTGAAAGACCTAAAAGCATATATAAACGCCAACACAGTGGTTTTGGGAGACTTTAACACTCCATTATCATCAATAGATAGGTCATCCAAACAAAAACTCAATAAAGAAATCCAAGATCTAAAATATGCAATAGATCAAGTGGACCTAGTAGATGTCTACAGAACATTTCATCCAGCCTCTACACAATATACATTCTTCTCAGCAGCCCATGGAACCTTCTCCAAAATAGATCATATCCTAGGGCACAAAGCAAGCCTCAGCAAATATAAGAAAATAGAAATAATACCGTGCATACTATCTGACCACAATGCAGTAAAAGTAGAACTCAACAACAAAAGTAAAGACAAAAAACATGCAAACAGCTGGAAACTAAATAACTCATTACTTAATGAAGAGTGGATCATCGATGCAATAAAAGAGGAAATTAAAAAGTTCCTGGAAGTCAATGAAAATGAAAACACAACCTACCAGAACCTATGGGACACAGCTAAGGCAGTCTTGAGAGGAAAGTTTATAGCCATGAGTGCATATATTAAAAAGATTGAAAGATCCCAAATCAATGACCTAATGATACAGCTCAAACTCCTAGAAAAACAAGAACAAGCAAATCCCAAAACAAATAGAAGGAGAGAAATAATAAAAATAAGAGCTGAAATCAACGAAATAGAAACCAAAAAAAACATACAAAGAATTAATGAAACAAAAAGTTGGTTCTTTGAAAAAATAAACAAGATCGATAGACCCCTGGCAAACCTGACTAAAATGAGGAGAGAAAAAACCCAAATTAGTAGAATTAGGAATGCAAAAGGGGAGATAACAACAAATAAGATGGAAGTCCAGGAAATCATCAGAGACTACTTTGAGAACCTATATTCAAATAAATTTGAAAATCTTAAAGAAATGGACAGATTTCTAGATACATATGGTCATCCAAAACTGAACCAAGAGGAAATTAATCACCTGAATAGACCTATAACACAAAATGAAATTGAAGCAGCAATCAAGAGTCTCCCCAAAAAGAAAAGTCCAGGACCTGATGGATTCTCTGCTGAATTCTATCAGACCTTTAAAGAAGAGCTGATACCAACTCTCCTTAAACTGTTCCATGAAATAGAAAGGGAAGGAAAACTGCCAAACACATTTTATGAAGCCACTATTACACTTATCCCAAAACCAGGCAAAGACACCTCGAAAAAGAAGAACTATAGGCCAATCTCCTTAGTGAACATTGATGCAAAAATCCTCAATGAAATAATGGCAAACCGAATTCAGCAACACATCAAAAAGATTATTCACCACTACCAAGTAGGCTTCATTCCAGGGATGCAGGGGTGGTTCAACATACGAAAATCAATAAACGTAATAAACCACATTAACAGAAGCAAAGACAAAAACCACTTGATCATCTCAATAGATGCAGAAAAAGCCTTTGATAAGATCCAACATCATTTCATGATAAAAGCTCTAAGAAAACTAGAAATAGAAGGAAAGTTCCTCAACATTATAAAAGCTATATATGACAAACCTACAGCCAGCATTATACTTAATGGAGAAAAACTGAAACCATTCCCTCTAAAATCAGGAACCAGACAAGGATGCCCACTATCTCCACTCCTATTCAACATAGTACTGGAATTCCTAGCCAGAGCAATTAGGCAAGAAGAAGAAATAAAAGGAATGCAAATAGGTAAAGAAACTGTCAAAATATCCCTATTTGCAGACGACATGATCCTATACCTTAAAGACCCAAAAAACTCTACTCAGAAGCTTCTAGACATCATCAATAGCTATAGCAAGGTAGCAGGATATAAAATCAACATAGAAAAATCATTAGCATTTCTATACACTAATAATGAACAAAATGAAAAAGAATATATGAAAACAATTCCATTTACAATAGCCTCAAAAAAATCAAATACCTAGGTGTAAACCTAACAAAAGATGTGAACGACCTCTACAAGGAAAACTATGCACTTCTGAAGAAAGAGATTGAGGAAGACTATAGAAAGTGGAGAGATCTCCCATGCTCATGGATTGGTAGAATCAACATAGTAAAAATGTTGATACTCCCAAAAGTAATCTACATGTTTAATGCAATTCCCATCAAAATTCCAATGACATTCATTAAAGAGATTGAAAAATCTACTGTCAAATTTATATGGAAACACAATAGGCCACGAATAGCCAAGGCAATACTCAGTCAAAAGAACTATGCAGGAGGTATCATGATACCTGACTTCAAACTATATTACAAAGCAATAACAATAAAAACAGCATGGTACTGGCACGAAAACAGACATGAAGACCAGTGGAACAGAATAGAAGATCCAGATATGAAGCCACACAACTATAAGCAACTTATCTTTGACAAAGGAACTAAAAATATACGATGGAGAAATAGCAGCCTCTTCAACAAAAACTGCTGGGAAAACTGGTTAGCAGTCTGCAAAAAACTGAAACTAGATCCATGTATATCACCCTATACGAAGATTAACTCAAAATGGATCAAGGATCTTAATATCAGACCCCAAACTCTTAAGTTGATACAAGAAAGAGTAGGAAATACTCTGGAGTTAGTAGGTATAGGTAAGAACTTTCTCAATGAAACCCCAGCAGCACAGCAACTAAGAGATAGCATAGATAAATGGGACCTCATAAAAGTAAAAAGCTTCTGTTCATCAAAAGAAATGGTCTCTAAACTGAAGAGAACACCCACAGAGTGGGAGAAAATATTTGCCAACTATACATCAGACAAAGGACTGATAACCAGAATATACAGGGAACTTAAAAAACTAAATTCTCCCAAAACTAATGAACCAATAAAGAAATGGGCATGTGAACTAAATAGAACTTTCTCAAAAGAAGAAATTCAAATGGCCAGAAAACACATGAAAAAATGTTCACCATCTCTAGCAATAAAGGAAATGCAAATTAAAACCACACTAAGATTCCACCTCACCCCTGTTAGAATAGCCATCATCAGCAACACCACCAACAACAGGTGTTGGCGAGGATGCGGGGAAAAAGGAACCCTCTTACACTGTTGGTGGGAATGTAGACTAGTACAACCACTCTGGAAAAAAATCTGGAGGCTACTTAAAAAGCTGGACATCGATCTACCATTTGATCCAGCAATACCACTCTTGGGGATATACCCAAAAGACTGTTACTCCAGAGGCACCTGCACATCCATATTTATTGCGGCACTATTCACAATAGCCAAGTTATGGAAACAGCCAAGATGTCCCACCACTGACGAATGGATTAAGAAAATGTATCTATACACAATGGAATTTTATGCAGCCATGAAGAAGAATGAAATGTTATCATTCGCTGGTAAATGGATGGAATTGGAGAACATCATTCTGAGTGAGGTTAGCCTGGCTCAAAAAACCAAAAATCGTATGTTCTCCCTCATATGTGGACATTAGATCAAGGGCTAACACAACAAGGGGATTGGACTATGAGCACATGATAAAAGCGAGAGCACACAAAGGAGGCATGAGGATAGGTAAGACACCTAAAAAACTAGCTAGCATTTGTTGCCCTTAACGCAGAGAAACTAAAGCAGATACCTTAAAGCAACTGAGGCCAATAGGAAAAGGGGACCAGGTACTAGAGAAAAGGTTAGATCAAAAAGAATTAACCTAGAAGGTAACACCCATGCACAGGAAATCAATGTGAGTCAATGCTCTGTATAGCTATCCTTATCTCAACCAGCAAAACCCCTTGTTCCTTCCTATTATTGCTTATACTCTGTCTACAACAAAATTAGAAATAAGGGCAAAATAGTTTCTGCTGGGTATTGGGGGGGGAGAGGGAGGGGGCGGAGTGGGTGGTAAGGGAGGGGGTGGGGGCAGGGGGGAGAAATGAACCAAGCCTTGTATGCACATATGAATAATAAAAGAAAATGAAAAAATAAATTAAAAAAAAATAAAAGAAGTGCCTGGTCCAATTGAGGGGCAATTCATGAAGGTCATGACATCTTGGCGGTTTTCATATCATACCAGGAAACTGTCCTGTGGCCTTAGTGTTTGTGGTGCAAGTGCCATTGGAAACATCCCAATTGTACTTTCTCATCTCCATACCTGACTTCTCACATCATCTGTGCCTGACTGCTCCCTACCTTGTGGTCTCCATACATCACTTGTTTGTATACACTTCCCTTTATACAGTGTTCTCCAACACAGACCCACACCTAATGTGGGTCTACACATTAGGGATCTACTACAGATCCCTAAGTACTGTTCCTTTTGTGTATTCCTGGAATTTGATTCAATCAGTGTTCTGCACAACATGGACTTTTCAGTAGCTGGCAAGTTTTTACTAAAGAGAGGATTGGTGTGGTAACTTTGGGAAATTTCGTGGCAGTTCAAGGATAGTGGTATCAAGAAGTGGCAGTACCTTATGGCTGTTTGTGTAACTGTAAGCTACTTCTCCTCCCTGTGGTACAGCCCATCCTGTGTCCTTTGTCTGCTGAGGTTTGCCAGATTCTCCTGCTTTATAGGCCCAGTACTGTGAAGCAATTCCTGTACATCGATCAATGCTCCTACATCCTAGAAAAATCCTCTGGGACTGAAGATGTAGCTCAGTGGGAGAATGCATACCTAGCATGTGCAAGACCTAGCTAGCTAGATAGATAGATAGATAGATGGATAGATAGATAGACCCTGTCTTTTGTGGGTCTTGCATACCTTCCCACCATAGTCTACATGCATTTCATTGTTTTCATTGTGATTTCTCTGATTTCAGGTTGTGGACACAGAACAGAGGATAAGGAGGAATCTATGCAGAGTGTGTCTGTGGAGGGAGTGTCACTCTTGGTGACTCCAAAGGCAGGTTCATCCATCCAGAACACTCACCTTTGTCACATCTGTATTCCAGTCTTGAAACACATTTTGCACCTGACTGCTCCACCTGTGCAGAGATTTTGCTTGTTTGTGACATGTGCAGACCTTCCTCAGCACCAGAACCATAAAAGTGCGGAAAAGACCTTGAAGAGGGATATAGACTGGACCTCATTTTTGAAGAGCTTTGAATTCTGTGAGTCAGGGAAGCAACTCAATTGTGAGGATCTTTGGAAAGATTACCCAGATTTATTGGAACTTCTGTGGCTCCAGGTCATTCCTAACACTGAAAAGCCAAACTATTCTGAGTTTGGGGAGGCCCATCACCATGGAAAAAGTGATTATAAGTTGTTTGAATGCAGAAAGGTTTCTAATCACAAAAATATGATTTTTCATAACCTCAGGATCTACACTGAAAAAAAAAACTTTTCACAGTGTGAAAAGTTGTTCCTTGATGAGTATTCACTTGCTCAGAACCACAGTGTCCACATTGGAGAAAGGTCTTATGAGTGTAAATAATGTGGAAAATCATTTAAGCAAGTGGGTACCCTTACTGCACACCAGAGAGTCCACACTGGAGAAAGACCTTATGAGTGTAGAGACTGTGAGAAAACATTTAAGCAAGCGGGTGCCCTTAAGTACACCAGAGAATCCACACTGGAGAAAGGCCTTATGAATGTAGAGAATGTGAAAAATCATTTAAACAAAGAGATGTCCTTACTGTACCAGAGAGTCCACACTGGAGAAAGGCCATATTAATGCAGAAAATGTGGGAAATCTTTTAAGCAAGTAGGTGACCTACCTGTACACCAGAGAATTCACACTGGAGAAAGGCCTTTTGAATGTAGAGAATGTGGGAAATCCTTTAAGCAAAGAGGTGCTCTTACTATACACCAGAGAGTCCACACTATAGTAAGGCCTTATAAGTGTAGAAAATGTGGCAAATCCTTTAAACATGGAGGTGACCTTAATATACACCAGAGAGTACACACTGGAGAAAGGCCTTATCAGTGTGGTGAATGTGGAAAATGTTTTATTTGGCATGCGCACCTTGTTTTTCATTGCAGAATTCATACTGTGGAAATGTCCTTTGAATGCTATGAGTGTGGGAAAACCTTTAGTCAGATGTCTTTCCTCATTAGACATCAGGTAGTTCATACTGGAGAAAGGCCTTATGTGTGTAAAGAATGCGGGAAGTCCTTTAAACAAGGAGGCAACCTTACTATACACCATAGAGTCCATACTGGAGAAAGGCCTTATGAGTGTAGGGAATGTGGCAAATCATTTAATCAAAGAGGTGCCCTTACTGTACTCCAGAGAATCCACACTGGAGAAAGACCTTATGAGTGTAGAGACTGGCAAATCTTTTAAACAAGGAGACTCCCTTGCTGTACACCTGAGAGTCCACACTGGAGAAAAGCCTTATAGTGCATAGAATGTTGGAAATCTTTTACTCAGCATGTCCATCTTCTTGGTCATTGCAAAAATTCATACTGGAGAAAAGTCTTATGAATGCATTGAATGTGGGAAAGCTTTTAGGTACAAAGCCAATGTCATTCGTCACTAGGAAACTCACAAAGAGAAAAGACTTCATCACTGTGGCCAGTGAGAGAAAGGCTTTACCTCACTCTTAATGAGTTCAACTCATCATGCTTGGGAGAGTTCAGACTGGAGGAAGGCTTTATGAGTGTGAAGAATGTGGAGAATCTTTTAAACATTCAGGTCTCCTTTTACACCAAGTGTTTCACACCATGGAAAGTTCCCTAAAACATACCAGTTGTGAAAAGACTTTCAGCCAATACCAGCCTTCTTTAGCAACAGAAAGTCCCTGAGTGGGGACAGCTTTAGATCTGAATGGAAGGTGCTTTTTGTTCAATGTGTCCATACTAGAGGGCCTCTTTTAGGGACCCATCTGCCTGAAGTTGAACTGCACACTTGAAAATGTCTAATTAGAGTGAGATTCCCCATGAGTTTAGCCACTGGATGGGGATTCCAGTAACTCCTGGAAATCCTCAAAATCATTGCCACACCACCCTGCATAGTGGGTAAAAGCTATCCTCACGTGCTAAGGCAAGGAACATATGTCTCTACCCTACTATTCCTGATAAGAAAATCTTGAGAAGCCCTAGCCGTCATGTCAACTATATTCTTTCTGCTGAGGGATCATGCCATGGTTGATCCCATAGAGCCAAAAAGACTCTGTCCTGATTCAGCTGGCGGCTTGCAAGGATGACAGCTTCTTTGTAGTAGTTGTTGGTCTTACATGACCTTTGTAGTTGTTTCTAGCTTCCTAGTCACAAATGTAACTGTTGCACATTGCTCTTTTGTGCACTAATAAAGTCACTGTTGAGCCCACCTTGAATTGTTGTAACTGTACTTTGTGGGGTCACAAAGTTATGCTCTTTATATGAAGGGTTAGACAGTTTTTATGTGATCCCTAACAATATGTGCCTCAGTGGGGACAGTTCCTATTGCTATCTTTGCATAATGCGGATTATGGCCCAAGACTTCCAGTGAAACAGCACAGAGATTTCTGGTCCTAATTTGTGAACTGGAAGCTTCCATATTTTTTGAGACCAGAGATCACCTGAGGAGGGGTCAGTTGAACTGCATTAACTCAGGGAATAGCATAAATTTGTTCATTTGTCACAATAGATGCCACAAAATGCCAAGTACTTTTGGGAGAGGGGGTTCCCCAGATTAAAGTCATACGTCTAATGTCTACAATTCCACCACTTCCTAACAGTTCCACTCTATAGAGGAAGCCTTTTACATGGGCATTTGGAGAACATTACAGATCCAAACTATAATACCAGGCCTGTGGATGTAGATATTGAAGTCACCATGGACTGCTCAACCTCACAGTGCCCCACAAATACTGATTTATGTCATTCTGTTAATATCAATTGTTCTAGCACAGTGTGACACAGAAATTGAGCACTCAATTCAGGAGTGAGTGTGAATGTTCTTGGTGTTGACATTTCCTACATTTGGACAGAGGACAGATATTTAACCTCTCTAGGACCTAGCTTCCTTATCAACTGATAGAAATAATAATAGCACTGAAATAGCATTATTGTGTGGGTCACACTTGATTAGTATCTGTAAAGTTGTAAGAACAAAATGGTATCATGACAAGTTCTAAACACAGTTTTAATGTAAAGAAAATTTGTGAATGTTGACCTATTCTCTTACCTCATTTTTGGAAACCAGTTTACCAAGATACTGGTCTGATTGGATCTGAAAGGATGGGGAGATCTCCTTTTATGAAGAGGATAAAAAAGTCTTGCATGTGCAGGGTTCTTCTGACCACTGTGTCCACTTAACTTTTTTGTAGGTCAAGGCATAAGTTCCTATGCTTTCCCAGAAAGAAGAGGGAGCCTTTGCTAAGTTGTTTCATTGTTACTGTTAGACAGCTATGTAGGACATGTTTTTCTGTATCCAAGAACTCCCACACTTTTCCTCATGACTGTCTCTGGAATTCTAGCCAAATATATCTGACTAACAACTTGTAGTAGTAGTAAAGTGTGGACCCCAGAGAACACTGTGTGGTCTCACTGCCAACCTGGAGCCTGAGCTGCTACAGCTGGCCATGTCGTCATTCCCACAACCATTGGCAGAAATGTGGAGATGCATCAGCAACCCACCATATCCACTCAGCACTGAGGACACCAGGCCTGAGATCAAGGAGATTGGAACAGGGAATGGTGTCCTAGGTGGCCTCATATTGGTGGCATCTCCATGTGGGTATATAAAAGTCATACCTATGAAGGATGGAACAGCAAATTTAAGAAATGAGTATGTTTCATCAACAGGAATGGCACCAAAGAAGCTGGCTTTGTAAAAGCAGACTGCCATAAAGAAGAATAACCCAAGAAAGCACTTTCACAGCATATGAGATGGAGAGACTCGTGTCTGATGTTGAAGGCAAAGAGGGTGCAGAGGCAGCAAATGTTACAGGCCCTAGTACAGTTTGGTTTGACATAATGAATGTGCTGAAACCAAAAGCATAGATGCTCTTAAAATCATAAGGATCCTCCACAAATTACCAGCAGAATAATCAGAATAATGGTATTGAGGAAAATAACAAACAATTCATGGTTACTCATAAAGGCCAGGCTCAACAAATCTGGCCTTTCTGTAGGTGAAGTTTCTCAACTTTTACATGTGGAGACCATATAGATTTTGACCATAGTATTCAAGCTTCTTGGGCTGGGAGAGGTGATAGAGGTTCTGACAACCAGGCTGCCAGAGAATGAGGTAGAACCATGAGACGTACATCAGAGTTATAACCACGATTCCACAGGGGCCCTCCTTGCCAAAGACAGCCTACATAGGATGGACATGAGGATAAAGAAACACAAGAATCCTAATCTTGATAGAACTGCCACAATTTCACATCAGCACAATACCCAAGAATCCTCAAGTCACAAGGTGACAAAGATCCAATATCAGACAATTCAACACCTAAGAATTTGTCCACTCTCAAGAAAAAGCAGGGTAGGGCTAAGTAAATGTAGGCTTACCATTTCTGCCACCATCTAGTTTAGTCTTACAAGAAGAATGAATGCTAGGTTGATGGGGTGGGTTAAGCGGTAAGAGCATCTGCCTAGCAAGCATGATGTCTTGAGTTCAAACTCCAGTACCACCAAAAGAAAAGAAGAATGAATGTTAAGTTCCAGCAATAAGAAATAAACAAAAGGATACCCTAAATCCCAGTTCCTCTGAAGATATTGAGGCCAGCTAAGGCAAAAATACTGGGAAGATCCTGTCTCAAAAATAAAATGAAAATACAAGGGCTGGCAGTGCAGTTCAAGTCACAGAGTGCTTGCCTCAAATGGGCAAGGCTCTGGGTTGGGTCCTAGCACAAGCAACACACACACATACACATCACATATACACCCCAAAACATTATAACTGAGAACATTAAGGCCATCTATTTGGCTTTTTGCCTAATAACAAGATTACTTGTGCAGAATGGGGTTTTTACTTTTACATAAATAAATTACTTTTTGGTATGTAAAATTGTTTTCTTAAGCCTGGTTTTGTTCAAGAAAGCTTTAACAGCTTTTAAATTACTTCATATCTGGGTAAGTTGAAGTTTTGGAGAACTTCCATTTTAATTTATTTTTATTGTTTTAAATTTTAAGAGAAACTTTACACCATAAATTTTCTTTTTTTATGTTCCAATGGTCAATTTAATATTATGTATATTTTACCACAATAAAATTTAAAAAGTTACTACCAGGATATGTGTTCTTTTAGCTTAATAAAAGAACTCATGTTGACATGGGAAAGTATTAAGGAAGCAAAAGGTTTTTAAGAAGAAAGTAAGAAAACCATATTCACCCTGCAGGAACCTACCATTTATACTCTAATGCTAAACACAAAATATTTGCCCTTCTCATTTGGAATGGCTACCATGCCCTTTGATTTTAAATGTGGTCTATGCAACTAGAAAAATGTTCCTGTTTCTCTGCCTAAAGAAATATTGATAAAATATTTAATAAAGTTATAAAGAACAGGAATGCCTTTTCTCTAACTTCATCTTTTTGTTAGTAAATGCTGCCTGTATGTCTTTAATTCTCATAGAAAGCCAACAGTGCTGTATTAGTCACTTCCAGATATCATCCTCTACCTTCATGCCATACTTCAAATATTAGTTTGCTAAGGAAAGGGGTCACACCAAAGTGACTGACACCATAAGTTTTAAAACACATTCAGTAAACTAAAATCACCTGTTAGTAATGATCTTAAATATTTTGTAAATGTGTATGCAGATTTTCAACTGTTCAAGGGGCCATTAACTATAACACTAGGTTGCTTACAAATCAACTGTATAACTGGATTTTCAACCCTCTCTGGGATCCAGAATCCTCTGGAGGGCCTTAAAATCTATGGATGCTGAACCTTGAGGATGCTTTGAGGATGAATTCAGGCATCTCTAGGTCGCTATGCAGCATAGAGTGCTTGAGAACCAATGACTCACATTAATTAGGAAACACCTGGAGGTGGGTTCACTTTACAGTGTCCCATGTCTATGTGAAAGTGATGTGTACTTGAATAGTTTTACCTTCTGCACTTGGTGTTTACAACTAATGGGTTTTGTGTTGGCAGCTAGCACCATCCTTCATAACAGAACAGTAATTGTGTTCATGTCCTTGGATTTCAGATATCATTTCCGTGTATTGTGTAGTTTCAGGGCAGCTTAATGGTCTATACTTGTCATGAAATTTCGAGTTTTTCTCTTCAAATCTCATGTCTTATTTCTTTTACCATCAACATGGCATTGGGTTCCCAAACCAGAGAAGATCCACCTACTGTAGCATAGAAAATTGTTTGGATGAAGAGAAGCCTCTTGCATAGTCCCTGTCCATGTAAACAGACAACAACTGGTCAGGCTTATGGCAGCATTTAGGGTATGAGAGGACCACTATGTATAAATTCCTGTGTTTGTTTTCTTGTTACCTCCCTGAGGTCTTTTTTTCTGATTTGCTTCAAGGTACTGAGTGCAATAACAGTTCGATTTTGAACCACACAGCTATTTAGACATTCTTGTTCTAGCTGATGTGATCAGGCAGGTTTATATTGCTTTGACATAATGTAGCTGGCTGATGGGAAGTGACAGAGGAAGCAGAGAATTTGAACACACACTTCACTTTCACAACTTCAAGGCAAGAACTATAAGATTTGGCCACAGTTAGGGGGTCAGCACCAGGAAATGTGGTTCTGCTGTGTGCTGTAGGAAATGAGTGAATGTATTGACTATTTGACTTAATTTACTCAACTCCTTTTCTTTGTGGTAGTAGGGGTTTGGAATTGAATCCATAGTCTAGTCAAGTTCTGTGCCACTGAGATTCACCTCTAACCAAGTCCATATTTAATAAATTTATAGTGATAATAGTTTCTATGATATGGACTCCTGTATCTGTTTATAGAAATGTCTGAAGGATTTTTTTTTAATTTGTCATGTTGTTTATTGAACCCAGGGCCTCACACATGATAAGCAAATGCTCTATTATTTGGCTAACACACCAGGTCACCCTAATTGTTGCTCAAATTGAGTATAGTAAGAAACACAGACACTGGGATGAGTGACATTATGGAATGTTTTACTTGCAGATCCCTCAAAAAAGGAAGAAGCCCATTCATGACAGAGCCACATGGGGAAACACCAGGGTCAGATTGTCTGGGAGCAAGAGGAGAGGTGACAAAAGATCAGGAGCTTTTACTGAAGTCATCTCTGGGATGGGGCATGGCAGGGAATGTGAACTGATTAAAATTCATGCAGTTTCAGTTATTTCTGTGGGCTCAAGGGCATGGGAGTCATCCCTCTTTGTTCAGCTTCATTTCCATCTTCTGGTATACCTCCATGGTAAGCTTCCTACTGACCAGTGCCATGACTGTTTACAATTTCCACACAATCCCAGAAACTGGCCCAATACAGTCAAGCAGGAAGAGAGACAGAATTCTTAGAGACATATTAGCACCATCCTTGAAAGGTCATGAATAGTGCACCCACCTACTAATCCCCCTGGCTCTCTCCATTTCAGGATAGCATAAAAGCTCAGTTCCATTTGCTTCCTGGGAGGTGAGAGTCTGACTAGCATGCTGGACCCCCAGCATCCTCTCTTTACTGGACACAATAACCACCTCATGTATGGTTACTGGCTCTGCTCTGCAGAGTTAAGGAATGGGGATATGGCAATGACAAAAATTGGTAACCATAGGACAGAGGAGTGTGAGAGCCACAGAAACACTGGGAGACAGTAAGCATCTGTGCTGTGGACTTCAGGACACCTCCTTTGGGCCTGAGCCGCTGTCTTCTCAGTGGACCTTCACTTGCATCCCTGGTGTTCTTGCTGTGTTACACAGAGGTGTAACAGACTTCCTGAGGGATACCTGGGCAGGGGGAGCCTTCATATCCAGGAGGGTCCTGTGACTTTCATAGACATGAGTAACCAGGCATGAGCTCCCAGGGGCTGAGTCAACAAAGTCCCTCCCAGTGATGAAGGACCCACTTTTGTCTTAGAGTTGGCTCAGTGGGCATCAGTGAAGAGCCTACGCTGCCCACCAGAAGGGGAGTCTTTCTGCTCCAGGGCAAGATACAACACTGCAACACAGTTCAGTCCCTGACCAGGATTCTGATCACTCAGGTATAGTTCAACCTTCCCTGCGGTGGCTGCGGAGGTATCAGAACTCCGTTACACACAATGCTCTGAGGTAAGTAGCAAACACATTAGCCAATGAGCTCAGAGAACAGCCACTTCCGTTCTTGGTGCACAGGTTCAGGGTGAGACTTCCAGCGTTGCAGCCCGGAGCCGGCGTTAAATGGTGTGAGGTCAGTTTTCTTGGTCAGGTCTTTAGCAGCCTGCATCACCATAGTGAGAGCGAGCAGACGCGGCATACAGTCGAGCCTGATGCACACTGGGGGACGGTGGTGACGGTGAGGGGTAAGATCTATGTTCCAGAGCCCAGTGAGGGGCAAGCTTACGTCACCAGGTAGTGAGGGGGGGGAGGGGGCCCGCATTACTGACACCAGTGTGATGGGGAGTGGGATAGTGGGACAGGCAGGGGACTGGTTTGTTTGGGCTCTGGGGCCAGGAGCATTGACCCCACCATGGCAAGGTGAGGATTCCACCTCTGTCCTCAGGCTCCAGGAGCCCTGGAGGCTGTGATGGAGGAGGAATGGGATCTGGGTTAGGCTGTTCCAAGTTTTCCAAATGCTGCACAGTTAGAGGAGCCTGGAAGGGGGTGACACCGAGGCCCAGGAAGAGTGAGTCCTTGTGTCACATCCTCAGGTGGAAAGAGTCAGCGCTGTGAACTGAGTTCTGGAGAGAATCCAGGCATCGTGATGTCACTTATCTCCAGGCTGGTCAGGAGGCAGGGGGCCTGGGCCCATGAAGCCCCACCATGGTCACTGTCACCTCCTTCCCACAGGTTGCTATGACTACAGCAGCGCTTGTGGACAGCACCCAGGTGAGTGGAGGATGTTCCAGGGCCTCACAAGTGTGACACCACACCTTGATTCTGGAATTGTGTTCTAAGACTTTTCCTGATGTTTTTTTCCTCCCTGGGCCTGGGGATCCTGAAAAAAATGCCAACCGAGTCTGGGGATCCTGAAGAAAAGCCCAACCAAGCCAATCATATGGAATGATTTCTATTGCAACGTTTTGCAACTAATGGGAAGGGAGATGAAAAGTTACCCCAGGCACAAGGCATAGAACGTGGAAATGCTAAAATAATGAGGTTATGCTTGCTCAGGGATCAGAGGTTTCCTTTCTTTCACATGGAAATTAGAGCAGTGGGTCAGAAATCAGGCTTGGGATATAAGGCATCTATTATGGGGAGTGATGGGAGCAATGGGAGGTTTAAAGCTGAGGAGAAAAGTGATTTGACCAGATCTCATCAGGCTCCCTGGCACTCCAGCAAGGAGGACAGACTATGACTATGACAGAGGGGACAGAGATTCAAGGAAAAAGGCTACTGCCATAGTCCATATGGTGGCCAGAAAGGCGGAAGAAGTGGTGGGATTCTGGATTGATTTTTCATTAAAGCAACCTGAATTTTCATTTTTAAAGGTGAGAAAAAGAGATAAGTTGAGTGATTCCAATCTTTTTGGTTTTAGCAGTTAGAAGGATGAAACCTCTAGCTGGATTTTATAGTTGATAGAATTGATTTTCATTGTAGATATTAGTTCTGTTTTCAAGCCATTTTAAGATGGCTAAAAAGGAGGGAATTCCAAGATGGGGGCTAGAGGGAGGAAGCAGAAAGCATGCCTCCTAAAGTAAAATATTGGAGAGACACTGGAGATTCACCTTACAGGAAAAACCACTGAGAAAAGGCAAAACTTTGACTTCTCCACACCTCCAGCCTGTGCAGAGCATCTCCACTTCACATTAAAGGGAGAAAACAGCAGGGCTCCCACGCCACTGCCAGACACCAGCACCCAGACAGCTTGGGAAGATGTGGACCACAAGGTGAGCTAAGCAGTATGCAGTACCCCCACAGACAACCCTGGGCCAGATCAGCATAGCCCCCTGGACAGACTGACCCTCACCCAGGGAAAAAAGAAAAACTGAATAATAAGCAATAACAAAAAAAAAGACACACAGCAAAGAGGGTAGGGCGCCCTGAGCGCTGAAGAGGGGGGAACTGTAAATAAATAAGCCGGCCGGAGAAGGTGGCACACACCCAGCAACCACAAGCAGGAAAGCTTGTAAAAGTGGCAAAGGGGGGAAAACTCCACAGGCAAGGGGAGAATGCTCACTTCCCATGTGAACTGTAAATAAACATGCCAGCCTGAGAAAGCGGGAGCAGTGTCACCTCCCCCAATGTGCGTGAAAAGGAGAAAGCTTATAGCAGTGGCTCCCATGCACTTAATCTGAGTAAACAAAGCCTACACTCCAGATGAGTGTTAAGCTCACCCCTGAGATCTGCATAAATAAAGCCTCCAGCAACAGCAGGCTGACAGCAGTGGGCAGGCAAGCCACAGCTGCAGATAGCCATTCACAGAACTGTCTCCAGACTCTTTTTTTTTTCTCTCTCCCACCTTTGAGGAGACAACAAATGAACTACACCTGCATGCTGAAAAACTTATTGAAACTGTATTGCATTTGAACTTGGGACACTTTGTGGGGTTTTTTTGTTTTGTTTTGTGAGGTTTTGTTTTATTTTGGTTTTTCCAGTCTGTTTCCCCTTTGATGAGACAACCACAGAACTACCTCTGAGGCACCATCTCCAAGATTGGAGGCTGAGGGACAAACACCAAAATTATTAAGACTGAAACTTTATTGCATTTGAACTTGAAGATTTTTTTCTTTTTTTTTTCTTTATTTTTTCAAACCTGTCTCTGTCTCTCTAATGCCTGTTCAGCTTACTGTCGATTAGTACACTATCTCTCCCTGTTTATATCTTTGAAACTTCTTTGTTTGTTTCTTTGTTTTGTTTTATCCTACTTGTTTATTTATTTTTCCCTTTTTCTTTCACTTCATTGCTTTCCATCTCCTCTCACCCTTCCATTCTAAATATCATCATTGTTATTATTACAAGCTAGAAAATACTTAATTGCACACAGTACAGGGACAATAACAACACCAAGGGCAGTGACGGGAAGACAGAAAAAACAGGGAAACCAGTTTACCCACAGAAAAAAGTTAGTACAGGAACTAGAGGGAAATGGAGAAAACAGATAGTCAGATCAGACTCCAAAAAAATGAAGATAAATTATGCCAAGGAATCCAATGAAACCCACAAGAACAATCTAAAAGAAGAAATACTACAGGTAATCAATGAGAATTTTATAGAGATGATACTGGATATGGTCAACCAAAATGTACAGGAGACACTCAAGAAATTCCAAGACAACAAAAATAGAGAATTCGAAAAAGCACAAGAAGAAATAAAAGAAACCACAGAAGCACTGTATAAAGAACATGATTAATAAAGAGATAAATGAACTCAGGACAAAAATAGACAACATTAAAAAGGAAACAACCCAGGATATGGAAAAAAACGGAAGGTCAATCCAGCAGAACAGAACAAACAGAAGACAGAATCTCAGAAATCAAAGATGAAATGGTAATTAAAGGAAAAACTAAAGAATTATTAGTTAAACAATTCAAGACCTGTGAAAAGAAAATGCAAGAACTCAGCGACTCCATCAAACAACAAACCTGAGAATCATGGACATTGAAAGAAGGAGAAGAGGTGCAAGCAAATGGAATGTGTAATATATTCAACAAAATAATAACAGAAATTTTCCCAAATCTAGAGAAAGATGTTCCCATACAGATGCAAGAGGCCTCCAGAACACCAAACAGACCAGATCAAAATAGAACTACCCCACGGCATACCATCATTAAAACAAGTTCAGAAACTAGGGAAAGAATATTGAAGGCTGTAAGAGAGAAAAACAAGTAACATACAAAGGTAAACCCATCAAAATCACGGCAGACTTCTCAACAGAAGCAAAAAGCAAGAAATCTTGGGGAGAGATCTTCTAGGCACTGAATGAAAATAACTTCAACCCCAGGATACTCTACCCAGCAAAACTATCATTCAAAATAGATGGAGCAATAAAAGTCTTCCATGATAAGCAGAAACTAATACAATATGTGACCACAAAGCCACCACTACAAAAGATTCTTCAAGGGATTCTGCACACAGAAAGTGAAACCCAACATAACCATGAAAGGACAGGCAACACTAAACTACAGGAAAAGAAAAAGCAAGAAAGCAGAGAGTAACCTCAACTTAGGTACACACAAACAAACCTTCAAACAACTAAGACAACTAAAATGACAGGAATCACCACATACCTATCAGTACTAACACATAATGTTAATGGATTTAATTCCCCCATCAAAAGGCACCATTTGACAAAAAGCATTAAAAAGGAAGATCCAACAATTTGTTGCTTACAGGAGACCCATCTCACCAACAGAAATAAGCATAGGCTTAGGATGAAAGGCTGGAAGAAGATATTTACCAAGCCAATGGCCCCCGAAAACAGGCAGGAGTAGCAACACTTATCTCTGACAAAGTACACTTCGAACCTACTTTGATCAAATGAGATAAAGAAAGACATTCCATACTAATAAAAGGGGAAAAGACCAAAAGGAAATAACAATTATCAACCTACACACACCAATTTCATCAAACATACCCTGAAAGACCTAAAAGCATATATTAACTCCAACAATGTGGTCGTGGGAGACGTGAACACCTCATTATCATTAATAGATAGGTCATCCAACAAAAAATCAATAAAAAAATCCTCGATCTAAAATATACAGTAGATCAAATGGAACTACTTGATGTCTACAGAACATTTCATCCAACTTCTACACAATATACATTCTTCTTGGCAACCCATGGAACCTTCTCCAAAATAGATCATATGCTAGGGCACAAAGATAGCCTCAGCAAATATAAGAAAATAGAAATTATACCATGCATACTATCTGATCACAATTCAATAAAACTAGAACTCAACAAAAAAAGTAAAGACAAAAAACATGCAAACAGCTGGAAACTGAAAAACTCATTACTTAATGAACAATGGGTCATTGATGAAATAAAAGAGGAAATTAAAAAGTTCCTGGAAGTCAATGAAAATGAAAACACAACCTACTGGAACCTATGGGACACAGCAAAGGCAGTCCTGAGAGGAAAGTTTATAGCCATGAGTGCATATATTAAAAAGACTGAAAGATCCCAAATCAATGACCTAATGATACAGCTCAAACTCCTAGAAAAGCAAGAACCCGGAAATCACAAAACAAATAGAAGGAGAGAAATAATAAAAATAAGAGCTGAAATCAATGAAATAGAAACCAAAAACACCATTCAAAGAATTAATGAAATAAAAAGTTGATTCTTTGAAAAAATAAACAAGATCGACAGACCCCTGGCAAATCTGACTAAAATGAGGAGAGAAAAAACCCAAATTAGTAGAATCAGGAATGCAAAAGGGGAGTTAACAACAAGCACTATCAAAGTCCAGAAAATCATCAGAGACTACTTCGAGAACCTATATTCAAATAAATTTGAAAATCTTAAAGAAATGGACAGATTTCTAGAAACATATGATCATCCAAAACTGAACCAAGAGGATATTAATAAACTGAATAGATCTATAACACAAAATGAAATTGAAGCAGCAATCAAGAGTCTCCCCAAGAAGAAAAGTCCAGGACCTGATGGATTCTCTGCAGAATTCTAAAGACCTTTAAAGAAGAACTGATACCAACCCTCCTTAAACTGTTCCATGAAATAGAAAGGGAAGGAAAACTGCCTAACACATTTTATGAAGCCAGTATTACACTTATCCCAAAACCAGGCAAAGACACCTCCAAAAAGGAGAACTATAGGCCAATCTCCTTAATGAACATTGATGCAAAAATCCTCAATAAAATAATGGCAAAACGAATTCAACAACACATCAAAAAGATTATTCACCACGACCAAGTAGGCTTCATCCCAGGGATGCAGGGGTGGTTCAACATACGAAAATCAATAAACGTAATAAACCACATTAACAGAAGCAAAGACAAAAACCACTTGATCATCTCAATAGATGCAGAAAAAGCCTTTGATAAGATACAACACCATTTCATGATAAAAGCTCTGAGAATACTAGGAATAGAAGGAAAGTTCCTCAACATTATAAAAGCTATATATGACAAACCTACAGCCAGCATTATACTTAATGGAGAAAAACTGAAACCATTCCCTCTAAAATCAGGAACCAGACAAGGATGCCCACTATCTCCACTCCTATTCAACATAGTACTGGAATTCCTAGCCAGAGCAATTAGGCAAGAAGAAGGAATAAAAGGAATACAAATAGGTAAAGAAACTGTCAAAATATCCCTATCTGCAGATGACATGATCCTATACATTAAAGACCCAAAAAACTCTACTCAAAAGCTCCTAGACATCATCAATAGCTACAGCAAGGTAGCAGGATATAAAATCAACATAGAAAAATCATTAGCATTTCTATACACTAATAATGAACAAAATGAAAAAGAATGTATGAAAACAATTCCATTTACAGTAGACTGAAAAAAAATCAAATACCTAGGTGCAAACCTAACAAAGGATGTGAAAGACCTCTACAAGGAAAACTATAAACTTCTGAAGAAAGAGATTGAGAAAGACCATAGAAAGCAGAGAGATCTCCCATGCTCATGGATTGGTAGAATCAACATAGTAAAAATGTCTATACTCCCAAAAGTCATCTACATGTTTAATGCAATTCTCATCAAAATTCCAATGACATTCATTAAAGACATTGAAAAATCTACCATTAAATTTATATGGAAACACAAGAGGCCACGAATAGCCAAGGCAATACTCAGTCAAAAGAACAATGCTGGAGGTATCATGATACCTGACTTCAAACTATATTACAAAGCAATAACAATAAAAACAGCATGGTACTGGCACAAAAACAGACATGAAGACCAGTGGAACAGAATAGAGGACCCAGATATGAAGCCACACAACTATAATCAACTTGTCTTTGACAAAGGAGCTAAAAATATATGATGGAGAAATAGCAGCCTCTTCACCAAAAACTGCTGGGAAAACTGGTTAGCAGTCTGCAAAAAACTGAAACTAGATCCATGTATATCACCCTATACCAATATTAACTCAAAATAAATCAAGGATCTTAATATCAGACCACAAACTCTAAAGTTGATACAGGAAAGAGTAGGAAATACTCTGGAGTTAGTAGGTATAGGTAAGAACTTTCTCAATGGAACCCCAGAATCGCAGCTAACTAAGAGATAGCATAGATAAGTGGGACTTAATAAAACTAAAAAGCTTCTGTTCATCAAAAGAAATGGTCTCTAAACTGAAGAGAACACCCATAGAGTGGGATGAAATATTTGCCAGCTACACATCAGACAAAGGACTGATAACCAGAATATATAGGGAACTTAAAAAACTAAATTCTCCCAAAACTAATGAACCAATAAAGAAATGGGCAAATGAACTAAACAGAACTTTCTCAAAAGAAGAAATTCAAGTGGCCAAAAAACACATGAAAAAATGCTCACCATCTCTAGCAATAAAAGAAATGCAAATTACAACCACACTAAGATTCCACCGCACCCCTGTTAGAAAAGCCATCATTTGCAACACCACTAACAACAGGTGTTGTCAAGGATGTGGGGAAAAAGGAGCCCTCTTACACTGTTGGTGTGAATGTAAACTAGTACAACCACTCTGAAAAAAAATTTGGAGACTACTTAAAAAGCTAAACATTGATCTACCATTTGATTCAGCAATACCACTCTTGGGGATATACCCAAAAGACTGTGACACAGGTTACTCCAGAGGCACCTGCACACCCATGTTCATTGCAGCACTATTCACAATAGCCAAATTATGGAAACAGCCAAGATGCCCCACCTCTGATGAATGGATCAAGAAAATGTGGTATCTATACACAATGGAATTTTATGTAGCCATGAAGAAGAACGAAATGTTATCATTCGCTGGTAAATGGATGGAATTGGAGAACATCATTCTGAGTGAGGTTAGCCTGGCCCAAAAGACCAAAAACTATATGTTCTCCCTCATATGCGGACATTAGATCAAGGGCAAACACAACAAGGGGATTGAACTTTGATCACAAGATAAAAGCAAGAGCACACAAAGGAGATATGAGGATAGGTAAGACACCTAAAAAATTAGATAGCATTTGTTGCCCTCAACGCAGAGAAACTAAAGCAGATACCTTAAAAGCAATTGAGGCCAATAGGAGAAGGGGACCAGGAACTAGAGAAAGGGTTAGATGAAGAAGAATTAACCGAGAAAGTAACACACATGCACAGGAAATTAATGTGAGTCAACTCCCTGTATAGCTATCCTTATATCAACTAGTAAAAACCCTTGTTCTTTCCTATTATTGCTTATACTCTCTCTTCAACAAAATTAGAGATAAGGGCAAAATAGTTTCTGCCAGGTATTGAGGGGGTGGGGGGGTGGGGGGTGTTAAGGGACGGGGTGGGGGGAGGGGGGAGAAATAATCCAAGCATTGTATGCACATATGAATAAAAAAAGAAGATAGAAAAGAAAAACAGATATAGAG
Source organism: Castor canadensis (assembly GCF_047511655.1). Lineage (NCBI taxonomy): Eukaryota > Metazoa > Chordata > Mammalia > Rodentia > Castoridae > Castor > Castor canadensis. The sequence goes on along the minus strand of NC_133401.1, from coordinate 30,581,946 downwards.
TGACAATTTCTATGCCATTGTGGACTCTGTGTGTGTTGTGTGTGTATGTGTATGTGTGATAAAGAGAACACGTGTGTTGATATGTGCCTAGGATTTGTTTTAGATGGCTATAGAAAAATACACAGAGATATAAATGATTGTCATGAAGGAAAATTATTCTCAGAGCTCCCTAGAAAAAGGAAGTCAAGACCACATGGGTAAAGACCAGGGTCATTCATCAGGAAGTATAGGGTAGAGAAGTATAAGGTTAAGGGGGAATCAAGACTCAGAAAACTTAACTGGGTTTTCACTAGAAAGAATTTGGCAAGATACAGTAGATGAATTGATCGAGCTAAGACGGGGATAGCTCAAATAGTTTCTCTGGACTCAAGTATTTGGGATGTTTCCAATTGTCCAGTATATAGTCTTGGGTAATTTAGGGCAATATAAGTCTAGACTTCCTGTGTGACATATTCATAAGGAAAATTACTGTAGGTTCAGGTTCCACATTGTTCATTTTGCTTATAAAAGTATACTCCTATTTGGACTGCCCCCAGTCAGGATACAAATGCCAAAATTATCAAGAATTTTTAAAAAACATGTCAATCCACTTGGTCCCAAGTATTCCAGGTACACAGGCTAAGTCCTTGTCTTTCACTCTAGAGACAAATCCTGCACACCCTGCCCAGATTTTCCAATGCTGCATCCAGGGTAGGGTCTTGACTTTTCATCACACAGGCCAACTCAGCCCTCTTAAGCAACCATGAGAAAGCCATAAAAAGTGCCTTTGACATGGGCCTGTCAAGAAGTGGAGATAATGAGAACATTAAGCGGAAGGCCCATCAGCTTCTAGGCCCCACTTGAAACTGGCCTGCACCTTTAGTCAGCATCACTAGTTCCCTGTGATGATGATCTTTGCAGTACCCCTAAGTGGAGGAGCCTGTAGGAACCTGCACTCCATGAGGACATCCTAGGGGTTGTCTATGCCTGGAAACAGTAACCTAATGCAACACTCTCAGGACCCTCAGGATTCCTAACTGGCCTGGAGTCTCCTCTTCTGTCTGAACAAACCCACTGAAATACCCCAGACTGACTCCAGCTCTTCAGACAACCATGAATGAAGAGCAATAAAAAATGGTCATTTGCCTTCCAGCTAGGAAACATGCACAATATATTTGAATAAATCTGTACATGAGTGTCCATTTGGATCGATAGACTTTGGGATCAGCTGAAATGATATATGTAGCTTCTGGGAGCTTCTGATCTTATAAAAAATAAGATGATACATCTCTAAGCATGTGGGTGCTCTGCTGTAGACAGAATTCCCCAGAAATCTGCAGTGGCCCCTTTAAGAACCAAGCCCCTCCCTCACTTTAAGTCCACAACCCCATTTTCACCACTAACTGGAGCTGCATAACCTTTGTCTCAAGTTTGTGGTTCTATCATATTCAGATTGCACTCAGGCAAGACCAAAGCAACTCAGAGCTGTGGTGCTCAGGATCTCCTGGGCACCATGATGAAGTCACTGAGCCAATGATTATTCAGAAATGGGTCCTTTCTATGATAAGATGTTTTGTTCTGAGTGGACTTTGAGCTTCACTTGCCTGGGGGCATTTTAACAGTTTTTAATTTGATCATCAGTCTAGGTTCTTGGAAATGCTTGGTCCCCAAGAGGTGATGACAATACTAAGTCCTGTGGGAGGGGCTTCTCCAACACACAGCAACTTATCCTATAGGTGGTGATGTTGCCCTCATCTGCTTCCCTGCTCCATTGCCAGAGTCCTATGGCAGTGGCCACAAGGAAGGGCCCAGCTCAAACCAGTGCTGTGTCCTCCAGAGCTCACCACCCTCACTCCCACTGCACCAGAGTCCTAGATATGTGAAGGGCCTTTGCACATCACCACACTTTAGGTCTCTATGTTCATAACAATGAGGACCTCATGCTCTAGGATGTCAGCTTAACTCCAAGTTTGATGAAGTGTTGCAGTGTTACAGGTATAGAGGGACCATTGTGTGTAAAGCTTGTTGACTGACTTGGGGATGTGCCCTCCAGGTGAATAATTTTACTTTTATTGTCAGGGTGCCTGGAGTCATAGTGTGTTGTGAACAGATGTAGCACCTAATTTAGGCTTTAATATTTTTCCAAAAGCTGCTGAAAGTTAGAACAGCGTGGAAGGCAGATGATGACAGTAAGGCACAGAGAAATTGAGTCCTGTGCAAAGTCACACAGCAGCTAAGCATCAGGACTGACTAAGGCTCAGATAATTCCATCATCTGGGTCTCCTGGCTCCAGGGTGGACTGAGCCATCGAGGCCCTTTCCAGTCATCTGCCTCTCATTTCCCACAGACTTCTTTAGAAGGCAAAAATAGGAGAGGAACTCATTAGTAAACATCAGTTACTCCAGGTTATTTCCTTTGTGTGGGGATTAACTTCATTATCATGTCAACAGACTAGAAAGTGTCCTGTTTGGGAAATTAGGTTGATTTCTTCAAGTTTAGATCAACAGCTCAGTTTCAGTTTGTTGTGTTCAGACTTTGGTATGTGTGTGACCCCATATTGATTTATAATCTGATATTTTGGGGTCAAGTACAGAAACTTAGTCAAAAAAGTAGCGTCTTGGAAATAGTTTTACACCAGATTTTCAGATTATGAGGGTAACCATAAAAGTGGGAGTTAAGGGTGACTTCTAGTTTTCTGAGAGCTGGGTTTAGAAGTTCCATCCATTGAGATGAGAAAGTCAGCAGTAGGAGAGGTTTCTGTGGGGATATCAAGAACTTGGATTTCACCATCATAAGAATGTTTCAAAGAAGCACTAGTGGGAACATGAAGAGGGTAGCTGTCCATTCGGGTTGGAACATTGGATAAGAGTTTATGGTAGAAGCATGCAAATGGTGATCACCAGTGTACATCTGTGTATCCCAATAATGAGTGGGAATCATAATCATAGGATAATTATGTTCTTAGCTGCCATGAAAGGGGAGAGTGGTTATCTGGCTTTCAACTAGGGCAACTGGATTTGGGAATGAGCCCATCACTAAAACAAGCATGTGAGAGAAGTGACGTGGGTACATTATAGGAGACAGGATGATGTGTAGAGTTACCAGCAGAGCATGAGATTGAGTTGGAAGCCTGGAATAACTGTTGCAAGATGGCCTCGAACCACATACGGTGTTTTTATTCACTCTGTTACACACTCACCAGAATTTTCTTGTGACTCTTGAAGTGTCTGAGGAGTTTTAGACTCCTGAATGATTTCAGAGGCACAAGTGTTCCTCTGGGAGAGTCACTTGCCTATGGCAGAATGCCACTGGGATATGATATGGAATGAGATTTAGGAGTTAAGGAAGGTTGTAACTGGTGAGAGGCATTGAGTGCATGTTTGCTGGGGAGGGCCATGGAATCCACAGATGTTTCTTGGTGATGAAGGTTGAGGGTAAAGCATAAAGGAACAGAGTCAGGCAGGGTGCCCTTCACAGCAGTATGGAGGTTGCCTCTGGCAGTAAAACTACTGTAACCTTTTTGAACATGCCAAGCACACTGTATACCAAGTACTGAGGAGATTAGGGAGGGCAGAGATATTATGAGAAAAGCAGTGCTAATATGGTTATATTTGTAAATACCACTTGGGGGAATCCATGGGCAACTGTGTGACAAGAATGAATAAAGCTGTACATGCCAGACCCAGAAGTCAGATGGTATCTGCAGAAATAGTGATCAAATAAGCCCAAAGGCAAATTTGGCATTAGGGGAATCAGAGCTTAACATCTTCTCTGAGATGGGGAGGGTGGCGCATAGGGTAAACTGAGAATGAATGTTGAGGGGTGGGTGGATCAACTTGGAATCAATTCAATAAAAACTAATCATGAATGTTCTATTCTAATCATGGCAGACCTTTATGACTTTTGAGGATGTGAGGATTTCCTTCTCCCAGGAGGAATGGGAGTTTCTTAATGCAGCTCAGAGGGACCTGTACCTCCATATGATCCTGGAGAACTTTGCACTTGTAACCTCCTTTGTTAAGTATGTCACACTCACCCATGTCCTTGTCTGTGTTATGCCGTATTCCTCATAGCCAGCCTTGTCTCTTCCACTGCTAATCATTGGGGTTAGGCTTTGTTAACCTCTACTTTTTTGTGCTATTCCTGGGCCATGTGTACCACCCTGGGCAGCTTTAATAGCAGCTGCTGTAATGTGTGCAGGCTTTGGTTTGGGAAGAGGATATCTGGCCATCAGGTTCATGGATCTCACCATGCTTGCCTTCTCCCCAACTGGCTGACTACCTAGATTCATAACTTTTTTTGCCTCTAGCTTATCTTTACATCTTTGTATCCCACTTCTCACAAATATTTCTTCACAGTTGCCTATTTTAGGAACTCCGGGCAGTGATGTGCTCGGTATCCATATGGACTATGGCTATGCTTTCCAACCCTCTTTCTAGTCTTCTTTGTAATACTTTTGTCATTCCAATGATCTGTGTTGCTCAAGGCCACTGCTGATGGCTCAGCTGCCCTGGCTTTCTCTTGGAACTTTGTTCATGTACCTCTGGTAAATGGCACAACATGGGTACAGGAAGAATCTTGGATATTTCATAGGTACACATGGCAAGACAATCTCAGAAATGCCTAATTCAATTGAGGGGCACCCGGTGAGGTCATGACATTATATTGGACCAGGAAATTGTCCCATGTCCTTAGTGTTTTTGGTGCAAATGACACTTGACACACCTCATTTCCCCTTCCAGTCCCAATATTTGATGCTTCTACCACTCATATCATCTGTGCCTTCAGATCCTAGCTGCCTTCCCCTCCCCCCAAACCACACATATCTGGTCTCCATCCATCAGTTGTTTCTGTTCATGGCCCCCTCTTCTATGTTCTCCAACACTGACCCATACCTAATGTGTTGAGGGGTATTTTTTTGTTTGCTTGTTTTTTTGGTGTTACTAGAGTTTAAACTTAGGACCTCATGACTGTCAGGTGGGTTCTCTGCCACTTGAACCACTCCTCCCAGCCAATCGAATGAATTTTGATTCATAGGATATACTTATATAATCCTAAGAAGAGTTCTATTTATGAATTCCTGGGCCTGGATTCATGCAGTCCTTTGCACAGTGTGTACTTGTCACCAGCTGATAAGTTTTTACTGAGGAAGATTGGTGAGTTTGGGAAACTTCGTGGCAGGTCAAGGATAATAGTGTTGTGAGGTGGCAGTACCTGAGAGCTGTTGCAAAAAAGTGAATTAAAAACACTGCCTCTTTTCTCTGTGGTACAGTTCATCCTTGTGTCCTTTGTCTGTTGAGGTTTATGAAAATATAGGGTCTTCAGAGGCCTAATGGTGCAAAACACCTTCTTCTGCAATTAAGCCCTGCTCCCACATCCTCAAAACAATCCTATGTAGTTGGGAGGTGTAGCTTAGTCAAGTATGTCTAGCATGTGCAAAGCCCATGGTTTAATCTCTAACACCACCAAATACTATGGACTCTTTCTTTGGTGGGATTCCCCCCTTACACTATACCCTACATATATTTCATCATCATTTCTGATTACAGGTTGTAGACATAGAGTAAAGGATAAGGAAGTCTCTGTGCACAGTGTTTCTGTGAAGAAGTGTCACACTTAAAGACTACAAAGGTAGGTGAATCCACCCAGAAGACTCACCCTTGTGATACCTGTTCCTCAGTCTTGAAAGATGTTTTTCACCTGGCTGATCCACCTGTGCAGAAGCTAAACTTGTCTGTATCATCTGCTAGCCTTCCCCAGCACCAGAAGCATCACACTGCAGAGAAATCCTTGAACAGGGATGTGGTCTGGAAAATATTTCAGAAGATCTATGAATTTTGTTCACCAGGAAAGACCTCCAATTTTAAGGCCCTTTGGGAGAATTTCCCAGCTTTATTGGACTTTCTACATACCCAGATCATTGCTGATGGTGAGGAGCCAAACAGCTCTGTGTTTGAGGAGCCCTTTCACCATGGAAAAAGTTATGGCACATTGTATAAATGCATAAAAGTTTCAAGTCCCCTGAGATTCTACACTGGAATAAACCTTCATGAGAGTAGTAAGTGTGAGAAAGTGTTCCATGATGAATTGTCACTTGTTCCACAACAGACACTTCACACTGTACAAAGAACTTATAAGTGTAGAGAATGTGGGAGATCCTTTAAGAAAAGATCTGACCTTACTATACATGAGAGTCCATCCTGGAGAAAGGCCTATGAATGCAGAGATTGTGGCAAATCATTTAAGTGAGTAGGTGCCCTTGCTGTACACGAGATTGTCCACACTAGAGAAAGGCCTTATTAATGTACAGAATGTGGCAAATCCTTTAGGCAAAAATCTGTTCTCATTAGACACCAGGTAGTTCACAGTGGAGAAAGGCCTTATGAGTATAGAGAATGTAGGAAATCATTTAAGGAAGTAGGGGCCCTTACTGTACACCAGAGAGTACACACTGTAGAAAGACCTTACAAGTGTACAGAATGTGGGAAATCCTTTAAACATGGCGGTGACCTTACTATACACCAGAAAGTCCACACAGGAGAAAAGCCTTAGGAGTGTAGAGAATGTGGCAAATCATTTAATAAAAGAAGTTCCCTTACTGCACATTAGAGAATACACCCTGGAGAGAGGCCTTATGAATGTAGAGAATGTGGGAAATTTTTTAAGTTAGCAGGTGCCCTTACAGTGCACCTGAGAGTTCACACTGAAGAAAGACCTTATGAGTGTACATACTGTGGGAAATCTTTCACACAACATGCCAGCCTAGTTGGTCACTGCAGAATTCATACTGGAGAAAAATCTTATGAATGCAATAAATGTGGGAAAGCTTTTAGGTATAAAGCCAATGTGGTTCATCACTAGGAAACTCACAAAGAAAATAGTCCTTATTAGTGTGACCAGTGTGGGCAAGGCTTTACCCAAAGAGCTCACCTCATTAAACATGGGAGTGTTCCACTGGAAGAAGGCCTTATAAAGAATGTGGGAAAGTCATTACGCACTGTTTTGTTCATCACCAGAAAGTTCACAATGAGCAACAATAGGGCGGGGGGAGGGGGGAGAAATGACCCAAACATTGTATGCACATATAAATAAAAGAAATTTTAAAAAATAAAATAAAAAAAGTCCACAACCCAAGTGTAAAAAAAACCAAAAAAAATGAGCAATAATATCCTTTGAGTGTAGTCACTGTGGGAAATGCTTTAGCCAAGATCTCCCCTCATTACAAATGAAAGAATTCACAATGGAGAGCCTTCATCGTGTACCAAATGTTGGAAGTCTTACACAACACTCCAGCCTCAACCCACATCAAAAGTTTCATACCCCAGAAAGTTCTCGGAGCATTCAGTCCAAGGTCCAGCCTTATTTAGCAACAATACTCGCTGCTTAGGAACAGCCTTAAACCTGAAAGGAATGGACCCATCTTCCTGAAGTCGACCTGCACATTTCCAAATATCTAGTGTGTAAGATTCCCCATGAGTTCAAGCAGGTCGTGAGGCATCCAGGAGCTGCTGAGGACATTCTGAACTTTCCAGGCCCCTTGCCACAATTAAATCATTGAGACTATCTCAGAGAAACCATCACTCTGTACCACCTTCCACAGTGGGTAAAAGCCTCCTTCACATGTTAAGGCAAGGCACATCGTCTCTGTTCTTTCTTTCCCTATTGGAAATCTTAAGTAGCCTTAGGGCAACTTTATTCTGTTTGGTGAGTGATTGTGCCATGGTACGCCATCAGGGGTGAAGAGATTTAGTCCTAGTTCAGCTATTGGCTTGCAAGGAAACTGTCTTGCATGACACTTGTTGTTGTATCTAACCTCCAGGTCACCACCTGGTAACTTTCTGGTTCCCATTGCCCTGGTATGTACAACAATAAAGGTCATATTTTTTTAAATCCATCTTAAATCATAATTGTCCACTAACTATTTTGGTGGGGTTATATAGAACTACACTCTATGTGAGGGAAGGGACAGTTTTTATGAGACACCCCAGAAAATGTGCTTTAGGAAGAGCATAATGGCAGACAGTAGTCCTTAACTCCAGTTTGTAACTACTGTGGATTGCTGCACAAGACACCCAGTGAGACAATGCAGGACTCTCTGATCCTTTCTGGTGACCTGAACCCCCCCCCATATTTTATGAGACTAAAGGTCATCTGAGGAGAGGGGTCAGTTGCTTTGACAAGGTAAGTTGACTCTGGGAATAGCATAAATTTCCATTTGTCACAACAAATGTCACATATTGTCATCACTTCTGAAAGAGCATTTCCCCACATTAGGTAAAGAGTCATATGGTCTAATGTCTGCGATTCCACCTTCCAAGGTACCACTGTAGGGAATGAGTATTAAACACAGGGGCCAGCACAAGAACTGAGGATGCAGATAATGGATCAACATGGAATTGCTAAACCTAGTAGTATGGCACAGTATTGACTCTGGTCATACTGCTAATAACAACAGTTTCATGGTCACGTGACACAGGAATTGAACACCTGGATTTGGGACCAAGCATGCACATTCTAGTGTTGACACTTGTTACCTAGGGACAAGGAACTTAATGTTTAACCTCTCTAGGACCCAGTTCAAAAGGTTACTCCATGTTGAATTCCTCCTTTTTCCTGCCCATTACCATCCTCAGCATCCCTGGTAATGGTCATTCTATGGTCAGGATTGCAGTTGTAAATTCCAAAATGATAAGGAAGTCTCTTGGCAGGTTCAGAGCAGAAAATGGAAGAACAGAAAATGGAGCTCTCTGACCACTCAGGCAAAGCCTTTACATAAGACCTCATGAATATTAGTCACATCTCATACATACAATTAAAAACCGGGGAATCAGCATAAGCACAGGCACAGAATGCCCCATGTTACATAACAGAACCTGTCAATTAGCCTAGTCCCATTTGCCCTTGCAACTTATGAACTACCCCTTTGAACAAAGATCAGAGCTTCTGTGCCATCTGGCCAGAACCCACTGCTCTCTCTTTTGCAGTGGCTTTCCTTTTCCTTTCAATAAAACTTCACTACTGCTTTGTAATTTGTGTCTTTGTCCAGTTCTTTGTTCAAGAGACACAAGGACCTGAGATCTTCTTGACAAGGGTCTCCTTAGACTACCTGTAACTAGGATTGTTTAATAATTATGTGTGTCTTTCAACTCTTACCCTAATTATTTGTCTATTCAAATGAAAAGCTCCTATCTGTGTCCCAAAGATGGGATGAAGTGCTGTCTTCCCATGGCTGCCCATGGTACATAATAAACCTTTCTCTGCCCTTCACCATGTGTCTTTTGTTTTTCTGTATTAGAATGTGAACTGAGGGCCTTGTGCTTTCAAGGCAGGTGCTCTACCACTTGAGCCACACACCCAGCCTCACCGTGTGTCTTTATTTGGAATATAGGTGCAAATCCATCAACCAGATGAATGGAATCCAAGGTATTTGAGCCTGGGCTATAAAACCTTGGTTTCACATCCAGATGACAAGTTCTAAACTGGAACCCCCCCTTTCCAGTTAGAGGACAGAAATACCCTGGAATTAAGATCACCCATGGAGCTTTCTGACCACACTTCTAACAGTCTTGTCAGAGGTACTGCTAGCTTATTCTCCCTCTTTCCATGCATGCTGCTTTGTCTTCCTATGTAGATAAATCTGTACTGGCCTGCTACCTTTTGTGCCTCCTTTGAGGGTTACTTTGAAATTCATTTTTCTTTATTCCAAGTTCCAGGGGGTCCCAGTGGGCTTGGAAAATCAAGTATATCTCCTTCTTTTGGGGAAATATCCTATTTTCCAAAAACTCTCCCAGTAACACAAAGAGTAAAGTAAACACAGTTACTGCAGTTGGCCGTATCATCACTAGATGACACGTACACAACCTGAGTCCTTGTCTTTCACATTAGAAGCAAATTCAGTACCTCTGTGCACATACTTCCCTCATGTGCCTCTGAGGCAAAGTCTTGATTTTTTTGTCCCCAAAGATCAAATCAGCCTTCTCAGCAGCCATAACAAAAGAGCCTTGTCATGAGCCTGCCAACAGGTAGAGCAACTCAGAACATTTAGCAGAAAGCCCTTTGGCTTCCAGGCTCTGCATGTGACCAGACCCATGCCATTAGGGGCATTACTATTCACCTGGAGGATGATCTTTTAGTTTTCTTTGTTACCAGAACCAGCAATGATCCAGGGAGGTGGTCCCCCAAAAGGAGCTAGTCTCTGGCTCTTGGACATCATGTTCTGTGATGTTGCAAGAAAAGCTTTTAGACATATTGCTGTTAGTTAGTAAAGCAAAGCAAAAGGAAGATAGAAAGATGGTGCAAGTCCAGACATGGGTGTGAGAATATCTGATTACAGGTGCAATGAGTGCACTAATATTAAAGGCGATCTTAATTTGTAGCCTGGAAGCTTCCATATTTTATGAGGCCAGAGGTCACCTAAGCAGGGGTCAGCTGATTGACTCTGGGGGTAGTTTAAATGTGTTCCTTTTGTCTCACTAGATGTCACTTAATGACAAACACTTCTGAGAGAACAGGTTTCTCCAGATTACAGAACGAATTGTCCACAATTCCATCACCTCTCAATAGCTCTGCTGGGGCACAAGATTTTAACTGATGGGCATTTGGAAAAAAATTATAGATCCAAATATAGCACTAGGCTTGATGATGCAGATATTGGAGTCAACATGAGATTGATGAATCTAGCAGCACCACAGAAATTCTGGTCATGTTAGTTTCAAATGTCCCATCAAAGAGTGGCATAGGAAATGAGCACTAAGGCATGAACACCCTTAGTGCTGACGTTTATTATATTGGGATAAGGGAACAGCCAGATTCCTCACCAATATGATAGAAATAATAGCACTGAACTCATGGCCTTACTGTGTAGTTCAAAGTAGATTAATATCTGAACTTGAAAGAAGAAAAATGGTATCATGATATGTTCTAAATATGTTTTTATTATAAAGCAAATTAACAAATGTTGAGATGTTCTTCTGCCTCACTCTAGGAATCCAGTTTACCAAGAAACTGGTCTAATGAAAACTGAAAGGCTGGGGTGACCTCCATTATAAAAAAAAATAAGTGAAAAGTGTCTCATTTTCAGGGTTCTTCTGACCACTCTGCCCACATGGCTTTTCTGTGGGTCAGGACATAAGTTCCTATTTTCCAGTAATAACAGGGGAGCCTTTACTAAGTTTTATCTTCATTCCTACTCCTCAGCTGTGTATGATAAACTATTCTGTATTCTGAGAATTCCCACACTTATCTTCATGACTATCCCTGCAATTTGGCCAAATATGTCTGACGGCAACTTGTGGTGGAGGTGAAGAGTGGATCCAGAGAACCCTGAGCAACCCTATTGCTAACCTCATTACTACATCATATGGGCTGGAGCTTGAGCATCCACAGCTGTCCTAGTCCCTGTATCCACAACCATCAGCTATGAGGTAGAGGCCAAGCAGCCACCTATCACTACCAGTCTCAGAATTGAGGATACCAATCAGAAACCATCACATGCAGCACAGAGAGTACTGTTTAGGGCAGCCTAATGTTGGGGGCACCTACCTGTCAGCACACAAAGGTCATATCAGTGAAGGTTTGGGAACAGTAAAATGGTCCAATGTAAAAATGGTTATTATGAATGCTACCAAGGAAGATTACTTTGTACACCAAGTTGCCATACAAGAGAATAACACCAGGAAGCACCTTCATAGTAGATGAGATGGAGAGACTGGGGTTTGATGAAGAAGAGAGGAGTTTGCACACCACTTTCACAGACATGGGACTTTGGGAAAGTGAACTCCTCCTTCCTAATTAATGTAAGTTTTTGGTTTCCAAACACCCTATGTTTCAAAACCACCTAGAAATGCCTGACTTCCTCCTCAATGCAAACGATGAAACATCCTCTTGTGGAGAGGCTTCAGGATCGGTAGATTTTAAAGCTTCCCTGAGGATGCAAGGCCAGAGAAGGCTGATAGAGTTGTACAGTTGACCTGTGAACAACTCAGTGTTATGGACACCCACCCCTTGCACAATCAATCTGACTGAGAAAACTGGTTAACCATAGGACAGACAAGGGAGAGGGCCACTGAACACCTCAGGTAGGACGACAGCACCTTTGTGATGGACTTCAGGATACCTCCCTTGAGGCTGAGGCCTCCTGCTTTTTCAGTGGAAAAATCTCTAATTTCCCAAGAGGTCCTGTTTCAGTAGCAGAGAGGTACTGGCGGGACTTCAAGAGGGCTCCCATACCAGGAGCCCCCTACTTTTAGGCGGTCCTGTGTCCCTCAGGAAAGACAATGTCGACTCAGGTGCCTCAGCAGGTTCTCAGGTGCCTCAGCAGGTTCCCAGGTGCTTCTAGGTTCCTGGAGCTTAGTCTCCATCCTCCAGGGGTAGAATGAAGAAAGAGCCCCAGAATTTGCGGAACCGGGACTCACGGAAAGAGTATGTGCTGAGAGCTGGAAGGGAGCCTTCCTGTTGCAGGACAAGGATCCACAGGGATCCCAAGTACAGTATGGCCCCAGGACTCAGGTTGTGTGGAGCACCCCAGAGGGGGACCCCGACCTACAGAAACTACGTTACCCACAATACCATTAGCCGAGTGGCCAGAGTGGGGCCCAATGAACTCAGAGAACGGCCGCTTCCGTGCTTCCAGCACAGGTTTGGGGCGGGACTTCCGGCGTCGTTGACCTGCGTGTTAGCGCTGCTTTAGCCTTCAGCTATTTCGTAGTGTTGGAATCAGGATCAAGGTGACAAGAGCTGGCAGTCGCGGGGGAGGGTTGTCCCCGCGTACCACCGACTGTCTGAAGGACAGGGGTGGTGGCCGTGTGGGGTCCTCGCTATCCTCACAGAACGCAATGGCGGCGGCTGCCCTGAGGCACCAAGCTAAAGTAAGTGCTGTGTCCCCCGGGTTCCATCCATTCCGGAGCCCTGTGAGGGGCATGCTTACATCACAAGGTAGTGAAGGGGGAGGGCATTTCTGACACCCGTCTTGATGAGTTGACAGTGTGACAGTTGGGCTCTGGAACCGGGAGCATTGGCCCCACCATGGCAAGGTGAGGAATTTCACCTCTGTCCTCAGGCTCCAGGAGTCCTGGAGGCTGTGATGGAGGAGGAACGAGATCTGGGTTAGGCTGTTCAAGTTTTCCAAACGCTGCACAGTTAGAGAAGCCTGGAAGGGGGTGACACCGAGGCCCTGGAAGAGTGAGTCCTTGTGTCACATCCTCAGGTGGAAAGAGTCAGCGCTGAGGACTGAGTTCTGGAGAGAATCCAGGCATCGTGACGTCACTTAGCTCCAGGTCGGGCAGGGGGCAGGGGGCCTGGGCCCACGAAGCCCCACCATGGTCACTGTCACCTCCTTCCCACAGGTTCCTATGACTACAGCAGCGCTTATGGACAGCACCCAGGTGAGTGGAGGATGTTCCAGGGCTGCACAGGTGTGATTCCACACTTTGTCTTTGGAATTGTGTCCTTAGACTGTTTTCCTGCCACACTTCCACTCCCTGAGCCTGGGGACCCTAAAGAAACCTGAAGGAAATAAGTCATAAGGTCAGGCTGGGGAATTATATGAAATGGCTTCTGTTGCAGCTCTTAGCAACCAATAAGCTGAGATGAATGATTACATTAGTGAGGTCCCAGAATGTAGAAGTGCTGGAATATGAGGCTAAGCTTTCTCAGGATCACAGGTTTCCTTCCTTTCTCATGGAAAATTAGAGCAACAGAAATCAGAAAATTAGAGCAGAAATCAGGCCTGGGATGCCAGGCATCTATTCTGGAGGTGATGGGAGCAATGAGAGGTTTGGAACAGAGGAGGAAGGTGATTTGACCAGCTCTCATCAGGTTCCCTGGGACTGCAGGAAGGAAGACAGACTATGAGTAAGAATAAAAGTCCAGGGAAGAGGTTCCTGCAATAGTCCAGGTGAGGGTTGATGTGACTGCATCACTGTGGTGGTCAGGAGGCAAAAGTTGTGCTTAGTTTCTGCATTGGTTTTTCATTACAACAGGCAGAGTTTTTAAAGGTGAAAGAAATGTTGGAAACTTGAGTGATTCCATGTTTTCAATATTAATATCTGGAAAGATGGAAGGTCCATTAGTTGAATATTAATGTTGATAGAAGTAGTTTTCTTTGAGGATGTGAGAAGTTTTGGTTGGGCCACCTAAAGAGTAAGATACAAAGCCAGGACTGAACAGAATGAGTTGTTTCAAAAACAGTTGTGGAGATAACCCGTTGTTAAATGTCCCCATAGAACTAGAACTTTGGAGAGGTTTAGTCATTAGGATATCCAAAAAGGTGGTGACTGATATTTGCCATGAGATGTAGTTTGACTTATAACTAGAAAAAAGAAAAGGAATCTAGTCTGTCCTTCTCTTTCTTTCTTTTTTTAAATGGGTTCTCCTTATATTATCCAGGCTGGTCTGGAACTTCTGGAGTGATGCAATCTTCCCACTTCAATCTCTTAAGATCTTGGACTATAGATGTGAACTATAAATTAAAGCAACAGAGCAGAAATCAGCCTGGGATGCCAGGCATCTGTTCTGGAGGTGATGGGAGCAATGGGAGAATCCTTGTGTTGCTAGTAAGGCCATTAGCAACCAGGAAAGTGAGGGTGGGGTGCAGGACTGGGTCTCAAACTTGAGCATCTGCATAGAGTCAGTGGACATCACAAAGACCGCTGAGGGAGTGCAGTAGCTGTAGAAACAACATGAGAAAGTGGGTGATTTGCTACGTGCTCATGGCTTCCATAAAACTGTGGACCTTAAATAAAGAAACAGCATAACTAGGGCAAGATGACAGTGTGGCCAGTATGAGTGCGTGTTCACCAAGCTTTGGCTCCCCAGAATTTAGGAGTGACTGTTGTAATGTCTGGGGATTTTCCATCAGACTGGTGGGTTAACACGGGGATAAGTGGTAAGCTTGTCAGGATCATTAGGTGTGTAGTAGATAACATTTCTGTCACCTGACATCCTGGGCCTTATAGCTAAACTGTGTGCTTACATACAGAGAAGGTGTGACTGGAGAGGGAACAATAAGTGCAGCACAAGTGAAGGAGACCAGGTTTATCTGTGGTTCCCCAGGTTGGTGGTAGTGGTTGAGGCTGAAACAAGGACAAAGTGAGGCAGGGAGGCCTTCCGAGCAGCATGGGGGCTGCCTCTGACACGAGGTCCATCAGAGGAATAGATTCTGCCTCCATTTGCCAACCTCTGTCTGCGTGCCTTGTGCTAATTAATGTGGGAACTCTTAGAGGATGCCTGTGGTGTGAGATGGGGAATTAAGGTAACTGTGGGATTGAGTGTGGAAGAGAGATGCTTCAAGAAAACATATGCAGATGTACAGAGAGGAGTATGTGTGAGCACTGGCACTGAGGACACAAGATTGAAGGGCAAGCCCATATTTGATACTGTGTAGGAGGCACAATGTAGGGAACCCTAGGATAACTGACTGACAAAAGGAGTGCAGCCCATTTTTGCAAGGTCCTTAGTTACCTGTCTTCTCTTGGCCCGCCTATCTGTTGGTTTAGTGGGAGGACACAGTGATACTGGAAAATGACAGTGGTGAACCTCAGTGTACTGGGACCTGTTTTCTCCTCAAAGGTGTGAGATAGGGAGGACGTGGCACACAGGAAGGATATGTGGGTGGTGAGCTTGAAATCCCAGGAGAGAAGTGGATCATTGATGATATGTCCCCATCATGACAGGGCTGTGTGACCTTTGAGGACGTGGCCGTTTACTTCTCCCAGGAAGAATGGGGGCTTCTTAATGAGGCTCAGAAACTCCTGTACCTTGATGTGATGCTGAAGAACTTCACACTTATAACCTCACAGGGTAAGGTCCTTTTACCCATGCCTATGTCCTGGTTTCTATCCTCTTCTCCCCAGAGGTAGCTCTGCCCGTCCCACAGTCAGACTAGAGGCCCTGTTGGCTTCTCTACTTTCTTGCCATGTTTTCTATGGGTGTCAGTGCTGAGCTGTGCACACTCCCCAAGCAGCCTTAACATCTGGTAGGTGGCAGAAGTCTTGAGTCAGCCTAATGGGTCTTACTTGCCTTGCTCTTTTCTTGGTCAGGTCACTGTGTTCCTATCCATGTCACCATCTGCTCCAAGTTCTGCCCTCTTCTAGCTAACAGTCCTGCCTGGGTCAGGACTTTGAGGCATCGTTATCATCATTACTCATGTGTGCCATGGACTGCTTTGCCAGACCCTCCTTCCAGGCTTTTTTGAAATATTTTTCTTATACGTTTTAGGTATTGAGTTATTCTGGGGCATTGCTGATGGCTGTCCTGTCATATCTTTCTTTCCTTTTTTTTTTTCATGGTTCTTGGGAATAAGCCCAGGCCTTATGCATACTATGCAAGTGATCTACCACTGAGCTACATTCCCAGCCCTTTTTTTAAGACAGTGTTTCACTATATAGCCAAGACTGACCTAGAGCCCTCTATGTAGCTGAGGCTGGCCTTAAACTCACTATCCTCTTTGCCTCAGTCTCCTGAGTGCTAGAATTACAGGCATGTGCCACCATTCCAGGCTTATCCTATCTTTCTTTAGGGATACAGTTTCCATGTAAGTGGACAACTGGGAGTTCTGGAAGAGTCCTGGTTGTTTCACAAGGTCAGCGTGGCAAGATGGTCTCAGATGGGGACTGGCCTTTTTGAGAGACATCTGGCAAGACATGACACCATGTTTGTGTTCATATCATGCCAGGAACTCAGAAGTGTTTTGGTACAAGTGCCATGACCATGCCCTATTTCTGTCTTTTCTTTCCCATAGTTAACCTTTGCTGACTTCATTTGTGACTTCTGGCTCCTGGTTGCTTGTCTTTCTGGTCTCTGATCACCACTTATTTGCAAGGCCCTTATGCTGTGTTTTCCAACATTGACCCACACTTAATATATTTTGTGCACATTATCATTAAATAGTCTTGCATACCTGCTGCATATCCAGTTGCAGTTTCCGAGACCTGAACACAACCAGCCTAATGCAGAACATTCACATTTCACCAGCAGATGAGGTTCTGCTGAAGTCTGTCCACAGAGGAACAACTTGGAGACCCTGCCTTTC
Organism: Castor canadensis; assembly: GCF_047511655.1. NCBI lineage: Eukaryota > Metazoa > Chordata > Mammalia > Rodentia > Castoridae > Castor > Castor canadensis. Next base: position 30,564,938 of record NC_133401.1, on the reverse strand, counting down.
CTCCCAAGAGAGGGCTATACCTCTTCTTTATGTCCTTCACTTGGTGAATTCCCCCCATTCTCTGATCTTAAGATGCCCAAAACCGCCATGCAGCCCCATTTTAGCCTCCCTGAGTTCCATCAATCTCAGAAAATCTCTAGGCTCATTCCTTGATTTGTGCGTGATAGGGCTTCGCCCTCCCTGTTGTAAAATGTACCCATGAGTATATTTTAATTTATGAGTGCCAACATGGGGAGGCTAATGACATTTTAAGAATATTTTACTACTTAGATTTCTAAGAGAAGGAACATGCTATACAGGACCACATGAGAAGTGTCCAGTCTGGGTGAGGTGTTAGAAGCAGGAATTCATTTAAAATGTTAGACCCCAGTCTTTGTTGGGGTTTTCTGCAGGAAAGCAGCACAGCATAACTATGGTGGGATTGAATAATTTGTTGGGCTTTGGGATTTAGAGGATGGCCTTCGTTTTCTGACACCTGAGCCCAGCACAGCTGGGGCTGAGCATAGCAGCCACACAGAAGTGGTTTGCAGGGTGTGCTCTGCACTGCTTAGCTTGTATATGATCACTAGATGCTGACCAAGCCCTTTGCTGTGCTTACAGTCTGACTACACTTGGGAGCAGCAGTCTCTCCCTGACCACAAGATTCCTTAAGATGCCAAATCACACAGAAGACATTAAATGTGCTAATATAGTCAGTACTCTGATGTTTTGACATTGTTTTGGGGAAATATGGGTGTAGTGATAGGGTAGAATTTTTCGAAGTGGAGCATAAATTACCTAAACAAAATACAAGCTATTTAATTATGAGAGAAAGAAAGGGAGGAATACAGAAGTATAAAGAATACTTAAAGCACAGCCCTTAGCTAATTTTCATAAGTATATGGTATTTAAAAAAATCTGAATTTTTTTATGCAGTATCTTGCTGCAGATGTACTCTGGTCAAGCAAGAAGATCCAGCAGTTATGTTGTGGAGGATATGTGATGGTAGCTTTGTAAAGTATTTGTTAAGATTAGTGACAGTGTATCTAAGCAAGAAGAAAAGAGTGGTTCTGGGGTCTGGGATGTTTTGACAGCACCAGCAATCAATTCTACAACTTTCCAGGCACCAAATGATGGTCGACATTTTGATTCAATTTTTACCATCTGTCAGGAGCTTGAGATAGACCCCACAAACTCAAGTCTCAAAGACTGTACCCACTTCAAATGCCAGCTGCATATGGATTGCCTGGGCTACTTCATTTCTGCTCAGATCACTACAAATTCAGGGCTTCCCACAACCCTACTTCAGTTTAATAATTTCAAGGCTGACTCTCAGAACTCAGGGACTTGCTATTCTGAAGGCTGCTATGGAGGATACCAGATGGGGAGAGCTACACAAGAAAACGTTTGTGTGGAGGGCGCAGGAGCTTCCCTGACCTCTCTGGATACTCTTCCCTCCCAGCACCTCAGTGCATTCATCAACACTGAGGTATCATTTTACAGGTATGATTAAATTATTGCCCATAAGTGGTTTACTCCATCTCCAGCTCCTCTCCTGTCCCCAGCGATCAGGGCTGGGGCTGAAATTCTTACTGCAGTCAGGCCTTGGATTTTGGAGGACAGTCACACAATCTGAACCTATTAGTGGCCCCAACAATTAGTTAAGCTCATTAGCATACAAAAGACACTCTTTCCACTTTTGTATTCTCAGATTTAAGAACTGGCACAACTTGACGTTCCAATAGAGAGTGGTATGGATAGTCACATTATTAATCTGATTTTATAAAATAGGTGTTAATTGTTTAAAAATCATGTTTTAACTTACTGTGTTAACTAGTTTTGGGGTTGTTTCTTTGTTTTTGGTGCTGGGAATTGAACCCAGGGCCTTGCACCTGATAAGCAAATGCTCTACCTCTAAAGTATGTGCCCAATCCTATACTAAGTGATTTAAATCAGTGATTTAGTCATGGTGGCTCATGCTTCTAATTCCAGCTACTTAGGAAGTAGAGATTGAGAGGATCATGGTTTGAGAATAGCCCAGGCAAACGTTAGCAAGACACTATCTCAATGAATAAGCTGGGTATGATGGTTCATGCCTGTAATTCCAGCTTCAACAGAAGCTTAGGTAGGATGGCCACAGTTTGAAGCTAGTCCCAAAGAAAAGTGAGAACCTATCTGAAAAATAAACTAAAGCAAAAAGGGATGGGGGAATGATTCGAGTGGTTGAGTAGGCAAGCGAGGCCCTGAGGTTCAAACTTGAGTGCTACCACCCCCAAAATCCCAAAAACCAAAAGGAGCCCATTGAGTATTTTTTTATTGAGCCAATTTGTGTCAAAGGTTACTTTCATCTGAATTGGTTACTCATGTTGCAGCATCTGCGTCCAACATGCCATATTTACTTTAAGCTTAAAATGCTCAAACAGGACACTGATACAAAGCTACAATTTAACTGAGCCATCTCTATCTCTTCTCTCTGTTACTTTTAGTTACTTTCTTAAGATTGTAGGGGGCACATTGCTTAAATTTAGTGGGATTCCCAGGCATAAGTATGATTTTAGCCACAATGATGATTGAGTTTTCAATTGGTAACTTTTTGAAAATATTAAAGTTAATGTAGAATCATTTATAAAGGCACAAAAGTTCACCAAATCCTTATCTTTCCATGGAGATGCTTTTCTGTATATATTTTGCCTTCCACTTTTGTCAAATTGTGAAACTTTGTTTTAATTTATATATATATGTTATCTATATTTAAAAGTATATATTTACACATAATCATAATTTAATAATTTTCTCCTCTACCCCTGTATCTAAGGATGGGTTTTATTTTACTTAATTTCTGTTTTAGGGGTTTTTTTTCCCTACAAAAGCATTAGTTTCTTTAGTCTCAGTGTCTGGCACATAAGAGAACAATGGGAGGTAGGAAGGAACTTGGTGCCTGTAGGCAGAAGCCTATCCCTGTGATGCCCTTGTCTATAGCATACTCATCCCCAACCCCTTTTTGATCAGGTGGGATATTTAGCAGGTAAACTCCTGGTGGTAGGAGTGGCCTGTAGTAAAGGGAGGCCTCCCTTTCTAGCATGTCCTGATCACCCTTATAGTGCCTGCCGTCTACACCCAGAAGAGCAATGGTGGCCTGCTTTATTTTCCAATTTATTTGTTTTGTCACATGGCAGTACTGAAATGTGCCCCAGCATACTAACCAGGAGTTTATCACTGTTGTGAACTGGGGAAGATTCTCAAATGTCTTAGGCAGAGGAGCAATAAATCTCCCTTCCCCTTTTCCTTTTTTTATATCAAACATTGAGCTGCATGTTTCCAAAGTACATGAACCTTTATATCCATCCTGGTCAGAGAGGCACTGTAACAGCACCAAGGAAAGCAACAACAATCTTGAGGTGTGGCTCAAGTGGTAAAGCAGTTGCTTAGCAAACAGCAATCCCAATACCAATGCCCACCCACACGCACACATACACAAGAACACACACACACGCGCACACACACACACACACACACAGATCTACCTTTGAAACATTTACCCTTCTGGGTCACATGGTTTCCCATGAGTAGATGCACTTAGTGAGAGTTATGTAGGCTGAGCTTCTGGTTTGTTCCTAGTGAATCAGTAGATGTCCCCAGAGAGCAGTGTTCCAGAGGTTAGACAGTAAATCATTATTCTACATTGGGTGTCAACTAGACACCTTACTTTCCCAGACTTTTATTTCCTGTTAAGGTAGAGAATAGGTTCTGGAGTCAATGGAGAATGCCCCTGGGGCTCAGTACCCAGCCTCCAGCTCTCCATGTTGTCTCTCTGTCTGACTGCTGCCTGTTAGGTGGACTGGACTTAATGCCATTCATTTTAAATTCTATTGAGAGAAGCTTCTCCCTGTTTCCTCTTGAAGCTTCTTCCCAGTAGGCTAGTCAATGGCCTTAGGGCTTACTAGGGCTATGGCAGGAGGCCATTCCATTACCAGAATCACAGTGGCCCAGAGACACACTTGTTGCATGCAGTACCTATGCCCAGAAGCACATTAGGAACACATACCACCTACTGTATCATAAGACCTGGAGTCAGGCTGCAATTTAGGTTGAAAAATGAAAGCACAAAAAGTAAGACCCAGCACAAACAGGTACCAGCCAAAGCATAAGTGCACCAGTGGTTAGCAGAGACCTCAGGCAGGTAGTGAGTGATATAGCCAGACAATAAACATGGAGTAGTCCAGGGAAAAGCCTCTGCTCTGGGACACTAGGTCACACTGCTCTCTGTGTTAATTTCAGATGGCTGAATAAAAGCAGGAAGAAGTATTGAAAGGGGAACTTATTACTGAAATTTCTGAGAGAAGTGGGTATACTATAGTATGCACGGCAATATGAGAAAGCAGCAGGTGGTTAGGAAGCAGACACAAGAGAGGATAAACCACTCGGCCACAGCCTTTATTGGGGTTTCTGCAAGAAGGTACATGTTAAGCAGCTCATATTGACTGGTTGGGAGAATTGCAGAGGGATTTGGGAAGGGATCTGGCCTTGTCATCCACTACCTTACTTTAGAATAGTGAGAGCAGAGGAGTCTTCTCCATGTACAAGCCATGAAAACATGGTTTGCAGTTAACATGAACTGCTTGCTGCCTGTTGAGCCCTTTGCTATTAGCTAATCATGGGGGCAGAAGGAATAGTTCCCTTGACAAGTAATGTTACTTAATCAGTCAAAATATTATCCTATACAAAAAACATTTAAATCAGGATTAACACCCTCCCACCATAGTTAGCATGCCTTTCATCAGTGTTTCTCTTTCAGTTTGTTGGCATGAAGCAAAGGATGATGAGACACCTTCACAGAGTGTTTCTGCAGAAAAAGCATCAAACATCAGGATTCAAAGCACAGGTCCATCCACCCAGAATGCTCACCCCTGTGACATCTGTATCCTAGTTCTAAAAGACATTTTGCATCTGGATGATCTACCTGGACATAAACCATACTTTGTTGGGGCATGTGCAAAACTTCACCAAGTCCAGCACCAGCACAATCCTGAGAATCCATTAAAAAGAGAGATGGAGAGCCATTCCCTTGTGAATAACAGCATTGTCCAAATGTCAGGGAATCCCTTCCTCTGTAAGAAGATTGGAAGAGGCTTCCTTGCTAAGTGGGGCCTACTCCATCGCCAGGCTGTTCCCAAAGGTGAGAAGCCAAACAAAGTCACAATGTCTCAGGGGGATTTTCACAGTGGAAAAAGTCATTATAAGTCAAATGAACACACAAAATCTTCTAGTACCAAACACACATTTGTTCAGTTCCTGAACGTCTGCACTGAAAAAAGGACTTTTGAGTCTAACAAATGTGGAAAAGCCTTCCAAGACAAGTATTCACTTGTGCCATTGCAGAGGATCCACACTGGAGAAAGGCCTTTTGCATGCAATGAATGTGGAAAATCTTTTAGTCAAAAAGCCACACTTATTATCCACCAGAGACTTCATACTGGAGAAAAACCATATAAGTGTGGTGAATGTGGGAAGTCTTTTAGTCAAAGCTCCAACCTCATTGAACACTGCCGAATTCACAATGGAGAAAGGCCTTATGACTGTAAGGAATGTGGGAAAGCCTTTGGGTGCAAATCTAATCTGGTCCGTCATCAGAGAACTCACACAGGAGAAAGGCCATATAAATGTAGCCAGTGTGGGAAATTGTTCAGGCAAAGTTTCAGTCTCATTGAACACCAGAGAATTCATACTACAACAAGGCCTTATGAATGTGGCCAGTGTGAAAAATCCTTTAGTCAGAAAGCCACTCTCATTATACATCAGAGGGTTCACACTGGAGAAAGGCCTTATAAGTGTGGGGAATGTGGAAAGTCTTTTAGTCAGAGCTCCAATCTTATTGAACACAGCAGAATTCACACTGGTGAAAGACCTTATGAGTGTGGAGAATGTGGCAAGTCCTTTAGTCAAAGAGCTACTCTAATTAGACACCAGAGAATTCACACTGGAGAAAGGCCTTATGAATGCAGGGAATGTGGCAAACTCTTTAGACAAAACTTTAGCCTCATCGAACACCGTAGAATTCACACTACAACAAAGATTTATGAGTGTAGCCAGTGTGGGAAATCCTTTAGTCAAAGAGCCACACTCATTAGACACCAGAGAGTTCACACTGGAGAAAGGCCTTTTGAGTGTGGGGAATGTGGGAAAGCCTTTGGGTACAAATCTAAACTCGATCGACATCAGAGAACTCACACTGGGGAAAGGCCTTATGAGTGTGCAGAATGCGGGAAATTCTTCAGACAAAGCTACAGCCTTGTTGAACACCAGAGAATTCACACTAGCACAAGGCCTTATGAGTGTGACCAGTGTAGGAAATCCTTTAGCCGAAGAGCTGCCTTCATTAAACACCAAAGGGTTCACACTGGAGAAAGGCCTTACAAGTGTGGTGATTGTGGGAAAACCTTCAGTCGTAGCACCAGCCTCATTCAACATTGCAGAATTCACACTGGAGAGAGGCCATATGAGTGTGACCAGTGTGGGAAATCTTTTAGGCAGAAGTCTGTCCTCCTTCAACATCAGGTAGTTCACACTGGAGAACGGCCTTATGAGTGCAGTAAGTGTGGGAAATCTTTTAGCCAACGCTCTAGCTTCTTTCAACACCAAAAGTGTCATGCCATAGGGAAGCCTCAGGAAGAAAGCAAATGCATGAAATCCACCCCACAGTCTAACATCACCTAGTTCCTGAAAGCTCACACTTGAGAAGGGCCTTAGACTTGCAGGGAACAGCCTAGAGAGCCTTCCAAGGGTGCCATCTGCCACTATTTGAACTCCACAGTTCCAAGCATCCAGAGGGATGAAGTGCTGCATGAGTTCCAGGCATGGGTATGGTGTATGTGAGCTGACCTCACTTTGTAGACTGGCTCTGTTGACAGTAAATCCTTGCCACATTCTCACAAAGATGACATCTTCTCTTTAGCACCTTGCACCATATGTCCCTCAGTGTGTCTGTGCCCCCCTTTACAATAAGAAAGCCCCAGTGCCTGCACCTTGTGAGTAACTTAATCCCCTTTCTGACTGAATGTGCACATTTCTGTTTTGTCTAACAGGACCTGATCTGTGTCCCACTAGAGGTTGGGAAGACTTACATCCTAGAGTGTAGACACTTTTGTCTCACATGACCCTTGTGATTCATGTTTACACACTCCAAGTCATCAAAGAATAGCTTCCTATCTAGCATTGCTCTGGTTTGTGCACTAATAAAAGCGTTGTTCCATATGTTTTTATTCATGCAGTTCAATTCACAGCCTTGGCTAGGAAGAGTACCAACTTGGACTCTGAATGAACAGCTGGACAACTTTCACAGGGCCCCTACTTTATGTGCCTTAGCAGAGTTAACTGCTGTTGCAGGGAGTAGTTCCCACTTGACATAGCTAAGTTTGTATTGCAATTCAAGACCTCCGGTGGAATAAAGCAGGGCTTTCTGGTCCTAGTTTTGTGGTCACAACAACTTTTTTTTAAAGCCCAGATGTCACCCTGAAGAATGCTCAGTTGTTTTGGCTACCTTTGTTTCTTCCTGGTTTAGTATTCTGTTACTCCCAGATGATTTCTTATGAGGCCCAGTACTCTAAAGGGAACCTTTCCATAATGTCCTACAGAGCACCATATGCTCTGGTGCCTATAATTCCATAGGTGTGTCACTGGTAAGAGAACAGGAAGCAGGTATGAACAATAATTGGTATACAAATACAAGGTGTGATTATAGGGAGTGCATCCCAACAACAGTGGAAGCAATTCCTGTTTTTCCACAAGCTTGTCTATATTGTTATGGTCAGCCTTTTTAATTGTAACTGTGTTAAGTGTGTAATGTCATCCACTTTAGTTGTAACTGATTTTCTCTGTTGTTTCATGATGACCATTTTTCACCTGTTTGCCACTTATATATCTTTTTTCATAAAATGTCAATACCATTACTCAACTTTTAATGTATGTCAGATGGTATTCCTCTTTTAATTATAAAATATGCAAAGTTCACCCCTTAATCCCAGCACTCAGGAGGTAGAAGCAGGATGAAGGCAAATTCTAGGCCTGTTTTGCTACACAGCAAGCTCAAGATCAGCCTGGGCCACATGAGACCCTGTTTCACAAGAAGAAAAAAAAATAGCGGGCTGGCAAAGTGACTCATGTTGTAAGACCCACTGCCTAGTAAGCATGAGGTCCTGAGTTCAAGCCCCAGTACTGCACAAAAAAAAAAAAAACCTCTCTTTAAAAAAAAAAGGAAAAAAATGTATAACAAAGACATGTTACAACATTTTTTCATTCTTCAGTCATGTGACTTCTTTGATAAAAGAAATAATTGTTTGATCCTAGAAGGATATTTTCTCAATATTTTTCTATTATTTATAGTGGCAACACCCTAGACATTATATATTACTAAGCCTAATGTGCATTACTTGCATGCTCACAAGTCTAGCCATTCCAACAACAAAACTTCAGTTTTAGTGCTTGTCAATCCCCCTGGTGTAAATTATACCAGTGTGGCCAGTTCCAGGCTGCCAAGACAGTGATACTGAACACAGGGTTTGAGGAGATGTTCAGTGGCACACCATTATATTCTATTCCTGCCAATTTGATGGGGCGGTCAGAAACAGTGTCAAGAAAGCATAACAGGAGAGTGAAACAATAAAGAAGTGGCGGGTTTTGTTACTCATTTCCTTTGCTCTTAAAAATAGCTTAATTAATGGTGGCACATGGTTGTATCACCAGGACTTGGAAAGTTGAGGTAGATGAATCACTTGAGCTGAGGAGTTCAAAGGCAATGTGAGACCCATCTCTACATAAATAAAGTAGATTATTGAAGTTTAGTTCTTTTACAATATGAGTCTATGCATTTAATTTAGACTGTTTGTGTTATACATGTATATTACCTTGAAGCCAAACATTCTTTCCTGATCGTTTTAATCTATCTATCTTCACACCAAACTAATTCAAGGAAACAGTCTACCCTTTGTAACAGATGTGTCCAAATACGGATACATGATGCAACCCAGGAGTCCTTCTTCAGTCCTCCATGATCATGGAGCATTGTGGGCCTGTTCTTTCATCTGTTGCCCAGTGCGTTACTGCCTCGTTTACCTCTGCTCCCAACATCTCATCCACAGCCAGTCTCTTCGGAGCACATTTACAGAACAAAAGGGCTCTTTCATTTCCTAACAGCTTTATCAAAAAAAGTTTTAAGTGTCAAATTATGTACCCATAGCTCCATTTTCTGAGTTATATAAAAAAATGTGTTCTTCAAGGCCTTCAGGTCCAAATGTACCTGTAATGACTTTTAGTACTTGTGTGTGCAGTAAATTTCTACAAACCTGTATGTCCTCCAGAGGGTTTTTTACTGTCATGTTTGTTTGTTGAAGTTGCGGAGTCATTTGTCTGTCAGAACTTCACACTTTCTGGGCTGTTCATTTTGCCTCTCTCAGAAGATATTTAACAGGTTGACCCTTCTCTCACATTTCCTGTACACTAAGTATCAAAGGGATGGATGATTGAGGTCTGGTTTTATATTTATATTGCTATAGAAACTGTGTACCACCATGTATTCCCCACCATGGTATATTATCTGGATGCAGGCCGAAAAGCAAAGGGGCCAATCAGTGATGGACTAAAATCTCCCAAACTGAGCCAAAATAAACCTTTCTTCATCATTTGAGGTATTTGTTACAGTAGCAGAAAGCTAACACAGGGACCTCTCTAGGTACCAAAATTGTTGGTGCTTTGTTCTTGGACTTAGCTTCCACACCCTAAGAAATGTGCTTGTTGCGTGTTTTTCAAGCTCCTCAGTGTATGACATTTTGTTATAGCAGCCTGTACTATAACAATTAGGGCACAAACCTGTGAGGAGCAGACTTTGTCTCTGTTGTCTCCTACAGTATTGCACCTGCAATAGGCCTTTATTCCTTATTCTTTTTACCCTGATAGCAGCTATTCATCAAGATCATCTTTCTCTTAGTATAACTCAGTTATTTTCAAAAATGAAAAAAAATTGCATTTGGTGACAAAAATCCTCCCACTGGCCAAGGTACCTGCCTAGATGTGGTCAGATTCATTCTCATAATTTTTATTTTTTAAGTAATTTCTACCTTTTACATATTTCCCCCCACAAATCAACTCAATTCCCCTTGCAGATACAATCTTATAGGATGTATTATTTTTGTGTTGCTATGATAAATTTCCTTAATGGAGGAAAGATTTGCTTTGGCTCATGATTTCAGAGGGCCAGTCCATGGACACTTACATACATACACTTGAGAAAAACAGCATGTGAAAGAGGAGAGCATGGCAGCAGGAAGCAGAGAAAAAGAATAGAAGTACTGAGTTGCTTTCTCATTTTCCCCCCTTTTATTCTATTTGGGCCCCAACAACCCTCATTCAGGATGGCTCATCTCCCCCCTCAGTCTTCTCTGGAAATGCCCTCAGATGCACACAGAGTCTCTTAAGTCCTAAATCCACTCAAGTTAGAAACCAAACATCACACAGGTGAAATGATAACTGCCTAGTAGCAAGGACAGGACCTCATAGTGTCCCAAATGTTTATCTTTGGGATAAAAATGCCCCATTTACACATGCATTCGGACTATAATCAGAGCAGATACTGTCATGGCAGGAAAAAAAATTGGCAAGTAGTTCTCTTCAGATACATCCAAGATTTAGAAGTGAAGAGTACATATATGAAGGAATTGAGTTAGAACTGTTACATGGGAAAAAGTCATGGCTGACAACATGGCTCCAATGGTACCTGCCTATCAAGCACAAGACACTGAGTTCAACTTCGAATAGGGCCAAAACAAGAAAAAAAAAAAGCATTCTGTATTTGGAACACAAATGCTGAGATGTATTTATGCAAGTAAGGATTTGTGTGTGTTCTTGTGGGCAAAAGGCATGATGCCACATCACCTCCCTGCTATAGGGCCTCTTGACGTCTGTCACCTGTTCCCCCTGTCTTGGTGCTGAACTCTTTCTTCCTTGCACCTTGTCTGAACATCCACAAAATACACTACAGCATTGTTCTGTATAGAGTTGAAGAACAATATACAGATATCATTTGTATGTTGCCAGCTACTGAGAGCCAATGAAAGTATGTACTTTGTGTCCAAGTGACATTGTGTCATCCATTCAGAATTTGTTTCTCTGTTATCCTTGCTGTGCTGAATTCAGTCTGAAGTATATTGTCACCAAAAATTTCTGTGGCAATGTGCAAATTTTAAACCTTCATCAAACCTATAAGGCCATATTTTTTTATTTTTGACTTATCAAACCTGAGGAAGTTTAACTCCAGGTACCAAAACACAATTAATTGAAAGTCCATTTTTTGAGGCCAAAACGCTCACCTTTTTAGTCTCTGTAAGAACCTCCTTGATTAATCCCTTGTATCAGAAGAAGCATTTTCATGTATGGAACTATCACAATGAAATCCCCTTATAGTATTAATGCTTAGAATTTTAAAAATAAATTTAAAAAGAAAGTAACAGTGTTATGGTTTAGATCTTAGATATCCACCAAAGACTTGCATGTCGAAGACTAATCCCCAGCTAATGATGTTCTTGGGAGGGGAAAGAACTTTAGTTGGTGGTACCTAGTTGGAGAAAGTTGGGTCATTCAGGGACATGTGCTTGAGTGACATATTGGAACCACAGCCCCTTCCTTCTCTTTTATTTCCTGTCTACCATGAAATGAGAAGCTATGCTCCACCATGTACTACTTGTTGCAATAACTTGCCACCACACAGGCCCAAATGGGTTTAAGCAACCATAGATTGAAACCATGGACCAAAATAAATAGTTTCTCTTTTCAGTTGATTATGGAAAGGTGATTAATACAAGATGTTATGAAACATAGTACTCATCATAGTGGAAAAAATCACAAAAGAGCATGTCTAGAAGTTGACAACAAAATGCAAAATCCCGTTTATGAAATACATTTTGTTTAAAAATATAAGCCAGGTGTGGGGGCACATGCCTATGATATAAGCACTCAGGGGGCTGAGGCAGGAAGATCATGAGTTTAAGGTAATTCAGAGCTACATAAACAGTGTGAAGACAGCCTGGAATACATAGTGAGACCATGTCTCAAAAACAAACAAACAAAAAATAAGGAAGAATAAGATATTTGTATGACATAAGGTTAAAATTATAATTTGTTAACCTTCCTCAAATTATGTAAATTAAAGTAACTATATATTCCACACAGAATCTGAAACACCTTCATAATTTGTAGTAAACAAAGTTTCACTCTTTTCAGGGACATCCAGCATTCTTCCCCTCACATCCTGTCATAACCCTGTCAAGAGACTTTTCTCTCTTGACCCTGACCCAACATTTTAAAATTCACAAAACTTATTGTGACACTTCAGCCTAAATATATTTAAAGAGAAACAAGAAAGTATATATTAGTTCACAACTTTGAGTAAATGTACCTTGTATACATATGACAGTATGATATTGTGTAAACAACATTGTAAATGGGGTGGGGTGGGGGTAAGTCCTTGCTGGGTCTTTGGGGATCATTCCAACAGAGATTTGGAAATTATATTCAGAGAGACAAATGAAAGGAAAAGACTTATTATATTCATAGGTCCTAGAAGTGGTGGACATGGCACACCAGGGATAGTACCAAATTGTGAGAGGACCAAAGGGCTCAACAAACAAGGTGAGTATCTGAGAGATGATGGGCCCCCAGGAAAGTGCCCTTATTGACTATCAGCATGGGTTGTAACCAAAAGGCCTGAGGAGATTTTCCTATTGTGTTTGCATATCAGTAGACCACACTAGTCAGGAGAGGACAGAAAGGGGAACTGTTGGCAGGGGCCAGCTTTATCACACAAATGCACATTTTTTTCTGAGAAGTGTGTTCACAGCTTCTGTGGGGGAAGTTCAGGTATAAGAATAGTATGAAATTTTTAGATTTTACAGCACAGTTTGCCCAGTTGCTACAATAAGAGCATCTGATATGACAACTTACAGACTATATTATTAAGGAAAAGTCTTATTCCATGAAATGCCCTCAATAAGCTCCCAGAATCACCTCCAATGTCAGGTAGCCTGACAGAGCAAAACCACAGTTCCTTCACAACAAATCCCTCTCCCTTGTCGTTACTGAGGATAAACTTTTAAAAATCCTCTAGATTCTCTAACTCTTGGTTGACTTAAAAATCACTAATTTTGGAGGCCACACTCTGGTTGACACATTATTAATTTCTCAGTAACTTTGCTGTAGACAGCACCTCCAGGGTGTGTGTGGGTTATAACAGTTGCTTAGGTTACCTTTGAAGGGCTTAAGGCCACTTTTGCTAAAAACACTGACTCCTCACTTCTTCCTGAATATGTCTGATGTGATAAGAATAGCAAGAAAATGAATGGTATCTCCGTCTCCATATTATGTCTGTCTCCTTTGCTTCCTTAATCTTTGGATCAGATCCTGTTCAGCTGTTCATTTAGACATGTTTATTATATTGAGAAATGTTTTGTCCAGAACTATAATACAGGGATAAGTTCAGTTATTCTTGCCTAGTCTCTTCCGCCTTCAAGACTAAAGACACCTATCAGCTGACAAGGAAACCCAGAGAAAGATCAAAGCTGGGAAAAGAATCAAAGAGTAAAGCCCTTCCCCTTAGCTGGGGCCCCTGCATCCAGCTATCTCATTAGAAATTGTAGATGACCTTCCTCCACAGCTGTGCTGACATGATATATTGTAACCTTTGTTAGGGTAAGAGGCCGGCCACCTTCTGAGAGGACAAAGGACACTCGAGACAAAGGAGGTCACACAGCGAGGTTTATTTCTAGCCGGGCTAGGGTCCGAGCAACTGCCTGACACAGCAGGTTTCAGCAAGGACCCTGAGAGAAAAGCTTAAGCAGATCTTATACTCTTTAAAGCATCAATCATCGTCACATAGGAATTCCTCATGCCCCTGGGGTCACATTTTCCTGATCTTGCCCACATCCTGATCTTGCCCACATCCTGTTGGTGGGGTAATATTATTTATTGGGAACTGGGGAAACACCAGAGGCTTACTTATCAGGTTACAAGGAATGTGTTCTCCCATAAATTAGGGGCTAGTAGTGGAATAGAAACCTAAGGTTTAGATAAGAACAGCAGGGAGTCCTGCTTTGGAAAGTTTATTTGCAAGTGGAGACAAAGAAAGGCAGGGATGGGTGCTTATCTCTGCATGGTGCCTTTCATCTCGGTCCCGAACTTTTGCATGGCTCTAATGAGCAATTCCTCACAGCTCTGTCCAAGGTTACAGCTTTTAATTGACAGTTTACCTAATGTTTTACAACCCTGTTTCAAGGCTATCTTCCTCTTCACGAGGTTACCCAAGGGTCATGCCAGTTATAGCTGATTTCTAGGCTAGGTGGGCTGCCAGTTAAAGTACCCCAACACCTTGAACGGCTAACTCCTTTAACAGCTAACTGCCAAGTCTGCTTCTGCACTCCCTGCTTGCTTGCTGCTGCTTTTCTCAGTATAAAAACCTCAACCACCCTGAGCTTGGGGCCTGCGCCATTTTTGAGATATCCAGGTGCTGTCCCGCTATCCTAATAAACCTTCCTTTCCTCCAACCACCTGGGTTTGAGTCGTATTCTCGGTGGTCAGTCATACTTTCTGTACGTTCCTGCAACACACCCACCATGATTGTTGACCCCAGACCATGAAAGGAGTGAAAAGTAGTGGCACCCAAGTTCTTGGATCTCCACTACTCCCTCCCAGACATGACTAGCGTGTTTGTCATTACTCCGATCCTATATCCGTAACTTCTCAACCGCCTAGAGTGAAAAAGCTGATTTCTGAGCAAAGGTCCCTCTTTTCCATTCTTTGGCCTTTGAATGAAAAGTTTCTTTCTCCTCAGCACTACTCTGTGGGACATTAATTTTCCATGGGAAGAGATGCAAGACCTGTGTTCAGTAACGGAAAAACAAACGGGAAAGCTGGCTGCGTTCCCTTAAGGAGGACCCAAGGCCTCTGCTTCCTTAGAACCTCAAGAAGCCCTTTCGCAGTGCCTCCAGGTACCTAGGCATGCATTACTAAAACAGGAAGCGCTTCCCTGGCCAGGCAGATACAGGACAGGAACTACATTACCCAGAATGCAGCGCGCTCAGAGCAGCGCCGGAAGACGCGTGGCTAGATCGCTGCGTTAGCTGGGCGGGACTTCTGCCGTTGCTGTGAGGTAGTTTGTGGCGAGGTTCCTCTATCCACCCTGCCGGGCGCAGCCGAGTGGGTACCTGAGTGTCAGGCTCGCTCCGCGCCCTGTGGCACCCTGGAGGGTCTGTCCCCATGGGAGCCGCCCCCTGCGGCCCGATGGCGGCGCGGATAGAGGCGACGGGGGTAAGTGACCCGCGGGTGGCGGTCTGTGACCCTGTTTCCTGAAGCCCTGGGGGTGTCGCTTTCGTCCCGGGGTCCGGAGCCCAGACCAGAGGTTTCTGAGGAGGATTGTCACTTCTGACTACCAGTGGAGTGCGGAATGGAGGGTGGAATGCGACTTATAGACCCCTTGAGCCCCGTCACCGTGTCCCGGACTCCTAAGTGTGGATGGACTCCGGTTGTGCCCCTTTCTGGCGACGTGACCTTGAGCAAGTCCCTTTACTGCCCTTGGCTTCCCATTTTCTCGAGCAGAAAATAGGAAATTAATATCGCTTCCAGCCCTGAATTGAGTGAACAGGAAAGTGGCTACGGTGATGTGTGGCTTTCAGTGCGGACCCAGTCCGGGGCGCATCGCCGTGGACGCTGGGGTCCCGCAGGAGCGCTCTAGGCCCTGTGGTGTTGGGCGCCACCCCAGCAGGAGCCCTGGCTCTGCGAAGCTTAGGACTGCTGTGAAGGGAAGGTGGGAGTAGCAGTTTTGGAATTGCTTCAGTGCTAGGGCTGGAAAGGTAGCAGGGTAGGATATGGGATTTATCTTTTAAGTTTAGGACAAATGCAACTGGGTTGCAGCTGATAGTACTCTGTTTTCCTGCTTTAAACATGTTGTTACAGGTGGAAAGTGAGTCCATTATAATATTCAGTGGTAATGTCGTGTCCTCTTGCACATGAACATGTGAGGCCTTGGATCACTTGTTAGCAGTCACCCCAATTACTCTCATTATAACCTTTGGTCACTGTCAAGACTTGTCTTATTTGTGAATTTCTCATCTTTCTGTCACTTTATTTCTTCCTCCTGTATCATTCCTTAAGGAGGCCTTCACTGTTGCCACATCTAAAATTGATCATATGCTCTTTGGTCTTTTCATTCTATTCCTTGTCTTCTGAACCTTTAGGGCCATCTGACATTGTCATGCTCATTTATTTCATTGTATTTACTTAGCATCTCTTTTCAGCCTTTGCATGTGACCACCTGTTGCTACTGTATCCCAAGACCTAGAACAGCCTGGCCTTGGGTACACTGATTGTTACCAAGAAATAATTAATCAAGGAGTGGATCTCCTCTTCAGGGGCTCCCATCACATTTTGAATAAATCCCCGGTCTGCCCTCAGCATGGCCCACAAGGCTCTACTTAATCTACTCTTTCAACCACCTGTTTTCCTCCTCTTCCATTGCCCTCTTGTTCTCTGCATCCAATCAAAGTGTCCCAAACTTGCCAAAGCTCTTTCCCATTGTTCAGCCTTTGTCCTAGCACTTCTTGGGTTTGGACACTGCCATAGTCTGTATGGAACTACTGATTTACACCCTCCTGTGCATAAGACCTATGCTGGTCTTTCCTGTCTGCTCTAGTTTGAGCTGAAATACATCTCATTCTCACATGCCCAACTTCTGGTAACTTTGTGAGATCTTTTACCTGATGTTCAAATTCTGCCTGTGCTTCTTAAGTATGAGACTATAGCTGACTTCCAAAGCTGCCATAGACCACACTGCTGACTGTGACATGGGCGTGGTATCGGCATTTATTTCTGGTGCTGTGAAAAGATGAACAAAAGTTGAAATATACATCAAACACTTAGAAGTGCTAGGCACTCCACTGATTTCTTGTGAACATTTTATCTTTGGTTCTCAAGACTGCTGGTAATGTGATTATTTTATTGGTTGGGAGATCAAGACTTAGAAAAATAATACGTCAGTTTCATCATGGCCATACAGCTGCCAATGTCAGATTTAAGAGGGCTGATTCTGGCCTCAGAGCTAGGGGCCTTTGTTTGCTTTCTCACCTCAAAAACCTTCAGCTCGTAAAGGCATACAGTGAGGACCAGGGGGGCCCCACTGTTGCTGTTGCTGTTATAGTGGGAATTATTCCAAGTTGTTTTCCTCCGTTTCTGACATCCCCGAACGCTTGCTGCCTGCCCCCCCACAGTCCTCTGGGCATTGCCACTGTCTGTGTCATCTCAGTGTTTTTCCCACAGGAATCTTCTCTTAGCCACAACTACATTATGGGCAGTGGCCACATCCACCTCCATCTTGAACCCAGCTCAGAGCTCAGCCCTCAGGAGACCTCAGTGATTCAGACCTTGGTTTCTCTGTACCTTCACCTAGTGACTTTGATCCCATCCAGCAGTACAAGGTCAATACTACTACTCCTGTTTGAATTTCCAGGTGTTGGTGACCTTCAAAGATGTAGCTGTGACCTTCACCCGGGAGGAGTGGAGACAGCTAGACTTGGCCCAGAGGACCCTGTACCAGGAGGTGATGGTGGAGACCTGTGGACTCCTGGTCTCACTAGGTAATGGTTCACTGCTCACCACCCAGGAACCCCAGCCACTTTTATTCTTGACTGAGCACAGGAATTACTTTCCTTCCTCCGCCTAGTTCCTGTAGCTTCTGGTCTCTGAGTGTCTGCTTCATGGATCATTGGGGTATTCTACAAGAAGGGATAAGAAAGGGAACTCCTCAAGAGACATTTGTCATCACTTCCCTGAGATATCTTCTTAAACAGCATGGCCTTGCTAAAAAGTCTCTGATGCCTGCATAATCTTCACTTGTTTCCTGAGGCTGGGCCTCAGTCATCCTCCCATCTGGGAGGTGTTTTTAGAGGGTACACAGAATGTCCTCAAATGGTGTGGGTGGACAGCCTGAGAAAGCTGACCCTTTTGCCTTTCTGTCTAGCAGGTTGATTGTTATCAGCTAAGTGCTGGGTCTTCCCTGCACCCAAGTGCACTTAGATTCTCTCTCTCTCTCCCTTGTTTTTGGGGGGAGGGGTGGTGATAGTGGGGTTGGAACTCAGGGCTCACACGTGGTAGGCCAG
The DNA here is from genome assembly GCF_047511655.1 of Castor canadensis. Classification (NCBI taxonomy): domain Eukaryota; kingdom Metazoa; phylum Chordata; class Mammalia; order Rodentia; family Castoridae; genus Castor; species Castor canadensis. The sequence goes on along the minus strand of NC_133401.1, from coordinate 30,546,771 downwards.
TGCTCTACCACTTGAACCACTCTGTCAACCCTTTTTTGTGTTGGGTATTTTCAAGATAGGGTCTTGTGAACTGTTTGCCTGGGCTGACCTCAGACCATGATCCTTGTGATCTCTGCTCCCAAATAGCTAAGATTACAGCTGTGAGCCCCTGGCCCAGGGCTTAGATTTCTTTTTGACACAGAGGACAGCTACCAACTTCCAGCCATGATGAGGGTACATGAGTCCCCAGAGACTTAATGGTATTATTTTTATTTCATTGTTTTTGTTTGATGGTAGCCTTCATTTGTTAGGAAGTGAAATGCACTTTCTCATTTATCAGAGTAAAACAGGTTTCCTTTTAGAATAAAATTTATAGAAAAAGTGGGTCACATTAAACAGAAGCTGTTAGACATGATGGCATACTCTGAACTCAGTTGAACTCACTCTGACTTCAACTCAGACTTCACAGGTGATTCTAAAGCACTGGATGTTTGAGATCTGGTGACTTCAAAGATTAGAAACCATCTTCGGGAGGGAAGGGCTCACCTTTGCCATGTTCCCTGGCTATTTCTGACAGTGGTATGTGAACCTGAATGGACCTGGATTTTGTAGATGGAGGTCAAGGGCAGCGGGAGCCGCAAAGATAGACAGTACTACCCTAAGAGTGGGTTTGTGACTGTCTTCATCTTCTCTGCTACCACAACAAAATACCATAGATGGGTTTACTTAAACAATTATAATTTCTTTTCTCTCAGTTCTGGAGGTTGTAAGTCTCAAGATCAAGTTAACAACCAGTAGAGTTCCTCATAAAGCCCCTTCCTGGTTTGCGCATGGCTGCCTCCTTATCATGTCTTCACATGGTAGAAAGGGAAAGGCTTTTCTGTCTTCCTCTTCTTCTCTTTTTCCTCCAAAGAATACTGATGATTTATTTGGGAATGGAAATTGCAATGGAAATAGGGGAGCATGCCATATTGGGTGCATTCAAAGAGGTTGAAGCAAGCCACAGTTATTTTTTAATTAGCCTATATTAATTGTCCAAAGTAGTAGGTTTTCTGTGACATTTTCATAGATGTGTATAATGTACTTTCATCATATTCACCCCTCTCTCCCTCTTGTTTGGAGGTTCTAGCAGGGGAACACAGTTTCTTATATACCCTTGACCAAAGAACAGTCCTCCTCTATTGGGGATGGTCGTCCTCTTCGACCAAACTCTCAGCTTTAGGAAGGATGCACATGGAGCAGTGAGGGAGGAAGGGTACACCTGCCTAGCCATCCTGATCAGCTGAATCAACCCTAGTGATCAGTGGGGTGACAGATGTCATAGCAAGATCGCCATCACATTCCTCTCTCCCTCTTCTTACAAGGTCATAGTTCTGTCTGATTAGAGTTCCACCATATGACTTCATTTAGCCTTAATTACCTCCTAAAGACTCTGTCTCCAGGTGTCGTCACATTGATTGTTAGGTTTCAACACATGAATTTGGGGAAACACAACTCACTCCGTAGCAATGCCCCTGATTTTCGGGTCTCAAAGCATCATTTTATTTACTTTGCTTACTTCATTCATGATCTCACCCCTGTCATGAATCCCCAGGAAAGATGGAAGTATCATTTGTCTCATCAAATTACTCTGTCCTACTTTTTCCATCTACAGGGCAGCAGATTCCTCAGCCAGAGTTGATCCACCTACTGGAGCATGGGCAGGAGCTGTGGACAGTGACGAGAGGTCTCTCATATAGCACCTGTGGAGGTAGGCACTCAAGAGCTGATTGGGGGGTCATAGCAGTTGTCATCAGAAGGGACCACTGCCTCTGAGCTGCTGTGTGAAATTCCTTGTTGTGACCTCTGGGATCTGGATGCTTCGGATCCACCTTAAGGTACAGTGTGCATCAGCAGGTGAGCTCTGAACAGTTATTCAGAGACCCAGGAGCCATGTAATGTGATCAGGCAGTTTGAGCATACATAATCCAGGTGGCTATTTAGAAGTGAGGAAGGAGAGAAGTCATGGCCAGATGCACATATGCTTCACTTGCACATACTCTTGATGAGAAATAGGCATAGACCAAACCTGGATCTCAGAATCGATAAATGTGGTTTGGTTCTTTGCCCAAGAAGAAGAGTAAACAGGTTGGTTTACATCACCTCAGGCTGCCATATTCAAAAAATCAGAGTGAAAGCAATCTGTCATTGAGTCATTTGAAGGTATAGTTAGATAATGTAGAACACTGCTTAGTGCAGTGCCTGACCCATCGTATCAACAAGTCCACTGTTAGTATTATCCGTGTAAGAGTATGCCATAATGAATGAATACAGTGCACACATTTCCTTCTGGACTGAGAGGAAAAGGGACTTTTCCTTCCCCTGATAATACTCTCTACACTTTACACGTACCAGGGTTCCCATGTCGGCTCTGTGCCTCTGGTCGTTGCTGACCTGCACTGGCTCTTACAGCCACACAGACATGTTCCATATCTTCACCATTTCAGTGAAGTATGTATATATAACTTCATGTTGAAAATAGAGGTTATGTATTTATGTTTCTTGCTTTTGAGCAGTTAATTCATCTATGCCTCTCATACCTGTGGCTTCCCCTCTTACCTTCTTTGGAAGAGATTTTTGCCTCTAATTGTGACCAGTTTCTCCTCCAGCACCTATGTTACACTCTCTGCATGTTCTCAGGGAATTTGCTTCTTAACTTGTCTTCTGTCTCATCTGTATCTGTATTCACCATAAAAACACGCTTAGGTTGCTTACACTTGGGGAAAACAAACAAAATGCTTTTTCATTACAACATCCTATGGCTTATGTTACTCAATGTATAAAGCCAAGAAGACATGTACATTTGACTTACATATATTTTATTTCATATTTCTTTAGTCTTTAAAAATCTGAGGTAGACAATTATGGGCACAAACCTTTACATGTTAAAACGGACAGGTTCTCCACTTGGGTCAAGATTTAGACTATTTTCAGTGCCTCCACAGGTTTTTCTTGCCCCCTCCTTGTTGGTGGCTCCTCCTGAAATGGTGGCCTAGGTTTGACTGGATGTGAATGTATATAATTGGAATGCCTATGTGTTTTCTCATTTACGTGTGGCTTCTTTTCCTCATTATATGTCCCTGAGCATAGTTCATCCTTTGTACTGTTACTGTAACCTTGCAGGAAAGTGTCAGGATGAATTCTTTATTCTCCTTTTGGCTGACATTTGTTAGTCAGAATGCATTCACCATTCTTCTGATGACTGGCATTAGTTTTGTTTACCCTGTTTGGAGATTGTAAAGAATGCTGCTGTGAATACTCTGTGTCATAGTATTCAGTGGCTACAACACTCATTTCTGTTGTGTATAGACCCGGGAGAAGAATAGCTGAGTTGTGAGGTAGGTCTGTGGCCAGCATTAAGTCAAACTAGCAAGCTTTTTTCTGGAGTGACTGTACCACTTCCCATTCTTACCATCCAGTGATGACAGTGTCCTTGCACTAGGTCTTCTTGAACATGTGGTACTGTCCACTGTTCTGTAAAGCACACTAGTTGGATTCCTTAGGCCACAACACTTGAAATTGTTCATCCTAATTGCCCAGTACAACAATGACACTAAGAAGAGTGGCTCACAATTCATCCAGTACTTGCATTGCCACAAAACTGTACGGAGTCAGGTGTGGTGACGCATGTCTGTAATCCCAGCACTTGGGAGGCAGAGGCACTAGAATCATGAGTTCCAGGCCAGCCTGGGCTCCATAGCAAGACTGCCTAAAAAGTAAAAAAAGGCTGGGGATGTGGTTCATTGGTAGAGCAATTGCCTACCAAGTACAAGGCCCTGGACTCAATCTCCAACACCACATAAAATAAAATCAACAAGCGTGCTGAGTGCTTTATGGGCATTTTCTTTTAACCCTCATGGCAGCCTGAGAAATAGGGCTTGCTGATGTCTTGATGAGGAAGTGGAGAAAGTAATCCATCTCCTATCAGCCTGCCCAGTAGAGGCAGTATTTCAACTGTAACTTTTTGTCTTTCAGTGCCTTCACCTTACTCCCAACCACCATGCTGTTATCGTCCACTGAGCAGCAGAGGTGCTTCATGCCCTTTGTTCTCATGTGTTCCTTTATTCCTCTCGTGCTGAGATGTTCATTCTTTTCGTCTAATTCTGATCATTCCTTCACTGCTGGCTTCACAAGACATCTGGTACTCTTTATTTCTTAAACATTCTCCAGGGGAGAATGTACCATGCTTACTCCCTAAATCCATACCAGTGCCCATCTCTGTCTGTAACCACTCTGATTTCTCCATTAGGATCCAGTTCATGGGATACTGCCTCTGGGAAACCTCAGTCTTGTTAGGTGCTGCTTTCCTATACTCTCATGACACCAAGAAACATCAGTGCTCAAACCAGGCACCCTCCAGGCAGTGTCATGGGAATCTATCCTTCCTCCCTCCTTGGACTGTAGAGAGGGACTGCCACTCCAGATCCTCTGTGCACAGGTCCAGCCTGCCCTCCAGATCGTCCCATAATGGTTTCATGGGTACCAGGACTAACTCATGAAAAGTCAGAGATGTGGCAGTATTCGAGGTGTTGTTTCCATCCCCATTTTCCCACTGAGTGCTGATCTTGTTCTTCTAGGTTACATCACTAAAAGTCTCCCTTATGTGTGTTGGATTCCTTTTAGGTAACAGAGCACAACTTCAGACCAGAAAGACAGCTACTTCTCTGCCAGTCTCATCACAGGGAACCTTGCTCCAGGGACACCTAACTCAGGGATCTTCAAGAGACTCTGGATTACAGAAATCCAGAGATCAGGAAGGGCCTTTGAAAATTCAGAAAGGCCAAATGAAGCCAGGGACATGCTCTCCTAAGGAGACCCCTCCTGGGAACCAAGCCTTGAAGATGGCAATTTGGAGACAGATGGTGGATTGGGCCTGAGGGCATTACAGGAGCAAGCCTCTCTTGGTGCTCTTTGCATAGGTAACTCTCAGCAGTCAGGGAAGGATACCCCGATTTACACAGGGACAAACCTCTACAAATGCAAACTGTGTGGGAAAGGTTTTAACGGGAAGTGGTATCTTGTTCGACATCAGCGGGTTCACACTGGACTGAAGCCATATGAGTGCAGTGCATGTGGGAAAGCCTTTAGTCAGAGCTCAACGCTTATCCGCCACTACTTCATTCACACCGGAGAGAAACCCTACAAGTGCATGGACTGTGGGAAAGCCTTCAAGCGCAGGGCATACCTCACACAGCACCATCCGATTCACACCGGAGAGAAGCCCTATGAGTGTGCTTGCTGTCGGAAGGCCTTCACTCACCGCTCGACCTTTATTCGCCATAGTAGGACCCACAGTGGAGAAAAGCCCTTTGAGTGCAAAGAGTGTGGGAAAGTCTTTAGCAATAAAGCACACTTAATTCAGCACTATATTGTCCACACTGGAGAGAAGCCCTATGACTGTGTGGAGTGCGGCAAGGCCTTCCGGTGCAGCTCAGAACTTATGCAGCACCAGAGGATTCACACTGGGGAGAAGCCCTATGAGTGCAGTCAGTGTGGGAAGGCCTTCCACCGGAACATGTACCTGATCCAGCACTCAGTCATCCACACTGCAGAGATGCTGTACAAGTGCATCGCATGTGGGAAGGCCTTCAAACGCAGGTCACACCTCTTACAGCACCAGAGGGTCCATTCTTGAGCAAAACTGTCAGCGCAGTGCATAATGGAAAGTTCTCACACCATCGCCTTTCTCTTTCATGATGGCACCGTACTCTAGCAGAAAACCCATTGAGGGCACAGAATGCTGGGAAGATGTTTGTGTGTGGTGGGGGAGGTCTGGTCAACTTTTCCATAACTGAACATGTGAACAGTCACATTGGAGGAAGCTCATGAATGCAGTGAATGCAAGAAAGCAGTTAGCTTTCTTAGTATCTGGGAAGGATTTGCATCAGAGATAAACAGAAGGCTTTCATTCACAGGTCAGCATCAGAGACTCATGTTGAGGAAAAGTATTCTGAGTATTCTAAGGACAGATAAACCCAGAAGGAAAACCTTATTTGCCATCTCAGAATTCACCATGAAGAATCACCACAAAGTTGTTGCTGTGAGAAAATGATGACATTGTCACTCTTCCAAGTCATAATGGAATCTGACTCCTGTGGGTTTTGCTCTATGAACTTATAAAGACCAAGTCATGAGTCTCCTTGGTGAGCACTGGAGAGCCATGTTACTGTTATTTAAAAATAGAGCCATGGCTCAAGCCTGTAGTCCTAGCTGCTTGGGAGATGTGATTGGGAGGATCACAGCTCGAGGCCAGCTTGGGCGAGTAGTTCATAAAACCGTCATCTCCAAAATAACCAGAGCAAAATAGACTAGAGGTATGGCTCAAGCAGTGGAGTGCCTCCTTTGCAGCCATGAATTTCTGGGTTCAAACCACCAAAATATATATATAGAGAGAGAGAGTGGGATGTGGTGGCTCACACCTATAACACCAGCTTTTCAGGAGTGGGGAGGTAGGAAGGTGCCGTTTGAGACCAACCCTGGAGGAAAAGTTAGACCCTGTCTCAAAAGCGTGATGGTGTGTGCAAGCTACTTAGGAGGCTGAGGTAGGACTACTGTCTGAGGCCACTGACAGACAAAAAGTGCAAGACTGTGAAAAACAAAAAGTGAAAGGACTAGGGGCATGGCTCAGGTGGTTGAGCCCTGAGTTCAATCTGCAGGACCACAAAATAAGTAAATTACTCGGAAAAGGAGGAGGTGAGAGCATGGACCGAGAGAGAAAAGCAAATGTCCTCACAAACACCTTTATACTTCCCTGCCAAGCCTGTTAATGGTTTTCACCAGTTGTGACTCAGTAGGGGGATGGTTGAGAGATACAAGGGCCTCAACTATTTGCTTATTCTAATATTATTTTTTATAATTGATGATCTGTTAGCTTGGTGCCCTGTGCTTTCTGGTTATGTTCACTGCTATCCTGTGGCAGGGGGCCTGGGCAGCAAACGCAGCCCTTCATCACAAACCTTTGTTCCAAACAAAGGATAGATGTTCGTGAGAGATGAAGGCTCAAGTCAATAAATATTTGAGCTTATAACTATGTACAACCTCATTAACATGTGCACCACTCAAGACTAATCTTGGACTTTTCTGAACAAGTCCAATGTTCACGTGGTTCTAACTGCCAAGCACTCACTTTTCCTGAAGATCCTGGACCACAGGTTTGTTTTTGTATTTCCTTCTGCGGCATGTTCAGTCACCTGGTATTTGTCCAACCTCTTCTGGTGAGGCCCAATTCTTTATTCTAGTTTTTCTCAGTTTCTTTAATCCTTTGTATAGGGCCATTTCCAGTTCCTTCTCAGCAGTTTTCTAGGGGCTGTTATAATGTTAAAAAACCAAATAAAATATAACTAAGACAGAGGGCTTGGGGGAGGAAAATGTAGGGAGTGGTGATGATGACTTCCCACTGAGGACCTCCAGAGAAGGAAGTGACAGGAGGGAAGCAGCTGAGGGGCCAGCAGAGAGACAGTAAGTGTGGGAGAGGGAAGGAGGGGGACATGGAGAGGGGCAGAAACAAGGGTTCATTGCCAAAAAGACAAGTGCAGAAAAGTGCAGTCAGCTGAAGTGTGTCATGTTAGAATGTGAAAATCCAGGCAAGACCCAACTGGAACATCTACAGCAGCAAACAAAGTCCATTCCCATTTCTTCTGTCTGGTTTCAGGCCACCTCCCCTTTCCACTAACTCAGCCTACAGCACACATCCTCTTCTGTAAGCAAATTTCAGGCTTTTCAAGGCAGGGTCATATTCTAATTTTCAGGTGATTCTCAAACCTTCAGCATGTTGACCTGTTTTACTCAGTAGACTTCTACCTTCACAAGGTTTCACTAGTGACTTTTCTGGTTTCTTGGTTATCTCTGTGACTGTACCTTGGAGTTTGCACAGCTCAGTGCTTTTCACTAATATACACTGGGTTATAGCAGAACTTATTCATGGGTTTCCTCCAGGGTATATTCTTCAGTGAAAAGCCACGATATCTGTGTACAAAACATACCATGTTTTTGAGGCAGGTAGAATGAAAATCTGTGGAATTTTCCTGTGATATAATTTTGTTTAATACAAATTTAAGTATTTTATGCAATAATCAAACAATGTTAAATCAAAATGAAAATTTTAAATGCATACAATCAAAAGTAAAGTGAAATAAAAAGTGAAAATGATTCTGTATAGACTGATAGCCTTTCCAGAAAAGGATAAACCCTTAATGCTTTAAAACAAAGAGGGAAACAGCACACACCACAGTGATGTACTTTTTTTCTGATAAATGTAAATGATCAATTTATTTGGAACTTATTTCACAGTATGAAAATACTAGGACCAATAAAATACAGATAAATTTTGACCTCATAATTGGAACTAAATGTGCTGGATTTAAAATATAAAGGGTATCAAATATCCTCCGCAGAATGTACTTTCTTAATTTTGAGTTGGAAAAACCATCACTACACCTGGTCCAAACCAGAGATCATATCATTTCATAATAATGATGCAGTGTTCTGTGCAGACGTTGTATTAGCACAAATTAAAATTAATCCCTAACTGTAACTACATAGAACACATAAGAGGAAGCTTTCAGTAACAGTCTCATCAAAACCATTATTTAAATTTAAAACAGGATAATGTATGTGAACAAGCAGGACTTAGCAGACATGCTTACCTACCTATAAAATGTTTCATAAATGAACATAAAATACCAAAAAAAATTAAAAGAGGGTTCTAGCCTTTCAACTCTGATAGGTTTATTTGTCAAGATATTATCAGTCACAATTCTCTGATGCAAATTTTATATGTTCCTTTCTTACTACAAAGCATAACTAATCAAATATGTTGGCAAAATCAGAGCTCACTTAAAATAGCCCAAAAATTAGAATGTATTTTATTCCTTTTTTGAGTAAAGATGTACAGGCTGATATCATGCTTTCCTTTAAAACTCACTCTATTCCATATAACTTGAAGTATATTAGTGTATTTGAAGTCAGGTATTGTTACTTATGCTCAGGATTGCTTTGAGTATTCTGAATCTTTTGTGCTTCCATATGACTTCTGGGATTTTTTTTCCTATTTTGGGGAAAAGGTCATTGGAGTTTTCATGGCTGTTGCATTGATTCTATAGATCACTTTCAGTAACACAGACATTCTTGCAATTTTAATAATAGCTATCCATGAACACTGGAGGTCTTTTCATCTTCTATTGTGTTCTTCAATTTCTTTCTTTAGTGTCTTTGAGTTTTCATAGTAAGACTCTTTCACCTCCTTAGGTTTATTCCCTAGGTATGTTTTGAGGCTATTATACTTAAGTATCTTCTGCACTGGTGGCTTAGAGGTCTTGAATTGCCTTGTTTTGTGCTTATCTTGAAAGTTCTGTACTTCAGCGATATTAAAGGATAATTTTTCTGGAGATAGTAATCTTTTTGTTTTTCCTTTATTGCTGTCTGAATGTATTATTTCTTCAACCTTGTCTTCAATTCTGATATTCTTTCTTCATTTTTATGTAGTCTATTGGTGATGGTTTCCACTGTGGTTCTTTATTAGATTTATTAAGCTTTTCATTTCTAACATTTGGTCCAGTTTATTTTTTGGATGGGACTGGGGTTTGAACTCAGGGATTCACACTTGTAAAGCTGGTGCTCTATGATTTGAGCCATACCTCCAATGGTTCAGTTTTTTTTTTCTTTTTTCTTCAATACCCTTGCTGAATTTCTCATCTGTGTTGCTCACTTTCTTATACAGGACTTCATGACTTCCTTAATCCATTCACCTGTTTGACGGTTCTTTGAGGTCCTGATTATTTTTAAAAGTAAACTTTTGAATTTTTTTTTTTTTTTAGAAATTCAACCATTTTAGCATCTTTGGATTTGGTTGAGGAGTTATGAGTGACTGGAGGAGGAGTCATAAGTCTTTCTCATACTTCTTGTGTTTCTAGGTGGTGATATGCTCATCTGCATTTTATGTGGTTGGCTTCTTAGTGAGCAGTCTTCTCTTGAGGGTTCAGTCTCTAATATGACAGAGGAGAAAACAAACCATTTTAACAGCAAAATTTGCATTCACTTAGGACCCTCCTCTCTTTGAGTACTGGGAGCTGCTGCTGGCTTCAGGGAGCTTTGTGGCCTGTGAATTTGGCAGGTGCTCACTTGCTCCAGAGCTCTCCCAGTTTATTCTCCCAGGAGAAGCAAATGGCCAAGACTAGCAGTGTCCTCCAGATGTATCAGTGTGGGGAAGCAAACAGAACACTGAGTTCTGCACTGGATATAGAGAAGCAAGAAAAAGGCATTCTGCTTGCTGGTTTCAGCACTTTCAACACTTAACCACCCTGTGAAAGGGAGGAAGGTGGGAAATTCAAGTGATCCATGGAAATTTGGCACACGATTCTCAGTCCTATCTGGCAGCAACCCACAGAACCAGGCAGCAATTCCTGGAGGCTGAGCAATTCACCAGCTATGGTTCAGAGCTCTTACCACAATGATCTCAGGTGAAAGGGCTCACTCTGTGCCACAGAGAATAGGGACACCAACAACTGCACACTTCACTGCCCGAGCTCCCTGCTCCTTAAACTCCTCAGTGGATTCATGAGACCCTTCCCTTCTCCACAACCACCTTCTGGGGCCATCTCTCACCATGGTAAGCTGTTCCCAGGTTCCAAGCCTTGATTATTCTTTGTTTTCAGGTCCCTAGAGAAGCTTAATTTCAAACAATAGGATCCCTCTTGAGATGCCCCTACCTGTAGCACTCCAAGATATCGGGTATAATAAATTGTCTTTCTATTCCAATGATAGCCTGACAGTCACTACCACACCAAATCCCTACACTTGTTTTAAGGCTTGTGGGAAGTATGTGTTTATCCTATGGCTAGGTCTTCCAACCTGTTATCACCAGGTTTATCTGGCTTCCCCTAGAAGCTGGGGTTGGAGCTGTGGACTATTTCCTACTTTTCCCTGCATTGTCTGTTTCTTTGTGCTTTTTGGCAACCCTGTCATTTTTGTTGTGATTACTGATGCTCTTCCTCTTTCTCTTTGGAATACAGTCTCTCTTTTGTTGTATGTTATATGCAATAACTATATTAAAAAACACCTGGAATTATAGTCAGCAATGGTAAATAAAAAGACACAGAAATGATTGCAATGAAGTTTACATTCACAGACCCCTGGAAACAGGAGACATGGCATGGTTTACCCAAGAGGCAGAAGGGAGAGGAGAGAATGGCCCAGGGCCTTCCTTTATTGGGATTTTTTTTCAAGAAGAAATGGCAAGGCAGGACAAGTGTGCTGAGTGAGTTTATGATTGGAACCTCAGACATTCCAGTCACAGAGGTGGCTCTGGGATAAGGGGTGACCTTGGCCATAGGGTAGCTTAAGGAATGAGAAATATCAGCTTGGTGTGATTTTCATAAGATGTTCAGGATGTGGCCTCTGGATTGATTGGATTGGATGTAAAAGTCATGCTCCCAAGCAAATAGTTTGTTATATCCAGGAATTAGGCAGCCACGGAGGGGTTGTCCCTCCAGGATCAAAGCCCCAAATGCCAGAACATAGAGGTTACAGAAAGTAAGAAAATGCAGTCAACACCATTAAAATTTACAATAGTATCAGATACAGAAAACACCTGGAGATATACAAGATTTGCAAGACATACACAGATAACTAAAACACTGTAGAAAATAACAGATCTCATGTTTAGGGACAGAATACACAATATGTCCTAAATTGATGTAAACATCGATGCTTCTTCTGAAATGTGTACAGTCTATGAAATGTCTCTATGATCACATTTAATTTTTTTTTAAATATGAACACTCATTTGCTGCAGGAACACTGACTTAGAGACTCTTCACTGAGTTGCTTCTGTACCATCACTGAGTTTCAGTTTATTATTTGTGTATATTTCCTTTTGTACTTGCTATTCTGCTACGCCTGTACTTTGTGTTTATGCAGTATGTTCATGTGTTGACTAATGTATTTTTATGGCAAGTCTTGAACTCAAAGTCATGTACTCTGACTTTCTTTTCCAGAGTTGTTTTGGCCATCCAAGGTTCTCTACATTTCCTTATCAATTTTCAATCCAGTTGCCAATTTCTATACAAAGAAAGAAGCTAGCAGAATTTTGTCTGGGATTGCATTGAGACTATACGTTATTTTAGAAGAACAAAATGAGTATTCAAAACCTAAACACAAAATTATCTCTCCTCTTATTTAGGTCTGAGTTTTTAACTGCAGTATTTTAGTTTCTGCAGTATTTAGTTTTCTGTTATATGCCTTAAAATTTCATACTTGTCCAAGAACTTACCACATCTGATGTTACTGCACATTTTAATTATGTTGACTATATTTTCTTATTTCTATATTCTTGATGCTCTGCCCTTTGATGCGTTGATCCTGAAGGGAGAGCCCTCCCAGGGCTGCCTTGTATCGTTATGTTAGGTATACATTTCTTCACCAAAAAAAAAAAGAAAGAAAAAGTAACAAAATACAAACAATTTAAATTTCATCATAATTAAGAACTTTTTCTTTTGAAAGTCAAATGAAATAAAGTGAACAAAAAGACAACAAACTGAAAGAACATATATACATATATTTCTAACATTAGACTTTTACCGAGAGTTGAAGAAATGTCAGTAATGAGATGACAAGTCGTGTGAGTTTTTAAAGACATGCAGCCTTCCCTCTTTTTGGGAGAGCAGACTATTTGGTAACACATAACACAGATGTACTTACAATTATGGAGCCATCTCTTCTTAAGTTAGAAGGCAGCCTTCCAGTGCAGTATTAAGATAGAAAATAATGAAGATAATTCCCATCCCAGACACTTAGAAATCTGTGTGAGTCACAAAAACCACTTGCCTGGGCCACAGTTCTTCTCTCAAATCCTGCTTTCCTGCCTGTGCAGCAATCATCTCAAAATCAGTTCAGAAGAGTGCTAGGAGTTCACAAAGCATTTATATTGCATTTACTGAAAATGAGTAGCCATAGGAAGACCTCACTCCAAAATTTCTATACAACCCCAAACCATGAAGCCACGGTAACATGGACATTTCTGGATATACCTGAAAAAAATGACATATTCTCTTTACTTGAGTACAGTCTTCTCACCTTCCTAATCCTCACAGTGTAGATCCAGATATATTGTCCTTACGGGGCCACAGCAGGGCTTACTCAATTCTGCCCTTTAGTGCATATCCCTACATAGAAGGAGTGCTAAGAAATATGGAGCATCATGGTAACAAAGAAACAATTTTAGTAGGGATCCAAGTGCTGGACTATGCCACGAACGCCTTTCTCAGGGGGACTTCTAGACCTACAAATACATCTGCCATCCACAGCACCTGAGGATCATCCAGATCTGCAGACTTTTCTGGAAGGCCTTGGAAAGCAATGACAATGAAGATAAACAGGACACGGACTATTTCTGATGTTATACTATGTCCTTGTGGGCACCTAACATTGGGGTTCTCACAAAAGCTGTTCACCCTTCACAACAGCAGAACATATTTCTGTTCCAAATCCACTCCACTCTGCACACAACCTCCATGATTAAAGGTGGCTTAGACAATAGGTTTATTAGTGTATACATCAATACATAGACAGGCCATAAGCCTCTTGGGTGATATGTAGCAGGGAAACATCCCACAATGCCAATCACAGAGAAAAACAGTATCCATTATAACAGTAAACTTCTGTAAGCCATCAGAACCCAGATGCACTTTTGGCCAAGGCTGGATCTTATTTATGACCTAAGGAGTTCAACAGGGTGGAAGACAACCCCATAGACTCACATTATTCATGGCTCCCTCTAGGGTTTGATGACTACCAAGGTATGTATACCCTGAGCACATTGGGGTGACTAATGGACACTGTGGAGATATTCTACATGGTAAGTATCTGCTGCAGCTCTGAGCACATTAAAAAGTGCAAATTAGCTTCAGAAAGCTTCTCAAGTACTCAGTCCTTATTATGAATCTTTCAAATATTCATTTTCAGAGGGACAAGGTTCAACTTTTTTATGATGGATCCCTTGGAAAATCTGCACCTGTGAATGCTACAGTCTTCCTCTTGCATGAACCTTCTGATGTCTGATGAGAGAATACCTCCTGTTGAAGGCTTTCTCACATTCACTGCACTCATAGGGCTTTTCACCAGTGTGGATCCTCTGGTGCTCAATGAGTTTGTTTTTGTAGATGAAGGACTTCCCACATTCAGTACAGCTGTAAGGCCTCTCTCCACTGTGAACTTTCTGGTGCTGAATGAGGCTGGTGTGGTGCCTAAAGCATTTCCCACATTCAATGCACTCACAGGGCTTTTCTCCAGTGTGGACACTCTGGTGCTCAAGAAGTCCTTTTCTGTGGTTGAAGGTTTTCCTACATTCACAACACTCATATGTTTGTTCTCTGGCATGGATTCTCTGGTGCTGAAGAAGTTTATTCTCAAGGGAGAAGCCTTTCCCACATTCACTGCATTGGTAAGGCTTTACTCTGGTGTGGATTTTATGGTGCTTAAGAAGTGTTTGTTTACAAATGAAAGCTTTCCCACATTCACTGCACTCATAAGCTCGTTCTGTAGTGTGAATTCTCTTGTGTCGAATGTAATCAGAGGACCGAATGAAGGACTTCCCACATTTGATGCACACATAAGGCTTTTCTCCAGTATGGAATCTCTGATGCTCGAGAAACCTCTTCTTGTGAATAAAAGCTTTCTCACATTCATTGCACTCATAGGGCCTTTCTCCAGTGTGGATTCTCTGGTGATCGGTAAGTGACTGCTTGTAGATGAAGGACTTCCCACATTCACGACACTCATAAGCCTTCTCTCCACTGTGAATTCTTTGGTGGCGGAGGTGGTCAGAGGACTGAATAAAGGATTTTCCACATTCAAGGCACACATGAGGCCTTTCTCTGGTGTGTATTCTCTGTTGGTGCCCAACAAATGTTTGTTTGTGGCGGAAGGACTTCCCACATATATTGCACACATAAGGCTTTTCTCCATTATGGGTTCTCTGGTGCTCAACAAGTGAGTATTTGGAGCTCAAGGATTTCCCGCATTCCATGCAAACATAAGACCTTTCTCCAGTGTGGATTCTCTGCTGGTGACCAACGAGTGTTTGTCTGTGGCAAAATGATTTCCCACATATGTTACACACATAAGGCTTTTCTCCATCGTGGATTCTCTGGTGTTCAATACTTGAGTATTTGGAACTCAATGATTTCCCACACTGACTGCATTCATAAGCTTTTCCTCCATTATGAATTCTCTGATACTGAATGGCTGGATCCTTCTCAATGAAAACTTGCTCACATCTGTTCCATCTGTAATACCTTTGCTGAGTGCATAAGGTCTCTCTGATTTTCAGTGGACATTCTCCACTGAGCGTGGTCTGATTCTGGAGAAGACCTAGACTGGTCTGGAAATCCTTCTCAACTTCTTTGTATTTGAAAAGGCTGCCTGATGCAGGGACTTTGCAGCTATTCAAAAGCAAGGCTCTGTTCTCCTCGCTTTTGACATGTTTCTCTCCACTGTGCTGCTTCTGGCTCTGGTGTAGGTTTGAGCTGAATGAGAATTGTTTCCCATACACCACACATGGGTGTGATTTCTGCCCAGGAAGTACTCCCTGGTGTTCAGCAACCAGGACACACATCTCAAAGGGATGACCATTTGGGATAGACATACTTGGGGTTGAAGTCCTGACCTGTAGCAATCCTGTGGAAACAGTCTGTCCAGGACAGGCTATCTCATTCTGTCCTCCACGCCAAAAACCTGAAAGCATAAGAATGTGGGTGAAGGGTATGCAGAATCTGGCGGGGAAGGGTGATCCCATTAAAAATGCTTCTGTGACACAGCAGAGAAGAGTCTGTGGATTTGTTTTTAGGACAAGGGAGCCAGGTCAGGTCAAAGACCAGATTGTTTAGTAGTGGGCCTCCAGGGGGGAGGGCCCATAACTTATTAAAAAAAAAAAAAGAACAAAAATACAAAAATGGCTCAAAGACCTTAATGAAAGAACTGAAACGTTGAGACTACTAGAGGAAAACATAAAGGAAACATCTCAAGATATAGGCACAGGTAATTACTTTTTGAATAGGACTCCAATAGCTCAGAAAATAAGAATAAGAATTGATAAATGGGATTGCACCATATTAAAAAGCTTCTGCACAACAAAAGAAACAACAGAGTTAAGAGAGCCTACATAATGGGAGAAAATTTTGCCAGATATTCATATGACAGCAAAAAAAAGAAAATAATCCAATCAATAAATGGGCAATGGAACTGAGTAGATACTTGCAAATAAAGACTTACAAATGGCCAATAAACTCATCCTTAGCCATCAGGGAAATGTAAATCAAAAATAAATTGAAATCCATCTCACCCCAGTCAGAATGGCTATCATCAAGAAAAGAAATAACAAAAAAGGCTGGCCAGGATGTAGGGAAAAGGAATCCTTTTATACTATTTGTGGGAATGTAAATTAGTGCAGCTACTATGGAAATCAGTACAGAGGCTCCTCAAAAAATTAAAAGTAGAACTTTCATGTGCTCTAGCCATACCACTTTTGGGAATACACACAAAAGAATCAAAGTCAGTTTACTATAGAGATACCCATATACCTATGTTTATAGTGGTACTGCTCATAATAGCCAAATTATGGAATCAGCCTAGGTGTCTATCAACAGATGAATGGGCAAAGAAAATGTGGCATATATACACAATGGAGTGTTATTCAGCCATTAAGAAGAATGAAGTTATGTCATTTTCTGGAAAATGGAGAGGACTAGAAAACAATGTCAAGTGAAATAAGCAAGTACACAAAGACAAATATATCATGCTTTCCTTCATGTGTAGAAGCTAGGGAGAAACAAAACAAAACAACAAAACAAGGTAATGAAAGTAAAAGGGGAACTCTGGGGAGGGGGGATGTACATTAGAAAGATAAAGAATACTAGAAGGTGTGGCCAAAGTACACCTGCACCTATGCACAATTGCACCAATAATAACAATAAACAGGAAATGGTGTCAACTGTCGTTAGTAGGACATTGTCTGTTGGAGACAGGTAAGGACTACACAAAATGTGTTCCACCTGCAGGAAAATGCAGCTGCCTCAAGGTTGCTGGTGTTCAAGGATGACTTAAATACATAAGCACATCTCACAACACATTATGGTTAGTATTGGAGAAACTGCAGAGGGAGAGGAGCTAGAGAGAAGTGGGAAATAGCCAGAGATCAGAAGTCAGCAGAAAAGACACATGGGCAAAGTGTGAAGTAGGTGGAGGCATGACAGAAATATGATATGGTCATGAGCCTTGGCTCTGAAAAAGTGGGGAGCACAAGAACTCTGCTCAACCCTAAACTCATGCCCTGCCACTGTAACTACTCATAGGTTCAGGACCCAATAAACCCCTCTAGCTATGGCTGGAGACTATCTGGGACCTGAAAAGTAGAAAGTTCTAAGGGGAAGACAGGAGTTGAGTGAATGACACTGGCCCAGAGTGTACCAACCTTGAAGGAGGACCTTCCTATCATAGTCCAGTGGTCATGAAAATAATGATGCTGTGTCTATAATTTCTGAGATGGGAAGGCCCCAAGAAATGTCCACTAAAGGCACAGGTAGAACCTGACACCATTAGATTTGCCACAGAGCTAAACACTCACCTGGGCAAGGTGGCATCGTTTGAACAGGCTACAAAACTATGAACCAACACCCTTAACTGAAAGGCTTAAAAACAACAGATGTTGGGTTGCAGAACGCCCAGGCCTGACAAACAGAGTACCCACGTTAGGACTCCAGGGAAGGAAGCAGGGACCAGGTTCTATACTGGGGAGGACAGGATGGTTCCTGGAGAAAAGGGGCACACAGAGCCCAGCAGAATTGATCGTGTGGTTGTGAGGTACTTACCCACTGTGGCCATGAGTGCAAAGTTCTCCAGCATCACAGCATGGTACAGGCTCCTCTGAGCTGCATCAAGGAGACTCCACTCCTCCTGGGAGAAGCATATGGTAACATCCTCAAAGGTCACATGGCCCTGTCATAATGAGACAGGTGAGTTCATGAGCAGCTTCAACCCCAGGACCCCCCTAGGACATGACTCTCCTCCCCAGCTCTCCAATGCAGAGAAGACAAAGGCTCTAGTGCCACTGCTCTCCACTACTCCTCATGCCCCACGGATCACTGTCTCCAGCCACTATGACCAGCCAGTGAGCACCCTCATGGCTTAAGCACTGAGCACCAGAACCCTGACAATGTCCATTCACACTCACTCCCCACTGGTACATCCCTCTAGGGCTGGAAGCACCCTAACATCTCCAGATCATGACTGCTACACCCCTAATACCAGATACCTCACTGGCTTCTCCCACATGCCTTGCTGTTCCTGTGCTTGCCAAATGCAACCAGGTCCCAGCACTACTCTAGCCTTCTGCTGAGGCTGGGCTAGTAGCAGCTCCAGCACTTGGGAAGACCTGCCAACCTCACCTGGCTCCTTTTCCCAGCCTTAGCCACCCAAAACCTGTGTGGGACTCAGACAGCCTAAGCCTTCTTCCTTGTCCATGCTGCCTGTGCTGTCCTACAGGTAACAGCTTCCAAAGCCCCCAAATGCCTCCTCCACAGGCAAACAACTCTCCAAGCTGACTTCATCTGTACCTAACCTACCCTATATCATGTCAGAAATTCCTCAGGCTCCACCAAGAGTTCTCATCAATGAGTGGGTCTGACCTCAGTGTTGCTTAAGTGTCATTATTTAGATGGATAAAACCACATGCTTGTGAGGAAGTGAACAGAAACACTCTGTAGAAGAGAATGCAAACTGGTAGCTCCATTGTGGAAGACAGTTGACAGTTTCTTATAAAGCTAAATGTTTCTACTTATAATCCAGTAATGAAGCCCCTTGTTAATACCCAAAAGAGTTAGAAACTTATGTCCATACAAAACCCTGACCAGGATGATTATAGCAGCTACATTTATAACTGTCAAAACTTGTAAACAACTAACAAGTCCTTCAGTAGGTGAATGGACAAACAACAGCACATCTACACAGTGGAATATTGCTCAGCCCTAAAAAGAAATGAGCTATCAAGCTACAAAGATGTGGAGGAAACTTGAATGCATATCACTAAGTGCAAGAAGTAATCTGAAAGGCTACACGTTGCACGATTCTTACTATATGACATTTTGGAAAGGGCAAAATTAAGGAGACACTAAAAAGATCAGTGGTCTACAGCGGGTGGTAGAAGAGGTGGGAAGGATGAATCTGGGCAGTACAGAGGATTTTTAAAGAAGTGGCAAGAGTGTGTGGTGATATGATGATGACTACATGTCACTATACATTTTCAATCCATGCAATGTGTAACATCCAGGATAAACACTGAGGTGAACTATGAACTTGGGGCAGTTACTATGTATAAATGTAGGTTTAGTCATAATAAATGCACCATTCTGAGGAACACTGCCAGTGGGGAGAACGTGTGTGTGTAGTGGGAATGCTTAGGAAACCAGTTCTTTCCTTTCAACTTTATTATGAACTTAAGAGACATCTTGAATAAAAAAAAGTAAAGTAAAAAAAGACATCTCACTTCTCATAGTATTTCTGTTAAATACTCAGTAAACAGTGGTTCCACATTTCTACCTGTTAGAGCCAAAAATCTCTACTGACATCTCCGACCTCTTTTATCATCCACAGCAGAATATCAGCTCTAGTGACAAAACAAATTAAAAACCAAGCTCCTCTCCCAACTTCAGAGTTGCAGCTGTCACCAGCTCTTGTCAGTGCTCACCAGGATTGTTACAGAAGCCTCCATACTCACTCCCCACTCTGCTGACAATCAAGCTTATTTAGACCTGAATCCTGTATCAACTACTTCCAAACACTCATGTCTTCCATCACCCTCGGCAGAGGACTTTGCTCCTTAAACTGCCACTCCAGGACTGACTCCTGTCACTCCTTCTCTGTTCCCAGAAGACAAAATGGAGGCATGCAGTTTCTTAACACACCCACATCATTCTCAACAGCAAATATTTAGACAGGTTATTTCTAGGTTATTCCTTTACCTAGGAATAACCTGGATAACCTCATCCTGTGGGCTGAAGACATAGGAACACCTCCTTGTAACTTCTGACCTTGATTAAAAATTGGGAGGCTGCAATGACAGAGCTCCAGGACTAAAGACGCACAGTCCTAGGACACCATTATCATCTGTCTGTGTACTAGAACTATGGCAGTCAAGGACCGGGGCCAGTGCAGGCCAAGGACCCCTTTACTTACCTGCAATGGTTCCATAAACTCTTCCGCTGCCATGGAAATCTGTGGGAAGAGGGAGGGTATGAGATAATGGTGATCATGTGGCATTTACAAAGGCTAAACTCCCACAAACACACACACCTGCCCTGCTCAGGAGAAGAGCCATCTCAGACTGACATACAACCTCGGACCCCAGTCATCAGTGCTAGCTCTTGCCAACTGGACAGCTGGACAAAGACCTAACCACTTTGAGGTTCACTGTCATCAGGGAAATGAAAATCAAAACCAGAAACTTCTACACACTTATTTTTATGATCAAAATCCCTAACACCGGTGATGCCACATTGGCGAAGATAAGCAGCAACAGGAACTCTCTACTGGTGAGAAAGAAAAACAGTAGCAGCACTGTGGGTGACACTTTGGTAGTTTCTTACCATGCTAAAGACTTTTAGCAAATATTCCAATAATCGAGCTACAAAGAAATTGAAAACTTACGTTAATGTAAAACCGTTCCATTTCCATAAAGTGGAAATGGTGGGAACTGCTTGGAGCTGCTGCAGGCATCAGGCTCATTAGTGTGTGTCCAGTGCTGATATTGAGCTGTTACTGACCACAAAGTTAACAATTCTATAAGTGAGTTTTGAAAATGTGGTTGTTTCTTATCTGCCACTTAAGATTTCATGTGGGAGAGATTCCAAGATGGCAGCTAGAGGGAGGAAGCAGAAAGCATGCCTCATAAAGTAAAATCTTGGAGAGACACTAGAGATACACCTTACAGGAAAACCAATGAGAAGAGGCAAAACTTTGAGACCTCCACACCTCCAGCCTGCGCATAGCATCTCCACTTCATGTTAAACGGAGAAACCAGGAGGGCTACCATGCCAAACGGCAGCACCCAGATGGCTTGGGAAGACGCGGACCACAAGGTGAGCTAAGCGGCACTCGGTACTCCCACAGACAATCCTGGGCCAGATCAGCATAGCCCCCTGGACAGACCGACCCCCTACCCAGGGAGAAAAAAAGAAAAAAAACTGAATAATAAGCAATTATTGCTTATTATTATTATTATTGCTACAAAAAAGACATGTAGCAAAGAGGGTGCAGCGCCCTGAGCTCCGAAGCGGGGGGGAAGGGAAATCCCTCACAAGCTGGAGGGAAGGAGCAGTGGCACACACCCAGCAATCAGGAGTGGGAAAGCTTGTAAAAGTGGCAGTGGGAGGAAAACTCCACAAGAGAGGGGGGAAGACCCACTTCCCACCTGAGCTGTAAATAAACAAGCAGGCCTGAGAAAGCTGGTGCAGTGTCACCTTCCCCAGTGGGCTTGGAAAGGGGAAAGCTTGTAGCAGTGGCAGTCACAACCAGGAGAACTCTAAGTAAAAAAAGCTGAGGGGCTAGGTGACTGTTAAGCTCACTTCTGAGATCTGCATAAATAAAGCCTCCAGCAACAGCAGGCTGACAGCAGCAGGCAGATGAGCCACAGCCTCAGACAGTCATTCACAGAACTGTCTACAGACTCTTTTTTTTTCTCCCTACCTTTGATGAGACAACAACTGAACTACACCTGCGTGCTGAAAAACTTACTGAAACTGTATTGCACTTGAACTTGGGACACTTTGTGGGTTTTTTTGTTTTGTTTTGTGTTGTTTTGTTTTTAGTTTTTTTCCCCTTCTATGACACAATGAAAAAACTACATCTGAGACACCATCTCCACGATTGGAGGCTGAGGAACTAACACCAAAATTATTAAGACTGAAACTTTATTGCATTTAAACTTGGAGATCTTTTTTTCATTTACTTTTTTTACTTTATTTTTTCAAACCTGTCTCTGTCTCTCTAATGCCTGTGCAGCTTACTGTCGATTAATACACTATCTCTCCCTGTTCATATATTTGAAACTTTTTTGTTTGTTTCTTTTTTTTGTTTTTTCCTACTTGTTTATTTTTCCCTTTTTCTTTAACTTCTTTGCTTTCCATCTCCTCTCACCCTTCCATTCTAAATATCATCATTGTTATTATTACAAGCTAGAAAATACTTAATTGCACACAGTACAGGGACAATAACAACACCAAAGGCAATGATGGGAAGACAGAAAAAACAGGGAAACCAGTTTACCCACAGAAAAAATTAGTACAGGAACCAGAGGGAAATGGAGAAAACAGATACTCAGATCCAGACTCCAATAAAATGAAGATAAACTATGGCAAGGAACCCAATGAAGCCCACAAGAACAATCTAAAAGAAGAAATACTACAGGTAATCAATGAGAATTTTATAGAGATGATAATGGATATGGTCAACCAAAATGTACAGGAGACACTCAAGAAATTCCAAGACAACAAAAATAGAGTATTTGAAAAAGCACAAAAAGAAATAAAAGAAACCACAGAAGCACTGTATAAACACCAAAGTGAAATAAAGAACATGATTAATAAAGAGATAAGTGAACTCAGGACAAAAATAGACAACATTAAAGAGGAAGTGACTCCGGATATGGAAAACCTCAGAAAAAGAATGAAACAAAATTGCAAAACAAAATGGAAGGCCAATCCAGCAGAATAGGACAAACAGAAGACAGAATCTCAGAACTCAAAGATGAAAAGGTAATTAAAGGAAAAACTGAAGAACTATTAGTTAAACAACTCAAGACCTGTGAAAAGAAAATGCAAGAACTCACTGACTCCATCAAAAGACCAAACCTGAGAATCATGGGCACTAAAGAAGAAGAGATGCACACCAACAACAGGTGTTGGTGAGGATGCGGGGAAAAAGGAACCCTCTTACACTATAGGTGGGAATGTAGACTAGTACAACCACTCTGGAAAAAAATTTGGAGGCTACTTAAAAAGCTGGACATCGATCTACCATTTGATCCAGCAATACCACTCTTGGGGATATACCCAAAAGACTGTTACTCCAGAGGCACCTGCACACCCATGTTTATTGCGGCACTATTCACAATAGCCAAGTTATGGAAACAGCCAAGATGTCCCACCACTGACGAATGGATTAAGAAAATGTGGTATCTATACACAATGGAATTTTATGCAGCCATGAAGAAGAATGAAATGTTATCATTTGCTGGTAAATGGATGGAATTGGAGAACATCATTCTGAGTGAGGTTAGCCTGGCTCAAAAAACCAAAAATCATATGTTCTCCCTCATATGTGGACATTAGATCAAGGGCAAACACAACAAGGGGATTGGACTATGAGCACATGATAAAAGCGAGAGCACACAAGGAAGGGGTGAGGATAGGTAAGACACCTAAAAAACTAGCTAGCATTTGTTGCCCTTAACGCAGAGAAACTAAAGCAGATACCTTAAAGCAACTGAGGCCAATAGGAAAAGGGGAACAGGTACTAGAGAAAAGGTTAGATCAAAAAGAATTAACCTAGAAGGTAACACCCACGCACAGGAAATCAATGTGAGTCAATGCCCTGTATAGCTATCCTTATCTCAACCAGCAAAAACCCTTGTTCCTTCCTATTATTGCTTATACTCTCTCTACAACAAAATTAGAAATGAGGGCAAAATAGTTTCTGCTGGGTATTGGGGGGGGAGAGGGAGGGGGCAGAGTGGGTGGTAAGGGAGGGGGTGGGGGCAGGGGGGAGAAATGAACCAAGCCTTGTATGCACATATGAATAATAAAAGAAAAATAAAAAAAATAAATAAATAAAATAAAATTCAAATGCTCAAAAAAAAAAAGAAGAAGAGGTGCAAGCAAAGGGAATGCGTAATATATTCAACAAAATAATAACAAAAAATTTCCCAAATCTAGAGAAATCTATTCCCATACAGATGCAAGAGGCCTCCAGAACACCAAACAGACCAGATCAAAATAGAACTACCCCATGGCATATCATCATTAAAACAACAAGTACAGAAACTAGAGAAAGAATATTGAAGGCTGTAAGAGAGGAAAAACAAATTAACATACAAAGGTAAACCCAGGATACTCTACCCAGCAAAACTATCATTCAAAATAGATGGAGCAATAAAAGTCTTCCATGATAAGCAGAAACTAAAACAAGATGTGACCACAAAGCCACCACTACAAAAGATTCTTCAAGGGATTCTGTGCACAGAAAGTGAAACCCAACATAACCATGAAAGGGCAGGCAGCACCAAACTACAGGAAAAGAAAAAGCAAGAAAATAGTAACCTCAACTTAGGTACACACAATCAAACCTTCAAACAACTAAGACAACTAAATGACAGGAATCACCACATACCTATCAGTACTAACACTTAACATTAATGGACTTAATTCCCCCATCAAAAGGCACCATTTGACGAAATGGATTAAAAAGGAAGATCCAACAATTTATTGCTTACAGGAGAACCATCTCACCAACAGAAATAAGCATAAGCTTAGGATGAAATGTTGGAAGAAGATTTACCAAGCCAATGGCCCCCGAAAACAGGCAGGAGTAGCAATACTTATCTCTGACAAAGTAGACTTCAAACCTACATTGATCAAATGAGATAAAAGGGGAAATAATAAAAGGAGAAATAGACCAAAAGGAAATAACAATTATCAACCTATATACACCCAATGTCAACGCACCCAATTTCATCAAACATACCCTGAAGAACCTAAAAGCATATATTAACTCTAACACAGTGGTCGTGGGAACTTTAACACCCCATTATCATCAATAGATAGGTCATCCAAACAAAAAATCGATATTGAAATCCTAGATCTAAAATATACAATAGATCAAATGGACCTACTTGATGTCTACAGAACATTCCATCCAACTTCTACACAATACACATTCTTCTCAGCAGCACACGGAATCTTCTCCAAAATAGATCATAACCTAGGGCACAAAGCAAGCCTCAGCAAATATAAGAAAACAGAAACTATACCATGCATTCTATCTGATCACAGTGCAATAAAACTAGAACTTAACAACAAAAGTAAAGACAAAAAACATGCAAACAGCTGGAAACTGAAAAACTCATTGCTTAATGAACAATGGGTCACTGATGAAATAAAAGATGAAATTAAAAAGTTCCTGGAAGTCAATGAAAAAGAAAACACAACCTACCAGAACCTATGGGACACAGCAAAAGGCAGTCCTGAGACGAAAGTTTATAGCCATGAGTGCATATATTAAAAAGACTGAAAGATCCCAAATCAATGACCTAATGATACATCTCAAACTCCTAGAAAAACAAGAATAAGCAAATCCCAAAACAAACAGAAGGAGAGAAATACTAAAAATAAGAGCTGAAATCAATGAAATAGAAACCAAAAAAAATACAAAGAATTAATGAAATGAAAAGTTGGTCCTTTGAAAAAATAAACAAGATCAACAGACCTCATGTAAACCTGACTAAAGTGAGGTTAGAAAAAACCCAAATTAGTAGAATCAGGAATGCAAAAGGGGAGATAACAACAAGCACCATCAAAGTCCAGGAAATCATCAGAGACTACTTCAAGAACCTATATTCAAATAAATTTGAAAATCTTAAAGAAATGGACAGATTTCTAGAGACATACAATCATCCAAAACTGAACCAAAAAGAAATTAATCACCTGAATAGATCTATAACACAAAATGAAATTGAAGCAGCAATCAAGAGTCTCCCCAAAAAGAAAAGTCCAGGACCTGATGGATTCTCTGCGGAATTCTAAAAACCTTTAAAGAAGAGCTGATACCAACTCTCCTTAAACTGTTCCATGAAATAGAAAGGGAAGGAAAACTGCCTAACACATTTTATGAAGCCAGTATTACACTTATCCCAAAACCAGGCAAAGACACCTCCAAAAAGGAGAACTATAGGCCAATCTCCTTAATGAACATTGATGCAAAAGTCCTCAACAAAATAATGGCAAACCGAATTCAACAACATATCAAAAAGATTAATCACCACGACCAAGTAAGCTTCATCCCAGGAATGCAGGGGTGGTTCAACATATGAAAATCAATAAACGTAATAAACCACATTAACAGAAGCAAAGACAAAAACCACTTGATCATCTCAATAGATGCAGAAAAAGCCTTTGATAAGATCCAACACCATTTCATGATAAAAGCTCTGAGAATACTAGGAATAGAAGGGAAGTACCTCAACATTATAAAAGCTATATATGACAAGCCGACAGCCAGCACTATACTTAATGGAGAAAAACTGAAACCATTCCCTCTAAAATCAGGAATGAGACAAGGAAGCCCACTATCTCTACTCCTATTCAACATAGTACTGGAATTCCTAGCCAGAGCATTTAGACAAGGAGAAGGAATAAAAGGAATACAAATAGGTAAAGAAACTGTCAAAATATCCCTATTTGCAGATGACATGATCCTATACCTTAAAGACCCAAAAAACTCTACTCAAAAGCTCCTAGACACCATTGATAGCAATAGCAAGGTAGCAGTATATAAAATCAACATAGAAAAATCATTAACATTTCTATACACTAATAAACACAAACTGAGAAAGAATATATGAAAACAATTCCATTTACAATAGCCTCAAAAACAGTCAAATACCTAGGTGCAAACCTAACAAAGGATGTGAATGACCTGTACAAGGAAAACTATAAACTTCTGAAGAAAGAGATTGAGGAAGACTATAGAAAATGGAGCGATCTCCCATGCTCTTGGATTGGTAGAATCAACATAGTAAAAATGTCTATACTCCCAAAAGTAATCTACATGTTTAATGCAATTCTCATCAAAATTCCAATGACATTCATTAAAGAGATTGAGAAATCTACCATTAAATTTATATGGAAGCACAAGAGGCCATGAAAAGCCAAGGCAATACTCAATCAAAAGAACAATGCTGGAGGTATCACGATACCCGACTTCAAACTATATTACAAAGCAATAACAATAAAAACAGCATGGTACTGGCACAAAAACAGACATGAAGACCAGTGAAACAGAATAGAGGACCCAGATATGAAGCCACACAACTATAACCAATTTGTCTTTGAGAAAGGCGTTAAAAATATACGAGGGAGAAAAGACAGCCTCTTCAACAAAAACTGCTGGGAAAACTGGTTAGCAGTCTGCAAAAAACTGAAACTAGATCCATGTATATCACCCTATACCAATATGAACTCAAAATAGATCAAGGATCTTAATATCAGACCACAAACTCTAAAGTTGGTATAGGAAAGAGTAGGAAATACTCTGGAATTAAAAAGTATAGGTAAGAACTTTCTCAATGGAACCCCAGCAGCACAGCAACTAAGAGATAGCATAGATAAATGGGACTTCATAAAACTAAAAAGCTTCTGCTCAACAAAAGAAATGGTCTCTAAACTGAAGAGAACACCCACAGAGTGGGAGAAAATATTTGTCAGCTACACATCAGACAAAGGACTGATAACCAGAATATATAGGGAACTTAAAAAAGTAAATTCTCCCAAAACTAATGAACCAATAAAGAAATGGGCAAGTGGACTAAACAGAACTTTCTCAAAAGAAGAAATTCAGATGGCCAAAAAACACATGAAAAAATGCTCACCATCTCTAGCAATAAAGGAAATGCAAATTAAAACCACACTAAGATTCCACCTCACCCCTGTTAGAATAGCCATCATTAGCAACACCAGGAACAACAGGTGTTGGGGAGGATATGGGGAAAAAGGAACCCTATTACACTGCTGGTGGGAATGGAAAAAAATTTAGAGGCTACTTAAAAAGCTAAACATTGATCTACCATATGATCCAGCAATACCACTCTTGGGGATATACCCAAAAGACTGTGACACAGGTTACTCCAGAGGCACCTGCACACCCATGTTTATTGCAGCACTATTCACAATAGCCAAGTTATGGAAACAGCCAAGATGCCCCACCTCTGATGAATGGATCAAGAAAATGTGGTATTTATACACAATGGAATTTTATGCAGCCATGAAGAAGAATGAAATGTTATCATTCGCTGGTAAAAGGATAGAATAGGAGAACATCATTCTGAGTGAGGTTAGCCTGGCCCAAAAGACCAAAAATCGTATGTTCTCCCTCATATGCAGACATTAGATCAAGGGCAAACACAACAAGGGGATTGGACATTGATCACATGATAAAGTGAGAGCACACAAGGGAGGTATGAGGATAGGTAAGACACCTAAAAAAACTAGATATTTGTTGCCCTCAACGCAGAGAAACTAAAGCAGATACCTTAAAGCAACTGAGGCCAACTGGAGAAGGGGACCAGGAACTACAGAAAAGGTTAGATAAAGAAGAATTAACCTAGAAGGTAACACACATGCATAGGAAATCAATGCGAGTCAACTCCCTGTATAGCTATCCTTATCTCAACTACCAAAAACCCTTGGTCCTTCCTATTATTGCTTATACTCTCTCTTCAACAAAATTTAGATAAGGGCAAAATAGGTTCTGCTGGGTAGCGATGGGGTGGGTAGGAGAGGGAGGAATGAGGGGTAAGGGAGTGGGTTGGGGAAGGGGGGAAAAATGACCCAAATATTGTATGCACATATGAATAAAAAATATATATATCTCCTTTCTCAGGGGGAGGCAGAGTGACAGAAAGATGGAGAGAATCCGGTCTGGCCCAGGAAATGTAACAACCTGCCCTGGTGACTACTGCTTCCTGTTCTCCTGATCCCCCACCCCCGGCCCCTTTATAAATTGCTCTATAAATTGCATCCTCCTCTGTAGAACTTTCTATAAACCAAGATCATAGAGTTGGCCAAAAAAAAAAAAGATTTCATGTGAACGCAATATTTTATCAAATAGGGGTTTCTGTTATTCTTTGATACCAAATATGTGGTACCTTTCCAATACCAGTTCACTGATTCCAAGTGGGTCCCTACAATTCAATTCTGAAAGCACCTGTATTCAGCATCTGCAATCACAGTTAAGAACCTGGCTGTATAAAACTGCCATTGCTTTCGATCCCAGTTGCAATCCAACATACAGGCCGCCTGTAATTCTACCCAACTTGGATATAAATCTGGGGGTTGCACGACCCCTCTCTTTAGGTTTGACCATTTGCAGGGGCCACTAACAAACTCAGGAGAACGCTGTATTTACTGGAGTATTATTAAGCATGCAACTTGGAAACAGATAAATGTTAAGAGGTGCATATAGCAAGACATTGGGGAAAAGGTATTTCAGGATGCTTCCATGCCCTCCTGTACGTGTGACCGTCCCCTGACAACTTGGAAGCTTTCTGAATATCAGTGTTCAAGATTTTATGTAATCTAATTTCAGGTGCCTCTCTCCTCCATGGAAGCATGAGGTGAGGCTGAAAGTTCAAATCCTATAGTCACTTGGTCTGTCTGGGGACCACTGTGAGGCTGTCTAGGAACTCCACCATGAGGCTTATTAAGACAAAATATCTCATAAAACTCAGGCATAATCAAAAGAGGCTTGTAATGAATAAGGAATGACACTTCACTGGGAAATGACAAGGGTTCTAGCAGGCCTTTCCTAGTGATGCAAGACAAAAACCAAATAGTTGTTTTCATTAGTTCTCAGAAGCACACTGTCAGTTCAATACATTCTGACTGCTTAACCTTGCATTTTTTGTAGGGGAAGTAGAGGCATTTGTGCTCTTTCTGGGTCTGGACTGCTCCACTAGCCAGGCTAACCTTTCTTTGGGTCCACAGGAGTGACAATCTGTTGAGTCTCCAGAATGGTGAATCCACACACCCTTCCTAAACTCAACCTAGGCAGAGCTCCTTACTCCTTTTACCCTCTGCGTGATCCTGGATCCTTCCATCTGCGGGCAGCCTGGCAAGGCCCATAACCCTTCCCCACCTTCCAGCCTCTGCTCTGTCTTCCTTCATCTCAGAGCCCATCTCAACGTAAAACCTTAAGATTTTCCCCTTCAGCTTTGAGCCACAGATTTGACCTGAGTGTAGGCCCCAGCCTGCTGACACTTGGACATCCCAGCGTCGTCCCGTCACCTGAATACCCTACCTAGGATTCAAGCTGCACATATAAGTACACTCTGAGACATTTCAGATACACCATGTCCAAAATCCAACTCCTAATTTCTCCCTAAAACCTGCTCCTCCACCATATTCTCTTCTTAGGTACTTTGATACTCAGGTAAAAGAAAAACGTGGGACTGTCCTTCGCTATTTTGACTTACAGACGCAGAAAATCCTGGCTTTACCTTCAAGATCTACCAAGATTCTTATGGCTTTTGTTCCTTCTACCTCCGGTCTGGTCCAGAATCCACCATCATTCTCTTGCAGTAAACTCCTCGCAGCCCACCTCCATCCATCGCATCACTCCTATAGCAGTCTAATGTCCCACCGAGCAGCCTCACTCAGATGGCAGTCTATGACTCCCAGAAGACTCAGACTGAAGGCCCAGGGGCTCGAGCAGCCATCGCAGGGTGACTTCTCCCTCTGCTCGGTGCAGACAGAAGCAGGACCTGGTCTCCTGGCCTGTCCCACCTCCGAGCCTCCGCAGCCCAGACTGCCTGTCACAGCCAGGTTCTGGAGACCCTCGGGGACCAGAGCCAGCGACCCTCATCCGGGGCTTCAGCATTCGGGCGGGGTCCCAGGGTCGAGGCACTCACCTGGGGTGGGCTTAGCAACACCGCAGACGTTAGGGGCGCCCGTTGGTGGGACGGTGTAACAGCGCGGAAGACCACCGGACGACGCCCAGCTGAGGCTCCCAGTGGGACAACGCCTCCTCCAGCCCTTACAACTCCGGACACCGAAGCGGGGAGACGTAGATCAGAAATTCAGTCAATTACGCAGTCTAACGCGTCCAAAACAACCAGGTACAGGAGATGCCGGAAGTCCCGCCTCAATGTCTACGCAATTGTGGAAGTCAATCCTTACAGAATTCTCATTGGTCTAAATGGCGGACGCTCGGCGCAGAGCGTTCTGGGTAATGCAATTCATCTTCCTCTATGGGCTGCTATGCGTTCAGACCTTCCCGGCTTTCTGGGATCAGCCGATGGGAGCGGCAAATTGAAGAATACCATTTGACCATAGTTACTCTATGTAAAAGCTGACGCCGAATGCAAATAATACATTCAAAACATTTTAAGTTGAAAATGGACACTATCCTTACTTTTTTTCTTGTTTTTTGTTTATGGCGACTACCAAGAAGAAATCTTGGAGTCAATTCTCGAATAACAGACTCTAAGTAAGATTGTGAATAAAAATGAGTGAAACGCAGGAAGAAAAATCTGCTTCGCTCTTAAACAAAAAATAGATATTAGATATTAAGAATCTTTTGTTGAAAATTGTAAGATAAGATGCCTCACAGATTGCACTAAAATATTTGTTTGGGAGGAGAGGTGAGTGCTTACAATAATAAAGATTGATATAGTGGCACAAAATTTAAGTTAAATGATAGCAGAATAAACTATAAAACTTATAAAGTTGCACGGGTATGTTTAGATTCTTCATTTATGGGAATTACATTGCTACAGAACAATGGAAATGGCCACTTTGGAAAAAAAAAAGTATTGTGGGTCAATAGATATACGGTTAGTAAAATTTTGATTTTTATCTCTGCTTTTAATCACTCAGAAAAATTAATTTCAGATTGATAAAGCTTAAATGGGAAGAAAAAAATTCACCTTAAAAGGTCCTGGATACAACGTGTTTGTGACAAGGTAGAGCAGAATTTCTCAAACCAAACATACAAAATATCACAATATGTACACCAAGATAACATCAAAATAGTGGACTTTTATTATTAAACAACATCATAAAAGTAGAAATGACAAGCCGTATGTGTAAAAAATATTTCATACCCAAAACAAAACAGTGCTGGTGGAGTGTCTCAAGCAGTAAGAATGCCTGCCTAGCAAATGTGAGGCAAGGAGTTCGAACCCCAGTACCACAAAAAAGAAGATATTTTAGCCTTTTATAATTGTTAAAATTAATATAAAGCAATAAATAAGTTACACAAGGGGAGGACAGAAAGAGAGTAAAGACTACAAAATTCTTGTGATTAGCCACTTTTATTTGAATTACAAAAGGCAAATAACAAAAAGAAAAGATAAATCTATTTAATTTGGGGGTAATAAGGAAAATGTACCTTAAAATTCAAAGGGTTGGTGAAACTCAGTAATTATGATATGTTCAAGTGTGTGTTGTTAACACTGAAGAAATCAGTACATAGCACAAAGTACAAATGAGTATACAGGCTGGCAAAAGTATTAATAACTTTGGCATTGTTATGGATTGAATAATTTCTCCCTAAAGTTCATATGTTGAAGTCATAACCCACGATGTGACTGTTGGCTTAATTGGGACTTTAAGGGAGAAATGAAGGTTAAATGATATCATAAACATGGGGCCCTAATTCCTTATAAGAAGAGATCCTAGGACTAGCCCACACAGAGGAAGGCCATGTGAGGACATGGTGTTAGAGCCTTTAACTGGCTGGCAGCCTACCTAGCCTAGAAATCAGCTATAACTGGCATGACCCTTGGGTAACCTCGTGAAGAGGAAGATAGCCTTGAAACAGGGTTGTAAAACATTAGGTAAACTGTCAATTAAAAGCTGTAACCTTGGACAGAGCTGTGAGGAATTGCTCATTAGAGCCATGCAAGAGTTTGGGACCGAGATGAAAGGCACCATGCAGAGATAAGCACCCATCCCTGCCTTTCTTTGTCTCCACTTGTAAATAAACTTTCCAAAGCAGGACTCCCTGCTGTTCTTATCTAAACCTTAGGTTTCTATTCCACTACTAGCCCCTAATTTATGGGAGAACACATTCCTTGTAACCTGATAAGTAAGCCTCTGGTGTTTCCCCAGTTCCCAATAAATAATATTACCCCACCAACAGGATGTGGGCAAGATCAGGATGTGGGCAAGATCAGGAAAATGTGACCCCAGGGGCATGAGGAATTCCTATGTGACGATGATTGATGCTTTAAAGAGTATAAGATCTGCTTAAGCTTTTCTCTCATGGTCCTTGCTGAAACCTGCTGCATCAGGCAGATGCTCGGACCCTAGCCCGGCTAGAAATAAACCTCGCTGTGTGACCTCCTTTGTCTCGAGTGTCCTTTGTCCTCTCAGAAGGTGGCCGGCCTCTTACCCTAACAATGGAAATGAGGTAGGTAGCCTTCTAGAAAACAAGTTGAGATGCCTCAGGAGAAAGCAAATCTGTCAACATCTTAATCTTAGACATCCTACCTCTGGAACTATGAAATAATAAATGTCTGTCATTAAGACTCCCAGTCTCTGTTTTTTTTTTACACTGCTGCCTCAGCATCCTAATACAGCTTAATAAATAAATGAAAACTTGAGCAGTCTTGTAAAACACAAGTAGTCTTTTACTAGACACGGCCCCAGATAAGTAATGTGCCCAGAACATAGAAGTGTCTTTTATAACAAGTCTTTTGATCAAAATTGTGCCCATAAAAGTTACAAAATATGAGGAATCATGTCATAAGACCCTTGAATTGTTAAGATCACCCCAGATCCAATGTCTCAGTGCTTGTATGATGCATCAAAACTTTGCAAGAGTGAAATGATAAAGTTACTAGATGTCCAGAACAAAGGGGAGTACTTAAGCTAAGGCCAGTATAAGCCACATCCCCAACTGCACTATTTCACCAGAAGTACCCCCGATGTTAGAGTACTCTTATCAGATGTACCCATACCCATATCTGGATGTATTCTGCCGTTTTATTTGCTTTACTAATAAACTCTGCCAGTCCCTTACCTCATTTTGCTACTTGTTCAGAAATGTTTATACGGCCATTCAATTCAAGTACCGGTATGAAAACCTGAGTTAGCTTCCTAACTTGAAAGGGGACCTCTCCAGATTCCCGCTGACTCCCAGTGACATAGGGACAAAGACATCATGTCAATTTTCTTTCTAGATGGTCTCTTATTTGCTTATAAAAGTTTTCAGGGCTTAAACTGAAAATCACATGTACAGTAATGTGTAGGAAGCCATATTTTTAGTGACTGGAAAAAGACTTCCTGTGTTGGAACAAGATAGATCAGAGAAATATTTTTGAGAGAACTTGCTGAAGGGAAGATGTGTCCATGTGCCTGCCCATTTCTGATAACTTAGAGAAAATCATGGAAGGTGTCTGGGAGACCATGACCTTTGTGTGTTGTGTGGCCTGGGAGGGTCTGAACATTGTGGACTTACTACTGGCATTGAAGATTTTATTTTTCCATAGATCATGTTCAAAAGTGATGGAGATCATCACAGTGTATAGTCTTCAGTCAATTATCACTGTCTGAGTAGGTTAGACTCATCTGATTGACTAGGGAGATGCCCAGATGATGTGAATGCAAATTAAAATTGGTAACTGCTGACTTAAATACTCACTGTGTTAGACAATTCACCTAGGGATGTAGATCAACAGTATTTACCTTTGTGAAGGGCTAGGGATGCTTAATCTTTAACACCCACATGAGTTCTTCAGCAATGAACTGCCTTCATGCAGGTAGTTTGTGGATATTGGGTTATTTTCTTCTTGGGAGACTGCTATGTCCAAGTTCCACTTTCAGAGCACAAGTTGCTAGAAGTCATGTGTTTCCCATCAAATTTCTCATTTAATTAATGTACCTTTAAAAACATCTCATTGTATTCAATTAACCTGTACCTTAGATTAAACCACTACCCCAAAATGAACAAGTGAATTACTAATATGACAAATCAAGTGACTTCATTGCAGTCTGGGTAGAGGGTGAAAATTCCTACTGAGCAGTGTTGTTCCTAGAAGAATACCAGCCCTGAGTTAGTACATTACTATTTCCTAAAGAGTAAAGAACATGAAAAGCATCATAAGGGAATGAAGTAATGTAATGGGTGATTGATGTGTTCTTACTATATTTATAGAAATGTTTTGAGAGATGTATACATTTTAAACTCATCAAACTGTAATGCAAGTTTATTGCCTGTTAATTGTACCTCAGTGAGGTTGTTAAAAGAGTTCTACATGAGAATATAAGTGCTTCATTTTTCTTGGCAAACCAGAAGTTTTGAAACCCCAGTATTGACTGCTATCTCTGGCTTGTTTCCTTGGGAGGGGAGGAATTTCTTTGGTGGCAGCAAAAATTCTTGAACAATGAGGACCATTTCCACCTGAGTAACTAGAAAGACAGGATGAATTCTAATAAGCCACATTCCTGGATCTAACTTCCTGCAACTGTCATTCTTCTGGCTATGCAGCAATGGTTTGAGGTGAGCATCACAAACAGCCCAACTGGAGAAGTACAGCAATCTGTACACTCAAATCAAAAAGATGTTGCCTATGAAATACAAATAGCTGACCTAAGTCTTATGGTTCTTTTCCATTATAGAATTGAAATTATTATCATTCACCTTAGATGGAATATCTTCATATACACCATACCAGTGGACCCCTAGAAATTTCATTGAGATAGAACTTTCCTGATTTTTAAACATTTATTTCTCTACCCCAGATGTACAATATTACCCACTAAGTCCAGGATGGTTAAGTTCTAGTTTACTAGGTCCAACCACCATGATGTTATCAACGTAATTACTCAGTGCAATGTCTTGTAGAAGTGAAATGTAATTGAGATCCCTGCAATTATGACAAAGAATTCAGGAGTTGACCGTGTGTAGGAGAGTGAATATGGTAGAAATATCATGTACTCACGTATGTAAATGGAAAAATGGATCTGTTGAGACTATTCCAGGAATATGGGGAGGAGAAGTAAAGGAGAATGCTGGAGGGAGTAAATTCTACTACGATGTAGTGTAAGAATTTTTGTAAATGTCACAATGTATAGGTACATTGATGGCTTAGCTAGTGAATGCAGACTACTTCTTGTGGTCTTTATTGATAAGTATAGAAACACAAGCATGGAGCACATCAATATTTGCTACCATATCAGGGGGTATGTTAATTTGCTCCAGCATGGAAGTCACATCTGGTACAGCAGCTACAGTTGGAATCAATACCTGATTAAACCTATGGCAATCTACCCTCTTGCCCAAGAGCCATCTGTCTTCTGCACAGGCAAAAAAGGCAAGCTAAATGGGAATTGCTAGTGTACCACCCTGCACCCTTTAAGTCCCAAATGATGGTATTTATGACTCCAATTCCCCTGAGAATATGGCATTACTTTGGTTTACTGTTTTCCTAGGTGGAGGCAGGAAGTAGTTTCCATTTGGCCCTTCCCATCCTAATACCCCTTGATCTACAGGTCAGGGAAGCAGTGTGGGTGTGTCAATTATGCATGCCAGAAATGAGGAAATAACCAGCAAATGGGTTCAGGAACCCAAAACTCACTATGAGATGGATCTATGCTAAAAACCCTAATGTATCTGGACCACAGTGACATTAGGTGTCTTAGAATAGTGTCTGTTCAGAACCATTGTCCAATAGACCCCCAAATGTCTTTCAGTTAGCTTTCTGCCAATGAAGATATCATAATTCCCTTAGGGCAAGCCTAGAAGAAATATTAACAGTATGAAGCTTGGGGAGTATGCGGAAGTTCTTTAACTAAAGAGGACCATGGCTCACTCAAAGTTCTATTTCTGTCACCCAACTCAAATTGGGGGATTTACTGAGGAGCTGTGTTTATTATTCAGATTTGACATTAGTTCACATGGCCTGGAATCTTTCCACTTAGACAATTCTAGTAAGAATGTAAGATACTTCCCATCTTCACTCCTAGGAATACCACTACCAACTATTCAGTGCTATATGTCTGTGTAACTCAGGCTGCTCTGATTGCTTCATTGACTGTACTATGCACTAATGTAACCAAGACCACCTTGCCTTTGGCAATGAAGTGCCACCATCTGGTCCTTGTCACCCTGCATTCAATTTACTGCATTGCATTTAGGTTTTCCCACACAGAGGCAGTAGTTCCTGCTATAAGTTTTTAGCTGTAGACAATGATCACAGAGCTCTTTAAAGATGCTGGATCTTTCCAAAATTTATTTCTCACAATCATGGTGAAAGGCATGTTCCCAGGGTGGAGATACATATATTAAGAGGTAAATCCACTTTAATACTCCAATTTCCCAAATCCATTGCACTTAATCCTTTTTAGTGTATCAAAAGCAGATTTGACATTTCAAACATGTATTGTTGGCATGATCTCTGCTTAGTATCTGCATATTAGAATTCACCATTATCCAAGCTTGTTTCGCCTATCATTCCCCTATGCCCTAGTATCCATTCCCATGCATATTCTCAGGATTTATATCTGTATAAATTTAGAAAATCATGTCTTTCATTTCAAAATGTTTTATCTCTCCTTCAGGTACAGTTGTCCCTCAAATCTCAAAACCTGCTAGAACTTGGGTACAGTTGCAGATCTAGAAGCACAGAGGGACATGGTGTGGATGCTGAGTAGAATCAGCCATATCTTGCAGAACAATGCCTCAGTGGAGGCCATTACCATTTTCCTGACAAACTTGGGGGGAAAGCCTTCACATCAATGAAGAAGTACCAGAAAGGATTGAACAGCCTCCTCCTCTCATCTATTAGAGCTCAGGTTCCTCTACTGTAATCCCATGGGAATTTTCACTATTACTTCAAAACCAATTTTCCCCCATCACTTATGCCACTCCTGATAGACATTTTATTAAGCGCTTTTAGTAACTATTAGTGCTTCTTGCAATCCCAATATGTTTCGAAGATAATCACTCCCCATGCAGACACTGTCACTGCACTTTCAGGTGATATGATAATCACTCCCCAGCAAGTAGGTAAGATCATGGAATCCAAACTTATCTGAGGTTCCTGAGTCTCTTTCATGCATATCACATGCAGCCTCTGCAATCAAGGAAGCAAATCCAGCTTTATGGTAGATCTTCCATTCAGTTAAGTGTCAGATTCTTAGGAAATGTTTATCTCAGGACATCCAAGATTAACTTTTCTTTAAAAAAGTTTAACTCACTGATCTGGAGAAGATGTCTTAAGCAGATGATAAATAGGAAAATTAGGTAGATGATAGATATAGATAATAGACACATGATAGATAACAGATAGATGATAGATAAGATAGATAGATTGATGACAGATGATAGATAGATAATAGATGATAGATTGACAGATGATAGATACATTATATATAGATGATCAAAAATACATAGAAGATAGATATATGATAGATGATAAAAAATACATAGATAGATAGATGATTCATAGATAGATAGGTTCTTAAACACATACAAATAGGAAAGACATTTGATGAGGGAAGGAGACACCACCATTCTTGTAAATACCTGGATATTAATCTCTGGTTAGATGAATAACTGGCAAAGATTTTCTTCCATTCTCTAGGCTGTGTCTTGACTGTGTTGTTTCTTTTGGTGTGCAGGTTTCTTTAATTTGATTCAATCCATTTGTCAGTTCTTGGTCTTATTTCCTGCACTATCAGATTCCTATTCAGAAAGTCATTGCCTGTGCCTCTATCTTGAAGTGTTTCCCCCATGAATCTCTCTAGTTGATGTTGGCACAGGATGCCATATCAGGATCTAGTTTCAGTCTTGTGCATGTGGATATCCTGTTTTCCCAGAACCTTTATTTAAAAGTCACAAAAAATAAGCCTATTTGTTTCCAATGACTTTTGTCATCTCTGCTAAAAATATGATGGCTGGAGTCACATGAACTTACTTTTGGTTTCTCCATTCTATTGCATTGGTCTGTGTGTCTGTTTTGGGCCAGTACCATGCTGGGTTTGTTACTCTGGCTCTGTGGTATAGTTTGATGTCAGGTGCTGAAATACCTACTGTTCTTTTGTTATAATTGGTTTAGCTTTTCAGTGCCTTTTTACTTCCATTGAATTTAGGATTTCTTTTCTTCCTACTTCTGTGAAGAATGACATTGTCTTTTGTTGGAGATGCCATTGAATTTTAAGATTGCTTTCAGTAATATGGCCATTTTCATGATACTATTTGGGTCAGTACATGAATGTGGTAGGATTGCCCATCTTCTAGTGTCTTCATCAATTTCTTTCTTCAGCATATTACATTTTTAAAAAATGAAATCTGGCTGTGTTGCTAAATTAGGCCTTGAAATCCCAGACTCAAGTGATCCTCCCGCCTTCCAAGTAGCTGGGATTAGAGGCAAGAACAACCAAGTTGTGTATAGTATGTATGTCTAACATTTGTGTTGAACATTAAATGTTTGGTTTACTATCTCCTGAATGATGGCTTTATATGAATATTGTGCAATGACTTTCCTTTCCAACTTAATTCCATTTCCCCTGGCAATATCCCTTGAGTTTCTTGTGTATCCTCGATTTATTTCCAACTTGAAAGATTTTCAGGTTCTCTGTGGCATACTTTCAATCAATATTGTCTCTCAGGGGACCTTTCCTTTTTAGTGGCTCATTGTGTTGAGGTAAAAAAGATAAAAGTGAGAAAACTGGCCCTCTTGGTTTGATATCATTGTTGCCATTTTGGGTAGGAGCCATCATG
Organism: Castor canadensis; assembly: GCF_047511655.1. NCBI lineage: Eukaryota > Metazoa > Chordata > Mammalia > Rodentia > Castoridae > Castor > Castor canadensis. The sequence goes on along the minus strand of NC_133401.1, from coordinate 30,507,210 downwards.
ATGACCAACTAGCAGCATTGACCTATAGCCAAATCAAGAACATAAACAAAAGAATACGTGAAACCAATGAAATAATTTGCAAGAAGATTGTTAACATGTCTTCCCATGAACAAGGGCTGACTATTACAAATGAATTAATTACCTTTCTCTCCCTGCTTCATCACCCCACCTCCTCACTTGCTGTCCTTAGGTAAAAGGAAAACATAATCAAGCAGTGAGGGAATCTCAGTGGAGCAGCTACCCCTATGAATCAATGCACTGTGAGAAACCTCAATAAATCTCATTCTCTCTGCAATATGGACTTATCCAAGTCCTTCTTTGGGCTGTCCCTGCATTACTAATTCATGGGCAGATGTTTCTTTTTGGTCACTCTGGAGAATTCACACAACAGTAACATTGTTGTCTATGGTTTCCAACATCCAAGGAAGGGGTGCCTTGGATCATATCCTCCTTGGATAAGAGAGGTCTACAGTTCACCTATATGAAAGTATGAGACTTGTAGAGAGTAAAGTTTTTAAAAAGTTTTACATTCTACTCCTCCCTAGAAAATTGAGCATGTTTATTGTTGCTTTGAAACATCTCATTTGACAGGAGCCAGAGAGGGAAAAGATTGATAAGTTTAAAACTCATCCAGTTTATATAATTCAGCTTAATCTACATAGCAAGTTCCATTCTCACAAACCCAATCCAACTAAACCAGAAGCCAAAATGACAATAAAATCTCTGAAATAACCTATATAATACGTAAAAGTATCATTTGCTACGTCATCATCTGAAATCCCAAATATTTATGCAAGTTTTATTCATTTATTTACTTATTTTACCTCTCTAATTAAAAAGTGTCTAAAAGACCATAATGTATATTTTTGTAGAGAAGTCAGGCTTTAAATTGTGCTCTATTCCAAACTACAACATTCTCCCCTTGGCCCTCAAATTTTCATGTCCATCTAACAATTCAGAAATGCATTTATTCTTTCCCCAGTGTTTACTGTTTCCATGGTCAGCTTTGATGCTTAATTCTGAGGTGCAGTTGTGGTTCACTAGAGTCCTTTATTCTGGTGGCATGAGGACATGTGCACACAAGGATCGATTGTCTATTCCAGTCTCTGCAGCTGTCTGTGTTTGTGGCATCATTCCTGAAGCCCTGGGCAGGGTGTTTTCATCACGGTCTGAGCATTGTCACTTCCTCTATTTCAACAGTAGGTGATGAACAAAGCCAACATTTGCCACATGTCTGAGGCTGGCATGTTGTCTGTCTCAGCACTAGAGAGTGTATCAGGTCCAAGTTGTCACAGATGACATTGTATATTGAGGGTGGACTTGTGGTGTGCCTAGAGAAGTTAGCTCAATCCTGTTGGGATGGCCACCTGTACTTGAAGCAAGGCGGGTCCAAATGCCATATCCATACTCACTGGCCTATGATCCATTACTGTGCTATTCTGCTCAATGCTGGGCCTTTATGTGGTGGTCTGACTCTAGACTGCAAATCAATGTCTTGTGTTTCCATGCCTCTGTCAGTGAAAAGTGGACGTAATAACATACTGTGCTTTCTTCATACCATTGCTGAGTGATTGACAGGAAACAACAGCAGTTCTTTCTTTCTTATTTTTCCAAGGTCACAGTTTTTATGACAGTAGGAACACATTTCAACAGAGGGAATACTATTTGCTTCACCAGTAATTATTGCATTATTTACATTTTTTTGGATTTGAACTTAGTGTTATGGACCTGTGCAGGTGCTCTACCACTGGAGGCACATCTCTAATTCTGCTATCTAGTTTTCAAAAATGGTGCAAAGCTTTTTAAAACACAAGAACAAAATTGAGTCATGCTATTTATAAAAATGTCTACAATATATGTTACTCATACTACTCAGTCTTTCTAGGTAGATGCTCTACCACTTGAGCCACTCTCTCCCCCATTTAACTGATTATTTTTGGAGATAGGTCTTGTTTTATGTCCAGGCCAGCATGGACGATGATTCTCTTATTTGTGCTTCCCTAAGTAGCTGCAATGACAGGCACCTGTCATTGTGTCCAGTATTTGGTTGAGATGGGGCTGATCTTGAATCACTATGTTCCTTATCTCCTTCTCCCAAGTAACTAGGATTACAGGCTGGAGCCATCACACACAGCTAGTTAATCTATTGATGCACAGATTAGTCTCATCTATAGAGGGAGGGACTTGCCATAAAATTCAAAGATGAATTCCTCTACATTACTGTCTTTTCTGGTACTTGAATTTGAATTATGTAGTAATTTATGAAAATGAGATAAATGAAGACACCTTCCTCTATAGGTCATGACATTACAAGAGACCTGCAGTCATGTCTAATATTCACTAAGAAAATAGCTTCAGTTTTAAAATGTCCAGTTATCCTGAGATAGAAGGTTCTGTTAGGTGCATCTCAGACTATGAAACCTGATTTTGACTGCCCACATTTATACAGCTAGACCTTTCTCCCCATGTAGAACATTAACAGTATTTGTTAGTAGAGAAACATATGCCTCATTTAACGCCTTCTGAACATTCATTTCTAAGGAATTGTTCTCTGCTCTGCAACAGGGATTCCCTTTTCAGCAACCTTCTCTCTTGAAAAGGATTGGTAATCTCCTACATCTTCCTCTGACTGAGGAGCTGATGAGAATTCTTATTGAATGGGAGTTTAGGAGTTCTTGACAGTATTGTGTGTTTTAATTCAGATCCTCAATGTGGATCTATTTGAAAATATACTATTCCTCTGACAAAAACACTTACCCTATTGCTTTATCTGTTACATGCAAGCCTTAGGTTTTTGTAACAAGAATGCACTTAATTTATTCATATGGAGGTGGAGGAAGAGGTTCAATTGTACTCGGTGTTAAGTGCTCCTGCCATTGTCAAAATGCATTTTATCTAACAGAAACATATAAATTATAAGTCCTGGAATACTGCTTCTTCAAATGTCAGGAGCAGGTTATATAACAAATGAATATTGCAAATATACTTGTTTGATTTCTTAATGAAATGATAGTTTTTCTTATAAAAAAATAAAGTTGCCAACCATGAACAGATAAAAATACTTCTTCACAAATCTCTGTCATTATTAATTCTACCAATAGTATACAATAAAATATTTCAATTCAGCCCCTTGACTTTCAGCGTGTATATTATGTTCTTATTTCTGTTTTCAGGAGGGCATTGTGATTTCCTCTGCTACTTAAACTTGGAGATGAATTTCCTATTCTCTGCTTCATCAAATGCAGTGTAAGTTCCATGTAGACAAATTTCCTCTTTATGATGTGAGCACTGACACATGCTATTATCTCAAGCCTGCCTGAATCACACAAGGTACCAATAAATATTTGTTGAGAAAACTGAAGTTATGACAACACAGTTTTCCTTTGCACAACTTTGAATCCTCTTTCTAGTTTGCCTGGCCCATTGTCTCTTCCTCAGATTTACTACCCAAGTGCATGAGAAATGGAAGCAATTACATTTTGGAGACTACTTGAATTTCACTAAAAGTCCTGGCTGTGCTGTTCTTAGTTTTCTTTTTCAGTTAATTGATTTCAGTGTTCTCTGCTCATCTTCCATGGGGATTTCATGTACTTTAGAAGTTGGCGTTCTACAACTTTTACCCACTCTTGTTGGGGCTCTTTATTATTCACTTTTAATGACTTTCAGGAACTTTTCTGGTTCACACATGTTCTCAGAAATGATCTCAGTCCCCTGCAGACACTATCACTGCAATTACAGTGAAGAGATAATCACTTCCCACAAGAGGTGAGGTCATGGAGTCTAAACCTTTATCTTGGGATCAGATGACCCCTGTGAACACCTGCACGGAGGTTGTCCTGCACCCACTTCCCAGGAAATAAACCCACATGTGGTAAGTACTTTTTCATTCTATGTACCTGTTATATTCTTGGACTTTATCTCTGGAAATTCAAGAATAATTTCTTAAAAGTCAGCCTTCTGACGAAGGAATTTTTTTAAATTGCATATAATAGGTAGCTAAAAGAGATAAATTACAGATTGATAATGATAGATGGCAGATAAAAGATAAATGATTGTTATATGCATAGATGTAACTGATAGAAACTAAACCATTCCAGTTATGTGGATGTGTGGAGGGATACATACTGTACCAAAGCCATTTCCTATATCCTGCCCCAAACTGTACCACACTATATCCTGCCCCAATGCTTCATGTCACCTGTGCTCTTCCTATTAAATTCTCCCTGAACCTGAATATAAGTACCTCTTACTAAGCACTATGCTTCAGGACACAGCATGCCAGGTGTACTGAGGTTATGAATCTGGGCTCCCGCCAATTAGTACAAACTTGGTGTGCATGTGGCTATTTGAGGTGTGTGTGTGTGTGTGTGTGTGTGTGTGCACAGTATTGTTTTGTTATGGGCTGACACGTGGTGTGAGATGTGGTCCTTATTATGTTTCTAAATTGCAATTGAAAGTTGAAGGCTCTTAATATTCTCTCAGCAATAAAAAAGCACCATTCTCTCCCATTTATACAAGTGAAAACCTCTTGTAAAGATGAATATGGCCCAAAGATTTTGAGGTATACAATAAGGAGGGGCTTTAATGCACTTACAATACAAATATTTGTTTTCAAATGTACCAAATCACATAAGCACCAATTAGTTTTTATTCTCACAATAAACTGAAACTCTCCTTACATTCAAGGACTGAGGCTGTCCTTCAGGACTGATCCATATGTAAGCAGATTTATAATTAGACTATCTGTCCATCTCATCTGCCCATGTGTCTATGTGTCCTCCTCTCAGCCATCTCTTTTTTTAAATTATTTTATTTTTTTCATTTATTCACATGTGCATACATTGTTTGGTTCATTTCTCCACCCTGTCCCCCCACCCCGCCTCAGTTCCAGGCAGGTCCTGTTCTGCCCTTATCACTAATTTTGTTGAAGAAATGACATAAGCATGAGGAAGACAAAGTGGTTTTGATAGTTGATTTAAGGATAGCTATACAGAGAGATTCCTACTATTGCTTTCATGTACCCATGTGTTACAACCCATGTTGATTCGACTATTATTGATCTTTACATTGGTTCTTGATCCCCTGCTCATGATAACCTCTGTCATTTTAAGGTTTCTGTATTAGTTCCTCTGGGGTGGGGGACATCAAACGCTTTCATGTTTTGGGTTTCCTACTAATTCCTGTATCTCCCGTATGTGCATGTGATCCAAGTCCAACCATATTGCTGCATTTGCCCTAGATCTATAGTCCACTTTTGAAGGAGAACATACAATTTTTGGTATTCTGAGCCTGGCTGACCTTGTTCAGAATGAGGTTCTCCAGTTCCATCCATTTACCTGCAAATGATAAGATTTCATTTTTCTTCATGGCTGAGTAAAATTCCACTGTGTACAAGTACCACATTTTCTTGATCCATTCATCAGTAGTGGGGCATCTTGGCTGTTTCCATAACTTAGCTATTGTGAATAGTGCTGCAATAAACATGGGTGTGCAGGTGCCTCTGCAACCTGTGTTGCATTCCTTTGGGTATATCCCCAGGAGGGATTGCTGGATCATATGGCAGGTCTATGTTTAGATTTTTAAGAAGTCTCCAAATTTTTTCCAGAGTGGTTTCACCAGCTTGCATTCCCACCAGCAGTGGATTAGGCTTCCTTTTTCCCCACATCCTTGCCAACACATGTTGTTAGTGGTATTTTTGATGAGCCATCTCTTAACTATAGCTTTGCTTCACTATTACAGCAGCCACCATGTTATATGCTAGTTGTTTTACAGGACAACTCTAAGCAGATAGCCTTTATTCTAGGCAACTCCACTTCCCTGTGTTTGATGGGGTGGAATGTTTAATTTAGATCCTTGCTGTGACTCCACAGAACTATGATCAGAGTAAACCATGAGTCACTTTGCCTGTGATCACTGCATTTCCTCAAGGGCTACATTCACCCATTACACAGGACTAAGGAGACTCTTGGGGTGTTTTCGGCAAACAATGCAGATTCTCACACACCATTTTTTGATAAATGTGTTTATTTCAATTAACTTATGATTCATCTTCCAAGTGCTTCCTGATTCTTAATCAAGTTTCTTATTTTGCTTTGGGTTTTTTTTGTTGTTGTTGTTCTGTAATTTATTTTCATTATTCTGGTGATTTCTTTGCTTCTACATTTTTACCATAGGAGTTAAAATTGTTACTGTGAACATACTTGAATGAATCCATCTGTGCACAAATATAAATGGAATATTCACTGTGAAACATACCTGCCTCATCCTAATCCTCCTCCTCAACTGACAAAAAAGTGCTGTCAGTTGGTGAGGACTTCACTTATCATGAATATTCAGTAGGGGCTCTGAGAATAACCCTGTGCTTACCCAGTGCGGGGAGAGTGTCTGCCATGTGCCGCTCACCCCAGTGAGAGAGGAGGCTGAGGAAATAGAATTATCTGCTGGTCCTGGACACAGAACTCTTAGTCTCACCTGGCAGCAAAACACACATTGCAAGGAGGCAGCTATGGAGGTCCAGCAATCCCCAGTCTTCGGCTCAGAGCTCTCAGTCTCCACAGTAATGCACAGTTGATGGGGCTCACTCTTCTCCACTGAGCATGGGGCACTGACCACAGCATCCTCTATAGTCCAAGATCCCTGTGCCTTACACTTTCCATCAGGTCCACGTGTGACCTTACCCATCTTCATGGCTATCTCTTGTGGCTGTGTGTCAATCAGACACTGTGGCAGGTTGTTCCCAGATTTCTGGGCTTGGGCTTGATCTTTGTTTGTTTGTATCCAGAATAACTCAAACTTAAAAAGTAGGCCCTCTGTCAGAATTGTGCTTGAGTAAAGCACTGTCAGTGTTATCTCTCCACTGTGGTTCCAAAGTATGCACTTTTCTTCATTCATCTAGAAATTCTTGTGGATGATACACACACACACATGCCTAACACTTTCTCCATATTCTAGTGTTTTTCAATATGTTACTCAACATGAACTTAATCTATGTCTTCCAACATAGAATGAATGGAAATCCCACTGAATTCAGACACAAACTCTTCCACTCACCTCTACAGTGGTGCCTATCTGTACTGCAGTGCAGCCTCATTCGTGGACCTCATTCCCTGCACGTGGACATTGGCTCATTTCCAATGGAGATTTCCATGAATTGCCTTTGCACAAATGAGCAGAAAGCATTAATTCTTGCTTTAATGGAGAAACTCTATTTAGGCTAAACAGGACAAGCTATGTCTCTAGTGACGAAGACATTTTTATAGTTATTTCCCTCTAGTGATTTCGCCAACTTCAACTGAAGTGAACACTTCCTAGATATTGATGGAATGGCTTCTGGAAAGTTGGAAATGGGGTTTATCTTCCTCACTCAGACTATAGTTGTAATCTTGGGGAATTCCTTTCTCCTTTTTTTGTGTAACTTCACCTTATTCATTGGACACAAGTTGAGACCCACAGACTTGATTCTCAACCAACTGGCCTTAGCCAATTCTTTGGTTCTTTTCTTCAAGAGGATACCACAGACTATGTCTGCTTGTAGAATGAAATACTTTCTGGGTGATATTGGATGCAAACTTGTCTTTTATAATTACAGACTGGGCACCGGAGTTTCCTTGAGCACTATCTGTCTGCTGAATGGATTCCAGGCCATCAAGATTGACTCCAGCATGTGCAGGTGGATGGCACTCAAGTTTAGATCCCTCAAGTTCATCGGCTTCTGTTGCTTCCTGTGCTGGATCCCACATATCTTTTTAAGTTCATGTCTTCTTAGAATTATGAGTGGTCCAGTGAGTAACCAGAACTACACTGGGAAAAATAATCAGGAAGACTGTTCTTGGCAAATGCAAGGGATATTTAGCCCATTATATGCAATCCTATATTTTTCCCTTGATTTTGTGTGTTTGGGCTACATGGTCCTTGTCCTGCACAGACATAAGCAGCAAGTCCAACACTTCCACTGTCACAGCCTCTCCTCCAGATGTTTCCATGAGGCCAGAGCCACATGCACCATCATGATCTTGGTGAGTTCATTTTTTACCTTCTACTCAGTGTATATTCTCTTGACTGTCTGGACGACTCTAGTTGCAAACCCAGGCCAGTGGACAGTGAACACCTCTGTGCTTGTGTCCTTGTGTTTTCCTGCACTCAGCCTCTTGTTGCTCATCATCCATGACACCCATGTCTCTCCGATATGCTTTGTCTGCAGGGTGAAGGAGAATTGGTTTTCATAATAATGGTTCCTATGCCATTGGTCTGTTGTTTGCTTGGATTCAGGTTTTTTATGTCAACTTTTTTTAAAGCTCATGTTCTATTAAGTGCTCAAAAATCATGATGCTGTTTTAAATGTGAGCAATAATGTCTGTCAACACAGAACTCAGAATAGGATTAAAGATGAGCATCATATATACTTTACACAATGAGCACTCTATCCATCTGTTACTAGTTCAAAGCAACTTTGGAAATTTCAAATGGTTCAATGCAGGGACATTCTGAGTTTAGAGTATTCAAATATATGGGAACCAAAATACTGTGTTCTGAGGAATTTTCACGTCTTTACAAATATTTCTGCCAGCTTCATTCAGGCATTTCTTGCATAGGCTAAGTCACCTGGAAAGGCCTTATTCAAGATACATAAACGGAGCCTCATAGGAGTGAGGGACATCTTGAGACTTATGGAGAGAGCAGAAAGATATTGTGCTGGAAATGTATATGTTTAGCATGCTGGGTTATCACCCAATGCAGCACTATACACCTCACCTCCTATTTACCAAAAATTAAAGGCAAGGATCATTCATTGGAAAAAAGTATCAGTGTACTCTATATAAGTTATTTGTAAAATATAAACCAAAATTATGTGCTTTAATGAAGAAACCTTAAATCTTTATGATGGCTTCAATGAAAATATGTAATGTTAATCTTCACAGAAAACAGATTATGAATTTTGAATGAGCAAACTAAAATATCTAAGTTATTTGCAAAATGTTTTATTACCTAGTTTCACTTAGGTAAAAAACTTGGAAAAATGTAAATAATAATATATGTAAGTAGTTTCTAAGGGTATATTTCTCTCTAGAAAATGGAGACATCATTATTTTAACTATTGTCATGTGATCTCTTACCATATGAAATCTAAGGATTTATGTAAATGTTTATCTGTGCAAGCTCTGTAATTATACACTGTGTTCTAAAATGCCAATGTTTGCTTATTTTTATACAGAAATTTGAGATTTGAAATCATTTCACTCCTAAACCATCACATTTACTTTTATTTCTTAATTTTTCATTAAAAAAAAACACACTCATGCACTTGTACTGTCATATTTATTTTCAGAAAACATTCTCTTAGGGTGGATTATTTTTATATTACTGTCTACCAGATGAAATATAAATAATGGTCATGTTTTTGCATCTAAATTCCAAGTGTAAATAAAACTATACCCATTATTTAGGAGAAAATATAAATGGAGTTATGTTTTGGTGTTCTTATTTCTGGCATTTTATTTTTATTTCTGTGGAAGCTAATTTTATTTATTTATTTATTAGCATATTATAGTTATAATGGGGGTACACTGTGACATTAATCACTCTTTAGGTTTGATCTGTGATAAGGAGATTGCTGAATATACAGACTACTGGTCATGTGGAAGTTTTGAGTGATGTAAATTTAGAGATTCACAGGAGGTGAATCAAAGTTAAAATGTACATGTAAAAAAATAGGTTAGGTAATGGGGGAAAGTGTCAGGAGGAGTGGAGAGTTGGGCTGAGGTTGAAGAGGGAAGGATTCAGACTAGCACATGGCATTTCTTGGTATAGGGAAAGATGGCCAGAATGACTGTGGTGACAGTCTAGATACTGGAAAGGTTTTGATGCCAGTATGTGTGCAGAAATATCTTGTTAATCAGACCAAACAAACTACCATGTACATCCTTCCCAGGTACACTAACTTGTTTTTTCCTCCCATATGTGGTCTTTTGTGTGCTTCCAAATGGGTGCTTTGAGTGTATACTTTGTTAAACTCATCACACTCCATCAGTATGTCCTCTGCTTCCTTTGTGTTTCCAGGGATTCTGGAGGTACTCTTCCCAGGCTGCATTATACCTGAAGGGTGAGTCTCTTACAACAATGCTTGCAGAAGTAGAGTAGAGAGCACTGAGTTCATGAAAGGGGGTGACATTTCTTCAGGATAATGATCTGTCCTCTGTGGTTTCATCTCAGGCTTAGATTTCTGTAGTATAGCTTCTCATATGATGCAATTACAGGTACTTGCATGCTGTTGTTTGAATTTTCCATGTCCTCTGACAAGGATCATGAGTAGCTACTGAAGGTGACTGGTGTACATAAAGATGAAGGACTGCACTGTGACAGGCTGATGACAAGCAAGACACATAGGCTGTGTATTCCATGTCACAGGTGACACCATGGGCAGCAGACAGAGTCGGGAGAAGCGGGCAAGGATATCCTAATGGGCCTTCTAGAAGAAGGCATACTTTACCCAAGTGGTGCTCTCTGGTGTGAGGATGGCAACTCAATGAGGAATAATTCCTAGTCGAGGGTAGTGAGACCTGTTTGTTCACCATGAGGTCCATGGACTCCATCCATATTCTGTGCAACAGACCTTCTAGGGTCTGAAAGAACTTACCGGGTAATGGTGTTATTTGTGTTCTTATGTGTGCTTTCAAGAGGGGGTTTTTGTGTACCCTTTGTTGCCTCTATCATTTATTGACCCCAATAAATGATCCCCTCCTTGTTGGGCTTCATCAACTCTTATATAATTAGATGGATAGGGCACGAGACAAGGTCCATAGACTTGTTTGACAAGGACTGTGTCAAACATGAGCACTCTTTCAGTTAAACCTCCTAAGGTGGTATGGTGTTTGGATTTGTGAAGCACAGTGCTATATGCTGCTAACTAGAAGCAAATGACCCATAAATGCAGTATTATCAGTGCCCCAGTCTGTGTGGCCTTGGCACACACAATGGACACTCATGCTGTGGTTCCCCTCTGACCTGCAGAGTGGTTCGTATGTAAGTTCTCTCCAGAGCACATGCTTTGGAACTATTTCTTCATGATGGAACATCCTCAGTAGAAGTACTAATGAACTACTGACACACAGTACAATATGGATGAATCAGAAAAAAATATACACAAACCAGATCCACATGAGTAAATGTTGTATTATTCCAATAAAATTGTAGAAAATGTAAACAAACCTACCATAACAGAAGATCAGGGGTTGCCTGGGGTTAGGAGGCAGAAGAGATTACAAAGGGAATCAGGAAACTTTTGACTTCACAGATGCAAAGGTGTATCAAAACTCATGAAATGGTACAAGTGTGTGTAGTTTGTTGCAGAAAATATTTAAATTGACACCAGACACCAAACTTAGTCGTGAGAGACACAAGTATGGGGTTCCAGTGAATTTCTACAAACCCTCATAGCAAAGCCACAGTGATGAAAAAATATGTGGATATACTTTTTAAATACACTTTTATTTTTTGAGATGGGGTCTTGCTATGTTGCTTGGCTTAGTCCGCCTCAGCCTCTCCAGTACCTGGGACTGCAGGCGCACATCACTGGGCCTGGTTACTGTGGATGCATTTTTGGAAGGGTCATGTTCCTTATGGTCTGATGCAGTCTCCCAAGTTCCTATTAATCAGCAGCCTTGTATCAGTTATGATTCATAGCTTGCCGTTTTAAAGGACACCAGTGATATCAGCCTACCAAATGACAGACTTCAGGTGCCAGGGGATCAAGATCTCCTCAAACAGCTGGAGAATATGAAATATCCTCTGGGAACAGAGACCGAATTTAAGTTGCTCCTGAACACACTACAGATTGGCACAACAAACTCCCACTGCCCAGGGTGACCTTGGTCACACAACCTATTTTGGCATATGGACAAGATGGAGGCCACCAAGATCTGTATTATTTCCTAGGAGAGGTGAAAGCATCAGTGCAAGTTATGATAATGCTTGAAAGAGAGCAATGCTTTGCAATCCCACTAGTATCTTCAAGACATGCACAATTACAGCTCTTACAAAAACTGTTTATCTGTTTGTGCTGGCAGAGCTGGCTTCTGTTCACAATCCATAAAATGAACAGAAACCCAAGGATTAAAGGTAGTCTAAAAAACAAGTCATTTGCTGCAAAACCAGAATATGAGATAGCAACTTCAGCTTAGGTGTTTCTGAGCTGGACAAGTCCATCATGAGATCAAAAATGTCCACACAGAATGGAAGCTGGGCAAGCAGCCAGCTGAGTCCTCCTGGCGAAACTGGGTCATGTCCAGTTAAATGAGCCTGGGGTGGAGGGGGGAATGTGAGAGTTCTCAAGAGTTCTCAAGGGGCTCAGGCTACGAATGATTCCCTCCAAGAAAGACAGGAGTATGGAGGTGTGCCTTTCAAGGCACACTGGGGTGCACAATGCAGAGTTCTGCCAGTGCAAAGAAAGGAGGCTTGTCAGGGGCACTGCCACTGACACAATTCTAGCAAGAGTCCTGGGCAGATTAGAAAATGCATCACAGCTCCCACATTCCACATAGCTGGCAGTCAGAATTTTCCCATGGTGGATGTTTGAGGTCCAACTTCTGGCTGATAGCTACACACAAAATATTGTTTTTCTCTAGAGTTAATTGTTATGGTAAACAAGGAGATGCCACAGTCCCTGATAACCTAAGGCCTTTCTCCAGTGTGAACTTTCCAATGCCGGATGAGGGAAGCCCTTTGCCTGAAGGCCTTCCCACATTCACTGCACTTATAAGGCCTTTCTCCAGTGTGAATTCTGTGGTGCTGAACAAGTACGTGTTTGTGGCTAAAAGCTTTTCCACATACACTACATATAAATGGTTTCTCTCCATTATGAACTCTTTGGTGTGCAATAAGATCAGAGCTTTGACTAAAGAACTTCCCACACAATATGCACTCATAAGGCTTTGCTCCAGTGTGAACACTCCAATGTTTAATAAGTCTGTATTTGTGACCAAAGTATTTCCCACATTCACTGCACTCATAAGGCCTTTCTCCAGAGTGTACACTCTCATGCTGAATAAGTGTAGATTTGTGGCTATAGGCTTTCCCACACTCACTGCATTTATAAGGCCTTGCTCCAGTGTGTACTCTCTGGTGTACAATAAGGTTGGAGCTGTGATTAAAAACCTTCCCACATATGCCGCATTCATAAGGCATTTCTCCAGTATGAATTCTCTGGTGTTGAGCAAGTATGGGTTTGCGGCTAAAGGATTTCCCACATTCACTGCACTCATAAGGCCTTTCTCCAGTGTGGACTCTCTGGTGCTGAACAAGTGAGTCTTTGCGACTGAAGGCCTTCCCACACTCACTGCACTTGTAATGTTTTTGTCCACTGTGAAAGGCCTCTTCATGCTTAGTGCTACCATGTGTATCCCACTCACAGTGAGGCAAATGATGCTGAAAAATGGTCGAGCTACTCATGAAGTCCTTACAATTCTCCTCTGTTGCAAAAGGCATCTCTGAGGGTTGGACAGGACAGCCGTTCATAAGAAACATCCTGCCCTCATCTCCTCTAAAAGGTTTCTCTTCATTGTGCTGCTTCTGGGGCTGGTGAAAGTTTATACTGATCCACAGCTGCTTCCCACATGCTGTATACATGTATGGTTTCTGCCCAGGATGAGTTTCCTGGGGCTCAGCCAAGTGTAAAATGTCTTTTAAGATTGGGCCACAAGGGTGGGCCTTTTGGGTAGAGGGGCCTCCCTTTGCAGGCCTGATCTCTGACACATCTACAGAAATGCTGTTCATACAAAGTGTTTCTTCATCCTCCACTCCATGACAACAACCTGAAAGCAGAGAAATGCTAGTCAGGTGGGAGGGGGCAGCCTCATTACCAACATGTGCCTAACACAACTAAGATCATAGATAAGAGGAGGCTGCTCTTGGGAGATTGGGACTTGTTTGTGCTCAAGAAAATCAAATTGCTACTGTGTAGTTAGTGTTTAAGGATTGCCTGGGGTATGCACACATATGACAATACATTGTGTATAGGGCAATGGTAGAAAAGGAGCAATGGAGAGAAACAGCTGAAATGTGGAGGTAAAGACACAGAATACCAGAGGCCAAAGGTCAGAGCACAAAAGATAATTGTGTAAATGGAAAAGTAGACAGAAATGAAGTGTGGTCAGTGACGCTGGTACTAAAACAACTGTGGGCACAGAGGTTATGGAATGATTTGAACTCATCCCTGACACCCTTTGCTTCCTCTCATGAGGACCACACCCACATAAAGTCTCCCTGGAAATGGCTTGAGACATCTCCATCCAGTCAGGTACCCACGGCTTAATGCCCAGCTCCAATGAATCAACTACATGGAACATGGAAGATGTATGTCCTAAAGGGAAGACAGGACAAGTAAATAGCCAAGACTGGTCTATGTGACCCATCTTACAGAGACAAAAATTAAGTATCATAAAAATAACCTCACAGTAGTGTCAACAAGTGACATATGGTCACTGGAAGTCAGGGGGATAGGTCAGCCACAGGAAATAAGGGCTAAAGAAAGGAAGCAGAATCTGGGGCTCAGAGTTTCATGGATATAGACAGAGGCATCCTGTCAAGGAGAGGAAAAGAAGGATATGACCCACTGGGCTGAATGCAGGGCCAGAACACTAGACTCCTTTATCCATTCCTGCAAGCTTTTGGGACAGCAGGAGGCAGAAGTGCATACATCCTAGGCCCAGCATCCACAACATCTATTTCAGGGGAACTATGGAAGTTGGTAGTGACCATGGCTCTGTTGTAGGAAGGATATGGCTGCCCTGAGAAAAAGGGAAAGAGAAAAACCCAGTCCAGGACACTGGGTGGGGTATGATGGCCTTACCCAATGAGGCCATAAGTGCAAAGTTCTCCAGCATCACATCACAGTACAGGATCCTCTGAGTCTCATCAAGGAGTTCCCATTCCTCCTGGGAGAAGTACACGTACACATCCTCAAAGTTCACCTGTCCCTGCCACAATGGAGAGAGTCAAATCCATGAGCAGCCTCTCTCCTAATAATCCCATCCATGTCCCCACATATGTACCTCATGCACACCTTCCTACCTAACTCTTCAACTCATAAGAAATACCGAGACTAGGTGCCACTGGTATTAGCTCTCTCCTAATGGCCCTATTAATCATTATGCCTATCAACAGAAATGATAGGCATATGGGCAAAAAGGCATTATTTAAGCTCTGAGCTTGGCATATAGGGCTCCACCCTTCTGCCCTTACTCCACTGGTTGCTAAAATCATGCTGACCAGACAACAAAAGTTCTGCTCACCTTTGTCCCTTAAGCTGGGTAATAAGGCCCAGGGGTTGTACGTCCACATTCCTGTACACATGTATATCATTATTTGGATCACACCAGTGTCCCAACTCTGGTCCTCTACCCTGTTGATGGTTTCCATCATTACCTTCCTACCTCACTAATTGCACTACCACTGTGAGGTGAAGATTCTCCTTCCAAAACCTCAATCTACACAACATCTTCTATGTTTTGGATATCACCATCCTGAACTCATTTTTAGAATTCTAGTCCTTTGTGCACAGCAGGACACTTGATACCTCCACTCAGTGTTCTCTGGAACATATCAGACTCTTCACATGGCCACAAATAAACTCTTGATATCTCCCTTGAATGATACTTCTAACACTGATCTGTCCACCTCAGATTATGGAGTTTCTACACTTCTAGTTGATAAGGCCAAAGATCTTTGAGTTACCTGCTTTTCTCGAATCAGAAATTCCAATCCAATCACTTCTCCAATCTATATAGTTACTTCTCCAATCTATACAGTAATGGCCAATGCATTACTCCCACTCACTTGGAATTAATGTAATAGCCTCTTTTGTTTCCTTGCCTCCACCATAACTCACCATAACCTTATCACACCCAGTTAGTTTTCCATCTGGCATCTAGAAGGTGGCTGTTAAAACCTAGGTCAGATCACTTCCATTCTCTCCTCCACACTTCCTACCACCTGTAGAATAGAGGCAAACCTCTTCTGCCAGCTGTTTCAGGCTCAACTCTGTCTCCCTGCCCTTGGTTCTTACCAGACATGATAGAGTCCTGCAGTTTCTTGGAAACTTCCCTCTCCGTCTCAAGTCAACTATTTGAACATGCTGGCTCATGAACCTAGAACCTTCCAACTTTATTCCAATGTTGCAAGAAATGAGCACACCTCTACATAAACCCTATGCTGGATTCAGGACTTTGGGCTTGGGGTTTGTCCAAGGTCCTCAGGTCCAAGAAATCAGAGAGTAGGAAGAAAGTGTTCTATATGACACCACAATCCTGGAGACCACATGGGTAAGGATGGGCTAGATGACAGCATGGACATGCTCCCCTCACCTGTTTAGGGTCCATGATTGTTTCCAAGTTCATAGAAACCTGTGGGGAGAGGGAAGGCTGTGAGAGGCAAGAAACCAGGAAGAAAACCCTAGGACGCTGGTCTATCCCCTATTTCTGCCCCTGCTACAAAGTGACCTGTGAGGTTGACTGTACCTCAGTCTTCAGGTAACAAATGAGACTAGCTCTCAATTTTATTGTGCTTCACTTTACTCCTCACCTCTCCCATCTCCAGAAAGCTAGAATCCCCTGAGCAGTCTATGGAATACTTTTAAACCTTCAGATGTGTCCCTCTTCTGTCCAGAACCTTCCCTGGCTCCCATGACCCTCAAAATAGAGGCCCAGCTGCTCAGGCTGACAGTCCAGGTGTGATTGCTCCTCACTCTGATCCATCCAAGCCTGTGCACCTGCTGGTCCCTGTACCTGTAACGCCCTTCCACAACATGGTCCGGCAGTCAGAAATGGGACTCAACCACGAGCGGTGTCACTAACCTAACCTAGGAGTCCGGGCTGCAGTAACCGGGGAACCTCTCATTCGAGGCTTTAGGATGCAAGTTTGAGGGTGGGGTAGGACGGGGGACAAACCCACCTGCGTCGGCTCCTTCAGCGTGATCGCCGCCATCCGGCCTATGGATCAAAAAAGGAGAGTGACAAGTGCGGCAACCGGGGGATTCCACCTTCCAGAGCCCAACGGCCGGTCAGTGGAGCGGCGTCACTGCGGAGCCTCAGGCTCACCTCTGTTTAGGGAAGACAACACCTCCTATCACGTTTTTCTTTTTCTGTCACTATGGGTTTGACATTGCACTCGAGACACACTAATTTATTAATCCAAAAGTAAACAAAATGGCCGCCCGGGAAGGGAACAGGAAGTCCCGCCCTAACGTCTTCCGCACGAACGGAAACGCCCTTTCCTCGGTCTTGATTGGCTAATAGCGGCTGAGGGTCCTGGGTAATGCAGTTCCCAGGAAACCAATGCTGTTGAGTGGTGATGCATATAACCTTCAAAGTAAAGGTCCAACCTCACCGCTAAAGATGCCTGGAATTGGCTTCTGGAGACTCTATGGACTAGGCAGAGCTCAATTTTCTCTGAAAGGAGCTGCAGCTGTATTTCTGACTGTAGTCTGTAACTTATATCAGAAATATTTAGAGCCATTTTTTCAGGCTTCCTTATGCAGAGAATACTCACAAAAAATATGGGCACACCCCACACTAATGTCACTCAGACATAGAGCTGGAAGCTAATAATGTGCTGTTTCTAGATACATTTATCCTGAGGCTCTACATCTAGTTTTCTGAGCCTTTCGGGTCAGGCACAAAATGGAAAATACTCCAGACACAGCCATGAGATGGAAACTGGAACAGGGATTTTTAAAAACTGGCTCTCTGAAACATCAGGGACTGTCCCTTCCTGTATAAACAATTCTATTTCTCAAGGTGCTGGCATTACAGCCCTACACAGTTTTTCTTCTAAGTGTAGTTTTTATGGAAAGTGAGCCCAGGCTTTCTTAGCTGACAAGTCCTGATTTCAAGTGTCTATGCACCAAATGGCATATCCAGTGGAAGCCCAGAGTTTCCACCACTGTTGGGAGATGACCCATTCTGTTAAGCTTTAATCTTGGGAGGGCCTGCAGTAAATTGGCACAATCTGGTTGGTTAGTTGCAGCAATCACCTTTCTCTCTAGTCCTATAGAAGCTTGTGTATTGAGGGTGGGCCTGTGCCTAGGACCTGGGATCGTCTGCTTCATTGACCCTCTTGGTGAGTTAGGAATTGTGGCCTCCAGCCCACCTTCCAGAGCCCAACGGCCCTGGACTCTGGTCATGGAGAGGGATCTATAATTTAAACTATGATGTTCCTACTTCTTACAGACATGGAAATATTCCTAATGGCTGAAAATAGAAATAGACTCCAGAATCTGAAGTGTGGTGTCATAGGCCTGTAATCTTAGCACTGGGGAGGCTGAGCCGGAGGACTGTGAATTTTAGGTTAGCCTGCACTACACAGCAAGACCCTGTCTTTGAAAAAGGCGGGGTGGGGGTGAGAATTCTGGAGGTTATAGAGAAAACTTATTGACCCAGGATATGCTGTTGTCATCTTCCTTTAAAAATATCATCATGGAATTTATTTTGTGAATTCAGTGAGCTTTGAATGAAATTATTATACTGATAATCATTTTACCTAAACTAAATGTAATCACTGAGTATGCTATTTTCAATTCTACACATACATGAATCTGTTTTAGTTGTTAAGCCCACCCATTTATTTATTCCTGTGGCAAAATAAAACTACATAACATTTTTCTTTAAAACTATCACACCCTCAGTGTGTTCTTAAGAGGTATACAAATTCTTTTTTTTTTAGATTAAAAACCACCATGTTAGAACAGTTTCCTTGGCATCTATTCTCACATTCCTAGCAAACTCCCAAGAGCTTGACTCATTTGATATTTGATAGTTACGTCTTTCTAATTTTACCATCGATGTCAGTTTCCTTAGATGATATGGTATTTCATCTAAGAATTTTCACCAAATTCTGAATTTTTCATAGATCTTATTACACTTTGGGAATTTTTCCATAGTTTGTAACATGCTTATTAGATTCATTTATACAGGTGTATGTCATGGTATTCACCTCAATTTCAAGACTTACCTACAATACATTAGGTGAATAATACAGATTTTTTTCCTAAGAGGTGTTTTTGAAGAAGTCAGACACCTATTTCTGTGTTTGGCTTAAGAAAGAGGGAGTTTTTTTCACACACTGTCCCACTGCTTTCATTGAGTCCCTCACTGCTCCTTACCCCCCTTCCTTACACAAGCCACACTGTGTCCTGATTGAAATAACTAATGATGAATTAAAAAACACAAAGACACAGTGAAAGTAACAAAAAACTTAGGACTTTTGCTATCCTACCATGTTATCAATTGCAATACTGGCTCCCTTCCTCTTTTCTATACTGAATACTAGTTCCAGGAAGGAATAAACACTTCACCATCTCTTGTCTTCATGACTCACCCCAAGGATATGATGAGGTTGAATATTGCTCAAGTTATAGATAAAAAGGACAGGAGAAAATTAAGGAAATAACATCATCATGAGGGGTGGGGGGCGGGGCATGGGTGAAGTAGTAGAGCACTTGCCTGGGTTCAAACCCCTGTACTGCCAAGAAAAAAAAAAAAAGATTGACAGGAAAGAAACAGATTCAGTGTTAGTGGGACAACGTATAATAAAGAGTTGATACCTGTTTTCCAACTTCTATTAGCAATAGTGAAGCATCCTACCTACCTGTAGGGAGTTAGCTTTGTATTTGGAAATAGTAGGGCAATGAGAATATGAAGTAGGAAGTGATAAAGGAGAGAATCAGGGGGAGAGTGGAGGAGGAAGGAATGTTGGCTTATTGTCGCCAACATTGCAGGGAGTGGCAACTTAACGTCCGATAGTGCCTCAGCCTTCCCCAAGCTGTGCTCACCTTGCGATTTGAACTTAGTCCACCGGCAGCTGGCTCCAAACCAGTCCTGGCTAGTTTTCAGTCTCCATATGCCTCCAGGACGCCCAGGGAATCTGACAGGCCGAGCGGAGAGTCCCGTCCACCTCGTTCAGGTTTACTCTTGATCAGTGTGATGGTGTTGCCGGTCGGGAGGAAATGGCGATGGTTTCCTGGTGAGTGGAGTTTAAATATTCGTAAAGGAGCGGTTTATCGGAGCCAGCTTAGGGTTAGCTGATCTGCATATCTGCACCAGTTTAGAGTTAGCTGATCTGCATATTGGCACCAGCTTAGGGTTAGCTGATTTGCATATCTGGCACCATATGGTATGTGTTTACATCATAGGGCTTTCAAGTGCACACAATATTATTTTCATATAAGTTTTACAGTGTATTATATTTTTATATAATTTTCAATATGCTTAATGCAAACCAAACATAATACTCATAACACTTATGGATTTGAGGACTCTTGCCCTGCCTGACTGGAACTTGTATAGTCCTTCAGAAGACAAAGGGCCCAAATGAGTGTGAAGTGAAGGAGGAAAGTTAACAGTTGGAATCCCTATCTCTTTTAGAACCTGTATCCCAAATTTGGAACCTTTTCTCATTCTTCTACATCAGGCATTGCTTCACCACCGTTGTCTTTTATGCTGGGCATCCCTTGACAAGGAAAATTTTGGGATGTATATATGATTCGCCCCACGGAAACCACTTTCTTGTGGTTCTGAAGATATATTTCAAGTCCTTCAGAGAAGGAAAGACTGGAGTAGTATCTTCTCAGGAGAACTGAAGGGCCTATCTTCAAAAACCGACAGCCTCGGTGTGAATCCAACAGATGTTCTTCACTCAGATTCCCCTCCATCTCTGCCTCTGCAGCCATGCCCACTTCCTCCGAGTTTGACGCTGTTAGAACTACGTTACCCAGAAGGCGCTTGGCCGAGCGGCTACAGCGCTTAACCAATGAAAATGGATGATTTCGCGCGCACAAGCGGCTGTGGGCGGGACTTCCGTCGTAACCTGGCAGAGCTTATTTTCGCCGCTGATGAGTGGGTTCATTAGGGCAGAGGAAAGTTGGTTCTGTGATGAGGTGGCAAGAGCGGAAAGACGCCAGAGGAGGAAAGCTTTGTCCTTTCCCACGGAGAGAGGCCGGAGACCGGATATGCCGCCCGCGGTAACCCGCGCCAGGCCTCGATTAGGAACCGCGTTGTCCGCAGAGTCCAGCGGGGATGGCTGAGCTCAGGAACTCGGCTCAGGTAGGCTCGGTGTCCCATAGGACACCTAAGTGAGGGATTTGTTCGCGTCCCCGCACGCCAAGGCCGGGTCCGGGGTAGTGGGGCCCTCATAGGTGGGACCCCTGTTTCTGCCATGTGTGTACCGAGGTGTGGGAGAGTAAGGCAGACGGACTGCTAAGAAAGACGGTAGAGAAAAAAAGGACCATCTCAGTATTCGTTTGTGTTTTCAGTATTTTCCGAACATCTGGAAGGATGGAGGTAGGGGAGTTCGTGCAGGGAGCACATTTCAGGGAGATTAGGGTTGGGGTTTTGCACATGGTGATCCTGAGATGTCCCCGAATGAGTGTGTCACATGGGCAGTTTATTCCTTCCCAGCTGGAGTTCTGGGGAGGGATCTGGGTTGTGAATAACTTAACGGATTATTTAGTGGAGGCCTGGACCAGGACAAGGACTGGGACTGATGTTTAGGAGGGAGAGTCTTAAGGTTTTTATTTCAGATGGGCCTGGAGGGTGGAAGTGCATTCAGAGGGGTGGGGTCCTGCGGTCTGAAGTGGTTCTGGCTCGTGTCTGCAGGAGTGGACAGACTCAAGACTGCGATGGATACCCACGTGTTGGGTGGTATAGATTTGCCTCTCCAGGCTCAGCAGGCAATGGTGTACACTTTCTGTGGATGAAAGGAAAGGCCAGCCAGGCTGATGGAGCAGCCTCTTTGGTGCTACATTCCTCAGCCTTACTGGCAAGAGGGATGATCACCTGCCCTAATAGAAGGTCCCTCCAGCAGAATTGCCTTCTGGTGGCAGGAGTATGGCACGTGTATGGCAGGCATATGGCAGGCGTGTGGCAGGAGTGTGGGAGGAGTATGGCAGGAGTATGGCAGGCTTATGGCAGGAGTATGGCAGGCAGCTACTTGGTTTTCTCGTGCCCCTGCCCTTTATTTATTAACTTTTTAACTTACATAGTAAGTACCTATTTACATGCTAATTGATCAAGGTTCCTACATACACAGGGGCAATTAAAATGGCATGGATTGAACAGGACACCCTGCGCGACGCCCGCACTGAACGGACGAAGGGAGGTGCGTCCCGAGGCGGGAGAGGAACCCCTCCTGGAGGTAATGGCCCGGGAGAGGCCGGGAAGGAGAGAAAGAGAGAAAGAGAGGGCCCCCGTCTCTTGGCTGAAAATGAGATGGTGGCTTATGCCTATAATCTTAGCTTCTTGGGAGGCTAAGATTGGGAATATCACTGTTCTAGGCCAGCCTGGGCAAAAAAAGTTTGCAAGACCCCATCTCAACAGAAAGAAATGGGCATGATGGTGCACACCTGTCATCCCAGCAGTAGTGAGAAGCTTAAAATAGAGGATCACAGAATAGGCTGGCTGGGGCAAAAAGTGAGACCCTATCTTCAAAATAACCAGAGCAAAAAACCCAACCCAAATCCAACCAACCCTGGGTGTGGCTCAAATAGTAGAATATCTGCCTAGCAAATGGCAAATCCCTCAGTTCAAACCCAGGCACCACCAAAAAAAAAATGGTTGAAAATGTATATTCAGTGTTTGATTAAAATCATGTCTTAAATGTCACATTTTTAGTTAAAAGGTATGTGTAAAAACCCCACATTATCAAAACCTATCAGTTTATTTACACCAAAACTGTTGACTAATTATGTGCACAATTAGGGTTTCTATGTAGTACTTAACACACAGGAATGAATTTGATACTCATTTGGGTGGGTGCCATTCTTATCCTTATGTTACATATGCTGACACTAAGGTGTAGGGAGGCTGAGTACTTGTGCAAGAACATAATACAGTTAGTAAGAGACATTACTGAGGACTGAAGCCCAGGTGGTAGGCAGCCAGGCACACCTGACTCCAGGGTGTGTGAAGCGCTTGGGCAATCCTTTGGGATGGCAACATCATTGCCTACTTCTTACAGCCTTGCTTTTCCATAGGTTCTTATGGCTGCAGAATCACTCACAGACCATGCAGAGGTAAGTTGAGGGTACCCCAGGTCTTACCCTCCTTGGTTCCCACTTACATAGTCTCTGGGATTACACTATAATCCTGGGACTCTTTGCTGTAGTGCATTGGGACTCTTTGTTTGGTCTTCCCCCCAGCCTTCCATTAGAGTTCGATAGAAGGAGGTCACACAATATCAGGTCCCTGAAATCAGATCAGGGATTAAAGTTCCCATTTATGGCAACTATTGGCATAGATTCAGAACATATTAAAGTTACAGTGAGCCAAATTAGAAAATGCATGGAGGTGAGATTGAGTTCAGGTAACCTTAGGTCTCCATTATATCTGGTGGAAATAGTGGGTGGCAGAAGTTAGGCTTGGGATTGTAGTTTTAGGAGTTGGCTCTTCTCAGATGTAAAGAGAGATGTGGTACAGACAGTGATGTGCATTTTAGGAGGGAATGTCAATAGATGACTTCAAAGTCCTTGTACTGGGGTGTAAGGGAAAGTGGTGAATATGGTCATATTTGGGTAACATGGTCTGGAAGGTCCCAGGTAAATTATCTGGCAGGGAAAGGCTTCCCCCTGCCTATTGTGTCCAAGTGCTAAGCACAGTGGTTAGTGGGACCTTGAGGAGAGAATGTGCATCACTGGCACCATGGCCTGGTATCTCCTCTTGAGGTTGGAGACTTGGGAGGAGCATGAAAAGGAATGGTTGTGGGGGAGGGGAATGATGCCAAATATCCCTGGTAAGGAAGCTACCTATCAGCTCAACTTTCTTCATTGTGGCAGGGCTGTGTGACCTTTGAGGATGTGGCTGTGTACTTTTCGAGGGAAGAGTGGAAACTTCTCAGTGATTCTCAGAGATTCCTATATCACAATGTGATGCTGGAGAACTTTGTGCTCCTGGCCTCTTTGGGTAAGGGTTTTCCACCCATCACAGCATTCTGGACTGGGCTCGGCTCTTCCTCAGCTGTATCCTTCCCCAAACCGGCCCATGGACACTGCTCCTAGTCCCAGAGTCCTGGAGTAAGTATTGTAGGTGATAGGCCTGGGGTGTGTAAACTACCACCTTCTGTCCCTGGATCAAAGCTATACATGAAAGGGCTTTGGAGCCAGAAGCCTTATAGTTAGCCTAATGGATCTCCTGCCTGTGCCAGGAATTGAGGCATTGATGTGGTCACTACTTGACTAAGTTGTTCCTTTAAGACAATCCTCCAATATACTTTGTTAATACCCACTTGTCATAGGGTGGGTCTCTCTGGCCCTATGTGGGCTGTTCACTATGCTGTCTTTCCCTTAGGACTTGCATCAGCTATGTCCTGTGAAATCACTCAACTGAAGTCCTGGGGAGAACCCTTCATGTCTACACAAGGAGTCATGACTCCAGACATGCTGAGAGGTACTTGGAGGGTGGAGCTGGGAGGAGGTATGAACATAGGATGGCTTCTTATCAAGAATCTTTCTAATAGTTCTGATGGCTTGGTGCCAAGATAAGGAGCCATGTCTGATTTCCATCTTTTCTTCCCCAGCTGGTTACTTATTACTTCCATTACTTCTAAGCCTCCACCTATCTGTCCTCCATTCCTTTACAGTCTCTCTAGCAGTGGCTTTACTTGATTTGTGTTATGAGGTGTTCACTTATCCCTGAATAGTCCTTGAACACAGGCTCTTCAGTTACAGTTGGTTTTTCTACACCTGGACATGGCCTTCTGCACTGTATTCTGCATCTCCAGCAGCTGAGGCCCCACAGAAAGCCATTTGCAGAGGATTATGTTGGGGACCTTACCACTCCTCCCTGTGTTCCACCCTTCCTTGTGTTGTCGCTCCCCAGATCTGTGAGCTTTCCAGGTTCAGCACTGAATAGTACACCCTTACACTCTCTCCTACCCCCATCATTCTTCCAGAAATGTCAGGCATTCATTTCTGGGTGTGTCTCACACAAAAGTCTACATGCACTTCATCAGCATTTCTCTGTGTTCAGGGTGTTGGCATGGAGCCAAAGCTGAGGAGGCACCTTTTGAGCAGAGTGTTTCTACAGAAGGAGTGTTTTGTGTCAACCTTCACCAAAACCAGAAAATGAGCCATGGAGACAAACCCTTAAAAAGAGAAGAGGGCAGGGCCTCAGTTTTAAAGAGCTGCAGAATCTTCCTGTCAGAGAAGCCTTTACAAAACAAGGAGGGTAGGAAGGATTCCCTGGCCAGCTCAGGTCTTCTCAAGTGCCACAGTGGAGGTGAGCCACCCAGGAACACTGAGCTCAGTGCAGCCTTTCACAGTGGAAAAAAGAACTACAAATGCAGTGAATGTGGGAAAGCCTTTGGGCAGAAATATTTACTTGTTCAGCACCAGAGACTGCACACTGGAGAAAAACCTTATGAGTGCAGTGAATGTGGGAAACTGTTTAGCCATAAATCAAACCTCTTTATACACCAAATAGTTCACACTGGAGAAAGGCCTTACAGTTGTAGTGAATGTGGAAAATCCTTTAGCCGAAATGCCGACCTCATCCAACACCACAGAGTTCACACTGGAGAAAAGCCTTTTACATGCAGTGACTGTGGAAAGGCTTTTAGGCATAATTCCACACTTGTTCAGCATCACAGGATCCACACTGGAGTAAGGCCTTATGAGTGTGGAGAATGTGGGAAATTCTTTAGCTTCAACTCCAGCCTCATGAAACATCAGAGAGTTCACACTGGAGAAAAACCTTATAAGTGCAGCGAATGTGGGAAATTCTATAGCCACAAATCCAGCCTTATCAATCATTGGCGAGTTCACACTGGAGAAAGGCCTTATGAGTGCAGTGAATGTGGGAAGTTTTTTAGCCAAAGCTCTAGTCTCATGCAACACCGAAAAGTTCACACTGGAGAAAAGCCTTTTAAGTGCAATGAATGTGGGAGATTCTTTAGTGAGAACTCCAGCCTCGTTAAACATCAGAGAGTTCACACTGGAGCAAAGCCTTATGAGTGCAGGGAATGTGGGAAATTTTTTCGCCATAGTTCCAGCCTTGTTAAACATCGGAGGATTCATACTGGAGAAATGCCTTATGAGTGCAACAATTGTGGGAAATCCTTTAGCCAGGATTTCAACCTAATTCAACACTAGAAAGGTCACACTGGAGAAAAGTCTTGAATGCTTCACATGTGGAAAAGCCTATGGCCACACTTCCATCCTCTTGTACCCTGGAGAGGTCTCAGTGCTGAGAGGTATTGTGAATGAAGTGATTGCGGAAAAGCCTTTATCCAGAAGTTGTCTCTGACTCAGTAATGGAAACATCATAACCTCGAGAGGCCTTATAAATGCAGTGAATGTGGAGAAAGGCTTCAGCCAGTGAACTAATTTCAGCCCTAAGAGTGAACTTGCTTTAAAACAGTCCTGAGAGTAGCATATGTGAAGGAGCCAGCACTTGGATATCACTCACGCAGACATGCACCGTGGGAACAGGATGAGAATTGCTGCCATCCTCCCATGAAGGTGACCTCTTTCTGAGTACTCTAGGGAGAGGGAGTCACACGGTTTTGTCTACACCTGTCTGGAGTGGAGTTTCCATCTCACTGAGTTTGGAGAAGGGGAGGAGGTGGTCTTGGTTCAAATGACACTTACTGTTTCTGTTCTTACTGATATTTTCCTGAATAAATATTTTTTCATTTGCTAAATACCTTTAGGACCATTTCCACAAAGGTCAATTGTGTTTTCATAAGTTTCGCCAATTTTGCTGGAGGACAGGTCCATAAATACTCAC
This sequence comes from Castor canadensis, assembly GCF_047511655.1. Taxonomy (NCBI): domain Eukaryota; kingdom Metazoa; phylum Chordata; class Mammalia; order Rodentia; family Castoridae; genus Castor; species Castor canadensis. The sequence continues at coordinate 30,480,445 of NC_133401.1, read as the reverse complement.
CCTCTCATGCTGGAAGTTGATCCACAATGTTTAAGTTTCTGAGAATTCAATAAGTTATATTCCAAATGACTATTTGTTTCACATTTCCTCCTGGAATATATCATATTACCAGTTTGAATCTTAGCTTGTCCTTTGTAAGTCGGGACATTTTAGCATTCTAGTGAGTACATAGTAGTATTTCATTGTGGCCTTAATTTGTATTTTCCTAATGAGTCAGTATTGAGCATATTTTGTGTTTGTCACCTATATGTCTTCTTGAGTGAAATGTCTCTTCATGTTTCTTGCCTATTTAAAAAAATTAATTGATTTCCTATTATTTTAAAATTTCTCAATATTTCTGGATACAAGTATCACCAATATTTTTTCACTGTCTATAGTTTTTGTTTTTACTTCTAAACACTATCTTTCCTAGAGCAGGATTTCTTAATCTTCACGAAGTTGAATTTATCCAATAATATGGAATGGTTTGGAAAATATTTCTGTAATATTTAGGGGAAACTCCTAGATTTGATTTCTCTTAATTAAAAAAAACTAAGAGAGTTAAAAAGTAACTCTTAACCATCTACTTTGGTAACAAAAACAATCATTATTCACCAAAGGAAAATATTTCCACTCTGTTACAAGCAGAATCATCTTATAAATGATAATTTTAAGATCAAAGTCTTTAAAAATATTTCAAAATATTCTATGATAATAGTAATAGATTATTCTTCCAGTTCCTTATAAAAATTAAAATTGCCTCTGTTTTATAGACTGAATATTCTCATAACTGAATGTGAACTAAGGTACAGCTTAAGAAACAAGCTGTGCAGAAAGTTTTCTGTAAGTATAAATATATTCAGTTACCTCATGTCTGATACCTAGTAATCAAGTTAAAGTATTTATTAGCATGTATCGACAGCAAAGTGGCCATAATCTGTATTAATGGTTAATAAAGGATGCACTACTTCTGTTGAGGGAAGGAAAGTTTGAATTCTGGGAGTTGTGCTTGCTGTACAAGTGCTCTACACCTGAACCACAACCTGGCCCCAAAGTAGTTAATTTTTTATTACAAAAAAGAATGCCCACATCTTTGCAATCTCACTTTTCATCATGATGAATGTATAATTCAGGACATTACTGTTTTAAGGAAGAAATCTGAATCATGGTGAATACACAGATCAACTGGGGGACAGGAGTCATGCCTGGGACATGCTAGTACATGGCAATGATTGTGTGTGCTCCGTGGACATCAAATGGCCTCACACAGAGGAGTGCACAGTAGGAATTCACTCTAGGTCTATCAGAGAGGACTTCTCAGAGATCTTACAGGACATTTGTAAATAAATGAAATCCTGCCTGGAAGAATCCTTATTATTTGTGAACAGTGTTCCTTCCCTGGTAAGGGAAAGGGAAGTATTTGATCAGTGTGGTCACTCAATTTAATTTTATACTTATGTGGGTTCCTTCAAGATACCCATAGTAAAAACTTTACTTTTTATACTATTTAAAGATGACAGGAAAAGTAGTAAATCACTAGTGAAATGAAAATAGGTTCCATTGCTACAACTTTAAGCAAAATAAGGGAATAAAGGCAACATCCAGACTCATCATCTTCATGAGGAATCACTATATGAAACAAAACAACAAAAATACATGTGAATAGAATTTGAAGTGGATTTTAAGAGTTTGCATAAACCAGGGAAATTGACAAGGTTGACATTACTGAAATATGGATCACTCAAGCCCTGAAACTCTTGCCTGTAATTCACAGGCAACAATGACTCAGTCTCTGCTCTGGGGTTCTGGGAAGACACAGGGAAGAGCTCCATGAAGAGTCCATACTCTCAGAGTAGAGGGTGCACATGATTTTCTGCAAAGTGTATGTTCATTTTTTTCATTTTGTATTTACAAGAATGGTGGGGAATAGATGTACTCAGTGGTGGGAGCCAAAGACCATAATCTCAGTACTCCTGGCTTGCTATGTCCAGAAGCATTTAGTTTGAACACTGTAAAGAACATGGTGTTTAGTAAGGTGCAGTTATATTTACATTGAGAGAGAATTTAATAGGAAGAACACAGGTGACATCAGGCATTGGGGCAAGATATACTTTTGTACACTTGGGGCAGGATACAGCAATGGGTTTGGTACAGTATGTATCCCTCTGCACAACCATCTAGCTGCAGTGATTTAGTTTCTATCAGTTACATCTATGTATTTAACAATCATTTATCTTTTATCTGTCATCTGTCTGTTATGATCAATCTATAGTCTATCACTTCTAGCTACCTATCATATGCAATTTTTTTAAATTCCTTCCCTAGAAGGATAATTTTTAAAAAATTATTCTTGAATTTCCAGAGATAAAGTCAAAGAATGTAACAGAAATTTGGAATGAAAAAGTACTTACAACATGTGGGTTTGTTTCCTGGGCAGTGGGTGTGGGACAGCCTCCATGCAGGCTTGCACAGAGGGCATCTGATCCTGAGATAAAGGTTTAGACTCCATGACCTCACCTCTTGTGGGAAGTGATTATCTCTTCACTGTAATTGAAGTGACAGTGTCTGCAGGGGACTGAGATCGTCTCTGAGAACGTGTGTGAACCAGGAAAGTTCCTAAACTCATTAAAAATGAATAACAAAGAGCCCCAACAGGAGTCTGGTAAAAGTTGGAGAAAGCCAACTTCTGAAGTAAGCAACACAATCCCCATGGAAGATGAGCAGAGATCACTGAGGCCCAGTAAGTGAAAGAAGAAAACTAAGAACAGCACAGCCAGGACTTTTAGAAGAATTCAAGTTTGTCTACTAAATGTGATTGGTTCCATTTCTGATGCATGTGGGTAGTACATTTGAGAAAGAGACAATGGGCCAGGCAAACTAGAAAGAGGATTCAGAGTGGTGCAAAGGAAAACTGTGTTGCCATAACTTCAGTTACCTCAATAAATATTTATTGGCACCTTGTGTGATTCGGGCAGGCTTGAGATAATAGCATGTGTCAGTGCTCACACCACAGATAAGAAATTTGCATACATAGAACTTGCACTGCATTTGATGGAAGCACAGAGTAGAAAATTCATCAGTAATATTAAGCAGCACAGGAAATGACAAAGCCCTCCTGAAAACAGAAATAAGATCATAATGTACACGATGAAAGTCAAGGGGGTGAATTGAAATACTATGTTGGATATCCTTTGTAGAATTCAAAATGATAGAGATGTATGAAGAAGTATTTTCTTCATGGTTGACATCTTTATTTTTTTATAAGAAAAACTATCATTTCATTAAGAAATCAAACAAGTATATTTGCAATGTTCATTTGTTATATAAACATGCTCTCCTGACATTTGAAGAAGCATTATTCCAGGAATTATAATTTTATAAGGGAGACAGTCAAACATTCCAAATATGTTTCTTTTAGAGAAAATGTATTTTGACAATGGCAAGAGCACTTAACACTGAGTACAATTCAACCTCTTCCTCCACCTCCATATGAATAAATTAATTGTATTCTTGTCACAAAATCCTAAGGCTTGGGTATAAATGAAAAATCAGTAGGATGTGTTTTGTGAGAAGAATAGTATATTTTAAAATAGAACCTCTTTGAGGATCTGAGTTAAAACACACAACACTGTCAAGAACTTTCAAATTCCCATCAGTATCAACATGAGACTCATCATCTCCTCAGAGGAAGACACAGGAGATTATCAAACCTTTTCAAGAGAGAAGATTGCTGAAAAGGGAATCTGTTGCAGAGCAGAGAACAATTCCTTAGAAATGAATGTTCAGAAGAAGTTAAATGAGACAAATGTTCCTCCACTAACAAATACTGTTCTTGTTCTACATGGGGAGAAAGGTCTAGCTATATAATGTGGGCAGTCAAAACCAGGTTTCATAGTCTGAGATGCACCTAACAGAACCTTCTCTCAGCATAATAGGAAACTTTCCAAGTGAAGCTACTTTCTTAATGACAGACGACTGCAGGTCTCTTGTAATGTCATGACCTATAGAGGAAGGTGTCTTCATTTATCACATTTTCAGATATTATATCATAATTCAAATTCAACTACCCGAAAAGACAGCAATGTAGAGGAAATTATCTTTAAATTTTATGGTAAGTCCTCCCTCTATGGACGAGAATCATTTGTGCGTCAATAGATTAACTAGCTGTGTGTGGTGGCTCCAGCCTGTAATCCTAGTTACTTGGGAGGAAGAGATCAGGAACATAGTGGTTCAAGGTCAGCCCCATCTCAACCAAATACTGGGCATAGTAGCAGGTGCCTGTCATTGCAGCTATTTGGGGAAGCACAAATAAGAGAATCATGGTCCATGCTGGCCTGGTCATAAAACAAGACCTATCTCCAAAAATAACCAGTTAAATGGGGAGAGAGTGGCTCAAATGTTAGAGCATCTACCTAGAAAGTCTGAGTAGTATGAATGACTTATTTTGTAGACATTTTTGTAATTAGCACAACTCAATTTTGATCTTGTGTCCTAAAAAGCTTTACATCATTTTTTAAAAATAAATACTGCAATTAGAGATGTGCCTCCAGTGATAGAGCACCTGCACAAGCCCATAACCCCAAGCTCAAACCCCCAAAATGTAAATAATTTAATAATTACTGGTGAAACATATAGTATTCCCTCTGCTGAAACGTGTTCCTACTACCATAAAAGCCATGACCTTGGGAAACTAAGGAAGAAACAACCACTGTTGTTTCCTGTCTGTCACTCAGCAATGGAATGAAAAAAGCACAGTAGATTATTATGTCCACTTTTCAGAAGCAGGGAGACACAAGACAGTGATTTAGGGCCTAGAGTCAGACAAACCATATAAGGCCCAGCATTGAGCAGAATAGCACAGCAGTGAACCACAGGCCAGTGACTATGATTGAGGCATTTGGACCTGCCTTGCCTCAAGTACAGGCTGCCCATCCCAACAGGAATGAGCTAACTTCTTAGGCACACCACAAGTCCACCCTCAACACACCAGTGTCATCTGTGACAACTTGGACCTGATACACTCTCTAGTGCTGAGACAGTGACAACATACCAGACTCAGACTTGAGACAAATGTTGACTTTGTTCATCACCTACTGTCGAAATAGAAGAAGTGACCACAAGCCCACAGAACATGATGAAATAACCCTGCTCAGAGCTTCAGGAATGATGCCACAAGGACAGACAGCTGCAGAGACTGCAATAGACACTTGATCCTTGAGTGCACCTAAAAATTGAAGCATCAAAAGTGACCATGGAAACAGTAAACACTGGGGAAAAAATAAATGCATTTCTGTATAGTGAGATGGACGTGAACATTTGAGGGCCAGGGACAGAATGTTGTAGTTTAGAATAGAGCACAATTTAAAGCCTGACTTCTCTACAAAAATATACATTATGGTCTTTAGACATTTTTTAAGTAGGTAAAATAAGTAAATAAATGAATAGAACTTGCATAAATATTTGGGATTTCACATGATGACATAGCAAATGATACTTTTACATATTATATGGGTTTTTTCAGAGATTTTATGGTCATTTTGGTTTCTGGTTTAGTTGGATTGGGTTTGTGAGAATGGAACTTGCTATGTAGGTCAAGCTGAATTATATAGACTGGATGAATCTTGAACTTATCAACCTTTTCAATCTGGCTCCTGTCAAATGAGAAGTTTCAAAGCAACAATAAATGTGCTCAATTTTCTAGGGAGGAGTAGAATGTAAAACTTTTTAAAAAATTAACTCTCTACAAGTCTTATACTTTCATATAGGTGAACTTTAGTAATTAACATTGTAGACTTCTCTTATCCAAGGGGGATATGATCCAAGACACCCCCTCCTTGGATGTTGGAAACCATAGACAAAAATGTTACTGTTGTGTGAATTCTCCAGAGTGACCAAAAAGAAACATCTGCCCACGAATTAGCAATGCAGGGGCAGCCCAAAGAAGGATTTGGATAAGTCCATAGTGCAGAGAGAATGAGATTTATTGAGGTTGCTCACAGTGCATTGATTCATAGGGGTAGCTGCTCCACTGAGATTCCCTCACCACTTGATTATGTGAGGTGGTGGGGTGATGAACCAGGGAAAGAAAGGTAATTAATTCATTTGTAATAGTCAGCCCTTGTTCATAGAAGACATGTTAACAATCTTCTTGCAAATTATTTCATTGGTTTCACGTATTCTTTTGTTTATGTTCTTGACTTGGCTGTAGGTGAATGCTGCTAGTTGGTCATCATGATAGCTCCTACCCAAAATAGCAACAGTGATATCAAACCAAGTGGGCCAATTTTCCCACTTTTGTCTTTTTTATCTCAACAGGAGCCACTAAAAAGGAAAGGTCTCCTGAGAGACAATATTGATTGAAAGTATGCCACAGAGAACCTGAAAATCTGTTGTCAAGTTGGAAATAAATTGAGGATACACCAGAAACTCAGGGAATATTGCCAGGGGAAAGGAACTCAGTTGGAAAGGAAAGTCATTGCACAATATTCATATAAAGCCATCATTCAGGAGATAGTAATCCAAACATTTAATGTTCAACAGAAATGTTAAACATACGTACTATACACAGCTTGGTTGTTCAGGCCTCTAATCCCAGCTACTTGGAAGGCAGGAGGATCACTTAAGTCTGGGAGTTCAAGGCCTAACTTAGCAACACAGCCAGATTTCATTTTTAAAAAGTGTAAAACGCTGAAGAAAGAAATTGATGAAGACACTAGAAGATGGGCAAACCTACCATGTTCATGGATTGACCCAAAATTCATGAAAACGGTCATATTACTGGAAGCAATCTTAAAATTCAATGGTACTTCCAACAAAAGACAATTTCATTCTTCACAGAAATAGGGAGAAAAGAAATCCTAAATTCATATGGGAGCACAAAATGCACTGAATAGCTAAATCAATTATAACAAAAGAGCAGTAGGTATTAAAACACCTGACATCAAATTATACTACAGAGCCAGAGTAACAAACCCAGCATGGTACTGGCCCAAAACAGACACACAGACCAATGCAATAGAATGGAGAAACCAGAAGTGAGTTCATGTGACTCCAGCCATCATATTTTAGCAAAGATGACAAAAATCATTGGAAACACACAGGCTCATTTTTGGTGGATTTTAAATAAAGTTCTGGGAAAAGAAGATATCCACATGCACAAGACTAAAACTAGATCTTGATATGTCATCCTGTGCAAATACCAACTGGAGAGATTCATGGAGGAAATGCTTCAAGATAGAGGCACAGGCAATGACTTTCTGAATAGGAATCTGATACTGCAGGAAATAATCCCAAGAATTGACAAATAGGACTGAATCAAATTAAAGAAACCTGCACACCAAAAGAAACAACACAGTCAAGAGGCAACATAGAGAATTCATCTAAAAATATATTAATATTCACATACAAAGAACTCAAGAAAAAACATCAAAAAAGTAAATATCAAATCAACAATGGGGAAGAGGATATGAATAAACAACTAAAAGAGCTCAAAGAGAATTCAAAAAAACAGATTAAGTTAAGAACATGCAGGATATGAAAGAGGAACTCATTGAAGATATAGAAACCTTGAAAAAGAATCAATCTAAAATGAACAGCTCAACATCCCAAATAAAAAGTTTCAATTGAAATCTTGCCAAGCAGAGTGGAGCAAGTTGAAAATAGAGTATTAGGAACAGAAGACACAGTAGAGGAATCAGATCAAGTAGTGAATGAACAGGAAAAAATCCTAATAAAACGTGAATGGAACGTGCCACAAATTTGGGACACCATAAAGGGACCAAACCTACAAAGCATGGGTGTAGAAGGAGAAAAGATACAAACTAAAGGCATAGATAGCCAATTCAATAAAATAATATCTGAAAATATCCTCAACCTTGATAGAGAGGCATCCAGGTGTAGGACGATTTCACAACATCAGACTGTCAGGGCCAAAAAAGAAACACTTCCAGACAGATCATTACAAAAAACAAAACAAAACAAAACTCAGCACATAGAACAAAGAAAGAATACTGAAAGCTGCAAAAGAGAAAAGACAAGTCACATATATAGTCAAACCTATTAGAATAACAGCAGATTTCAAAGCTCAAACTCTAAATACAAGAAGGTCATGAGAGTCATATTTCAGGCCCTAAAAGAAAACAACTGTCAACATAGACTAGTTAATCCAGCAAAACTATCCTTCATAATTGAAAGAGAAATTAAAACCTTCCACAACAAGGAAAAGCTAGAAGAATTCATGTCTACTAAACCAGCACTGCAAAACATTCTTAAAGGTCTTTCACACACAGAAAATGAGACAGGAAAATGCAGAAAACAATAAACCCCTTTGAGCAAGCATACCAATAAATAAGGAATAGATAAAAATAAACAACAGGGGAATAAAAATGACTGGAAACAACCTTTCAATTGAAATACACGTCTCAATATTAACACTGAAGGTAAATGACCTCAATGCCCCAATCAAAAGACAAAGAATAGCAAACAGAATTAAAAATAAGACCCAATCATATGTTTCTTACAAGAGTCTTATCTCACTGAAAAAAATAAACATTGGATGATGGCTAAGGTGTTTGTGAATCTTTTCAAAGAACCAACTTACTGTTCCATTGATTCTGTACATAGGTTTTTGGGTTTGATTTCACTGAATTTAAGGCACATCATTAAGTTATTTCTTTGAGAAGTCTCCATTTTTTAATGTAAGCACTAATAGGTAAAAACATGTCTTCCCATTAACAAGGGCTGACTATTACAAGTGAATTAATTACCTTTCTCTCCCTGCTTCATCACCCCACCTCCTCACTTGCTGTCCTTAGGTAAAAGGAAAACATAATCAAGGGGTGAGGGAATCTCAGTGGAGCAGCTACCCCTATGAATCAATGCACTGTGAGCAACCTCAATAAATCTCATTCTCTCTGCACTATGTACTTATCCAAGTCCTTCTTTGGGCTGTCCCTGCATTGCTAATTCATGGGCAGATGTTTCTTCTAGTTCACTCTGGAGAATTCACACAACAGTAACATTTTTGTCTATGGTTTCCAACATCCAAGGAGGGGGTGTCTTGGATATATCCCCCTTGGATAAGAGAAGTCTACAATGTTAATTACTAAAGTTCACTTACATGAAAGTAGGTATTTCCATCATCTAGTGTCTGCATCAATTTCTTTCTTCAATGATTTACATTTTTTTAGATAGAATCTGGCTGTGTTGCAGAGTTAGGACTTGAGCTCCATGAAACAAGTGATCCTCCTGCTTCCCAAGTAGCTCGGAATAGAGGCATGACCAACTAAATCACATAATACAGATTTTTGAACATTTGTGTTGAGCCTCAGATCTTTGGATTTATAGTTTCTAAAATGACTATGCTATATGAATACTGTTCAATGATATTCCCTTCCAGCTAAAATCCATTTCCACTAATTATATCCCCTGGGTTTTGGGAGTCTACTGGATTTCTAACTTGACAACAGATTTTCAGGTTCTTTTAGGCATATATTCAATTGACATTCTCCTTCAGGAGACTGTTACTTTTTAGTTACAAATTGCATTTAGGTAACAAAGATAAAAGCAGGCAAACTAGTCCTCTGGGTTTGATATCACTCTTGCCACTTGGGCAGCGGCCTTCACAATGACCAACTACCAGCATTGACCTGCAGCCACAGCAAGAACATAAAGCTATACATGAAAGTGACAAATAATTGATAAGGAGATTAATATTCCCATGAAGAAGGACTGACTAGTACAAATAATTGTTTTCCTAGTAAAAATAATTAATTACCATTATCTGTCTCTCTCTGCTTGCTCACTACTCCCACACACCCAATCGCTGCCTTAGATAAAAGAAAAACAAAAAAAAAAAGGGATTCCAAGATGGTGGCTGCAGGGAGGAAGCAGAAAGCGTGCCTGCTAAGGTAAAATCTTGGAGAGATGCTGGAGATACACCTTACAGGAAAAACCACCAAGAAGAGGCAAAACTTTGACTCCTCCAACTTCCAACCTGCGCATAGCATCTCCACTTCATGTTAAATGGAGAAACCAGGAGGGCTCCCGCACCGCTGCCAGATGGCAGCGCCCAAATGGCTTGGGAAGATGCAGACCACAAAGTGAGCTAAGCGGCATGCGGTACTCCCACAGACAAACCTGGGCTAGATCAGCATAGCCCCCTGGACAGACTGACGCCCACTGAGGGAAAAAAGGAAAAAAAACTGAATACTAAGTAATAACAGCAAAAAAGACACGTAGCAAAGAGGGTGGGGTCCCCTGAGCACTGAAGGGGGCAGAGGGGAAATTCCTCACAACAAGCCAGAGAAGGCAGGAGCAGCGGCACATGCCCAGCAACCAGGAGAGGGAAAGCTTGTAAAAGTGGTGGGAGGAAAACTTCATAGGAGAGGGGGGAAGACCCACTTCCCATGTGAACTGTAAATAAACATGCAGGCCTGAGAAAGCTGGTGCAGTGTCACCTCCCTCAGTGTGCTTGGAAAGGGGAAAGCTTGTAGCAGAGGTGGTCAGGCCCAAGAGAACTCTAAGTAAACAAAGCCTGAGGGGCTTATGTGAGTGTTAAGCTCACTCCTGAGATCTGCATAAATAAAGCCTCCAGCAACAGCAGGCTGACAGCAGCAGGCAGGTGAGCCGCAGCCTCAGATAGTCATTCACAGAACGGTCTACAGATTCGTTTTTCTTTCTTCCTTTGATGAGACAACAACCGAACCACACCTGCATGCAAAAAACTTACTGAAACTACTGCATTTGAACTTGGGACACTTTGTGGGGTTTTCTTTTCATTTTCTGTTGTTTTGTTTTGTTTTGTTTTTTTCTGGTTTTTATCCCCTTTGATGAGACAACAACAGAACGAATTCTGAGACACCATTTCCAGGATTGGAGTCTGAGGAGCTAACACCAAAATTATTAAGACTGAAACTTTATTGCATTTGTATTTGGAGATTTTTTTTCATTTATTTATTTTTTATTTATTTTTTCAATCCTCTCTCTGTCTCTATAATGCCTGTTCAGCTTACTGTCGATTAGTACACTATCTCTCCCTGCTTATATCTTTGAAACTTTTTTGTTTGTTTCTTTGTTTTGTTTTTTCCTACTTGTTTATTTGTTTTTCCCTTTTTTTAACTTCTTTGCTTTCCATCTCCTCTCACCCTTCCATTCTAAACATCATCATTGTTATTATTACAAGCTAGAAAATACTTAATTGCACACAGTACAGCGACAATAACAACACCAAGGGCAATGATGGGAAGAAAGAAAAAACAGGGAAACCAGTTTACGCACAGGAAAAAATTAGTACATAAACCAGAGGGAAATGAAGAAAACAGATACTCAGATCCAGACTCCAACAAAATGAAGATAAACTATGCCAAAGAACCCAATGAAGCCCACAAGAACAATCTAAAAGAACAAATACTACAGGTAATCAATGAGAATTTTATAAGATGATACTGGATATGGTCAACCAAAATGTACAGGAGACACTCAAGAAATTCCAAGACAACAAAAATAGAGAATTTGAAAAAGCACAAGAAGAAATTGAAAAACCACAGAAGCACTGTATAAACATGAAAGTGAAACAAAGAACATGATTAATAAAGAGATAAATGAATCAGGACAAAAATAGACAACATAAAAGAGGAAGAGACTCAGGGTGTGGAAAACCTCAGAAAAAAGAACAAAACAGAATTGCAAAACAATATGGAAGGACAATCCAGCAAAATAGAACAAACAGAAGACAGAATCTCAGAACTTGAAGATGAAATGGTAATTAAAGGAAAAACTGAAGAACTATTAGTTAAACAACTCAAGACCTGTGAAAAGAAGATGCAAGAACTCAGTGACTCCATCAAAACCAAACCTGAGAATCATGGGAATTGAAGAAGGAGAAGAGGTGCAAGCAAAGGGAATGCGTAATATATTCAACAAAATAATAACAGAAAACTTCCCAAATCTACAGAAATCTATTCCCATACAAACGCAAGAGGCCTCCAGAATACCAAACAGACCAGATCAAAATAGAACTACCCCACAACATATCATCATTAAAACAACAAGTACAGAAACTAGAGAAAGAATATTGAAGGCTGTAAGAGAGGCAAAACAAATTAACATACAAAGGTAAACCCATCAAAATCAAAGCAGACTTCTCAACAGAAACATTAAAAGCAAGAAGAGCTTGGGGTGAGATCTTCCAGGCACTGAATGAAAATAACTTCAACCCCAGGATACTCTACCCAGCAAAACTATCATTCAAATAGATGGAGCAAGAAAAGTCTTCCATGATAAGCAGAAACTAAAACAATATGTGACCACAAAGCCACCACTACAAAAGATTCTTCAAGGGATTCTGCACACAGAAAGTGAAACCCAACATAACCATGAAAGGGCAGGCAGCACCAAACTACAGGAAAAGAAAAAGCAAGAAAATAGAGAGTAACTTCAACTTAGGTACACACAATCAAACCTTCAAACAACTAAGACAACTAAATGACAGGAATCACCACATACCTATCAGTACTAACACATAACATTAATGGACTTAATTCCCCCATCAAAAGGCACGATTTGATGAAATGGATTAAAAAGGAAGATCCAACAATTGGTTGCTTACAGGAGACCCATCTCACCAACAGAAATAAGTATAGGCTTAGGATGAAAGGCTGGAAGAAGATATTTACCAAGCCAATGGCCCCCGAAAACAGGCAGGAGTAGCAATACTTATCTCTGACAAAGTAGACTTCAAACCTACATTGATCAACTGAGATAAAGAAGGACATTCCATACTAATAAGAGGGGAAATAGACCAAAAGGAAATAACAATTATCACCTATATGCACCCATTGTCAACGCACGCAATTTCATCAAACATATGCTGAAGGACCTAAAAGCATATATTAACTCCAACGCAGTGGTCGTGGGAGACTTTAACACCCCATTATCATCAATAGATAGGTCATCCAAACAAAAAATCAATAAAGAAATCCTCAATCTAAAATATACAGTAGATCAAATGGACCTGCTTGGTGTCTACAGAACATTTCATCCAACTTCTATACAATATACATTCTTCTCAGCAGCCCATGGAACCTTCTCCAAAATAGATCATATCCTAGGGCACAAAGCAAGCCTCAGCAAATATAAGAAAACAGAAATTATACCATGCATTCTATTTGATCACAATGCAATAAAACTAGAACTCAACAACAAAAGTAAAGACAAAAAACATAGAAACAGCTGGAAACTGAATAACTCATTACTTAATGAACAATGGGTCATTGATGAAATAAAAGAGGAAATTAAAAAGTTCCTGGAAGCAAAAAAGTGAAAACACAACCTACCGGAACCTATGGGACACAGCAAAGGCAGTCCTGAGAAGAAAGTTTATAGCCATGAGTGCATACATTAAAAAGACTGAACGATCCCAAATCAATGACCTAATGATACATCTCAAACTCCTAGAAAAACAAGAACAAGCAAATCCCAAACAAATAGGAGAGAAATAATAAAAATAAGAGCTGAAATCAATGAAATAGAAACCAAAAAAACCATACAAAGAATTAATGAAGCGAAAAGTGGTTTGAAAAAATAAACAAGATCAACAGACCCCATGTAACCCTGACTAAAATGAGGTTAGAAAAAAACCCAAATTAGTAGAACCAGGAATGCAAAAGGGGAGATAACAACAAACACCATCAAAGTCCAGGAAATCATCAGAGACTACTTCAAGAACCTATATTCAAATAAATTTGAAAATCTTAAATGGACAGATTTCTAGAGACATATGATCATCCAAAACTGAACCTAGAGGATATTAATAAACTGAATAGATCTATAACACAAAATGAAATTGAAGCAGCAATCAAGAGTCTCCCCAAAAAGAAAAGTACAGGACCTGATGGATTCTCTGCTGAATTCTATCAGACCTTTAAAGAAGAACTGACACCAACCCTCCTTAAACTGTTCCATGAAATAGAAAGGGAAGGAAAACTGCCTAACACATTTTATGAGGCCAGTATCACACTTATCCCAAAACCAGGCAAAGACACCTCCAAAAAGGAGAACTATAGGCCAATCTCCTTAATGAACATTGATGCAAAAGTCCTCAATAAAATAATGGCAAACTGAATTCAACAACACATCAAAAAGATCATTCACCTTGACCAAGTAGGCTTCATCCCAGGAATACAGGGCTGGGTCAACATACAAAAATCAATAAACGTAATAAACCACATTAACAGAAGCAAAGACAAAAACCACTTGATCATCTCAATAGATGCAGAAAAACCTTTGATAAGATTCAACATTTCATGATAAAAGCTCTAAGAAAACTAGGAATAGAAGGAAAGTACCTCAATATTATAAAAGCTATACATGACAAACCTATAGCCAGTATTATACTTAATGGAGAACAATTGAAACCATTCCCTCTAAAATCAGGAACTAGACAAGGATGCCCACTATCTCCACTCCTATTCAACATAGTACTAGAATTCCTAGCTAGAGCAATTAGGCAAGAAGAAGGAATAAAAGGAATACAAATAGGTAAAGAAACTGTCAAAATATCCCTATTTGCAGATGACATAATCCTATACCTTGAAGACCCAAAAAACTCTGCTCAAAAGCTCCTAGACACCATCAACAGCTATAGCAAGGTAGCAGGATATAAAATCAACATAGAAAAATCATTAGCATTTCTATACACTAATAATGAACAAACTGAGAAAGAATATATGAAACAATTCCATTTACAGTGGCCTCAAAAACAATCAAATACCTAGGTGTAAACCTAACAAAAGATGTGAATGACCTCTACAAGGAAAACTATAAACTTCTGAAGAAAGAGATTGAGGAAGACTATAGAAAGTGGAGAGATCTCCCATGCTCATGGATTGGTAGAATCAACATAGTAAAAATGTCTATACTCCCAAAAGTAATCTACATGTTTAATGCAATTCCCATCAAAATTCCAATGACATTCATTAAAGAGATTGAAAAATCTACCGTTAAATTTGTATGGAAACACAAGAGGCCACGAAGCCAAGGCAATTCTCAATCAAAAGAACAATGCTGGAGGTATCACGATACCCGACTTCAAACTATATTACAAAGCAATAACAATAAAAACAGCATGGTACTGGCACAAAAACAGACATGAAGACCAGTGAAACAGAATAGAGGACCCAGATATGAAGCCACACAGCTATAACTAACTTGTCTTTGACAAAGATGCTAAAAATATATGATGGAGAAAAGACAGCCTCTTCAACAAAAACTGCTGGGAAAACTGGTTAGCAGTCTGCAAAAAACTGAAACTAGATCCATGTATATCACCCTATACCAATATGAACTCAAAATGGATCAAGGGTCTTAATATCAGACCACAAACTCTAAAGTTGGTATAGGAAAAAGTAGGAAATACTCTGGAATTAATAGGTATAGGTAAGAACTTTCTCAATGGAACCCCATCAGCACAGCAACTAAGAGATAGCATAGATAAATGGGACTTCATAAAACTAAAAAGCTTCTGCTCAACAAAAGAAATGGTCTCTAAACTGAAGAGAACACCCACAGAGTGGGAGAAAATATTTGTCAGCTACACATCAGACAAAGGACTGATAACCAGAATATATAGGGAACTTAAAAAAGTAAATTCTCCCAAAACTAATGAACCAATAAAGAAATGGACAAGTGAACTAAACAGAACTTTCTCAAAAGAAGAAATTCAAATGGCCAAAAAGTACATGAAAAAATGCTCACCATCTCTAGCAATAAAGGAAATGCAAATTAAAACCACACTAAGATTCCACCTCACCCCTGTTAGAATAGCCATCATTAGCAACACCACTAACAACAGGTGTTGGTGAGGAACCCTCTTACACTGTTGGTGGGAATGTAAACTAGTACAACTACTCTGGAAAAAAATTTGGAAGCTACTTAAAAAGCTAAACATTGATCTACCATATGATCCAGCAATACCACTCTTGGGGATATACCCAAAAGACTGTGACACAGGTTACTTCAGAGGCACCTGCACACCCATGTTTATTGCAGCACTATTCACAATAGCCAAGTTATGGAAACTGCCAAGATGCCCCACCTCTGACAAATGGATCAAGAAAATGTGGTATTTATACACAATGGAATTTTATGCAGCCATGAAGAAGAACAAAACGTTATTATTCACTGGTAAATGGATGGAATGAGAGAACATCATTCTGAGTGAGGTTAGCCTGGCCCAAAAGACCAAAAATCGTATGTTCTCCCTCATATGCAGACATTAGATCAAGGGCATACACAACAAGGAGATTGGACTTTGATCACATGATAAAGCGAGTGCACACAAGGGAGGTATGAGGATAGGTAAGACACCTAAAAAAACTAGATAGCATTTGTTGCTCTCAATACAGAGAAACTAAAGCAGATACCTTGAAGCAACTGAGGCCAATAGGAGAAGGCAACCAGGAACTAGAGAAAAGGTTAGATGAAGAAGAATTAACCTAGAAGGTAACACACATGCACAGGAAATCAATCTGAGTCAACTCCCTGTATAGCTATCCTTAGCTAGCAAAAACCCTTGTTCCTTCCTATTATTGCTTAGACTCTCTCTTCAACAAAATTAGAAATAAGGGCAAAATAGTTTCTGCCGGGTAGTGAGGGTGAGGAGGAGAGGAAGGGGGGAGAAATGACCCAAACATTGTATGCACATATGAATAAAAGAAAGAAAAACATAATCAATGGATGGCAGAATCTCACTTGAGCAGCTTCCCGTGTCATGCAGTGCACTGGCAGTAACCCCAATAAATCTGATTCACTCTGCAAGGTGACCATATTAAGCTCCTTCTTCAAGCTCTCCATGCATTCCCAGTTGAGGGGCAGATGTTTCTTTTATGTTTCCCTGAGGAATTCACACAGCAATAACTTTTTTCCTGTGGTTTCAGACTTCCACTGAGAGGATGTCTGGGATCATATGCCCCATGGTGAAGGGGTGACTACAGTGTTAATTACCAAAGTTCACCCATATGAAAATATGAGAATGTTTTGTTTTTTAAAAACTTTTACAGTCTACTCCTTTCTAGAAATTGAGTATGTTCATTGTTGCTTTGAAACTTCTAATCTGACAGGAGACAATGGCAGAGGGTTCATGAGTTCAAGACCAACCTTGTCTTTATAATTCAGCTTGACCTACATAGCAAGATCCAGTCTCAAAATCCCAACCCAACCCAACCAAATGAAATGAAAACAACAAAATCTCTGAGAAACCCCATATCATATGTAAAAATAACACTTGATAAACATCAACCAAAATCCTACAATGTTATGCAAGTTCTCTTCATTTCTTTTACCTATTTAACTGCTCTATTTACAACTGTCTAAATAACTAGTAATGTCTATTTTTGTACTGAAGTCAAGTTTATATACTGTTCCATCCCAACCTACAGCATTCTGCCCCTGGCCCTCAAATGCCCATGTCTATCTCACAATTCAGAATTTCATTTATTCTATCCCCAGTGTTTCCTGTTTCCGTGGTCAGCTTTGATGCTTTAATTCTGAAGTGCAGTTGTGGTTCTCTAGAGTCCTTTATTCTGGTGGCATGACATTGCACTCAAGGATCATGTGTCTATTCCAGTCTCTGCAGCTGTCTGTGTTTGTGCCATCATTCCTGAAGCTCTGAGCAGGGTTTTTATCATGTTCTCTGACCTGTGGTCACTTCCTCTATTTCAACAGTAGGTGATGACCAAATCCCAGCTTTGCCACATGTCTGAGGCTGATAATTGTCACTGTGTCAGCACTAGAGAGTATATCAGGTCCAAGTCATCACACATGATATGATGGTTGAGGGTGGGCTTGTGGTGTGCCTAGAGACGTTTGTTTATTCCTGTGTGATGGCAAGCCTGTGCTGGGTCAACATGGTTCCAAATGCCTTAACCACAGTAACTGGCCTGTGGTCCATACCTGTGTTATTCTGCCCAGTGCTGGACTTTTCTATGGTGGTCTGACTGTAGGCCCCAGTCAATATCTTGTGTTGCTCTTCTCAAAGGATAATGCATCCTCAAGCAATAGGTACTGAGCAGAAGACAAAGTTGTCATTATCAAGCAAGCCTGCTAGGACTGCCTGTGGTTTTGTTGCCCATTTGAAGCATTTTGGACATCATTTTCTGTTGAAGAGTAGCGCTGACTCGCCCTGGCTCAGCACCATTTGAAGACAATGGGGAAGGTGAAGAGAAGCAAGGAGAGAGCTTCTGCTGTGTGGGAGGGAGTAGAATGGAAACTAGAAATTCATTCTCTTAAACCACCATAACTGGGACCATCTTCCCATATCTCAAGGCAGGTACAAACAACATGAAGAAGTACACATGCACAGAATGTTTATAGAGGCATGTTTGTTTAAAGTTATTACTCCTTTCTGACAATGAAAACAAGAAAAAAAAAAGATCTTGAGAGATCCACAACCTTACCTATTCTAATCCACTGGATTAAGGCATAAAACTGTTTAAAATTTTAATTTCTCAGTTTCTTGTTTCTACTGCCTTCTTGTAGGCTATTTAGATTTGGCCTCACCCCCAATCCATCCAAAGAATCCCATCTTGATTTATGTCTAGAGTTTTGGAGTATGTGACTCCCTTCCTCTGTTACTGAAAAGTGGACGTAATAATCTGTTGGGCTATTTTCCTTCTACTGGTGAGCGACAGACAGGAAGAAACAGCATTTGTTTCTTCTTAGTTTTGTAAGGTCACAGCTTTTTGGTAGAAGGAACACATTTCAACTGACACAAAATTTGATTCACCAGTAATGATTGCATTATTTACTTTGGTTTTTTTGGCTTGAACTCAAGTCTATACAGTTGCAAGGCAGGTGCTCTACCACTTGAACTACACCTCCAATACCTCTATTTACTTTTTTATTTTTGCAGCCCTGGGCCAAAAATTCAGGACCTCACAGCTTGCTAGGCAGGTGCTCTTACTGCTTGAGCCACTCCACCAGTCCTCACTATTTACTTTTTAAAAATGGTGCAAAGATTTTTAAGACCCAAGATGATAGTTGAGTCAAGCAATTTATTTATAAAAATGTCTAAAAATTTTATTTCACTTAAAATATTTTTGTGAAATTTTTTTTTGCAGTTTTATGTTTGGGCTCAGAGGTTCACTTTCTCTAGGTAGGTGCTCTACCACTTGAGCCACTCTATCCCCCACTTAACTGGCTATTTTGAGATAGGTCTTATTTTATGCCCTGGCCGGCATGAACTATGATACTCTTATTTGTGCTTCCCCAAGTAGCTGGAATGACAGGCTCTTGCCACTGTTTCCATTAGTTGAGATGGGGCTTCCCTTGAACCACTATCCTCCTGTCCTCTTCATCCTAAGTAACTAGGATTACAGGCTGGAGCCACCACACACAGCTGGTTAATCTTTTGATGCACATCTGTAGAGGGCAGACTTGCCATATAGTGCAAAGGTGAATTCTACATTACTGTCTTTTTTGGTACTTGTATTTGAATTATGATGTAATATATGAAGATGTGATAAGTGGAGACCCCTGCCTCAGTAGTGCATGGAATTACAAGGACCTAATCTCATGTGTAAGGTTCACTAAAAAAGTAATAGCTTCACTTGGAAGATGTCCAGTATATGCTGTGGGAGATGCTTCTGTTAGGTGCCAGGTAGGATATTAAACCCAATTTGACTGCCCCATATTAATAGCAGCTTGACAC
Source organism: Castor canadensis (assembly GCF_047511655.1). NCBI lineage: Eukaryota > Metazoa > Chordata > Mammalia > Rodentia > Castoridae > Castor > Castor canadensis. Next base: position 30,460,761 of record NC_133401.1, on the reverse strand, counting down.
TTCACCCAGTTTAGAGCAAGTCAGTATTTGTTGTGAAAGAACATGTGTGTGATTTAATTTCTTCGTGGACATTAATTTCTAACAAAATGTGCTCTGCTCTGCAACAGAGATTCACTTTTTGACAACCTTCTCTCTTGAAAAGGTTTGATAATCCCCTAGTCCTTCCTCAGACTGAGCAGCTGATAAGTCTCTTGTTGACATAGAATGGCAGTTAGGGACTTCTTGACAGAGTTGTGTGTTTTGTTTCAGATCCTCCATGAGTCTCAATTTTGAATATAGCACTATACCAACAAAACACGCATCCTATTGCTTTTCCTTTACACATCAGCTTTGGGTTTTTGTGACAAAGAATGTCCTTACACTATTCCTATGGAGTTGGAAGAAAAGGCTGAATTTTATTCAATCTTAAGTATTCCTGTCATTGTCAAAATGCATTGTCTGTAATAGAAACAAATGGAATGTGTTACTTTTCCCCTTATAAATTATAATTTCTGGAACACTGCTCCTTTAAAAGTCAGGACCAGATTACATAACCTAAAAATTGAATATTGCCAATATACTTCTCTATATTTCAATGAAATGATTGGTCTTTTTCTTTTATCTTTAGTGGTACTGAGGTTGGAACTCAGAGCTGCAGGCTTGCTAGGAAGACGCTTTACAACATGAGTTACTGTGCCAGCCCAGATAGTGTTTGTTCTTTAAAAAGAAATTTTAATAATCCACAATGAGCAAGTTAAATAGTTTTTCAAATGTCTCTGTCACTATGAATTCTACCAAGGATATCCAATATAATATTTCACTTCACATGGTTGACTATTCATTGTCTATATTATGATCTTATTTCTGTTTTCAGAAAGGTTTTGTCATTTACTGTGCTACTTAATCTTGGAGATGAAATTCTTACTGTTTGTTCCCATTAAATGCAGTGGAAGTTCCATGTAGGCAAATTTCTTCTTTATGATGTGAGCACTGACACGTGTCATTATCTCAAACCTGCCTAAATCACATAAGGTACCAATAAATATTTGTTGAGATGACTTAAAGCATGAGAACACAGTTTTCCTTTGCACCACTCTGAATCCTCTTTCTGCGTCAACTGACTCACTGTGTCTTCCTCTGATTTACTACCCCAGATGCATCAGAAATGGAAGCAATCACATTTTGCAGTCAGACTTGAATTTTTCTAAAAGTCCTGACTGGGCTGTGGTTAGTTTTCTTCCTTCACTCAATGGATCTCAGTGATCTCTGTTCATCTTCCATGGGGATTTTGTTGTTTACTTTTGAAGTTGGCTTTCCCCAACTTTAACCCCACTCCTGTTGGGGCTCTTTGTTATTCACTTTTAATGACTTTCAGGAACTTTTCTGGTTCACACATGTTCTCAGAAATGATCTCAGTCCCCTGCAGACACTATCACTGCAATTACAGTGAAGAGATAATCACTTCCCACAAGAGGTGAGGTCATGGAGTCTAAACCTTTATCTCAGGATCAGATGCCCCCTATGCACGCCTGCACGGAGGCTGTCCTGCATCCACTGCTTAGGAAACAAACCCACATGTGGTAAGTGGTTTTTCCTTCCAAATGCCTGTTGTATTCTTAGACTTTATCTCTGAAAATTAAAGAATACTCTCTTTAAAATCAGCCTTCTGCAGTTTTAAATTGAAAAATAAACATGTGTAGGTGATAGGTAGCTCAATAAGGTTGAATAGATAGGTTGATTGTAGTACATAAATGATAGAAGATGGATGACAGATAAAAATAGATGGATGCAAAGATGTAAATGATAAAAACTAAAACATTCCAGCAATAAGGATCTTTGGGGAAATCTGTCGTGTTCCAAACCATTGCCAATGTCATTTGATACCATCAGTGCCTGATATCACCCCTCCTCATCCTGTGAAATTCTCTCTGAATCTCCATGCTCTTCCCAGCTTTCACACTAAAGTCTACAGGACACAGCACACCAGGGGTGGAGAGAAAACGGGTCTGGGCTCTCACCGCTGAGACCAGCTTGGTGAGCATGTGATCATCTCTGGCATGTGCACATGTACCATGTTGTTTTGTGGTGGGCTGTGACGTGTGGTGTCAGATGCTGTCCTTAATGTGTCTCTAAATCTCTGTGATAAGTGGATGGCTGTTTACATTTCCCTTGCCATGAGACTCACCATCATTTCTCATTTGTAGAAACAAAAATTCTTGAGCTGCTGGGTATGGGCCATAAGATTGTGAGGTAGGAGTAATCAGCATCTTTAATGCACTCAAAGTGCAAGTATTTTTCTGAAATGTACTCAGATCAAAAAAGGATTTTTCTATTCTTATTCTCACTTGAAACTGAGACTGCTTACATTCATGACTGAGGCTGTCCTTCAGGACTGATCCAGATTTTAAGCATATTTATTATCACATTGTCTGTCTGTCCATGTAATCTGTCCATACGTCTAGGCGTTGTCCGTCTCAGCCATCTGTGTACCATCTCTTAACTATAAGTTTGCGTCCTCACAACAACAGATTCCATTTTAGAAGGTAGTTGTTTGACGGAGAACAACTCTGACCAGGCACAGGCAGATCCAGTTCCCTTGCTTGATGAGATGGGATATTTAATTTAACTCTTCCTTGTGACTCCGTAGATCTTCTATAAAAAGAATACATCATGAGTTATTTTGCCTCCATTGCTGCCCCACTTCAGTGGCTGGAGCGACCCATAATACAGAAAGATACAGATTTTGAGTTTTGATTTAATACAAATATTTCAGAGTCATGAACCTGTTCACCCATGTGTTTCTTATTTAAGTTCACCTGTGGTTCATCTTCCAGAAGAGTCCTGATTCTTTTCAAGGCTCTCATTTTGCTAGAGGTGTGGCTCAAGTGGTAGGGCACTTTTCTACCAAGCACAAATTCCTGAGTTCAAAACCCAGTACCGCCAAGAAATTTTTTGTTTTAAAAAAAGGACTCCTACTTTGCTTCATTGTTATTGTTCTGTGATTTGTTTCCATTATGCTGGTGCCTTCCTAGATTTTTAATTTCAACTTTAGGAATTACAATTGTTACTATGAGAATATTTGAATGGACCCATTTGGGTACAAATGAAATGCAATGTTGATGTACACCATTGCTCTTCTCTTCCCCTCTCTCCCCATAAAGAATGTGCTGACAATTTTTGGGATCCACACACAGATCTTCACTTGTAGTGCATATGCAGCAGCAGCCCCGAGACTCTCCTGTGCATGACCCAGTGGAGATTGAAGTCCTGCCATGTGTTCCCTTGTCAATGGCCCTGGTGGATGTCCATGGAGTATACATGATCACTGCTGGTGAGGCCAGCACTTCCTCTAGCTTCCCACCAGAAAGCCCAAAATGTGTTCTTACATTGCAAGTAAATAGTCATGGATATCCATGTCAGGGTGGGCATCATTCAGGATCAGATTATCAGTGTCTTTACTACATCTCTACAGATGCAAACCATTAAGTATTAGAGTTTTATCTACCACCAGCACTTCCACCAGTACTATTGTCCTCCCCAGTTTTTGCCTGAGTAATAAACTTCAGTTTTCTTCATAAAACTTGAATTACTTGTATAATATAATTAATATAATATGGTGAAAATAATGATACTAAGTTGCCAACCAAGTGGCTATTCCCCTGATACAACATAAATTCTTAGAAAAACTAACCCACTTTTTGTTTGAAGCAAATGCTATTGAGGTAAGGAGAGGACGTTTAACATTAAATTAACAGTGATACAGTGATGACGTTTGTGTATTCTGCATTGCCAATGGATTTAAGACATGTATTGCTTAGGCTACCTCAACAAACTCCCACACTGTAAATCATTTTGATGAAATATGATCACTTACAGGAAATAAAAATGTAATCCTTGATATATGACATTATAAACTGATGAATTGGTGTGCTAGAGTTGAAAATAATGGAGTATCCTCATAAATTCACCGTCAACATGATTATTATATGTCATTCATAAAGTGAAAATAAAACTTACCTCTGCTTAATTGAATAAGCATCCCCAAAATTAAATGAGAAATCATAAGCTCTTTCTCCACAAGTTGAAAACCACTGTCTGAAACTATAAGTTTGAAATATAATTATAGACTTTCTGTGCCATTAACTTAACTTTTTCAGCAGTACTGGGGTTTGAACTCAGGTGTCACGCCTGCTAGGCAGATGCTCTACCACTTTAGCCACTCTGCCAGCCGTTTTTGTGATTGGTTTTTTTGAGATAGGGTCTCACAAGCTACTTTCCCAAGCTGACTTCAAGCAATCCTCTTGATCACCTCCTGAGTCACTAGAATCACAGGTGTAAGCCACCGGCATCCAGCTTTGACTTCATTTTCAATTTCATTCATTTTGGTGATAATGTCTATGTTTTGTCACATTTTATTTACGAAAAGCTTACGTTTCGTAAATACTAGAGAGAATTTATTAATAAAACAATTTCAGTTAGATTTTTGTTAAATACATTACTTAGTTTGAAAATAAGTTTAAGTATTAGAGTTTTATGATGGGCTACAGTGTCTCTGTGGTTTCTTATTTGGGATATTAATATTTAAATACTGTTACATCTTTTTTTGCTCAAAATCACTGAATTTTTAGTGACTATTTCATTCCCTTTCTCATAAATTTACATCATGCTTGTCATTTCTGTTCCCCTAATACTCAAGTGGTAGAGTATTTGCCTAGCAAACCCAAGGCCCTTTATTCAAATGTAGCATCAACAAGAAAAAAAAAAAAAACCTTATGTTGGGTTGGCCGCGTAGGTAAGCAACAGGTCCTTGCCTAGCAGGTGCTAGTCCCTGGGTTCAATCCCCAGAACAGTAAAAAAGAAAGTATACCTTCATAATAAGCACCCTACAGGGTGGTGCCAACATGGATGTGTTATATCTGATCTAGTACCAGAAAACAGCTCACAAAATGAATTATGGGTTTTAGAAAAGGTCTTGAAGGCTGCTACCAAAGAAATTTAAAAATATATAAAAATATAAAAATAAGACGTGTTTAATAAAGGCTGTCCATAAGCCATAATCAGTACCCACCTATTTCATTTCATCCATGTTCTTAGTTATCATACCCACAATGAATCATCTTACAGAAACACCAAGATGTAACCTGATTTCCACAAGCAGACAGTGAAGAACACATGTCTTAAGGTACGCATCCTTCATTAGGGAGAACCTCAGCATGCTCATCTCACCTACACAAATAAAAGCTATCTAACATACTATCAAGTTCAAATTTTACAAATAGTGTCCTATTTTAAAAATAATTGGTCTACAAATATTGCTCTCATGATTCTTTGATATTTCTTGAAGCCTTTTGTATTCATATGTACCACTTTCCTCTCTCCAGTTTGATAAGATGATAATCAGTGGCTTATGGTTTAGGATCGTGTTCACCATTCAGTACTTTATTTTATGCAACTATAGATGTTTAATGTGTTCCCATTTCTATCCAGTATGTGTTTAAATATCAGCAGAAGGTAATGGAATCTGGATTTGGATACTTGGCAAAGGAGAGTTCATAGGCAGGGCTGGGTCCCTCTAATGACCTCCCACCATAGACACCATGCCTCCCTTCCACCATGTGATCTGTAGGAGCAGTGGGTTCCTTTGTTTTTGCCAAATCCTTTCCATTGCATCCCCACCACCTGCTGGTGTTGCTGTCATTGTTCTTTATTCACTTGATTATCACTTATTTAGCGTCTGTGACTTTTTGCTATTAAAATCGTTACTTCTTTTTAACCCACTTCAGGGAACGCTGACATAAGAACTCCTCTATTACCTACTTTAGTCAAAATAAAGTGGTCAATGCAGAGAAAACAAAAGAAATAATCAATAATTTTCCCTTTATTATTCGGTTTTAAGAAGTGGAGTTGACTTACACAACTTTAATGCTTAGCTATTGTGAGGTTTAATATGTATATGCCATAACATAACTTCATAAAATTAAAGTCCCATATAAATATGGTTAGGTTTATATAAATGACATTTTTTAAATGTGCATAGGGCATTGAATATTTGGAGGTAGCACATCCCTACATGATTTCTTTATGCGAATATGATGCAAGGTAATTACACAATTGAATTACATTTTGCCTGAAAATAAAACAGGGTTACTGGAGTGTCCTGGATATCACATTTGACAACTGGTTTAGGGTTCCACTAGGACTACATTTACTTTCAGGTGTATTTCCTTCTTTGTGGGAAAAATGGCAATTTGAAATCTGGTGCTTACAGTGTCATGATCATTGCTATGTAGTCAAATAATGATGTCTACATTTTTTGATAGAAAATAATGTGAATATATATATTCAAAAATATGAGATAATATATATTATATCACAAATTACATGGATTAGAGTATAATTTTATATTTACCATCTGTATATCCTTTTTCCCTATGTTGAAAACCTTATTTACATGGAAGGTTTATTTCTTTCTTTTGGTGCACTGTACTAATGGTATTTATCAAAATACGATTACTGACAAGTGTTATGATGTCCTTTGCATTACATATCCAAAGACTTGTAAATTGAAAATGTACTGAAATAATCACATATGCACATGCAGGTGTAAACAATAATACAGAGTGCAAGACCTGTGCAACTAACATGTTTTTCACCCATGGACACATGGTGCAACTGCAGTACAATATGATAATAATGTTGGTTTTGATATATGCAATATCATTTTTATATACAACTGAATTAACCACACTCATGTGTGAGTATTGTGCACTGGAAGGCTATATTTGCTTCCATGGGTTGGGCACCAAGGCAGCAGAGATGTAGGCTTACTGTTTCTCCATTTAAATACTGACTTAATGGAGTTTGAATGTTACTCAAATTTAATTACATTAAGTAAAATATTTATATTTGCAAAATCCCAAAGCTGTAACATAATAAAATTCCATAAAAGCCTGTCATTTTTGTCACTATACCAAATTAACTCTTCCCTATGTATTTGTCACCAGTAAATAAAATAATTCATCATACTTTGGTCATTGTTCCCACCAGTGTTAGTCACTTAAAAATATACTCTGTAAAAAGGTACAATGTGAGCATATATGGAAATGTCACAATTAACCCCCTATGCAACTCATATGGGGTTTTTTATCATATGATAAAAATGATTAAGAAAGAATATATCCTGGGGAAAATATCATATTCATTTGTGCTAAAATGAAACCTGTATGTCTTTAAAATGAAGTAAGTTGTAAAAAAAATCAGCAGTTAGAGAACACAGGAATTAATGGGACAAACAAAAAGATCATCAGGAAAACAAAAGAAAATGTATATATGTCATGAGAGATTCACAAATGTAAAACATTAAGAAATACGTAAGTCTTATCTTAAAAATGGCGCTTTTCTACAAAATGGCTTGATGTTTCCTTTGGGAAGTGGGTGTCAATGGTGACAGCTGAGGAGTGGTTTGAAGTATATGAACTGTGTTCTCACAGACCTGGGCTTGTATGCACTTTTAAGTATTCCTCCACTGTGGTTCCAGATGGTGCACTCTTCTACATCCATCTGTACTTCCTTGTAGATGACATACACATGCATGCCTAATACTATCTCCATATTCTAGTGATCTTTAATATGTTACTCAACTTGGAACAAATCTACATCTTCAAAATTAGAGTAAATGCAAACCCACAGGATTCAAACTCACTCTCTGCCACACACCTCTGCAGATCTGTAGTGCATTGTAGCCTCGTTCATGGACCTCCTTCTATGCAGATGGACATTGGCTCATTTCCAATGGAGATTTCCATGAATTGCCTTTGCACAAATGAGCAGAAAGCATTAATTCTTGCTTTAATGGAGAAATTCTGTTTATGATAAACAGGGCAAGGTATGCCTCCCGTGACAAAGACATTTAAATGGTTATTTTCCCCTAGTGACTCCACCAACTGCAACTGAAGTCAATACTTCCTAGATATTGACGGAATGGCTTCTGGAAATTTGGAAATGGGGTTTATCTTCCTCACTCAGACTATAGTTGGAATCCTGGGGAATTCTTTTCTCCTCTGTTTGTACAATTTCACCTTATTCACTGGACACAAGTTGAGACCCACAGACTTGATTCTCAACCAACTGGCTTTAGCCAATTCCTTGGTTCTTTTCTTCAAAGGGATACCACAGACTATGTCAGCTTTCAGGATGAAATACTTTCTGGGTGATATTGGATGCAAACTTGTCTTTTATAATTACAGACTGGGCACCGGAGTTTCCTTGAGCACTATCTGTCTGCTGAATGGATTCCAGGCCATCAAGATTGACTCCAGCATGTGCAGGTGGATGGCACTCAAGTTTAGATCCCTCAAGTTCATCGGCTTCTGTTGTTTCCTGTGCTGGATCCCACATATCTTTTTAAGTTCATGTCTTCTTAGAATTGTGAGTGGTCCAGTGAGTAACCAGAACTACAGTGGGAAAAATAATCAGGAAGACTGTTCTTGGCAAATGCAAGGGATATTTAGCCCATTATACACAATCCTATATTTTTCCTCTGATTTTCTGTGTTTGGGCTTCATGGTCTGGGCCAGTGGCTCCATGGTCCTTGTCCTGCACAGACACAAGCAGCGAGTCCAACACATCCACTGTCACAGCTTCTCCTCCAGATGTTCCCATGAGTCCAGAGCCACACGCACCATCATGATCTTGGTGAGCTCATTTTTCACCTTCTACTCAGTGTATACTCTCATGACTGTTTGGACAACTCTAGTTGCAAACCCAGGCAGGTGGACAGTGAACACCTCTGTGCTTGTGTCCTCGTGTTTTCCTGCACTCAGCCCCTTGGTGCTCATCATCAGTGACACCCGTGTCTCTCAGATCTGCTTTGTCTGCAGCATGAAGAAGAATGGCTTTGCATAATCTGCTTACCAGGCCATGAGTGTTGTGCTCCTGGATTGAGCCAGTCTTTGCAACATTTGCTGAAGTTCAGGTGCATTAAGTGTTTTTGCTTTATGATCTGAAGGCAAACATGGCTTTGAGAATAGGGCTAAAAATGCCTGTCGTGTATACAACGCTCAATCTATGCTACATTCTTAACAGAAGCCCAGCAAATTTCAGAAAGGTTAATGGAGGGATGTTTTGAATTTAGAGAGTTCAGAGAAACTTTAGGTTATGAAGAATCATAGAAGACATTTACAAGTGTTTTCTGCGACAGAGTTTTATCCAGATGCTTTCAATTCCCCCCCCCCGGTACTGGGGTTTCAACTCAGAGCCTACACCTTGAGCCACTCCATCAGCACTTTTTTTGATGGACTTTTCCAGATGGGGTCTCACGAACTCTTTGCCTTGGGCTGGCTTCCAACCACAATCCTCCTGATCTCTGACTACCTAATAGATAGGACTACAGGTGTGAGCCACCAGCACCCAAGTGATCCATATCCTTCTTACATAGGATAAAGGACATGCCACCTGTGAAGAACTTGTGAAATGAAAACACATGATTCCTCTGGTACTGAGGAAAATCCTGACAGATGTGGAGTGACCAGAACATTAAGGAGCTGGAAAGGAACCCGATGAGCATGCTGATTGATCACTAACCCAGTGTACACTCCTGAAGTTCTGTGTAAGAAAGTTTCAGGCAGGGATCAATCGTGTCATTGCCTATTATAAAATAATCTGTAATATATATTGTACAGATTATGTTTGTATTTTAAGTAAGAGTTCTTTAATTGTTACTCAGATTAAACTAAATTTGTAGTGATCATCAAAGATTACTAATCATAAATTTCCTATAGCTAACGTATCATACCTAAGTTATTTAGAAAATACTTTTTGCTTTTACAGCATCCTGTAGACTGATAATCATTTTTATAGGTCCTGTCTGGAAAATTAATTCTATTCATTGTAGCTTATAAAGTATATGATTAGTTACCACATAAAATACAAAGGTCAATCTTTACATAAATTCTGTAATCATAAATTACGTATTGAGATGCCAAGGATGTCACATTCACTTTTATCTTTGTTTCTGTGTATTAAAGTTTTGTTTCTGGTGCACATTCCCTATCCTAAATTTTTATTTTTAGGAAACAATCTCTGAGGGAAGCTTGTACTTCATATTGCTTTAATACCTACCAGATTAGATATAAATATGGATGTTCCCCTTACATACCTAAATGGCAATTATGCACAAAATATACATTAAATATTAATTCAGAAGAACATCGAAATGTGCTCATGCTTTGGTGTTGACTTCACTTATTTGAATGAAACTTTGCTGAAGCCTTGGTCAGAAGCACGAAAGTGATGTCACCTGTCAGTGCCAGTTGCCTTGTAGTAAAATTCCCTAATGGTTCATAGGAAGTGTGTGATTTCCCTTTAAATCTATAAGAACATAATATGATATCTCATGACTGTCAAGTTACTGTACCAACCTTGGCATGTGTTCATGCATCAAATAAAAAAATTTAAAGAATTCATGTCCACCTTGACTCTTGTGTAATTTCTAATCATGGACCCTGTGACACTTTCTGTAGTCCCTGTTGCTTCATTTATCCCTTGTAACCGCTGTAATATTTCATAGGCAAGTTTTAGAAGACAATAAAATACATCCTAAAGTCCTGAAACGGTGTAGGAAGATGTGCTTAGGGCTCAGCATGTGGCCCTACAGGCCAGACTGTGCTGACTTGGTTGCAGACTCATGGCTGCTGTCCAGCTCCAGAGATTCCTGCCTCAGCAGAGGACTGGGTGACAACCCTGGTACAGGCTAAGTCAGCACACTCTGTTTTGCACTTCATTTCTCCTTTAGAGAAAAAGAAAAATGACTTCCAGCCAGTCCTGAAAGCCACACTATCCAGCACATTCCAGTACCATGTTTTGTATTTTTGAATGCTCTGATTGACCACCACAGTTCACTGACATCCCAACTAGACCCATGCTCAGAGACAAGTAGGAGTAGAAAGATGAGCAGGAGCAGGAAGATGAAGAGAAGGGAGAGGAAGAGGAGGAGGAGGACAATGGGGAGGGATTGTGGTTGTGCCATCTCTGGCAGGGGCTGTCATGGATGTGTCCCAGTAGAGGCCTGTGGGGAGCTGACAGGTGTAATAAGCTGTGTGTTTGAGTTTGGCACAGCCCCGAACCGCAGAAGGGAGCAAGTATAGTTATGCCTAATGAATTGCATGCTTGATGGCACAGCCTCAGCTGGAGAAGTGGGCAAGATGCAGTACAGCTTCAATGTTTATGTTCAGAGAGAAGCTTTCACAGGTTCCTCCTGTTCCTGAGAATTACAATGTTACATGCCCTCCCCTGAGAAATCCCTCTCCGCCTTGTTTTGCCACTGTATATAATAAACTCACTGGAGGTAGAGGGGGTTGGTGTGTCTGCATCCGAGCACCCAGCCTACCTGGCCCCAGCTTTACACATGTTTGGTCTTCTGTCTGTTGTCTTGTCTGTATCTCGCATCACCCTCAGCTAGGTTTCTAGGACAAGCTCGTACAGGATGCGAGAGGTGGTGCCTGAACAGGGACCTGAGAGCAAGATGACGCCTGGACAGGAAACTAACTACAGGGGAACTTGAAGCCTGAGACAAGGACACACTTTCTGAGAAGTAAGATGTGGGGGAGAGTGAATTGAATACAGGCAGGTATAAAAACACGGGACAGGGTGAGTCTAAGGACCGAGAACTCTATACACAGGCTTTAAAAGCTACATTAAAGATTAGAGGAATCATGGCCAGGTCGCTTCAACTTATGCAGTTTTTAGATTTTGTACAGGATACCTGCCCATGGTTTCCTGAAGAAGGCCCTGTAAATTTAGAAACATGGAACAAGGTAGGAGATGGGCTGAGGGAACTAAAAAAACTCAGCTTCCAAAGGATCCACATCCCAATAAAGAAATGGGCACATGAATTGTATTGGGTTTTTCAAAGGAAGAAGTACAAATGGCCAGTAAACACATGAAGAATTGTTCGATTTCCTGGTTATAAAAGAGATGCAAATCAAATCAACACTTAGATTTCATCTTACCCCAGTTAAAATGGCCATAATCAAGGGTAATAACAACAACAAATTCTGGTGAGGATATGGCAAAACAGGAACCCTTTTACACTGTTGGTGGGAATGCAAATTATTAACCAGTATGGAAAGCAGAGTGGAGATTCCTCAAAAGGCTTAAGATAGGATAGCCATATGATCCCATGGTACTGCTCCTGTTCATCTACCCAAATGAATGTAAGACAAGCACAATAGAGACACCTGTACACCAATGTTCACTGTGGCACCATTTACCATAGCCAAGCTTTGGAAACAATCCAGATACCCTACAACTGAAGAATGGATCAAGAAAATGTGGTATATATACACAATGGAGTTTTACTCAGCCATAAGCAATAATGACATGTGGCTTGGAGGTAAATGGATGCAACTGGAGGCATCATGTTAAGTGAAGTAAGCCAGGATCAGAAACACAAAGGTCGCATGTTTTCTCTCATATGTTTATATCTAAGAGATAAACATATACACGAAAACAAGCATGATTATATACAAACTCAGATGTAGGACATGATTGTAACAGTGGAAAATCTCTATGGAACTTGGGGGAAAGAGGGAAAGGAAAAGAGAATGACAGAGCATCAGTAATATCACAAAACATAAAATGTGAAGGTAGAGGATATAAGGATGTGTACTGAAAGCTGATGAAAAATGGGGGATGGGAGGTAAAGGAAAAGGGAGTGTATTGGAAGGGGTTGAACAGACCAAAGTAAAGCACACTCACAGTGGGCATGCATTGAGACACCCCTTTGAGCATCAACTTAAATATTAATAATGAAAAACAGGACTGTAAAATAGGTACAGTGTGGGGGTACTAGTGGAGGGGAGGGTGAATGAAGGAAATTAAGGTGAATGTATATTGTAAATGGACTTCATAAACCTACAAAACAGAGCAAAGAAACCTCTTGTAATTGCTTTAAGTGGAGTAGGGAGGGAGTTGAGGGGAAAAGATGATGGTGTAATGTATAATATAAGTCTAATCATAATTGTCACCATGAATCCCCCATCCATAATTATGTCCTAATAAAAAATTTTATAAAATGAAAAAAAAACATGTCATGAGATAAAGTTTTGGTTTGGAAGTGTAAGAATGTGTTGAAACTTATCGCTCATACTTAAACAAGTGCTGTTCATTGTAAGAAAATTTTCTTGAATATAGATTTAAATTGAACACATGTAGTTGTGTTTCACAATCTCCAAGTCACCCTCAAATTCAGTGATTCAGTAGAAAGACTCATGATATTCAGGACAGCTTTTCTCAGCTTTTGTCACTATGTGACAATGAAAAGATACACATTAAAATCAGCGGAGAGGAATGGGATCTAGTTCAGTGGCAGAGTTTGTGCCTAGCACGATTGGTAACAGTAATGGTGTCCAAGTCATAGCGCTCCTGGCATCAAATATTGAAGTGAATGTCAGGTACTGAAACTTGGTTATTACTGTGTGAGGGCTTATCACTTCAGTAAATGTTTTCCGTGCAAATGAAGTGATTTTTTTTAATTCTTGGAAAGTGAAATGCCTTTTAAACATTGATCAGAATGGGATATTGATTTCCTTCTATTTTAATTAACTACTGAGGTGAGCATTAATGGCTCAAACAATTATTATTTGTATAAACTTAAGATGTTAAACCCACATATTTTTTGATAAGTTTCTGCTCATCTTTTTAATTTAATTCACATCGGTGTTATTCCATTGCATACTCATTTGTGTTTTTTTCTTTTCTCCTTTTATTTTACCATTTTTTTCTTGGTGGCACTGGGGTTTGAACTCAGGGCTTCACACTTGTATTTTATCATTTTTACATTTGCTCACATATGTATACATTGTTTGTGCTAACTCCACCTCCTCTCCCCACTTCCAGGCAGAACCTGTTCCTCCTCTTCTCTGATTTTGTTGAAGAGAAAACATAAGAGATAATAAGAAAAACATGGTTTTTGCTTGTTTGGGATAAAGCTAGCTATACAGAGATATTCCTAGCATTGCTTCCGTGCACTTGCGTATTGCAACCCTCATTGGTTCATCTCTACCAGATCTCTTCTCTACTTCCTGGTCCCCTTCCCATAGTGGCCTCTGCCAGTTTAAGATTACTTTATTCACTCCTCTACAGTGAGCACATCAACCACATTCAAGTTTTAGGTTTCTTTCTCGTTCCCTATTCCTCCTGTACGCATTCTCCCCTTAGCATGTGATCCATATCCAATAACATTACTGCATTTGTTTTAGGTCTATAATCTGCATATGAGGGAGAACATGAGACTTTTGGCCTTCTGAGCCTGGCTAAGTTCGCTTAAAGATGATGTTCTCCAGTTCCATCCATTTACCTGCAAATGACAAAATTTCATTCTTCTTTGTGTCTGAGTAAAATTCTATTGTGTATAAATACCACATCTTCTCAATCCATTTGTCGGTAGTGAGGCATCTTGGCTGTTTCCATAGCTTGGCTATTGTGAATAGTGCTGCAATAAACATGGGTGTGCAGGTGCCTTTGGAATAACTGGAGTCACATACTTTTGGTTTGTGGTCTATGACTAAAGATTATTTGGGGCCTACTCCCTCACATAAAGCCTCCATGGTATTTGAGCTGGGATATGGGACTCACCCCTTACAATCAGTCAGGCAGTATCCCTTAAAGGAAAAACATGCTGTGGGCAATGGAGCCACTGAGCAATCAGCCCCACCTTATGAGGATAGGTTTTCACATAAAATTAAAATTCATTCCAATGATGATTCGGATTTTGATTCAGTGTCAGATGAGAAGGGTCAGGAGGAAGCTCTGGCACATCAAGCACAGGGAACCATTCATTTGGGGATCCCTCCACGGGCCAAGAATTTTCCTATTCGTGCTAAGAGTCCCCTGCAGGCTGCCTTGCAGGCAGCTGGTAGTGAAGGAGAGGATACAGCTGGTTTTAAATTTTACCCTGTGCTTGAGAGACCGGACCCTAATGACCCTGGCATGCAACAGAGATTTCATGAAAAGATTCCATTTAAAACTTTAAAGGAGGTAAAACAGGCTTGTACAATGTATGGCTCTGCAATGTCATTTATGCTGGGGCTATTAACAGAGTGTGGTAGGAGATACTGCTATGCCTCCAGATGACTGGATATGACTGGCTAAAGCATGCCTCTCTCTCCAGATGATACTTGCTTTGGAAAACAGGTTTTATAGAGTTAAGTCAGAAATGGGCAAACCATAATTTGGCCCTGGTCTGCATATCACTGCAGATATGCTCACGGAAAGAGGTCCTTTTGAAGACATAGATAATCAATTACAGTTTTCCCTTCAGGCATATCAGCAGATTGCCATCTGAGGCACAAGGGCATGGCGAGAACTACCCAGGAAAGGAGAAGAGGTTTTGGAATTAACTAGCATTCTCCAAGGTCCTGATAAGCCATATCAAGAATGTGTGGCACACCCCAGGAAGCACGTGACTGGACCTCAGTTCCACCTCCTGATACGTGTTAACACCTGATTTGGGAGTGGAAATTATCCCTACTGGGGTCTATGGACCTCTGCCACAGGGTACAGTGGGTTTAATATTAGGGAAACTTAGTGCAACCATAAGGGGGATTGCAGGTTTATCCAGGTGTGATTAATGAAGACCATACTGGGGAAATTAAGATAATGACCCAGGCACCAGGTGTCTTTGTAGCAGTATCTCCAGAGTTAAAAAAATAGCTCAGCTGGTTATTCTCCCAAATGTGAAGCAAGACAAGGCGTTAACTCAGACCCTGTGGAGAGATGGAGGATTTGGTTCCTCTAATCATGCCTACTGGGTACAATGAGTAACAAAATATAGGCCAGAAATGACTTTGTTCTTAAATGAAAAATGGCTTTTGGGGCTTTTGGATACTGGTGCTGATGTCTCTGTAGTTGCTGCTAGACATTGTCCAACCCTCTGCTGCTGATCTGCAAGGGGTAGGGGCTGCTCATGGCCCCCTCCAGAGTGCTCAGCAGATCCATTGGAAGGATGAAGAGGGATACTCAAGGCTTTTTGCTCCTTATGTTCTAGACAATCTTCCGGTCAATCTGTGGGAAAGAGATGTATTGGAGAGTATAGGAGTTATACTCTGCAGTCCTAATAGCATGGTCTCTCACTGAATGTTTCAACAAGGCTATAATCCCCTTAGGGGATTGGGAAAATATCAACAAGGCAGGTTACATCCTGTACAGCCTTTAGAGAATCTAGGAAGGATGGGGCTAGGAAATCAGGCCTTGTAACATTTTCAGCAGGGGCTCTGGTCCAACAAATTAATCACTCCCCTTTCAATCATGCAGCCCTATTACTTGTCTCCCAAAAGATCCAGTCTGGGTGGACCAGTGGCCCTTGACAGGGGAGAAATTGGCTGCAGCCACAGCTCTGGTGGAAGAATAATTGAAGGCAGGGCATATTGAGCCTACCCATAGCCCTTGGAATACTCCAGTTTTTGTGATTAGGAAAAAATCAGGAAGATGGAGGCTCTTACAGTATTTAAGAGCTGTCAACAGAGTAATGCAGCAAATGGGAGCACTCCAGCCTGGCCTTCCCTCACCCACAGCTATTCCATTAGATTATTGTCTTTGCATTCTTGATGTTAAAGATGCTCCCCCCCCCCATTCCTCTCCATCCAAAAAACAGAGAAAAATTTGCTTTCACTTTACCATCTCTAAATCAGCAGGGCCCTGGGCATTGATTTCATTGGACAATGCTGCCCCAAGGCATGGCTAACAGTACCACTATGTGTCAGGAGTTTGTTGCTTCAGCAATAGAACCTACATGCTGTAAGTATCCAGAAGCTTAGGTCCTTCATTATATGAATGATATTCTGATAAGTCATCCAATGAGTCTATACTTTCACTAAGATCTTGGAAAATCTTACAAAGGACCTTGAGGCCTGGGGATTGTTCATTGCCTCAGAAAAGTTACAAAAAATGCCTCCCTTTCAATATTTAGGTAAGTTATCGATGGTCACTGATCTGTCCTCAAAAGGTAGAGATGGGGAAGGATAATTTAAGAACTTTAAATGATTTATAAAAACTGCTGGGAGATATCAATTGGCTCAGACCCTCTCTAAAACTTACCATTGACACCTTATCTCCTTTTTTTCAACTGCTCAAGGGTAACCCTAATCCTTTCTTGCTTCAAGAACTTATGGAGGACACCCAACAGGCATTGGTTAAGGTAGAGAGAACAATTTCTACAGCCCAGTTTCAGCACTGGGATCCACAGCAGCCTGTTCAGTTACTGATTTTACACTCTCCATCAATGCCAACAGGAGCACTCTGGCAATTGCAGGAGTGTTGAAATGGTTACAGTTAGGTCACTCTCCTGCTAAGATTTTTACACCATATTGTGAGCTGGTAGCTGGGCTGATTGCTAAGGGACACACTCATTGTTGTGAATTGCTGGGGCATGAGCCCAGTAATATTGTTGTCTCAGTTTTGAAAAATCAACAGCATTTGTTGTGGCAATTTTCAGACTTATGGCAGTCTGCACTGGCTAATTTTCCAGGACATATTAGGGAACATCTCCCACACTCAAAACTTTTAGTTTTCCTCCCTTCATGCATTTGTTTTTCCAAAAATTTTCTACCCTCCCCTCTATCGGAGGCTGTCAAAATTTTCAGTGATGCTTCTGGGCATGGTACTGCTGCCTGCTACACCAAAGATTTCCATAAGGTTGAACATACTGTTTTTGCCTCCACAAAAAGGGTGGAGCTGTATGCTCCTATTAATCTATACAGTGACAGCCACTGTGTGGTGATTGTTTTACGCTGCATTGAAACTGCTTATATTGGTCATACTAGTAGTGAAGAGTTACTTAATCTTTTCTTTCAGTTGTGTAGTATGGTGCAAACTCGCCTTTATCCATGTTTTGTGAGCCATTGCACTCATATTCTAATCTCCCTGGCCTGCTTGCTGATGGTAATGCTTGGGCAGATAACCTACTCTCTGGGCTTGCTTTGGGCTTGTCCATGCAAAATTCCACACCCATAGAAGCTGCCCAACTAAGTCATGCTTTGTACCATCAAAATGCTTCAGCCTTGTGTAGGCAATTTCACCTTACCAGAGAACAGGCTTGACAAATCATTAAATCATGTCAACAGTGTGTCACATGTTTGCCACAAATGCCTGAGGGGGCTAACCCCTGGGGCCTTCAGCCTGGAAGCTTGTGGCAGATGGATGTCACTCATGTTTCCTCCTTTGGCCAGCAGTGCTATGTTCATGTGTCAGTGGACACTTACTCAGGTTATATCTATGCCTCTGCACACACTGGTGAGGCCACTAAGCATATCATCACTCATTGTTTGGCTGCCTTCACCGCCATGGGTAAACTGCAACAGCTCAAGACAAATAGTGGCCCTGCATATATTTCAGCTGCTTTTCAGCGGTTCTCTGAGACTTATCAGATACATCACACCACTGGCATTCCTTATAATCCTCAAGGACAGGCCATAGTGGAACACGCACATGCCACTCTCAAAATGTGATTACAAGTATTGAAAGGGGGAAATGAGGTAATTCCCCCAGCTAGCCAATTGCATAAAGCTTTATATACTCTTAATTTTTTGAACTGCCCAGAACAGGGTTTAACACCTACTGAAAGCCATTGACAGTCACAGGAGCCGATTGTCAGGCCTCAGGTTCTTTGGAAAAATGTGTTGACTTGCAAATGGCATGGCACTGATCCTGTCGTGGGGTCAAGGGCATGTTTGTGTTTTTCCTGAACATGCAGAACACCCAGTGTGGGTACCATGGCAGTTTGTCAAGCCTCATGGATCCCCTGGTTCCAAAGATGAGGAGACTGAGACTGGAAGACTCGCCCCGGGACAGGGAATGGTTGAGGCTGACTCCTCCACTGACCAGAAGGCAGCCCATTGGCAAGACAGATGTGGGACAGTGAGCCACCCACCTGGGGTCAAATTAAGAAACTAATGGACATGGTGACAATGGTAACCAGTAGCCTGGGGATGGCTGAGAATCCCACAGTCACATTGCTGGTAACATTGGTCATGATTACAATTCAGGTGGGTGTTGTCCAGAGTAATGCATACTAGATTTTCATGCCCAACCTGCCAATGGTGCATCCTATCACTTGGTAGAGCCACCCTGTATCTATCTTTAGCAATGATATGGTGCACATGGGAGGTCATTCCTCTGGACATTTGGTGCCTCCATAGGTAGAGCTCATCTTATGGACACATGAGAACTAAACAAACAATACTGTGGACCTAGGGCTATTAAGACAACAAATATTGGCCATGCAAAAGGCTTATGATAATGTTTCTGTAGCTACTATTGCAAAAACTATCCTGGATGAATTCAAGGGTTTCAATCCATTTAAGTTGCTGAAGTACTGTTTAGCAACAGTACTTTTTTATTTTTCAGTCAATGCTGCACAGTGCCAAGACAACTCCTTGGATTAAGGGGACAGGCTTCATGGTGAACATTAAAGAAATTTTTAAAAAATGGGGACATGTGGGGAGACAACAAGTGTAATAAGCTATGTGTTTGAGTTTGGCACAGCCCCAAACCACAGAAGGGAGCAAGCATGGTTATGCCCAGTGAATTGCATGCTTGATTGGCACACCTCAGCTGCAGAAGTGGACAAGATGCAGTACAGCTGTTTTTTCCTTTAATGTTTACATTCAGAGCGAAGTTGTCACAGGTTCCTCCTGTTCCTGAGGATTACAATGTTGTGCCCCTTCCCCCGAGAATCACCTCTTCACCTCGTGTTGCTTACTGGGGGTGGAGGGGGTTGGTGTGTCTCCATCCAATCACCCAGCCTACCTGGCCCCAGCTTTATGCAAGTTTGGTCTTCTGTCTGTTGTCTTTTCTGGCATCTCCCATCGCCCCCAGTTAGGTTTCTAAGATAAACTCCTGTAGGACACGAGAGAGGCAACCTTGGAGCAGAAAAAAACATGGGACACAGATTACCAGGAAGAGACATATGTTGTTAATTTTTTTTCCAGTAGTGACATTTGAACTCAGGGGCTAGTGATTGCTTGGCAAGTATTCTACTGCTTAAACCACAATCCAGAAGTTTTTAATCTTTATTTTTTGGATACGGACTTGTATTTTTGCTAAGGGTTGACCTTGGAACATGACTGTCCTACTCATCTTGTGCCTTGGATCTCAGGCACATGGCAACACTGCCCAGATCATTTGTTGACACGAGATCCCTGTTGCTTTTTTCTGGGGTGGCCTTCAACCACGACCCTTCCAACTCCACCTCCAGAGTAGCTGGGATTACAGATGTGAGTCACCATGTCTAACCCATAGAAAGAATCAAGGCTTCATTTCAATTGGCCCCTGAGATAAGTTTGGGAAGGGCTGGGGCTGGAGGATTGATTTGAAGAAATGAGTGTCTGAGGCTGTGTACAGATAAATGTCAGGATGTTCTTCAGGATGCTGGTAGGGGAAGTATGGAGCCAGGACTGAAGTGGAGATGGAGGGGCAAGTCTTTGCAAATTGGTTACTCTGAAGAGCTGTAAGACATAATGTCCACCCTTGTAAAGGAAAGTTCAGCCAGGCCAGTGGAGAATCCTCTAACTACTCAATGGCAGAGGTGCTTCAACTCTTCCAGCTAAGTGTAATTTTTAAAAAATGCAAGGGATGAGGGAGAAAAAAGGCAGCTAAGGTGGGGAATCAGTTCTCCTAAGCTCCGTGACTTCAGAAACCTCCTTGAGATGCTAGAACCACACTTGGGTAATTCTAATTGCTCCTAGCCAAAATAATAACCACCATCATATTAGGTGCAGATAAAATTCAAAGACTGACCCTTAAATCAGCTTTAGATTGCACCTAACAGCTGCAAAAATCCCACCAGATACAGCCAGCAAGGCGTGTCTGGCTCTGGCCCTGGGAAAAAAGCCCCCAGCTGCTTCTCTTGTTTTTTACTTTTTTCTTTTCTTTCTTCTCCCAGCAAGCAGAAGACAGAGCATCAATCAGAATCACACCCTTCGACATCCTGGAAGCCTAGGTCCCTGGAAAACCTCCCTATGCCACAAGGCACTGAAAACAACAGCACCATTTCTCCCCGACAGCTGGCTCCAAAGCTGCCTGCATGAAACTGCAGAAGATACACAGGAGCATCATGCACCACACACAGCTTCCCCACCCAGCACCCCACCCCTGGAAAACAATTCAGCACAGCCCCTGGGCACACTGAACCACCCCACCAGCAAAACTGAAAACCATAAAGTAAACAGCCAACTGTAACTGAACATCGACATTAGAGGTAAGGGTGGAAGGCTGAACCTGCCCTGGAGAACAGGGGAGGGGCAAAGAGCCAAACTATCACTGCTGAACTGTCAGGGGTGTGGTAAGGAACCAAGCTCTCAGCACCAAACTCTCAGTGATGCTCCAAGAAGCAGAAAAACTGGGAGTGGGGGTGGGATGACAAGTCAACTGCCTAGAGGAGCAGCCAGCACTCAGTAGAGATCAGAAGAGGCATAAAGGCTGAGAGAGGGAGCAGAACAACAAATTAACCTCCCAAAACAGGGCAGGAGGTTGATCCACAGCTGATCTCAGGGACAGAGAGCAGCATTCAAAACTGAATTGCCCCATCTTGCTTGAGGAGGATCTGACCAAACAGAGCTGCAGCTGAAGAACAACACAACTGCCATCTGCTTAAAACAGTTCTGACCACCCTGCATGAGCAGGCAATCTCACCTCACCTCACAACTCCAACTAACCTTGTGGACAGAAGGTCCAAATACTACTCACAAACCAGTCATCTGGTGAGACCACATCAGAGCTACTGCTTGAACACCAAAAGCAGGACTGGACACCTAAAGACTAACTCCAGAGCTTTTATTAATAGATTGAACTTTCTGAGGTTCCTGAGCCTGGTGTTTTTTTTTTATTGTGTTACTTTGTCTTTTTTTTTATTCCTGTATCATTAACTCCATCATCACTATTCTCTTATCTCTATTCTCATCTTCTTCAGTCTCCCTCCTTCTCCCATACTACAACCCATTGTTCTCCCTCCCAACTACTCTTTCTGCCACTTCTCACCCGCTGTTTCCCCTGTCCTCACCTTCCCCTCCTCACTTCCCCCAACCTGTCACCACACTTCCCCTCCCTCCTACACACATCACCTGCTGACTAGCCTCCTGTACCAACTGCACAGAACCCCAGCCCCCTGCAATCCCTGACACAAACACTCTCCACTACAACAACTGAAATACACCCAAAAACACACAAAGGCCACAAAACCTAGAAGCCCCCATACCTCTTAACCCACCCACCCATTCCTTTTTCCACAACCCCACTTTTTTGAGTGACAACTTTACCAATTCCCCATAATCTATAACTAAGTAGCCTAATAACCATTACCCCCACACACACTCCGACTGTTTACATATATATATATATATATTCTCGTAAAGGGGTTTTCTGGTCTGGCATTGAAACTGTGACCTTGTTAATGCTGAATTATACCTCCAGAACAGAGTCAGATAGAGCACATCAACCTAGCTAACCACCAAGTCAGCCACAACACAAAAATTAAATCAGGGAAAGAAATCAGGCAATCAAATCCACCAACTAGCCTAACAAAAATATAGTGGCACAACACCAAGTGGAGTGATGGGAAGAAGAAATAGGGATAGAAACCACTCTCCTCAAAAAAATAATTAAATACAGGATTCAGTGGGAAATGAAGAAAATGGATACCCAGTACCTGAAATCAACAAAATAATGCTAAATGTAAATAAGGAATTCAGTGATGCCCACAAAAAAAACCCTCAAAGAAGAAATATCTGAGAAATTAATTGAGAAGATATTAGACATGGCTAGCCAGAATGTACAAGATGCACTCAAGAAATTTTCAAGACACCAAAAATAATAAACACAAAGTGAAACAAAGGATACCATAAAAAGAGAGACACATTAATTAAAGATGAAAACAAAAAATATAAAACAGGAGTTGAACAAACATTTGGAAAACCTCAGAAGAAAGAATCAAACAGGAATTCTGGAAATAAAAAGTCCCTATAGTCAAAAAGAGAAAAAAAAACAGTGGATGGCTACTCCAGCAGACTAGAACAAGTGGAAGACAGACTCTCATAGCTTGAAGATAAAATAGAAATTAAAGAAAAAAACAGAAGAAATCTTGGTCAAACCACTCAAGAGCTGTGAAAAGAGTATGCAAGAACTCACCAACTCCACCAAAAGACCAAACCTGAGAATCATGAGCATTGAAGAAGGAGAAAAGGTGGAAATATATTCGATAAAATAGAAAATTTCCACAATCTTGAGAAAGTTTTGCCCACTCAAGTACAGGAAGCCTCCAGAACACCAAACAGACTTGACCAAAATAGAACATCCCCACAACACACATTATCATCAAAACAACAACCACAGAGAACAGAGAAAGAATATTGAAGGCTGTAAGAGAGAGAAAACAAATGATGTATAAAAGTAAACCCATCAACTTAAACCTATCAAAATAGCAGATTTCTCAATGGAAACCTGGTATCAAGAAGGGCATGGAGTGAGGTATTTCAGGCACTGAATGTAAATAACTTCAACCTTAGGATACTCTACCCAGCAAAACTATCACTCAAAATTGACAGAACAATAAAAATCTTCCACAGTAAACAGAAACTAAAACAGTATGTGACCACCAAGCCATCACTACAAAAGATTCTACAAGGAATTCTGCACACAGAAGAAGAAAGCAAACACAACCATGAAAGGACAGGAAGTAAACTACAGGAGAAGAAAAGACAAGGAATCAGAGAGTAGCATTGATTCAGCAGCATACAATCAAATCCTTAGACAACAAAACCAACTAAATGGCAGGAATCACCACATACCTATCAATATTGATACTGAATGTCAACAGACTTAACTTCCCCATCAAAAGACACCACCTGGCAAACTGGGTTAAAAAGGAAGATCCAACAATCTGTTGTTTGCAAGAGACCCATCTTATTGACAGAAATAAACACTGGCTTAGGGTGAAAGTCTGGAAGAAGATTTACCAAGGAAATGGCCCCCGAAAACAGGCAGGAGTAACAATATTCATATCAGACAAAGTAGACCTCAAATTTAAATTGATCAGATGAGATGAAGGACACATCATACTAATAAAAGAGGCAATAGAGCTAAAGGAAATAACAGTTATTGATCTATATGCACCCAATGTCAGTGCACCCAATTTCATCAAACTTACTCTGAAGGACCTATAAGCATATATAGACTCCAACACAGTGGTAGTGGAAGACTTTAACACCCTTCTATCACCAATAGATAGGTCATCCAAACAAAAAGCAACAAAGAAATCCTAAAACTAAATGACACCATAAATCAAATGCACCTAACTGATTTCTACAGAATATTTCATCCAAAACCAACAGAATATACATTTTTCTCAGCAGCCCATGGAACTTTCTACAAAAGAGATATCTTAGAACAAAACGCAAGCCTCATCAAATATAAGAAAATAGAAATAACTCAGTGCAGTCTATCTGATCACAATACATTAAAACTAGAACTCAACAAAGAAAACAACAGCAGAAAACACGCAAATAATTGCATACTGAATAATGCATTGCTCAAAAATCAGTGGTCATAGCAGAAATAAGAGAGGAAATCAAAAGGTTCCTGGAAGCTAATGAAAATGAAAACACAACCTATCAGAACCTATGGAACACACTAAGAGGAAAGTTTATAGCCATGAGTGCATATATTAAAAGGACAGAAAGATCAAATAAATGACCTAATGCTATATCTCAAACTCCTAGAAAAACAAGAATAAGCAAAACCCAAAACAAGCAGAAGGAGAGAAATAAAAAAATAAGGGCCAAAGTTAATGAAACAGAGACTAAAAAACCATACAAAGACTCAATGAAACAAAAAGTTGATTCTTTGGGAAAAAAAAAAACAACATTGACAAGTTCCTGGAAAATCTTACTAAAATGAGGAGGCAAAAGAACCAAATTTGCAACATCAAAACCAAAAAAGGGGAGATAACAACAAACACCACAGAAATCCAGGGACTCATCAGAGACTATTTTGAGAACCTATATTCCAATAAATTGGAAAGTCTTGAAGAAATGGACAAATGTATAGATACTTACGACCATCCAAAACAGAACCAAGGAGATATTAAGCACCTAAACAGATCTGTAACATGTAATGAAATTGAAGCAGCAATAGTCTCCCAAAAAAAGAAAATTCAGGACCTGAAAGATTTTCTGCTGAATTCTACAATACCTTCAAAGAACTAATACCAACTCTCCTTAAACTTTTTCATGAAATAGAAAGGGAAGGAACACTGCCCAACTCATTCTATGAAGCGAGAATTACACTCATCTCAAAACCAGACATGGACATATCCAAAAAGGAGAACTATAGGCCAATCTTCTTAATGAACATCGACGTAAAAATCTTCAATAAAATAATGGCAAACCGAATCCAACAACATATCAGAAAGATCATTCACTACGAACAAGTCAGCTTCATCCCAGGAATGCAGGGGTGGGTCAACATACAAAAATCTATAAATGTAATATAGCACATTAATAGAAGAAAGACATAAACTACTTGATCATCTCAATAGATGCAAAAAAAAGCCTTTGATAAGATCCCACACCACTTCATGATAAAAGTTCTAAGAAAACTAGGAATAGAAGGAAAGTACCTCAACATTATAAAGGCTATATATGACAAACCTATAGCCAACATCATACTTAATGGAGAAAAACTGAAACTATTTCCCCTAAAATCAGGAACAAGACAAGGGTGCTGACTCTCCCACTCCTATTCAACATAGCCCTGGAATTCCTAGCCAGAACAATAAAGCAAGAAGAAGAAATAAAAGGAATACAAATAGGTAAATAAACTGTCAAATTATCCCTATTTGCAAATGACATGATCCTATACCACAAAGACCCAAAAAATTCCACCCAAAAATTTCTAGACATCATACACAGCTTCAGCAATATAACAGGATATTTGAGAAAGAATACATGGAAGCAATTCCACTTACAATAGCCTCAAAAAATTAAATACATAGTAGTAAACTTAACAAAGGATGTAAATGACTTCTTCAAGGAGAACTACAAACCACTGAAGAAAGAGATTGAGGAAGACTACAGAAGGTGGAAAGATCTCATGTGCTCATGGATTGGCAAAATCAACATAGTAAAATTGGCTATACTACCAAAAGCAATCTACATGTTTAACTCAATTCCCATCAAAATCCCAATGAATTTCATCACAGAGATTAAAAATCAACCCTAAAGTTCATTTGGAAACACAATAGAATGCGAATACCCAAGGCAATACTCAGCAAAAAAAAAGCAATATGTTACAATACCTGACTTCAAAATATATTACAAAACAATAGCAATAAAAACAGCATGGCACCGGCACAAAAATAGATATGAAGATCAGTGGAACAGAACAGAGGACACGGATATGAATCCATCCAGCTATGCCCACCTTATTTTTGACAAAGGTGCCAAAACATATGATGGAAAATGTTGCTGGGAAAAGTGGTTATCTGCCTGCAGAAAACTGAAACTAGATCCATGCCTATAACCCTGTGCTAGTTTCAACTCAAAGTGGATTAAGGGCTTTAATATCAGACCCAAAACCTTGCAGTTAGTACAGGAAAGAACAGGGAATACTCTGGAAGCAATAGGTATAGGAAAGGATTTCCTCAGTAGAACTCCTGCAGCCCAGCAACTAAGAGAAAGGATGGGTAAATGGGACTACATGAAGTTAAAAAGCTTCTGTATAAAAAAAGAAATGGTCTCTAAATTGAAAAGACCACCCACAGAGTGGAAGAAAATATTTGCTAGCTATACATCAGACGAAGGACTGATAACCAGAATATACAAGGAGCTCAAAAATCAATGAGCCAATAAAGAAGTGGACAACAGAATGTTTTCAAAGGAAGAAATCCAAATGGCCAAAAAACACATGAAAAAATGCCCACCATCCCTGGCCATAAAGGAAATGCAAATCAAAAACACACTAACATTTCACCTCACCCCTGTTAGAATAGCTATCATCAAAAACACCACCAACAACAAAGTTAGTAAGGATGCAGGGAAAAAGGAACCCTCATACACCATTGGTGGGAATGTAAGCTAGTACAACCACTGTGGAAAATAATATGGAGGCTTTTTAAAAAAAAATGAAGATTTGTCATGTGATCCAGCAATCCCACTCCTAGGGATATACCCAAAAGAATGTGACTCCAGTTATTCCAAAGGCACCTGCACACCCATGTTTATTGCAGCACTATTCACAATAGCCAAGCTATGGAAACAGCCAAGATGCCTCACTACCGACAAATGGATTGAGAAGATGTGGTATTTATACACAATAGAATTTTACTCAGACACAAAGAAGAATGAAATTTTGTCATTTGCAGGTAAATGGATGGAACTGGAGAACATCATCTTTAAGCGAACTTAGCCAGGCTCAGAAGGCCAAAAGTCTCATGTTCTCCCTCATATGCAGATTATAGACCTAAAACAAATGCAGTAATGTTATTGGATATGGATCACATGCTAAGGGGAGAATGCGTACAGGAGGAATAGGGAACGAGAAAGAAACCTAAAACTTGAATGTGGTTGATGTGCTCACTGTAGAGGAGTGAATAAAGTAATCTTAAACTGGCAGAGGCCACTATGGGAAGGGGACCAGGAAGTAGAGAAGAGATCTGGTAGAGATGAACCAATGAGGGTTGCAATACGCAAGTGCACGGAAGCAATGCTAGGAATATCTCTGTATAGCTAGCTTTATCCCAAACAAGCAAAAACCATGTTTTTCTTATTATCTCTTATGTTTTCTCTTCAACAAAATCAGAGAAGAGGAGGAACAGGTTCTGCCTGGAAGTGGGGAGAGGAGGTGGAGTTAGCACAAACAATGTATACATATGTGAGCAAATGTAAAAATGATAAAATACAAGTGTGAAGCCCTGAGTTCAAACCCCAGTGCCACCAAGAAAAAAATGGTAAAATAAAAGGAGAAAAGAAAAAAACACAAATGAGTATGCAATGGAATAACACCGATGTGAATTAAATTAAAAAGATGAGCAGAAACTTATCAAAAAATATGTGGGTTTAACATCTTAAGTTTATACAAATAATAATTGTTTGAGCCATTAATGCTCACCTCAGTAGTTAATTAAAATAGAAGGAAATCAATATCCCATTCTGATCAATGTTTAAAAGGCATTTCACTTTCCAAGAATTAAAAAAAATCACTTCATTTGCACGGAAAACATTTACTGAAGTGATAAGCCCTCACACAGTAATAACCAAGTTTCAGTACCTGACATTCACTTCAATATTTGATGCCAGGAGCGCTATGACTTGGACACCATTACTGTTACCAATCGTGCTAGGCACAAACTCTGCCACTGAACTAGATCCCATTCCTCTCCGCTGATTTTAATGTGTATCTTTTCATTGTCACATAGTGACAAAAGCTGAGAAAAGCTGTCCTGAATATCATGAGTCTTTCTACTGAATCACTGAATTTGAGGGTGACTTGGAGATTGTGAAACACAACTACATGTGTTCAATTTAAATCTATATTCAAGAAAATTTTCTTACAATGAACAGCACTTGTTTAAGTATGAGCGATAAGTTTCAACACATTCTTACACTTCCAAACCAAAACTTTATCTCATGACATGTTTTTTTTTCATTTTATAAAATTTTTTATTAGGACATAATTATGGATGGGGGATTCATGGTGACAATTATGATTAGACTTATATTATACATTACACCATCATCTTTTCCCCTCAACTCCCTCCCTACTCCACTTAAAGCAATTACAAGAGGTTTCTTTGCTCTGTTTTGTAGGTTTATGAAGTCCATTTACAATATACATTCACCTTAATTTCCTTCATTCACCCTCCCCTCCACTAGTACCCCCACACTGTACCTATTTTACAGTCCTGTTTTTCATTATTAATATTTAAGTTGATGCTCAAAGGGGTGTCTCAATGCATGCCCACTGTGAGTGTGCTTTACTTTGGTCTGTTCAACCCCTTCCAATACACTCCCTTTTCCTTTACCTCCCATCCCCCATTTTTCATCAGCTTTCAGTACACATCCTTATATCCTCTACCTTCACATTTTATGTTTTGTGATATTACTGATGCTCTGTCATTCTCTTTTCCTTTCCCTCTTTCCCCCAAGTTCCATAGAGATTTTCCACTGTTACAATCATGTCCTACATCTGAGTTTGTATATAATCATGCTTGTTTTCGTGTATATGTTTATCTCTTAGATATAAACATATGAGAGAAAACATGCGACCTTTGTGTTTCTGATCCTGGCTTACTTCACTTAACATGATGCCTCCAGTTGCATCCATTTACCTCCAAGCCACATGTCATTATTGCTTATGGCTGAGTAAAACTCCATTGTGTATATATACCACATTTTCTTGATCCATTCTTCAGTTGTAGGGTATCTGGATTGTTTCCAAAGCTTGGCTATGGTAAATGGTGCCACAGTGAACATTGGTGTACAGGTGTCTCTATTGTGCTTGTCTTACATTCATTTGGGTAGATGAACAGGAGCAGTACCATGGGATCATATGGCTATCCTATCTTAAGCCTTTTGAGGAATCTCCACTCTGCTTTCCATACTGGTTAATAATTTGCATTCCCACCAACAGTGTAAAAGGGTTCCTGTTTTGCCATATCCTCACCAGAATTTGTTGTTGTTATTACCCTTGATTATGGCCATTTTAACTGGGGTAAGATGAAATCTAAGTGTTGATTTGATTTGCATCTCTTTTATAACCAGGAAATCGAACAATTCTTCATGTGTTTACTGGCCATTTGTACTTCTTCCTTTGAAAAACCCAATACAATTCATGTGCCCATTTCTTTATTGGGATGTGGATCCTTTGGAAGCTGAGTTTTTTTAGTTCCCTCAGCCCATCTCCTACCTTGTTCCATGTTTCTAAATTTACAGGGCCTTCTTCAGGAAACCATGGGCAGGTATCCTGTACAAAATCTAAAAACTGCATAAGTTGAAGCGACCTGGCCATGATTCCTCTAATCTTTAATGTAGCTTTTAAAGCCTGTGTATAGAGTTCTCGGTCCTTAGACTCACCCTGTCCCGTGTTTTTATACCTGCCTGTATTCAATTCACTCTCCCCCACATCTTACTTCTCAGAAAGTGTGTCCTTGTCTCAGGCTTCAAGTTCCCCTGTAGTTAGTTTCCTGTCCAGGCGTCATCTTGCTCTCAGGTCCCTGTTCAGGCACCACCTCTCGCATCCTGTACGAGCTTGTCCTAGAAACCTAGCTGAGGGTGATGCGAGATACAGACAAGACAACAGACAGAAGACCAAACATGTGTAAAGCTGGGGCCAGGTAGGCTGGGTGCTCGGATGCAGACACACCAACCCCCTCTACCTCCAGTGAGTTTATTATATACAGTGGCAAAACAAGGCGGAGAGGGATTTCTCAGGGGAGGGCATGTAACATTGTAATTCTCAGGAACAGGAGGAACCTGTGAAAGCTTCTCTCTGAACATAAACATTGAAGCTGTACTGCATCTTGCCCACTTCTCCAGCTGAGGCTGTGCCATCAAGCATGCAATTCATTAGGCATAACTATACTTGCTCCCTTCTGCGGTTCGGGGCTGTGCCAAACTCAAACACACAGCTTATTACACCTGTCAGCTCCCCACAGGCCTCTACTGGGACACATCCATGACAGCCCCTGCCAGAGATGGCACAACCACAATCCCTCCCCATTGTCCTCCTCCTCCTCTTCCTCTCCCTTCTCTTCATCTTCCTGCTCCTGCTCATCTTTCTACTCCTACTTGTCTCTGAGCATGGGTCTAGTTGGGATGTCAGTGAACTGTGGTGGTCAATCAGAGCATTCAAAAATACAAAACATGGTACTGGAATGTGCTGGATAGTGTGGCTTTCAGGACTGGCTGGAAGTCATTTTTCTTTTTCTCTAAAGGAGAAATGAAGTGCAAAACAGAGTGTGCTGACTTAGCCTGTACCAGGGTTGTCACCCAGTCCTCTGCTGAGGCAGGAATCTCTGGAGCTGGACAGCAGCCATGAGTCTGCAACCAAGTCAGCACAGTCTGGCCTGTAGGGCCACATGCTGAGCCCTAAGCACATCTTCCTACACCGTTTCAGGACTTTAGGATGTATTTTATTGTCTTCTAAAACTTGCCTATGAAATATTACAGCGGTTACAAGGGATAAATGAAGCAACAGGGACTACAGAAAGTGTCACAGGGTCCATGATTAGAAATTACACAAGAGTCAAGGTGGACATGAATTCTTTAAATTTTTTTATTTGATGCATGAACACATGCCAAGGTTGGTACAGTAACTTGACAGTCATGAGATATCATATTATGTTCTTATAGATTTAAAGGGAAATCACACACTTCCTATGAACCATTAGGGAATTTTACTACAAGGCAACTGGCACTGACAGGTGACATCACTTTCGTGCTTCTGACCAAGGCTTCAGCAAAGTTTCATTCAAATAAGTGAAGTCAACACCAAAGCATGAGCACATTTCGATGTTCTTCTGAATTAATATTTAATGTATATTTTGTGCATAATTGCCATTTAGGTATGTAAGGGGAACATCCATATTTATATCTAATCTGGTAGGTATTAAAGCAATATGAAGTACAAGCTTCCCTCAGAGATTGTTTCCTAAAAATAAAAATTTAGGATAGGGAATGTGCACCAGAAACAAAACTTTAATACACAGAAACAAAGATAAAAGTGAATGTGACATCCTTGGCATCTCAATACGTAATTTATGATTACAGAATTTATGTAAAGATTGACCTTTGTATTTTATGTGGTAACTAATCATATACTTTATAAGCTACAATGAATAGAATTAATTTTCCAGACAGGACCTATAAAAATGATTATCAGTCTACAGGATGCTGTAAAAGCAAAAAGTATTTTCTAAATAACTTAGGTATGATACGTTAGCTATAGGAAATTTATGATTAGTAATCTTTGATGATCACTACAAATTTAGTTTAATCTGAGTAACAATTAAAGAACTCTTACTTAAAATACAAACATAATCTGTACAATATATATTACAGATTATTTTATAATAGGCAATGACACGATTGATCCCTGCCTGAAACTTTCTTACACAGAACTTCAGGAGTGTACACTGGGTTAGTGATCAATCAGCATGCTCATCGGGTTCCTTTCCAGCTCCTTAATGTTCTGGTCACTCCACATCTGTCAGGATTTTCCTCAGTACCAGAGGAATCATGTGTTTTCATTTCACAAGTTCTTCACAGGTGGCATGTCCTTTATCCTATGTAAGAAGGATATGGATCACTTGGGTGCTGGTGGCTCACACCTGTAGTCCTATCTATTAGGTAGTCAGAGATCAGGAGGATTGTGGTTGGAAGCCAGCCCAAGGCAAAGAGTTCGTGAGACCCCATCTGGAAAAGTCCATCAAAAAAAGTGCTGATGGAGTGGCTCAAGGTGTAGGCTCTGAGTTGAAACCCCAGTACCGGGGGGGGGGAATTGAAAGCATCTGGATAAAACTCTGTCGCAGAAAACACTTGTAAATGTCTTCTATGATTCTTCATAACCTAAAGTTTCTCTGAACTCTCTAAATTCAAAACATCCCTCCATTAACCTTTCTGAAATTTGCTGGGCTTCTGTTAAGAATGTAGCATAGATTGAGCGTTGTATACACGACAGGCATTTTTAGCCCTATTCTCAAAGCCATGTTTGCCTTCAGATCATAAAGCAAAAACACTTAATGCACCTGAACTTCAGCAAATGTTGCAAAGACTGGCTCAATCCAGGAGCACAACACTCATGGCCTGGTAAGCAGATTATGCAAAGCCATTCTTCTTCATGCTGCAGACAAAGCAGATCTGAGAGACACGGGTGTCACTGATGATGAGCACCAAGGGGCTGAGTGCAGGAAAACACGAGGACACAAGCACAGAGGTGTTCACTGTCCACCTGCCTGGGTTTGCAACTAGAGTTGTCCAAACAGTCATGAGAGTATACACTGAGTAGAAGGTGAAAAATGAGCTCACCAAGATCATGATGGTGCGTGTGGCTCTGGACTCATGGGAACATCTGGAGGAGAAGCTGTGACAGTGGATGTGTTGGACTCGCTGCTTGTGTCTGTGCAGGACAAGGACCATGGAGCCACTGGCCCAGACCATGAAGCCCAAACACAGAAAATCAGAGGAAAAATATAGGATTGTGTATAATGGGCTAAATATCCCTTGCATTTGCCAAGAACAGTCTTCCTGATTATTTTTCCCACTGTAGTTCTGGTTACTCACTGGACCACTCACAATTCTAAGAAGACATGAACTTAAAAAGATATGTGGGATCCAGCACAGGAAACAACAGAAGCCGATGAACTTGAGGGATCTAAACTTGAGTGCCATCCACCTGCACATGCTGGAGTCAATCTTGATGGCCTGGAATCCATTCAGCAGACAGATAGTGCTCAAGGAAACTCCGGTGCCCAGTCTGTAATTATAAAAGACAAGTTTGCATCCAATATCACCCAGAAAGTATTTCATCCTGAAAGCTGACATAGTCTGTGGTATCCCTTTGAAGAAAAGAACCAAGGAATTGGCTAAAGCCAGTTGGTTGAGAATCAAGTCTGTGGGTCTCAACTTGTGTCCAGTGAATAAGGTGAAATTGTACAAACAGAGGAGAAAAGAATTCCCCAGGATTCCAACTATAGTCTGAGTGAGGAAGATAAACCCCATTTCCAAATTTCCAGAAGCCATTCCGTCAATATCTAAGAAGTGTTCACTTCAGTTCAAGTTGGCGAAATCACTAGAGGATAATAACCATAAAAATGTCTTTGTCACTAGAGACATAGCTTGTCCTGTTTAGCCTAAATAGAGTTTCTCCATTAAAGCAAGAATTAATGCTTTCTGCTCATTTGTGCAAAGGCAATTCATGGAAATCTCCATTGGAAATGAGCCAATGTCCACATGCAGGGAATGAGGTCCACAAATGAGGCTGCAGTGCACTACAGACCAGCACCACTGCAGAGGTGAGTGGAAGAGTTTGTGTCTGATTCCGGTGGGTTTTGCATTCAGTTTTTGTTGGAAGACATCGATTAAGTTCATGTTGAATAACACACTGAAAAACACTAGAATATGGAGAAAGTGTTAGGCATGTGTGTGCCTATCATCCACAAGAATTTCTGGATGAATGAACAAAAGTGCATCCTTTGGAACCACAGTGGAGAAATAACACTGACAGTGCTTTACTCAAGCACAATTCTGACAGAGGGCCTACTTTCGAGTCTGAGTTATTCTGGATACAAACAAACAAAGATCAAGCCCAAGCCCAGAAATCTGGGAACAACCTGCCACAGTGTCTGTCTGACACAGAGCCACAAGAGATAGTCATGAAGATGGGTAAGGTCACACGTGGACCTGATGGAAATTGTAAGGCACAGGGAGCTTGGACTATAGAGGATGCTGTGGTCAGTGCTGCATGCTCAGTGGAGAGGAGTGAGCCCCATCAATTGTGGAGACTGAGAGCTCTGAGCCCAAGACTGGAGATTGCTGGACCTCCACAGCTGCCTCCTTGCAATGTGTGTTTTGCTTCCAAGTGGGACTAAGAGTTCTATGACCAGGACAAACAGATGACTCTGTTTCCTCAGCCTCTGCTCTCAATGGGGTGAGGGGCACATGGTAGCACTCTCCCTGCACTGGACCAAGCATAGGGTTATTTCAGAGCCCGTACTGAATATTCATGATAAGTGAAGTCCTCACCAACTGACAATACTATTCTTTTTGTATATGAGGAGGAGGATTAGGATCAGGTAGGTATGTTTCACAGTGAATATCCATTTGCTTTTGTGCACACATGGATTCATTCAACTATGATCACAGTAACAATTATAACTCCTATGGTAAAAATGCAGAAGCAAAGAAATCACCAGAATAATGAAAATAAATTACAGAAAAAAAAACAAAGCAAAATAAGACTTGATTAAGAATCAGGAATCACCTGGAAGATGAATCATAAGTTAATTGAAATAATAAACACATTTGTCCAAAAATGGTGTGTGAGAATCTGCACTGTTTGCCGAAAACACCCCAAGAGTCTCCACAGTGCTGTGTAATGGGTGAGTCCAGCCCCTGAGGAAATGCAGTGATCACAGGCAAAGTGACTCGTGGTTTACTCTGATCATAGTTCTGTGGAGTCACAGCAAGGATCTAAATTAAACACTCCACCCCATCAAACACATGGAAGTGGAGCTGCCTAGAATAAAGGCTGTCTGCTCAGAGTTGTCCTGTAAAATAACTAGCTTATAACATGGTGGCTGCTGTAATGGTGAAGCAAAACTATAGTTAAGAGATGGCTTACATATGGATCAATCCTGAAGGACAGCCTCAGTTCTTGAATGTAAGGAGAGTTTCAGTTTATTGTGAGAATAAAAACTAATTGGTGCTTATGTGATATGGTACATTTGAAAACAAATATTTGTATTGAAGTCCATTAAAGCCCCTCCTTATTGTATACCTCAAAATCTTTGGGCCATATTCATCTTTTCAAGAGGTTTTCACTTGTATAAATGGGAGAGAATGGTGTTTTTTTATTGCTGAGAGAATATTAAGAGCCTTCAACTTTTGATTGAAATTTAGAAACATATTAAGGACCACATCTCACACCACATGTGGCAGCCCGCCACAAACCAATACCATGCACACACACACACCTCAAGTGGCCACATGTACACCAAGTTTGTACTCATTGGTGGGAGCCCAGATTCATAACCTCAGTACTACTGGCATGCTGTGTCCTGAAGCATTTAGTGTGAACACTGTAAAGAACATGTTACTTAGTAAGAGGCAGTTATATTCAGGTTCAGGGAGAATTTAATAGGAAGAGCACAGGTGACATGAAGCATTGGGGCAGGATATAGTGTGGTACAGTTTGGGGCAGGATATAGGAAATGGCTTTGGTACAGTATGTATCCCTCCACACATCCACATAACTGGAATGGTTTAGTTTCTACCAGTTACATCTATGCATATAACAATCATTTATCTTTTATCTGCCATCTATCATCAATCTATAGTCTATCTCTTTTAGCTACCTATCATGTACAATTTTTTAAGTTCCATCCTCAGAATGCTGATTTTTAAAAAATTGTTCTTGAATTTCCAGAGATAAAGTCCAAGAATATAACAGGCATTTGGAACGAAAAAGTACTTACCATATGTGGGTTTGTTTCTTGGGCAGTGGATGCAGGACAGCCTCTGTGCAGGTGTGCACAGGGGTCATCTGATCCTGAGATAAAGGTTTAGACTCCATGACCTCACCTCTTGTGGGAAGTGATTATCTCTTCACTGTAACTGCAGTGACAGTGTCTGCAGGAGACTGAGATCATCTCTGAGAATATGTGTGAACCAGGCAAAACTCATTAAAAGTGAATGACAAAGAGCCCCAACAGGAGTGGGGTAAAAGTTGGAGAAAGCCAACTTCTGAAGTAAACAACAAAATCCCCATGGAAGATGAGCAGAGATCACTGAGATCCATTGAGTGAAGGTAGAAAACAAAGCACAGGCCCAGCCAGAATTTTTGTGAAGTATAGTTTTTGTCTTCAAAAAGATAATTCCTTTAACTGCTAAGAGCACTCAGGGTCATGAAATTGAAGGATGAGGCAGAAAGTCAGGATAGAGGATTCAAGAAGGTGAAAAGTATCAGTTGTGCTTTTTGCCATTTTGTCCTATGTTTGTTGTTTCAACAAGTATTTATTGGCTATTTTACATGTTTCAAGGTATTTGGGAGATGTGTCAGTGGTCACAACATAAAAAGTTAAATTTGCCTACATGAAACTTATAAGGCAGATTATGGTAAATATATCTTTGTAAGTTATAAAACCCTATTAGTAAAGTTCACAATATAAATGGTGGACTGTCAAGAGGTCTGGATGGGTTGAACAGTACTTTGGATATCCTTGGCTAGATTCACAGACAATGACATTTGAGAAAATATTTCAACAGATACTAATCCTTTCATGTGCAGATACCATCGTCCAAACTGTAGAGCTTTCAGGGGACACAACCTCACCTAACACAATAAAACATCAGCAACTGGTCATGGAAACAGTAAATACTTTTGGATGGTCTAAATTTGTTCTGCATTGTGACAAGCACATGAACATTTCATTTGCAGGGGTAGAATGTTATAGTCTGGAAATAGAACAAGATTGAAAGCCTGACTTCGGTACGAAAACAGACATTATTGACCTTTCAGGACAGTTTGTAATAGACAGATAATGAATATATGTGAAAAGAACTTGCATAAATACTTTGGATTTCAGATGATAAATATCAAATGAGAATTTTAAAGCAACGTTGAACACACTCAATTTTCTACAGAGAATTAGGCTCTAGAACCTTTTTAAAAACTTACTAACATTTTAATATTTTCATGTAGGTGAAACTAACTACAGTAGTCATGTAGCTGGACAGAAGTAATTAACACGTTGATCCCCCCTTATCCATGGGGATATTTCCTAAAAGAAACCACAGGTAGTAAATGTTAACTTTGTTATCTAAATGCAACTTCTCACTGAATCAGGACAGGTTCCTGAAAGTAAATATTGTTTGCAGATTCACCTAAAAGAACACGAACAAAAACCTGTTGTCAAATAAGAAAGCCAGGATACTCCAGAAACCGAGGGTTTATTATCAGAAAAGTACAATCAACTGGAATTTAATTCTGTTGCACAACACTCATACAAACCAATTGTTAAGAAATATTAACTCCAAAGATTTAAAGCTCAACACATGCTAAAAATAATTATTATACCACGTGCTGTGATATGCCCTGCATTCCTGGCTCTATGGGAGGCTGAAACAGAAGGTTCATGGAGCCCAAGAGTTCAAGGCCAGGCTGGATCTGCCTCAACAGATAGATACAGATGTGATAGGTAGATAAACAGAAAGATGATAGATAGTAGATAGTTAGATGATAGATAGTAGATATATGATAAAGATAGATGATGGATTAGCTAGATATAATAGATATAGACAATAGAATTATACATATTTGTAATTGACTTTTCATCTTAGTTATTAAATTGTTATTGTATATTAAAAATTATAGGGGTCAAAATTTGAAGATATTACATAAGCCAACTTGTTTTATCTACTTTTGGCCTTTGGAATTTCCTTATGTATTTTGGGATCAGTTTGCTCATTCCTACCCAAACAAGGCTATCAAGATTTGTTTATATGATTGCCTGAACCCACAGAATAGTTAGGGGAGAACTAACAGCTTTATTGAGCTTCTGGACCCAGGAGCTTTGTGGGTTCTCTTCAGTGTGTCTGTAACACGTGACTCAGCAATGTTTTATAGGTAATGTATGTAGATTTTAAAATATATGGCTCATACTCAGGAGGTGGAAGATCAGGAGGATTGCAGTTTGAGGCCAACCTGGGGAAAAAGTTTGCCAGACCTAATTTCAAGCAATAAAAGCTGGGCCAGGTGGTGTGTACCTGTCATCCCAGATATGAGGGAAGCATAAATAGGATAGTGGTCCAGGCTGGCCTGGGAATAAATGCAAGATCCTACTAAAAAAATTGCTAAAAGCAGAAAAAGGCTGGTAACCGCAAGTGGTAGAGAGCCTGCCTAGAAAGAGCCAAGGTCTGAGTTTGAACCCCAGTACCAGCAAAAAACATATTTAGCACAACTTGTAAAGTTATTCCTAAATATTTCATCTTTCATGTTTTATAAAGGATATCACTTTATTTCAACACTCAAACATTCACCACTTGTATATAGAAACAAATTTTGAATATTGACCTTTAGCCCTGGTAGTTTGCCAGATGCACCTGTATGGTTCACCAGATTAAGTAGCTACTTTAGGATATTTTTTAAGTAGACAATCATATCACCTTCCTTTACAGTCCATAAACATTTCTTTCTTTTCATCTCCTTAAGTTACAATAGACCCAGAGGTATGACAGCCCTCCAAGACAATGTTGAATAGAAATGGTAAAACTAGATGATGTCAGCTTGTTATTAAATACACAGTCGCTCCGAATCCCTCGTTTTCCTCAGTTCCTGAGACGTCAATTCTTCCATGAGAAGCCATAGTTCCTTTGCATCACCCCATCCCTGCTCTCTACAGCTTAGTGATCTGCATGTGGAGAACAGTTTTTGGGATCCCTGAAATTGACCTCATTGGCCCATGTATCTGCCACATCTTAGGAGATTTACAAATATTCTTCCTTCTCTGTAACTGCCTTGCCTCCTCAGTATGTGTTCCAATTCCTTTGTGCCATTAGTTTCTACTTGTCATCTTTCTCTTTGTTATTAATATTTGCATTCAAGAGCTGTATTCTTAGGGTTAGACATCTAAAAATTTGGTGTTTGGAAAGCCTCAGAGTGGCTATATTAATCTAGTCTAGGTCTAAATCAAGCACTTAGGCTGGTATGAACCCCAATCTAAAGGCCAGTTAAAGCCAAGTCATGGGTTCTCTATTCTATCCCAAAAGCCTTGCCTGTTGTGCTTTAAAAAAAAAAAAAGAAATAACTTAAAATTGTGTAACTTACTGCCCTGCTATTCTTGAAAGCTCTCTGATTTATTTGAAGAACCTTTAAAACCCCTCTTAGTTTTTATCTTCCCCAGAAATAATATCATATGCCTAAATAAAAGTGCAAACTGGTTAATTTTAAAACATCCTACAAAGTTAATGCAGAAAACATTAAGTGATTAGGTCATTTATATATATACACATATATGTATATATTTTTTCTTGGTGATGCTAGGGTTTGAACTCAGGGCCTCATGCTTGCTAGGCAGGCACTCTACCACTTGAGTCACTCTGCCAGACTGCTATATTTCCTAAATAAGCTGAAAAATAAAATAAAAACACAACACTTTATACACTTTATATTTCTCTTTATACAATCTGGAATCATACACAGTTCTTTTCTTTTTAAAGCACAATGCTGAATGTTTAAAAGTATTTAGTCCAGCGAATATAAAATGCATTTGTCTGTATAAAGAGAAAATGAAATTTTAGTCAGTTATATAGTGACATTAATTACAACCTAGTTTTAATTCTTAAAACAATTTTGATTAGCAAAGCTAAAAAGCAGGTATCTCAGTTAAATGTTTTAAAAACTGTTATAAAGACATATTGTTCTGTAGAAATAACCTATTAAATATTGTTTATCCCTCCCCTCTGTACATTTTGTTAAAAAAAAAGGAAAATACGCAAAAAGAAAATCATACAGGGTTGTGTGGCATTACTGAAATTGTGTACTTGGGAACAACCTGCAAAAAGAAAAACCAGAATATTTTCCTGTTTTAAAATAAGGTAAGTAATATGAATGACTTAAGCTAATATGCAGTTAATTTACAAATACCAAAAGTCTGAGCCTCCATTCACATGGGCGACAGATCACTGGCCAGCTGCTCACCACATCCCTCTCACTGAAGCCTTGCTCTACTTCCTCACTCTGTTGATACAAATAACTACTTCTTGCTCTTGCTTTTCAAAGCTATCTTCGCTTTCACTGAAGTTTTGACTTTCTATAAACCGTGAAACAAAATTAGAAGGTTGCTTATATGGCTGGCTAGAATATTGAAAGGGTATTTAGATAAGGTGTGGGAGTATGGGGGTGGTTCGTGCAATGCTGAGGATCAAATGTAGTACCTTTCATATGCTGGACAAGCACTCTACCACTGAGTTATAGCCTTACCCCTTACTTTTCATATTGTTTTACTGCTTTTGTTTGTTTTAAGACAGGTTCTCACTGTGTAGTTCAGGCTGGCCTCAAATTCAAGATCCTCCTGCCTCAGCCTCCTGCATGCTAGGATTACACACCCGGCACCACACAGCTTAACTAAAAAAGAATAGTCTTATCTCTTTACTCAAGAAGTACTCTGCTGTCTCTTAATTTTTTTATGTGTCAACTCCTAGATCTCTTATTTTTATAGATTTTCCTGATAAAAATTTAAGAACTTATAAAACTTAATAGTTATTCTGGGATAGTGAATTTATTACCCAGTTTTATGGTTTGGTAAGTGTCCTCCAAAGGTCCACGTTTAGGGACTAGTCCCAGCCCGTGGTGGTATTGGGAGGTGGTGGTAGGAAATGAGGTCACTGTGCGTGTTCCCATGAGGATGTTGGAACTAAGTCCCTTTCTTCTTGGCTCCTGGCTGCCACACGAGTGGCTTCCTTCCATTCACAATCCCACCATGATTTACTGTCTCACCACAGGCTCTAAAGAACAAGCCAAGCCGGGTGCAAGTGGATAACACCTGTAATCCTAGCCACTCATGAGGCAGAGATCAGGAGTATTGCAGTTTGAAACCAACCCTGGGCAAATAGTTTGCAAGACCCTATCTCAAAAATATCCATCACAAAAAAGGGCTGGGAGAGTGGATGAAGTGGTAGTGTACCTACCTATAGAAAGTGCAAGGCCCTGAGTTCAACCCCAAAACTACCAAAAACAAACAAAACAAACAGGCCAACTGACCAAGGACTGAAACCTCCAAAACTGAGCCAAAATAAACCTTTTCACTTTATAAGTAGATTTAAGACTGGTACCTGTCTTAAATAAGAAACTAACAGAGCAATGAAAGGAGCCCATAAACAAACTGTCATGTTTATATGCAGATTTGTTCTCTTGAAAAGAATAAAGTGCTAAAAAAACTGAATACCCATGCACAAAATAATGAAGTTGAATTCTTACCTCATAACATGCAAAAATGAGATCAAGGGGCTGGGGTTGTACTCATGCAGAAAAGCATAAAGAAATGTTTGTACAGTATACACAAAGCCCTGAGTTTGATCCCAGCACTGAACACAAATGGATAAAAGACCTAGATGTATTAAGCAAAGCTATAAAAATCTTAGAAGAAAACCCAGCAAGAAAGTTTCATGACACTGGACTTAGCAGTAATTTCTTAGACATGATCAAAGCATAAGGACAAGTCTGAAATAAATATGCTGAACTCCTGTACAAAAACTTAAAACTCCTGTACAAAAGAGGACATAGCAGAGCACAAAGGAGGCAGAGTGAACAGAAGCATCTGAAACACACTGCATATCTGATGAGGGGCCAAAAAGTAAGAATTCATCAAGAACTCCTACATACCACCACAACAAAGTTTTCCATAAACAAAAAAGAACTCTAATTCAAATGGCCTTTATAATTTACCCATCAATACTCAGGGGCTGTGGAAGCAATTCATTCACAGAACTTTCTACACATTTCTGGTTGATCACTTTAAGAGAGTGTTCTAATAACAAGTAACAAACAGTTTGAAACAAAATGGGCAAAGGGGGTCAGGGGTGTAGCTCATTTGTAAAATGTTTTGCATAGGTAAAGCCCTGGATTCAATGCCCAGCACTGGAGGGGTTTGAATGCACACTTCTTCAAAGAACATAACAATTAGCACATGGATGAAAATATGCTGGACATCACTAATCATTGGGGAAATGCAAATCGAAACCACAATGAAGTAACAGCTCATAGCCATCAGAAAGCCACTGTTTCAAAAAAGAAAAAGTGCTGGAGCATATGTGAGAAACTGGAACCCTGTTGTTTGGATGTGAAACAGTGCACCTGCTATGGAAAAGTGTCCCTCAAAACACCTATAAGAGCAGGTACGGTGGCACACACCTGTAATCCCACCATCCAAGAGGCTGAGGCAGGAGGCTCGAGTGTGAGACCATCTAAGCTGTACAATGAGAGCCTCTCAAATGTGTGTGTGTGTATATATATGTGTATATATATATATGCCTTTTCTTATGACACAGCAATTCTACTTCTGCATATATACACAAAAAGAATGTAAGCAAGGTCTCCTAAGAGTCATTTGTGCACCCATTCTTATAGAAGCAATACACATAATAGCAAAAAACCCAAGTAATGCAATGTCCACTGATGGATGTAAAGATGCACAAAAAGTGGCGTATACCTATGATGTAATCTTATTCAGCTTTTAAAAAGATGGAAATTCTAATCATTATGACGATATTATCAGCAAAATATGTCACAAAATAGTAAGACCAAAATTTAATTTTCCTTATATGAAGTACCAGTAACAGTAAAATTCAGTGGTGATCGCCACGGGCTAGGAATAGGAAAATGAGTTTTGGACACTTATATAATGTGAATGACTTAAGACTACTGAGCTGTGCATTTAAATATGGTTATGATGGCGTATTTGTTACCTGCATTTCACAATTAAATAAAAATAAATTAGTTCTTCTAAGAACTGAAGTCTTTCCACACTCCTCACAAGATCTCTACCTGCTGTGAACTTTTTGGTGCTGAATGAGATGGGAGTTTTGGTTAAAGACCCTCCCACACTCCACACACTCGTATGGCCTTTCTCCAGTGTGAATCCTCCTGTGTTTAATGAGGCTGGAGTTGTAGCTAAAGGCTTTCCCACATTGACTGCACTCATAAGGCTTTTCTCCAGTGTGGACTCTCTGGTGACTACTGAGTGTGGCGCTGTCCACAAACAATTTCCCACATTTGCTGCATTCATAAGCTCTTTCTCTAGTGTGGACTTTGTGGTGCCGAATGAGGTGAGAATTCTGGCTGAAGACTCTCCCACACTCACTGCACTCATAAGGCCTTTCTCCAATGTGATTTTTTCGATGTCTGATTTGATTAGAGTTGTGCCTAAAGAGTTTCCCACATTCACTGCACTCATAGGGCCTTTCCCCAGTGTGAACTCTCTGGTGTGTATCAAGTGTGGAGCGATACCTAAAGAATTTTCCACACTTGCTACACTCATAGGGCCTTTCTCCAGTGTGAACTCTCTGGTGACTACTGAGTGTGGAGCTGTCCATAAAGAACTTCCCACATTCACTGCACTCATAGGGCCTTTCACCAGAGTGAACTCTCTGGTGTCTATTCAATGTAAAGCAATACCTAAAGAACTTCCCACATTCATG
Source organism: Castor canadensis (assembly GCF_047511655.1). Classification (NCBI taxonomy): domain Eukaryota; kingdom Metazoa; phylum Chordata; class Mammalia; order Rodentia; family Castoridae; genus Castor; species Castor canadensis. The sequence continues at coordinate 30,416,824 of NC_133401.1, read as the reverse complement.
GCATTTGTAAGGTTTTTCTCCAGTGTGAACTCTCTGATGGATGATGAGGGTGGAGCTGTCCATGAAGAACTTCCCACACTTGTTGCACTCATAGGGCCTTTCTCCAGTGTGAACTCTCTGGTGTCTGATGAGTGTGGAGCGGTACCTAAAGAACTTCCCACAGTCACTGCACTCATAAGGCTTTTCTCCAGTGTGAACTCGCTGGTGAATAATGAGGGTGGAGCTGTCTGTGAAAAATTTCCCACATTCACCACAACAATAAGGCCTTTCTCCAGAGTGAACTTTCTGGTGTCTAATGAGTGTGGAACTGTACATGAAAGATTTCCCACACTGGCTGCACTCATAAGGCCTTTCTCCAGTATGGATTTTCTGGTGACCAAGAAGGTGGGACTGTGTAAGAAAAGCCTTCCCACATTGGCTGCACTCATAAGGTCTTGGCCTGGTATGAATTCTCTGGTGCTCCATGAGGTCAGTCCTTTTTGTAATGAATCCTTCAATATGGATTTTCTGGTGTTGAACAAGGTGGGACTTTCTAATGAAGGCCTTCCCACACTTAGTGCACTCATAGGGCCTTTCTCCAGTGTGAATTTTTTGGTGTTCAACAACATTATATTTGAGACTGAAGGCTTTCCCACATTCCCCACACTTATAAGGCTTTTCTCCAGTGTGATTCCTCTGATGTTTGATGAGGTTGGAGTTATACCTAAAGAATTTCCCACATTCACTGCACTCGTAAGGCCTTTCCCCAGGGCAGATTTTTTGGTGCTCAAAATGCATATGTTGGTGGCAAAAGTCCTTCCCACAGTCTCCACAGCTAAAGTCACTTTGTCTACTTTGAAAGGCCTGGTTGTCCCTGCATGACTTCCAATCACTGAGAAAGGCCTTGTGCTGAAAAAGGTCTAAATCAGCAACAACATCCTTCTCACCCTCCCTGCTTATAAAGGTCCTCTCTGCTATGTGACCTCTGTGCTTCTTCAAAAACGAAGGCCCCTGCTCATCACTTCTGGAATGATCTGCTCTAAGATCTTGCTGGTGGTGCTGGTAAAGGTCTGCCAGACACTTGCACAATTCTTCCTCAGGGCTTGTTCCACTGTGCTCAGCCAGGTGCAAAATGTCTTTCAAAAGTGAGCTGCATGTCTCACAGGGCTGAGTCTTCTGGGTGGTCAGACCTGGCTCTGGAGTCCTGACCTGTGATGCACCTACAAAAACATCTTGCTTATAAGGTACCTCCTCATCCTTGGCTCTATGCCAACAACCTGTAAGAACAGAAATGACAGTGAAGGGCATGCTGACTTTGGTGGGAACAGGCAGCCCCATCACAAATCTGTGTCAGACACACTACAAATAAAATGTGGAAACTGAAGCTTGTGAGGGAAAGGCCTGCTGTGCAGAGCTGAGATATCCTTGTGGGAGAGCCCTACAGTGGATAAATATGCAAGGGAGGGGCAAAGAGCAAGAAGGAGGGGCACTGTCTTAGTTCACTACTCTGCAAATGGTATTGATTGGGACTGGTGGCTGCTGGTAGCTGGTGAGCAGAATAGAAGGTCTGTACAGACACAAAGATATCTGATTACAACAGAGTAGTTGTTGTTCAAAGATAACTTAGGGCCTCAAAATACCCTGAGGTCAAATGTCAAAAGTACCACAAAGGGTTAAGTAGAAGAGACCTGGTGGGAGATTAAGGCCAGAAAGATGGGATTGGAGGAGAGTCAGGGGCTCAGGTAGGATACTGGGGGCGGTGGTGCATAAAATTGGACAGATGCACTCTGTGATTTGTACCCAGCTCTAACACCAATCCCTTTCCCAGCTCCCACTCATCCTTTTGAGCTTCTCTTGCCATTCCTGGAGTAATATCCACTGAGTCCAGAACCTGGTACCCTCCCCCTTACTCAAAATGAACAACTATACAAGTCTGGCATAGGCTGATTCTAGATAAAAAAAGGGCAAGACAGTGGTCAGCACACACCCAGAACAATACAACCCAGGACATCTGCATTATAAAACCCTCTTAATTCTCACAAGTAGTAGCCACATAGGTGCCTGAAATTCCTGGTATGGACAGGTCCTAAGAGTGTCAGCAACAAGAAAGGGAGAAGGCTTTGGGCACAGAGCTTCTACACACCTAAAGAGAGTAACATGACCAGGAAAGCAAGGTTGTTGAAGGTAGGAAGAGGGGTATCTCTTAGAAAACTCCATACTTCTGACTCCTGAACCTTTAAGGCTTCAGAGCAGCAGAGGATGGGGCTGGTATTAGATAGTATGCAGATGCCAGCCCCAACTCCCACAACATATTGGTAGGAAACCAGAGAAGGAAGTAGCACCCATGATGTAGTGTGGGAAAGTTAGAGCTACGTTGGAGGCATCTTGGGGAAAAGGAATAAAACAGTCCCCACTCCCAGTGGGGTAGGGGTGAGGGCCTTACCTAATGAGGACAAAATTGTAAAATTCTCCAGCATCACGTCACAGTACAGCAGCCTCTGAGCCACATCAAGGAGTTCCCACTCCTCCTGGGAGAAATATATGGCCACATCCTCAGAGACCACACAGTCCTGTCAAAATTATGACAGTTTAGTCTATGAACAGCTTCTTGTTCTGTATTTATCTACTAACTACAAGGGCAAACTAACAAATTTGTTTCAATTTCCCTTGGGATCCAGAGCCCAAACTCAGAACTACCTCTTTCTATAACTCTTACCTTAATATTTCCCCTGCCCTAAATCAACCCAAGGCCTAGTACCACACAACTAGGTACAGTCCTATGGCTCAGGAGATGTACTCAAAGCAGCCAGTCTTAAGCTCTCTCACTCTGCCCTGCCTTGCCTTTCCTGAAACCCTAATAAAGCTTCTGATGCATACTTCCCCACAGCTACTGCTTCTCCCATAGCTCTGTGTGCTGTGGCATGCCTCCTGTACTGAGAAATGTAAAGAAATAAGTTACTTTCAATGTCGGTGGCTATCATCTGCATCCACAGATTAAAATCCCATGAGTGCGATCAGCCATGCACTTTCCTCTCCAGGAGCTTCAGTTCTCCCCCTTTCACATCCATCACCTACTAAGCCTCCATCCTACTTCCCAATCTGGAAGAAATACCACATCCTGATACTTTGGGGACCTGCTGTGCCCTCATTTCCCTTTATCCCTGAGCCTAGCATAGCAGAAAATGGGGGCAGGAGGAGAGGAAACATCAAAGCCTGGTAAGTGGGGCCCCACCACTCTTACATCAGCAGAGTTCCCTGGGGTGCCGGTTCTTGGCTTCAGACACATCTTTATTCATTCATTCACATGCCTCTTCCTGCATGTGGCTCTCGGGATGACACCTCCCTCTCATCTCCAGACAGGTGCAACACAGTCGGAGAGTGAAGAGCATCCATCCTCTCAGACTACATCACGGGCATTTCTCCCCAAATGCCCGGCACACTGCTCTGTGTAGGGAATCCCATTGCTCTGCGATGCTCAGAATACAAGTTTCCCTTCTGCCTGGGGCACACCCAGCCATGCTTTGATGTTCTCCTCACCTGGCCTGCTTCCTGCTTTCATCTCGGCTACCCAACCTCCACTGAGCTTCACATTCAAGCTCTCCTCTTATTCTGTGCTGAACATGTAGTCACAACCTTCTCTCTCTAACTAACCCTATCAAAGGCCAGCTTCACTCATCTTCACACTCCCACTTCCACCCCAGACATAGCCAGCCACACTTGTAGCTGATCCCACCTTCCCTCGAAGTGATCTAACAATCCAAAAGGAGCTATCTATGTGCCATGAGTCATCATAAAACCTGATGAGTCCATACAGAGATAAGCCCCACCTTGACTTCACCACTGTCTGATCATCTTGGTGGACATGCCCCAGCACCACATCATGTCCACTCTTCCCTCAGAACCATTTGTCCTCCTCCACATACCTCAGCATGCACACACACACACACACACACACACACACACACACACACACACCGCATACACCCATACCTCAGCATGCACACACACACACACACCGCATACACCCTCAATCAGCCCATCCTCTCATCTGTCTTTGTGATGCCCACCGCCACCATCCAGGAGGTCAACAGAGAGACCCAGTACTCAGCAGTTTTGTTCCCTTCCCTTCTTCTCCTACAGCAATGTGTCCAGAATCGAAAGATGCCACCATCTGTCCCACAGCTTCACACTGGCTGTCAGGTAGTGAAAGTCTCCATTCTGAACACCTCATTGAACTCCAGACTTGAGTGGACAGTTGCCAACCAGGATCTCCACTTGGAGTCTCTGATACAGTTTTGACTCAGGCAAACCAAGTTCTTCATATCCCTTACTAGAATTCCACCAACCATGAAACTTACTCCATCTCAGTTGTTGGAGCACCCACCCTTTGAAACAAGACCAAAAAATGTGGGGCCATTCGAGTCTTTCTTCCATCCCACCTCCCTGGCTCACCTTCCCCATCATAAAGTGTTCACAACTCATCCAGAAGCCAGCACCTCCTCTCACCTCCACAGCTGCCACCCTTATCCAGCCACCACTGACACTGGCCTGGACCATCTCCACCTCTTATTACTTTCAGATTAGAGGCCCAGGATATCTGGCTGTCATTGCAGATCTGAATCCCACATGCCCCAACCTCCAGTCCTACTCCCTATTTGCACAAGATATAACATAGACTGGCAGTTCCCTAAGCATCCCAACTAACATTTCAACATTCTGGATCCTGTACCTGGAACACTGATACATCTTACCCCATCACTTTTCAGAGTTGGGACCATTCTATATAGTCAGGGACTGAGTTTAAAAACCCTTGGTCTTGGTAAGTACAGGGTCTTCTGACCCAGGGCAGGGAGAAGCACAGATGAAGAGTCTCAGGACATTACAATTCCCTACATCAGGGTGCCAAAGCCAACAGAGCAATAGCTTGGGTGGGTGAAAGCCTGCAATAGTGTAATTGCACTTACCTGTGCAGGGTCTGTAAGCATTTCTGCCACTTCCATGGGACTCTAGGGGGAAAGGCAAGCCATGAAAAATGGGTTACCATTGTAGAATTCTAGTGTCTGAGCTGTACCACCACTGCCCTTCCTTGGGCCAAAGTGACCTGAGGCTAAGCTACTCTTCAGATTTCAGTGCATTTAGCACACCTCTGTGACTCTGGACAAGGACTGAACCTCCTCCACTCAGCTTTAGTGCCCTTATCTATAAAATGGGGATGAGAATGGTCCCCACATTGTAATGTATCAAACATAAGCAGAACACACAATGCACAAGCAACATGATTAAAGTTTTGTGTATATTTTCAACACAAATGAAATGGAAGAGTTTTTTAAGTGTGGGTATTTTTCCCACTTTTTTATTGGGCTGGGTTTTTTTCTTTTAAAGATGCAATCTTCCTCACTAGTGTGGTAGTACACATCTGTAATCCCAGATACTCAGGAGGTGAAGGCAGGAGCATTATCAAGGTCAGCTCCATCAAAGTTAGCAAGACCTTATCCCCAAAATAAAATACAAACAAAACAGCTAGGGGTGTGTTTCTAGTGGCAGAGCACTTACTCACCATGAAAGAGCCCCTGGGTTGAATCTCCAGTGGGTAGGAAGAACCATCCACCAAAAGGAAACACATTAACATTCCAAAATAAATGAACATTCCAAAAAATTAAGTGTTTAAATAAATTTAATTTCCTGATCACACTAATTTTTAAATGCCTCGTTATACATATAGATTTGGAAAAATATTGTTTAGTGTTTAAATCAGCAATGGTTTTATTCATTCATAGTGATTGAGTTGTAAGAAGAGGCTGAACAGGCAGGTCAGTCACCGGTCCCTTCAGCAACCCCTGCCTGTTCGGTAATGTTCTGAAGGATGCTTGCTGGGGTCCCTTGACTGGGATAGAAGATGTGAGGAAACAAACCATGCCCTGAACTGGGCCAAATACGCCATTATCCCAGCTGACTTTTCCCTTGTTCCACAGACAATGTCCCTGAGGGTCTGTCTACCACAACTCACCTCCATTCCAAATCATCTCCTTACTCCATCCAGCCTCCCTTTGTATAAACACAGACCCTAACTCTTAAGGCAGATCTGCTCCTTTCTGGAGCAGGCATGTCATCCCATCTCCCCAAGTGTGCTCTCCAAGACTATACTGCCACCCCTCCGGTCCAGCCTTCACCATGATACATCCAGGGTCTTGTGTAGTGGCCTTCCCCTGTCTTCACTCCCTGTCCCCTTTTCCCTCCCAACTTTAAACTTCTAATACTGGGCAGACTAATCCTACAACTCATCCGCTCTCCCTGCGCCGTCTCCAATAGCTTTCTGCTATTCGGGCAGCCACTCCAGCAGACTCCACCTCACCCGGTTTCTCCCGAAGCCGCAGCCTCGGGAGCACCTGCCGGCCTTTGTGCGTGCGGGTCACAACGGCTGGAACGGGCAGCGCCACGCAAGGGCACAGGGGCCTGACCTGCCCTGACCTATGGGGTTCGGGTGGGGAAGGAGGGCCTGGGAACGCAGCACCCACCTGCGTCGAGCTCATGGGCGTGGCCTCGGTCTACCGACCCAAGGAAGAACAACAGCAACGGGTGACCGTGATGGAGACAAAAGCACGGGAGTCCCCAAACCAGCTCAGTCAAGCCTCACTGTCGCCTGCGGGCAACGCGGACAACGCTTCTTCTCCCTTTTCTCTAGTTCTGTCACCGCTTTCAACATCAAGCACTCCTAAAGAGCGGTCAAAAATGCCACGGCCAACCGGAAGTCACCGGAAGTCCCGCCCCGACATGTGCGTGAGCACGTAAACGTGCCTATGCTGGGTTTTCATTAGCTCAGTTCGCTGCCTCTTCGCGCCGCAGAAACTTCTGGGTAATGTAGTTCCTGTCCCACTTCCTTCTCTGGCTTAGTGTGGGTCCCTTGAAACCTTGTTTAAAAGCCAAGAGGAACTTTAAAGGGGCATTGAAAATAGGGATTCGGGCTCGTGGATTGGTTCGCGTGGTAGAGCGCCTGCCTAACAACTGTGAGGCCCTTAGTTCAAACCCTGAGAAAAGGTGTTCTGGGGGGTCCAAGGATGGCGCAGTCTAAAATAAGTGTTTCAGAGAACTGTTATTTGGGAGTCTATAAAGTATGACAAGTTCCCCCAAGAATAATCTTCCAGAAACACACATCAGACCATAATCACACTTGACGTCCACCCGTAAGTTATTTTGTGGCTTGCCAATGTTGGAATTAAAGACCCTCCAGTGCTGAAAACAGACACACAAGGAACAGAAAATCTTGACAAGGCAGTTTCTTTTAATCAAAACGGTGCAAGCTGAGGGGACACGTGAGCACAAAATGTTCAACAGTGGCTTCTCTTTATGTCCTTGACGCAGGATATAAAGGTGACCTGCCCCTCACCTGGGATTTGTCCAAGTCAAAGGTTCATGATCTTTCTGGATAGACTAAAAGGCTTGGGGGATGGGTTAGGGCACATAATTTGGCGGGCAATGGAGCCATGCAGGAATCTGGGAGAAGAAACAGGAACCCTTTAAACAATGCAAGTCACCTAGGATGGCGACCTGAGGAATTTTAAGGAATCCAAGAGGATGACATATACTTTGACAGAAAAGATCGTTTCGCTTACACCAAAAACAAATAGACTGGAGGAGGCTGGCTGATCAGTGATTGGGTTCCAGTCTAGGGAGCAATACTTATGTTTTTGATAGGACATGCAGCCATGACTGGCTTTGTACTCACAATCCTACTGCCTCAGCATCCCTAGTGCTAAGACTTTCATACCCGGCCATGCTATTAGCAACGCCTTCTTTCTTTTTCTCTTTCTTTCCTTCCCTCCTCCCCTTCCCTTCCCCTTCCTTCATTTCTTTCCTTCCTCCCTCTCTTCCCTTCCCCTTCCTTCCTTCCTCCCTCCCTTACCCTTCCTCCCTCCTTTCTCTTCCCCTCCTTTCCTTCCTTCCTTCTTTTATATTATTGTCCCACTGGGTGTACATTGTGACATCATTACAAAGTGCTTACAATATATCTTAGTCAAAGCAACAATTTCATTCAGATATTTATTACTTTATATTTTTATAATTTTATTTAAAAACCTGAAACCTATCTGAAAAAGGTCATCATAGTCCAAGACGCTGTGTGGCCTTCTAACAGTCAAAGCACATGTCCAAAGGAAGTAGCTGACTTCTGAGAAAAAGGTCCAGGAATCTGTGATTCCTCCTTGCTGGGAAATGACTTACCATCTTTCCTAAAATTGAGTCAACAGTGTTTTCACAAGTTAAAACTACCTGTAAGAAACATGTGAAATAGATATTACCAAAACTATTGATAAGGATTATGTAGTTATATAAAGAAAAGTGGCAAAAAGTGTTCTAGAACCACCTGTCCATGACAGAACAAATAAACTTGAGATGTCAGTGAACTCTAACCAAGAGACACTGAGCTCTGAGACCAGAGCCTGTGACCATTCTGGAACCTTGAACACACTCAAGATTTGGTGTCTAAACTGTGATTCTTTTTCCATCTTGAAAATCCCAAGTATTAATAGGTCATAGGAATAGGTAAAGATAACTTAAAAGGGTAGTCAGGAAAGAAAATGAAAAGGGAACCTGAGTTGTTTTTACTACACTAGCAAATGTTCAATAAGCACAGGAATAGATACATGGAGCACACTGGAAACAGAATTGGCAGCTGTCTTTTATACAAGACATACCCTAGATTTAATTATTTTTGTCCTAGATCCTATAATGGCTTTGTCAGAACACTTTAAATATATTAAGTGTATTCTACTAAACATATTCTGCCTTTTAAAATGCATAATAAACAGTCAGCAGTGAGATATTTCTCTCATTGTAACTGGTTAAATCAATTAGTGGCAGCAGAGCACAGGTGGCTCACACCTGTAATCCCAGCTACTCAAGAGGGAGAGATCAGGAGGATGATGGCTCAAAGCCAGCCCCGGCAAATAGTTCGTGAATACCCTATCTCAAAAAAAAACTCTTCACAATAAAAAGCTGGTGGAGTGGCTCAAGGTAGAGGCCCAGAGTTCAAGTACCAGCATCACAAAAAAAAAAAAAAAATCACTGAGTGGCAATACTGGCTGAAAAAGATAATGATAAAGATCTTGACAATGCTTTATGGTCTGACCTGAAGGATTGGTGACAGATTACCAAAATGGAGGACTGGCAGTTACATGTCTATTTTTCATAGTCGAGAAAGGAAAAGACTTTTGGTTAATATCTAAAGTTGTGAACAAGTAACACAATTTATTAGAGAGAACTTGGAGCACATATGTTCTGAATGCCAGCCTGCCAACAACAACCTCATGACCTCTAGGTACATGACCTCTGAAAGTTAGAAAATCATTAGTATTGCCAATCAACCCCTTAATAATGGTTACGGTGATACATTTTACTTTATGTGTATTTTACCATAATTAAGAAAATAATTATGTATATTCATAAATGTCCTAAGGACTTTTGCACACAAAGCTGTACCTTAAAGATGCATGTACTAAAAAGAGTATTCAAATTAGTTACAACCAAACAATCTAGAAATATGCTTCAGTGGAAACCCGAGTTAAGAGGCATATGGTTTACAAATTTTGACTATCACTTCATATGTAACCAAATTTAAATTTAAGTCACTTAAACTTCATTTTTCCACACTAAACAATGCTTTTGCTCAGTGACTGTCAGAAGCTAAAGCACCTTGCACCTTTGCTGTTTCTACACAATGAAACTCCATAATGCAGCACAGCCCCTGGATTACTCTTAAAAATCTAGAGGGTGTTTTTCCATACACAACATAAACAAGTATTTGTAAAATGCTTAAAATTAGCATCTATGTAAGAATAACTATAGGATCTCATTTATAGAAATTCTAGAAAATCCAAGCTAAGGTATAGTGTTAGTAATCAAACCAGTGGCAACCTGGGATTGAGAGAATGTGCAGGGCTGGAAGAAAATACAGAAGAGCCAAAAAAACTATTAGTGCAACTGTTAAATTTATTACCATGACTTTGATGATGGTTTCATTGTTCATACATATAAAAAATACACATTACATTTAATAAGTGTAGTTTAATGTCATTGATACCTCAATAAAGCTGTTAAGAAATACGAATTCCATATAACACTTGGATCTGCCCTTCCCCTAGAAAATGTCACAACATGACCGAAGTGGTACTGACTCTATTGATACCCTGTACTGTCTTAGGTGGATCAACTCTGGCTTTGTGGCAGCCTAAACTGGAGGGCAGTGAAGGTCATGGTCACTTGAGTCACAAGGAATAATTGCTTGGTCATGAAGACCCAGGGACTATTATCCCTCTCTTCTCGGTCATAAGTTTCCTGCCAGTGCAACTATGGTTGCAAAATAATACCCCAGGCAGGCTACAGAAATCCATTAACCTTTTGAACTCATTGCTCGGGCAATGACCTTGGTTGTAGAACATGCACAGATTTCAGATCCATCCAACTTGTATATTAACCTCACCCCACACTGTCATATCAATGGGACATTTGTGGATGCTCTTGGGGGAAGGGGAGGGTCACCCACTGTACTTCAGTCTGTCCCACTTATTATAAACACAACTAGTACTTTTTTTTTTTTTTTGCAGAGTTTAGCTCCCACTTGGTCCCAAATGTCCACAGCCAAGGACACAACTTCAGGACACACAACTCTTTGGCAGGTCAGAGACAGCTGTCTCTACAGTGCAGGGGAATACAGCAAACATATCCAATTCATGCCAAATATCCTGAAGATCAAGGCAACTACCCTGTCCTCGAGATGACTTTGGGAAATACAAATAATCCTTTATTCAGAGCATGAGATTTGTGCAAAAGTCCTTCAGACTTTTCCAGGCTTCTCCTGGCAATGAAAATTGATCCAAATATGGACAGGAACCAATCTTTCTCTCTTTACTCCCCCCTCAGGAGCACACAAAGCAGAGGCCCCACAAAAACTGTACGAAACGTTCTTTCATTCTAGCAGAGACCAGTTAAAAAGAACACAGTAAAAAGATCCCCAAGACTTAAGGTAGCTTAAACAATATGACACTTACCATCACAAAAACTAATGAGGAAGAGGTCATGGTGCAGATGACTTGGAGATGAGAAAAACCCATTCTCAGAATCACAAGATGATCAATAATGCCCCTGAAGAAGTAAAACTTCCTTTAAGCTGCTAATCAGTGCCAACTCATGTCCTCTACCTAAAGCTGATGCCCACAACCCAAACAATCATGAGGGGGAAAGTGAGGGCCTCAGTGCAATCATGTGATCAGCGAATCCTCCACACGGACTCTCTGCGTGATGACATGCCGAAGTATTTTAACATGACTAAGGTATTACTTACTCTCTGCCAGTTGGTGAACAAATTCAAAAGTAAATGCAGTTTACAAGCTTACCATATAGTTAGCAAGATAGTAACATTCATATGGATGTTAGAGGTTCAACTGCTGGCTCTCTTTTCACAAAGTTACTCCCTAGAGCTTCACTCGACTGAACTATGTTAAGGAAAGAGTATCTTTTTTTTGGCGGTACTGGGGCTTGAACTCAGGGCCTCACATTTGCCAGGCAGGCACTCTACTACCACTTACCACCAGCCCAAGAAAGAACATCTTGCCTGCATCCCCAAGGTCCTTCTCCAGTGTGAACTGCTGAATGAGATCAGGAAAATGGCAGGACTTTCCAGTAGTCACTACATTTGTATATTTTATTGCAGTGCTGGGGATAGAACTCAGGACCTTGCACACACTAGATAAGTGCTCTACGCACCCTAGCCCATTGCACTTTTTTTTTTTTTTGGCAGTACTAGGGTTTGAACTCAGGTCTTGAGCTTGCTAGGCAGACACTCTACCACTCGAGCCATGCCTCCAGCCCTTTTTGCTTTATTTTTTGATATAGGGTTTCACATTATGCCTGGACCAGCCTGGACTGCAATCCTACTTATTCTTCACATCAAGCTGGTGTGCGCCACCATGCCCACATTTTTATTGGTTGAGATGGGGTCTCTCGAACTTTACGCCTTGAGTGAACTCCATCTTCCCTATCTCTGCTTCCCAAGTAGTTAGTATTACAGGTGTGAACCATACAGTACCTGGTCTCCACTGCACTTTTAATATCTGAGTAGAGTTGCTTTTTAAAATATAAAGTTCTTTTGTAACAAGAAATAACATATGTGGATATATGAACAACAGAACTAGTTTTACAGCTGGGAAAGAAGAAAGAACTGACAGGGCCCCGTGCAGACTTACACTGGGGGGGCAGGGTACTAGCACCCTGAAGTTGAAGAAGCAGCTTCTATAAGGCAACTGGATTGCTTAGCTGTTTCCCAGGTTCCCAGGAGACTGGCTAATGTGAACAATTTGGGCTGACACATAGTGACTCAGAGTGTGAGAGTCCAATAAGGGAAGTATAGTTGCAGATATAGATTACTTCTAGCCTAGACATCCAAATGCACTTAAGATAGTATTTTTTAAAGGTATATATCTAACTTGTAGTACTATCATATAAAGACCAATAATGTCCAGAAATAAATCCCAGCATATTTGGTGAAATGGTTTTTAAAAGGATACCAAGATTATTCAATAGAAGAAAGGCAGTCTTTTAATAAGTGATGCTTGGAAAGCTAGATATCCACATACAAAAGCACAAAGCTGGTGGTTTTGCAAATATCTTAAACAAAAATAAACCGAAGCCAGGCAGAGTAGTGCACTCCTGTAGACCCAGCCACTCAGCAGGCTGAGGCAGGAGGACTGCTTGATCCCAGGAGTTTGAGGGCAGCCTGGGCAAAATAGCAAGACCTAAGGTCTATGGATATGAAATTCTTGGAATAAAGGGAAAATGCTTCATGACACTGGATTTGACAGTAATTTCTTGGATCTAACAAGAAAAGCATAGGTAAAAAGGGGCAAACTGGACTTCAAAAAAATAAAAGTCTCATCAAAGGGCATAACAGAATTAAAGGCAACCTATGGGCAAAGAAAAACTGAAAATCATGTACTTAGGGAATTAAAATCCAGTATATCTTTTTAAAATTCCAATTCAACAAAAAAACTAAATAATCCCATTAAATGGGAGAAAGACTTGAAAAGGTTTCTCCTAACAAGCATAAGAAAAGATGCCCTACAACACTAGTAATTAACCATATAAAAGTGAAAAATGCAGTGTCCCACATAATACCAATAGGGTAAATGCTTCACGCACACACAAAACACACATACATACACATACGTACACATACACACACACTCAAGAAACAAAGAAGTCAAAAACACCCAAATGAAGCACTGACAAGGACAAAGACAGACTGGAACTTTTGTGTACTGTCTGAGGGAATAGAAAATGGTTCAGTGCAGGGACTATGGAAAACTGTTCCTAAAAGTTACTTCATGACCCCCTATTTCTCTTTCTGTATATGAATCAAAGACTTGAAAACAGGGTTTCAAACAGCTTTTTTACACTCATCTTCGTAACAGCATCATCCCTAATAACCAAGTGTCTGTTACTCAACGAATAAAGCAATGTGGTATACAGACAGTGGAGCATTGCTTCTCTGAGAGATTTCTGACACATGCTGCAGCACAGGTGAACCTCTGGGAAGTTATCCACAGTGAAATAAGCCTGTCACAAAAGTCATACTGCATTATTGCACTGATACAATGGACAAACAGGTATCAAATTCACAGATACAGAATCATAGAAGCCGGGACGGTAGGGAAGAGGAATAAGGATCCTGTTTAACGAGAACAGTTTCACTTCTGCAAAATGAAACAAGTTCATTGTATTAAAATGTGAAATTATAACACATTAACTCTCCAATTGAAATGATCAATGGTAAATTTTCTCCGTTGTGAAATTGCTCATGTTTAATGGAGCTGGAGTTGTACCGAAAGAATTCCCCACATTCAGGGAGCACACAAGCCTCTCCTCACTGTGGACCTTCTGATGATGAGTCAGGTGGGACTTTCTGATGAAGGCCTTCCGACATTCACTGCACTCAAAAGGTCTTTCTCCAGTGTGGATTTTCTGGTGCTCCACAAGGATATGTTTGTGGCTAAAGGCCTTCCCACAGTTAGTGCACTCATAAGGCCTTTCTCCAGTGTGATTTCTCCAGTGCTTAATGAGGTTGGAGTTGTACCGAAAGAATTTCCCACATTCACTGCATTCATAAGGCCGTTCTCCAGTGTGGACTCTCTGGTGTCTAATGAGTCTGCAGTGGTACCTAAAGGCTTTCCCACATTCGCTGCACTTATAGGGTCTTTCTCCAGTGTGGTTTCTCCAGTGCTTAATGAGGTTGGAGTTGTACCTAAAGAATTCCCCACATATGCTGCACTCATAAGGCCTTTCTCCTGTGTGAAGCCTCTGATGTCTAATGAGTGTGGAGTTGTACCTAAAGAATTTCCCACACTCACTGCATGTGTAAGGCCTTTCTCCAGTGTGAACTCTCTGATGCTTAATGAGCGTGGAGCTGTCCATAAAGAATTTCCCACATTCATTACATGCATAAGGCCTTTCTCCAGTGTGAACTCTCTGATGTCTAAAGAATGTGGAGCTGTACCGAAAGAATTTCCCACAGATTTCACACTCATAAGGCCTTTCCCCAGTATGAACTCTCTTATGTCTCATGAGTCTATAGTTGTACAGAAAAGATTTTCCACACTCCCTACACTCATAAGTCCTTTCTCCACTGTGAGTTCTCTGATGTTTTACGAAGTTGGCATTGTACTTAAAGAATTTCCCACATTTGTTGCACTCATAAGGCCTTTCTCTTGTGTGGATTTTCTGGTGCTCAACAAGTGAATATTTGCACTTGAAGGCTTTCCCACATTCACTGCACATGCAATCACTGTGTCCAGGTTGCCTGGCTCCCCCACCCTTGGCTTCCCTGTCTGGCTTCCACCCACAACAAGGGACCTGGCGTGGGAGAAGGTCTGAGGTGGCTGGCAATTCCTTCCAACCCTCCCTGCATGCAGACGTCTTCTCTGCCATGTGAACTCTGTGGTTCTTCAAAAATGAAACTCTCCATCTGTCCCTTCTACAAGGATCTCCTATCTGCTTTTTGGACTGGTAAAGCTCTTCCTCACAAGTATGTATCTTCTGTTCTGTTTGTGCTCTATTGTGCTTGGCCAGGCGCAAAATGTCTTTCAAGAGCAGGTCACATGTCTCACTAGGCTGAGTCTTCTGAGTAAACAAACCTGGCTTTGGGATCCAGACCTGTGATGCTCCTACAGAAACACTTTGCTCAGAAGGTGCTTCCTCATCCTTGGCTCCATCCCAACAACCTATAAAAACAGAAATGCTGAAGTGCATGCTGACTTTAGTGGGAGGGGACCCCCATCACAAATGTGTGTCAAACATGGCACTGCTGACAGGCACTGGACATAAAGCCACTAAGAGGAAGACCTGCTGTGCAGAGCTGGGCCTGGTAAGCTCTCATGATGGAAGATCCCTGGAAATGAGTAAGAACACAGAAAGAAAAGGTACAATGCAGGGAAAAGAGGCAGGATCTCCAATCTGCTCCTCTGTAAAACCTGACAGGCTATGGCTGCTGGTAACTAGGAAAAAGTGTGAAGAAGGCTGTGTTCAGGGCCAGAGATTTCTTAAGTGGAAATAATATGTTGGAGGCCTGCAAAGGGAGCAGTGGAAAGGAACAGTGAGAGGTGCAGGCCACAGAAAGAACATGGGAGGAGTAAGGGCGGGCAGGAAATCAAGAGCAAAATTGTGGAAGAAAAGTTAGAAACATGGTGTGGCCACTGGCCCTGGCCTAAAACACTGGTGGACAAAGGACAGGTTCCCAATGTGGTCTGAACCCAGCTCTGATGTCCCACCCTTCCCAACTCTCAAGCACCAGAGTGGTATCCCTGTAAGCCTCTGTCACAATTTCTAAAGTAATATCCACTCTCAGGTGGATCTTGTCATCACTCAGGGTGACAAACTACATAGGGCTTGGAAGAGGCAAGCCCAAGAGGAAACACAGGGAAAGGTGGACAGCATGCCCAGAGATCCACCCAACAGTGTTCCATATTCTATGATCACAAAGATATCAGAGAAAACTACCACAGAGTCAATCCAGTGGTCTCCCAAATTAGTGACCAGGTCAGTGCTAGAAATTGCAGGCACAGGAAGGCACCAAAAGTATCAGCAAGAGCAAGGGGACAACCAGGAGCATGGAAATATCATACATGTGGACAGAGTAAGGTGTTCAGGGATAGGCAAGGTCATTGGGCTTGCTAAGACAAAGTAAGCATTTCTGACCCCACCCCTTTTGTGCAAGCCCTCAGGGCAGCAGGGATGGGGCTGCTTTGGTAGAAGCAGTTTTGTGCATAGTGTGGTCTTGGTGTGGGAAGACAAAAATGCCCACTCCAATAGGGAAAACACAGCCCAAACCAGAACACTGAGGTGGGTATGAGGGTCTTACCTAGTGAGGACAAAAGTGCCAAGTTCTCCAGCATCACGTCACAGTACAGGAATCTCTGAGCCTCATCAAGTTGCCGCCACTCCTCCTGGGAGAAATATATGGCCACATCCTCAAAGACCACATGGCCCTGCTACAATGGAGACAGGTGAGCAGATGAGCAGCTTCTTTTCAGTTTTCCTAAATTTTGTATTGACTTATTTAGCACCTATTAATTACAGGGCTGAAATACCAGTGAAGTTTGTTTTCCTCTCTTGTGCTATGTACAGCCCATATACTGAACAACCTCCTTATCTAACTCTCACAGATCCACCCAGTATTTCCCTTGTCCTTAGTCAACCCAGGGACAAAGTACTAGAAAATTAAGGATAGCTCCTGTGCTCCAGCTATGCTGGAACTATTCAAACTAGCCAAACTTAAGCTTCCCAACCAGCCCCACCCTGTCTTTCTCCTGGGAACCCCAATAAAGGCTATGTCCTAAGCTACCCCCTCATTTCTGTCTTATGCCTCCTGACCAGGTCAGTTCTTTGCCATGTGGTCCTGTGTTAGGTAGTGTGCACTCTCCTTGGGAAAATGCAGGGAATACATACCTTCTTTTATTGTTTCATCTTATCATTCATTCACCCATAAATTATAACCCTAGAAGTATAATCACTGCTGTACTTTCCTCTCTTCAGGTTCCACTCCTTCTCCCCATACATCTGTCCACAGTTCAGTTTCCTCCATGCTTTCCCAATATGGAAGAGACATGAACTCCTGGTGACAATGGCACCCTTTCTCTCCTCATTTTCTTTGATTACTATGTCTAGTACTGTGGGCCTGGTATGCAGAACACATCCCTTCTGGCTAGCCATCTTCCCTGAGGTCCCCCAGATTTTGCTTTCCAGATAACCAAACCCATACTCATGTGCCCAATGCCAGGGCCTGGGTTATCCATCCACACTCCTCCAGCCTGTGCAACACTGTTTGAACTGTACTCCAACCACAGCCCCTGCCCCTCCACTACTGTAATTCTAGACATCTCCCAGTCCACACCACAGGCCTGTCTATCACCTCTTAACTCTGCACATAGTAACACAAAGTACATCACAAACATACTCAGCTTCCAATTCAGCATCAGTCCTGCCCCAGAACCCCAAGCTCCCCTAGCACCAGGGACAGCCCAAAGCACTGCTCTGAAGGCTTTGTCATTGGCTCCTTCTCACTTCACGTAGGCCTTCATAGAGCTCTCATACACTCCTAGCCATCTCCAGCCTCTATACTGCACACCCTGTCCCACAAAGCACCTTGCCCACCAAAACCTCATTTAAAATCCAGCTGCAGGGCTGGTGGTGTGGCTCAAGTTGTACAGCACCTGCCTAGCAAGTCTCAGGCCCTGAGTTCAAACCCCAGCACTGCCAAAAAAAACATAGTAGTCTTTTTTGCTCCTACATACCACTCCCTATTTCACACACACACTCACACTTGAACATACACACATCATCTGTCCTTGCATCTCTTTCACTGCCATCAAAATGCCCACCTACGTGACCCAGTTGTGAGACCCCTCACTCTCACTTCTTATCCCCAAATGGCATTGCATGGTAACTCAGAGATGCTACTTCCTAATTTCAATCTATAGCTTCCTTCCCATGCACACACCAGTCAGTAAGTTGTGATGTCTCCAACCTGAACTCCTCCACTAGGAGTTTCTAGAACAAGTGTGATATGGACAATACTCACTCCTCACAGTCCCTCTGAAAATTCCTCCATCTTAGCTGGAGCATCTATTCATTCTTCCAAAGAAGACCAAAAAAAGGTCATCCGTAATTCCTGTTTGATCTCACCCCACTCACTCATCTCTCTCTCACTTTCTGTATCATCAAATGTGGCAATACTAATTCAAAATACCTTCTGTAGTCAGAGGGAGTCTCTTCAGTCTGGGTCATCTCACTGCCGTCTTTTGCTTCAAATCTTCCCCAGCTCTCACCTCCCACAGAACCTCAGGCCTCTACTCATCCTTCTCATTGCTCCCATTTATACCACATATAACAAAGGCCACTCCGTGGAATCTTGCCTCCACGCGTGCAAACATTCTGGATTGTGTGCCCAGGATACTCTGATACATCTTACCCCATCAGCTGTCAAAAATGGGAACCACTCCATATAACTCAGGACCAAATGCAGGATCCCAAGCTGATGAAACTGAAAGTCTCTTATGCCTGAAAGTCCTCGGACATAAGAGAGGGAGAAGGATAGACAGTGATATTTTTCCTTTTACTGGGGTTCCAAAGCCAGCTGGGAGGTAACTGGGATGGGTGAAAAGCACAAAACCCTCTACTCACCCATGCAGGATCCATTTCTACCACCGCCTAGGTGACCTGAAGAAAGAAGGAAGCCAAGAGAAATGGGCAGCTATGGTGGAATCCTACAGGCTAAGCTGGACCACTGCCCCTTGGCCCTGCCTTCGAACAGACTGATCTCAAGCTAAATGTATAAACTCACCTCCTCAGACATCAGAGCTTCTTAGATGTTTGATTCTGGAAAAGAAAACAGAGGATAAGAATGGTTCCTACCTCAAGGTGTGGGGATGCATGCCTGCAATCCCAGCACTCGGGAGGCTGAGGCAGGAGGATAGAGAGCTACTGACAAGCCTGGGCTACAGATTGAGACCCTGTCTCAAAACACAAATGGTTCCTACCTCACAGGGTTCATATTGGTATCAAATGTTAGTAGCACAGAATAGAGGACCCAGATATGAAGCCACACAACTATAACCAACTTGTCTTTGACAAAGGCACTAAAAATATACAATGGAAAAAGACAGCCTCTTCAACAAAAACTGCTGGGAAAACTGGTTAGCAGACTGCAAGAAACTGAAACTAGATCCATGTTTATCACCCTATACCAATATTAACTCAAAATTGATCAAGGATCTTAATATCTAATAATACCAAACTCTAAAGTTGTAAAGTTGGTACAGGAAACAGTACAAAATACTCTGGAATTAATAGTTATAGGCAAGAACTTTCTCCATGGAACCCCAGCAGCTCAGCAACTAAGAGATAGCATAGTTAAGTGGGACTTCATAAAACTAAAAAGCTTCTGCTCAACAAAAGAAATGGTCTCTAAACTGAAGAGACCACCCACAGAGTGGGAGAAAATATTTGTCAGCTACACATAAAAGGACTGATAAACAGAATATATAGGGAACTTAAAAAACTAAATTCTCCCAAAACTAATGAACCAATAAAGAAATGGGCAAGTGAACTAAACAGAACTTTCTCAAAAGAAGAAATTTAAATGGCCAAAAAAATGCTCACCATCTCTGACAATAAAGGAAATGCAAATTAAAACCACACTAAGATTCCACCACACCCCTGTTAGAATAGCCATGATTAGCACCACCACTAACAACAGGTGTTGGCGAGGATGCGGGGAAAAAAGAACCCTCTTACACTGCTGGTGGGAATGTAAACTAGTACAACCACTCTGAAAAAAAATTTGGAGGCTACTTAAAAAGCTAAACATTGATCTACCATTATGACCCAGCAATACCACTCTTGGGGATATACCCAAAAGACTGTGACACAGATTACTCCAGAGGCACTTGCACACCCATGTTTATTGCGGCACTATTCACAATAGCCAAGTTATGGAAACAGCCAAGGTGCCCCACCACTGACGAATGTATAAATTCCATTTATACACAATGGAATTTTATGCAGCCATGAAGAAGAACGAAATGTTATTATTTGCAGGTAAATGGATGGAATTGGAGAATATCATTCTGAGTGAGGTTAGCCTGGCCCCAAACACCAAAAATTGTACGTTCTCCCTCATATGTGGACATTAGATCAAGGGCAAACACAACAAGGGGATTGGACTTGGATCACATGATAAAGCGAGAGCACACAAGGAAGGTATGAGGATAGATAAGACACCCAAAAAACTAGATAGCATTTGTTGCCCTCAACGCAGAGAAATTAAAGCAGATACTTTAAAGCAGCTGAGGCCAACAGGAGAAGGGGACCAGGAACTTGAGAAAAGGTTAGTTCGAGAAGAATTAACTTAGAAGGCAACACACATGTACAGGAAATCAATGCATGTCAACTCCCTGTATAGCTATCCTTATCTCAACTAGCAAAAACCCTTGGTCCTTCCTATTATTGCTTATACTCTCTCTTCAACAAAATTAGAGATAAGGGCAGAATAGTTTCTGCTGGGTAGCGAGGGGTAACGGAGGGGGTGGGGGGAAGGGAGAGAAATGACCCAAACATTGTACGCACATATGAATAAAGTAAAAATTTAAAAAATATATTAGTAGCATATCCTATGTATCAGCTACTGCCATCCATAGAAGTTTTGTAAATTTTCAGTACAAATAATGTATGATTTTGAAACTGTGCGTACATTTTTAGCTTTTTAAGATTTTAGAGGATGTGGTATTAAAATTTTCCATTGTAAGCAAATGCTTAGGGTAAACCAATGTCAAACCAATTATTAAGTATTTGCAGAAATGTAACTTTCTGAATAACTTCACTTCTAATTGCCTGCCTGTGTCTACATTTTTAGAAGCATATTGGTTAATTAGTTAAATTAACTAAGTTAATTAGTTAAATCAGTGTGTGTTGCATACATCTTAGGTTAATGAGCTGTAGGGAATGTTGAATGGACAGGTCAACCACTAACCCTCCCTGCAACCAAACCTGCCTGTTACAGAGTGTGCAGAAGGGAGTTTGCTGGGGTTTCTTGACACAACACTAAATTATCTTGTCTTGTCCTAAGATTTGGGTACAGGGAAAAAAGCAGTGCCTGGTCAGGAATCTAGCTGATCCATTAGACTGGATCACTTTTCTATTGTCCCAGAGTGGTTCTGAGAATCAGCCAAGCCCACAAGTGGACAATCTAAACAACCTCACACCACAGTCTCCATTCTAGACCAGCTCCTTAGCCTATCCAAGATCCCTTTCAACAGTGATGGGCCGGAATCCCTCCTATGCCAGGTTTGCACTTTTCTGAAGGACCTGGGTTGTGGACTCTTCGTGGTCCGCCCTCCATGTCTTAAACCATGGAGAATAACCACCTCAAGATCCCCTTACTCAGTCTGAGCTTCAGCCATGCTCTGGTCCAGTTCACAGTTTCCATCCTTTTGATATCTTCAACCCAGCCCTCTTCCTCAGACAAAATCTTTATGTCCTCTACCATGTGCTATTTCTACCTCAACACATCTGAAAAGAATTTGGGACAAAAATCTAACCCATGATCGTCTCCCTGAAACCAGCTTCTCATGCTAATTTCTCCATTACCATTCCTTCCGACAGGGGTGGGAGGACCCACACTTGGGGTAGTCCTTCACTGACATATTTGATGAAACAGGAAATTCTGTGAGCTCAATCTTTGAAATCTACCCAGAATTTCATCACACTGCCCTCCTTTAGCATGATATTCCTGGGGTCCATTGCAGCAGCCTCCTTAATAGTCTCCCTGCCTTAATTCCACACCCCCACCTGGCGCGCCCGGTGCTTCCCAACACTAAACTTCCAACTTCCGACCCGCTCCACCAACTCGCCCTCCATGGCTTCCAGATGTTGAGGCTGCCATTCCAGATAAGACACCACCAACTCCTCTTTCCTGCAAAAACAACAGACACCCCATGTGCTCCCGAAAGTGCCCTGTAGCACCTACAGGGCTTTGCATGGCGGGAACTCTCTTCCATCCTCCATCACAATGGTTGATCGCGAACCCCCACGAAAGACGCCCGTGCTGTGGACAAAGGGACCTGACCTGCAGTGAACTGAGCGGGGATGGATTCGGGCGAGAAGACAGCCTGGGGACTGAGTACCCACCTAAGTTGAGCTCCTTCCTGGGCGCGGCTCTGCCAACCAGGCCCGGAAAGAATGGGAGAGGGGAGACAAAGATACCGCCGTGCCCAGAGTGGCTCAGTGGAGCCTCATCCCCGACTCTGGGTAATGGGACCCAAATATCTTGCATTTTTCCGTTCTGTCCCCTCGGTGACAACCCAGTCCTCCATAGGTCTAAGCGGCGGAAGAAACCATAGAGCAACCAAAATGGCTACTACCAGGACGACGCCGAAAGTCCCGCCCCATATAGTGCGCACACACGTAAACGCTCACGTCTGTCTTAAGCTTTCATTGGCTCAATCATCACCGCCCCACGAGAGACTGATTTCTGGGTAATGGAGTTTCCACGCCGTTCCCGCCTCCTCTCAGCGATTTGGTCACTCCTTACTTGGTAAAGGCCCAATGGCACCGTGAGGGACGCTGGGAAATGGAGTTCCAGGCTCCCACACCCTGGAACATGTAAGGCTTCCCTTAAAGGCAACATAACCAGATTTTCTTTTCTTCCTTTGTTTTTTTGAGACAGGTCTTGCTGTGTAGCCCAGGCTGGCCTCCAACTCACCATTCTCTATCCTCAGCTTCCAAAGTACTGGGATTTCAGGAGAACCAGATCTAGATTTCCTTAGCTTGGGATGCTCACGTAAATGTTAGAGACCTGTTATTTCACTCTGTGATACAGAGTTCTTAAAGGAACATGCGCGCCATAGCTCAAAGGCAATCTGCGACCCCCTCGTACCTGTCAACTGTTCTGCTTCTTTTTAATTTACATGTAAAAATAAGTTTCAAAGCCAATTTCATAATCTTCACGGTGCTGAGGCAAGAGGCACGTGCTTACCATGCTGGAGGCTCTGGGTTCAAACTCAGCAACAATAACCAATTAATACAGTAACAATGATTTTCAGTACCTTTGGTCCAGGGAAACACATACTATACAAAGGGGAAAATGGAGGAGTTATGATAGGAGGGGTTGAAGTAGGTTGAAATGGTGAAAGTATGTCTTTGATTCTCTTAGGCAGCTTTTTGACATTTTTAACAAAATACCTGAGAAAACAAGTCAAGCGAGTAAGGGTTTAGTTTGGCTCATGGTTTCAGATGTTTCAGTCATGGCTTCCATGCTTCTAGGCATATGCATGATGAGACAGAACACCATGGCAGGGAGCATGGGCTTAAACCAAGTTGCTCATATAATGGAAGACAGGAGGAGAAAAGACAGGGGAAGCGTCCAGGGACAAGATACGCCCTTCCAGGGCCACCCCACACACACTTCTTCCAACTAGGACCCACCTCCACTACCTCCCAATAATGCCATCAAATTACGAATCAATGGATAAACCCACTAATGAAGTTAGTCCCCTCATGATCCAATCACCTCCAACACATGAGCCTTTGGTAGGTTATTTCCAATCTATAACAAATTCCAAAAAAACCCACATTTTTCCTGACTGCATAGCCACTGATTGTTTTCCTATCCAGGGAGCAAAAATTTTATTCAGATAATATTTATTGCTTCTTATGTAGGACATTTTCCAGTTATTTTAACAATCACAAAATGAAAATGAGAACTGAATACATTCTTTGCCAAATCACTGTGTGGCATTTTTCATAGGAAAAGCATATGTGTATGAGGAAAAAACATGAAATTTCATCATTTCATCTTCTTGTTGAGAAATTATCATTTCACTTATAACTGCAATAGCATCTGCACAGGGAGTTAAAATTACCTGTGGAAAGCACTTGCAAAATGGAAATTACCAAGATTTATTGGTAATGATATTCAAAAGCAGTTCTCATGAAACTAAGATTTCAGTGAAATGTAAGAGACATCAAAGTCCAAGAAGAAAATGAACCTTAGTCACATTCATGCATTTGTCTCCACAATGTAATTGGTTTTTCATACTTGAAAATATTGCCCACTGTCTGTTTGATGGGAGTAGACACAATAAAAGACTGGCCACAAAGGTAAAAAGGAATGGGGAAGCAGTGCAGTGATGCATATTTATCTTCAGTAAGTTAAGTGTACTGTGTTTCAGGCATCATAGTAAATGCTGGGATATACTGAAAATGTGTTCTGTAATTTCTTAGATTTATTATTTATTTGGCATTCATTAATCTCAGGGCATATATTCCCATACTGCCCAATGGGGATGGCCCCCACTTGGTTACTTCCTGCACTGTACCAAATAATGCAGAGTCCCAGTTTCTTTGTATCTTCCTCCAATTCCCCTTTCTCCTTCTCCTCCATCTCCTTGCTCTCACCCTTTTCCTCCCTCTCTCTTCCCCTTTTCTCCCTCTTCTCTCTCAACCTTTCCCCTCCCTCTCCTCTTTCCTCTCTCTCTCTCCTTCTTCCCCTCTCCTCTTCTTCCTCTCTCCCAGAATACCGGACCAAAATGAACCTGTTTATTTCCTAAGTACCCTGTGTCAGTTACTTTGCTACATTGACACAAAGCAAACTGATGCAAAAACTAAAAATACAATCCATGAAAGAAAAGGTGGGTAAGTTGGACTTTCAAATTTAATTTCTTTCTGCAAAAGACACATTTGAAAGAATATGAAAAGATGCTAATCACCTGTCGTTAGGGATGTGCAAACCAAAGAAAGCCACAATGATATAACATTAAGTATATATTTGAATGGCTTCAATTCAAATGCTGATGAAGAACTGGAGCACTACAATTGTCATTCATTTCTGGCTGGAATTAAAAGTAACACAGTCACTGTGGAATACAGCTGGGCACTTTACCACACTAAACACACTCTTGATATACAACCTAGCAAATCATGCTCCATGGTATCTACCTAAATGTGTCAAAAACTTATGTTCACACAGAAACTACACACAAATATATGTAGCAGATTTATTCATACATGACAAATCTTGAAAGCAACTAATATGTCTCTCAACAAGTGAATGGATAAACAAACCACGCATGTCTATTCAATGGAATGTTCTTATCTTATAACCTGAATGCAAATCCTCACAGCACCTTTATATGTAATAGTCAAAAACTACAAACAACCCAATCATCCATTAACAACTGAATGGATTCTAAACATGTGGTATACAATGGAACAATACTCAGCAATACAAATTAACAAACTAAGAATTGAGTCATGCAAAAAGACAGACTGATCTCAATAAAGCTATGGTTAGAGGAAAAAAGCCAGAGCCCCCTCTCAAAAAAAGTACATTATTATTCACTTATTCAGTCCTGCAAAGTGTTTGCTGTTGTCATGAATGTGCGACGCTGGGAAGGGCTGGTAGAATTATAAGAGGATGCAAGGGATCTTTTGGTCGTGTTGGTTTTTTCATTACCTTCATTATGGTGGTTTTGCAGGTGTATACACACACACACTGGAACAGCACACATTTTACACTTTACATATTAGCAGTGTACTGCATGTTAATCATACCTCAATACAGCTGTTATGAACTGATTTTCCCCATAAGAATTCCTATTCCTATTCCTATTCCTATTGCTCTTGAAAGTCAGATCTGTCAACCATTTTGGCTGTACCAAATGCCTCTCCCAATTTAGGAGAGTGATGCCTGATTCAATGTCAGCAAAAACTGGAAAACACTGAAGTTCAAGTTCACCTCCATCACTAGGAGTGCTAACTGGGTCAGAGAAGCCCCATCCCTTTCTAAGTGCTGGGGTTCCCACCTGTCCAGTGATGGCCATAAAGTCAGCAGGTACTCTGACATGGCTTTGGCCACAGGAGATAAATGTCTAGAGGCTCAGAGAATCTTTGTACATCCTATTCCCACACAACCATAATTGCATGGACATCTGTGAACGACCCTTTAGAATACAGAAATATATGCCACAGCTACTCCCACTTCATTGTTTATTACGAAGCATGACTCCCAGCTTGCCCTGCAGGCCTTGGCAGTCAATGGCAGTTGCCTATATGATCCTGGATATCAGAAACTTGCTCCTGTACATGTCTGGGAGATACTAATCCCTCAACAATGCTGGGGAAATTGTGGCAGTCAAGGAACCCAACCCTGGTTGCTTCCAGAAGCATGAAAGATTTTCAAATCAACCTCAATGAACACTGAGCTCACAAAAAAAACCAAAAAAAAAAAATAACCTTACATCCAGGCCACAGAATTTGGCACATAATGCTCTTCAGGTTTCTTTTTGATTTTTTGTTTGTTTGTTTTCCTAGCAGGCCTATAGCAAGAGAGCACTTTAAATAAAAGTAGACTGAGAAACATTCTCTGCTATACTGTAGTCCCCTCTGAGGCAAATAAAGGTTATGGCCACAAAAGTTCTCCCTTCATTTTGGCAGGACTCAACTGTTTTCTTGATCCACTCCACACAGTAAACAGAACCAAGAGTAAATCACATCATGGTATGCTTCTATCACTGTGTAAGCATGGAATGGCAGTCACAATGTTGGGATTTGGCAGAAAGACAAGTAAGTCATCGCTATAATGTTCATGGCCAACACTACCCATGAAGAAGGGAAACATCAGGAAATACCTAGCAGAGGCTAGCTCAAATCCTTCTGGCCAGAATTATATTTCCTCAGAATGTAGTAATGAGAGGACAAGGGGACCCTCAATGGGCACAAACATTCATTACTTTCTATAGGGAATAGGAGAATGAGCAGATGTCTGCCTTCCCTGAGCAGGATGGAGTGACTGACAGACAGTTGGTAGCAATAAGATGAGCCAGTAGCACCACAGGCACTAGCAATGACATTAATTGTGGAGAGCCCTGAACAATTTAGAAACCCCAAACCATTTCACTAAATGTTCATATGTGATTCTTATTGGAAATCTCTCCAGAGAGGAGAGAAGAATGGACAGGTGAACCTGTAGGCTGATGGTTGCCTTATGAAGAATATTCAGAGCTTTTCTGGTGTGATGGAAATAGGAAATTTCCTCATTCATAAGACCTTCCTCTAGTGTTAATTTTTGATGCTAAACAAATTTAAGAGATGCAGCTAGAGTGTCACCAAAATTTTCACACTCATGAGACCTTTCTTCAATGTGAACTTTCTGGTGCCGCGCGAGATGGGAGCTTCTGCTGTAGGCTTTTCCACAGTCACTGCAGACATAAGGCTTTTCTCCAGTGTGAACTCTCTGGTGCAGAATGAGGCTAGAGTTGCGACTAAAGAATTTTCCACACTCATTGCACTCATAAGGTCTTGCTCCAGAGTGAACTTTCTTGTGTTGGACCAGGTGGGAGCTACTAATGTAGGCTTTCCCGCATTCACTGCATACATAAGGCCTTGCTCCAGTGTGAACTCTCTGGTGCAGAATGAGGCTGGAGTTGTGACTAAAGCATTTCCCACACTCATTGCACTTGTAAGGCTTTGCTCCAGTGTGAATTCTCTGGTGTACAATAAGGTTAGAACTATGTCTAAATAATTTTCCACACTCACCACACTCATAAGGTCTTTCTCCAGTGTGGATTTTCTGATGCTTTACAAGTGTATCTTTACGATTGAAAGCCTTCCCACACTGACTGCACTCGTAAGGCCTTGCACCAGTGTGAATGATTTGATGCTGAACAAGTGTGTCTTTGCAGCTGAAGGCTTTCCCACATTTGCTGCAGACAAAAGCCCTTGCTCCTGTGTGAACTCTCTGGTGTTTAAGGAGGCTGGATTTATGGCTAAAGAACTTCCCACATTCAATGCATTCATAAGGCCTTGCCCCAGTATGAATTCTCCAGTGCTCAATAAGATGGGAGCTTTGGCTAAAGAATTTCCCACATTCACTGCACTCATAAGGCCTTTCTCCAGTGTGAAATCTCTGGTGTTGAACAAGTGTGTCTTTACGACTGAAGGCTTTGCTACATTCACTGCACTTAAAGGGCCTTTCTCCTGTGTGGACTCTCTGGTGTTGAACAAGTGTATCTTTGCGGCTGAATGTCTTCCCACATTCACTGCATGTGTAGTATCTTTTTCCATTGTGAAATTTCTGATGCATTTTTAGGTAGGACAGGTGAGTGAAGGCCTTTCCACATTCCTTACACACATGAGATTTTTCTCCACTGTGAATTTTATTGTCACTAAAAAGAGCAGGCTTCTCTTTGAGCACATTTCCACCTGGTAGACATCTATAGTGTTTCCCCTCAGAATGAGTTATCTGGTGGTCAAGGAGATTAAAGGTGTTCAGGAAGGTCTTCCCATCATCACTGTAATTTACATTCATTTGTCCACCATGGTGGTCTTGATGTCTTCTGAGACTGGAGCTGTGTGGGAGAGAATCTACGTGCTCAGTTCTTTTATGAGGACTCACCACATTGTGTGTGGTCAGCTGCTGGAAGAGGCCACAGCTGTCTGGCATGTCAACGCTTTCTTCCCTGCATGTACAGGGTGTCCCTACCCTATGTCCTGTACAGCTCTTCACACATGAGGTCCCTCCATCATCCCCTCTCAAGGGATTCTCTCCACAATGACACTGCTGGTGCTGGGGAAATGTCACACTGATGGAGAATCCTCTCCCACACAACCCACATCTGTGCAGTTTCTCCATAGGATATGATTTCTGGTGTTCAGCCAGGTACAAAATGTCTTTCAAGAGTGGGTCATACATCTGACATGGGTGGGCTTTCAGGGTCAATAGACCTAACTCAGTAGTTCTGGTCTGTGACATTCCTTCCATGGAAATGCTCTGCTCAGAAAGTGCCTCCTCATTATCTGTTTCACACCAACAACCTGAAAGCAATGACATTCTGGTAAGGAGCATTTTGGCTTTGGTGAGAAGCAGCAGACTCATCACAATGAAGCATTGTAGTGACAGGAGCTGGTGATGTAGCTTAGTGAAAGCACATAGCTAGCATGTGCAAGGCCCTGGGTTCAATCCCCAAAACCACAAGAAAGCAAATCTCAAGAAGCATCAGCTGAGTATGGTGGTGTATGCCTATAATCCCAACATTAGGGAGGCTAGGACAGGAGGATTGTGATTTTGAGGCAAGTCTGAGCTACACAGTGAGACTCTGTCTCAAAAA
The DNA here is from genome assembly GCF_047511655.1 of Castor canadensis. Taxonomy (NCBI): domain Eukaryota; kingdom Metazoa; phylum Chordata; class Mammalia; order Rodentia; family Castoridae; genus Castor; species Castor canadensis. The sequence continues at coordinate 30,387,641 of NC_133401.1, read as the reverse complement.
ATCAAAACAAAACAAACAAAAACTGTGTACAACTCATAACACATTAGATCAGCCAGTGCTGGAGAGCACTGCAAAGGAGCTAAGGACAGTAAGACCTGGAGGCCAAAATGGTAGAGATGGTCAGGGGAGAGAATGACATGTGGGTAAAATGTTGAGATGGAGTAGGAAGAGAAATGAGGTAGCACAATGGGCCTTGGGAACAAAACCCTGCTGAATACAAAACAGGATGACTGATCAAACACAATCCCAAACACAACACCTCCCCCAGCTCCCAGTCAGCAGGCCAGGCCTTCACCAGTCATCCATTACTGTGGCTAAAGTAATGTCTGTCAGACACCTGGCCTTTCTGTCCCTCTACAACTGGACAATGATGACACCGAATCTGGAAGAGGAAAGTCTGAAGACAACAAAGTCTGAGTGTCTGAGTGACTGACCAGGTAGGCCCACACCAGAGAGAAACCAAAATATTAGAAATACTAGAAAATAAAAAGGAGAGCCTGTGAGTGGTGATGCACTTCTGCTCAGAAGCCAGACATCAGGAGGATTATGGTCAGAGGACAGCCTGGGCAAAAAGTTAGTGAGAACCCCACCTCAACCAACAGGCTGGGTGTGATGGTATGGACCTGTTATCCCAGCTACAGGGGAGGCATAGGTAAGAGGTTTGAAGTCTGAGGCCAGCCCCAAGGAAAACTATATGAAAAATCACTAAGCAAAAAAAGCAAAAAAGACTGGAGATGTGGCTCAAGTAGTAGAGAACCTGCTAGCAAGTACAAGGCTCTGAGTTTAAACCCCAGTACTGCCAAAACAAACAAATCAGAAAAAGAACCCCCTAAGAAGGGCTTGGATTTTGCAGAATAGTCTTAGATCGCATTAGTACCTCCAATTCTGGGCAGAGTGTTCTGGAAAAACCTGTTCCCAGTAGGTGAGAACAGTGTCGTAGATGCTGTGACACTGAAGACAAAGGCAGGAAAAGTGCAATTTATTAGCAACTTACTGAAAGAAAGACAAAGATGGTAGCAAAACCAGATGTACTGGTCAGGAATAGAGTGACTTCATCCACCCAGCATCTACCTGACTTATCTCAAGCTCCTATCAAGGACCTCAGCCACATTCCTGATACTGACAACACCAGGGTCACAACGCTCCACCTACCAAGTGAATGGTTTTCTTTGTATATAGGATTCTGGGAAATTATCTGGCGAAAATCAAGTCAGGGATATTCTGACTCTTACAATCTCACATGCCTCCTGCAATGTGCTATGCCTGTAAGGGTCTGAGCACTGTATAGGTGCATGACAATGGCCATTTGTGTAGAGTGTAAGCAGAGTCTAGCAACAGCAGAGGCACATGCACAACAAGAAAATAACTATGTAAATTACAGTAACAATTTTTTCCACCAAGAGCTCCAGGAAGTAAATCAATAGCCTAATTTACAACCTATGGAAGGGAAAGATTAAAGCATTAATTTAGGCTTGATAATACCATAGGTTCCAGACACTTGGGTTCCCCCTGCTGGACCCATCTGTACACCAAGTATTTTCAGGTGCAGGAATTGCCCCTTCTGGACTTGTGAGATCACCAGGGATGGTAACGCAGTATCACAGATAACCAGACCTAACATGTTCTGCAGCTTGAGAGTCAATAAGCTACTGGAGAGGACACTACGTTTTTGTAAACATCCAACACATGACTGAGGCTGCTGAACAGGACATCTACACATCTTTACAGCAGTATCAGTTGGTGACTCCACCTGTAGTAAAACACTTCAAGAAAGTGCTGTTGGCTATCAAAATCTTGACGTTTCAAATGCTTTCTTCTGGGGAACAGTTCTTAATCAGCCAATAATGGGAATCAGCTTGAGCTAGATGAAGAATGAAAGCCTGCCAATAAACCTATACATCCTTCACCATATGGGGGTGAGGAAGGTTGGCACTTTATCTAACACTATGCCTAGAGTCAAATAGGTCTTATCCTGACTACCAGGCCACTCTACGAACTTCTCAGATGGTCCAAGGTCCTGAATCTTATTGGGGTTGACAGCCCATTCCCAAATAAATGAGCACACAGATGTTCTACTGTGTCCTGCAAGAGTGTAATCATTACCAGTAAGCATGATATCATCAATATCATCAATGGAACTAGGCAAAAGCAGTAGGAAGAGAACAGTGAGGTCCCAAGTCATCTTTCCCTGACACAGCAGGATTGTGTAGATACCCCTAATACAGTACCTGGAATGTCCATGCTCTTCCCTCTCAAGTGAAGGTGCACTGGCTTGTGGGTCCATTTGTAAGTAAAGCTAAAAACAGCATTAGTTATGTCCAAGACAGCATGCACAAAGCCAAAGGAGAATGTATTTTTCCAGTACCTGAGTGATGCTAGGTGCCACAACATGGATGACAGGGCCCACCTTACTTAACACCCTATAGTTGACAGTCACTCTCCATCATATCTGCCTTTTTAATGATAGGACTAGCGAAAGCACTGTGAGTAGCTCATAAAATTTCAACTTACATTTCGTATATGGTTTCTCTAGTCTCAGCATGTCCATCTGGCAATCTGAACTTTCAGGATGGGAAGACTAACAGGATCATTTGGCCTCCTCAATACTGCCTTTACTACCTGAACTATGAGTTGAAATTCCCCCACCAGGGTCTATAATATCGTTCCAAATACAACAGGCATCCAATTTTTAGGAAGATTATACAGAAAGATTACTACCAATATGGAGTAGGGGTGCTCTCCCAATTCCAGGACACAATAATACTTGTTTCATGATGGTGTTCTTACCCCCATATCCATCAATAAGTGTCCAAGGTCCCTGGAAAACTTTCTGAGTTTCTTGGGCTAGCATGCATTTAACACCTGCATCTGCCAGAGTGATGGTTTTCCCCTTACTCTTGGGGACAGTAAATAATGAGTGTGACATAAGACCCCAGTCACTCCCACCCTCCTTCCTTAGCAGAGTGGGATAAGAGGCACTCACAAACAGCTGCTCCAAACCCAGCAGTGCTTTTGCCCTGTGCTCATGAAGTGGGCTACAAGCATCTAACATACAGGCCACCTTTCCCACATGGAGCTAGATGGTCAGCCCAAAACTCCTCTGGAGAAGCTTCCTTCCTCTTGCCAATTTCCCTGATCTCCTGGCTGGTTGACCAACTGTAATGAGAAAACCCAGTCACAGTGTCGGAGAACTAGCCAGAAGGTTCTTGAGAACAAAGAAAGATATGGACATAACAGGAATTTCAGAGTGCAATATATGGGGGGACTTCATTAGAGCAGTGAGCCTTCTGAATCCCTGCAATGTGGGTTTGAAGGCTTATAAGAGTGATCATGACAAAGACAACTCTATCCAAGCCAGAATCCACCTGATTAACATTCTTCTAATATCAAAAACCCCAGTCACATTCTTGGCACTGATAGTGCCAGGATCAGACCATAATGCTCTACCCCATGTGCTCCACAATGGTTTTATTTGTTTTAAGGATTTCTAGGAAAGGGAAGTAATGCAAATGAAAAAGATCAGGTCTATGCAGTGGCAACCATGGTGGCTGTGCCTGAGAATGGATGTGGCCAGTCACACAGAATGGATGTGACACACAGTCACATGGAGTAAACATCGGCTTGAGAAGGGAGCACAGCCTGCGAAACGGAAGTGTCAGGTATTGGAAGAGAAACATAGCCAGTGAGTACTCCAGGTATGTAGAATCAATTGAAAAGATGGGAAAAACTCTGAATCCCTAACTATTTCCTCCAACCTTTGAAGGGGTATGTGTTAGGACTACTTGGGAAGACAAGGGGACACTACACACAGTCCAGCCTAGACACATACTACCTATGCAGGGAACTCAAGAAAGGAGGGAGAATTGGGGTTATAACTGAGTGTCAGCATGCAAAAGGACCTGGAAAAGAGAGAGAGACAGAGACAGAGAGATAGAAGACAAAAGAGAAGAGTCACAGATCTGGCAACATAAAAAGAGCTGTTTCTGGGACATGATAAAATCCCACAAAGGACAATGGTGTGGTTAGAAGACCTGTGGATGGCAGCCACAAAGATGGTCTCCAGAGATCCCTCCCACCTGCTACTCTGGCCCTCCTGTCAGCCTCTTCCCTTCATTATAAGATGGACTTACTGACTCATTTCTCAGAAAGAGAATGTGGCAAAACTGATGGAATGGTCTTGGGGGTGGCTCAAGTGGTAGAACATTCACCTAGGAAGCTCAAGGCCCTGAGTTCACCATAATACCATCAAAAAGGAAAAAAAAAAAGTGGGGTTGGTAGAGTGGCTCAAGTGGTAGAGTGCCTGTTTAGCAAGTGTGAAGCCCTGAGTTCAAACTCCAGTACCACCAAAAAAAATTTTTTTAAAGTGATGAAAGTGTCACTTTCAAGATCACGGTATCTTGGCATTCACCCTGAGCACTATCTCTTGCTCACTTGCTCAGCCAGAACTCAGCTTTCAACTTATGAGGTACATCAGAGAAAGGAAAACATAATTAGGAGCTGAGAGAGGCCTCTGGACAACAGGCAACAAGGAAATTATACTCCCAGTTTAAGCTTAGTAGTGGACTCTTCCAAGACTGGCCTTCAAATGGCACCACAGCTCTGATGACAGCTTGACTGAAACCTCATGAACGTCTGAGCCAAGAGCACACACATAAGCTGCGGTCAGAACCCTAAGGCAGTGAAACTGAGACATAATGCCTTTTAGTGTTTTAAGTCATTAACTTTGGGGATAACTTGGGATGCAGCAATGACTCAAATAGACTTACCTAGTGTGGTCACAAGTGCAAAGTTTTCCAGCATCACATCAAGGTACAGGAATCTCTGAGTTTCCTCAAGGAGTTCCCACTCTTCCCAGGAGAAATACACGAACACATCTTCGAAGTTCACATAGCCCTAGCATGACAGGGACAGTTGAGCCCACAGACCACATCTTCCAAAGACACCGCATCCCAGGCTATTCAGTCATACATACTCAGCCATTGGTCCCACTTCTCCTCAGGTCTCCCAACATGCCTTGGCACCACTAGTGTCTGCTCTCTCCCCAACAGTCTCACCATTGTATCCAGCACAGAACAAAATCAGGTAAGTGTGCAGAGATGCTGAAGGATCCTGAAAACTCTCAAGCTTAATACGTCCTTCCCGTCCTCATTCCATTGGTTGGCAGTAATAGGAACCTCTCTACATAGCTCTTGGACGGGATTCAAGACACTTACCTATAATTGCCCCACTTCAGGGCCCACAGACACAAGCACAGAGAGTAAGATACTCATGAACCCAAGGATATCAAGGCCTCTGAAAATTTGGTGAGGCTACTTAAACACATAAAAAACAAAGGTTTTTCCCTTAACTCACTGTTCTGTACAAAGCACCTGTCCACGCTGGCTCTGGTGCCTTGGAAACCCATCCATGTCTCACGTCGTTGATCCTGAGAATAGGACTGTCACCCTCCCACATACACACGGTTGTAAACTCGGGAGGAGGCGAAGAGGGTCCGGGGTCCAGGACACCGCAATCTCCACGTGCGAGTGAGGGCCTGAGGGAACCTCTACTCACCTGAGCCGGGTCCATCAGCGCAGTCGCCGACGTGTGCGAATCTGGGTCGCCGCAGGGCACGGCGGGCCCGGCGGGCCCGGCGCGGGGTGAACCCGGGATGGCGGTCGCACTGGACGCCCGGGCCTGCCGGGTGGGGAAACGGCACCGGATCCAGACGCGACGAGGACGGCGGGTGCCTAGGGCTCGGGAAGGCCGCAGGTCCGCCGCGCTAGGCCGCCCGGTCCAGCACGGACGTCATGGGCCGTCACACAAGCGCGGAGGACAGTCCTGGGCTCCCCGGTTAGATTCCACAGATCAAACTCCAAACCGTCACAGCCTGAGGGCACTTCCGGCGCATGCTTACGTCACAATGGCCGCGCCGGAAACCCTGCCATGTACAACACACACGCAGTAATGGGTGATGTAGTTCCTACCCTGCGTCTAGGCAGGTTAGGCAAATACCAAGGGGCGCCATGCCAAGGCCTGGAGGGAAGGAAGGGTGGAGGAGGAAGTGTCTTAGAGCGCCAAACTCCCCTCACACGGGGCGCACTCAGATTTCCTGGTCACTTGGAACAATGCCAGTCTTCAAAAGTCTCCAACAGGTGAATCATATTTCATCTTTCTGCTCCCATCTGACCTACGGATTGTGACCAAGAAACGCTAGGTTGGGGGGGCCTAGCTCAAGTTTGGGAACTGGACCTCCTTTTTAAAGTCACTAGAAAATAAAGTCCAGTAACTAAATGGAAAAATATCTACAACCTACTTCCAGGAAAGTGAATTGAAATATCCTTAGCACAGAACCTGGCACATAGTCCTACATACAGGAAGGCTGTTATTATTTGTCATCATCTGAAGATACTTCCATAGGAGGACGGTAGAGACTCCTCTTTGCAGTCACTGCTCATAATCTTTAAAACACAAATACAATCACTCCCAGACTTAGCAAGTAACACCACGGATAATAAATTTTGCATTAAAGCACACCTGTACATCTTTTGGCTCATTTAATTATTTATTTAAAAAAATAAACGTGCAACAGAGTTTCATAAAGTAAAGTAGGTCTCTCCTCCAAAGGATATTCTTACAGGCCATGTGACTCAAACCATGGACAACCAAGGCTAATTGCACTTAGGCTTAAGTGGACAATGTAGTTAACCTGGTTTCATATGATGAGTCATTTAATGATACATGTTTAATTCACAGGATCAATGACTCAAACCCCTTTCCCTCTGGCTTACAGGGCAGGCTGACACTTCACCTCAGGATTGCCACGTATGTTCCTCCTTCGCATCCAGACACCATCTTCTCATCCCCTGCACATGAAGCACCCAAGACAGCACTAAATCCTAGTAATACTGAGACCCTAGAAACTGATCTCAAGAAGAAGGACTTAATGAGAAGTGATAATGAAAAAACATCCTCCAAATCATTCCTATTCATATTTCGCTGGCCCAGAGTTATTTGTATTGTCTCAGAGTGTAAGAGAAGATGGGATGTGCTATTCTCCTGAGTTACCAGAGGAAGAAAATGACTTTGATGGACATCTGGCCAGATTCTATCATAATTCATCAATTTGACCAACAGACACCCTCTTTATTATTATTCACTATCTAAGTTCTACACTCTTACACCTTCATTAGTGTGTCAACCAAATAAATAACTAGTCATTCAGTGCATCTGAATGTCAAGATCTCTGGGTGATGTCTTCTAAAACTCATACTAAAATATTTCTTTCTCAAAGCTTAGAATGACATAGATAATGCATATATAGATGAAATATATCACATATACAATTATAGTTTGACATATATCAACTACAACTATATATATATATATATAGTTTAGGCATATATAAATTTCTGTGTGAGAAACACAATGGAACAACACAATGAAACAGTTAAAGAAAAAACAGCAACTGATTTCTATATTCAATAAATGCATCATCCAAGGAAGGGAATGAAGTAAAAACTATGTGAGACCAAAAGTGAGAAATTTAAAAGAAAAAATAACTGATGTAATACTTTAAAGATTTTATTTAAAGTTTGAAGAAAGTGATCCCAGGTGAATAATATGTAATGACAGATTGAATAAGAATCTGAGAGTGGAGTGCAAAAGCAGATTAATCTAACCCTCTTATCTACAAAAGTGTTACTTCCTTCTGAGTCCAAATGATGGAATTATCCTGCACACATCCTCAACAGCACATATGCTGAGGTGAACACATTAATGTTTAAATACATCATGCTTTCTCAGACAGCAAAAAATATTAGTAACTACAATGGGTTAAAATATTATAACTTTAATCTTAAACACTAATAAACAGAAGGAATGTAAAAGCCTTATACATTTGAAGAGAGATGAAATGTAATAAAAACCAGCCAAGTGTTTTTACATAGTAAGTGGGCATGACTAGGGCAAAGAAAAGCATACACACACCCCAAGGATGAATTCAAACCCAAACATAACAAGTATCTCTTGAAATGTGTATAGAGTAGGTGCTCAAATGAGCAGTCAGTAATTTTAATGTGTTGAAAATTTCTAACAATCTTACAGATAAAACAGACACGTCTCAAATATAACATTACAGAAGTATCTGGTGGAAGGAAAGTTTAGGGAAAATAAACTCACTACAATTATTAAAATATTTAGACAAGAATTAACATGTAAAAATAAGTATTTACACCAGAAAATAGCAAAAAACCCAGGAAAACAGAGCAAGATAGTGTATTCTAAATTGTGTATGTAATGTCTATGACACAAATTACATGAAGAAATGGTTTCATAGCAAAAGAATGAAAAGATTAATCTAGATATAAGGAGCATTTTAATATCAGCCATCTCGGTAATTAGTAGAAAGAGCCAATATAAAACTGTTAAAAGTTCTAGTAAATTCCCACGCCAGAACTGATAACACTTGCCTGATAGGTATGCATGCATACAAATACAGGATGCTTATATTTAGTAAGACTGAATTGTATAGAGCTGAACATGACAATAGGAGTACCATCTTCAATTTGTATAGGATGAAGTGACGTAGGAAGCAATCAATGTATCAATCAACAACAGAAATATATGGAATATACAAAAAAAAATCTGCTATGAAATACTCAACAGCCCAGGCAGCGTGAAGGCAAACTGTGTAATTTATTTTGCTGAATAATCATTTTATCTGAGAGTAATGGTGAATTCATTATTATGAATAAATATATACATCTCAGAATACTGTATTAAATCTTTGGCAAAAATATCACACTAGAAAAATTATTTCATACACATAAATTTCAACCAGGCAATATACATATCTTATTAGGACTGAGCCTGTAGCTCAGTAGTATAAAAGTTGCCTACCATATGTGAGGCCATGAATCTATCCAACATGGGAGAAAAGAAAAAAACAAACTATTTAGGACTAGGGAAATACTTAACTGATAAGAGTGCTTGTCGACCTGCAGGATGCACTGGGTACGATTCTCAGACAACAATTAAAAAGTAAAAACAAATTTTTTAGGGATTAGGAGTATAGGTCAGTCATACAGCAATGGCCTAGCATATGGGAAGCCATGAGTTAGATCCCAAGCATTGCCAAAATAACAATAAAAACCAAGAATATATATAATTGGTGATACACAGATGCCAAACTATACGTTAAAAAAGAGAAAGAGTAAAGCAAAATTCTGCACAAAAGTACTCTCTGAATTGTAATATAAGAGTATCCTTTTGTGAAATTCAAAATCAAATTCTAATGTTGCTATGTGCTATTTTTTTAGTTGTGGAGTGTTGCATTGATATTTATATGTTAAGATTTATCTTTTTGGCCTGTTTGTTCATGTGAATTTCAATAAACTAAAATGTACAAATCTTGAGTGCAGGACTTTGAAGAAATTTTATATTATTGATCTCCATATAATCCCCATTCATACAAAAATGCAGAAAACTTACAGCATCCCCCACCTACTTAGTTCTCATGTATTCTTTCACTTATCTATGGAAATCTATAGCATATACTCCTTTGTGTCTGACTGACATCACTGTTATTCAGTGTCCTCATCTATGACATTCATTGGTGGTGTTGCAATGAAGCAGTGGTTTTAATTGCAATACTTTAGTTTTGTGACTATGTCATTTAAAAATATCTGATTGAGGGGCTGGCAGAGTGGTTCAAGTGGTAGAGCACCTGCCTAGCAAGCATGAGGTCCTGAGTTCAAATCCCAGTACCACAAAAAAATCACATTGATGATTGGGTGAGTGGTTTCAAGTTCTGGGTTATCAGAATATAAAATTGTTTAAACCTCCATGTGCATATATTATGGAGAAAATGCCTTTATTTCTACCCAGTGTACACCAGGAAGTAGATTATTGGTAATATCAATATGGTGAGTTTTACTATTAAAGAGCATTAATGAAAGTATTCAATGAGAATCAATTACCTATGTGGATTATATGAGGACATTGTATACAGTATTATGATCATTTATACAATTTGTGATATGTATCCTTTACATAGTATACTTTATAATTTACTGATTTACAATGCATATTGGTACCAATATGATTATCTGTATTAAGAAACACCTGTATTGATATGTTTGCATGTGAGATCTATTGCATGTAAGTTGATCTGTGGGTAAGTGTATCTATACACTACAACCATTTATACATCTGCATCCATGAATTACTCTGTCAATGTGCTCACCTTTGGATTTATACATGCACACTTCTCTCAATATACATTTTTCTGTTATGTTTGAGATCAATGGGTTAATCTATTCATGTGTCCAGGAGCTATTTGTATTGTGTGTTTGCTTGTGCCAATGGGTGCACATCCCTGTGAGCACTGTTGCTGGTATGTATGGAACTTTTAAGTGTCTGGGTGTCCTGTACCTGTGATCATGAATCTACACCCATAAAATATACCTCCTCTACCTTTGGTTTATGTGTTATTACATATCTGTATGTCTGCGTAGGATTTTGTGCCTCTGTGTGCGTGAGTGTGCACATCTATTTATAGACTTATGGGATTCCTGTAAGGTGTTATATATTCTGAGCTGGCCTGGGTAAATTCCATGTATGCCCTGTTCATCTACCTCTGAGTTACATGACCAGTGTGTCCATACTATATCCAGTTCTTTTTTCTCTAGTCCCATCACCCTAAACCGAGGGGCTATCTGACTGCCCCTCTGGCTCTCCCTGAAGTCCTGTATACATGAGCGTCTCCACTGGGATATCAGTGTCTCTTGCATGCTTAAGATTTCACCTCCTTTGGTCTGCATATGTTTCAAGTGGTAGAATACCTGCCTAGGAAGCACAAGGCTGTGAGTTCAAACCCCAGTACTACCATAAAAACAAAACCCATATCTTTGCCTTTCAGCTAAGATCACTATAGATTTCACCTCCAAGAAGCCTGTCTGACCAGCAACTCAGCTGGGCTAATAAAGTCCCCGGCTCTGCCCTCAGATATCCCCACAGTGACCTTTAATGCCCCAGGGATACTCTGCCTAGGGCCAGTCACTTTAGTTTATAGCTACACAATCTTGGGAAAGTAAACAATGAGATTCCTTATCCATGTTTGCTTTTACGGTCTATCATGAATTTGACTATGTGTTTTATTAGATTTGTTTTAGTCCAAATTTAACCGACGGAGAAAAATTGAAGACTCAGAGAAGACCCTCAAGAGAAGATTTCAAAAGTGAAAGAAAAAAAAAACAGAAGAAAGGATTGGGGCTCACGTGGGAAGAAGAATCAGTAGCCCAAGACTGAGGAAACATCACTGTACAGGATGGTTAAATTGACAGGAAGAATGTCTTCGTTATTGAGGGGCCGGGGTTGTTTCCCATTTTTAAATCAAACTTTAAAAACTCTCAAATAAAATGACATCAGCAAGATGGCAGAATAGGTAGCTTTGGATTCTCCCTTCACCTATGAGCAGACTGAATAAACAGTTACACAGAAGCACAGTCTTGCCACTGCAGAAAGTGATCCAGTCATAGACAACCATTGGCTGAGCTTTTGTGTAGATGAGCAAGGGCATGGGATTCTGGGTAATGTACTTTAGGCCCTGTATGGGATAACACATCTGTACTTACTGTGTTCTCCATGGCAACAGCAAAGAGGCCTTCTGGGATATAAATACAGTATGGGGAATAAAGTTCCAGTGCTCCAGCTACAGGACTGAGGTTTTACTTGCTCTTGAAAAGAAATATATATACACACACACACATACATATATATATATATATATATATATATATATATATATATATACACATATATATATTTGATAAAATTGCACAATCATTGCTTTTAGCACACACTTAGTATAGACAAAACTGACAATACATAAGACCATAAGAAAGCTGTTTAACTTCTATAAAATGAAATAAAAGAGAATGTAATCAGTATAAGGATCAATAATAGAAATACCTGAAAGGTTCTTAGTGTCTTTGCAAAATAAAATCCCATACATTAAGCAAAGATACTCAAAATTGGAGAATATTACCTTTGCAAAATATAATCCCTAGCAGGCCTTATAGTTCCAGCACTTGGGAAGCTGAGGCAGGGGGATCCCAAGTTTGAGGCCAGCCTAGGATACAATAATGTATTCAAGACAGGATACCCTGTCTTGAAAAATAGCACTAATAAAGTAGTAACGATATCCCTAATGACAATTTGATAGGCCTTTTGTGAGTGCTATTATAGGCAGTATTTTCACAAATTAGGAGGAAGAGATGGGTTCAACCCTAATCTTAAGAGTATGGGCCTGGGATACTCACCTGACTTTGCTGCCCAATAATTTCCTCATCATTCCATGCAGTCCCCATGGTCCTTTAACATGCTTACACTCTATTACTCAACCTATAATTTAGTTGTTTAAAAATTATTATAGGATACTTATTATGAAGAGTCATTTATACTTTAAGTAGGGGTGGGAGTATGGCTCCAGTGGTAGAGTTCTTGTCTAGCATGCATGCATGAGGCCCTGAGTTCAATTCCTAGTTCTGAAAACAATTTATATGGATAGATATAGATATAAATATAGATATAAATATGTGTGTATGCATTATATATATGTATATTATATTAGATATAGATATAAATATAGATATAGATATGTGTGTATGCATTATATATATGTATATTATATAAAATGCCATCTCTACATATTTTCATGAGATTGTTAATGGATTCTAAAAGAATACCATTTAATGCACTTATCATAAACAAATGATAAGCAGAAATGCATGCATAGCAAAGACCTTTTCAAATAGGATAATTTTTCCAGTAATAAAAAGCATACTATGTTGTCCCATTCATATTAAGCTCACATCAGAAGAAAACACAGTGGCTACTAGCCATGGAACACAAGTAAGGGTCCAACCTGTGAAGAACATTAAGAAAAAAACTCAGCTGAACATTTTCTCAAAAGTAGGATGAAATTTCCAATCCACTTGTGCACAGCATACTAAAATTTTTTTACCCCTTTTAATTTGGGGGTGTGTCTTAGTTTATCTTTTTTATATATGCATACGTCAAACACATTCAGTAGACAAAATCTTCTGTACACAGCTTGAAGACTTCCTACAAGATTCCCTTGTAATCCCTAACCATGCAAAGGGAAAGATTCCCCCACTAGCTTTACAGGCACTAACCTCATATTGCACAAATGTGACCAGCATCCTGTCCTTTATCATGTACAATATATTAGACTTGCCTGGTAATGACCTTGTCAATTCAGTTCTATAGTAAGTGTTTTAAGTCTGACATGTCGTTGTCACTGAAGGATTTATTTGGAGAAGGGACTATAATTTTTAATTATTGATAAATAATGCAATTCTGATTGTCATAAAACCAACACTTAATTCACAATAAGTTCTGGAAGAAACTGCTTTATTCTGGATATTCTAATCACAACCACTGTCATCACTCCTGACTTCAATCAAAGCTCTAGACTCATGAGGCTACCATGCATTCCCTTATATTCCATGGAAATACCAAACCAACTATGTAGTAGAATTTTTCAAAGACAATGATTTTGTTTTTTCAGAAGAAAAAAATTCCACTTTGTTTAATGAGGCAAATAGCAACACCAAAGTTTGGGCAGGTTAAGGCCTGTGTTGGCCTCAAATGGATTATTTTTTTCCCAGGAAATTAATTCATCTTGGTACATGAAAGCACAAGTTTAAGTCTCCATGTTTTCATTCACTTAAGGGCTTCCACAATTTACCTAAGTATCTCATAGATGACTGTCATTTTAATGATTGCCAATTCTTGGTTATTATGAAGTTGTGACACATTTTTGTGTACATGTATTTTAGTGTAAGAGTACCCAAAGTGAAGCCCTCTCTGAATGTTAGTGCTGGCAGTAAATGCTTTGAACTTATCACCTAAGTGTCTGCTGCTCCACTCTTCAGAATTCCAAGGAGCCAAACTTCAGGAGTCTTTGAAGCAGTCTTTTGAGGTTGTGGCCCTGCCAGTATTTTGGTGGCAGCTTCATCTTTAGATCTGGCAAAAGAGAACACTTGTGATTTCAGATACAAAAGTACTTAAAGTATTAGCAAACGACATGAATATACTCTATGACACGGAGGGGTTCATTGCAGCAATGTAAGGCTGGTTCATCTTTCAAAATTCAGTCAGAACAATCCATCATATCAATAGTATATAGAAGAGTTACCTAATTTGAATACCCATTTACAATAAAAAGCTCTCAGCAAGGTACTAATGAACTTTCTAAACTAGATAAAGAACATTTACATAAAAACCTACAACTATCATATTTAATGGTTAATATCAAATGCTTTCCCCCAAATATCAAGAACAAGACAAGTAAATTTTGTCAAGTTACTCATAATATAAGTTATAACTGGTTCAATATAGACACAAAAGGAAATAGGATAGATATAGAATAGGAAAAAGGAAGCAGTAAGGTGTTTTGTATTTGCCAATAATACTATTTTCATGAAGAAAGCTCTCAGTTATTTAAAATACTGCTAGATCTAATAAGAGAGTTTAGCAATCAACATGGAAAAATGATCCCTCTTTAAACTAAAAATATCTTGTGAAAACTCAAATTAGTCTCATTAAACAAATTATGTGTAAAATGGCATGCATAATGCCCCTCAATTTATTCCCAGATAAAAATATAACAAAAAATGTGACTAGCATTTACAAGGAGAAATTTAAATTTATAAAACACTTATAAAATTAATGAAGAGGATCTAAATAAATAGTGACACACCTTGGGTTCACAGACAGGAAAACTCAACACAGTAAAATTCGTCTCAAAATACTCACTGTATATTTTCAGGGCAATTCTATAAAAACCCAAGATGTTTTGTGAATACATTGACAGAATTTACTTGGAAACCCATAATGAAAACATTTGTGTAGAAAACTAATAAACTTTTAAAATAACAAAAAGGGTAGAATCACTTTACTCAATTTCAAAATTTAATAGATAGCTATATTAAAAGACAGCATGATATTAACTAAAGTTTAGACCTCTACCAATAAAATAATATAAAGAACAAGATCAAGCAGGTGCCAGTGGCACATGTCTATAATCCTAGCTTCTCAGGAGGCAGAGATCAGGAGGATCACTGCCCAGGTGATCCAGAAGCCAGCCCAGGCAAACTATCTCAAAAACACCTAACACAAAAAAAGTGCTGGTGGAGTGGCTCAAGGTGTAGGCCCTGAGTTCAAGCCACAGTATTGAAAAAATAAAAATAAAAAAACAAGATCAAGGACTGGGTGTTAGCTCAAGTGGAAGAGTGCTTTCCTGGCAAATGCAATGCCCTGAGTTCAAACTCCGTAATACTCCCCTGAAAAAAATCACAAGATAACACAGAGATAGACCAAAATCAGTATGCCCCCACTGACTTTAGACTAAGAGGAAAAACGATTAGTAAGGTTGGATGGCCTCTGGGATAAATGTGTTAGAACGAGTAAACATTCATAAGCTAAGCAACAACAACAGAGACTCAACCTCAGCCCCATATGGTAATATAAAAATTAATATGGATCAGAGATTCAAATGTAAAAGTTAAACTATAAAGCTTTTAAATATAGGAGAAAATATTCAGGACCTAAGCCTCGGTGAAGAGTTCTAAGACATGACATGAAAAGGACAAAGTGCCTTACAATAATGACATGGATCAATGCCACAAAAACAACTTTCCCCTCAATGACAATGTTAAACTATACATGTAGTCATTCAAAAGGCTCTGCGAAGAATTCAACATGAATACATAATCATTCTCATAGCTTTCTTTGCAATAAATTTTTAACAAGAGGTAATATTATGACATGTAATTCAAACACTAGGCTCCAAAAAACACCAAAGGAGAAATTCCAAAATACCCTGACTATATTAGGTTTCCATCACTATAACAAAATACCTGAAACAATCAACTTGTAAAGGTAAAGGTTTATTTTGGCTCAGTTTTGGAAATGCCACCCCATGATTGGCTGGCCCTGTGGTTTTTTGTCCTGTTGAGAGGCACACAGCATGATGGGAACATGTGGCAAAGAAAAGCCACTCACCAGATTATGAGGCATAAAGCAATACAGTGAGCAAGGCAGCACCCAGGGCCAGACGGTCTACTTCAAGCAATGCACACAGTTATTTAGAGACTTCCTACAACACTCATCTCTTAAAAGTTTCACCACCACTGAATAGCAACTACCTCAGGACAAACCTTTACAACAGGAGTTGTTGGAAGGCACTTCAGACCCAAACTACAACAGTGACAAGAGCATTAACTGTTCAGTCTTTGTGAGCAGGCCAGTGGTAACGATTGTAAAATGACAAACTCTTGTACATGCACAGACAGAATCACCTGTTAAAGTTACATTTGCAGTACAGTGAATCTCACACACTCTTTTATAGGATTAAAAATGATATTCGTTCTCCATGTTTATTTTTCTGAGTTTATCCTGAAACTTTAATTTAGTTTAGCTACATTTAATTGTTTTGGCTCTTATTCAAACTCTAGAAATTTGTTCAGGTAGGAAAATTGTTGGAATCTGCCTACCATGTTCAATCCACAGGGCCACAGAAAGACGGGAAAAGGAAAAAGGAAATTCCTGAGATCAACCTGTAGGAAACTGTAGAAAGCCTATTTAAGGAGTGGTAAAGAAGATGAGAGGTCAATCAGAGGGAAGAATTAGGACTCACATGGATTATGCTTCACAGAGTCATACCAGCATAACCTTGCCCACAGGAAACAAAAAGAAAAAACAAGCAAAAAGACTGAGAACAAGTACAAGCATGAGTGTCAGGTGCTTAAAAATTGTTTGATGTTAAAAACAAAGAATCCTAACTGCATTCATATGTAAAACTGTATATTCTTAAATATAAAAGTATTTTATAACTCAAGTCTCCACGTTTCTTCTAATAGACTATTGATCCTGATCAAGAGTAGAACAAAGACTGAAGAACAAAAAAGGCTTTCAGTAAATGTCTTCAAACATTCCCCCATTTGTCTAACCATCCTGACACTGCACAGCAATGAATACACAAAAAAAAAAAAAGAGCACAAGGCCCTTTGTTTCAGAAGCAACACCCACTCTCCCCAAAGAGTGGCTGTCACAGTCATCTAAAAGCCATGCTTTCATGTCTTTCTTTTTTCTGTATCTCCTCCTCCTTCTAAAAGCTATCCCTGAGAAGAAAGATATGCCTAAGGTTTTTGTGTGAGTACTGTAATACTTGACCTCTCGTACAGATGAATTCTCAGACGTACAAGACAATAGGCTGGGTCAATTTCAAACATGACTCTTAAAAAGACAAGTGACAATTTAGAAAATCTTTTCACAGAAAGATGATGCAAATGGAGATTTTCTTAAAATATATATGGGCAGAGGCTCAAAGAGACGTTTCCTCTGCCCACAGATTCTCTATTATTTATATTCAAAATTTTTTTCAATAATAGAAGTTCTTACGTGTCAACTGAAGTTTGCTCACTATAAAAGGCCTCACCTCATCTGTTTCCCTGATAGTGTTTCTGAAGAATGAACTTTTTGATGTTGATGGAGGCATGTCTTATAAACAAAGGCCTTTCCACATTCTTTGCACTCATAAGGTCTTGCTCCAGTGTGAACTTTCTTGTGTTGGACAAGGTGGGAGCTACTAGTGTAGGTTTTCCCACATTCACTGCACACAAAGGGCCTTGCTCCAGTGTGAACTCTCTTGTGTACGGTGAGGCTTGAATTATAGGCAAAGTGTTTCCCACATTCATTGCACTCATAAGGCTTTGATTTGGTATGAACTCTCTGATGTGCAATAAGGTTGGACTGATATCTACATAACTTTCCACATTCACCACACTCATAAGGCATTTCACCACTGTGGATTTTCTGATGCTTGGCAAGTGAACCTTTATGGTTAAAGGCCTTCCCACACTGACTGCATGAATAAGGCCTTGCGTCAGTGTGAATGATCTGATGCTGAATAAGGATATCTTTGAAGCTAAAGGCTTTCCCACATTTGTTACATTTGTAAGACCTTGTCCCTGTATGAACTCTCTGATGTTTAAGGAGGCTAGATTTACGACTGAAGGATTTCCCACATTCAGTGCATCCAAAAGGTCTTGCCCCAGTATGAATCCTCTTGTGCTCATTAAGGTAGGAACTTTGGCTAAAGGATTTCCCACATTCACTACACTTGTAAGGCCTTTCTCCGGAATGAAATCTTTGGTGGTGAGCAAATGTGTCACGATGGCTGAAGGTTTTCCCACATTCACTGCATTTAAAGGGCCTTTCTCCTGTGTGAATTCTGTGGTGCTCAATAAGCTTATCTCTGCGGTTGAAGGTCTTCCCACATGCACTGCATTTAAAGGGCTTTTCTCCGGTGTGGACTCTCTGGTGTTGAACAAGTGTATGTTTGCAGCTGAACGTCCTTCCACATTCACAGCATGTGTAACATGTTTCTCCAGTGTGATATTTCTGGTGCATTTTTAGGAGGGACAGGTGAGTGAAGGCCTTTCCACATTCCTTACACACATGAGACTTTTCTCCACTGTGAATTTTACTGTCACTAAAAAGAGAAGACTTCCCCTTGAGTACATTTCCACCTGGTAGGCATCTATAGTGTTTCAACTTAGAATGAGTTATCTGGTGGTCAAGATGAGGAAAGGTGTTCAGGAATATTTTCCCATCATCACTGTAATTCGCATTAATTTGCCCACCATGGTCTCCTTGCTGTTTCCAGAGACTGGAGCTGTGTGGGAGAGAATCTATGTGCTCAGTTCTTTTATGAGGACTCACCACATTGTGTGTGGTCAGGTGCTGGAAGAGGCCATGGCTGTCTGGCATGTCCACGCTTTCTTCCTTGCATGTATAAGGTGTCTCTAACCTGTGGCCTGTATAGCTCTTCACAAATGAGGTCCTTCCATCATTCCCTCTGAAGAGATTCCCTCCACATTTCTTTTGGTGCTGGGGAAATGCTGCACTCACAGAGAATCCTCTCCTACATAACTCAATACATCTGTGCAGTTTCTCCATAGGATATGATTTCTGGTGTTCAGCCAGGTACAAAATGTCTTTCAAGAGTGGGTCACACATCTCATGTTGTTGGGTGTTCTGGATCAATAGACCTGACTCTTTAGCTATGGTCTGTGACACTTCTTCCATGGAAATGCTCTGCTCAGAAAGTGCCTCCTCATTATCTGTTTCACACCAACAACCTGGAAACAAAGACATTCTAGTGAGGAGCATTTCAACTTTGGTGAGAAGCAGCAGTCTCATCACTATTAGTTTGTTGGAATGACAAGTGAGCCAGGTCAGTACAGGGGCCACTACACATCATAGAATGGAGTATCCCTAAGGATACATAGAAGACTCCTAATTTACTCCTGTGCAAAAGGATTTCAGTATGGCATTGTGCTCTATGCACAAGGGTGTGTGCAGTTCTCCAAAAAATGTGACTCCAAGCAAGTAGCTGTTTCTCAAGGATTTCCAAGTACACAATTCATCATGTTAAGGAAGCATTTTTCTAAGCACTACATAGGAAGCAGAGGACAGAAAGAGAGATATGAAGGTCAAAAAGGTGAGGAAATGGCCAAGGGATGGAAGACAGGAAAAAAATGACTAGTGAGCAAGGTGATAAGAATTAGGTAAAGGATAAATGAAGTATCATTCTGGTCCTTGGCAACAAAACATGGCTGGACAGAAAAAGGATGACTGTTTGATTTGAATCCAGTACTAACACCATACCTCCCCCAACTCCCATTTACTCAGCCAGGCCTTCACCAGGCCTCCCTTACTGTGGCCAAAGTAATCTCTGTCAGACCCCAGAGCTTTCTACCCTTCTCCAACTAGGCAATGACATGGAAGCTAGAGGAAGAAAGTCTGAGGAAAACGAAAGGCAAGTGAGTCATCCAGGTGGCATATACTAGAGAAGAAAAAACAACATATTGAAGAAAAAAATTCCCAGCAGAGATTTTGCAGAGCAGCCCCAAGTCCGCGTTAGTATCTCTAATTTCAGGCCAACTCAGGCTCTTGCCAATATCAGTGAGAGGGTGAATAAGGTCCAGTGAGTGTCTAGCCTGTGTAGAATGCATACAGTGACTGAGAACCCGCCAGCTACTTCTTGCAAGGATTTGGGGAAGTGGGTGGTTAATCTATGCTCTGCAAGCAAGAGGACACTGCTCAAAGCAAGGAAGAGAACACTGCTCAAAGCACAACCCGGAAAGTAGCAGCCACTCTGGATACTTGAGAAGGAAAAGAGGCACAGATCTGGCTGGGCAGAAAGAAAAGTACCTAAGAGACAATCAAACTCATCAAGCACACTGGGATAGGAGGAAAGGCCTGTAGTCTCATAGATGGCCATGAGCAACTCCTCCTGCCTGTTACTCTGATCCTCATGTCAGCCTCTTTCTTTCTTTACAGGATTGACTGACTGACTGCTTCAATTATAAGGAAGAGGATGGGACAAAATTGATAGAATGTCACTTAAGAGATCATGATACTATCTTGGTTTCCACTCTGGGCACTATCCCTTGCTCACTTGCTCAAATATAAGTAACTTCCATGTTATGAGGTACACAAAGAGAGGCCTCTATCTAACACCCAGAAGGAAATAATGCTCTCACTCAAGCTTGGGATTGGACTCTTCCCATGACTGGCCTTCAAATGATACCACAGTTTTGATGACAGATTGACTGAAACCTCATGAGAGACTCTGAGCCAAGAGCATACACATGAGCTGTGATCAGAACCCTAAGGCAGTGAAAATGAGACAGATACCTTTTAGTGTTTTAAGCCATTAAATTTGAGGATAATTTGTCATGCAGAAATAAATAACTCAGTCTTACCTGGTATGGTCACAAGTGCAAAGTTCTCCAGCATCACATCAAGGTACAAGAATCTTTGAGTTTCATCAAGAAGTTCCCACTCTTCCCAGGAAAAGTGCATGAACACATCTTCAAATGTCACATAGCCCTAGCATGATAGGGATAATTAAGTCCATAGGCAGCACCTCTCAAAGACACCATCCCCCAGATTATTCACTCACATACATACAGCCTTTAGTCCCTCTCTTCCCCAGGCCTCCCAACTCAAGAGGACATACCAGGCCTTGGGACCACTAATTACTGCACTCTGCAGGTCACTCTCACCACGGTGTACAGCCCAGAGCAGAACCAGGGGAGTGTGCATAGATGTTGTCTAAACACTAGGACTGGTATGAAGGATCCCAAACACTCTCCTGCCAATCAGTTCTCCTGGTTTGTCCACACCATACCTTCTGAACACAAGTAAATCTCAGCTCGGCCTTCTCACAGAAATCACCAACACTAGAGCCGTAAGATTATAGCTCATGCTGCTCCTAACATGAGCATCACTGTTAGGATCATACCTTCCTTGCATTTGGTAATCCCACCACCACCATCTTCCTGGCACATATCATAGCATCTCAATGGCATCCCACACATGCAACTCTTCACATTTGCCTGTCTTCATAACATGCACAGTTCTGCACACTGGCCCTCATAAATTGAATATCTTCAATATAACCCTCTCCACAACGAAAAATCTGCATGTGCAGCTTGATGCCTCATCTACGGGGACTCTGGACCTTCTGAAACTAAACATGACCTCATTCCTGATATGACCACTAAATTCACTCCTGCCAGGAATTTCAACATCCTAGTTGATGGTCTTCCATCATTCTTTTTCTTTTCTTTTTTCTGACAACATTATTCCATTTAAAGAAAAAAAGCAAATTAAACCCTGGGGAACATTCATGAATCCTTCCTTTCTCTCATTCACCCTACAAGTCACTACCCTGTCACCCTACTTCAAAACAAATATTAAATTCACCAATTTCTCTCACGTCCACAGCTACTCCTCTGGGTCAAACTCCATCAACAATATTGCAGTAGACTAGTTGTCATACATACATGCTGTACTCAGCCTGAAAAGTACAGTAAGCCTGTTAAAACCTGAGACAAATCATCCCTCCTCCACCTTCCAAATCTTCCATGGTTTTACCACTCTCAAAACAAAGGCCTAGTTTTCCAACCTGCCCTTCCTGCCTGACTCCTACCCATACTGTCCATGCCCAACAGACATAGTTAAGAACTGTGGTTCCTTAAGCACTGCTAACTCAATCTTATCTCCAAGCATTTCCATATCGCAGATCCTGGGGTTAATAAACCCTTCCAGTTCTCACCCCATTGCTCCTCAGTACTCGGACCCTCTCCATATAACACCTGGTCTGGATTCAGGACACCGAACTACAATTGACCCCGCCTCTCCTACAGATCCCCTAGACTGAACTGCAGATAGAAGGATAATCCACGAAACCAAGGACATCAAAGTCCCTGAGAAAACCTTATCAGCCTATTAAGAAACATATAAAACACAGAGGTCTCTCTAACCTCCACTGCCACCACCATAGCCTACCCACCGTCAACACTGATCTGCACCACTACAGTACACCCTACCCTGGTTCTCCTGCTCACCTCCATGTTTCCTTTGCTACCCACTCCGCAGCAAGAATGCCACTCAGACCTGAGCCACAGCTCCTCCATCTCAGTACTAAGCCTTCCATGGCTTCCCACCAGCCTCAAATGGCTGTTTGAAGCAAGCCGGGGCAAACAGTTCCCCAGACCCTATCTCAAAAAAAAAAAAACCTTCACAAAAATGGGGGTGGGGGGGCAGGCTGGAGGAGCGGCTCAAGGTGGAGGCCCTAACTTCAAGCCACAGCACCACAAAAAAAAAAAAAAGTGGCCTAACTTAAGATACAAACTTACTCTAAACTGTGTCTCAGCGCACTAACTCCTTTGTGGAGCGCCCGCTCTCGCGCCATTTGCCTCTTCTCTTAATGGCGTCCTAATAAATCTTTGCTTTCTCATAATTGACTCCTACTCTCCGCGGCTCCAAAATCCACCGCAACTGTCCTGTCCAAGCACCTGTCCACGCTGGCTCTGGAGCCTTGCAAACCCATCCATGGCTCACGCCGTTGATCCTGAGAATAGAACCGTCTCCACACTGACAGCCAAGTGACCACCCAGTGACCGTCCCCCTCCGACCCACCCCCCCACACGGTTGTAAACTCGGGAGGAGGCGACGAGGGTCCGGGGTCCAGGACACCGCAGTCTCCACGTGCGGGCGAGGGCCTGGGGGAACTTCTATTCACCTGAGCCGGGTCCATCAGCGCAGTCGCCGCCGTGTGCGGATCCGGGTCGCTGTGGGGCATGGCGGGATCGGCGCAGGGTGACCCCGCCGTGGCGGTCGCACTGGACGCCTGGGCCTGCTGGGTGGGGAAACGGCACCGGATCCAGACGCGACGAGAACAGACGGCAAGGTGCCCAGAGCTCGGGAAGGTTGCAGGTCCGCCGCGCTAGTCCGCCCAATCCAGGACGGACGTCACGGGTCGTCACACACGCGCGCGGAGAAAGGTCTTGTCCTCCACCGTAAAGTTCCAAAGATGAAACAGCAACCGTCACGGCCTGTGCGGAGACTTCCGGCGCAGGCTTACGTCAAAATGGCCGCTCCGGAAGTCCCGCCCCTTGGCCATGCGCCTTGCACACATTCTGGGTGATGTAGTTCCTGCCGGGTCAGCCATATGCCAAGGGCACCACCCCGAGACATAGAGGGAAAAAAGGGTAGAGGAAATAAGCTTGGACCACCAATCTCCCGTTAGAAGGGACACACTCAAATTTCTTTGGTCATTTCAGACAGTGGCACACCTCAGAGATCGCCAGTAGGTAAAGCAAAACATCCATTGAGATGGCAGAACAGATAATAGAATGATTATAATCAAGAAAACAACAAATCCTAGTGAGGATTGAGGGATATAGGGACGGTCATTCACTGTTGGTGGGACTGTAAACTAGTGCAATTGCTATGGAATTTGGTATGGAGGTTCCTCCACAGCACTAAAAAGAGAGCTACCATATGATCCTGCAGAAGAAGTACACAATGTACATAGAGACAACTGCACCCCACGTTTATTACAACCCTATTCCCAACAGCCAAGTTATGGAATCAGCCCCAGTAACCACCTACAGATGAAAGGAGTATAATTCAGCCATAAGGAAGAATGACATTATGTCATTCTGTAGCAGGGAGGAGCATCAGAAAAAAACAAACTAGGCCTGAGTCCTGAAAAAGTAGCAGGGAGGTAGGGATGACATAGCAGAGAGAGAAAACCTGAGAAATCTGAACACGAGAAAGGTCACGTAGCACCAGGAAGGGGAAAGTCACATAGCAGTAGCATAAAGTAGCCAATAAAATTAAATATAACCATATATGAATTAGATCTTGCTTTTTGCTTCTGTAACCTGCTTGCAAGGGTATATAAGGTGAGACCCCTTTATTTCGGGGCTCAGTCTTTGGACATGAGTTTGCTGAGTCTGTGCTTGCACAATAAAACATTGTTTCCTGCTAGTTGCCTCAAGAGTCCCATATCTCAGCTAGCAAACTCCCTCAACATTTCCTGTGGGCTCATCCAGGATTGAGCAGATGGTGAGTTATCACCTCCCTTGTCACCAAGGTGCATATCCCAGGACCGCCAGGAGGAGATCCCACCAGGAGGCAATGGACAGCTTGATCCAGAGGGGGATTCATCCTCCTGGCAAGTTGGGTGAGGGCCACGGATGCACAATGGAACCCAGTGAGATGCAAGAACCAGAAAGGGGAGGGGAGCAATACTTATTAGACTGGCAAGAAACCAGGTTCAAATTCAGGCCTGTCCCAGGAGGCAAGAATGGAGCTTGATCACCTCCCAATGGGACATCCTAGTAACCACCTTTTTTACAGGGGAAACCATGTCTGTCACATTCAGGGAGCAGGATGGAAGTATGGTACTGTATGAGGGTATATGAAAATGCAAGCTGAGACACAGCCCAGCTGCGAAATGAGTGAAGTGTTCCCTCCTGCTCTGTGTCTGTCTGGCAGTCTGGTAACAGGAGGAGATGTGTGGAAATCAGAGTAAAAATACTCCCTTGTAGTGTATGATTAATAACTTTAAAAAGGGATTTAATGGAGACTATGTAGTTAACACCTAACAAGCTAAAGGTCCTTTGGCCTGATTTT
Source organism: Castor canadensis (assembly GCF_047511655.1). Lineage (NCBI taxonomy): Eukaryota > Metazoa > Chordata > Mammalia > Rodentia > Castoridae > Castor > Castor canadensis. Next base: position 30,362,573 of record NC_133401.1, on the reverse strand, counting down.
TGGTGTAGTATGGCTCCTGGAGGAGTCACTAGATAAAACTGTGATTAATGAAGTTTACAGAGTAATTGTAAAAAAAAAAAAAAAAAAACCCTAACACCCAGGAGAATGGGAAAAGCCAAAAGGCTAAAACTGGTTTTCAAAAACCAAACTGCTATTTATTTCAATTCAGGTAGCAAGTTAATGGGCATCCTGAAGGAGGACTGAGGCTCAGCACTAACTGAACTCTTAAAAAATTAACACATAAAGGATAGACTTGCACTGATACATAAGATCTGGTCTGACTTGAAAGAAAAGAAATGTTGCAGAGGGATGGAAACAAAATTGGGATGATGTCTTCCTAAATAAAGTGAAGAAAGAGAGTGGAGAGAGGGAAAAAAGAGGAAAAAATGTCATGAAACGTTTGGAGACAGAAAAGGATGAAAGATTTAATACATTCCTTCAGTTGAGTTTTTATATCTTAAAAATAAAAAGTAAATAGAAAACAATTTAGGATTATTAAAACATGCCAGATCTACTGAACTTGCTGGAACCTTTACTTCTAGGGAGCATAAATGGGAGAATCTACCTAAAAGGGTAAAAAGAAAAGGAGCAACTTTGATTGTTGCAAGTAAAAAAAAAACTGTTCCAAAAGGTCGGTGAAGTAAGCTTGGTCTGATATTGAGACAGTCATGAGATGATTACGATTCCCTTGCTAATGGCTGGTCAGATTATGCATCCATCTAATGGTATGCTCACAGTATGTGTGTGTATGTAAACATCTTCAAAATGGTTCTTAAATGCTGCTAGAAGGTTAATATGATACTCAAGAGGACAAAAAAACGGTATTTTAAAGATCTCTGTTATAAACTGCTTAGGATTTTTACACATAAATATGTAAATATCTTGAGAATGGTTCTTATTATAGAATCAATGTAAAAATTATTACTCTGTTCTGCTGCTACTTTTTAAGTAAACAGGTTATCAAACTTATTTCAAACAGGTCTCACTAAGATGCAGGCATTAGGGATTAACATTCTGGCTTAGACCCGAGGTTAAAAAAAAAAAAAGAAAAGAAAAGAAAAGGGGGGGCCACAGCCTGCAACAAAAATCTTGGAATTTGGGTAAAGAAATGACCTTCATAAGTGTCATTCTGCCACAATTACAATCTGGAATTTAATTCTCTCATAATACAGGAGTCTATTAACAAATGGAGTTTCTATAAATTGTTTTTGTACAAAAAATAATTTTAAGGTTGCTTTCTTTCTGTTTTTTCCCATACAAATATAAGGTTCCAAGTTAAAAATTTTTATAAATTAATTTCAACAAGTAACATAATATGAAAGATATGATTTTTTTTAATAAATGGATAAAAAAAACTTTAAAAAAAGGATAAAGACAAGCTCCCCCAGGGGATACAAAATAAGTTTTCATAAAGGTACAGAGTAGGTTGTCATAAAAAGATGGAGCTGATACATGCTTATGTAAGTGATTAACAACTAAAACCTAAGAGTTACATTAAAGGTTTTTGTAGGGTCAAAATATAATGTACTGATGTTAAACTAAAAACTTAATTCTCTAAGCTCATAACAAGAAGGCTATCTTTGAAATATTGTATTGTTCTTAGTAACATTTACAAAAAATGTTTTTAAATGGTTTTTGTTTTGTCAAGATAACTGTCAGGGAATTTTTGGTGCAACAGGTAATTCACAAATTTGGCAAGACAAGAGTTTATTAAAACACAGAAAAACAAGAGGCAGCTGAACACAGGGAGTACTACTGCACTGATATAAGGGTTGAGACAGATTTACTTATGTAAAACCAAAGTACACCCTCCAGATAGGATTAAAAAAACTAAAAAAGAAGCACTACACTGGAAGTCAAGACCTCCAGTTTTTATTGGACTCAACAGAGTGAAGGTATTAGTCCTAATCCTTCCACATGTTGGATGGAGGGAATTTTTGCCCTGGGATGCCCAGATTGGGCCTGTTATTTTGGGGGCTCCATTGTCTACAGGTTGGTGGGATCTTGCTGTATGTCATGAACCATATATAAATGTCTACAACCTGGGATGTGATCCCTTATCAACATCTGAGCCATGATTCTTGGCCACTATGTTTCCTAACTCCACACTTAGTCCCCATAAATATTTACCTGTGTTCTCTGGTGATTTTTTGGGGGGTTTTAACTAATAAGGTAACTGAGTCATGTTCATTTAAGAGTCGGTTTATGCAGGGGTTAACAATGAAGACAGCCATGTTAAGACTAGGCTTCCTCCCCCTTGCAGATGGCTTATCTTTATCTCTCTGTATAGATGCCAAGGACAGTTGGACAGACAGTGACCTAACTATAACTTATCTTTCTTGGTTTCCCAGCAACATATCCCTTAGTGACCTTCCTGGTACTTTTCCACTAGCCCTTATATCTAGCCCAAGCCTGTGTATGGCAATGGGCTCTAGCTCTCTTGCTGGAGTCTCCCTCTACAGGGCTCCTCCCTAAACAATAAACTCTGTACTAGTGTTTGAGCCATCTCTCTGCCTCTTCCATACCTCTTATTTTTCTAACAGTTTATATAAAACTTTCTAGATGACCTCATGGTAAAACAACTGATGTCTTGGGTGATTCTAATGGTGTTGGTATCCTATATGTGTCTGTGACTGGGCTATTTGGGTTTACTAAAACTGTTCTTTCCCCCAACTGATGAAAAAATCTAAGGTTTTACTTCAAGAGCAACAACTAAACCAATATGTATATATAACCTCTATAGAGCTGTGATGCTGTTTCTGGTTTCTATATATTAAATATATTTATGTTCTTCAAGTGTATCAAGCCTTCTAAAACATAAAATTTAGTTAAACACGGTAACAAAAAATTAGTGGTACTGATATACTGTTCTGTTAGTTGTTAAATTGTCCATCAGAATTTTACCATGACTTAAGTTTTTGTCATTACAGTTCTTATCCTTCTGGGACATTTATAATCAAATCCATAAAAAATGACTCTAATAAGTACTTAGGTGTCACCAAGGTTAGCTTTTTAGACATCTGCTTTTGTTAGATTTTGTTTTGTATTGTCCTTGTCTAGAATCCCACTGCCTAAGAGCCACTCATTCTAAGCCTCTTTGTTGCTTAAATTTGGCCAAAAGGGTCTAAGTTGGCACTGACTCCCACCTGATATGCTAGTTATTCCCTCCCAAGGTGGGACCAAGACGAAACAAACAAACAAAATCCAGGAAAAAGCAAATCCTGACGATGACCATATGGCCTTCAGCCTAAGGCCATATCACCTTGAAAGTGCCTAATTTCTTCTGGTCTTGGAAGTTAAGCAGAGTTGGTTAGTACTTGGATGGAAGACAGATCTTCAGAAGAGACTGCTCAGAAACAAGCAATTTGGTGACAAAGGTGGGAATGCCATCAAAGTTCCAATGGAGTCACTGGTGCCAGATCTCTCAAAAATAACCAAGGCTGAGACGATTAAAGAATGGTTCCTATGCATGTGTGGCTATCTGGCATTAAAGCCGTTCTAGACACAAACTCTTATTTTTAGACAGGGTCTTCTACTTAAACAGAGACAAAATAACTATTTTTATTGGCTCTAAACATGTCCTTTAAAACTTAAAAATGATAGTTTAACATTTTTTTAAACAATGAGTTTTCTTGGACATGTATACTAACAGTATATTGTTTCCAAGGTAATTCTACTCAGTTAAAAAAAAGTACTGTCATGCACATGTGAATAAATGAACAAAAAAAGTACTGTCTGGATAAAAAAAAAAAACTAAAACGTCCAACCACTAAAACTCCATTGGAGGGGCCCTTTTGTTATTATCTTGTCTACTCCCACCATAGTTAAAGTAGCAGTGATTGCTCCTTGAATCCACCACAGTCAAGTCAAGCCAGGTTCCCTCTAGTGAGAGTGCATTGTGGATTCAGTTTCACCACGTAGGATCACCCTCTGGAACCTGAGTACCCTCCCTCAGCAGAACTCTGCTTCCCAGGAAACAACAGGGGACCAAGAACAATGGAACGACAGCCCTGCCCTAGTCACCACTGGAAGCTGACTGGTCTATGCATCGCAGAAGCTTGAGGAGTCAACTCTCCAACAGGACAAACGGGGTGTTTTTCTCACCAGTTATTTCACTGCAATGCATTGTCACCCCTTGTCTGTATCTGTTGCTATGGTTCTCACCCTAGTATTTGCTATAGGCTTGGCAGAACTCCCCCGCCCCCTCTGCTGATTGATCTCACTGTGAAAAGTTTTTATTTGCTTCCTTCACAAGGGGAGAGCTGCCCCTAACTACACCTGTGGCACCCGTAACCCTGGAAATTTCACTGTACTTAAGACATCTGATTAAACATGGGGAAAGTAATTAGTATACAAATAGATAAAAAGGGTCTTAACCCTGAGAGTCTGATACACCTCAAATTAGTAACTGTTACCCATGAGCATTCCTCATACCAAGTTTTTCACTCCTTTTATAAGGAGATGAAAAATGAATTTTCCATCTCTGCCAAAACTAAAAACTTCTTCCTCTCACTAGCTGAGTCTATAGCCCAGACACTAAATGTCACTTCATGCTAGCTTGTTTTGGGGGGGACCAACATAGGAGACCATTGGGCTTGGGAAAAGGATGACAAATGGCCTTGCATGTAATGATGTTATAAAAATGCAAACCCCTAAATTAAGATGATGCTCTTTGACCCTAAGTGGGTCCAAGCATTAAAGGGGGAAATAATGTAGCAGGGAGGAGGATCAGAAAAAAAACAGACTAGGCCTGAGTCCTGAGAAAGTAGCAGGGAGGTAGGGATGGCATAGCAGAGAGATAAAACCTGAAAAATCTGAACATGAGGAAGGTCATGTAGCACCAGGGAGGGGAAAGTCACATAGCACTAGGATAAAGTAGCCAATAAAATTAAACATAACCATATATGAATTAGATCTTGCTTTTTGCTTCTGTAACCTGCTTGCAAGGGTATGTAAGGTGAGACCCCTTTGTTCTCGGGGCTCAGCCTTTGGACATGAGTCCGCTGAGTCTGTGCTGGCACAAAAAAATGTTGCTTCCTGCTAATTGCCTCAAGAGTCCCGTATCTCAGGTAGCAAACTCCTGCAATAATTTGTAGGAAAATAATTAAACCTGTAGATAACCATGTTAAGCAAAATAACCCAGACTTAGCCCAAGGTCCTGAGCTCAAACTCCAGTACCCCCCCAAAAATGTGAAGAATTTTAAAAAGTGGGGATTGGGGGTAAGGAGGATAAGAAAGAGTAATATGGGGGGGTGAATATAATCAAAGTACACATATCCATGTATTAAATATCATAATAAACCCCCTCAGTTTGTACAATTGCAATTAATGTAATACACTCTAATGACAAAGAACCACATAATAACTCATTTCCATCAGATAATGCATTCCTTAATCTTCCTGCTCCTTAGACCCTCGAAGAACTGTTTCACCTCTCTCAGCCTTGGGGATGGAAGCTTCAGTGTTTAATAGCACATGTACCTCACTTATAGTGCCTTTGTGTAGTAGCATAAAATGTTCTTATTAATTCATTGATTCCAAGTTTGATCCCATGTTTTGATTTTGGCAGCATCAGTAGCACTACAGATTTTAAAATATGCGAATACTCACAGAAAACCTACAGGTTCCGACCAAGAAAATCTTGTTGGGGGGGTCTAGCTGAAAAGTTTGAGAACTGGAGCTCTCTTTAAAAGTCATGAAACACAAAAGAGAGTCCAGCTGCTGAAATGGTAAAATACTACAACCAACCTCATGGACAGTGACTTGATATATGCTTGGCATAGGACCTGGTACATAGTGCTAAATACAGGTGGGCTTACAGTTACTCAGTGCCAAAAGGTATTCATGCATACTGCCTGGGAAGATATATCAGAGATCCCTCTTTGGAGGATCACTAGTGATAATATTTAAAACAAATGCAATCACTCCCTGAATCAGCACATAGCATCGTAGGTAGTAGTCAAATGTTTTGCATAAAAGCACACCTATAAACCTTTTAGTCATTTAATTTTTTCAAAGAAACATGCAAGAGGGTTCTATATACTCCAGGTAGGTCTATACTCCAAAAGACATTTTTATAAACCATCTTCTAAACAGAGTTCTAGGCCAGAGCCTCAACTTTAGGGCTTTCAACATGTCAGGTTCAGCTGTTATTCCCAATACATCAACTTCAGGGATGAGAATTGGTGAAGGTCAGACAAAGTTCAGCCCATCTTTGGAATAGTGGCTTGTGCTTTAGCTTTAAATAGAAGAAGAATTGAAGCAGGGGGTGAGAGGTTTTCATAATTAAGCAGTCAGTATCAAAATGTGGCCTGGTTGGTTAACTGAGTTCAGATCCTTCAGTGCAACCCAGTGAAATCCTTATTGTTTGAAGGGAAACTTACAGTTCCTGTGAGATGACTGCTGTTGTTGAGGGGCATCTCATCATGGGGTGATACGTCTTTGAAGCTGTACTATTCCAAGGTGACCACAGGCTTAGGATAATGACTGTACATTTCATGAGATTTTAGGGAGGGTCTGAAATAGGACATTGTGAAAATCTGACCATAAAATTCATTAGTTATTCTTATCTTTCTGCTGTCAACCTTGAAAGGGAAGGAGGTAGGTTATCTGTCAGCAGTTTCTAGACAGTCATTAAATGATTAACATGCCTACAAGTAGGAGCCTAAACCAAAGGAGGCAAAGGAGACTGATCCACAAGACTTCATCTTGCCTTTAGTTAACTTGTAGGCCTAAGTGAGGAGTCAGCACATCTTAGCAAAAGCACTTTCTAAGTATCTGTTATAATACAACAGACCAGGAGTTAAGAGTAAAGCAAGTGCAAAGTTTATTGAAAAGACAGCAAAGTTTTCAGCGCCGGAGGGGCTTAAGCCATAGCCTAGCTGGAGTTTAGGCGTGATATAGGACTCTGCCTGGCTTAGGTCCAACTATTCTATCTTGATACTATATTTGTGAATGTTGGCGCCTAGTCAACTTCTTGCTGAACCTGGCCACCTGCCCGTCTCCCTCCTTAAGGAACAGAATATTCCAGGAAGGTCTGTTCATCTTATCTTTGCCTTAGGGCTCACCATCCATGTCTTGCAGCTGCATTCTGTTATCTTGGTAAGAGACCAGTTATTTCTCTAAGAAGCCTCTTGTTTCTCATACCCTTTCTGGTGTCTGCTTCTAAAATGTCTCCCTCATCCACAATGGAGTCACCACTGTCATTTATTTCCCTCACATTTTCATATCATGATTCACTTAATGAGACTGCAGACCAGTGATGCATGTTTAATTCACAGGAACAATGACTCAAAGCCCTTTCCCTGTGGCCCACAGGGCAGGCTGACACAATACAAATGCTAATCAGGAGATGGCCCAGCCTGATACCCCACTCACGATCACCATGACTGTTCACCTTCTTTCATCCCCAGAACCTGAAGCTTCCAAGAGAGCAGTAAATTTAGGAGATACTGATGTGCAATAAGGTTGTCTCAGAAGGAGGATGAGTGAGAAACACAATGAAGAAATAGTCTCACAATTATGCTGACAAATACTGCATTGGCCCAGACTCATTTCCATCATCTCAGAGTACAAGGGAAATGGAATGTGAAAACAATATTGTCGAAGGCCTAGTCTGCTTCTAGCATGGTCTATCAATTTGACCATCAGTGAACCTCTTTATTATTCACTGTCTACATTCAACTCTCTTACGTACTCATTAATGCAAAAACCAAACCCCTAACTAGTCAGTGTATCTGAATGTCAACATCTCTGAATGATACCTTCTAAAGCTCATGTCCAAATAGTTTTTTTTAAAACCTGTGAAGATACCATTTATATTACAGCATTGTTTCATAGACATTGTGGAACAACATATTGAAATGTTGTTGATGAAATAACTTGTCAGGAGATTTCTATGTCCAACAAATGTATCATTCAATAAACAGTATGGAATAAGACTATTAGAGCTGAAAAGAAATTTGATGGATAAAAAACTGAAACAAATACTTATTTTTTATTTTTACACATTTAAAGATTTTATTTAAGCTGCGCATGGTGGTACATGCCTATAATCCCAGCACTTAGGAGACTGAGACAGGAGTGTCGAGAGTTTGAGGCCACTCTGAGCTACATAGTGCATCCTGTCTAAAGGCCAATCCCCCAAAATCAAAATAAACATTAAAATGAATAAATAAAAGATTAGCAATCAGATGTTTTAAAACCACTAAGAAACAGAAGTAGTGTATACACAAATTTGAAGAAAGAACTTACCTTGCAAGAAGGAAACCATGAACACGAAGGTGGTTTTTCTATGGCAATGCTCACACACAGAACTCCAGGTGTGCTGACCCCTGCAATTTGTCCAAATGTGGGAAATACCATGGCATAATTTGTGGTAGTAGGGGATGGCATTCACACTCTTGTCTTAAAAAAAAGAAAACTACACAGAGAGAGAGAGATGATTTCAACCTTATTATAACACTGATCTCTTGAAATGAATATTGAGTAAATGCTTAAATTAGCAGTTAGTAATTTTTTGTGGACTGAGGTTTGAACTCAGGACTTTGTGATTGCAAAGCAGGTGCTCTACCACTTGTGCCACACCTCTTGTCCATTTTGCACCAGTTATTTTGGAGTTGGGGTTTTGGGAACTATATTCCCAGGCTGGTCTCAAACCACAATCTTCCCAATTTCAGTCTCCCAATTAGCTAGGATTATAGGCATAAGCTACTGGCATCCAGCTATCAGTCAGTAATTTTTGATGTGCTGAAAATTTCTAACAATGGATACACAAGACACATCTAAAATATATTATGAAATATATGAAACAGGTTTGGGAAATACATTTACTACAATAACTAAATAATTGACATACAATGTGAAAACATATACTTATACCACCAAATAGTAGCATTAAAGGCACAAAGCCCCACTAAGAGATTATATGGGGGTTTTTTTGGTGTTACTGGGATTTGAACTCAGGGTCTCATGCTTGCTAGGCAGGCACCTTACCACTTGAGTCACTCCAACAATGACTCAAGTCACTGTTTTAAACTGTGTGTACTATTCACACAGTTTATATTACAGTATTCCAACTGTAATTACATAAAGCAACAATTTTGTACCAAAAGAATAAAACAATAAATCTACAGTATATTGGACATTTTTATATTAGTCATTTAAGTAGTTTGTAGAAAACACCAGTATAAATTGTAAAACTTCTAGTACATTCACACAAGATGAGTAAGTCTTATCTGATACACATACATATAAAGATAAATACAGCATGTTAAATTTAGTCAAACTGAATGTTTTGGTACTATCAGCATATGTAACCATAAATCTTCAATTTTTATAGAAATAAGACTTCAAATGTAATCAAATTATCAATCAGCAACAATAGACGCACAGAAAACACAAAAAGGTGTGTTTGAAAATAAATTTACAGAATACTCAACAGGCCAGATGTCATGAAGGTAAATATAATAAGATATATATTTTTGCTCAATGATATCTCCATACATTCCTGAAAGATGTGTTCAATAACATTTATAGGACACTGACAGCTTTAAGTTCATATATCATGAATAATGAATGATAATTAACCAGCGATATGTTTATCTTGAAGATACTGAAAATTTGAAAGAAAAAAATTAGAGAGGTTTTCCATTCATATAAATTTCAAAGTCAAGTAAATATTTCTATTATTAGTGATACATAGCTCACTAATTGAAAAGGAGAAAGTAAAGCAAAATTCTGCATATTATTTTCTGAAGTATAAGATGTGATTTTCCATTTGTGAAGTTCATAAATAATTTTAATATGGAATAGTTCTAGGTTTTATTTGTGGGGTGTGTGCATTGGTATTTGTACATTTATCTTTTTACCTTTATGTAATTTCAGAAGATCGTAGAAGACTTCCATGCAAGGCTTGAAGAATTTTTGTAACATTGGCATCCAAAAACTCCCCATCCATACAAACATATAGAATATTGCCAGCATCCCCACACAAAGGAAACCAACAAAATTCTCTTCCTTATCATCATGTATTATTTTTGCATGTAGTTTTGAACTTCTCTGTAGAACTCTGCAATCTCTATTGCCTTGTGTCTGGCTTTCAATGTCCTTTTCTATGAAACGCATTGGTGTTCTGGCATAAAGCAGTGGTTTTGACTCCTGAGTTATTTTCAGTTTTGTGAATATACCATAATGGATTTAAGCATATTCACATTGACAGTTATGTGGGTTGTTTCAAGTTCTTAGTTATGATCAAGAACTCTGTTTTAATCTTTTATGTACTTATGTTTTGGAGTAAAAAATGTCCTCATTTGTAATAAGTATACACTCAGAATTGTCATGGGCACCAAAGGCTCAAACCTGTAATCCTAGCTACTTGGGAGGAAGAGATCAGGAGGATCACAGCTTGAAGCCAGCCCTGGCAAATTGTCCTTGAGACCCCATCTCAAAATAACCAAAGCAAAATGAATTGCTGATGCAACTCAAGCAGTAGAAATCCTGCTTTGCATGTGCAAAGCTGTGAGTTCAAACTCCAGTCATACTAAAATGATATTATGAATAATAATATATCTGTATGGTGAAATTTAGTACACATAAGATTTATTTTTTCCCTCATATGCAGACTTTAGATCTAGGGCAAATACAGCAATGTGGTTGGACTTGGATCACATCACAAGGGGAGAGCACATACAGGAGATATGGGGATAGGTAAGAAACCCAAAACATGAAAGCATTTGAGGTCCCCATTCCAGAGGAACTAATACAGAAACCTTAAAGCGACAGAGGTCAACATGAGAAGGGGATCAGGAACCAGTGGAAAGATCAGTTAGAGATATATCAACTTGGGTTGTAATACATTCGTACATGGAATCTCTCTGTATAGCTATCCTTAACTAGCAAAAATGCTTTGTCTTTCTTATGCTATGTCTTCTGTCCAACAAAATTAGAGATAAGGGCAGAACAGGTTCTGCCTGGAAGCGAGGGGGGTCAGGGGGAGAGGGTAGGGGCAGGGAGCAGAGGGGGGAAATGACCCAAACAGTGTATGCACATGTGAATAAATGAATAAAAAAATTAAAAAATAAAATACATACATGCACAAAGGAAAAAAAAGATTTAAAAGCAAAAAAAAATAGTGAAAGTATTCTAGGTCCATCAAGTGTCTATGTGGGAGTTATGGAACCTATGAAATATACTGTACATTTGTAAAATTTATGACATGCATCCTTTTGTGGGGGTTGAGATGGGGTCTTGGTCTGTAGCCCAAGCTTTCCTTGAACTTTCAATCCTCCTTCCTCAGCCTCCCAAGTGTAGGAATTATAGATAAGCTCCACCATGCGCAGCTCAACACTCATTCTCGATATCAATAACTACTTATGTAATCTATATTCGTTTCTCTGGAGAGACTGAATTTATAATCAAATCCTCTTGTACACTTGATTATCTATCCTGGGAAAAACCTCTATGGATATATTGGCAAAGTCCCCAGGCCATGCCCTCAGATCTATCTCCCCATGCTAGATTCCTGAAAAATCCCAGGATTTAAATTCCTGAAAAGTCCCAGGATTGCACCCACACCCACAGCTTTGCACATCTTCACTCCTGGGGTCAATCACTTTTCTTTAAAGAACACAAAACAATCTCTTAAAAGTAAAAATGAGATTCTTTATCTATGCTTGTTTTTTACCACGAATTTCAGTATATGCTTTATTAGGTATGTTTTTGCCAAACTAACCACTGGAAACGGTTTGAAGTCTTGGAGAATACCTTCAAGGGAAGATTTTAAAAGTGAAAGAAAGAAAAACGTGGAGGGATTAGGACTTACCTGGAAGGACTCCACATCTACTTGTTCACCATCATGCATCACAGAAAATAAAGACAAAACCATCAAGTGGACTGGGATTTTAAACATGGGTGTTTAAAATGACACAGGAAAGGCTACATGTTTAAATTACATGTTTAAAATGTTAGATGTACAAAATGACAGAAGAAAAATTTTCCTGATGTTTGGGATAAAACCAAGGGCTTTCTCCATACTCGGCAAGCACTCTACAACTGAGATACATCTGAGCCGTTGTTTTGGTTTTGAGACAGGGTCTAGCTATGTAGCCCAGGCTGGCATTGAAATAAATATCATCCTGCATGCTGTGATTACAGGCATGCAACATGGCTGGTTCTTTTTAAAATCAAACCTTAAATAAATCTTAAAAGTCCTGAATGAAATGACATCAGCAAGATGGCAGAATAGGAAGCTCAGATACTCACTATGTCTGTGAACACACTAAATAAAGTCAAACAGTATCAATTATCTCTGGGAGAAATCTAGAAACCCTGTGACTGAGCAGACACCCATATGAAAATAGAAAGAAAACGCTGAAACACTCTTCTGATAAACCCCAAACCTGGACAGCAATATACAATTATGAGGGGCCCTCTAACTTACAATTTCTTCTTGAATCGGGAAGGGTATGACCGTCACATCTAGCAATTTTACCTTTGCTACCCAAGGAACTGTCTTCTAACTCCTCTCCTTACCAGGCAGGAACACATGGGATAGCTGAAGATTTTACCACAGAACATAGAATAGTGCACTATTTAAAGCAACAGATGCTTGTAAGTGAAAGTGTAGACAGTGAAACTACAGACTGTATAGTAAACATAATTGGATGTCACTACTGAGAGCAGGTTACAAAAACACAGGCTTTCTAGTGCCTGGCTAGCAAGTCTGAAGCCCTGAGTTCAAACCCCAGTGCCAGAAGGAAAAGGAGAAAAAGAAAAAGAAGGCTTCCATCTGGGGGGCTGGCTCTTGCTCACTCTCACAGAAACCTGGTTCCTTGTTGTGGAGACAATGACAACAGAGGAAGAGTTCCTGCCAAGCCAGCAAAACACTAATTCAGTGTCACAGCTTCCTCCTCACCTATGTAAGTTTTGAAGACACAAAATGCTGATGTGATCCAGGAGGTTGCATTTGGGGTTCATGGCAAAGAAGCGACGGAGCCTTTGCATTGGGAGAATGCCCCATCTTGGCGGTTACCAGGAAAACAAGACTGGAGGACTCATGTCCCACCGAACTAGTGCTGGGTGCCATGAACTGTAAATACACAGACGTGGTTTCTCTTCCTTACTGCTCTCCTTCCTTCCTCTGTCTCAGAGAAGTGGACCTGGTACAGAGTTCCAGTACAAGTTGCAACTGTCAAAGGAACACCCACAGTATGGTCTCCACCTGTTGAGCTGGAATTCCTGCCCTCTCACCGCAAAAAGGACACCTGTACAAGGCACCCATTGGCTAAGCCGTAGAGGAGGAAAAGGAAAGGGAATTGTGGGTAATGTTATTCAAGCCTTACATTCTCCATGGCAATGGCTGAAAGGCACAACTAAGACAATGTGGGAAAATAAATTTCCAGAGCTACAACAGGGGTCATGTTTCACTTCTTTTAAAGAGAAGTGATAGGGCTGTCAGAGTGGCTCAAGTGGTAGAGCGCCTGCCTAGCAAGTGTGAAGGCCTGAGTTCAAGCCCCAGTTCTCCACCTCCCCCCAAAAAAACCCAAAACCAATTCTTCCCACAATGATAAGAAACAGATGACCTGTTCCCTGACTTTTGTGTCCCTGGGCAAGCTTCTTCATCTGGGAGGTGAGGACAGATATTTACTATGAGAAACGACCTTAATACTTTGCTCTGGGGCCATCAGGCAGTATTGCTGGTATCACAGCGTCACTTCAACTACTGCAATGCTGTGGTCCCTAATGCAGGCAGGGTGGCAAGCACCTGTAGGCTCAGTTACTTGGGAGGCTGATGCAGGAGGATCCTTTGAGTCCAGAAGTTCAGGGCCAGCCTTGGCAAATTACATGGTAAAAAAACAAAAATGAAGTGCTTCCTAGACCAGCAAAAGCCAAGTGACCTGGATATGTGCTGAAATGCAAGCTTTGTGGCCTCCCCCATACCTACTAAATCAAGAAACCGTGGGGATGGATTACTTAGTGCTCTGCCATGCATTCTTTCAGGAGACTCATGCTACTTAGGACAAGCATGCCTGTCCTAAGTAGAGTAAGAACGACTACTACAGGCCTCATGAAATTTGTTCAACATATAAGAAATAGCACTAACATTACGTGTGTTCACATATACTTTGAGAAAGACTAAGTTAGGGGTGCCTCTTTGCAAGCACTGTTGGCAAACAAAATACGACAACTCAATTGAGGCAAGATGCAAATATGATAGAATAAGAGACATTAGGGCTAGGAGTATAGCTCAGCAGTACAGCGCTTGCCTAGCATATGCAAGGCTCTGGGTTCCATCCCCAGCACCACCAAAAAAAAATTCCCTAAAGGCTTGGAGAACGCATCAGTGGTAGAGCATTTGCCTAGCATATGAGAGACCTTGGGCTCAAGATCCAGCACTGCAAAAATTGAAATTGAGACCAAGCACATGGCTACTTCCTGATGACACTGAAACAAAAGTGTGGTTGCAGGGAAAGGTGGAGTGGTGTGGAAAATCACAGGAGTGCCACAGTAAACAATAGACACCAGCTGAAATACTGGACTTCAGATTTATAAAAAGAACCCCAACATCAGGTAATAAGCAGCACAGCAGGGAAGGCAGAGAATCTACCTCAGGGGCCTTGAGCAAGCCTCACAGATGCTGAAATTGCACTCTGGAAAAATGAAGTTTAGCTGAACACTGTGGTTCTCACTGTGTACTCTAGCACTCAGGACAGGATCACAGATTCAAGGTCAGCCCAGGCTACATAGTGAGACCCTGCCTCAAAAAAAAAACAAAACAATACATGTGTGTATATGCTTTTAACTGTTTTGGTTCTAATTCAAGCGATCAAAAATTGTGGAAGTGTAGAGCTAGGGAAGATGCAGCTCAAAGGTAAAGTGCTTGCCTTGCATGCCTTAGGGTCAATCCTCAGTGCCACAAAGAATAAAATTGTTGAGGCCCACCTGTAGAAAATTGTACAGAGCCTTGCTAAGGAGAAATAAAGAAGCTGAGAAACCAAAGAGGGACTAGACTCATCTCCTTTACTCTGTGTGGTTACAATACCATCCCTATTCTATTGAAAAAAAACCAAACTAACAAAAAAACCAAAGATACAAGATTAGGAACCAGTGGCTCACGCCTGTAATCCTAGCTACTGAGGAGGCAGAGATCAGGAGAATCATAGTTTGAAGCCTGCCTGGGCAAACAGTTCATGAGATCCTATCTCAAAAAAAAAATCACAAAAAAAGGGTTGGTGGAGTGATTCAAGGTGTGGGGACTGAGTTCCAGACCCCAGTACCACAAAAAAAGAAAATCTTCAAACTATCATCATTTGTCTAGTCATCCCAACAATGGGCAGTACAAATACACATATCAGAAAAACAAAAAGGGGGTTGGAGGTTTAGCTCAGTGGAAGGGCACTTGCCTGGCAAGTGCAAAGCACTGAGTTCAGTCCCCAGCACTTGGAAAAAATAAAAAATGGATGAAGGTCCTTTGTTTCTGAAACAGTACTCCCCTTTTCGCAGGTAAAACAATGAAAGGATGGCAGTTTGTGATAGGTTTGTTAAAGCCTCTTTTCTTACTTCCTCCTGGTTATTTGTTTTGGTGCTGAGGACTGATCCCAGGGCCTAGCACATAGTAGCATGGCTCCACCAGTGAGTTCCATCTCAGCCACACCCTGGTTTTTAAAAAATATTCCTGCTAGCATTTCAATATAAAGTAAGAGATGTGGCCTAGGGCTTTGCTAAAATCCTATTAATCACAGGCTTATCTCATGGATAAATTCTCAAATGTGGAAGACTGCAGGCTTTCAAAAGTGACTCTATATTACAAATGATGATCTAAACATCTTTTTTTCATAGAGATGATGGTGGTGCAGCTCCCTTCAGTATGGATGGCGAGAGACTGAGTAAGACGTTTCTCCTAATCACTGATTTTCCTAGTGGTTACATTAAATCTTTCCCTGAATTGAGATGTTGACTGAAGTTTGCCCACTTGTGAGATGTCTTCTTACTTGTCTTACACAGATAGGATTTCTTCCAGTATGCATCCTTTGATGATTGAGAGATGAGCTGCGACTAAAGGCCTTTTCACATTCAGTGCACTCGTAGGGTTTCTCTACTGTGTAATGAGTTTGAACTCCGGCAAAAACACTTTGTCACACTGGACACACTCATAGGGCTTCTGCCCACTATGGATTTGCTGGTGTCTAGTGAGGTGTGATGGGTGGGCAAAGGCCTTCCCACACTCCAAGCACTCACAGGGCTTCTCTCCAGTATGGATACTGAAGTGGCGAATAAGGTCTCCTCTGTCACTAAAGGCTTTCCTGCATTCTTTGCAATCAAAAGGGTTTTTCTCCAGTGTGGGCTCTTTTATGCAAAATGAAAGTGGAGTAGTGATTAAAGATCTTTTCACATTCTCCACACTCATAAGGTTTCTCTCCACTGTGAATCCGCTGGTGCTGCTTGAGGCCTAAGCTGTGGTTGAAGGCCTTCCCACATAGGAGGCACTCAAAGGGCTTCTCACCAGTGTGGATGACACAGTGCTGAATGAGATCTGCACTCTCAAAAAATGCTTTCCCACATTCACTTCACTCAAGATTTCACTCCAGTGTGTGTCTGCTGGTGCCATGTGAGGTGTGGCTTGCATTTGAAGGCCTTCCCACACTCCATGCACTTATAGGGCCTCTCCCCAGTGTGGACTACATGGTATTGAAGGAGGTATGTGCACTTGCTGAAGGTTTTCCCACACTTTGTGCATTCATAGACCTTCATTCCAGAGTGAACCCTCTCATGTTGAGCTAGAAGGCATTTCCCACATTGACTGCATTTGGAGGGACTTTTCCCTTCAATGCATCAAGGGGTCTGCAGCTGGTCCACCTGAGTGACAGACATGGGGAGCATCGTCTGGGGAGGCATGCTTCAGCAGTCCTCAAACACACACCATCAGCTGTCCCCAGGCCACCATGGCCAGGATTCATTTTCCCAGGAATTTTCTCCTTCTGGCCTTTATCCTTGATTTCAAGAATTCTTCCTGCAGTTTTGATAGCCCATCTGACCTCTGGGCTGCCCCATATGGAACTCTCCCTGGGCCAGTGGTACCGGGAGTGAGACATTCTCCAGCCAGGCCAGGTGAGCAGTGGTGGGCTCTGTAGTTTTAGGTTTTGTGCTATTATCTGCAGAAAATACAACACAAAGAGGTTAGTGATGGCAATCATTAAGAAAATCACCATTTCAGTAAGAACAAGATGATGAAAATAATGGCTCTATGCCTGCTATGATCTGAAATCCCTGGAACCCACATTTGCAGTGTCTTTCTTTTCATGTCTTGGACTCTTCAAACTTCTTTTTTTGCACAATACACAATTTTTTATTATTAAATGAGATAATCTTGTTTGCTAGCAAATCAATACTGGTTCAACTAAAGTCCTTATATAATCTCATCCCTTTCCTAAAGCTCCAGGCTAGATTGATGATCTTCCCAACAAAATCCTTGTGTCCTTTTCTGTTCTCTACATGCAAGCTGTTCTTTATCAAAATCAGAGATGATCTATCAGCTGTAGCACATCCAGGAGTATGGATGGTGAAGAAGGATCTTTCCCAATGCTTTGTCGAGGTTGGTGCCAACAGCTACCTGGGCAGAGAAAGAGACCACAAGAGGAAGAGACAGCATGACTCTATGATGGCACCAATAAACACACATGATAGCTGCAGTGCTCTCAGCAGCTAGACGTAGGTCAGAGAAAACCAAATGTCACTGTGAAACTACAAAAGAGGAGGAGCAGAAAGACAAGGAAAGGGGCGCTTCTGAGTCTGACTGACATTCAAAAGATAGATGGGTTGGGGTAGGAAAGGGTAGAATGCAGAGTATACTTTGAAAGGCCTGTTTCGTTACAGTTCAGAAGGAAACACAGATATTACCATATTCATTAGGACTAATAATGGCATGAATAATGCTGACGCTTACTCTCCCTGAGCTACTTATTATTGACAGGCAGTGTGCAGCAGTTTCCCACATAATCTATCACATTCTCAAACACACAACGATACACAAACTATTACCACAATTCCTTAGAAACAGACTGGTGTAGTGGACTGCGTAAATGTTCACCACATCATCTGCTCTCATCTTTGGAGATACACTTGACCACGTTTCCAAGCCCTGTGAACACAAGTCTTTCAAATGTCTTCTCTGAATTATGAGGGGAAGTATTGTGTGAGGAAGATAGTGTGACAGCATCCCTTCCTCCTTTCCCTCTACAGCGGGAGGATGCCACGGAAACATTAGTCTCTCATGCTGTGAATAGAAGGCAGCTGGGCTCATGACTAACTGTGTGGCACAGAGATCCCACTGACCCACATGGTCTCTGGTGTGAGAAAAATAGCCTTTATCTTCTGAGCTAGTAAGATTTTGGGGTACACTTGTTAGAAGAGCTGGATTTTCCTGAGTGGAACGTATGTACATGGCACAGTGTAATCATGGTATTTTCCCAGATTCATAAGCTCTTTTGTGTCAAAGCTGCTTGTTAAGCCTAAGTAGCTAGAGCCAAGAGTCTGAGTCATACCCTGTGCCTCACAAACCCCACAGAGCTTGTGATGGGACTGGGCAGTGTGGAGAACAGAGGGACCATAGGTTAAATGCCTCAGTGGATCCCAAGGCCCCAGAGAAGGCATGAAAGGTGATTCCCACAAAGTTCAGAGTCAGTGGTTACCTCTGAGTGTGCAAGCTGCCATGTCCTCCACCCACCCAGCTGTTGGCACTGACCTGGACAGGAGTGTTGGGAGAGGTCCTTCTCTGCCAACCATAACTCCTGGCTGTGCCTCAACTGGTAGATCAGCTCTGATTTTGAGGAAGAACATCCTGTGCATGAGAACAAAGGAGAACGAGGGGATTGGGTGGGAGGAAAAATCCTCTCAATTTAGCCTGGAACTTTAGGATGGGGATGAGACTTGAAATGAGGCTACTCCTATCCGAATAGACAAAATACTGAATTGAAACCTGGAAACCAACTTTAAAATACCATTATTGGTTCCCTAATATTGTAGACAGGAGAACTGGCTGCACAGACAGACCCCATTCTCTTTGATCTCCACCTTATAGAATCTCAACACTGTTCAGACATAAATATTTTCCAATTACTCCAAGTCACAGGGACACCTAGTTGCCACTCAGACCACTTGAAACAAAATGTCTGAGGTAAGGCCTGGGCATCAGATTTTAAACACTCCCAGGTGACCATAGCCCCTCAAAAGGTGGAAAAGCCCTGATCTCCCTCATCTTGTAATGGCATTCACTGATGATCAGTTGTCTGAGGTAGGCAGGTGACCTACTCCAGCCACTCAGACTAAAGAGAAAGCCTACATTCCAGGAAGGGCTGGATGAGAAAGTCATCTACTCCTGCTGTCCTGCATCACTCTGGGACTTCTGCAAGAATTCCTGCCTAAAGACTTAGACTGAGGACAGGAAGCAAAAACAGAACAAAATCCCAGTCAACTGGGTGGGCACCCACAATCCCTCCCCAGGAACCTTATGAGATGAGATAACAAATTTCTTACAGGGTGAACACTGAGGTTATCACAGGTAGTCTACTGGACAGATTTGCAGGGATCAAACACATGGGACTCTGCAGAGGCACCAAGACTTACCTGGAAAATCCCAAAACATCAAGCAGAACTCATCAGTTGTCACTAGGCAAGAGGTCATTCATGTCTGCTACGTGCCTGGCTCAGGAAACAATGATCAGTCAGTGAAAAGGGCAAACCATCCCTTCCTTCAGGGTCACCCTGCACTACCTCAGTCCTTTCCAGTCCTTCTACCTGAAATGCTGTCACTACCTCTACCTTGCTTCTTTGAGCTAACTCTTAACATTTTGAGACTCAAAAAAAAAACCCTCACTTTCTGAGAAGAGTTTGCTGATGTAGCTCTTGAGTACTCACTCAATCTGCAACCTAGTCATTATATATACATGGTATAGTTATATACCAAGCACTGTGTCAAGCTATTTAAATGCATTGTGCTTTGTAAATTTGAATTAAACCTATGCATTAATTTAGAAAAGAAATAACATGCTGAGTGTGGTGGTGCATGGCTGTAATTCCAACTACTTGGGAGGTGGAGGTAGGAGAACCAAGGTCCAAAGCCACACTGGGCCAAACCACAACAACACAACACTCTCTAAGAAAAACTCTCAAAAAAAAAAAGAACAGGAAAGAAAGAAGGAAGGAAGGAAGGAGGAAAGGAAGGAAGAAAGGAAGGAAAGAAAGAAAAAGGAAAGAAATAACATCTAAAATATGTCTTTTCATTTTTTTTTTTTGGTGCTAAACAAAATGTTATACTGCTCATCCTGTGGCCCTTGCATGAAAACTTTTTTTATTTTAAGAATTTCTCACAGCACCCACGTGAATTGTATACATGATCAACACTGTTTTGTACACGAAGAAAACAAGGCTCAGGCAGACAAAGTAATTTGTCCTAACCAGGGAAATGGTGACTGGCCAGGCAAGATTGGCCAGGCCTCAGTCATCTCCAGCACCTGGCCGATTTAACCACAAAGCTGCACAACATTGTTCCTGAAAATGCCAACTCCAACAAAGAAGATGATCATGACAATGGTGACTATGGTATCAGTAAAATTAGTGACAGCAACCGGGACCCCAATTACTAACCTCCCACAGCTGGTGTCACTAAGCACTGTACTGAGGCTTGCACCCTTATCTTAGCCCAGTGAAACTGTTAGCCCAGTTTAGCCATGAGACAACTGAGGCACAGTAATTCGCGCAAGAATACACAGCTCATAAACACCACAGCCAGGACAGGACATCAAGGGCTGGCACCTGACCCCGGTCTCCCAGTACAAAAGTAAGCAAAAGGCAAGCACATGTGTGTAGGGCCAACAGCCTCAGACCAAATGAGCTGTGGAGGTGAGAGGGGGACATAAACAGGAGCACTCATTCCTCAGGCCAGAATGAGGGGCACACTCAGTGACTCCAGACTTCTTTAATATTTCATGAAAAATAAAAAAAATTGTAGATGACTCTCACCTAGTGATTTGAGCACATACAGACATTTGCATAAATACCAAATATCATCTGTTATTATCAACACTTCCCAACAGAGGGTACTTTACCATCAAGTAATGCAAAGGACAGCATCTCACAATGAAGGTGCATCTTTCATGCTGAATGAACTAACCTTTAAGAGGGCTGGGTGTTGTGGCACACACCTGTAAAACAGTACTTGGGAGGTTAAGGCATGAGGATCATAGTTCAAGGCCAACTGGATTAATTTTGATTTTAAAGCCAGACTGAGCTACATAGCTAGACCTTGTCACAAAAAAGGGCTGGTGAAGTAGCTCAAGCAGTATAGCACTTGCCTAGCATGTGTGAGGCCCTGAGTTCAAACTCCATTGCCACCGAACCAACCAAACAAACAAACAAATAAGCAAAAAAAGTCAGACAGCGGTGGCTCACACCTATAATCCCAGTTACTTGAGAGGCTGAAACCAGGAGGATCACGGTTTGTAGCCAGCCCAGGCAAACAGTTTTTGAGACCCCATCTCCACAATAATCAAAGCAAAGTGGACTGGAGGTGTTGCTCAAGTGGTAGAGTGCCTACTTTGCAAGTGCAAAGACCTGAGTTCAAACCGCAGTCCCACCAAAAAAAAAAAAACTTTATGAGAGACTCACTGTAATGGCCTTATTCTCCATACTTCCAAGAATGATGGGCATTCAAGAAGAATTAAACAAATGCAGTGTGAACAGAACAACAACACTGACATTTCAAAAGGGCTGGGGGCATGGCTCAAGTGGAAGAGCACCTGCCTAGCAAGAACAAAGTGCTGAGTTTAAACCCCATTATATTGAACCACCCCCACACACAAAAAACATGCAGAAAGAGAGGAGGAATGTGTTGGCTTACTTTGTGACCACTTCCTATCACAAAACAGTAAGCAATAAAAGCCATTATGCAAAGACAGTGACAGGAGAAGGCCCACAGAGAGAAGCCAAGACAACAGACCCAGAGCCAGAGGGCAATCAAGCTTCTTCCCAGGCACTTTAGCAGCTCCTCAAGGGACCTGACTGGGAATGCTGCCTTTGGCTTCTGCAAAACACCCTCACTTCCTTCCAACACATACCTCTCCTTTGACTGTGCTCAAAACAGACTGTGTCTCTCCCAACCCTTGCTAAATGAGATGCAAGGAAATCAAGAAAAAAAGAGCTGAGTGGAAACAAATGCTATGGACAGCAAGGAGGGCAAACCCTGGGTCCATCTAAAGCAGCCAGGCCTGGAGCCACAGGATAGAGGGAGGAAGTCCACCAGGGATGCACATGGCAGAGAGGAGAGGCCTTACCCAGGGACATCTGAAGCCCCAAGGTCTCTGGCATCACCTTCCAGTACAAGGTCCTCTGGTCAAGTTTAACAACCTCCGCTCCTCTGGGATAAAGGTAACAGCTACATCTTTGAAGGTCAAAGACATCTGAAAAGTGAAACAGACAGTAGGATTTGCCTTGGGACTGCTGGATAGTATTAGAACCTCTTAGTTGAACATGGCAAAAGATGCAAAATCACCAAACACCTGCAGAGGGCCCAACTCTGTGATAAGATTGAAGGGGAGATCTACCTCTGCCTTGGGCACATTACAGCAGCAGAAAGAAGAGAAGCCTCCTAGCACGAAGACACTGGAGAGTCACAATGTTAAGATAATCCTGAGTGGATTGTGAGGCACAAAGAGCAAGGCCCTGGGACTTCGGACGAACAGGAAAGACTAACAACAAAAAAGAGGACACCAATAATAACAGCACCAACACCTGGTCCTCACTGTGCTTGGATTGTGCTGAGGACTTTATTTGCCATGGTAAAGAGGCTAGATGTTGCCAGCTCAGGAACTAGACCTCTGGGGTTAAAAACTAACTCCAAAAATCAACATTTGCTTGCTCTTTGACCATAGGGACCTTATTTGTCTGAACCTCTATTCCCAGATCAATACAGTATTTTCTACTCCACTATAAACAGTCACACAAATTAAGAAAAGAAGTTCATAAAAAAAGTTATGGGTGATGGCTGGGACTGGAGATGTGGCTCAAGAGGTAGAGCATCTTCTTTGAAAGCTTGAAGGCCTACACAAAAAATATGGGTGATGGGCACAGCCCTTGGTCAACCCTATCATCATTTACATTTCAAACTCAGAGACCAGAAGTCCAGAAAGCTCTATCAGTTCACCCAAACTCTGACTGATGAGCACAGGCATGTATCTAGACCCAGGTCCCTTTGGCCTAAGTCTAAATGCATCCATGGCACTTGTTTGTTAGCAAACAGTACATGTTAATGAGGATGTAAATAACTTCAAATAAGTTTTAATGTTACATTCATTTCAGCTATTTCTAAAAGTATTTCTGTGGTCAGGGGCGGACCACTTCACCTCACAGAAGCGTCACCTGAGGTGGTGGCATCTGCCTGGGAAATGGCAAGGCCTGGACCAGCTCCCAAGGTCTTCTGGACCTTAGAGATGCCCAAGAGATCCACAATGAGCAATCACATCTTTTCCTACTTGAACCTTGCAAGCACCTATCTGAGGCCAAGGCACTGCTGGAATAGGAACAGTCACAAAGGACACAGCAAGCTGTGGCCATCAGAACATGGGCCCTTGACTGGCCACGATGTCTACCCCAGATAAGTGGGACAGAACATCCATAAATGATCACATCCTCTTGAGAGGGAGGGGAGGAGCAGTCCTAGGGTTTGAACTCAGGGCCTTGTACTTGCTAGGCAGGCCTCTTGAGCCTTTTTACTTTTTATGGCGGGTCTCATTTTTGCCTGTGTCAGCTTGGACTGCAATGTTCTTATCTACTCCTACTGTGTAGCTGGGATTATGGACATGAACCACCACAATGGGCTTGTTTTGTTGAGATGGGGTTTCACTAACGTTTCCTCCTGGCTGGCTCAAAGTAATATCCTCTAGATCTCTACCTACCAAGTAGCTTGGAACATGGGCACTAGCCACAATACCCAGCACTGCCCCCCTGCCCAAAAGAATCACATCTTACCCTCCCATGATATGTGTGAGCAGGCAGGAGGGCAACCACACAGGACCTCTGGAGGATGCCTTTTAAACTATACACCTTTCATATATCTACACTGTTCCTCTTCCTCATATGCCATGACCCCACATGCATAAGACTACACTGTGGAAGGAGGCATGCTTGTCTGTGCTGAGAAAAGAGTAAAACACGGGCTGTGATAAGCAGCACAGTGATGTTCAGATTCTGATACTTAAAGAGTAATAGTTCTCTGGGACAGGTAATTGAACCTCTGTGTGCCTCAAGATTGTCTTGTGTAAAACAGTGATAACAGAATCTAACTCTAGGAAGCTGAGCATTAAATAAGTTTATACAAAATCTCTACCAACCCATGTTTACCAACTCACAGCAAGAAATCAATTAAGACCAGCTATTGTGTTTATATATGTATATATATATATATATATATATATATATATATATATATATATATATATATATATGCTTCCTGCATACTAAATGCACACTCTACAACTGAGATACATGACACCAGTCTTATACATGTTTCCCTTTTTTTTTTTCTTTTTTTGGCAGGACTGGGGTTTGACCTCAGGGCCTCACATTTGCCTGGCAGGCACTTTACCATTTGAACCACTCCACCAGCCAAGGCTCATGTCTTTTTAAAACATCTTTATTAATATATAATAGTTATGGTGGGTGTTGTGACATTTCCATATACATGTATATGGTACTCTGGTTTGGTTCATCCCCTCTATTATTTTTCCTCTTCTCCTGCCCCCTTCTAAAAATGACTTCGATAGGTTTCAATGTTCCATGTTCATATGTGTATAAAAAGCCCATCACCCATATTCACCCTCTTTTACCCTCTTCATTTACCCTTCCCTCCCCCTAGTGTCCTTCCCTTAACATGACCTGTTTCACATTGTGTAAGTATCCACCTGTTGTTCAGAGGGGTTTTCCCTTAGTATTTTACCTGTAAATATATTGTACTTTAATCAAACACTCTGATTACTCTTCCTTACCCTTAAAAGCCTCCTTTATTTTCTAGACTCCCTACACAAAAATGTGACCCTGATGGGCATGGAAGGTGCCACTCAGCCAGAACGGCTAGGAAAGGCCTCTCCAAACAGATCTCAGCAGAGACCACGAGGATGCTGGATGGAGATCTAGGGGCAGTGACCTCAGGAAAGTGGACACTATATGCAAGGACAAAGTCTGCAAAGAGGAAAAATCTCTGCACAGTGAGGTTTGGGCCTCTCAGGAGCAATAAGCTACAGTTAAAACGCAAGGGGACAAGGCCAGAGGTGGTCAGCCAGGGCGGATGGGGTAAGAAGCTGTGCTGGGTGACCTCAGAAGACTTTGTCCATCCTTCAACCACACTGCTGTAGTACTGGGCCACTGCCATTCATTATAAATGATAACCAAAGATAGAAACTATAGCAAGAAAGGGGAGGCCAGAAAAGAAACAGAGAGGCTGGTGTTCTGACAAGACTGGGGGAGGGGATGGCAAAGCAGAGAGATAAAACTTAAAGAATTGAAACATGAAGGTCAAATAGCACTAGGGAAATGAAATAGCCAATGAAGTCACATGCAGCCATATGTGGGTTGAGCTTTGCTTTTTGCTTCTGTAACCTGCTTGCAAGGGTATATAAGGTGAGACCCCTTTGTTCTCAGGGCTCAGCCTTTGGACACGAGTTCACTGGGTCTATGCTGGCACAATAAATGTTGCTTCCTGCTAATCTGCCTCAGAGACTCATATCTCAGCTTATAATTTCCCACAACATTATCTGGGGACTTGCCGGGATTATGGCAGACAGTGAGTTATCACCTCCCTTGTCACCAGGGTGCATCCCCCGGACCGCTGGGTGGAGATCCCACCAGGTGCCAATGGACAGCTTGATCTGCAGTATTCATCCTTCCGGCGAGTTGGCGTTAAGGCCTTGGATGCACAAAGGAACCCACTGAGGAGAGGGAACCAACTTAGGAGCACTGCTCTTTGTACTGGTAAGAACCTGGGTTCAAATTCAGGCCTGCCTCAGAAGGCAGAAGGGGAGTCTGATCACCTCCAAGAGACCACTAGTAACTGCCTGCTGGGGTGAAACCATGTCTCTCTGGTTTAAGGAGTGGGATGGAAGTATTGTGCCGTATAAGAGTGTATAAAAGTGCAAGGCTCAGACGCAGCCCAGCTGCAAAGTGAGTGAGAATTCCTGATCCTCGGTTCCATGGTGAACTCATAAGGTCAAGGGTGAGCCCCAATGGGGCCTCTGGTCCGGGGTTTATATGGACTCACTAGAGCCAAAGAATCACCTAAGTCCCTGAGAGGGGAGTGGCAGGAGAGGGACAAAGTGAGTGCTTTTCGAAAACCCCTCCTCCTCTGTGTCTGTCTTGCCATCTGGTAACAGGAGGAGATAGGTGGAAATCAGAGTAAAAACCCTCCCTTGGAGCATATGATTAATAACTTTAAAAAGGATTTAATGGAGACTATGGAGTTAAATTAACTCCTAACAAGCTAAACATCCTTTGTAAAGTAAATTGGCCTGCTTTTGGTGTAGGATGGCCCCTGGAAGGGTCACTAGATAAAACTGTGATTAATAAAGTTCAAATAGAATTGTAAAAACAAAACAAAAAACCAAAACCCTAACACCCAGGAGAATGAGAAAAGCCAAGAGGCTAAAACTGATCTTCAAAAACCAGACTCTGTTGTTTATTTAAATTCAGGTACAAATTTACTGGGCAGACAAAAGAAATATCAGTCTTTCAGTCTTGATGGATAGCTTTGGTGCCCCAGTTCGCACATCTTCACCCAAAATGGGCATCCTGAAGGAGGATTGAGGTTCAGCACTAACTGAGCTCTTACAAAAATTAACACATGAAGGAAAGACTTGCACTGACACATAAGATCTGGTCTGACTTAAAAGAAAAGGAATGTTGCAAAAGAGTTGTGAATATAGAGAGGGGAAAATGGAGGAATGGAAACAAAATTGGGATTAGGTCTTCATGGATAAAGTCAGGACAGTGAGAGAAGGAAAAAACAGAAAAGAAAGAAAGAAAAAAAGGAAATGTCATAAAATGTTTGGAAACAAAAAAGGATAGAAGGTTTAATACACTCCTTCAGTTGGTTTTTAATGTCTTAAAAATAAAAAGTAGGGTCACCCCGTGGGTGGGGTCGCTATGGTCCACTTCTTGCACCCCGGGGTCTTACCACGGACCCTGGTCCCCCCCCGACGCCCAGAAGGATGCTCTGGGCTACTGCGTGGTGCAGGAGGAGGCATCACCCTACTCTTTGGTCAACATCTGTCTTAGTGTCTTGATTGCTAACCTGGAGAAATTGTGTTCTGAAAGAACTGATGGAACGCTGTGTCTTCGGGAGCATTGGAGTTTCCCTTGGGAAATAGCTGATGGATTCCTCAGGATGATGGCTTGGCAAGGCAAGCTGACTGATAGAACAGCAAGCATTTTCCAAGGCAACCAAATGAACTTGAAGCTGGTCAATATCCAAAAAGCTAAACTCTCAGCAGCTGCATTCATGAAAGCCTTCTGCCATCATAAGCTCATCGAAGTGGATGCCACTGCAGTGCATTCAGACCTTCCAGTCCCAGACATCTTAAGTGCACTCTGCAGCAATAGCTGGATCCGGCAAAACTTACGGTCTCTCGTGTTAGACTCAACAAATGTCCCTCGGGATTCAAGATTACTGTCCTTTGGTCAGCTCACCAGTCTTTGCACTTTAAGCGTTTTTAATGTTTGTTTTTATAGTGAAGACCTGGCTAATGTTTCTCAGTTACCAAACCTGGAAAACTTGGATATCTCCAATACTCTGGTCACTAACATCTCTCCACTCCTTACCTGTAAGCATAGACTCAAGTCTCTGACAATGCACTATCTAAAATGTCTGACCATGACCAAACCACAAATTGTTGCAGTCATCAGAGAACTACAAGGTCTGCTTTACCTTGATATTTCTGATCACAGGCAGCTCAAATCAGACCTAGCCTTTCATGTGCTGCAGCAGAAGGACATCCTGCCTAATATTGTATCCCTGGATATTTCTGGGGGCAGTTGTGTCACCGATGGAGCTGTAGAACTATTTATTCGACAGCGGCCTGCAATGCAGTTTGTGGGACTCTTGGCTACGGATGCTGGTTATTCTGATTTCTATACTACAAAGCAAGGCTTGAGGGTGTGTTCTTATCTAAAATAAGTTCATTTGTTTGGAACATAAAAGTTTTTGCTGCACACCAGAATCTGTACTAGGTGTTAAAGTTCCAGAGCTAGATAAAATGTCTTTTATAATTTAGCAGCTTATAATTATTGTGCAGCTATGTGGCAGGTTGTGAGAGAATAACTTTAAGATATGGTTGCAGCCTCCAGGCCTTCTAATCTAGCTTGATAATGATAATTACAGCCACTTACGCATTGCCTCCTATGTGCCAGATGCCATAGTCCTCTCTCCCATTTTATAAATGACGACAGGGATGGGATGTTCAGGGGGATTTGGCTACTTACCCCACTGCTGAATGGTCAAGCTAGCTCCTGTATCCAAGTCTTTGTAACTCTAAAACTTTAGGCTGTTTACCTCTGTTAAGAGCTGAATTACAGGGGTGGTGGAGTAGCTAAGTAGTAAAAGCGCCTGCCTAGCAAGTGTGGGGACCTGAGTCCAAACTTAGTGCCACCAAAAAAAAAAAAAAAAAAGAGCTGAATATAGTTGATGAGGTAGATCATTAGTTTGGCTAAGGTAGACAAAAGGCAGTTTAAAAAAAATTTTTTTTTATTTTAAGACCATACAAGAGAAGCCTTTTATTGGGCCTAATGTTGTAACACAGGGTGGAGGTGGGGGTGTGCAGGAGAGTTAGTCCAGCTAGCTGCTCCACAAAAAAAGCAGTTTGCTTTTTATTAAGTGCTGAGGATCAAACACAGGGAGTGTTCTGGTGTTCTACCACTGAGCTGCATCCCCAGCACCAAAAGCAATTTTTTAAAAAGCACTGAATGACCAGGGTTTTGACTCAAGTGGTAGCAACCTAGTATTGAAAAAAGAATTAATTTAAAAAAAAAGAGCATTTAAGAACAACAGCATTTGAGGGACTGGGAGTGGCGGTAGAGATGATCAGTGGTAGAGCATTTGCCTGGCATGGGCAAGGCCCTGAGTTTGAACTCCGTGCCACAAAAAAATTTTGACCATTTCTGAGATAAGTTTATAACTTCTCATGGTGTTACTTTATTATTATAAATATATATATTTTTTGGTGGGATTGGAGTTTGAACCCAGGATTTGTACTCTTGCAAATCAGGCACTCTACCACTTGAGCCACCTCCAGTCCATTTGGGTCTTGTTATTTTGGAGATGAGGTCTCGACAAACTGTTTGCCCAGGCTGGCTTTGAACCAAGATCCTTCTGATCTCAGCCTCACAAATAGCTAGGATTACATGTGTGAGCCACTGGTACCCTGTTTTCATGGTGTTACTTTAAAAGCCTATGTACATTTAAATAAATATATTCAGGAATATAAAAAAAATAAAAATAAAAAAATTAAAAGTAAATAGAAAACAATTTAGGATTATTAAAATATGACACAAATACTAAATTTGCTGGCACCTTTACTTCTATGGAGCATAAACAGGGAGAACCTAACTACAAGGGTAAAAAAAAAAAAAGCAACTTTGACCACTGCTAGTAAAAAAAAAACTGTTCCAAAGGCTGGTGCAGTAACCTTGGACTGTTATTGAGACAGTCATGAGATGCTTATGTTTCCCTTGCTAATGGCTGGTCAGCTTATGCATCCATCTAATGGTATGCTCACAGTGTGTGTATATATATAAACAAACATCTTGAAAACAGTTCTTATTATACAGTCAATGTAAAAATTATTACTCTGTTCTATTGCTATTTTAAAGAAAACAGGTTATTAAACTTATTTCAATCAGGAAACAGGTTATTAAACTTATTTCAATCAGGTCTCGCTAAGATCCAGGCATTCAGGGGTTAACACTCCAGCTCAGACCAGAGGACAGAGAAAAAAAGTAGGGGGGAGCACAGCCTGCAACAAAAACCTTGGTATTTGGGTAAAGAAATGATCTTTGCATGTTTCATTCTGCCATAAATACAATCTGGAATTAAATTCTCCCTTATAATACATGGGTCTATTAACAAATGAGCTTTCTATAAATTGCTTTTATACAAAAACAATTTCAAGGTTGCTTTCTTTCTTGTTTCTCCATGCAAATGTAAGTAAGGCTCTAAGTTAAAAGATTTTATGAGTTATTTTCAACAAATAACAGAACTATATAAAAGATATTAAGGATATGGTTTTAAAAAAATAAAAGGTAAAAAGAATAATAATAATACCTTTAGATTAAAAAAAAAAAGATAATGACAAGCTCCACCAGAGGGGGATATAAAGATATAGATGCTTATGTAAGTGATTAAGTTAACTAAAATCTAAGAGTTACATTAAAGGTTTTGTAAGGTCAAAATTTAATGTACTGATATTAAACTAAAAATTCTCTAAGCTCATAACAAGGTTATCTTTTAAATATTGTATTGTTCTTAATAACATTTACAAAAAATTGTGTCAAAAATGGTTTTTCCTTTATCGAGATAGGTGTCCAAAATTTTTGGTGCTATAGGTTAATCACAAACTTGTCAAGACAACAAGAGTTTATTAAAACACAAAAAAGACAAAGAGGCAGCTGAGCACAGGGAGTGCTGCTGCACTGATATAAAGATTAAGACAGATTTGCTTACGTAAAACAAAGCCAAAGTACACCCTCCAGACAGGATAATAAACAAATAAATAAATAAATAACTCAAAAAGGAGCACTATACTGAAAGTCAAGACC
The DNA here is from genome assembly GCF_047511655.1 of Castor canadensis. NCBI lineage: Eukaryota > Metazoa > Chordata > Mammalia > Rodentia > Castoridae > Castor > Castor canadensis. The sequence continues at coordinate 30,331,724 of NC_133401.1, read as the reverse complement.
TCCAATTTTTAATAGACTCAACAGAGTGGAGATGTTAGTCCTACTCCTTCCACATGTTGGATGGAGGGAATTTTTGCCCTGTAATAGCCAGATTGAGCTTATTATTTTAGGGGGCTCCATTGACTACAGGTTTATGGTGGGATCCTGTTGTATGTCATGAGCCATATGTAAATGTCAACAATCTGGGATGTGATCCCTTATCAACATCTGAGCCATCATTCTTGGCCACTATATTTCCTAATTCCACACTTAGTCCCCATAAATATTTACCTGTGTTCTCTGGTGATTTTTGTCAGGGTTTTAACTACTAAGGTAACTGAGTCATGTTCATTTAGGAGTTGGTTTATGTTGGGGTTAACAATAAGGACAGACACATTAGGACTAGACCCACTCTCCCTTGCAGATGGCTTACCTTTACCTCCCTGGATAGATGCCAAGGACCTTTGGGCAGACAGTGACCTAATTGCAACTTATTTTTCTTGGTTGCCCAGCAACAGTATCCCTTAGTGACCCTCCTGGTACTTTTCCACTAGCCCCCTGTATCTAGCCCAAGCCTGTGTATAGCAATGGGCTCTAGCTCTCTTGCTGGAGTCTCCCTGCAAGGGCTCCTGCCTAAACAATAAACCCTAAACTGGTGTTTGACCTGTCTCTCTGCCTCTTCCATGCCTCTTATTTTCTAACAGTTTATAAAAAACTTTCTAGATAACCTCATGGTTAAACAACTGTTGTCTTGGGTGATTCTAATACAGTTGGTGACCTATATATGTCTGTGACTAGGCTATTTGGGGTCACTGACACTGTTTTTCTCCCCAACTGATAAAAATCTAAGATTTTACTTCAAGAACAACTAAACTAATATGTATATATAACCTCTATAAAGTTGTGATGCTGTTGCTGGTTCCTATAGTTATGTTTTTCAAGTATATCAAGCTTTCTAAAATACAAAATTTAGATAAACATGGTAAAAAAAAAAGTTAGTGGTACTGATATACTGTTCTGTTAGTTGCTAAATTGTCCATTCAAATTTTAACCATCGCTCTTAAGTTTTTGTCATTACAGTTCTTATCCTCCTGGGACATTTACAATCAAGTCCATAAAAAATGACTCTAATAACTACTTATGTGTCAACCAGGTTAGCTTTTTTAGATGTCTGCCTTAGTTAGATTTTGTTTTGTATTGTCCTTATCTAGAAGCCCACTGCCTAAGAGCCACTCCTTCTAAGCCTCTTTGTTGCTTAAATTTGGCCAAAAGGGTCTACTTGGCACTGACTCCAGCCTAATCTGCTCATTATTCCCCCCCACCCCCTAACTTGGGACCAAAACCAACCAAACAAACAAAATCCAGGAAAGAATGACCAATCAAGAAAGATCTTCAGTCTATGTCCCTACCACCTTGAATGTGCCCTATCTCGTCTGGCCTTGGAAGCTAAGCAGGGTCGGAACTGGTTAGTACTTGGATGAAAGACAGATCTTCAAAATAGAGTGCTCAGAGACAAGCAGTTTGGAGACAAAGGGAGGAATGCCATCAAAGTTCCAATGGAGTCACTGGTGCCAGACCTCTCAAAAATAACCAAGGCTGAGAGGATTAAAGAAATGGTTCTTATGCATGTATGGCTATCTGGCATTAAGGCCCTTCTAAACACAAACTACTTAAATAGAAACAAAATAACTATCATTACTGGCTCTGAACATGTCCTTTGATACTTAAAGATGGTGGTTTTAACTTATTTAAAAAACAATGTGTTTTTTGGATATATATACTGATAATATATTGTTGCCATGGTAATTCTACTCCGTTAAAAAAAAAAGACAATGTCTAGATAAAAAAAATATATAAAATGTCCACCTACTAAAACCCCATTGGGAGATGCTCTTTTGTTCTTATTTTATCTACTTCCACCACAGTTAAGTGGCAGAGATTGCTCCTTAGATCCACCACAGACAAGTCAAACCAGCTTCTCTTGAATGGGACTGCATCCCTGATCCAGCTTCACCATGTAGGATCAACCTCTGGAACTTGAGTTTTCTACCCCAGCAGGACTCCACTTCCCAGGAAACAACAGGGGACCAAGAATGGCAGGACATCAGCTCTGCTCTAATCACACCTTGGAAGCTGACTAGTCTATGTATGACACAAGCTTGAGGAATCAACTCTCCAATGGGACAACAGGACTGTTTTTATACCAGTTATCTCACTGTGATGCACTGTCACCCCTTGTATGTATCTGTTGCTATAATTCTCACCATAGTCTTTACTATACATAAAATCTCCAGAGAGCATGAAACAATCTTACCACAAACATACATTGGTAGGCACCCAGGGGGCTGTATTGGATCTGTGGGAAGCAAGCTTATTATGGTGCTACCTAGCAGCTGGTTTGGATCTTGTGTGCTAGGCTCAATCAGACCATCTTTCTTCTTGCTTCCCCTCACACAAGATGAAAAACTGGGAGTTCCCATACATAAAAAAGATTAAGTAGACAAAAACGGGGTGCCTTACAAATTGGCAATTAAAAAGATGAATGAATTATCTAATACGATGGTCCTGCCACCTGGGCAGAAGACAGGGCCTGGGCCTACTGCACCCCTACATATATGCTCAACCACATCATCAGTCTACAAGATGTTGTTAAAATTATAACTAATAAAACTACAAGAGCTCTCAATTTTCTGGCAAAACAAAGCACTAAGATGCACAGAACCACTCGGCTTTAGACTATTTGTTGGCCTCTGAGGGAGGTGTGTAGAAAATTTAACCTGAACAACTGCTGCTTACAGATTGATGATTTAGAAAAGGTCACATAAGAGATCACAAACAAAATGAGAAAGCTTGCCCATGTCCCTGTCCAGACTTGGAGAGGATGGAATCCCTATGACCTGTATGGAGGATGGTTTTCTGCCTTAGGTGGATTCAAAACTCTGATAGGGGCAATAGGCCTAATCCTAGGAATATGCTTAATATTGCCCTGTCTGGCTCCCGTAGTGCTATGGTCTATCAAGACTATTATAGAGGCCATTATTAAAAAAAAAAAAAAAAAGAAACAGCTGCACATGTAATGATGCTATGGAAATACAAACCCCTAGATCAAGGTGATGTTCTTTGACCCTGAGTGGGTCTGAGCATCAAAGGGAGAATAATGTAGCAAGAAAGCAGAGACAAGAAAAGAAACAGTGTTCTGACAAGACAGGCGGAAGGGATGGCAAAGCAGAGTGACAAAACTTAAAAGAACTGAAACATGATAGTTACAGAGCACTAGGGAAATGAAATAGCCAATGAAGTCACATGCAGCCATATGTGGGTTGAGCTTTGCTTTTTGCTTCTGTAACCTGATTGCACGGGTACATAAAGTGAGAAACCTTTGTTCTTGGGGCTTAGCCTTTGGACACTAATCCACTGGGTCTGTGCCGGCACAATAAATGTTGCTTCCTGCTAATCTGCCTCAGAGACTCCTATCTCAGCTCATAATTTCCCCTCAACATTACTCGCATCAAAACCACGTGGCTTTTTTGGCTTCCAGCCTCCTCGAACTAGCAGAGATGCAGCGAAGTCAGTACCCTGGTCCACTGGCTCCCTCACCTGCTCTGGATCTGCCATGCTGGACCCTGCGGACCAGGCCGGTGACCTCGGCCAATGCTTGCGCTCCGCACCTCAGCTTCCCAGGTGTAAAACGCGCCAAAGCTCTGGGCGACTGTAGACACGCAGGGCGGGTGTGGAGGCAGAGGCCCCCATCGAGCCCACACGCGACACCCCGCTAGCGAAAACAGACTGTGAGACTCGGTAAACATGCCCAGCAAGCTCTTAATGGTCCTCAAGGCCCTGGTCCAGGAAACTCTAGTGTGCCTGTTGCCTGGCGCAGGAAGATGACCTAACGGAACAAAAAGCCGGAAGTCCCGCCTCCGCCGCATGGGCTACAGGTAACACACACACCTTCCTGGTCCGTTATTGGCCCAGAATGGGCCCGGAGGCCAGTAGCAAAGCCTGCTGGATGACGCAGATAGATATTTCCTCTTATGTCCTTGTAACTGTGGAGACCTTTCCAAGAGCATCTTCCGAGTAAAATGCACCTCAGGGGCGCCAACTTTTACAGTGGGCATAAGGCGGGGGTCCAAACCGTCCATTACTCATCCGGCCAAAATGGGGGCTGGGGCGGAGGCATTCCCCCTTCGCCGTGAGTGCAAACTCGCAGGTGGAGCGCGTCTTACCGCTTTTCTTTGGGTGATGCATGTGAGATAGGATATCTCAGGACCGCAGGATGCCAACAGCTCATCCGAATGAAATAGCATTGTGTGTGTGGGAGGGGGGTTGTTTTTGTGGTGCTTGGGCTCAAACACAAGGCCGCATCCATGCCAGGCTGTGTGCTCTACCACTGAGCCACACCCCCAAGCCTTGTAAGTGGCTTTGATGACATCCAAGGCACAATTTCGGTGTGGTAATTGCAGGAGTCACGAGACAAGGGAGAAGAAAAGTGGGGGGATGTACTTCAACCCTGTAATTGTACTGGGAAGCAAGCAATGAGCAAAAATAGCAAACACGTTTAAAGATCACACAATTAGATTCCTTAAAGCATAAAGAAAGGAGAATGTTGAGGATGCCTGTGAAAGGGATGATAAACCAGAAAGGAAATGATGTCGGCTCCGGAGACAGCACACAGATCGGCATTTCTTCCTTCAAACCTCAAGAAATAAAATCTGAAGGCATATTTGCAGGCCCTCAATTCATTGTCAGAAATGTCAGGCAATGAGAAGTGCATGTGGAACTACCTTCCTAAAATCCCAGGCACCGGGATCACAGGAATCCTACCAAGTTAGTTATCAATGAAATCTCTGGTTACCCCTACCTTCCCTTGGACAGCTCCTCCTGGGCATCAACCCCTCCTCAATCCATCACTCTCCACCATGTCTCCCTTGGTTCACTGACACTTTGCACCTTGGAAATTAAGTGAATAGCTGATCTGCTTTGCTAAACTCTTAAAATTTATCACCTCATTAATGGCTTTGGTGGATTCTTTTGAAATGCCAATTTTATTATTCAAGTGGTGATGCCGAAAGTGAGAAAACTGCCATTGCAGAGTTACTTTGTAACCATTCCCAAAAGAAAGGGCACACACCTTGCAATGCAGGATCAAGTAGAGAAGCATCAGGGTTGATCAAACAGAATTGAAGAGGAAGTAAGAGAAATGTCCTTTGTGTTTTTGCATCAAGTAATGGTCAAGGCAAGTAAGCAAGCTAGGCTAATTTGGGGTTGAATAATTCATTTTAGTGGGGTCTCCTAGTTACTTTTTTCTGGCTTTGGGATAGTTATGGTAGGAAGTAGTGGCTCCCATAGTATGGCCTTGAAGGATGCAGTTGAACGGTATAGGTATGGATTGCTTGGTTTGCATGTGAACAGCATGTTCTGAGGGGAGTCTGCTACCACTTGGAATTGGCTAATCCACAGATGGGCAGTCATCTATCTATAGGATGAGCAAGGTCCCACTTACAACAGAGGAACATGGCTGAATACATCTCCAAATTAAAGAGAGGGAGAGTAGATATGAATTTGCTTAATGTTATCCAGTAAAAGCAAGGACAGATAGCATAAAAATAGCCTGACTGCCAAGCCATGCCCCTGATACTGCTCCAAAGAAGACAAAACAAACTGTCCATTTAACAATATAGCTAAGATCATTCAGCTGTGAGACACATAACATAAACAATTTTTACTTGTAACCAAAAGAAAAAGTCTATGAGTAAACATAGTCTTTAATCCTGAGAAGTGAGGCAGCAGATCACTGAGCATTGCAGAGAAAACCCAGCTTCCCACAAGGGAGAGAGGAAAGGACATCCTTGGACCAGTCTGCATAAAAGCTGCACATATGCCAGGAGTTTCCAGTCTGTCTCTGTACAGAGCCCTCTTAAGAGGGTCCAACTGTTCCCCATTCCTCCAAATTAAACTCGGAGACAGATTCATGAAAGTAACTACACCTGCAAAAACACAGTCCTTAATCTCAAGTTATACACATGTAATAATGCAGAAAGTTATGATACACACATTCTTAAATTATCTTTTTTTGTACCCAGAGGCTACAATTTTCACTAGCAGGAACAAAGAACAGATGAGAAATCACTGACATGTGCTGTGGAAATACATCTCGACAGAACCAAAGGTTAACACAGGGAATGTTTGCAAGTCAAGCCCCTTGAACACATATCTATGTATAGGTATTCAGCAAGACAAGGTCCTTTCTTACCAAACTTCCTCTGTACCTTGCCCTCACTAAATTAAATCGTGAATAGTTGTTAAAAATTGCACTGTGACTTTATTTTTTTACAGTGGTTTACGAGTATAAGACTTCATCTCAAAGCTATGACTTGTAGAAAGTTGTGTTTACTTAAAGTGTATTAAAGAAATTTGTATTAGAATCTGAGTCCCATTTAAGCCAGTGAGAAAGACACAACATAGTGGGCTTAAGACTGCTTATCCTTTGAGCTTCCAAGTTTCTGTTGGCTGGAGTTTGTAACCTCAGATTTCAGGTTTCACACTATTTCAACAGCTAGGGAGCAGCCGGTTCCATGTGCCTAAACTGTTTGTGTCAACAATGTGGCTTATGTGGAACACCTTGTATCCTTCAGGTTAGCAGTGAAGAATGTGCTAGAAAGCATGCCCAATACAAATGCTCAGCCATGAGTATCAAATGAGATTTCCAAATGGACATCACATGTTGTAAGTTCCAGATGAAGCTTAAATTAAGCATATCCCATGTGACTTAACTGACACAGGACTCTAGAAGATTGTGTCTGGTTTTCCCTGGACTTCAGCCTGTGAGCCTCTGAACCTAAAATGCTGAGTCCTGTGAATTTTCCCAGCAGATCATCGAACCTGGAAGCTGTCTTCAGGACCCCAACATAGTCACTATGACTTACAGTCTTGCACATGTAGTCATAAAAGTCCATGGAGATTCTCTTCAGGGTCATCATGTCATATATGGTGCCAACATGTATAGCACAGCTTTATGGTAAACACACCGTGAAGATCCAAATACATCCTGCTGGTCATGGCCATTCACATACACACATGTATTGGGGGTTACTAAAAACAAAGGGAGAAATGAACAGAATGGGGCAGTCTGGGGATGGCTATGGGGGGTGATGAAAGGAAAAGAATGCTTGTAGTTTGGGAACAAGGCAGAAATATCACAAAGACGTTTTTCAGTCACCTCAATCACACCTAAAATCAAATGCATACCTTAACCCTTTTCTACTACTCACTTCCACACCAACCCTATTTCCTCAAATCCAGACATTCTATTTTCTACAGTTATATTATTATGCCATTAAAGAGTGAGTTTATCAAACAGAAAGAAAATAAAAAAGGAAAAAAGTGAGCTTATTTCACTTGCTTGAAGGGATGGCAAAGGCATGCATTCTTAAATGAGAACAAGCTTCAGATAAATGAGTACTATTTCATCCATTTCGATAAAAAACGAATGGTCACCAGGAAAACAAAGACCCACCCTATGAGTCAATAAAGTGGTGAAGGACATGAATTCTGGAGCCAGCATACATGACCTCTAGTCCCTAAACCCAAGCTTCTGAAATGTGCAACCTTAGAAAAATTCCTTAACCTTTTCATAAAATGGGATAGACTTTAATGGGATACACCAAATAAAGATGTTATAAAAGCTTAAAGAGTTGATTTGTGTAAAACATTCAGAATAATCTCTGATACCTAGTAATACCATCTTTGCTTGGTTTTAGGATTATTATGATTGCATATATATGGCCACACAGTTGATACATGCAAACTGACTCAGAATGTAAATACAGAACACATGCCAGATGACCAGTGGGTAGCAGACATGAGAAATGTTCAACTTGGGAAACACAGATCTGGGAATAAAATGTCTTGGGAGGATATTAATTCACTCACAAGAACATGAAAAGTTAGAAAAGCAATGACCATGATAAATCCTATGAAGTAAAATTGTTTAATGGATAGAAAATATACTCCTTACAAAGACAAGAATTCACAAAAGTCTGGAAATAATCTTTAAATTGGAGAGGTGGTTAGAGGTATATAGGTCCAAAAAGGGAGTTGGGGTGTCAAAAGGAACTTTTGTTAAGACCTGTTTATGTCAGGCGATAGTGATGGAAGCCATTCTATAGTGTCTGTGGAGTGAAAGGAATGTGGGAAATGTGGACAGGTAATATATAGAAGAATTACAACAGGGTGTGTCTGTGAGAGAAGGAAAAGGAACTGGCAAGGCTTGATAGGCAAGCATGATGGAAACAGGCTGGGGATCAGGCTAGAGACCTGAACATGGCCACAGTACAGGGAAAGAAGGTAGTAAGAAGTTAAAGACTAAACTATGAGAATAAATGAAAGAGGAATGGATCAAGAGGAGGTACATGCCCAACACCAAAGAGCAAAAGTGATCCTAGAATAGTGCAGACCTCTTTCCACAGAAGATATAACAAGGTTTAGAGAGCTAAGGAATTTTATATACAGACCTTCCCTAGAGAACACAACTCTAAATAATCTGCAGATCATTCTCAGTTATGAGATCAGTTCATCTAATTACCTGGTGAGTCCAATATTGAAGGCTATAGATCTTACATTCCTACAGATAATTTAGGATTTCTACAGATACCAAGAAAAACTACCAGAAAACTGTAACTTTGTGAAACACAGTTTAGTGTATTTTCTCAAGAGTGCTTCTTTGGCATTATAAACTTAAAGAAATGTAAGCTGTAAAAACAACCAAATGGAAGTTAGACTACTGAAAAAAATCCAAAATCCAATAGAAAAGTCATTAGATATGACAAAGGAAAAGAATCAGTGAGTTCAAAGGAAAGACAACAAAAACATGCACAGTAACTAAAGATCTACCACTTATGTTACTGGACTTCCTGAAAAGAGCAGAAGGAATGAAGTTAGAAAAACTATTTGAAGAAATAATAGTAAAAATATCCCAAGTTAGCTAGATGTGGTGTAATCCCAGTACTCAGGAAGCAGAGGCAGGAGGATTGTGAGTTCTAGGCCACACTGAGCTATACAGTGAAACCCTATCTCAAGTTTGGCAAGGGGTTTAAACCTACAGATGAGAAGGCTGAATGAACATCAAGCAAGATAAACTCAAAACCTTCCATTCCAGGATTAGGGATGTAGCCCAGTTGGTATGGTGCTTATCTCAAGCACTGGGTTTCATCCTTAGCACTGCAGAAAAAAAAAAAAAAAAAAAGAAAACTTTCATAGGCTCTTTTTCGCCCTGTGGTACTGGGGTTTGAACTCAGCCTCACACTTGCAAGGTAAATGCTCTACCACTTGAACCATGCTCCCAGCTCTCTTTCACTTTAGTTACTTTTGGATAGCATCCTGCATTTCTTGGAGCTGTCTAGGGCTGCAGTCCTACCTATGCCTCTCATGTAGCTCAGATGGCCGGCACACACCACCATGCCCAGCTTGGTGGATGAGATGGGATCTCTCTAACTTTTTACCTGGGCTGACCTCAAACTGTGATCCTCTCAACGTGCACCACCATGCCTGGCTCCCAAACTTCAGAACATTAAAGATAAACATTTTGAACATAGCTTGATTAAAGGACATATTATGAACCGGGGAATAATGGTTCGAACAGTAGCAGACTCCTCATCAGAAACCACATACAGAGAAGTACTGGAAATGATTAGTTTTAAAAGAAAAGCTGTCCACTCTGAATCCTATATCCCATAAAAAATAGCCTCAGGAAAGAAGGAACATAAGGACATCTTTAGATGAAAGAAAATAATAAGAATCTATCCCTGCAAACCTACTTCAGAAGAAAGGCTAACGTAACTTCACCAAACAGAAAGAAACTATTAGAAGGTCTGAAATCAAGAACAAATGAACAATCGAATGGGTTGAGAAAAAGATAAAACAGATTTCTGATGACACTGTGAAATATGTTTGAAGCAAAAACATGTTAAAAAAACAGTGCTCAGTGTATGAAGAGGAAATACCTGACAATTATGTCAGTTGGTAAGGTAAACAGACCTAATGGAAGTAGTGTTTCTATATGCCAAAGTGTTAAATTATTGGTATCATTAAACTGTGATAAGTTACATACATACATTATAATACATAGAGCAATGCTAAAAAGTAAGACAAAGAAAAAAAACCACAGTAGCTGGGCATGATGGTACATGCCTGTAATCCCAGCACTAGGGAGGAAAAAGGATCATGAGTTCGAGGCCAGCCTGGGCTACACAGAGAGATCCTGTGTCAAAACAAACAATTCTACTACAGATGTATCAGATAGAAATCTAAAGAATGTGAAAGTAACCCACAGAAGAAAAAAAACAAGAAAGGAATAGTAAGCAGGGAACACAAACTAAAATAAAATAAAAATATGTAGTTGCTAACAGGTAAATAATTATCTTAAATTTAAATGACCTAAATATACCAATTAAAAAGCAATACAAAATATAAATATGATTAAAAACAGGGATACATGCTGTTCATGAGAAAAGTCTTCAAATACAACAATAAAGTGAAATAAAATGATGAAAAAATGAAGCATTAACTCAAAAACGTTGAGTGATTATATATGAATACCAGACAAAACTTACTGCAGAGACTATTTTTATAGGGGCAAGAAAGGACATTGTAAAAATGATAAAAAGGTCAATACACCAAGAAGTCTTAGCAAACCTACATGTGCACATTTCAAAAATAGAGCTGTGAATTAAGTGAAAGAAAGCTGATAGAATTTACAGGAGGAACAGGTAATTCCACAATTATAGCTCAGGCCTCCAACAGCTCTCTCAGCAATCGATAATCATACCAGACAGAAACCACACAACGGTACAATGCTGTGATAGAAATTTATAGAACTTAATGCTTGTATTAGAAAAGATAAAACACCTCAAAGCAACAATCTAAACATCCACTTCAAGAAATTACTAAGAGCCAAATGCCAACAAAGCAAATGGGGAAAGGATGTAATTCAGATGGAAGCAGACATCAGTGACATTAGGACACAGAGAAAGTCAATGACACAGTGCTGACTAATTTGATACGACCAAGAAAACTGACAAATGTCTAAGTCTACAAAAATCAAAACAGAATGGATCTATTTCCAATATCAGGAATAAAACAGCATATGTACAGATCCTGCTACATTCAAACAAGGAAATACTTCAAACAATGTTATAAATTAGAAAATTTACATAAAACTAAACAATTCCTTGTAAAGAACAAACCATGACAATTCATACAATATGAAACACTGTATATCTATTAAATAAAATAAATACATAATTAAACATCCAAAAGAAAACTTTACAGGCCCAAATGCTTCCCTGGAGAATGCTACCATACAATATGAGAACAAGTGACACCAATTCCACAGATAGCTTAAGAGGAAAGAGTACTTCCTAATTCATATTGGGAGGTTAGTATCACCTTGACACCAGGTGACAGTCCAAAGAAAAAGAAAACTACACATCATTATCACTCAAGAAATTAGGGAAAATCTCACCTGGTGCTCATGTTTGTAATCCAAGTGACTTAGCAGGCTGAGGTCAGAAGGATTGTGGTTCGAGGCTAGCCTGGCAAATAGTTTGCAAGATCCAATCTAGAAAACACCCAACACAAGAAAGGACAGGAAGAGTGGCTCATGTGGCTCATACCTAGAAAGCATGAGGCCCTGAGTTCAAATATCAGAACTGAAAAAAAAACCAAAAAAACCTCAATCAGTGTAATACACCATAGCAACAGACTACAGAAATAACATGGTGATCACACACCAACTGACTAACAAGAAGCATCTGACAAATTCCAACATGCAGTAACAACAAAACAACAACAAAAAACTTAGCAAATTTAGGAGAAAATTTTCTAACTTGATTTAAAAATATGAGAAACTTACATTTAACATCATACTTAAGAGAAACGTTTTCCCTGGAACATCAGGAACCAAGTATGGATGAGTTCCACTAATCCTAGTCAACATCATACTGAAAATCCTACCAAGTGCGAAACACAAAGAAAGGAAATAAAAGGCATGCAGATGAAAAGAAACAAATATTACAGGCAGGCAGCATTTCTATGCTTAAAACCTAAGTATTCTCAATCTTAAAAACAATTATTTGTATATTATTTCTGTATGTGACACCAACATTACATGGACATTGCGAGTTAAAATCTCAATGCCATTTATAATTACTTTAAAATAATGATAAAAATCTTACTAAAAATGTATAAAACCCAGCAATTGCAAGGCCCTGAGTTCAAATTCCAACTACTGCCAAATGAAGTAATTACAAAACAGTAATGGAGGAGGCCAGGAGCATTTAAATAAATGAAAAAACACACCATGTCCATTAATTGGAGCACGATAAAGATGCCAATTCTCAACAAACTGATCTACAGATTTAACTCAATTTTGATCAGAATCCGAGCAAGATTTCATTACAATAACAGAGGAATGAATCCTAAAGCACAGGTAGAAAGTCAACAAGAGTGCTAAATCAATTTTCAATAAAAATGAGAAAAAGGAATCACTTTATCCATTTTAAGATTTACTACACAGCTACAGCAACCACATAAACCAACAACAGAGGTCAAGATGAGTGGTGTTTAAAGCCATATCAAAAGAAACAGTGAGTTTGTTTAAAAAAAAAAAAGTCAAACAGTTAAAAGTCTTAAGTGGTGGAATAAAAAATGCCCGCTCACGTACTTCCTGAGTGTGAGTCAGTGGTATAGTATATGCTTAGCATTCTCCGGACAACAGGTTCAATCCTTAGCACCACGTGAGCACACACTACACACTCATGCAAGTGTTTCCTCATCTCCTTAAATGTAAGAGTACTTCATAAAGCAAGTCTTCATATTTCTCACAAAAATACATGGTTCACAAGAAAAGGGACAATGTTGTGGACAAAGAAAACATTCAGTAAGCTTCTAGACCTGCCCTCAATTCTGTAACTCTTGACACTGGACAGCAATGAATGAATACACAAAATGCACAGATGTCAAGGTCATTCACCTCCTCAACCACAATCCTCTCTACCCAAGTGAACTACCAAAATCCGTGAGCAAGTGCCATAGACCTAGCAGGCTATGAAAAAGGCAGTTCTTCGTTTCATTTTTTTCTCATGTCACTGCCTTCTTTTTACAAAAATTCCTGAGATAACATTGCACTATAAACTAGGACAGGGGAGTAGCTGCAGGTTTTCCTAAGTGCAAAATAACTGGATGAATTCTCAGATGAGGATAATGCTCCAAGCTGGGTCTTCAATGACAAGTAACATTCTGCAACAGAAGGGTTAGTCACAGGGAAGACATTTGTGGGGTTTCTCTTTGGTATGAATGATCAGGTGCCATGTAAGATGTTTCCGCCTGTAAAAGATTTTGCTCGTTGGTTACATTCAAAAAGTCATCGCCCAAGAGAAGTTCTTGGATGTTGACAGAGGTCTGACCATTTGTGAAAGGCCTTCCCTCCTCCACCACATTGGATGCGTTCCTCCCGCTGTGCACCTTTTGATGGTGAGAGAGTGAGGAGCTGCGGCTGAAGGCCTTACCACACTCATTGCATTCATAGGGCTTCTCTCCAGTGTGGATGATGGCGTGTCGAATGAGGTTTGTGCTCCAGCAAAAGGTTTTCCCACACTCAACGCACTCATAGGGCTTCTCCCCACTGTGAATCCGCTGGTGCCGCGTGAGACCTGACCTGCGGTTGAAGGCCTTCCCACACTCAGTGCACTCGTAGGGCTTCTCTCCAGTGTGGATGCTGAAGTGGCGAATGAGGTCTGCCCTATTGCGGAACGCTTTCCCACATTCTTTACATTCAAAGGGTTTTTCTCCAGTGTGGGCTCTTTTATGCAAAATGAAGGTTGAGCAGTGGGTGAAGGCCTTTCCACATTCATGGCACACATAAGGCTTCTCCCCAGTGTGGATGCGCTGGTGCCTCTTGAGGTATGACCTGTGGTTGAAGGCCTTCCCACACTCGAGGCACTCAAAGGGCTTCTCCCCGGTGTGGATGATGTAGTGGTGGATCAGGGCTGCGCTCTCACAAAATGCTTTACCACACTCACTGCACTCATAGGGCTTCTCACCAGTGTGCGTCTGTTGGTGCCACATGAGGTACGACCTGTGTTTGAAGACCTTGCCACACTCAAAGCACTCGTAGGGATTCTCCCCACTGTGGATGATGTAGTGTCGGATGAAACCTGGCCTATCTCGAAAGGCTTTGCCACATTCTTTGCACACAAAAGGTTTTTCTCCAGTATGGCTCCTATTATGCAAGACAAAAGTGGAGCGGTGGGTGAAGGCCTTTCCACATTCACTGCATTTATAAGGCTTCTCTCCACTGTGGATCCGCTGGTGCTGTGTAAGGTGTGACTTGCGGTTGAAGGCCTTCCCACACTCCATACACTTATAGGGCCTCTCCCCAGTGTGGACCATGTGGTGTTGAAGGAGGTATGTGCTCTTGCTGAAGGTCTTCCCACACTCTGTGCATTCATAGGGCTTCACCCCAGAGTGAATCCTCTCATGGCGAGCTAGAAGGCGTTTCTTATTAAACACTTTCCCACATTCACTGCATTTGAAGCTATTTTCTTCCTCCTGGATCATGGAATCTTTACTTGATCCATGTGAGTCACAACCACGGACAGCATCTTCTGGAGAAACATGCTCTGGTACAATTCTTGAACATACGCTCTCAGCTGTTCCTAAGCCATCATGCCCAGGGCTCATTTTCTCAGGAAGCTTCTCCCTCTGAGCCTCTGACCCTGGTCTCAAGAGTCTTTCCTGCACTTCTGATGGAACATCTTGACCCCTGCCTTGCCCCAAATGCAAGTCCCCCAAGGCCCCTTGTATTAACTGTCCTTGGAGCAAGGCTCTCTCAGACAAGGCTGTCTCACAAGTAGTAGCTTCTATGGCCTTGATTTCCAGATCATCATCTGAAACAAATTCAACATTCAACAGAGCCTGTTAGTAATGACAACATAGAACAATGATCCATGTTAATGGAAAAAAAAAAAGGAAACTGATACTTGTGCCTGCACATCTGTTAAATGCTAGGCTTGCAAATTCCTTCTTTTTTAGTTCTTGGATTCTTAACTCCTTGAAAGAAAGACCAAGTAGACAATGGAGGTGCAGGGACAAAGAGGCTGAAACAGAGACAACCCTACAATTCCAGACTGTATATTTACTCATTATGAGCCCCTAGCTAGTGTGTTCTAAGGAGATGACTTGGGCCAGGAGCTGGACAAATCAGAAAGACCAAAAGATGAGTAGAGCATGAGGGCTCTGTGCTACAAGATACCAGATGAACCTCTGGAAAGGGGATGGGAGCTGGAGACTGAGTCATGTGGTTAATGATTCAATCATTGTGTATAATGTAATAAAGCTCAAAAAACTGTACACCAATGTGCCAACGATCTCCTGGGTGGCTATACTTCACATATATACTGCCACAAGAATGCCAAGTGAGTAATGCTCTTTGAAGACTGTGTTTGAAACCCTTTTTTCTCTTCATTTCACATGTCTTCCAATGTGTAGCCTTTATCTACAATAAACATAACTAGTACGATAGATTTTTAAGGGGACTGGTGAATCTTTCTTAGCAAATTTAGTGACCCTGACAGTGCTTTTGGCAACTCTTGAACTTAGAGTTGGTATGAGAAGAGTTGAATGGTACTAACAGACTTGGAGGACTATGTCCTTCACCCTGCATTTGCCTACCTTGGGTAGGAAGAGATCAGGGGAGTTTTGAAATAGTAGCTACCTAAAGAAATCAGTCCAGGGGCTGCAAACGACTTGCACGAAAGAGAAAGAGGAAAGAACACTGTAACCTAGGGGAAAGAATGCACAATGAAACTGCAGGATGATGCTAATGCCAGGCCAGGTACAGATGGGAAGCTGGTTCTCAACATTCTGACTGAGGCAACGGTGTAGATGAGCACTGCCTTTCCCAGAACAGGGCTCATGATGTATCATGGTATGGGCACAGAGAGAAGTCAGGGAAAAAAAGAGGCGCTGAGACACCACTCACCACACAGAACCTTGGTAGACGGCAGAGAAGGCATAGTAGATCACTAATAAGAAGAAAGACTATTTAGTAAATGGAGCTAAAAAAATTGGCTGCTAAATGTCAAATGAAAGTAACTGAATTATATCTCCAAACTACGCTCTACACTCCAAATCAACTTCAGGTCAATTCAGACTTAAAAGTCAATACCAAAGTTTCAAACTTATAATATAAGCAATGAAATATTTTCCATATCGGGGTAAAATAACATTTTTTATACACGACACAAAATCATTAAAACATATCTTTAAAAAAATCAGAAATTAGACTACAATAAACTCTATTCAGCAAAAGATACTTCACAGAATGGAAAGACCAAATTAAAACCCATATTTGCAACACATACAACTGACAAAAATATCAGAAATGTGGGCTGGGTATCTAGCGAGAGTGCTTGCCTAGCATGCCCAAAGCCTTGGGTTCCATCCACAGCACAAAACAACAAAAAAAAGTATCAGAAATGTACAAAGACCCCAAATGAAAAGAGTCAAAAAATATGCACTTATCTAAAATGGTATTTCACAGAAAATACAGATTGGCCAAAAATCATGATAAGCCTCTAAACCACCTTCCTAACAAGAGTAAGTGCACATCAGGAGAACATAAGATAATAAGTTTGAGGAGCCTTACACCATCAAGTGCTGGCTAGTACAGATTCAAGGAGACCCCCCGCAATTTCCTGGCACAATGTGAATTGGTATAGACCCTTTCCAAAACAATGGGAATGATTCTGCAAACTTACCATGTACATAGTTTACATCTAATAATTATAATTCTAAAACATTATCAACAATGCCTCTGTATGTGTCACAGATGAACAATATCTGAGCATGAAAACACACAGACAACTAACTGCCCAGGGTGAATGAACTATGAATATGCAATAAGGGCTGGGGCTCATATGGTTAAAGCACTTGTTCAGCAAGCACAAAGCCCTGAGTTCAAACCCCAGTACCATCAAAATAAATCAATAAATAGCATGTGAGCCACAAACCTTTAACTGTTTTATTTTCCTCAAGTCCAAGAAACTTGAAGTGTATTTTTGTGTTGAGAAAGGATAAAACTACAATAACAAAATAAAACAAAAAACCAAAAAGCAGTATAATTGAAGGAACATCAAAGAAAGTTGTGATTTGGACTTACTTGGATATGGCTGATCACCAGTGCCCCACGCCTATAATCCTAGCTACTCAGGAGGCCAAGATGAAGAGGATTGCAGTTCCCACAGCCCAGGCAAAAAGGGAGACTATCTCAAAACTACCCAACACACAAAAAAAAGGGCTGGTAGAGTGCCTGCCTAACAATGAGGCGCTAGGTTCAAACTGCAGTACTGACAAAAATAAAAAGTAAGAAAAAAAAGAATTGAATATAGTTCATCAAAAGAGACAAGCTACAGATAAGAGCTTAAGATGAGTGTGCAGATAAAGCTTGAAAATCAAGCAGTACAGGGCTGGAGGCGAGGCTCAGTACTAGAGCTCTTGCCTGGCAAGTGTGAGCCCTGAGTTCAAACACCAGTACTGCCAAAAAGAAAAACGGAAAAAAATCATGCAGTACAAGGAGGTACACTGCATTTTCAGCATGAAAACGTGCTAACACATCAGAAATCACATGCCGAGACCCAAACCGGATGGCTGGGGTAAGGATTCAGAGATGGCGGTGTTGTGGAGGTATCTTGCCTCTAGTCAGAGAGCAAGAATAGTGTGGCTGTCTTTGTGATATTAATCGGAGATCTGGGAATGACAAGGGAGAGATATATTATAGACTCTGCAGGGCTGAGGAGAGACTACACAAGACATTCATGTTCTGGGTGAGCCACCCAAGGGACCAAGACAGGGAAAAGACCTTGACTCTGCCCTGGTGCTAATCAGCAGCCCAGAAAGATGTGGAACCGGTCACCCTGAGTGTAAGGGGCCCAGGACTGCTTCTTAGGGTTTGATGACACTCAGGATGAGGAAGGAGAAGGTGTGAAAGGCTCTCTTCCTCAGAGTTCAGAAGGAAATGTGAGATACCCTTAAGTGATATGGCTCAACACTCAGCTCAGCCACATATCTCAGCCCCATGGACCCAAGTGTAATCAAATGCCTAGTTCCTGTGGGTGGAAGGTGAGGGGAACCAGTGTTCCTGGAATGGGTGTGATGTGCCTTCCTCTCTCAATCTTGTGTCAGCTGGAGGATGGCAGACAACCTCAAAGCCAACAGGTTGATAAAGAAGGAAACAGGATCCCTAAAGAACCATGTGGTACAGAGCACTCTGCAGACCCTTACACAAACCTCAGCATTAGTAAAAAGAACAGTTATCCTGTGCTGAGCTGCTGACATTGTGGAGTTTGATAAAGCACCTACTATTAACTTATTCAAACTTACAAAGACATGAGATTAACTTTGCTAAGACCACAGGGCTAGGAATTGCCAGCCAGGTTCCAAGACCATGCATGTGGAGCCCCAAGACAAAAGTAATAACAAGTGAGATGGGGTTGGGAGATCAGAGGAGCCACAAGTCAAAGGGCTCCATGACTCCCAATCCCCAGGGAGGCCACAATAAGAAGCTTCCCAGGAGGTTCGAGGGCCAGTGGTATCCCAGTGTCACTGCAGGATCTGGGCTCTTACCTGGACAGATGCTTGGGGAGAGGACTCTTGTCACTGTCCACAGCTCCTGCCCGTGCTCCAGCTGGTAGATCAGCTCAGGCTTGGGAACAGGATGCCCTGCTCAGGGAGAAACATGGATGTTGGTGGAAAAAGATAAAGACCCTCAATCTCGACTGGGACTGCAGGATGGGGACTGGACCTTGGAGTGAAGCTGCTCCCATCAGACAAACCAAAGGCTGACATGTGACTTGGGAGACAAGGGCTGCTTGGAATTTTCACTCCAAACAGATTGCCAGAAATTGATATTTATAAGGTATAATCATATACAAAGGACTGAGAGAAGTAAATTAAATGTATTACATCATTTTGAAATTCAAACGGTGAAATAATTTCAGCAGAAAACTGGCATATTTACAATGCTAACTCTTCGTTCAAAGCAAGATATGTATTAATTTGTTTTCCTTTGCTATAACAAAATACCTAAGGCTAGGTAATGTTTTAAAAAAAACAGGTATATGTAGCTCACAGTTCCGGAGACTCAAAGTGAGATCTGGCAAGAACATGTGTGAGAGCAATTATGATCAAGTCCAAGAGCCAGAAAAGAACAGTCCTGGGGCTGGTGGATAGGCTCAAGTGGTAGAGCACCTGTCTAGCAAGTGTGAAGCCCTTAGTTCAAATCCCAGTACTGCCCCCCCCCCAACAAAAACAAAAATTTTAAAATAAAGTACAGTCTTGCACTTTTTATTTCACTTTTGGAGACAAGGTCTTACTACATAGCTCAGGCTGGCCTCCAACTGCTGATCCTTCACCTTGGCCTACCAAGTACTGGAATCACAGGCCTGTGCTAGTCTTGCTCTTTTATAACACTACACTCTCACAGCAACTAACTTGGGTCCCACAAGTACATTAACCCTTGGAGAGGATACTGCCCTCTATGACCTAATTACTTTGAACTAAGCTCCACCTCTTAAAGGTTTGGCCATCTCAACACCACTGTGCTGAGGACCGGGCCTCTGACATACAAACGACATCTAAACCATGGAAGTGTGCATTTTCATTGACCTAAGTCTTTATTTAGACCCCAAGAAAAGTTTACACTGTTCTTTCTCTAGGTCATACTATATAAGGATTCTGTTTAGAATTTCTTCACAGATTCCCAAATCCATACTCTGACCAGTATCATTTTATACATCAACAAGCCAAGGCTCAGGCAGTGAAATGATCTGCTGAAGAGCATGGGTCTGGTGAACAGCTAAGCCAAGATGAAAACCCAGCTCCAGCCATCGCTGTTGTGTGCTATTTACCCACAACACTGCCCAGAAGGTGCCAAGTCCAGGCACAATCAGAATTCTCATCATAAAAATCTCCAACAGAGGTCAGAAAATGCTGGTCACCAGGTGAAAAGTTGAGGGAAGCATGGGCTTATAGTACAATCTGCTGCCTCAAGGTGTCCCACAGAGCCCAGCTGCAGAGAAACAAAAAAACAAGAGAAACATGCAGAGAAGTAGAAGCAGAAATCTGGCAACCACTAACAGCAAGAAATTAAAGTGACTACTTAACTACAAACTTTCCAAGGCAGAAAAAGTCTTTTTAATTGTTGGTGTTAGGGCTTTTTGAGAGAGGCTCTCACTACATAAGCCGAGGGTAGCCTTGAACTCACAATCCACCTGCCTCACCTCCCAAGTGCTGGGATTTCAGGTGTGCACTACCACACCCAGTGACATGAGCAAACCCACGAAACAGGGTACAATTGTGGTGGTTGTTCCTTTGTCAGTTCTTATAGAGCCTGGCTGGAAACCTTGCCTTTGGGTTCTGTAATACACCCATTTCCTCCCATCACATTCTTCTCCACAGTACCCTGGGAGCCTAATGAGACTATGTTTCTTGCCCAGAGACACGGAGATGAGCCAGGAATATGTAAATCTAAAAAATGACTGTGGGAAGGAAGGACTAGCCTAGAGGCCATCTGGACCTGCCAGACAGATCTGGAGTCAGAAGGAAGAATGAAAGAGAGAGAAGGTCCACTACGTGTGGAGGGAGAAGGCCTTACCCAGTGAGACCAAGAGCCCACAGGTTTCCATCATCACTTCCTGGTACAGGATCCTCTGAGCTGGGTCCAGTTGCCCCCACTCCTCCTGTGTGAAAGTCACGGCCACATCCTCAAAGGTCACAGACAGCTGGAAAGTCAACTAGAAACATTAGTATTGGCCTTGGGCAGTTAGATGAGCTGTCATGTGTGACATTCAAAAAGATGCAGAGAGATGAAGGCCCAAATCACACAGCACATCCTGAGGCTCATGATCTGTGCTGGGTTAGAGTGGGAGGAAGACACTGTTTTGGGAGTAACATAGTAGTGAAAGGAGAGAAACTTCCTATATAGGAGCCATTAGGAAGTGACAGACAATGTATGGCTTGCCTCCTAATGAGGCCTTCACGTTCTGTTTTAAAGCCACTACAGATCTTCAACTCTGAAGTCAGACTCCTAGATGGAGTCTGAAGCCAGATGTGGTCAGCCAGGACAGATGAGGACACTTGTGATGGCAGTCCCTAGCATGGAGCCTCATTTGCCTTCCAATCAATTACTGAGCACCTATCAGGGGCCTGGAACTGTTGGCACCGGGAAGCGGTAGGAGAGTTAACCAGCAGAGGAGCATCTTACCTGATGGGTGAGGAGAGCATTTATGGCTTTCTGTGGTTGGTCCTGTATTAGATCATAAACTAGGGAACAGTTATTAATCAAGACCTCGTCATTTGGGGCTGATTGTTACAGAAGTTATCGTTTAGCTTCCCAGATTGTCACTAGAGATAGAAACCTAGCGTTCTGTAAGTATGGTTTCGAGCAGGCTGACTTCCAGAGTTGTTTGCTGTAGAAAAGAGGACTTGGTTTCCTGGACAGGCTGCTGCAGAATGTAGCTCAAAGCCCTATTTTTAAGTACGCTCTGGCTATTGCTCGTCTGAATATTCAGCCTCTCCTGTACTGATTGGAGATTGGTGACGCGCCAGCTCCACTTTTCGTGATCAAAACAACTGCAAAAGAAACCAAGTGGCTTTCTTGGCTTCTGACCTCTCCGAACTAGAAGAAAAATGAGGCCAAACTACTCATAACTCACTCACCTGCGCCGGGTCCATCAGCGCCTCCGCCATCCTTAGACCGTCCGGACGAGGGCCTGAGAATCCAACTGTCTCGGCCGACCCCCAGCGCCTCCCAGCCCTGAGCGGGTGACCTTGGCTGACAGTCGCGCTTCCCACTACGAGGAGGCTCACGGCTCGATCCAACACGCGGAGGCCAAGCTTACCCTCCTGCACACTCCTCTCCGACGCTATGTTGGGGAGGCAGCCAGTGAGCACGCTGCCCTTCCCACACCCGGCGTGGACGGAACTGTCGCACTCAAATGACGTCACCAGCCAGGTGCGGCAAATCTGCAGGAAATGGCTTCATCCTGGGTTGTCATTGCTCCAACGAGTCGCAGACGCGTGTGCAGTGCCTTCTGGGTGACGTAGTTCTTTCTCTATTGATAACCCGCGGATAGTAGCGTTCCTGCGACAGTGTTCCTCGCCTAAACGCCGCAACTCAGACCCGTTTCTTTAGAGCGGGCGCGACGCTGGAAGACCAAGGGGCAGGGCGGGACTGTCCATTCTTCACAAGAAACATGGACGCTTAGGCGTCACCAAAGTTTACCAAGGATCAGGACAAGTG
The DNA here is from genome assembly GCF_047511655.1 of Castor canadensis. Lineage (NCBI taxonomy): Eukaryota > Metazoa > Chordata > Mammalia > Rodentia > Castoridae > Castor > Castor canadensis. The sequence goes on along the minus strand of NC_133401.1, from coordinate 30,309,391 downwards.
CAAAGACCCAGCGCTCCACTGGACCGCTTACTTCCATGCTTGCGTTTTTTTCTCTACCAATGAGAAGTCAACCGCCGGAAACTGGACGCTGAAAGTCCCGCTCCGGCAGGTGGCAAACTCCCTGATGGCTCTCACTCTCGTTCTCGCTCTCGCTCTCTCTCTCTCTCTCTCTCTCTCTCTCTCTCTCTCTCTTCTAAGACTTCACGTGATGTGGGGACATCTTGATGTCTCCTTGCACCCCTCTTTTCCGCGGTCTTAGTTACCCGCGGGCAGCCATCATCCGAAAACATGGAAAATTCTGGAAAGAAGCAATTCTTAAGTTAAATTTCAGGGTGAAGGAAATCATGCTCCCATCTCGCTCCATCCTGCACCATCCTGCTTAAGACATGAATGACCCTTTTTCCTGTGGCATCCAGGCTCTGTTCCCTATTTGCCTGGTAGGTAGTAGCTGTTGTGGTTATCAGACTGACTGTCATGATATCACAGCTCTTGTGTTCATATAACCTTTACTATTCTTAATGGCCCCAAAGTGCAAGAGAAGTGATGGTGGCAATTCAGATATGCGAGAGAACCCAAAAAATGCTTCCTTTAAGGGTAAGTATGAAAGATTACCCTAGATGATTATGTAAAGAAAGAAATGTAGTACCTACAGGCTGCAGTATCACTCGTGGTCTCAGGTATGTTTGGAATATAGTCCCCTCAGATAAGGGAGGACTACTGGTATGGTCCCAGAGCACCCATAGCCATTCCCTAAGGTGGGGAGGCTGCAACTATCCATGGCTTGGAGGAATGCTGGGCACTCAATGTCTGTAAGACCACAAGGTGTGTCACATAGGTGATTCGACCTTTTTGTGAACGCTGGAAGAGAACTTGCCTGCACATGTACATTTGAGCGTTATTAAAATACACTGCTATTTCAAGTCATTCTGTGCACAGTCATGAAGGAAGAGGAACATAAATGGAAAGAGGTAAACCCTGAAGCAACCAAAATTAAATGATTCCAGACAAGAAACCAACAAAGTCACATCAGGAATTCCAACAATCCTTTGAGAATTGTATAATACAGTCTTTATAGTCCCCAGTGGTGATTTTTTTTCTTTTTCATGACTGTGAAGGTGAGAGAATAGATCCATCTTTTTATATCTTACAGTGCTGGGGCTCCAACCCAGGGGCCACAGCTTTTGATGAGTTGAAGATACATATAATTATGAAGTGGGAACAAGGTTTGGAAAAAAGACTCTCAATAATTTAATTTTTTCTCTTTCTTTTTGTATTTTCAATTGGGAGTGGGGTGGGGTTGTTGCCAAGCATGTATCATGCCCTGAGTTCAATACCCAGCAATGGAAAAAAATCAAGAAAAACAAGAAGGCCAGCAGAGTGGCTCACATTGTACAGCACCAGGTTGGCAAGCACAAGGCCCTTAGTTCAAACCCCAGTACCCCGAAACACATAAACAACAATAACAACAAAAACCTTGGAGCTAGGTGTGGTGGCTCACACCTATAATCCTAGCTGCTCAAGAAGCAGAGATCAAGAGGATTGTAGTGTGAGGCCAGCCTGGGTAAAAAGTTCTTCAGACCCCATTTCAACCAATAAAAGCTGGGCATGGTGGTATACATCTGTCATCTCAGTTATGCAGGAACCATATAGGAGGGACAAAGTCCAGGCTGGCCCAGGTGTAAATGAGAAACCCTATTCAAAAATAAAGAAAACAAAAAGGCTGGGGACATGGCTTAAGTAGTAAAGAGCCTGACTAGCAAACTCAAGGCCCTGAGTTCAAACTCTAGTACTGACCAAAAAAAGGATGGGTCTAACCCCCAGCTGTTCCTGAAGCAGAGATCAGGAGAATCAAGGCAGCAGGCCAGCATGACCCTATTTTAGCCAACAAGCCAGGTGCGATGTACACAACTGTAATCCCAGCTACATAGGAAGTATAGTTAGGAAGACTGTGGTCCAAGGCTGGTCTGGGCAAAAACATGAGATCTCAAGACCCTATCCAGCTAGGTGCCAGTGGCTCATGCCTGTAAATCCTAGCTATTTGGGGGCTGAGATATGGAGGATCATAATTCAAGGCCAGCCAGGGAAATAGTTTTGAGATACCTCATCTCCAACATAACCAGAGTAAAATGGACTGGAGGTGTGACTGAAGCAGTAGAATGTCTGCTTTGCAAGCATGAAGTCCTGAGTTCAAAACCCCAGTCCTACAAAAAAAAATCCAAAATCTAAAGAAAAAGGGCTGGAGGAATGGCTCACGTGGTAAAGTACCTGCCCAGCAAGCACAGGAATCTAAGTTCAAACCCCAGTACCATCAAAAATGAGAAAAAAATTAAAAATGCTATAATCCCAGCTACTTTAGAGATAGACATTAGGGATTAGGAAGATCACAGTTCGAGGTCAGCCCAAGCAAACAGGGCTCTCATCTCAACCAACAAAGTGGGTATGATGATGCATGCCTCTCATCCCAGCTCCATAAGAGGGATAGGTAGGAGGATAGAGGTGTGAGGCAAAAACCACAAGATCCTATCTAAAAAAAGAACTATAAAAAGCAAAAAGGGCTGAGGGCATAGCTGAAGTGGTGAAGGGTCTGTCTAGCAAGCATGAGGTGCTGAATTCAATCTCCAGTACCACCAAAAATTTAAAAACTTCAATGTTTTAGTTATTTTCTTACAAAATACTTAATTTTAAAAGTAGATAGAGAAAAAACATAATGGCAGGATGTCAACTGAGTCAAGGAATGGAGGTGGAGTTAATTTTCTACATACTGTTTACAGCCTGGTACAGTGGTATATGCCTTGAATCTGAACACTCAGGGGGTGGAGGCCCTAGGATCTTGAGTTTGAGGCCAGTCTGGACTACATTAAGCAAGACTTCGCCTCAAGAAAATATTCTTGATCTGGCTGGTTAGGTGTGTGTCCCCTTCCTCCTTCACTGCTTCACGTGTGCCTCCCCTGAAGCTGTGCTCAAGGGTTGAAGAAGACATCCCTGATAAAGAACCGTTCTTCAGTCAAAGGTACACTCCCCTGCAAGCTCTCAAAAAAAGTTCTTCATAAAAGATTATGGAGAAATGGGTTATCAACAAGGAATAGTCTCCTTTTTCACATGTAGATGACACTTAGGGTTCAATGAAATGGTTTGGGATTGGAAGGTATTTCCATAGACAGTTAGGATGAATGTATTCTCTGTGTCAGGGGAGGCCACAATGTCTGGAATCAGTGCACAAGAGCAAAACTGTCTAGACACTGGACACAACTTGAAGTCTCTAGTGGAAAGCATGTCAGGAGGAATACCCCCCAAAGGTCCATGTGCTAAAGGCTTACACCCAGCTTGGGTCTATTTGGAGGCAGTAGAAACGTTTGGAAGTGGGAGAGCTTGCTGTCATTGGGGGCATGCCCTTGGAGCACATAGTGAGACCCCATCCCTTCCTCTTTCCCTATATAGAATCTTAGCCATAATGTACTGCCTTGCCACAGGTCCAAAAGCAATAGGGCCAAGCAGCCATGGAATGTGGAATGTGACCAGTCCTCTGAATTCTAGCCAGAGTCATTCCATCTTACAACAAGACACCAGGTAGTTCTACATGCCAGACTACAGACAAGAAACCCTCCTTCCCACAGTCAAATGGTGTTGCCAGACCCCTGATAAGAACAGGGACAGAGCGTTCATAGGCCTTGTCTTGTATTTGAGCCGTATTACTTCCACTGTTTTTGACTAGCTGGTGCTCTTGGCCAGATTTCTGCTATAAACTTAGAGCCATATAAAAAGAAGTTCAGTAGGTGACATTTGACTGCTTCTGGGGGTTCTGGAGAGTCCAGGTGAGAGTTTTGAGGCACACAACTCATGCGACAGAATGAAACCTCCAAAACCATGAGCCAAAACAAGCCTTTCTCCAAACTGATTATCTCAAGTATTTTGTTAATTTTAGGCAGTGCTGGGGTGCTTGCTATTTAAGTACTGTACCACTTTAGCCATGCCCCAACCCCTAATTTCAGGTATTTTGTTACAGTAATGGAAAGCTAAAACAAGCTAAGGTCTTAGTGATTTTTGTCCTTCTCTACATGTGCCCAGTGATGTGACTTTATCCACTACTTCAAAGTGCATACACTGCAGGGCTCATATTTGCTAGAAAAAGTGTTAAATTGAAATACAAACTCAAGAAAATTAATAGGAAGAAGCTAGAAAGTTATCTGTAATGTGGCTGTACATATTAAAAACCAAGAGCTGGCCAGAGTAGGTAATCCTACCTACTCTAGAGGCAGAGACCAGGAGGATCATAGTTCAAGGTCTGCCTAGGCAAAATGCAAGACACTGTCTCAAAAATACCCAACACAAAACAGGGCTGGTAGAGTGGCTCAAGTGGTAGAGTGCTTAGCAGTGTGAGGCTCTGAGTTCAAATCCCAGTACTGGAAAATAATGAGCTGGCTGGGGATGTAGCTCAGTAGTTTGAGTCTTTGCCTAACATGCATGAGGCCCCAGGTTCAATTCCAGCACTGAAAAAGAGTATTAAATCATGGAGCATTTATCATAGACCTGCTATAGTGAGAACCATCTCTCTGAAGATGTGGCTGAATTCCTTTTTTTACTTCTAAATTATTGCAGTGCTGGAGATTAAACCAAGGGCCCGCACACACACACATGCCAGGCAAGCACTCTACCATTCAGCTACACCCCAACCCTTTTTTATTGTTTGAATCTGTATGACTGTTTTGGTCATAACAGGAATCAGCCTGCATCTGCTGGTGATTAGCCACTGGGAGAAGACTGTGTTCTTAGTCAAGAGAAACACTGGTGAAACAACAGCTGCACTGAGCAGAAGAGTCTTGAGTTTGCAGCTGCATCTGGATGCTTGCTCTGGTGCAGCTGCCTCGGGCACTGCTGCAGTGTGTGCGGTCTCAGAAGAGGTGACACAGCACAGAGTTCCTCATGGGTCTATAGAACTGCATGACATGGCATGCAGTGAAGTGTTTTATTTTAAACATGGTAGCATGCTGGGTGCCAGTACAGAAAATGGGACTTTCGATGATGACAGACCAGATTTACAAACAGGAGCCGCTTGTAGCAAGATAGGTACCTGGGGCCTTTATCTACAGAAAGTGTCCACTGGCTTTCAAGGTGAGTGAAGTCACTGTCTTCAAGATTATCCAAAGGGGCATAATCTTGGGCGGCTCAGGTAAGAGTCTAAGAAGCAGATTCTACCCAATCACACACTAACTCACATAACCAGAAAGACTCAGTACTAAATGATTCAGCTTTTATTAATTCACATAAAAAAAAAAAAACCACAGGTGAGACAGCAGAGCCAAGAGAGCTCCCTGAAGAGGGCAGAAGGAAGAGACAGACAGGTGTCAGAAAGCCGTCTGGGCAGCAGGAGGCAGCACCCTCCGGGAGTGGGCCTGGACCCAGGGGTGCTCCAGGATCTTGGCCAGGGGCAGCCGCTCTGAGGGCTGGTACTGAAGAAGCTTGGAGACCAAGTCCTTGGCCCCCACAGGCATTGATGGGGGATACCTCACATCCACCTGATAAGGCCAGGGAAGAAGAGAAGCTCTGTTAATTTCTTTGGTTAGTATTTTCCCTGTCCTTTGAGTTGCTTCAAGGTACTCCTGTTTTGTTTTTGTTTACTTTTTTTTGAGACAGGCTCTTGCTATATAGTCTCACAAGTGCTGGGATTACAGGTATGCACCACCATGCCCAGCAGCAGACTTTATTATGTGTGCTCCCCTCCCTGCAGGCCCATGAGCTACCACCAACTGGCTCCTCTGTAAGTGCCAGAAGTGGCCATCCCACCTTCAGGATGCGTCTGTAGGTCTCATTGTGGGAAGGGCTCTCAAAGGGTGGATTTCCCACCAGCAGTTCATAGCAGAGTACCCCGATGCACCACAGATCCACCTTCTCATCATATGTTCTCCCCTCCACCATCTCTGGGGGCAAGTAGTCCAGAGTCCCACACATTGTCTTTCTCCTAGAGGAGGGCAGAAGAAGGACCACTGTGCAGAGGCCCTGAATGAGGAAAATCCTCCTTCCCCAGTTTCCAGGGAGATGAGAGACCCTGTAACCTCCCCTTCCTGGGCAGGGGGGTTTAGAACTTTTTTTAAATCTTGATCAAGGTTCAGAGTAGGTAAGTAGTGCATGGGGGTGGGGGAGTGCCATCAAGTCCATGCTTAAAATTGTTCATATTATTATTTACCTCAAGATCCAGAATGTTTTCACACAAAAAATATTTTCAGCATCAAGAAAGATTTGGTACATCAAGAGGAAATAGTTTTCATACAGAGAAAATACACTCCTGGAATTGTGGAGCACTGGTTCTTATTTACGTGGACTCTTATGTGCAAATTACATATTACAAAGATCAGAAAGTAAAAAAGTTGAAGCTGAGGCCATGGCTTAAGTAAGTGGTAGAGCTTGTGGCCTAGCATGTATGAGGCCCTGGGTTCAAAAAATGAGAGAGTCAAACTGTCTAGGTGGTCACATTCTTTAAGCCTGGGCCTCACCACCACTGACCTACCTCAGAGAGGGAGTGTGCACAGACCAGCCAAAGTCTGCAATCTTCACCTCACCCCTGAACCCCAGCAGCAGGTTCTCTGGCTTAATATCCCGGTGAATCACCTTCTTGTCATGGCAGTAGGTCAGTGCATCTGCCAACTCCTCCATGATCTGTGAGAACAAAGTAAAAGCAATCTGGAAGGAAGCCTTCCACAAGTTCCCTGAAGCTGAAGACACACGATGAATTTTTTGTTTTAATTTAAACAAATGTCTCAATTGTTAATTATTCATTGACCATGGTAGCCACTGTTTTAGTGTACAATGTCAAAGCTGTGCAGCCATCACCACGGTCCATTTCCAGAATTTTTCATCATGTCCAAGAAAAGCTCTTGGTCCTTTAACAGTAATTTCCCCTTTCTCCTCTTCAGTCCTGGTAACTTCAATTCTTCTTTCTTTTTAAAATTCCTTTATTCTCATTAGCATATATTAATTGTTCAAGAAGTGTCTGTGATATTTCCATCCATGCAGACAATGTACTTTCACCCCTTCTATTGCTTTCTCGTCCCCCTTTAACCAATTTTAATGGGCTTTATTATCCTATTTAGTTACATCCATATAAAGTACCCCAATCATAACTGAACACCATCATCCTCTTTTTGAGGAGGAGGGTCTAGATTCCGATATGAGAGAAAATATGTGATATTTGTCTTTCTCAGTCTGGCTTATTTCACTTAATATGATCTCCAGTTCCATTACAGTGGAATTTTATTTATTGGCTACTAATGTCAGTATTTTTTTTTTTGTGGTACTGGGGCTTGAACTCAGGGCCTTCACTTTGGGCCACTCCACCAGCCCTATTTTTGTGAAGGGTTTTTCGAGAGATGGTCTCACAAACTATTTGGCAAGACTGGATTTGAACCATGATCCTCCTAATCTCTGTCTCCTGAGTAGCCAGGATTACAGGCGTGAGCCACTGGTGCTCGGCCAATATTTCCTTTTTAATAGCACCACAGTTAGTGCTGGGGGAGAATTACAGAGCTGGCCTCCAAACGTGGTCCTCCAGATTTCTACCAAACAAGCTAGAATTACAGGCTTGAGCCACCATGCCCAGCTCTACCTACCTAATTTCTAAGCCAGTTCTGTCCATTTACTTGATAAACTCCTCCTAGGCTTTTCAATATGCGTGGATGCTTTTGTTTTTTTTTTTTTTAATAAGGTAGTGGAGTTAGATTCTTTTGCTTACAATCAATGAAACCAAACTTATACACACTACTTATTAACATTCTGAAGATGCACTAGGAGTAATTAACATACCCAAATGTGAAAGTGTAGGATGAGTCATATCAAATTTATAGAATAAGAGTCAGACATGGTGGTGCAAGCCTGTAATGCCAGCACTTGGGAGGTGGAGGCAAGAGGACTACACAATGAAATCCTGTTTCCAAAAACCAAAGGGCTAGGAATACAGCTCATTTGGTACAGCACTTTGCCTAGCTTGCACAAGGCCCTGAGTTCACTCCCAGCACCACAAAAACATCAGAAATGAAACAGTAAACCCATGGCCCCAGAGCCCCCATCCCCTCACCGTGGCTGTGCGCTGTTCATCTAGTGTATGGTTCCTTTGCAGCTCCTTGTAGAGCTCACCCCTTGGAGCAAACTCCAGAACCAGGTATATTCGGCGAGCATCATGGAAGTAGTTGTACAGGCGTAGGATATTGGGGTGTCTGGAGGGAATGGGGGAAGGGTCAGACTTCTGAGTCCAACACATGATGCTATTACAAGTGACTCATCACACAAGTGGCAAATTGTGCTGGGACCAGAATAAAAACAACCCAATGTGACAGCCAGTGAGGGCAGAAAAGGGACGAGACATCGAGATTGGAGTGTCTGAGGACAGAGGAGAGAACTTTACACAGTTCAGTGAAATGAGCTGCAGAGAAAAGCCTGCACGTGAAAACAAAGGGCTTGTTTGGGGCAGGTGGGAAAGGCTGAGTTTGATGTCAGCACAGTAAGGGGAAACAGGAGGACACGTGAGGACCCAAGCGGGAGTCTGGCAGACTGTCCTTACTGGAGGTGTGCCTGGATCTCCACCTCCCTGCGCAGCTGGTGCTCCAGTCCTTCGCTCTCCAGCTGGGACTTGAAGAGGACCTTCAGAGCCACAATGAAGTGGCTCTCCTTGAGCCGAGCCAGGTACACATTCCCAAATTTCCCCTTGCCCAGAGGACGCCCGATTTCAAAGTCATCAATTGTGAGACCCCTCCTGAACCTAGAGGGACAAATGAGCCTCAGATGGTATGGTGGGGTGGGGTGGGCTGGGGGGGGGGCGGATTTCCTCCCCTCCTCCTACCCCTGTCCCTGCTCAGGGCCTGCCACTGGGTGTTTGGCGGGAAAAGCAGCATCTGGGATATATGAACACACACTCCATTTATCCAGGCCATTCTTCACCCAGGGCCCACCTCCTTCCTCTTCCAACGCCCAGGTACAGACTCACCAGGTTGGGTTGCTGGGCTCCATTTGGTCTGTAGTAGCTACTAGGGAAGAGAGGGAGCAAAATGAAGAGGAGAGAGGAAGAGGAAAAGAGAGAAAAAGAAGGGCGAGAAAGAGAGGAGGGAGAGACACAGAAGGGGGCGAGGGGGAGGGGAGGGAGATGGAAAGGGGAAGAGGAGGAGAGGGGAAAAGAGAGAGGTGAGAAGGAGGGAGAGAGAGGAGGAGGAGGGAAGGAGAGAGAGGAAGGAGGGGAAGGGGGAAACGAAGAGAGGGAGGAGAGAGAGAGAGGAGGGAGGGAGAGAGGCGGGGGGGGCAGAGAGAAGGGGACGGGGGAGACAATGGAGGGAGGGGGGAGACAGGAGGGAGCGGGGAGAGAAGGGAGGGGGAAGGGGGAGAAAAGGGAGGGAGGGGTAGGGGGTGAGGAGGGAGGGGGAGAATGAGAGAGGGGAGGGGGAGAGAAGGGAGGGAGAGGGAAGTGAGAGAGGGAGAGGGGATGGGAAGAGGGAGAGAAGGAAGGGGGAGAGAGAAGGAAGGGGGAGAGAGGAGGGAGGAGGAGAGAGAAGGGAGGAGAAGGGAAGGGGGACAGGTGTCAGCTCTTTCTTTGTGCACGCTCACCCCGCCCACAGCGGACCCAGACCTGCCCCTCTTCGTGGTCCAGGCTCTCGTCCCTGTCCCTTTTACCTGTGGGCTGCACACATCGCAGCCCAGCCTTTGGGAAACTCTTGAGAAGAGTTGAAGGCGAGTTGGAACCTTCCTGAGCCCTGTGGAACTGGCCGGTCGGGTCCATGAGCTCTAAAACAGGGGTCAAGGCCCTGCCGACCTCAACAGACCATTAGTTATCTGGCGTCTCACAAACCTCAAAAGCTAGACCCACTCTGCGGGGGAAGTCTTGAGCCCCCGCGGCAGGCTTCTTATAGGACGCTTGCATCCCCGGGGCGGGACTAGTAGCTTCTGACTGATTCCCATTGGTCAACACTGCTAAGCCCCTCTGCATAATGCCCAATAGGAAGTGCAATATGGGAGCTTCCGCCCGGGATACGAGGACGCTCAGCCAATGGGACGACAGGGGGCGGGGCCGGGATGAGACTGAGGAGCAGCGTTCTGGATACCCGGAGCCCAGCTCAGAGGGAGCGACCGGTATGCGGCGGGTGGTGAGTGGCCGGGGTACCCCTGTGCAGTCCAACAACCCCCAAACCACCTTAGCGTCCAACCGGCCTCCGCTTCAACATGCTACCAACTCGAGCCACTCCCCAGGGTCCTCTCCACCCACACGCAGACCTAAGGTCACCTCGGTGGGCTCACCAAGGTGCTGCTCCGGTCTCCCCTCAGTCCGCTAGACCCGCATCCAAGGACTGCCAGGTTTAGTTGCCATGGTGGCGACGCCGGGCTTTCCGGATCGTTGTGCACCTGTTGGAGCCTGCAGTCAATTTGCATTTTGGGTCTCAGGTATTAGGAAAAATCAGCCCAACTGTTTTGTTTGGCAAATACAGAGGTTTCAAAAACATTTGAAATAATTCTTTTAGACAGCACAAATTGTTGGGGAAAGTTAGTTGAAGATCTTCCACAAAAGCCTCTGCTCTAATAAATATTTAATAGAAAGAAAGAAAGGGAGGGAGAGAGAGAGAGAATGAATGTGTGTGTTGGTGTTCATGTTGGGAAACAATTGAAAATAAAATCTCCTGCAGGGCAACAGTGGCTCACTCCTGTAATCCTAGCTACTCAGGAGGCAGAGGATCGTGGTTCGAAGCGAGCCCAAATAGTTTGAGAGACCCATTGGAGTGGGTGGAGTGGCTCAAGGTGTAGGCCCTGAGTTCAAACCCCAGTACCAAAAAATAAAATAAAAATCTCCCACAGGACACAGCTCACGTCTGTAATCCTAGCTACTTGGGAGGCTAAAATTGGCAGGATCACGGTTTGAGGCCAGCCCTGGGAAATAGTTCCAGAGAATCCCATCTCCAAAAAAACCAGAGCAATTGGAGCCAACTACTCCCATTCCCCACGACAAGACTAAAAACACAGAACGACCGCAGTAACACACTCTTTAATCGTTATCTGCATTTAACGATGCAGGAATAATTATGAGCCCCACATTCTTTTGTTCTTTCTCCACTGAAGCCAGTGGCTACAGTGCAGATAGCAGCAATAAAGGACTCAGGAAGTAAAGGGGGGTAAGGCTTGTGTGAGAGAATAGATAGTAAATTCAGCCTATCCCAGACCTGGTAAAGCTCAGTGGCCTGTCCACACCAAGAACTTGGTTTTTAGCCCCAGCTTTTAAGGCGGGGGGGGGGGGTCCATGAACCATTTTAAGGAGAGGTTGTGGGAGGGGGAGTGAGGTACACAATCAAAGCTCAGGGTGACTGAGGGGGAGTGCCCACTGCTGCTCAACGTGCACCTGGATGGAGAGCAGTAACGTGGAATGAACTGAAGAGCGGAGTCACAGAGATGGTGAAAGCTCCAGGTGCTGGCAGCCTGAGAAAGGAGGGCATGCAGCATGGCTGGAGCAGTACACTGAAGGGCACTCCTCCCAACCTCAGAACGCTGGAGAAATGGCAGACACCGGCTCAACACTAGAGATCTAGACCCATTTGTGCACTGGGCGCTCACATACCTGTGCCCAACATTCTCTTCAGGTTCAGAGCCATGAGAGTATCCCCAAATCCCAACCACTCAGGTCACTGAAGCCTCAACAATACAGGTGTCCCTCAAGCGCCTGGCTACCACCAATGCTCCTGGACAGCCCTCCTTGGCATCCATCCCACCCCCACCCATGGCTCTCCACCTTCTCCCAACTTAAGGCTGTGCATGGCTTTGGAAATGACACTGAAATGGCTGACTCACTTAATTCTTAGAACCCATTGTACGATTACAGTGATTTCAAGTGAATTTTCTCTAACTGTAGATTTTATTATTCAGCTCTGGTGATGCCAACAGACTGGCATATTGACAATGAAGTCTGTCACTCTTTCTCAAGAGGAGGCCTAACAGGGAAGGAAGCACCAGGGCCAGTTAGGAGGGAAAAGAAAGGAAGGGCTAGCAGGCTAAACAAGTTTACATTGCCTGGTCTAAGTAACTTCACTGAGCCCTTATGTTGGGACTGCTTGTAGTTTCTAGATATCTAGCACTGCAGTGACCAAGTAAGGAGGACAGTTTTTGAGGGGACAAGTTCTGAACTGGTGGTTTAAGAAAGGCAAGTTCACAGGGAGCACCCAAATTACCTTGCCATGGGACAAGCAGTCATTCTGACAAATAGCAAGCCTATTTGTCAAAACAGCAAAATGAAATCAAACCCTAACACGTGGCTCTCCAAACTGAAGGCAAGCAGTGGATGGGAACTTTTTTCAAGTATGTAGCAGGATTGAATCCAGGGCCTCGCACATCTAATCAAGTGCTCTCCAACACCACACCCCAACCCAGGAACATCTTTAAAGTCACTCAGCAGGCAAAGCAATGACAGGAAGCCAGCACACAGATGAAAAATCTTTTAGCGCTCAAAACAGTTGACAGCACTGGGCATTCCATAAGGCACCCAGCTTTCCACAACTCAGCCAGGAAAGGCCAGTCTCAGGCCCATCTGAATCCAAAGTGACCTGCACATGCTGCCGAGGGCCTTGCAACTGGAGCCAACCACTCCCTCACCCTCTCCCCACGATAAGACTAAGATACACCATGACTGCAGTCACACACTCTTTAATCTAGTTAAATGCATTCAGCAATGCAGGAATAATTATAAGCCCCACATTCTTTTGTTCTTTATCCACTGAAGCCAGTGGTTACAGTGCAAATAGCAGCAATAAAGGGACGAGAAACTGTTTACACACCTGCCATGGACATACTCTCCACTGACAAAGGCAAAGAAGGGCATATCTCTACGTCAGCCTACTTGTAGCCATATGCATGTATCAGCATCTGTGTAAATGAGGCACGTACACACTCTGTATACATGCACACATACGGCGTCAAGTGGTGCACACATGATTACAGACAAGGTCCTTTTCTCAGCAGACCTCCTACGACCTTGTCATCACTCAGTCAAACCCTGACGAGGCCTTCTGTAACAAGGTCACTGCATCAGGACTTTCCCTATTTTTGTTGAAGGAAATGGTATTCACTTAACATTTGTTACAGAAATATGAAATAACACAGTATTTTAATACCATTTAAGTCATTGGAGGGAGAGTTGAAACAGCAGGCCCAAGACTGCTATTCTTTTAGCTTGCAAGGTCCATCCGTGGTGGAGGCTTCAGAATTAAGATGCTGGGAGGTTTCCCTGTGACCCCGAGGTTTCTGTGTAAACAATGAGACTTACATTGAACACCTATCTCCTTTGAAGTCTAATTTCCTTGTGCCAGACAATGTGCCCAACAAAACCCTGGCAGGCACTGAATTTCAAGTGAGTTTCTGGCAGATGTTTCTCACGTGCGATCCTCAGTCCATGTTGAAGCTTACATAAGGCACATCCCATGTGACTTCACTGAGATGGGACTCTAAGAATGACTGGTTTTCTCTGGGTGTCAGCTAGGAGCCTCTCCCTTCACTGAGCACACTTTGTATCCTTTGGCTGTGAGGAATCATAGCCAGGAAGAGGAAAACTCCTGAGCCAGGTGTCTTCCCAGTGATTGTCAAACCCAGAGACCTTGAGGACTGCAACAGCCATTCATTGTGACCTTGAAAACTGTGCACTTGTCCATAAAAGCCCATGCAGACTCCCGTCAAGGTCAACACACACCATATGTATTACAACCTAAACACATGTCATATGTGGGGTCAACAACACTCTTCGAGGAAACATAAATTAGAATACCCTGCTGTGTACACGGTCATTCACCAAAACATGTAACAGTGAGGTCTACTAAGGTCAGATGAGGCAGGGTGAATGTGGGTATGATGAAAGGAAGAGGAGAGATGGCTGCAGTATATCTGATTTGGGCAGCAAGGCAGAAGTTAGGGGAATTCACAGATTTTATTTTTTTGGTGGTATTAGGTATGAACTTGGCTTTGCACTTGCAAGGCAGGCACTTGAGCCACACCTCTACCCCAGAGATGTTTTTCAAACACTTCAAATACAACACATAAAGCCAAATGTATGCCGTAGCCCTTCTCAACAACCCCCATCCCCAAATACTTCCCTCTAAGTATTTTCTGCACAGTTAGAACAGATAGTGTTGTCATCAAAGAAAGAGTTTGGTTATCTTATTCAACCTGAAGGAATGCCCAAAATGTATCATCAAACAAGTATGCCAGACCACAGATTAACGAGCACTGATTAATCAGTTTTAGGGAAAATGAACAGTGTCCAGGAGCACAAAGAGCCACACGGTGAAGCGGGTTCGGATGACCCCAATCCCCAAACTCAAGACAGCCTGGAGCCATCTCCACCTTCTGTGCCTGTGTCCTTATCTGTAAAATCAGGAAAACAGCATTACCTACCACACCTACCAATGTGGTAAAACATTCAGAATGACTTCTGATTTAGTCTAATCCCTATTTTCTTGCTGTCACCATCACTTTAGGTGCTTCCCCCCAGCTGCACAGCCACACACGCTCACGCTCGTAGTTGAATGTGTGGACAAAGGAGAAGAGCTCCACATGGAAATATGGATTTGGGGAAACTCCAACCACTCAGAGTAAGATGCCTTCAGTGGGAATCATCTTACACAAGATGTAAACCTTGATAACCAGTGATAAACAGATAGAAAAGGAACTCCAGAAGGCAGGAAGAGATCTTCAAGCCAAAGAGGCAGCCAGCAGTACAAAGTGGAATGAAGAAGGGGGCAAACTGGGTGAGCTAGAGCATACCTATAATCTCAGCACTTGGGAAGCTGAGACTGGAGAACCAAACATTCAACACTAGTCTGGGCTACAAACCAAGACCCTGCCTCAAAAAAAAAAAAAAAAAAGAAAAAGAAAAATCACACATTCTTACATGGTGCCAAGAAAATACTTAAGACAATTCCATTCATAATCTAAGGAAACTTAAGTAAGGTAAGTGGTGTTCTAAACATCAAAGTGCTGACTTGCTAATACCACTGAACTGTGCTAAATTATGCACGGAAATTACATTGTAATACCTCATAGAAGCACTAAAAAAAGAGATGTACAAAAAAAAAAAAAAAAAAAACCCCACTGCAGAAACATTAAATGGAATTCCAAAACAGTGCTGAAGTACCCCACAGGAAAACAAAACAAAAAAGAGAAATAATAAAAAGGGAACACAACCAAAAGGTAAATCATTAAATGACAGACTAAATGCTAGCATATAATTATTTTACATTTATTTTTTAGGGACGTGAAGAGACAGGTTCTTGCCACATAATCCAGACTGGCCTCAAACTTGAAATGTTCCTCCTCAGCCTCCCATGTGTTGGGATTACAGCTGTGTACCACCATTCCCAGATTAAGTGTAAATGGTCTATGTGTACCAATTAAAAGACAAGAAATATCTGAAGTGAATACAAAAGCATGAGAGATATATACTGCTCATAAGAAAATCACTTCAGAACTGGGCATCACGGTACCTCCCTTTAATCCCCCCAAAAGAAACTCACTTCACTGGAAAAAAATGACAGAAAGCCAGGTGCCAGTGGCTCACACTTGTAATCCTAGCAACTCAGGAGGCAGAGATCAGGAGTTTCATGGCTGGAAGCCAGTTCAGCAAATAGTTCACAGGACCCTATTTTGATAATACCCAACATAAAACAGGACTGGCAGAGTGGCTCAAGTGGTAGAGCACCTGCCTAGCAAGTGTGAGGCCCTGACTTCAAACCCTAGTACTGCCAAAAAAACCCAAAAACCAAAAATAGAACAATGCAAACCGTGCAAATATTTAAATACAATAGTGACTATATTAAATCAGTTAATGGGGAGTAAGGATGGAGTGAGGGGTACAGTGCTTGCCTAACTTGCACAAGGCTCTAAGTTTGATCCCCAGCAGTGCAAACAAAATTCTGGAAAAAAAATCAATTCAGGTGCAAGGTACATACCTAGAACCCCAGTTGCTTGGGAGGCTGATGCAGAAGGATCACAAGTTCAAGACCAGCCTAGACAACATAGGGAGACCCTGTCTCAAAATAAAATTGAAAAGGGACAGGGGTATATCTCAGTGGTAGAGCAACTGCCTAGCATGGGAGAGGCCCTGGAGTCAATTCCCAGAACTGCCTCCCACCCCTCCACAATGAAATAAATTAAAAATAAAAATAAAGCTGCACAAATAAAATTAACTTCAAAGTCAAGAAAATCAATAGTAAAAAAAGGATATTACATGATGATAAAAGGGCAATCTTTTCCTTTTTTTGATACTGGGGCTTGAACTCAGGGCCTACACCTTGAGCCACTCCACCAGCCCGTTTTTGTGAAGTGTTTTTTTGAGATAGGGTCTCATGATCTATTTGCGGGGCTGGCTTCAAACCACAATCCTCCTCATCTCTGTCTCCTGAGTAGCTGGGATTACAGGCATGAGTCACCGGGACACAGCAAAAAAGAGATGCAAATAAAAACAACACTAGATTTCATCTCACCCAGTTAGAATGGCCACAATCAAGTGTAAAAACAACAGATGCTGGCGAGGATGTGGCGTAACAGGAACCCTTATATACTGTTGATGGGAATGCAAACTAGTATAACCACTATGGAAAGCAGTATGGAGATTCCTCAAAAAAACCAGAGATAGAACTGACATACGATCCAGTGATACCAGTCCTGGGCATCTACCCAAAGGAATGTAAGACAGGATACAGTAGAGACACCTGTACACCAATGTTCACCACAGCACTATTCACAATAGCCAAGTTCTGGAAACAATCTAAGTACCCTACAACTGATAAATGGATCATGAAATTGTGGTGTACATACACAATGGAGTTTTACTCAGCCATAAGCAGTAATGATACGTGGTTTGAAGATAAATGGATGCAACTGGAGGACATCATGTTAAGTGAAGTAAGCCAGGCTCAGAAACACAAAGGCCTCATGTTTTCTCTCATTATGTGGAAGGTAGACCCAAAAGATAAACATATACACAAAAGTAAGCATTATCATATACAATCTCAGATGTAGAATATGTTTGTAACAGTGGAACTACTCTATGGAACTTGGAGAAAGAGGGAAAGGAAAAGAGAATGACACAGCATCAGTAATATCACAAAACTTAAGACATGAAGTAGAGGACATAGGATGTGTACTGAAAGCTGTTGAAAAATGGAGTGTGGGAGGTAAGGGGGGGGTAAGGAAGAGTAATGGAAGGGGTTGAACAGACCAAAATAAAGCACACCCACAGTGGGCATGCATTGAGACACCCCTTTGAATGTCAACTTAAATATTAATAATGAAAACCAGGACTGTAAAATAGGCAAAGTGTGTGTGGAGTGGGGGTAACTAGTGGGAGGAGAGGGTGAAGGGAGATTAAGGTGACAGTATATGCCAGATGGACTTTATTTACGTATATGAAACAGAACTAAGAAACCTCTTGCAATTTCTTTTAGTGGGGTGGGGAGGAGGATGAAGGGGAGGGTGATGGGGGCAATGTAACTAATGTATAATATAAGTCTAATTGGAATTGTCACTATGAATCCCCTCCTGTATAATGAATATATCCTAATAAAAATTAAAAAAAAAAAGACTTGGCACTCTTAATTACACATCAAGCAACAGAGCTTGGAATTATGTTAAGAAAAAACTAGAGAATTTAAAGGAGAAACAGTATTTTGGTTTGGATCTTTTTCCTTTTGTGAGACAGAAGGGACTCACTACTTAACTTGCATGCCATGATTTGGAATATTAATGGCCCCCAAAGGCCTGTTGCACTGCTGAGAAGTGCTGGTACCTTTGGGAGATGGGGCCTGGCGGAAGGCAGGGTGAAACAGACACTGAGACCCGGGCCCCTTCCTCTCTCTGCCTCCTGGCCGCTGTGAGGTGAGCATCTTTGTTCCACTATGAACTCTGACATGGTGCTCTGCCTTGTCAGAGTCCCAAGCACAATAGAGCTGGAGAACTACGGATAGAAACCTCTGCAACATGAGCCAAAAAGAACCTTCCCTCTCTCATTAGCTATGTTGGATCCTTTCCACCAAGTGAGACTCAGCCATGTGAAGAAGGGATGAACCAGAATCTCCTTGGCAAGCTGGACCCATGACTGCCCAGCAGTCCACTGAGTCAGGACACTCCACCTGGTCAGAAGAGACAAGGGATACCACACCTAGATTCTATCTCTTCGTCATGACTCATGGTTAAGTCTCACTCAGTGAGGCAGAATCAGCACTCCTATCAATTGTGGGAAGAGTTGTGAAGGTGTGAATGATAACTGTAGAAGTAACTATTCTGTGGTGTCAGATTTCTATCACTGGAGCAATACAAACTGTTCTTATATTGGACATTTGACCTAAAATTCTGAATAAACTTCCACAGAGAAAAAAAAAAAATGTTTTGTAAAATAAAGCGGGGGGGGGGGGGGGGGGAGGAGGAGGAGCCAGGAGCAGTGGCTCACTTATAGCTACTAAGGAGGTGGAAACTGGGAGGACTGAGATGCAAGATCAGCTCAAGCAAAAAATCAGTGAGACACCATCTCAACAAATAAGTTGAACATGGTGGTGCACACCACACCTGTTATTTCAGCTATGTGAGAGGAAGCAGCATGGGCAAAAAGCACAAGATCCTATTAAAAAATAAGGAGAGCAAAAGGGCTGGTGTGTTGTTCTAGTGGTACAACACCTGCCTAGCAAGCACAATGTACTGATTTCAACCCCCAAAAAACAGCCCCCCCAAAGCAATTAATTAACAAAAGGAAGAAAGAAGTACTAGATAGAAAATCAACAAGGATACAGAATATCCGAATAAATGAATATAGCTTAATATCTAAATAAACACCATCAACCAACAGGATTGTGTAGACATTCACAGAAACTCCACCCAAGCAGCACAGCACATTCTCTTCTAGCAGCAACACAGACACAACAGACCACAGGGTTGTGGGGGAAAAAAGTAAAAAGAAATGACACCAATCAAAGGTGAGACAAATCAGAAATCAAGAGCCAACAGATTGGAGGAAATGCTCCAGCACTAGGAAATTCAACAATATATTTCTAAATAATTCCCCAATTAAAGAGGAAGTCTCAAAGGGAAGTCAAGACATTTCAGAAACAGGGCTGGTGGAGAGGATCCACAAGTGGCAGAGCACCTGCGTTCAAATCCCAGTACCACAAAAAAAAAAAAAAAAAAAGAAAAAGAAATTTCAGAATTGAAACAAATATAGAAGATATGAAAACTTGTGGGACAAAGCTAATAGTGCAATGGAAGAAATCCACAGAGAAAAATGTGTGCATCAGAAAGAAAGCTTCAAATCAAGAACCTGATTGCCCACACAAGAAATTAAGAACCAGGCTGGGGATAGGGCCCAAGCCACAGAGCACCATCCTAGCAAGTGCAGGGCCATAAGCTCCAACCCCAGTACTTGCTGGCAGAGTGGCTCAAATAGGAGAGTGCCTGCCTAGCAAACATGACCCTGAGTTCAAACCCTAGTACTGCCAAAAGAAAAAAAATTCAAACTCCAGTACCATCAGAGGAAAAAAAAAAGAACCAAATACAAGCAAAGTAGAAGAAAGGATATAATACAGATCAGCACAAAAATTGCTGAAATTAACAGAAAAGTTATAGAGGGAAAAATATCATAGTGCAGATTAATTTGAAATGACCAAAAAAACTGACAGATGTCTAAGAAAATTGACAAAGAGCAAGAGAACCGGGATCCAGGCAGAATGGCTCAGGCCTGTAAGTCTTAGCTACTCAAGAGGCTGAGAGAGAAGGATGGCCTGACACCTGGAGCTCCAGGCCACCCTGTGCAGCACAGTGAGACCCATGGCTGCCTCTGTCTCTTATCTATGTCTGTGCCATACATACACACGCAGAATGAATAAATTCCCAACATTAGGAATACAACTGGGGATAAGGAATTATAAATACAGACCCTGCTGCCATTAAAAGGATAATAAGGAAATGCTTCAAACAGTGCTAACAATAACTTAGAAAATTTATACAAGATAGAATTATTCTTCAAAAGGATAAAATATTGAAAGTTGGAGATAGATCTTACTGGTGAAGAGCTTGCCTACTGTGTACAAGGCCCCAATCCCTAGCACCTCATTAAAAAACAAAAAATCAAGGGCTGGGGCAGTAGCTCAAGCAGTAGAGTGCCTGCCTAGCAACTGCAAGGCCCTGAATTCAAACCTCAGTACTGCCAAAAAGAGAAAGAAAAAAAGAAAATCAAAACTTATGCATGAAATAGACTCTGAACAGTTTTATACCTAACATAAAATAAACATGTGACTTCAAAGCCTCCAAATAAACAAAAAAATCTCCAGGCCCACCAGTTTACTGTAGAATGCAGCCAAACAACACTAATTCCAAATGCAATCTTCAAGTTACAGAATTAAACTCTGTTCAACTTGTGTTGGGAGGACAAGATCACTTAGACATCAAACTAGACATGAAGCAGTTAAAAAAAACCCTAAAAATTAAGAATAACTATATATCATCACTCAAAAAAAAATGAGAAGGGGGGAAGAGGCAAAAATAAGAAAAACTCCATGACAAAATAAAAGCAAATGGAATGATGTCATGACACATGAAGAATTACACTCCACAAACTGTGCTTATTCCAAACCCACAATGAAATGCACCACATCAAGAAGCTGTAGAAGGAAAAATCACATGATCACATCAACTCATGTAGAAAATTCGTATGACCATATACAACACTCGTTTGTAACACAGAAATTCAGCAAGCTGGGAACTAGGGATATGCCATACTTGATAGGGTATCTATTACAACACCTAGGGCCAGGTGTGGTTGTGCACACCTGTAATCCCAACTCTCAGGAGGCTGAGGCAGGAAGATCAAGAGTTGGAGGTCACCCTAGGCTACATAAGAAGACCCTGTCTCAAATCACCAACAAAGATCCTGCAAATACAATTTATATTTTAAAAATGACAAAGTGAAAATGAAACATTCCCATATTGTCAAGAACCAATCACTTAGGGCTGGACATGGTGGTACGTGCCTGCAATCCTTACACTTAGGAAACTTCAGTCTCAGAGTTGGACGCCACCTTGGGCTACATCTTGAGACTCTGCTCTCAAAAGAAAAAAAAACAAAAACAAAAAACCGGGCAAGGTTGGCCTTTCTCACATTTCCTATTGATGTTGTGTGGTAATACACAGAAAAGGTGCAGCAGCAAAAGAAATACAACAGGGCTGGGATGTAGCTCGGTGGTACAGCGCTTGCCTAGTATGCGTGAGGCCCTGGGTTCAATCCCAGCACCAAAAAAGAAAAAAAGACAAAAAAAAAAAAAAAAAAGAAATACAACAGTCCTCACAGATGAAAACCCCAAGGGCTCTGTCAGTTGCAATGGCTAGAAATAATGAGTTCAGCAAGATTACAGGATGCCAAACAAGCACAACAAAAATTACTGGGGGGAGGAAGCCCAGACAGGATCTCAGTATGTATCCCATGCTGATCTCCACAACTCATGATCCTCCTACCCACCTCCCAAGCACTGGGATTGCAGGTGTGGGCCACCAGACCAGGCTTCCTATTATGTTTTTTTTCTTTTGTGAGTTTTTGTGTGCTATGGGTCAAATTCAGGGCTTTGTGAATGTGAGGCAAGCACTGTACCAATGAGCTGCATCCTTCTCTTCCTCTCTCTCTCTTTCACACACACACACATTTCTACATTTTAACAAATAACGTAGAAACTGAAAGTTTATCAATGGCATTTACATTAAAAAAAAAAAAAAGCTGATCACCAGTGGCTCACACCTGGAATCCTAGCTACTAGGGAGGCAGAGATCAGGGAGGTCATGGTTCAAAGTCAGCAGGGGCAAACAGTTCATGAAACCCTACCTTGAAAAAAATCCAATGCAAAAAAAGGACTGGTGGAGTGGCTCAAATGGTACAGCACCTGCCTAGCAAGTGTAAGGCCCAGAGTTCAAACTCCAGTACTGGGGAAAAAAAAAAAAAGTAAACAAAAATCCCGAGGTGTGAATATTAACAAAAATGTGCAGCCACTAATGAAGCAAGCAGAGGAATGCTTAAATAAATGGAGACCTTCTGCATTCACAGACTGAAAGGCTAAACTCAGGAAAGGCACTGACTCAAGCTAGCTTACAGATTTAACTCAATGTTTATGCCAAGTCTGCTAAGACTTTTTTTGTAAATATGGACAAACTTATCCTAACATTTATATGGAAAGTTAAACCATCAAGATGCTAAGTCAGTTTTAAGTAAGAGAGGAATCAGTGCACTCAGTCTGAAGATTTACCACACAGCTACAGCAGACGGACGGAGGGGGGGGGGTCAAGGAAAAGTGTGAGTGTCAGGTTCTCTATCTTGTTATTTGTTTTGAGACAGGGGCTCACTATACAGCCCAGACAAGACCATTCCCTCTCTGCCACCTGAGGGCTGGGGTTACAAGTGTGTACCACCACATCCTGCTTGAGTGTTAGGTTTTTAAAACCATACAAAGAAAGTTTGTTTCTTTTCTTTTAGAAACCAAGCCTTAATCTTACTGGTACAATAAAATATGCCCATTCCTGTGTGTATTACTACCTTAAACACAAAAGTATTTCATGGCTAACGCCCATAATTTCTCATAAAAAGTAACACATCTCAAGAGTAAAGAAGCAAATGACAAAAACATGCAAAAGATAAACTTGGCAGACTTGTCCTCAAATGTCTAAGTTTCCTGACACTGGACTGCAATGAATGTATACACAGGACGAAAAAAAGGCTATAGCCTTTTACCTCTGAAGCAACACTCCCCAACTACACTAAGGAATCAGTGACAGCACCAGAGGCATGGCAGAGATGTGTGAAGAGACCCGTGCTTGTTTCATTTCCTTCTACATCTCCTTTTAGAAACAATTCCTGAGACAACATTGCACTGTAAACAAGGAGAGAAGTGCAACTGAAGGCTTTCCTATGTGCAGGAAAACCCCTGGTGTCTCTCCTGGATGAGCTTTCAGATGGAGAATAAGGCTGTAGGCTGGCTCCATTTTCAAGTGGGTTGCCAGATGACAGGTGACATTTTGTAGCATAAGGGTTTCTCATGGGGAAGACCCTTGTGGGATTTCTCTTTGGCATGAACGCTCAGATGCCGAGGACAACGTCTCCTCTGGCAAGAGGTTTCTCTCAGTGGGTACATTCAAAAAGTCCTTGCCCATCAGAAGCTCTCGGAGGGTAACTGAGGTGTGCTTGCCTGTGAAACGTCTTCCCTCCATCACACTGGGGGGGTTCCTCCCACTGTGCATCCTTTGGTGCTGAGAGAGGGAGGAGCTGCGGCTGAAGGCCTTGCCACACTCACTGCACTTGTAGGGCTTCTCTCCAGTGTGGATGATGGCATGTCGAATGAGGTTCGTGCTCCAACAAAAGGACTTCCCGCATTCGATGCATTCAAAAGGCTTCTCCCCACTGTGGATCCGCTTGTGCCGCGTGAGGCCTGACATGCGGGCAAAGGCCTTCCCGCACTCCACGCACTCATAGGGCTTCTCTCCAGTGTGGATGCTGAAGTGGCGAATAAGGTCTTTCCGATTGGTAAAGGCTTTCCCGCATTCTTTGCACTCAAAAGGTTTTTCTCCAGTGTGGGCTCTTTTGTGCAAAATGAAGGTCGAGCAGTGAGTGAAGGCCTTCCCACAGTCACTGCACACAAAAGGCTTCTCCCCAGTGTGGATGCGCTGGTGCCTCTTGAGGTATGACCTGTGGTTGAAGGCCTTCCCACACTCGAGGCACTCAAAGGGCTTCTCTCCAGTGTGGATGACATAGTGGTGGATCAGGGCTGCGCTCTCCAGAAAGACCTTCCCACACTCGCTGCACTCATAGGGCTTCTTTCCTGTGTGCGTCTGCTGGTGCCACAGGAGGTACGACCTGTGTTTAAAGACCTGGCCACACTCAAAGCATTCGTAGGGATTCTCCCCTCCGTGGACGACATAGTGTCTAAGGAACCCTCCCCTGTGTCGGAAGACTTGTCCACATTCTGTGCACACAAAGGACTTCTCTCCAGTGTGCCTTCTGCTATGCAGGACGAAGTTGGAGCGGTGGGTGAAGGCCTTCCCGCACTCACTGCATGTGTATGGCTTCTCCCCACTGTGGATGCGCTGGTGCTGGGTGAGGTAGGACTTGCGGTTGAAGGCCTTCCCACACTCCAGACACTCGTAGGGCCTCTCCCCTGTGTGGATCATTTGGTGCTGGAGAAGGTGTGTGCTCTTGATAAATGTCTTCCCACACTCTGTGCACTCATAGGGCTTCACTCCAGAGTGGATTTTCTCATGTCCAGCCAGGAGGTGTTTTTTGTTAAACACTTTCCCACATTCACTGCATTTGAAGATATTTTCCTCTTCTTCCTGGACAATCCTTGAGCAAATGTCCCCAACTGTCCCTAAACCATCATGCTCAGGGCTCATTTTCCCAGGAATCTTCTCCCTCTGGGCCTCTGTCCTCAGACTGGAAAGTCCTTCCTGTGTTTCTGATGGAGTATCCTGACTCCTGGCTTGCTGAAATGAGTAGTCCCCTGAAGCTTGTGTCAACTGTCCCTGGTGGGAGGCTCCCTCACACAAGGCTGGCTTGCAAGTGGTTGGTTTTGTGGTCTTGCTTTCTGCACTGTAACCTGAAAGAAATCCAGCACAGAACAGGACCTGTTAGTAATGACAACACAGAAAAACAAAATCACCACATTAATGACAAAAACGAAGCTGACAAGACCACTTCTGTGCTGCTACATTATCAGAAACTTAGGTTGGCAACTTGGTTTTTCCTGGTCCTTGGATTCCAAATATTTCAGGGAGATTGGCGGGGTGGGGGGGGGGAAGCTAAGTGAACAGATGAAGAGTCTGTGGAGGACCTGAACTCCTAGAGTTACCTCACAATTACAAGTGAACAGGGCTGGGCAAAGGTTGAACATCACTGTGTTGGAAGTTTCCTTTAAGCAATGCCATACCACAGTGCTGAAAGAATACAAGGAAAGGTCACTTAATGCAGACCACAGGGAAGACACGAGTGTGTAATGAAAAGATGACCGTCCAAGGGGAGGTTCAGCTTTTGTCCAATGTCATGGGATGTAACCTCCAAAATCTGAGACTTTCACAATTCCTTCTCAAATTCGTGGTAGGTTCCTAAATCGCAAAACACACGGGCAACTGATTATTGGCCCCTAAGCAATTTATCCTCAAGAGCTGAAAGGTCTGGCTACATGAGAAGGACAAACCATGTGATTCCAGGTATAGGGCTTGAATGATAGGCACAGTGCATTACACCTGTAATCCCAGCATTCAGGGAGGCTGAGGCAGGAGGATCATCAAGTTCCATGCCAGCCTATAATACATACCAAAACCTGCCTCAAAATAAAAAGAGCTGGGGATGTAGCTCAGTGATACAAAATTTGCCTAGCATGCACGAAGCCTTGAGTTCATACCCCGTACTGCAAAAAATAAGTAAGTAAGTGAGGGGCATGTGGTGTGTCAGGACATACCAGTTAGACCCCTGGAAAGGGAAGCAGCAGTGGACACTGAGCCACTCACACTGGGGGATGACTTACCTGACTAGGTTCAAATAACGAAGCTTCAGTAAACCCTGCAGGTGGCAGCCCTGGTGAATCTCCAGGGCTAGTAAAAGCTAGCACACGTGCCACACACCATGGCCAGGCAGAACACAAGGTCACAGAGGCTCATGTCTGGAACTGTCCAGCCCTATACCATACATCTCTCCTAATTTGTACCTTTTTTATAATAAACACAACTGTGAGTGTAATAGACTTTAGGGAGTTAGGTGAGTGCTTTTAGCAAATTAGTAAAGCGGAGGGTGGTTTGGAGTAATTCTGAGCTTGCTGTTGGTTGTAGAAGTGGTGGGTAGTCTCAGACCCGCTGAAGTGAATCCTACTAACTACAAAGGAGTTGGTGTAAAGAACAAGAGGGCCAGGACAGAGACATGCAACAAGAAGAAGACCCCCAAGACTCCAAGGTTCTGTGAGGATGGCCACTGCCACTCTCAGGACAAGGCTCAACAGGCTAGAGGTGATGGAGTCTGGCTGAATATGTTGAATCTGGCACAATGCAGCATAGTTTGGTGAAGACACAGGAAAATACACATGATTTGGATAGAGAAACTGTTTCGGGTACTGGGAATGAAACAGGGGCTCACAAACCACATGCTCTACTACTGAGCTGCACGGCCAGCCCCTAGACTGAGAAATCTTTAACACTACACTTAAAGACACTGAAAAAGATTGATATTAGAGGAGAACTCAGTAACAAACTGACAATTCTCTCCAAATCAATGTGGTTCTGGCTCAGAGAAAAGACAAACTGGTAATGAAAGAACAGAAAAAGAGCTGGGGCATGGTTCAAGTGGTGGGCACATGCCTAGCAAGCACACAGCTCCAATTCAAACCCCAGTACCACCAGAAAAGAACAGAATGGTCAGATGCACTCACACGTTCTCAGCTTTGGGGGATTGCACAGCAGCTCAGAGCTCAGACAATGGTAAATGAAGCTAGAAAAATTCGCTTCTCACTTCTCAAGTGGTGTTCTCATACTTGAGCCATGCCCCAGCCTATTTTTTACGTCAGTTATTTTTCTGATAGGGTCTTGAACTTTTTGCCCAGGGCCAGCCTCAGATCTTGATCCTCCTATCTGCATCCTCCAGTAGCTGAGATTATACCACCATACCAGGCCTCAAGCAGCATTTAATATAATATACAAAATCAGTAAGCCTATAAAGTCACCAGTTAGACTATACTAAAATAAAAATCTTTATTTAGCACGTTAAAGAGACAACATTAGAAACTAGTAAGTACTACTGAGAATGTATAAAAATTCACCAGGCACAGGTGGCTCTTGCCTGTAATCCCAGCTACTCAGGAGTCAGAGATCAGGAGGATCTCAGTTTGAAGCCAGCCCAGCTAAATAGTTCAAGAGACCCTATCTCAAAAATACCCCTCACAAAACAGGGCTGGAGTGGCTCAAGTGGCAGAATGCCTACCTCACAAGCATGAGGTCCTGAGTTCAAATCCCAGTACCACAAAGAAAAAAAAGAATATACAAAAATTCCTATAAGTCAAAAAGAGAAATTCAAATAACAAATAGTCATTTATCATGACATGATATTTCACAGAGGAAGACCCAAACAGGTCAAAAGTCACAGTAGAGCCAAGCATGGTGGTGCACACTAGTAATCCAGTACTCTTGAGTATGTAAGAACTGGCTATGGCTGGAGGTAAAACCTCATCTACCCGGGGCAAAGAAAAGCCACAGATGTGAGCTTGTGATGATGTGTAAGTAAGGGTAATAATCGAGCAGTACAAGGAGGTATGCTACAGTTTCGGCATGAAAACTTGCTGACACATCAGTGGCCATATGGTGAGGCATCTGTGCCTGGGTAAATAGAACTGGATGGCTGGGGTAGCGATTATGGAGTTGGTGGTGTCATGAGGGTGTGTGAGGTTGCCTCGAGTCATCTCACCATTCACTGGTACTTGGAAAGTAGAAGTGATCAACATCATGGTTTTCTCTATAGACAGGAGAGTGTGGCTGCCTTTGAGATATTAAGCAGAGATTTGGGAATGACAGGGGAGAGGTATGTTACAGACTCTGCAGGACTGAGGAGAGACTGCACAAGACACTAACGTTCTGGGTAAGCCACCAAGGGACCAAGAGAGGAAAGAGACCTTGACTCTGTCCTGTTGCCAATCAGCACCTGGATGTTACCAGTGCTTATACAGTCCAGAAAGATGTGTGACCAGTCACCTTGACTGTAAGAGGGAAAGGGCTGCTTCTTAGGGTGTGATCACACTCAGTATGAGGAAGGAGAAGGTGGGAAAGGGTGGCAGGCACAACAAAGCTGGAGAAGGAAACTAGGGGAGCAGGAAAAGCTCTCTTCCTCAGAGCTCTGAAGGAAGTGTGAGATACTCTCATAACAGGGGCTTGAGGAGCACTGACTCCTTACTTGGGGCCATGAATTAACAGAGGACTGTGATGCCCTTTTCCATATAAATGGAAAGAACAAATTGACCATAGGGAGAATGTAACAGTGATGACAAAGGGAAACACTTCTGGTGCAGCCAGCCTACGTCTGGTCAGTTTTGCCGTGCTTTGTCATTCAGGGATTTAAACGAACATTTTTTTCCCCCTTTTACTCTTTCTCCCCATGCTGGGAAGCCCAATTTTACCACTCTATTCCTCAACTAAATCAGGCAATCTTCTCCCCTCATCTCTCTCTGACCACCACAAAGTGAACCTCTCTCAACCAAGACACACTGCTTTGGGAATGTGGCACCAGTAAACAGAGACAGGAACCAAGTCCAGCACCTGCTCTGGGACACACGTTGTCACGTACCCCAAAACTGAGTTCCTGAGCTCCTCCTGAAACAGCTGACATTTCCTTTCAGAAAAAGCTTTGTAGCTTTGAGGCAATAACCCACACTTTTCCTTGGCAAAATTAATAATATTTATTTCCTTTTCCTCAAAACCCTACCTCATTATGTGTGAACACATTGAGTTCAGGGGACTGAACTTCCAATGACGTCCTTCTGTG
This sequence comes from Castor canadensis, assembly GCF_047511655.1. Lineage (NCBI taxonomy): Eukaryota > Metazoa > Chordata > Mammalia > Rodentia > Castoridae > Castor > Castor canadensis. The sequence continues at coordinate 30,280,857 of NC_133401.1, read as the reverse complement.
AAATGACAAAGCAATAAAGTTCACTTTTGATGCACCACACACTATAACTCACATTTCTCTTTAACATACCCAATGGTTATAACATCTCTGAAGAACCCAATGACAATCTACAATTATTATCAATTTCCAGGAACAGGCTGTACACTGAACTGAGCAGATGTTCAGCACACAATGTGTTCTTCTCTTAGGACATAAGCTCAGTCACATATCTCAGCCCCATGGACCCAAGTGTAATCAAATGCCTAGTTCCTGTGGGTGGAAGGTGAGGGGAACCAGTGTTCCTGGAATGGGTGTGATGTGCCTTCCTCTCTCAATCTTGTGTCAGCTGGAGGATGGCAGACAACCTCAAAGCCAACAGGCTGATAAAGAAGGAAACAGGATCCCTAAAGAACCATGTGGTACAGAGCACTCTGCAGACCCTTACACAAACCTCAGCATTAGTAAAAAGAACAGTTATCCTGTGCTGAGCTGCTGACATTGTGGAGTTTGATAAAGCACCTACTATTAACTTATTCAAACTTACAAAGACATGAGATTAACTTTGCTAAGACCACAGGGCTAGGAATTGCCAGCCAGGTTCCAAGACCGTGCATGTGGAGCCCCAAGACAAAAGTAGTAACAAGTGAGATGCGGTTGGGAGATCAGAGGAGCCACAAGTCAAAGGGCTCCATGACTCCCAATCCCCAGGGAAGTCACAGTAAGAAGCTTCCCAGGAGGTTCGAGGGCCAGTGGTATCCCAGTGTCACTGCAGGATCTGGGCTCTTACCTGGACAGATGCTTGGGGAGAGGACTCTTGTCACTGTCCACAGCTCCTGCCCGTGCTCCAGCTGGTAGATCAGCTCAGGCTTGGGAATAGGATGCCCTGCTCAGGGAGAAACACAGTGACATGTGGATGTTGGTGGAAAAAGATAAAGACCCTCAATCTCGACTGGGACTGCAGGATGGGGACTGGACCTTGGAGTGAAGCTGCTCCCATCACACAAACCAAAGGCTGACATGTGACTTGGGAGACAAGGGCACCATGCCATTCTACCATCTTACCGTCACTCCAAATAGGTCAGAAACCGGTATTTAGAGGGTATAATCATATCCATGGCTCAGACAAGGGAGTCATCTCAAAATTGAATATTTACAGATTAGTTTCAGTAAACCTGGTGGATTTAAAATGTTGACTTTTTCATCCAAAACAAGGTACATGTATCAGTCTGCTTTCCTTTGTATATCAAAATACTTAAGGCTGGAAAATGTGTAAGAAACCAGGTTAAAGCTAGGTGCTGGTAACTCATGCCTATCATCTGAGCTGCTTGGGAGGACTGTGGTACAAGGCTAGCCCAATTAAGTTTGTGAGACCCCATCTCAACCAGTAAAAGCTGGGTGTAGTGGTGCATGCCTGTCATGGCAAGCTATTCAGGAAGCTGAGACTGGGAGGATCACAGTTCCAGGACAGCCCAGGCCAAAAAAGTTAGGGAGACCCCATCTCTGGGGTGAGCTGGGTGTGGTAATTCACGCCTGTTGTCCCAGCTATGCAGGAAGCATAAAATAGGAAGATCACAGTTCATGCCAGCCTGGGCAAAAAGTGAGATCCTATCTCCAAAATGACCAGAGTTTAAAAAGCTGAAGGCATGGTTCATGTGGTAGAGCACCTGCCTAGCAAGTGCAAAGCCCTGAGTTCAAACTTCAGTACCACCTCCTTCCCCTCCACCAAAAAAAGAGAGGTTTACAGCCAGGTATCCCAGCACTGGGGTGACCGAGGCAGGAGAATCACAGGTCAGCCTGGGCTACATAACTAATTCTAGGCCACTCTGGGATACATAGTGAGACCCTGTCTCAAAAATCAAAAAGGGGCTGAGGCATGACTCAAGTGGTAGAAAGTCTGCATAAAAAGACTGAATGGCTTCTGCACCCGTAACAGGGATTCTCTACCTCAGCCAGACTAACATTTAAGTCCACATAATTCTCTATTAGGGCTGTGGGGGACAACCTGTCCTGAGAGTTATGAGGATGCTTAGCAACATCCCAACTCTACCCACTAAATGCCAGCAGCATCATCTCAGCTGTGTGTAAACAAAATACCTCTCAACATTACCCAGCATTCCCTGCAGGGTTCCCTGCTTGAGAACTGCTGTCATGGAAGGGTATAACCTGGGTGAGAGAGGAGAGTGTGATGGAGAGGGATTCTTTGAATATGTGGTGGTTGGGAAAGTTCTTGGTGAGAGATGCTGGCTGAGAACAGGAACCCAGGTGAAATGCTGTGCTATCCTGAGAATGTGCACCAGGCAAAGAGAAAACAGCCAGAGCTGGGGCAGGTGGGGGCAAGGCGTGGGGAAATATCAAGGACTGCAGCAGAAAGGGTATGGGGCCAAAGCAGGAAGGTGAGTGAAGTTCATCTGGGTCAGACACAGGACTTTTTTTTTTTTTGCATATCCTTGGGACTTTTTAATTTTACATTCTCAGGATAAAGTATCTAAATCTACCAAACTTTTCTGATATATAGTTTTCTCTCTTCTCATTGACAGGAAGCATAATTTCAATTCCTTATAAACAGGCAGGAGCTACCCTAAGTAGAGTTTAAAAACTGCCCTGGATTTAAACCTCTTTTCCTCCACCCTGAATGGTTGGTAATCGGCTTCAAAAAGGGAATCATCTGGGCTAGTACTTCTCAACCTGGGGTACTCCAGACACCATGGGCTGCATCAGGCAGTGTATATGTTGAGCAGACTCTCTGGTCTCTACCAGAGAGAACAGGACTACCTCCATCCCAAGTCTGATGACCAAAAGTGACAGCACATGCTGGCAAATGCCTCCCAGAGGGGACCAAACCATGACTACTGAGAAGCTATGCTCGAACCTCTCTCTTCCACAATAGCAGAGGATTTTACTCCTACAGAGTAAACCATGAGGGCACCCAAAAACAAAGAGGCTTGTAACTGCCACAGTGTTGGACAACAACCACTCATGGCACTGAAGGCACGAGAGCTACCTTCACCCCCCTCTCCGCTCCATTCCCCTCAACACACAAACCGGGCTGTAGGGGAAACCTGAGCCATTAAGGATCATTAAGTCAAATTCCTCTTAAGGGAACAGAAGAACCTTAGTTGGGTGCCAGTGGCTCACATCTGTAATCTTAGCTACTTGGGAGACTGAAATCCTGGAGGATTACAGTTTGAGGCTAGCCCAGGCAAATAGTTCATGAGACCCCCCATCTCCAAAAATACCAGAGCAAAATGGACTTGGAGATGTGGCTCAAGTGGTAGAGCACCAAACACCAGTCCCACCAAAACAAAACAAAGCAGAGACTCCGAGAGGCCAGTCTGTGTGCTGAACAGTAGGTAAAGGCTAAGAAGCATGGGCTCATGGATGTCGTGCTGCCTCAAGCTGCCCCACAGAGCCAGCTGCAAAGAGAAAAAAGACAAACATGAAGGGAAGTAGAGACCAGAAGTCTGAGGGTCACAGGAGACCAACAAGCACAGCTGCTCATGATCCAAACTTGCTAAGGTAGAAAAGAAAAAGCCATCTGTTTTTTACCTGTTTTTTTTTTGGAGATAGGATCTCACTTTGTGGCCCAATCTGGCCTGGAAATATCTTTGAGGCCAGCCTCAAACTTGTCTGCCTCCTGATTATTGAGATCATAGGTGTGCACCACAACACCAAGCTACAAAAGGCTATTCTTTTTTTTTTTTTTTTTATGGTAATGGGTTTGAACTCAGGGCTTCACCGTTGCTAGGCAGGCGCTCTACCACTTGAGCCACTCTACCAACTGGGAGCCATGAGCCGAAATCTGACAAGGTCGTTGCGACTTAGCAGGATCCTGACAAGGTCAGAGACTACAGGTGCACCACGTCTCTCACTGGCGTTTAGAGGAAACATGGAGTGGCTCCCTTTGTCTGGAGAAAAGAAACATTAACCTGAAGGTATTTGTTTATAAGAGGTCAGGAACAGGGCACATGCCCTTGGCAACCAGGCTCAGGTTTTGTGTATGTGAAACTAGGAGGTCCGAGTTTTGTTTATGAAACCAGGGAGTTTGGAGTGAGGACATTGTTTTTAAGGTAGAGGGCATTGTTTCCCAGGCATAGAAGTTCTTCTTGCACTGTATAATTTCCTGCTTTGTACTGCTGATAAGCCTGATGCAAAAATAAAAAATTTGCCAGTTTGGTCAGCAGCCTTCTGGTCCTCTCGATTTGTATCTTGACTGTTCATTCCTTTCCTGAGTCCTTTCAGGTCAAGGACTTCTGAGATCCCTGCAACCAGCCCTTGAAAAGGCTATTCTTAACAGACAGTGACATAAGCAGACCCACAAAGCCAGGATGTAATTAAAGTGGTTCAGTTCCACTATCAGTCTGCATAGTCTGATTGGAAAGTCTGCCTTTGGGCTCTATAAAACACCCATCTCCTCCCACCACCTTCTTGTCCATAGTACCCTGGGAGCCTAATGAGACTGTTTCTTGCCCAAAGAAACACAGGGAGATGAGCCAGGAAGATGTGAGTCTAGAAAATGACTAAAACTATGGGAAGGAGGAAGGGCTGGCTTAGAGGTCTTCTGGACCAGCTGGGCCTGAAGCCAGAGTGTGGAATGAAAGAGGCAGGAGGGCTGGGTGTGCCAGTGTGTGCGGTAATACTGTCTCAATTGGAGAGATGGAGGCAGGAGGATCACTAGTTTGAGCCTAGGCTACATAATAGAACTCTGTCTCAAAAAAACAAAACAAAAAAAGGACAGGAGGGGCCAGGGGTACAGCTCAGTGGTAAACTGCTTGCCCTGAGTTTGATCCCTAGCAAAGAAAAGAGGCAGAAGGTCCACTACGTGGTGGAGAGAGAAAGCCTTACCCAGTGAGACCAAGAGCCCAAAGTTTTCCATCATCACCTCCTGATACAGGGTCCTCTGACCTGGGTCCAGTTGCCCCCACTCCTCCTGTGTGAAAGTCACAGCCACATCCTCAAAGGTCACAAACACCTGGAAACAGAAGTAGTAGTGTTAGCAATGGGACTCTTGGATAAGACAGGAGATTGTGTGTGCCTTTTGGAAAAAAGTGCAATGAGATGAAGGCCCAAATCACATCCTGAAGCCCATGCCAGGTTAGAGGAGGAGAGAGACACTGCTTTGGACATAATGTAGAAGTGAAAGGAGAGAAGCCTTCTTTGCGGAAGCAATTAAAGGATGACAGACGATGGAAAGAACTTGTGGGCAGTAAGGACTCTAGAGTATAATGATAATGACATCAATGACTTGTCCAACTAGGTGTCCACGCCACACTGACTGCTTCACAGTGGATGTGAAAGTGACTAAAAGTCACCATCTCTGAAGCTGGATGCTTTAGAGTCTGAATCCAAACTTTTTTTGGGGGGAAGGATGATGACTGGGCTTCACACTTGCAAAGCAGGTGTTCTACTGCTTAAGCTACACCTCTAGTCTATTTATCCTGGAGATAGGGTCTCGCAAACTATTTGCCTCAAACCACAACGCTCCAGAATCTCAGACTCCTAAGTAGACAGGATTACAGGCACGAGCCATGGTGCCCAGCAGAATCCAAACTCTTGAAACCAACACTAGCTAGCTGTTTTACATCAGAGATGTCACTTCATCTCTCTGAGCTTAGATTTTTGGATCAATACAATAATAGCTCCCACTTCATCAATAATAGTTGTGATATCTTTTAAAATGAAAAAGGTTCAATGCTCAGTGTGCTTTGGCAATTGTCCAAGACATGAGGTCAACACCATCATAACCCTTAAGTCACAGTAAGTGACCTGAAGCTGAAGAAGTTTTACCAATTCACCTAAGTCACACACCTTGTCACCACAGGCATAGTGTGAACACAGGTTACTCTCAATCCCAGTCTAAGAGTATAACCCCAACACTCCTCCAACACCAAAGTGAATAATTAAGTAATCAGGTTGTAAAGCCTTTCCACTCATTTTTGCTGTTAAATCGTTTTCAATCACCCCTGAAAATATTTCTGTGAACATGGCTAGAGGAAACAGATCCTTCATTGCTGACTTCAGGAGAAAGGCACTAGAGGTGTGGGTCATCTACTTGGAGACAGGGCCCAGAGACCAATTTCCCAAGTTTTCTGGCCTTCATTGGGCCTCCTAGACTCCCAGGCAAATTCCATAACAAACCACCCACCTTTTTCCTTCCTGAGGCCAGAACACTTCCAAACCAAGCAATACAAACACCCAAGGACAATACGGGGCTGCAGCCCAGAGAATCAGAACCTTTGACTGGCTACAATGCCTGCAATGGCTGAAGGTACATGATAAAAACCAAACACCCATTTTTGGGTTTCATTGTTGTTGTTGTTTGGTGGGACTGGGGTTTGAACTCAGGGCTTTGCATTTGCAAAATGGAAATGGGGAGGGGGTCTTGTGAACAATTTGCTCGGGCTGCCCTAGAACCACAATCCTCCCGATCTCGGCCTTCCAAGTAGCTAGGATGTCGTAAACCACAAAAACAGCCAATTTTGTCCTTCCCACCTTAGCAGCTGGAGGGAACCACGGCAATCTCACAGCCCCTTTGGGTCCAATATACCTGGTCTTTCTCCATGTCCCTCCTTTGCCTCCCCCTGTCCCCCACTGTCCTGGTGCAAAGAGACCTGGTCGGGCAGGAAGGATCCTTGCAGGTCATGATGGAGGAGGAAGTTCTTTACTCTAGATATAATCTGAGTCCTTGGAGGATCACTCACTCACTCAACAACTCATCGAGCATCTTTCACAAGCCCGGCATCCTATAGGACCAGCGGCCAATTCAGAAGCGAACCAGATCCACGTGTCCAAACGAATGACAACTGCGAAGCTAATCCCAGGGGACATCAGGACTCCGGGTCCCTTCGGAAGCCGCCTCAGCCTGCCAAGGCCGAAAGCAGCGATTGCGAAACCACGGCGCGCTCACCTGTGTCAGCTCCGTCCGCGACGCCGCCGCCATCACGGACCCCGCACCTGCGTGAGGGGCGAGCACCTGGGCAGCGCGGACGACCCGGTCCCACGGCGCCCCTCCCTGTCGGGTGACCACCGCCTCCTCCGTGGAAATGGCTCACCGGGGCCAAGGGCTGGAGAGGAGAGGCCGCGGCCCCCAGAGGACACACGCCCGAACAAAGTTGGGGCGTGGAGTTCCTACGCTCCTTCCCGCTGGGCCTAGAAAATGACTCTGGACCGGGAAATCAGCAACTCAAAATACCAAACTGCGGAGGCAAATGGCGTCGACGGTGAACAACTTGGAAACCCCGCCTCTTGGCGACGACTACGCAGGAAGCGCCTCCGTCCTTGGCGGTTATTGGCTCAGAGCCTACGGCCGCATGCAGCACAGCCTTCTGGGTAATGTAGTCCTTTGACCATGGTTGAAGGACGCTAGGAATGCCGCATCTTTGAAGCGCATCTTTGAAGTCTCGCTTCAAAGATGCAAGGCACACCAGGTTCCCATCGGCAACTCCAGTGTGGGCACAACTAGGGACACGGGCGATGACCAAGGAACAGAGCTGAGACTACCATTCTTCGTCCTTGGAACTTGAAATCTGCGGGTCAGATCATATCAGGGCTAGTGCAAAAGCGTGTTAACCGAGATGTCCCTTGGATTAGCTTCAGTTGTCATTTGTTCGGACACATGGAGCTGGTTTGCTTCTGAATTGGTCCCCGGTCCTATAGGATGCCGGGTCTGTGAAAGATGCTCGATGAGTTGTTGAGTGAGTGAGTGATTCTTCTTCCAAGGACCCAGATTATGTTTAGAGTAAGAACTCCCTCCTCCATCATGGCCTGCACCATGGCCCCCAACTGACCTTGTCACCTGGCCCTTCCTCTTACCCTCTTACCTCCTCCCGGTCTTTTTTTTTTTTTTTTTTTTTTGGCGGGGGGTGGGGAGGTGGTTGACACAAAAAAAGTAGTCTAATAACCCTCACCGGAGAATGCTGCAGGGGAGTACACTAGTGGAGGAGGTCTTGGAGGAGGGGGAGGACTCCCAATTTCTACCATGAAATGTCTGTCCAACCAAAAAGTTATCTGTGGTAGTTCATCCTGTCTGATCGTAGGGAGAGGGCTCAAGCCTGGATGGATAAATTTGGGAGTTGTCAGGGTTCACTTTTATTCAAGTTATGATTCTGTGTGAGGTCATCTAGGGAATTCGTGCAAATGAAGAAGAATAAGCAGAGCACAAACCCTGGACCAACTCAACATCGTTAAATGACTGACAGCAAGCAACCAACAAGTTCACAGTAAGAATTATAATGGTCCTCTACAAGAAGTACAATAAACAAGCTAGAAATCACCATTGGTGATTTTTTTCATAACCATGGAGCTGAGAGAATAAAATATATCTTTCATAAATTGAGGATGTATGCAATTAAGAAATGGGATTAGGAGCTGGGTGCCAGTGGCTCACGCCTGTATCCTAGCTACTCATGAGGCAAAGATCAGGAGAATCATGGTTTGAAACCAATTACAACACCCTATCTTGAAAACATCCATCGCAAAAAAAGGGCTGGTGGAGAAGCCAAACTGTAGAATGCCAAGCAAGCATGAGGCCCTGAGTTCAAACCTCAGTGCCACACACAACACACACACAAAAAAGGAATTAAGAACCAGGTGTGATGGTGCACACCTGTAATCCCAGGTGAATTGTGAATTGAGGCCAGCCTGGGCCACAAATAAGACCTTGTCTCAAAAAAATAAAAAAGAATTAGGAAATGCAGAAAATTAAATCAAGGAATTTAATTTGTAAAGATGACAAAGAAGAATAATGAACAGATGTTAATTTTCCAATGAAAGAAGAGCATGTCAGCCAAATTTTGCCAGAAAATCAAAACCATAGGACATATGTTGGGGGGGCAGGGTGAAGGCTTATGGGATAGTGAAGGTGGTAACTCACAAATCCATAGGGTAAAGGGAAATCCAGCAGGCTAGAAACTTGGGCAAGAGCTGATGGTTCAGTTCTGAGAGAATTTCTTCTCCAGGGACTCCTCAGTGTTGCTTTAAGGTCTTTCAACAGAATGGTCTTTTCTGCCAGCAAATCTTCCTGCTACCTCTGTCTCCACATGGCTCACTCATGATTCCCTTAGAGTCTCTCACTTTCTTTTCCTCTCATAGATTTAATTTTGGAATTGAAGAGGTAGGTGCTGGTGCCAGAAAAGGCCAGAACTTAATGAGGCTTTAGAATCAAGCCAAGGTCACAGATGAGATGTATGTTAAGGACAGATTCAACCCAGCACTTGGGAAGCTGAGGTAGGAGGAGCATAAATTCATGGCTACATGGAGAAACTAAAAAACAAAAACAGATTCAAAGTAAATAGCCATGTGCAATTCTGTTTCCCTTGAAAGTCTCTTCTCTAGTGGAACCAACTGCTACTTTGAGTAGGAAAAAGAACATTCCATCCATAACCAGGCATGGTGGCTCTTACCTATAATCCCAATGGTCAGGAGGCTTAGGCAGGAAAGTCATGCCAATACTACCGAAAAAAAAATTTAAGTAAGTGCCTGCTCATATCCAGTGTTAATTAACATTCATTTACTCAACATTCTTATTGAGTGTCCTATGCCAGGCACTGTCCAGGATCCAGGAAATGCCATTAAAAGCTACTCAGTCTTTCCAACTCAGGAAGAATAACTAGAAGGTGGCTAACATGGGTGTTAGTGAGCTCAGATCTCTCCCATGCTCTCTCTGATGTTCACCCCTTTCAGGGTAGACTTCTTCCAAACTTTTAAATCCAAAATGACAGCAGAAACAACATTCCCCTCTGTCTGAGATAATACATCTATCATTCATCTAGATAGAAATCCACCTTTTTTTTTTCCAAATGGGGGAATCCATCCATCCCTGAATTATTCCAAATTATTCCGTTTATAGCTCAGCCACTACTTTATCTTTATTTCTTATTACCTGGAGAATGAAATGAAAATCTAAACACCAGAAAATCACACACATGATCATAGTAAATAAAGATAAGGATCAAGTGAAATTTAGCTATATGGTAGATTGTGGGAGAGAGTGACATCAGGGTGGACAGTTATACAGGGAAACTAAAGTCCTCCTTTTTTTCCCCCAGGATCGTGAGGTCATGATTGGTTACATAATATTCTTGGTATTGAGTCATGGTCTCACTATGTAGCCCAGGCTGACCTTGAACTCATGATCCTCCTGACTTGGCCTCCCAAGTGCTGGGATTTCAGGCATGTGCCACCACACCTGGCTGATTACATCATTTTAATTGTCAGCTGAAAACACTATGAATTATTTTCTAGTGTTTCTATGAAGTAAGTGGGTATGGGAAGTTCTGGTCTTTGTTCCTGAGGGACTGAGCCTTAACAGTCCTATCTATGTAGAGTTGCTCTTCCATTAATGCTGGACTAGGTTGCAGCAAAATGTTCTCAGTTCTAGTCATGTACTGTTTCTATCGCAAAAAGCGATACCCTATCTCCCAAAATAATTACAGCACAAAGAGCTGGAGGTGTGAATCAAGGCTGGGCATGGTGGTATGTTTCTGTCATCCTGGCTAGTGAGGGAAGTACAAATATGGAATGAACCATCAGACAAGAAGAGAGAACCCTCTTCCCCATGGATCAGGAAGTGTCCAGTGACCATGGAAACCACCTCTGGTGAAAATTGGTACCTCTTTTGTGGGGACATGGTGGAGATCTTCAAGGGCAAGGATGCTGGGAAGCAGAACAATGTCATTTCAAGTTCTCCAGCATTGAAATTGAGTGGTCCTGGAGGGGTTGAACACACATTACCATGAAATTGGCAAGACCAAAGATCACCAGGGAACCATGACCCCTAGTGAAGTCCCCTGGCTCACCATGAAGCCAAACTAGAGGATCCCGTGGACAGGAAACCCACTGGGATTGAGTGGAGATTCGCCAAGGCAGCAGACCAGGTTCATCTACAAGATCAGGAAGAATTTTCTCCAAACTTGAATTTCCCAGGGCCAAAAACATCATTTCTGATGACCCCAAGGACACATTAGTGGAATATACTCTAGAAGTAACCTAGGCTCCTCATCGAGACACTGGAGGAAGAGGTGATGGAGTTAATGAGGATTCAAGAGACCCAGAGACTCAAAAAAGTCTATTGGTATTGAGCCAGGGAGAACAACTTCTCCCTGCTGTTTTTGCTTTGAAGTCTGAGGCATCTCTTCCTCAGACAGCAATAAAGAGTCCTGAGCAATGTGTGCATTTAAAAAAAGTTAAAAGAGTTCCTTGGCCACAGACAACAATGTGTGGGATACTGTGATGGGAAGCAGTCACCAGTCGGGGTGACTGTGGTCCCAGTAGATGTTTAGCTTCTCTAAAGACATTAACAGATATTTACAATTACTAGGTACAGGTTAGGGATGTTGTTGAAGATCCTAAAATGTGTAGGAAAACCTTCTACAACAAAGGATTATCCACATTCCAGTGTGATTGTGCCAGCATTGAGAAAAACTGCCCAGGCCAGGAGTGAACAAGCAAAGAACCCAACAGATGTGTGACCTAGAAAAAAATTGTTCATCACCATTTCTATTTTCCTGGGACACAGAGTCCCATCCTTCTGCGAACAATTGCACTCGAAAAGGAAAGGCAAAAATGCCAAAGACAGAGGTAATGAATGGTGGAGCAATGATGTGAACTTAGAGGGAGGATATGGAAGGAAAGGGCAGAGCCTGTGCAGTTATGAGTAGGGTCAGGAGGGGATGGATTTCTAACATATGTAAAAGGATTAAATGGAATCCTGGCATTCTGGAAATGTTGTAGATATGTTGTATTTTTGAAGCCAGTAGTTTTACCTAAGCTTGTTACCATTATCATCATTTTAAATACATCAATGTGTATAGATTCACCAGTTGTGACTGATGTCTTTATGGCTGTAAGGATCGTGGCATTCTGTATTCTTGTGATCTGTGTAAATGCCTTGATTTTAGAGTTTGTTCCTTTTCTTACATTCCCTGCTCCTTGGTAATGCTCAGGATGGGCAAACAGACACAGGAGATGGATAGCAAGGCAGGTGGGTCAGACATTGACAAACATGGAAAAGTTATAAATTGTACTTCTATAATGTACATAAATTACAATCTACAAATTATGTGTACACATATTGTTACAGGAAATTGGGAGCTGAGATAGGAGTCTCTGAGGCAGAATAGTAGGAAGCAACATTTATTGTGTCAGCACAGACCAGTGGACTCATGTTCAAAGGCTGAGCCCTGAGGACAAAGGGGTCTCACCTTATATACCCTTGCAACAGGTTACAGAAGCAAAAAGCAAAGTTCAACCCACATATGATTGCATGTGACTTCATTGGCTATTTCATTTTCCCAGTGCTATGTGACCTTCTTCATGTTTCAATTCTTTAAGTTTTATCTCTCTGCTCTTCCATCCCCTCCCTCTGTCTTGTCAGAACACCAGCCTGTCTGTTTCTTTTCTGGCCTCACCTTTCTTGCTACATTATTCCCCTCTTTGATACTCAGACCCACTCCGGGTCAAAGAGCATCACCTCCACCTAAGGGTTTGTATTTTTATAGCATTATTACATGTGCGGTTGTTTTTTTTTTTTTAAATAATGGCCTCTATAATAGTCTTGATAGCACCAGGGGAGCCAGACAGAGCAATATTAAGCATGCTCCTAGGATTAGGCCTATTGCCCTATCAGAGTTTTGAATCCACCTAAGGCAGAAAACCATCCTGCAAACAGGTCATAGGGATCCCATCCTCTCCAAGTCTGGACAGGGACATGGGCAAGCCTTTTCATTTTGTTTATGATCTCTTCTATAACCTTTCCTTTGTCATCAATCTGTAAGCAGCAGTTGTGCAGGTTAAATTTTTTACAAACTCCTCCCTCAGAGGCCAACAAATAGTCTAAAGCCAAGTGGTTCTGATAGATGGCATTGTGCATCTTAGTGCTTTGTTTTGCCAGAAAATTGAGAGCTCTTATAGTTTTATTAGTTATAATTTTAACAACATCCTGTAGCCTGATGATGTGGTTGAACATATAGGTAGGGGTGCAGTAGGCCCAGGACCTGTCTTCTGCCCAGGTGGCAGGATGTCATATTGGATAATTCATTCAGGAGGCCATTTGTTATCTTTTTAATAGTCAAGTTATAAGGCACCCCGTTTTTATCTACTTAATCTTTCTTATATATGGGGACTCCCAGTTTTTCATCTTGTGTGAGGGGAAGCAAGAAGAAAGATGGTCTGATTGAGCCTAGCACACAAGATCCAAACCAGCTGCTAGGTAGCACCATAATAAGCTTGCTTCCCACAGATCCAATACAGCCCCCTGGGTGCCTACCAATCTATGTTTGTGGTTAAGATTGTTCCATGCTCTCTGGAGATTAGAAAAGTTGGCCAGCGGGTGGGGCAACGTTTTTGTGTGGTTTGGAGTTCCCACCATTTGGTCTCTTTGGCAGTGTCATTGTAAAACCTTGGTGACAACATTTCCTGCCCGAGTAGGTCACAGGAGGAGGGTTTGAGTAGGCCACAGGAGGAGGGCTCTGAGACCATAAAGGGAAACCACATCAGTAACAATAAACAGTAATTATGCATCCTTACCAAAACAGAGCAAACAAAAACCTTTCACTGTGAGTCCAATCAGCTGGGGCAGTTTCTGCCTGACCTATGGCAAAGATTATGGTGATAATTACAGTAAAAGATGCAAACAAGGGGTGCCAATGTATCACAGTGAGATAACTGGTATAAAAACAGTCTGGTTGTCGCATTGGAGAGTCGATTTCTCAAGCTTCTGTCGTGTGTAGACCAGTCAGCTTCCAAGGTGTGACTAGAGCAGAGGTGTTGTCCCTCCGTTTTTGGTCCCCTGTTGTTTCCTGGGAAGTGGAGCCTGCCAGGGAAGGATGCTCAGGTTCTGGAGGGTGATCCTACAGGGTGAAGGTGGATCAGGGATGCACTCCCATTTGAGAGAAACTGGCTTGATATGCCTGTGGTGGATCCAAGGAGCAATCTTTGCTACTTTAACTGCTGCGGGAGTAGACAAAATAACAAAGAAAAGGGCATCTCCAATGGTGTTTTAGTGGGTGGACGTTTTATATATTTTTTTATCTAGACAATGTCTTTTTTTTTTACTGAGTAGAATTACCATGGCAACAATATATTATCAGTATATATGTCCAAGAAAATGCGTTTTTTAAAAAAAAGTTAAACCCACCATCTTTAAGTATCAAAGGACATGTTTAGAGCCAGTAAAAATAGTTATTTTGTCTCTAAGTAGAAGACCCTATCTAAAAATACGAGTTTGTATCTAGAAGGGCTTTAATGCCAGATGGCCATACATGCATAAGAACCATTTCTTTAATCCTCTCGGCCTTGGTTATTTTTGAGAGATCTGGCACCAGTGACTCCATTGGAACTTTGATGGCATTCCCCTCTTTGTCTCCAAACTGCTTGTCTCTGAGCACTCTCTTTTGAAGATCTATATTTTATCCAAGTACTAACCAGGCCTGACCCTGCTTAGCATCCAAGATCAGATGAGATAGGGTGTGTTCAGAGTGGTAGGGATGTAGACTGAAGATCTTTCTTGATTGGTTGCTCTTTCCTGGATTTTTTTTTGTTTGGTTGGTTTTGGTCCCACGGTGGGGATGGGGGGAGAAATAACAAACAGATTAGGTGGGAGTCAGTGCCAATTAGACCCTTAAGCAACAAAGAGGCTTAGAAGGAGTGGCTTTTAGACAGCAGGCTTCTAGATAAGGACAATACAAAGCAAAATCTAACAAAAGCAGATGTTTAAAAAGCTAACCTGGTTGACAAATAAATAGTTATTAGAGTTATGGACTTGATTGTAAATGTCCCAGAAGGATCAGAACTGCAATGACAAAAACTTAAGAGTCATGATTAAAATTTTAGCAACTGACAGAACAGTATATCAGCACCACTAACTTTTTTTTTTACCATGTGTATCTAAATTTTGTATTTTAGAAGTCTTGATATACTTGAAAAACATAACTATAGGAACCAGCAACAGCATCACAACTTTATAGAGGTTATATATACATATTAGTTTAGTTGTTCTTGAAGTAAAACCCTAGATTTTTATCAGTTGGGGGAGAAGAACAGGGTCAGTGACCCCAAATAGCCCAGTCACAGACACATGTAGAATACCAACTGTATTAGAATCACCCAAGACAACAGTTGTTTAACCATGAGGTTATCTAGAAAGTTTTATATAAACTGTTAGAAAATAAGAGCTATGGAAGAGGCAGAGAGATGGCTTAAACACCAGTTTAGGGTTTATTGTTTAGGCAGGAACCCTGTGGAGGGAGAGCCCAGTAAGAGAGCCAGAGCCCACTGCCATATACAGGCTTGTGCTAGACATAGGGGGCTAGTGGAAAAGTACCAGGAAGGTCACTAAGGGATATTGTTGCTGGGCAACCAAGAAAGATAAGTTGTAGTTAGGTCACTGTCTGTCCAACTGTCCTTGGCATCTATTAAGGGAGATAAAGGAAAGCCATCTGCAAGGGGGAGGGGGTCTAGTCCTAACATGGCTGTCTTTATTGTTAACCCCAACATAAACCAACTCTTAAATGAACATGACTCAGTTACCTAAGTAATTAAAACCCCAACAAAAATCACAAGAGAACACAATATTTATGAGGACTAAGTGTGGAGTTAGGAAATACAGTGGCCAAGATCATGGCTCAGATGTTGATAAGGGATCACATCCCAGATTGTTGACATTTACATATGGCTCATGACATAAAGCAGGATCCCACCAACCTGTAGTCAATGGAGCCCCCCTAAAATAGTAGGCCCAATCTGGCTATCCCTGGGCAAAAATTCCCTCCATACAACATGTGGAAAGATTAGGACTAACACCTCCACTCTGTTAAGTCCAATAAAAATTGGAGGTCTTGACTTTCAGTGTAGTGCTCCTTTTTGAGTTATTTATTTATTTATTTATTTATTTATCATATCTGGAGGGTGTACTTTGGCTTTGTTTTACATAAGTAAATCTGTCTCAATCTTTATATCAGTGCAGCAGCACTCCCTGTGCTCAGCTGCCTCTTGTCTTTTTTTGGTGTTTTAATAAAATCTTGTTGTCTTTACAAATTTGTGGATTAACCTGTAGCACCAAAAATTTTTGACAGTTATCTTGACAAAACAAAAACCATTTTCAGACAATTTTTTGTAAATGTTATTAAGAACAATACATTATTTTGAAGATAACCTTGTTGTTATGAGCTTAGAGAATTAAGTTTTAGTTTAACATCAGTACATTAAATTTTGACCTTACAAAACCTTTAATGTAACTCTTAGATTTTAGTTAACTTAATCATCTATATCTTTGTAACAACTTAATATGTACCCTCTGGGGAAGCTTGTCATTATCCTTTTTTTAATCTAAAAGTATTATTAAATTTTTACCTTTTATTTTTTAAAAAACATATCCTTAATATCTTTTATATATCTTTGTTTTTTGTCGAAAATAACTCATAAAACCTTTTAACTTGGAGCCTTACATTTGCATGAAAAAACAAAGCAATCTTGAAATTATTTTTGTATAAAAGCAATTTATAGAAAGCTCATTTGTTAATAGACCCATGTATTATAAGAGAGGAGTTAATTCCAGATTGTATTTATGGCAGAATGAAACATGCGATGTCATTTCTTTAACTACCCAAATTTCAACATACCCAATTTTGTTTCAGGCTGTGACCCCCCTTTTCTTTTCTTTTTTTTCTCTCTCCTCTGGTCTGAGCTGGAGTGTTAACTGCTGAATGCCGGCATCTTAGTGAGAACTGATTGAAATAAGTTTAATAACCTGTTTTCTTTAAAGTAGTAATAGAGCAGAATAATAATTTTTACATTGACTGTATAATAAGAACTGTTTTCACGATGTTTTTATACATACACACACTGTGAGCATACCATTAGATGGATGCATAATCTGACCAGCCATTAGCAAGGGAAACAAGCATCTCATGAGTGTCTCAATAGTAGACCAAGCCCACTGCATCAACCTTTTGGAACAGTTTGTTTGTTTTAGTAGCAACAGTCAAAGTTGCTCTTTTTCTTATCCTTCTAATTAGGTTCTCCCTATTTATGCTCCCTACAAGTAAAAGTGCCAGAAGTTCAGTATTTCTGTCCTATTTTAATAATTCTAGATTGTTTTCTATTTACTTTTTGTTTTTAAGACACAACTGACATAACCTTTCATCCTTTTTTGTTTGCAAACATTTTATGACATTTCATTTTTTCTCTCTTTTCTTTTTTCCTCCTCTCTCTCTCCTTACTTTATCTATGAAGACCTAATCCCAATTTTGTTTCCATTCCTCCATTTCCCCTCTCTATATTCACAATCCTTTTGCAACATTCCTTTTCTTTCAAGTCAGACCGGATCTTATGCATCAGTGCAAGTCCTTCCTTCATGTGTTCATGTGTTAATTTTTGTAAGAGCTCAGTTAGTGCTGAGCCTCAGTCCTCCTTCAGGATGCCCATTTTGGGTGAAGATGTGCAAACTGGGGCACCAAAGCTACCCGTCAAGACTGAAAGACTGATTTTTCCTTAGTCTGCCCAATAAATTGGTACCTGAATTTAAATAAATAACAGAGTCTGGTTTTTGAAGACCAGTTTTAGCCTCTTGGCTTTTCTCATTCTCCTGGGTCTTAGGGTTTTGTTTGTTTATTGTTATTATTATTATTCTGTAAACTTTATTAATCACAGTTTTTTCTAGTGACCCTTCCGGGGGCCATCCTACACCAAAAGCAGGCCAATCTACTTTACAAAGGATGTTTAGCTTGTTAGGAGTTAACTACAAAGTCTTCATTAAATCCCTTTTTAAAGTTATTAATCATACATTTCAAGGGAGTATTTTTTACTCTGATTTCCACCCATCTCCTCCTGTTACCAGATGGCAAGACAGACACAGAGGGGGAGGGGTTTTGGAAAAGTACTCACTTTGTTCATCTCCTAAGTGGGGACTTAGGAGACTCTTTGGCCCCAGTGAGTCTGTATAAATCCAGGACCGGAAGTCCCGTTGGGGCTCACCCTTGACCTTATGAGTTCACCACGAACCAAGAATCAGGACCCCTCACTCATTTCGCAGCTGGGCTGCACCTCAGGCTCACACTTTTATATATTCTCACATGTCACAATACTTCCACCCCACTCCCTAAACCAGAGACACAGTCTTTTGGAGGTGATCAGACTCCCCTTCTGCCTCCTGAGGCAGGCCTGAATTCGAACTCGGGTTCTTACCAATATGAAGAGCAGTGCTCCTAAGTTGGTTCCTGTGCCTCAGTGGGTTCCTTTGTGCATCCGAGGCCCTCACCCTGACTCGCTGGGAGGATGAATCCCTCTTCCGAATCAAGCTGTCATTGGCACCTGGTGGGATCTCCTCCCAGCGGTCCGGGGGATGCACCCTGGTGACAAGAGAGGTGATAACTCACTGTCCCCTATAATCCCGGACAAGTCCCCGAATAATGTTGCAGGGACTTTAATAATGAGCTGAGATAGGAGTCTCTGAGGCAGAATAGCAGGAAGCAATGTTTATTGTGTTGGCACAAACCCAGCAGACTCGTGTCCAAAGGCTGAGCCCCAAGAACAAAGGGGTCTCACCTTATATACCCTTGCAAGCAGGTTACAGAAGCAAAAAGCAAAGCTCAACCCACATATGGCTGCATGTGACTTCATTGGCTCTTTCATTTTCCTTAGTGCTATGTGACCTTCATGTTTCAATTCTTTTTATCTCTCTGCTTTGCCATACCCTCCCCTTGACTTGTCAGAACACCAGCCTGTATGTTTCTTTTCTGGCCTCCCCTTTCTTGCTACAATATGAACAAATGTCCTATCAGCTGCTGGAAATTAAAATGAGGCTGGGCCTTGTGCAAGCTTAGCAATTTCTCTACCACTGAACTACAACCCCAGCCCTTGATTTTTGAGTCAGGGTTTGCTATGTAGCTCAAAGTGGCCTCACAGTTCCAAACTTCCTGCCTCAACCTTCCAAGTGCTGGGATCACAGGTGTGCACCATCACACTCAGCTCACATTGTGTTTTACTAGGAGAAAAATACCACCTAAATATGAAGAGTGGAATATGGATATCTCTCTCTCTCCCCCACTTCTCTCCCTGTCTCTCTGCTGGAGATCAAACCAGGGTTTTGCACATGCTAGGAAAGTACTCTACCACTGAGCTACCTCCCCAGCCTTAAAAAATGCCCTTTTCCCCTTTTAAGTGCTAAAACCAATGCTATAAAACAATCTTGTGCATGTTTCTGATTTGATTTTCTCTTTCCCATATTATATATCACCAGGCTTTTCTTACTTCATGGTTCCCACAAAACCCTCTCAACTTTTGTACAAGTACTTAAGATGCCTATTGATACTGAGTATTTTATAGTTTTTTTTTTGTTTTTTTGAGACAGGGTCTCACTAATATTGCTCGGTCGGTCTTGAACTCACAATGTCTTCTGCCTTGGTCTCCTGAGTGCTGGGATTGTAGGTGTGAGCCACCACACCTGGATTATAGGGATTTTCAGGCTGATCACATTTTTTGGTGGTACTGGAGTTTGAATTCAGGGCCTCATGCTTGCTAGACAGGCACTCTACCACTTGAGCCACTCCATCAGTATTTTTTTTTGTTTGGAATTTTTGAGGTAGGGTCTTGTGAACTATTTGCTCCCTGGGGTTGGTTTTAAACCACTCTCCTCCTAACCTCTGTCTCCCAAGCAGCTAGGATTGCAGGTGTGAGCCACCAGAGCCTGGCAACATTGTACATTTTTGAAGATGGATTTAGAATACTTTTATATTAATAACAATAAGCATTTTATTTTTGAACTTGAAAAACCACCATCGTGTCATTTAATACACTGCACTTCCTATGTAACCCTGATATTATGCCCTGCCATCCTTGGAAGGAAATGCAAATATAGTTTGCTTCCTAGAAAATTTTACCAATAATGAATCACAAATACTGTAGAGTCCAGCCAATTGTACATGTATTCGTGGGGTTTTTGTTTGAATAAGTTTACAAAAGAACGACATACAGGAATTTCATTCCTTTTTAACATATACAATTCATACACACATTAGCAAACTAAATCTAGATATCCCATTGGAACCCAGTGGGGTGAGGGGGGAGGTGGTCCAAACAATATATACATGCTAGTAAATGTAAAGATGATAAAAAAAATAGATATCCCACATATGAAGTGGGTCACACTTCCAGTATATGAATCAGTTATTCCAAAATTGAACCTCTTTCTTTTCTTTCTTTCTTTCCTTCCTTCCTTCCTTCCTTTCCGTTTTTGTAGTACTGGGGTTTGAACTCAGGGCCTTGCACTTGCCAGGCAGGCACTCTACTACTTGAGTCACTCCCCCAGCCCATTTGTTAGATATTTTTCAATGTGGTCTCACATTTATTCCCATGCTGGCCTGGACCATGATCCCCCTATTTATGCTTCCTGCCTAGCTGGAGTGACAGGCACATATCGTCATGCCCACGCCCAGCCTAGTACCTAGGACCTAGGATGACAAGCATGAGGCACTGCACCCAGCTAAAAATTTGTATTTCTAATCTGTCCCTGCTTCTGCTGTATTGCCAGTTCATCAAGCTTTCATATTGAGCTACTTGTTTGTTCATTCTGGGCAGTGCTCAGATATTCCTTCTATAGAGGGAGTGAGGTAATCAAGCAATCTGTGAAAAAAGTCCTCTTCTTCATATGCCTCTTGAGGGATCTCCCCTGCCTGTGTACTCAGAAGCTTAGAATTTGCTGCCTTTTCCAACAATGTCTCAAAAATTTCACTATGCATGTAAAAAAAGATGTACCCACTACACAGCCTTGCCTCCTGTATCCTGGCCTCTGGGATTTCTGATACCTTTAGATCATTGTATGTGAACCACGCCTGCTTTCCAAAGTCATAGACGTCACTGATGTAGTGACCTGACTTGTGGGAGCTCCCAATATGGCTGACAATACTGATGAGCCTATAAGTCCGAAGAGGATCTCCTGTCTTCACAGTTTTGGGTTTCTTGGCCTCATCTGCTATGTTTTCACTTTCTGAAATGTATTTGTTTTCAGGATTCTTATCAGACCCCAATGCACCAAGGGAAGTTAGATCGTCCTTCTGGAGTCTTAATTCTGAAGATCTACATAGGTCCTTGTCCGTATTTTCCTGAATATCCAACTTCCTAACACTTGGAGGTGGTGTCAGTTGAAGAAATTCCTCTTTGAATCTCTTCTCATGATGCTGTTGATGCTGTTTGGCCATTCCTTGACCTTCTGGATTCTTGTTTTCACAATAGCCATACAAACCTTTTAACAACCCAGTAACACTGTAATAGTCTAACTCTCCAAGTATATTGGTTTGTTTATAGTTTTTGAGGTCTGGAATTTCAGGCACCTCTTGAAGATGAGCTCCTGAAAAACCTGGGTCTGGGATGCTGACTGGCTTACCTTCATCTTCACAAATCATAGGAAGAGAGATGTCCCCCTCATCTGTCATTGACTTGGAGGCTGGTAGCTTCTTTTCACTGAGTGTCTGATTTCTTGACTTAACTAGTTCTGGCTCCAGTTTAGAAGCACTTCCCAGAACTGTCTGTTCCTGCTCTTGGCTTGCTCCTTCGTAGATTCTCTGGACTGTTTGGAGTTCAGCATCCTCATCTGGTCCCATGCATAGATCCAAGGGATCATTAGGTTCTGAGGTCAACTTCAGAGCTTGTGCTGAGTTGCTGAGGATCTCAGAAACCATCTCTTGGGAGACTTTGCGGTCTCCAACAGGCACATGACTGTCCAAGGGGCACGGTGGTCTAGTGTTTTCATTGCAATGGGAAGATAAACTTAAATACTTAGGAATCTCAACTTGCCGGCCATTCTTCACTAGCAACCAATGATCATTTAAGCTGTAGCGTTTCAGATGAACAATAAGGACTCTGGGGAGCTGATGAAACTTATTCTTCAATATAGAATTCTGGTTCTTGCACTTCTCACAGTTATACTTGACTTCTTCTTCTTTAAAGAAAAGATCAAAGTAATTTTGAATAGATGGAAAAAATGGGTTTTTTTCTTGGTGTAGATTTATGGAGATGTAATTATTCTGTTCTGTCTTGAGAGCCACCTGACCACAGGCTTTACAAATAATGGAAACCTGTAATTCGTACTCAAAATTAGCAACAATAGGACAAACAAACAATTTGGTGACAGTGTCACCAGCAAACATTTGTGGTGATAAATCTCCATTCTCAGGTTCCCTCTCAGTACTACAAAGGTTGTTCAATTTTTCAATGTCCCCTTTCAACTGCTCTAAACACTGACCTAAAAATTCGTGAGCATCATTCTGCATGTTGCCAGAGAATATCTCTGCCACTACTGAAACAGCATTTTTAATACTAAGAAGTAACTCTGCCTTGGTCTCTAACTTACAAATATCTTTTAAAGCAAGCAACTGGCTGAAGGGAATAATAAGAGTTTCAAAGGGAAATTTATCCCATGAGATCCCTTGCTTGAGTAAGTCATCAGCAAATGATGGAATTGCAAATAGTGATTGTAAAATTGCATTCATGTAACAGGTATTTCCCAAATTGGGGAAGCCCTCCTTTGGTTCCTCTGAGTCACAGTCAAAGGGATCCTGGGTTTTATTCCAGCTTGGGTTGTCCTGGCTATGCTTTGATTCCAATGTAAATACAAAATTTCTTTTGCCAAAGGGAGACTGGGTTGGAAGAACAGTCTTGCCCAGGTTACAATTTTCATTAAAGTTGGTCTTGAATGAAGGTTCAAGTTTTACTTTTCTGTTATTTTCTAGAGATGCCAAGCTGAAAGATTTCTTTCTTTTGCTTCTTACATACGACAAGGAATATGTCTGGAGTTCACTGTGTAGTGAAAGACTGTTTTCTGGAAAGAAAACAGTCTCTAGCCCACATGACATCGTTTTCCTCTTTTCACTTAGATTTTCTATTAACCACTTTCTAACAAAAACCAATGAATTTGATGTGAACAGAAGCATCGTCTGAGGGAAAGCTGATCCACTTCTTTTTCTGGCATTAAAGGACCCATACATTGGCTTGTAAGACAGAGTTTTGTTAGTTGCCTTCTGTGCATCCATGGATTCAGGAAAACACAGAATAAAACTCTCTGGTTTCTTGGGTTGTTGAAATCTGTTTCGATGACAAATGTCCAGAAACATCTTCAATTGCTCAGCATCTATGCTGGATAATTTGTTAATAAGCAAGGGAGTATTGTTTTGCAAAGTTAAACACAGGCAACTTTGTCTCTCTTCACAGTATCTAAGGACCACATTACTCAGCTGGAAAATCCTTGTCAATTCTCCAGACTTGAAGTAAACTACCAGGTTTGTTTCATGTTCTCCTTCTACTGTCTCAATGACTGCCTCTTTCAGCTTAGTCCTCTTAGTCTTCTTGCTCCAAACTTGGACAAAACCACGCATCTTTAGAGGAGTCATTCTTGCTTTAAAATAAAACACATGCAACCTAAAGAAAAGAATACACAAATACATTTTGAGCCCAAAATATATTAACCAGAATGCTTTATATAAAACCCTATGTAATTCTGGAGGAGGGACCAATGGGTAGGAAGAGGAGAAGGGAGCAAGTGCCAGTGGGGTGAATATTATAGAAGTATGTTATATATACCTATGAAAATGATACAGTGAAATTCACCAAACTGTTAAAAGGGAGGGGAGGGGAGGGAGAGTGGTTAAGAAAAAGTAATACAGTGAATTTAATCAAAGTACATTATATATATGTTTTAAATATCACAACAAAATTCCTTTGTACAATTGATGCTAATATTAAAACCCTATGTAATAATAAATTGATTTTATTACGATAAAAGTCTTCTGCTTATCCCCTAAGAAGGGACTCACTGTGTCCTCTTTCTAGGAGATGTACACCCACCTGGAGGGCATGCAATTTCCTGTTTTTCACTTTTAATACCTTAAAGGTGTGCCTCTGGTGTCCTCTGATAGAGCCCTGAGGCTGGAAGGTCTCGTCATCCCTGTCCCACACTCACATATACACAGCAGTTCTGGAGGTGCAAGGTCAAGGGTCACAACTGGTGTTGACCTTCTGGCTGGCAGACTCCTGAGGTGGCGCCAAGTCCTGATGTGATTACATGGTTAAAAAAGAAAAACTAATGTAAGTATGTTTGTGTTTGAGAGTGTCTGCTCTTTTGAGGGAGCTGTATCTGTGAAGGAATATGGAGTAAAAGACATAAGAACGACCAATGGATACAGGAAACAGCACTCAACATCACTCATCATCAGAGAAAAGCAAATCAAACTCACAATGAAATATCACCTCTGACCTCTTAGGACAGCTAGTACCGAAAGTTGATCAGTGGTAGGGCTGCTGGCATGGCTCCAGTGTAGAGAGCTAACCCTTGAATTCCAACCCCAGTACTGCCAAAAAAAATTATTATCAGCATTGGTAAGAAGAAAAGGGAATATATAAGTCAGTATTGCCAATATGGAGTACAGTTTGAAGGTTCCTCAAAAACTAAAAATAGTCCTACCATATGATCCAACTGTCCCGCTGGATAGATATCCAAGAGAAACGAAATGTCAGAGATACCTGCACTTACATTTTCATTGCAGCATTTTTCACAACAGCCAAGATATGGGAGCAAACTAAGTGTGGTGATACATGCCTATAATCCCACCTACCTGGGAAGCAGGGGCAAGAGGATTGAGAATTTCAAGACCTAGCTCAAAAACAAAAAACAAAAAACAAAATACAAATGAAAAGAATGGGATGTAGCTCAAGTGGTAGAGGGCTTGCCTCGCGTGTGTGAGACACTGGGTCCAATCTCCAGTGCATGTATATATAATACATATATATAATGCAAGATGAATTAATAAAGACATTCAAGTAATTGCCTTTTAAAAGATGGAAGCCTGCACTAACAATATGGATGAAACTGGAGATTGCTGTTTTATGTGACATAAACCAGATGTAGAAAAACAAAAATACTGCACATATATGTTGAATGTAAACATGTCAGGCTCATTGAAATAGGGAATCGACTGGGTTTCCAGGGGTTGAGGGTAGGGAAAATCGGGGGTATTATCCAAAAGATGGAAACATTCAGTTGTAAGATGAAAAAGTTCTGGATCTCTAATGTAGAGCATGGTAACTCTAGTTAACAACATATAATTGAAATTTCCAAGTAGGCTGTGCTCTCACCGAAAAAGTATCTGTGCATGTTAGCTCACTCCTGTAATCTCAGGCCAGCCTGGGATCTATGGCAACTTCTGGGCCTGGGGAGTGCATATTGAGACTTAACATAACAAAATGAAACACTAAAGCTGTAACTATGTAGCTGGTGGATAGATTAACATCTTGATTGAGGGAAGCATTTTACAGTGCCTATACCTTTCAAAACATATGTTCTTATATCCCCAAAACATGCAAATGTTTAACTGTCAGTCGTACAACACAAACATAAAAAAACAAAAACTAAGTAATAGTGAAAAAAAGACAACAAAAAGTTTTTTTTAAAACTAATAGTGAAATGAATATTAAGTAGAAGGTAGTTAGGTGGTGAGGGGGATAGAGTGGTATATGCTTATAATCCCAGCTGTTTTGGAGGCTGAGGCAGGAGGATTGAGAGTTCAAGGTCAGATTGGGCTATGTGGGGAGACTGCATTTCAAAAATAAAACAAAACAGAACAGGTGGGCAAAGTGGTGAACAGCTGTAATCCTAGCACTTGAGAAGCTGCTAGGAGGATTGTGAATTCAAGAACAGCCTAGGCTACATGTTGAGACCCTGTCTCAAACAAAAACAAAAATGAGCAAATAAAAATAGAATAAAGGTAAAAAAATAGAATAAAGGAAGAAAAGCCAGTTAAAACTAGGAATAGAAAGAACATACCTCAGGACTGGTGGAGTGGCTCATGTGGTAAAGTACCTGCCTAGCAAGCAGGAGGCCCTGAGTTCAAACTCCAGTGCCACCAAAAACTATAGCCAACATTGTACTAAATGGAGAAAAACTAAAAGCATTCCCTCTAAAGTCATGAACAAGACAAGGGTATCCACTGTCTCCACTCTTATTCAATATTATTTTTGAATCTCTAGAGCAATAAGGCAAGATAAATAAATAAAAAGGATACAAATAGGAAAGAAGTCAAATTATCCCAATTTGAAGACATGATCCTCTACTTAAAAGACTCTGAAGAGTCCACCAAAAAACTTACATCTAATCAATACTTTTGGCAAAGCAACAAGATATAAAATCAATAACTTTTCTATATACCAATAAAGAACTGGCTGAGAAAAAAATCAGGAAAACAATTCCACTCACAGTAGCCTCAAAAATACCTAGGAATGAACTAGGTACATATATGTATATATTTAATATATATATATATATATATTTATTTGTAACTAAGGCAGTGAAAGACCTCTACAATAAAAACCATAAAATCTTGGACAAATTGAAGAAGATACTACAAGATGGAAAGGTCTACCATGTTCATGGATTTGAAGAATTAACATTGTGAAAATGGCTACACTATCAAAAGCAATCTATAGATTCAATATAATTCCCATCAAAACTCCAGGGCAATTGTTCACAGGAACAGAAAAATACAGTCCTAAAATTCATATGAAAGCATAAAGACCTCAAATAGGCAAGAAAATCCTGGGCAAAAAGAACAACTCTGGAGGTATCAAGTACTTGACTTCAAATTATACTACAGTGTCATATTTAAGAACAGCATGGTACTGGCACAAAAGCAGACATGTAGACCAGTGGAGCAGAATGGAAGACATGGAAATATACCCCTACAGCTACAGCCACTGTACTTTTGATAAAGGAGCTAAGAACAGGTGTTGAAGAAAACACAGGCTCTCTAACAACTGGTGTTGGAAAAACTGGATATTCACAGGTAGAAGACTGAAATTAGACCCGTATCTTTCATCCTGTACTAAAACCCAATCCAAATAGCTTAACTCCTGAGACATTGAAACTTCTACAGGAAACCCCCAAAGGTATGGATGGACATAGGCCACAACTTCCTACACAGGATTCCCTCCAACATGTCAGGAAAACAGCAAGAATTGGCAGATGAGATTGCATCGAATTATAAAGCTTCTGCAGAGCAAAGGAAACAATTTCCAGAAGGAAAGACAACCCACAGAATGGGAGAAAATCTTTCAAGCAATTTATCAGACAAACTGTTAATATCCAGAATATAGAAAGAACTAAAATTAAAACAAAAGATCAAATAATCCAATTAATATATGAACAAATGACATGAACAGACATTTCCCAAAAGCAGTACAAATGTCAAATAAATACATGAAGAAATGTTCAACATCTTTAGCCAGAGAGGGAAAGCAAGCCAAAACAACACGGAGACTCATCCCAGTCCGTCTAGAATGCTGTCATCGAGAAAACAACAACAAATGCTGCTCAGATTGTGAGGTGGGGAGAAGGAACCTTTATACACTATTGAAGGGATGTAAATTAATGCAACCACCACAAAAATCAATATGGCCATTCCTCAGAAAACTAAAAACAGAAATACCATATGATCCTGCCATACTACTCTTAGGAATTTATCCAAAGAAAAGTAAATCAGCGTAAGAGATACCAGCACAGCCATGTTAATTGCAGCACTATTCACAATAGTCAAGCTATGGAATAGAACTTCGTGCTCAACAATTGATGAGTAGATGATAAATATGTGATACAAATACACAATGGAGCATTACTCAGCCACAAAGATGAAATGAAGTAATTTGCAGGAAAACAGATGGAACTGAGATCGTCATGTTGAGCAAGATAAGTCAAGCTCATAAATATAGCATAATGAAACCCACTAAAGGTATTTAAAAGGGGGAGGAGTGAGGGAGGTTAAGAAGGAGTAATGGAGTGAATTTCATCAAAGTATAACATATACAGAAATATTACAAAGAAAACTCCTTTGTATAATTAATGTACACCAATAAAAATTAAAATAGTTAAAAAAACAAACAAACAAACCAGCCAAGAATCAAACCAAGCCCACAAACACAGAATAGAGTAATTCGGGTGCCGTGATAAGTTCTTATGGTCTCAGCTACTCAGGAAACTGAGGCACCTGCATCCCTTTGAGCTCAGTCAGGAGTTTGAGGCCAGCCTGAGAAAAACAGTAACACTGTCTCAAATAAAAAAGTCCACACATCTCATGCATGAAAACTAGATCAAATGTATGGGGAATCATGTTACATCTGAGGCTCCCTGTGTACAACCCTAGGATCACTGGGATTGTTTAGGATGTGTAGTGATAGACAAGTAGGGCCTGCCCGGAGTTTGGGTTTCCCTTTGATCAAGTATTTTTTTTGAGGGGGTGGAGTGGGACTGGGGTTTGAACTCAGTGCTTCACACTTTCAAAGCAGATGCTCTACTGCTAGAGTCACACCTTCAGCAAATTTTCCTCTGGTTATTTTTGGAGATGGGTTCTCAAACACTATTTGTCTGGGGTAGTCCTAAACCTCCATCCTTCCGATCTCAGTCTCCAAGTAGCCAGGATTATAGATGTGAGGCACCAGCACCAGACTCTCTTCTCTCTCTCTCTTTCTCTCTCTCCTCTCCCCCTCACACTTGGATTTTGAGATCTAGGCCTAATGCTTGCTATGCAGGAACTAACTCTACCATTTTAGCCACACCCCCAAGCCCTTTTTTGCTTTCAGTTATTTTTCAACTAGGGTCTGGCATTTTTTGCCCAGGATGGCTTCAGGCAGTAATCCTCCTACCTCAGGCTTCCCTGGCAGCTGGGATGACAGACATGTGTTACCACTGTGCGACTTATTGGATGAGATGGAATCTCACTAATTTTTATCCTGGCTGCTTCCAAAATCTGTTCCCCTAAACTCTGCCTCCCAAGTACCTGAGATTATAGGTGTAAGCCACCACAAACTGGCAACGTTTTTCTCTCTTCCCTAATTCTGTCTTTGTTCTGAGACCACTGAAATGGGAGAGAAGTGACTGCTGGGCATCAATCCAACAGAGTCAATAAAAGGGGTAAGAAAAATGAGTAAGATGGTGAAGTGGACTGGGGGCAAGACTCAAGTGGTAAAGCACCTGTCTAGCAAATCTAGGACCTGGAGTTCAAACCCTAGTACTGCCAAAAAATGGAAAAGAGAGAGAGAGAGAGAGAGAGAGAGAGAGAGAGAGAGAGAGAGAGAGAGAGAGAGAGAGAGAGAGACATCTTAAAACAGAATGGTTTCAGTACTTTAAAAATAACGTGCAGCCAAAGCTTGTAATCCTAATACTGAGGAGGCAGTGATCAGGAGGCACTCGGATCAAACCCAGCCCAGGCAAATAGTTCAAGAGACCCTGTCTCAAAAAAAAAAATCACAAAAAATGGCTGGTAGAGTGGATCAAGTCACAGAGCTCCTGCCTCACAAGGGTGTGGCCCTGAGTTCAAACCCTAATGGTGCCAAAAAAATACATTGTGAAATATAGACCTAAAATTTTTAAAAATAATGACATCATTGTAAAAGGAGGACTATTGGGAGAGAATAAGCAGGAGGGGAAGAAGGAAGAAATGGGAGGAAGAAAATGATTTAAGTACATGATATGAATGTATGAAAACAGAATAATGAAACCAACTTAAAACTAACAAGAAAGGCGGGGAGAAGGGGATTAAGAAAGAGTAGAAGAAGCCAGGCACCAGTGACTCATGTCTATAATCCCAGCTACTCAGGAGGCAGAGATCAGAAGGATTGTGGTTTGAAGTCAGCCCCTAGCAAGTAGCTCTTGTAAGACCCTATCTTGAAAAAACCCATCATAGAAAAGTATTGGTGGAGTGGTTTAAGTGGTAGAGTGCCTGCTAAACAAGTGTGAAAGTGTGAGGCCCTGAGTTCAAGCCCTAGTGCTGCCCTTAAAAAAAAAAGAGTAGAAAAAGGAGTGTCAAATCCTTCTGTACAATTAATTTATGGTATAGAAATCTTAAAGAGGAAATAATTGGCAATATAAAGTAGGGAACATATCTTTTGAAGAGAAACTTAAAGTCACTAAAAAAGAAGAAACAGAAATCCTATCAGTTACAAACAGACTTTTAAAAGTCAAGGTTAGAAGCATTGCTCAAGCTGTAGAGCGCCTGTCTGGTGAGTCAGAAGCCCTGAGATCAAACTCTAGTCCCACCAAAAAACATTAGGTTGTGAGAAGTAGTCCTGGGTAGCTGTAGAAAACATTACAAGGCATTTTCCTGAGCTTCTTTATTAATAGGGTTTGGGTGGATGGTTTTACTACTTGAGCTACTGAACAATAAGTCTGGGCAACTGGAACCCAATAAAAGAAAGACCCTTGGAGAGTGAGAAATATTGAAAAAACATAGTTGCTGGTTAAACAACCTTTTAAAGAAAATATGCCTGTGATTAAAAATTGCTTTATAAAAAAAAACAACTTTCTTCTGATTCCTGTCCTGCACAAAGCTTCTCGGTTGCATACTCTGGCTGCCAGGATGTTCTATGCAATCACCTATGGCCAAGCAACCATGGGCTGAGCCCTCTCAAGGGCCCAAGACAAGTCCTTCCTCCCTGAAATTGTTTCTGTCGGGTATTTTGTCACAGTGATTAGAAAAGCTAAGTAACCTAGTGTCTAAAGCAAAAAAGGCACCTCCAGTGTGAAATTTCTTGCAGTTAGTGACCAAGAGGACCATGGAAAGGGCCTAGCAGTCCCAAGAGAACTTCACCACGCAGTGGCTTCATTCCAACACATAGCCGTCTCAGTGTAGAGAAGAATGGCTTTTCTGTAGTTCACTCATTGACTTCTCAGGAAAAATCAGTCTTATCCACTGAAACCCAATAAAAGGTGGGGAGAAGACCCCCTACAGTGCTTCTGGAGAACTTGGCTCTTAGACAGCACCGAAAAGTCAACTCAAAAACGTAAGCTAAAGTTTTTTCCCAACTGGCAATAACCAATGAGTGATACCCTACAAAAAAAAATCTCTCTCTAAGCTTTGCTCATCCATTTCCCCTCATTCATTTCTCCATTTCTCTCCAGAAGTCAAGAATGCTACAATATCACAAGAAACCCCTTTGTATGATTAATGTGTGCTAGTAAAAATAACATTTTTCTCAATAAACCAAAGTAACCCAACTAAAAAAAATAATGCCTGCTCCCTTTTGGCATTACGATTTCAGAAAAATGAGCAAACTTCCAGTGAATCCAACAAAAAAAAACAGTACCTTTTAGTTAACCATAGTTCCTCACAAAGAAACTTCTGTAGAAAGTCAAGGAAACAAGCTTGGGAGAGGTGTCCGTGGTTCCTTGATGAACAGAGTTTGGACTGCCTGGTCTGTTTCTGGAAGGAATGACCAGTCTCCCAGCTGAGCTTTATTTAAGCAGCCGATATATGGCCCTACCCATCTCTTTTGTTATTTGGTTGAGCTCTCTTAGAACAAGACCAACTAACTCCCTTTCCAAATCCTATCAATTCAAGAGGATTAAATCTCCCAATGCATTCCTAATCAAACCCTCCCCAATTAAGGAGATTAGACTAACAACCCCAAGACCTAACATTGATTGATTTTCTTGGAACTCTGACCCAATCAAGACTTACAGCAATTTTTATTACTTGAGAAACTTTACACTTTGTGTGGCTATAACCTGAAAGCTAACTCTAATTTTTCCCAGCCTAGAACTTTAAGCAACTTTATTTGTTTTTCTTGTTACAAAGAGGCAAGAGAAACAGTGGGTTAAGATTACACATTAGCTGGGCATGGTGGCACACACTTGTAATCTCAGCACTCAGGAGGCAGAGGCAGGAGGGCCTCGAGTTCACAGGTTAGCTAGGCTACCTATATAAAATAAGTAAAATAAAACAAAGACCACATATTATACATTCAAACTTCCAAGATTCAAAGTGGCTGTGTAATGGAAAGAAAGGGAAATATGTGACTTTTTTGTACAAGGTTTTGAAATGGAGCTTGGGCTGGCTTCAACCGCTCAATCCTCCTACCTCAACCTCCTAGGTGCCAGGATTACAGGTGTGAACCACCATATCTGTCTCAAGTGACTTTTATTACAGCTTTATTGTTTGTTGTACATCATTATACCTTTTTTACATGTCTCAATACAATTTAATACTGCAAGCTGTGAAAATCCATTTTTTATTTTTGAACATTGTTATTAGTATATGACAGTTTTATTATATTTTATGAGCAAGGAAACTGAGATTCAAATAGATTAAGATACTTTTCAAGGATGGGGGAATGGCTTAAGTGGTAAAGCTTGTCTAACAAGTGAAGGTCCCAAGCTCAAAGTTCAAACCTCAGTACCACAAAAAAAACAAAACAAAACAAAAAAAACCCCACAGATTGGTTTTTGAAAGTGCATGTCAATTTATACAATCTCAGAAATATTTGAGTTTAAATTTCAATGTCCCCTGGATGTTGCAGTTATTTTCTACTTTGTCAGTAGGTTTGCAGGAATATACCTCATTTGTAGAAAAAAGGAATCTGAACATTTTTCTTCATTTTTGGACTACATGTTTTTCTTTGGTTGCTCATTCATGCTTTTCCTGTATATCTGCTCAAGTACTGACTTGCCCTTCATTAAGTTTTAGCATTTACAAATGAAGGGTACTAGGAAATTATTCTTTATGTAACCTATAGTTTTATCACTCGATATTACTTCAAGATTACATTATAATTCTTAGGCAATTGATTTTCTATTAATACTGTGATACAGTTTTACAAGTCTTTTAAAGGAGGCTTGTGAAAATTTTCAAAAAAATGATATTGATGTTGTAAAAGATGTATTCTTGAATGTGACATCTTACAAAATTTTATGTGTAGTAAGATGTCACATAAAGATTATATGTGATATATATATGTATGCATATATATGTAAATCAGAAAGTCAAATTTAAGCATAGATATTCATCAAACAGTAAGGACGACAATCCCCCAATAGTACAATGTGAATGATATTAACATTTTTCTTTGGGCTTTAATATAGCATCTCCTTTTTGAATAATTACTTTTTAAAAAATTTTTAATTTTTGTGCTACTGGGGTTTGAACTCAAGGACTCAGGCTTGCTATGCAAGCACTCTACCACTTGAGCCACACCTCAGGCCTTCAAATTCATGTTCATTAGCTGTGTATTCTTGTAGAGACTGTGCTTTGTATTAATATGTTTCACTTTTAGATCTTGCCTGGTTCCTTTTTTGTTTTGGGGGAGTTTGTATGTGTGTGTGTGTGTGTGTGTGTGTGTGTGTGTGTGTATGTGTGTGTACCCAGGATTTGAACCCAGGGCTTCATGCTTGCAAAGCAGGCTCTCTACCACTTGAGCCACTCCTCTAGTCCATTTTGCTGTGGTTATTTTGGAGATGGGGTCTGGGGAACTATTTGTCCAGGCTGGCCTTGAACCTTGATCCTCCAAACTCAGCCTCCCACATAGCTAGGATGACAGGCTTGAGCCACCATCAATGCCCCAGCTCCAGGTTCTGTTTTTGAGCATTAGTGTTAAAACAATCACATTTGTTATCATGAGAAAATATGGGTTTGCACATTCCATTTTATCACAGCATTTCTCCCACACACACACACACATCTCCACATGTATTTATGTAGATTTATAAAACATATACATGTGTTTCCTACTTTTCAATACGTGAAATTGGTAAATAAATGTGAATAGCTTCAAAACTTTAGGAAAAAAACTTTACAATTTTTGTAATAACCCTGCTGGAACATGGTGTAGTATACGTTTTTCATTGGAGTGCATTTGAGATTTTGACGTTTAAGTAACTGGTCTTCTCATGATTATTCAGAGTCTTCCGCACACACAGTGAAAGTCCACATAGCAGCTCTACTTCCTCCTCCCGCCTACTCAAGGACCTGTATCCTAGGCCCCACCCCTTCCGGCGCCGTCACCCCGGCCTATGATTCTCAGGCTCCGCCCACTGCGTTACGTCACGCCGCGCGGGCGTGGCCTTCTGGGCCGAGCTCCGCGAGAGGCTGACTCCATGCTGCAAGGCTCGGGACGTATTCGCGCGGCTGTGGCAGCATCGACAGGGAACGTGGAAGTTGCTGGCTTAGAACGGAAGGAACAGAAAACTAGGCGTTCACCTTCCTTTTCTACTAAATATTAAGCGAGATGGACTTTAGGGGACCTAAGCTAGGAGTCGTTAATAACCAGTCATTCCCCCGGTAGGATAGAATAAAAATAAAAGGAAAAGGGGAAAGGGGAGGGAACTTAAATGTATTTGTTTCAGCTAGACTGACCCTCTTGGAAATTTAAAACAATGGCAACAGCAACCGCAAGTGCTTTCCCAGCAGAACTTGCACGAGGAGGCTCTGCGGGGACTTATGGGAAATTCCGTAAGCAGAGGGCGGCTCCTTGGTGACCGCGCATGCGTGCTACCGAGTCTGCGGCTCTACTTGCTGCGCGGTCAATCATGCGTGCGCCCAGCTGCTGCGCTTTCCAGGCTCTCGGGGCGGCTGGGCAGGTGTGGAGCTGACGTCCCGCGGCCTGCTGACTGTCCCATCCACCTGGTCACTTGTTCTGTTGGTGGGGGACTGGGCCATTGTCCATTCGTGCGGCCTTCTCCAGGTCTTTCACACTCACTCTACGGAGCCAGGTGGTGTGGGTTCAAGGCTTGGCCCCAGCACATCCTGGCTGTGTGACCTTGCAAGTTACTTAACCTCTCTGTGTCCCTTTCCTCCTCTGTAATTCAAGGATAGTAATGGCATGAGTTCCAAAATGTTATGTGAGAATTAAATAAGTTAATCCCTTTAAATCCCTAGAATCGTGTGGAATTCCCCAAACATCAAGGATATTTGCACACTAAAGGAAGACACCTAAATTAGTTTTGGACCTGCAGACTTTTGTATTACCTGAGGAACAGTGTTGGTTTCTTGACCCTAAAGTTGCACAAGGTGTCATAATTTATTTCACCAATTCCTGGTGTGAACTGATAGAGCTTGAATTAAAGCCCCAGAAAAGTGGCTTCATGGAAATCTTTAGACATATACTTGACTATGCCAAGCTTAGCAGAAATTCGCCTGTGGACAGTTGGTCCTGCTTCCACATGGTCCTTCCTGCCTTTCAGAAGACCAGTGTGGCCTCATGTTAGCTAATGTGGAGATCTGGGGCTGAATTACTGGATAGGCAGCATAGTAGATCTTATTACTAACACTCCTTTGTGTTCCCCCATCCCCATCTCCTACTCTGCTTCCCAACCTTTCTCAGGAGCACAGTTGAACAAAACCCAGATGGGGTTTTCTTTACTTTTTAGTTTACCCCTAAATTATTTTTCAGATGTTTAATACATTCAACAGGCATTTATTGTTCTCTGAATACTCATTTTTCTAGGACAGTGGTTTTCACATGGCAGCAGTTTTGCCCCACAAAACATTTGGCAACATCTGGGGACATTTTTGATTGTGACACCTCAAGGATGCTCCTAGTATAGAGGCCAGACCTTCCATGATAAAGTTATCCAGCCCCAAATAGCATCAGTGCCTAGGTTGAGAAACCTTAGTCTAGGTTCTCTTAAGTTTTCTGCCCAGTTCTCCAAGACTGTAGCAAAAGAACAAGCCCCTGCAGAGAAGGTAAGTGGGCAGGAGAGTGGCCAAGTGGAAGTCAATGATGATCTAGGCTCCAAGGAGGAGCTGCAAGTCAATGGCAGCATGGGGTCAGCTGACAAAGAGCGAGGCCTTGGAGCTTCCTTCTGGACATCTTCACCCAAGGCCCAGGCCAGGCACATGCCCTTGCCCAGCAGCAGAACAGAGGATGGGAGGATCCACTTTTCCTTCAAGACATCTTTCCAGTTGAGTGGCTTCTTTTTCAAGAAAATCAAGTAGAGCTGGGCACCAGTGGCTCACAGCTGTAATCCTAACTACTCAGGAGGCAGACATCAGGAGGATCGT
The DNA here is from genome assembly GCF_047511655.1 of Castor canadensis. Taxonomy (NCBI): domain Eukaryota; kingdom Metazoa; phylum Chordata; class Mammalia; order Rodentia; family Castoridae; genus Castor; species Castor canadensis. The sequence goes on along the minus strand of NC_133401.1, from coordinate 30,245,077 downwards.
GGTTTGAAGACAGCCCTGGCAAATAGTTCATGAGACAAAAAGAAACATAAGAATAGAATGAGAAGGAGGTGGGGAAGGGCAGTGAGGTGGAGGTTCTAGGAGCAGATGTCTCCCACCTCAGAGCCGACGGCTTTGTCACTGGAGATCCTTCCCAGTCCAGAAGCCCCCAGCAGAGGTGGCAGAGTAAAGGACTAGTGTTTTTAACATAAAGAATTTTAGTTCCCTTTTTGTTTGCTAGGGTGGTATCAGGTACTGTTTTTGGACAACTTGTCTACAACTGGGGATTGATTTTAAATACATCTTATTTTACTTTTTTTTAAGCAATTTTCTTTTGCTTTTCCCCTCCCTACAGATCCTGTCTCAAATCATTGTTACTACCATTCCAGCAGGTGGAAGAGACTTTTAAAGACCTTTCTCTGCTTTGTTTATTTTTTGCTGCAGTATTTTTTTTGCAGAAGAGATTTTTATTAGCATAGGTTAATTTTGCGAAGCAGTTTCATTGTGATATTTCTATACATGTATATAATGTTCTTTGATCACATTTACTCCCTAACATTAATGCTTTTTGCATACTTTGCATCTTCTTTTTTTTTGTTTTTTGTTTTTGGTGGTAGTGAGGTTTGAACTCAGGGCTTCATGCTTGCTAGGCAAGCACTCTACTACTTGAGCCACTCCACCAGCCCATATTTTGCATCTTTATTAAAAAATGTAAACTTTGTCAATCTGTGGACATGCTGATACATGAAGGAGATGGGTGGTCATGGATATCAAATAAAGTGGAGGGCTACAGGGGATATAGTGATATTGCCAAGATGATGTGCCACTAGAAATGATGGCATAAGGGCCTTTTATTCTTTCTTTTAATTTTTGTAGTGGCACTGGGAATTGAACTCAGGGCCTTGATCAACCATTTGAGCCACACCCCCTGCCTAAAGAAAAGTCATTAGAATGTATTTTGTGACTCAGTTTACAACACTGCAAGTCTCAACTAAGAAGGAAAGGAATAAACACCAATATCCAGACTGTTTTTTTTTTTAAAGATCATAGTCTTAGGTCATTTAAGCCATATCTCATGTGACCTGTACCTGTCAGTGATTAAGCAGAACTATACATTGCTGTATAGGCTTTGTTGTTTGTTTAGGACCTTAATAAAGTGTTATTGTGGATTTCCTGCAGGGTGTATTGTTTTGTTTTGTTTGGCAGTACTGGGTTGGGGGCCTGTGCTTACTAGGCAAGTTACTCTACCACTTGAGCCAAGTCTCCTGCCCTTTCCGCTTTTGTTATTTTTGAGATAGGGTCTCTTGTTTATGCCCTGGTGGGCCAGGATTGATCCTCTTGTTTGTACCTCCTGCCTAGCTGGGATAACAGGAATGTGCCACTGTGCACAGGAGTATGTCCTGAATTTCAGCACTGGTTGAAATGGGGTCTCACCAGCTTTTTCGCCCAGGCAGGCCTTGAACCAGAATGCTCCTGATCTCTACCTCCCCAGTAGCTGGGATTACAGACATGAACCACCTAGCTAGCAGCATGTTTCAAACTGTGACTATTGTATAAAAACAAATCTCGGTGTCCCAAAGCACATGAAGTTTGCAACTTTCCTCCTCCCATTTTGTAAACCTGGGGTCATCTCAGACCTTTTAAACTCAACCATACTGTGATACGTGAAATGATTACTATTTTAATTGGTAAGTTTTTGCCTACTGAAGACAGGGTTTTCTTTTCAAGTTGTCTCTGAGAATAAAGGCGGGGAATCTTCTGATGCAATGTTTTTCAGTAGCATCATGCTTTGTAAATACTGGAGAAGCTTTGACCATTTTGACTTTGAGATGGAATGTAACAATTTATCATATCTATACTAACAACAGTGTACCAGCTGGAGATGAGGTTGGGGGTTTGCTGCGGCTCTGCTGGTTTTTTTTTTCATTAAAGAGGGTTTAGACTGGGCGTGGTGGTGCCCGTCTATAATCCTAGGACTTGGGACATGGAGGCAAGATTGTGAGTTCTTGATCATCTTGCACCCCTCTTGTAAAGCCCTGGTCTAATCTACAGCTGATGGTGTTCTGTTCATTGTCCAGTAGAGGTCACCCTTGAGCATCCAGAAGAGAACTGACTGTTGAGCTGTGCAAGTCTTTTTTTCTTATATGTAAAAAATACAGGAGAGATCCAAGATGGTGACTGGAACACAGCCACAGACCTTCTGACCTCCGTGATCCAGGGACTTTGACAAGAAGCTGGAGACATGCTTGATTGAGGTAAAACATCAGGGAGAGCTGAAACATCAGCACTCTGAACCCCTAGCTCATGGGAGGCCTCTTCATGCCACCATAGACTAAAGAATAGCAGGTGCTGCATGCTAAGTCCTGCCCCATAGGCTCGCGGAGCTGCTGCTCCACATGCCTCCGTGGGATCTCCAATCCTCCGGCCCTGCTCCTTTGCCCCACCAGGGCTATGCTAACCCAAACTCCCACCCCTCAGAACCGCAGGATATCTGTGGGAGGAGCCCTTAAGGCCGAGGATCCACAGACATTTATGATCTACCGCCAGGCCACCCACCCACCAGGCCTGCACAGCCCTGCACGATCTCTGCCAGGCCATGCCCCCCAAGGCCTGCACAGCCTTGCAGGAACTCTGTTTCGCTGGGCCTCGGCCTCCAGCCCCCCATGGTCTCTGCTTTGGTGGCCATGCCCCCAAGGCCGGCTGTGCTGGAGATACAAACATGCACGATCTTCGTTCTGCTGGGCCATGCCCCCAAGGCCTGTACACCCCTGCACAATATTCACTCTGCAAGCATGTGCCCCTAATCCTGCCAAGCCCAGGACCCACACACGCATGATCTCCGTTCTGCTGGACTGCACCCTCCAAGCCTGTCAAGCCAGGCATCCCCAGACATGCAGGATCTCCACTCCACAGGCCTGCATGCTTCAGGCATGCCAAGCCCACACTCCAAAGGACTGCTACTTCACCTCAGCTAAAGGCCTCCACCCATAGGCCTGTGGGACCTCACCCACTGGCCACTTGCCACAAGAAGGCTCCAAACCTACCTAAGAGACACACACAGACAGGTCTGGATGCTAAAGAACTGGCATCAGAACAACTAAGACTGCAATTCTACTGTTCCAGAACTGGTGATTTTTTTCCCCCTGCTTTAAGGGATTTGCTGCCTGGTTTACTGTTTGATCATCCACCATCTCTACCATTTTTTTCCTCTCTATTCCTTTTATCTTTCCATCTCTCTTTTTTATCCTTCTTTCTTGGTTTTGTTAGTATTAATACTGGTACCCAGGTAATACTAAATTACACATAGTTCAGTGATAGAAATTTACCTAGTGGAAATATGGGAAGAAGAAAAAGGGAAGGAAGCCATTCCCCCCTCCAGAAAAATAAAGTACTACAGGATTTAGAGTGAAATGAAAAAAACGGATACCCAGATCCAGACTCCAACAAAACAAAGATAAATTATACCAAGGAATCCAACGAAGCCCACAAGAACACTCTGAAAGAAGAAATCCTACAAGTAATCAATGAGAATTTTATAGAGATGTTACTAGATATGGTCTAGTAATTAAGAAATGGGCAACTGAACTAAACAGAACTTTTTCAAAAGAAGAAATTTAAATGGCCAAAAAAACACATGAAAAAATGCTCACCATCTCTGGCCATAAAGGAAATGCAAATCAAAACCACACTAGGATTCCACCTCACCCCCATTAGAATAGCCATCATCCAAAACACCACCAACAACAAGTGTTGGCGAGGATGTGGGAAAAAAGGAACCCTAATCCACTGCTGGTGGGAATGCAAGCTGGTGCAACCACTCTGGAAAAAAATTTGGAGACTTCTTAAAAATCTAAACATAGACCTGCCGTATGATCCAGCAATCGCACTCCTGGGGATATACTCAAAGGAATGCAACACAGGTTACTCCAGAGGCACCTGCACACCCATGTTTATTGCAGCACTATTCACAAGCCAAGTTATGGAAACAACCAAGACGTCCCACTACTGATGAATGGATCAATAAAATGTGGTATTTGTACACAATGGAATTTTACTCAGCCATGAAGAAAAATGAAATCTTAACATTTGCAGGTAAATGGATGGAACTGGAGAACATCATTCTGAGTGAGGTCAGCCAAGCTCAGAAGACCAAAAATCGTATGTTCTCCCTCATCTGCCGACTTTAGATCTAGGGCAAATGCAGCAATGTGGTTGGACTTGGATCACAAGAAAAGGGGAGAGCACATATGGGAGCTATAGGAATAGGTAGAAAACAAAAAACATGAAAGTGTTTGATGTCCCCCCTCCAGAGGAACTAATACAGAAACCTTAAAATGACAGGTTGTCATGAGCAGGGCATCAGGAACCAATGTAAAGATCAGTTAGAGTTGAATCAACATGGGTTTTAACACATGGGTACATGAAAGCAATAGTAGGAATCTTTCTGTATAGCTATCCTTAACTAGCAAAAACACTTTGTCTTTCTTATTATCCATATGTCTTTTCTTCAGCAAAATCAGTGATAAGGGCAGAATGGGACCTGCCTGAAACTGAGTGGGGGGAAGGGTGGGGGAGGAGGGAGGAGGGAGAAATGAGCCAAACAATGTATGCACATGTGAATAAATGAACAAAAAAATAAATAAACAAATTTAAAAATCTATACTAACAGCTGGGGGCGTGGCTCAAATGGTAGGGCACCTGCCTAGCAAGTGCAAAGCCCTGAGCTCGATCTCCAGTACCACCAAAAAATATTGCCATTAAACTCCTGCTTAATGTGTTCTAATTTTCCTTGTGCACGCAAAAAGTGAAAAAAAAGTAAAGAAAATGTAAAAATTTTCTAAGCTCATCAAGTTCACATTCTGCCAGGCCACATTTTATTCAGTGTGTTCACATGCATCATCCATCTCTCCCTCCAGCTTTGTAGGTATGTGCTCTACCACTTGAGCCAAGCTCTCAGACTTCCCCACACCCAGGCTTTCTTTCTTTATGTTTGTCTAGAAAAATGTCTGGAATTACCACATGTTAAAGATAGTAACACAGTATCACATTGGACAGATGTGTGAAAATTATAGCAGATGCCCAAAGTGTTAGGAAAAATGCCACTCACAAAGAAAGCTCATGAGAAAAGTCTCACACCAAGAGCAAAGTTTAATGGCAGGCTTGAACCGCCAGGCTGGCTGGGGAAAGATGGCGCAGCACAGATTCTGGGCCAGGTGTGGCTTTTATAGACGGGGGGTTTAAGGAAGTTAGCGCATGCGTGGTAGTCTCTGGTAAGGATGGGGCTGTCTTAGAGCATGGGAATTTCTGTTAAGGGTGGGCTGTCCTTGGGAGTTTCTCAAGTGAGGTCTGAGGATAAAATGGCTGCCGATTTACAAATGGCAGCATTATTGTTCTATCACAAAGAATGCAGTTATCTCTCTGCCCAAGATTTTTGTTTTGTTCTTGGTGCTGGGGAATGAATCCTGGGCCTCATGCTTGTTAAGCATTGCTGTACCACTAAGCTATATCCCCAGCTCCTGTCCAGGTGTCTTAATCAAATTCTTAATGGAATTATTTTTGGTAATTTGAAAAAACATTGTAAAATTTAATTTAGATGAATAAAGGAGATTAAAAAATCCAGCATATTTTTGTAGTGCTAGGGATTGATTTGCCCGCGACCTGCATGGGTATGCTGTGTGAACCTGACTAAGAGCAACAGGGAATGAGAAATAAGACACACACAGACATATAAACATAAAACAAAACAGAAAGCTGAGATCGGGAGGACTGCACGTTCCTGATGGGAAACATGAGCACCTACTTGAGCCAGAGTGTTTATTTTAATAGGTCAGTACAAGGGAAAGACTCAGGTAAAAATCAAGCTTTAACAATTCTGGAGCTAATTTTCCTAAGGCTAATGAAGCTTAATTATAGCGCATCAGTTCTGGAATCATCAAGGCACATAGGACACCTTATCTAAGGTATTGATTAATCTGGCATCAGGAAGTCTCCTAACAGTTCTGGTACTTTATCTAGTTTTGCATCAGGGGGCTGGTATGTGAACACAGCAGGTTGTGCTCTTCAAGGAGATGTGAGAACAAAGGTCAAGACACCAGGTACTGGGAAAATTTTAGTAGAAGAGGCTGTGCAAACTTCTACATGGAGAGGCTGTGCAAACTCTATTATATCCCAGTCCAGGGTTCATACCTGGTCCCCAACATTGATTGAATCTAGGGCCTTGTGTATGCCGGGCAGGTACTCTAACATCAAACTGTATCCCCTATCTTCCCATATTATGTGGTGCATAGGTAGAGTCTCCTTATGTAGCCCAGGCTGGTCTCAAACTCATGATCCTCCTGCCTATGTCTCCCAAGTGCTGGGATTACAGGCATGAACACCACACATTTCTAAAAACTGCAGTGTTTCTGAAAAAGAATGTTAATCCTTAGTGACTTTGACATCATACAAAGCAGCCAGGTTCTAGGGGCTCGTGCCTGTCATCCTAGCTACTTGGGAGGCTGAGATCAGGAAAATTGCCATTAGAGAACAGCTCAGGAAAATAGTTCATGAGACCCCATCTCCAAAATAACCAGATCAAAATGGACTGGAGTTGTGGCTCAGGAAGTAGAATGCCTGCTTTACAATCATGAAATCTTGAATTTAAATCTCAGTCCCACCAAACCAAAAAAAAAAAAGAAGAATATAAAGTGTGCTATGACAATTTTACATTATCCCTGTGAGTGGATGGACCATAATCAATTTAGCCAGACTTTGTTGTATATTTAAGTTGTTTCCAATACTTTGATATTAAAAATTATTCTTCAGGGCTGGCAGAGTGACTCAAGTGGTAGAGCACCTGCCTAGAAAGTGTGAGGCCCTGAGTTCAAGTCCTGCCTGGTGCCAAAAAAAATGTCCTTTCATTGATTAGCTGTTGCACTCATAGCTCTTTTACATTCTGCAAATGTACTGTGTGGTAAATTCTAAAACACACTTGTTGGTTCAGCTAGCGTAGTTGAAACTTCAGTAGGTACTACAAGACTGGCCAGTTGAGGTAGACTGAATGTCATAAAAATGGGGTCCATAGTTTCTCTTGCCTTTGATTTTAAAAGATGTGGTAATCAGTCTACTGTCCTTTGGCTCATCCTGTCTGTCCTTTTGGATGACTTCTCTGATTCTCTTTCCTCTGGTTTCTCAGTCTGCCTCTCAGTCCCCTGCCCTTCTGCCTTCAGATACACTTATAGCTGCTTTCCTGCTCAGTCTTTCTCTTTCTGTCGAATGTCTGTATTCTTATCTTTATTCATTCTGAAAGTCTTGTCACATTCTGGCATTTAGGATGCCCTTAATTTAAACGAGAAAAGATTCATGTAAACTCTGATTAAATTAGAACCAGTGACATTATAACCTTATACTTTCCCAGAAGAGAGGAAAGTGCCAAAGATCTGGTGATAAGATAAAGAATATTTAATGTGTTAGAAACTCAAGGATATGACTATAACTCAGAGAAGAAATTATTGAGTAAAACAACTGATGAGTATGGTTGAAGTCTAAGTGCCTTTCAAGGCTCCTTTGTTCCAATAATACTTTTAAGGACCAGTTTATACTAATGGTATATAAGCTGGTAACCATTTCAGTGATTTACTGAATACTGGCAAGGAGGACAACTTGATGGTCCTATGAAGGCTCTCCTCTTGATTCAAACTGTAACTAAAGAGGAGAGAAGACAGCTTGCTTTTCTCAGTCTTTATTGTGATAAAAGACTTCCACATCTATGGCAAGGCTCTGGTATGTCATTTTAATGCAGTGCAGCCCTATGGAGTTCAAATTATACTAAGGGACATCAAATGAAATAAGCACAGAAGAAAAATATTGCATGATCTCACTTATATATGGAATTATAAAACCAACATTGAATACATAGAAACAGAGTAGAGGGATGGGTATCAGGGTGGGAAGGAGGAGGAAATAAGGAAGTGCAGGTCAAAGGGTGTAAAATGAAGTTATGTGGGATAAGTATGTCTGGAGATGTAATGGATGGCACGAGGACTATAGTTAACAATATTGGATTGTGTATTGGAAATTTGCTATGAGAATAGAGATTAGTCATTCCTACCATGTATGTATACATGTGCACACACAAACACAAAGGTAACTCTGAGGTGATGGGTATGATAGTTGTTTTGACTGTCACAATCATTTCACTTTTTATATGGACAAACGCTGCTTAACTCACTGTAGGGTTGTATCTGTGTTTGGACTCAGGGCCTCACGCTTTCTAGGCAGGTGCTCTACCACTTCCACCAGCCCTTTTTTGTGATTTTTTTTTTGACATAGGGTCTCACAAACGATTTGACTAGTCTGGCTTCAAACCTTGATCCTCTTGTTCTCTGCCTCTAGGATTATAGGTGTCAGCCACCAGCACCCAGCAATATAGGGTTATAGCTTGATAAACCCTTTATAAACGGACAATATTGTAAGTAAAGAATTAATTTAATGCATCTGGCCTGTAAAACATCATAACTGAGCGACACAGTACCATGCAGAGCATCACTGATTGGTTTTTGTGATTGCACAGCCGAGCATGAGCTGTGGCTCGCTGCCACTGTCAGAGTTAGGAAAGCATTGTGCCACATTCCACTAGCCTGGGAAAGAATCAAGTTCACAGTATGATTTCTACTGAACCTGATAGCTTTTGTGCCACCATAAAGTTGAAAAATTATAAGTCAAACCATTGTGTGTTTTGGATCAGCTGCATGTCAAAATATGCTGCATACCTTCATCATTTACAAAAAAATTTCTAGAAGGAATAAAGGTCACAGATTCTACTTAAGATAATGGAGTAGGGCCCAGTAATGATGTCCCCCCTACAGTGTGTAATGAGCAGTGGGTCTTAGGAGGGACAAATTGTATGGGGCAAGAAGAATATATCCCTTTCTTGGCTGAGTGTGGTGGCTCACGCTGCAATGCTACATACTTGATGTGTGTGTGTGGGGGTGTGGAGATTGGAAGGATAGAGGTTCAAAGCCATCCCGGGCAAAAAGTTCTTGAGACCCCATCTCAACTAACAAAAGTTGGGTGTGGTGACACACATCTGTCATCCCAGCTATGGGGGAAGCCTAAATAGGAGGACTGAGGTCCAGGCTGGCCCAGACATAAATTCAAGACACCAAAATAACTAAAGGAAAAAGGCTAGGGCAGGATTGAGTGTGTGTGGTGGACATAATTACCTGTGCTACATGGCACAGTAGGCTTATCCACTTCAGATTCACCACCAACCTGTGAACATTGTAATGTCACATGGCACCATTGTGACCATGTGTGATCACTGTTGCATACGCCTTCCCCCGTTTACCCAAGCAGTATTGTGTACTGAGCTTGAGCCATGGCAGCAGCTGGGGGTGGAATAGAGTTCACTGGCTGAGCACTAGCCTAGCGTGGACACAGCCCTGGATTCAATATCCAGCACTAAAAAATAATAACAGCAGTGATTTATCTTAGAGTAAAAGATAGATGATAGTGTAGACTGCAAAATCTCTAAGAAAGTAGCTCATAAGTGTTCTCATCACAAAAAAAGTAGGTAGGGGAGGTCATGCATAGTAGGTAAAACAGCTTGATGTGGTAATTGTATAATGTGGTGTATAATCCATAAATATATTTCAAAATATCACAAATATGCACAATTTTATTTTCAATAAATAAATACCAAGAGGAAAGAAAAATCTTTTCCTCTAGAACTAGAAAAATCTAGTTCTACTTGATTATTTGGCTCCTACCATCATCTAGTGGTCACATGGAGTAACTGCCACAGAAATTCACAAACAGGTTCCCACATCAAGACAATAAAGTGATAGAAGGATGCATTTGTGTCTTCAGGACCACAGGGTTATTGTGATTGAAATTCACAGAAATTCAAGGCTTAGAAAAATTTCCATATCTAAATAAGCTTTTAAACTCACCTCTCTGTGTGGATGACGTTAATACTTCTCTGCACAGAGAGACATCTACATGGGGTTTTCACAATAAATTACTAAATTAGGAACTCAAGATGGAAGGACTAGTCTCTGTTTTCCCACGTCCCTGCTGTGGGGTTCAAATCTGAGATCCACTGACTTAGAACAGGGATTTTTTCAGCCGTAAGTGGCTGAAAATGCGATGTCTGAAGACATTTCTGTTTGTTTCAACAGAGCAACGGATTGCTTCTGGCATGGAAAGGATGAGGTCAACACCCCACAATGCACAGGGTAAGCCTTGCCGCAAGGAATGTCTCAACATCAAATGCCAAGGGTGTGGGGCTGGGCAGGCCTGACTTAGAGGACAGTGGGTGGGATCAGGAGCAGCTCAGAGACTCTCCCGCCAGATGGGATCACTCAGCTTTGACAGTTCATGGAGTTGGCCAGAGTTGAAACTTTACTCTGAGACAGTTTGATGACCTGTGTGTAGGAAGAAGCAGGTTAGAAAGGGTATTTTGAATCTCCTTTAGCCCCGTTGATGAAGATGAAAGCTTGAGTTTTTTTTTCAATATCTGTTTGATGAAGATGAAAGCTTGGGTTTTTTTTTTTCAATATCTGTTTGAATCATTATTTTTTTAAAAATTTTTATTACGATGTATTCATTATTCAGGAGGGGATTCACAGTGGCAATTCTGTTAGGCTTATATTGTACATTAGTTATGTTGCACCCACCATCTGTCTCCCAGCCCCCTCCCTGCCCCCACTTGAAGCAATTGCAAGAGGTTTCTTAGTTCTGTTTCATTTAAGTATATGAAGTCTATCAACCATATACTACCATCTTAATCTCCTTCCTTCACCCTCCCTCCCACTGGTACCCCCCACACTGTACCTATTTCACAGTACTGTCTTTCATTGTTACTATCTAAGTTGATGTTCAAAGGGGTGTCTCAATGTGTCCCACTGTGGGTGTGCCTTACTTTGGTCCATTCAACCCCTTCCATTACTCTCCCTCACCCTTTACCTCCCACCACCCATTTTTCAACAGCTTTCAATACACATGCTTATATCCTCTACCTTCACATCTTATGTTTTGTGATATTACTGATGCTCTATCATTCTCTTTTCCTTGCCTTCTTTCCCCAAGTCCAACAGAGCAGTCCTACTATTACAAACATGTTCACCATCTGAGATTGCATATGGTCATGCTTGCTTTTGTGTATATGTTTATCTTTTGGATCTACCTTCCACATGTGAGAGAAAACACGTGGCCTTTGTCTTTCTGAGCCTGGCTTACTTCACTTAATATGATTGCCCTCCAGTTGCATGTATTTACCTCCAAACCACATGTCATTATTCCTTATGGGTGGGTAAAAATCCATTGTGTACATAAATGGTGGATTGGCTTTTAATGGTGGCAGGCAACATGTGGAGTGGAAGAACCTGGTTATGGTTGGTATCTGGGAGCAAGAGATGGAGAAGAATCCAACCAGGGCTGTCTGTTGACCTTTGGTCCATGGAACCAGGTACCATTTGTGGAGATGGGCAGGTGTGGGGGGAAGGTGTTACAGGTCATGTTTGGGGCAGATTGAAGTGTTCTTGTGATACATCAAGTGACTAGGTTGGTGTGGTTTGAGTTGTGTCCCCTCCCCACAAATATCAAATTCATATGTTGGGGTCATTGCTCCCAGTACCTCAGAATGTCACTATACAGAGATAGGACCTTTTAAAAGGTAACTAAGTTAAAATAATTTCATTGTGGTGGGCCTTCTTCCAATATACAGATGTCCTAATAAGAAGAGGAAATGAGGGATGCTTGTAATCGCAGTTCTCAGGAAGGGAAGGCAGGAAGATAGAGAGTTTGAGGCCAGCCTTGGCTACAAAGTGAGAATCTGTCTTAAAAAACCCAAAACAAAAACTGAAAAGCAAAGAAACCAATCCTAGTAATACTTGATATTCAGCCTCTAGGACTGTGAGAAAAATCAGTTTCTGTTGCTTAAGCACCAGCCTGTCACATTTTGTCAGAGAGGTCTGAGCTAATGGGTGCATGAGTATATTTAGGTAGCCACCAGGGAGGAGTACGACCCCACGCCAAGAACGGATGAGGCTTACTGGACCAGTACAGGGTGCCTGGTGTCATCCATACTTGGAAAATCTCTATGGGGCAAAAATGCTTCCTGGGTACCTGGGATAAGAACAAGTGCCTGGGGCCTGGCTGTTGATTTGTTGGGTCCCTGACTTGGGACTCAAATAATGCATGTGGGGACATGGTGCTTACCTAACATGCATGAGGCCATAAGTCCAAACCACAGTACAGAGAGAGAGAGAGAGAGAGAGAGAGAGAGAGAGAGAGAGAGAGAAAAGAAGGACAGAAAAAGAGTATCCAATGTGAAAGATGACCCCAAATATCTGCCTCCAGAAGAGGAGGTGGTGTTTGAAGACAGACAGGAGACAGGGTTCTTTTTTTTTTTAACTTTTATTTTATTTGCTATTAAATCCATCCCCTCTATTCTTCTCCAGGTTTGAGTAGCAGGGCTGCCTGCCCACAAATCCACGTCGTGACCCTTCCCCCAGTGATGGCCTCAAGTATCAGCGGCTAAACGTCACTGCTGTGAGCCCCCTTTCTTCTCCAGATGTGATTCCAGCCAGGACAAAGATGAATGGAATTTCTCAAAGGCCAGGAGAGGGTAACAGTTAAATAATTCTGCACAGTTCTCAGCTCCTTTCCACAGAGGAAATGTTTCCTTCAGGTTAAGCATGCTAACCTTACAGAATAATGGGTTTCATTGTGATTTCCCATACATGGATATAACCCGTGGACAAGTCCCCCACATGCCATCACCCTTGCTAGCCCTTGCCTCCCCCATCCTCCTCTCAGGGTCTGCTACTACTTTCAGTGTCACCTTTTCTCCTGCTGGATTCCACATCTGAGAGGAAACATGCACTGTTGATCTTTCTGAGTCTGACTGACATCATGTAACATGATGACCTCCAGTTCCATCCATTTTCCTGCAAATGACATAATTCCATTCTTCTTTATGCCTGAATAATATCCCACTGTGTACCCTATGTCACATTTTCTTTACCCATTCATCCGTCCATGGCACCTAGTATGATCCCAAAGCTCAGCTACTGAGAATTGTGCTGCAGTAAACATGGTGTGCAGGTTCTCTATTACAAGCTAACTTTGACTCTTTGGGATCTATACCCTGAAGTGGTATGGCTAGATCACATGGAAGTGCTGTTTTAGGGTTTTGTTGTTTTTGTTTTTTTGAGAAGGGTCTCACTATATAGCCCAGGTCCAGCTTGTGACTCTCCCGCCTCAGCCTTGAGTGCTGGGATTGCAGTGTGCACCACCAAGCCTGGCTTTATTATAGTTTTTTGATGAACCTCCCCACTAATTTCCACAGTGCATAAAGGTTCCTTTCCCATGGCATCCTTGTCAGCATTTATTATTACTTGTAATTTTTAAAGTAGATGCTGAGTGACTAGAGGTCACTAGGGCCTAGAATTTGTTAATTAATTAATTAATTAATTAAGTTTTGGTGGTACTGGGATTTGAACCTGCTAAGCAGGCTATCTACCACTTGAGCCACTCCGCCAGCCCATTACTTGTATTTTTTACATTAGTCATTCTGATTTGGGTGAGATGGAACCTCAAGGTAGTGATGTTTTGTTTGTTTAGGTTTTTTTTTTTTTGTCATGGTCTTGCTATGTGTCCCAGGCCAGCCTGGAACTCACTGTGTTGCCCAGGCTGGTCTTGAACTCATGATGCTCCTGCCTCCTCCTCCCGAGTGCTGGAATTACAGGCATACCACCACACCTGCCTCTCAGTGTAGTTTTGATCGCCATTTCCATGACAGCTAAAGATGTTGATTTTTTTCATATAATTGTTAGTTGCTTGTTTTTCTTATGAGAACAGCCTCTGCAGAGCACACTCAAGCCACTGTCCCCAACTCAAGAAAGCACATAAACCAGGACACATTCACACTGCACCCCAGGGGATGGGCTCTCATCCTGAAGAGGAAGAACGACAGGTTTTACACGATGAGCAGACACAACTTTGTTAATTAAAAATGAACTTTTATTAAAAAGTGAGAGACGCAAGAGTAGGCTGGGCACACAGCAGCATGGCTTGATCCAGCCTGTGGTCAAGGTTAAGAGCCTGAGTTTAATTAAAGAATATCACACTGACGGAGCAGGTAGGGTCCAACAAAACCGATTCAGGGTGGAAACCCCACAGAGAGAAGCACAGTGCAAAGTGACCACCTGGTCAGACCTGTGGGACAGTCCCAGCCTGGTTCTGCAAGCTCCATGTTCATGAATGTCACCTGCCACCCACGGACCTTGCTGTTCTCATCCATGCAGTGTGAAATGTCCACCTGCTGGGGCACAAAAGAGTGATCAAGATGATTTGTGATAGTGGGAGAGAAAGAGAGAGAGAGAAAGAAAGAGAGAGAGAGAGAAGAGGGGAGGGGAAGGGAGAGGAGAGGGAGGAGAGGAGAGGGGGGAGGAGAGAGAGAGACAGAGAGACAGAGAGAGAGAGACAGAGAAAGTAAGACAGAAGAAAAGAGGACAGAGAGACGTGGGAGGGAGGGACAGAGAGAGGAGAGAGACATGTAGAAGGGAGGAGAAGGGAGAGAGAGAGAGAAGAGAAGAGGAGAGGAGACAGAGGAGAAAGAGAGAGGTGTTTGAGAGAGAGAAGTGTTTGTGTGTGTGTGTGTGTGTGTGAGAGAGAGAGAGAGTGGTGTTTGAGAGAGAAAGAGAGAGACAGAAGACAGAGAGGGGACAGAGAGAGAGGTGTTTGAGAGAGAGAGAGAGAGAGAGAGAGAGAGAGGTGTCTGTAGCTATAGGCTGAGGCCAAGGTTGTGCCCATGATTCCGTCAGTTGCCAACAGGTGGCGTTGTGCAACCGTTTTCTGAGCATCTGGGGTCCCAGGCTGTGACTCCAGAGTGATGGTAGGTGGATTCTAATCCAGTTCTCCAAAGATGAAGCAGGTGAGGAGGAGGCGGGGGAGAGACTCCACTCACCATTGCTACGGTGCCAAGGCTGCATAAGGACCCTAGAGCAAGCACCCACACACTGGGGTCCCCAACCTGCTCCCTCACCCTGGCTGTGTGCCATGAGGGCATTGCCAACTCTGAGTCTCAGTGTCCTCATGTCCTTCAGTGACGTGATGACCATAGCTGACAACAAGGCATCAGGAATTCCTTAGAGAGATTTAAATGGTCTCACCCCCAAAACAAGGATGGGGTACATTGTGGCATTTACAAAAGTTCTAACAATGTATCAAATGCAGCCTACTTGAATTCACCCCTCTACCATTCTCCTTTATCCTCCCTTTCCCCCTAAGTCTTTTTTTTTTTTTGGTGGGTTGGGATTTGAACTCAGGGCTTGGCACTTGCAAAGCAGGTGCTGTATTGCTTGAGCCACACCTTTAGTCCAAATCAAGATTTTGCAGTTCATTTAACTGGTTTGTTTCTTTTTTGGTGGCACTGGGATTTGAACTCAGGGCCTCACGCTTGCTGACGTGAGTCAGTTCGCTAGCCCTGTGTACATTAGTAGCTTGGTTTAGTTATTCCACAGTGTAAACTTATATCAAAACATCATGCTGACCCTTCCCAGCACTGAATGTGTCATTACTTTTTCCTCTTTGACAACCTAACTGGCAAAAAATGAATCTTAATTTAATTTTTTTTTTTTTGCAGTACTGGAGTTTGAGCTCAGGGTCTTCACCTTGAGCCACTCCACCAGCCCTTTTTTGTGATCAGGTTTTTTAGACTTGGGGTCTCACAAACTATTTGCCCATGCTGGTTTCAAACCATGATCCTCCTGATCTCTGTCTCCTGAGTAGCTAGGATTACAGGTGTGAGTCACTGGCGCCCAGATGATTTTTATCTCTTGATTACTAGCAAAGTTAAATATCTTCTAAGACTTATTTGTTGACTATTTGTAGTTCTACTTTTATGAGTTATATGTTTTGTAAATGATCTTTTTTCTTGCTGATTTCTTATAGTAAAGAGTAAGAATATTAACCCTTTATATGTTGCAATTATTTTCCCAACTTGTCATTTTCTCTCATGGTGCATTATAAGATCTAAACATATTTCATTTTTATGAGGTCAGATCTATCAATAAAGGTTGATTTTATGATTGTTTAAAAAAAAAGTCATGCTGCATGCCAGAAACAGACACCATTTTTGTGGGTTGATTAAAAAATAACTTTAATCGTCCCTGTTTGGGGGAGATTTTCTCTAAGACGTTCAGCATCCTTAGCCATCAAGGAAATAAAGAGTGAAACTGCCTGGGATTCCACCTCACCCCAGTGTTATCGTGAAAATGCTG
The DNA here is from genome assembly GCF_047511655.1 of Castor canadensis. Classification (NCBI taxonomy): domain Eukaryota; kingdom Metazoa; phylum Chordata; class Mammalia; order Rodentia; family Castoridae; genus Castor; species Castor canadensis. The sequence continues at coordinate 30,228,812 of NC_133401.1, read as the reverse complement.
GAAGATGTCAGGCAAGAAACCCTGACACATGGCTGGGGGAATACAAATTAGTCCAGCTAGAACAGAAATCAGTATGGAGCTTCTTCAAAAAATTAAAACTACAACTTGTGTGTGATTCAGCCATATCTCTTCTGGGTATGTACACAAAAGAATGGAAGTCAGTTTACTACAGAGATACATGTATACCCATGTTTATCTGGGCACTGTTCATAAAAACCAAACATGATTGTAGAGAATCAGCCTAGATGTCCACCAATGGGTGAATGGATAAAGAAAATATGGTGTCTACACACAATGGAATATTACTTGGCCACAAAGAATGAAGTTACGTCATTTGCAGAAAGATGGTTGGAACTGCAGATTGTCATGTTAACTGAAATAAGCAATCCCATGAGGAAAGTATCACATTTTCTCTCATTTGTGAAACTTAAGGAGAAAAGAAGAAAATAATGAAATTAAAAAGGGGACTAAACTGGGGCTGGCGAGGGGAGAAAGGGAAGGGTACGAGGGGCAGCGGTGTACATCACGTGTTTGCCTGGAAATGTCACAAGAAACTCTCTAGCTTTGTACTGTTAACATAAATAATAAAACGAAGTTAAACTAGCTAGGCATGGGGCTCACGCCTGTAATCCCACCTGCTCAGGAGGCAGAGATCAGAGGATCATTGTTGGACGCCAGCCTGGGCAAATAGTTCACGAGACCGCATCACAAAAAAACCCTTCACAAAAAAGAACAGGTGAAATGGCTCAAGCAAGCATGAGGGTCTGAGTTCAAACCCCAGTGCCACAAAAAAAGAAAGAAATTAAACTAGAATTTTTAAAAACTATGGATATAGAATTTTGTCTTTGGATATTTTATGTTCTAATGGGAAGGTGGACAACAAGATGGAGGTAAAATATGTAACATTTTATTGCTAAACACTAAGGCCTGTTCTCTCTAAGCCAAAGCCCACCAGAAGGACTCCTGTAGTGTAATAGGTTGACTTCTTGCTGAAATGAGACAGAAGTCATAAAATAGAAAAAAAAAAAAACAGGCAGAAAATACCGCTTCTGTGATTTTGATTTGTTAGGTAATTTGGGGAAAAGTTTAAGAAAGCCAGGCTTTGAAATGAACTGGGATGTTGTCAGGAAGCAAGGATAATTCCATGGCTGGTTATCATAATCTTACTGAGAAGAGGGTCCACTAGAGAGAAGTTGAAGTTGTTAACTGGTTAAGCACTGGCCACTGCTGGGCTCAGTACTGCAGGCCTGTAATCCCAGAATTTGGGAGGTTGAGGCAAGAGCAGGTTTGAGGCCAGCCTGGGTTACATAGAAAGATCCTGTCTCAAAAAAAAAAAAAAAAAGAAAGAAAAAGAAAAGAAAAGAAACAGATGTGACTGATACAAGCTAGGAAAGGGTGCTGTTGAGCAAATTTTTATGGCTGGGTCGATGTTCCTGTCTTGTCTGTGTTCAGATATGGCTAGCATGGCCGTGCTTCTGTCTGGATCACACTGACTGAGTGGCCATGTCTGAGGCTGACGTTCTGTAAGAATCTTGTGGATCGTTGATATTTAACAGAATATTGGGGGTGGCCATGAGGGCTCTTGAAGTGTCCGGCCAGCTCTGAGATGTCAGGACTGCTTTTCTCTCTCTTAGGAGAAATGAACCTGAGGCAGGATGGGGATGATGCCAAGTAATGTCTTGAGTGGGGGTCCAGCCCTGCTGATTGCCTGGAAGAAGGGCTGAGTGGCGGGATCATGGCTAGGCTGCTGGAGGTCAGCATGGCCAATAAAGTGATAGAGGAGAAGAGAGATCCCCCAATGGCAGGAACACTGATGAGAAAGAGAGGCGGGTGGGGGGGAGAGAGCCAAGAACATACTTTTTGGTCACAGCAGTGTCCAAAATCAAATCAACTCAAGCTAAAACATTTCCAGGCTTACTGTGGCAGAAATGATGCCAGGTGAAGAAAGTCAGGCACAGAAACTCAGATAACACATGGTTTCACTTCAGTTAGAATCTGAAAATGTTGAGCTCAAAGAAGCAGAAAGTGGGGTTCTTGGCACCGGGATGGAGGAAAGTCTGGAGAGACGTTGGTCAAAGGTGCAGAGTTTCCTTTAGACAACGGGAGCGTCGGACAGCACGGTGACTGTGGTTAACAGCAATAGGATTACCTTTTATTTTCTTGCAGTGCTGGGGATGGTACCGGGGTCTTGTGCATACTGGCCAAGCGCTGTACCACTAAGCTGTGTCCCCAGCCCTATAAGACAGATTTTAAATGTTCATATTGAAAAAAAAAGTATATGAGGGGGTGGATATAATGATGGGCCTGGTTTGATCATTTGCTGTGTATACATATATCAAAATATCACATTGTCTCCTTAAGTATATATACAATCATATTGTCAATTGTCACATCTGTGTATAATAAATGTCACTGTATACCCAAGTTGATCACATCCAACATCTCATCTGGTTTTTTTTTTTTTTTTTGGGTGGAACTGAGGTTTGAACACAGGGCTTTGCACTTGCAAAGCAGGTGCTCTTCCACTGGAGTCATACCTCCAGTCACTTTGTTCTTGTTATTTTGAAGTTGGGGGGGGTCTCACAAACTTTTTCCCTGGGCTGGTTTCAAACCATGATCCTCCTGATCTCAGCCTCCCAAGTAACTGGGGTTATAGGCGTGAGCACCAGTGCCTGGCTACTTCCATTTTTTTTTGTTTGTTTGTACTGAGGATTGAATTCAAGGCCTCCCTCTTGCAAGGCAGGAGCTCTACCACTCTTTTTATAGTATGTCTACATTTGCAGACACGGGCTTAGGTAGTGATAAATATAATACATAGTGCAAATTTATATTTGTAACGATTTTAAAATATAATTTTAAACCCGCATAAATTAAAATGCATAATTTTATGCTTCAGTATGTTATATGCAATTTTACAATTTTATATAACACATCACTTCATCTGTATTTTTATATTTAGCACATAGTTTATAAATACAGTATAGAATTAACTATATAATTTAATTTCACAACTAATATACTTTATATACATTAAATTTGCAAATTATAGAAAGATAATATGTTCTCTCTCTCTCTCTCTCTCTCTATTTTTAGAAAAGGGAATACAAATTAAGTGAGACAAGCTGTTTTGTTCCCTTTTGACCCTGTCAGGGAAATTGTCTCTATAAATATTCCATCTGACACTTGCCATGTGCCAGACACCGTGGTAAACATTTCTCAAGAAATAAAGCCTGCAGATTATAAAATTCAATGCTGTCAGTTCCCAAAATTTGGATGCAAATGGTGGAAGACAGAATCAAGGGGTGATTTGTGAAACAGATGGCTATTTAGACAAATGTGATCTTAAACAGACGTCTTTGTGATACTGGCCGCATTGTTCTGTGTCTCCGAGCAGTCTCTTCCATCCTTAATTACACGGATGGACGTGATTGCTGGAATCTAGCCTGGTTTAGCTCAGTGGAAAATTCCACTGCTGATTTGGGAGATGGAGGACGCCCTCCCTGCTTTCTCTCCCTGAGCACGAGCACGCTCTGCTTTTATTCTGTTCACGTTGTCTCTCAATAACGTCAGCCCAGTTTTTTCTCCATTCCCCCCAGCCTCGCCCACAGCACCGCCATGTGTCCCTCCAGTGGGTGGCAGCTGCCTTGATTTCTCCTTCCTGCATCCCAGGCTGCCATGTCATTGTCATTCGGGTGCTGAAGATGAAAATCTAGCAGTAACCTCGGCATCCCATCTACCTGCAAGGCCCCTGGATCAACTTCACCTTCTCCACGTGGCTGTGTCTCCCACAAATATGGTCAACATGTTATCCCTCCAGACCAGACCACCATTAACTTAGATTGATGTAACCATTCAAGGTTCTCCAGAAGAAAGAACCCATAGGTTGTAAGATAGATTAGAGAAAGAGGCAGAGGGAGAAAGAGAGAGAGAGGTGAGAGAGAGAGGGAGAGACAGAGAAAATGAGAGAGGTGAGAGATAGACAGGGACACACACACTCAGAGACACAGAGAGAAACACACACACAGAGACAGACACACATGTAGAGAGAGACAAAGAGAGAGACAGACACAGAGAGAGACACAGAGTGAGAGAGAGACAGAGAGACAGACACATGGAGAGAGAGAAAGAAAGAGATACACACACATACACAGAGAGAGATTCAGAGAGACACATACAGAGACAGACACACAGAGTGAGACAGAGACAGACACACTCAAAGAGACACAGAGAGACACACAAAGAGAGACAGAGACACACATAGAGAGAGAGACAAGACAGACACACACAGAGACAGTACAGACACATACACACAAAGAGAGACAGAGGGAGACAGAGAGACATAGAGACAGACACACACTCAGTGAGGAACAGACATACACACAGAGAGTAAGAAAGACAGAGAGACAGACACACACAGAGAGAGACAGACACATGGAGAGAGAGACAGACACACATACACACATGCACACACACACAAAGAGAGAAAGAGAGAGAGAGAGAGAGAGAGAGAGAGAGAGAGAGAGAGAGAGAATGGGTTCATGCAGTATTGGGATGGTAAGTCCAGCCTCTATGGGGTGAGCTGGAAATTCAGGCAGGATTTCTATGTCACAATCCTTTTAAAATTTATTTATTTAGTTAGTTAGTCTTGTGCTGGGGTTACATTGTGACATTTGCCAAAGCATGTTGCAGTCTTGAGTCAGAAGTGCTCTTCTTTTCTGGGTAAGTACCAACTTCATTCTTAGTGTTTAGCTGGACAGATGAAGTCTGCCATGCACAAAGGCTGTTTCCTTCACTGAGGTGTACGTAACTGTGTGTGGTTATCGTATCTCAAAAATGTTCTGCCATATGATCCAGCAATCCCACTCCTGGGGATATACCCAAAGGAATGTGACATAGGTTACTCCAGAGGCACCTGCACACCCATGTTTATTGCAGCACTATTCACAATAGCCAAGTTATGGAAACAGCCAAGATGCCCCACTACTGACGAATGGATCAAGAAAATGTGGTATTTATACACAATGGAATTTTATGCAGCCATGAAGAAGAATGAAATCTTATCATTCGCAAGTAAATGGATGGAACTGGAGAACATCATCCTGAGTGAGGCTAGCCAGGCTCAGAAGACCAATAATCGAATGTTTTCCCTCATATGTGGGCTTTAGATCAAGGGCAAATACAGCAAGGGGATTGGACTTTGGTCACATGATTAGGCAAGAGCACACAAGGGAGGTATGAGGATAGGTAAGAAAACCAAAAAACATGACAGTATTTGATGTCCTCAATGCAAAGGAACTAATGCAGAAACTTTAAAGCGACAGGGGCCAATAGGAGAAGGGGACCAGGAACTAGAGAAAAGGTCAGTTCAAGAAAAGCCATCTTAGAATGTAAAACATTTGTACATGGAAGCAATGCTAGGAATCTCCCTGTATAGCTATCCTTATCTCAACTAGTAAATATGCTTTGTCCTTCTTATTATTGTTTATACTCTCTCGTCAACAAAATTAAAGATAAGGGCAAAAACAGTTTCTGCCTGGAAGCGAGGGGGTGGGGGGAAGAGGGAAGGGGCAAGGGGAAAGGGAAGGGGTGGAGGGAAGGGGAGAGAAATGACCCAAACATTGTATGCACATATGAATAAACGAAAAAAAAAACTGTAAAAAAAGTGCCTTCACTGCAGCATCTAGATTAGTGTTTGACCAAACCACCGGACGCCATGGCCTGGCCAAGTGGACACATCACATTAGCCACCACAGCATGGGCTCCTGCAAGACCCCTGATTTTTCCCATGACCTCCTGGGAACCTGAGCAGGTTTCACACCTGGGGTGCACCCCACCAATGTCCCCGAGTCTGATCTTAGAGCTGGGGTGGGCAAGCGGCTGCCCGGTGGTCAGATCCAGGTGGCCTCCTGTTCAGTAAGTCACATTTATAGCCAGTGACTATGGCTGCTTTTGTCCTTCAGTGTCACAGACCTGAAATATTTGCTGTGTTGACCTGTGTATCCATCTACACGTCAGACCAATGGTCCTTCATAGAATTGGCACTTATTTATGGGTGGATTCTGGAAAATGTGGAGGCACTTTTTTTTTTAAATAATTTTTTTTATTTTAGAAGTTAATTTATTTTTAATCCTATATTATTTGTCTTTCTGATTTTACATATTTATGGGGTATAGTGTAATAATTCAATACATGCATAGAATGCTGGCAATGATTAAATTACAGTAAATGGCATTTTGATTTTCTTAAACACTTGTCCTATCTTTGTGCTGGGAACCTTTGAACTCCTCCCTTCTTGTTCTTTATAAAATATAAAACAAATTGCTATAAACTACAGTCACCATACAGTGCTGTGGGACGCCAGCACTCATTCCTCATATTTGAAGATATTTGGGAATATTAACCAAGTGCACCATCCCCCATTCTAATCTGCATTTTCCACTCATGAGTGAGAACATGTGTGGCCATCTCTCTGTGCCTGCATTTTATCTCACATAACATATTTCCCTGAGTTGTCAATCTTTTTTAAAATGAAAATGGTGATAAAAATCTCTGACTCACAGACTGATTTCCTAGAGCAGAATATTGTGTAGCGCAGTCAACCTTCTAATGAAGCTGGTTTGATGACACTTCAGCAATCCTTGGTTTCCCCCAAAACTGAGGGGTCCAGGGAGCCCTTTGCAGGCAGGACCCGTGGAGGCTGAAGTTGCTGTGACCTGGAAACTGCCCTGCCCAGCAAAGCGGGCTGCACCCTCTGCAGCTCCACGGGCTCTCTTCAGACCTGGTGCAGGTTCCCAATCAGCCATATCATATTGTAATCAGCAATCCATTTTGCATAAGGATACAAGTTTTTTTTTTTTTTGCCAACTTTAACACAAAGAGTTTTCCAAAAATAGGATAAGCAAGTAAATCAAGAAAGATTTCTCTTTGTTTGGCTTAGGATTTTACAAAGAATTGTTCCTTTAATAAAAACAACTTTACAAAAGACTAAGTGAATACTGTTGAAATGTATTACATCTGTGTATGAAGATGGTGTAACAAAATTCACTGAAAGCTGTTGAACAACAGGGGAGCAGGGAGACAAAGGAGGTTCATCTGATTAAAGTATCAGATATGCATGTGTGAAATACCACTGTGAACCCCCCTCGAACAATCAATATACCTTAAAAAGTCAAGGAAAGGGTACGTGGCTGCCTGGTCAAGCTGTCTGTCATTTCCTTTGGGGGTGCACTATTGTTTTATGATCAATTCAGCTTTTATAAAATCTAGCTTTTGCTTTAATAAAAAGTGAAGGACGGGAAGGTACAACAGTTCCTGTCCTGGGGAGTTATATATCCATGGGAGGGGGGAGGCTAAAGGGAGAGGGAGAAGGAGGGTGGATATAGTGGATATGGTGGACGTACTTTGTATTTCTGCATGAAAATGGAACAGTGGAACCTGTTGAAATTGTTCTAAGAAGGAAGGGAGGGTTGAGGGGGAATGTGGAGGTGTGAATCTAATTTAGATACATTGTCATTATAAAACTACTTGGAATTGTCTTAATGAGTCCCCCCCATACAAGGAATATATCCTAATTTAAAAAAAGACACATTGTAAGCTCATATGTCAATGTCCCAGTGAAAGTCCCCTTTACAACCAATATGTTAATAAAAATGTAACAGAACAACTTTAATGTGACCACGTTGCCTGTGTCCCATTGATCATGTCTCTCCTTCACAGTGACCTTGCACTCATTCAAGATATGTATGTATGACCTCAATATTCCTTGTACACATATATTGAGATGTCGCTGTGTACCCCACAAGTATCTACAATTATTATGTCAGTTAAAATTAAAATATATATATTTAAAAATGAAGAAGATATACATGGATGTTCCCATATACACATAAAGTGGTTCTGAACACATAAAGATTATATGTATGAATATGCACACATATGTATTTACACATGCAAAAGCAGTGAACATGCACAAGCATGGGGAGACAAGTGTGTGCAGCCATGTCTGCACATCTGAGTCCTGGTCAGTCAGATTGGGGTAGGACCCACCCAAATGGCCCTATTACAACCTAATCACGTCTGCAAAGGTCCTGACTGCAAATGCAGTTGCATTCTGAGGCATGGAGGATTAGGATGGCGACACAGTAACAAAGGGGCCAATTCAGTCTATGAAAGGGAGAGAAAAAAAGTGAAATGATCATTGTTTTTCTAAAAATATTATGGGAATTACTTTCAGCAAAAATGACTTCATTGGACACATTCTGTGTGCCAAACATACCATAGGAAATTAAGCAAATGAAAAGAAGAAAAAAGAAGGAAGAGTGGGAGAGGGAGGGAGAAAAAGGTGGAGGAGGAGACAAACACGTAAGAAGACGAGGTTGCAAGATTGCTTAGCGCCTCCCCATCTCCAGACCCCACTTTAGGGAGAAGCAGGCTACACAGAAAACCTAAGGACTGTACTTTGCAAAACAAATCATGTCTGTAGTGTGGTGCTGGCATCTCCACATCCACGCGTTTCCTTAGCTCTGTGGATGCATATACTACCACCAGCTCAGTGGAAACCCCACAAAACTGGGGAAAACATGGCCTCTGAGCCTCTTGTGACAGTTCCTCTTCTTCTTCTTCTTCATCTCCTCCTTCTCTTGAATCCTCCATCTCTGCCTCCCAGGTGCTGGAATTACAGGCATGCACCACCATACCCAGTCTCTTGAGACAATTGCAATGGTTATTTGATCATTTCTGCCCACAAATACATGTATCTCCAGTCCTCTTTATCCAACTCTACACTCTCCAACCGTGATATCCACAGGAGTCCTTCAACCTCCCCTCTTGCCTTTGTCTAAATGTCACCCATCCCATGTGACTCACGACTGGCCCCTCTCCTGAGCCCCAGCTCCATCCACCTGCAAGTCCTATGGGCCTTGCCTTCAGGGCAGCTCTTGCTAACTGCCAGTTTCCCTTCTTCCAGGCTGAAATACAGCATTTTACCACATCTCTGCCCTTCTCTTCACAAGAAGAGATTAAATAAAACACTAGGCAGAAAAACAGCATCAGAACATATTTGGAGGACAAAAAGTTGGGTTTTATTTTGTTTTTCCAGTACTGGAGTTTGAACTCAGGCTCTTGCATTTGCTAGGCAGGTGCCTCACCACTTAAGCCACGCCACCAACCCCAAAAAGGAACAATTCCCTTTTTGGTGTCTTCTGGGCAGTCATGTTCTTTAAAGGATGATGTCTAATGGGGTTTGGATGTCTTCAGCCTGGAGCCTTGGCTGAAAGTGCATGTATCCAATATTAAGCAAGAGTTTTGCATTTTTCCTTTTATTTCTACTTTTATTTCCCACCCATAATAAGCAAAACCTGTGTGTTTTTTTCTCAGATCAGTGATTTACATTACCTGTAAGAAGCCACGCATGGTGGCACACACCTGCAATCTCAGTGTACCCAGGAGGCAGAGGCAGGAGGGTTTTGAGTTCTAGACCCTATCTGAAAAAAAAAGTGTCTAAGGAGAATATTCATTCTAATATCACAGAGTGATTTTAAAGAAGAAAAATACTAAATGTCTAATAATCCAACAGAGGCACTATTATAGCAATATTCATCAAAGTGAGATGTGAAGGGCTGTATTTTTAGATTTTGAAATAAAATGTCCACCAGTAATCCCAGTGCTGGAGAGGCTGAGGCAGGAGAATCAAAAATTCAATACCAGCCTGGGCTACATAGTGAGGTCTTGTCTCAAAAAAAATTTTTTTTTTAATTTAAACAAAATTAAATGAAATTTAAATGTGATTATTATTTTACTTTAACTGACAAATACAATTTGTATATGTTTACAGGCACAACATGCTCTGTTGAAATATGAACGCATTATGGAATGACTAACTGAGCTTATTAACAGCGTTCGCTTACACACTTGACTTGTGTGTGCGTAATGAGAACACTTCAAACCTACACAGAAAACCTTAAGTATGCAAAATATTAACTGTAGCCACCACACTGTACAACAGCGGATAACAGACCTTACCCCTCCATCTAACTAAAATTTTGGGTCCTTTGACTGACACATCCTCAACCTTGTTCTCCACCCCAGCTCGTCTGTGGCTACCACCATTCTACTGTCTGCTTCTTTGAATTTTTTCAGATTTTTTTTTAGATTCCACATATAAATGAGACCATGCAATTTTTATCCTTCCGTGTCTGTCTTGTTTCACTTACAATAATATTTTCCAAGTTTTCATCCATGTTGTCAAAAAGTGTCAGGAGTTTGAACGGCTGTAGTTTTGGAAACACAGGACTCACAAATCCCTTTTTCCAGACTAAACTGGAGTGGCCTTTTAAAAATACAAACATAGCCATATCACTCCTCTGGTCAAAAACTTTACTGTCTTTGGGATAAAACCTGTGTTTCCAACCATGGATTATGAAAAGACACACCTAGAAATCATATCCTGAAGGGAAAAATGAGGCCTGCGGAAACTGTTCCAGGAATGGAGGGAGGATGAAAGAGAATGGTGGAGGGAGAGAATTGAACTATGGTTCAATTGTAAGAACTTTTGTAAATGCCACAATGTGCTCCACCCAGCACAACTATATATATATAAGGAAATCAGATCCTGGCTTCCAAACACGGTTATGTACCCAAGGGAGCCAGATATCCATGGAGAAATGCCTGATTTCAGGTCTAGACAGAAAATGTAGTAGAAAGACTTCTTTTTTAAAAAAAAAATGTTCAAAAGACTCAGCTTGAAGAGTTTCCCACAATGAAAAGTGGAGCAGTTCCAAGTTATCAACAAGCTGTCAACTAAAGTTAGAATTCATAAAATCAACTCTGAATCAGTAAATGTGGGACAGAATAGTACCAAGCAATAAGCACAGAAGAGAGATTATAAAAGCACCACTTAGTGTCCATCACGTCAGAACTATTTAAAGCAAAGATCATCAAAGGATGAGCCACCTTGTGGGCAGGGGAGGAAGAGAAATGGTCTCTTCACATCAGTGATGAATGACAAGGGGACACAATAACTTCACAGAGCAGACACCACTTAGGATATGTGTCAAAGCCAACATCACCATGACTGAGACAAAGTGACTACATCAGCCTGTGATAGGCGACATGAGAAGGAAATAAAATCACTAGTGAACCAAAATGAAAATCTTAACTAAGGATGAGCAAAGGCCAGGCAAACCCAGGCTCAAGGACACTCTCCAGCCTCTCTGTTCTGTATTCCTCAAAAATCCCAATGTCACAAAAGATGAAAAGTAATGGTGGAATCAATCCAGATTAAGGATACTGAGACGCTTGGGAGGTGGAGCTCAGAGGATCGCAGATTGAAGCCAGCAGGAGCAGGAGTTAGCAAATCCCAGTCTCAAAGATAAGCTGGACATGGAGGGTCACGATTTTGGTGTCACTGCCCAAGGGGGGCCAGGGAAAAGTGCAGGACCCAGCCTGCAAAATGAGGGGCATGGCTCAAGTAGGAGAGTGCGTGTCTAGCAAGTGTGAGGCTCTGAATTCAATCCCCAGTACAGAGAGAGAGAGAGAGAGAGAGAGAGAGAGAGAGATTCAAGAAATAAGACAACTAAACAGAGTGCCCAATGCTGGGTTTTATTTAGGATCAGGATAAAAATGCTACCCAGTAAATTTCTGGAATAACTGGCTGTATGTCAGATCATTGTATGTACAATGTTAAGTTTCTTAAATTCAATAACTGCACTGTGGTTATAAAGCAGAAGGTCCTTATTCCTGGAAGGTATGCACTGAAATATTCAAGGGCAAAGCCACATGCTCTGCAACTATACTAAAGGAATGGAGAGAGAGGGCAGAACGGTGAGGGAGAAAGAGGAATAGGGAAAAAAGAGAGAGACAGAGACATAAAAATGTGGCAAAAATGTTATCAACTGGTGAATCTGGTTTGAGGTTAAGTGGAATTCTTTGCATCATTCTTGAAATTGTTCTGCAAGCTTGAAAATTTTTTATAAAAATAAAAGTACTTATCACCTGCCAAATACTGCATTACACCTTGAATTCTTCTTTACTTTCCTGCCATCATTATTCTCAGCCTAAATTATTTTCCAAATTTATTTAAAAAAACTTTTAAAGTAATAAAATGGAGCCAGGTGTATTAGTGCACCCCTGTAATCCCAGCACTTGAGAGACTGAAACAGGAAGATTGGGAGTTTGAGGTCAGTTGGGCTACATAGTGAGACCCTGTCTCTAGATAGATGATAGATAGATAGAGATGATAGATAGATAGATAGATGATAGATAGACAGATAGATAGACGATAGTGCACAGTGAATTATCATTTTAACATTATTCCATCCACGTGTCTGTCAGCTGTTATGAGAACACGTGCTCATGGCATTTCTGGAAGGAGGATTTCTGAGGAAAAGGACAGGCAAATTTGTCATCATTCTCCTGAGGGAATGCTGGCCTTTTCCAGAGACTGAGGGCATTTCACCACCTTCCCACCAGCACCACACAGTGAGGTGCATCCTCACCTGCATTTGATGTTGCTGACTGCCTTAAATCCAGCCATTGTGGCAGGTGTGTGGGATCAGAGCATGGTGGAGCACTCCTGTAATCCCAGTACTTGAGGCTAAGGCAAGAGGATGGTGAGACCCAGGCCAGCCTGGGCTACACACCAGTGTAAGCTATGTAGTGAGACCCCATTTCAAGAAATCAAAACAAAAGATGGGCTGCGTCTTTATGGGAGTGAAAGATTCCTAATTGTTAAACAAGTCTGAGCCTCATAGGCTTATGTGGGCATTTGAGCTGCCGGACTTTGCTTTGGACTTCAGGACAGTCTGAGGACATGTGGATGAGCCCTTCATCACAGGAAGTCTCTGGACCTAGACAAAGACATTCCCCTCAGATCTCAGCCTCACCCACCATGCCCAGCCTTCCTTCTTCAATGTTTTGCTTCCACAAAAGCATCTTCCTCTCCTCCCAATTTTTTTCCCAGCTCACCCCCCCTTAATAAGTCTTCCCATCCTTCAGGTATCAGGTTCTGCAGACACAACCACCTCAGATCAAAAATATTCAGAAAAAAATTGCATCTGGCTGGGTACGGGTGCCTCACACTGTAATCTAGCTGCTCAGGAGGCAGAGATCAGGAGGATTGTGGTTCAAAGCCACCCTGGGCAAATAGTTCTGTGAGACCCTATCTCAAAAAACCCTTCACAAAAATAGGGCTGGTGAAGTGACTTAAGGTGAAGGCCCTGAGTTCAAGCCCCAGTACTGCAAGAAAAAAATGCATCTGTACTGAACAGACTTTTTGGGTCATTCCTCTCTAAACAACACAAAACAACACCCATTTACATTTCACAAGGTATTGTAAATAATCTAGAATTTATTTAAGTATGGGGGTCTGTGTATAGATTATATACAAGCACTCTTCCATTTTATTATTATCAAAAAAATGTTTAGCAGTGGTAAGGTTTGAACTCACTTGCTAGGCATGCTCTCTACTGCTTGAGCTATGCTTCCAGCCCATTAGCTCTGGTTATTTTTGAGATACAGTCTCGCTTTTTTGCCTGGGGCAGCCAGGACCACAATTTTCTTATTTGTGCTTCCCTGCATAGCTGGAATGACAGGCACCTGCCACCACGCCCAGCTATTGTTTGAGATAGGGTCTCACAAAATTTTTTGCCCAGGTTGGCCTCAAACTACAGTCCTCCTGATTTCAGTCTCCCTGGAAGCTAGAATAACAGGTATGAGTCACCACATCTGGCTTATTTCCCCAATTTGTAGAAGAGAAAATTGAGGCTCAAAAGAGTGAAATGACTGTCCTGTGATCATGTTTTTATTTACTGCTCCCCTCACAAATATCATTGAGAACCATCCAAATGGTGGGTTGGGCTCTAACCATATGAAGCCTGGAACACTGCATCCACTGACTGTCTCTCAGCCTCTGCCCCATCATCAGCTGCAGTTCCCATGGCAATAGGCAGAGCCTGCCTGCATCACTGACGTCAAGCAGATGCTCCTGAGCACCAGAGCCAAGCAATGGAGGCCAAAGTGTGATGGGGAGACCTGGGCCTGTTGAACCCCCAAATGGGGCTCAGAGTAGGCACATTAATACTTAAAATGTGCACTCTCAAAATGGCGTCCTGGCAGAAGAGCAAAGCTCGGGTGTGTGCACCTTTGCAGACTGGGTAGGTAGGAGGCACAGGTTTCTGTTCCCTATCCGCCACCAGCACCAGCCATGTGAATAGCCTTTGTTCACACCAATGGTTAGTTATCTGATTCATTCACTCATCCAACAAGTGTTTGTTGAGTGCTTTCTGTTTGCCAGATCCTGTTCTAGGTGGTGGCATCTAAGAATGGAAATCTTTGTTCTCCTTGGGGTCGCTATGCTATCTGAAGAGATTGCAAATAGATATAGATATGATATAAATGTGAATGTGGATATAGCTGTAGAGACAGAAAAAAACAGATGCACACATATGTGTGTATGCATATATCTCCATAATCTGTGTGCACACAAGCTCTACCATATTCAAGTATTTGACAATGTTACCCCTCTCTGGAGAACAGTACACAGAGTGACTACTTAGCAGTCAGGAAATTTATAAGGTAAGAAGACACAAACAGGTGTTTCTGTTGAGAAGTTGGTAGATTCTGGGCTGGGTGTCATGGCTTACATCTGTAATCCCAGATTCATGGGAAGCAGAGAGAGGGAGGACCATGGTTTGAGGCCAGTTTGGGAAAAAAAAAGAGAGAGATTCTATCTCAATCAATGAGCCAGAAAAAAGCTGGGCTTTGTGTCCATGTATTGCCTGGAATGTTCCATGCTCCAGGTCTTAGAAGCTCTGCTCCTTTATCACCCTCCTGTCACCCCAGCAGCAGTTTCCAAGGCAACCATCTCCCATGCCGATGTAGTTGAGTGCCCTGCAGTCAACGAGGAGCAGAGCTCCCCAGCAGAGGACGCAGGATGGGAGAGGACTAAATCCTGCCGTCCACCCACCTAACCCACAGGTCCACTCAAGCCTTTAGTGCTCATTAAAGGTCTCCTTGCATGGGACTGTTTTTTTTTTTTAATGCCACAGGTTCTTGTTGGTCAGCTGTGACAGGTGCTAGAAACATCCCCATTCTCGGTTCTCACCATTCAGGGCATCCTTCGTTCTTTTCCTCAACGCGGTTGATGGAGGACTTATTATGTACCAGGGTTAGACACTGAATGTAATTTCCAAGCCCTCGTTCTTAGAAAAAAAGACCATCCCACAAAAGAGTACAGTATCTCAACTCCCAGGGTACCACAAGTGACGGGCTCCACTTATGGTTTCAAAAGACTTCAGGGTCTTGTTTTGTGGAATCCTTGAGCCCCGATTATCTGGAGGAACTACAAGGAAATGAGTGAAGTCAGAGACCCAGTCAGTGATATCACTGGACCCAAGTGATATCACTTTCAAGATCAATAGAGGGACGGGGATGGTGGCAGGTGTGAGTTGTTTATAGTGCTGCATTCAGAAATTAATTGTTTTCGACTTCAGAATGCTGTAACTATTCATCACAATTCAAAAACCTCCAGACAGGAGCTTCTCAGCACAACTTTTGATAGCTGGGGGAATTCCCCATCACTTTGTACTCAAGAACTGAAGCAGAAGGCATGGCTGGGAAGCACAGAACATCTGCTCAAGCAAACGTCAATTCGGTTTGTCCCCGTGAAACAGTATAAATGCTCAGTGTTTTCTTTTAATAATTTCTGTTGTGGTTCTCAAATCCCACAGTGCTGAGTAGATGGTGGACACTGTGTGGAGAATACACAGGTGTTTCTTCTCAGAGAGTTCATGTCATTAAGAGAGTAGAAAAGGACCCAGGTACGCTGCAGAGCGCCTGTTCCTTCTCCTCCTGGTTGCTGGGTATGCCACTCCCTGCTCGTCAGCATCCTGAAGGAGCATCAGGACACATGTCACTCACCCAACCTGAGAAAAGGTAAAAATTCACAGGCCAGTTTCCACTGAACTTGCACAGCTCTCACGCCACTGTAAAATTGAAAACTCATAAGTCAAAAAAGTTGAGGCTCTTTGGTGTTAGAAAAACTCATGTAGATGGGTATTTTGGCACAGTCTATGGGGACCCCACCAGGGGTCCCCATCGTTACTCTTGGTGGCATCCCTGTGCTTGGTCATGTGCAAACTTGAAACTTTACCAGTGGTATTTATTTATTTATTCATTTATTTTGGTGCTGGAAACTGAACCCTAGGACCTTGTGTGTGCTTGGCAGGCACTCTACACGGAGCTACATTGCTAGCCACCAGCACTGTTTTTTTTTTTAATACCATACCTTGTAATAGCAAAAGATTGGTAAAAATGTTGATATCTTCCAGGAGGGGGCTGGCTAAATAAGTTCTAATAATACATGTATTGAACAGAACGCTATGAAGCTACATAAAATTTTAAGGAAATTCTGTAGGGCTAAAAAAGCAAAAATATATGGTTAAGTGAAAACAAGGTGTGTAGTAGGGGGGTGGGTTGCTACCATTGTATAAAAAGGGGAGAAGGAATAATGTTATATTGACTTGGTCTGAGGGAATCTGTGCCATAAGTCACAGCTCAAGGCTCTTTCTCCTGGAGACACTGGGACAGATTTTATACTCTAAGAGTCAGTCATCACTTCCTCCTCATTGGCAAAGATGATATAATGTCCAAGGTGTGTCTGTATGAGGTAGCTCCCATCAGCCAGGGCAATTCTCCAGGGGAGAGAAGTGCTACCTGCACCCACACCAACCCCATCCATCCTAAGCTGGTGAAGATATTCAACCGAATGTGTGTTCAGAACCTCAAACTTCCTTCCTTGTGGTATTCCACCAAAGGGAAGAAGCTGCCCATTGTGGCTGCACAAATCCTTCATATACCACCAAGAATACTAAAATATGCCCAATTAAATCTCAACATGCTATTGGATATAAGAGGCAGTCCAACTCCTGAGAAGTTATGCATAGAAACAAGTAAAATAAGGAAGAAGTGAGCCCATCTGAAAATGGAAGATGTGTGTCAGCCGCTAAGCAAACTCTTAAAATTCACCTTTCCAGAAGGATGCCCACAGTGACTACTCACTAAATAAATTAATGGCAGATTCTTCACCACCCTTCTGCTCCCCTCCCAAATCTGTCCAATGGTGGGTGTTAATTATTCAGCTAAGAGCTCCATGTAGTGTGTACATTTCTTACTAGGATGTACTCAAACTTGTTTACAGATATTAATTCATTTAATCCCATTTGATAGCTGGAGAAACTGAGACACCCAAACTTTCAGTACCTGGCCCCAAGCCCCACCATTAACAAGTGGAGATGTGAGACTCAGCTTAGGTGGATAGGTTCAATCCATGTTTTTCTTTTATTTCTTTTGGTGGTACTGGGCTTTGAACTCAGGGCTTTGAGCTCATCAGGCAGGTGCTTTACCACTTGAGCCACAGCCTCCAGACTTTTTTACTGTGGTTCTTTTGGAGATGGGGTCTCGCTTTTGCCCAGACCGCCCTGGACCGTGATCTTACAGATTTCATCCTCCCAAGTATCAATTCACGCTTTTAACTACCCTGATGTGCTATCTTCACAGTAGGTGAAAACTAGAAAGTTGCACAAAAATGTGTGCAAAATTGCTATTATGTTTTTTAAAAAGCAAGGAGTGGGCAGCTGAAAATATGATGTGTTTACAATATTTTTTTTCTTGTGATACTGGGGTTTGAACTCAGAGCCTACACCTTGAGCTGCTCCGCCAACCCTTTTTTGTGAAGGGTTTTTGAGATAGGACCTCAGGTACTATTTGCTTGGGCTGGCTTTGAACCTCTATCCTCCTGATCTCTGCCTCCTGAGTAGCTGGGATTACAGGCGTGACCACTGGCGCCTGGCTAAAATTATTTTTTTAATGAATGTTTAACAGATATGTTTCCAAGAAGAAGGAAGAAAATTCCCCAAATTAAATTTAAATCAATCAGAATCAATGTGGTTTCTTTGTCTCCTCAGAACCTACTGATATCTGCCTCCATGTGAACGCTGATGTGTGTGTTGTGGCCACACCATCTGAGAAATGAGAAGCAAGTGCCGTTGAAGGAGCCATGATGGGTTTTCTCCCCTACACCACTGTGTCCTTAGGACAATGCCAGAAGCTTAGAATAGACATAGAAGCAACATGTTAATAGGGTTATTTATATGACTCACCCACAGTAATCTCATAGATATTTGTGGAATAGCTAAGTGCCTTAATCAATGAATGAATAAATTGAACAGTGGTCCTTTGGGGGCGATTTGGAATTTCTGCATAGATCCATGTAGACCTGTCCCCTGTTCCCTTTCCCTGCCATTCCTACAAAGACCTTGTCCAAGGACACATTTTAACTGCATTCAAGTCTCAGGCTGGAGTCCCAGCCTGGCCCTCCCTGTCCCTCTCCAGAGCTCTTATCTGGGCTGGCATCTGTTTCCATGGAAACCACAGCCAGACAGTGAGGAGGAGGAGGAGGAGGAGGCCCAGACAGGAGCAGGAAGGGACAGGAAGCCTGGAATTTTCCATGCTGGGGCTTAGACTGTGTGTATGTACAGGCTCAAAAATCACAGCCTCCCCCTGCCCTTCCTCCTCCTCTCCTCCTTTCCACCCCCTCTTCCTCCCCCTCCTCCTCCTCTCCTCCCTCTCACCTTCCTCCTCCTCTTCCTCCATCTCCTCTTCCTCTTTCCTGTCTTCTTCTTCTATCTCCGCCTCCTTCTTCCTGACTTCTTCCTTCTCCTCCTCCATCTCTTTTTCCTCCTCCTACTCTTTGTCTTCTTTCTCCTCCTTCTGTCTGTCTTCTTCCTCCTTCATCTCCTCCTCCTACTCCATCTCAATCTCCTCCATCTCCTCCTCCTCCAGCTCCTCTTCCTCCTTTATCTCCTCCTCCATCTCCTCCACCTCTTCCTCTCTCTTCCCCTCCTTCCTCCTCCTCATCTCTTCCTCCTCCTCCTTCTCCCTGTCTTCTTCCTTCTCCTCCTTCTCCCTGTCTTCCTCCTCCATCTTCTTCTTCATCTCCTCCTCTTCCTCCATCTCTTTCACTTCCTCCTTCACTGTCTGGGGATTGAACCCAGAGCCCATACATGCTAGAGAAGAGCTCTATCACTGAGCTACATCTCCAGGTCTGTGAGTGAATTTCTGTGAGCCAACTTCAGCTGCCCCATTTATCTCAACAATGCTTGGCCCTCAGTCGGCCCTCAGCACAGACCACCCGGCTTGAATGAATGAGTCTGTGCTTCCCTGTACCATCCAATCCCACAGGGGCGGGTGGAGGGGAGGAGGGAGGCTGTGTAATGGTGGCTCCTGACCCCTTCTGTGCATTGCTCCCTGGTGGGGGTCTCAGAGTCCAGAACGCCGTGGGGCTCACTGGCCATGGGTGAGCCCATGAGTGGGGGGCACACTGTCACCTTCCTTCCTCCACTGACCACTGACAGGACCTGGATTTGAATCTGGACTGGGCCCCCAATTCACTGTGTCCCCCAGGACCAGTCATTTAACCTCCCTGAGCCTCAGTCTTCCCCTCTGCAAAATGATGGAGGGCAGTAATGTCCACTCCACAAGATTGTTAATGAGAACTGATGAGGAGATGCAGGTAAGGACACGATACAGCGGGCATGAGCTGTGCTCAGTGAGTCACCTATAATTACGTCTCACTTGACTTTCATTCCATATTTATTCATATGTATTTAAATGTTCTCAACTGGGAGCCGTGTTTGCACCAGGGGACATCTGGGAATGAGACATTTTGTTCCAAATTGGGGGGTGTGGGGTCTACTGGCATTTAGTGAGTAGAGACCAGGGACATTGTTCAACACCCCATAAATGTACTTGACAGCTGCTGGGGTTTGATGTGTCCCCAAAGTTCAGGCATTTGCAACTCAACCTTCAACTCAACAGTGTTGAGAGGAGGGACTCTGGGAGGCCACTGAGTCCTGAGGGACCTGCCCTCCTGAAAGGGTCATGTTGTCATCATGGGCTCTTGATAAAGAGAGGAGTCTCTCTCTCTCTCTCTCTCTCTTACTCTGTCTTTCGCTGTCTCTTTGTCTCTGTCTGTCTTTGTCTCTGTCTCTCTCCCTCTCCAGCCTCCATGCTGTACAGCAAGAGGTCCTCACCAGGTGCAGGGCCCTTAACCTTGGATGTTGCAGCCTCTAGAACCATAAGATATAAACACTCTGTTCATCAGAGTGTTCCCAGTCGCAGGCATTTTGTAACAACCACATGAGAAACTAAGACCACAGCCTCCACTGGAGAGAAATATTTAATTTTTTTTTAGCAAACACATTAAGAAGGTAGGAAATGAAACAGGTAAAATTAATTTTAAGACCATCTCCAGGTGTGGCGGTGCACACCTGTAATTCCAGCACTCAGGAGGCTGAGGCAGGGGGATCAAGAGCTCTAGGTCAGCCTGGACTGCATAGTGGGAATCTGTCTCAAAAAAACAAACAGAGCAAAACAGAAAGATATTTTATTTAACCCAATATACTCATAGTATTGTGTAATCAACGTGGAATTGTTTGTAATTTTTAAGACAGGGTCTCATTATGTAGCCCAGGCTGGCTGGGAACTTATGATCCTTCTGCCTCTGCTTCCCAAGTGCTGGGATTACAGGTGTGCCCACTGCTCCCAGCTCATGTAAAGTGTTGCTGATGAGACATTTTATTATCTTTTTCAGTCTTCAAGCTCCAGATCATTTTTTCTCTTGGCACACTACAACATTTCTTTGCTCGTAGCCACAGGAGCCTGTGATGAGGACCCAACTAGGCCTCTTAGGGCTGCATGGCTGTCACACTGTGGAGCTGGTGACCAGTAGAGGGTGCCCGAGGTCATTCTACAATCCACAGGATTGACAGAGAAACAAGCTTACGGCTTTAGACTGAATCCCTCCACATGAGGGGAGAGAGTGGGTGTTCGGGATCTAGTCCTGCTCTGGGCTGTGTCTCATTTTGTTGTGGAGACAGAAGCAAAGATTCCTGTCTAAGGACTTGACTGCAAATCTCTCTCCCCTCTGCCCAGGTCTGTCCACACTGTTGGCCAGCTCTGTCCAGTCTCTCTGCCTGGATTTCCACACAGCCTCCTCTGACCCCTAATCACCAGTGCCATCTTGTTTGGACTCAAACCTGACCAGGCCTCCCTGCCCGTTGTCCAGTGGGGGCTCCCTGGCGCACCTGAGGGAAGCCCCGCTGCTGCCAGTCTCCAGATCTGACCTGGACCAACCTCCGAGCTCATCTGGCTCCACTTCCCAGTCCTCCTGGACTCAGGGCTCTTACAGGCCCTGTCAGGTCTCCCCAAAATTCCTGCATTGAAATCTAATCCCCAGTACATCAAAATGTGATTTGAAGACAGGGTTTTGTCAGAGGTGACTAAAGTAAAGTGAGATTGCTAGGGTGATCCTGACCCAATCTGACGCCAGTGGGGTGACCATGATGGGACACAGGGAGAATCTGGACATCTGCTAGCTGAGGAGAGAGGCCTCAGGAGAAATCAAGCCTGTGGTGCTTTCATCCCAACCTCCAGCCTCTGACCTCTGTCTCTGACCTCTGTCTTCTGACCTCTGGCCTTTGAGCTCCACCTTCTGACCTCCAGCCTCCAGAACTGCAAGGGAACAAATTCCTGTTGGTCAGGCTGCCCAGTCCGCTGTCACCATGGCCTTAGAGAAATTAATCTATGGGTTTGCCAAGGCCATGTCTGTATTTTTTGTTGTGTTTTGTTTTCATTATTTAAGGAAAACTTTATTAGGTACTGCAATCAAACCCATGTAGATAGGACAGTGCCCATTAAATATTAAATATAGATGTTTAAATATTAAATATAAATATTTAAATACTAGACATAAATATTTAGTGTTTAAATTTAATGTCAATACATTAAATATTGTATTAAATATATTAACATTAAATATTAATATTTAAATATTTAATTCGATGCATTACTTGTACACATGGGGAAATATCAACTCTACCATTTCTAGTTCAATCTGACAGACAACTTCTGCACAACGCCAGCTCAACATGGCAAACTGGGGTGTTTTCCCAAAGTCAGTGGCATAGTTAAAGTTTCCAAATGTTCAATATGTGTGTGTCTGCATGTCTGCGTGTCTGTGTATGTATGTATGTGTGTGTATGTGGGAATGTCTGTGTCTGTGTTCCTGTGTGTCTCTGTGTGTCCGTGTCTGGGTGTCTGTGTCTGTGAGTCTGTGTGTCCGTGTTCCTGTGTGTCTGTGTGTCTGTGTATGGATGTAGAGGTATATATATGTGTGTATATGTGGGAATGTCTGTTTCTGTGTCTTTGTGTCTGTGTCTATGAATCTGTGTGTCTGTGTGCTTGTGTGTCTATGTGTGTCTGTGTGTCTCTGTGTGTGTCTGTGTCTGTGTATATATGTGGGAATGTCTCTGTCTGTGTGTGCGCGCTCATGTGTGCAGCAATGACAGCACTATTTTCTGCATCAAGAGAAGCACCTGCTTTCCCGGGATCTGCAGCCACCTGAACAAAATCCAGCATCTGCCATTAAAAAAGAAGTCAAAACCACACCCAGTGAAACAGCAGTGCTTGGTCACTGGTCACTGCTGTGATACCAACACCATTTCCATCAGCTTCACAGTCACCATCTGGAAAGGAAACACCATGGGTGACATTCTTAAAAGCAGTCCTGACAGAGCTGGGTCCCCACTGTACCTGGCATCGTGAAGCGGGGAGGAGACCCTTGACCTCCGCAGAGGTGGGACACAGTCCACCTTCGTCCTCAGGTTTCCTCTGTCTCACACCCGTGTGGCCATCTGACCTGCCACACCTGACCACTCCTCCTCTCCATGTTGGACGGCCACTCCATTTGGTCCTCACAGAAGCTCCATGGAGCTGTCAATATGCCTTTGCTCCAGATGGGGAAACTGAGGCACAGGCCAGTTAAATAACGTGTTGTTTGGAGTCCAAACGCCAGAACCAGAACTTAACACAGAGGGGTGGTTCCAGTGCCTTTTTCTACTTGGGGTCGGGCCCTGTCTGTGGTGGTGGGGTCTTAAGACCTGTAAGGACTTGTGGCCATCTCTGTCCTGTGGTGCAGCGTTTCCTTCCCTGGACATTGCTCTAACCCTGGCATCCTCAGAGCCCAGGTAATGGTTCGGTGGGAATTATCAACAGGACAAAATTAAGAGAAGTATCAGTAATATCCATTACTGTGTTTTAGGAACACTGTACTCTGGGCCAGCCCTGTTTATAGGCACTTCACCATAGTCATGAGTTTGTCAAGCAAACACAAGTGAGTTTGTAATTCACAGAAGAGGAAACCCAGGCCTAGAAAGGGTAAGTAACTTACCTGAGGGCGCACAGCTATCAACCTACAAACTAGGACTTAAACCCAGGAGAATGGACATAGAAAACTTGTTCTTAACAATTGCATCTATTACTGTCTGGTATAAGCCTCTCTCTTTCTCTCTCTCTCTCTCTCTCTCTCTCTCTCTCTCTCTCTCTCTCTCTCTATGAAAGATAGAAAAATTAGACTAGACAGATAGATAGATAGATACATAGGTAGATAAATAGATGGATTGATGGATGGATAGATAGGTAGATGGATAGGTGGATGGATTGATAGACAGACAGACACATTTACCTGTGTCTGTCTGTCTATCCATACACATACATATAGCATAAAGAAACTGAAATGTAGGAACAGAAGAGCCTGTGGCCGTGCAGATCAGGGGTCCAGGGGTCTCTTGCTATTCTGAGCTGGGTATTTATTTCTCTGCCATGCGGGGTGGTGGGTTTTGCACATCCCTGGCCTCTGCCCACTGATTCTAGCAGCTCCTCCACTTCATCTGACAACCCAAAACCTCTCCAGACGCTGCAGATGACTCCTGGGGAAGAAACTCTCATGTTTGAGACCGTGGGGGATGCTCCTGAGAAGCTGGCCTTTCCAGAGGGCAGGCCCAGTGCTGTTTTCATGCTGTGTAGTCAAACTGTCTGCCTTTTCCCAGGCAGGAGAGACTGTGAGGAGGTGGGACGTGGAGAGACTGCAGCCGCCTCCTCAGGTCTTCCCAGCTTGTGTCCACAATGACGCGGCCAGAGTGGTGCTGTGTTACTCTCCCCCAATAAGCCTGCAATGGTGCCTTATCTCACACAGAGCCAGCCATGACTCCTCCATGATCCAGGTGTCCTTCCTTCCACTGTTCCCTACTGCCCTCTTCTTCAATCTCCCTGCTCCAGCTGCCTTGGCCTTCTTTTTTTAATTTTAATTTTATTTTATCATTTTTACACTTACTTTCATGTGTATACATTATTTGGGTCACCTCCCTCCTCCCCCCCACCCTGCAACTGGCCTTCTTACTCCTCCCTGGACATGCCATCCATCCTCCACCCCAGGGCCTTTGCACAGCTGTTTCTATAACCTGCAGAAAACAGCAAATTCCCTCAAAGGTACAGTCCACACTTTCTCACTGCTCATTTTCAACAGTGAGCACAAAATTACCTTTAAAAAGACTATTTCCAACTGGACACCAGTGGCTCACGCCTGTAATCCTAGCTACTCAGGAGGCAGAGATCAGGAGAATTGTGATTTGAAGCCAACCCAGGCAAATAGTTCACGAGACCCTATCTTGAAAAACCTCATCACAAAAAAGGGCTGGTGGGGTGGCTCAAGGTGTAGGCCCTGAGTTCAAACCCCAGAACTGCAAAAAAACCAAAGACTATTTCCATGAAGAGAAACAATGAGTTGATTTAAATAAAAAATTTTAAGCAGAGATTCATACAAGAGTTAAGGTTAATATGGGGAAGGGGCATATAGAAGTGGTACAAGGACAGGAGTTTGGGAAACATCTCCCCAATAAATGCATCCCAGAAGCCCCAATAATCCTCCTAAAATGCAGATCTGATCTGAAGCCAACTGTTTATAAGCTGTCTTTCCTCAGGAAGAACAAGTTTGTCCTCAGTGCTGACATGAGGACATCTGCGGTGGACCCCTGGTGTCCACGGGTCTGTGGTTCCAGGATGACACCATTAAGGGAAAACCGCATGTTTGGGACACCTAGAGTTCAGGTGCTTGACTCGGTTTTCCACAGCACCGCCCAACTTCCAGTAAACACAAGCTGTTGCCTTCCAACAAATCTCAAATTCTCTCCTTACTACTTCAACTAAGCACCCTAGATATCCTTTTTTGCTTGGGAGGCTTAGCATCACTTCCCTTGCTCTTTGGGCACCATTTACTTTTTGGGAGAGAAATTTTCACAGAAATGAGGGCAGGGAAACATTCAGCAGATCATGCAAGTATTTAAATATAACTGACCGTCACCAGGGATGTCTGACAGCCACTCTGCAGCCACTGAGCTGCAAACACACCAGCAAGAATATAAAAGTTTTGTTTTGAAATTTATTTTGAGCTTTTGATTGATTGATTTTTTGACTGTCCTTGGTCAAACCATGTGCAAGAAGTCTGCAAATGAGGTGGGCTTGCTGTGCTCAGACTCTCGCTCTTCTTAGGAACCATCTCACTCCTTTCTTCTCTCTCTTACTCTGTTAGTACAACAGACAAGGATTCACCTTCATCTCTCCCCACTGGTCATTAAACAAAAAGTCCTTGTGGGAAACAGGATCTTCAGGAGGTGGATTGATGGTAATCTAATTGGGAACTCATCCCTGGATTCTCTCGGTCCCATGCTGGTGACCTCTTTCTTGAAGCCATCAACACACCTAGGAATGAAATTCTAGGAGGAAATTCTGGCCAGGCTTGGTGGCTCACACCTGTAATCCTAGCTACTTGGGAGACCGAGATTGGGAGAATTAAGGTTCAAGGCCAATTCAGGCAAAAAGTTCATGACACCCCATCTCAATGGGAAAAAGCTGGATGTGGTGTGCCTGTCACCCCACCTATGAGAAGGGGAGCTAAACACAGGAGGCCTGAGGTTTAGGCTGGCCTGGGCAAAAAGCAAGACCCTATCTCTAAAATAACCAGAGCAAAAATGGCTGGAAGCATGGCTCAAGTGGTAGAGTGTCTACCTAGCAAGGATGAAGCCCTGACTTCAAATCCCAGTTCTGCTGACGTAATGGGGAGAATAACCAAGAGAGGATAAATAGCCTGCCTGAGGCACACTCCTCTCCTGTTGAAGTCACTTTGGTGTCACTACCCTGCCTCCATAAGAGTTCCCATTTGGCTGGGGATAAAGGCAATATCAGACTGGCAAATGGAAAAGGTGGGGCTGAGAATGGGGATCACAGAAAGCCCCAGAGAGGAGATTTCCTGGATTCTGAAGTCATTCTATTTGTGTTCAAAATCACAGTCCTCAGGCACACAGGACACTGTCATCGAGTGTCTGCTGAAAAAGGAAGAGCTGGACATCAAGGAATGACCTGGGAGGTCTCTGTACTGTATCAACTATGTCTAAATGAATATTTCCTCCTTCCTTCCTTCCTCCACCTCCTCATCGCCCTCCTCCTCCTCCACTTCCTCCATCTCCTCCTTCTCCTCCATCACCTCTTCCTTCATTACCTGCTCCTCCATCTCCTCCTCTATCTTCTCCTCTTCCTCCTCCTCCTCCATCTCCTTCTTCTCCTACTCCTCCATCTCCTCTTCCTCCATCTCCTCCTTCTCCTCCTCCTTCTTCCTGCAATACTTAGTTTGAACCCAGGACCTTCACTTACCAGGCAGGCACCCCACCATTTGGTCCTCTTATCTCCAGCCTCCTGCCTAGTTGGGACCACAGCTGTGTGCCACCAAGCTAAGTTTATTGACTGAGTTAAGGTCTTGCTAAATTTTTGCCTGAACTGGCCACAAACTGGATCCTTCTGATCACCACCTTCCGAGTAGCTGGGATTACAGATGTGAACCATTGTACTTGGCCTATTTTAATTTTATTTGTGTAGCAGAACCCTCCATATTTGGCCTTTGAATCCAGGGTAGACTGAATTCTCATGGCCCTCCCTATGAATTGAACACTGTTAGTGAAATTCACAGTAATGATAGACAAGAGTCAAGATTAAGCACCCATGGTGGTGTCAGACATTGTGTAAAGAGTTTCCATGAATTCTCTTGGTTCAGCTTTGCCATGGACTCTGATGACAGGACAGCAAGGGTAGAAGGGAAACCACTGAGTGACCACTGTAATAGACCAGGCAGAGTCAAGGGTAGTTTGAGCAAGATGATGGAAAATATCTCAACAGGAATAGAGAAGATGGAACAGGAAGGAGAGACTTTTTTGTGCAATAAGTAGAAGTGATATTTAAAACAAACAAACAAATAAGAAACTAGGATCAGTAGCATGAGGAGGCCTATGCAGGAGAACGAAACAGCCCAGGAGGTTCACAAGGAGTTCTTGTGTTGTCATGTGAAGAAGAAAGGGGTGGCTTTCTTGGATTTAAGATTATGCAGTCAGTATTCTACAGTAGTCATTTCTAAGCCATAAAAATATTGACAAGATAGCATGGCTCTTAACGTATCTTCCTAGTGCTCATGCCCCCCGGGTAGATATCACAGTAGACGTCTTATAAATCCCAGCTGTTGTTATTAATTTTACAATTACTATTTTCTTTTTTGCATTTTGCCATCACATGACCCACACCACACTTGCTGTATTATCTGCCCATGATCGGTGTCTTCCACTGTCCTGGGAGTTTCTCAGGGGCTGGGGCCATGTCCTTGAGTTCCAAATGCTCAACACAGGTCTGGGCAAGTCATCAACAATCCATACTCACTCATAGAACCAGATCACAGCACATAGAGTGTGTAATTCCCATGTGAAGGGTGGCTCTCTCCAGGGTCTCTATAGCTGGGATCTATACGTGGATGAAAGTGTTTATACATGCTGCTTTTTGAAATTTTTTCTCCCTGCAATATATGGTATTAGGTGGTGACCTTCTAAGGACAGGCTCTGCTTTGGTTCAAAAATCAGTTTTAGTCTGGCGCTGGTGGCTCAGGCCTGTAATCTTAGTTATTTGGGAGGCAGAAATCAGGAGGATTGAGGTTCAAAGCCAGCCCGGGCAAACAGTTCATGAGACCTTATCTTGGAAAAAAATCCAACACAAAAAACGTTTGGTGGACTGGCTCAAGTCATAGAGCACCTGCCTCGCCAGCATGAAACCCAGAGTTCAAACCCCATCCCCCCCCAAAAAAATCAACTGTATACAAAGGTCTATCTCTTTAAGAACTAGACACTGAAACATGATGAGATCACAGCAGGGATTTACTTCAAAACTAATGCAGGTGGTGTGAGGTGGGTGTAGCTATAGCATCAGGGCCTGCGTTAGTAATTGTGGAAACACAGACAATCAGGGACTCACTTTTTATACTCGGACTTTTGATGCCATGAACTGCTTCCCCTACCCAAGGCCAAAGCAATCTTCCTGACCTGCGGTCATGACTACCTCATTCCCCCATTCCAACCCCCACAGCCCTCTGGGAAAAGAAGAGTCAAATCTTGCTCAATTCCCACCCCAGCCAGAGCAACAAAACACTTCTCTGTTTTGTGCAAAAGAAAATGAAATATTAATAAAGCCTGTGATTAAATTTCTGGGTCCTCGGGCTGAAGCCTTCCTCCCATGGGGAGCAGCCTTCGCAGATGTCCCCCCTTCTGGACACATTTTTATTACGAAGCAACTGTGAGTGATGGATGTGACATCCCAGAAGCCATCAGCCATCGTTCCCAGCAAGCCCCCAAGAGGACTCTTCGCCTGGCAATTCCCAGACCTGCGGCTTGTTCGAGGCAAAGGCAGCCTATGTGTCATTTGTATTCTGTTTCTCTGGGTACATCCAAAGTCATCTACAATGCAGTCCACCAGGGATTTAGAAAACAAACCTGCTCTCCGTCTTCTGAAGGAAACAAGTCCTTGAAGGTCACGTTTCCCAGGGGTGGACACGTCTAAACCATTTGTCGTGGGATCAACTTTCCCTTCCGCTAATCCCCCGCGACAGCTGTGTTGGCGCGGCAGTGTATCAAGCTGCCTCTGTCCAGCCCTCTGTCTTCCCTGGCAGGTGACAGAGGACAGACCTGACTGCCTTGATCAGGGGCAGCTGCCACAATGCTGTTGCCCTGGGCCAGGGGCCATGTGATATTTGTTGCCCATGAGAGCAGAGCCCTGACCCCATCTTGCCACTCTGCTCCAAGGTCCCTGTAACTAAAAGGCAGGAGAATTGCTGGAGACATCTCTGGTCACTCTCCAGCTTCTCTGTAGCAAAAGATTTCACCCACAATGATGGTCTTATAAAACACACACAAGCTGTCCTAAAGTCAAGGATGAAGTTTAGCTTTTGTCTTATGGACAGAGAGCCTTAAGACTCAGGTACAGCTTCTGGGTGTCCTTTAGAAGAACTGAATGTGGTTTAACAGAACACAACAAAAACAAAAGAACTCCAAAGTTCACAGGACCCTGGCATCAAGAATGGTTATTGGGATCTTTAAGAACAGATTTCTGAGGCTGGGCATGGTAGCTTATGTCTATAATCCCAGATTTGCAGGAGGCAGAGATCAGGAGGATTGCAGTTTAAGGCCAGCCCAGGAAAGATATTAGTGAGACCCCATCTCAACCAATAATCTGGACGTGGTGATGCATGCCTGTCACCCCAGCTACATGGAGGACATATGTAGTAAGATCTCTGTGTGACACTGACCCCGAGCAAAAATGTGAGGCCCTATCTGAAAAATAACTACAGCAAAAAGGGGCTGGGGATGTTGTTCAAGTGGTAGAGCAGCTGTCTGTCAAACATGAAGCCCTGAGTTCGAATCTCAGTGCTGCCAAAAAAAAAAAAACACAATTCCTTCCCAGTTCTTTGCCTCAGTCACTATTCACTCTGTGGCCCCTTTGGTCCCCATATTGCTCTGTACCATGTTGGGAACACCCTGCAAGGAATTCAGCATACAGATTCGTGTTCTGAAGTTGGCAAGTGATTGACCCGAGTTTCCCAGGCCTCCCTCCCACTGGGCAGGGACGGTCCCCACGTCCAGGGTCTCTTGCTGGTTCGAGCAGGAAACCCAGTCATGGTGCCATCATGCAATGAGGACCTTTGCCTCTCGGAGTGTGCAAGGGCACATGAGTCAGGGGAGGCCACCGTAGTGACCGCTTGGTTCATCAGTGTACGGGTTCTCACTGTGGACTCGGCTAACATCACTCTCAGGTGGAAGAAGTTAGAAGAAGATTGTGACTGTCCATTGCACTAGGCACCAGAAGCCATCAAGGGTGACCTAGAGTGTATGTGGGGTTCAGGTTCTGTGCAAATGTCATGCCATGTTGTTTAAGGGACATGAGTTTCCTGGAACCCGCAGGTGTCTTGGGGCCATCTTCCTCCTCCAGTCCACATGTTCACCCCCTTTGCGCTCATGGAGTGGAAAACTTGCCCCATGATTCAGTGCCCTCAAAATCCCTATGTGGATGCCTGAACCTCAGTGTAGACACAGTGTTTTAGAGGGGTCACTAAGATTATATGAGGTTGTAAAGATGGGGTCTTGATCCAACAAGAAGAGACACGAGATCTTCCTCTCCGTGTCTTTGTCTGCCTTTCTCCTCCCACCATGTAGGAAACACAAGAAGGTGGCATCTGTAAGCCAGGATGAGGCCCTTCTCACTAGAGGAGGTTCCAATCTACCAGAACCTCAATTTTGGACTCCAGGCTCCAGACAGTAAGAAAATTAACTTCTGTTGTTTGAACAATGGACATCGAGCCACTGGCCTGTGTCACTTTGTGCAGGAACTCCAGGCTGAGCTCCTCACTGGTGGCTTCTGTGTCCCCACCTGGGGACCTGTGCGGGGCTCAGGCAGCATTTCTACCTCATAGCTGAGGGGAACAGGGATGGGGCAGAGACAGGTTCTGTGCCCAGTGTTCCCTTCAAAGACAGTTCTTCATCAACACATGACACGTGTGCTTTGTCACTTCAGCCTGAGGCTAGTGTTGAAACCAGACCTTTGGACCCAAGGCCCAAATTCCTGCCCTAAATGACAAATAAAGAGATATTAATGGTGAAGGCAGAGGAAGGAGGTTTATTACACGGCCCTGGTCATGCCATGGGAAAAGGCAGAGTAAGCACTTAGCTCATTTTCAGCCATCTTCAGGGTACAGTCACGAGTTACAGGTTTAAGTAGACAAAGAACTAGAAGCAGGGGACAAAGGTATGCACAATTACAGTCCCAGTCACAGGAGTGTTCTGATTGACCATTATCTCAGTCCAAGGGTTCCCAGAGGGGTTCCAGAGAAGATGTCATCGCTGTCATCACTTGAGGGGAGCGATCTGGTTCCCATGAGATGATTGCTCCTGCTCCAGGGTGCAGCCTCATCATTACAGGTCATTGTCCTCATGTTAGGGGTGGTCTGTCCTGCAAGTCTCCACTGTTCCTTTTGGGAAGTTTCAGTCCCTTGTCATAAAGATGTTATCAGTTCTATTCTTTCTGGAATCCAAGGTGATCACAAAGTGACTGAAAATAGAATGGCTTAGAGCAAAGACAGATATAAAATGGAGGCAGGGGTGCGAGGCTTCTCCTGTTTTTAGTTAGTTCGTGGGCCAAAGAAGGAGTCGGTGCTTTTAGCAAAAGCCGTTTCAGCAGCTCTTAGTGTCATGGATTTTGGAGCTGTGGGTTGATAAAAGAATTTCCCAGGAGGGGAGAGCAGAAGAAAGCAAAGATGTATTAGAATTTAATAAGAAGGAAACAAGATGGCAGGCAGCTAGGTAAGGGAGTGTGGCACCCCAAAACCTGATTTCCCCTGCCACATCTCCTTAAAAAGGTTGGGGGGGCTCCTCCACAGGGACTCAGAGGATCCCACAGGGGCGCAATAGCTTAGGTGTATGTAGACCAATCAGAACACACCGTGAGTGCATCCCAAGACCCAGGATGTGACCCCCAAAGGACAGGCCGTACACATGCTGCAGAACTGCTGGCCTGGGAATCCTATCAGGGAGGTGACTCAGAAGGCACTGCCGATGGCTTCTGGCATATTTATCACTCATCGTCCCAAGATGGGATTTTACATCAAAGCAAGAGGTCAGGAGAAAAGACTAGTGGACTTTGCTCCCCAGAGATGGACTCCACAGATAAAGCCACAGATACACACTGAAGGAGGCTCAGGTCCTTCCCAGGCAGCCGGCTGGCCTTTGAAGCTCCAGAGGTGCTGGGAACGAAGCAAAATGTTATTTGCTTTTTCTCTGTTTTTTTTTTTTTTTTTTTTTAGTACTGGGGATTAAACCCGGAACCACTTGAGTCACACCCCCAGCCCTTTTGTTTTTATTTTATTTATTTATTAAAAATATTTTTAAAAAATTTCCACTGCTACTCTTTGCTCATTTATTCATTTATTTGGTGGGATTGGGGTTTGAACTTAGGGCTTCACGCTGTAAAGCAGGAGCTCTACCACTTGAAGCCCCATCTCTAGTCCATTCTGTTCTGGTTATTTTTGAGATGGGGGGTCTCAGGAACTGTTTCCCCAGGCTGGCTTCAAACTGTGATCTTCTTGATCTCTCTGGATGACACGTGTGAGCTGCCGGCACCCAGCTTTTATTTTGTTTTTGAAACAGGGTGTCCCTATACCTATGTCCGGGCTGACCTCTAAATCCTCATCCTTCTGCCTCTGCCTCCTGAGTAACTGGGACTACACGTGTGCACCACCACACCTGGCTATGTCTTTTTCCTTGAGGGCTTTAGAATAATTAGCAGATATTAATTATACACAGAGGTTTCATTGTGATAATTTCGTATGTGATTTTTTTTTCAGTGCTGAGAATTGGAACCAGGGCTTTGTGCATGGTAGGCAAACACTTCCTTTTAAAAATGTTTCAGAATAAGAATTATATATATATTTTGTAAAAGAGAAGTATGGCCATACTATCTCTTCAATATTTCTTCCACTACCCACGTCTGAGGCAGGAAAGCCAGGCTGCCAGTTCACGGCAGCCAAGGTGGTGTCACAGCTGTGACCCCAGCACTCCAGAGGCTGAGGATCTTGAGTTCGAGGCCAGCCAGGTCTACACAGTGAGACCCTGTCTCAAACAAAGAATTCGCCCTCAGTTTCATCTATCATTAAGTGTCAATGACATTTCATGGGATGGACAGGACCAGGACTGGGAGGTTGAGCTCATGTGCCTTCACTCAGGCTGGAAGGGTGGTGACATCAAGGAAAAACTCAAAATATAACCCCAGCTACTCAGGAAGACGAGGTAGGAGGATCTGGGTCCAAGGCCAGCCCAGACCAACGTTGGTGAGACCATACCACAAAAACCAAGCCAGGTGCAGTACTTCACGTCTGTGGTCCCAGCTTCTCAGGGTGAGGAGGGAGGAGGATCGAGGTTTTAGGTCAACCCAGGCAAAGTTAGCAGGAGACCCAAGGCTAGCACTCTTCCCCGAGGGCTGGGATTATAGGTTGTGGCTGTGTCCACAGTCCTGTCCTGGAGGTGGACAGACAGGTGCCTCCCTCTCCTCCTGTGACCTCTACCCCATGTTGTCCTCAGAGGCGACTTTAAGCAGAACAGGCTCTGGGCTGTTGGGAGCCCTGGAGCAACACACAGAGCTTGGAAGGTCGTGTCCCCTCTGATGTGGGGGACAAGGTGGGGTGGGGTAATGGTGTCTTCCTCCACAGATGAGCCTGGGGTCTGGATCTCAGGTGGATGACCACATGGGGTACACTTGGAAGCTCATGTCCTGACAGTTCCCACAGCTTTGGGGATGGAGCACTGGGAATGCAGGCCTTTGGAAATGTCCCTCTCTGATCCCTGATGAAGGGGACCCCCTATCCCTGAACTGGACAACTGTGGACTCTCCAGGGTTAGGTGTGTGGAAACCAGCAGGTAGAATTTTGACGTCATCTTCTTGCCTGGTCCTGGTGAGGAGAACGGGTCTGGGGCTCCTGCAACTAGCTCTCAGCTGTTATGTGAACTGATGAGGGCGCCCAGGATGCCATGTTGCTGAGGTCAGTAGTCTTGCTGGGCATCTGGCCAGGGTGGGCGAGGGGAGGCTGTGGGGTCCTCTAGTGGCTGTGAGTGGAATTGCATCTGGGCTTTAGGGTGACATGGGGGTGTCTTTTTTGGGGGGGGATCAATGCTGGTG
This sequence comes from Castor canadensis, assembly GCF_047511655.1. Taxonomy (NCBI): domain Eukaryota; kingdom Metazoa; phylum Chordata; class Mammalia; order Rodentia; family Castoridae; genus Castor; species Castor canadensis. Next base: position 30,194,837 of record NC_133401.1, on the reverse strand, counting down.
TCCCTCAGGTTGGGGGATAAGCTCTAATTCCAACTCACGCCTATCCTCCCAGGGTGCTGAGCCATTTAAAAAATGTATTTATTTTTATGCTGGAGATGGGAACCAGGGCCTTGTTGGAAACACACCCTCAGCCCTAGAACAATATTTATTAAGAAATAAAAAATAACACAAAAACCCACTGATGAATTCAGCATCAAAACCTTTATGAAAGACAGGATGGACGCTGCCTTGGTGAGCATTGACATAAACTCAGGCCATTGTTCCCAAGAGCCACACCAATTAGGAACTCAACCAGGAGCAAATTCGAGCTCAAGCTTCAATTAAAGCAGGCTTAATGAATTAGAAATGTGTTTTTCTTTGTAAGTTTGCCAAGCGCCTCCCACAGCTACCATAGCAATTCACTTGAGTCTCTTTCTCCCGAGAGGAACCTTTTCTCCCTCTCCCTGCCCTAACGCCATCCCTGTCAGATCCTATCTTTAGTTAAAATGTTGACATTTCTAATGATGGGCATGGTTGCTCATTCCTATAATCCCAGTGACCGGGGAGGCAGAGATTGGAAGGATCTCAAGGCCAATCAGGGCAGAAAGTTAGCAGGACCCCATCTCTAGCACCAGGCCAGATATGGGGGTGCACGCCCATGATCCCAGAGATGCAGGACACCTGAGGTATTTGGATTTTGGTCCAGGCAAATATCTGACACCCGATCTGAAAAAGAATGAAAGCTAAAAGGGCTGGAGGTGACTCAGGGAGGGGAGCTCCCGCCCAGCCAGCACGGGGCCGCTTTCATCCACACAGGGCAGCGTGGCGTGGTGGACTTTTAGGGAAAAGTTTTCCAACCTCTGCTCTGCCAGATCCTAGCACCACCTCCTAAGGTATCGGTGTCTCCAAGAAAACCACCCAAAATTGGTATTGTCATCTGTGATTTTCCCTCCCGTACTTTGAAAATTTGAGGAAAGGGTGCACAAGCGGTGACTCACACGGCTGCGATGTTTACAAGTCGACTTTTTAATCTGCTCCCCACCAAGGCCCCCTGCTCTGCTCGTTCCCCACACTCCCCTCGCTCTGGCCCTGTGGAGGACACATGGTGGGGACACTTCCAAGACAGAGGAAGCACTGGAGTTGTCACACGAGGCCACATGGCCACGTGGACCCTTGGTGTCCAGCTTTCTATCGAGTGACGCTGAGCCCAAGGCCAGGGTCGGCTCCCAAGCTGGACATGCATCCGTGGTGGGGAGGAAGGAAGGACACAGCCTCCTGTGCCAGATCAGACGTGGGAACGGTGTCCAGCACTGACCATCTGTTTGGCAAGTCCTGTGACTGCATCTTCCAGCCAGCTTTTCCTCTATCATTTGGGAGCTGATCAACTCACAGTGTTGTCAAAGATGGCCCTCCATCCTCAGATGCCTCGCAAGGACTTTTTATCTCAAGATGCATCCCGAGCCTGGACCTAGGCGTCCTGCAGCCTCAGCCTCGCAGTGCTGGGATTACAGGTGTGCACCGCGATGCCCAGCCTCATGCTGCTTTGTAGCCAGTTGGTGTGGACAAATCCCACTAACAGATGGAGTAGAACAAGGAGTTTCTGTTTGATTTTCAATCTCAATCTGAGAGAGACAGAGACAGAAAGAGTGTGAGAAGGAGAGAGAAAGAGAAAGGCAGAGAAAGACAGAGTGTGTGAGAGAGACAGAGAAAGAGAGAGAGCATGTGTGTGTGTGTGTGTGTGTGTGTGTGTGTGAGAGAGAGACAGAAAGAGAGAGTGTGTGTGAGAAAGAGACAGAGAGAGGCAGAGAGACAGACAAAAAGAGAGAAAGAGAGCATATGTGTGTGTGAGAGAGAAAGAGAGAGAGAGAGAAAGAGAGAGAGAGGTGTTACCCCAAAGGCCATGTGCTGTGGGCTTTGTCCCCAGCTCCTGCACTGTTGAGGGGTGACTGGATCAAGAGGGCACTGAGGTGATCGATAGATTGATCCATTGATCCATTGATCCATTGATGGGCTCACAGTTGACAGGCTGTTGGGAGTCGGCTTGGTTGAAGAGCTCAGGTCACGGGCCCATTGCAGATGCATCTTATCCCTGCATCTTCTTGTCTCTCTCTGTCTTCTGTCCACCATGGGGTGACTCTTCGCCACGTCTCACCCCCGCCATGATGCTCTGCCTCACCACACAAGAGCCAAGAGCCAAGATGGACCTTTCTTCTCCTAAGCTCATTTCCCGGGCAATTTGTAGAAAACCTCCAGCACATGGAGGCAACAAAACAGGAAACGGAGTGTAGAGACTTGAAGACGTTGCTCACCTTTGTAAATTAAGTTTTTTCAGAACAAAGCCATGCTTCACAGACTTGATCACATTACGGCAGAGTCGAACGGGTTGGCCCTTTAGGGAAAAGTTTTCCAACCCCTGCTCTGTATTCAAATTCTACTGCCAGATCCTTGCTTGTAGTGAAGCTATTTTATATTATATTACATTATAATATTATACATATTTATATGTCAAAATTTGGGGTTTGGCTCAAGTGGCAGAGCACTTACCTAACATATGGGAAGTTCTGGGTCCAATCCCTAGTACTGCAAAAAACAAACAAATAAGCCCTCATTCGGGAGGATTTTGAACCAAATTATAACACATGTCTCTGTTTATGTCATAGTTATGTAGATAGATAAATGTATATTATTAATGTCCTGGTCTCCCTGACTTCTCCTGTTTTAAGTCTGAAGTAGCCACACATGGCACCGTTTGCTTTTGGGTTTTATCATGGAACACCATATGCGGGTGATGCTCTTGGACCCATGCGCAAAGATGCTTTAAGCTCTCATTTATGACTGTAGAGCATCCTCTTGGCAGGTGGTCAGTGATTTTGTAGCCTGATGTATTTCTGCTGTGTTTCTGTTACAGAAATCCAAATCTTTCTAGTCATGTGGTGACAAGGACAACACTGTCACACGTGTGCTGTGTTACCCGCCTTGCCCTGACTGCTGGATGAACTCTGATTCAAAGTATCAAGCATTCTCAGGTTCAAGGTTACAGCCGTGTGCAGCTGTGCAGATTCCAGGCTAAGTGCTTTTGGCGTTTGGATTAGTGCTGACTGGTTCCCTCTGGGCCAGAGGGGAATGTGCAGGTCATTTTTCCAGATGTGGTAATGCACACCTGTGACCCCAGCTACTCAGCTACTCGGGAGGTAGGTCACCAGCCGTGGCTAGTCCCCAGCAAACATGCAAGACCCTACCTGAAAAGAAACTGAAACAAAAAAGGGTTGGCGGAGTGGCTCAAGTGGTAGAGCGCCTTCCTAGCTAAGTGTGTAGGCTGTGAGTTCAAACCCCAGCATTGCCAAAGATTTTTTTCTAGATGTTTGCAAAGTACCTCCCAAGGATTTTAAATTGCACTGAGAGCTCTTTGGGGCCACTGAGAACCATTAGTGCAGATGGTATGAGGAGGGTAGCAAGGTCTGAGCTGGGACCTGAAACACCACTCCTGGCTCCCGGTGGGGAGCATGGAGGACTTCAGGGCTGGAGCAGAATGGCGCCTGGTGAGGCAGGTGCTGTGCTATTGGGTGCAGATGCCTTGGTGCCCCAGGATAGGGTACCGGCAGTGGGGATGGAGTACGGAAGGCAGATTCAGGGAGTTCTGGATGTGGAGCTAACAGCATGAGGACAAAAAGGGGGAGAAAAGAAGGCGTGGTGGTGCATGTCTGTAATCCCAGCATTGTAGAGGCAGAAGCAGGAGGATTGTGAATTTGAGGTCAGCCCAGGGTACATAGTGAAACTCTGTCACCCCAAAACCCAAAAATCAAAAGGAGAAGCAGAGGCAAAAGAGAAAAACAGAAGGAAGAGGAGGAGGGGAAGGAGGAGATGGAGGAGGAGATGGAGAAGAAGGAGATGGAGATGGAGATGGAGGAGGAGGAGGAAGAGGGGAAAGAGGAGAATGAGGAGGAAGAGGGGAAGGAGGAGACGGAGGAAATGGAGATGGAGGAGATGGAGATGGAGGAGATGGAGATGGAGGAGGAGGAGGAGGAGGAATAGATGGAGGAGGAGAAGAAGTCTGGCGAGGGATCCACGTAGCCCCTGTGGCCTCCTTGTAATGTCAGGCTGGCAGTTGAAAGACACCCAGCCTGCATTGCACCTGGGACCAGGATGCTGGTGTTGGGGACAGGGTGGAGGAATTCAGGGCTTGGGCATCTTCCAAGCAGAAAGCGCAAGTCTGCAGGAAGAGAGATCTTGCCCAGAAGGAGGCTGCGAGTGAGATCTTTAGAGGGAGCTGTTGAGAGCCCTGGCTCAGCCCCTTGGTGACGTCCTCTGTCCCTGGGTCCTGTGCCTCTGGCCCTCGGTCCTGGTCAGACACAAGGAGATGAAATCACAGTGGTGGGTGGAATAGTGGCCCTCCCCAACAAGCCATGTCCACTGTGACCTCAGACTTGTGTCACTTGGAATAAGGGGTTTTGCAAATGCAATTAGGGTGAGGCTCGAGAAGAGGCCGTCCTGGAGCAGGTGGGCTCTAAATCCAATGACACATCTGTATAAGAGACTGAAAACGACCACCGCCAGGGAAGGGCTGTGTGACGGAGGGGACAGAGACATGGGGTGCGACACTGAGCGGAAGCCGGGAGGGAGGAGACATTCTCCCTCGGGGCAGAAGGAAGCTGGAGCCTCCAGCACCTGCTCCTGGCAGTGAGAGAGGAGCAGATGGGGTCATCGTCCCTGCAGTTAGGGTGACAGGGGTTCTCGGCTCCACTGTTGTCTTGTGGCCTGTGTGCCCTGGAGTGACCCCAAAGCATGAGCTTCCCATCTGTGTGATGGGGACAGAGGGTTCCCAGATTGGGAGCTTTTGTGACAAGTTAGAACCTGACAACAGGTGGATGACAGGACCTCTAACCCCTGCTCACCTGGTGACACCTGTGCCTGCCACTGTGTGGCAGAGACTCCCAGGGCTGCCTGGACCCGTCCGCTGCCCCTCACTTTCCCTCCACCTCCCCTTCCGTCCATCGCATGTTGTGTCAGCTCCTCACCAGACACGTCCACAGCAGGACACTGTCGTGTCACCTGGACGGACAGACAGGGATGGGGTCTGTCTCCCACCCAACACCCTTCCTCCCTGACACCCAAACCTGGCACAAATTTGCACAGAATGGACCTCGTCTGGCCACAACAGTGAAACACACTTTCTACTTGGTTTTCTGAAACAGGGTCTGGAAGGGGATGGGGAGAGAGGGGGAGAGAGAGAGAGAGAGAGAGGGAGAGGGAGAGAGGTCCTCTACTTCATCTTAATTCTGAGCACTCTGCTGCTATAGGTAGACCCCATTGATAAAGAGCTGATTAGTCAGAGAAAGGGGACAAGGGTCACTACATGTCCATCACGCAGAGTCTTCCTGGACACTGGAGGCCGAGGTGTGAGTGTTGACACCTTTAGATGAAGAGCGCCATGTCTATGGAGCAGGACAGGACTGAGGTCTCTGGTCATCACAAAGCCTGGCTGTCACTAGAGACACAGGGCCATGGGGCCGTGGAGATGAACGACTTCAGTCATTTCTGAGGTCTCTGCAGCCGTCGCTGTCTCTGGAATCAAAGCTTTTTCCCAGCTATGCAGGGTGAAGGAGGCCCCCCCATCCCAAAGAATCTCTATGGCTGCTATGCTGCAAGTAGAGGAGCAGGGCAGGAGCCACGGTCCCCAGCTGTGCCAGCCTGATGTCCCCAACACGCTGTGCCATGGGGTGGAGATGGCACAACCTTGACTCCGTCAAACTCAGATTCCTCACACGAGGCCAAAGGGGACGTGGAGCAGCATCTTCAACACAGGGGTCACAGCCAGAGGTCATCCCCTAAACACCCGCCCTAGTGGCTGTGAGGGGATGTCACCTGCTGCCACTGTGGCCACCCGGTGGTGGACGGTGATGGTGATATGATGAGCAGAGGTGGCCATGAGAACTTGTGTCTGGTCGATGGCTTCGTAGAGGATAAAACCCCAGGGGCTTGGTCCCTGCAGCTCAGAAGCCGCAGGTTTTACGGGATTTTTTTTTTTGGCAGCTCTGGGATTTGAACTCAGGGCCTTGTGCTTGCCAGGCAGGTAGTGTGCTACAGAGCCACAACCCTGGCCCTTTGGGCTTTAGTTATTCTTTGAACGGGGTCTGGAGTTTTATCCCCAGGCCTGCCCAGATCTCGACCCTCCATTTATGCTTTCCATGCTTTACACCGGCTTGGTACTGGTTGAGATGGGGTCTTTGTGTGGGGGGCTCCACCTGTCATCCTCCGGAGTAGCTGGGATTACAGGCATGAGCCACCACACTGGCTTCCACCTTCCTTCTGTATTTTGCATTTCATAATTTTAAACTTCACAGAAACTTTGAAACTGTGAGCAATGCCTCGCTGGGAGAACAGGAAAACAAGTGAATCATCGCCTTTGTGGGATGGTGGGGGCTCCGTGGGGACCTGGCTGCCAGTGTCACGACTCAGGGACTCAAGCGTGAGTCACCACCAAGTCACAGGAGATGCTCGCAAGGCTCTCAGAATCTGCAGGAGTGTGCTGTGATTAGTGTCCTTGAAATATCACAGAAAAACAGCAGGACAGACACATGGACACATGATGGTGCCCACCCTGTGCCCAGAGGAGAACAGGGACAGAGAGGAGGATGGGGACAAAGGAGGACAGGGACAGAGGTGGCCAGAGCTCAGGGGTCTGGAGGGAATGCATCTCTGTCAGGAGGCTCCAGGGACAAAGGAATAAATAAATAAATATAATATTACTGTAAATTAATATGCCACGGTGACATCCACAATCAAATCCCCTGGTGACCCTTGTCACCCCCCCCTTTGAAGCTCTTGGTGGCTTTGTTGTGACCTTTTGCTTTTTCATGTGTGTCTAATATTCTTCTGTCTCATCCTCTGCCTCCTCCCTTGGTGGTTTCCCCCACTTTCTCATCATGTCACATTGTGAATTTTTAATCTAGATTCCACGTGTGACAGGAAACACAGGACATTTGTTTTCTGAGCCTGGCTCACGTCACTCAGAATGACAAGCTCCAGCTCCACCCATATTCCTGCAAATGGCGTCATTTCACTTTTCGTGGCTGAATCCTCCTCCATGTATCTGCGCAGCGCCCCTCCTTGTCTGTGCAGCGGTGTCGGCACCAGCGTTGACTCTGCAAGTTGAATATCGTGATTGATGGGGTTGCTGCAAGCACAAAACAACCTCCACGCCAAACCCGCTTTTCTAGGAACCCAGAGAACTTCCTTTTCTTTTTTACAGGGCTAGTGATTAAATCCGGGGCCTTGCATATGCTACGCGAGCACTTTACTACCAAGCCGTGTCCCAGGCTGAAGACGCCATATGGAATAAAATTGGGGTTGACTGGGGATGTGGTTCAAGGGGTAAGGCCCTGAGTTCAAATCCCAGAACTTACACACCAAAAAACAATCTTCTCACCACAGATTAATTCCCCTTGTCCTGGAAGTTAATATTTACATGGAATATAATCATTCTGATGGCCAGGCATTTGTTGCTTTTTCATGACTGGGTAGTATTCTGTTACATGGACATTTCTAAATCAGATGATTTTCTTGTGAATAGACAGTGGGGGTGGTTTACAGTCTGTGATCACGATCAATAAAGCAGATGGAGATATTTTTGAACAATTCAATCTCTAGCCCAGGCTGGCCTTGGCCTCTCCAGTGCTAGCATTACAGGCGTGCATACTGTGCTCGGCCACATGGCGTTTAGCTGATCCAGGTTTTCTCCTCTCAGTAGGGCTCAGGCTGTTTCTCGAAGGGCGACGTGGTCCCCTCTGTCATCCATGGTGGGGGTTGTGCAGTTATGTCTTCTCTTGGGTTTCGTCTGCATTTCTTGGGTTGCATGTCCTTTTGTTTCCACCCAACCTTCTTTCAGAAAGCATCGGTTCAAATTTTGTGCCCCTTTAAAATGGGCCTATCTATTACCACGTGTAGACATTCTTTTTGAATTCTGGTATGACTCTTTTTGTTTTTGGTGGAGCTGGGGTTTGAACCCAGGGCCTGGCGCTTGTGAGCCGCTCCACCAGCCCCCAAGTTACCGACTTTTAAATGGTGTCTCAGAATCTCTTTTCCTTCCCATGTCACAGATACCCGTGCGCGTCCTTTCAGAGGCTCCCATGCTCGCTCTGTATTTGTCATGAGTTCTCTGCCTGTGTTGAAGTCAATCGAGCTGGGTCTGCTGATGCCGCCTATAATCCCAGCAGTCAGGAGGCTGAGATGGAAGGATGGAAAGTTCAAGGCCAGCCTGAGCTACTCTGTCTCAAAAAAAGAAAAAGAAGTCAGTGACCACAGTGGACAGCTGCAAATCTGGATTCTGTTCTGTTCCTGTGTGCATGTGTTTTCCCGGGTGCTGATGCCATGACTGACTGATCACCATCACTTTACACTAAGTCCCAGAACAATGTGATGACTCCCGGCACTGTTCTTTTCATTTACTTTTTTTTTTGCAGTATTGGGGTTTGAACTCAGGGCCTTCACCTTGAGCCACTCCACCAGCCCTTTTGTGAAGGATTTTTTGAGATAAGATGTTGTGAACTATTTCCCCAGGCTGGCTTTCAACCACGATCCTCCTGTTCTCTGCCTCCTGACTTGCTGGGATTACAGGTGTGACCACTGGCGCCTGGATGTTTTTTCTTTCACTAGAGACCTTTTCTGCCCTGTGCTGGACTCACACTTGGCACTTAGCATTTTCAGGCCATAATAGAATATTTTTGGTAGAAATATGATTGATATTTCTAAATTTCCACTTTCCAGGTGGCAAACATCAAGGACTGCTTCCTAAGTTCTGGTTGCTTTTCTCCTAGGTCAGAACCGATGCAAACCCAACGCTGAGGCCCTTGCACGGTTGATGGTACCGAGGACTGAGGACAGGTCTTGTGAGAACTTTTGTCATTTTGTTGCTTGCTCGTCGACTTGCTTTCCTCTTGATGCCATGGTGGCTGCAAACATGGGAACCTGCGTCACCCACACCACAGGGACACGTGGGGGACACAGCTATGCCTGTCACACCAATGGTTCTTCAGTTGCATCTGCTCATTTTGAAGACAGGACAGACATGCAAGATAGAAATGTGCCATCCCTGTCATCTCTTCCTCCCGGTGACACCATTTTCTGTGTCTTGCCCAGAGGTAAGATTTGCATTTGCATTTATGCAAAAATCACCTGCAGGCGTTGTGCCTGGGCTGTTTTGTATATCCGCGCATGTGTTATGAGGCATAATTATTATGCATGAGCTGTTTTGCATAAACCATCTCACAGTTACATCCCCACACCCACTCTGCAGTTGTCTGTGGGCTCTGGGGTCACCTGTCTGTCCTTCATCCTGGGTGTTGTTGTCACCACCAGGATGGTGACAAGACCTTCTGCTCAGGGTCTCCCCCAGGACCCTGAGGTTTGGGGACCATGTCCTGCTGTGGACGCTGAATGGGGTTTGCAGAAATGTCACCTCTTGCACAGTCAGAAGTGACAGCATGAGCTCAAAGGACACATGTGTGTTAAGAGTGACCCTTGATGTGTTGTCCTGTGTCTGTCCAGACATGGATGACAGCCCGGCACTGCCATGGGGTCCTGGGACATGGGGGCAGACCCCACCCTCACAGACAGCGGGGCTTCAGCTGGGGGCTTAGTGACATAAAACAGGGGACGAGCGAAACACATGGGCCAGCTTCGTTCAAGCAGGAGGAGGCAGCAAAGGCGGGGACTCGGGAAGGAGGCCATGGGACACATGTGCGAGGGTCTCCTGCCAGGCAATGCCGTGAGGCCTTTTATTTATTGATTTGTTTTTTTGAGAGGCACCAGGGTTTGAACTCAGGGCTTTGCACTTGCTAGGCAAGCACGCTGCCGCTTGAGCCACACCACCAGCCCTTTCTGCTCTGGTTGTTTTGCGGATGGGGGTCTCTATTTTGCTCAAGCTGGCCTTGATCACAATCCTAGATTTTGCCTCCCACGGTCGCTGGGGTGACAGACAGGCCCCACCATGCCCACTGTTTTGCTGTTGAGATGAGGTCTTGCCAACTTTTTTTTTATTTATCATTTTTTTATTGCCAGAGCCACAATCTCCCAAGGAGCTAGGATTGCAGACCTGAGCCACCAGCACCAGCTTTACCAAAGCTCCTAAAACAAATTTTAATTTTTTTAATGCATTTTTTAGACGTAGGATCAAATTCAATCCTCCCAGCAAATGTGGGGCCTGGGCAGCGCCATGATGGCCGCTGGGAGCCATGTGAAGGCCACACAGTTCTGTTTGTTCATTTATGAGGCACTTACTGAGCCTCGGGTGAGCTTGGGTTGGGGCCACCATAGCCAGGCTGCTGCAGAGCCAGGAGCTGGTGGCTTCCTGGGGACCTTCTTCTCCTGCCCTTCCCCCAGTCCCACTGTGGTTTCCCATGGCAACAACCTGAGCTTCCCCCTTCCCCCTCATGACAGGTGGGAGCCCAGAGAGGGGGACCTGGCTGAGCAAGAGGACAGACAGACGGAGGGACGCCATTGTGCTTTGTTGTCTTTGCTTTATGTCTTGATTTATTCCTGATTGTAGACATGGGGACAATGACGGGCGTGCATGTGACTTGGTGAGGCTGCCATGACGAAGTGTCACCGCCGGGTGGCTTCGTAGCCAGGCCCAGGTGAGGCTGGCCACTGTCCTCAGCTGGCAGGTGGTGTTGGCCATCCTCAGCCTGCGCACATCTGCAGAGTCTGAATTTCCTCTTTGTGCAAGGACACCACTTACCTTTCATCAGGGGCCATGCTAGAGACCTCATCTTAACCCGCAGCCCTGTGTGGAGGACACTGTTTCACAGAACTGAGGGACTGTGCAGGTCGGTCAACCCGTGGACCGGGCTACACGGAACCAAGATGCCAAGCTCTGAGGTGAGATATTCTCCACAAAGGCAGAATTCAGACTCTGATCCCGAGAAAGAAAAACCCCAAAACCAATCAGCCAAATCCCAGCTCACTTCTACCCAAGCCCTGTTGGGCAGCCCTGGCACTGGCTCTCTGCCTGGCTGCCATTTTCTTCCCTTCTCATGACGCCTTTCCTTCTCCCACCCCTCCATCTCTATAAAATCCTTTACACCCACGATGCCGGATTTCCAAATGCAGCACATCCTGAGGTCCTGGGGGCTGGGACTTCAACATGTGGATTTGGGGTGGGTTCGGCAGGGAGACGACTTCGTTCGCCCTGTAATGGTGCAAAGACTCTCCAGCTCCTGTGCGAAATAAGGCTTTCAGGTTACGGAGCCAGCCCAGGTGCCCTTGCGGTACATGTGCAGTGGAGTATTACTCAGCCATAAAGAAGAACGAGGTTATGTCGTTTGCAGGAGAATGGATGGAACTGGACATCATCATATTGAGTAAAATAAGTCAAAGTCAAATACCACATTTTCTCTCATAAGCTGAAGCTAAAAAAAAAATACCCACATATTTAAATGGGGAGTTTACTTTGGGGGAAGCCAGCAAGGCTGGGAGCACATGATGGAAGGACATTGCACATCATATTAAACCCCAATTTTAGGACTGGTGGAGTGGCTCAAGTGGTAGAGTGCCTTGCATAGGGGAGAGGACAAGGCTTTCAGGCAGTTAGCCCACTCCCCCCACTCCTCATCCACAGGAACGTCATCTGTCTTCAAGACTCACTCCTTCCCTCATTCATTCATTCAACAAGCACGGACTAGGTACAGACTATCTCATGGGCACTTTCGCATGCCCTTGGTGCCTACTTGTGCACAGTCTCTGGCGATGCAAGGAGAAACAGTGGAGGGAGGGAGGTTTTGTTCTCTTGCAGCGGGGACGCCTGCTGTGCAGTCACACCCTGGAGAAGTGAGTCCTGATCTGAATCCGTTCTGGGCTGAAAGTCCATTTTTATTCCCACATATTCATTCTACAAACATTGTGATGGATGCACACATGCACAGAAGGCACTTGGATCAAAATCACCCTCTGTGACTCTTCTTATCCCCATGCCCCTCTTCTACTTCCATGTGTGCTATGAAGACCTCTGACCACATCCTCCTGCTGGTGCCTGCCCTGTTCTCCTGTGTTCTGTCTTTAAGGACCAAGTTCTGCACACAAGAGAAAACTGCAGCCTTGGTCTTTCTCAGTCTGGCTTTTTTTTTTTTTTTTTTGCCATTTTTCTGGAAACAACAGTTTCATTCTTCTTCGTGACTGAGTAATACTCCATTTTGTATATATGTGATGTTTTCTTTAGCTTGACTCTTGTGAATGGTGCTGCTATAAACATGGATAAGGGCTTTTTTTTTTGTGGCACTGGGGTTTGAACTCAGGGCCTCCTGCTTGCTAGGCAGGTGTCTGTCTACTCCTTGAGCCACATTTCCAGTCCTTTCTGCTTCAGTCCTTTATTTTTCAGATAGGGCCTCCTGCCAGGTCCCCTGTAGAGATGGGTGAGGCCAGTGTGGGCTGTGGCATCTGCACGCAGTGGGACAGCAGAGGACGTGCAGTGGAACAGCACACACGTGCAGATGTGCACCTGGTGATGGACGGTGACAACGCCACCTGCTGTGTCACTGCTGCTGAGCCTGGACTCCTGACTTCTGTCTGAATCCATGGAGGGCACAGCTCAGCTTACTCTTGGCAGGGATGGAGAAGCACTGCGGATGCCAGCATCCTGGTCCTCTGCAGTAATGTGACTGTGACTGTGATGTCCACTGTCCACTCCATTCCCTGCTCAGGAGTCCCCTGCTCAGAAGTGGCTCAGGCCGTTGCCTTGGGAACTGAAGGAGGGAAGGGGCGCCAGAGGACGCAGCTCCTGAGGGACAAGGATGTCCCCCATCTGCAGTCCCACTGCATGCAGATCCCACAGCCCACACTGGCCTCTCTCTCTGCAGGGGACCTGGCAGGAGGCTGTATCTGAAAAATAAGGGACTAAAGCAGAAAGGGCTGGAGACTCGGCTCAAGGGGTAGATGTCTGCCTAGCAAGCAGGAGGCCCAGAGTTCAAACCCCAGTGCTGCTGATAAATAAATAGATAAATAAATAAGTGCCATATCTCTGTCCTGAGGTGGATGAGGCAGTCAACTAATCTGAAAATATTGACTAGGGTCCACAGTGGGTCAGCAGGAGTTAGCTGTGGTGGGTGAAGGTAGGAGGCAAGGAAGACTGTCCCCTGGTGGCTCTTTTATCTTTGGTGGCCATCAGTCCACAGCATTAACTTGGTGATGTCCAGTTCCATGAAGAGTGGACAGGGGAGGTAGAGTGTGAATCAGATGGTCCTTTGGGACAAGCAGGTCAGGGAGGTCTTCCTGGAAGAGGTAGTGTTCACTCAAACTGAATGGAGGGACAGAGGAGCCTGTGGGTCACTAGGGAAAGAATCACTCTGGGTGGAGGGAATGTCATGGAGATTGTCTGGACATGGTGGATGGGATGTGTGTCCTGCTGGAAGAACACAAGGAGTGGGCGTCAGATGGTGCAGGAGCCAGGGGACGTGGGTGAGGGGAGCCAGGGAGGTTGGGCAGCGGCCATCAGCTTGCATTTAGTCACTCAGCACAGGAGCCATCGTGAAGGCACGCGTGGAGTTTTTCTAGAAAACATTCCCTCTCTCTTGGATGAATGAGCCGATGGAAGGATGGATTTCTCAAATGGTCAAGGAAAATGAAGTCAGGGGATGGTTAGCTCATGCCTTCGGGTCATATGCGTGCCTCAGTTGCCCTATCTGTGAGCTCGAAAGCAGAAGACAGTCAGTCCTCCAAGATCTTCCCAGCATGCAGCCCCACACTTAAAACCATGGATGATGGAGTCTGCCTGCTTGGGTTTGAATCCCAGGTCTGCCACATAGACACTGGCTGTGCAAATGAACACAGCTCACTGACTGCCCACCCTGTGTCCTTAGGCAGTGTCTCTCTTAGCTGTGGTTCCACGCTCTGTGATTCCAGTTAACTGAAGTCAACTACAGTCCAAAAACATCAAGTAGAAAATTCTAGAAATAAAGAACTCGTAACCACACACCTTTCCGAGCACAATGATGACATCCTGCCCCATCCTGTGTTGTTCCACTTGGGACACTTCAGGTCTGCATCCAGCAGATCCACACCGTGTGTAAATCTGCCACTTGTCGCTCAGGGCCGTCTTTATTCTGGATGGACGGTCATGGTGCTGAAGACCATTCAGGGTTCTGTGTGATCTGTGGCTTCAGGCACACGCGGTGGCTCTTGGCCCATGTCACCCATAGATAAGGGGGACTACTGAGTGTAAAATTGGGGTACGGTAGAGTATAACACAACCCAGCCTGAATAAATTTCAAATTGGCAGAGCTGAATGAATAGAGTAACTGTTGTAACTTTGTTTTTTTCGCTACTGGGGCTTGAATTCAGGACCTACTCCTTGAGCCACTCCAGCAGCCCTTTTTTGTGATGAATGTTTTTTTGAAATAAGGTCTTGTGAGCTATTTGCCTGGGCTGGCTTCGAACCACGATCCTCCTGATCTCTGCCTCCTGAGTTGCTGGGATTACACGCATGAGCCACCAATGCTGGCATGACTTTGTTTATTACACTAAACATAATGCACAACCTCTAAGATACTGAGTGCCTCAATATGGAAAACACAAGAATGCAGAATGCATGTGGTGTGGTAAACGTTCCCTGAACCATTTCAATGAGTTTCTGCTCATAAGAAAAGTGACAAGACTGGAAGTCCAGCCCTTATGGTTCAAACTGGGCTGGGGGAGTGGGAGCTAGCATGAACTACAAGTAGCATTCTGCCTTTCGGGGAGGAGATGGAGAGGAAGAGAGAGAGAGAGAGAGAGAGAGAGAGAGAGAGAGAGAGAGAGAGAGAGAGAGAGTAGAAGAAGAGAAGAGAGAAGAGGGAAAGGGAGAAAAGCAGAGGAGAGGAGAGGATGGAAGGATGGTCTAGAGAAGTAAGAGTAGGGATGAGATGGACCCAGAACTGCAGATTGCCAAAGTTCAAGAGGCCATGACCCTGGAGGGAGCCTGGGGGTCAGGGGAGGTGGAGGTGAGTTGGAGTGGGGATGTGAATCAGGCTTTGAATTTTGAATCCTCCATCTTACTGCAGAGCCTGGGAAATTCCATTCTCTGCACAGCTCCCTCTGCATCTTCCCCGGCCCCTCCCATCCCTGATTCCAGCTGGGGTTTCCATGGCAACAGCCCGAGCTCCTGGACCATTCCCTGAAGAAGGTGGGGAGCTCCATGGTGGAGGGGAACATGGCAAAAGATGTCAAAAGTCTCTGCATCAGTCACTCCTGTGTGTCTTTTGCACACATCAAAATGCGTCATCATGGAAATGTGTCTCTTCCTCAGTGTCCCTCCAGAAGGTGACAAGCTTCTGGAGACACAGTGGACGTGATAGAAATCCCAAGTACCTTCTAAGTGCTGCACTGAGTCAGAAATATTGATGGAACCCCTTATGTGTGCCAGACATTGCCCCAGACATTAAAGTGATGAGCACAATGGACCCGGGTCATTGCCCTCTGGAGATGGGAGACTTAGGGGAGGCAGGTTTCCCATTCACTCATCCATCCATCCTCTCCTCCAGCCAGCATTCACTGAGACTCTAAGCCCATCATGGAGGATGCAGACAAAAGCAAACAGACAAATCTCTGCCACCCTACAATCTATCCTCAAACTGTGAACATCAAGTCAGATTTCAGGTGGTGGTGTATCTATCAATTAAGTCAGATTCCAAACAACCAAGGAAGGTTATTTTAAAGTAAGTGGCCAGGAGAACTCAGAGATGGTGACATCTGAATGGGGTAACATATGAATCTAAATAGAGACAAGGAAGGAGTCATGGGAATGTCAAGAAAAAGAACAATCCAGACACAGAATCTGTGCCCTGAAAACCCTAAAGCCGATGGCTGAGAATTTGGTGCAGGAGTTAGCAAAGTAGGGCCTGTCCTGTTTTTTTTTTTTTTTTTCACTGTGATATTTCCATACATGTATACAGTATACATGTATGTATAAAGTTCTGTTTTATTGGAACTCAGACACATCATTATTTATGTGTTATTTAGGAACATTCTTGTGCTACAGTGGCACAGTGCAATTGTTGTGACTTAGACCATATGGCTCACAAAGCTGGGAATATTATCTAGACCAGTGGAGGAAAAGTTTACTGATTCTCAATGCAGTGCATAAATTTAATACATAATACACTCACATTTTCTTAGGGAAATATCTCCTTTCTTTGTTAGGTGTATAGATGGATGAATGGATGGATGGATGATTAGATGGAAGGAAGAATAGGTGGGATGGATAGAGGGGTGGTTACATGGATAGTTGGATGGATGGATAGACAGATGGATGGATTATTACATGGAAGAATGGATGGATAGATGGATGGTTACATGGATGGATGGATGGATAGATAGGTGGATGGATGGTTACATGGATGGGTGTATGGATGGATAGAGGGATGGATGGATGGTTACATGGATGAGTGGATGGATGGATGGTTGGATGGATGGATGGATGGATACATGGATGGATGGATGGATGGATACATGGAAGGATGGATGGTTCCATGGATGGATGGATAAATAGATAGAAGGATGGATAGGGGTGGATGATTAAATGGATGCTACAGATGAAAGAAATCTTATTTTCCTTTGGTATTGATCATTTCAAACAAACTCTGGATTCTGGAACTTCTTCTATACTGAAGACTACCTACAACTCCAGCTAGTAGAAAGACATATCTTGGGCATATGAATTGGTGGGTGTAGGGACTGATGAGTGAGAAGAGTGAGCTTCTTCCTACTTTAAGGACAATGAAATCAGAGAACTGGGCATGGAGGCACACACCTGTAATCCTAGCACTTGGGAAGCAGAGGCAGGAAGACCAAAAGTTCGAGGCCAGTGTGGGCTACAAAGTGTGTGTGTGTGTAAGAGAGAGAGAGGTGGAAAGGGAGAGAGAGGAAGGGGGGAGAGAAGAGAGAAGCAGCTTTCTCAAGGTCCTGCAGACAGAACCAAATCTGGGCATCCAGAGCTCACTGCTCTGTCCGTACTCCTCTTGCCCTGACCAGAATTCATGGAAGAGTTTCCTTGTGGCCTTGACCTTCCTTCTTCAGTGAATCTCTGCCTCAGAAAGCACTGTCCTGACTCTAACCATAGGACTATGGCTGTGCGACCTTGGCCCAATTGACTGACCTCCTATATTCCTGTGTTTAATGGGGATAATTACAGCCCATGTCTTAGGGTTGGTGGAACGATTCACTGGAAAAACCACACAAAGTCTTTCATCTGTTCCAGCTGCCATGGCGAAGTAAGACACACTGAGTGTCTTGTAAACAACAGAAATTTATTCCTCACACACAGTTCTGGAGGCCAGAAGTCCAAAATCAAAACCTCAGCAGGTCTGGCATCTGGTGAGCACTGCCTGGACCGAAAGACTGGAAAATTCCAGCTTCCAGGGCTCTTCCAGCCCCTTCCTCAGCTCCCTCCATCCTTTCTGCATCCCCCCACCCACCCTGCCCTGCAGTTTCCATGGTGATGTTCTGAGCCAGCCTCTGTTGCTAAGGGAAGATAAACAACTCCAGGAAGCAATCAGGTCACATGGGTTTCCAATATCCCTGAGAATGGTGGTGGAAGTGGTAGAGAGGAGGGGAGGGAGAGAGACAGAGGAGCTCCAATTGACAACCACTTCCAGTGGTCCACGCACAGCCTTTAAGTGCCTTTGAATAAGGTTCACAGAAGAACTAAAAATCTGCATGTGAGGCTGGGCACTTAGCTCAGTGGTTAGAGCATTTTCCTAGCTTATGTCTGACCCTGGGTTAGATCTCCTGCACCAAACAAAAAATAGCATCCATGTGAGAAGTGTATTTAAAATTGACTCTCTTAACAAACTTTGAAATATGCAATATACCACTTGAAGTGATGTTGATTGGTTTGATTTAATAATTCATATATATATATGTATAAAACATTACAGGTACTTCATAAATATATACAATTACTATTTGCCAATGAAAAATAAATTTTTAAAAAGCACACACATGCAATTCCGTGCATGGGAGAGTTTTGCTGAGCAGTCACACAGCTCTTGCATCTTCTGGTAATAACAGAGTGAGCTGACTTCAGAATTTATCAAATTATTTGATAAATATGGACTGGGCCTTCTGTGGGTTGCACACTGGTCTGAGGGCAGAGAACAAATGTCCAACCAGCTTCTGCTACCCAACTTGGAGGCTCGTCCATTTATTCCAAAAGGTCAGTCATTTATTTAACAAAATGTTGAGCACAGTGTCCCTCCTCCCATCCTATCGCCAGGCTCACTTTATCCACAAGGAGTAGGTTCCAAGATCCCCAGTGTTGCATGGAATCACAGTTAGCACCCAACCCTATAGGAACCATTTTTTTCCTATACGGTGGACCCTTGGTCTCACAGGTACATGGTTACGAGGACATGTGGAGTTCAGTGCTGGTCTGCAGGTGTGTGATTCATTTTCCCATAAAGATGCTCAACTTCTGCTAAAGACAGGCTGCCTTTCAACAAATCCCAAATTTCCGCTTTATCACTTCAATTAAACACATTCATTTTTACCTTGCTTTGGGGGCAACCAGTTGCTTTGGAGGCAGATTTTCACAAAATGAAGGCTCAGGGAAGGGAAACCCTCAGCAAATCACATGAGGATTTAAACACAACTGAGGACCACGAGGGTCCTACTGAGGTCATTGCCACATCCACCGAGCTCCAACATGTGCACCTGGGAATTATCTACCTATCCAACTATCATCTATCAATCATCTGTCTATCTTCCTATCTATCTATCTATCTATCTATCTATCATCTATCATCTATCTATCCTCTCTCAATCATCTATCTATCTATCATCTACCTATCATCTATCTATCTATCTATTTACCTATCTATCTATCTATCTATCTATCTATCTATCTATCTATCTCCACAAATAAAGTGGGCTCACTGTACCTGGATGCCTGTATAAAGTTCACTTTCTAAGTTAGGAACAATAAGTGATTAACAGAAATAACACTGCACCTCTTAGCAACGTCAGGGTATGGTTTTCTTCTTTCCTTATTACTTCAAGAGCTTTTATCTTTTCACTTAAAGAAAGCACTTTACAGTTTCTCCTTGGCTTAGCAGAAGTGCCAGCATCATTACTCTCGGGGCCATTATTAAATAAAATAAGGGTTACCAGAACACAAGTCTGTGTCAATCTGACAACCAGGACAAACCAGGCGACCTGTTGGCTGGCAGCATACACAGTTGGGGACACAGGACGAAGGGATACACATGTCCCACGCAGGGTGCAGCCAGAGGCACAAGACTTCATCCTGCTTCTTACAACAGTGCACAGCATGAAACTCAGAGTGCTCATCTCTAGAATGTCACACAGATAACCCTGATCCTCAAAAGGCACAAGCATGGATAACAGGATTACTGTGCTAATATAAATCAGATAATCAAAAAAATATTCCTTTTAAAAACATCAAAGCCAGATAGGATGGAGCAGTGCTGTAATTCTGGCACTCAGGGGGCTGATGCAGGAGGATCTGAGTTCAAGGTCAGCCTGGATAGGTCATGAGATCTTGTCTCAATAAAACAAAACATCAAATATATTTGATAAAATGGGACACAAACCAGTGACATAAGCTTTATTCGGTATTATGCACTGTTCGCAATTGTGTTCTCTCCTTTCACACCACCGATGACACAGCTTTGTTTTCACCAGCGCCATGAGCAACACGTGGGAACTCAGTTTATTGGGTATGATGTTAGGATGGCTCTGCTGTTGCTAGGTGATAGGATTTTTCAGTTTCATTATAATCTCATGGAACCCCACCATACATGTGGGCCATCGTGGACTGAAGTGTCATTGTTTTGTGCTTCATGACTAGAAGTTCATTTTGTGCACTCTCAGACTTCATGTTGAGAGAATGGGCTGAGGGCTGGAGGCATGGCTCAAGTGGTAGAGCACCTGCCTAGCAAGCATGGAGCCCTGAATTCAAATCCCAGAACTGCCAAAAATAAGTGAATAAATAATATGTAGAGGGAACCCACCTACAGATTCAACAATAAACCTCACTTTTGTTGAAAATTCAGTTGACACTAACCCTAGTGATAGAATATTGTGCTAGAAAGGTGAAGACATGGCTGCATTCCTTCTCCAAAGAAAGAAATCAGGGGGAAAATAAACACCTGATGTTGAAGGAAAAATCTCAACCTGTGACAAGTAGAGTCTCCATTTTTAGAGAAAGTTCTCCAAAGTAACTCCATGATAATGGGTCTAAATATCACCGCCCTTTGTCAAGCCTTAGCTTATAAGATGCTGGATCCGGGGCTCAACCTTACATTGTCATCATCTTAAAAACTGAGACCAACTAACTTTCTGATTTTACCAATTAGAATTTCAACTAGCAAAAACCTCAGAGAGATGGAAGCAGCTGCCCAAGAACCCACACTTTAATTTATTCACGAGTCATGAATGAGAAACTAGTGGATTCCGTGCTTATGCTTTTAAGTACACGAGGTCTAGAATATTCCGTGATCTGAGGCTCTCTCTGCCAATTTTCAGCCACCTCCACCTCCTCATCCTAGCAGAATTTCCATGGTAACAGATTGAGCTTGCCTGAGTTGCTAAGCAACAAAAGAACCCTGAGGAAGGACAAGGATGAAGCTATTGCTGTCAATCCATCATGGCCTAGGATGGAGGGAACCATTCAGTGTCACCATCCACGGTCCATGCACATCTTTTCATTTATGCTTTGGCAAGGGTCCTGGCAACACGGCAAAAGACATCACTGAGCCTCAGAGTCTCATCTAGAAAGTCCCATATTTTCATGTTAGCAGTGGCTGGTGACCCACACATTGAGAGTTCTTGCCATGATTACATCCATTCTTCCTGTTATTCATTCCACAAAAGCTTGCTGAGCACCTGTAAGTCAGAGGGCCAGGCTCCGAGGATACAGTGGTGAGATTTCTCATGGAAATCAGAGAAGCATTTATTCAATTATTTATCCTAAAATATTCACTGTAGATCAACACTGTGAAAGATGCCATGCTAGGGAGAAGAGAGAGACAGACGTACACAGCCCTCATCAATAGGATGGTGATGGGGTGGACTAAATCTTATCAAGTGACCAGGATCCTAGTGGCGACTCATGGAATTTTTATTTTTGACTCAAATGTATTTTAGAATGTTCTGTATCTTAGTTTTGATGTTGGTCTCAGAGGTTTATGTGTTTTTCAAAGTCCATTTGTGTACCCCTAAAATGGGTGCATTTTATTGTGTATAAACTATACATCAATGAATGAATTTTAAAATCCATCCTTGGGCATGGTCAAAATTTTATTATTTGGGTTTCTGTGAACACCTAAAGAAATCACAAGTATTACAAATAGCCACTGATAAAGGTGTTTTCTGTTCTCTCTGGGCATTCACACATGGACAAAGACTGAAAATCTCTGTGTGCTAGGTAGCCAAAAACAGAGAGAAATTGTTAGGGAGGGTGGGTTATCCTGTGTGACATTTGTAATCATCATCTATTGGACTGCATATACAATGGTGGTCCCCAAAGATTATATGGCCTGAGACATGGCAGCCACCTCGGTTTAATTACATGATTGGTGTTTGCAGAATGATAAAATTGGCCAAATAGAACTTAATCAATGAATGACTATTTTATAATGTCAGAGAAGGAAGAGGTTTGGGGACAAGAAGGGCTGGAAGGTGGAAGGGATGGGGCTGCAGTGTCCTAGATGGGGTGGTTAAGGAAGACTCTGAGGCAGGGATATTTGATATGAGACCCAAGTGAAAGAGGAAATAAGTCATGGGAATATCTCCAGAGGAGCAAATGTCTTAGTGGGTGGGTGGGCAAGTGGTTGAGTGGGTGTTGGGTGGACGGGGTGAGTGAAGGGCTTTTGGGTGGATGGGAGTATGTGGATGTTGTGTGTTGGGTGGATAAGGGTGCGTGAGTAGGTGTTGGGTAGGAGGGTTGATGTGAGAGTGAATGGTGATGGATTGGTGGGCAGGTGGATGGATGGGTCATGAGTGGATGGGTGGCTGGTGGGTGATCATGCTGGACTAGTGTGGGGTGGATGGTGGTTGGGAGGGTGATAGACAGATGTATGAATGCATGCAAATACAGGCATGTATATTTCCACCTCCCAAAAGAGGAAATGTTCCAAGTCCAAGCAGAAATGAACTATGCGACCTTCCCTCCCCATGCAAAGGTGACTCCTTGGGACACTATTCATTCACGAGCATGTATTAAGTTCCTTCTGTATGCTGGACCATGATTATTCATTTATTCACAGAGAATCTCTACCCAAATGATGGAAAATTCCAGTCTCCAGGCTCTCTGGTCCCTCCTCAGACTCCAGCTCTCTCCTCTCCAGCTGCAGTTTCCATGACAACAGCCTTAGCCTGCACAGTTCCCCATACCAGGCTCTTAAAGGAGAAAAGCTGGATTATCTGATTTCCAGTAGAGGCTCCTGAGGGTGGGAGAATTCTCATCAACTCCCCAGGCTGCTGGCTGGACATCCAGGGTTCAAGTTCATCCTCTATGCTACTTAAAATGCAAAGGCATATTGCAGAATGGGGCATTGGCGGAATGACCACACTATCTCTGGGGACATTTTTTGGGTACCATAACACCAACAGCAAGCCCAATAGTATAAACATTATCTGTTCTCATGGAGCCAATCACCAAACACCAACTTGTGCCAGATGCTGTCCTAGGCATGTGCAAGAAAGAGGAAATACATGTACCATCTCAACACTCCTAGCCCTAAAGCAAATTTTATTTTCACTCCTCCTTAAGAAATCTCACCTGGGAGGACTGGGGGCATGGCTCAAGTGGTAAAGCACCTGCCTAGCAAGCATGAAGCCCTGAGTTCAAACTCCAGTACCACCAAAAAAAAAAAGAAGAAGAAGAAAAAGAAATCTTACCCACACCCAAAATCCACATCTGTCTTGAGATCCTCAAATCTCCAAATGCAGTGCAGCCTTCTCTCCTCAATTCCAGCACAGACATCCAACTTCAGACATGGACATGTTAAATTGGATGAAGTTAACACTTCAAACTTAACATCTGAGACTGTCAGAAAGTGAGCTCTAGTCTCCTTCCTTAACAGTTTAGATCCTTCATTCTTCTTTCTCCATGGTTACCACTTTGGTCTCCACCATAATTGTCTCAAGAGTCAGTGTGGTATGAAAAGAAAATGTTAGAATAACTATATTTGCTTTTATATCTCATCTTTTAATGTTTTTATTTTGTGAATATACCATAAAAAATGCAATGGTGGAATTTATATTTATAAATAGATATATAGTAAAGAGGAAATACAGGGGGAAATCTGGCCCCAACGTATTTCCTAGTAGGGTTTACAAATGACGGGTGTCTCCCTCGTCCCAATTCTCCCTTCATCAGTCCACTGGCCAGTCTTCCGTCTGTCCAGCTTCATTGTTTCTTTCCACAGGTTGGACACTTCTCCAGTGGTATGTAGCAGGTGTCGTCAATGCCTAGACCTCTGGGCCCTACTGTTTCCTGTTGAGTTCCAGCCACTGCCATCTTCTTGGGGACTATTTTTTGGGATCCATTGAAGGTCACTGTGTTCTCACCCACTCTCATGGTTGGCCAGGAATGTCGGGGACCTAACTCCCTTCAGAGTAACCATCCACGAATATGTGGGAGTTGTGTTTTAATTAACCCCAGAGACTCTCCTCTTGGGACAGATAATGCTATAGAATTTCTTTATGGAGTAAACTCCAACCATATTCGTCGCTGGTTTACCACACGGCCTTTATTAGCTGACTTTCCCACTGGTCTTTCCTTTTAAGGTCCTGGTACTCAAATCTTTGTTCCAAGATCTGTTTTAGGGAGAGCCAAACTGAGACAGATGTCCCTCAACATCAGTGACTCCCCCAGTTTTGTGTCTCATCCAGATACTTTTAACCATGAACCCTTGTCAGAAAAGGGCCCACTTTTTAACACAATTGTGTAAGGATAAAATTTGGGTGTAAACCTTACCTTTTCCTCCTCCAAACCCAATCACTCACCAACATAAATCCTCCATGGTGAGACCATGGCCCATCTTCCCACCTCTTCTTTCATTTGTTTGTCACAGTAGCTTTCTAAGTGTCCCTCCTCTCTTGTCACCTTTTATTCTCCTCTATTTCCATGCAGATGCTTCATGATCTTAAACAAAAGCTTGGCCATATTTGCTCCATGCAAAAAAAAAATCACAGGATGGACTCCCTTTGGTCACAAGATAAGAGGTACAAGTATTGTAACTTAGATGGGGATCTTAGTGTCCACCCGTCCACGGCAGAAAAAATGTAAACAAGGCAACTTCTGTGCCTCAAAGGACCTCCACAAATGACTTCTCAAAAGCAGCTGTGAAGGTAATCCATGTTGTAAGAAAGCCACAAACTAGAAAAATGCTGATTGCATAAATATGGAGACCTCAGTCCTACAACCCAAGGGACAGGAATTCTTCCAACAGCCTCATAAGCTTGTAAAAAGACTCTAAGCTCCCGGAAGGAGCTGGCACCTTGTCTACAGCCTCAGGAGGTGAGTTGGTAAGAGAGGTTTCAAGTCTCTCAATTCAGAGGATCTGTTATGCAGCAGTTGGTGACTGATACACAAATGCTGAATGAAGAAATTTCTTTAAAGAAAATAAGTGTATTCTCACTTCACAGTTAGTGTTACTGTTAAAGCAATCACTACTAAATAAGGAGCCCAAATCTGTATTTGACTCAAATTTCAATGACACAAAACCTGCTTTTACTTTTATTTAGTTATTTAGTTCATTTGTTTTTTTTGGAGGGGGGGTGTTTTGAGACAAAGTCTTCTATGTAGCCCAGACTTGTGATTCTCCCACCTGAGCCTCCCAAGTTCTGGGTTACAGATGCGTACCCCCACACCTTGCCTAAACCTGTGTCTAGAAGTCAGCATGCTGGGTTGGGGTGTGACTCAGAGACAGAGACTTTGCTTAACATGCACAGGGCCCTGGGTTCCATCTGCAACACCACAAAGAAGAAAGTAGTCAACACACTGAGAAGAGCAGTCGTGATTTTACTCCTTTTCCCAAAACTTTCACTCAAAGAAAATAACTGGAGAGCATCTGCCTTAAGTAAGAACAAGAGCAAGCCAAAGGGGCCAACAGAGAAAACCTGGTTTGTTGTCTGTGCATTGTTTCACTGAGTCTTCCTCGATGAGGGAGAGGTGACCATTTTCTTGGGGACAAACAGCCATATTTGTGTGCATTCATTTACTGCAGAGCAATAATACAAAGCAGGTTCAGAGACTGGAAAATTCCACCCTCCAAGGTCCTCTCTGGTCCCTTTCCAGGTCTTGCTGCAGTTGCCATGGTAACAGCCTAAGCCATCAGTGATGCAAACCCAGGTACATGTTCCTGAGTGGGAACAAAAAAACACCATTGACGTCAAACAGGAAAAATGGGGGGTGGAGAATACTCAGGGGTGCAGATATCACAGCAGTAGTTCACTTTTGTCTTTATTGAAGTATTTTTTTCATTATGGCAAAAGATACATCATTAAAATTTTAACATTTTTGCAGTGCTGGGGACAGAACCCAAGGCTGGGTAAAAGCTCCATTACTCAGTTACATCCCCAGTCCCAATTTTAGCCATTTTTAAGTACATAGTTCAGGGATATTTTTCATGGTGTTGTGCAACCGTCACCACCATCCACCTCTGACCCTGTTAAACAATAATCCCTCCTTCCCCTCACCAGGAACCACCATCTTGCTCCCTGCCTCTGTGAATCTGACTACCATAGGTACTTCGTGTAAGAGGAGCCGTTATGGTATTTGCCTTTATTACTACTTTTAATTTTTTTCTTTTTTATTTATTAGCATTTAATAGTTGTATAGGGAAGATACATTGTGACATTTACATAAGTGCTTACAATGTATCTTAATTAGATCCGCCCCCTACATCTTTCTCCTTTATCCCTCCGCCCCACCTTCCTAGAACAATTTCAACAGGGTTCATTGCTCTGTGTTCACACATAAATACAAATTACATCCACCATATACGCCCTCCTTCACCCTCTCCTATGCCTTTCCCTTTCCCATTGGTGCCCACATCAATGTGACCTAGATTTTTTTGACCCTACTCTGAATCACAACTGATACACATCAGTAGAAATCCTTCTTCTTCTTCTTCCTTGTCTTGGCAGTACTGGGGTTTGAACTCAGGGCCTCACACTTGCAAGGCAGGTGCTCTACCACTTGAGGCACACTCCTCAAATTACTCCCTTTTGGCTTCAGTAATTTTTCAGGTAGGGTATCACTTTTTGCCTGGGACTTCAGATTGTGATCCTCCTACTTATGGCCTCCTGAGAAGCAGGGATGACAGATGCAAGCCTCCATGCTAAGCTTATTGATTAAGATGAGGGTCTTGCTTCTTTCTGCATTTCCTTTATCTGCCTCCATGTCTTGACTCTTGCTTTTCTGATAACTGCCATTTCCTTTCTTCTCAGTTCCATGGTTGCTTTTCTCCCCTCACTCTTCACATTTCAGCTCAAGGATCACATCCTAGAAGACAGAGCTGGGGACCCAGGGGAGCAGCTTAAGGAGGTGTCCAAATATTGGTCAGTCATCAAGATAAATGGTAGAGTTGGGGATATGTTACTCAAAGGACACAAAATCTCAGTTACACTAGAAGAATGAAGTTCCAAAACTCCCTTCATTGTATAACACGTACAAGACTAACTACACTTAATTTTTGGAAAGATTAGTATTAAAAATAAAAATAAATGCAAAAAAAATGGGTAAACAAAATATCAAAAACTGAAAGTCCAGTATGAGGTGAGTCATGTGGAAGCCTGAGGCGAAGGGAAAATGTGAGCCCCCATAGAGGAATTTTCATTTCTTGCCAGAGTTTAGTTGAAAAATATATTGAAAAAAGGTATATTAAACTCATTATCTTATGTTCAAACATTTTAAAATTTTAAAACCCCAGAATTTAATATAATTTTAATTTCATGGTTTCAATGGAAGTAAATCCATCAACAATATTTTCAAAATCTATTTCTGGGAAAAAAAATGACCATTAGCAATGCATACCAGGGCCAGGATACAACTCAGAGGTAGAATGCTTGCTCAGCATGCACAGACCCTGGATTCGATTCCTGGCCCTGCAATAACTGATAATTAATAATGATAATAGTATAATAATAACTGCATACCCTCACAGAAAGAGATGCATTATCTTTTCTTTTGTCTCAGTCTCTTATATAGTTCAACAAAATGCTGCTAGGCCCCGTCTTTATTTTAAAATGTTAATATTTTGTTTTTCATGGGTGGCTTTTTTTTCATTAATGAGGTTTTTTTTTCAAGTATTAGATTAAAATATTACTTGATGACTGAGTGAGTTGTTCTGTCATTTTTTGTACTTCATGGAAGTATCTGGTGTCAGGTCTTTTGTAACAGTTTTTCCAAAGGAGGGAGCTCAGGTTTGGAATTAAGTGGCTGTGGTGTGTGACACTCTAAAGGCTGGACAGAAACGAGGTGGCTTCCCCTTCTGTCTGTGCCTGGGGGACTCATCACCCCAGGGTGTTTACCACACAGCACCGAGTGCAGTCCTGGCACAGAGCGAGTTTGATAAGTAAGTGTCCATGATTCTCTAATGATAAGAAATGGTGGTGATGGTGATGATGGTGCCTTAGCACCCACTGGCTCCATCCCAAATTTGAAACCACTGCTTCCTAAAATGCAAAGATTCTTTGTCTTAATCATTCCACCATCCAAAATATGTCCATCCTGCTTCCCTCCCAGACTAGTTCCCTAATTAAAGCCTCCTGCTCTGTCCACCACTCAACCCAGAGAAGTTCCTGAGTAAATGTTTGTTTTTCCTCTAAGTTTGTTTTTGTGTGACAATCTTTTTGAGCTGTCCTTCTCTCTTTCTCTCTCTCTCCCCCTCTCTCTCCCTCCCTCCTCCCCACCCAGGCCTCAGAGCTGCAGGAGTCACTGACCAGCCTGCTGCCATACCCTAGCAATGTCCAATATGCTACAGAAAGTTTGTCATAGAGAAAGCATTCAGTTAAAAAGGATGATACTGGGGCAGGTGCTGGGGCTCACACCTGTAATCCTAGCTACTGGGGAGGCAGAGAGCAGGAGGATTGCAGTTCAAGTCCAGCCCCAGCAAATAGTTTGAGAGACCCTATCTCAAAAAAACCCAACACAAGGGCTGGCAGAGTGGCTCAAGTGGAAGAGTGCTTGCCTAGCAATTTCAAATCCCAGACCTCCAAAAAAAAAAGGGGGGGGTACTACTGACAATTTCAATAACTAAACTACAAATCTTGCCATGTACAAGGCCCTTTGTGACCCGCCCTTCCCCCATCTTCTCTTCCAAGTCCCCTCAACCCACCTTTACCACATTATCAGTGTGCCATTGCCTGTCCCAGAAGACATCTGCCATTATTGACGGAGTAAAATCAAAAGCTGACGAATAGACAAAGAACAAATGATTTAAGTGAATAATACTTGCTCATGGTGCTTACAGATGACTGGGGTGTGTAGTAGATAGTGGTCCATTTTTTGAATGAAATTGTTTTACTTTTCATTGTACCTGTTTAAGGGTGCAGGGTGATAATTCGATGCATGTACACAGGGCTTAATGTTCAACTCAGGACAGTTTGCCATTCCATCTCCTTAAATAGTGACCAATTCTTTGTGTCTGGGACCTTGTCACTTAGGCTACAATTTGTGACTTTGGACAAACAGCCAAAGGTGGAACTTAATTGCAGGAAAAAACAACACTGAGCCCCTGCTGTTTAATCCCACAGGTCCCTGCCCCATCCTTCCTGCTCTTCAAGACTCAGGCCGCTGCCATGGAAACAGCTGCTATGGAAACCTCAGATGGCTTTGTTGGCTGCCATGAAAATGCAGCTCCTGGGCAGGAAGGGCTGTGCACCACACAGGTTCTGCAGGTGAATGTGTTCAAGTTTGGAAATGTGGACAACCGTGGAAAGAACAAGGCATATTTGTCCCCCATCTGTACCCTGCACCTTCATGGTGGACCATGCGTCCTCCATTCAAAGCAGACCCCTCAAGTAGCCTGTTGGTTTTTTTAAATTCATTTATTCATATGTGCATACATTGTTTGGGCTATTTCTCCCTGCAGCACCCCGCCCCCTCACTCTCCCCCACCCCTTCTCGCTTCTAGGAAGAACCTGTTCTGCCCTTTTCTCTGATTTTGTTGGGTTTTAAGGCATGGCAGTCACCTGGTCCTCCTGGCTAGGTGAGTCCTGGTGAGCAAAACTCAAAACCCCAATCAAGACACACTGAAAATGAGTAAAGGAAATAATTTCAGCTACTTGAAAAATAAATAAAAGTGGGAGATTTCTAAGCAAGACTATGGGGTGAGCTTGTGTCCTCCCTCCTGCCACACACACCCCAAGTTCAAAGTGGACCCTGAGCCTCCATGTTACGCTATGGGGACCTTTGGAGGGGAGTATTGAGTTTAGGTGGGGTTGTAAGGCCATGGAACCATGAAAGATTCCATGTCTTTATAAGAGGAGGAAGGGAGGGCTCCCCTGTTCTTTATAAATTCCCCAGTCTATGGGATTTTGTTATGGCACAGCTCTGTTTCCTCTTCACTTTGCCCCAGGGGCCTTGTTTTTCGCCACAGTGAGCCCCAGCCATGAGGACAGCCATCTGATGTTCTGTGTGTCCATCTTGTGAGCCACAGAACCTGATGGCTCACAACACTTCTTAAGTGTTCTTAAGAAATGCCAGTTAGTTTATGGGAAAGCACTTTCATCTTTTGACTGCAAACTCTGCATCCCTTATTTTAACTGGTCACCTCGTATGGAGCATGGTCATGCTCCATGCATGTGCCTACCTCGGGTTCATGGGGACGTCCGGGTCCGGTCCCTCACCAACTGCATGTGGTGGATATTTTCATCTTTCCTCGTGTACCATGGTGGAAAACATGGGCCCGTTTGATTTTAAGACCAGTTACCCGATCACAAATGAGGCGAGGCCTCTCTGTGTGTGTTGCTTGGATGAGGGGTTTTTGTTTGTGGACCCCGCTCAGGTACTTTGCACTGGTTTTATAATTAACAGGTCAAGCTGCTCTTACTGACCTGACACTGCGTTTACACATTAGTGAGGTTAGAGGTTCCTTTGACCTTCACGTTTCTAACAATGAACTTAACCTGTTGGACTTATTTGATCTTTTTGATTTTATTATTTTATTTTTATATTATTATATAATTGTACTGGGGGTTCATTGTGACATTTACAAAAGTTCTTACAACAATCATAGTTAAATTCACCCTTCCATCATTCTCCTTTATCCCCCTCTCCCTGTTCTTAGAATAATTTTAACAGTTCTCATTTTTCCATTTTCATACATGAGTGCATAATATTCTACCAAATTCACCCTCCTACACCCTTTTCTTAGATCCTCCTCAGTCCTTTCAGACCTCATGTCTTTTCTCTGTGTGGAAATATTTTTATCTTTTCCTTTTTCTTTTTTTCAGGAGCACTGGGGTTTAAGCTCAGGACTTCATATTTGCTAGGCAGGTGCTCTACCACTTGAGTCATGCCCCTAGCCCTCATTGCTCTGGTTAGTTTGGAGGCACAGCCTTGCTTTTTCCCTGGTGGGCCTGGACCATGATCCTGCTGTTTTAGGCTTCTCCTCGTCCCTGGGATGGTAGAATCATGGCCCCCGCACCCAGCCATTGGTTGAGATGGAGGTCTTGCTTTTCGCCCAGGCTGGCCTCCAGCTGCCGTTCTTCTGACCTCAGCCTCCTAGATAGCAAGGATTATAGACATGAGCCACAGTGCCCAGCTAAGTGTGCAAAGTTTTTTTTACAAATGTGGTAAAATACACAGAAGTTCTTTTGTGAGTTCTCTGGCTCACAGTAAATTAGCCCAAATAGTACAAGAGCTGATTAATCAGAGAAAGGGGACAAGGGTCACTACAAGTCTGTCAAACGGGGTCTTTCTGGACACTGGAGGCTGAGGTGTGAGTGTTGACACCTTTAGATGAAGAACGCCATGTCTGTGGAGCAGGACAGGACCGAGGTCTCTGGTTGTCACAAAGCCTGGCTGTCACTAGAGACACAGAGCCATGGGGCCGTGGAGATGAATGACTTCAGTCATTTCTGAGGTCTCTGCAGCCATCGCCGCCTCTGGGATCAAAGCTCTTTCCCAGCCGTGCAGGGTGAAGGAGGGCCCCCCACCCCAAAGAATCTCTATGGCTGCTATGCTGCAAGTAGAGGAGCAGGGTCATCCTGCAGCTATAGTTGGCAACACCAGGATTGGAGATGGCAGGATCTTAACTCCTGCAAACCCGTAACAGACAAATCACCTTCTTAGCCATTTTCAGTGGAGCATTCAATGGCGTTTGGTACACTTGGGTTCTTGTGTGACCATCACCACCCTCCATCTGCAGAAATGTTTCTGTCTTGGGAATCTTAAACTCTGCATCCAGCAAGCAATACCCTCCTTGCTTCCCCAACTCCTGGCACCCTCTGTCCTACTTTCTGTCACTATGAGTTTTTCTGCTCCAGGGATCTCCAAAAGGTAGAATCCTGTAGAATTTGTCGTTTTGTGACTGGCTTATCTAACTTAGCATCATGTCAGAATTTCCTTCCCTTTTAAAGGCTGAATAATATTCCACTGTGTGGATAAATCACATTTTTGGTTATTCATTCACCTGCTGATGGACTCTTGGGTTGCATCCCTATGAATAATATTGTTATCAACATGAACATACAAATATCTTTCATACCCTGTTTTCAAGTCTTTTGGGTATAAATCTAGAAGTAGAGTAGCTGGGTCATACAATAGTTCTACTTAGGGGCTGGAGGAGTTTTGAGACAGATTCTTGCTATACAGCCCAAGCTGGCCTTAAATTCATGATTCCCCTACCTCAGCCTCCTGAGTGCTGGGATTATAAGTGTGCACCACCACACCTGGCTGGTAACCCTATGTTAAATGATTAGAGGATAGTCCATGTTTTTCATAGAGGCTGAACTACTCCCAGCTGTGGTACACAGGGATCCAGTTTCCTCAACATCCTCACCAACACTTGTTTATTATTTATTTTATTCTAGTTTATTTTGGCAGTATTTAATCAGTGTAAAATGTATCTCACTGCTTCTCTGTGGTCAGAGTTGTACAAAATGTTTCTACAAGGTCAGACTAATGTATCTTTTCTTTGGAGCCCGTGACCTGTGCCTGAGTCTTTCCCTAAACCCTAAGGTCTTCACACCTGTGTCCTGAGCTGGGCGTGAGCAGGTTTCATCTCACCATGGACAAGTCTTTCCTCACAGTGGGGAAACTTCACCCCAGGCCTGGCCTTTTGCCTTAAGCACCAAGAAAGGCGACATTCAGCCCAAAG
Organism: Castor canadensis; assembly: GCF_047511655.1. Lineage (NCBI taxonomy): Eukaryota > Metazoa > Chordata > Mammalia > Rodentia > Castoridae > Castor > Castor canadensis. The sequence goes on along the minus strand of NC_133401.1, from coordinate 30,162,540 downwards.
CAGATCCCAGGATTTTGCCTGATTTAATGGCCTGAGGGCCTGATCAACCCAGCTCCTTTCTCTCAGAAAGGGTGAAAGGTGACCAGTGTTCAGGACCCTGAATAGACTCAAGCTCCTCGCCTGCATTGTAGACACAACCTGCATCCAGTGCAAACGGCTTTCCTGTTCTCCTAATCTCTAACTTTGTAATGCTTTAGTCCTACACAGGGTGACTTGACTAGGGCCCTGAAAGCTCTTTTCCTAAATCTCTGTTGTGTTGAATTGAGGTAAAAATTAAGGAGAATAAGTACAAACAATGAAAGAAAGAATATACATGTAATAAATGAGATACAATAAATAAGACAGGTCTTTATGATTGGCAGTCTTACTTTCTGAGTGTCTGAAAATCATAGAGCAGCCCCTCTCCCTCTCACTTCTTCCTTCCCTGGAGTGTGTGTGTGTGTGTGTGTGTGTGTGTGTCTTTTTCTTCCTCACTTCCTTCTCTCTTTCCTTCCTTCCCATGCTCCCTTCTCTTTCTTTCTTTCCCTCTTTCCTTTCTTTCTTTCTTTCCTTCTTCTTTTTCTTCCTTCCTCCCTCCCTTCTTTCCTCCGTCCCTTTCCTCCTTCCTTCCCTTGCTCCCTTTTCTCCTCTCTCCTTCCTCCTTCCTGTCATTCTTTCTTTCCTTCCTTCCCCCGCTCCTTTTTTCTTTCTTCGTTTCCTTCCTTCCCTCCCTCTTTCTTTCTTCCTTCTTTCAGGACTAAGGACATGAGGCCAGCCTGCACCCATCCTCATCCTGGGACATCCTGATGTCCCTCCCAGGTTGAAATCCTGGGGCTCCAACTGCTTGAAATTCCTGAGGAGAATTTGAGGGTTGAACAAGAACCTGTAGGGAATTCCTCTGAGAAATTCCCACTGTCTTCTGTGTAGACAGCTGGGGAAGACAAAGCACAGTGCCCCAGGGGTCCAGAGAGAGAAGACACAGGTAGTGGAGGCTGGCCCAGGGCCACCTGCGGGGGACTAGGAGGACCTGGGTGGACAGGAGGCTGCCATGTGGGTGGAGGGAACCAGGGCTGGTGCCAGGTGTTTGTTTTGGGGTTTGGGGTGGGGGCTTCTTTCCCTGAGATGCAAACATTTAAATACACAGTGGCTCATGTCCTCTCTTCTTCTCCTTTCTACCTTAGTCCCCTTCTTATGTGATTTCAACAGAATTAAAGATTCTATATTCATTCTTGTATGTGAAGTACATCAACCATACTCACTTTCTAACTTCCTTTGGGTTATAATACATATATACATGGAAATGTCACAATGACACTCCCTGTAGAGCTACCTTACACAAACAAAAATGTCATTTTTTCTCAAACACAAAGGACAGGAAGGTAAATCAGGTCCTGTCTGGTGTTGGCATCAGTGGGAGGGGGAAGGATAAAAGGAAAAGGTGAAGGAGGGTGAATATGGTGGACTATCATGCACTCATGTATAAAAATGGAAAAATAAGATTAGTTGAAACTCTTCCAGGAATGGGGGCAAGGGAAGATAAAGGAGAATGATGGAGGGGGGAGTTCAACAAATTGCAAGAACTTTTGTAAATGTCACAACGTGCCCCCAGTGCAACAATAACATGATAATAAAAATAAATAAGTAATCAAAATAATAAATACACATATCCTTGGGCTACACACCCACCAGTTCAATCAATAGTTGCTCAAATAGATTTGAAGATTTGTCTGTACTGAGCACAGGTAGTTTTCCTTGTCATTGTCCCCTAAACAGTGTCCTGTGACAACTCTTTACACAGCATTGAGATCGTCCTGGGAGCCATCAGTCATCGGGCAATGATTGAGGTGGACAGGAGGGAGGACAGGAAGGTGGGTTGTATGCAATCACTGTGTCATTTTATAGATGGGGTCCTCAGTGGATCCCAAGGGAGCATGAATCCTGAATGCTGATTTTGGGGGAAGAATCCTCAATGAAGGCTTGAAAAAAAAGGCCCCCAACCTTCTTCTGGGAAGAAAGAACAGCATTTCCAATATTTTACAGAACAAATGGCCATCCCCTGACCTGATCTGGCTCTGTGCCTCATGACTTGGAGTGGAAGAGAAGGGTATAGCTCCAGCTGTTCTCAAACTTGTGATCTCAAATGTAAGTAAGGGTTTCCCGGAGGTCTGTGAGCCATCTAACAAACCAGTTGCACCCAGGAGGGGTGGGAGTCCAGGTTATCATCAGTCAGTCAGTTCATCAGGAGCGCTGGTGACAACTGACTTCTGTGGGATGGCAGGGGTGGGGGCGGGGGGAGGAGGAATCAGTCCTTAAGTGTGGGGTCTGTGTGTGTCCAAGGAGTGTAGGACTGGAATGAACTGTGGGGAAAGGGCCCCACAGTGGGTGTCAGAAGTGCTGGTGGCTTGTGAGAGCAGGAAGTAGTAAACACAGTGCTTCAAAGTATCGTGAGGTAGTGGTTAATCCCTGGAGGAAGCAGGGGAGGGAGAAGAAATTCAGAGTGAATTTCATGGGCTCTTTAAGATGAAAGATCAGGGCTGACAGCCCCAAAAGGAGATGGAGAACTGAGATCTTAAGAAATCAGCCAGCCATCTATGTGATGGTCTGAGGGAAGCTGGCTCAAGCAGGGGCCTCCAAAAGTGCCAGGGTCCTGGGGCAGGTACAGGTGTGAGTGACAATAGGGCAGAATGAAGGGCAGGGAGAGGGATGAAGCAGCCATGAGGAGAGGTTGAGGGAGACTGGAAGCAAGTGGCAGAGGCTCCTTGGTGGGACAAATCAGAAGGTGCTGGGAACTTGTGGAATCTGAGCAGGGTGGGGGAGCTGTCACATTATATGGTTTATATCAGGTTTTAAGGGGTCACCTGGCTGCAGTGTGGCAGTTTTAGGGGAGGTATGGTGGATTACAACCAAGCATGTCTAACTCCAGGGTCTGTGTATTTAATCACAATGCCAAACAGGTTCCTGTCTTTTTTTTTTTTCTATTTTTTTTATTACCATATTATTGTTGTACTGGGGGTATATTGTGACGTTTTCAAAAGTTCTTATAATGCATCATAGTTGAATTCACCCCCTCCATCATTTTCCTTTATCCCCCTCCTCCCATTCCTGGAATAAGGAATAGTTTCAACAGGTCTCATTTTTCCATTTTCATACATGAGTGCACAATATTCCACCATACTCATCTCCTACACTTTTTCCTTATATTCTCCCCCCTCCCACTCATACCAACTCCCCAAGCAGGACCTGTTCTGCCCTCCTGTTCTACATTTTCAAAAAATACATTTTGTTTGTTCAAGATGGCTCTACAGGGAGTTTCCTTGTGACATTTCCATGTATATATGTGTTAAAACCCTAACCAGTTCATCCCCTCTATTTTTCTCCTTTCCTTGTGTGGACTGTGCTGTAACAGTTACTGCCCTCATTCTACCACCTCTGAGACCTTCCTAAGGCACAATCTGCCCTCAGTGTCTCCCCCTCTTCCCTCTCTGTGATGGTCATCCTTATGCATGTCCCCATCACACCATGTCCTTGATCACTCCTGGGTGTCTAGCACCAGCTCAGAGAGAGGCACTGAGCAAGTGCAGCCAGCCATCTGCACTCTCAGACTCTCATTCCCCCTGCCCCACCCCAGAAATGTCAAGGGCTAAGTGCAGGTGGCAGGTAAGACAGCCTGGGGCCGAGACTGCCTGCCCTTCCCAAGGTTGGTCCCTGGTGTAGACAGCATTGTCAGGTACCTGGTGGGTCTGGATCAATAAGTTGAATGAATTCAGGAATGCAAAAACGCTAGACAAACACCCTAAACTCCCGCAGGTGACCAGTTTTCCTCAGCAGTGACTCCATCTCAGGGTGCACACGGATGTGCGCAGGGTCTCACCTTGTGATGGGTGAGGAAGCGGGTGCTGATGAGAGCCCCCCAAGTCCTATCCCTCACACACCTGCCCAAGCCAGCTCAGTTTCCTTGTGGGTTTTGTCCCTTGTTTTCCCTCCAGAGCTGTCACCTGGTGTGCAGGGCTGAGTCAGGCTCAGGCTGTTGCCATGGAAAACCACAGGGAAGCATTAGAGAGAGGGGAGGAGCTAGGGAAGGAGGGGAACCTGAGACGTGGCTGGAAACTTTCAGCTCTGATGTTAGCCCTATGCAGGGATCAAAACACCTGGGGAGGCACAGCAGGAATTTCCTGGAAGATAAAGTGAACTGAGCACCTTCCCCAACATGTCTGGCCCTGTCTGAGCAGAGAGACCCTGATGCACCCCACTGTGCTGCCCATAGGGACACACACCTCGCTCACAGTCCTGTCAACTGAAAGCAGCAAGCAGAGAGAGGAGAGATTTTAGATATATACACTTGCATATGAAAATGGAGTTGCCATCTGATCCCAGCCCTACAGCTCTGAGCATGTACTCAAAAGAAGTAAATGCAGACTCAGATGGGTATTTACACCATCGTGTCTGAATAGCTAGAACAAGGAAGAAACCTCAAAGTCCATCAGTGGATGGCAGGGTAAGCATGTGTTGGATCCACAGGGCAGAATATTATTCAGCCTTGATAAGAAGGAAAATTCTCACATATGCGACAACATGGATGAGCTTTCTGACATTAACAGAGCAATATAAACCATGCACAGAAGGACAAACACTGTTCAGATCCCACTTATGTGAGGTAGCTAGAGTAGGGATTCCTGGAAGAATTAGGGTGGTGGGTGTCCTGAGCTGTGGGCCATGGGGAATGGGGAATCCCTGTTTAATGGGTATGCAGTTTGGCTGAGGAAGATGAAAACATTGTGGAGACAGGTAGTGACTAGGCTGTGCATAACAAACACGTTCAAAACCACTGAGCTGTGTGCTCAAAATTGGTAAGGTGAATTTTATGTTATCTCTCTATCTATCTATCTTTCTATGTATCTAAGCATACATCAGCTTCTGTTACGGCTTTGTTTCCTCAGCATTCATCACAACATATTCATTCAATACATGTCACAGTGTCACACTGCCTCCAAAACACAGTCTCCTGGTCCCACAAGGAGCCGAGGCCTCTGCACCTCGAGGCTGGGTGTGGCACACCGGCTGCTGTCCTTCAGCTCCTGGGCCTCGGCCTATGGATTTCCCTCCTGGCCTCTGCCTGGCAAGGCCATGTGCACTCTGTGACTGTCACAGGGAGGAAGGGTCCCAGAAGTGGACAAGCTGGGTCAAGGTGTCAACTTTGAGGCTCATCACCCAGAAAACTTGCCAGGAAAGCTATGGCCACCACACAGTCACCTCCAGCCTGTGGAGACTCCCCTGCTATCACCATTCATCTCTGCCCATCCATCTCACCCAGGGAAAAATTATCAATTTGGTTCTCAAGTCCATTTTTGTAGTAAAAGAAAAATTGAACATCATTTATCATTTTCAACTTTCTAACATTTCAGTTTTATATTTTCATGGCTTTTCTGTTCAGACCTGCTGGACCTTTAATGTATTTTGAAACGTTTACCCCCATGTTTCTTTCTTTCTTTTTAATTTTCATTTCCTTCTTTTTTTCTTTCAGACAGGGTCTCACTGTATAGCCTAGGCTGGCCTTGAACTTGTGACCCTCCTGCCTCAGCCTCTCAAGTGCTGGGATTACAGGTGTGCACTACCAAGCTCAGCTTAATTCACTTTTTGGAACACAAGATTTACACACAGGACATATAATTTCTTTGAAGTTACATTTCAACAGGCTGTTAATATTCTTACTCATTTTCACTGCTCTGGCTCACCTGTTTTTCTTTGTTTGATTTCTGTGCCTACTTTTTCAGCTCTTACCACATCAAATTAATTCACCTTTTTTTTGAGAAATATGTATGTAGCCCAGGCTGGCCTCAAACTCACAATCCTCCCCTCCACCTCCTAAGTGCTGGGATTACAGATGTGTGCCCCCATGACTGGCTTTTCTCTTTCTTTAATGTAACACTGAGCTACAGTCCCAGCCCCTCTATTGTTTTAAGTTTTGTTTTCGTTTTTGGGGTTTTTTTTGTCAATGACTTTTTTTTTTTTATTTCAAATTACTATAGGGCATAGGGCTAAAAGTGTATCAGGAACTGGACAGTAAGTTGATTTTATGTGCACCTTGCACAGGCTGTGCTGCCTGTTATTTGATAGAGAAATTTGACAAAGATTGCTTCACACCTCCCCCATCTGCACAGGCTTTGTACAGCGAGCAGTGATTAAATCAAATCACTGTGCAAATACAAACATAAAAAAAAAAAGATGAAGACGGTGGAGTGACTCAGCACAAGGCCCTGAGTTCAATCCCCAGTACTGCCCCCCTCCCCCAAGAAAAAGAGAGAGAAAAGAGACTTGAAAAACAAAATGCAGCTGAGCCCTGGTGTCTCACACCTGTAATCCTAGCTACTCAGGAGGCAGAGATCAGGAGGATCATGGTTCAAAGCCATGATGGGAAAATTGTTCCTTGAGACCCCATCTCAAAAAATCCCTTCACAAAACAAGGCTGATGGAGTGGCTCAAGGTGAAGGCCCTGAGTTCAAACCCCAGTACTGCAAAAACAAAAACAAAACAAAACAAAACAAAAAACCCAAAATGAGTGGTAAGTAATCATTTGTTTACTTCATCAAAGATTTCACTTTTCAGGACTGTAGGGTATCAGAGGGGAGAGGGAGGGGAAGGAGAATATAATGGAGTCAGATAATTGAGGTACACTACACTTATGAAGACTCCAGAGCTACCAAATGCTGTGTGAAAGCGGGGCAGAGGGAGGGGTGAACTTGTTTAAAGTATGCTGTGCACATCTGTGGAATTATCACAACCAAACCCCCTTGCACTATGAATGTATGCTAATAATTTTTTAAATTTCTCTTTTCCCTAGACAGCCAGCAGAAACAACCCTGCACACAAATCCTCCACATGTTTCACCACAATTCGGAAGAAAGAACTCCTGGAAGTAGCATCACAAGGCAAAGGAAATGAGAAACTCCATAAGATTTGCCATATCTACTTCCCTCCACATCAGACAGCCTGGGGTGGGAGTGTCCCTCATGTCTGCTTTGTCTGTGTGCATTTATACACCTACATTTTCACATGGAATTGAGGTCATGGTTTATGTGCAGTTTAGTTACTGAGTGTACAACTAAGAATATACATGATAAATTGTTAGTTTTTTAATTTGCTTTCATTTCTAGAAAGAATTGCATTGCCTTGTTGTGATCAGGGAAGTGTCATTTCATGTTTAAAACCAGACATACATAGTTTATCAACATGTTCCTGGATGTTTGATCATGCAAAGTAGTCATGAATCCCATGGAAATCTTTGTGCATGTAGGGGACTGCCATTAATAGATCATTACTGAGGTCTGGATGGATGATGGGTTGAGGCTGGCCCCCGGTAAGGAACTCAGTAAGGCCCCTGTCCACCAATAAGCCAGGTGTGGTGGCATGCACCTGTCATCCCATCTACATGGGAAGTCATAAGAGGACTGAAGTGTAGGCCAGCCCTGTTGAAGCCACAAGACCCTACCTGAAAAATAAATAAGTGAAGCAAAATAGGGACGTAGGAGTGGCCCAAGAGTGGAGCACCTGTTTAGCAAGTTCAAGGCCCAGAGTTCAAAACCCCAAAAAAGGAGGTTATAGAAGTGGAGTAGAGCGGCAGATCAAAGGGTGTGCCTGCATGAATATTGATCCTTCATCCAACTCTGCTGAAGGTTGAGTCAAAGGGGCTTCTCAATGTATCCTAAGACAAGACTGCAAAATAGGCACAGTTTGGGGGGAGGGGGATACAAGTGGGAGGAGAAGGGTGAATAAAGGAGATTTAGGTGATTGTATATTGTTGGTTGATTTCATATACCTATATGAAACAGAACTAAAAAACCTCTTGCAATTGGTTTAATTTGGGTGGGGAGGGGGTTAAGGGGGAGAGACGATGGGAACAATGTAACTAATGAACAATATAAGTCTAATCCAAATTGTCACTATGAATCCCTCCCTGTATAATGAATATACCCTAATAAAATTTTATAATAGTAAAAAAAAAGAAGGTTGAGTCAATATCTTCTCTTCCCAAAAAAGCATTAAATATCTACTCTCAGGCGGAGGGAGAACGGGGAGGTGTTGAAATAAATTTTACAAATATATAAATGGAATGAGGAGCTTTTTTGTTTATAGGGCTGGGGACAAAACCCAGTACTTTGCACACCCTAGGCAACTGCTCTACCACTGAGGTTGTTTTTTTTGAATAGGGTCTCGCGATGTAGCTCAGGCTTGCCTCGAACTCACAACCCTTCTGCATGCTTTAGAGCCCTGCGCAGAGCCCTGTCCAGGTCTCTGCTGGGCACCAGCCCTCTACAAGGGCTTGCTTTCCCTCAGAACAATGACCTGGTCCAGGGAAGCAGGAGAGCTCAGGCTGTTGCCATGGAAACAGCAGCTGGTGCAGAGGAAGGGGAGGGGCTGCAGAAGGAGCAGACTGGAATTTTCCAGGCTCTGTTATCAGAAGGAGGGGGGGTATCAAAATGCCAGGCAAGTACACCTTTGGTGCATAATAAACGTTTGCTGAAAACATGAAGGCCTTCATTCAGTCTCCCAACCCCCAGCTCAGGCTACAAACATGTCTTGGTCGTCACTCGGAGATCCTTATGGACATCAAAATAACAGCACAAAGATGTACAATTTGGAGAAAGATGACACTTTTCCTGCATGGATTAATTGCAAGCTGGGAGGGTGGGGTGCTGGTCCATGCAGCGTCCTCTGTTGACTGAGCTGTGTCCATGTGGGCACGTGTTACTTTTCTTCGTTAATCTGCTACGTTGTGACCCACTGCATTCATGCACACATGGCACCTCACAATGGTTTGATTTAGAATTTTTGAACTTCAAGATGGTGCAAGGTGATACACAGTAGAAACTGTATCAGTAGAAAGAGAAACACTTTGAATTCTGGTATTTCCTGGTTAGCAATGTGCACTACAACCCCTTGTGCAGGATGCTGGGTCCTGAGGGAGAACGGCTGGATCTTCTGCCTTGCACTGTGTTGCTAGGCAACAGCAAGATGGGAAGAACCAGCATCATAAGTTATTCCTCCATTATTTTGTCACTAGACATGCAAGATCCTCCCTCTTTTTTGGGGGGTGGAGGTACTGAGGGTTTGAACTCAGGGCTTTGCACTTGGAGACAGGTGCTGTACTTCTTGAGTCACATCCCCAGCCCTTTTTGCTCTGGTTATTTTAGAGATAGAGTCTCCTTTTTTTCCCAGTCAACCTGGACCTTGATTCTCCTATTTTACTCTTCTTGTCATAGCTGGGATGACAGGTGTGCACCACCATGCCCATTTTTTTTGTGTCCAGATGGGGTCTCATGAACTTATTTTCCCAGGCTGGCTTAGAATTGCAATCTTCCCAATCTCAGCCTCCTGTGTAGATGGAATGACAGGTGTCTGCCACCATGCTGGGTGTCATACCCTCCCAATCCCCAGCTCTTTTAACTGCAAAAAATATGAACAGCCTCCACCCCTCTTTTAGTGCCTGGCTCATTCTTAACATTTGATCAAAATGCCTGGAGTGAATAAATATGGCAAGAGGTACATTGGAGTCCCTTTAGGAATGGGGGGGCTCCCCCAAGACATGCACCCAGAGACAGAATTGCTGGCTGAAGCTCCTGTCCCTCAGCTCGGCTGTGATGCTCTGGGCAGTTACTCTCTGTCGTGCAGCGGGGTGGGGTAGTATTCCCGTCATGGATGCCACCAACATCCCTGGCCCCAGTCCCAACTACCAAAATGTCTCTAAGCATTGCCAAACATCCCCTGAAGAACCACGGGGACAGCTCTCCTAGGTGATAACACATTGCTCTTTCATTTCATTTCACCGCTTAGGTCCACTAACTCAAGTGCCTCCTGGGAGGGATTCCCAGTGTTTGTTCAGTAGGACAGACGCCATGAGCATGTTGTTTCTCAGTTTTGAAGAAGGTCTGGTTCTGGGAGGGAATCACTCCATCCAGGGGATTGAGACTGATTGTTAAAATAAGTATCAGAGATGTTGCAGCAACTCACACTTTCTCAACCAGCCTGTGTGGAACCCATTCCCTAACTTAAAAGGTTGTGGGTTTTGGGGTTTTTTTTTTTTTTTTTCATCTTTTTCTGTTTGAATGGTAGCACATGACATCTCATTTTTATTATTTTATTTTATTCTATTTGCAGTGCTGGGGATCAAACCCAGAGCTTCGTGCGTGCTTGGGAAGTGTTCCAAGGCTGAGCTATACCCTCAGCCTCATTTTGAAGTCAAGTTAGTAAGACTATCAGAGTGCAGTGGCTTACGCCTGTAATCCCAGCTATTCAAGAGGTGGAGATCGGGAAGATCGTGGTTGAAAACCAGTCCAGGCAAAAAGTTAGTGAGACCCCTATCTCAGTCATAAGTCAAGCGTGGCCTGTGACCCCAGCTCTATGGAGGTGTAACTAAAGGAATTATAGTCAGGCTGGCTGTTGGAGTAAAAGCTTGAGACCCAATCTTAAAAATAACCAAAGCAAAAAGGACTGGGGTGTGGCTTAGGTGGTAGAGCACCTGCCAAGCAAGTGTTCCATCCTTCTGCTCTTCAACTTTTGTCTTTTTGAACTGCCTTGCATTCTTTCCATATTCCTATAGTTTTTAATTGTACTGCATCTGTTTTTTAACACAATCTTTCTTTTTTCTTTCCTTTTGGTGGGACTAGGGTTTGAACTCAGCACTTTTCACTTACAGAGCAGGCACTCTACTGCTTGAACCACACTTCCAGTCCATTTTGCTCTGGTTATTTGAGAGATGGGGTCTCACTCCCAGCTGGCCTCAAACTACAATCCTCCTGCTCTCAGTCTCCCAAGTAGCTCAGATGACAGGGGTGAGCCACCAGCACCTGGCTTTTATCAGTCTTTGTTCCATTTTTATTTTGGTGGAATATTTTTCTCAGTTTCTTTCTTTTCAATATGCATAGAGTCAGACTTACCAATTTTTTGTTTTATCTGTGTTGTTTGTTTTCATGATTTTTTACATGGTTTATTGAAATATTCACCCCTTTTCCTTGGGGTGAGCAGACCATGCCTGGCTGTGGTGGCCACAGAAGGACCTAGGGCCTGGCATGAATAGAAGAGGGAGGTCAGGCAGCTCCTGGGTAGCCGTCACTCAGGTGCCAATAGGAAGCTGACAGAGGCCATGGCTTGGGCAGTGGCAACACAGCAAATGAGTTTCCACATGCACAGTTGTGAGTCCTGACCTGACGCAGAGGTTGTGTGGCAATGTGTATGGAACTGGTGAGGAGCCATCCAGCTGGAGGACTTGCAAGTGAGTCCACACACTTGCAGGAGCAGATGCCATGTCCAACCAGGGGAAAGGTCAGCCAAGCAGAATGGGGCTGAGAGCATAGTGGAAAATAAGCCCTCTCTTCTTCTCCCTGCCCTTATCTCAGGAGCTCTGAGCCTGTCCAGCCAGGTGGCCAGTCATTCTGGCTTGCCCAAGCCTGGGGGATCTCTGGGTCCCCCACTGAGACCAGGAGCACCCCAGGATGCTAGCAAAGTCGGTCAGCTTCACACTTGGTGGTTAGTTAGACATGAGGAGAACAGAGGCCAACTAAAACCTATCATGTCAGATCCTAGGTGCACTAAAGATTCAGATGCACCATTTGGCCCAGGCTCTGATGGCTCAAGCCTATAATCCCAGCTACTCAGGAGGCAGAGATCAGGAGGATCACAGTTCAAAGCCAGCCCATGGAAATAGTTCATGAGACCCTGTCTTGAAAAAAATCATCATAAAAAGGGCTGGTGAGTGGTCCAAGGTGTAGGTCCTGAGTTCAAACACCAGTACCACAAAAAAAAAAAAAAGAAAGAAAGAAAGAAAGAAAAAGAAGCACCTTTTGGGAGGAAGCACTGAGAGGGACAGGACACCGAGAGGTCTCTACTCAGGTCTCTCCACCCCATGGCCTCCATCCTCACATCCAGCAGGAGCTGGCAACTCTCAGCACACCCCCTCCCAGGCCTGTCAACCCTGCCTTTAACACTTGCCATAGTCTGATGCTCTGCCATCTTCCTGGATGTCGTCAACCACCCTGAGACTGTGCCTTTCCAGGGACACCCAACATCTCCTGTATTGGGCTTTTATACTCCAGCTACCTCCCACCTGCACTGTCACCACAGGGCCAGGTATCAGAGGATCAGGAGCAGCCCCTGTGCCTGCAGGCCACTGAAATTATTCAAATCAGTCAATTCCAAGACTGCGCCCTATCTCACCTGCTTCTTCCCAAGGGAACCACGCAAATGTCTTGCCCGCCTTGGGCTTCCCACCGTGGCTCTGCGTGGCATGATCAGCCCCTTTCTCTTGGAACAAACTATGTTTCATCTTGCCATAAGTTATATAAAACCTATGTATTATTTGGTGGTACTGGGGTTTGAACTCAGGGCCTCACACTTCCTTTACCATTGGAGCCACACCACCAGCTCTTTTTTCTTTAGTTAGTTTTCAGATCAGGTCTCATGTTTTGGTCTAAGCTGGTCTCAGACCTTGATCCTCCTACCTTTGCCTCTCATGCAGCTGGGGTGATAGGCATGAGCCACCATATCTGGCCTTAAACCTGTATTTTAAAACAGAGAGTCAATTTTTCTTGTGGGAGTACATGATTTCTAGAGTTTGGTGTGTTCTGTAACTTCAAAGAAGTGACAGTTGGTGGCAATTTAAAATCAAGGTGGCTAGCTGGCTTTTGTGCCATGAATATTACAGGGTGGCATTTGATGTAATTGCACAGAGAACACCAAGGGTGGGGGAGGCAGATGGACAGACGGCATTACAGGCCGACAGAAGAGAACTGTGTGTCACCTCTGCATTGACCGCTGCTGTCCTGGTTAGACCGCTTGGGTTTCAGACTTTGACAGCTGGGCACCTGGCTGGGTTTCTTGCATTCCTGACTGCTGGCATTAATAACCACCTCTCTTCAGTTTGGGTTGTTTGCTTGCTTGTTTGTTTCAGAAGCAACTGTGTTTTCAAAGGAAAGAATATTCAGTCAGTGCAAAGAAGTAATAGTGTTGCTATTTTGGTACAGAACATTGTGAAGTTTTTGTTTGTTTGTTTGTTTGTTTTGCTTTGCTTGGTCTTTAGAGACAGGATCTTCATATGTAGCTGGCATCAACCTTGTGATCTTCCTGCCCCTGCCTCCCAAGTGCTGGAATTTTAGGTGTTCACCATCAGGTCCGGCTTAAACCCTCCAATCTTTTATACCCATACATATATCTTTAAATATTTTTATACAACATGAAGTCATCCTCTACTTACTACTTGGAACCACTTTGTTTCATAACATGTTACCCCCACCCCCTGTAGCATTAGATATTCACCCCATAAAAAATCACCAACAGGCTGGTGTGTTGACCCAGCTACATGAGAGACAAAAGTAGGAGGATCGAGGTCCAAGATGGCCTGGACACAAAACCACAAGACCCTACCCGAAAAATAACTGAAAGCAAAAGGGCTGGTGGAGTGGCTCACGTGGTAGAGCTCCTGCCTAGCAAGCGTGAGGCTCTGAGTTCAAACCCCACTCCCATGAAGAGAAAAAAGTGAAGAAACAACCCACAAGAACAAAAATATTGAGCCACAGAGGGGTTGGGCTGGGTCAGGAGACCCTTGGGGTCTGCATTTGAAGTGGTCCTGCTGCCTGCAGCCTCGGGAGGAGTGGAGACATGGAGGGCAGAGAGGAGACTGGTCCTGCCCTGGGGAGAGGGGACAGGGAGGAGACCTGGCAGGATTTCGGGAGGGAGGTGCCAGGCCAGCCATCCTCTCCTGCTGATGCATCTCAGCCCCATGTTTGCAGGTACCCAGACCCTCGCAGACGTCACAGACAGGGCTACCCCACCACACACACCCTGATTCTCTGTGTCACTTGTCCCAGTGACAACATGATGTCAGACCTCAGAACAGCTCTCCAACTGTAGAAATCTCATCAGCTCCCAAGTCCTGTGTCTGTGTCTCCAAAACCCTCCACTGTTCCTTACAGTGACCACCCTGACCTCCTCCTCCTTGTCCTGCCTCCTTCCCAAGGGTAAAAACAGGCTTGACCCTCTCAGATGCCCACGCCTGCTGTCATAGCATGAAAACCCTGTTCCTCCAAAGGCCTCAGAATGTGGGGTTTCGGGACGTTTCTGGGGGTGGTTTGAGGGGGGACCGAGATGTCTACTGGGAGTTATTCTCACGTTGTTTGGAGACACTCAGCGCCGCGCTGCCCACAGGTGTGCGGATGGCCTTGTCGGTCGATGTATGGACGTGTCCGAGGTCAGCTTAACAAACGAGCTTTTCATGAGGTCTGAGGGTCCTTGTGGGGGTGTCACAGAATTCGGCTTGCAAGGATTTATTGAGTTTTTGCCATGTGCCACCCTGTGGCAGCCCCTTAGGATAAAACACACATACACACACACATTTAGAAGAGCTTAAGGCCTCTGTACATACTATATACAGGATTACCAGCCCTCCCCACAATTACAGACAACTTGGTAAAAACAGGGCTTCTCCAAGAGCTACAGTTGATACAGAGCGTGTCCAGAGACATTGGCTGGAGAAAGTGATAATGCACTTACACAGAGACCTGTATTATTATTATTATTTTACTTTGCAGTACTGGGATTTGAACTCAGTGCCTACACCTTGAGCCACTTCACCAGCCCTGTTTTGTGTTGGTTTTTTTTGAGATAGGTCTTGGGAACTGTTTGCCTGGGCTGGCTTCATACTGAGATCCTCCTGATGTCTGCCTCCTGAGTAACTGGGATTACAGGCGTGAGCCACTGCACCCGGCTTAGAGACAGTTCTTATTAGAGACATGCTGAAGTGTGCAGGTTAAAGGATCTTGAACTCTGCAATTTACTCCAAAATAGTTTTGTCATCAAATAGGAGATTAAGCAGACAGGAAGATGAATGTAAGTGAAGCAATTATCAAATGTATGGTGAGTGTGTGGTGTTTGTTACAACATTGCTTCCTTTTCTCTACGATTAAGACTTCCTATCTCCCAGTTACAAAGTGAATGGTCATAAAACAAAAATAGAGGCCGAGTGCAGTAGCACATGTCTGTAATCCCAGCTACTCTGGAGGTAGAGGTAGGAGGAGTAAGGACTGAGGTTAGCCTGGGTAAAATGGTAAGACCTTAACTCAGAAACAAGTTAAAAACAAAAGGGTTGGTGAAGTGGCTCAAGTGGCAGAGCAACTGCCTAGCAGTTCAAATCCCTACTATCACCCTCCCCTGCAAAAAAACTTTAAAAAAGTGAAAAACAAATCATGTACAATATGGGAAATAAAACGGATTGGAAGATGATTGTATATTTGCTTTATTATTATTCACATAATATATAAATTACATATTGAATATGTTTATCTAGCCCTCCTCCCACTGAAGCCAGGAACCAAGCTAATAAGTCATCAGGTCAGGGACTGTCCAGCATGGGTGTCCATGTAAGATTGCACCTGGTCCCTGGGATAATGCTCTAACCGCTTCACCTGGGGACAAGAAGGTCCCACGACCCCCTTGCTGAACCCCGTTTCCTGTTTGCACCTGAAATGTTGACATCTCCCCAAGTGACATGACGTCCCTGCCTGCCACCCACCATGCTGGCCTGCAGGGCCACTCCTAACACCTGGGTGGTCATTGCAGCTCTTCTGCTTCTCATGGGCGACTCTGGAAGCACCTCCCTCCTCCCAGCTTCCCCAGTCCCCTCTCCGTCCCTCCTCCAACCATCAGCTTCACAAGTGTCCCCTGCAGCACAGCATGGGAAGGACAGAACCCTTTCTCTGGTTGTTTCTTTCTCAGGACAGCCATGACCGTGTCACCTGCCACGTCATCTACCTGTTCATCTCCCAGTTGTGGGGCAGAGGGGCAGAAGTACTTTAAAGTAAATTGCACACTTCCAAAGCAACAAAGCACCACATCCTGGGTGTCACAGAACAACAGGACTTCATTCTCTCATGGGTCACAGGAAGCCAAAAGGCTGGAGGCAATGCATTGGTTGGGGTGACCCCATCTAGAGTCATTCAACTAGCACTTGGCCCATCTCCCTCCATCTTCACAAGCACTCACTGTCTCTGTCTTTAAATTTCTCTCCCCTTGTAAAGACAGCAGTTACTGGATTTAGAGTCCATCCTAACACAGTGTGAGCTCACCTGTGCAGGACTCAACTGCAAAGGGGCTGTCTCTAAATAAGTCACAGGTTAGGACGGAGGTTAGGATTTTAGGGTATCTTTGTTTTTGTGAAGGAACACCAGTGCAGCTCACAACAGTGGTCACTAGGTCTGGCACTAGTCCATGAGGTCCTGCACTGGTCCATGAGGCTCTGTGCTAGTCTGTAAGGCTCTGAGTTTGTCCCTGAGGTCCTGGCTGGTCCCTGAGGTCCTGGCTGGTCACTGAGGTCCTACACTACCAGGCTCCTGTTGGCTTCACCAGGATCCTTACCACAAACCCCTCACTGTCCTTTCTTTCCCTTGCACACTCCCTGCCCCCATGTATCATGCTCTTCCCTCCTGTGGGCACTGTCTGCTGTCATGTGGTCTCAGCTGCCTACTTGTTGCCATTTTGTGCTGAAACCAATGCCTCACTTCACTCCTCCCTGCCATGCATCTAAAGTAGCTCTTCAATCTCTTTCTGCCTCACTCACTTTAAGAGTATAATTTTCATCATATCTAAAACCATCTGCGTAATTAGAGATAAGGGCAAAATAGTTTCTGCTGGGTATTGAGGGGGGGAGCAGGAAGGGGTGGAGTGGGTGGTAAGGGAGGGGGTGGGGGCAGGGGGGAGAAATGAACCAAGCCTTGTATGCACAGATGAATAAAAAAAAAAAAAAAAAAACTCTTTGTCCAGAAAAACAAGCAAATAAACTGAAATCAGGATATCTTAAAAAAAAAAAAAAAGTAAAAGCTAAAAAATTAACATAAAAAAAATAAATAAATAAAAAAAATAAAACCATCTGCGTACATCACATCACACATCTGTTTAATTCCCCAGTCAACCAGGCAGAATGTGAGTCTGCAAGGGCAGAGAATCTGTCTGTTCTGTTCCCTGTGATACATTCAGCATCCAAAGAATGAGTGGAATACAGCAGGTACTCATTAGT
Source organism: Castor canadensis (assembly GCF_047511655.1). NCBI lineage: Eukaryota > Metazoa > Chordata > Mammalia > Rodentia > Castoridae > Castor > Castor canadensis. Next base: position 30,145,505 of record NC_133401.1, on the reverse strand, counting down.
TACCTGCTGAAAATGCCTGACTGTCTTCCTGGATGGATGAATGGGTGGATGGATGGATTGATGGATGATAGACAGATTAATGATGATGGTTGGTGGATGGATGGCTGATAATGAATAATGAATGGATGGATAGATGGATGATAGGTGGACAAATGCATAATGATGGTTGGTGGATGGATGGATGATAGGTAGGTAGATGGATAGATGGATGGGTGGATGGTGAGTGGGTGGATGGATAGGTGGGTGGCTGGCTGGTTGGATGGATGGATGATGGATGATGGATGGATGGATGGATAGATGGATGGACAGGTAGATGGATGATGGACGTATGGATGGAGATAAGGATGATGGATGGATGAATGATGGATGAAGGATGTATATGGATGTTTGGATGATGAAAAGATAGGTGGGTGAGTGTAGGGATAGATCTCTGGATCCTGCATCATGTCATGTATCTGACACTGTTAGGGTCACTGAATTTGCTAATTACCACTCTGAAGCCTAGTCAAGGTAGTTTCTTGACATAGGGGTGATTTCAGATGTTGGTGGTAGGAAAGGAAGTTGTATAAACCTTTCTGGTAAACAGGTTGCCAATAATATCAGTATCAAGTTCATAATCCACCTAGTTTTGGTGTTCTCATTAATCCAATTCAATGAATCAATTCTTAAAGAATGTAGCACTCTGTCACAAAGGTGCAGATGGGAGGAGACTAATCCAACTTGTTTGTGACATGAACTGGAGACAAGACTAAAACACAAGAATGGCAGATAAAACAAGAAGTCAGTACCTCTATAATCAGGAGAAATAGCAGATTCTTTTCCTTTGGACAATGAAATCAAAGTTTTAGAAACAACAGCGTAACTTGAGTGAAAACACAGGATGGTAAACCATAAATTAGTATGTATGCATATCACCTTCATTTTTAAGTAAATTTTGTACGCCCATCTATTGAGTAGAAATGACTAAATGGAAACACAGCAACAAAAAAACAGGGCTTACAGCTGAGCCACCTGACTTGGAAGAAAATTCACTAAGACAACAAATCACACAAATCACGAGGACCTTTCGTCCCCTTTCACCCAATAATTCAACTTCCAGAAGTTCTTTCTAGGGAATGAACGCGGCACATGGAGACAGAGCTGAAGGGCGGTTGGGCATTCTGTCTTCCTCTGGTGGCAGGAACAGTAGGAAAACATCTTCCCTTCACAGGACAGACCCTACTCCTCCTCTGCTTAGGTCTCTCCCCTGCTGCACCTCCCCACCAGCCTTCCACTTTCTTCTCTCTGAGCACTGTGCTGTCAGCCCCATCCTTTAAAACAAATGGTGTGTGATCCAGGAAACCAGCACTGTTAGGGACTAAGGTGTGTCCCCTCCACCCCAAAGTCAGAGTTTAAGTTCTGAGCCCCTAAACCTCAGAATGAGACCTATATTTAGAGACAAGGTCTTTTAGGAAGTAAATGAGTTCACTAGGCTGGGCCTTTGTCCAATGCAACTGGTGTTTTCATAAGAGGGAATTTGGACAGAGACACACACAGAAGAAAGTCCATATGAGGACACAGTGAGAGGGCGGCCAGCTGACAGCCACAGAGAGGGGCTCGGAAGGAGCCAGCTCTGCCACACCTGACCCCGGGCTCCGGCCTCCACGACTGTGAACAAACTACTTCCTGTTGTTTAAGCTGTACTCCATGGTTTAGCAGCCCTAAACGAACAGGATAGACATGCATGTGTGTATACAAATGTATGTATATATGTGCATAGACAGAAGTATATATATGCTTGCTAAGAGATTCATTGCAAGGATTGGCTCATGGATTGTGGGGTCCAGCAAGTCTGAAGTCTGGGGGCTGAAAACTCAAGCTGACATATTGAGGTAGAATTTCTTCTTTCTGGGCAAATCTCAGTTTTTGTCTTGAAGCCTTTCGATTGATCAGATGAGGCCCACCACACTGTACAGGATAACCTCTTTGACTTAGAATTGACTGTAGACACGAGCCACATCTACAGAAGACATCACACCAGATCTAGACTATAAGGTCTGTTGACTACTAGAGTCTGCCCAGGTGGATACCTAAGATGAACCAACCCTCTATTCCAGTGTTTCTGAGGCCTGTCAGTGATGCCTCCCATCTTCCTCTCACCCACCTCATCTGTACTTTCATCCTTTCTCTCTGTCGCCAAAATCTCCTCTTTGCTGATCTCTGCCACCCACCATCCCAGCCTGTCAGCCACATTGGAGACAATGCAAACTTTTTTTGTTTAAGATACTGTGCTCCCTCACTAGGTTAAAACACGCAACAGGTCCCTGTCACTCTAGCTAAAGATGGAGGTCAAAGCTCCAGGGTGTATACACAGGAGTGACTCAGGACCTCTGCTTGAGGAACTGGATCAATTTACAAGGACTGGGGAAACTCACACAACAGAAACTTATTCCTCACAGTTCTGGAGGCTGGCAGCCAAGGCGAAGGCATCTGTTGGTTTAGTTTCTCCTGAGGCTTCTCTCCTTGGCTGACAGCTGGCTGGCTGTCTCTTCCCCATGCCCCCTGTGTGAATTTTGTGTCATCATCCTCTCTTCTTATAAGGACACTAGTGTATTGGGTTAGGACCACCTGAAGAACCTCATTTGATAGAGTCCCTGTCTGCAAGTAAGATCGTCCCCTGAGGTTTGGGGTCATCTTTGCAGCATGTAAGGGGATACACTTCAGAAGCAGTGAGGTATTTGCAGTAAGGTGAATATACACACACAGTAAGGTGAAGTAATAAAAGCCAGTTCTTCCTACTGATGGTAGTTTAGATGCAACAAATTGCAGAGATTCAGTTCCACCAGCACATTCAGGGGTGGGGTGGAGTGAGGGCTGAATGTCATGGAATCTGGATTATTATGGGAGGAAGAATTTCCATTTCCACCTACATACACTTACACACCCTGACCCCAAACCCAGAAATGATTGCTGACAGGTGCAAGGGTAACCAGTGCCCACTGAGACTGAGAACAAAGTGTTCTTATGGTATAAGAATGGAGGTTTTCAGAACACTGGCCAGGCTGTGCTGTGTAAGAGAAAACCAACTCCTTCCTGGGTTGGTGTAGGAGCTTCTCCGTTGCTTGGATCCTAGCCAGACACTGAGCTTAGAAATGGAGGGGTGGAGTCCACGGTGGGCTATTCCCCCGCAGTTTTATTGGACTTGGACGCTCTGACTGCTTCTTCTCAGAGGCCTCAGGTATTCAGTTAGAACTGTGGGATCCTTCTGACCCTCTCTTCTCTTTAGAGAAAGTCCTCATGGGGCCACACCAGAAGTTCTGGGGTGGGAGGGTAGACCTCGGACTGTGAAGAGAGTGGATGGTCTCCTTGTCCAGCTCGCCATGAGACAACAGAGGCAACTTTTATAGCATTGAAGTGTATGTGTAGGGGGGACAACACAGAACACAATGCTAAAACCAGAACACGAAATAAAAATAAGGGAAATCTTTGCAGCATTGTGGGACAGTCAGAGACACTGAACACGGACTTATCACTAGCATGGACCAAGGTGGCTCAGGTGGTAAAGCACTCGTCTAAGCAAGCACACTGCCTTGAGTTCAACCTCCAGTTTTTTACTTTTAAAAAGTCATAATATAAAAAAAAATTGGTAAAGGATCTTGAGTGGGTTGTTCTTAAAACAACCAACTTCAAAGGAATATGAAGGAACTCATCTGTAACCCCCAAACTAGAAAACCGAAAACAGAAACCATTTTCTCTCTATTCAACTAGCAAAAATAAATACCATAAAGCAAAAAACACCAAAAAGAAGCCTCAATACTTTAATCTTTGCAAATACCTGGGGAAAGTCTTGTAATGTTGATACAAAAAAATGTTGATAACAGTATCAATCATAAGAACCAAATTGTAAACCATCTACTTGTCCATCCATCAGAAAGTAGGTAAGTAACTTCTGGCATATCTGTATTGTAGAATACTGAGCAATAAAAAGGAAGAAAATATTATTTACAAATTAATACTAATAATCGGAATACTGATGCGTTTGATAACATGGATGTATCTCAGAAACATTCTTGCAGGTGAAAAAGTCAAGTAATCTCATGATCCCATTCACGTGGTCTCAAAAGCCACACAACTGCAAGGACTGCTGAAGATCAGATTTGGAGACACAGGAGCACAAAGGAGATTTTAGAGTGAATAAATGTCCTACGTCCTTTTCTTTTGGTGGTACTGGGGTTTGAATTTAGGACTAGGCACCTGGTAGGTAGGTGCTCTACCTCTTGAGCCACATCCCTAGCTCCTTTTTGTTTTATTATTTTTCAGATAGGGTCTTATGGTTTTTCCCTGAGGCTGGACTCAGACCACAATCCTCCTGCCTATGCTTCTGCAGAGCTGGTATTACAGACATGAATCACCACATCTTCTCAAGATGGGGTCTCAGTAACTTTTTGCCTGGGCTAGCCTTGAACGGAGATCCTCCTACCTATACCTCTAGTGTAGCTGGGATTACAGGTGTGCCCGATACCCAGCCCTAAATGTCCTATATATCTGGATTGGAGTGATTGTTTCATGACTCTACACAATCACACCAAGCTGTTCAGTTCAGTAAATTCCATTACATATAAATTATACTTCAATAAATCTTGGGGATTTAAAAAATTTAACCTGAATAACATACTATTTGCCTGTACCCCATCACATCACATAAATCCCAAATATTCACAAAAAATTTATTTTAAAAAATTGCAACCTCACCAATTTTTGTCCCACAATAAGAGTCACCTCATAGGGTGAAATACTGGGGTTCTATGGGGAGACACTCAGTCTTCTATAAACATTTATTAACCGCCTGCCATATGAAAGGCTGACATTTTGGACTCACCTGTGCTCAGCTCAGCTGACTCTTGGTCCTTGCAGCCCTGATTTCCATGGCGACCTGCTTAGAGCCAATCATCTCTCTCCGGAGCAGAAGGGGACGGGGCTCAAGCCTGCACTTTTCTCTATCAGTGCTCAGATTTTTAAAAAATATCTTCAAATATGTTCTTGGATGAGGTTGTTACAGAGAGGACGCCTGGGACACCGGAACCACTGCCTTTGGTTTGAGGTTAGAATTCTTAGGTGCATCAACAGAAACTGGGCCTGGCTCAACAAGAAGTATTATTGAAAGGATATTGGATGAATGGCAGAGTCAAGAAAGGCTGAAGCTGGGTGCCCTGGTTTACGTCTGTAATCCCAGCTACTTGGGAGGCTGAGATTAGGAAGATCAAGGTTCAAGGCCAGTCTAGCCAAGTAGTTCACAAGACCCCCATCTCCAAACTAAGCAGAGCAAAATGGACTAGAGGTCAATAGGTAAAGTGCCTACTTTGCAAGCTCAAAGCTCTGAGTTCAAATCCCAGTCCTGCCAAAAAAAAAAAAGAGTGAAGATCAGATCGGAGACTTTCTGGTTAGACATCTGTCTTCCTGTGGTATGTGGCTGTTTTCTCCTCACTGCCATCTCCTCCACTCCTGGACTCTATTGAATGATTCAGTTCTCCATGGTTCCATCCTCTATGCAGCCCAACCTCCCTCCTGAGTGAGAAGCACATTCTAGATCGATGACTTGGGTGTTTCCATCCCAAGTATGACCACCATGCATCTCCTGAACATTGGAAAGAAAGCTAGCCCATCCACCTATCATATCAATTCATTCTTCAAATATACTCAGCTCTTCCACTCAACCCAATCCCCCCTCACCTTCCCGCATTTTCATTCTCTGCCATTACCTGACTTACCTCCACCAAATGGATCTTAGACTAGTTATCTCAAAAGTGGCCACTGTGGGCTCAGGAGGCAGAGGCTGGGAGGATCTCTGTTGGAGGCCAGCCCAAGTTAAAAAAAAATCAGTGAGAGACCCTGTCTCAAAAGCAAGCCAAGTGTGATGGTGCACATTTGTAATCCCAGCTACTCAGGAGGCAGAGGCAGGAGAATCAAGAGTTCAAAGTGAGCCTGGGCAAAGTTAACAAGACTGTAAATCAAAAAGAAAATAAAAAGAACAGAGCTGGGGGCGTGACTGGAGAGGAAGTGCTCTTGCCTAGGAGTTTGATCCCCAGTACTGCAAAAATAAGTAAATAATAAAACCATTCACAACCACTAACTTCATGCTGGGCACCCTAACAGATCCTTATGGCAGGAACCCAGAAAATGAGAGGGCAGGATATTCACCCCTGGAAAGGAGACGGAGAAACAAGAAACTGATAAATGATGGAAATCAGGGTTTCAATCATCAAAACAGATGGCTAGTGCTTCATGGTTTTATGGTTTGGAAGCCGAGGTCTCTAGAACACTGGCTGGCTGTGCTCTTTCTGAGAAAGTCAGTCCCTTCCTGAGTTGGATGGCAACCCATATGTAGTTTGGATTCCAGTCTCGAATTTAGCTCATTAATCAGAGAAAAATTCCATGGTGGGTTGTTGAACTGAAGTTTTATCTGGCATCTGGGTCAGATGTTGGCATTCAAACTATTTCTCAAAGACTAAGAGTCTCCAGTCAGAGAAATTTCTACCTTCGAAATTCCTTTCTTATTTATTTAGGTTAGATCCAAGTCTTTCCTGTAGCCAGACCCATTCTGAAAGATTGTAGAGCAACCTTTTGCTCTTGGGCTGTAATGCAAGACACATGCATTATCTTAAGTTTTCAATTACCTATCTCTCGATTCTATGAATCTGTTTGTAAATTTTATTTACTCTCAGCTGTTAGAAGAAATAGGTGGAATTAATTTTAATGGTTTGTTCTGTTTCAAACAATATTTAAAAAAATTACCAAAAATACATCAACATGTAATCTATACAAAAATTGGTTTTCTCTCTTTTTATTAGCATAGATTACTTTTTCAAAGGGGTTTCATTGTGATATTTCCACACGTGCATATAATGTGCTTCAATCTGATTCACCCTCTATATTTCTGTTTTTAAAAATTTTTTATTTTATTTTCACATGAAGCACTTGGATCATATTCAACTTTTCACCCTCTTCTTCTACCCTTCCTCCTCCCCTTGGTTCCCAACCCCATAAAAATTGTTAATTCAGGATTTCACATCTTTCAGGCTCAGTCTGAAATCCCTGGTTTGAAACACCTCTGTTCACAGTTTGAGTTCTTAGCTGTCACACAGGTCTGAGGCTATGCTGCCAGGCATCTCATCCTCAAATTCCTACGCATAGGGAAAGCAGTGTTGGGGTAGAGGAGTGAGCTCATGGCCTTCTCTTTGAAGCCATGGCACAAAAATGGAAGAATTTTTGCTTTGTGTTTTTTTTCCCTGCACTGCTGGGAATTGAACCCAGCAGTCCACATGCCAGGCAAAACTTCTACTGTTGAGCTATATAGAAGAGAATTTTTTTTAAATCTATGGGATATGGAAGGATTTACTAAACCTTCTACAAAAGCCAGTGACCATAAAATAACAAATATATAACATATATACAGGTATATATACACACATTGAACTCCACAACATTTGGAAGTGAATGTATGGGGAGAACTGCACCGTAAGCAAGACCTCAGGGCTGGGGTGAAGTCGTAGAGCACCAGCCTTCCAAGTGTGAAGTCCTGAGTTCAAACCCCAGTACTGCCTCTCTTCTCTCCAAAAAAATCCAAAATCAAGACTTCAATGACTAGCTATGGAGAAGCAGGGTTGGACTGGAATGGAGGGAAAGAATCGATGCCTCCATAAAAGAGACCTGAGTGGTGCCAGTGACCATGATGTGACCATCATATGCATGAAATGTCACACAACACCCACAAATATACATGGTGACTGAGTCAGTTAATAATACAAATGCAGTTTTGAAAAAGAGAACCAAGAGGCTGACGTCTGATTACAAGATGGCGGCTGCAGTTAACAACAATGTCTCCTGTGCTCAAATGTTGCCAATCTATCAGGTGGATTCTAAGTGTTCTCACCACAAAACGATAAATGTGATAATTAGCCCAATGTGGCCATTTCAGGATGTATACGTATTTCAAAAATCATATTGTATATTGTGAACATATACAGTTTTTATTTACCAATTAAAAGAGTCATAGAGGCGGTGAATTCAAAGTATATTATTTGCATGAATGGAAATATCACCATGAAACTCCTTTGTAATACTAATAAAGAAAGAGAAAAGAATTGGAAACACACAGAAAAAATGAATACAAATAAATATTTGTTGAAGAAAAGTCTAAAAAAGACCCCAAAAGGCTGTCTTGCCCCTTCTACCATCTGCAGACACATTGGGAAGACACCGTGCATGGGACCTTGACTTTGACCTTGAACTTTTGACTTTCAGAATATTTTGGCAGTTCACATGTCCCTTGGTCTGTGACATTGTTAATGGAATAATACTGTGACATGTCACACAATGGTGACTACACTGCTGCAGACAAAGGATGAAATCAGATACATCAACATGGCCTCATCTCCACAGCAGACCAGTGCCAAGGATGCCAGCATCCCAGCCCACAGCACTGTGGTGGGCTACTACATGATGACTTGTCCTGACTTCGCGACCCCCATGACTTTCTGAAGGAATCCTCTTTCCTTCTCATTCAGAATTCTCAGTTATTTCACTTGAAACTCACTAAGGAATTTGAAAGAATGACAAGAACAAAAATGAGCACTTTTTCCTAGACTCCCATGTCTGCCTCACAGCGAGAATATTTTAGTACAGATGGAGGTGGGTTGTACTTATCCATTCACTCTGAAGACAGAATTATGCAGCTCCTCTGTGCCGGATGCTTTGTGAACCTGTGTGCATTTGCTTTTGTGGAACTTGGAAAATTCCAGACTCAGGAGTTCTCCCCTCAACCCCCTTTCATCTCCCCTGAGTTGCAGTTTCCATGACGACAGCCTGAGCCTGCATCCATCACCCGCAGCAGGGAAGGGACGGAGCAGAGCCCTCCACCATGAAGCATCAAGGCCCCCCAACAGGAGTTCACGTTGGATTTCCTATTTTGGAGTCAGTCTCCTGTGAAACCAGGTCTCTGCATCCTTGCCATCTGGTTAGGTGAAAACACGGGGCACCTGGAGATAATCAGGATGTGGGGACTGTGTGTTCCTGAGGCCAGGGTGGAGGATGGATGAAGGTAAGGATGAGGTTCTGATTCTGATGCTATGAATCTGGGTGGGGCCCAAGAACATCTGCCTTGCTAACAGGTTCCCGGGTGAAGCATTTATATCAGGTACTTAAACTGCTTTTGCTGAAAAGTCCACTAATTAACTAAAGGCAGGAGAAAAGCTTGACCTGTCTGCCTCCATCTTGTATCTGTCTTTGTTCTGAGACATTCACTTTGCAGCCACCCAGAAATCCAGGAAAGACAGGGATCATGGAGGTATGGAGCAAACTGCCCCCAAGAAGGGAAGAGCAGAGCCTCCTCAGGAAAGACCACTCGCCATATGACCTACATGTCTTGGCCAGATTGCTCCCCTTGAGGGATGGTGATAACAACTTCTCTGGAAAACCCTTCCAAAAGCAGGATGGAGTTGATAATCAACCAGGACTGTTTAACAATTGTGTATACCTTTCAAGCCCTGCCTTAATTCTTCGTGTATTTAAAGCTAAAGTTTGTATCTCTACCCCAAAAGGTGGCTCAGGATGGGCCAATTTGCTTACTTTGCCTCTTCCCACAGAGAGACCTTGGGTCATACAACAAATCCCCTTTCTTTGCCCTTCACCATTACTCCTCTCTTTATTTGGCAGGTTGGGGCGAGTGGCTAGACCTAATGTATGAAGCCTCCAGAATTTGGGCCTGGGACCTAAAACTCCAGTTTCACTTTCACCACACTGATACACCATTTTCCGAGTGATCGGCCTTTTTGCCTAGGTGTGGTCTAGATTTGGCAACCCAGGTTCTCTGTAGAAATACAGAAACTTGGGCTCCAACCCCAACTCTACTAAATCACGATTTGCACTTTCGCATATTGGGAGCCATATTGGTTTGTGGTATTACCCCAGTTACTTCACAGCTTCCTCACTGTGTTGGAGAGACATTCCTCATGAATCCCTAGAGACTTCTGAAGCTGCCCAGGCTCCCTGAGACAGTCCTTCTCTCCCGGGCCCCCCAGAACTCGCTCTGAACGCCATCCACGTCCCTCCCCGAATGGCACACATTTCAAGTTGGCCTCTTCATTCACCACAAGAGTGGTCTTCTCTCTAGAATTCTCTTTCCTTGTCTTTCTCTGAATGTCCTAATGAAGGATGGCAGTGACTGAGCTAACACTATTTTGACTTTCTCTGGTCTTTCTTCCCCACAGTCACCATGAGACTCAAGGAAGGACAGGAACAAGGAGCAGACATCTGTGACAAAAGGCAAAAGTGCTCCTCAGACAGACGATGCCTTCTTGTGGTGACTGGATGTCCTGGGACAATGACATCTGATCGTGGTCAACTGGAGCACACCTTTGGCCTGACCTGCCCTCTCCCCTGCCCCCAATGCTGTGCCTTCCTAAACCTAAAATTTACGTCAGTACCCTGGAGATAATCTCAAAGTCATGGTGTCCCCATGTCTTTCCAATGCAGTGAGGTTCAACTAAACCAAGTTTTTCTTCCATTTACCAATACCCTCTTCTCTCTCTCTCTCTCTGGGGCCTAGCCTCAAACCATGATCCTCTGTCTCCCAAGTAACTAGGATTACAGGTGTAACCACTGGTGCCCTGCCCTGATTATTTTTTAGAAATAGCTTTTATTTCAGGGCAGTTTTAGGCTTGTAGACATTGAGCAGGGAAGACAGTGATCTCCCATACGCTCCCTGCCTCCCGTACACAGCGTCCCTCACCATCAGTATTGTCACTAGAATGGAACATTATTTACAATCAATGAACCTGCAGAGACCCATCACTATCACCCAGAGTCTAGCATTCATGTTAGGATTCACTGTTGTTGTACAATCTGTGGATTTGACAAATATGTCATCCTGCCTCAAACCTTTTGGTATCCATCTGGTTATCCTTCCTTCACCCCCGCCCCTGGCAACCACTTGGTCTTCTTTGCTGTGTCCATAGTTGTGCCTTTTCTACAATGTTCTACAGTTGGAATCAGCCTATATGTAGCCCTTCAGATTGACTTTTTTTTGCTCAGTAATATGAATTTAAGTTTTGTCCAAGTCTTTTCATGGAGTGAAGTAATATTCATGGAGTGCTGAGTAATATTCCATTGTCTGGATCCCAGTTGATTTTGTTTATTTATTTGTTTGTCAGGAGACAAGGTCTTGTTCTCTTGCCCAGGGTGGCCTCGAACTCACAATTCTATTGTCTCAGCCTCCTGGTGGTGACATGTGCCAACACACCCATTATTTATTTAATACTGGTTTTATCTGTGTATGCATCTTCATGCACACAGACTGTGTGCATGAATATAAAAGACTCCTGTCTGCAGACAGAGAGGCAAGCCTCTCCCTGCATCTCCCTCTGATCCCCTTCAGGAGAGGTTGGACGAGGGGTGGGCTGTGCTCAGCTGGGAAGGGGCTTCATCCACCGAGATGATATTTCCAGCCTGACACTCATTGCCCTTGGAAAACGCAAACAATTTCTTTGAATATCTGGATATACATTTATGTAAGTGTGAAAGACAGAGAAACAGAGAGAGAAATGCAGATAGACAGACAGAGGCACTGCACAGTGAATTGCTCCAGCCATGGTGTAATTTGGGTTAGCCAGGCATGTCCAGAACCACACAGCGATTGTGTAAAAAAAAACCCTGAAATGCACGCGCGTGCACACACACACACACACAGGCACCAGCTTTGGGCCAGGACCCAAAACAATCACCCAGTCCATCCAACAATGAAGGGGACAAATTTTCACCCCAGAGAAAAACTCAGAGAAAGGCGAAGGAAGATGGATCTAGAAGGATAACAACTGGAAAGGAGACTGATGCAGAGCTAACAACTTCCGTGGTTTGGAAGTGCTTGTCTTCAGAGGCCACTTGAGACTTTTCCAAGAAACCCGACTGCTTCCTGCTAGGGAGGCCATGTGTGTATTGCTTGGTTTCCAGCCGAGCACTGAGCTAATGAACCACAGTGAGTCCTTGAACTAAGTATAATCTTATGACTGGGCCAGGAAGCAACATCCCAACAACTTCTTTTTGGGAAACACAAGTTTCGAATTAGACATTTTCCTCCCCAGTGAACACAGCCTCAGTTCATATCTGGCCTGAATCTGTCCCATAGCTGTGGGATCTGGGGCCTCAAAAAAGATCCAGGTTTCTGAGAACAAGGAGGGTTCTCTTCTGAGTAGAGGGTAATAGTTTCATCCTTGTGAGATGGGACCATCCAAACATCAACAAACACAGAAGAAGAATATTCAATCTGCTTTCATAAACACTGAAAATGTAGGAACTTGAAAATTTCTATCATGAACAAGATTTGACAACCCACTGGGTGAAATCCTCACATCTTCAGATGAGAATGTCGAGAGAGATCTAAACATGAAATTCATGAAAGTAAAAAAGCAACACTTTTTTGAAACATGAAAAGATGCTCCAATCTGTTGGTGATACAAAACTTTGAAGTCAACATTAACCAAAACCCAAAGATGGAAGGAACCTAAATGTCTAGTTGTGAATGAGAAGATAAGAGCAGAGTGGCCTGTCCATCCAATGGAATATCATTCAGCCTTGTAAAGGAAGGAAATTCAAGGTTGGGCATAGTGGCTCACACTTATAAACCCAGCTACTTAGGAGGATCACAGTTTGAGACCAGCCTGAACAAAAAGTCAGTGAGACCCCCATCTTAACATCTGAAATCCCAGTTACGTGGAAGCACAGGCAGAGGGATCGTGGTCTGAGGTAAGCCCAGGAAGAAACTTGAGATCTTATCTGAAAAATAACTAAAGCACAAAGGGTTGGGGTCATGGCTCAAGTAGTCAAGGGCCTGCCTAGAAAGCTCAAGGCCTTGCGTTCAAACTCCAGTACTGCAAAAAAAAAAAAAAAAAAGAAGAAGGAACTTCTGACACATGCCATCATGTGGATGAACCTCAAAGACATATGCTAAGTGAAATAAGCCAGTTATGTGAAGGTCAAATACTGTGCAATTCACTTAGACGTGGAACCTTGAGTGCTGAGGGTCACAGAGACAGAAAGCAGAATGGTGGTTACCAGGGGCCCCGGGATGGAGGGATGAGAGTTAGTATTGAGTGAGGTCAGAGTTTCAGGTTTGCAAGAGGAAGAGGACTGGAGACATACGGTGGTGATGTCTGCACCCCTCTGTGAATGGAATCAGTGATGTCCAACTATGCACTTAAATGCTCAGTTTATCACAGTTTTAAAAACTCTTAGAAGTCAAAACCAAAATGAAATGTCATTGCTCTGACAATGACACTCAGAGTTGATGACGTGGTGGCCAATGGATCCCCCTGACTGGGGCTGGAGGGTAAACACAGCCTCTCTGGCCAGCATTTTATCAACAGGCGTCAAGGCACCGGGTGGACTCACAGCCTTTCACTGGGAAACCTGTGTCTTGCCTTGGGTTAACAGGAAAATCAGGATACTGTGTCTGTCTACCTGGGGCATTACAAGGCCATGACTAAGAGCAAGACCTTGAGGCAGATGCATAACTGGTGACAAGGATGTCAACTGCAGTGTGACACCATTTCAGAAGACAGTGGTGCCTTAAAAAAAGTACAAATGTTGTTTAGTGCCTGGGTTTAACCTAATTCACTAAAAATTATATCTGTATCTCTAAACCTTTGACTAACATCAAATCAACAGTTTTAACAACAAATCATCGGGAGAAAAATAAGTAGCATAGAACAAGGAACATGTGTGAATAATTTATCATTTATCTGTTATACACATTCTAAAATATCGTTACCCAACAGAAATAAAATTCCATCCACAAGTGGAATCCCACCACTTAAAAACAAAAACAAAGGAAATTAATCAATGTGAAAATTATTAGAGGTATTTTCAAAGCACAAAATTTTTTTTTAATCTCCTGGAAATCCAGTGTGTCTTTTTTGAAGAAACCACATCTTGTTTGGGATGAGCCAATCCCCAATTCCAGTGCCCATGTGGCTGGTGGCTGCCATGTTGGACAGCCCAGCCCAGGTATGGTAGATGGTTTGAACCCAGAGCCACAGTCACCTTTAGAGCCTGGAAAATTCCAGTCTCTGTGGCTCTTTCTCCATGGAAATGAGGGCTCCAGTTTCCATGGTGACGGCTCCTGTACTGAGGGTTGAGAGCTCTTGAGGGATAAGCAGCTCAGTGCTGGGGGATGGGAAGAAACAGCTTCGAAGCAACACAGCATTGTCAGACAAGGTCACTGAGAAAGAAAGCAAGATTGACTTTTTTCCCCTCCCTCCCTCTTCCCTTCCTTCCTTCCTTTTCCTCCTTCTTTCCTTCCTTCCTTCCCTCCCTTTTCCTCTTCTCTCTCTCTTTCTTTCTTTCTGTCTCTCTCTCCCCCTCCTCCTTCTCCCAGATCAGGCTTTGTTATGTAGGCCATGTTGGCCTTGAACTTGCAATCCTCCTGCCTCTACCTGCTGGGATTACAGATATGTATCACCACACTTGGCTTCAAAATTGGCTTTTTTGAGCCTCAGTCCATCCTGTTTGTCCATCACCAATCCCCCGCCCCAGCTCCAGAGGCATGCACACTGTCAATCCCACCACAGATACGGTCACCACTTTATTCATAGAGGAAAATGGATCGAGCCCTCCCCTTTTGCAAGAAATTAGAGTGACAACAATTCCAAGTAGGCAGATTCTCTGCCCTGAGAGTGATGGAGAGGGAGAGACAGGACTACATTTTTAAAAAAGTCATTTTGTTCATTATTAGCTGCACAAATGAATGTCTGTCCCACGCCAGACACGGGCAAGAAACAGGACTCACGGGACCCAGCAAAGGGACTGTTTGACCATCCAGCCTGGGATGGTAGCAGGAGCACTGGGCTATAAGTAAACACCCCAAATCATGTTGGGGTGACAAGTCTGAGCCCAGGCTAGCCTGGAACTCCCTATCCTTCTACCTCAGCCTCCCTGGTATTACAGGCATGTACCACCACACCTGGCTACAACCAGACTTTTCGATAGCTGCTGTCAGTAGATCTGTTGGCCTCCCCACACTGGAATAATAAAGCTTACATTTTCTTCATATATATATTATATAAAGAAATATTTTATATATGCATTCTTTTCCTTTAAAAATTTATTAGCATTTATTAATTTACAAAGAGGTTTCATTGTGATATTTCCATACATGTATGTAATGTGCCTTGATCAAATTCACCCCCTCTTCGACTCTTTCTTCTCTCTCTATCATCTCCCTTTGTTTTACAGTTTTTCATGGGTTTCATTATGCTGTTTTCATACAAGCATATAAGGTACTTGGATCCGGTCTGCCCACCTCCCACTCCTTTCCCCTCCCACTTCTCATCACCAGGTAGCCCCTCTGCTTACACTGAAGTTAATCACAAAAATAATTATCACTAATGTTTTCACAAAGCCTGCATTTTCAAACCCAGCAGCAGAGAGGCCGTGCAGCCATATAAAATCATTCTGGTGCACACAGGGCCCTCACCATCATCACTATCCAATGCACCTCCACCAGCTTCAGTCACTCCATGGTCCCTGGTCACCCACCAGGAGAAGCTGTCCATCTCCTGCCAGTGAAGCCGGGGACAGGACAGACACACAGCAGGGAGGCTGGACTTCCATGTTTGTGCATTTGTACCTACAGGAAGTATCTGACGAAGGTGCAATTGTCACTGAGCAGGGATGTCAGCATGCCCCTAGAGGCAGACAAACCTATGTGTCCTCGTCTTTTTCAGAGATGCCATGACACACTCAGAAACCTATTAATGAGAAACCCAGAAATCTGCCTGCACACAAAGTGTTTGGCGTGGAAAACAGTTATGTCCAGAAAGGAGAACTCCAGCATTGTGGCCAAGCTGAGTTGCTTCTGAGAACCACGCCTTCCCCTCTGACATCCCACATTTCGGTCACAACTTGGGGGGGAGAATCCAGCTTGTGTTGTGTGACTTGGCACCAGGATGGGGCCTCTTCTTGGGAGCACGGCAAGTTCCTTTTCTGTTTGGGTCTGGTCCACCCCCTCCATTAGTTCCTGGAGCATCAGTGTGTGGCTTGGGAATCTGTGTGGGCCAGAGAGAGGGTCTCTGGGTAACCACAAAAAACACGGGAGAAGGTGTTATTAACCATGAAGCAGGCCTTCCTGAACCCAGCACAGAAGCCAATGGATGCAGGAGAAAGTCATTCACTGTGACCCTACAAAATTCCTGTGGATGGAATTATGCCACCTCAAAATTCCTATGTTGGAGAACTAACTCCATTTCTCAGAAGGTGACAATGAGGTTGATAGAGTCTCTATAGAGGTCATGAAGGTAAAATGATGTGGACCTTCTCTAAGACGATTGGTTTCCTTATAAGAATAAGGATCAGGATAGAGACACACACAGGGGGACATCCACAGAAATGCACAGGGAGAAGATGGCTGACCGTCAGCAAGGCCAGGGAGAGAATCTCCCTCAGGGTCCCCAGAAAGAGCTGTGAGAAATAAATTAGCAGAGACAGTGGGGTCATCTGACCAATGTACAATGTAAGCCTATTTGGAATTGTCACAACAAATCCCACATGTAGCAAATATGTGCTAATAACTTTTAAGAAAGACAAGAAAATACCCAACATAAAAAAAGGGCTGGCAGAATGACTCAGATGGTAGAATGCCTACCTAGCAAGCATGAGGCCCTGAGTTCAAACCCCACCACTGCAAAAAAATAAAAAAAACCCTGAAAAAACAAGTAATTAATTAAAAACTTTTAAAAAAGAAAGAAAATAGGAAAGGAGGGTACATTTGCATAGGGGCAGGAGAATGAAATAACATAAAATCCTCAATCTTCATGGCAATAAATTAATAAACAATGTATAAGTTGAAAAATCAATAAGAAGTCATATGAACATAAAAAAGAAGTAAGTTTCTGTTGTTTAAATCACTTTATTATGACAGCCCTGAGAGACAAATTCTTAAATGGTGAGAAATTATTAGCAGGTATGGTGATACAAACCTGTGATCCCAGCACTAGGGAGACTAAGGCACGAGGGTCATGAGTTCAAGGTCAGCCTGGGCTATACAGTGAGACTCTGCCTCAAAAAAACAAGCCAAAGTTGACAGAGAGAGAGAGAAGAGAGAGAGAGAAAGAGAGAGAGAGGCTATGTAAATGATAGATGAGATAAAACTTTCCTTAACCTGTACAAAAATTAAGACACTATCACTAATCACTAGTTATATAAATGTTACCTACAGATGAAAAAGAAATAGTTAAACACTGTACTCTGCATAACAAATCTCCACAAACCAGCAAAATAAGAGAGAAAAATAACTTTTGGATAAAAGTCAAAAATCAAGGCATCCCAGAGTCACACTTCTGAATCCTTCCCAGCCTCTTTGGGAATCTGGGGTTTCTGGGTTCCCATCTTATGGATATCACACCCATCTCGGCCTCCACCTTCAGGCCTTCTTCTCCTCCATGCCTCTGTGTTCCACCCCTGCTCGCCTCTGTCTTATGAGGACTTGTGTTTAGAGGTCACCCGAAGTCTGTTTCCAATGCAAGGTGACATCAGGGTCCCCTGTTATTCTTCCCAAAGGCCTTAGAGCCCCTCCCCCCCACACAATGTTCACGGGGGTGCAAAAAAGAAAAACTTCAATGACAATATCCTCGTGTGTCTCTACAGTGATTTCTCTCTCTTCACAAATCCCTCATGTCCGGTAACCTTAAGTTTGCAGTTGCGTGGCTCATGCCTGCAATCCCTGCTACTCAGGAGGATCACGGTTCGAAGCCAGCCCAGGCAAGTAGTTCTTGAGACTATCTTTTGAAAAAGCCACCACAAAAAAGAGCTGGTGGACTCTTGGGGATATACCCAAAAGACTGTGACACGGGTTACTCCAGAGGCACCTGCACACCCATGTTTATTGCAGCACTATTCACAATAGCCAAGTTATGGAAACAGCCAAGATGCCCCACTACTGACGAATGGATTAAGAAAATGTGGTATCTATACACAATGGAATTTTATGCAGCCATGAAGAAGAACGAAATGTTATCATTCGCTGGTAAATGGATGGAATTGGAGAACATCATTCTGAGTGAGGTTAGCCTGGCCCAAAAGACCAAAAATTATATGTTCTCCCTCATATGTGGACATTAGATCAAGGGCAAACACAGCAGTGGGATTGGACTTTGAGCACATGATAAAGTGAGAGCTCACAAGGGAGATATGAGGATAGGTAAGACACCTAAGAAACTAGATAGCATTTGTTGCCCTCAACGCAGAGAAACTAAAGCAGACACTTTAATGCAACTGAGGCCAATAGGAAAAGGGGAACAGGAGCTAGAGAAAAGGTTAGCTCAAGAAGAATTAACCTACAAGGTAACACACATGCACAGGAAATCAATGCGAGTCAACTACCTGTATAGCTTTCCTTATCTCAACTAGCAAAAACCCTTGGTTCTTCCTATTATTGCTTATACTCTCTCCTCAACAAAATTAGAGATAAGGGCAAAATAGTTTCTGCTGGGTAGTGATGGGGTGGGGGGGAGAGGGAAGGAGTGGGGGGAGTAAGGGAGCGGGTGGGGGAAGGGGGAAAATTACCCAAACATTGTATACACAATGAATAATAAATAAATAAATAAATAAGCTGGTGGAATGGTTCAAGGTGTAGACCCTGAGTTCAAGCCCCAGTACCACAAAAGAAAGAAAAAACTCAAAAAAAGTCAGGGATATTTTTGAGATCTAGTTGAGAAAAGTTGTGTTAAGGGACACTTAGTTTGTTTGCTTATGTGTTTGTTGTTTGTTTGAGACAGGATCTCACTATGCAGCCAAGGTGGGCCTTGAACTCACAATGCTCCTTCCTCAGCCTCCTCAGTGCTGGGGTTACAAGTGTGAAACACACAACTGGTTTAGCTGGCAATGAAAATTAGAAAATAAATACAGGACTGGTTATGAAATTTAGAAAATAAAATACAGGACACTCAGTTAAATTTGATTTCAGATCAATAATCAGTTTTTAGTGTAAACATATCCCATTACTATTTGGAATATGTACCAGGGTTCATATTTCTATGGAAAAAGAATTTTTTTTTTTTGCAGTATTGGGTTTGAACTCAGAGCCTTGTGTTTGCTGGGCAAATGCTCTAGCCCTTGAGCCACACCTCCAGCCCATTTTGCTTTTATTTTTCTAATAGGGTCTTGTGCTTTTGTACAGGGTGGCCAGCCTTTATTGCTTGAGATGGGGTCTCAATAACTGTTTGCCCAGGCTAGGTTTTTGTTTTGTTTTGTGGTACTCAGGGCCTTCACCGTGAGCCACTCCACCAGCCCTTTTTGTGAAGGGATTTTTCCGAGATAGGTCTTATGAACTATTTGACTGGGCTGGCTTCGAACCTCGATCTTCCTGATCTCTGTCTCCTGAGTAGCTAGGATTACAGTTGTGAGCCACTGGTGTCCTCTTAATATCCACATCCCAAGTGGCTGAGACTATAGACATGAGCCACCATGTCCAATCCTATACAATTCTTTAATCATTGTTTTAGACTGTACTCTTTCTACTTACAAAAATTGCTTAGCATAAAATGGTGTGCATGTCATGCTGGGAACAGTCTGGCACTTCTGAGGTCCACCATGCCTCTCAGTTTCCTAATTTTCTCTTGTGCCTGATTTAATGTCATGCTGTTTTGTCCAGCATGCTCTTTGGGGCCGTGGACTACACTATACGCCTGTGCCTTTTAGCCTAGGTATATAGGAGACTCTGCCACCTAGGCTTGTGTCACTGCACTCCGATGTTCACACAAGGACAAATCCACCTTGTGACATTTCCCCATTGGTAACTGGTGCAGTGTTTAGGACCGTAATGTTGAAACTGGCCCAACTCCGGGGTTACAACACATCAGGTGCAGCTACATCACAGGGATGTGTCAAAGGAAAAATGAGTATCGATGAAGGGCAGAGAAAGGAGGTTGGTGACACAGAGGGAAGAGGCAAAGTAAGATCTCAGCCATCTTCAGACCTGACATGAGTTTTAGGTTTACATAGACAAAGAATTGGGGCTGGGGGTGAGAAGTTTGCATGGTTACACATTCCCCACACAGGTGCCCTGGGTGGGTGGTCATCACTGAGAGGTTCCAGACAAGTTGTCACCACTGTCATCCTTTGAGGTGAGCGCTGTGCTCAGGACAAGCAGGTCATGGTTGCCTGGTGGTGTTCTGTCCTGAGGAGGCTCTGCTGTCCCCTTCTTGGGGGCAGTTTGCTCTATCCCTCCTTGTAAACTTATTGTCCATCAGTCCTGTCCTTCCTGGATTCTCAGGTGGCTGCAAGGTGAATGGCTCAGAGCAAAGACAGATACAAGATGGGGGCAGAGATGTCAAACTTTTCTCCTGCCTTTAGCTAATTTGTGGGCTCAAGGAAGCAATCAGGGCTTTACATTAAAAGCAGTTTCTAAGTATGATGTCCTTGGAAAAGCATAACTCTGAAGTTCGCAGAACCCCTGCTTTATTGGGGGAGAGCCAACAGAGTCCTCTGAGGAGTGATGACCTGCAATGCTGGTTCTGAGGATGTCTGCAGGTTCCAGGACACAGTTCACAAAAGTCCTTCAGAGGACTCCCGCTCACAGCCAGTGACACAGTGACACACTGACCTGTCACTTATGACTGGGAAACAGGACTCCAACCCCACAATTTCCAACACCACCAATCTCAGAAGGCGTTTATTTGAACTGCACAATTTCTAACACTGCCAATCTCAGAAGGCGTTTATTTGAATTGCTCTTGAGTGTGATTCAATTTCAGAATCCCTTTGGTTTTGTGTGTGTATGTTTCTTTTTTTTAGAACTATAGATCCTAACAGAATCAAATATGACAAAAAGGACATAACCCATTAGAACCCAAACTATAGTCTAAAAGATTTGCAGAAGCTTAAAATATAGAAATAAATTTTTAAAATGATGTTGAACAAATCAGGATGAGAAGAAGAAGAATCATAAGAGCCAAAAAGATAAAGACGGAAGAAATTAAAAGAACAACAGTGGATGCCTTTTTTTCTGATGATAAGAACCAAGATTCTTCCAAGTAAGAAATGAGAAACAGAAGGAACACGGAAATTACAGACACAGCGAGCAGAGAGCAGTTTGCGGGTCACAGAGTGTGTGGAAGGAGGCCAGCACTGGCCTCATTTGGGGGAAATGTATTGATTTTGAGGAGGAATGGAGCTTCCGCCCTGCCTGCCCTGCCAAGCAACATTGTGCACAACACAGCTGGCTGGGCGGAAAACCAGAAAACTGGTTTTCTCTTTGTTTTTCCAGAAGTGTGATTGCAATAATATTTACAGAGTCCACTGAACATGCAGTGATAATAAGTTTCCCATTACGGGGTCCGGGATAATCTTTATGGATGCCAACATTTGCATATCACTGTTTGTAAATGGTTTTGAACCAGAATAACTTCACAGTCTTGAAATTCCCTGAACACCTCCAATAGCTGAAGACCTTGCAGAACCCAGAAGGACCTGTCCACTCAGAGGACGAGTTATTCAAATACAAACACACTGGACCAGACAAAAAAGAAATATTTACTCTTGAGAGAACCAAAATTTCATAAGTGACATTACACTCATCAAGTGTACTTAGAAGAAAATGGTCCAAGTGAGAAAAGAAGTGTGTTTTGCATAAACAAGACTATTTCTGAAGAGTTTGTTAAAATGCTAGGGGAAATATTGACAAGACGAAGTAACCAATCAAACAAACCAAACCAGCTGCTGAAAACAGCTTCCCTATGTGAGTTGATGCTGAATTTACTTGTTTTTATTTTTGTTTTTTAGGGTTTTTTTTGGCACCACTGGAGTTTGAACTTGGATATCATGGGGCACTCTATCACTTGAGCCATGTCCCCAGCCCTCTGCTTTGAGTTCAGCAGGCGCCAGTCAGAGGTTTATTAGAATGGTCAGGCATTTGTTAGAATGGAAAAACCCATGAGAGATTTTTTTTAAAAGCCTCTTCTGCTGTTGAAAGATATCGCCTCTGTGTAGGAGTGGGGTGCAAAGAAGCTCACTGAACATCGTTGAACAGCGCAGGAAGGGGAAGGTGAGGAGGAGTGACCAAGGGGTTAGACTGATTAAAGTACAATGTATTTACAGGAAAAACATCCAGAGAAAACCCCACTAAACGATGAACAGACACTTAGTGCTAAACAGCTCATGTTAAGGGCACTAGCCAGAGAGAAGGGCAAATGAAGAGGATGAAGGAGGCGAATATGGCTGATGTATTTTCTGCACCTGTATGAAGATGGACCCTTGAACCCAGTTGAAGCCATTTTAAGAAGAGCGAGGGAGGAAGAGGGAAAATAATGGAGGGATGAATATATTTATACATGGAAATGCCACAATGAAAACCACTGTACAACTATTATATACTAATAAAATATACTATTAAAAAAGTTTAAAAAGGTCAAGCCTAAGGAAGGACAGAAGGAAGGAAGGAGGGCAGGAAGGAAAGGAGGGAAGGAAGAAAAGGAGGGAAGGAAGGAAAGGAGGGATAGAAGAAAGGAAGGAAGGAAAGAAGGGATGGAAGGAAGGAAAGAAGGAAGGAAGGAAGGAAAGAAGGGAGGGTGGGGCTTTGATGACTTAAGGACTCCTCAACACACACTGGTCCCCACCTCTTAACATCACCACCCTGAGGACAGGCCACCGACTCAGGGACAGCTGGGGAACCACAGCACGGCTGACCTGTGTCCCCTCACCAAGATCAAATGCACCAGATCTGAGCCCAGTGCCTCAGAATGCACTGCGATGGGAGTCAAGGTCAGTAAAGAGCGAGTTAGAGAAAAATGAAGTTATTTGGTGGACCTAATCCCACATTACCAGTGCCCTTATTATAAGAGGAACTTCAAACCCACAGAGAGAGAACAACACCATGTATGTGCACACCCAGTGAAGACCATTAATTACAGAGAGAGAGGGCGAGAAAGAGAGAGGAGGTCCCAGGAGAAACCAGCCTTGATCCTGGTCTTTATCCTCTAGAAAATGACAGAGAAATTTCCAATGTCTACGTGGCCAAGTCAGAGACTTTTCCACATCACTTGGGTCTGCCCGGTGTCTAGGGGCTGAGATCTTGCCAGAGCTTGGCCGGCCACCCAAAAGACTGACCCCATACTTGGTCTTCATGTGATTTCCCTCAAGGACTTGCTGGGATGGGGAGAAAGAACTTCTGCAGGTCATCAGCACCAAAAAAAAAAAAAAAAAAAGTTGTCACTGTTCAAACACCTAGAGCAAATTCTGCATGATCTTCTTAATCTAAGAAAAATAATGTAACAAAATGATTTTTATAGTAAGAGGTAATCATAGAGTCCCCAGCCAAAAAAAAAAAAAAGTGCAGAGGACAAAGTATCACAGCCCTGCTCATTAATAAAAGCTCCATGTCCCACTGGACTTAGAGATCCTTTCCTTATGGGACTTGAGTGTCAGGATGGAATTTTCAATAATTGCTTATGATTCATTCCGAATAGATTTCTACTTATATGAAACAATTTTTGCATTTGTCTGCCATGTGTAAAGTTTCAACCCATCCTCCCCCAACTCATATCTGCTCACTTCTGTATGCCAAAGATGGCTGAAGATGGGTTGAAATGCACACTCTGCCTCTTCCCTTCCTCCACCTTTGTTTTATTTTTTTGCAGTATTGGGGCTTGAACTCAGGGCCTTCACCTTGAGCCACTCCACCAGCCCAATTTTATGAAGGGTTTTTCAAGATAAAGTCTCATGAACTATTTGCTGGGGCTGGCTTCGAACCATGAGCCTCCTGATCTCTGCCTCTTGAGTAGCTGGGATTACAGGTGCCCAGCCTCTTGGTCTTTCTCTGCCCTCCACTTCCCTGTCTCTTCATGTGGCCTGTGGGGACAAGGCTGGACCTGACATGTGCAATCCCAGGAGTTTGGCCTGGGGCCTAAAACTCCAATTTCACATTCACAAAACAGTCTTGAGTGGAGTTTAAATGAGTGAAGGAAAGCCACAGCCTGGGTCAGAGCAGGGCGCTGCATAATAAAAGGATGGTACAGGTAATGTCACCTCCAACCTGCTGGCCATGCCTCCCTCCCTCATCACACTTGCATCACCAGTGTGGGGAATTCTCTTTTTCCCTTACTTTTTGGGGGTTCTCAGTCACTATTTCTGAGTCCTGGGAGCCCCCATTCCATGCAGCTCTAGGAGCTGGAGATCTGCTTGAATCAAACGTCAGCCCCTCCAGGTCCTCCACTCCTGAAGACTCCATTCTACCTGAACAATTAGGCTTGTTCCCACTTTCAGCAACCAGGTAGATGCCACAGCTGCGTTGTTGATGGCTTTATTGATTTATCTATTTCTTTTCACACACAGGCCATTTACCTGCAAAGCCTGGAAAATTCCAGTCTCCAGTTTCCACAGCTCCCTCACCCCCTCCCCCGGCAGCTCCAGTTTCCATGGTAACCAATCAGCAGTCTCTTTGGTGCTGCAGGTACCAGGGTCAGAACAAAGCGGGTGGGGGCGGGAGACTCCGGGGCTCCTCCAAGCCTCCAGATTCTCCAGCAGCTTCCTGCTGATTGAAAACTTGTCCACATGATGTGAAGCCGTGGTTTGGAGAATTTCGTTTTGCCAGAGGGAGGGAAAGGGAGCGGGAGGGAGGACAGAGTCACACGGGAGTGACAAGGTGAAATGGGCATTGGCAGACATCACCTGAATCATGAGCTTGTTAGAGCCCCTGGGGGTTCCCACCTTCACAACTTTAATGAATTCTCCAGGAGAGACTGACAGAAGAGTGAATGTGATCAAAGCACACTGTGCACATGTGTGCAAATCTCCTGATGAAACCCCTTTGCACGGTTCATATACACTTAATAAAAACCACTTCAGTCATGAACTGATTGGAAATGGAATCAGAGAGTCCCCACCCTGCCAGCTGCATTGAATTCCCCAGGGTCTACCAGCCTGGGACTTGCTCAGTTTGGGTTCTGGGTTGGTTCCCATCAGAGATGAGAGTCCCAAGTGGGAGCCCTAGGGTCTCTGTCCTTTACTCAGGACGTTCTCTCTCCATGATCCCTCTTGTTGGTGGTCTCACTCCCTTCTCTGTGTCACTCAGTTCTCCTCCTGATGCCCCCATGTCTCCCCATCCCCAATCTCCTTTTGGGATGGGAGGAAGGGGGTCTTCTTTGGAGTGATGCAGTTGTTCTGGAGCCAGATGGAGATGGTGGCTTCTCAGCATTGAAAACATACCAAATACCACTGAATGTATTTTCAGTTCGACTGGAAGATGGAATTATGGGGTCTATTGTACAGCGCAGCAACTGTAATTAACAGTAATATATGGTACTCTTGATCATTTCTACAAGTTTTTGTTACAAAAATGGTGAGTAGAACTGGGTGCCATGGCTTATGCCTGTAATCCCAGCTACTCAGGAGGCAGAGATCAGGAGGATCATGGTTCAAAGCCAGCCCAGGCAAATAGTTCGTGAAACCCTATCTCAAAAAATCCCATCACAAAAAAAGGCTGGTGGAGTGGGTCAAACAGTAGAGCACCTGCCCAGCAACTGTGAGGCCCAGAGTTCAAATACCATTACCACCAAAAAAGAAAGATAGGTAGGAGAGTGAATAGGTATGTTTATTGGTCTAATTTAAACACTCCGCAGTCAATACATACTATCCAAAATATCATGCTGTACATTGTAAATGTACACAACTTATCAGAGATGATAAATTTAAAAAACAAATTTAAAGAATTTTTATAAAAATAAAATTTCTAATTTTGCCTCAATAATTTTTTTTTTAATGCAAAGGAATTTGGCACCCAAATTCCATTTTGGAGTTGTGTTTCTTTCTTTACTGGAGGCCAACATATTTAGCTCATTTTTCTTCTGGAAAATCTCTGCCCAGGCTTGGCATGGTGGTACACACCTATAATTCCAGCTACTCAGAAAGAGGAGATCAGAAGGATCAAAGTTCAAGGCTTTGGCTAAGAAAAAGGTTACCGAGATCTCACAAGCCAGACATGGTGGTGCATATACCTGTCCGCCCAGCCATTCGGTAGACATAAGTAGGAGGATCATAATCTGAGGCCAACCCCAGGCAAAAAGCACCAGACCCTATCCAAAAAATACATAAAGCAAACAGGAGGGAGGGTACTAGTGGCAGGGGCAGGGCCATTGTAGAGGGTAATGGAGGGTGAGTATGGTGGGTGTATTTCTATACATATATGAAAAAACATTTAAAGAAACAAACAAAGCAAAAAGGGCTGGAGGCATGGCTCAAGTGGTGGAGCATCTGACTCTGAGTTCAAGCCCTAGGACCGCAGAAGAAGGAGGAGAAGGACGAGGAGGAGAAGATGAAGAACAAGAAGAGCAAGAATGAGAAGAAGAATAACAATAACAAGAAGAAGAACAAGAGGAAGAAGAGGAGGAGGAGGAGGAGGAAAGAATATTTCTGTCTACCTCACCCTCACCCACATGGTTCTTTGTCCCAGGGACAGGACCCACCACTATGCCTGAGAACATCCTTCGTCCTGTGTCACCAAACCCCAAACTCAGAACTTCCCTTCTCTCCACCTGGCAACCAGTCCACCTCCTGTCTTCATAACTCTGCCTCTGAAATAGACTTTTGCTTTTTAATTAATTAAAAAATATTTGTGAGGTACAATGTGACATTTTGATCGAGGTACACACTGATGATAATCAACTCAAGGTAATTACCATACCCATCATTAATTTTTGCCACTTCTTTATGGTGAGTGTGTTCAAAGCCTCCCTTCCAGTATTTTGGGATATTCCCGGTGTCACTGGTAACTACATCCACCCTGCCGAACGTTACAGGTTATTGTAAAAACATTACTCGCCATGTCCTGCTCCTTCCTTCTCAAAGGAAAATACAGGTCAAGCCCCCCAATGAGGCTTTCAGCTGATTCCTGCTTTTCTTGTGGTACATTCCCCCATTCACTGTAGCCCACCAGCCAGGAGACCCCAGATTTGCTCTTTAGAGAAATTTGTGAGTGCCAGTGATGTCAAAAGGCAGCTCTGTGGAGTTTCTCTTAAACTCAAGTCCACACAAATTTCTGTATTATTCCAGTCTACATCTGGGGTGGGCAAACTTTTTTTTGTTGTTAAAAAGCTACAAAGTAAGTATTTAGTCTTTGTGGGCTGGATGGCCTTTGACGCAATTGTTCAAGTCTGCAAGTCTGCCACAGGAAAACAGTGGCGGTCGCCATGTAACAAGTGAGCAGAGCAGTGTTTCAGTAAAGCTTTAAGGACACATTTCTCCATTGTCCTGGCTCCATCTCACCCACACCCCAGCATCTCTCCTCTCTTGTACAACAGGCACTCAGAAACTGTTTTGCTAAGCAGCATGACTTAGGCTTGCACGTTAACTGAAAGCAGGAGGAAAGCCTGACATCCCTGCCTCCATTCTGCTTCCATCTCTTTTGCTCTGAGTCACATTGGGTTCCAGGAAGGACAGGACTGATTGATAACATCTTTATGACAAGGGTCTGAAACTTCCTATAAGGAACAGCGGAGACTTGCAGGACAGACCACCTCACAAATGAGGACAATGACCTGTAATGACCTGGCTGCAACATGGAGCAGGAGCAATCATCCCATGGGAATCAGATAGCTCCCCTCTAGTGATGACAGTGATGATATCTTCTCCAGAACCCTTCACAGAACCAGGACTGGGATAATGGTCAGCCAGGCCACGCTCTGCCTGGGACTGTTTAATTATGTATACCTCTCCCTGTGGCCCAATCTTCGTCTGTTTAAACCTAATGCTCACATCAAAACTCCAAAGGTGGACTGAAACGCTTACCTGGCCTCTTCCTGAACTTGGCCCGCATATTGAGAAATCCCCTCTTTCTACCCTTCACAGTTCTTTAATTGTTGTATTGGGGTGAGTGGCCAGACCGGGCATGTGCATCCCCGGAGTTGGGCCTCTGGCCTAGGACTCTGGTTCCTCTTCCATCATTCCTGGTCTGTAGTTAACTTTCCTCAGAGAAAGATCTGTCAAAGGACCATCTGGCCTTCCTTGGAAGGTGGGTTCCCCTTGCTCTTTAGACACATCCCAGTCTTCAGGATCTGCACATGGGGATAGGGGTAACCCCAGATTTCCATGTGGGAATGGCTGGAGGGACAGTGTGGTCCGAGGTTGGGAGATTATAGAATCCTCCATGTTTGTGCAATGATGTTCACAGCTACCCAAAGCAGCCATTGGGAAAAGCTCACAGCGCTGTGGGTACAAGCATTTATACAGATAGGTCCAGGGGAGTAAGAGGGACAATGCCTTCACTGTTTGAGTTCTTGTCTCAATGTTTGTATAACTAGCTCAAACAACATGTCTGTGAGTTGGGTGCCATCGTGAGCCAACGTTGAAACTTTCCCATGTCGAAAAAACTCTGGAGTGGGAGCCACGATGAGCCCTGGAAACAAGTGCTCAACTCATCTCAGAACGAGGACTCGGGGTTTTCACCCCAGATACACCAGAGAAAACCAGTCACGAACACTACCCGGGCATATAGTCTACAAACACATGGCTACTATGAAATATTTTTCTGGTTTAGGAACAGGCGTCTGCAGAATACTAGCCACATTGTGCTGCTTCTGGGAAAGCCGTCCCCTTCCTGAGCTTGATGTCAATGTATATAGTGCTTGGACGGCAGCCGGCGTTCGGAGGTCGTTAATCAGGGAAAAATCTGCCGTGGGTAGTTGCCCTGGGGTTTTACTTGGCATCTTCCCCCAACTGACATCCTAAGAGCTAGTGTTCAGAGGTCGTTTGCTTCTTTTCAGTAGCAAGCACCATCAGCAGAACCTTCTTTTGCATTCAATTTTGGTCCAGGTGTTGCTTTGAACAACTCGAACTGATTGTTGATTGTGTCAGAGCAGAGGGCCACACAGGTAAGGATTTCTATAGGCATGGAGAATGCTCCATGAAACTTAACAAAGAAGCCAGTGAAGATAAAAGGAAGTGTGAATAAGCCTGTCTCACTAGATGCTGAAAAATTAGATGAAGAATGAATCCCATTGGAAGTAAAAATATCACAGCATATATATTCAAAGGAAGTTGGGCAGTAAGCACAGAATGCCAATATGTCAAAAAGGAATAAATGAACTTCAAAATAGAAATGCAGGAGGAAAAGGAGGGGAGGGTATGTACACACACAAACAAAAGAAAGAAGGGCTGGGCACCATAGTGCATGCCTGTAATCCCAGATACTCAGGAGGCAGAGACCAGGAAGATTGCTGGTTGAGGCCAGACCAGGCAAAAAGTTCGAGAGACCTCATCTTAACCAATGAGCTGGACATAAATAGGAGGATGGAGGTCCAGGCCAGCCTAGGCATAAACTGGAGACCCTATTTGAAAAATAAGTAAAGCAAAAAAGGCTGGGGGCATAATGTAAGTGGCAGAGTGCCTGTTAAGTAAGTGCAAGGCTCTGAGTTCAAATTCCAATACTGTAAAAAAGAAAGAACAGAAGGGAGGGAGGGACACCCACCACCTCTCTTGGGATCCAAAAACTGGACGTCAGAAGCAGAACGAGGTTCCGCACTCTCCCACCCCATCTGGCTGGAAGGACGAGAGGAGCAGCATCAGGGATGTAGAAGACATGAGGAGTGGACACTTCCGGGGCTCATGGGGCTGACTGTCTTTCCAGAAAGCACCCAACTGTGGCTCAGAGCTAGGCCACGGCAGAACTGAACACCTGAGAGCCCACAAACCCTCCTCTCTGGGGGATGGTCACAACAGGTCACAAGCCACTCACCACTGAAGCACAAGGTCAGATTGAACAAAAGCATCTTCAAGAGCTTTGACTGGAAAGATGAGGCAGCATTTTATTGCCACCAAAAGTGTCTTCCTTAAAAAATAAATGCTGTTTTCAGAGAACACTTCACTTCCAGTTTTATCTAATGATAGAAAAAATGTCAGGATATAAGCCTTTAAAGAGTCCAGAATTTCTCAACCTAGGTAGGACTGACCTTTTTTTATTACCATATTATCGTTGTAGTGGGGGTACATTGTGACATTTGCAAAAGTGCTTACAATAGATCAGAGTTGAGTTTACCCCTCCATCATTGTCCTCTACTTTTCTTCCCCCCTTTCCTGGAGTAGTTTCATCAGGTGTCATTTTTCCATCTTTATGCATGAGTGCATAATATTCCACCAAATTCGCCCTCCTTCACCCTTTCCTTATATCCTCCTCCCTTCTACTGTACCAAGCCCAGACACTACCTGTTTTACCTTCCTGTCCTCCATTTTTGAAAAAAGACATTTTTGTTTGTTTAAGATAGATACAGGGAGTTTCCTTGTGACATTCCCATGTATATATGTATTACAACCCAAATTGTTTCA
The DNA here is from genome assembly GCF_047511655.1 of Castor canadensis. Lineage (NCBI taxonomy): Eukaryota > Metazoa > Chordata > Mammalia > Rodentia > Castoridae > Castor > Castor canadensis. The sequence goes on along the minus strand of NC_133401.1, from coordinate 30,115,172 downwards.
TCCCCTCCATTTTTCTCCTTTCTACCTTAGTCCCCCTCTTATGGTGATTTCAACAGGTTTAAAAATTCTATATTCATTCTTGTATAGAAAGTACTATCAATATTCACCTTCCTAACTTCCTTCTTTTACCCTCCCTTCCCTTAGTGACCTGTTTTTTCATAATATTGCTGTATTTGTAGGATTGATCTTGAAAACCAGGTAATTCTTAGCAGTTGGGGTTGGGCAGGGTATTTGTGCATCTCAGCATGTGGCATTGAGCACATTTTGAGGGCTTCATGTGGCCAGCAGCTAACAGGCTGGACAACAGGAGGAGTTGGAGGAGGAGGAGAGGGAGGAGGAGGAGGAGGAGATAGAGGAAGATGAGGAGATGGAAGAGGAGGAGAAGATGGAAGATGAGGAGATAGAGGAGGATGAGGAGGCAGAGCAGAGGAGATGGAGGAGATGGAGGAGGAGGAGGAAAAGGAAGAGATGGAGAAAGAGGAAGGAGGAGAAAGAAGAGGAGGAAGGAGGAGGAGATGGATAAGGAGGAGGAGTATGGATGAGGAAAAGGAAGAGATGGAGGAGGAAGAAGAAGAGGAAGAGGAAGGAAGAGGAGGCAGCAGGATGCCCAGCACAGGGTTGGGTTGGACAGGTGAGGTGGGATACAGATGCCAGGGGTTGAGTAGGGCATAGAATTCAGCTACTGTGACAGAAATCAGGGCTGTGTGGCTCATAAATAGCAGCTATAATGTCTCTCAGTTTGGAGACTGAGAAGTGGTGGTCAAGAATGGTTCTGACGTGGTGAGGGTGCTTCCTGAATCACAGATGACACCTTCTATGTGTCCTCATGTGACCAAAAGAGGTGCAGGGAGCTCTTGGGGCCTCCTGTCCTCCTGTACAAAGGTACAAATCCCACCGGAGAGTCCCAACCTCATGACCTATCACCTCACCTCCTACCACCACATGGAGGACAGGACTATTAATCTGGGGATACACATTCAATCTGTGGCAGGGAGACAAGGGTACATGAATTTCCTATAAAGCTGTGAGTCAAACAATTCAACCATGGAGAGTCTGCAGAGTGGAGAGGGAAAAGCCTTAAAGAAATGTCACACTTGTGGATTTGTCACCCTGAATGACAGGGTCCACAGAGAGGGAGGAATAACCAGGAGGGCTCACAGAAGAAAGAAAGACGTGAGGAGGAGTGCTTTTAAACAGCAGGCTGAGTGTGTAGTTTTTCAAGTCTGGTGAGAAAGATGAGTCGGGTGAGGACAGGACCTGGCAGTGGATTTGGTAATGGTGAAGCCTGGGGCTCTAGCCCCCTGTGGGACTGAAGGGGGTGTGAGTGGACAGACAGGAGGCAGAACAGCCTTGTATGGGGCTCAGCCACATGTGGCTCTGACAAGGGAGGGACATTGCTGCAGGAAGGCACTGAGGGGCAGGGCTCTGCTTCACAGATGGAGCCATGGTACTTTTCCAGGAACACTCAGGCCACCAGTTTCAGTGGGGATCCTGGCCCCATGAGACTAGAGGAATGCAAGGGGTGTCCACCCTCATGGTCTTCCCTCGGAGGGGGGTGAGAATGGAGCCCTGGGATGGTGGGTGGGGACAGAAGCTGTGAATCAGGATGGTGCGGGCTTGTTATCACAAGTCTCTCTCCTCCCTGCCTTTGTTCCCTCTGTGACCCAAGCCTCCTACTGGGTGGGGCCACAGCTGTGACCAGGATCCCTGTCTGGGGAGCCCCAGGTGCCTCTCAGACTCCACACCTGAGAATCAAGGCCGGTCACTCCAGCAGCTCAGTTCTCAGCTCACAGTTGTCCTCTCCTCCTCGCCATGCCCTTGTCTGTGCCTGGAGAGTCATAGCAGCTGGGGCCACACTGCTATCCTGCCCTTTCCTGCATTCACTCCCCTGCAGGTGGCACAAAACTTCCAAAGGGAAGTTGGACTCCAGGCCCCATTGCTGTGAGTTCAAGAACATTCTCCTTCCCAAGTTCTAAACCCTAACATGATGGGTCCTGAACAGACTTCCCCATGGCATGCCAGGCCAAGCCAGGCTGACAGAGAGATGATGACAGACACACAGGAGGATCTGGAGTTCCAGGCCACCCTGGGCAACATAGAAAGATCCCATCTTTAAATATATATATATATATATATACACACACACACACACATATATATATATATATATATAAAATGGAAAGGAAGACTTTTATGTTGGACTGACAGATTATTTACATAAATATTCTTATTTTTCATAGCAACAAAATGAGGAGTAAGAGATGAAGGCAAGAAAGTAGAAAAGATTGATGGAGAATGAGTTTGGTGTTATTTTAGCTGAAAAGGGAAGGGAACCAGGCGTGGGTACAAATGGCTCATTGGAGGACACTCGGGGTGCCTGCAGCTCTCTTCCTGGTTGTCCTGCTGAAACAAACCCGTATCTACTCCGAATTCAGAAGAAGAGCTTAGAATGGAAGTATTTCTGCACAGAGCCAATTGGCTTGGAATTAAAAAAAGACTGAGCTAATGTTTTCTGGACCTTTCCCCGTGGCTTCATTTGGAATTTGTTAGTCAATCCACTGGGGCCCACAGCACAAACACAAACCTCACAAGTTCATCCTGTCTTCTTAATGCTTACATCCCATGATAAGATGAAGGGTCAAGGGAATATATGCTGAGATAAATAAATGTACACAGAGATAAAGCCTCAAAGAAGGGTTTTTCCTCAAATGAGGAGTTACAGAGCCTAAGCAGGGAAACACAACTCAAGTTACCAAATGGGTTCATTTATCAGATTTTAAGAACAAGCAATCAAATTTGCCAATTCTAGGATACTGGTTGTGGTTCCTGTGTTCATTCACTTCAAAAATTGGGAAACAAGATGAATTGTGTCCCTATTAAAGAGTTACAAGCTAGAGGATGGGTGAGGTGGTCATGCCTGTAATCTCAGCTACTCAGCAGGCAGAAGTAGGGGAATCATGGTCCAGGCTCAACCCTGGGCAAAACCTTGAGATCTTACCTGAAAAATACCAAAAGCAAAAAAGGGCTGGAGGAGTGGCTCAAATGGTAGAGCACCTGCCTAGCAACTGTGAGATCCCAAGCTTGAACCCTAGAATTGCAAAACAATTAAAGTTCCAAAGTGATTAATTTTTGTGATCAAAAGCAGAAGAAACAAAAAGTTAAAATTCTTGTTTTATAGGATAAAAGAAGGGGTATAAATTAACCTGAAAAGTATCAAAGGTAGCCCAGGAGTAAATATAAACAAACATGAATTTCTAAAAGTATAAGTTTATCCAAAAATTAAAATTTCAAAAGGGGGGAACTGAAAGGAAGAAGAAGAAAAAAAAAAGATTTCACCCAGGTATACTGGCTGGTGTTTGTAATCCTAGCTACTTGGGAGTCAGAGATTGGGAGGATTGTGGTTTGAGGCCAGCCCAGACAAAAAGCTCACAATGCCTATCTCAACCAATAAAAGCTGGTGTGGTGGTGCTGTCATCCCAGCTATGTGGAAAGCACACCGATTGGAGGACCACAGTCCAAGCTGGATCAGGCATAATCTTGAGACTCTATCCCAAAAATAACCAAAGCAGAACGAGCTGGTGGAGAGACTCAGGCAGTAGAGCATCTGCCTAGCAAGCACAGGGCCCTGAGTTCAAACCCCAGTACCACAAATAACTAAACAGAAAGACTGCATGTAAGCAACTGGCATGTTTAGTCTGTTTCCTGGCAGAACCAGGGGAGCCCTGAGCACTAAGCACCATGGTCAGGAGCCTCGTGCACCTGCTGAATGTCACCATGATGCAAGTAATCCAGCTCCCTCTTGGCCTGGGGCAAAATTCCACAGCTGAGATTTACTGAGACACAGAATCTGGCAACTGGACCTTATTAAAAAAAATCCAAGCACCCTGTTTCAGTGCCCATCAACTTCTTTTTAAGGAAGTTGGATTCAAACTCCATTGTTCCTTACTAGCCATGGGAATGTCTTTATCTTGCTGTGAAACACATCACACGGAAAGCACGCTGTGTCACATAGACCTGAGCTCTATGAAACCACACCAGACACGGACCCTTCAGACATCACCAACGCTAAGGAAAATCACCCAAAATCACTTCTCCAAATGATCATTTTTGCAAATGGTTAATTCCTTTCAATGGTCAAAATTTGTCAAATTCACTGGATTAGTCACGCAACAGCAAGAACCAAAGAAGAATGGTGCTTTCTCCTGACTCCTCCTGGACATTACCAGAGGGTGGAAAGGGAGCTTTTGGAAGCTCCTGTGATTTGACTTAACGTTTTACCTTTGTTTTGGGGGTAGTTTAAGTTTTAGTTCAGACTAAATGTTGGGTGCACCTGCTTCTTGGACCCAAACTGAAGTCCAGGGTGTTCTGGGAACTTTTATATCTGAAAATGGCAATTTCTGGGTGCTCATTCCCACAGCATGTTCTGTAGGTCTTCAAAGTCAAGGGCATTACGAATGGTAGAAGGGGTCCCTGTCATCAACCTCTCTGTCCTTTTGAAATTCTCTGAACTTACAGATCAATCACTGTGCTCACACAAATGCTTTCCACCTATTTTTTTTTTAATATTTGAGAATGTTTTTAAAGCATTCTGCCTGTGATAGGAATTCCACTCAAACCCAGTAAGTCATGAAGCTGGGCTTACAAATCAGCTTCAAGCCTGAGATTGACCTGCCAAAGAGGAACAAAACCCAGAGGGAAACCCAAATTAATTTCCATCGAATCCAAAACCAAAGAGTCAAAGAAAACAACTAGCCTTGAAGTCCCTGAGCACCATCCCAGGCAGCGTGATTGGGTGAAATGTTTGCAAATGTGTAATGACAATTAGTTGACAGCAAATCCATAACAAGGCAAATTGTCCTTTTGGCAAATCCTGTTTCCAACTCCTTCCAGAATGGTACCTGCTGTACTCAGTTTCCTGATTAGAGATGTCACTCCGTCATCTTCTTCTGCCTTCCTGAATCAACCAATTCTCCTCTTCCTGTATTTCCTGTCTGCATTTAGACATGTCATGATGTCCCACATATTTTTTTAAGAAATGCTCTGTAGATCTGATCCCTCCCGGGGTGCAGCCCACCTTTGCTCCTCTTTGGTCAGAGAACCCCCAAAGCATGGCTGCCCTGCCCCACCCCATCCTCTCTTTCCTGAACCCATTGCCATCAGGATTCTGTTTCCATCCCCATTCAGCCACTCTTGACAAGTTTGCTCAAACATTTCCATTCTTCCAAAGTCAATGTCAATTCTCAATCTAACTCTGATCCAACTTCTTTTGTTCCCAATCTCACTTTTTTATTAGTGCATATTGGTTGTACGAAGTGAGGGGTTGCATTGTGACATTTCCACACACGTAGGTGATGAACTTTGATCATATTCACCTCTACTAATCATTCTCTTTTGTCCTCCTACCCCATCTGCCTGACTCAGTTTTTCCTTTAAACATATCCAGGATCCAATCAGAGCCACCTCCATCACAGCGGGCCACTCCAAGGAGCCACCAACTGTCTCCCAAGCCACTCCAGGAGCCTCACGATCACTGTCCCCATATCTGTTCCCTCTTGCCACATGACTATCCACACAGCACAGAGCTTTCTTTAGAAGTTGCACATGAGCAGCCACCGGGCAGAGCAAAGCCACCCAGGACGGCTCCTGCTCAGAGCAAAGCCCAGGCTCCTCTCCTGTGCCACGTTGTCCCAGGTGACAGTGGCCACACTTCAGTCTGCTCTCATCTGCCCCACTTCCCACTCTGTGTGTCCCCTTCCCACCACACAAAGCACTGTCCTTCCATCTGGGATGCCTCCACCTCCATGTGTGGAGTCTCTGCTCCTCCTGCCCTTCTCGTCACTCGCCCTGACAGAATGGACTCCAGAGATCAGGTGTCAAGTCAGCGCCCCCACTGGGAAGCCTTCCAGACTGCACATGGCAGCCCCCACTCCACTCCTCCACCACCACCACCGACACCACCCCATCCAACAAGTCACCTTGCTCTGTGATGATACTGTGTGACAACAGATCGCTACTCTAGCGAACACTGAGACTCCATGCTATCGTGCTGTCACAGGCTGGTTAGAGGAGGACACTGCACATCTTTTTCCTTTTCACATTTACGTATTGATAAAAGATTGTGCATATTCATTTCACACTTAAACTTCGTCCCTTGTGCAAATGTTTGCGCACCGTGGACGGCCAGGTGGAGCGCATTGAAGTAAGTTAACGTCATTTTCTCGTGGCAAGAACACTTCACACCAACTGTCCAAGTGGTATTATGCATTGCATTATAACATTTTATATCATGAAATATGGTCACAGTATGGGTTATTCTAACTCGTGTTATGTTACCTATTACGCTGTGTGATGTTGCCAAACGCTTTGCCATTGCACATTGTGTCACATTGTGTTACATTGTGTTACACTGTATCTTGCATTGTCACAGTAAATTGTATGCCATACTCACACATGCTACATTGTATATGGTACCAAGTACCAGGCATAAGTATGTATTCCCAGGCATTCCTGTGTATTTATTACCATGTTTTATGCATTGTCATTGTACTATGCCATGGGGATAGAGCTTCTGCTCTCTCCTGTTTTGATCCCAACACTCAGAATGGCACTTAGTAGAAACTCCACAAATGCAAGGTCGTTGACACAGTTTCATCAGTTTTCTAAGAAAAATACTTGTGATCAATCAGCAGATTGGGACTTTGACAACTCTGATCTGGCTCTTATCCATAATGGTGTCAGGTTCTCCCTGAGAAGTGTTTGATGATGGCTCTCTGAGCATCAAGTTGCCGCAGCCATCAGACCATTGTCATCCAGTACACCCTCAGGTGTCTGTGCTCAGCACAGATGGGCAGGGAGGACTCATGGCAGGTCACTATCTTCAGGAAATTTAGAGCCCTGGTCTGGAATGCAGCAGCAGGCAATAAAAAATGACTGATGGCAGAAGTGAGGGACTCCACATGGCACCTATGCAATGGTCCCCCTGCCAAAACCACATGTGGCCTGCAGGCACCTGGGGAAAGATGCGCCAGCCTCCACGCAAGGGTGAGCAAGGGGCACGCAGAACTGAAAACAAATTGATCAGGTCAAAGAGATTAGCATTTTATTTATTTTTAATTTTTTATTAGGATATATTTGTTGTACAGAAGAGATCCATTATGACAATTTCAAATAGGCTTATATTGTACATTGGTCAGATCACCTCACCATCTCTCCCACAAGATTAGCATTTTAAAGTACATTGTTAGAAACCAGGCCATGGGGTAGCTCTAGGAGTAGAAAGAGGGATAGGCTGGACATTGTGGTCATGCCTGTAATCCCAGATATTTAGGAGGTAGAGATGGGAGGTTTGTAGTTTAAGGCTAACCCAGATGAAAAAGTTAGTAAGACCAGATTTCAAAAACCAAGCTGTGTGTGGTGGCTCACGCCTATAACCTTAGCTACTCAGGAGGCAGAGATCAAACCCAGCCTGGGCAAATAGTTCATGAGACTATTCCATCATAAAAAAAAAAAAGGTGTGAGGCCCTGAGTTCAAACCTCAGCACCACAAGAAAGAAGAATGTAAAACAAAGTAAGCTTTGTAGCATTGGTTTGTAATATACAGATAAATTAATTTCCTTTACACAAAATAAAACCACCACATATGTTCATGATTAAAACCAAAACAACACAAGAGAAGTATTTTTTAAGACTAACTTTTCAAGCTTTACTTACTGAGCAGCTCTGAGTGGAGTCCAAGGCTGAGCTAGTGGTTTGTTCAATCCTCACTGAGCATGGCTAACCCACACCCCGGTACAGGCATGGGGAGGCGTCCACCATCTCGTTTTCTGGTTTTTCACCCTAAAGTATCAAATGGTAGTGAGAAGCTACAAACTCAGGACACAGACTGTAACAAATGGTCTTCCCACAAGAATTTGCACAAAGGGATTTGCTGATACCCTACAAAAGCAGCAGCACTGGGATAATTCAACATTAGCAGAACTTGAAGGACACATTATCGCAATTCACCCATCTCCTGCATAGGTGCTTTCTTTTTCATGTCTGTCTACCAAAAAAAAGAAAAAGCAAAAACAAAAAGAAGTGACCTGACCATGAAAAGACAAAGCCAGATGCTGATTTGAAAATTGTTACTCCTTGTGACCGATGATGAAGCCAATAGGAGAAAAAAGAAAAAAAAAAAACAGGTTTTACTCTTATGGAACAAATAAAGGTCTATAAATTAGTTTCAACTAATCAGACCTAGCACATGAAAAAAAAATAAGAGCAAATTCTGGTTTGTGTCATATTTTTTTTCAAGTCAAGGAAAAGAAAACAAGGTTGTCAGGACTGAAAATTAGAGAGAGAAGCTGACTATAAACAGGTCCCAGGACAGATGGTGTGTGTGTGTCTGTTTACCATCAGGAAGTGGACATTTCAAGCACTGGCCGCATGGCTCTGAGGGTCCGGGAGCTTCGGCCTCCTGCCTAATTGCCCTGCATTGTATATATTTCTTGGAATCCAGCCTGGCTTTTCAGCAGGAGGGAAAAATCCCTTGGTGGGTCCATGAACTGAATTCGCCTTTGGAAATGAGACCATGTGTTAAAAATCAAACTCCTTGTTTTGATTTGTACCAACTTTCCAATCTGCCCCCAACTCAAGGTCATTGTCCCTCACCGGGGAGATGTGTGATGTTGGGGTCTGTACTTCTTGTCCCTCTCAGAGGCATGGACTCATCACTGATGAGATGGGTGCAGGATTCCTTGTGCCTGGCCGGGTGTCCCGGGGCACCAGAGGCCCCACATGGGGATCCAGCAATGGGGTGCTGGTTCCCCCCACACCTCAGCCCTATGACAGGCACTGTTTAAGTTCCTGGCACCTCATCCCAGTCATTTTAGTGCTATGTTCCACTTTAAAAAAAAATAACCTTTATTAGCATAAATTAATTTTACAAAAGAATTTCATTGTAATATTTCCATATACACTTGTAATGAACTTTGATCAAATTCACACTATCTGCAATACTCTTTCTTAATCCTCTCCTTCCTCCCCCCTTTTGTCAGTTTTTAGTGGGTTTCATGGTGCATATAACCCACTTCTGTCATGGTTACCCCATCACCCTCTCCTTCCCCCTCCCTCCCCACTGGTCCCCCCACCCCGAAACAGTCCCCTTTTTACAATCATGCCAATTATTATTGGTTTTTGGTCTAGATTCTGCATATGAGCAAAACACATATATTTATGTCTTTCTGAGTCTGGCTTTTCTTGCTCAACCTTATGGTCTCTAGTCCCATCCATTTTCCTGCAGACAATATCATTTCATTCTTCACCAGTGTCCCCTTCACCTTAGCCCTCTTCCCCTCCACAGTGTCAGTGACCATGGCAGACCCATGCCCAAGAATATTGGGTGGAAATTCCCAGAAACAAGCAATTCTGAAGGTTTAAATTGTTCTGAGTAGCAGAACAGAAGTTGGCACCATCCTTCCCAGGAGGAGGTCATCATTTTGTCCACCATGTCACACTGTCCGTGTCACCTGGGTTATCAGAGCCACATCCTGACCTGGTGCCACAGACTTGGGATTGCTCAGCAATGTCCCCAGGATACAGAAAAATGGGGGTGGCCCCTCAGATGCTCCAAAGGAGAAGCCAAAAGTGCTTCCTTGAAGTGAAATGGTCAAAGTCCTCAACATCATAAGGAAAGAAGAATATATTGCTGAAATGTGCAGTATCATACATTGAGATTCACACCATTTTGCTTACAGTATCTGGTGACATGGTTCTGATTTACTATTCTGCTACTCTCCTACTGTGCCTGATTGATCTGTTGAATCTTATCATAGGATAGGAAAAGACATGGCGGCTGATAGGTCCAGACCATCCGCGCTTCCAGACATGTCCTGGGCTTCCTGGATCATATTCCCTGTAGAGAAGAGGGGATGGCCATAGAAGCAGATGTGGTCCTTGTCCTCCTGGAGTTAAATTCAAATGATGAGGGGGAACAGAAGTAACTAATAACTCAAGCAAAGGTAAATGTCACTGTCTACAGACAGAAGCACCAATGGCTCTTTTGTTTTTCCTTTTTTTGGGGGGGAGGGGTGCTGGGACTCAAACTCATAGCCTCACACACGCTAGGCAAACGCTTTGTGACCAAGCCTCCTTCCCAACCCCACGGATGGCTCTTAAACACACTAAATCATCCATCAAGAAAGAAGCCATCAAGAAAGAAGCACAAAAGAAACCCACGACACGTCGTTTCCCACTGGGCAGTTGGGCCACGATTGAACCTTGGTCATATGTGTGTTGGGGATGGAGCTGAGAAAGAACCCAGTACATGGGTAGGCTGGTTAGGGATTGGGAGGTGAGGAGCCTGAGGTTGAAGAGAAAGTGCACCACACTTGCTAAAGGTCCAAACTCACATGTGCTTTGACTCTGTGATTTTTACATGGCCTACACCCTGTTGTGAAAGGGCTGGTATGCAAAGTTTTACACCAAAGGACTGTTTGTAACAGCAAGAAATTGGAAATGTACCCCAGTGTTTTCCCATTGGGGCTGGTTAAATGAACTTGGATAAATCCATTCAAGAAAAGAATAATTTCCCCCTCTTCCTCCTCTTCCTCCTCCTCCTTCCTCTCTCTCTTTCTCTCCCTCTCTCTCTCTCTGACTCCCCAGCTAATTCCTCATTTCCCCAACAGGTCCCCCTTCAATAAATGCTCTGCAGCCCAGGCTGGCCTTAAACTCAAGATTCTCCCATCTCAGTCTTCAGAGAGCTGTGATTGCTGCTGTACACCACCACGCCCAGCTCCCCTAATAAAGCTCTTGCACATTTGAAATTGTTTGGTGTCAGCTTCATGGAGGATGCATGCAGGACAATCACTAAGGTATATTGTTAGAAAATAAAAGCAACATGCCAGCTGGGGGTGGTGGCTCACTCCTGCAATCCCAGCGGAGGCAGGAAGGTCTTGAGTGGGCCTTATAACACTTGTGCCACTTCACCAGCCCCTTTTACTTCTGTGTTGGTTCATTTGTTCTTGCTTTTACCTGGGGCCAGCTATGGACTGAGATTCTCCTCCCTATACCTCCCATCACAGTTGGAATTACACATGTTCTATCACACCTAGTTTCTGTGTTGCAATGGGGTCTTGCTAACTTTTTGCCCATCATGGCCTCAAACCATGATTCTATATATCTGCCTCCTGAGTAGCTGGGATTACAAGTGTGAGCCCCTGTGCCCAGTGTGTCCCAACCTTCCTTGCTATGAGTCAATGAAATGAATGAAACGCCATTTATGATTCTTATATTGATAGACAAAGCATCTCCAAAATATTTTGCAATTTCCAATAAAAATGTGCACTTTTCTGAGTATTTCTATACAGTTAAATTGCAGGAAATATAGTTAATGTGGAGAGTTCAGTCTGAGAGTTGAACCCCACTCATCCCGTTCCAATTTCCTGTCTCCCTCATAGGGTAAGTTGAGCCTCTTTCTGTGACTCTTACTGGTCTTTTCTCATTCTTCTTTCATTTGTGTGTTTCTCATTTTGCTCCCATGTCCTGTTTTTCTCCTAAGCTGGAATTACCATCCTGGTGCCATCCTCTCCAAATCCTGCGCCACTGATGTCAACTTATAAGGATCAAAGTTGAAACATGAGAAGGAGAATGGGACAAAATGGCTGCCTTGCAGAGTCCCAGGGAAGGCTGGTCTGAGACTGGCTTTGGAGTGAGATGTGCCAAACAGCCGAGGAGCTGAGGGATTAAAGTCTTTCTTCCATCTGGAACCTGGCGGCAGAGAAACAGTGACCACATTGTGCTCCTTCCCGGGAACAGCGCTCGTTGCCTGGCTACCCTGCAATGTATATATGACTTGGCAGTTGGCCTGGCTTTGTAGCTCAGAGGAAAATTCCAGGGTGGGATTCAAGCTGTTTCCAGCAACAAATGGGCTGAAAGGCTTTAACCCCTTCTTCCTGAGGGGCTTGTCAAGAGGGGAGTCCAGGCCCAGGTAATACTGGCCAGGTGGTGGTCAGACTTCCAGGGACTGCCATTTCGTTCTCAGCAAAAATGGGCTGAACAGGACCCAACATGGTGACAGGGACTGTGGAATACATGAGTTTTATAAGCCACCTTGGCATTTCTGAGACCCAGAGTTCAGATCAGGGTCTGAATATGGATTCAGACATATCCTGGCTCAGATGCTCCAGTTTGGGGGCCTTGAGATGCTGGTTTTTTACTCCTCTGGGTGCAAGGTCCTTGTCAGCAAGTAAAGCAATCACACTGCTCTTGGTTGGCTTGTGTTGACTGTTCAACACATGGAAGCCTGCCTCAGAGCAGGAAGGTGACAGGAGAATCATTTTCCCTTATGATTGGCTGGTCTTCCTTTCACTGACATGAACTTCCATTGATAGGGTCCAGGGCTTTGCCACAATTCCCCAAGCTAGTATTGAATTATGAATGTACCATTCCCACAAGGTCCCATGTCCTCAGAGCACATCAGGCTCTGGCCTCCCTGGTCTTCATTTTGTCCTTTGATAACACCAAGATAATTCCTCCCTGAAAATCACCTTCCCCTCTGTGAAAGGCCAGCTCCTTCTCACCCAGCTGGGCGCAGGTTCAATGTCGTCTCCTCTTCTCCCAACTGCACTTTCTGATCAGCAGCTAAACCCAGGCCTCCAAACCTTGGTCCTCCCCAGACTGACCCTCAATGATAATGGGCTCCCCAAAAGTGCACCCCAACCTCCACACACACACATGTTCTGTAGCCCCCCCAATGAAAAATACTCCTCAATACTACTCAGAAAATTATCCTGTGTACATTGAGGTGGGCATCCAACCTCTATTTTCACTTTATTTTAAGAATTTCTGTTTTACCTAGGGAACCTGACTGCCTCCCACTCTTGGCCTATACAGTTGAAGTGGAAATGACATTAGTTCCCAACATGGGAAAGAACAGGCGTCCCAGGTCTGGTCAATCAGCATCTCAGGAACTGACTCATGGATGGGCTTGAAATGTTGGTGGAACTATTAGAGCAGAGGCACTGTTTCCACTGGGGTTGTCTAAGTGGTAGCATCCTTACCTGAAGACACTGGCAGCCATTTTTGTCTCCTTGAGAGGAGACCTGGGGGTAGAAAGAAGTCAGATGAGAGTAAAACAGGTCCCAGAGACAAATGAGACATGAGGTCAGAACTTGGTAACAACATTTGAAACTCTGCCTCCATCAGTACTGAATCTTCCTGAACTTTACAGATATTGAATCAATGTAGTCTCTCCTATTTTTTAAGACAATTTGATTTTGTTTTTCTGTTGTTTAAAGATGAAATAGCTATTACAAATAAAACCCTAGTCTCAGGCCCTTGCACCACTCAAATTTGAAACATTAAAGTTATCCCTTACTCCTCCCTCTTCTCCATTCCCCATATCCAGGATCGCCATGTGTTGTTGAGAGATAAATGTCTACTCATAAATGTCCGTCCATCTCTTTCCTGCTTTCCAATCTTCTGTGCTCATTTACTGCCTCTCACGATGTCACATACACATGTCCCTGGTCGTATGACAAGTCCACCTCACTCTCCATTCTCCACTGCTCCTTTGCCTTCATTCTTTCTTGCTCTCTATACCATTCAATCCCTAAAAAGAGCGTCCTTCCAAAACAGAAGCTGAACACTGTCAGTCCTGTGTTAAGAAACACTTCTCTAGTGAGGAGTTCCAGAAACACTAATGGTTAAAGCTACACACACACACATAATTAATTAATTAATTAATCAATTAGTGAATCCTGTAGTTGAAGAAGCCAGAGGTCATTGGCTTCAGGCATAGCTGGACCTAACTCCTCATTGGAGACCCCTACACCCATCTTTAGGCTCTGGTCTCCCCAGCAGGAATAGTTCCCACCACGTACAGCAAAAATCTCCAGGGCTGCCCCTCATTGGCCCAAATAGGGTTACATGTTCCATCCCTGAGCCAATCACAGTGACTTCTACTGACCAGGAAGAGGGGCTACATTAACTCTACAGGCTGAGAAGGTTGCAGAGGGGGTTCTCACAAAGGGATTTTGATGGTAAACGAGTGAAGACTGGGTAAAACCTTATACCCACTACACCCACCCAAGGTGTACCAGCATTTCCGGAGTGGAACCCTCTATCATCCTGGCTCTCCTGACTGCCTGTCACCAAGACCTTTGCACGCTAAGTAGAACAAATGACATCAGTGTCCTTGACTGAGATCCTGAGACTTTTGCTTATTTCTGCCCTCAACGTAACATGCTTATTCTTCCTCTTTTTCTTATTTTTTCCCATCGGCATCTGTTCAGGTTGGGGCCTTGTCACACTGGGGGGTCACTTTCTCTAAGAAGCAGCTCCTAAACCCCACAGAACAGGGTCCTGTGCCCATGGTGGGTCTGGGGATTTAATCTGTGTTGCACGCCTCCCTATTTCTTTGCAGAAACTCATCCCATCCCAGGTTTCAGAGACCACCTCACTTCCACCCATATTCCTACCACAGGAGCCTATTGAAGCATTTTTCCTGTGTGGCTGGCCCTGGGTGAGCATGTGACTATAGCCAGACCAGCTAAGGGCTTCCTTCTATGGACAAGTGACCAGAGCCTCCTCCATGTGGACAGGTGACCTGGGAACAGCATCAGGCTGACCTCATGGGGAAGCCTTGCGTGACAGCGCCCTGCCAGCAGGCAGACTCAAGTGGTGCAGAGACAGCTGCTGGCTATGTTCCACCACCCAGGACGGCATCCCCTCCCACCCTGGGAGCTGGTTCACAGAGCCAAGAAATTCCCCTCTTTGCCTAAACTAGTTTGAGTCCTTTCTGTCATTCTTACCTCCCTGTGCCCTAAGGGGCCCTGCCATTCCACATGTACTGACTGAATAACCCTCATCAGGGGTAGGTAGGGGGACTTGAGGTATAAAAATTGGGACTTCTGTGTTTTACAACCAGGAGAGTCTTATAAGATGGCCCAGAGGGAAGTACCTCCATGTGCTGTGGTTCATGCATACTGAACAAATTGGTTTGTTTTTTATTTTGAAGTCAGGTCCTCACACTTGCTAGGTAGGTGCTCTACCACCTGAGCCAACACCCAGCCCTTTTTGTGTTATTTTTCAGGTATATTCTCGTATTTTTGTCTGGGGTCAGCCTCAAGCTCTGGCCTCCCCAAAATCGCTGGGATTACAGGTGGATGCCACCACAACCAGCTTATTTGTTCAGATGGGGGTCTCAGCCTCAAACTGTGACCCTTCTGAGGTCACACATTGATTTTCACATACAAATCACTAACATCTGGTTAAGGGACATGTGCACATAGTGGTTATGTGCTGGTGGAGAATCCTGTTCAGAAAGAACTGAATTTGGAGACTGAGTACAATGTATGCAGGCTGAGGAGGGCATCTGGAGTCACAACACCTCAACACTAATTCCAGCCCCATTCGTTATATGCTGTGTGCCCGAAGCTAGATACACTAAGTTCTCTGCTCCTTCCTCCATGAAGTGAGGACAATCATCAATGGGCATGAAGTCACAGGGCTTGGGGTGAGGAAAAAGTAAGAAAAAAAATCCATGCAAAATGCTGCAAGTTTAGGGAGAGCCTGGTAAGTTCAACCCCATTTCCTGAATGTGGTGTAGAAAGAAACAGGTGGAAATGTTTGGGAGGCCAACAGAATGTGTGAGTAAAGAGGGAAAATATGACCATGAGCCTGGATTAAGGGACAGGAGAATGTCACTATCTGAACACAAGCATGCCTTGATTTTCTTATAATAGTTCTATGGATCACACCCCATACGCTGTCTTCACCCGCCAGGTGCGTTCTGGGATTCACCGAGCCTGGCTCCTGTTTCACATGGCTCAGGACTGGTGACTCCAGGGATGGGACAGACACAAGACCCAAGCCAGGCCCTGTAAGCCCCACTGAGCCTCTTGCTGGAACCATCGAGAAAGAGCGGCTCTTCCCAGGAAGAGCACTGCCAGCGGCCACCCTCTTGGGGGCTGGAAGATCCCCAGAATGAGAACAAGGCCACGGAAAATAAAGCAATCCCAGGATGGTGTAGAGGCCACATTGTGAGATGGGCTTTGAACACCTGTGCCTGGCAGAGCCCTAGTGGACACACCACGCCCTGTCTCTCCATCACCTCAGCTGGACCAATTTGGACCGGTTTCTCTCACTTGCATCTAAGAATCAAATGCACAACATAGATGGGTGTCAGGATTCTCATTCCATCTTCTACATCCCTTAACTTCATTTTTGTAAGGGAGGAGAGAGAGACAGAGAGAGAGAGAACAAGAGAGACAGAGACAGAGAGCAAGCTCCTCCCCCCCCTTTGTCCTCATGGGTGCTCTTTGGACGAACATATTTTAACTTTGACACACATTACCAAAAGCACCAGGAAGGCAGATGCTCCACGCATGTGCCTACCTCGGGTTCACAGGGACGTCCGGGTCCGGTCCCTCACCAACTGCATGTGGTGGATATTTTCATCTTTCCTCGTGTACCATGGTGGAAAACATGGGCCCGTTTGATTTTAAGACCAGTTACCCGATCACAAATGAGGCGAGGCCTCTCTGTGTGTGTTGCTTGGATGAGGGGTTTTTGTTTGTGGACACCGCTCAGGTACTTTGCACTGGTTTTATAATTAACAGGTCAAGCTGCTCTTACTGACCTGACGCTGCGTTTGGACATTAGTGAGGTTAGAGGTTCCTTTGACCTTCACGTTTCTAACAATGAACTTAACCTGTTGGACTTATTTGATCTTTTAAAGCTTGTGTTTTCCCTCTCTGCATGTGTAAACTTTTTTTAAAATGTGGTAAAATACACAGAAGTTCTTTTGTGAGTTCTCTGGATCACAGTAAATTAGCCCGATAAGTACAAGAGCTGATTAGTCAGAGAAAGGGGACAAGGGTCACTACATGTCCATCACACAGGGTCTTCCTGGACACTGCAGACAGAGGCATGAGTGTTGACACCTTTAGATGAAGAGTGCCATGTTTGTGGAGTGGTACAGGACCGAGGTCTCTGGTTGTCACAAAGCCTGGCTGTCACTAGAGACACAGGGCCATGGGGCCTTGGAGATGAGTGACTTCAGAGCAGTTTCTGAGGTCTCTGCAGCCGTTGCCATCTCTGGGATCAAAACTCTTTCCCAGCCGTGCAGGGTGAAAAATGACCCCCCACACCAAAGAATCTCTATGGCTGCTGTGCTGCACGTAGACGAGTGCAGCAACAATGCAGCCACGGTCCCCAGCTGTCCCAGCCTGAAGTCACCAACATGCCATGACCTTAACTCCTTCACGTTGTTCTTAAAATCTCTCCATTTTTCCTCCACATCTCCCATGCAATTCCCCATAGCTGTTTTTCTGATCCTAGGTTATCTATGATAGTGAAATTCATATGAATTAATATGTAGAAAAAAAGTATCACAAAAAAACAAGTACCACGAATGTGCGAGCAGCACATGCAAAGAAAAGAGAGAATGATGGATGTGCAGTAAAATTTTTTAGAGATGATGAACTCTTCATTTCTGAAAATGCAAACTAAAGAAAACAGACACTAGCCGGGTGCAGGTGGTTCATGCCTGTCATCCCAGCTACTTGGGAGGCTGAGATCAAGAGGATCAAGGTTCAAGGCCAGCTGTGGGAAATAGTTAGAGAGACCCCATCTCCAAAATAACCAGACAAAATGAACTGGAAGTGAGGCCCAAGCGGTAGAACGCCTGCTTTGCAAAGCCCTGAGTTCAAACCCCAGTTCCACCAAAAAAGATACTATTAGTCACCTGCTAAAGTGGGAACAAATTAAAAATCCCCAAACCCTGATCACTCCCAACACTATTTGGGGTGTGCACACTGTCTTTAGCTTCTTTGGAACATCCTTAGGCTTGAAGTCACAGAGCTGGGTTTGTGCAAAGGAAAACTTTACAAGAAGGAAAATCATTCTTCCTGACTCAGTATTGCTCAGGTAACTTTCCCTGATGTCTGGCATGACAGCTGGTAGCTGGTGACCAGCTACATATGACTCTTAAGAACATGCAACGTGAAACACGTGTGTTGGCCAGTGTGACATGGGAATTTAATACGAAATTGTGCTTAATTGTGATGTACTTAAATTTAATGGCTGCATGGGGCTGGCTGCATGGGGCTGGCTGCATGGGGCTGGCTGCATGGGGCTGGCAGGGAAGGTCAGGAGTGACAAAGATGTCCAGCAAGGAGAAGAGAGGTTAGAAATGGGTACTGATGTGTTCCACTTCTCAGGATCTCATGGTCCCCTTGTCTGCATCCCTGCTGGAGGAGCCTGAGACCATGGAAAGAAAACAAGGGAGGAAAACAGAGAGGCAGGACCTTGGACTGGCTCCCTAGCCCGCCAGCCTCTTAATGTCCCTCTTCTGCCACCCGTCCTCAATGCTTCTGCCACTCTTTCATTCATTCAAGGAAGACTAACAGGGCCCTTCCATATGTCAGGCTTAAGGTAAAGACAACACAGTGAGCACAGAAGACCCGCTGATGTCTTCATGGTCCTTTGCAGTCTGATAGAGGAATCAAATGTTAATCCAAAAACATCTCTGATAACAAACTGGACTTCACAGCAAATTTAAAATTTTGTGCATCAGCTGGGTGTGTTGATTCATGCCCATAATCATAGCTACTCAGGAGGCAGAGATCAGGAGGATCATAGTTTAAGGCCACCCCAAACAAAAAATTATGGAGACCCCATTTCAGCCAATAAGCTGGATACATTGGCACATGTGTGTATCCCCAAGCAGTGCAGGAGGCAGAAGATCACAGTCTGAGGTCAGTCTTATGCAAAAACATGAGACCCTATCTGAAAAATAACTAAAGACAAAAAGGGCTGGGGCTGTGACTCAGGTGGTAGAGCTCCTGCCTGGCACACACAGGTCCTGAGTTCAAAGCCCAGGACCACCAGAAAGTAAACATTTTTTGCATCAAAAGACAGCATCAGAGCAACAAGGACACAGTACAAAGACAACAGTAGAAAATATTTGCAAACCACATCTCTGATAAAGGATCAACATTCAAAATATATAGAAAACTCCTAAAACCCTACAACCAAAATGCCAAACAATCTGAATCAGAAATGAACCAAGAACTTGAATAGATATTTCTTCAAAATGTTAAGTATGAATGTCCAGGAAGTATATAAAGGGACTCTCAAGGTCAGCAGTCATTAGAAGTAAATGCAGAGAAAATTACAGCAAGAATCCACTTCTTTCCCACAAGGATAAACTGCTTTTAAAACAATAAGTACAGGGCGGGCGTGGTGATTCATACCTATAATCCTAGCTACTTAGGAGGCTGAGATTGGGAGGATCTCATTTGGTGACCAGCCCTGGGCAAATAGTTCTCAAGATCCCCATCTCCAAAAAAACAGAGCAAAACAGACTGGCTGTGTGGCTCAAGCACAAAGCCCTGAGTTCAAACCACAGCCCTGCCTTCCTCCAGGAAAAAAAGAAAAGAATGAGTAGAAGGCTTTGGCTAGCACTTGCAAGACACTGGGTTCATTACCAGCATGGCAAAAAAAAATGAAATAAGACAAAAGAAAATGAATAACTTATGTGAGGATGTTGAGAAAATGAAACCCTTGTGCTCTGTGAAATGGTGCACCTGTGTGGAAATCAGAATGGCAGTTCCTACGAAAGAGCAAAAACAGAATTATTATACAATACAGCAATTCCATCTCTGGGTATAGGTAAAAAATTAAAATAGTGATCTTGTAGAGACATTGGTACACTCACATTCACAGCAGCATTGTTCACTGTAGTTAAAAGTTGAAGCAACCCGCTGTCCACCACTGGATGAATAGGTCAGCAAAACATTCCCTACACAAGATGGAATATTATATAGTCTCAAAAAGGAAGGAAATTCTTATACCTGCTACAATGCAGATGGACCTTGAGGTCCTTGTGCTAAGTAAGATAAGCTGGTCACAAAAAGACAGGCACTATTCAATTCTGAGTCCCTGTCAGAGTTAAATTTATACCTAGAGAAAGCCAAATGGTGGCTGCCAGGGTCTGGGGACAAGGGGACACAGAGGGGCTGTGTTTAATGTACAGAGTTCCAGTTTTACAAGATGAAAAGAGAGCTCATGGTGGAGTTTGCATATTCTGAATGCATTTGATAGCACTGAACTGCACATGCTTAAAATGATTAAGATGGTAACTTTTAATATTCAATCACCACCCGGTCTTGTTCCAGCTCCTGCTGCTCCTCCTCTTCTTCCCAAACACTGCCCCTCGACTTCCATGTTTTTATTTCTAATCTAGATTCTGCATATGAGAGAAACACATGATATTTGTGTTTTTGAATCTGGTTTTTTTGCTTAACATCATGATCTCCAGTTCCATCCATTTTCCTGCAAATGATATAATTTCATTCTTCTTTATGGCTGAATAATACTTCTCTGTGTATATACGCCACATTTTCTGTATCCATTCATCTGTTGGTGGGCACCTAGGCTGATTCCATAGCTTGGCTATATTGTAAATAGTATTGCTATAAACATGGTAAGATGGTAAATTTTATATCATGTATGTTTTGCCACAACATAAACAATGATTTAAAAAAAAACTTGTAATAAAGTGTAAAGCAGATACACTTTATTAAAGCAGATGTTTGTAAACAGAAAGGTTTTTATGTCATTCCCTCACTTACAACCCCTGGCTGGCTTTGCCCTGCACCTGGAATAAAGTCTGTATATGAGATAAAACCCGCCACTGGCCAACCTCCTCCTCCCTCACCAGGGCTAATCAGGGCATCTCAGCCTCCGTGGTGGCCATGACAAATTACCACAAAGCAAGTGACAGAAAACAACAGAAATCTGTTCTCCCCGAGCTTTGGAGCTGAACCCAGAAGGCCACACTCCCTCTGGACACCCAGGAAGAACCCGTTCTTTGCCTCTCTGAGCCTCTGTCCACATCCCTTGGTTTGTGGCCGCCTCTCTCCCATCTCTGCCCAGAGGTTACAGACAGCAGAACGTGGACCTGAGGAGCCTGTGGCTCACATCCGGAAATGGGCAGCCGGGCACCCGTGGCTCCCACTTGTAATCCCAGCTACTCAGGAGACGGAGATCAGGAGGATCACATTTCCAAGCCAGTCTGGGAAAATAGTTTGCAAGACCCTATTTTGAAAAACCCTTCACAAAAAAGGGCTGGTGGAGTGGCTCAAGGTGAAGGTTCAAAACCCCAGTAACAAAAAAAAGAAAAAAGATGACCAGGTCCCAGGCACAGGGAGGGTAGCTGGAAGGTGACAGTTGTCTTTTGACTCATACAGTCTTTGAAAAGAAGGTCCCAGCTGTGAATGCACCAAACTGCCACACAGCGATGGTGGGGTAACAGGCAGGCAAGCTGAGAACCGGCACTGCCTCCAAACCTGGGTCATAGCTGGACTGTCTTGTGTCCTAGCTGTTGGACAAATGGACGGTTTGTGAATCTATTCCTCTATGTGGAAAGAAGAAACCTCTGAAAGTGTCTCACTGAGAGGTGATCCGGATAACAGCTTTGGTTGTCACCGTCTTTGCTAAATGAGACAGTTATCAATGACGTCCAAAAAGAAAGGTGTCAGACAGCGCAGGGCTCAGTTCAGTATTCATGATCCACTAGAGTAACATACAAGTCATATGTCAAAAGCACACATAAACCACATGTAACTGCATAGCTTCATTGATAAGAAAACAATAATCCTATTACAGATTCCTGTCACCTACTGAAGAAACCACTGCTCCCTCCCCACTTCACTTTGCCCAGGGAAGTGACCTTAGTGGGAAGAAGTTAGCAGAAGCCACTGCTGGACAATTTATTGAGAATCCACGACAGTTACAACGTGCAACCAACTTTCAGCCCAAAAAGCCTTTCTCCCACACATCCTGCTAAGTGTTTGGGGAAATGAAAGAGGCCACATTCTTTCCAGCATGTCCCTTTTACTTGGTGCACTCCTGGTGACTGCTCAGGAGCAAATGTGGGCATGTTTTGGACTCTCCTGTTTCCTATCTGGTAAAATGTGCACCTGCGAGGCATCTTGGGGGTCTGCAGGAACAAGCTGCAGGGACAACAGGACCTCAGTGTCCCCAGAGTGTGGGGTGGTGAGATGAGGGTGAGGAGAGGCTCGTGTGCGAGTCCCCCACAGTCAGGTGCTGGCTGTGCCCTGTGAAAGGGTAACTGTCAGAGAAGAGGGCTTTCTGTTCAACAGTCTGCAGTGCCCCCGCCCTCCCCTCCCCTTGGAGGGTATGCAACCTTCAGGGGTCACCAAAGTCCTGATTCAAAGGTCACAGCTCAGTGACCTTCAGACCTCTGATTTGGGAGCCTCCAGCCCTCTGGCCTGCTTGGGCTCCCCTGAGAGTTCCTGGGCAGCCAGGCCAGACGCAGGGACGCCAGGAGCCTTTCTGCCTTAATCCCTCCAGCTGCAGGCTGGAGGCCCTGCTAGGGCCAGGAAGAAGCTCCTTCCCTTCCCTGACCCTTCCATGTTCCACCCTGGTGGGGAGAGGGGGTGGAGTTGAGAAAGAAAGGGAGAGAGAGGGATTGAGAGTCAGAAATCTATACTAGGAATTGACTAAAAACGACAAATTCCATATTGTTAAAAGAAGAAAAAAAGCCATTTGGTGATACTTATTCAAACACAAGAAGGAAGGCTTTCTTTAGAGACATCAGAATAGGGACAGGGACATGGGCAGTAGGATTTTTCAGTGGGATATAGAGAGAGAGAGAGCAGGGATTCAGCTCTGACTGCAGGGTAGACAAGTGGGGGGCCATGTGGCTGAGGAGCAGGTGGGGGCTGTGGATGGAGATGACAAGGAGGAAGCACAGAGTTGAGGAGGACTCTGTCTCTAAGTTGACCTTGTAGGACTCTTGCTGATGGCAGGCCAGGGTGACCAGACAGTGCAGGGAGGGATGAGGAACCAGACCCAGACATGGAGGGCGAGAAGTTCCTGCTGAATCCATGTAGTGGGAATCCCTAAAACACAGCTTTATACCAAGTGCACAGAGGGGCCTCGGAGGAGGCCCAGAGGCCCTAGGAAAGTTGGGCCAAACAAGGAATCTTTGTCATATGGACTGGCAGGACAGTGGGTGTTCACCTGATGATTTTCCCATATTCAGAAGGAGGTTGGGAGACACAGGTGCTGCCTTTGCTCCTGTCCCCATCCCATGTGAGGCAGGTACCCGAAGTTTGTCTCCAACTGCAGTAGGAAAGGATGCAAATGAAGCCAGAGAGGTCCTGACTGGGCTCTCACCCTCCCCAGCCCCTACAGGCTTTGGCTTCATGTCCCCTGCAAACTGAAGGACTCACAGGCTCTGAGGACCCAGCCCCAACAAGGAGCCCTGTGAAGAACTAACAGCTGCAGTCTGTCCCTGAGGTGCCATACCGCCAGAGACAGTGGCAGGGATGTCCTCTATGGTAACTCCCACCCCTCCCTTCCTAGTGTCCACCAGAGGAACGCAGGGACTCCACCGGGGACAGTCAGGTGTCGACCATAAATCATGCTCCGTCACTCACCTAGCCCTGGCACTGCTCATGTGGTAACTCAGGGGACTCATCCAGACTTGTCCCTCTTGTCCAGGAGTGGGTGGAGTGGGAACCAGGGACACTGGCATGCAGAGTCAAGATAATTTTAGAGTGTAGTGGTGTTAATTGTTTAACGCAACAGTTTTTTATATGTACTTTGATCTCATTCACCCTGTCCCTCCTCTCAGATCTCCCCTCCCTCTCCTGACCGGTTCCCCCAATAGTCCCCATTCTGTCTTTATGCTTTTTTTTTTTTGACATCTACATGCTGCCTCTGAGGGAAGGCATACGATATTTGTCATTTTCAGCCTGTCTTATTTCCTTCCAGTTCTACCCACTTTCCTGCTAGAAGCACAATTTTTTCCTTTATGGTTGAATAATACAAAGTACATAACATGCAAGTGTGAAAAAGTCAAAAGAAACCATAGCTTTTAAAACTGACTTTATTAACCTGTAATAGTGGTAGAGAGACACATTGGGATATTTACATCGCTTACAGTGTGTCTTACTCAGATTCACCCTCCATCTTCTCCCTCTTCCCTCCACCCCTTCTTAGAACAATTTCAGCAGGTTTCATTCTTCTGTTTTCATATGGACACAAAACTCACCCACCATATTCACCCTCATTCCCCCTTTCCTTGTGTCCACTTCCTCCCACTGGTACCCACCCCGGAAAAGATTCATTTTCCTTACCATCCTCCATTTTTTAAAATTGGCAGTCCTCAAGGGTTCCACCTTGGTTCTTCAGGTCTGCATATAAAAACCATGACTTTGTACAATGAACAATCATACTCAAAAGATAATTTTAAAAGTGACTGGGTAAATTAATGAACCAATAAAGAAATGGACAAGTGAACTAAACAGAACTTTCTCAAAAGAAGTTCAAATGGCCAAAAAACACATGAAAAAATGCTCACCATCTCTAGCAATAAAGGAAGTGCAAATTAAAACCACACTAAGATTCCACCTCACCTCTGTTAGAATAGCCATCATCAGTAACACCACCAACAACAGGTGTTGGCGAGGATGTGGGGAAAAAGGAACCCTCTTAGAGCTGGTGGGAATGTAAACTAGTACAACCACTCTGGAAAAAAATTTGGAGGCTACTTAAAAATCTAAACATTGATCTACCATTTGATCCAGCAATACCACTCTTGGGGATATACCCAAAAAATGTGACACAGGTTACTCCAGAGGCACTTGCACACCCATGTTTATGGCAGCACTATTCACAATAAAGAAGTTATAGAAACAGCCAAGATGCCCCACTACTGATTAATGGATTAAGAAAATGTGGTATTTATACACAATGGAATTTTATGCAGCCATGAAGAAGAATGAAATGTTATAATTCAAAGGTATATGGATGG
Organism: Castor canadensis; assembly: GCF_047511655.1. Taxonomy (NCBI): domain Eukaryota; kingdom Metazoa; phylum Chordata; class Mammalia; order Rodentia; family Castoridae; genus Castor; species Castor canadensis. Next base: position 30,090,343 of record NC_133401.1, on the reverse strand, counting down.
AACTGGAGAACATCATTCTGAGTGAGGTTAGCCTGGTCCAAAAGACCAAAAACCATATGTTCTCCCTCATATGCGGACATTAGATCAAGGGCAAACAACAAGGGGATTGGACTTTGAACACATGATAAATTGAGAACACACAAGGAAGGTATAAGGATAGGTAAGACACCCAAAAAACTAGATAGCATTTGTTGCCCTCAATACAGAGAAACTAAAGCAGATACTTTAAAGTAACTGAGGCCAATAGGAGAAGGGGACCAGGAACTAGAAAAAAGGTTAGTTCGAGAAGAATTAACTTAGAAAGGTAACACACACGCACAGGAAATTAATGTGAGTCAACTCCCTGTATAGCTATCCTTATCTCAACTAGCAAAAACCCTTGGTCCTTCCTATTATTGCTTATACTCTCTCTTCAACAAAATTAGAGATAAGGGCAAAACAGTTTCTGCCTGATAGCAAGGGGTTAGTGTGGGTAAGGGAGGGAGCGGGGGTGGGGGGCTGATAGGAAGGGGGCAAGGGGAAGGGGGGGAGAAATGACCCAAACATTGTATGCACATATGAATTTTAAAAAAAAGTGACTGGGTATCACCTCAAAAGCACAAGCAAGAAAAGTAAAAATAGACAAATGGCTGACAACAAACTTGAAATTTCTGTGTCTCAAAGGATGCAACATTGACCAACAGACTGCAGGATTGGGGCTAGGGCTCACATGGCCAGGCCCTGAGTTCAAATCCCAATAATACCTGCCTCCCTTCCTCCCCCCCAAAAAAGAAAGAAAAGCACAGGTGTTCAACATCACACTAGTCATCATAGAAATGCTGATCAGAGCTACAGGAGGTGCCACCTGACCCCGTTAGGAGGGCTAGTATTTTTAGAATAATAGGTTGAGTAAGTGTCATGGCACACATGCAGAGATTGAAAGTACTGTGCACGTCTGTGGGAGTATAAAATGGTGCCACTGTTGTATAAGTCAGAATGGCAGTTCCTCAAAAAATTAAACAGAATTACTCACAACACAGCAATCTCACTTGCAGGTGCCCTAAAGAAAGTAAGGTCTATAAGAGGTATTTGTATAGCCATCTTCATGGCAGCACTATCCACAGAATGACAAAAGGTAGAAGCGACCATTGATAGATACAATGGATAAACAAAGTGTGCTGTGCATATACAGTAGAATATTACTCAGCCTTGAAAGACAAGGAAATCCTGTCACAGGCTATGGTATAGTGGATGAACTGAGTGAAATAAGCCAGAACAAAAAGACAAACACTGTGATTCCATTCACACACCTTGTCAGGGGCTGAGGATGGGGTAAAATGGGCAGAGGGAGTTTTGTGTAATGAGTACAGAGTTTGGAGTTTGGGATTTGAGTGAGAAGTTTCTGGAGCATTCTCTCACAAAAGTGAGTCTACTCAGCATAACTGGACAGCTCACTTGATTATAAATTTTATGTGATTTTTTTTAACATAATAAGAACAATAAAGACAACAAAACATAATGGGGGGACTTTCTGGTTCTGAGAGTTTGCACATAGGAGGGGCTTCAGAACAAAAAAGTGAAGGAATCTTTTTTCAGTTTTGCTGGAATTGAACCCAGGGTCTAAGCAAGCACTCCACCACTTTTGCCACATCCCCAGCCCTTTTGTTTTTGAGACAGGGTTTCATTAGCTCAGCCAAAGCTGGCCTGGAACTCAAAATCCTTGTGCCTCTGCTTCCCAAGCAGCTGAGATTACAGGCAGGCATTGTCATACCCACTGAAAGAAGGTATCTTGAAATTGATGTTTGCAGGGTGATAAATAACCCAAAGAAGATATCCTTGGTCCACATCAAGAATAGGGGATTAACTGTACAGATGAGATGCTCCCCCTATAATATTTCAGGCATTTCTGGAGTCTGCAAGGGGCTATATTATCCCAAGGAAGGCCCTCTAAGGAAGTGACATTTATGTTGAAACTGGTCAAGCAAAGGTCAGAGGGAAGATTGTCCCAAGAAGAAGAGTGAAGACCCTGGTTGGAGGATCAGAATGAAAGCCAGTGTGGCTGCAGCACAGCAAGTGAAGTGGGAGGAGCGGGCGATAACTCTCGGTAGGTAAGGCATTGGTAAAGGGCAGAGGACAACAAGAATTCCGCAGTCCATAATAACAACACCTCTGGCAATTATGTCTGTCTTGATGATGTCATCAGTTTCCAGGGAGACAGACTGGACTTCCAGTGACCGCTATCAGGACGGACCTTCCCACCCTCCTTTGTCTACAGGCCTCCCCCTGCCTCACCCAAGTCTGGAGTCTCAATGGGGAAGAAAGACATCTCCACAGGGAAGAGTGCTGGGCTGGGAACCATTTAACAACCAGCTCTCGGGACACAAAGCCACGATTTTGTAGAGTTTGTGAATTCCTGTGGCGTAAATGCTCCCTCCATAGCTGACTTTACACCAGCAACATATTTTCCCTGAATGTGGCATTGGAAAGGATGAACACAACTGGCCATTGGAAAGCCAGTGCCATGGCACCACTGAGATCACCCTGTTCTGAAGGGGACGGAAGGGGGTGCCAGAAGGGGGAGGTCAGGACACTTCCTGTAGAAGTAGTAAAGGCAGTACCAGGAAAGAGTGGCAATAAATGGTGGGAGCTGCCAGCCAAGAGAGCCACAGCTCCAAGTCCAACCAACAAGAAGAGCTCCGTCTCTTAGACTCGCCAAGAAGTTCCATTGAGAAAGTCTGACAGCAGGACAGAAAAGCCTGTCCTGCTTTTCAATTGTGGTATAATACAGATAACATAAAATTTACCATCTCAAAAAATTTCCAACTGTACCGCTCAGCAGTGTAACAAATAGTCATTGTGCAACTACCTCCACCCTCCATCTCCAGAGCTTCTTTAAACTTGTCAAACCGAAACTCCATTCATTAAACCTACCTCGCCTTCTCCCATGCTCCCAGCCCCCAGCAACCACCATCCTACTGTCTGTCTCTGTGAATGTGACTACTTTAAGAATTTCATACCATTGGAATCACACAATATTTGTCTTTCTGAAACTGCATTTTTAAAAATTTAGTGTAATGTCCTCAAAGTTCACACTTACAGCACATATCAAAATTCCCTTCCTTTCTGTGGCTGAATAATATTTCACTTTTTAGGTATATCACATTTTGTTTATCTATTTATGCACTGACTGATAGATACCTGGGTAGCTTTCACTGCTTGTCTATGGTATATGATGGTGTCGTGAACAAGGGTGAATGACAGTTTCTTTAAGCTTCTGTGTTCTTTGTGGTGCATACTCACAGAAGGACTGCTAGATACAAATCGAGCCTTTTTGGTTCATCACTCTAGCTCCAGCATTGTGCCTGGCACTCAGGGGGGTTTGGGGAAAATAACTGAACTGTGCCTTAGAAGATGGTCCTGGAGGAGAATCCTACTTTCGTCACTCCTGCTAAGAACTCACATACATTATGTCTTTTGAGGCAGGAACTCGGGACTCAGAGTGAAAACACCAGAGGCCAGGTGTGCTGAAATGTCCAAGTGCTAAGGGACGTGGTCTTCACCCCACAGGGTATTGACCAGTTCTAAGGAACGAGGAGATGTGCTCACATTTTCCTTTTGCAAAGATTCCTAGAGCTACAAGTTCACTGAGGGCTACACACAGGAGGAGGCCACAGGTGACCGGAAACAAAGGTGTGACCCTGACACTGGGAGAAGAGGAGTGGCCAGAAAAACCTCTAAAGGGACCCTTGAGTTAATGTGTAAGACATAGGGCTCATGAAGTTACTGGGGCTCCCAGTTTCCTGCCTTGCACACCATGTGACTGAACCATACCCCTTGTCCCCAAACTGGGACCATGATTCATGGAGATGGTTAGTAGCTGCCGGCAGGAGTCTCTGGATCGAGCAGGAGAGAGAGAGTGAGTGTTTTCCCATCTGTGGAGCTGCAGATGTGTCCTTGGATCGGATGACAGCTGTGGGGGTGGAAGGGGCAGGAGGCAGGAAGGAGCAGGAAGGACCGAGGTAACCCAGCCCAGACTTAATCCTCCACAGTTGCTCTGGCTTTGAAGAGCTCTGTCATCTGGGCTGTTCTATCCCCTCGTTCTTTTAAACAAAATTGTCTTATTCTTCTCATAATAAAAGGAATATATGCTCATTGTGGCTACGTTAGAAACCACAGGAAAAACATCAAAAGGGAAAAAAATGAAATCACCTACACACAGACCAACCAGAGATGAACTAGACACAGTTTGTAGTCTTTTCATTTTTTTCAATGAAAATATATTCATAAAGCCACTTTTAAAGAAATTGTGAGAATACCATGCATATGTTTTTTTCACTAGGTTTTAATTGAATGGCTACTGTGTTCTTTTAGGAACCAGGGACACAGCAGAGGACAAGATGTGAAATCCCGCTCTCTACGGAGTTTACATCCTGCAGTTTTATGTCCTACAGCTTTTTTTTTTCCCTCACGTAAAATGATTTCATCAGTGTGGCTCCCACTCTAATGAGACATTTTTTTTGCAGACATGATCTGTAAAATTTCACTTCTTGGATTCACAAAAGCGGACTTACCTATTACTGTACAGTTAGCCTACTTCCCTTTTTGTTAAATGTAAAAGAGGACTGGAAAGGAAGTCTTCCCACAAGGGTTATTTTGTGACTTGCTGCTTTCTTTCTCATGGGGGATGCCTGGAAATAGCTGGGTGATGGGGACAAAGTGGCTGGAGATTCTTGACAGAAGTTAGAAAACCATCTCCGTAATCAGACAACATAGGGTCATCTCTCACCTCTGTTACAGTGAGGGGATATTCATGCCATTTTTTCTATCTGCCTATCTACCTATCTTTCTTTCTGTCAATATCTATCTAATATGTCTGTATCCATCACCTATCATCTATCTGTATCATCTATTTATGTGTTATCTATCCACTTCTCATCTATCTGTTAACTACCTACCTATCATGCATCCACTTACCTGTCATCTAGCATGTCACCATCACTATCTATATCTAGCATCTATCAATCACCTATCATCTCACTACTATCACCTATCTGGTATGTATCTATCATCTATCATCTATTGATCTATCTGTCATCTGTCATCTCACTCTCTGTCTAGCTAACCTGTCATGTATTTATCATTTATCATCTATATCTATCATATCTATCATCTATTGATCCACCTGTCATTTATGATCTATCATTGTTCTATTACCTGTATCTGTCATCTCACTGTCATCTATATGTCATGTTTCTATCACTTATCATCTATCTAAATCTATCATCTATAGATTCATCATGTCATCTCAGGACCTATCATCTATCTGTCTTGAATCTGTCACTTATCATCTATCTAAATCTATCATCTGTCACGTATCTATCATTGCTATATCATCTACCTATCTATCTATCATCTGGCCTTCATCACCATCTCATGTCTGAGATTTGATATCAGACAGTCCTTGCTGTCCCCATGGATGTCCCCTCACCTCCCACAATTCATACTTGTAATTCTAGGAAGTTATTGACACATTCGTTCCACTCTACCTGACTTTATATCCATCCTTATCTAACTTAGAGTCCATGGTTCATCCTGATGATGACTCCATTAGTGTCCTATTACTGCCTACCAAATCACCACATATTTTACTTAACACAGAGCTCTCCTGTCACCTCACATTTCTGCAGACCAGACCTCCAGGCTGACTCAAGTTTATTCTCTGTTTAGGGCATCACGACACTGGGCTGGGCTCTTCTCTAGAGGCTTTGGAGAAGAATCTGCTCACACACTTCTCCTTACCATTACCGATTTGGGTCACCAGCCTCCAAGATGTCTGCGATTATCCTCATCCACTGGTTAAGTGCTCTGAGGAGCAGAGGCTCCCTGACAATTGCAAGCATCGGCTGCCCAGCTCTTGGAGAAGCCATTCTGGAAGCAGCTTTCCCCACCCTCATCAAGACTTTGGGTGAATGCAGTAATGGTTAACCTGAGTCAGGACTATCCACCCAAGTCACTTATCATCTATTGAAACCATAGGCGATATAATTGCTGATTGTTGTTTGAAGCCACTAAGTTTTGGGGTAATTTATGCAATAACAGCTTGAGGATTCACACCAGAGTCTTCAGAAGTAAGCAAGCAACTGGTCCCTCTGATGCAGCTTCATTTTTCTGATGGGGGCAAGTGCTTGAAGGAAAAGAAAACACCAGAAGCAAAGAGCTCCTGATGGGGTCTGTTCACCTGGTGTCACCAAGAGATAGTTTCTCAGAAGAGGTGACATTCCAGAATAAGAAGCCAGTTGTGCTAAGAGCCAGAGGAAGAGGACCTTAGACAAGGGAAATGAGTGCATGGAGTCGGAGGAGGAATGAGCTTGATATGTGACAGGAAATAAAGGAGGCCCAGTATCAGAACCACCAGGACTTGGGGGGGTGTCATTGTACTTTTAGGCAATAATGTTTAAGAAGTAGCAGGAGCCAGGTGCCAGTGGCTCATGCCTGTAATCATAGCTATCTGTGAGGCTGAGATAGGAGAGGACTGTGGTTTGAGGCCAGCTCAGGCAAAAAGTTAGTGAGACCTCATCTCAACCAATATCTGGGTATGGTGGCTCCTGCCTGTCATCCCAAGCTATGCAAGAAGCTGAGATCTGGAGGATGGCAGTTTCAAGCCAGTCTGGGCACAGAAAAGTTGGCAAGATCCCATCTCAATGGAAAAAGTTGGGCATGGTGGTGCACGTCTGCATCCCAGTGACAGCAGGAAACATAAAATATCAGGATTGTGGTTCAGGCTGACTTGAGCAAAAATAAAGACCCCCATCTCCAAAATAACCAGAGCGAAAGGGGCTGGAGGTATGGCTCAAGCAGTGGAGCATCTGCCTTGAAAGTAGGGTACCCTGAATTCAAACCCCAACACCACAAAAAGAAAAATTCTTTAAGGGTGGGGGCTTGGCTCAAGTGGTATACAAGTACAAGACTCCAAGTTCAAGCCCAAGTACCACTAGATTAATTAATCAATTAATTAATTAATTAAAAGAATGATAGAAATGGAGCTGGTTTCCATCAGTTTGGCTGCAGACTCAGACCCACCCTGATACCTCAGCTCTTTAGGACAGATGTTGAAAGAATGCAATGGGAACACTTGTAAGGAGTAAGGTAGTCAACAGCTCCATTTTATGGGTTGATTTCCCCAAAGGAAGATGTAAAAAGGTGTTGGCTGTGTGAGTTAGGAAGGAGGTCAGCAATCAACCTCTCTACTTCAGTGTAATATATTGTTAAAAGCCAACATTAAAAAAAGAGAAGTGAATCCTGGAGATAAAGAGCACAGGGTCACCAGAATAAAGATAATATTCAAAGCCAAAAGGGTAGTTGATCCCAGCAAGGGTGGGTGTGCAGAGAAAGAAGAGAGGATGTCTGGGCTCCATCCTGGGTGAATTCTAAAACATTAGGTCCAGCATAGTAAGAGGACCAAGAAAAAGAGCAGCCAGCGACAAAGAAGAAAAACCAGGGGAGGGTGATGTTCCTTGATGTAAAACAAAGACTTCTGAATGAGGAGAAAGAATATCTCCTTGTGTTCAAAGCCCCCAAGAGCCTGGTAACAAAAGGACACCAAAGAGCCCATAGGCTTTGGATGGAAAGAGGACACTGTGGCCATTGAAACCAGAGTTTTAGGTCCCAGGTCCAACTCCAGGGCTTCCATATGTCAGGTCCTATTGCTCACCCCAAAATCTCAAAGAGAGGAGTGAAGGTGAAGGCCAGAGAAAGGAGGTTTATTATGCAGCATGGGTCGCCACAAGACAAAAGCACTTCAGTCCATCTTTGGGGTACAGACATAAGCTTTAGGCTTAGATATCATTGAAGAATATTCTGAAGAGGGTAAGTGAGGGTGACAAACTCTCCAAGCTGCTAATGGCACAGGCGAGAGGGGCCAGCAAGCAATGAGTGTGTAATTTAGGACATAGAAAATTTGTACTAAACAAGTCACAGAGAACATGTGGGCACGTGTTTGATAACCAGGTGTCATAAGGACTTCATAGCTCATATTGGAGAAAAAATACACACTGCAAAGAAAGCAGTGAACTTAGAAATACAGGGAAAATTTATACACAGTGTGTTAGTCAGCGTTTCCATCACTGTGACAAAATACCTGAGAGAGAAAGTTTAGAAGAGGAAAGATTCATTTTATCTCCTGTTCTTAGAGGTTACAGTCTGGTTGGTAGGCTCCATTGTTTCTGGGCCTGTGACAAGGCAGTACATCATGACAGAAGGTTATAGCTGAGAAAAACTGCTCACCTCACAGTTGGACAGAAGCAGAGACAGAGGGGAAGGGTCTAGGGACAAGATCTACTCTTCAACAGCATGCCCCCAGTAACCCACTTCCTCCAAACAGACCCACCTCTCAATAATCCATTCAGCTACAAACTCATCAATGGATAGAATCCATTGACAGAGTTAGCATCTTCATGACCCTGTTACCAATCAATAGCTACTAGTGGAGACTAAGTACTCAAAACATGAGCCTTTTTTGGGGGGACAGTTCATATCTAAACCATGCCATGTTACTACCTTTACTTTGTCAAAGCTCAATGTGACTACTATTCTGTTAGGAGTTGAATAGTGACCCATCAAATTCATTTGTTGAAGTTCTAATCCCCATTCCTTCAGAATGTGACAGTATTTGGAAAAAGAGTCTTTATAGGCTCTTTATTTAATCAAGCTAAAACAAGTCATTAGGGTGAACCCCACTCCAATATATCTTGTGTTCTCATAAGAAGAGGAGATTAGGACATAGACGCACACAGAGGGAAGACCATGTTAGCACAAAGAAGAAAGAATGATCATCTACAAGCCAAGGAAAGAGGACTCAGGAGAAACCAACCATGATGATTGATTGACACGTTGATCTTGGACTTTTGGCCTCCCAAAATGTGAGATGATAGATTTCTGTTGTTTAAACCTCTAGGTTGTGGTGCTTTGTTATGGCAACCCTAACAAATGAATACAACTCAATCTCTTTTTTTTTCTTTTATTCCTGTGTGCATACAATGTTTGGGTCATTTTTCCCCCCTTCACAACTCAATATCTGAAATCCAAGAACACAATGCTGAATTTATTTCTTCCCAGAATAAGAGGGAGCTATGCTAGTCAGGCAATGTCTCTGGGCAAAATGGATTGGTTTTTATAGAGGGCCTGGGGACAGCGTGGAGTGGTGAGTCTTTCAAGGACATAAAGGGGCTGATGTCATCTGCAGAGCTGTGGTCTCTCGAGTGAGACCCTGGTTGATTGGTTGGCATGCAGAAGCGTGTTCATCAGAGTGAGTCCATCTCTGATGGGCTCAACTCTCCAAAGCAAAGTGATTGTTTGGCTTGCAAAAGCGTGTCTGCTGAGGCAAGCTGTCATTGATCAGTTGAAATTGAGGTTTAAAATTGATCCTGATATAGCTACTTGTTTCCCTGGATGCAAACCAATCCATCCTTTCCAAAGCTTGTGGGGACATTTCTGATCCTCAACTTTTTGGTGATGGTTGTAGTCCCACTAGACTGTCAGCTCCATGAAACAAGACTAGAATCTTAGATTGCTCACCTGAATGAAATCCTGCACAGAAACACAACTGGTCAATTATCAGGGCTCAGTAAATGCTGGGATTATTATTATTCCTCCATTAGTGTGCCTTCTGGGGAGTCATCATCACGGCTCCGTGAATGAGATTGGTCAAGCACATTTACAGGTGTTTTAAAATAAGGATTTGATCTTCAGCAATTATGGAAGATGGTCCAGTAATATATATGAGTTGTGGATTCTGTGTTTGGTGCTGGTCCTGCTGTTGAGAAGACAAAGGAAGGGAGAATAAAAGCAAGCAGACCCATGGGTTGTACCCATGTACCCATGAGTACAACCTGGACCTGTCAGTCCCTCACAGTCTGTGATGACAGGGTACCTTTCAGGAGACCCTGGAGTCCTTCAGTTTAGAGCTAACCATGCACCTGGCTCCCTGGTGGGAACTGGAAGGTCCCTGACACCATAGAAAGCAGGCAGATGTGCGATACCAGTGAAACAATATTTGACCCATAACTTCTAAACAGGATGTGGTTGCTGTTTCATTCATGACCTCTTAATCCCAGCAAACTTCTCTAGTGGTCATTGCTGGCCCAGATCCACATCAAAAAGAGGATTCTGGGAAACATAGTTCTGGTTTGGTCAAGCTGAACACAGGATCAAACCACTACAGGTAGTATTGTAAGCCATGCCAGTGAGTAAAATCTTCCCTGTTTTTGTCCTGAGATCATTAAGTTGCCAGTTATGATGGGTTTGTAGGTATGCCATGATTGTTGGTGTTGCTATCAGAATCAGAAGAATAAGACCAGCAGAAGAGATGCAGAAGGAGTACCAGCAAGCCAGGAAGAAATCCAAGAGAATATAGAACCTACAAAGACCAGGAATGAAGAGTATTTAAGAGGGAAGGATAGGCTGGGCATGGTGGGGGCACATTTTTAATCCCAGCTAGTCAGAAGGTAGATACAAGAAGATGGAGATTTTGAGGCCCACCTGGATAAGGTTAATACATCCCTATATCAGAAACAAAATTCAAACACAAAAGGGCTGGGAGTGTGGCTCAAGAGGTAAAGCCTTGCTCAGCATATGTGAGGCCCTAGTTGGGCTCACATGAACAGACTCATGCTGAGAAGTCAAGAAACTGATGAGGAAAAGTGACTCTTGGGTTTGACAACATGGAGGCCATTGTTGACATGGACAAAGAGATATTTCAGTGGAGAGGCAGGCAGATAAGCCTGGTTATAATTAATGATAAGGGATGTGTTTGTGGGCACAGTGAGTACAGTCAACTCTTCAGAGGGGACATGGCTCCCACTGGAAACCAAAGGATTACCATTACTGCTGCCCTGTTAGATCCAAGAGGTGAAGAGGGAGAGATGAGGCTGGGCCCATCTCTGGATTTGAAAGACCTCAGGGTCCATGTCGGTGACTTAGACTTTATCCTGATGGGGATGAGCAACCACTCAGGGCTTTGGGCCCGGGGAGGAGATCACATAGTTGGACTTCTTATGTTGTGTGTGTGTGTATGTGTGTGTGTGTGTGTGTGTGTGTATGTGAGAGAGAGAGAGAGAGAGAGAGAATGAGAGAGAGAGAAAGGGGGGGAGAGAGAGAGAGAGAGAGAGAGAGAGAGAGAGAGAGAGAGAGAGATGGGTAGACAATGATGAGACAGAAAAGGGAGAACATTTAGGAGAAGACCACAGCAGGTGCCAAGGGCAACAGGGCACAGACACAAATGGATGCAGTTGGAAGGTGGGGGATGGTAAGGGATGGGCAGATTTCTTGGGCAAGTATAGAAGTGTGGAAGCAGGTAGAAGGGACTTTCTGGATGAAGTGTGTGCTCCCTGAGGAGAGGAAGTTTTGAATTGTTCACATGGGGTTGAAGGTCCACAGGGAACTTCTAGGAAACACTACACCTTGGGATGTTCCCTTGATTCTTGTGCTAAATGTCAGGCTGGGACCAAGCAATGTATTCATTGCAGTCTGTGAGGCACAGGTGTGTGTGTGGAGAGGAGGGACTGAAGGTTTTGCTTAGAAAGGATGCACTGTGTCCAGTGTTTCAGAGATGCAGATTTTTCAAATCAAAAAGAGATGTCTCTGGGAAAAGTATTATCTTCCAGATCAACCCCTACACCAGCATATCTCCCAGTCTAGGAGACCAATAATCTTCCCCTCTTCATATTTGGCCGATAATCTTCCCTCCGTCATGTTGGAACACAACAGTTCTATGCTGTCAATACCTTTCACAGTGACCAGCACAGCGAAAGTGTCTGATTCTTGCCTGTTGAACTAGACACCATGATATATCCCAACTCTATAAAGAAATAAAAAGTGTTTCACTATTATTTGTAACTGTTCTTTATCAAGGTATACACACACGTAAGTCCATCGTGATGGGTTTTGTTTGGTTTATGGAATGCTAATAGAATGCAGTATTGCAGAAGGTAATACAAATGTGGCTCCCAGACATATTCAAACCTCCCCATTTTTTTAAGCCACTTGTCCCTCCAAGTACCTTTTAACAGACCTTGGCGTCTCTGCTCTGTGTAATCCTCCATGAGGAGCTGGGTTTCCATCTAAGGAACCTGGAGGAACTGGCATAGATTTTTATTTCATAAAGGTCATGGGGAATGGATTAAATGGTAAAAATGCAAGGGGGTAGAAGGACGTGTGGCTGGAATCCAAGCTGAGATCTGATGGCCTTCACCATATTGGAAAAGATAAGGTGAACTCTGAAGAAGGATCTATTTTAGGAGGCAGAATTGGCAGTGATGGTGATTGATGAGATGTGTCAGGTGTGGCAGGGACAACACCCATGTTTCTGCCCTGGGCCCCTAAGAAGAACTATAGTTAAGTTTATGCAAGACCAGAATCACCATTCAATGCACAATTCTGGATAGAGGCATTCTGAAGGGAGGTAAAGCTAAGTGTGTCATTCTCTGGGTGGGAAGAGGGTGGCTATGTGGTTTGCAGGACCCAGTGAAAAATCAGAATGGTTCAAAAGGCATGGAGAAAGTGTGACTCAAAAGTACAAAAATATAATGCTTTCCCATTTCTTTCACAGGGTATTTGGTGACCTGTCCTCCTATTTTCCTTTGATAACTAATGCTACACTTCCTTAGTCACAACTCATCAGACCCCTCGCCATGATTCAGATAGGTGCACAGAGCCCACTGTCTTGTGGATTTCTCGATTCCTTCCCACAAGGATCAAGTTGAAGCATTATGCCCTGGTATAGGAAGGGAAGGGAACCAGGCATTTCTGCTCCCCAAAGGCCTGCTGCCTCAACAGTGGGTGGGCCAATGGCTCCCCAAGGTCTTGCAACTCTATGAAGAGACCAAAGTACAATGTGTATCCAGGGTGGGTGAGAGCCCTGCCCCACCACATTGCTTGCCCAAGGAGCCCTGTCTCCACTTCCATATGGCCTCCTCATCTGGGTCTCTCATCTAATTTGGCCTCACTCTTTTTTATACTTCTTTCATTTATAAAAGTAAAATTTTATGTTCAATAAGTCTATAAAACAGAAAGTAATAAGCATTAATTGTACTAGTCTATTAATTTGTGACTAGCATAGTTCAGAAAATACTATCTTGTATATTTCCACAGAATTTTAATATTTTTTCAGTTTTATTGAAGCAGGATTAACAAAGAAAATTGCAAGTATTTCAAATGTACCACCATTTTTTCATATATCTGTATCTATCTATCTAACCAATGTGAATGATTACCCACAATCACACTAATTAACAGACCCCTTCACCTCACCTTGCTAGCATTTGTGCATGCACACATGTGGAGGACACTTGAGATGTACTCTCTTAGCAAATTTCAAGTATACAACACACCATTATTGCCCCATTCTTATAGAGATACTCACCACCGGATTTAGGGTCTCCCAAGGTAATCCAAAGTGACTGCATCCCAAGATCCTTAATTACATGGGAAACCTTTTTTTTTCCCCAAATAAAGTTACATCCAAAGGTTCCATGATATATGTTTGAAGGTGCTACCATTCAAGCTATTATGGTGGTCCTTACTGAAATAGAAACAAGACAACCCAGTCCAGAAGTGCTGGAATCACAATGGGGTTATCTTCCTTCTTGTCCTTTGCTCCCCTTGAAGAGCTGGGTCCCCAAGAAGGAAGAGCTGGAGCAGTAAAGAGGAGATATGAGAATAAGCCTATAGCAACCTGACTCACCCCGCTGTTCTATCCCTCTGGGACGTTCCATCTTCTCCACTCAGAAGGACAGAAGGGGTCTGGAAGGCTGTGATTTTTTTCTCACAGTACAACAAAAGCCCCACCAAATAACACCACCAACAACAACAAAAGCAGGCCTTAATGAGCTCTGCCTAGGTAGGGGGATGAGTGGAAGTGGGGAAAAGTAAACGCACCAAGGTCAACAAGAGTCAAGCACACTTGCTGTTGTGGGCTGAATTTTGTGCCACCCACCCCAGAAATTGATATGTTGAAGTCTTGACCCCCAGGGCCTCAGAATGTGACCTTCAGTGGAAATACAGCTGTTGCAGATGTAATTGTTCAGACAATGTCACACTGGAGTAGGGTGGTCCCTAATCCAATAGGACTGGTGTCCTTATAAAAATGGAAAAATTAAACACAGGCAGGGATCAGACTCTCCCTCCAGACTCTCAGAAAGCCAGGTTCTGGTGGCTTTTGCCTGCAATCCTAACTATTTGAGAGGCCGAGATTGGGAAGGTCATGGTTTGAGGCCAGCCAGAGCAAATAGTTTGTCTCCAAAATAACCAGGACAAAATGGACTGGAGGTGTGACTTAAGTGGTAAAGTGCCTACTTTGCAAGTGTGAAGCCCTGAGTTGAAATGCTAGTCCTACCAAAAAAAATTAAATAAATAGATTAATTAATTAATTAATTAAAGCCCTCAGAAAGAACCAATCATGCTGACATCTTGGCTTGGACTTCTAGCTTCCAGAACTGTGAAACAATAAATTTATAATGTGCAAATCATACAGTTTCTGGCAGTTTGTTCAGTACCCTTAGCAAATGAATTCAGTTGTCTTCTCAGAGAAATGAAGAAATGAATGGGGCTGAGAGTGTAGCTCAAGTGGTAGAGTGCCTGCCTAGTAAGTGTGAGGTCCTGAATTCAAACCCCCAATAAAGGAGGGACAGAGAGAGAGAGAGAAAGAGAGGGAGGGAGAGGAATACTGACTATTAATGGGAGGGATGGACTGGGTAAAAGGGAAGGCAGGAATCATGAGAGTGATTCTGGAGAGAGAGGTAAGTAACCTAAAGATAGATGATTTGGGGGGTAGGAGCAATGGATCTGAAGTTGAGGAAGAGAGAAGAATCAGGGGTATTATCCAGCCTGTGGCACCACAGTGTATGATTGAGAAAAATGTAAAGCATTCATTTCTAAAGGGCTTAGGAGATTGATTTTGAATTTTCCTGAGTCAGGAAGAACGTCCAAGTGGTAAGTGGGTAATCAGGAGCCCACAAAAGAGTGCGGTTGGGGATTGGAAGTTGGTTTCTGAAGCCACTTGTGTAGGTTGAGTAAGATCTCCCAGGGACTCAGTACAGATACAGAACTAGTCTAGCGCAGAGCCACAACAAACTCACCGTTAAGGCTTTTACCATCTCAGTGCACAAATCATTACAAAACCTATAAAGCTATCTAACATCCTGAGACAAAGGCATGACCTTGATTCATTCACTAGTTTGTTGATTTTTCCTCTACTCTTTGTGTGGTGTGTGTGTGTGTGTGTTACTGGGGTTTGACTCAGGGCCTCTCACTTGCTAGGCAGGTGCTCTCCCACTTGAGCCACACCTCTAGCCCTTGTTGCTTTTAGTTATTTTCATATAGGGTCCCATGTTTTTGCCCGGGGCTGGCCTTGGACCTTGATTCTCTTACCTGTGCCTCCTACATAGCAGAGATTATAGACACAGGTCACCGTGCCTGCATTATTGATTGAAATGAGGTTTTACTAACTTTTTGCCCAGGTTGACTTTGATCCTCACGATCTCTTCAGTAGCTTGAGATTACATTCACGATCCACCATGTCCAGCCTTTCTCACTCTACTCTTATCCACTAATGGTAAATTCTCAAGGACATGAGTGGGCCAAGCTGGTGATATAGTTGACATCTAGCAAGAAGGCATATGTAGAATGTGGAGATTAACCCAACAGAAGAGACTTTGCACTCAATCTAGAATGTTGTTACCACATTTATCTCTCCATCCATTCATCCCTCCACCTGGGAAAGAATATGTACTTTGTGAAGGGATTGGTGAACCCAAAAGGGAAAGAAAAATATGTAACAACACAATTAATGATTTATTTGTTTAACTGTGTTTCCCATGGGGTGAGGAATTGACAAGCTGTGACCTATGGGTCAAATTCAGCACAGTGTCTGTTTTTGTACGGCCCATGAACTAAAAATGATTTTTAATATTTTTAAATGGTTGAAAAAATAAAAAGTGAATATTTCATTATATGTGAAAATAATACAAAGTTCAAATTTCAGTGCCCTTAAATAAAGTGGAATACAGCAGTGTTCTCTCATGTACGTACTGGCTACAGCAGATAATGCATAAAATAGCAGAGTTGCATGGTTACAACAGAAACTGTATGACCTACAGAGCCTAAAGTATTTCCCAGCTGGTGTTTAACTGAAAGTCTGCTAGACATTGCAATTGATTATAAATTCCAATTAAAAAAGAAATCAAGTTAGTTCAATACAATATCTCTCATGTGTAGCACCACACCTGGCATATTATCCATGTTCAAATACATTTCTTATGTAAATGGAGTGGAGAATGTCACAGAAGCTCAGGGAACCCATGCTGTTCCTAGTTCTTGACTTCTCTAATACTCCAGTTGAGTGTGAAGTCCTCAGTGGCTATGATCATGTCTTCATCTGCATAAGCTTACCTAGGAAAGGTGTCAGTGAATGTTTGAATGATTTGGTCCAAGCATTTTATGGGGGCTGGGGTTTAAACCCAGGGCCTGATCATGTTAGGTAAACACTCCATTACTGAGCTATATCTGCAATACTCATGCAAGCATTTTGAATTCAGAGGAGCATAATCTGCAGTGAATCGTGTATAGTTCTTAAAACCTCATGATGGCTGGGAAGAAACATTCCTCTATACTCTACGTTTATTTTTTTCCATTCCATGCTCTGTAATAAACTTAATCTCTAATCTTCCAGTCCCTACAAACAACTTCTTCTCATTTACCCATCTGTAAAGCAGTAACAATCCTAACATTTACTGAGAGCTTTCTATGTGCTAAGAACGTTCCATGCATTACTTAACATAGGTATCCAAGAAGAGAGTGGCGGAGAGGCTTGAAAGTCTCTTGCTGTATTACATCATAGGCAGAAAAGGTAGCTACAGGCTAGGCACACCAGTTTAGCACCCCAGCAAAGAGACTGTCATTGCTCACAGCTTCCAAGGAAAAGTCCCAGGTAAGTCTCTGACTTGCCCACCTGGAATCAATCACTGTGGTCATGGAAACAGGATGGAATGACCAGGCCTGGGTCAAAGGCTCACCAGTTCCCCACAGGAAAGAAGGCCTCTGAGGTAAGAAACATGGGGAGAGAGTGTTGGGCAAAAAAAACATAAATAATGTCAATTATGTTTAATAACATTAATGAGACCAACCCCACCTCTAGCATTTCATTTACTTAGGCCAATAAATTCTTCTTTATAGCTGAAACAATGAGTTTAGTATCTCAATATCCCAATTCAGTTAAACATTTTTCTTTTCCACCAAAATGTAAGTTTCAAGAGACCAAATGTCATGCCTATTTTATTCACTGCTATAGTCCCCTTTCCAAAAACAGTGTCTCATATTACAGTTGGTGCTCAGTACTTCTTGATTTTATGATTATCTATTTCATGTCTCACTCCAATCCCACCAGATTCATTTCCCTGCAGCAAGCACGATGTTTTGTTTTAACTTACCTCTGTATTCCCTAGACCCTAACATATGTCTCATATATAATGGTGCTTCAGAATATACTGAAGAATAACTGACAAAATAAATGTCTTTCCAGCTGAACTCTAAGGATTAGAAGAATAGATACCATGTCTGATTCAATAGCAATTATATCCTCAGGATCTAGCACTGTCTAACATACAGAACTCCCCTCCCCAATCATTATCTTGAATGATTGATCAGATGAATTAATACACAGTAAGGATAGGTATCATTAATGTTGCTAGTGCTGGCAGAAGCTTCTGAAATGAAAATATGAGTCTGAGGGCTTCACATACAAACTTTTTGTAATTCTGCAGAATTACAAAATAGAATTGGGTGGGGCCAAGACGTGAGGAAGACACCCAGCACACCCACCAACATGGAAGACTTGCGTAGTGGAGTCTGCCTGGAGGAATAATAGGCTTTTTCCCGGTCAAGAGCTCTTAGCACTTATTAGCTATAAAGGCAGGTTCTGACTATTACCATGGAAACGGCAGCTGGAGTGGGGAAGGGAAGGGAGACTGAGGAGTGCGCAGAGACTGAAATTTTGCAGCTCTGAAGGCAAAAAAATATGTAATCAAAAACCAACCAGCACACAGTCAATTCTTAATAAATATTCTGGGGGGTGATTTAATGAAAACACAAGATAAAAATTAATAATCAGCCTACCGTGTAGGAGGTTTCAATTCAGGTGATGTAAATATAACACTTGGCACAACTGTATACACCACAGTTTCTCAAGCATGGTCTTCTGTCCTGCTTCATAATTGTTTGCAGGTACTTACATAAATTCCAGGTACTTTTTTTTCTTTCCTCCTCTGGTTCTTCTTCTAAGGGTGTGGAAATCATCTTCTCTCCTCTTCTAAACTGTTGCTTTAGGGTGCTGGACAAAACAAGGACACTCAATATATCCAAATGCAATATGTTTATGCTTAAAACTTGTTTATTTTCAATTCAAATTTAATTAGGTTAACCTGTATTTGTTTGTTTGCTAGATCTGACAGCACTAGTTCTTATCCTATGCTACCTGGTAGCAAGTGAACAGTTGGGTTTATCAACTAGTCTATCAGATAGTCCAGTGTTACTCCAGACACAGCCTGCCCTCTCAGAATTCATTCAGTGACTTGGGCACCCATTCTCTGCCAGTTACCATTGTACTGAAAGAATCTGTGATGACTCAAAGAGACAAAGGCAGTCAAGTCTAGGTAGGCCTTTTTCTATTTCTCTCAGCATGTCAATTTTGTCTCTCTTACTTCAAACAAATTTAAAACACCAGCTAAGGAACCAGAAAGTCCTTCACCCACAAACATGTAGCTGTGGCATTTTTTGTTTTGTTTTCAGTACTGTGATTTGAACTCAGAGCCTTGCACTTTGCTAGGCAGGAGCCCTACTGCTTGAGAATGAAAAAGTAGTATGTATAACAAAACATTTCACTCAGCTGTATCACAGACCCTTGGGTATAGTTCCACATATGGCACCTTGCTCTCTATCTGTTTCTGGGTCAGCTGTGTGCTACCTGAGAACAGGGCTTGAGTCATTTTGCTAGAAGTTCCCAGATACCTGTGCACACAGAGTGCGCATGCGCAAAAGGGACTACCACTCAGGCTGACCCGGAACTACTTCTTCCTTGCCTCCATTTCCCCCCAAACCTCTATAAATGAGACACCACTTAAGGCACCTGCAACTCTGAGAATGTTGTAAACAGAGGGAGTAGTTTCACTGACCATCCTTTTCAGAGCAAGTGGCCACTATCCCACAGCAGTGGGTGGACACTACTCTAAAGTGGCTTGTTCCTAAAAAGGAAGGCTGGAAGACGCATGCGCAGAGGGTCTCGGCCTGGTGCCATCTTGGGCGTGGCAGACTCCACTACGCAAGTCCTCCATGTTGGTGGGTGTGCTGGGTGTCTTCCTCACGTCTTGGCCCCACCCAACGAGCCCAGAGTCCCTGAGGTTATGCAAAAAGAGCCGGAGCCTTCCATGCAGAAGCCTGCCCTGACTACACAGGTGTTTTCTCAAAACTAGCTATTTCTGCTTATATGCATATTAGGTCTAAGAACTGGTGGCTGGAATAGCTGGCCTCTTGTTTTAAACAGCTCTGTTGGTATGTACTTCACATATGTCACAATGTCCCAGTGTACAACTTAGTGATTTTTTTTTTTGTAAGTAAATTTATGGAGTTGCGTGCCCCCCCTCCCCTATTCCTCTCCCCCTTGTTTAATAGGTTAACCATTCGTGGGAGGTGGTGGCTCCTAGCCCCAGGGCATTACTAGTCCAGGTCCCTTTAAGTTTCCCTTTTCTGAATGTTTGATGAAAATAGCAGCTCACAATCTGTGATTTTTGTTTGTTTTTCAGCTGACTTCTTACATAGCATATTGCTTTTGAGTTTACCAGGAGTTTGGTCCCACCTCTTTTAGAGGAAGATAGTTTTGGTTCTGAACTGCTTCTCTGGAAGTTCATGTGAATTAGGAAGACTACTGACTTTGGAAACTGTAGGTATGCTGCACCTCCACACACCCTATCCCTAAGTTTGTCTGGTTTTCCAATTTCCCTTTTCCTTAGGTTGAGCAGATTTCGAGTTTTCAGATGTATCAGTGGAAAGTCTGTTGATAAGTATGCTGACTTTGTGGACTGCCTGGTGTGGCCTTGCATTCAGGCGCTTTAACTTGCTAGTTGTGTGGACAAACGTTCAACTTCTTTGTGTCTCCCTTTGCAAAGAATATCTGTTCCTAGGTTAAATGAATTATTACATTCTCTCACAGTGGAGCTAAAAATGCCAGCCATCCTAACCTTGCAGGATCATTTGGGGAGAAGGACAGTAGTGGTTTAAACAGAGATTAGTGCAGTTGCAACCTGCTTGCCCAGGGCATTACAATTTTTTAAAAAACAAAAAAGCCCATTTTTTATCATCTAGGTCAATTGTGACATACAATTATTTGCTCACTGTGAGTGTTGATTTTGTGATTCTGATAGTTTGGGAACTTAAACATTTTCCTTAATATTTGCAGATTTTTAGATTAAAATGAATTGGTATGGCATTAAGAGTACAGTCTCTGCAGGTAGAAACTGGTTAGAGTCCTGAGTCCTTACAGCTGTTGGCTCTGGGAAATTTGCTTAACCTCCTGAAGCCTCAGATTCATCAACAGAATTGAATAACAATGGCACCCTACCTTCCCTGGTTGTCAGGAGGATTAAACAGAAATCTATTACTTAGCACAACACCTGGCAGCACAGGAAAAGTTCCATAACTGTCAGCTGTTGCTAGTTCTTTCCAATTAAAACATTATAGGCATTGTGAACCTCTGAATCAGTTAAATAAAATGAACTTAGAAGCCCTTCGCTGTTTTCTAGGCCTTGGCCCACTTGGTGGAACAGAGAAATTATTTGTTCCTTGAAAGTTGGAAAGAAGCGTCCATTCCTATTCCACTCACCCTTTAAAGCCATGCTTTTTCTTCCATTTTGAGGGGTACTTTTTGTACACTCTCATATTGTTTCACTAAGAGTTTTAAATTTAATACCAAGGAATGGGGGTCAGCAAACTTTTCTGTAAAAGGCAAAACAGCAATATACGCTTTGTGGCATATATGGAGGTCTGTTAAAAAGTACTCAACTCTGTCCTTAGAGTAGGAAAGCAACAATAGACAGTGAGTGTGTGTCTGTCTCTGTTATGAACATTGAATTTTGGATTGCATTTAACTTTCTCATGTCATGAAATATTAGTATTTTCATTTTTTTCAACCATTTAATCATATTTTGATTTAAGTATTTTGTATATGCACTGTTTAAATACAGATGGTGGGTTGGATTTGGTTTACAGCCTGTAGATTGTTGATCCCTGCCACAAAATTTCATGACATAGTGAATAGTGTTGTGGCCTAGAGTCAGAAAGACCTGAGTTTAAATCTTGGGGTGTTTTTTTTTTTTATGGTACTGGGGTTTGAACTCCGGGCTTATAGGCTTACTAGGCAGGTGCTCTACCACTTGAGCCACTCTACCAGCCCTGTTTTGTGTTGGGTATTTGAGATAGGGTCTCTCAAACTATTTGCCCAGGCTGCTGGCTTTGACCTGAGATCCTTCTGAGGCTGAGCCTCCTGAGTAGCTAAGATTACAGGTGTGAGCCACCAGCACCTGGCTAAATCTTGGTTTTGATAGTATTAACTGGATGTATTTGAGAAAGTTACCATCACTGGGAGTGTCACATTCTTTATCTTGCAAACAGATGGTAAACACAATTACTTCCTCAGAGAAAATACCTGTGAAGGGTCTTGCCCCATCCTTAGAGGCCAGTGAATCACGTATCAACTACATCATACTCTATTTTGAGGGACACTGGAGTAAAGTATTAGAGGGTAGAGCCAGATAACCTGGGCTTTAATCCTGGCCGATTCATAGTCATGTGACTTTGGACCCAGCATCATCTATAAAATAGAGTATCAGCAGTACCTGCCTTAGACAGTTGTCACAAAAATTTAACACAAAATGCTTAGAGACATCCCTATCACATATAAACCCTCAATAAATATTAATTGTCATTATTTCAAAACGAGGCACGTTTGGGGGTTGAAAATGCCTGTGCTGGGTTGTTAAAAGACCTCTATTTTTGCTGAAGTGTTAAAATTCATCAAACTTAAGAATTGTTTTTTCCCTGGCAGTGTGCAGAAAGTTGTGTCTGAATGGCGAGGGCTTAGAGTATTTTTTGAGGCAAGCACTCCCTTGACGTTTGCCATGTTTTATTATCTGTCTTCAAGAATGGTCCAAGTCATCACGGTTTTCAAATTCAGTAGCCCAGGAATGCACCCAGTGGTGTTTGAGAGCTCAGGGATCTGGCACTTACACTAGCTTTGTAACCTGGGGAGACACTAACCTCTCAAGGCCCACCACTCCCCTAGAAAACCCAGTAGTGTAGCATCTTTCTCCTAGTCTTGCTGTAGTAATTAACATAGCTCAAAGTGTCCATGCCAGGCCTTACACACTGTAAAAGTTTAATAAGTGATAGCTGTGATTTTTATTATGCACAGGGCATACTCTAAGTAAGACCCAATTGAGATTAAAAGCCAGTTTCTGGGTTCTTAAATGTACAGTATTTCCCTTACTGTAAGTTTGAAATCCTTAATAGTATTACAGGAATTATTTGTTCCCCAGAGGCCGCCTTTATGAACTCATCAGTCATCAGTTTATGTTTTCTCTAAAGCGGAGAGGGAGGGCATTTATTAAAGATTTTCAGGATCTTTACATGGGATTGTGCTGAAAAGTAGTAAACAGTATAGACAGACAGACACTCAGATATGAATCCTGAATTTCTCCACTAATTAGATTCTGGCATGGAGTAGGGACTATCTTCTGAACTACAGGTCTCTCATCTATAGAACAAGTATATTGGTTTCAGTTTCATTACAGTTGTTAGGTGAATGCACCCAGATGTGTGAATTAGCATACATTAATATTACGAAGTTTATATGTTTTAATAACAGCTTTATCAAGACCTAATTCACAGACGTACAATTCAGCCATTTAAAATGTATAATTCAGTAGTGTTAGAAATTCCCAGAGTTGTACAACTATCACTGCAATCTACCTTAAAAAGAAAACTTCAGGGCTACCGGAAGGTAGTTCTGGTACCACTCAAGTGGTAGAGTGCCTGCTTAGCAAGCGTGAGGTCCTGAGTTCAAATCCCAGTATACAAAAAAAAAAAAACCTTCAATTTCCATTCCCCTTTATCCCAGCCCTAGGCAACTGTTAAATCTAAACTGTGTCTCTAGATCTGCCTGTTTCCTGTAAGTGGAGTCATGTTAGGTGGGCTTCTTTTAGCTAGTATGTTTTCTAGTTCATTCATGCTATAGTATGTGTCAATACTTCATCTTTTATTGACAAATCATAGTTTGTTGTTTGGATGTATGACATTTTGTTTATCTTATCAGTGGATGGCCAGTGTTTTGGGCTCTTAAGAGTAATGCTGCTATGAATACTTATGTGCTAGTTTTTGTGTAGACATGTGTTTCCATCTCACCTAGGAGTCATGTGGTAACTCTATGTTTAACCTTTTGAAGAACTGCAGGATTGTTTTCCAAGTGGCACCCAGATCTTTATTTAAAGCACTTAAGAGTGCTTGGCACAGAGTGAGCGCCTCATACGAGGTATCTATTCTCGTAACCTGTTTTCATCATAAGAAATTTGTCCTGAAAGCCACTTCTCTAGTTTTGTTCAATGAATTGGCAAGCCTTCTGTCTTTTTTTTAATGCTCTGGAACAGTTTGTGTAGACGGAGAATAATTTGTTCTTAGGCATTTGAACAATACTTCCATCAAACTATGATTTCTAGTAATTTTGCTTCCCTAAAATTGTGTGTCCTAGTGGTTGAGGAACCTGGTCTCTGGAGTCATTTACCAGATGTGAACCCTGAGTGAGCTTCAGCTTCCTCTGATTCAGGCAGAAGTGGAGGGGACACCTGAGTGTGAGGATACAGTGGTGTATACAGTTCTCATGCACAGAAGTACAAAATATGAATTTTTGTCTCGTGGATTTGTCTCTATAGATATGTTAAACTGTGGAGTTTAACACATGGAGACTCTTTGTAGGGACACTTTCTCCAGTCTTTTTCTTCCTATTCCTTTGGTAGTCAGTTTTGGTAAGTTTTGTTTTCCTTGAAAATGTTCTTTTTCATACATATTAGTTTAAAATGTTGAAAACATGTTTTCCTTAACAGTTTTTTTCAGTGCTGGAGATAGGACCCAGAGCCTTGCACATGCTAGATAAGCGCTCTCCTACTAAGCCACATTCCTACCCCTTCTTTTCTTCTTTTTGTTTTTTGTCAGTACTGGTATTTGAACTCAGGGCTTTTCATGTGCTAGGCAAGAGCTCTAATGCTTGAGCCAGGTTTCCAGCCCTTTTTGTCCCAATCTCTTTTGCTAGCATTACTTTTTCAGATAGAATCTTGAGTTTTTTGCCCGTGCCAGCCTCAGACCATGATTCTCCTACTTATGTCTTCCCATGTAGCTGGGGCCACAGGCCCACATCACCACACCTGGCCTCCAGTCCTTAGTTTTTTGAGACAGGGTCTCACTGTGTTGTCAAGACTGGCCTCAATCTGAAATTCTCCTGCATTAGTCTCCCAAGTACTGAGATTGTAGTCATGTTCCACTATGCCTAGCTTGCTTTAGTTACTTTTTTTTTTTTTGGCAACACTGGTGCTTGAACTCTGAACCTCACATTTGCTAGATGCTTGAGTCACTCCACCAGCCACCCTCCCCCCTTTTTTTTGTGAAGGGTTTTTCGAGATCAGGTCTCGTGGAACTATTTGCCTGGGCTGGTTTCAGACCTCAATCCTCCTGATCTGTGCCTCCTGAGTAGCTAAGATTATAGGTGTGAGCCACCAGTGCCTGGCTTTAATTCTTAATAGGTAATTGTGTTATTCAGAATGCAACAAAGAGGAAGGGTATACAGTGACATTCCCTTCTCACTTCCTGTCTCCCAGCCACCAGTTTCTCTCCTTGTAGATAATCGATGTCACTGGCTGTGTGAATCTTTCCAAAGTTATTTGGGGCATATAGAAGCAAATATATATTTGTGTGTGTGTTTATTTTTATTTAATAAACACAATACTATGTGTACTTTTCACACCTTGATTTTTCGTTTAACAACTCATCTTGGAGATTATTCCATAAGAGAATTTATTATGCATTTCTTATGGCTGTGTAGTTAGATGTATGTGCCACAGCTTATTCAGCTCTTCCCCTCATGGTGAACACTTGGTCATCATTAGAATATTCTAAATGAATATTTCTTATTCTGTAGTAGTATTTCTGCTTTCTGACCCATGTTTTACTGTTGTCTTTTTCCTCATTCTCCTTAGATTTATGCCGTGGGTAACCCGATAGGAACACGTTTTCTCTCCTGCTCAGAGGAGCTGCCTAGTGGAAGCCGGCTTCCTCTGCTTATTCCGGATGTGTCCTGGGGCGCTAGCATGTAAGTATGTATGGAAATCACACCATGTGTCAGGAGACTGGGTGAGATTGCAGTGCTGCCTCACCTAACAAGGATTTTTCTAACACACTAGAGGTGCGTTCGTCTGAGATCGTCAGTCTTTAAATTAAATGGTCCTGCAAGGGTCCTCCTCCTCTCTAGTATCCATCGATTCTCTTAGGCCAGTCTGAGTTTAACTGCACAGGTCTCCGTGCTCATTGCTGCTCTACAGTCCTGACCACCTTTCACTTGTCCTGGGATATCTTCCTTCCCTGCCTGGACCAGGCCCGGTGCTCTGGTCTGTGCTTAAGGCTCATTGAATCTTTCATCACATTAACTGCTTTCTACTCCTTGTTATTTGTGTGGTTCTTTGATTGAACAAATGTCAGATAACAAACAGATCATGCTGTTTGACTGTAATGCAGCTAATTTAGAAATCTACATTCAAAAGACTGCTTTAAAAAGAGTTCAGAACCCTAAGCACATTTCTTAATTCCACTCATGGAAACAAAATACAGAACTGAGCCACGGTGAAGTGCATGGAATTTGGCTCCAGTGGCAATGGAGGGAAACTTACAGCCTTGTCAAGCCTGTGTTAAAAATTAAGAAAGACTGAAAACAAATTTTTAAAAAATGCAACTCAAGAGATGGAATCAGCTGAATTAAGTAGGAAGGAAGTAAAGAACAAAGTCGCAAGCAAGAAGATTGTGGCTAACAAAATCAAAAGTCACTTTAAAAAGACAAAGTGTCAAGTGTTTTGCAAAACAGATTAGAAACTGTTGGATGACAGTCCAGATTATTTTATAAGGCTAGTATAACCTTGATATTCAAATCAGACAATACTACTATAATAAAAATGTGAACCTAGATGCACAAAAGTAAAATATATACTCAGTAGTGTCAAGGTGCTTGTGTATATGGAACAGACCCTTATATCACAATCAGGTAGGACATCGGAATGCAGACATGTCCCAACATCACAAAATCTGCCGAATTCACCACATTATCAGATGACATGGAATAATAAAATAGCTTCTCAACTGATGCAGAGAAGGCATTCCATAGAATTAAACTTATTAATTAAAATAATTTAAATTAGAACTAAAGAGAATCTCATTTTTATTTTTTTTGTTTGAAATCAGGGCTTCATGCTTGCAAAGCAGGGGCTCTATTACCTGAGTCACACCTCCAATCTCAAGAGAATTTTCTAAACCCCAGATAAAGTGGCTCTACAAAAAAGCCTGCAGTGAACATTTGTACTCGACGTTAAAGATAAGAATACCCTCTCTCAGGTCTAGGATAAGAGTCGTTCTTATCACTACAGAGGTATGACTCTTAATGAAAAGAAAAAGCAGGAAAATATATAGATAAATCATTAGCATGAACAAGAGAGGTCAGCAAATCAACATGTAAAAAGCAATAACAGTTTTCTCCCAAACTCATAACCCAGGTCAGATCACAAGAAAATATCAGACAAACCCAAATTAATGAACCTTCTGCAAAACACTTGTATGCCCCAAAACTTTCAGTCTCTTGGAGAATGAGGAGTGCTGAGATGCTGCCTCAGCCTGGGGAAGCATGAGAAGATGTAATCACTAAGTGTAATATCCTGTCCTGGATGTGGCACTGATAGAAGGAAAGAAATGGGTGAAATCCAAATAAAATCTACAGTTTAATAATTTTGTGCTCATATTTCTTTTTGGCAATGTTTTGTACCAACTTTCTATAAGATGTTAGTATCTAGGAAATCAGGTGATGAATGTTTGTATTTATTTGAAACTTTCTATAAATCTGAAATTATTTTTTAAATAGCCAACTAGAAATTACCAATGACACAATCAGTAGGGGAAAAAAAGACCCCTAAAGTCAAATAGCATGTTTATGGAAATAATTAGATTGCTGATGTTTTTAGGATATGTTTATATAAAGGTGGTAGAGACCATGGTCAAAGATGAAAAATCTTGTCATATTCTGTTTTCTAGATTTAATAGAAATCTCAGTAGGCTATTCCATCAAACTCCATAAGCTGAGTCTAAAACTCATTTGATAGCTAGGAAACTAAGAATAGTCCGACACTTGAAAAACAAAATAGGACAATTCTCTTTCAGACGTCAAGACACTATAAAGCTATAATGATTAATACGCTGTGTTAATACAGAGAGATAGACAAATGGACAAGTGGGACAGACCAGGGATTCCAAGATCAGGCTGACTTGTATACTGAAACACAATGTAATATCGGGGGAAAAAAAATCACATCCTTACTATAGGACATGTACAACAATAAACATAAAAAAACTAAAGCTTAGGGTCCATATGACTTCAGTGTGGGGAGGTTTTTCTTAAGGCACAAAACCCAGAAACCTGAAGGAAAAGATTTTAAAAATTTCATAGCACCAGTATTTAACACACACAAAAATAACCATGGTTCTTCTGACTTCATTTATGGTGATTATGGTGGGGACAAGAGGTAATTGAAACTGGAAAGTGACCTCTGATTTGCCTTTAAAGATCTGCTTGATGTAGTGTGAAGAGTGTTGGGGGGTGGGGGTTTAGACTAGAAGAAGGTTATCTCAGAGGGCTAGTGGTTAAGTCTACCACAAATTCAGGGTGTGTCTTGGCTGTAGAGTCAGCAGGGTTTTCTGACAAATTAGATGCTGGTGCTACCAAATAAAGGAACAAGAACAATTGGGGAGATTTATGCCTATAGCAACGGGTGCTGTTAACAGGAACGAGGGAAGGGGAAATTAATGTTTGTTTTAAATTGCTTGTTAGATATCCAAATGGAGCAGAAAGCTTTCAAGTAGAATGTGGGATATATGACACTAGGCTTCTGAGGAGAGTTCTGTGGTACAGGGTTGAATTTGGGAACTGTTGTCATGCAGATGGCATTTAAACCTTGTGCCCAGGTGAGGAGGTGAGGCTACATTACACCTCAGGAGAGGATGTCCACGGAGAATGAGTGACCAAGTCCAGACAAAAGGACGAGTATTTAGAGGTTGTGCAAAGGGGAGACCAGCTATGACAGAGAAGAGGCCATGGAAGTAGGGGAAAACCAGAACTGTGTAAAGGAGAAAATTGCATGGGGTTTTGTTGGTTAATGTTTTCATTCAAATGTAGAATGCCACCATGAGATTTAGAATTGTCAGGTGATTTCAGGAAGAGAAGCCTGTACAGCATGCATGTTAGCCAGTAAGGCCACGGAGTGACAGTAGACGGACCTCTGTGTGGAAAGGTATTCTCAGAGTGACTGAGGTCCAGAAAGGAACTGGTAATGCAGATAAGAGCCTTTGATGGGAGAGGGAATGGGGTCCTGAGGGTATGTTAAAATCCTCCAAAACCTTAATGAGGCATTAGGATTCCCCAGGGAGCTCCCCAAACAAATATCTCCCTGGGATCCTCCCAGGTAAGCCTAGCAAGTAGCCAGACTGGAAAAGTCTTTGACCTAAGAACGGGACCACGTTCACCTCCAATGTGCTGCAGGGAGCTTGTTTTGGAGGTGCGTTTGCAGGTTTTATGTTTATGTGGCTCCTTAGGGTGGGGGGTGGTGGAGAAGAGACTATTCAATGTCTGGGGAGTGTAAAACAGCCCACCTAAGACTTCTCATGTAGGAGCCAACCACTGGTAACTCCTTTTCAAGTATAAATATAAATTTTAATTTGGGGTATTTCATTCTGTGTGCTCTTAGGTAAAGTGCTGTTTAAAAATGAACTGTCTCATGAGTTTTCCTTTAAAATTAAAATCAGACTGCAATTTTATGTGCCTACAAAAATGTGCGATTTTAATTTTTATTGGCCACATAAAATTGCAATGTGTGGATTTCCTAGAACACGATTCATTTCTTTTCTTCACAGTGCAATTTTGGTGATAATAGTTCCATGAATATCCCTGTATGTAATCTTTTGCACACTTCTGTGGCTTTGCTTTGCTTTAGTCTCTTGAGTGTGGAATAGATGAATCAAAGGGTACATTAATGAGCTTTCAATAATTCATTGATTCTAGTACCAAGCAGGGGAAAATATGTATGTTTGCAAAGGATTTGGATTACAGCAGGGAAAAAATTCTTCCTTCGTCTTCTCCTTCTCCCTCTTCCTTTCCCTAAAGGTAACCAGTTAACAATTTCCTGCATATCTTTCCAGAACTTTTAGCTGCATTTGTGTTTATTCTTAACAAACAAATAAGTAAGAAAGCACTTACCAGTTCGTTTTCTACAAACTCCCGCAACTTGTGTATTGCACTAAATCTATGGAGACCTCGGTCCTTAACTGGTCCATGCAGCTCTACCTCAGGTTTACCCAGCTACATAGGATTTCCTGGTGTCGGGTCGGTTATTTGCAGGTTGCTGACTGCAGCACCGCGATGCATTCCCGCAGTAAAGGGTCTGTGTGCGGGGCTGGGGGGTCACAGCCCGGGAGGATGAACACCCACCTGTCCCATAAGCCGTCCATCAGGGTTTAGCTTTTCATTGCTTTATGCAAAGAACGTCAGGAATGATTTTTCCTCTGTAGGTCTGCCAGCCATTTGTATTTTTCTGTGAATTACCAGTTTTGTCCCCTTTGCCCATTTTTCTGGCTTGGTTTGATCTTTATCTTGTTGGTTTCCAAGAGCTCTTCATTTATTAAGGAAATTAGCCCAATGTCTTTCATCTGTCCCGTGCAAAAAAAAGTCTTGTCTTCCACGTTTGTCGCCGTCTTTAGACTTCAATGTACGTTTTTTCTGGATTCTCTTTTTTTTCGTTCAAATATTTAAGTTAGTCCCTTTTATTTTCCTTCATAGGCTTTGCATTTAGACATCGCTAGTGGGCATTTCTCCATTTCATCCCCATTTCTTTCTTTTGGGGGATTGCACCCCCTACCACCCCTCCCCCGCCCCCTTTTTCTAGACCCTACTTCGGGGCCCCTAGCGCAGGCAGCGTTGACGTCAACCCTCTGCCTTCGCGCCAAGCTGTTGGCATGGCAACCACAGCCTGATTGGCACCTTCTGGGGGCGTGGTGAGGGCCCAGGGAGGGCGATTTGGCCGTTGATTGGCTGGCATAGAAGCCCCGCCTCTGCGGAGGAGCCTGACAAGGAGGCGTCGGGCAGCGCTCGGTGCAGACGCTGGGGAGCCGCAGGAGAACGAGTGTTGGAGGAGGAGCGGGAGATGTCCACCCTGGGCTGGTGGCGCCGCAGGGCGCCCGGTGCCGTGTGGGTGCACTAGACGGCTGCCCAACGGGGCGTGCCGCATGGTGTGCCGCGCCGTGTGGGGAGGTGAGTCGGCTGTCTTCCCGCTGCGTGCTCCCTCCGGCCTCTGTCTGCTGTCCGCTATGTGCTGACGGGGACGATGTCGATGCACGCTGCGGAACAGGAACGGCCGTCCTACCGAAGGGTGCCACTGGGACCTGGCGGCCGGCACTGCGGGCAGGGCTGGTGGCGAGGCTGCGGAGCGCACCTCCACGGGTCACGGGCTGCACGACCGTACTGCCGCGGGGACGCAGCCTTGCTGGACAGCAGCCTCGGGAGGACGGGGGTCGGGGCGAGCCTGACATGCTGTGCGCAGGGTAGCCGCGGGGCAGCCCAGCACTCCGCTGCGAGTGCAGCCAGGCGCTGTCTGAGGGGCCGTTCCTGGATGCCCTCTTTGCTTGCAGGGTTGGGGGTGTGGGACACGGTGCAGTGCGGGACAGCCCCACCGCCAGTGCGCCTCAGCCCCACCCCCAGTGCGCCTTGCTGGCGGGGCTTTGTGGCCCGCCCCGGTGTGCTAGCACCTCCTTGCAGGGCGGGGCTTCTTTTGCCGCAGTGGCGGGGGGCGGGGCTAAGGGCTGCAAGGGGGCGGGGCTGAGGCTATCCTGAGAGGCTCTTGGAGCTGTGCCCTGCCCGCGCCATCTTTGGTGGTGGTGATGGATTTGCTGCGCAGGTGCTGTTCTGATTGGTTGTCTGTATACTGGGGTGGGCCAAGGACGTGTGACTGCTGCCCCTTGGGGCTGTGGCATTCTCGCCAGGCCCCGCCCATTTGGCGCCATCTTTGGTGTCAGGTTTGCCACAGGTGCAGAGGTGGCTGGGGAAGGAGACCAGAGGTGGCCATGGTGGCCTGTGTGTGTGTGTGTGTGTGTGTGTGTGTGTGTGTGTGTGTGACAGAGACAGAGAGAGACCGGAGGCCGTGCAGTGCTCATGCTGCCTCCTTCTCTGGCTGGCACTCCAGGTGCCACCACGACGGTCCATCTGGCCTCAGGTGGAGCTGGCCCGTGCACAGCCTGCGTTGCCGCACATGCTGCTGCGGCAGTCTTGTTGTATGACCCATGGCAGTGCAGGCTGCAGTGTTCCCGGTGTGCGTGCCTTCCTGGCTCGGTCTGGCTGCGGAGCCTCATCCTGTCATCTTAAGGGACTTTCACATTGGGATGTATCTGACTCCGTCTTTAGCAGAGCCGAGGGGCAGGAGCAGCTGAGATGTGCTGCGCATGCGCCCTGTGGGTGCGTGCGAGGGAGAGGGGTCATATCCTGGGGGACTGACAGGCAGCAGAGCCCACCTTTCTGCTGGGGTGTGGGGGTGGCTTACGTTTACTGCTCAGATGCCATCCTTATTGACAGGTGGACTGTATCCGAAAGAGGTGCTCTCATCCTGGGTGACTGGTGGGCAGCAGAGCCCCGCCTACCTTAGCGCTAGGGTCCAATGGCTGATGTTTTCTGCTCAGACACTATCCTGACTGACAGGCTGTATGCAGGAGGCGGGCCCAAGAAAGGGGCTTTCGTCTTGAGTGATTGGCGGGAAGAATTGCCTCCCCACTATAGCATTGGGTGGGGTGGGACTGACGTTGACTGCCTAGATGCCATCCTGACTGACAGCTGGGCTTTAAGCAGTGGATGAGCCTGAGGGAGGAGCTCTCCTCTTGAGTGATAAGGTAGCAGAGTCCCGCCCACTGTGGCATCACCATATATGTATGTAGGCGCCATTAGGAATGACTGACACTGTTGCAGGGGGCGGGCCTGAGGGAGGAGTTCTCACCCTGAGAGATGGGGCTGTAGAAACCTTGCATGCCCTCGCACCTTCTTTTCTAGGGATGCACCTGATGTTCTTGCGCAAACGCCATATGAATGACTGCGGTTTCAAGGGTGGCCATGGGGGAGGTTCTCTCTTTGAAGTCATGGGCTGCAGAGCTCCACCCACCCTGGCGCCATCTTTGTTGGCCACTGGGGGGCGTCTGATGGTCACAGCAGGCGCCATCTTGAGTGGGCTGGCTGCAGGGGCGGAGTCCCAGGGAGTGGCCGACAAGACTTTAGGGCCTCTACCACCTTGTCCTCTTCTATGGAGGCTGAAGCTGACAGCGGAGGCCATGGAGCAGGCTCCTTGGTGAAGGACACTAGGGCTGTGGGGGTGCGGGGTTCATTCAGTTTGAGCCATCTTGGCGGGCCGAGGGGCGGGGCTTGTGCCTGTGTCACTCCCCCGCCATCTTGGCAGCCAGCCATGGCGCCGCCGCCATCTTGTGTCCACGCAGACGTGGCTGGTGGTGCCGTGTTTCCACATGGGGGCGCCAGAGCCAAATCACGGAGAAGGTTGACCTCAACGATACAGCTCAGTCCTTGAGGAGAGAGCGGGTCAGAGCCAGGGTTGGTAGATTTGGGGAAAGGAAAGGTGAGGTTACTGGGGCAGCTCCGCAACCACCCAGAAAATTCAGGAGGAAATAAGTGGGGGAAAGGAAGGGCGAGCTCATCCATGCAGTTCTACTCCCTGCAATGAGTGGGGATAAGAGATTTGGGAGAGAAAATGGAAGGGGCGTGCTGTGAGTCAAGACTAGGGGTCTTGGTAATTTGAGGCTCTGGTAGCAAA
The DNA here is from genome assembly GCF_047511655.1 of Castor canadensis. NCBI lineage: Eukaryota > Metazoa > Chordata > Mammalia > Rodentia > Castoridae > Castor > Castor canadensis. Next base: position 30,057,116 of record NC_133401.1, on the reverse strand, counting down.
AGGGATTTTACTAAAAAATCCTGCAGCAGCCATAGGCAGCCCTGAGAGGCGGGGCAGGATGTTGGGAGGGGGTGGAAGGAAGTGGCTGTCAATCTGAGGAGGGGGCAGGACTTGTGTGCCTCTGGCCCCGCCCAGCACTGGGAGGCACCTGGGCAGAACTGCTAGGGGGCTGTGGGAGTGGGCGCCCGCCCAGTTCTGGACCTGCGAAAAGTTCCTGCCTTTTCTTTTCTTAGTTTGGGAAAGTGCCACACCATACAGGGTTCCAAGTTCCTACTTAAAGTATTCTCTCGCCAGTGATTAACATTAACAGTTGATGTTTATGGAGCACCAATAAATGCCAGATCTTGTGAAAATAAATAAGCTATTTAACCTTACCAAAGAACCACAGTCATGAGGCTACTTCCCCCACAGGCCTCCTGTTGATTGGACACAGGTTGCGGTGCATTGGGACTTGAGCTATGTACTGTTAGTCCGTTGGGAGCATGTTGGTATGTTAGTAAGCACTAAAACATACATATTTAATGATACCAGTATCTTAAAAGTAGTGACAATAGTATTAAGGTTCTAAAGTAGGCTAATTCTTATTAAATTCACAAAGGTGAATTTTTGGTCCTGCTCTACTTGCTATTATGTGGCACACTGGAGTTCCTACTCATTTGTTGTTACAACATGGGATCTCTGTGGAAAATGTCAATAGGTTTTGTTTGTTTTTTAAATGGCATAAAGTAGATTTGTAATAGTTTGCCTAGAAAATTAATAATATTGTACAGATCATAAAAGTAAGTTCTAAGCACTGTATGTGGCATATATTAGCACGAAATAACTACCTCAGCCATCTTATTCCTCCAGTATTCACCTGAAGCATGTGTTTGTTGTTCCTTTAGAAGGATGGCTAGTACCATATATTTAACAAGTAGCAAATTGGGTTCTCAAATGGATTCCTTAATCCAGAAGCCAAGAGATGACTTCAGTACCCTTGACATAACTTTGTTAGAAAAACACACACACTTCCAGGAGCAGTGCGTCTGACCCTTCATCTTGGGTGGGAAAACTGCCCTTCTATGTCTCTGTTGACCTTTGCTATTGTAGGAGATAAAGGTGGAGCTGCTGTAGGGTTGTTTCTCACCTGAGAAACCCAGTAACTGCAAGATAAATTTGGTGCCTTATGTTTTCTATTCCTTTCACAGCTCTGCCTTCTTGATTTTCCACCCTTTTGGGAGACAACTGGCCAGAGGAAGAGGGACTAGATCCAGACGCTAGGTGGCTGGGTCCAGGTGAGTTGTACTCCTCATAGTCCCACATCCATCTTTGGAATAACCTCTATTCTTCCTCACATTGATACCTCCCTACTGTACATATGTTCCACGTAGCTGCAAGAGCACCAACACACAGGCTTGTGATCACACATTCATGAGAAATACTCTTCCTTGGCCTCACTATGGTTTTCAATGTCCTTCCTCTTTTCCTAACATTTGTACTCCTTCAGCCCACCTTTTTCTCTATTGTTGGGTAATTTAAGAAGCATGAAAGATTCAACTCATCTGCTAGTATTGATCAAGAATATACTTTGTGCCAAGTACTGGGAATATGGTTCTAAATGGTAAAGAAAGTGTTTTTATCGAGTTTTTAGTCATATGGAAAGTTAATTTGTGGAAAACATAATTGTGTGATTTATGCCTTTGAAAGAGAACATTTGCCAGGGACAACTCAATCTTGGACAGCCACAAAGGGCCTCCCCAAGATATTGGGGGCCTGAAAGCTGAGCCCTGATGGCTTGTGAATAGTGTATTTCATGGGAAGAGTAGTCTGAACAGAGAGGACAGAGATGTTCCTGAGGATCCAGAGAGAAGCTGAAAATTCAGGATGCCTAGAGCAAGGGAAGAGTCAAGTGACACCTCACAAGGGTGAGAAAAGGTAAGTTTGGGCTTCACTGTGAAAGGTTTTAAAATTGATGGTGAGTATTTGGACTTAACTTGAACTGCGGTGGGAAGCCATTGAGGTGTTTTAATGGTGAGAGCAACAAGATAATTGTGATTTTGAAAAGATCTGCACAGTGGGTACAGTGAGACCACTTAGGGTCTTGGTGAGAGATGGTGACTTGGCTTGGAGTCACAGCACTGGAAGAAGTCAAGAGGAGGGAGACTGAACAGAACTCACTCTCTTTGTTCATAGCTTATCCACCAATTCAGAATAGACATGATGAATCACATGATGTGGGGAAGAAAGCAAATAGCCAGATGTGGTTTGGGGGTTCATTTGGGACATGATCCTATTTAGGACAGGATCATGCCAGTTCTTGTACTCCAGAAGTGAGTGACATAATCCCTGCCTTTAGTGTACTGCATGAGAACTCCACTACAAGGAATTAAAGAAATGTGCTTACAGCTGACTGTGTGGTGGTGGGAAAGGTCCACTGAGATACCAGTAGACCTAAGAATGGTTTGGCATGTTCCTGGCCTGACTGAATGAGTGCTCCAGGTCCAGTGTGGTGCTCACACCTGCAGAGAGTTAGATATCTTCCTTCACCTAAGGACTCATGTTTGTAGCTCATACTTAATTAAAGCTATACTGACATGTGAATTGAAATAAGATGTTCTTGTTCCCTCAAATGTGGCTTAGTAATTCGTGGTGGGACATCACCATAGCAGGGACCCAAATATTTAAAAATATATGTGATCAGCAAATTCTCTCCTGTAGACAGACCTACATGGGAGACAAAACCATAATGAGAAGGTTGCTTGGTGAGTATGGAAGCAAAACAAGAGGATATGGAAGAGTTTTAATAACTCTGGCCTGTAAGACAGCCTGGTGTTAACTACCTGGTCATAGTGATGCCCTTATGAGGGTGATCAGGAGACCAGAAACTCCTTACCTATGGTCCCTGCCCTCCCGTTTCCATTTAAATTAGGTCTGATTAGAGTAGCTTTCTTTTCTGTAGAAGGTTGGATGAGCCATTCTTTGTAGCCTGCCTTTTCAGTGACCCCAGCCCCTTAAAAAAAACAAGATTAGCTCGTTATCAAAATATCGTTAAATAAGTTATACTTATTTAAATGGGCATTTTGTCCATTTAAATTAGCTTTATTTAAAGCAGATTTGACTGTTTTAGTGCCGATCATAAAACTGAACTCTTAGCTATTATTTCCTCTCTTTCTAAACTTTTGGGGAAATTATTCAAGAATGGACAACAGTAAGGAGATTTTGCTGGAATGTGGTAAGTGCTAAGCTTATAATGGGGTAGAGGTAAGCCCAGGATGTTATAGAGATTATCTGAAAAGAACCACCCTACAGACTAGAAGGTAGAGGCCGTGGCCTATGTGATAAAAGTAGTAGTCATTTATTCCTTGCTGTATTGCCATGTAATAACGCCCCAAAGCCACATTGCCCCGTGTGTATTTTCCTCATAGTTAACTACTCCAAACTGGATACATAAGCACAGAGCAGTAGTTCTCAAAGCAGAGCTCCTACAATGCCTGTTAGAAAACCTCTTTCTTGAGGAACCACAGACCTCTTAAATTGTCCCACAGTAACAACCACATTTTTCATAAGCACCAAGGTGACTCTTCAGCCCCTGAGTTTGAGAAACACTGCCCTCGAAGAAATCAGGCTATAGCATACACTTTTCAGATTCAGAATTTGTATGAAGGGCACAGACTGAGGACTCTGTCAGTGCTGGGCACTTAAACTGGGAGGTGAGGTAGGCCCAGGGCTCGGACAGCATTTCACTCCATGTGCACGCTGAAGTAGAGAATGTCGGTCTGCAGAAAGAGGCAGGAGAATGGAGCAAACAAGAAGAAAGGAGAGACTGCGCACCACGCTGTCCTTGAGAGACGAAGAGTGTAACTTCCTCAGTTCCTGACTGTAAAGTTCTCAATACCAGCCCCCTTTTAATGAGGTAGGTAGAATGAGTTAGGGGGCTGAATCTAGGTGCCCTATGATGAGGGATCAAAGTAAGTAAGCAGAAATGGAAATAACGGTAGAGTTTCTCTCACCTCGGATGGGATGTGGGAACCTGAAGCCAAAGACTGGGATCACAGGATTTCTTTCTCCTGTCTTACACATGGTCCCAAACATCCCAGCATCTGATGTGCGTCCTTGTTTAATTACACACTGACCCATGGTTTCTCACATTGAGAGCAAAGATGTCCCCATTTGTGGTGAAGGATGCCTGATCAATTTCATCTTTCTTACATGTGATGCTAATTATTAAACTCATGCTTTTATTTTGTATGTTTTTTGATAGAAGTAAAATGCTGTAAAGTATCCAAAGAATGGCATCAGCATTGCCACACAGACTCATGAGAGTGCAGTTATCTAGCAGGCAGTCCTCTCCAGCAGTTTCAGATGTTGTAGCTCTTCAGTGGAGCTTACTCTGTATGCCAAAGGTTATGCTTCTGTATTTAGGAATAGACTCTTCAGAAAATAGTTTTCACCTATCAGCACCACCCCTTCACCCCAGCATGGAAAGGGCAAGTTTATTACTGGCCCACATTAGCTAGCTTCTCTCTTTCCCTGCCCTTGAATTTGGTGGTCTCCCTCAAGCTAGTCTGCGCCACTCACCTGCCCTTGGCCAATACTTACTCTAGGATTTCTGCTACGAAAGAGCAAAGGGGAGATGCTCTTTCATAAAGTGAGGAGTTTGTGAGAATACACCTTCAAGCCGGGAAATGAAGATGGGTTTTCTTTAGGGTGGGAATTCAGTCTATGAGGCAGATGAAGTAAGAATCTAGGTGTGGAAGTCAGTGTCAGGTAGCCAGCCCCCTCAGAAGCAGCTCACCTGGAAAGGGAAGTTTGAGCAAATAGCAACCCAGGGTAGTCCTGAAGTGCTTTGGGAGAGGGAAGTGTCCCAAAGTGCCAGGGAGGCCTTGTTAGGGACCCTAGCACAGTGGGAGGCAGAACGGAAAAGGAAACATCAATGGATTCACATCCAAATTTTTATATTGAATATTTTTCCCTATTGTAAACTTAAAATAACAGTCTAAATAGAAGTGGAAAAGGTTTATTTTTCTAATAGCTTTCCCCAGTTTGACTAGTCGTGACACAGATTTTATGAGAGTTTTCTTCCAGTTCAGTTTGTACATAATTCCACATATATAAGTAACTATATACTTCCAGTTTTTATGTGTATCATACCATTCATTAAACATTTTTAAACTCAAGCTCTCCATTTGTGGCTTTGCTTTCTCAAAACTGCATTCTGTTGCATGTGTGATATTCTCATCATTTTTATATACACATAAATTGCTACATTTTCAGTAAGAACACATGTATAGATTCTTAAAAGTTAGTCATTAATTTGATTGATGAGCATGGCTTGCACTTTCTACACAGAATATTTGGCAGTTCTTTTAGGTAATACTATATTTTGTTTGTGATAAGGAAATAAAGCCATGACATTCCTTGAAAACATGACTTAATGATTAGGTAACTTGATGTTAAGGACTTTGTTCTTGTTCTTTGTTCAATTAAAAACTTAGGAGGAGGGCTGGAGCATGGCTCAAGCACAAAGGCCTTGAGTTCAAACCCAGTACTGCCCCCCCCCAAAAAACAAAAACACAGAGGAGTGGTCTATTTTGATAGTTAGTCTCTTTGTCATTGGCCTTCCTGAGATACATAGTTGGAATGCATGATTTCTTAGGGAGATTTGATACAGCACTATTGACTGACCTCCTAACATCAAAGGCTGATAACCTTGGTCAAAGACCTCCTAACATCAAAGGCTGATAACCTTGGTCAAAGACTATAAAATGTCTATCCACTCTTGCCTTTCTTTGTTACCATTACCATTTATGAAGTTCTCAGTTTGTATTTAAACAGTTAATCTTTTTCCTGATTTAAAATCTTTCCTTTATTATAAGCCACACTTCCATGTGTGTATATACGCTCACACAAGTCAGTTTCTGTATTTTGCTATGTCTTTTGTATTGGAAACAACATACCCTGTGTGTGTTTGGGTCTTTATGGATAAGCAGTTTCCCACCCTTGTAGAACTTCTGCAGAGTTGTCTTGGTTACTACTGTGTATTCTTGTAGAAGAAAGTGGTTATGACTTTATCATGGCTTTTCCCCAGAAAAAGAGTAGCTCTTGTGTGTGTGTGTGTATACACATGTATATATATATATATATATATATATATATGTATATATTATATATCTTTATTTAGGCCTTGTGTTTTTTTTGTCTTTCTGTAAATTTAAAAACTTTATAGAGTTGTAGATACTCTGTTAAACATAAACATGGGGATTCATTTATTTTTCTATTAATAGGATTTTTCCCATGCTATACTTAATAATGCTTCCTCCCTATTTATAACTGTTTTTTCTTCAGTTGGTTTATAGCTAGAACCTCTAAGGTAATGTCAAATGGTGATGTGTTAGAGGGCATCTCTTCCTCTTCCCCATCTTTAGAGGGACACTTTAGTGTTTAATAATATGCTTGCTTGCGGTTATTTGAGGTAAATCTTTGTTGGTCTTCAATGGTCTCCTGGTCTAATTTGCTAAGACTATAAGAAAGGCTGTTGCAGTTTGCATGTTTCTTAACATTCTTAACATGCTACTCCTCCCCACTCAATTCATTATGTATAAAACTTTACCCTATAGGATGTCCTTCTTGTATTCCTACAATTGCCTTTCATGAGCTATTTTTAGACTTTGCTAAGTCATATTTATTAAACGTTTTTGCATCTATGTACAAAACACTATTAAACGCCTATAAAAATGCAGTTATGAAAAGGCAACAGTCCCTCCCCTCAGGGACCAGTGGTAAAGTAAGTACAGATACTCCAGCATTCCACAGGGTTCAGATATCTTCAAGCAATACCTGATTGATTGAGTTCCATTTTATAGTAGCCTTTGTGGACCATTCTTGGACAGATTTCCTCTTCAGTCTTAATAATCCATCTGATGATATGAGATAAATCTTTAGACTTCCTCCCCTCAGCCACCTGCAAACACATAGCTTCTGTTTTCTTCAGTGGTGGGCATGGTTGTTGCCATGGGGAAGTGGGTTCAAGTGGGTAGAGCAGTTAGGCTTGTGATTGGCCAGACTCACTGTCACAGGAAGAAGTCACTAGGGATCTGGTCTTCCACAGTGAGAGCATGGTGAGTATGGGTCCCTGGCAGGCTCTAACGCAGCATCTGGTCCTGCTACTGCTGGTTGCCTGTGAGCTGCAAGTGGAGGACAGGATGAGTTAGGAGTAAGCACTGGGGTCACTTGGCCAGGAGGGCCACTGATCTCATTGCATATGGCACCTGGGGTTAGGTAACCTTACAGGAGGAAGTCAACCAGTACTTCTGTTCCTAACTTTGGCCCCAGATCTGTGTTAGACTGCAGTTACCTAGCAGTACTGCATTGACAAAACACACATTTCCCTGACTGACCTTCATCCCTTCTTACTCTTCCATGTATAAAATGATGTCACTTTGCTGTCATTTGTTACTCAACCTGGAAATTAGGTGTACCTGCAAAAATTCAACTAGTGTGCAGCTGACGTCTTAGTTTTTTTTTTCTTAATAGTATTTTATCCACTTGCCTTATCTTTAACATACCTTGCTGATTGAAAAGGAATAGGTAATTTTAATGTCTAACCAAAGGCCAAATTTTTTCTAAGAATGATGGTGCACACTGCACTAGTGAGCTCCTGTATACCCTCAGCAGCATCCATTTTCATTTTTTAAATGCTCGCTCTCTGACAGGTCAAAAGGTGCTCATTGTAACACTTTGTAGCATTTTCCCCTCCATTTCTGGTTATTTTGGTTGGTTTTTATGATGCAGAAAATTTGGGACCATATTTAATGTCTCTTGACATGGTGGTCTTTCATTGAGACATCTTTGCTGTTGGAATTATATTTGAGCACTCTCCTGCCTGTCCTCATTTTCTGATGTAAACAGTGCTTCTGTGAGCATACTTTTGAACTGCGTATCATTGGGCACTTAAGTGGCTGGATCTGTTAGGTATCAGACATAGAATCACCAGTATAGAAGATGGTATTGAACTTATGTATTGGTAATTGCCATGTGTAATTGAGGGGTGGGTCCGTTCAAAGTCTAGCTACTATTTCCATAAGTATTTACTGGGTCCAGAAGTTTCAGTTGATTCTTCCGGGCAGTCTAAATTACCTGCCATGTCATCTGCAAATAATGAGAGTAAGGCATGACCATGAACTCAGGCTGTGGGTGGGATGGGCAGGGGAGGGAAGGAGAGCCTGGGTCCAGCACTGTGTAAGGATGTCAGTGCTGCTGCAGCCCTCTGGGCAGCACAATCTCTAAAGGCCTCCACTAGTGCTTCTGTTGAATTTTTGTTTTAACTTTGAATTTATGTTTTTGACTAGGTAATACATGCTCATGGTTAAAAAAAAAAAGGAGAATGTACAATGAAAAAGTAAGTTGCTCTTCTATCCCCGGCCCCCAGTTCTCTTTCCTAGAGGCGAGCTCACTATCAGTCTTCAGGAATAGCTTCTCATAAGCCTGAGAAATTGTCTGCATAAGCAATCTGTTTTTATAGTTTTTTAGAATACTATAAATTGTGTAACGCCCTGTTTGGCGCTTCTCATAAGCCTGAGAAATTGTCTGCATAAGCAATCTATTTTTATAGTTTTTTAGAATACTATAAATGGTGTAACGCCCTGTTTGGCACTTAAGCATCTTCAAGATCATCTCATACTCACTGTTTAGAGGGTTGTCTTGTTCTTTTAAAAGGCTCATAATTCATTGTAGGAATAAACCATATCTTGTTTATTATCAATACTTTAATAAGTATATTCTTACACATGCATTGTTACATATGTCTGGAATAAATTCATGCAAGTACAATTTATAGGAGAGGATATGTGCACTTTTAACTTTGACAAAATTGACACTTCCATGTGCAGTGTAAAGGTGTGCTTATTTCTTCACAGACACATAAACATAGACATTGTTCATCTTTATGGTTGTTTGCTTCTCAACTTCCTCCTACACAAACATTCTCTGTCTCCCTCCCTCCCTCCTTCTCTCTCTCTTTCTCTCAAAAGAGTTGTCTCTGCCATTATAGGAAGGAGTACTGTGTTCTGATTTTTGTTTTCTTTTAAAGGTTCTCTTTAAACTAAAAAAAATCATTTTTCATTGCTCTTGGTGACCAAACGCTATCTGTGGTCTGGTCAGAAAGTCTTGATCACGTGAAACGATCATATTTGTTGACTTTAGTCTTGAATTTGTTAAAGCAGTGAGTAATTTTTTGGCATAAAAGTTAGCCTCCTTTCTGTGATGAGAAACTTATGGGGATTCAAGGTCACATTACTAAGGAGTAGGAAGTCCTCCATCTCCTTTCTGTCCTCTTGAGAGAACCTTTCTATAATGTGGAAAGTATTTTGTTCCTACAAAGTTTATTTGGGAAGCTGCTCCTTAAATCATTTCAGCATTATAGGTTTCTTCCCCTGTGGTTATATTTTCCTCTTTCTCCCAAGGAAGAGTTGGATATTTATGTTTTCTTTTAAAAGGTGTCAATTTCCTATCAAATTTTAAAATCTATAGTTCTTACAGCTTTCACTTAGTGCTTTATGTTTCAAATGCATTACTACTGGGGAGAGATTCATGTGACACAGCAGATACATATCTTATGTGGAGAACAACAGTTTTAGCTCTTTTCTCTGTGCCTCAGATTTTTTTTGTCTTGTAATTGACTAGACTGTGCAGAATAATGTGCAATAATAACAGTATTGAGACTTTCATTACTGCTTTCAGAAGTTGAGTTTGGTCTGCAGTTCATTAATGATGTCTTTGTCTTGAGTTTTAAGTTACTCTGGTTTCATAAAGACAACTTAAGCTTTATTTTGCTCTTCTGCCTTGGTTATATGGCATGGGGAATGGCCTTTTCCTGAAAATATGTAAGGCCCTACCCAGCACTGTCCCATTTGAGGAGTTAATTCTCTGACACTCCTTCTACATTTCTTCCATGTTTCTTAGTCCATATATTTCTTTCTTTAAAATATTACAGATGCCTGCATTTTGACTCGGTTCCTGAGGGTAGCTGCTTGCTCTGACGTTCCAGAAAGGATCCTATTCCCTGACAGGTGATTACATACCTTAGGCCCAATAGGAGGGTCAGTGTCCTCTAGAGCACTTTGAATGTGGATGCCATAGAGCAGGATCAGTTCCCCACCCCCCCTTCACCTCTCTCCTTCCCGGGCAGAGGACTCTAATCTTAGCCTGTGGCAGGTGACATTGATCATGTCCTTAGTTTAAAATGCCATACCAGTCCTCTGGAGCCTGCACTATGGCCTGTTTCCTTCCCTTGATTTGGGATTCTTCTGCCCAGGAGAGTGTTATCTGTGTCTTCTTTTCCATATGTCTTGGTCATCCTGAAGGAGAGCAGAGAGGGAATGGGGAAGTTGCCTAAGTCTTCAGGATTAAGGAATGAAAGGCAGTGAGAGCTCATCATTGAGATGAAAAAGCATGCGTTTTCTGAGGTTGCTATAGTTATTTCCAAGCCATAAAGTCTATTTAGATAGTCTTGAGTAATTGAAACACTTTATGCTTTCCTTTAGATCTTTTTTTGGAGACATAATATACATTTTTATGGTGTACAAGGCCTTTTTTAATTCAAAAAAACTGACTTTCTAAAACAAATTTTTTTCTGTATATGGTTTTGTTTTTTTCTGGACATAAAGCCATATGTAAATTATATAATTACCTATCAGGTAATCAACTCGCCCTTCCAAAGCTAGATTTCTTCCCCAAATTGCTCCTTCTTACACCAGTTTTGCTAGCCACTAATAGAAGGGTTACATAGTAAAACCTAAATGCTAACAAAACTGTTCAAAGGGAAGTAATAGCTTTACTTGATTTCATTAGAAAAGAAATGTTGAAAAAATCAACATTTATATCCAATCTAAAAATTTTTTTAAAAACAAAAAGGGGAGCAATAAAGACAAGGAAATAACAAGGTAAAGAAATGATTATCAAAATAGATAGCTAATTCTTTGAAGACAAATTAGATGTTTGGCAAAATAGATCAAGACAAAAGAACATGAAGTAGCATTTTGAGGCTTCATGCTCTCACTGCGTGAATAATGGCAGCTCTCCACCACATAGGATTTGTGTGGATTCACCCATAGTTGATTCAGTTTTCCTCAGCATTCTAGGCACTGTTGTGAGAGAGCGTCACACATAACTCACCAGTGTCTCATCCATGTTCATGAGTGCTGAGAAGGGACGGGTACAAAAACAGATGATGAGAATGATTTGCTGCCTAGAATATTCCTTTGGAAATGGCACAGAGGTTAATCCAGGCTGTTCACTCTCCCCAGAAATGGTGTCATGCTGCTTCTGTATATACTAATAGTGTGCCTGCCTTCAAAACCAGTTCTCAAGTGGAATTTCATAACATTATTTTCAGTATGCCACATCAATGTTGACATCTTACTTTGTGTTAGGCACTCAGGGATACAGTGGTAGAGATGGTTAATCTCTGCTTTTACTTAAGATTACACTTTATTGTTGGGACATAGACAGATAAGCTCAGATGTTTAAGAATAACCATCATTTGGAATACTGCTGACTGGAGTGTCAGGGTATTAACATGCTCTCCAAGCGCTGCATTTGGGGCCTGATACCTAAGGAAGGTGTGCACTGTGAGGGAGGGGCCTCAAGGCTATCTACAAACCTAGGTAGGCAAGTACAAATGAAGATGGAAATGTTCTTGATTTCCCATGTGGTAGCCAACAGCCACTTGTACCTACTTGCCCTTGGAATGTATTAATGCAAATAAGCTGAATTTTCAGTTGATTGCATCTTAGTTGAAATAGCCAGTGGCAGTAGCGTACTACAGTGTAGGTCTGGAGAAAGTAGTTATTGCAATCACAGTACTCACAGTTGAGTTCTTCTGACATTTTGAGTACAACATATACGTGTTGTACACTGACAGGAATGGCCCTCATTCCCTGCATCTTCCCTTCCATTTGTGCTAAGAAAAAACCTCATATCCAATTTTAGAAATGGCAAGGGCCTTGAGCATTTTCAGGTTACTCTTGTAGATACCATAGCTTGTTTCAGCTTCACAGTTATAAAAAGGATATAGATGTTATCCCCATTCCACAGATTACAGAGACAGCCTCCAAGCTATTTGCCCACTGGCTTACTGTCACATAACCAGTTAGTAGCAGAACTGACTCCTTGAGCACAGGTCTCTGCAAACCTAAGGATCTGCTTATACTACTGTTGAAGCCAACCTCGTTTTGTCTTGTGTGTGTCTGCTTACTGGGATGCTTATCCCAAAGCACTGTGGGATAAGATGCCCTGGGTAGGGTAGCCCCTCACTGCTGCCTGGTCCTCAACTTCTGGGACATGTGTATATCTCCTTACGATCCACAGGTCCCTGAGTACTGACTGTCCAGGCTGCTGCATCTTTCCTGTTGATTCATGTTTGGTTCCTCCAGTGAGAATTTTACTTAGAGAAATGCTGCCTCCAAAGTACTTGCCCACCACCAAACCTAAGAAGTTTTGGGCCCCAAATCTCTATGAGCTAGACAGTGACTTGACTAATGATCCGGATGCCATCCTAGAAGGCCCAGCGGTCTGTGAATTCTCTCATCAGAGGTTTCGGAACTTACTCTATGTGGAATTTGTTGGGCCCCGGAAGACCCTGATCAAACTCCGAAACCTCTGCCTCGATTGGTTGCAGCCGGAGATTCATACCAAGGAGGAGATCATCGAGCTCTTGGTCCTTGAGCAGTACCTGACCATCATCCCTGAAAAGCTCAAGCCTTGGGTGCAAGCAAGAAATCCAGACAGCTGTGAGAAGCTCGTTGCCCTCCTAGAGAATTACAAGAGGATGTACCATCCAGAAGGTGAGACACTGCACATGGAGAGTGCTCGCCGGGGTTCTCTCCCTTGTCCTACTGATGGCTGATCTGGGCTATTCTTTGTTGTGGAGCAGGGGCTGGTGCCTCCCACTGGATGTGGCCACCAAACATGTCCTCCTATGTGACTCAATGGCCCCTGGGAGGTCTGACGGCCCCTGGGAGGTCTGACTGCCCCTGGCTGAGAACTACACTTGAGTCAGCAGAAGGAAAGGAGACCCTTCTATGTGAAGGGTTCCACTTGGTAGAGAACTTCCCATGACCCATGCCCTTGTGGTATAGTGTTCCAGGAAGTGACCTGTTGGCTGTTTCTGTGGAGAGGGGTGAATGGTGGCATCCATACTTCCAACTTAGTCTGTAAGTGGCAGGAGTGGTTGGAAGCCACTGAAGAGTGAAAGTCAAAGTCACTTCAGCTCCTTGGGCGGGGTGGGGGGTGGGGAATACTGTGAGAATACAGTGGAGAAAGGATAAAACATTAAGCTGGTATCCTGTGTCCTCAGACGACACCAACAGTGACATGACCAGCGACGACGACATGAGTCGAAGCGGAAGAGAAACTCCCCCACCTCGCTCAGTTTCTTCTTTCAGCAGTGAGTAGCCAATCCCATCAGTCACATCGCCCAATGGGGGTTGTTTCCAGGTGCCCATTATATGGAGGCTGTATAAAAATGACTTGCCATCCCCAGAGTGCTCAGCATCACTCAGAGCTGAAAGAGAGGCATTTTTATATCAAAACAGACATCAAGAGATGGAGTGAAATACGGGGGCTTTTACACAGTAAAGTAATAAATCTATTTGAAATCTGCTTCAGATTGTGGCTCACTCCCTAGGGCAATTTGTTAAAAGGAAATTGAACTACTTAAGAGAATGGTGCTTTTAGGGATGGGATGTGTTTTATCTTCTGGGGTCTTGATTCTTTGCAGTAGAATAAGTTGCATTTTAAGATCATTTGGCCTGAGGCAGACATAGAATGTCTATGATCTGTGTCCAAAACTTATACTCAACCAGTTACGAACTTGTAGAACAGTGGGTGGTCTATAGGAAGAGTAAGTTTCTGGGCTGAACTTTGGAACTTGCTTCAAAGCAAATCCCACTTGGGCAAAGCCTATAGGGTAGGGACTGAGCCTGGGGGTCTGGGGCCCTCAGGTTTGGATCCATCTCCTCAAATGAAGAGTAAATATGGTATTCCTTTCTAGAAGAGGGTGTAAAAGCACTTCATTAATTACTCAAATGTCTGACCTGCATAGGTGACCGGGATCGGGAGCGAGAATGGGACCGAAGAGGCAGAAGCAGAAATGCAGAACCTCGAGACCGCTGGTCATACACCAGGAATCCTAGAAGCAGTAAGTCTGTTGGCCTGCACCCCCATACAATGCTAGTGCACAGGTTCAAGGAAGAGATAGGGGACTCAGAAGTCCCTCTTCAATTTGGACAGCTCCTCTAAAGTTTAGTCCTGAGGCTTTCATTTCTTAAGTTCCTCTCAACAGTACCATCTGTGTGATTTTTGCCATATATATCCATTTCTATTTGTAATACTGTTTGCTCAGCATTTTCCTTAGGTAGACAGTTGGACATCCTAAAATCTTAATCAGGAAAAGGATATCAAGACTCCTATCTAGTGATATTCATAGTGCCTTAAGTGATCATCCAGGATGGTGCCTCTAGTCCCAGCTGAGGAGACGAAGAGAGCCAGTGACTGAAATCAAAGCTGGTGGCACTGTGCCAGTTCAGAGCATTACCCCAGCTGCTGCAGTGGGGCCCAACTACAGAATGCAGAGAAGAGAAACATGCTCTTGCACACATTTGCACCTCAGAAGGTCTCAGTTACTTGGGGCAAACCTGAGCTGTACTGGGCAGGACTGGAGCTTACTCCCTTTAATACCTCTTTTCTTCCTAGGGCTGCCTCAGCGGGATCTTTCCCTTCCTGTGATGGCAAGAGCAAGTTTCCAGATGGGAAGAGAGGACAACAGGGACTCGATGGATTATGAGTCCCGATCTCAGGTATGCTCAGGGTTCCTCCCTTTCCAGAAAAGCTGACTTCATCTTATGGCAGAGATTCCTTTCTTTCCCCGGTGTGTTCATCTACCCCCTAGAGTCCAACTTGTGGCTCTCAAGTCTTCACTTGAGAGCCCCCTTATTCCCAAGAGAAGCCTGGGTCCCTTTCCACAAGTAATCAGTGGCCAAGGTCACTGCAGCTTGTTTTCTGACTTAACCATGTGATCAGAGTAGTTCTTGCCCCTCAGTGTTTGTCACTTGGTAGGTTGGGAGCAGTGATTTAGGAGATCATTCTGGTACTTGGAATGCTAGGAGCCAGGACAGGTACACATCACAAAGCAGCCTGGCTGGGGAGAGCAAAAGCTCTGGAGCTGATGAGAACTAGGTTCAAAGCCTGGTTCCTCCACTTGCTAGCTGTGTGGGTTTGGACTGTTTACTTAACTAAGATGAACCTCAGTTTCCTCATCTGTAAAATGAGTGTGGCAACTGCCTCCCAGTGCTGTTGTAAGGACTCGGTGAGATTTACCCACATGTTTGTAAAGTGCCAACTATTAATGGCTATGAAGTCATGGGTTAATAGGCAATGTGTGACTTTTAGGGAGGTTAGCAAAGGGGAAGAGAACATGAGGTTTGATAAGGCCCTTAGGAAGGAGGAGAGGAGTGTGCAGGACCCCAGCATGAACAGGTCTGTGCCTCCATCTCCTTTGGACTTAAACACCTCCTCCTTAACAGACAGTAGGGTTAGGCACTGGGGAATACAGCAGTGACCAAAACAGATAAGCTCCCTGCCCCAAGACACTTTTGCCAGTTGGGCAAACAAATATACATATTGATACCTTATATACCTCCTGATTTTTTCTGTGTGTGCCTAAGGAAACATAGATGGTTAATAAGAAATTGTTATAGGGGTCTCAATTTGGATTGAAGGAACATATCTTCAAGGCAGGAACACTTTACCTGTCAGGGTCGAGGAGGAGTGGATCCAGTTGGGTGATGGGGTGAGGGAATCCCAGGCACTAGGGAGAGCTCAGGCAAAGGTCCTTGCACAGGAACTATATGAAAGTCAGATAGCTGGCACAATGAAGAACAGGTGGTAGATGGGTGGAGGCATGCTGGGCCTCATTGCCAGTGTCTGGTAGCTGGACTTTGTCTTTTGTTTTTAAAATACCCTTCTGAAGGCATTTTGAAGAGTTGGCAACTGAGCTCTGATCCCTGTGTCTGCATAATCCAAAAATTTGGAGCCACTGATTCCTCCTGACTCTGTAATAGAAACAGAAGCAGCAGATGATACAAATTATGTTTTGATGGTGTACAAAACAAAATTCTCTTACATCTTTTAACATCACACGTAAATCTGTTTAATTGGTCATGTTCATAGGTCATATGTAAAAATTAAACTGTGCCATCTTCACACTGTTTTCAGGGCATCTCTTCCCGCTGATCTTGATTGCAGCTCATACACACGTAGGTGCCATAGTTGGTTACAGACACAAACTGAACAGTGGCTTTAGGGCTACCACTTGCGTTGATGAACTTAATTTTATGTCAGGACAATGTAGTTCAGAATTTAATGCACAGTTACTCAAATTAGATAGGTTCTATCAGCAATCACCCTTCAGCTCTAGGGACAGTGGCCCTTTTGCTTCTCACCCTCCCAAATTCTTGTCTCATCTGCTCTGCCAGCCTCTTAAGTTGTGAGCTCCAGTTTCCTCTCTATCTTCACAAGTACATCTGTGCCCACTTGTTCTTTTTTCTTATTTTAAATGAGTGCCAAGGCCTCTTCACAAACCTGATCAGGATGTAGTTCCTGCCCCCCTGCTGTGTGGCAAGAGTTGATGGACACCCAACAAAAATTATGCAGTGTAGTGTCCTGAGGTGGCAGTTGCACCAATTCTGCAGTGCTTCCTAAGTTTTTGTAGCTTGTTTATTGTCCTAGGAATTCTCAGTCCTAACCCAGAGTTTCATTTCTGAAGCTCTGCTTCATCTCTTTGTCCTCACTGGTTTTTGTTGCCTTGTTGGTTTTTAATGATGAGGCATTGGCAGTTGTAGAAATGAACCTTTCTGCTTAAACATTGATAACTTGTGCCTCTCTTTCTGAGGATGAGACACACCTTACTATGCAAACCCTGTCCTTTTTTGCTACATTTTCCATGTAGTTGTAATATCTATGCCAATAATAGAAGTATAGTAAACTGAATATCAAAACATTGTTTTCTTTACATACCTTAAACAACACATCACATTGTAGAAAGTCCTCCACCCACAATATTGCAAGGCAGATAGGTGCTTTTGTCCCATTTTACAATGAAGAACCTGAGGCTCTGGAAGATTTCTATGTCCATGGTTGGGTAGCTCATAAATGATGTGGTCCTTCTTTGACCCTACAGTTCTCTCCAGCTCCAAAGCCTGTGGACTCCCACAGCACCATCTTCTTCCTGCAGTCTCTCTCCAGACCTCAGTGCCATCCTTCCTGGGATCATATCTCACCAAGAGCAGTGAATTCTAGTACAGCCTTCTGGCAGTAAGCAAAAAGGTCCTTTAGGATTCTATAGAGAAGGTTCTGCTGATCAATGTAGAATTTTAAATTTCTTTTTTGAGAAAATAGCTATTAAAACAGAAAAGACAACTCCAAAATAAAGGTCTTCATTGCTTACAGTTATTCCTAGGATATTTGAAAATCCTGCACACTGGAAGCCCTACAACGTAGCCATGCTGTGCAGTGGAGGAACAGGGAGAGAAGTTTATATCACACGTCCTGATCAGGCATCTGTCTGAGTGCATCTTTTTTCTGTTCCCATGAGTACACCATGCATGTTGATATTGAGCCAGCTCGAGCTTTCCTACCAGTCCCCTCTACATACCGTAATCTCACCTACCACCTGAGGCCCCCTGAGGCCTTGTGCAAAACCTTTGCTCACTGTTCAGGCCCACCCTGAACTGTCCCTCCGTGAAACCCACTTAGCATTTATTATCTGTGCCCCAATTTACTGTTTATTGTTCTCTAATTGTTTCATGAGTCTTTTCTCTCCAACCAAATTATAAGCTGCATGAGGGCAAGGAATATGTGTCATGCGTCTTTGGGATCTGCCTCAGAGTGTAGCACCAAGGTAGGTACGATGTAGGCCCCTAGTAACACTTGACTTGGATCACTCAGAACCCCAAATACTGTGAGCACTTCCTATATAACTTCATGTATATAGTTCCCATGTTGCCATCATTATTCTCTCTTTGGACTTCCATGGGGACAGACTCCATTGAGAGGTCTGTGTTTGCTGTTTTAGGATGCTGAATCATACCGGAATGTCACAGGCCTCAACGAGGATAAGAAATCTCAGAACCCAATCCAAGACAACATGGAGAACTACAGGAAGCTGCTCTCACTGGGTAAGCAACTTCTTCTCAATCCAGTCATTGGCACATGCTGTCGCCTTGTTTGAAGTTGCAGGATGAGTCCCTGTTAATATATTTGGAATTCAAAGGCAATAAAAAGCCTGTGAAAATTTTCAAGCAAGAGAATAAATGGTGAGATTTTTTTAAAGAAATAATGGCTTGTTGAAAAACACATTGAGCAGGGGAAGGATGAAGAGGAAAATGGCTCTTGCCACAGAGATGATGCTTTTTCTAGAGTAGTTGAAATCAGAGATTTTAAAAATACATTTAGAATGAGATCTTGAATTCCCATGCAGACTCCTCCAGAAGACCCATGTTGGTAGCAGACAGTGGGTTGTGCTTCTGTAAAGCCATGGGGGCAGAAACTCTTTGAACATCAAGGAGGAGGAGGATGATCCTGGTGTGGTGGTTTATGCTGATAATCCCAGTATTCAGGAGGTGGAGGACCTGGGCTGTCTACATAGTGAGGCCCTGCCTCAAAAACACAAAAAAATAAAAACAAAGAAAAGAAGCAGGAGGAAGACCATAAAGGCCAGTGAAAAGGAGTTGGTTGTAAGAAAGTGAAAACTAAAGAATGAATTAAAATGTAGATTAGAATGGGTTAAGGAATGGGTAGGAGGAAAATGAAACAAAATGAAAGACATCCAAAGAATTGAATATGAGCCACTTCAGAGGTAGTGCCTCAGAAAAAGACTGGTCAATTTGTGGTAATGAGTTTCAGTCTTCAATTCAAATTTGAGCTATTACATTGTTCTTATGACCAGGGGTGCAGCTTGCTGAAGATGACCGCCACTCCCACATGACACAAGGCCACTCATCAAGATCCAAAAGAACTGTCTACCCAAGCACCAGTCGAAGTAAGTACCAGGCAGATCCTACAGAGGAGTCACACAACCAGTGAGACACATACATAGAACCCTATACTTTACATTCCCATACATCACAGAAAAATGTTCTCCAAGTCCCACTGTCATTTCGTACAAGTATGAGGAGTAGGGAGTATTTACATTTGGGGTTTCTTTCCAGGTTTTAAAGCTATGCCTGAAGCCAAAAAATCAGCCCATCGGCGCGGAATTTGTGAAGATGAATCTTCACATGGAGTGATCATGGAAAAATTCATCAAGGATGTGTCACGTAGCTCCAGATCTGGAAGAGCAAGGGAGTCAAATGATCGGCCGCCAAGGTTCCCCAGAGTGTCAAATGATAATTGGAAGGACGGTTCATTAAATAAGAGGGAGTCAGTGATCCAGGAGAGGGGTTGTGAAGGGAATGCATTTAGGGGAGGCTTCAGGTTCAACTCGAACCTTGTTTCCAGAAAGAGAGTTCTGGAAAGGAAAAGGCGCTATCATTTCGGTACAGACGGGCAGGGCTCGAGTCATGATCATAAAGGCTGTGTCAGAAAGAAGCCCTTTGAATGTGGTAGTGAGATGAGAAAAGCCATGAGCATGAGCAGCCTGAGCAGCCTTGGCTCCCCTTCCTTCTCTGAGTCACAGCCAGTTGATTTTGAGGCAATGCCTTATGTGTGTGATGAATGTGGGAGGTCATTCGGTGTCATCTCAGAATTTGTTGAGCACCAAATCATGCATACTAGAGAGAACCTATATGAGTATGGTGAGTCCTTTATTCACAGTGTGGCCGTCAGTGAGGTTCAGAAAAGTCAGGCTGGAGGGAAACGCTTTGAGTGTAAAGAATGTGGGGAAACCTTTAATAAGAGCTCTGCCCTTGCTGAGCATCGAAGAAGTCATGCTAGAGAGCATCCTGCAGAATGTAAGGATCAGGACAGTGAGGAGACCTTCATGCCTAGCCCAACTTTCAGTGAGCTTCAAAAGATGTATGGCAAAGACAAATTCTATGAGTGCAGGGTGTGTAAGGAAACCTTCCTTCATAGTTCTGCCCTGATTGAGCACCAGAAAATCCATGGTAGAGGGAACTTTAGTGACAACAAAGATAATGAGAATGAGCGTGAGCACAGGGAAACTTTTATGCCTAGCTCAGCCCTTAATGAGTTTCAGAAAATGTATGGTAAAGATAAAATGTATGAATGTAAGGTGTGTGGGGAGACCTTCCTCCATAGCTCATCCCTGAAAGAACATCAGAAAATCCACACTAGAGGAAAACCATTTGAGAATAAGAATAAAGTGTGTGAGGAAACCTTTATTCCTGGTCAGTCCCTTAAAAAGCGTCAGAAAACCTACACTAAAGAGAAGCTTTTTGACTTTAAAGATGGCAGAGATGTGTTTATGCGAAGCTCAGACCTCAGTGAGCATCAGAGAATTCAATCTCGGAAGAACTTCTTTGAGGGTAGGGGATACGAGAAATCTGTTATTCATAACATGCCCTTCACTGAATCTCAGAAGAGTCACACCATAACAAGACCACCTGAAAATGAGGAGGATGAGAAGGCATTCACCATTAGCACTAACCCTGATGAAACCCAGAAATTTTCCTCTATGGGAAATGTCTACGAAGGGAAACCATATGAGAAATCTGTTAGTCACAGCTTAGGTTCTGAGGAAGCTCAGAAAAGTCACAGTGCAGTGGGGCTCAGTAAACCAAAAGTATTGGCAGAGTCTACCATTCAGAGCTCAGATGTTCTTAACGACCGGAAAGTCCATTCTAGAGGGAATACCTATGAAGGAAAGGAATACAAGGGTTCCATTATCCATCGCTTGGCTGCTACTAGACCTCTGAAACGTCACCATGGAAATGAACAGGCTGGATATGATGAGATGGGAGAATCCTCCATTTATATCTCAGACCTTAATAATAAGCGACAGAAGATTCTGACCAGGGAGAACCCTTACGAAGGGGGTAAGAATAACAACTACAAGAATTCCATTATGCCCAGTGTGTCCCATGAACCTCAAAGAAGTCTTGCTGGAGAGGGATCTGGTGAATTAAAGCAAGATGGCATATTTTCTGTTCCCAACTCAAATGTCCGTGAACACCAGAAGGCTCGTGCTAAAAAGAAGTACATTGAGCATAGGGGCAATGACACCTCTGTAATTCATTCCCTGCCTTTTGGGGAGCTGCAGACAATTTACCCTAGAGAGAAGCTGTATGAGTGTCAGGAGTGTGGGGAGTCCTTTGCTTGTAGATCTGACCTCACTGAGCACCAGAAGATTCATGATAGAGAAAAGCCATCTGGAAGTAGACATTATGAACGATCTGTCATTTGCAGCTTGGCCCCTACTGACCCTCAGACAAGTTATGCCCAAGAGCAATATGCTGAAGAACAAGCACGCAATAAATCTAGAGAGTTTGGACAATGCTCTGCTAGTAGCAACAACCTCAGTGCACATCAGAATATCTGTACCCAAGAGAAGTCCCGTGGTGAGGAGATCCATGGTGAGGAGATCCATGGTAAGGAGACCCACGTTCAGGAAATCCATGGTGAGGAGACCCATGGTCAGGAGACCCACAGTCAGGAAATCCATGGTGAGGAGACCCACCGTCAGGAAATCCATGGTGAGGAGACCCACGGTCAAGAAATCCATGGTGAGGAGACCCACGGTCAGGAAATCCATGGTGAGGAGACCCATGGCCAGGAGACCCGTGGCAAGGAGACCCATGGCCAGGAGACCTGTGGCGAGGAAACCCGTGGCCAGGAAACAGGTGAAGATACCATTAGTCAGGGCTCAGGCTTTGATGAGTCCCAAAAGGATGATCCTGATGATACAATCTATGAGTGTCAGGACTGTGGGCTGGGCTTTGTGGATCTCACAGACCTCACTGGCCATCAGAACGTCCACAGCAGGAAGTGTCTTGTTGATAGCCGTGAGTATACGCATTCTGAAGTTCACACCCATTCTATCAGTGAATATCAGAAAGACTATACTGGAGAGCAGCTCTATGAATGCCCAAAGTGTGGGGAGTCTTTTATTCATAGCTCATTCCTTTTTGAGCATCAGAGAGTCCATGAGCAAGACCAGTTGTATTCCATGAAGGGATGTGATGATGGTTTTATTTGCCTCTTGCCTGTGAAGCCCCGGAGGAATCGTGCTGCAGAGAGGAATCCTGCTGTTGCTGGCTCAGCCATCCGATGCCTTCAGTGTGGACAAGGCTTCATTCATAGTTCTGCCCTTAATGAGCACATGAGACACCACAGGGATGATGAGTACCTGGAGCAGAATGAGATGGCTGAAGAGATTTTCATTCAAACCTTGGCCCTCACTGAATTTCAGGGAAGTGAAACCGAAGAGAAACTCTTTGAATGCACGATATGTGGAGAGTGCTTCTTCACAGCAAAAGAGCTTGGGGATCACCACACGAAGGTTCACAAAGATGAGCCTTATGAGTATGGGCCTTCCTTTACTCACACCTCATTTCTTACTGAGCCCCTGAGAAGGCCTGTGCCATTCTATGAGTGCAGAGATTGTGGGCAGGCCTTTATTCATGACTCAGTCCTCACTAAACATACAGTGTTCGATCCTGAAGATGAGGAGGAGGAAGAGGAAGAAGCAGCTGCTGCTGCCCAGGAGGTTGAAGCCAATGTCCTCATTCCACAGGAAGTTCTGCAGATTCAGGGATCAAATGTAGAAGCTGCCGAGCCAGAGGTCGAGGCAGCCGAGCCAGAAGTGGAGGCTGCAGAGCCAGAGGTAGAAGCTGCAGAGCCAAATGGAGAGGCTGAAGGGCCTGAAGGAGAGGCTGCTGAGCCAAATGGAGAGGCCGAGCAGCCAAATGGAGAGGCCGAGCAGCCAAATGGGGATGCTGATGAACCAGATGGTGCAGGGATTGAAGACCCAGAGGAAAGAGCAGAAGAGCCAGAAGACAAAGCTGAAGAGCCGGAGGGAGATGCGGATGAGCCTGATGGTGCAGGGATAGAAGACCCAGAAGAGGAAGGTGAAGATCAGGAGATTGAGGTTGAGGAACCCTACTATGACTGCCATGAATGCACAGAAACCTTTGCATCTAGCGCAGCATTTGGTGAGCACCTGAAAACCCATGCCAGTGTGATCATCTTTGAACCTGCAGATGCCCCTGGGGAGTGCTCTGGCTACATTGAACGTGCCAGTACCAGTGCAGAGGGCGCTGATCAAGCTGATGAGAAGTACTTCAAATGTGATGTCTGTGGGCAGCTCTTCAATGACCGCCTGTCCCTTGCTAGACACCAGAACACCCACACTGGCTGAGCATAAAGGTTGGAAACCTTCTCCCCAGAACTTGACCCTTACCAAATCAGAACTTAAACAACCTATTATAACATCAGTAGGAAGCTTACCTTAGCATATATTTACCTGACTTAACATCAGACAACTCAAGACTGAAAAAACATTGAATGCAGAGACTCCTTCAGTCTTAGCTCTTCCCCATTGAACATCACTGTGCACATGGGAGAGCTATATAGCACACACCTTTCCTTTTATGGGATAACTGGAGTGAGGAAAAGCCCTATGAGTAAAAGAGACAACAGAGATTGCCCCGATTGAGTGTAAATGACACCTCTATAACATATATATAACGTTTCCTGCCATGTATAGAAATGAGCAATTCGTAGCAAAACAGTGATCACATATATTTGGATTTAATGTGATAAACAGTCACTGTTTACTGTGCAGAGATACCTTACCTGGTACTCTGATTTTTTTTTGGAGGAGGAAAAGAGCAACAAATTAGAATATATTTGTAAGTGTCTTAGATCCTGAGAAGGATTTATTGTGCATTAATTGAACCCCAATAGTATCTTTTTGAGTTACTCTTAAATTGTCTTGTGAAGGTGTAGACGTGAAAGATAATGTGTTTTCATTTTTGCTGTTTGAAAGAGAAGTAATTTTAGCTTCCTCAGACAGTTGTTTTGTCTGTACCAACACCTTGGAACCTAATGTTGTGTAAGCCTTTACATTATGAAGATTGGCCTTTGTGACCCATATCCACCCATTGCCACATTGTACGTACCTTACAGTGGTTCTCATGCAAAAATATTACAGTTGGGTTTTTAAAAGGTTTTTTTTAACCAACTCAACGTGTGTTCAGTAGTGAATTCATAAAGCCCGAAGCTTTTCCCTGTAAATCTTACGTCTTTGCCTTTAAAGAATGGGTTGCAACCATCACTAGATCACAGTAGTGCCTAATGAAGGTTGAGAACCACAGGAGAGGCCCTCATGCTGTATATAGGAAGCAGGCAACCTCCTTTCATCACTTCTGTGTGCTTCCTGCCTTAAGTGACAAGTAGCAATGTGGCTTGGGTCACCTGCGTGGCATCAGTGTGTGCTGCCACAAGTCATTTGCTCCCTGGTGCCCAGGAACTAGTATCTGTAGTTCTCTCTGTAGCTAAACTTCATTCTCCTCTTTAGCTGTCTGAATCTCTAACCCCCCTGTCTAACTTGCATTAAAAAAATTAAAAAGCAAAAACACACAAAAAAAGCTTTCTTTATAGTCAACCCAAGCTTAACATGGACTCAGGTTCCCCAGCAGCCTTAATTTGTTTTGTTATCATCTGTTCCTTCTCTTTAAGCCCTCCTAAGTATCTCTGAGCTGTCCATTTAGTGTCATGTTTGTCTGACCTCCTGTTTTCCTATGACCTCACAGCTTGAGGTTTTCCATGTTCTATTCTGTGAACCACCTGTGCTCCTTTGCTTCCCCTCCCCTTGCATAATGGCTAGATAAAGAAATATTTTGGCCTTGAGTTGGCTGGGGAAAAAAAAATTAAAAATTTAAAAAATTTTAAAAAATTTGAATCTGTTAGATGAAGAGAGCAAAAGATAAGTACAGATCATTTGAGCAAAATTAAAATATCTGCTGGGGGAAATGTGTCTGAATCTTCCTCTTCTAGATCCGCAGTGTTTAGGACTCATGGGAAGTATGTTAAGGCTGCAGAGAATGCCAAAGTCTAGGGAGGTTGGAGAACTGAGAGCGAGAGCAGCAATGAGTAAGCCAAAGAAGGGAGTCCTAACATACCACCCAACCTAGGAGGGAAAGGAGACAGAAGGAAGAAATCACCCCATGCAGAGATTGGAAGACTAGGGTGATGAGAATGAAGCAAGTGGAGTGTCCTGAGCAGTTTGGAAGAAGGGGCCTTTTGATGGCATGGTGTAGGTGACAGTCAGCTGCATAGAAAGACCCAAGGTTGGAACTGACATCCGGGGAAACTGAGGGGCAGTGAGGCACTGCATTGGGGTGGATTTGGGGTTCATTACTGTTGGCAGTGTTACTCACTACACCCTTTCCCAAAAGAAATCAAAATGTCAGGGTATTTATTCCAACCTGAAGTAAGTGAAAAGCTAGAAAAAACTTAAATGCCAAACAGTAGAGGAATGGTTAAATGTATCTTTGGACTGTCATGCAGCTGTTTTAAAATGATAATCACGAAGAGCTATGTAGCATCGTGCAAATATATTTACAGAATATTAAGTGGAGAAAGCAGGACACAAAATTATATTTATACTACAATTATAACTGTTTAAAATGTATGCTTATAGTCAAAAGCTATTGTGTTGTTGTAGGCTTATAGTTGAGCATTATTTTCTTAAATTTCTTGTATGTTCTTCATGATAGTGTTACTAAAAAGTTAATGATCACATTTCCATTGTGAACACGATTTGAGCTCATCAAACACTTGGAAAATACCAAGAGTGGAGGAAAGATAATTCATATCCCCACCATCCAAAGACAGACACACGCTCAGTATCTCGTTTATGATGATTATAACCGTGTCAAAA
The DNA here is from genome assembly GCF_047511655.1 of Castor canadensis. Classification (NCBI taxonomy): domain Eukaryota; kingdom Metazoa; phylum Chordata; class Mammalia; order Rodentia; family Castoridae; genus Castor; species Castor canadensis. Next base: position 30,031,240 of record NC_133401.1, on the reverse strand, counting down.
TGTGTACTCAAGATAGCTGTTCTATTACTCTTGTGGAATTATGGTTAAGCGCTTGCATCTTAATCTTTTCAAATGCTCCTTATAGTAGTGTCCTGGTAACAAAGTCTGTTATGTTTGTCACTATTACATGCATAATCTGTACCCAAAAGGAAAAATTGGAAAATAAGAAAAATTAGAAAACAAAAATTGACCTATATTCCCAATACTCAGCAACTCCTATCGAGATCATGATCTGTTTTCTCCATCTTGTTTCAGTGCACAAACTTGTGACTAATGATGTTAAATATGTCTGCATAAAGTCTAAAATGAAGAGCAATGTGGAAATTAATTAGTGTTGTGGGATTATGGTGAAATATTTTGTCCCAAATTTCTCAAAAAATTTTTGGTCTTTTGGTAATAAACATAATGTGTTTTTCCATTACAAATTTAATACACATTCATAGAAATCTGGGAAATTCAGCGAAGTAGAAGAAAATTCAGCCTTATTCCAAACAACTGGTAACACCTGGATCTGTGCATCGGTCTGCAGTTATTAGGTGTTGATGATAAGTATGCTGGGCGTGGGACATGGGAAGGAGGGAAACACTGCAGGTGGTTGTGAGGTGGTTGTGGGATTCCAATAGGTATGTTGGCGCAGTTTCTTTGAGTGGCGTTCATCACAGTGTTCCAGTAATCCACCTTTATTACATGCATCTCCATCACACATGCAGTGCATGCGCATTGCAGAAGCCTTGAAGTTGCGGCTGTACAGAGAGATTCGCCCATGTTTCCACCATCCAAAGACTGTGATTAACATCTTGATACACTTTCTTCATCTTGTTACTGTGCACAGGTTTTTGGTTTGTTAATATGGTGTGGCCGTTCTATCTGTAATAGTGTCAACAATAAAAGTAAAGTTAAAAATAAGATATATCTCAGTCTGTTCTTTCGTACGTTTTAAGTGTTTGGAAACAAGTATGTGCACAGGTTCTTGTTGTCAGATTATAAATACAAAATTTTCGTGTCTCCTTGGGCCTAAAAAGTTTGGCCTGCAAATCTTTATCTATTTTTAAGTATTGCATATTTCACCAATTACTTCTAAGGAATCTGGACACTGCTTGATTGTAGTTTTTGAATAACTTTACCAAGGTTAAAACATACTGCAATAGTATTTTTAAATTTGTTAACACATATTTCAATTACTTGACATGGCTTTTGCGGAGGGCAGTGTTGGGGTGTGAAGTCAGGACCTTTAACATTTGCTAGGCAGGTACTTCAGTGCTTCATCCATGCTTTCAACCCTTTTTGCTTATTTTTCAAATAGGGTGTCACATTTATGCCCAGGCTAGTCTGGACCACAATCCTATTCACACTTCCTGTGCAGCTGGGATGACAGGCCCATGCCACTACACCAAGCTTTTACTGGTTGAGATGGGGTCTCGGACTTTTTACCAGGGACCGCTCTCCTCCTGATCTATACCTCCCTAGTAGCTAGGATTACAGGCGTGAGCCACCACACCCAGCGACAGGATATTTCTAATTAGAAATAGGACATCCTCTGTGATTCATAAAAATGCTAATGTTAGGGTTTTGAATTTCTGTCATGTGTCTATCCTGACACTAATGAAGCTAAAAGGTGTTTATCCTCAGGATGATTTCAGTTTATTAACCACATCAGTCTGTGTCACCACCAGGAACATTAGCAGATTATCAGCACAGGTAGTTTGGAAGGTAATTTTTAAGCACTTCCTACTAGGCCTCAGTAGTGCCACCCTGGGACCCAGCCTTTTACACATGGGCCTTTGGGGGTCCCTCATCTAAACCACAGCACATAGATAATCCATTTAATGGCCAAAGAAACAAATCTTCTGAGGGCTACAGGATGTCAAATCCAAATGAATACTAACTGAGGAACCTTGAAACATAGTCTGCAGGCAAAACAGCTCCTCCCCTGGTAAGTCATGAATGACAAAGATGCCTGGGCTGGTCCTATGCCGCTGCTCCCCCTTCCCAAACCCCTTTCTCTATAGAGCGAGCAATGAACTAAACACTCGCTCTAGATCGATTTAGATTTTTCTCTCTGCTTGCCAGTCTCAACATCTGTGAACCTATTTTGTGCTTTACCTGCCACTTGTACGTCATACGTCGTGGGTGGTTCTAGTCACGGTAACGCTGTGCAATGAGCAACCACAAGACTCCCATGGCACCCAGCAAGAGAGTGTGCGTGCTCACCTGGGATCCGCTGAGGGCAGGTCAGGTGGCACTGCTTACCTTAACTGGTTTGGGTCATATGTCTGGGTTGACACTGCTATCTGACCTTAGTTGCAGCTTAGCTGAGGGCAAGTCTTAACCTGTGGCATTCATTCTCCTCCTGATGGTGAAATGCAAACAAGTGCACACACAGCCCTGGAGGCCTAGACTCTGTCCCCAAGGCAAGTCTCCTGGGATAAGGAAGTTTATACTCCACCTTTGGAAGAGGAGTTCTAAGGCCCCCAAGACAAAGGGTTTGTATACAGGGAAGACTGCATAAAAGCAATCCCTGCACCACATTAAACTCCACATCGCTGCTAACCAGGAATTCTCTTCCCACGACATACATGCCCCACGCCCTACAGTCCTAAGGAAAGTTCAGCCATGTCCCACTTCCTGAGGTCCGAGGGCTGTGCTACCAGCTGGAAAAAAATAGGACTCCAAAACCTCATGCTTTGGAACATAAATGTCCTGAAGCAAAGACCTGACCACAGAAATGTACTTCTTCCAACTTCCTCCTCTGTGACCCACTCTGAAAATCCTCCCCTTCTGCTCCTGCCACCAGGGCCCTGTCAACTTACAAGTTTTACTGCCGGAGGGAATTTTCACACCCATAGAACTGGAAGCTGAGTGGAAGCAGAGAGCGCATGCAATGCCCCCGCCCATCTGAAGACTACGTTTCCCAGTGGCCCTCGCGCGCGCCGAGGGTGGAAAGCCGCATAGCTGGCGGCGCGGGGCTTTCTGGGAATTGTAGTCCAGAGGGCGTCGCCCTCTGGCGCTAAGACCTGGCTTTATACTCCAGGCGCGCGCTCAGCTCTTGGTGTCCACAGGCTGCAGCGTTGCGCGGTGAGTGCAGCGGGACAGGGCTCGTGGGACTTGTCCCAGGCTGTCTGTGTTTGAGCTGAATGCGTGTGGTTGTGAGAATCGGATTGTGTAAGGTCATGTGTGCCTTTGTATCTGATAATGCGTTGTGTAGCAGGGTCTGATTGTGTGGCTGACCCTCTGCATGGGATGGGGCGTTTGTCGAGTGCCTGCTAGAGCGTATTTGTATGCGTCTGTGCGATTGGGCGAGCGTGACTGGAGGTTGGGGTGTAGCTGCGGGAGCTTGTATGTTCTGGGTCTGTGCGATTGTGGCTCTGTGTATTCCACCGCTTGTCTGCATGAGTGTCTGCCTATCCTTGTGTGCGGATGTGAGTTTGTTCGTCTGCAAGCTGGCCCGGGGGATCAGGTAAGTTTGATCATTTGCATGTACAGGTGGTACCTGGGCATCTCTTGGTCAACCCCAGAGTCACCTTAAGCAAAGTGGCACTGGGCAAGCCACCTCACCCTGCCCAGAGGTCAGCGGCTAGCACCAAACCCTGGCTGATTTCCACCCATCCTGGAAGTCATTCAACAGTTCCTACCCAGACAGAGTGGCTGCGCTGGGAACGTGTGACAGCATGATGGCTGTGGAATGGTGGTGGGGGGACAGAGAGATGAGCCTGCTGGCCCAGGGGTGCAGGGAGCTGCTAAAGACCCCTCTCCTCCCCAAACCCTGTGAGGGACCCAGGCTGCCACCTGAAGCTCTCGGGTGTTTCTTTCTTGTTTTGTTTTTTTGGTGACACTAGGATTTGAACTCAGGGTCTCCTGCTTGCTAAGCAGGCACTCTACCACTTGAGCCCTTTCAGGTTTTTCTGAGCCACAGAGTAACCGAGTCCCTGAGTGTCACAGAGACCAGGAAGAGAGGAGACAGGAGAGTGGGTCCCTTGGAGGATGGGTGGGTGGGAGGGAGGGTCCCTCCAGGACACGAAGCAGAGCAGGGCCTGGTCAGGAGGGTCAGGCCAATGGGGGAGGCTTCCAGGAGGCAACCAGAGGACCCAGCTTATCCTGGTGGGGCATGGAAGGATGAATTTTGAGGGAAGACCTTTGGATAGTTTGGAGGGGGGGAGCATGGAGCTCTGGTGGACGCTCAGGGGACATTTGGAGGATGTGTGACAATTCGTGGATGTGAAGGTTGCTGGGAAAGGGGCTTTGGGACCCTGGCTGTGGTGGGAGTGGGGAACATTACCTGAAAGGGGATGGCACAGGGACAGGTGTCCAGTTAATGCTGGTGTCCACCAGCAGGAGGTCTGCCCATCCCGTTGGGAGTGTGGCTTGGAGTTTCAGGGCATATGCCTGCGATTTCTCATGTGTGGTGTGTGTGCGTGTGCATGCATGTGTGAGCGGGTTTCTTAGTGGTCCCCAGCAGTGTGTGTGTGCAGGCGTGCTTGCATTAATTTGCCCGTGTCCTCAGTCACTATCTGGCCGCTTGTTTCTAACACCTTTGTCTGTCCTGCTGGGTCTTCCCTAAATTAGAAGCTGTATGTTTTCATGGAGGCATGAGGGTCTGCCGGGGGTCTCAATGTCTTTCAAAACATCTGTGAGTCACAGAATGAGCCGCCCAGTAGGTCACTGTGCGTTGGAGTGTGTGTGTGGTGGCCTGTGAGAAGGGTCACCTCCCTCATACAGGGGTACATTGTATGTCTGAGGAAACTGCCCATCCCTGTCCCAACCCCTGTGCTGTCCTGGGAACAGGCCCTCGTGCCTGGGCTGAGGGGGAGAAGCTCTGGGACCTGCAGCATTGATTTGCTTTTGCCTGAAGGCTGGGCATGTGGGGGAGGCTCACCAGGGCAGAGGATGGGCGTGGGAGGCCCCAGTGACCTGCACATAGTGCAGGGAAGATGGGGCCAGAGAGGACAAGGAAACACTTGACCCTCAGCCTCTGACAGCAGGAAGTGGAAGCCAGCAGACACTAAGCCTTGGGCCCGGCTTAATTCCTTGACTTGCATGAAAACATTTAATCATTTAATTCTCATCTTTTTTTTTTTTTTTTGTGGTACTGGGGCTGAACTCAGGATCTACAACTTGAGCCACTCCACCAGCCCTTTTATGTAATGGGATTTTTTTGAGATAGGGTCACACAAACTACTTCTCCAGGCTGACTTTGAACCGTGATCCTCCTGCTCTTTGCCTCCTGAGCGGCTGGGATTACAGGCGTGACCTTCCAGTACCGAGCTAATTCTCATCTTCAGACATTTTTGTTCTCATATTTTAGAGTGAAAAGCTGAAGGTACAGAGAGGTTAATTAACCAACCCACAGCCCAAATTATCAGGGAAAACACAGAGTGCCTGTTTCCATTTGAACTTCAGATAAAGGACAAATTACTGTTTAGTAGTTATCGAACATCATCTGGAATATACCCGTACTGAAAAATAACTTGTATCACAGGTACTGGTGGCTCACGCCTCTAATCCTAACTACCTGGGAGGCTGACATCCGGAGGATCTCAGTTTGTGGCCAGCCCAAGCAAAAAGCTCGAAAGGCACTGTGGGAAACCTAAAAATAAGAGAATCAGAGGATCACAGTCCAGGCCAGCCTGGGAGAAAAACACCACCCTATCTCCAAAATAACTAGAGTTAAAAAGGCAGGAGGTATGGCTCAAGCGTGAAGCCCCAAATTCAAACTCCATTATTGCCAAAAAATAATGACTTAATAAATATTTGAAAAAGTTCTTTTACATAGACATGTCCCAGGCAGTACCGGGGTATAGCTATACTTAATATAGGGTCTGCTGTGAGAATCCCTGTCCCCTCTCCTCCACGCCTGCAGTGATACTCAGGGAGACGCAGGGAGCCCACAGCTGAGTTTTGTTCCCCAACCACCCTTGCCGCTGGCCTGACCTCCTCAGATGATGTGTTCAGAGGTCACCTGGACCACCCATCCATCTTCACAGTGGTCCTAAAAAGAAGTCATTTCACACCCCCACTTGAGAGTTGGGTGTTCCAAGGAAGATGAAGCAGGGTTGTTTGCCCAAGGTTAAGGTGACAGCCTGAATTAGTCTAAACATGCTTTACTACAATGGCACACAAAGGCAAGCTACTTTATAAAGAAAGGAGGTTTAGGCCAGGTGTGGTGGCTCACACCTGTAATCCTAGCTATTTGGGAGGCAAGAAATGGGGAGGATGGCAGTTCAAGTCCAGCCTGAACAAAAAGTTTATGAGACCCCCATCTCAAACAAATGGTTGGGTGTGATGGCTGTCACACCAGCTAAATAGCATAAAAAGGAGAATCAGGTGCATGCTGGGCCAGGTGTAAAGCAAGACCGTATCTCAAAAGTAACCAACACTGGCTCAAGTCTTAGAGCACCTGCCTAGCAAGTGCAAGGCCCTGAGTTCAAACCCTATTAACTCCAAAGAAAGGAAAAGAGGCTTTTTTTGACTCAGTTTGGGAAGCTGAAAGTGCCGACAATATAGTGCAGGCTGTTGGGACAGGATCCCTTGGCTGTATGGCATCGTGGTGGGAAGATGTGTGTCTCAGTGTACTGTTGCTCCCCCTCCTTATAAAGCCACCCACATTCCACCATGGGGACACCACCCTAATGATGTACCCTAATCTGACCACCTCCAGAGGCCCCGTCTTTAAGCACTTAAGGTGGAATCATTGTTCATCCTCAGAAACCATTGAACTAATACTGGGGTCAATCTAAGACTGAGTCTGGGGAAGACCAGGAACAGGACTGGTATTTGAACCTGGGCCTTTTACTTGGGAGTTTCTTGGTTTGAGAACAGGGTCAAAAAGGCAGGGGAATATTTTGGGGGGATGGGGTGGGGGAAGATGTGGGGTTTGAACTCAGGGCTGAGTTTGAACTTAGAGCCACTTGAGCCACAGCTCCAGCCCTTTTCTGCTGTGGTTATTCTGGAAATAGGGTCTTGTTTTATCCCAGGCTGGCTAAATAGGAGTATCATGATACTCCTATTTTAAGCTTCTCACCGTGGCTGGGATGACAGGAGTGTATGCCAGCACTACCAGTTTTTCCTGTTGAGATGGGGTCTCACAAACGTTTTTTGCCCGGGCTGGCCAGAAACCAGGATCCTCCAGATCTCAGCCTCCCTTGGATGACAGACAGCACTGCGGGCACCGGGCTAAAACAGGGGATGTGGGTGCTCACCTACTTTTATCAGGCACGAGCTGTGTTCCAGGCAGCGCAGGTGCATTTGCTTTGCAGGATGACAAGTTCCGCTGCCTGGTCTCCCCATCTTTATATTCACCTTCGCCAACAACCACAGCATCCAAGAGGAGGGCTGGGCGTCTGGCTCCTGTGTAGAGCCGCTGGCAAGCAGGAGGCCCTGAGTTCAAACCCCAGTACCACCAAAAAAAAAAAAAGACAGAGATTTTTTTTCTGGTAGGACTGGGGTTTGAACTCAGGGCTTCACATTTACAAAGCAGGTGCTCTACCACTTGAGCCACACCTCCAGTTCATTTTGCTCTGGTTATTTTGAAGATGGGGGTCTCACTAACTGTTTGCTGAAGCTGGCTTCAAGTTGTGAACCTCCTGATAGCCTCCCAAGTAGCTAGGATTACAGGCATGAGCAACTGGCAACAATTAGCAGAATCCAACTTCTTGGATACAAAGCTCATTGGTCTTGGGGACTGGAGGGAGGAGTTTGTGTCAGCTCATGGGCAGAGGTGGCACTGCAGGCAGGGCTCCTGTCACAGCCTCTATGACACCAAAGATGAGCTTGGTTACAGAAATCCGTCCACAGCTTGCCGAACACCAGGTGTGGGTGAAACAAGTAGGGGTTTCTTGTCCTTCAAACACTGATCTCAGACGAGCTGGCATGGGTTCTCTTCCTCATTTTGTCTGAGTGTGACATTGAGTGACTCATCTTAATATCAGCAACTTTCTTAAAGAGGGACACTCTCCAAGCCCCCAACCCCACCACACCGCTCTCCAAACACTCCACAGATCATCCCTCTGAGCCTCTTGCTGACACTGCTTTGCAGTTGAAGACATGAAGACTTGGGGAGGTGACATCTCCTGCCTGAGGCCACCCAGCTGCTGAGTTCAGGATTCAAACCCAGGACACCTGCTCCAGAGTCCTCACCAATTGATGAACATGATGCTGCAGCCTCTCACCATAAAGGACAAAGGGGCCTCAGAGGTGGACCCTAAGCCCCCAGACCATACAGGTGAGAGACACATAGGGTGGGGGAGTGTGGGCAGGTGGGCAGATCTACGAGGTGTGACGGGAGGCAAGAGTATAGACTGAAGACCCTCCCCATCTCCCCAAATATCTGTCCTCTGGGGTGGGAGGGGTGGGAGACCCACCTGGGTTGGACCTTCCAGGACACTTTGGTCACATGGGAGAGTCCGGTACTGACATGCTTGGGAGCTAGAAGTCATGTAGCTCCTGATTGTGGTCTAGACACCCCGCCTGGTGTGTCCTCACATCCACTTGCCTGGTCAGGGGGCCATGGGGTTCACCCCAGGCTGGAGGTAATGGCAGATGACCTGAGGAGGTAGGGTGTCCAGGTTGGGGTTGCTGCTGGGGGCTTTGTTCAAGGAAGGAATGCTGTTGGGCTTATGGTGATGCCTTCCCTTTTTTTGGCAGCACTGTGGTTTGAACTCAGGGCTTCACACTTGCTAGGCAGAGCCACTCCATAAGTCCTTTTCTGTGATGGGTTTTTTCAAGATTGGGTCCCACAAACTATTTGCCCAGGGCTGGCTTCCAACCCCTATCCTCCTGATCTCTGCCTCCTAAGTAGCTGGGATTACAGGGGTGAGCCATCACAACCAGCTTATTTGCTAGGCTGTGCATGGTAGCACATGTCTGTCCCAGCATCTGGGAGGGGCAGGTAGGAAATGCCAAATTCAAGGACAGCCTAGGCTACATAGTGAGACCCTGTCTCAACAAACAAACAAAAAGCCCGACTTTCTTGATGGCGGCATATCAAAAGCAGGAGCTCTCTTGGGACTGGCTTGCTCATGTTACTCTGAGCCATTTCATCATGTAGACAGCTTCACAAAGCCATTGCTGCCACCAAGACACAGGACCATTGATCCCTCAGCTCAAAGTCCCCCTCCCCTCCTCTGTGTAGTGCCACCCCCTTTCCCACCATCTGTCAGTCACTCGGCTGCACTCCATCTCTGTCACTTTGTCATTTGAAGAGCGTCGTTTCGTGTAAGTTATATGCAGTCTTTCACGGTTCACTTTTCTTCTCACTCTGCTCTTAAGATCTATGGGCTCTAAATGTGTCAACACTCCATTCTTCACTGCTGACTAGTAGTGTTGAAAAGTAAACAAATTTAAATAAAGATCTAATCAGCTCTTATTTTAATTTTTTTACAGTAAACTTTTTTTATTGTTGTGCTGGGCGGGGGCACATTGTGACATTTACAAAAGTTCTTACAGTAGATCAAGGTTGAATTCATCCCTTCCATCACTCTCCTTTATCCACTCTCCCTCCATTCCTGGAATAGTTTCGACAGGTCTCATTTTTCCATTTTCATTCATGAGTGCATAATATTCTACCATATTTACCCTCCTACACCTTTTCCTTACATCCTCTCCCCTCCCACTGGTACCAACCCCCAGACACAACCTGTTTTACCTTCCTGTTCTGCATTTTTGAGGAAAAAGAAAGACATTTTTGTTTGTATAAGACAGCTGCACAATTTCCTTGTGACATTTCCATGTATATATGTATTATAACCCGAATTGGTTCATCTCCTCAATTTTTCTCCTTTCTAGCTTAGTCCCCATCTTATGGTGATTTCAACAGGTTTAAAAATCCTATATTCATTCTTTTTTTTTATTCATATGTGCATACAATGCTTGGGTCACCTATATTCATTCTTGTATAGGAAGAACCGCAACCATATCCACCTTCTAAGTTCCTTCTTTTACCCTCCCCCTCTGGTCTGTGACCTCCCCTTAGCGTGATATGTTTTTCATAACATTGCTGTATTTGTATTAGGTCTATATTCCATATGTGAGAGATCACAGGTGGCTTTTGGCCTTCTGAGCCTGGCTAACTTCACTTAAGATGACATTCTCCAGTTCCATCCATTTACCTGCAAATGACAAAATTCCATTCTTCTTTGTGGCTGAATTTAAAAATCCACTCTTATCAAATCATGAATTGGGCAGCATCTCCTGTAAAGATTTAGGAAGGCAGCTTTATAGGCAGAAAAGGCATGAAGAAAGGAGGACAAAAAGCCACATTTATTCCTTTGGAAGCTCTGTGGTCCAGGTAAATGACCCCCTTCTTCTCCTGGGGGTTTTGGAGGGTCATGGGGGGGTTGGCTCATTTCAAAGTTCCATTTGCTTTTGTGTCACCTAGCACGAGTGTCTCCATGCTGCTGGGCGCAGTGCAGAAACTCCGTGTGAAACAGTGGCCTCCATAAATTTCGTTTGGCAGAGGCATCATGAGACACAGCTGTGCCACAGTTTCCTTCACCCTTTGAGGGGTATTTGGAATGTCCCCAGGTTTTGACCTTAGCCACCAAAGTTGCTCTGAGCATTCACACATAAGCTTGTGTGTGAAGATGCATTTTCATTTCTCTGGGATAAATGCCCAGGACAGTGATCGGTTGCTGGTGACTTGACCAGAAAAAGAAGGGCCAGGTGGTGGTGTCACTTCAAAACTCAAGGAACCACTTTTCCTGAAAATCCTCTGCATGAAAATCAGTCACTGCTGCTCCTGTCTGGGCAGTGTTGTGTGTGCACACACACCTCTCTCCTTGGCCTCTCTACCCACTCCAAACTCTCCCCACAAGGCAAGCCAAAGGATCACATAAAACACAAAGGATCAGCTGGTGTCTGAGCCCAGTGCCATGACCCACATCTGTAATCCTAGCCACCTGGGAGGCTGAGATGGGGAGGATCGCAGTTTAAGGCCAACCCAGGCAAATAGTTCATGAGGTCCCATCTCCAAATTAACTACAGCAAAATGGACTGGAGGAGTGGCTCAAGGGGTGGAGCATCTGCAAGCATGAAGCCCTGAGTTCAAACCTCAGTCCCCCCCCAAAAAAATTCAAATCTGGGCAATTATGCCAAGTGCATGGGGGGATGCAGGAGGCCCTGGACAGCTTGTCCCCAGCTGGCCTGTCCAGCTTCATCACACAGCTGTGCTTGTAGCTCCAGCCACCCTTGCCTCCTTCTTTCCCTTAAATGACCTGCCACAGGACCTTTGCATATGCTGTTCCCTTGCCCCAGAATGCTCTCCCTTCTGACCCTCATTTGGTCATTGCCTTCTCAAAATGAAAGTCAAAGTCAGAGACACCTCTGTTTCTTGTCCTAGCTGGACTGGCACCCAGGCCTTTATTCTCTGCCCGCCCTCACTTATTCTCAGCACAGCATTGATCCTGCTCTCCTGTGTTGATTGAGTCTCTGTTTCTTCTTCTCTATAAAATGTAAGCTTCATGGCAATGGAGGCTTTGTAAACTCCCTGAAATACAAGCTGTGCCGGGCACAGAGTGGAACTCTAAGTCATTTCTGAATAGAAGGAAGACTTCCTGCAGTAACTGTGGCCATGACCGAGGCACAGAAAGGTCAGGTTGTCTAAGATCACACAGTCTACGTGTACCTGGGTATGTGTGTGTACATGAGTGTGCAGGGGTGCACACGCCAGTGTGCATACATTTCTGCGTGAGCATGGGTGGAGGTGCTGCATGAGTGCACACATGCACAGGTGCACATTCGTGTGCACGCATGTGTGTGCACATGCCCTTGGGCTCATGGCTGTGCGTGCGTGACAGCTCTGCTTACAGACCGAGTGGGTCTTTTTTCCAGAGATATAATTTTTAATTAATTTATTTTTTATTGTTGTGCTGGGTGGAGGTACATTGTGGCATTTAAAAAAGTTCTTACAATGTATCAAAAATATCATATTTGAATTCACTCCCTCCATCATTTTCCTTTATCCCTCTCCCCCATTCCTGGAGTAGTTTCACCAGGTCTCATTTTTCCATTTTCACACGTGTGCACAGCATGTGCACCACATTCACCTCCTACACCCTTTCCCCACATTCTCCCCTCCCACTGCTACCAACGCCCAAGCAGGGCACATTCCACCCTCCTGTTTTCTGATTTTGTAAAAGGAAAAAAATGACATTTTTGTTTGTTTAAAATAGCTACACAGGGAGTTTCCTTGTGACATTTCCACGTATGGATGGATCATAACAAGAAGGCGGGTTTTGTTCCTGAACCATCTTCCTACTTGCTCTGATTCAGGGGCACGGGAAGAGTGGACAGAGGAGGGGAGTAGCTTTCTAGATGTTGATCCAAGAGTCAAGATCAAAGCTACAAACAGACCTGTGAAATCTCTGCTTTGTCCTCCTAGTGCTAAAGAAGCATGCATGTGATTTAGCTTAGTCACAAAATCATCTTTGAACAGTTTCAACTGAATGTTTCAATTGGAAATTTTATTGCTCGTTTTAGCTTTGCTGGTTTTGGTGGTGTGCTTGGGTTTGAACTCAGTGCCTTACACTTGCTCACTAAGTGCTCTACCACTTGACCACTCCTCCAGCTCTGACTGGAAAAGTGAAACAGGTGAAAGATGAAGTCTTCGTCTCAGTGCAGGGCGGGGGATTGCGCGGGCCGGTGTATGTCGCCTTCTTTGAAATGATGACCCTAAGATGTGCCCAGTTGCCTGCATGCAAGTTTTATCTAGAACAGTAACAAACAGCAAACCCCGGTTAGTTGACATGCATGTGAAAAAGAACTGAAGTCTGAGATTTACTGGGAAATGCACCCAAAACTAAGATGGATGGATGGATAGATGGTGACAGAGGGGACCGAGCAGGTCTAGTAGAATACCAATGGAAGAACTGGGTGAACTCGTGCACCCTGGGCAATCCCCTCGACTTGTATGTGTGCTGTTACCACTTTCAGAGTCAAGGGCTGGGATGGAGAGGCATAAGAATCACAAATATGCAGAAGACTCTGCAATTAGAACTGAAATTGCCAGCCACAGGCTGTGGTGCACATCTGTAATCCCAGCTACTCAGGAGGTGGAGGTCTAGAGGATCACAGTTCCAGGCCAGCCCAGGAAAGAAGTTTCCAAGACCCCATGTCAACCAGTAGGAAATCTGTATGTGATGGTGCACACCTGTCATTGCAGACACACAGGAACATAAACAGGAGGATTCCAGTCCAGGTTGGCCCCAGAATAAACACAAGACCCTATTCAAAAAACACCTAAACTTGGGATGGTGGAGTGGCTCAAGTGACAGAGCACCTCCCTAGCAAGCGTGAGGCCCTGAGTTCAAACCCCAGTACTACCAAAAAAAAAAATTATAAAACATACCTGGTGGCTCACGCCTGTAATCCTAGCTACATGGAAAGTTGAGGTCAGGAGGATCAAAGTTCAAGGTCAACCCAGGCAAATAGTTCCCAAGACCCCATCTCCAAAATGGATTGGAGGTGTGGCTCAAATGGTAGAGTGCCTGCTTTGCAAGGGAGAAGCCCTGAGTTCAAACTCCTGAGTTCAAACTCCAGTTCCACCAAACAGATGGATGGATAGACAGATAAGATAGATAGATAGATAGAGATGATAGGTAGATAGAAAGACAGGGATTTTTTGTTGCTTGGGGTTTTTTTTCTTTTGCAGTACTGGGGTTTGAACTCAGGGCCTCATGCTCGCCAAGCAGGTGCTCTACCACTTGAGCCATGCTCCCAGTCTTTTTTTTTTTTTCTTTCTGCTTTTTGGTTATTTTTCATGTAAGGTTTGCTTTTTGCCCAGGGTTGGCCTTGCACTAGAATGACAGGTGCACTCCGCCATTCACAGCTTGTTTGTTGAGATGGGGTTTCACTAACTTTTTGCACAGACTGGCCTCAAACCATGGTATTCCCTACCTCAGTCTCCCGAGTAGCTGTGATTACAGGCGTGAGCCACCACGCCTGGCCCACTAAGGTTTTATGAGAGAAAACTCATGGTAGCGCTCACAAGGAAGGATGATCTCACTACTTCTTCCTCCTCTGCCAGCCCTGCCTTCACAGAGTGCGACTCACACACCAGGGGAGTGCTCCCCAAACGAGGTGGGGACGCCGGCCAGACTCCTGCCTGTGCAGATCTCGGTAAGCTGTTTGTCGCTTCCTGTAACCAGAGAACTGCCACATCCCTGCCCTCCTGGACCGGCTCAGACACTGCCCTGGGCTCCCCTTTGCTGCCTTCTTCTCTTCTGTAATCCCTACCTCTCATCGGCACCTCCATCATCGTCCCTGTCCTTGCATCATTTTCTTCAGGGTAGCTACTGCCACCTGGTGGTTAAGTGTGTATTTACGTGTTCATCACAGGCAGGTCCTGCGTCTGTCAGAGAGAACTTCCCGGTTGGCTGTTCACTGATGGACAGTGTGCACTTTATGTACGTGGACAGCGGTGCCACAGCCTACCTGGAAGCCATGTCCCTTCTGATGCTAACACCCCTGGTTTCTCTTTAGGGTCCCTTGTCTTCCAACCACTCCTCCTGTCCTCCTCCAGTCATGCCCAGGGCCCCAAGGTCTGGTTCATGGCTGAGCATGAGACTCAGGCTTGGCCAACGAGAATCAGTACTGGGACTTTTGCTTAGACTCCAGGATTGCTGGACTGTGGGACAGATGCCTCAGTGTGCCCTGTGGCAAATGAGAGGTCAGGGAAGGTGATTGGTATCACCAAGGTAGAACCATGTGGATGGAGGTTCAGCTCGGCACGCCAGACAACAGACAGGCCGTATTTCCTCCTAGCAGCAGCAACACCACTCACATGAGCACAAGTCTCTCTCTCTCTCCTATCCCCCCCTTTCTTCTCTCTCTTTCTCCTCTGTCTCTCTCTCTGTCTCTCTCCTCTCCTCTCCTCTCCCTGTCTCTCTCCCTTCCCCTTCTTCCCCACCCCCGTGTCTCCCTCTTCTCTCTCCTCTCTCTGTCTCTCTCTTTTCATATACACATGTATTTTTTTCTCTTTTTCTGGTGGTACTGGGGTTTGAACTCAGGGCCTTTCACTTGCTAGGCAGACACTCTACCACTTGAGCCACTCCCCCAGTCTTTTTTTCTTTAGTTAAGCAGGTCCAGCCTGAACTGCATCCTATTTATCTTTCCTGTGTACCTGGGATGACAGGTACACACAGCTTTACCGATTGAGATGGGGTCTTCCTAACTTCTTCCCCCAGGCTGACCTGAAACCTCAATCATCCCGATCTCTGCCCCCAGAGTAACTAGATTATAGGTGTCAGCCACCACACCTGGTCATACACATGCATTATTTTCAAAACCATTGATCATAGACTTCACACTTCACAGGACTCACCGCTAAACAAACACTTCACAGATCTCACCCCAGACACTTCAATTGGTGTCTCCTAAGAATAAGATTTTTTTCTGTTTTTTTGTTTCATTGTTTGAGACAGGGTCTTACTCAAACTCACAGTCTCTGCCTCCCATATGCTGGGATTATGGGTGTGCACCACCACACCTGGCAAGAATATTGTCTTATGTAGCTGAAACGCCCTTAATGTTTTTCATTCATTTAAGTTTTTAGATTTTTTTTGGCACTTTTGGGTATCCAATCAGGGCCTTGCATATGCTAGGGAAGCACTCTATCTCTAAGCTGCACCCCAGCCCTACCTTTGTACTTTTAACAACTGTACAGTGCTATTCATCAAACCTGCTCTGAGAGTGCAGTGGCTCACACCTATGACCCTGGTTATATGAAGATCAGGAGGATCAAAGTTCAATACCAATCCAGGCAAAAAAGTTCGTGAGACCCCATCTCAACCAATACGCTGGGTTGGGTGTGGTGACCTGCACCTGTCATCCCAGCTATGTGGGAAGCATAAATAGGAGGATCACAGTTCCAGGATGGAACTAAAGCAAAAAGGGCTGGGGGAGGGCGTGTGTGATCAAGTGATAGAGCTCCTGCCTAGCAAGTGCAAGGCCCTGAGTTCAAACCCCACACCACCAAAAAAAAAACCAACCAAAACCTTACTCTCAACATTCCAGTCTTGCCTATCTGTCATGTTTAGCTTTCTTTCCCCTCCAGTACAGGATCCTGTCTAGGGCCAGGCAGCATTTACTAGTCATGAGAAAGGATCCTAGCATCTGAACGTTCCACAGACTTCTTTACCTTTTATGACAATGACATTTTCAACAACTAGAGTCAGAGCTCTGTTGCATTTTGGCGCTTTTTTTTTGCCATTTTCCTGTAAATTTAGATTCAGGTGATATGTTCCTGCCCAGAGTGTCACACGGGTGATCTGTGTGTCCTGTGGGCCTCAAATTTGGATCTACAAAAGGTGAGTATTCTGTTATCATTGGTGACACTAATTTTGATCCACTTGGTCTGCTTCCCCACCACCAATCCTTTCTAATTTTTCCCCCTTGTAACTGATAAAAAAAAAATCAGTGGGAAGAACTTTTAGATCAAATAGGAGTGGGAAGTATTTTGATTGGTCTGTTGTGCATCACATGATCACCACTGAGCCAATCAACAACTGAAGCATGCAGGACTCTCATGGGCCCAGCCTGGGTCACATGCTCATTCCTGAAGGCAAGGGAAGGGTCTCTTGGAGTAAGACTGTGGTTCACCTGTGGGGGCTGTTTTCCCTCAAGGGGACATTTGGAGATGTCTAGAAATATTTCCAACAACACTGTCACAAGTAGAGGGCCAGTGCTATGGGCAGCTAAAGGATAGAGACCAGGGATGCTGCTGAAGCCCACAGTCACAGCCAGCCCTACCCTTAGGATGGATGGAACCAACTCTAAGTGAGCAGAGGCTGAGAAACCCTGGGCTAGGGAAGGATGACTCTGCAAAGGAAGAGACACAGAGCAGAGACCCAACCCTCCAACCCACAATGCCTCACAGCTGGGAATGCAGCTGGTTTGAATTCTGTCTCAGCCACTACCATCTGTATGATCTTCATTTATTTCCTTAAGCCTTCCATGCCTCGGTTTACTCATCTGTAAAATGGAATTGGCCATAGGATCCCACCTCAGGGGTATTACAATGGTTAAGTGAGTGTGAATTTGTGCATTTCTTAGAACATGCCTGTTTATAGAAGTGCTGTGACATAGATGGTCAGAAATTTATAATACACTTCTAACCCTGGCCTTCTGATGCCTCCTTCTCTTTTTCTTTTTATGTTTCTACCATTCATTAGCCACAGTTTGCAATTTACATAAGGAATCATGGGTTTCTTTGTTCCATAAAATAGATCCAATAACACCACCAAGCTACCTGCTCAGATCCCAGAGGATCAAATGAGCTCAGCTTGCATGCACACAGGGAAATCTGTCACAGCCCTCACCTCACCCCAGCTATAACTGTGACCCCCATGTCATTTCAGCTTGGCCTGGGTTGCCAATGGAGAGACTCACTAAACACCCTCCACGTTCAGACCTCATCACCCTGAGCCTCCTTTTCTCTCTTCTAGCTCTGCACTCAGCTTAGCAGTGCTAGAATTTTCCAAGCAATGTCAGGGAGAAGACCAGCTGTCTGCCCCATTCCTGATCATCATGAGTGAGGCAAGTTACTGAAGCCTTCTCACCTCAGTTTACTCTTTTGTAAATAGAGAAGTGACAACCGAGTCTACTGGAGGGCTATCCATCAGTCATACTCTCCACTGAATAGAACAGCCCTGGTGGAAGTTGCTATGGCTACCGATCCCTCACCAAGTGCCAGCATTGTGGTAGGTGCTTTAATACTGAAAAAGAAGTGACAGTATCATTACAAAGTCAGACAGTTTTAAGAATCAGGCTAAGACAACAGGAGTTAAGTAACAGTTGGTGTGTTTCCAGCTCTTTGTAAGTGATGAGTGTTGTTAATCCATCCTTGCCTTGGCTTAACGTGCCTGATCCTCACCCTTCCCTAAGAGGCAGTCCTATTAGCTAGTCTTCCCATCTTACAGACATGGAAACAGAGGCATGGGAAGTCGCTTGCTCAATAGTCCGGTCCCCAGTCCTCTGGCAAAGGCAGATTTCAAATCCAGGCAGTTGGACCTCAGCCCCACACTATGGGAAGCACACTCCAACCATGGCGCTAACTTTCTTTTCTTCCTTGTCTTCTCTTCAAGCTGTTCCATTTGCTTCGACTTCCACTTCCTTCTGGGTGACTTCCGCTCTGCTCTGCCTCACAGGCTCCTCCTCGTCCTTGGAGACTCAAACATTACCTACTCTTTCAAGTCTTCTGTAGAGTTCCAGAAAATGCACACGTGCCGACGTCACCTCAGCATGTTCTGCCTCCTTCTTCTACCTGCCGTGTCACATGTGATGTCCCTGGGGCTCTGTCCATCTCTCTGCGCCCTGCTCTGCACTGCGAGCCTCCGAAGGGCACAGGTTTGGCTGCTGTCGTGTGAGAATCACAAACACAGCTGCTTGAATAGAATGAAGTTGATTCCCCTCTCGTGTGATAGTCTCTGGGTGAATGTCCAGGGCCAAGCAGTGACAGCCACATGGGCTCTTTTGATCTTTTCACTCTTTATAAGGCTGAGGAGGGTTCACCCATGTACAGTTCACATTCTGGTCCAAAGGGGGGCATGTGGGGAAGGAAGGACATGCTTTGATCCTTCTAAAAGCAAAGATGCACCTATCACTTTTTTTTTGAAGGAGTCTCTCACTCTGTCGCCCAGGCTGGCCTTGATCTTGCAATCCTCCTGCCTCAACCTCCTGAGTGCTGGGATTGCAGGAGTGTACCACCATGCTGGCTGAGACTAATACTTCTGCTTATACCCTCTTGGCTAGAACATAGTCACATGATCATATCTAGCTGCAAAGGATGCTGGAGAATGTAGTCTTTGGCTAGGCAGCCATGCACTCTACTACACCTTCTATTATTATAGCAAAGTAGAATGGATACTTTGTCCACTGCAGCCCTGATCTGTTATCAGGGCTTATCATGCCCAGAACCAAGCCATGAAGAACATATGAATGAATTAAGTGACTCTCCAAGCCTTTGTCTGTCTCCCATTGACTATGACCCCCCCACACACACTTTTTAAACAAATATTTAGAATAGTGAACACTTCTCAAACATTGACCACATGCCCAATCTGAACTAATTTCTTTACCTGCATTTACCTTCTTGATCCTCACAACAACCCCAAGGGGTAAGTACTGTTATTGCCCCTACTTTAGATATTAAAAAAATAGAAACAGATCTTAGATTACATGCCTTATGTCACACAGGTAATAAGTAGCCAAGCTAGGATTCAATTCCAGGAAGTCTGGCTCTTGAGTCTGTGCGCCTAGCCATCATTGGAAACTACCTCTCAGATACAGAAATTGGGAGATCTACAAATAGCCAGACAATGGGTGTGCAAGATCCTCTTCTGGGTGTCGATGCTTCCAACAAACCATAGAATATGCTCGTTCACATCTTCAGTACCACGTGAGCACCTGTAACGTGCATGCTGCTGTTATCTGTTGCCGTGGTAATACTGCATAGTAAGCATTCATAGGACTTCAGAGACACACAGATATAGCTGTTTACGTGGCTCTGCTGACCTTTCTGGACTTATTTCTGTCTCTGGGCATTCTGTACTGGCTTAGATGTGGGACTCCGGGAACTTGGCTCAGCTCTGCATGTCTTTCACACAGGCTAGCTAACCTGGGCATATTCCTTCTCCTGTCAGCAGGAGCTCTGGTGATTATCAAGTATTTTTCAAGTAAGTCCTGTGGCTAAGGCCAGATCCAAATGGGAAGGCAATGCATGGTGACCTGCAAGGGGTGTGGAGGAACTGGAGCCACATTTGCAGAAATCTGAACACATCCCAGACTTTCACCTCCTCTCCTGGACCAGGGGAGAGTAATTCCTGGGCAAATAGGAGTGGGTTTGTGTTACAGGGACGAATGGTCTTCAAAGATGTTGCCCTGTACTTCACCCAGAAGGAGTGGCAGCTTCTGGGACCTTCCCAGAAGGATCTGTACAAGGAGGTCATGCTGGAGAACTACAGGAACCTGGCCTCGCTGGGTAAGGACAACCTCCCCACACCTCAGTTGCTGCTCAAGAGAACTTTGATTCTGACAGGCTGTGAACCTTGCAGAAGGCCTGGATGAGCTCTGCTCTAGGACTGACCTTAGAGGCTGGAGCAATTTGATGATGCTGGCTTCATACTAATACTGGTGCTGTTCACAATCTCAGTAGTGCTGCCAGCCAACCTACAAGTTCAAGTTGTGTTTGTTTGTTTTTATTGAGAAGCTCAAGTTGTTAATTCAGTTGCAGAAGGAAAGATAGAATGAGTTGGTTGATACTGAGTGCCCCCTGCCTCCAACCACACTCTCTCCCACCAATTCCTAACCTCCACTGTGATTGGCTCTAGCTTAAGTCACATTAACACAGCTAAACCAATCCTGATGGCCAATGTGTCCAGGGATGGGTCAATTGGCTGATATGGTCTATGAAGGCAGGCTCAGCTTCCTGGGAACTATTAGGGATTCCATACATAAATTTGAGCTGCTGGGATGGGGAGGTGGGGCAAGATAAAGCTGAGGAGGCAATTGTGTCTATGTTCTGGCTAGCTGTCCTTTGCATCATACTGGTGGCCACCTTATTTCTATGCAAACATTTGGTTTGGAAAGGGATTCTGGGAAGAGGAAAACACTTCTGTCTTTTTGTGGTGCAGGGCATTTGTTTTTCAAACCGAAGTTGATCACCAGTTTAGAGAAAGGAGTTGAACCTTATGTTAAAGACATACCTGTCCCTGGAAATCCCCAGCAAGATGATAAGGGAGTCAGTGGAAGTGACACCTCCACAGGTGAGTCAGAGCAACATTGCTGATGTCTCTGTAGGAAACGCTGTCCAATCCCCCACCATGACTGGGGGCTGGGGCAGAACGGATAAGACCACAGATCAGGTTTCTGTTCAGGAAAGCTTTCCATCCTTCTAGCCTGAGAGATGTATCCACTCATGTTCTCAATTCCCACACCTTCCCCCTCCCATATCCTCTGTATCAGACTTTTAGGATTGCAGGAGACAGAAAGCCTAACTCTAGAGCTTTGGCTGACTCTTCCTTCATTACTTTTTAGTTACTCCTGTCACAGTCTTTTACCTTTTTTCTTTATGTGCATGGGTGAGTGAGTGTCTTAATGTCTGGAACATATTAAAAAGTACATGTCATGTACTTAATTTTTAAGAAATATTATTACTAATCCACAGCTGTCTGCTGACTTAGAAAGACAACAGCACATTTACGAGTCACATAATTACTACCCACCATGTTTTGAGATTTTTTTTTCATTAAGATAATACATGCAATGTATTTTTGGTGTTTTAAGACAGGGTCTCACTATGTAGTTGGAGGCTGGCCTCAAACTCTTGATTCTCCTGACTCAGTCTCCAAATGTTGGGATTACAAATGTACACAACCACACCCAGAAGTTCTTGTTTTCTATACCAGATTCTGATTATACCATCACACAGCCCCCAGTATGACTTCAAGGGAAGGCACAAGCATAGTCAAAGATGTCATCATAGGCTGCTAGAGTAAAGAAATACCATGTGGTTTATAAACAATGTGGAGGTCCAGGTTCAGGGTGTCAGCATGGTCAGGTTCTGGGCAGCATTTCTTTTTGGCTGCAGACTGCTCACTTCTCATTGTATGCTCATAGGGTGGAAAGAGAGCTAGAGAGATCTCTGGTCTCTTATTAGAACAAGAACCCATTCATGATAGCTCCATTCTTAAGACCTAATTCACCTCTCAAGAGCCCCATCTGCTAATAATACCATCATAGTAGAGGTTGGTGTTTTAAAGTATGAGTCTTAGGAAGACTCAAGCCTTCAGTCATTAACAGAAATGTAGTGATGGGAGCCCTCGTAGACTGCTGGAGGAAATGGCAATCAGCAAAACTGCTTAGGAGAAGAGCCTGGTGGTGGTATCCACTAGACTTGCACACATACACACTCAATGTCCCAACAGATCCAGTCCTGGCTGCATACCCAATAGAAATGTGCAAATATGTTCACCAAAAAGTATGCTGCAAGCCAAGCACTGGTGGCTCACACCTTGTAATCCCAGCTACTTAGGGGGCTGAGATTGGAAGGATCATGGTTCCAGGACAGGCAAAAAGCTTTGTGAGACCCTCATCTCAATGGGACAAAACTGGACATGGGGTCCACCTGTCATCCCAGCAATGGTGGGAAGCATAAAAAAGGGGGAATCACCATCCAGGCCCCAAACCTTGGCAAAAAATGAGACCCTATCTCCAAAATAACCAGAGCAAAAAGGGTTGGAGGCATGAATCAAGTAGTAGAGTGCTTGCTCAGCAAGTGCAAAGTCCTGAGATTTTTTTTAAAAAGTATGATATAATGTTCATAGCAACTCTATTCAGAATGCCCCAAACTGAGATCTACCCAAATGCCTATAAATGTAAAATAGTTGAATATATTTTACCATAGTTACACAGTGAGATTCTATTAACAGTGCAAATGAGGGATTGACCCTAACACAAAACATAATGGAAGAATACTCATGTTGACATAACATTGAGTGAAAAAAAGTCAGACACCAAAGGGTATATACTATAGTTACACTTATATGATGTGCAAGATAACCTGTGCTGTCATAAGCCAAGGTCATTGGGTGTGGCAGCCATGCCTGTGATCCCAGGTATTCGGGAGGTGAAGCAGGAGGATCATGGTCCAAGGCCAGCTCCAGGAAAGTTAGTGAGAGAACCCATCTGAAAACCAACTTAAAATAAAGGACTGAGGATGTGACTTGAGTGGCAGAGCACTTTGCTAGCAAGCACCAGGCCCTGAATTAAATTCCCAATACTGCAAAAAAAAAAGTCAGGGGTCATGATTTTCCAAGGAGAAGTCAGTGTTTGGAAGGATATCAAGAGAGTGTTAGGAGTGAGAATGAGGCTGGGCTGCTTGTGTCTGAACCAGTTTGTCAACACTAAGCAAACTTTACACTTCCTATGTGTGTATGTTTATGTATATTATGTTATAATCCAATGAGATATTTCTCATCAAAAACAGAGACATGGAACAGATGTTTACATTCTCAATCTCCTTCAGGGAAGAAGACAAAGCAGAAACTAAAGACACAAATTTTGAAGCCAGGCAGTTCTAAGACTCCACAGGAGGAAAAAGTGCAGAAAATAGTCCAAAGAGATGAACCCCAGAGTGCAAGGTCAGAGAGGGCTTTGGAAAGTAAAAGCAACCCATCTCTGGACAAGCAGAAGTGTGGCCAATGTCTGACCATAGTAGGGTCATGCAAAAAAGTCTTTCTTGGCAAGATAGGCCATGAATCTGTGGTCCTAAGGAGACTTTTGAGTCAAACACCAACAACCACAACACCAAAGAGCACTCCTGGAGGAGAGAATTCCCCAAAGAAAGACATTCATGGAAAAACACAGGATGCTGCAAAACAAAAGAGTGCCCGAAAGGGTAAGAACCACTTCAAATGCAAGGAATGTGGGAAGACCTTCAACCAGACCCTCCACCTCGTGGAACATGAGCGAATTCACACAGGAGAGAAACCCCACAAGTGTGATGAATGTGGGAAATCCTTCAGGCACAGCTCTTATTTCTTCACACACTACCGGATTCACACAGGGGAGAGACCCTACAAGTGCAATGAGTGTGGGAAAGCATTCAACAGCAGCTCCACCCTCCGCAGTCACCAAAGGGTCCACACAGGGGAGACGCCCTTCCGGTGTGACGAGTGTGGAAAGACCTTCAAACAAAGCACAAAGCTGGCACGCCATCGCCGGGTGCACACAGGGGAGAAGCCCCACAAGTGTGGGGAGTGTGGGAAGTGCTTCAGCCGCAGGTCGTCTCTGAGGGAACACAAAAGAATCCACACAGGAGAGAAGCCTTACTGCTGCCGTGTGTGTGGAAAAACATTCAGAGTCAACTCCCATCTTGCAGAACATCAGAGGCTCCATCAAGAGAAAAGGCCTCACCGGTGTGAAGAGTGTGGGAAGTACTTACGAAATGCCTCTCACCTGTCAGAACACAAGCGAATTCATGCACCAGGGACCCGAGAGGAATGCCCAGAATGTGGGAAAGCCTTCCCCAGCAAGGAGACCCTCCTTAAGCATCAGAAGAACCATGAAGAAGACACCAAGCACCTGTGTCAGGGATGTGGGAAATCCTTCAGGTGTAAGTCAAGCATCCAGAGACATCAGAGGCTGCATGCTGGGGAGAAACCTTTCATGTGCACTGAGTGTGGGAAAGGGTTTACTGACAGGACCACCCTGAATAATCACCGCAAAATCCACTCTGAAGACAGGCCTGATCCATGCAGCCAGTGTGGGAGAGCCTTCAGACACCTGGCTACCCTGATGCTCCACCAGGAGATGCATGCTAAAAAGGGAAAGCCCCGTCCTGCTGTGTGAAAGAGTCTTTAGCCAGGACTCACACCTTGGTAGCCACCAGAGAAGTCAAAATGAGGAAGACTATGAAAAGTGGATATGCCCTTCATTTCTGAAAGTGTCTTTCTAGTTGACCAGTAGTTCTCAATGGAGGAGTGATTTTTATACTTCACCAACCTGAAACATTTGTGCAATATGAGGAGACATTTTTGGTGCTACTGGCAGTTGGCATCTATGGATAGAGGCCAAGGATGACAACAAACGTCCTACAAAGGTAGACCCCTTCATCTTCCAACAACAAAGAATGACCTTCCTGACTCAAGTAAAAATCCTGTGGGTAATTAAATTCAAGAAAGAATTCAGGTAGAGTTTTCTGTAGCTGCTAAGCTGTGGCTACTTAAATAAATGCAATGTCACAGTTGTATCAACCACTCAGCCCCTCAGTGGCCACTTGGGCAGTGGCTACTGTAGGGACCATCAGTGACAGAAAACACTTTCAACATCATAGAAGGTTCAATTTACTCATGTAGACCTCAGTTATCAGAATTATACACACCGTAGCCCCAAGAAAGTGAGAAAACGGGGCAGTTTTGAGACACTGAATTTGAACTGTTTTTGCAGCCAAATGGAGCATTTTCTAAGCTTTTTGAGTGTTTTGGACCCATGATATTTGGGGTGCTTTCAGGTATTGAATTGGGTAATTTCCCATTCACAGGATACCTCCCTCCTACCTGGGTCAGAGGACCAGTAGATCACTGATAATGTTACTGATAATGGTGAACACTTATTGAGCCCTTTTTACCTGTCAAACATGGTGCTGACCTAATCTCCTCCAGAGTCCTAGGAAATAAGAACTATTACAATCTCCAATTTTTAGGTGAGAAAACCAAGGCTTTTGAGAACTTTTACTTTAAAAAAAAACCCGTATTATCATTCCCAAATTTGCACATAAAGCAAGACTGTTGAAAATTTTATATTACACTTTTTCCAATAATATGCTTTGAATTTTTACAAAATGTGCCTTCATATATATGTAGTTGCATTTCTGTCTCACTGGCCTTGAGGGCAGAGAGCAGCTTGGGTTTAGGGCAACAGGAGATGACACAAAAGTGACCAAGTCAGGAAGTGGAAGTGAGCAGACTGGGTGTGGGTCAGCCACACTCTCTGTTTGCAGAAAGTTTCTGGTGCTTATGAACTTTTACAGATGGTCTGTGGTTGCTTTTGGACAATAAGTTTTTTAAGACTGAGGTCTTATGGGCCACAAAACTGAAACTGTTTGCTCTATGACCCTTGATTGAAAACGCTGGGTAACCACCTTCTGAATGAATGAGGGAAGAAATGGTCAGGAAATGGAAAAGCCATCAACAAGTGGAGGCCCTGGAAGTCTGTGCAGGCAACACAGTGTAAGTGGCATGGCTGGTGTAGCGATCCTATACACCACACCTGTGTGTGTTCACACGTGCTTTGTGACCATGTGTGCACATTGATCACGAGTTTCACTGCTTATATTTACTAAGTAAGGTTCCAGTGCTGTCCCACTTAAAAATGCCCTTTGCAACCTTCTAAATCAATTCCCTTGATCATCACGGGATGCCATCCATGTTTTGAAAAGCCCTGGGCAGTGGCTGGACAATAGATAACACAGTCAGAACCTACCTCTGTGCCCTTTTTGCTGACCCTCATGGTGGGTTATTGGAGGACTTGTCAGGAGACAGAAGGTGGAAAGTCCCATGATGCTGAGCCTGTAGCTGTGCACTTGGGAGTCAGAGGGAGGCACTAAATCTGGGCTCTACTCCTCTGCCATCTTCAGAACATCTCCTTCCATCCTTTCTTGGCTCTGGGAGGACTAAAAGGTTCACAGGTGTCTTCAGGTGAGCATGGCGAGGCCATGCCTGAAGCTATCCAAGGACTCTGTTGGGCACCATCTCTGGGAATGACCTCAGAAGTAGGGCTAGGATGGCGTTTTGAGGGGAGCACATAGTGACTATATATGACAGGTTTGTTTTGTTGTGTTTGTTATTTTCATCTGTGAAACATTTGTGTGTGGTGGGGCGGGGGATTGGGAATGGTGCATGGAGGTTCTTCCACTAGCATAAGGGCCAAATGTGACTGTATATGCTCACCAATTTGAGTTGAAATTCCTAAAAGTACATCTCGCAGTAGCTGAAGTGAAACAAACCACCCAAAGAAATTACAGACACATGCACCTCAAAGGCTCCAGGCTTGAAGGAGCTGTGGTAGGGCTGCAGACCCCAGAGCCTAGAATGGAGGGCTTCACGCAGACAAGACTTCTTCATATTCTCGTACTTTTGGAGCTCTGTGCATGTCTTCATTCTTCTTTCAACAAACAGGAGACTTCTCTGTGATGGGGAAACATGGCCATCAGGTGCCTTGACTTCCCAATCTTAGGGGAAAGAAAGTTCCTTTCTCCCAGAATCAGTCCTCAACGGAGGACCCCAATGACATTGTTGTGACTGAGGTGGGATTGGGGAGCTTCTTTGTCCTTTTTGTCCTGGAGTGATTCAAATAAGCACATACCACCTTTGTTTTGTTTTGCTTTTTTGAGATTGTTCTTGCTATGTAGCCCACCCTGGCCTTAAACTCATGATCCTGCTGACTCAGCTTCTCCAGTGCTGAGATTATTGGCATATGTCACCACTTCCAGCTCACTTTTGTAGTCTTCTAAAGAGGTTAGACTCTTGGGGGGGTGGTGCTCAGAAGAGGACCCATCTCCGAGGGACAGTTGCAAGATCCCAGAGATATTACCATCAATTCAGGAAGCTGGAGGTCACCTGGAGGAAGAGGCCACCCGGTTCTCACCCCCTAATAATAATAAAACTGGTGCTAGCATATTCAATCACTAGTCTCTGTCTCAGGTATGTTTCAGTCCCTTGAAATTCATGCTTAGGGGCAGAACAGGTGGTTCCCTGAGCTGCTCCACTCTTTTTTATCCTGGTGCCTGTGTATTTCCTGAGCCTGTCCAGAAAGGGTGCCAGGAAGACACACTGAGCAAGCCTGATGCCCCTGTCCAGGAGTGGGACAGAGGCTACCAGTGCCAATGTCCCACTCTAGCAGTCAGTCTTGGGTAACAGCACTCAGAGAGTGCACTGCAGTTCTGGAAGTTCTGGAGACATCTCCCAGACATGGGGGAATTTGGGGTTGTATGGCTGGACACTGGACACCAGGACAGATTAGAAGAGTTGAAGAAGGCTGGATCCAGCACCAAGAAGGAGATGGTCAGGACCTTCCCAGGGCTGCCAGGAAGCCCAGGGGCAGGCCAGAGGGATAAACGAGGCACTGGTACTGGGCCCAGATGGGGTGTTGCTTCATGAAGCCCTGGGGAACAGCCAGGGGGTCAGACACTGTCTGAGTGTCCTTGAGCCCTGGATCTGTGGGTGTCTCTGCCCCTAGAGGAGCAAGGACAGCAGCTACCACAACAGGATGGGATTCCCACAGCACCTCCTGGGGCACAGGTGACAGAAGGTGTAGGAAGCCAGGTTTGGGCCCTGGAGCATGCTAGTCTGACAGAGTAACAGGACCTGTCCCCCCAACAAGATACAGGACTGTTCAATTGGGGACCATAGTTACTGGCTTGCAGGGCTAGGCATAGGAAGATAATTTTAGAGACCCTGAGAACAGTTTTAGGGTGCAGACATTTGGAGGTTCACAGAGGACATGTGAGAATTTCCACAGATGGAAGGGTGCCCAGCTGTGGGCACACACTGGGACCATCACCAGCATAGGGCAACCTCCTCTCTGGGATGGGTATCTGGGGAGGCGAGGCAGGCTCTGTGTCTGGTGTATCAGGAAGAAGTTGACCTCGATGTTTGGATATTGCTGAGCACAAGACGTGTTTTTGTACATCTGTGGGATGGGGTCTGCAAGTGGCTGTAAAGCTTTTCAAATAGTCTTAGTAAGGCTGTAAAGATGTCTCCAAGTTTTTTAGGGTTTTTTTTGCGGGAGTTGTTTGTTTGGCATTTCTGTGGTTTGAAGTCAGGGCCTTGCATTTGCCAGGTAGGAGCACTACCACTTGAGTTCTTTTTGCTACAGTTATTTTCAAATGGTGTCGTATATTTATCCCCAGGCCAGCCTGGACCTCAATCCTCCTATTTACATTTTTCCTGTAGCTGGGATGAGAGGCACTCCCACCATGCCCAGCTTTTATTGGTTAAGATGAGGTCTCTCTCACTTTTTGCCAAGACTGCCTCAAACAGGAAGCCTCCCAATCTCCACCTCTGGAGTAGCTGGGATTACAGGCATGAGCCTGTTTTTTGAAGGAAGCCATTGAAAGTACAAGTTCAGGTGAGTCTGCATCTAGGTAATACTGTGCCTGGAGATCATTGTGTATCTGATGGTCCTGTCAGGACCCAGCACTGCCCACCACCCCGACCCAGGTGACCAGGCCATTGTGCCTCTGGTTCTCTGAAACATGAACCTCTGTGACCTCCCTTGTCAACCTGCACTGTGATGTCTCTGAGGCCGAGGTGGGGACCCCAGCTATGGGGACAGTGATTCAGGAAGTGAGGCTGGGGTGGGGGAAGTGGCCTCACAGTTCTCACCACCAGTGGCTGTCAAATGAAGTCTGCGTGTGACCTGCGTCTCCAGCACTGTCTAATCACCGAAACACCTGTCAATACATACTCCTCATAGTTAATCACTTACTGTCCTCATTTTTTGTTTTAGAGACATTTTATTTAGACAGTTAAAATAATTAGATATTCAGAAGCAGTGTACAAAGAAAGAGAAATCAAACCATTTACTTTATCAAGTGTTTCCTCTTCTTTACAACTAAAGCGAAGAAAACAGGCATTCTTCTTGGAAAAATAAGCTATTTTTCTTCTCCACAATCACATAAACAGCTAGAAGAAATTTAATGATAGTAAGATAAATTGGGTGTTAGCTTACACATATTCATTAAAAACATAACAAGGCCAGGCACCAGTGGCTCACACCTGTAATCCTAGCTACTTAGGAGGCAGAGATCAGGAGGATCGAGGTTCAAGGCAAATAAATACCCTATCTCAGAAAAAACCCATCACAAAAAGGACTGGTGGAGTGGCTCAAGGTGTAGGCCCTGAGTTCAAGCCCCAGAACCGCAAAAACAAAACAACAACAACAACAAAAAAAAAACTACAACAGACTGTTGCACTATGAGAACTTGATCCACCTGTTTTCATCTGATGCTCTGAGTTTTCACTCACAGACAACACTTAGTTGTTGAGCACTGGAGCTAATTCACACTCCCCATTGTTCTTTTGCCTTTTATTGTCATATTATTGTTGTACTGGGAGTACATTGTGACATTTACAAAAGTGCTTACAATATGTCATAGCTGAATTCACCCCCTCCATCATTCTCCTTTATACTCCTTCCACTATTCCTGGAATAGTTTCAACAGGTCTCATTTTTCCATTTTCATACATGAGTACATGATATTTCCACTACATTCACCTCCCACACCCTATCCTCATATCATCCCCCTTCCCACTGGCACCAATCCCCAAACAGAACCTGTTTTGCCTTCCTATTCTCTATTTTTGAACAAAAAAAAAATTTTATTTGTTAAGCTTTACAGGGAGTTTCATTGTGACATTTCCATGTACATATGTTCTATAACTCGAATTGGTTCATCCCCTCTATTTACTGCCATGTTTGCTGTCAGAGTCAAAGAATAACTCTGGAAGGCTGACAGTTTTCTGCTTGCTTGTTCAGCCCATAAACTATATTGTATCTATGGCACAGCCTTGACACTCAGACCTCATCTTCAGGAGTTGGAAAACAGATGGAATCTGAATGCTCTGAAGCAATCTCTTGTAGTTCCTTTTCCTTGTCTCTGGAAGCCACATTTCCAAACCCATAGGGCTTCCTACCACAGCTTGCAACAGTCTTAATGTTCCATCTTCAGAACCACTGGCCTAGAGTTTTCCATCAGGACCAAAACTCACACAGTGAGTGGGACTGAAATGTCCTTTACAGGATTCTAATTCTTCCCCACCGTTATCATCAAAAAGTTTGCAGCTGGGCACTGGTGGCTCAGGCCTGTAATCCTAGCTACTCAGGAGGCAGAGATCAGGAGGATCAAGGTTTGAAGCCAGCCTATGCAAATAGTTCATGAGATCCTATCGTGAAAAAAATCATTACAAAAAAGGCGGGCAGAATGGCTCAAGGTGAAGGCCCTGAGTTCAAACCCCAGTGCTGTGAAAAACAAAAGTTTGCAATCTTTGCCACTGCAACAAGGAATTCTTTCTCAGGGTGAAGAGATGTAGATTTGATGGTTACAGGTGCTTCAAAGGATTTCATTGGATCCAAACTCACTGCACCATGAAAGCAATAGATGATCCATAAGTCACAACCAGGATTTCTCCCTCAGGAAGACAGACCGTGCTGCTAACAGACACCTTAGAATTTAGAGATTTCACTTCTGTCACTATGAAGCCAATCCCAAAGGTGAACAGTTTCATCATCAACTAAAAGAATCTGCTTATCCTCACGGCACCATAGAACCCTTTTAACACAGAAGTATGACCACTGATTTCCTTTGGTTCTGCTTTGGATTTATTCAGGTCATATAAGCGTAACAGTTTATCCTGTCCCCCGGTTAACAAATAATTACTTCCCTGTGTGAAATCCTCAGTCTTTACGATGTGTGCAGGAGCCAGGGTTATCTGCTCCTCTCACAAGACAGCATCCCACACTTTGGCTGTGAAATCTGCAGTTGCTGTGGTGGCTTTGGTGCCATCCTTATTCAATGTTGCACCCCAATCAGCACCACCAGGACCCGAAAATGTTCCAATCAACTCTCCAGTATCTCCCTGGTGTGACATGGGTTTACCATCTTTGCAAGGGCTGAATAAGAAATAGCCATGTGCTGGTGTGAAGCCAGTGAAGGCCAACTCAGGGGTATGGCTCGAGCAGGTGCATGGTGTCTGCCTCGTTGCCACAGTGACGATGAACCCACCCCATTGGTGAGACAAGGGTGGTTGTTGTCTTTTTTTCTCCTCAGCTGCAGTGCCTCTGGCTCCACAAGGACCCCCAAAAAGCCCCCTGCCCTGGCACTGGGGCTGAATGGGAAAACAGAACAGGGAGGCCCTTCCAGTGACACTGAGTCAGGATGGGGTTAGGGAAGGGCCAGGAGTCAGCAGACGAGGGAGGGAAAGAGAGCAAGGGAGGAAAGTAGGGGAGGGGAGAACAGAAGAACCAGCCCAACTGTAATCCACACCATCCTCATTTTTTTGCAGTGAAACATTGAAGACCCAGGGGGTTAATTCCCCCTCCCACAGTTGGGTTACCAGGGGAAATACCTGTTAACTTTGAATTCTAGATTGTCAATGAGTTAGGGTTTTTTCATTAATTTTTTATTAGGACATGTTCGTTGTGCAGGAGGGATTCATTGTGACAATTCCAGTCTGTCTTATAGTGTAGATCGGTTAGATAACCCCACCATCTCCCCTTCAGCCCCCTCCCTGCCCCACTTAAAGCAATTGCAAGCGGTTTCTTATAGGTTTCATATAGGTATATGAAGTCCATCTACCATACACCCTAACTTTTATCTCCTTCATTCACCCTCCCCTTCCTACTAGGACCCCCCATACACACTGTGCCTATTTTACAGTACTGCTTTTTGTTAATATTTCAGTAGGCATTCAAAGGCGTGTCTCAATGCATACCCACTGTGGGTGTGATTTACTTTGGTCTGTTCAACCCCTTCCATTACTCTCCCTTACCCCCTTACCTCCTGTGCCCCATTTTTCAACAGCTTTCAGTACACATCCTTATATCCTCTACCTTCACATCTTATGTTTTGTGATATTACTGATGCTCTATCATTCTCTTTTCCTTTCTCTCTTTCCCCGAGTTCCATAGAGTAGTCCCACTATTACAAACATGTTCTGAGTTTGTATATGATAATGCTTGTTTTGTGTTTATCTTTTGGATCTATCTTCCACTTGTGAGAGAAAACATGTGGCCTTTGTGTTTCTGAGCCTGGCTTACTTCACTTAGCATGATATCCTTGAATTATTTTTATGAACTCCAAAGTATAGCATGGGACCTTCCTACACTTAAAATCAACTTAGTAAAATATCTTAAAAATAATTTTTTAATTATCTTTAAAAAATTGAAATTAGGACTGTCTCTGTGGAGGGCAGTTTAGCAGTAACCATTCCAGATTTGAAATGTAGACACCCGTTGATGCAATGGCTCTCTTTCCACATATCGTGCTGATAAGTTCACACCTGTGGGCAGTAACACATGTACAAGGATGCTCATTCCAGAATTGTTTATAGTGGCAAAAGACTAAATGCAATGTTATGTCCATACCCAAATAATGGTACAGTCATTCAGGGGATTAGTATGTCAACACTAAAAAATAGTAAGGCAAGACAGGTGCCAGTGGCTCACATCTGTAATCCTAGCTACTTGGAAAGCTGAGATCAGGAGGCCAGCCCTGACCAAAAAGAGTTAGTAAGACTCCATCTTAACCAACAGCTGGGCACAGCAATGTGTCCCTGTCATCCCAAGCTACACACAAGGCAAGGCTAAGAAGGAAGGAGACCCTATCTCCAAAATAACCAAGCAAGAAGAACAGGGCAGCACAGCACCTGGCTACCAAGCATGAAGCCCTGAGTTCAAAACCTAACACTGCCAAAATACTCCCCAAAGAGTAAGATAGCTCTGTATGGAGAGGGTTCCAAAATATATTAGTGTGCTAGCTAGAGGAAGAAGGAAGGAAACAGGGGAGGGAGGGAGTGGGGAAGGAAGGAAGGAAAGAAGAAGGGAAGGAAGGAGAGAAGGAAAAAGAGAAGGGAGGGAGGAAGGAAAGAAGGAGTGAAGGGATGAAAGGAGGAAGGAGGGAAAGAAGGGAAGGAAGGAAGGAAGGAAAGAAGGGAGGAGTGAGGAAGAGGGGGAGAGAGAAATAAAGAAAGGAAGGGAGAGGGAGGGAGGGAAGGAAGGAAAAGAAGGGAGGAAGAAAGGGGGAAAGGAAAGGAACAAAGGAAGACAAGGAAATGTATAGTGGGGTGCTAAAAGTAAGAAGATGAAGAAGAGGAAGGGAGATGGAACCCACACACTCACACATCATATAATTAAACACATAAATCATCAAATGAACAAGAACTTCGATATTATTTCTGACAGCACACACAAGAAATTGGTTCCCAGGCAAGGGTAGCGGGGTGTCAGGGTGACCTGCAGTGGGAGGGAGACACTGTTTTCACTTTATACTGTTACAATTTTTCACCACTCTGACAAAAACCCCTGCTCCCAATACCTGTTTCCCCTTTCTCCTATGATACTATGACCCCTGATTTTTAGCCAGGATCTGAGATAAAGACAGCCTTTCTCATTATCTTCACCTAGGAAGACATTTGGTTCAGTTACAGCAAGTGAGGGGTTAGAGTAAGGAACCATCCTTACAAAAGGGACACAAAACCTTGGTGCCTTCTTCATCCTCTCTGCCTTCCTGCTGTTTGGAATGTGGCCGAAATGGCTGGAGCTCCAGCTGCCATGTTTATTAGTATATATTAATTGTCTGTAGTAAGGGGTTTCATTTTGACATTTCCATGCATGCACACAATGCACTTACATCGTATTCACTCCTCCTTCCTGCCTGTTTCCTTTTCCCTTCTACCCTCTACTAGTCACCACATCTATTTTCAGGACTTTGTTTTGTTTCTCATTGCTCAACTTCCACCCATGAGAGAAAATGTGTGTCGCTTGTCTTCATTCAATATGATGATCTCCAGTTTCATTCATTTTCCAAAACATGACATAGCTTCATTCTTCTTAATTGTGTGTATATGACCCATTTTCCTTATCCATCCCCCTGCTGATGGGTACCTAGGCTGACTCCATAATTTAACTATTGTGAGTAGTGCACAGTATAGACAGGTATTCAAGTATCTCTATAGTAAGCTGACTTCGATTCTTTTGAGTAGACACCAGTCATTACCATTATGGGAGTCCTGTGGCTAATTTACTGAGACACAGCCATACTGATTTCCACAGTAGCTGCACTAATCTACCTTCCCACCAGCAAATACGGCCTCTTTTGCCCCACATCCTCACCAGTTGTTTGTTTTCGTAAAATAGCCATCGTGAGGAAAACATAAGGGAAATACTTTAAAATATAGGCACAGGAAAGACTTTCTGAACAGGAAATAAGAACAAGAATTGATAGATGGGATTGCACCAAATTAAAAAGGTTCTGACCATTGCCATGAAGCTGAGGGATGGTGGAGCAGGTGCTGGAAGAAGTCTGGGCCGTTGGCCAATTCATGGTGCAGAGCCATGACCACCCCTTCCAGGCAGACTTCGGGGTCAACTTGGGCTGACAGAAATATGAGAACCACAGAGTGAGCTGAAGAACTTATCCTAAATTTTCTAATATACACATTTTGAAAATCAAAAGACAAGAGGTAAAAAATCAATTTTATTCATATTCTGTTTAACCCAGCCCAGCCTGTTTCTGAGACAGGGTCTCACTAACCTTTTGCCTTGGCTTGCCTTGAACCACAATCATTTTATCTCCATGTACCTGGGATTAAAGGTGTATGGTACCATGCAGCCTTAATAATTGTGAACTCCTAGTTTATCCTATAGGCATCCTAGCTCCATTCGTTTATAATCTTGCTGTGGGTGTAGCTGACATCTCTAATGGTTTTAAATATTTTATTTATATATCTGGGGTTTTTTGATGGCTTTTGTTCTTGGTGTCTGCTTTTTCTCCTACTAGTGGTGCTGGGGTCATAACCTCAAAAGCAGGCGGTCCTGACTGTAAAACGGGTGACATTAAGGGGAGGGTAAGTGAAGGGGTAAAGGAGGGTAAATATGGTTGATGTACTTTCTACACAAGCATGAACATGCAACACTGAAACCTGCTAAAGTCATTTTAAGATTTAGGGGAGTGGGGCAGGAGGGAGAGTAATGGAGGGATGAACCAATCTGGGCTGTGAAACACTATAAATGTCACAATTGTCACAATGAACCACCTGTATGACATCATAGCCTAACAAAACGTGTAGGTGTTTTTTGCAGTACTGGCATTTGAACTCAGGGCCCACACCTTGAGCCACTCCACCAGCCCTTTTTTGTGATGGGTTTTTTTAAAGATAAGGTCTCACAAACTATTTTCCCAGGTTGGCTTTGAACTGTGATCCTCCCGATTTCTGCCTCCTGAGTAGCTGGGATTACAGGTATGAGACACCAGCACCTGGCACAAAAGTTTTTTTTAATGAAGAACAGGAAGATCACACAGGTCCTGTTTGGGGTTGGGGACCAGTGGGAGATGGTGGGCACAAGGAACTGATGAATGAGCGTGAGTATGGTGATGTCCTTTGTATCCATATATGAAAATAGAAGAATGAAACCTGTTGAAATTGTTTTCGGAAGGGAGGAGAAGGAAAAGGGAGAACAATGGAGGGGGTAAAACTAATTAAGATATATTGTAGGAACATATGTGAATGTCACAATGTATCCCCTGTACAACTATAATATGCTAATTTTTTTAAAAAAGAGAAAGTTGCCCAATAAGAACCCCCCATAAAAAGCTGAAAGAGATATCCATCCCAACAGACGTGCAAATGGCAATACAGAATCACAAGAAGTGCAAGAAAGCAAAGCTCTATGACTCCTCCAAAGATCATAACCCATGGATAACTGAATCCAACGATACTGAAGTAGGTGAAGTAACAAAGAATTCAAAAGCTTAAAGATGACAAAAGGGATATCACAGTAAGTGTGAGGCCCTGAGTTCAAACCCCAGTACCTCAAAAAGAAAAAACAGATCAATGACCTCAAAGATGATTCAAACAGATGAATGAAGTAAGGAAGTCAACCAAGTTCTGGGCAAGAAAGTCGGCAGTGGATAAGGAATTCAGCAAGGAAATTAAGATTCTAAAAAAAAAAAGAAGCCTCTAGAAGGGCACCCTTTGAGGGGCATCAGGAGGAGGGCAAGGGGGAATTGAACATGATTGAATACTAAAACAATGGTCAGGACAAGGCACAGTGGCCCATGCCTGTAATCCCAGCTACTCAAGAGCTGGAGATTGGGAGAATTTTGGTGTGAAGTCAGTCTGGACAAAATGACACCAAGACTCCATCTCAACAAACAAGCCCAGTGTGGTCATGTGCACCTATAATCCCAGCTACTTAGAAGGCATTGGTAGGAGGACTGTGTTCTGAAGCTAGCTCCAAGCAGAAAGCATGAGACCCTATCCAAAAAAAAAAAACTATAGCAAAAAAAAGGGCTGGGGGCATGACTGAAGGGGTAGAATACCTGCCAATCAAATGCAAGGCCCTGAGTTCAAAACCTCAGTACCTTAACAAGAAACCCCAATTAAATAAGTTAGGCCATAGCCATACAGCAGACTCCAGTTAGTTAAAAACAGGATGCAAATGCTCGTTGATATGAAAATCTCTCCAACATGTACTGGTAAGTGGAAACAAAGGACAGAACTGTGTGCAGGGTGCGTCCCCTTTTGCTAAAAGAAGGAAATGCAAGCATATAAATACGTGTGGTGTGTATCAGCTATGATTATGTAACACATATTATGTCTGTGTTACATAAATGTGTAATATATCGATACATGTTATGATCTGAACCTTTTGTTTTTGAGCTAGGGTCTAGCTGTGTAGCCCAGGCTGGCCTTGAACTCCTGATCCTCCTGCCTCAGCTTCCCTAGCGCTGGGATTACAGCACACCTGCTTGGCTTGGATGTTGACTGTCCCACAGAGGCCTGTGTGCGCAAGGCTTGGATTCCAGCCTGGGCGCTCTTGGGGAATGGTGGAGCTTTGGGGGAAGGGTGCTTAGAGGAAGGAAGTGAGGGCACTGGGCTTGTGTCCTGGAGGGGACACCCGGGTCCCCTCCTGCCTCTGTCTCTTTGCTCCCAAGCTGTCATGAAGTGGGCACCAGGAGCTCCCTGCCATGATAGCCGGCCTTCCCACAGGCCCAGGGGTAGTGGGCAGCAACCACGGCCAAAATGACACCTCCTCCTGGTAAGCGGCTGGTGTCAGCTATTGTGTCAGGAAGGGAAAGCTGTGGCACCGGGTACTAAGTCTACAACTGCACGTTCTGTTACACGGTACATAGCGCTGAATAGAATAGAAATGTGCTTGTTTCCTACTGTGGATTTTACTTTTCAAATATTTTGTATGTCAGATTACAGATGTGAATATCTAGTGAACATGCCACCTGAGGTTGTGTGATCACGCGTGTTCATGTGTGCGTGTGTAATGTGCGTGCGTGTGCACGTGTGAACACGGGAGTATGCATGCATGTGTGGACGGATGGTGTGTGCATGCACGAATGCGGGTGTGTGCACGAATGCGTGTCAATTTTACACACACATTACGCTTTCTGAATGCTTGCCACACACAAGACAATCACTTCACAAACCGCAGAATTTGTTCAGAGGCGGACATGCCTAAAGCGACAATCTCACCGCCCTGTCCTGCGCGGGGTTGGGGACAGTGTTTAGGGATGTTTAGCACAGGGGACCGGCTAGGATGTCAGTAGTCCGCCCCCCAGCCGACCACGGCCCCCCACAGCCCCCCACGGCTCCACGACCCTCCATGCCCTCGCCCACAGAACTGCCCCTGAGCACATCTGACAGTGACGTCTTCGTCCCTTGAGTGACGTTAGTAGGACGTCACTGGTCAGCCTCACATGGACTCTGGGAAGGCATCGGGCACTGTTACCACCCTGACTCAGGGTTCCACACACAGTGCATAGGGGATGCTCCTCACATATGGCCGCTTCCTCACGCGGCCTCAGTGATTTTAAAGCCATCTGAGAGACACTAAGGGCAGGGGGCGAGGAGGGTTTGCTCAGACATCCACAGACACCCTAAGACGTCTCAGAAGCCGCACAGTGGTGTCTGCTTGTTTTTATTCTTTAGGAGGGGAGAAGCATTAGACAGATGAGGCTCACAAGGCAAAGGAAGTTTCCACTGTACACTGTTTACTTATTTTCAAATTTTTGAAACTACGTAAATTCCTCACAAACCTCTTTTGAAGGAAAGGAAATGGCTGCCATGACCTTCTCGCCCTATCTCCTTGACTCCGCCCCTATCCGCCCCGTCCGAGCCAAGACAGCCAATCAGCACCAAGCGCGCGCACCGAGAGCTCGCGCAGACCCCCTCAGGCGCATGCGCATGCGCATGCGCAAGCGTTTCCCGCCAAATCAGTGTGGTCGCGCGCTTCCAGTCAGCGAGTGAGCCCTGCTTCAGCGTGAGGAAATTGAGGAGAGCTTACCACGCAGCGCAGGCGGGCGGCCGGGCGTGGGGGGGAGGGACAGGGTGGCAGCAAGAGGGGAGGACAACTGGCACTGGGTGAGGGACAGGGACGACCGTGGGGGAAATGGGAGCCTTGTTGGGGTCGGTGACCAAAAGTGAGGAACCCATCTGAGAGCCCTGCAGAGAGAGAACCAATGCCACAGAGGACGAGGTAAAGACCAGGTAATGAAAGTGAGGGGATGGGGAAACAGCATCTGTCCCCAAGAGTCCCTCACCCTGTCCTCCTCAGTGTCACCACCCCAGCCTCGGTGTCCCTCACCCCTCAGTGTCCCTCCCCGTGTCCTCCTCAGTGTCCCTCATCCTGTCTTCAGTGTCCCTCATCCTGTCTTCAGTGTCCCTCATCCCTGTCCTCCTCAGTGTCCATCCTCTCAGTGTCCCTCACCCTGTCCTCAGTGTCCCTCATCCCTGTCCTCCTCAGTGTCCCTCACCCCATCCTCCTCCTCAGTGCACCTCACCTCTTTTTCTCAGTATCCCTCACTCCTTCCTTCTCTCTCCCTTCTATGCCCCTCACCTGTGTACTCCTCTCCCCCAGTGACTCTTACCCTTAACCTCTTCCTCCACATAATATCCTTTGCCCCTGAATTCATCCTCCACCTCCCTACTGTGCAACTGCCCCTGACGTCCTCCTCCTGTCTGACCTTCCCCTCCCTTCTGTGCCACCTACCCCAAACCATTGTCCACTTAGTGCTTCTTGCCCAGATCTCCTTCTCCCCGCAGTGCTTCTTACTCCAACTTCGTCTTCTCGCATTGCTCCTTTCCCTGGACCTCCACCTCTACACAAAACTTCTCACCACTGACCTCCTCCCACAGCTGCTTACCCTGACCTCCATCTCTTCCTACTGATGCTCACCCCTGACTTTCTCCTCCACCTTCCAACAGGGCTCCTAACCCTGGTCTCCTCCTGTCAATTCTCCTTGTTCCTGACCACCACCTCCACTGAGCACTCCTTATCCTGGACCTCCATTCCAATTAGTGCTTCTTATGCCTGACCTCTAACTTCCCTCAGTGCTCCTTTCCCTGGGACTCCCATACTGTTCCTGATTGCTGGCATCCTCCTTCTTTCAGTGCTCCCTGCCCCTGACTCTGCCTCCCCCAATTCTCCTTACTCCAGATCTCCTCTTCTCGGTGCTCCTGACTTTGACATTCTTCTCCCTTTAGTGCTCTCTAACCCTATATCCTACCCTCAGTGCTCCTTACCCCTGACCTCCACCTCCTCCATCCCTCCTCTTCCACCTCACTTCCCCTCAGTGTTACTCAAGCCTGCTCTCCTCCACCTTAGTTCCACTTCCCTCAATGCTTCTCACCCTATTGTCCTCCTCCACCTGTCCTCAGTGTTCCTCACCCAATCCCTCCTCTTCCACCTGTGCCCCACCCTCCCCTCAGTGTCCCTCACTCCTACCCCTCCTCCTCAGCTGGACCCCACCTTCTCTCTCAGCCCTGTCCTCCTACTTCTCAACCTGAGTCCCACTCCTCCTTTTAGTGTCCCTCACCTCTGCCCTGGCCCAATATGTCCCCTCTCAGCCCCACTTCAGCCTTAGCCACTACTTTGACTTCTGATACCTCAGAATTATTTTCCCTGTTTTATAATCATGTGGACTCATGTAACATGAGGTGTTTTTAAGCCTCTGCTTTTACTCAAGACACATATCCATATTATTTTTTTCTGTTTAAAGGTCTGGTATATTAGCATTTCTTTCTATTTGTCTCCATATCATTGCAAACACTTAGTATTGTCTGGACACGTGGAAGGTATGTAGTGGCATTCCATTGTGGTTTCAGCTTGTGTGTCTCTGGTGACTAATGAAGTCCAGCCCCATTTGATGTTCCCTGGTCGTGTAGCTATCTTCTCTTGTGTAATATCTGTCCAAGTAACTTTTTTATTCTTGTTTACTCTGGCTTTTTCTTGTGAGTTCTTTGTTTTGTGTATATCCAGTCCTTTGTGTAGTATATGTATGTGTGTATACATATATATACATATATATTATCTTTCATATATATTTATAGTATCTTCTGTCTTCTCATTCTATGTAATAGTTGTTTTAACTCATTTGTGTTTTTGTTGTATATTTAATTTGTACATCAGATTTCTTTAGTTCATTGTGGCTCATGTGTCAGTCTCTTTTTTCTTTTGTACCATTTTGACACTCTTCTAGCCTGCCTGATGGTTTTCCAGACTTGAGAATAGGGCCAAGGCACCATCTATGTCTGTATGTGCACAAATCTATAAATGTATATTTAGGCACATGTGTGAAATGAGCAAACTCCCTCTGCTTCAGAGGACCCCCACCCTGCTATCCAATTCTAAGTATGCAGGCCATTTGTAAGTAAGTCTCTCTATGTAACGCATGCAGGTCCTGAGGTCTTGGTATCCTTTTATCTGATACAACTACCCACCATCTTCCACAACATTGTGTTCCCGAGGAGCCTACCTTTGAAAATACTTCCATCCTGTAAAGGATCAAGCTGCAAAGAACCTACACATGGCAGAGGTTTCGGGTATCTTGAGAAATCTCAACACTGTTCGACTACATGGTCAAGAAGAGAATCCAGAAACCATCCCCATAAGAAACCCAGGGACTCTGAAAATGTTCCATGAAAAACTTAGACATTTTCAACATTTGTCAATGACTGGACCTCAGCAAGCTGTTAGCCAAATCCAGAAGATGTGCCGAGAATGGCTGCAGCCTGAGACCCACAGCAAGGAGCAGATGATAGAGCAACTGGTGCTGGAGCAGTTTCTGAGCACCCTGCCAGAGGACGTTCAGACGTGGGTGAGGTCAAAACAGCCCAAGAACAGCAGGGAAGCGAGCACCCTTGTGACAACGTTGATCAAGGCATGTGAGGAGAAAGGTAAGACAAAAAGGAAGCAATTGGTTGTTTCTGATTATCGAATGTCTGCTATATGCCTGTCTGCAGTTGGAGATGAATAAAATTTGTTGAATGGAAGAATGAATTTTATATCATGTATAATACGTAATGGTGTACTTCAGTCCTCTTCTTCCCTCAGTATCCTTTCCTCCCTCCCCCTTCCCATTGATCTCCCAGACCATTCATGGAACATGAATTTGAATTATTTTTTGTTCATTTATTCACATGTGCATACATTGTTTGGGTCATTTCTCCACCCTGTCCCCCTCCCCATCCATCCCCCGCTCCCTTCCTCAGTTTCAGGCAGGTCCTGTTCTGCCCTTGTGACTGATTTTGTTGAAGAAAAGACATAAGCATAATAAGAAAGACAAAACGTTTTTACTAGTTAAGGATAGCTGTACAGAAAGATTCCTACTATTGCTCTCATGTACCCGTATGTTACGACCCATGTTGATTCAACTCTAATGATCTTTACATTGGTTCCTGAACCCATGCTAGTGATAACCTGTTGTTTTAAGGTTTCTGTATTAGCTCCTCTGGAGTGGGGACATCAAATGCTTTCATGTTTTGGGTTTTCTACCTATTCCTATATCTCCCGTATGTGCTCTCCCCTTTTCTTGTGATCCAAGTCCAACCACATTGCTGCATTTGCCCTAGATCTAAAGTCTGCATATGAGGGAGAACATATGATTTTTGGTCTTCTGAGCCTGGCTGACCTCACTCAGAATGATGTTCTCCAGTTCCATTCATTTACCTACAAACGATAAGATTTCATTTTCTTCATGGCTGAGTAAAATTCCATTCTGTACAAGTACCACATTTTCTTGATCCACCATGAATTTGAATTATTACCATGATTAAAATGATTATTGTCATCATTTTAGGTCTAGATTCCACAAACGAGTGAGAACATACAATATTTGGCTTTTTGAGCTTGGTTTATCCCATTCAACATGATTCCATCCATTTACTTCCAAATGCCATAATTTAAGGGTTTTTTTCACTGTTTTTTATTTATATTTGTTTATTCACATGTGCATATATTGTTTGGGTCATTGCTTCCCCCTACCCCTCACTCTTTTTATTTTTTCTGGCACTGGGGTTTGAATTCAAGGCATCACGCCTGCTAGGCAGGCACTTTTACCACGGGAGCCACTCTGCCAGTGATTTTTTTTGATATGGTGTCTCATGAACTATTTGCCTGGGACTGGCTTTGAACCACAATTCTCCTGATATCTGCCTCCCAGGTAGCTAGAATTACAGGTGTGAGCCACCAGCACCCACCTCATTTTTCTTAGTTTGCAGTGAGGATCCAAACCTAGGTGCTGCTCTTGGGTCTGTTCTCTTAATTACAATGTTACACTGCCTCCAGTGGACATGATGGGTATTGTCCTTGAGGTTAAAAACCTGACCAAAGCACAGAACTGTTGAAGCTGAAGTCCAGGGGAAATGGAAGGGAACTTTGCAGGGATGAGAAGAAAACAACAGCTGGGTCCAGTGGCTCACAGCTGTAATCCCAGCTACTTAGGAGTCTGAGATTGGGAAGAACTCAGTTGCAGGACAGCCTCGGCAAATAGTTGACAAGAATGCCAAAATAAGCAGAGAAAATGAACTGAAAGTGTAGCTCAAGAGGTAGAGCCCCTGCTTTGCAAGCATGGAGCCCTGAATTCAAATCTCAGCCCCAACAAAAATAAATGAATAAGAAGAAAACAACATATTAATAAAAGGTGCACTTGAAAAAGACTACAGGCTTTTGGAGGGATGGTCATGGTTATCTCCTAGATAAGTAAGTGAAAAAGATCTAAGAAAGACTCAATATAAGTTTTCCACTTCCGTATGCCTTACATTTGTAACAGTTAATCTTCACA
Organism: Castor canadensis; assembly: GCF_047511655.1. Taxonomy (NCBI): domain Eukaryota; kingdom Metazoa; phylum Chordata; class Mammalia; order Rodentia; family Castoridae; genus Castor; species Castor canadensis. Next base: position 29,987,898 of record NC_133401.1, on the reverse strand, counting down.
AGAGCCCTTAGAGATGTGTTTCTGTTTTAACATTGAGAAACTGAGGTTTCCTGGGGATGTGATTGGACAGTAAGGCTAGATATCAGTGATCCAGAGAGAACCTTCCCTTCATTTGGAAGGCAGTGGGGAACGGAGCCATGGAAGGGTTGAGAGCTGGGGAATGATGGGCGTTTTCTTTAGGAGCTTGCTGTACTGAGAAATGATTTCTGTGGGTTTTTTTAACCATAGGAAGCCCAGTAGTACTGTTCTCCCCCATGGTAGAACAGGCTGGTATGAGGGTATCTGTGGGTGCTGCCAAAAAAGACTCAATTCCACGGTTATTATTCTCATCCCTTTAGGATTTCCTTCTCAGGACTCTGAACTTGAGGAAAAGAAGGAAAGCAAAGAATATCTAAAGAAGAATATAAAGATGTCAAACCAGCTACCATCAGCTAAGTCCCAGGTGAGATAGGCTTTCTTGTGACTTGCTTTTCAAATATAGGAATCTAACCTTCCCAATTTCCACACCTTCCCTATTAATTCACATCCTCATTTCCACTAAGCTGTTATAGAAGTAACATGTTACTGAACCTTTTCTTTTGGTTAACCTGAATTTTTCTTCTAATTCTGTGTCTGCCTTCCCTGTTTACTTTTCTCTGTTGCACTTCAATCACCAACCCACATACTATATATTTAAGACTTTTTCCTCTTTCTAGCTCTTGAATTGTTTGTTTTTTACTATTCCATTTTATTTAGGGCAAGCTTTGTGGTTTGAACTGTCATTGTCCCCATCTTTTTTTTTATTTATTAGCATATTATAGTTGTACGGGGGATCCATTGTGACATTTACATATGTGCTTACAATTTTAATTATTTCAATTAGATTCACTCCCTTCATCTCCCCCCTCCCCCTTTGTAGAACAATTTCAACAGGTTTTATTGTTCTATTTTTATAGATGAATATAGAATACATTTGCCATATCTGCCCTCCTTCACCCTTTCCTATGTCCTCCCCTCTCCCCCTGGCACCCATCCCCGGAAAAGACCTGTTTTACCTTCCTGTACTTCATTTTTTAAAAAACATTTTCATTGTTTCATTGTAACAGTTCCATATATATATATATATATATATATATATATATATATATATATTCATCTCCATTATTCTCCCTCCTACCCCATTCCCCTAAATCTTAAAGTGACTTCAACAGGTTTCCATTTTCCAAGTTCATTCTTGGATAGAAAGTACATCAACTATATTTGCTCACCTTTACTCTCTTCTTTTACCCTCTCCTTCCCTCTACTGCCCTCCCCTTAACATGACCTGTTTTGCATTCTTGCCATTCATCATTTGGGTGTCTTGTTTGTTTATTGTTCAGTGGGGATTTTGCCTTGTAATATATTTACCTGTAAATATATTGTGCTTAAATCGGTCTAACCTCTGCATTATCCTTCCTTATACTTTCTCCCTTACCCTGTGCTGTTCAACAATTTTCAGTGTTTCATTCTGTCTTGCTCCTACAAAGATGTAATGTATTTCATTGTTATGTACTCTCTATCATTCTTTTCTTCTTTCCTTCCTCCTTAGTCTCCTCTAAGAGTCCCACTTTTGGAAACATGTTCTGCATATATTTCTTTGTCTATATGATGATGCTTGTATTTGTATTTTATGTGTTTTCCACATAAAAGAGAAAACACAACCTTTGTCTTTCTGAACCTGGCTAAATTCTCTTAAGATGAAGTTCCATCCATTTACCTGCCAACAACATAGCTAAATAAAATTCCATAGTATACAAATACCACATTTTCTTAATCCATTCGTCAGTAATGGGGCATCTTGGCTATTTCCATAACTTGGCTATTGTAAATAGTGCTGCAACAAACATAGGTGTGCAGGTGCTTTTGCAATAACCTGAGTTATTCCTCAGGTTACATTCCTTTGGGTATCCCTATGAGTGATATTGCTGGATCATATGGCAGATTATGTTTAGTTTTTTAAGAAGCCTCTATATTGTTTTCCAAAGTGGTTGTACTAGCTTACATTTCCACCAACAGTGTATGAGGGTTCCTTTTTCCCACATTTTCTGTGCCCACTTTTATATGTGAGAGAACATAGGCAGAAAGATCTAGTAACTTGCTGAAGGTTGCATGGCTGTCAAGTGGTGCAGCTGGGATTTGAACCCAGGCAATGTGGCTTCAGAGTCCACAATCGTAACTACTTAGTGATGCAACCTCATGTGGTGCCATTACTCAAACTTAGGCTGGCCAGATTTAGCAAACAAAATACTGAAATTCAAGTTGAATTTTAGTTAATAAGTTTTTAGCATAAATATGTCCCATGTAATACTTAGGACATGGCTTATGCTAAAACTTATTTATTGCCTCTCTGAAATTCAGATTTAACTGGGCATACTTAATTTTATCTGGCTATTTCATTCCAACTAATTTTTTACATTTGGGAATTTCAGACAATGGAGTTCATTGAGAGGCACGAACAGGTTACAATAGCCGTGGTTTTTAAAAAGTTAAATATATGTCCTACAATGTATTTTCTCCAAAGTAATGGAGTAATGTTTTAATGAAATTGCCAGACTTAAAACTTCTTTCACCTTGTGCACAATTATTGAGACTGATAATGCCACCCTCTCTTTGTTCAGTTACCAGTGTTCACTGAGTGCCTACTTGTGTTAGGCTGTTTAAGGAAGAAAAGGATGTGCTTGGAACCACATAGGTGATGCCAGAGTCACCACAACTGAAAAAGATCCCCAAAATCTTTTTCTAGAAACTGGTTCTTGGGGTGAAAACACTCTTTTCATGTGTAAAGCACAGGTAGACACACTACAGAAATGGGGATACAATACATCTATGATATTAAAATCCCATGGAGGTGTTTTATGCTTCCATTTATGTGAAATGTCCAGAACGGACAAACCTGTAGACAACCTGATAATTCTTCCCATCCTTACAAACTGTAAGGACTGTTGTGGGTCCTGCACAAATGGCAACTCTCATACATACCACTGTGAAGTTTTCTTTTCTTTTTTAATTAAAAATGTGTTCCCTAGGACCAGGCACTGCATCTCACACCTGAAATTCCGACTACTCAGGAGATGAAGATCAGGAGGATCATAATTCGATGCCCACCCAGGAAGATTGCAGTTCAAGACCAGCCCGGGCAAAAAGTTAATGAGACCCCTTCTCAACCAACAAACCAGACAAGATGCCACACATCTGAAATCCCAGCTATGCAGGATGTAGAGGTAGGAGGACTATGGTCGGACATTGGCTCCCAGTCAAAAACACAAGACCCACAGGGTGTCAGTGGCTCTAACCTGTAATCCTAACTAGTTGGGAGGCTGAGATTGGGAGGATTGTGGTTTGAAACCAGTTCAGGCAAATAACTTCATGAGACCCCATTTCCAAAATAACCTGAGCAAAACAGAAAGGAGATGTGGCTCAACCAGTAGAATGTCTGCTTGGCAAACACAAAGCCCTGAGTTCAAACCGCAGTCCCCACCAAAAACAAACAAAAACAAAATGCAAGACCCTATCCAGAGAAATGCCTAAATGAAAAAGGGTTGGACGTGTGGCTCAAATGGTAAAGCACCACCCTAGCAAGCACAAGGCCCTGAGTTCAAACTCCAGCACCACAAAACCCCCCAAAAAGTGCTCCTTAATGTTCTTAAATCATGTTTTATCATATTAAAAGACAAATAAATAATGAAATAAATATCCTGTGCTTCTTTCAGAATCAGAAAAAAAGCTGGCAGAGTGGCTCAAGTGGTAGAGTACCTGCCTAACAAGCATGAGGCCCTGAGTTCAAGTCCCTATACCACCAAAATAAAGACTTAGAATCAGAAAAAATTCACAAAGGGCGTGATGATTAGGATAAAAGGAAAAACTGTTGAGAAACACTGTTATAAACATATGTTCCTAAGAGTAGCCCTCTGCTCCTCCGTCATCTCCATTAGTCATCCCAAAGGAACACGCCCCCATGGACTTCTGAGGTGATACGAGCAATTGTTCTGATGGATTATGACAGAAATCCACTTAATATGAATCTAATTTTATAGATGTTTTGCTTTTCCTTAAAAAAATCAGATATAGACGGACCTGGGTCCACCATCTCACATGGCACCATCAGCAGAAATTGAGTCATAGTTGTCCCTGTGTATGAGGCAGGACACCCCAGTGAGTCATAGTTGTCCCTGTGTATGAGGCAGGACGCCCCAGTCTGTCATACCTAATAGAATTTTCCCTGTGTGGGAGCTGGGCAGCAAGAAGATGGTCTCGAATCTCATCCAGTGTTCATTGATCTTCATAAGCTTTAGAAAGTTTCCATGAGGAGCGAAAGATGTATATTAATAAAATATCAGAATCTTCCACTGTCTTTTAAGTCCAGTCTTAGGTTACCAAGATGGTTGTGTGCAACTACTTAATTTATTTGTATTTATGGAATATAATTCCACTGCTTTGATGATACTGTATTTATCTCTTCCACTGTAAATGGATGTTAGGGTTATTTTCAGGCTTCATATGTGACAGACAATCCTGTTATAAATGTGCCCATGCAGGCATGAGAAAATACACCTAGAAATAGAATTATTGGTTTCAAAGTGTTCTACAAATTTATATTTCCCTTAGCATCTTACAAGAAATCCTGTGGGCCCATGTTCTATATAACATTTGGTATTGTCAGACTTCTTTTTTAAGTTTTTATTTTACTTTTGTTCTATTTTTTTTTTTGAGACAAGGGCTTGCTATGTAACCCAAGCTGGCTTAGCACTTGTGAACCTCCTGCCCCAGCATCCCCAAGCAAACCAAGTGCTGGGTTTACAATCATGCATTGCCACATTCAGCCAGACTTCTTAATTTTTTGATCATGTAAGTATTTATGGAATATTATTCCATTATATGACTATCATATACTTAACACTATATCTCTTTTGTCATTTTGATTTGCATTTTCTTACTTATTAATAAAGTTGGACATCTCTTCATTGTTATCAGTTCTTTGAGTTTTTAAGAAAAAATTTTATTGTGCTGGGCAGGGGTACATTGTGGCATTTACAAAGGTTCTTACAATATATCAAATAATTCAAAGTTGAATTCACCCCCTCCATCATTCTCCTTTATCCCTCTCCCCCCATTCCTGGAGTAGTTTCAACATGTCTCATTTTTCCATTTACAAGTTCTACAAGTTTTACATTCACTTTGGCTTAATCTACCCAAACTCACAAGCTTTGCAGGAACTAGAGAGAGGGTTTAAACCCATCTCTCTGATTCCTGTCACTGAAGTAAACTGCTCAGCTTGTAAGTGTTTGCATTCTTGCTTTCTTTCCTTACAAAGTTGTCTTAAGAATGATCTGTTTTCCCCAATCCACATCTGTAGTAATTTTCTCATAGGAATCGTCTAAGAAATATTCCCACTTCTCTCAGACTGTAAGACGAAGAAAGGTACAATGCTAGGTCACTGTGGCCTCTGAATTGAAGCTCTTGGATACTTTCTGTGGTCTGAGTGGCAGCTTTATGCTCAGTCCTCCTCATTGCCCCATTCCCGGGGGTAGTTACTGAGCCTTCATCACTTAGGAGTGCTTCTGCTGTTTTAGGAATTGGTGACCTTCAACGATGTGGTTGTGGACTTCAGCCCAGAGGAGTTAACATACCTTAGTGATGCTCAGAAGAATCTCTACCGTGAGGTGACACTGGAGAATTTCCAGAACCTGGTGTCTGTAGGTAAGGATGCACTCTCCTTAGAACTCAGTTTCTGCCCACTAGGTCCATGGTTCTCTGCTCTTTCTGTGTGCTCCATCGGTACTGTAATACCAGATTCACTGTGGATCATAAAGAGCTAACACTAAACTAAGTGGTCATACTTCTCACACTAGTGTCAGCACTCTGCCTGTTCTATGTCCTTAAATCCTCACACTAGTCCTATAAGAGGGGTGTACGCTTCATCTTATTGCTGTTACTATTATTGCTGTTTTATTGGAAGCTGAGGCATGAAAAGGTTAAATTACTTGCTTAATGCTGGGATTTGAATGTAAATGGTCTGACTGTAGAATCTGTTCCCTTAAACTCTAATGTGCTGCCTGAAAGATATTCCTCTCCTGCTTTCTTTCAAACCACCCAATTCTATCAGGTAGCATCTGTCAGCCTCCATTTTAGCAGAGAGAACAGACCTCAGGCCTGAGCCTTGACTTAGGCAACAGAATCTAGTCAGTACTCAATAACCTTAGTTTCTGCTTATATCTATTGGTATATTACCACAAGTTGATTTTTTTTTTTTGCAAATGACATTGGTTTCTGTGTATAGGGCATGTAGAAAGCTTCCATTTAACGTAAGTACATTTAATTTTAAAAGACCTAAAGAAAAATATTAAGCCAGGTATGGTGGCTCCCACCTGTAATCCTAGCTACTCAGGAGACAGAGATTGGGAGGATTTCAGTTCAAGGCCAGTCCAGGGAAAAAGTTAGCAAGACCCCATCTCAACCAATAAAAGCTGGGCATGGTGGTGCGTGCCTGTCATCCCAGCTATGCAGGAAACATAAATAGGAAGATTGTGGTCCAGGCTTGCCTGGGCATAAATATAAAACCCTATTCCATAAATACATAAAGCCAAAAGGGCTGGAGGCATGGCTCAAGGGTTGAGCACCTGCCTAGCAAGCACAAGGTCCTGAGTTCAAACCTCCAAAAAAGAGAAAAATATTAATTAAATACTAAATACTAGTACAGATGACTTCTAGATGTGGCCAAAATGTGAGTATCATTTATTAAATTGTCAGTGAAGTTACAATGTCCCAGATCTGGTATAGGTATTAGGTTACAAAATAGATGACAATTCCTGTTCTCTTGGATGTTATAGTTGAGTGGGAAGAGATGGTGAATAAGTAAACAATAAGGTGGAGTAAAGATGATTGAAGTCTGAGAACAGAACTAAGGCATGGGGAGGAGCAAACAAAGGAGGAATGGAGGTTATCACAAGAGGAAAAAGAACTGTGGTGTCACTCACTTTTTGAGCAGCTATGTCAGATTCCCATGCTGAAGCACAAAGCTCAGCACACTACTCTCATTGCCTCTTCAGTTTTTCCTCAATAGCAGTTTCCTCCTTGGTTCTGTTGACATATAGGCCAGGTAATTCTCTACTGTATTGGCCATTTGTTCAAAATATGGAGCAACATCCCTGCCTCCATCTACTAGATGCCAGGAGCATGGTCAGAACAACAGAAGATATCTCCATATATCGCCAGGTGTCTATTGGCAGGAGGGGATGGGGGTGTAGGCACTGAGAACCACTGCTCTATAATCTTAGAAACAGACTTCATTTCGCTTCCCAGGATTGGGAAACCCTTGTTTCCCAGACTTGAGGGGAGTTGCTGAAACTCCAGGTTATGAGTGTTCTTTCTTCAACAGGGTACCAGTTCCCTAAGCCTGACATTATCTCCCTCTTGGAAGAAGAAGAATCACAAGCAATGAAGCAAGACAGCAATACAGTAATTTGTCAGGGTGAGTGATGAGGGGAGGGGAGAAGGGAGTCCTGGGAAGGAAGAGCCCTGCCAAGTTAGTCAGGTGGGGTCCCCGGGGAGATGCTAGTCAGGCAGCATTCCTCAAAGCCCACCTGGGTCAAAAAGAAGGCTGGTAGGTGCTCTCACCGCAGGGACATGCTTTCTCTCCTCAGTACTCCCCCTTATCTCCTTTCTTATGCTCGTCTTTTCCTGCAGCATGAGTTTCTCTTGTTGCCCAGCTCCAGGGAGGCCAGATTTCCTTTCTTCTCATGCCAACTCCTCTGTCCATTTGTATCTTTCTCCTTGTGGCTAGAATCATAGTTCTTTCCTCTTGACCTGAGATAAGCAGAAACCCTCGGTGTGATACTACTTCTCTTTCACTCTGCTTCCCACTTTCCCTCACAATTCCTCAAACTTGTGAGCACTGAAACCCTTCCCTTCCCTTCCCTTCTCTTCCCTTCCCTTCCCTTCTCTTCCCTTCCCTTCCCTTCTCTTCCCTTCCCTTCTCTTCCCTTCCCTTCTCTTCCCTTCCTCTTTGCCTTCCCTTCCCTTCCCTTCCCCTTCTCCTTTGCCTTCCCTTCCCTTCTCCTTTGCCTTCCCTTCTCTTCCTCTTTGCCTTCCCTTCCCTTCCCTTCCCTTCCCTTCCCTTACCCTTTGCCTGCCCTTCCCTTCTCTTCCTCTTTGCCTTCCCTTCCCTTTCCTTCCCTCCCTCTTTGCCTTCCCTTCCCTTCCTCTTTGCCTTCCCTTCCCTTACCTTCCTCTTTACCTTCCCTTCCCTTCCTCTTTGCCTTCCCTTCCCTTCCCTTTTTCCTTCCCTTCCCTTCCCCTTTGCCTTCCCTTCCCTTCCTCTTTGCCTTCCCTTCCCTTCCCTTCTCTTCCTCTTTGCCTTCTCTTCCCTTCCCCTTTGCCGTCCCTTCCCTTCCCTTCCCCTTTGCCTGCCCTTCCCTTCTTTTCCTCTTTGCCTTCCCTTCCCTTCCTCTTAGCCTTCCCTTCCCTCCTCTTGTTCCCTAGTCTTCTCTTTTCACTGTAGGGCTGACCCATACACAAATATGGAACAAGTGTTACAGGCAGAAAGAACAGAAAACAAAAAGGTCCTGAGGTTGGAATAACCTTAAGTGTTCCAAAAAGAGGAAGAAGAGCTATGTAGTCTGAGTGAAGTGGAGGGGTTATGAGATGACATCATAGAAATAGACAAGGACACAGATATGTTAAGGAATATGGATTTTGTTCAGAGTGAAATGCAAAGGTTGTGGATGACATTGAGCAGGGGAATGAGGCAATGGTGTTGCCACTTCATAACTGTGCTGTCCACTATGGTGGTCACTAGCCACATGTGCCTACTTAAATACGAAGTATCCAAAATTATATAAAATTTAACATTAAGTTCCTTAGTCACACCAGCCACAATTCAAATGCTTGATAGCCCCAGGTGGCTCATGGCTACTGTATTGGGCAGCAAAAAATGTATACTATTTTCATTATGACAGGGAGTTCTATTGGACAGCTGTTCTAGAAAGATCCATCCGGTTGTTGTACAGGGAATGGATGGAAAAGCCAAGAAACTGGTTCAGAGCACTGTTGAAGTCCACCAGGCTAAAGATGGTGCAAGCTAGTGCTATGATGGAAGGTTGGCCAGGTTTGAGGTTCTCTTTGAAGGTAGAATTGGAAAAAACGTGCAGAAGTGATGGATATACAGTAGGGTGAAGGAAACAAAGGAGTTATGAGAACTGGGTTGTCTCTTGGTCTTCCATTCTTAGGTCTTCCTTTCAAAGACATTTCCTAATAGATCTAACCCACTGTGATGGGTCCAGCTGTCCCTCTTCTCATGACTTTAAAGTTGTATTCCAGCTCTGCTGTTCCAATTGTACTCTGCTCACATATTTCAAGTGTCTGTCAGGGTACCATCCTTTGTTCATTGTCTCTTCTAAACTACAATCTTATGCTTGGTTTCCTTGATTTCTTTCTTGACCAGAGAATTTTCTTTATAAAGCTCAATTTTATAGCCAGTTTCTTATCACCTTCAGGAGAAAATCCAAACTTTGAGCAAAACATTTCATTTCTTCATCTGGCTTAGAATTCATTTCCCAGCCTCAATTTGGATAGACCTTCCAACTGAAGTTTTGTTTCTGCCTTCCCTGGTCTGTGTGTTTCCACAGTGCAGAGAATTTGCAAGTTGTTCTCTAATCTCTAACCAACCCTCAGGCACCACTTACTAAACCCTGTCATCCTCTCCACTTATTTCCCCTGTCTCTGCTCCAGTAGTCATTTTAATCTGATTGGAGTTCTTTTTTTTACAGACTTCTGATGGGTATCTGTTTGTGCTTTGCACAACATAAGCACTTAATAAATGTTGAATTCAAGGAAATTAGTTGTTTAGCAATTGTAGAATGGGTAAAATGAGAGATTAGGATCCAAGAATAAAATCCTTTTGCTTTATTTTGAGCAAGTGGTTTTTGACCTCTTCATTCCAGTCTTTCTGTATTATTGAGGAATGATCCTAAAAACCATGGCAATATGTGTTCTTTAAAAACATTCCATGGGAACTGGTGGAGTGGCTTAAGTGGTAGAGCACCTGCCTAGCAAGTGTGAGGCCCCAAGTTTAAACTGCAGAACCACCACAAAAAATAAAAATAAAAATATTCATGGTAAAAACCAGTTTGGGAAATACTACATTCTGTACCTTCTCTCATTAAAAAAAATTTTTTGGCAGTATTGCCTTTTGAACTCTGGGCCTTACTCTTACTATGCAGGTGCTCTACCACTTGAGCCATGCCCCCAGTCCTCTTTTGCTTTAGTCATTTTTCAGGTAGGGTCTTGAGATTTTGCCCAGGCCCGCCTCACACAGTGATCCTCCTGAGTATCTGTGATTGCAGATTGTGCCACCACACCTGGCTTGTTGATTGAGATGAAGGTCTCACTTTTTGCCAGGGCTGGCCTTAAACTGTTATCCTCCTGATCTCTGCCTCTCAAAGAGCTGAGATTACAGGGATGAGCTACTGCACCCAGCCTGTACCTCCCCTCTTTGAGATTTGGGGTGCACATTAAAGGTTCTAAAGAATCCTAGAGAATGAAACTGGCTTGACGTATATAGTATTTCCCCAATCAACTTGACAATGGAACCTCCTTTATGATCACAGCTGTTAGTTTTTCAGAATATGAATGACCTACCAAGCATGGTTTGGAAAATGCTGACAAACCCCAATGTTAGATCTTTGCCTGGTTTTCTCCTTACTCTATTCTCTGAGTTTCTGGCATCATTGTTAATATGAAGTCTGCCTGCATGACCTCTCTTTCCTCCCCTTCCTCGCCCTTTCTTGTTTGTTGTCCTTTTCATCTTTTTCCAGTTTTCTCCTTAGGTTTGTTTCCAGAGAACTCAAACCTCCATAGTATTGGTTCCATTATCTTTGGTTTCTTTCCTCTATTTTTACTGTAATGGTGTATCTCTCAGAGTAAAAAGAGTGGAGGAACTTTTATATTTCTTTTAGATTGGGAGAAGAGACCTGAAACCAAAGAACCAACCCTAGAGCAAAGCCTGCCTATAGAAAGATCACACTTGGGGGCAGGAATGGAGGGTCTGGCAGTGGGTAACTTCTGGTATGTCTGTGTAGGAGGGTCTGCTGATGATCCAGCAGAATTGCACCAGGGAAGACAGGAGCAACAAATTTTGAGGCCTGAAACAATGTGTGACCTCAAGACCCTTGTTCAGGAAAGAAGCCATAGCAGAGATGAACTTGAAGGAAGCTCTAACCTTACCAAACAGCCAGACAACCTCCCAGAAAAGGATCCCCAGGAATGCACTGCTCCTGGAATTAGTACCAGACCCAAGCCAGTGATGCACATCAGTTGTAAAGTTTGTAAAAGAACCTTTAGTTCTCGAGTGGCCCTTGGAAAACATGAGCCCATCCACTCTGGTAAGAAACCCTTTAAATGTAACCAGTGTGGCCAGGCCTTCTTTCTCATGCCACACCTCACCAGACATCAGAAGACTCATTCTAGTGAGAAGTCCTCCAGTGGCAGCAAACCTGGAAAACCTGTTATCCAGCGTGTGAACCTCTGTGAGCATGTGAGAATTCACAATGAGGAGCGCTACCATGAATGTTATAAGTGTGGCAAAGCTTTCATCCAGGATGCCCACCTTGTTCAACATCTCAAAGCCCACCAGGCAGCAAAGGCCCTTCCCTGCAAGGTGCCCCACAAGAAGACATATTCAATTCGCTATCAACAGAAACATGGCTATGTCGGAGAGAAAGCCTGCCAGTGCTGTGACTGTGGCAAAGTCTTCAGTCAGATTTCACATCTCATTCAGCACTATCAAATTCATGCTTGGGAGAGGCCTTACCAGTGTCAGCTATGTGGGAAGTGTTTTAGCTTACCCTCATACCTCACTCAACATTATCAACTCCATTCTCAAGAGAAGCTAGTTGCATAAGATGACTGTTAAAAAAAAAAACATGCAGTCAGGGAACACACTTTTTCAACACTTTGGCTTTATTCTGTACAGATTTTTTGAATGTCTCAAATTTGAGAAGGCCTTATACATCCCCTCACACCTTGTAAATAACTTGAAATTCATGGTGTGGTCAAAAACAATGAATGATTACAAGAGTATGGGACAAATTTTTTCAAGCAAACATTCAACACACGTGTCAATAGTCACACAGGCAAAAGAGTTTACAGAGTATTTGTGTTGCATAGGAAAGAAGCTAATAGATTTTGCCCTTCTTGGGCTGGGGATGTAGCTCAGGGATAAAGTGCTTGCCTAGCCTATGTAAGGCTCTAGGTTCAACCCTAACACCACATTCAAAAATGATTTTCCCTTTCAGTGGACATACTGATGAAAACTTATAATCAACAGTTACGCTTCAGACTGGCAACCTGTGTGTGGCCTGAGTTCTTATAGAGGAGTAAGTACACTGTATATTTACCACATGCAATAAATCAGCACAGTAAAAAGATTTTTTTGAGTTTACAACCTAGGTTGATTCACAAAGCTGATATTATTAGTAATACATTTTCATAGTACCTCATCCTTTATAAAATGCCCTTATGTTATTGTATTTAATATTTTCAAAGAATACTATGAGGTACCTAGTGCTGATATTTATTCCATTATACAGATAAAAGCAAACTTGAAGCTCTAAATTGTCAGTTGATTTGACCAAGTTTGTAAGTACTGGGGCAGGAAGTGAACTTGGGTCTTTTCATTTCTGCCATGTCCTCTTTGAAAAAGAAGTCCAGCACTGTACTGCCTGAAGCCATCTTCCTGTATTGTAATCCCAGCAACACTTTACCTCAAATCAAACAAGGATACTTGTATCTGCAGCAGTTCAGAAAGCTTTCTTAGGGTGAAGTTCTGATAGCTGTTTCTCTAGTGCTTTAAAATAAGATGACAACTTTTTGAGACATGAGTTCAAGGAATTATATGTCTTGCTAAACAGTTTGTTGTAATTGCTCACTATAAAGCTGTTGCTGGTCAACTTGAATATTTTATCAAGTTGAGGATTTTCAGTTTCTTTTTTACTCCTTTTCATTTAAAAAAATCCACTTGAAAGCATCATTTCTGCTTTTTTTTGGTACTGGGGTTTAAACTCAGGGCCTACACTCTGAGTCACTCCACCTGCCGTATTTTTGTAAAGGGTTTTTTTGAGATAGGGTCTCTCAAACTATTTGCCCAGGCTAACTTTGAACTGTGATCCTCCTGATCTCTGCCTCCTGAGTAGCTGGGATTACATGCATGAGCAAATGGTACCTGACTCATTTCTGCTTTTTTGGACTCTGACATCATCAGCATGGCCATCTTCACCTAAAATCCTATTTCTATAATAGTCACACTTCACTCTTTACAGGGGCAAGCCCTAAATTGCATCAAAAGTTTGTTTCACACTACATTACTATGATGTTAACAGTTTTCTGTCATTGACTTGAATGGTAACCAGTTGGACCTGATGTACCAGAACCTGATTCCTTGCTTGGAAAGGGTGAGCCGTTGTCATTCACTGCTCTGATTTTCTCATCCAGACATTTTTGAGGTTGATTTATAATATGAGCTCTAAAGTGGTAGGATCTAAAACAAATAACTTGTCAGAATCTGCACCAGCGTAATGAGTGCTCGCTACACAAGTTTTCTCCTCTTTATTCCTAAAGTTCTTGATGACAGACTCATAGACTAGCTCTCTTGTCTCTCCACAGTTTCCTATCCAACTCACATTAATCTGATTTCTGATCCTGCTGCTATTCCCATGGGAGGACAGAGTGTCAATTTGTCTTCCTCTTGGGAAACTGGCCTTGATGCCTTCATTTAAAGTGGTGTCTACCAGATTTCTCTACTGCAAAGTTGCTACTTTTCCTTTTTAATTAATAAATACCCCATGGGAAAAACTTTTGAGACCATGCAAGTGTCTAGTTTCTTCTCAAACTTTTATCTGTCAGTCACTATGATTTGTGCTAATGATGATTTTCTCTCCCTTATCCCTTTGAATTTTGTAGCTGGACTTGTTCTCTGAGGAAGAGTTGTCCTCCTCATGTATTTATTCACTAATTCATTCAATGTGGCTTTGTGGGTATTTGTTCAATGGGGCATAATCCAGTACTATTATTATTAACTTGCTGTTCAAATGGTTCTACCTCTGGTCATTACAGCTATTTCAAGTAGGTTCCATGCCCTTTCAATAGGCTCCCATCTCTTGAGATTACTTCCTTTCCACACCCTTTCATTTCTTTCCCTTCACTTCCAGGAAGACCCTGTCATTCCTGTATGATAGTTTCCACCTCATCACTGTCTTGTGAAATTTGGCCCTTTCCCAAGTCATTGCCAATCTCATGCTAAAACTACATTCTACCTAGGCTGTTATTTACATTTTTTGGGTGACTTATCTTTTTTAAAAAATTAATGCATCTGTTTAAACAGCAAAATTTCAAATCAACCTTAGACACAAAGTTTGATTGGGTCCAGATTCAGATTCCCTTGTCATCATCTACAAGATGTCATTTTATATTGACTTGTTCCAGCCTGGATCCAAATGTGGTCCACAGGTTGCATTTGATTATTGACCTTTTTGGTCTCTTCTAATCTAAAGCAGTCCCCTCACTTTAAAATGCTTCGTGTGACTTTGAGGATAATGTAGACTGTACTTCCCTCCTGACTTACAAATTCTAAAATGCCCAACAGTTAGGCTTTCCTCTTTATATTCAGATTTATTTGTTTAATTTAGAAGCACTCTTTTTAATTTTATTTTTAATTTTGGTAAGCAATACATAACTTGAAGTTTACCATCTTAACAATTTTTAAGCAGACAGCTCAGTAGTTTTAAGTATATTCACATTATTTTCAACAGATCCCAAGAACATTTCTTTTTCCTCTGACAGTACTAGGGTTTGAACTGGGGGCCTTGTGCTTGCTAGGCAGACTCTCTACCACTTAATCCATGTTTTCTAGCCCTCTTTGCTTTAGTTATTTTTCAAATAAGGTCTCACTTTTGTTCAGTGTCAACCTTGAACCATGATCCTCTTCCATAGGCCTCTTCTGGGATTACAGATGTACCACTGCCTGGCGTGTTGTTTGAGATGGGTCTCATTAACTTGTTCCCCAGGCTGTCCTTGAACTGTGGTCTTCTCATTTCTTCCTCCCAAGTAGCTGGAATTGCAGGCATGAGCGACTGTGCTCAGTGCCCCAGCACATTTTCATCTTACAAAACTAAAAATACCAGCTAAACAATAGCTCATTTTCCCTCCCTTCATCTGTTATCATCTACCATTCTAGCACTCGTTTTAAAAAAAAAGCTCTGTATGCTTATGCAAGTAATACTGGGAGAAATGGTCAGTTGTCCTGTGTGTCTCCCACTCTAAATGTGTCTAGTTGCTGCTTCCTGTGGTATTCTTAAACTTGTTTCTTGCCAATGTATCTCCTGTACGTGAAAGTCAGGTCTAGACTCAGGAGACTTAATCCGATTGATTTCCAACCTGTATGGCAAGAACATTATAAGTGTGTTATACATCACATCTCACTGCAAGCACACAGTCTGCTCCAAGCCAATACACGAGTCAGTGGCAAAATGTGTTCAGCATTTTCACCTCACTGGATATTCTTCCTGGACCAGCTGCTTGTTCCCCTTGACTTTTCATTATGTACCTCACCTCCATCACCCCAGCCTAGTCTTTGGATATGTGAATTAAGAGGTAGTGGACACTCCTGAAGGGTCTGGGCGTGGGCTGTCCATTGACGTTCCTGGGCCAGGGGCTAAGGATTCCTGAGGATCTTAACTGGGGAAAGTCAGGGAGCATCAGACAAGATTTCCTTCACCGGTTTTCATGCCATTGGTGAAGACCTGAACAGGTAATACCAGCTGTCACCCTGAAGTCTTTGGGATACATGAGATACATATAAGCCATTGCCTTCATACTTCACAAATTAAACAATGTTGGATGCTCCAACTGTAGCCTTCAGCCTCGTATTTTTCTTGGTGTTATCTTAGTAGGTGCTAAGAATAATGTACTTTCCCCATTGTCCCTTTCAACTCTTACCTGACAGTTCAGCAACTGCTCTTATTTTGAAGTTACGCAACAGATATTTAAATTTAGAAATGCTCATGTTTTAAGGGCTTTTTTGGTGATGCAACTAATAATATACTCCTTGAAGAAAACTAGAAATACAGGCAAGACATGTTGGTGCATACCTGTGGCCCAGCTACTCTGGAGGTGGAGACAGGGTTGTGGCTCAAGGCCAGTCTGAGTAAAGTTAGTGTGAGACCCTATCTGAAAAGACAAAATAAACGCAAAAGGACTGGGGGCATGACTCAAGTGAGGCCCTGAGTTTTACCCTCAATAACTAAAAAAATAAATTAATTAAAATTTTAAAACCTTACAAATACATGTTTGGTTTTTCCTTTGAGTATTTTTTATTTTCTCCTCCCACATATACTTGTTACTAAAAATTTGTGTTCACTTTTTTTATGTACATATGTATATATATATGTGTATAGATATATGTAGTTTTTAAAGTTTTTTTGAAGTTAAATACTGTAAACACTGTTTTGAAGGCTATAGTTTTCAGTCTCATATTTCGAATGTCTTTCCATAGCTCTAAATATACCCTTGAAGTTTTGTTTTTCAGTATTGCCTGAGAATTTGGTTGTATAGCTGTGTCCTAATGTATTTCGCTGGGCCTCCAGAGGTGGAAATAGGTCGGTTGTAATTTACCTCTCGAATTCACATTGCCGCTATAGTTATGCTTCCTCTCCTTTATCTCTTTGGTCTTAGCGTTTTCCTTAGGAATTTTCTAATAGTTAGTCTTGTTTCCCACGGGGAAATTCCCAGCTGTGGAATTTTTTAGCCAACCAGTGTGTATGTCTTGAGGGCTTTGAAAATCTTCCTAGCCTTGTCCCACCAGGGACTGAAAACTGCTGCTTGTTTTCAGGAACAACCACAAAGCACTCAATTATCTCCCATACCCCTCTTCTTGAATTTTCACTGTAAATCCATCCTAGGAAATAACAGGACTGGAAGTCAGGCCTGGAAAAAGCCATGAATAAAGTGAAATCGTTTATTAGAACCCTAATTTTAATGTGTTTTTATTAAGTATAGTTTCTTTACTAAACAAACAATATTAAGCATATCAAAAACATTTTTGGAAAGCACCAAAGGCTTGTAATATACTTCCTAATGGTCCTAGATACTCAGCTATTAGACCTGGGAAATATAGTTACATTCCTGGGTGGAAAGGGCCCATTGGCAGAGAAGGGAGGAGTCCGAGAGGCCTGAGCCAATTCTCAGCTCTCTGTAAAAGCCAATTGACCCTCATTTTCTCATGAAATGGGGATACCAGTGTCATTCTCCCCACCCCCAAGATCTGCTAGAGCTTATCTTCAGAAAAGAGCCTAACAGTGCCTGTTGATTGGCACTCAAACTGTAGCTGCTTTTATGGAATATTTTTGTATGAGTCTTCTTTTTTGGGGGGGGCAGGTCTGGGGTTTGAACTCGGGGCTTTGTGCTTGCAAAGCAGGTGCTTTACCACTTGAGCCCCACCTCCAGTCCATTTTGCTTTACTTATTTTGGTTTTTGATTTTTGTTTTTTGGCAGCAGTAGGGGTTTGAACTCAGGACCTCATGCTTATAAGGCAGGTGATCTTACCACCTGAGCCACTCCACTAGCCCTGCTTTGCTTATTTTGGGATCTCACAAAGTATTTGTCCAAGCTGGCCTCAAACCGTGATCCTCCTGATCTCACCCTCCCAAATAGCTAGGATTACAAGCATGAGCCAACAGCACCCAGCATTTTTATATAAGATTTAAAATTTTTAAAGAGTTTTATTCATAATAATGAACTAAAGAGTTGTAAATGACAGTTAAACTCAAAATGCAGCCACTATTATATTTTAATATTCTTTATACAACCTTTTCCATGTGTAGAAAAATAACACATCACAAAATTTAAGTTCTTTTTTCACTTATTTATAATGACAATTTTAATGACTATACTTACATAAAAGTCTGATGAGCAGAGCATAAAATACTAAACTTGTTTTCTTAGGATAGATTTCTAAAAAATGTACACTTTCCTGGTTCCAAAAATCCTCCAGTCCCTGTCTGGAGGGTCTGTGCCATTTGCAGCCCCAGCAAAGAGAGGACAGGGGCTGTGTCTACCCTCCTGAGTCCACAATAAGCTGTTGCAAAGAAATTGTGCTTGCTCTGTTCCAGTGAGCCTGAGGACATGCCCAGCACCTTTCTCAACACTGCACCCAGGCAGACACACACACCGAGCCACGTACAACATTTAAGGTTCAAATAACTTTGCCAGCACAGCATCTTTATCACTTCAAGTAAAAAAAGACAAAAATCTTTGCTTATTTGATAAGTCAAAATGGCAAATCTTTGCATACTAATGCATTTTTTATCCTGATGGGTTTAAAGTTCTACACAATCCAGACCCTTCACCTTTTTAGCTTTTGTTCCTTTATGCTTCTTACTGATTTGGATGAACTCAGTTTACTTTTTTAAAGTGTGCATTTCTGAAGGACCAATGTTCAATTTTCATTTTAAAATAACATTTGGCTCATTAAAGGCAGTTTCTGCTTTGCAGAGGCAGTTCTCTCTCCCTCCTTCTGCCCCACAGAGAAAAATACACCATGAACAGCATTAAGGTTTCAGTTAGTTTTCTTATAACTTACATATGCCAGATTTGTGAAGGTAGTTGCCTCTGGGAATTGATGGGAAGAAAAATCTCATTTCAAAATCTGTTTCTGATCTTTTTTACCCATGTGACTATCACGTATATCAACACATTTACAGTTATTGTTGTGCGATCGCGTACCTCTTCACCCGATTTCACACCTTATGCAACTCATCCAACACTCTTTATCCACCAGTATTTCCTCCTTCATAGGTACATGGCACCCAGGCCCTTCTGTTGTCTGCATGTTGGATTTAGTTCTGACTTTTCATAACCATAAATGATGCTGTAATGAACATTTTGGTGCTTAAATTCTTTTCCAAATTTAGGATTGTTTCCTTAAGATAGATTTTGCCAAAGTGGAATTGCTGGGTCAGAAGCCCCTTCTGAAAACATCACACCATTTGCACTACTGCCATTTACATACAGGAATGTGATCACACCCAACAGCTGGCACTTTGTAACAAGAGTGTTTTTCACCTTAATGGGAGAAAGGGTATTTAATTTAATTGTATTTGTTTGCTTTTAAAGGCAGTTCAATGTTTTCTGGAAAGCTTCTTAAGCATGTTTCCTCTCTTGCATGTCTGTCTTTAATATCTTCATCTTAATTTGAATAATCTCTTTGTAGAACAAAGATTATTTGTCTTCATTTTGTCTGCAAATGTTTTTCCCAGCTTGTTTAGGATTTTCTTTCAATGATTTTTGACAAGGTTTCATTTTTTAAATGTAGTTCAATCCTTCTGTTTTCTTTTCCAGCCCTATAAATCTAACCCTCTGTAAACATTAGAGTGATTTATTCTGAAATTTTCATCATTTGTAAGGATGTTTAACCATTCTTGGATTTGCTTGGATGAATTGTAAGAAAAGAGTCAAAATTACCCTTCCTTGTTGCTAAGAGTCCCATCCATAATTAGCAAATGATGATTTAGCCTTTGTAGGACCTATATCTGGATCTTTTACTTTGATTCATTTGCTTTTTACCATGTTTTGTCCTATACCTATATTCTTTATAAATTTTATAAATTTATTTTTATATTCCTTATAATTTTTATAAATTTAATGTCTTCCATCATTGTGCCTTAAAAAGTATGCAATATGTTTGTTTATTTATGAGGACTACATGATTTCGTTATTCTCCCAGACAAAAATGTATCCATTTAAAACAGTCTTTGGATTATTGCACTAAATTTATAAATGAACTACCATAACACTGTTACATTTTAATCTTAACATCTGGGAATGTGGTACTGTCCTTTTCATGTATTCATGCTTTTGTACCAGTCAGTAAAGTTTTGTAGTTTTCTCCTCAAAAGATCACAAGTTTCCTTAGTCATTCCTACATGTTTTTGCAGGTGTGGATTTTTTGTGTAGGAATTTTCTTATATTTCTCATTTTAAAAAACCCAAAAAGCCCAGCATCTCAGGAATAGGGTTACTTCAGCATTGCCAAGGAATGTGAAATTTGAAAACCAGACCTTAGGATGCTTCACTGAAGCGTCCCATGGTAACCCTCACTCACGACTCAAGCCAGCAATCTCTGTGCTCCTAGAAGCAAGTGCTGGTTATTCCTTAACACATGTGACTAGAGGGTAGACAGCGTCATGCTGACATCTTTATCCAGGTTACAAAAACATGGAGCCACAGCTGCTCTTAAAATACTGGTCAAAGCTGGGACCCTCCAGGAGAATGCAGAGAAGCTTGGGGGTGTGGGTGGGTATGTGTGCCCATATGCACACTTATAATGACCACCTTGGGCCTCAGCGTGGAATCTCCCTTCCCCGACAGCTCCACTGGGGAAAATCTCATACACTGGGGACAGTGATACTCCTGAAGGGCTATCTTCAGATGAATACACAGCCTCACATCCTCACCAAGCTGTGACCAACCACCTATGTTAGATACACTTGCCATATTGGACCCCTCCACCCCTGACCCAAGCATACACACACACACACACACACACACACAAATTCCCTAGGGCAGGTACTGCATGTCCCTCATGCAGAGACAGTATTACATACAGTCACACACAATCCCCTCTGGAACAAAATCACAGATACACATCACTTGCCATGGCTCAGAAACTCCCACTCAATCACACATGAACACATAAAATAAACCACACCCAGCACTTGCTACACAATGATTGAATAGAAATTCAATCGTTGGCACATCAGATTTAGGAAATTAAGAAACCCTACCCCACACAGAATTATGATTACTGCCTAAAATCAGTGTGCCTTTCCTTATATCTCTTAAATCACACTGGCACACAGAATGCTCTCTTGCCTTCACAAACTGATACCCCAAAAAATCACAAGGAGGGCTTAGCAAACACAGCCTTGCAGAAATAAGAACCTTGGCAGACAAGCTTAACACACAGTACAAGAAACTACAGAAGGTGGTGAGGAAACCATGCCCTGAACCCTGAGCATTGTCTCAGCCCTCACTGTCGCCACACACAGAGGTTGGCTTCCAGATACAGTTCACATTTCACTTCATAACCTGCCTGGCATTTGTCTTCCTTGCCTCAGCACACCCTGAGCACTTTTGCTGACTCTCACTTCTGACCTCCAGTCTGCAGGGCTTTCCCTCCCTAACCACTTTGTCCTTGATAATGCCTGGATGGGCATGGCATGTGCCCCTGTGGTGTTTGATCCCCAAGTGATAGTGACATGGCCTCATAACCTCACCCAGTTACAAGGACCAATACCCATACTTATGTCCAAGCCCCATCCATACACAGACATACCTGCTGTCAGTTGGCACACAGGCACTGGACATTCCTGGACAAAATTATACAGACTCCTTGTAAGACACAAAGACATTCCTAAGGAAGTAACCATTCACTCACAGAAGCCCATCTAAACACTCATAAGGGGAACAATGACAGAGGTGATTCCATTTTGGATGAGAGAGGCACTTTAAAAACAGACATCTAAAAAGGTGTAAAAAATAACAGGCTTCTCAGAGAAATAACAAGCCTCTCACCAAAGTAACAAGATGCAGCTGCACAATGTGCATAGTGGGCCCCAGGGCCAGGACATGTCAGGCAAACTTTCCCAAGATAAACAAAAAGGGGATTTCACCACAATAATGAGAAGTAGTCATAAAATGTATATGACAGGTTTCAAGGATGGACTAACAAGGCCCTCTTGGAATGTCCAGTCTGATAAGGATGAGGGGCAGCCAGATAGTTGGGTTCAGCAAGAGGTTCATCAGGTAGCCAAGGTTGGTGAATGTGATGTAGAAAACAGCAGGATGAGAGGATTGAGAATAACAGCTAAGGGACCTGCCTGAGGTGGGAAGGCTAAGGAGGGAACCTATGAGATGACATGGCAGCTGTGACCTAAGGCTGAGAGGGAGCCAGCTATCAGAGGGAAGGGAGACACCAGGCACCCAGATGTTGATACTTCGCATCTCAGAGAGTAAGGCTCAGGTAATCATGACAGTGATAGCCTGTCATCTTTCTGTGTTTTGCATGCTGAAAGGAAACCACGGGTTCCGCCTATACTCATCTGGAGAGAATTATTTAACAATTGCTCACATCATTACAGTGTGTACATCACACTCCAGCAATCACCAAAGAGCTGATTTACTTGCTGGTCGCACACTCCTTTCTTCCTGGCCCAATTTACGTCCTTCCCAAGAGTTATGTGTGTGATGAGAGAGGATGGTGTTCCCAGACGATGGATAATTGTTCAGCCCTTAAGGATATGTTGGTGGAAATGTAACTTCCTCCCCAAACTTCCAAACAAAAGCTTCTAAATAAGGTAAGATATTTTTAAAGTCATAAAGGTATGTAGTCCAGTCTTCATCATTAAAACAAAACCCTGGTTCTCTAGTAGATATATAGAATATTTATCTTTTTTGGGTGGTGCTAGGGTTTGAACTCAGGGCTTTGCACTTGCACAGCAGGTGCCTTCCTGGTTGAGCCACACTTCCAGTCCTATATAGAGCCTTTCTTCAACCCTGTTGACCGTGGGTGAATTGCTTAACCTTTCTGAGTTTTATTTTGCTTATCTGCAAAATGAGGTATTAATGCTTGCAGGTGTGGTAATGTGGTTACCCAATAAACATTAGGTGGCCTGCAAAGAAAGGAAGAATTACAAGTGTGATGGTAGGATGGAACAAAAAGGTAAATGATGGTGCATCAAGAGAAAAGATGTAGAGGAGTGATTAAAATTAGTGAATAACATTGTCTCCTTTATGAAGGTTTACCTGGGTACCCAGCATAAGACATTTCCCAGCATCCTTTGCAAATCAGCATAGCCATGTGACTAAGCTCTGGCCAATGGGCTCTTAGCAGAACTGATGAGTACAACACTTACCCTCATAGTGCTGGATTGTGAATAAGGTGCTACCATAAGGATAAGGGAACTGTAGGGGAGGCAGAGCAATAAGACACAATGAATCTTGCCTTAGGAAAAGTTTGCAGCATAGAGACACGCAGGATCACACTCAACCACAGATGTTCATATAAAAGAGAAACCAGCCTTCTGTATTACTCAAGCTACTGTTGGTCTCTGATAAAGCAACAGCCCAACTAATGCAATACTATCAGAGAAACATTGCAGAAAGATAAGAGTAGCCCTGACACTCCCTTGGGAAGCAGTAACATGAAGCTTACCATATCTCTGTAGGTCTAATATGGCCTATTTTCTTCTGGAATCACACTGCTTCTTCTGATGAAGTCTTTGGCTTGCATTTACGGCAGACCGTAGATGAAAATGTGTACCAATAAACAGTACAATCTCATCGAGCAGAGAACAGCATGCCCACCTATGGGAGGTCCGTGGAATCTGGTATGAGCAGGCTCACAGTCTCCTGCTCCTAATAACCTCATAGACCACACATAGTCTTACTGGGTGGGCTTTTGGATGGAATAACACAAACTACCAAATTCTTCACTCTCTTTCTATCTTTCCCTGAATGCTTCTGGTACTTTTTGCCTAAGTTAAATGCACATTGGATCTGTCTCCTTTTTATCTTGACACCTATCAGGGCCTCCTGATTGACTTCTTGTCATCAAAATCCATTGCACTTTTATTTAGCTAGAGTGGTCTTTCCTGGTGGTCTCTGGAACCATTAACACTTTCAGCATGATCACAGGGAAAATCTCATGCAGGAGCATTTCTGGTGCCTTCCTTGTCCAAAAGCCAGGTCCTAAGATGGCACCCGAAGATAGAGCTTCTGCAGGGCACCCTTCATGTCCTTGTTCCTCAGGCTGTAGATTAGTGGATTCAGGGTGGGAGTGAGGACAGAGTAGAAGACAGCAGCCAGGCACCCTTGCAGTGTGGAGTAGTGGACAGCAAGCTGCATGTAGGCAAAACTGCCAGTGCCATAAAACAGGAGCACCGTGGCCAGGTGGGAAAAGCATGTGGAGAAGGACTTCTGGCGGCCAGCTGCCAAACGGATCTGCACCACTGTGGCCACAATGTGAATGTAAGACAGAAGGGTGAGCAAAAAGCAGGTAATAACGACACAACCACTAGCCACAAATCCAGCAGCCTCGTGGGCTTGCGTATTGGTACAGGCGAGGCGCATGAGTGGAGGGATGTCACAAAAGAAGTGATCGGTCATGTTGGGACCGCAGAAGGGCAAGGAGAAGGTATTGGCTGTGTGGAAGGCAGAGAAGAGGAGCCTGCTGACCCAGGCCACCCCCACCAGAGAGGCGTAAGTCTGGGAACTCATAGCTGTCCCATATGTCAGAGGCCTGTAGATGGCCAGACAACGATCATAAGCCATGGAGGTGATGAGGAAGCACTCAGTGGAGCACAGACAGACAAAGGCAAAAAGTTGGGTTGTACATGCAGACAGGGAAATCTCCTTGGAGCCCACCATGGTGTGAGGTTGGACATGATTTGTCTTTGGAAAATCTGAACATCAGAGTACCCTCGGGGGCAGAGTGTGAGGAATACATGTGACAATGCCAGGGATCTACAAGGAAAGGATTTAAAAGCTGGTGAGTGGGCTCTGGAGAGGATACTTTGTATTTCTTCACTAAAAGCACAGGCAGTACTTGTCTTGCCATAGGGATCCTAAAGTCTAGTACCTAAGAGACCCCACAGATGCATGCATTACTGTACCTGGCAGATTGTGTGCAATGAGGGAATGGTGGAGACCGACAGAAATGGATGAAGTGGCTGCTCTAAGCACTTCATCCAGCTGCTCTTGGTGAAGAAGTCAGGAGTCCCTCGGCTTAGGGGCCCAATGACTGATGATTTGATAACCCACACAATGGAGTATTATTCATCAATAAAGAAGAATGAAATTATGTTGTTTACAGAAAAATGGATGGAAATGGGAGATCAGCCAAGCTCAGAAAGATGGGGGAATTTAGACCAAAAGCAAAACAACAACAACCGTGATAATAATGATAGGGCATGATCCTAAAAGAGGTATTTTTGAGGGGGAGGAATAAACGAGAGGGAGAGAGGAAAAGAGAGGGTGGCACGGGGTGAACATGACAGAACTATATTGTGTGTGTGTGTGTGTGCGTGCATGTGTGTGTGAATGAAATAACATAATGAATCCCACTAAAAACTTTTCAGAGGAGGAAGGGGAAAGGGAGATTAAGGAAGTAATGTTGGTGAGGGGAACTTGATCAAAGTACAGTACATTCACATACATAAACATGATAATGAAACCCCTTGTACAATCATTTATGCTGATAAAATTTTTTTAAAGAAGTCTGGATTCCAGGTTTTTATTTAAAACCTTACTTTTATGTACTGGTGATTAATTCAAATATTTTTAAAACTGCATATCCAAAAGGACCACTTGTTTATTGCTTTTGGTCTTACTGTGCATATGGCTACATAACTCCATGGCTTCTTAATCAGAACACATACCTGAAGGTCTTCTGAAGAGCTACTTCTCACTAGACTGTGATCACCACCTCCAACCCAGGATCACTTCTTACTCAGCTCTGTATTTCTCAGCCTCTGGCATAGGAAGAGGCACTCGCGTGGCTCGTGTCCACCCTTTAGCTATTGGGAATGCCTGTGGGAGCATCAACATCCCTAACATAGAAGAAAAGAGCAGAGCAACAAGCCACAACTGCCCCTCCACCGTTTGGCCTGGAGTTAATGTCACTTCTACCCCAACTGATGCTTAAGGACTTTGTAACCAGGCTTCCCTCACCCAGGGTACAGACAGACATGGTGTGAGATGGCTTCTAGGCATAGATGGGTGGACATTAATTACCTCCATAGGTACTGGGGAAGAGATACTACAGCTCAGAGAGGCTAATGAAGCTGATTAAAAGAAATATGGCTCCTATCCCCACTGTCATTTGGAAAGGAAGTCAGATTTTCACACAGGTGTGTCCCATGATGTCTGGTGTACAGCATAGGAGTGAAAACAGGCAGCCCTCACTGTGTTGTTATTACACTTGGGTTTTGTCCATAGGATGAAGAGCTAGCAAAGGCATTTCCAGATTGCTCTGCAGGGTGCTCAGCAACATCCAAGGTGTTGGGAGCTTCTCTGGTGGGGATCTGACCTCTTTCCTACAGCCAGAGAAAGTTCTTAATTATTAAATTTTATTGGATTGTTGGCTCCACTTTCTTTTATCTTTTTATTAGCATATTAATTGTACCAATAAGTGGTTTAATTATGACATTTCCATACATACTTACAATGTACTTTGATTGATTCAACCTTCTATTGCCCTTCCTTATTCCCACTCCTCCCTCCTTTTCACCTCCCCTCACACCTCCTCAGTAGGCCTTTCAATTTCTATGCTTTTTTTTTTACCCTAGATTCCACATATGAGAGAAAACATATTTGTCTTTCTGAGTCTGGCTTATGTCTCTTAACCTGATGATCTCCAGTTCCATCCATTTTCCTGCAAATGACTTTCATTCTTCTTTATGGCTGAGTAATACTCCATTGTGTATAAATACTACATTTCCTTTATCCATTCATAGGTTTTTATGGACACCTAAGCTGATTCCATAATTTGGCTGTTGTGAATAGTGCTGCAATAAACATGGGTGTGCAGATGTCTCTACAACAAGCTGACTTTGATTCTTCTGAATAAATACTCAGAAGAGGTATATCTGGATCATATGAAAGGATTTGGCCATTAAAAAAAAGTTTGAGAAGCACTAGGACCAGTACTCACAACCCAAAGGCAGACTGTTTCATGGCTTACAGCACACACTCTGGAGTTCAAATCTCAGCCCTGCCACTGACTAGCTGTGGGGCCTCAGGCAAGTTTCTTGACCTCTCTGTGCTTTCGTTTCTTTATCAGCAATGTGAGGGAATAACATCCTTCTCGTGATGATTAAATGAGGTTGATTTGTGCACACATAAAACACTGTGTGTCGTTATTATCTTCACCCGGATGGGTGGACTACACTTCTCAGAACTGCCTGGGACTGCCTCTTCTAGCTAGGAATACCAGTACCACAAACACCATAAAGTGAAGTGGTGAAGGGGGCAGAGAAGCTGGATTTGAGCCTCCTTTCTCCAACTAACTGATGAGGCTCATCCAAGCATTGCTTCTGGAACAGGATGCAACTTTAGAAACCACATGCTTGTCAAGTTTTCTCTTCTCTGTAGTATTCCCACGCCAGTCTCAACCTCAGCCTCCATCCCTCCACTTACACAGAGCTCACTCAAAACCACAGCTCTCAACCAAAGACAGCTATGTCCTGCTAGGGGACACTTGGTTGAGACTATCTAGAGACTTTTTGATTGTCGTGATGGGAGGAAATGCCCATACAGTGTAGTAATAGATCCCACCATGCACAGGGAGCCCCACAAGCAAAGGGGCACCCAGCTCCTGAAGTGCCGACGGTGGTGAGGCTGAGAAAACCCAACTCAGGGCATCTCTGGCCATCTCTCCACCAGGAAATTCAGCCATGCCATACAGAGAAAGATTTCTGCCAGGTCTGGGAGGAACAAGGCTCCCTGTTCTCCCTTTGCCTTCCTGGCTCACCTTTTCTGGCAGTGACAATGTTAGGTAGGAATGGAAGTTACGGTTTATTGGGGCTGATGCAAGACCCTGTACTGAGGGCTCTCCATATTTCCTCTACTGGATTTTACAGCAACCCTGGGAAGTTCATATTACAATTCCATTCAACAAGTGTTCAGCTGGCGGAGTGGCTCAAGTGGTCGAGTGCCTGCCTAGCCTGAATTCAAACCCCAGTACTGCCAAGAAAACAAACAAGCAAAAAAGACCCAGATGTTTAGAAGGAGGCTTTATTGAAGTTGACTAGCTAATGGCAACCGACTGCAAAGCTTTTTGGCATCTGCACAGCTCAGGTCTCAGGCGATGCATTCTCATTTTTAGTTGAAAGAGTACAACAGTGTAAGAATTATTGTGGACTTTGGCATTTCCTTATGGGGAGAGTTGGTTCTTGTTTTATAACTTAAAAATTCAATGCTGTGTTAGTTTCACAATGGTATTTATAATGTAAACATCGATCAATCTTCAAAGTGTTAGGGAGTAATTCTAAGACAACTGATATAAAATTGTGATTAAACTCACAGACCTCAGGACACCGATCATCATACACTCCTGGTCATGTTGATGATGTCAAGGTAGCTCAATTAAGATGGCCTGGAACAGCATCAGTTTTTAACCTAAAGATGGTACAGCTTATGTGAGAAGGAAGCCTTCAGATGAAATCAATATGCAGATTGGTTTCTCTTAAGGTAGCATTATTGTCAACCTGGAGCCATCCTAACACTTGGCTTAACGTCTGGTGTGGGGATTACATAAGAGTTAAAGGTTAGGTCTTGTAATTGATATATTTATAATTTTGGTATCATTGGTGACCTATTCTTTTTACAGTTAATGTTGAGTTATTAATTTCTTCTGTTATGTGTAAAGTGCATACAGATGGAAGGGTGATTATGATGAAAATAATAGTTGGTAGAATTGCTCACACTATTTCTCCATCTGTAGCACACTCTGGACTTAACCGTCACCAACCTCCTCTCACTCTCCTGCAGCTCAGCTTTCACCCACCACCTCCTGCAGTGCCTGCTCACCACTGGGGAATACAGAGCAGTGCAAACTTTTCCAAGCCAGCAATATCACTTCTGGAAATGTACCAGCAGAGTTGACAGGAAGACAGGAAGACAAGGTCACAGGAAGGGTCATCATATCCTTGTCGGTGGCAGTAAAATGCTGATCTTAGCACAATGTCCATCAGTCCACACGTGCTCAGAAAGTGGACAGTGTGGCTACTCTGGGGGAGAACCCAGGGGACAGAGGAATGAGTTTGGTTTTTTTAATTGCATGTCACAAGGGGCCCACACACATGCACAAGTTAACACAGTAATGTTTGAGACACAATCTGCCTTAGACGCAAGCTCAGGGGTGGTCACAGTGCTAAGGCAGCGTTGTTTACAGATGAGGAGGCAGATTGAAGGAGGAAGAGGGACAATGACACCCTCAACCCTGGCCTCCCACACTGGACCCTGGAGACATTTGTACTGCATCAATGGGGTGCCAGCCAGCAGTGGAACGTCTCTGGGAGCCAGACTCTGATTTGAACACTTTCCACAGGACCCCCTTCTCCTCCCAGGCATCCCTGGAAGCAGCCATCACTTTATTATACCATTTCAGACAAAAAGCAGAGGCACAGAGAGGTGAAGGAATTTGCCCAAGCTCTCCCAGCTAGTGTGGACCAAGTTTTCAGAAGAAGCCACATCTACATTTGAAGATCCTGCCAGTGGTTTGAACTTCATTATAGTGGAAAAATACTGCCAAAAGGAGCCAAAGTTATCTTGGACTATCTTAAGTCTCATTTACTTATTCATTTGTTTATTTACTGATTTTGGTGGGGTTTTTAAGTAAATTATTAGGATATGTTCATGATACGGGGGAGGGGGTTCATAGTGACAGTTCTGATTAGGCTTATATTGTACATTATTTACACTGCCCGCATCATCTCTCCCCCTCAGCCCCTCCCCACCCCACTTAGAGCAATTGCAAGAGGTTTTTTAGTTCTGTTTCATATAGGTAGATGAAGTCCATCAACCATATACCATCACCTTAATCTCCTTCATTCACCCTCCTCCCTTCCATTAGTACAGGGTGTCACTATGTAGCCCAGGCTGGCTTTGAACTTGAGATCTTCCTGTCTCAAGCTACTGAGTGCTGGGATTACAGGAGTGTGCCACCATGTCTGGCTCTTTAGTCCCTTTGAATGATCATTTACTGTCCTCTGCATCTGACCTAGCATTCTCATGACTACAAGATAACATTCACGGATTGTATGCTAAGCTTAACAGAAATATGATAAATATAACACATGAATCCGGCAGAAGAGACTTCTCTGTCTCACCATAGCCTGCCAACTTAATGACTTCATGTTTTTGCTTTGCACCTATAAAGTTCATGGAACCTCTTCCATGGTAACCTGAATCTGTGTTTCTGGGTCATCATCATTCCTACTTGGCTCAGAATAAACCATTTACTTTTTTTCTTAAAGCAGAGTTGCTATTTTATGTTGCTACCAGACAGTAGACGTGCCAGGCTCAGACCTGGTTCACATCCTCTAACCTGCCTGAGGAGCCAGGTGCAAGATGGAAGCCACTGGGAAACCGGAAGCTGGCAAGCCTACCTGTCTGCTGACCATTGTCTCCAAGCTTGAAACCCAAACCTTCAAGGTGCTGGGCTGGGCTGGTGTGAGGCCAGGTGCTCAAGGGGCACCTGCTGGGATGGGGCTTCCCTGCTCAGAAAACAATCCTCACTTTATAAGCCGCAGCATAGAGGGCCTTGAGGATGGACAGGTGCTGCAGAAGTCTTGGGTTGGCTTTGAGCCATGGCTCCTCCTTCATGTTCTTGGGAGTTTGCCCAAGATCACCTCTGGGGACCCTAAGCTGTCCCATGGTGACTCCAAGCTCTGAGAAAAAGACTCTTTGACAGGCAGGAGATCAGCCTGTGACTCCTCTAGAGTGTTCTAGAGAATGATAGTGAACATTGTAATACCATCCAACATCCAGAGACATTGTTCACCTCCTCCTTTCCTCCTCCTCTCTTCTTCCTTCTTGTGTTTTTTTTTTTTTTTTTGCACTACTGGGAATCGAACCCACTGCCTCATGCTTGCTAAGTATGCATTCTAGCACTTGAGACATGCCCCCCCATCCTTTTCTTTGTATTTTGTTTTTGAGATAGGATCTCACTAACTTTTTTCCAGGCTGGACTTGAACTAACAATCCACCTGCCTCCACTCCCAAGTAGCTGAGATTACAGACAGACACCATGATGCCTGGATTGGAAATAGTCTTCTTCTTTTTTTTATTTCTTTTATTCATATGTGCATACAATGTTTGGGTCATTTCTCCCTCCTTCCCCCTTCCCCCTCCCTTTCACCTGCACCGTCCCTTTCTCCCCCCAATCCCATGCTACCAGGTAGAAACTATTTTGCCCTTATCTCTAATTTTGTTGAAGAGAGAGTATAAGCAATAATAAGAAGGACCAAGGGTTTTTGCTAGTTGAGATAAGGATATCTATACAGGGAGTTTACTTGCATTGCTTTCCTGTACGTATGTGTTACATTCTAAATTAATTCTCAAACAAACCTTTTCTCTAGTTCCTGGTCACCTTCTCCTATTGGCCTCTGTTGCTTTAGTTTCTGCATTAGTTCCTTTGCATTGAGGACATCAAATGCTATCTTGTTTGGTTTTTTTTTGGGGGGGGGGTTTCTTGCCTATCCTCCCTTGTGTGCTCTCACCTCATCATGCAATCAAAGTCCAATCCCCTTGCTGTGTTTGCCCTTGATCTAAAGTCCGCATATGAGGGAGAACATAAGATTTTTGGTCTTCTGGGCCTGGCTAACCTTGCTCACAATGATGTTCTCCAAGTCCATCTATTTACCTGCAGATGATAAGATTTCATTCTTCTTTGTGCCTGAGTAGTATTCCATTGAGTATAAGCACCACATTTTCTTAATCCATTCATCGATAGTGGGGCATCTTGGCTGTTTCCATAACTTGGCTATTGTGAATAGTGCTGCAATAAACATGGGTGTGCAGGTGCCTCTGGAGTAACCTGTGTCATATTCCTTTGGGTATTTCACCAAGAGTGGTATTGCTGGATCATATGGCAAATCTATGTTTAGATTTTTAAGAAGCCTTCAAATTTTTTTGAAGAGTGATTGTATTAGTTTGCATTCCCACCAGAACTGTAAAAGCGTTCCTTTTTCCCTGCAACTCGCCAAAACCTGTTGGTAGTGGTGTTGCTAATCATGGCTATTCTAACAGGGGTGAGGTGGAATCTTAGTGTGGTTTTAATTTGCATTTCCTTTATTGCTAGAAATGGTGAGCATTTTTTCATGTGTTTTTTGGCCATCTGAATTTCTTCTTTTGAGAAAGTTCTGTTTAGTCCACTTGCCCATTTCTTTATTGGTTCATTAATTTTGGGAGAATTAAGTTTTTTGAGTTCCCTATATATTCTGGTTATCAGCCCTTTGTCTGATGTGTAGCTGGCAAATATTTTCTCCCACTCCGTGGGTGGTCTCCAGTTTAGAGACCATTTGTTTTGTTGAGCAGAAGCTTTTTAGTTTTATGAAGTCCATTTGTCTATGCTATCTCTTAGTTGCTGAGCTGCTGGGGTTCCATTGAGAAAGTCTTTGCCTATATCTATTAGTTCCAAAGTATTTCCTACTCTTTCCTGTACCAACATTAGAGTTTGGGGTCTGATATTAAGATCCTTGATCCATTTTGAGTTAATATTGGTATAGGGTGAAAAACATGGATCTAGTTTCAGTTTTTTGCAGACTGCAAACCAGTTTTCCCAGCAGTTTTTGTTGAAGAGGCTCTTTTCTCCAACATATATTTTTGGCGCCTTTGTCAAAGATAAGTTGGTTATAGTTGTGTGGCTTCATATCTGGGTCCTCTATTCTGTTCCACTGGTCTTCATGTCTGTTTTTGTGCCAGTACCATGCTGTTTTTATTGTTATTGTTTTGTAATATAGTTTGAAGTCATGTATTGTGATACCTCCAGTGTTGTTCTTTTTGCTGAGTATTGCCTTGGCTATTCATGGTCTCTTGTGTTTCCAAATAAATTTAACAGTAGATTTTTCAATCTCTTTGATGAATGCCATTGAGATTTTGATGGGAATTGCATTAAACATGTAGATTACTTTTGGGAGTATAGCCATTTTTACTATGTTGATTCTACCAATCCATGAGCATGGGAGATCTCTCCACTTTCTGTAGTCTTCCTCAATCTCTTTCGTCAAGAGTTTGTAGTTTTCCTTGTAGAGGTCATTCACATCCTTTGTTAAGTTTACTTCTAGGTATTTGATTTTTTTGAGGCAATTGTAAATGGAATTGTTTTCACATATTCTTTCTCAGTTTGTTCATTATTAATGTATAGAAGTACTAATGATTTTCTATGTTGATTTTATATCCTGCTACCTTTCTAAGCTGTTGATGATGTCTAGAAGCTTTTGAGGAGACTTTTTTGGGTCTTTAAAGTATAGGATCATATCATCTGCAAATAGGGATATTTTGACAGTTTCTTTACATATTTGTATTCCTTTTATTTCTTCTTCTTGCCTAATTGCTCTGGCTAGGAATTCCAGTACTATGTTGAATAGGAGTGGGGATAGTGGGCATCCTTGTCTAGTTCCTGATTTTAGAGGGAATGGTTTCAGTTTTTCACCATTAAGTATAATGCTGGCTGTAGGTTTGTCATATATAGCTTTTATAGTGTTGAAGTACTTTCCTTCTATTCCTAGTTTTCTTAGAGCTTTTATCATGAAATGGTGTTGGAGCTTATCAAAGGCTTTTTCTGCATCTATTGAGATGATCAAGTGGTTTTTGTCTTTGTTTCTGTTAATGTGGTGTATTACATTTATTGATTTGTGTATGTTGAACCACCCCTGCATTCCTGGGATGAAGCCTACCTGGTCGTGGTGAATAATCTTTTTGATGTGTTGTTGAATTCAGTTTGCATCAGTGTTCATTAAGGAGATTGGCCTATAGTGCTCCTTTTTGGAGGTGTCTTTGCCTGGTTTTGGGATAAGTGTAACACTGGCTTCATAAAATGTGTTAGGCAGTTTTCCTTCCCTTTCTATTTTGTGGAACAGTTTAAGGAGGGTTGGTATTAGTTCTTCTTTAAAGGTCTGATAGAATTCAGCAGAGAATCCATCAGGTCCTGGACTTTTCTTTTTTGGGAGATCTTGATCGCTGCTTCAATTTCATTTTGTGTTATAGATCTATTCAGGGATTAATGACCTCTTGTTTCAATTTTGGATGATCATTAGTCTCTAGAAATCTGTCCATTTCTTCAAAATTTTCAAATTTATTTGAATGTAGGTTCTCAGAGTAGTCTCTGATGATTTCCTGGACTTTGATGGTGTTTGTTGTTATCTCCCCTTTTGCATTCTTGATTTTACTAATTTGGGTTTTTTCTCTCCTCATTTTAGTCAGATTTGCCAGGGGTCTATCGACCTTGTTTATTTTTTCAAAGAACCAACTTTTTGTTTCATTAATTCCTCGTATGTTTTTTTGGTTTCTATTTCATTGATTTCAGCTCTTATTTTTATTATTTCTCTCCTTCTATTTGTTTTGGGATTTGCTTGTTCTTGTTTTTCTAGGAGTTTAAGATGTATCATTAGGTAATTGATTTGAGATCTTTCAGTCTTTTTAATATATGCACTCATGGCTATAAACTTTTCTCTCAGGACTGCCTTTCCTGTGTCCCAAAGGTTCTGGTAGGTTGTGTTTTCATTTTCATTGACTTCCAGGAACCTTTTAACTTCCTCTTTTATTTCATCAGTGACCCATTGTTCATTAAGCAATGAGTTGTTCAGTTTCCAGCTGTTTGCATGTTTTTTGTCTTTATTTTTGTTGTTGAGTTCTAGTTTTAATGCATTATGATCAGATAGAATGTATGATATAATTTCTATTTTCTTATATTTGCTGAGCTTTCTTTGTGCCTTAGGATATGATCTATTTTGGAGAAGGTTCCATTGGCTGCTGAGAAAAATGTATATTGTGTAGAAGTTGAGTGAAATGTTCTATAGACATCAACTAGGTCCATATGATCTATTGTATGTTTTAGATCTTGGATTTCTTTACTGATTTTTTGTTTGGATGACCTATCTATTGATGATAGTTAGGTGTTAAAGTCTTCCACAATCACTGTGTTGGAGTTAATATATGCTTTTAGGTCCTTCAGGGTATGTTTGATGAAATTGGGTGCATTGATGTTGGGTGCATATAGGTTGATAATTGTTATTTCCTTTTGGTCTATTTCCGCTTTTCTTAGTATGGAATGTCTTTCTTTATCTCATTTGATCAATGTAGGTTTGAAGTCTACTTTGTCCGAGATAAGTATTGCTACTCCTGCCTGTTTTCATGGACCATTGGCTTAGTAAATCTTCTTCCAACCTTTCTTCCTAAGCCTATGCTTATTTCTGTTGGTGAGATGGGTCTCTTGTAAGCAACAAATTGTTGGATTTTCCTTTTTAATCCAGTTTGTCAAACGGTGACTTTTGATGAGGGAGTTAAGTCCGTTTATATTAAGTGTTAGTACTGATAGGTATGTGGTGATTCCTGTCATTTAGTTGTCTTAGTTGTTTGAGGGTTTGATTGTGTGTAGCTAAATTGATGTTACTCTCTACTTTCCTGCTTTCTCTTTTCCTGTAGTTTGGTACTGCCTGACCTTTCATGGTTATGTTGGGTTTCACTTTCTGTGTGCAGAATCCCTTGAAGAATCTTTTGCAGTGGTGGCTTTGTGGTCATATACTGTTTTAGTTTCTGCTTATCATGGAAGACTTTTATTGCTCTATTTTGAATGATAGTTTTGGTGGGTACAGTATCCTAGGGTTGAAGTTATTTTCATTCAGTGCCTGGAAGACCTCACTCCAAACTCTTCTTGCTTTTAATGTTTCCGTTGAGATGTCTGCTGTGATTTTTTGGGTTTACCTTTGTATGTTGTTTGCTTTTTCTCTCTTACAGCCTTCAATATTCTTTCTCTAGTCTCTGTACTTGTTGTTTTTATGACAGTATGTCATGGGGTAGTTCTAGTTCAGTCAGGTCTGTTTGATGTTCTGGTGGTTTCCTGTACCTGTATGGGCATAGTTTTCTCTAGATTTGGGAAATTTTCTGTTATTATTTTGTTGAATATATTACACATTCCTTTTGCTTGCACCTCTTCTCCTTCTTCAATGCCCATGATTCTCAGGTTTGGTGCTTTGATGGAATCAATAAGTTCTTGCATTTTCTTTTCACAGGTCTTGAGTTGTTGAACTAATAGTTCTTTGGTTTTTCCTTTATTACCATTTCATTTTCGAATTTTGAAATTCTGTCTTCTACTTGTTCTAGTCTGCTGGATTGGCCTTCCATTTTGTTTTGCATTTCTGTTTCGTTCTCTTTTCTGAGGTTTTCCATATCCTGAGTCACTTCCTCTTTAATTGTCTATTTTCATCCTGAGTTCATTTATCTCTTTACTTATTGTGTTCTTTGTTTCACTTCGGTGTTTATACAGTGCTTGTATAGTTTTTTTTATTTGTTCTTGTGCTTTCTCAAATTCTCTATTTTTGTTGTCTTGGAATTTCTTGAGTGTCTCCTGTACATTTTGGTTGACCATATCCAGTATCATCTCTATAAAATTCTCATTGATTACTTGCAGGATTTCTTCTTTCAGAGTGTTCTTGTGGGCTTCATTTGGGTTCTTTGGCATAGATTATCTTTATTTTTTTGGAGTCTGGATTAGGCATCTGTTTTCTTCATTTCCCTCTGGTTCCTGTACTAATTTATTATTGGGGGGGAAATGATTTCCCTCTTTTTTCCATCTTCCCATCATTGCCCTTGCTACTGTTACTCTTCCTGTACTGTGTGTAATTCAGTATTGTCTAGCTTATAATTGTAATGATGCTGATATTTAGAATGGAAGGGTGAGAGGAGAGGGAAAGCAAAGAAGGTAAAGAAAAAGGAAAAAACAAAACAAAAAACAGAGCTGAAGAAATAATCAGGGAGAGATTGCGTACTAATCAACAGTGATCTAAACAGGCATTAGAGAGACAGAGAGGATTAAAATAATAATAATAATAAATAAAATAAAATTTCCCAAGTTAAAATGCAATAAAGTTTCAATCTTAATAGATTTTGTTTTAGCCCTTCAGTATCCAGTCCTGGTGTTGGTGTCTGAGTACTAGTTCTGTCATTGTCTCATCAAGGGGGAAAAAAAAGAAAAAAAATATATCCCAAGTTCAAATGCAATACAGTTTCAGTCTCGTCAAAGGAAAAAAATGGAGTCTGGAGGCAGCTTTGTGAATGTCTATCTGAGGCTCCAGTTCACCTGCCACCTACTATCAGCCAGCTGCTGCTGTAGGCTTTATTGATTGCAGATCTCAGGAGTGAGCTTTACACTCACCTAGCTCTGCAGGCTTTCTTTATTTAGAGTTCTCCTGGATGCATGCCCCTTTTGTTTTCTCCAGTATACAGCCCTACCCCCCTGTTGCGATTGCAATCTGTTTTTATTTAGAGTTTGCCTGGGGCACCTCCCCCTACTCTCCAGTGGAGTGTGCCACACTTTAGCCACTGTTGGACACCTTCTCCTCTCCAAGTACACTTGGGGCGGGGGGTGTTGGTGGCGCCACACCTGCCTTCTCTGGCCAGCTTGTTTATTTACAGGTAGCGTAGGGGAGTACCCCTTCCCTCCTCTCTGGTGGAGCTTTCCTCATGACAGCCACTGTTACAAGCTTTCCCTTCTGTAAGGTTGCTGGGCGGGGGCTGGCACTCCTGCCTTCTCTGACCAGCTTGTTTATTTACAGTTCATGTGAGGGAGTGCCCCTCTCTGGCTCTCTGGAGCTCAGGGCACCCCACCCTCTTTGCTACGTGTCTTTTTTTTTCAGCTGTTTGCTTATTATTCAGTTGGGTTTTTTTTTCTTTTTTCCCTGGAAGGGGGTCAGTCTGTCCAGGGGGCTATGCTGATTTGTCCCAGGGAGTACTGCATGCTGCTTATTTGCTCACCTGGTGGTCTCCCAAGCAGGGTAGGAGCTGGTGTCTGCCGGCTCGGGAGCCCTCCTGCTTTCTCCATTTAATGTGGCATGGGGATGCTATGCGCAGTCTGGAGATGTGGAGGTGTCAGAGTTTTGCCTCTTCTTCGTGGTTTTTCCTGCCAGGTTTATCTCCAGCGTCTCTCCAAGGGTTTACTTTAGGAAGCACGCTTTCTGCTTCCTCCCACTACTTGCCATCTTGGAATCCTCTCCCCAACCTCAATATTCTTCTTTAATAGGTTTTTCTTCCTTTAAAACATGTTTTGAAGGTAGATATTTCTGTTGAATAAACAGAAATTGCACACAGGAATACGTCTGTTTTTCTCTTTACTTCTGCAAAGAATCCCATTCTCTGTAAGAGAGGTTAAGGTAGCCATAGCTGTGCTGGTGGGATTTGGGGCATCTTCAGCCTTTTGCCCAAGGCTCCATTTCTGCAACTACATTCTTGTGCCTTTCTCAAGCATTGTATGTTATAGCTCTCAAAAAGTTTTGTTTTACAAATTTCTTTTTTTATTGTTGTGCTGGTGGGGGTGCATTGTGATATTTACAGAAGTTCTTACAATATTATCAATTATATCATACTTGAATCCACCCCCTCCATCATTCTCCTTCATCCCTCCTCTCCTTCTGTTGAAACTGAAACATTTTCAACAGATCTCATTTTTCACATGTGTGAAACATGTGTGCACAGCATGCCATATTCACCTCCTGCACCTTTCCCACATCCTCCCCCTCCCACTGGTCCCTAACACCCAGGCAGGACCTGTTCTGCCCTCCTGTTCTCCAGTTATGTAAAAGAAAAACAAAAAGAACTTTTGTTTGTTTAAGATAGCTATACAGGGAGTTTAATGTGACATATCCATGTATATATGTATTATAACCCAAATTGGTTCTTCCCCTCTATTTCTCTCCTTTCTACCTTAGTCCCCTTCTTATGGTGATTTCAACAAGTTTTAAAATTCTATATCCATTCTTGTTTAGAGAGTATATCCACCATACAAATTTCTTTAAGTATGCTTTATCTTGCTTATTTTTTTTCTATCATCAGCCTACAGTTTTGCATGCTTTGTGAGTGAAATATAATTTTATGACATTTTAAAATCGATTATAGCCGATATTCATATAAGTTATTGATCTTCATGGGGTTTTTGACAGAGTCTCATTATGCAGCCCAGACTGTCCTGGAAGTTTCTATGTAGCTCAGGCTGGTCTCCAACTCAAAATCCTCCTGCCTCTGCCTCCCAAGTCCTGAGACTATAGCCATGTGCAACCACACCCAGCAGATCTTTGTATTTCATCTTGTATCTACTTATAAAGCAAAATGTACAGACTTATTTCTGTTAAGCTGGAATTGCTAAATCAAAAAGAACATAAGTGGTTTTCTTTCTTTCTTTCTTTTATTTTATCATTTTTACATTTACTCACATGTGTATACATTGTTTGGGCCACCTCCCCCCACCCCAGCTTGTTCTTCCCTCTTGATCTCCAATTTTGCTGAAGAGAAAACATAAGAGGTAATAAGACATAACCTTTTTCCTAGTTTGGGATAAAGATAGCTGTACAGAGAGACTCCTAGCATTGCTTCCATATGCTTGTGTATTGTAGCCCTCATTGATTCATCTCTGCCAGACCTCTTCACTACTTCCTGGTCCCCTTCCCAGAGTGGCCTCTACCAGTTTAAGCTTACTATATTCACTCCTCTACAGTGAGCACATCAACCACATTCAAGTTTTAGGTTTCCTTTCCTTTCCCTATTCCTCCCATGCACATTCTCCCCTTAGTGTGTGACCCATGTCCACTAATACTCCTGCATTTAGGAACATACATCTTAATTCTTTTAATTTATGTCAGCTCAATATGTGTGAGCTTTATCAATATACACCAACTGTATGCAAAAATAAAAAGTCAAAATTTGTCTTTCTGACCCACTGTGTACAGTTTGTTAAATCTGTGTCCTCCTAGTAGCCAAAAGTCGCCATCTCATTTCGTTTTATTTTACATTGTCAGAACTTCTAGAGATGCCGGCCATCTCTGTAATGTGTATGGACATTTATAATTGTTTTTCTGTAAAATTTCTGTCCATAAACCTTTACAACACTTTCTATTGAAACACTCGGCATTCCTGTTGATTTATAGGAGTGTTTTTACATACTGTGAATATTAATCCTTTGTACACATTTTCCCCACCTATCAGTTTAAAACATCCTTGAGAAGACTTACAGTGGTACGAGAATGTGAGCCCCCAGAGCTGCAATACCATGGACTCCTGTGGCTCGGCCATCACAAATGTGTGACGTGTGTCGCACATGTGCCACAGGGAGCGAGCTCGGGGTAACGCAGGAGCCAGTCACTTCTCCAAAAATATGGATTCTGAATATAGGAGTTTTAAGCTGGCTGAAATCACCATAAGAAGGGGACTAAGGTAGAAAGGAGAAAAGTGAGGGTATGAACCAGTTTGGGTTATAATACATATATACATGCAAATGTCACAATGAAACTCCCTGTGTAGCTATCTTAAACAAGCAAAACTGTCTTTTTTAAAAAATGGAGAACAGGAGGCAAAACAAGTCCTGTCTAGGGATTTGCACCAGTGCAAAGAAGGAAGATATAAGGAAAGGGTATAGGATGGGTGAATATGGTGGAATATTATGCACTCAGTATGAAAATGGAAAAATGAGATATGTTGAAATTATTCCAGGAATGGGGGAAGCAGGGGTAAAGGAGAATGATGGAGGGGGTGAATTCAGCTGATAAATTGTAAGAACTTTGGTAAATGTCACAATATACCCCCAGCACAACAATTATAAAATAAAATAAGGATGACGTAAGCCATGGTGAGGACAGCAGCCACACTTTCTTGGTGGCTGTGGGAATCATGGGATATCCAGCATTCTGCATCAGGAGTGTCCTTACTGCACTGTCCCTGTGCTGTGTGTTTCCTTGTGGATCTGTCATTCTCGTCTGCCTTCCTTCTCATTCTTCAAGCTCATTCTCCCTGGAAGAAGAGGCACCCAGGCTTTCCACGAACCTGTCTGACTCAAGTCTTTTCTTATGTTATGCAGAAAAATATTTTTCCCTTCATAAGCTCCCATTTTAGTTTACTTATTTGGGTATTCTTGTTGCTACCGTACACTGGAACTCGTACTGTGTAAATGCAGCAGAGGCTCACTCATATAAACAAATCAAGGCCCGAGCCAAGTGTGGTGGTTCTCACCTGTAATCACAGCTAATCAGGAGGGAGAAGCAGGAGGATTGTGAGTTCAAGACCAACCCAGGCAAAATTAGCAAGATCCTGACTCAAAAGCAAAATATGAAACAGAGCGCTGTGGGTATGGCTGCAGTGGTAGAGCCCTTGTCTAGCATGTGGCAGGCCCTGGGTTCAAATCTTCAGTACTGCAGAAAATAAGTAAATAAATAATTAAAATTCAAGTTCAAGTTGAACTGTACTAGAATGACTTGGTCACAAAGCAGAAGTGTGTGGGAAGTTCTTGGTTCAAGACCCAAAGATCTTACAAGACTCTCAGGCATGAGAACCATCACCAGGTGTGAAGCCTCAGGCCTCATTCCATCCCTGGCAACCCAGGGGAGTCTTTCCCGTGCTGCGAGGTGCAGGGAGTAAACTGACTTAATCATTTCACAACGCATACCTGTCCTGACATCTCACTTTACCCCATAAATATGTGTATTTGGAAGTTGAAAACACACCTATGAAAGAGGGCTTGAAGGAGCTTAAAAAAGCCAAATATCTCATGTTTTCAATCAGGAGTGCAGTCTAAGTCTAGAATGATAAAAATAATGATGATGACACTTGAATGTAAAAGGGACCCCGGGGGGTTGGTTCATGGGGATGGAGAGGGGTT
Source organism: Castor canadensis (assembly GCF_047511655.1). Taxonomy (NCBI): domain Eukaryota; kingdom Metazoa; phylum Chordata; class Mammalia; order Rodentia; family Castoridae; genus Castor; species Castor canadensis. The sequence goes on along the minus strand of NC_133401.1, from coordinate 29,946,414 downwards.
GAAGAGGATGGAGGTTTGTTACTTATGTATGTAACAAGCATAAAGAAACCACCAGACACTGTTTTTGTAAGTCTGTTACACATTGAATTGTTTCTTGTCATTGTTGTGCCATGGGTACATTGTGACATTTAGTTGAATTCACCCCTCCCATCATTCTTCTCCGAATACAGTTTGGTTTCCAATGAAACAATTCAAATGTCAGTCAACACTGAATTTTACACGAGTAGTGTTTGTGTCATATGCATGTCCATGTAATAGAATATTAGGCAGTCATTAAAATGAGGGAGCAAGAGCTCAGCAGTGGCTGAGCTGCTACTAGGTATTTGATTCTTACTGGCTACAGGGGATATCCAGACAGAGCCAGGGAGAGGTGGAAATGAAGCAAATAAATAAAAGCCTTATTCAGAAACTGCAGTCACCATACCTGCTTTATTCAATGCCTAGAAGCATGATTATTGTGCCAAAAATAGGCACAGGAAAACAAATCAAGGGTCCAACAACTAGAAAGAAAATGTGGTATGTCCATACTATGGAAGAGTATTTGTCAATGAAGAGGAATGCAGTCCCAATATATTCTATAACACAAATAAATTCTGGACTACATGCTAAGTAGTAGCATGTAGTAGTTCAGGACCAGATGTCACTGAACCTTGTTTATTTGGGATCTATGGAGGAAGCAGATACTGAACTGTGGGAGGTGAGAGCACAAGGTCTGGAGAACAGCTGCTGGTGGATGGCGTTTCATTTGGGGTGATGGTGGTAGGACTTCACGGCCATGTCACACAGTTAACATGAGGTTATTTATATGGGCACATGTTCTGTGAACATACTAAAAACCTTTAGACTCTACACTGCAAATGGGTGGGTATCACAGCACACACGTAATCAATGAAGTTGTTAAGATAATAATAACAATGATCACTTTTTTAAAAAAGACCATTTCTTTCCCATCAACCCTGCAAGTTAGTTCCCACTTAACCACACTTTCATCAGCAGTGATCGTCAAGTCTCAGATCTGTTTTATTAGGATATATTCATTGTACAAAGTAAAGCTTTCATTCCACTTCATAAGGCATATGGTGGACTGTGATGACCTCCATCCTCTCTTACCCTTCTGATCATCCCTCCCTCTCATCTCTTCCCACGTCCTGGAAATCCCCCTCTCACTTCCAGTCCTTCCCCCAATTCCACCTATGACGGCAAATGTGTCACACTTCTGAGTCAAGCTTATTTTGCTTAGCATCATGGCCTCCAGTTCCATCCATTTTCCTGCAAAGACATGATTTCATCTTCTTTACTTCTGAATAATTCAAATATATATGTATATATATATATATATATATATATATATATATATATATACACATATATATCATTTTTATTCACCAGTTCACTTATCAGTGTCACCTGGGCTGATTCCACAGCTTGGCTGTTGTGACGAGTGCTGATATAAACATGGCTGTGCAGGTATCTCCATTGTAAGCAACTTATCTTCCTTCAGATCCATGCAGGAGTCATACAGCCAGATCATATAACATACTTATTATATTATGAGTTCTATTTTAGTTTCTTGAGGAACCTCTATCCAGATTTGCATTCCCACCAAAGTGGCTCCTTTTTCCCCACATCCTCACCAGCATTTGCTGTCTGTTTTCTTGTTGATGGCCAATCTGACTGTGATGAGATGGAAGAAGAAGAAAGACACATCAGGATTGAAGACAAGTTTGAGGAAATATTAGACTCAGATGACAAGGAAAAAATAAGAAAGCATTCCAGAGATTCAAGAACTCGGGGCATGCTCTTCAAAAGCTGGGAAAACTGGTTAGCAGTCTGCAAAAAACTGAAACTAGATCCATGTATATCATCCTATACCAATATTAACTCAAAATGATCAATGATCTTAATATCAGACCACAAACTCTAAAGTTGATACAGGAAAGAGTAGGAAATACTCTGGAGTTAGTAGGTATAGGTAAGAACTTTCTCAACGAAACCCCAGCAGCACAGCAACTAAGAGATAGCATAGATAAATGGGACTTCATAAAACTAAAAAGCTTCTGCTCATCAAAAGAAATGGTCTCTAAACTGAAGAGACCACCCACAGAGTGGGAGAAAATATTTGCCAGCTACACATCAGACAAAGGACTGATAACCAGAATATATAGAGAATTCAAAAAACTAAATTCTCCCAAAATTAATGAACCAATAAAGAAATGGGCAAGTGAACTAAACAGAACTTTCTCAAAAGAAGAAATTCAGATGGCCAAAAAACACATGAAAAAATGCTCACCATCTCTAGTAATAAAGGAAATGCAAATTAAAACCACAGTAAGATTCCACCTCACCCCTGTTAGAATAGCCATCATTAGCAACACCACCAACAACAGGTGTTGGCGAGGATGCAGGGAAAAAAGAACCCTCTTACACTGTTGGTGGGAATGTAGACTAGTACAACCACTCTGGAAAAAAAATTGGAAGCTACTTAAAAGCTAGACATTGGTCTACCATTTGATCCAGCAATACCACTCTTGCTGATATACCCAAAAGACTGTGACACAGGTTACTCCAGAGGCACCTGCACACCCATGTTTATTGCAGCACTATTCACAATAGCCAAGTTATGGAAACAGCCAAGATGCCCCACCACCGACGAATGGATTAAGAAAATGTGGGATCTATACACAATGGAATTTTATGCAGCCATGAAGAAGAATGAAATATTATCATTCGCTGGTAAATGGATGGAATTGGAGAACATCATTCTGAGTGAGGTAGCCTGGCCCAAAAGACCAAAAACTATATGTTCTCCCTCATATGTGGACTTTAGATCAAGGGCAAACACAACTAGGGGATTGGACTTTGATCACATGATAAACTGAGAGCACACAAGGGAGGTGTGAGAATAGGTAAGACACCCAAAAAATAAGATAGCATTTGTTGCCCTCAATGCAGAGAAACTAATGCAGAAACTTTAAGGCGACAGAGGCCAATAGGAGAAGGGGATCAGGAACTAGAGAAAAGGTCAGTTCAAGAAAAATTAATTTAGAAAGTAACACTTAGGTACAGGAAAGCAATGTGAGGAATCTCACACTATAGCTATCTTTATCTCAAACAGCAAAAACCCTTGTTCCTTCCTATTATGGCTTATACTCTCTCTACAACAAAATTAGAAATAAGAGCAAAATAGTTTCTGCTGGGTATTGAGGGGGTAGCGGGGAGAGGGAGGGGGCGGAGTGAGTGGTAAGGGAGGGGATGGGGGCAGGGGGGAGAAATGACCCAAGCCTTGTATGCACATATGAATAATAATAAAAAAAAGAACTCGGGGCATGATTAAGAGAACAGATCTATGAGTTTGTGGTGCTGAGGAGGGAGGTGAGATAGAAATGAAGGCATGGGAAACTTATTCAACAAAGTCACAGCTGGAAATTCCCCAAATCTAGGGGAAGAGACAGACATCCAGATACAGGGGGTATCTAAAACCCCAAATAGACATGACCTGAAAAGAATTTCTCACGACACATTCTACTTAAAAAGCCAAAACTACAGGGAAAACAAAAAACCGAATAGGAAGGCTGCAAGAGAAAATCACCATTTACTGACAAAGGCTCCTCAGAATTATACAGAAACCCCATGAGACAGGGGCACGGGGATGAGCTATTTCCAGCCCTGAGAACATAAATGTCAAGTAGGGTTACGATAACCTGCAAATTCACCCCTTAAAATAGATGGATTGAGGAAGACTTTCCAAGACAAGCTGGAACTGAACCAATGCTTGACTTCGAAGTCAGCACTGCAGAAGACCCCTAATGAAATCCTACACTCAGTGTGAAGAGACAGTCACAATCCTGACATCTCAAGTGTTTGACTACTGGCCTATGACTACTGCCCTAACTCACTTAATTCTCACAACAAGGCTGTAAAGCAAGTGCTAGCATGGTTCCTTCTTTTACAAATGAGGACATAGAGGCCCAGGGGCACTAGGTAACTTGTCAGCGTCACACAGCTAATGAGTAACAGGACATGACATTAATCTACAATCCTATGATTCTCTACTATATCCTTGAATTTTTTTTGGTGGGACTGGGATTTGAACTCAGAGCCTTGTGCTTGCAAAGCAAGTGCTCCACCACTTAAACCACACCTCCAGCCCCTTTTGCTCATTATTTTAAAGATGGAGTCTCAAAAACTGCTGAAGCTGGCCTTAAACCACAATCCTCCTGATCTCAGCCTCCCAAATTGCTAGGATTACAGGCGTGAGCCACCAGCACCAGGCTATTATAATTTTTTAACTTTCTGTCTTGGAATAAATTTAGATTTCCAGGAGTTACAAAGACAACACAGAGTTCCCACCTCAGTTTCCTTTACCATCCCTGCTTCCATAACCATGGCACATCCATCCACGTCAAAAACTGACTTTGCTGTGCCATTTGTAACTAAACCATAGATTTTATCCAGATGTCCCCAGTTCTCTCACTCAATTTCCTCTTCCTGTCCCAAAATCAAATTCGGGATTCTGGGGGCATTTAGGGGCCTCATTTTTCACTTCTGCTTGTGCTGCCGTACTGTGTGCCACACTTCCTGTTCTGTAACAGAGCTCCTGCTCCCTGGCCATTTGTGTTTCGCTTGTGAAGCATTCACCTGCACCTTTGGTGCTTGTGTCACTGGCATTTCGATTTCTCATGAATTTGTGGGCACTCCATATATGCTGGGGTATACATTCAGTAATATAGCTCTTGTTTAGTGCATGCATTGGGCAGCCTTACAGCAACAAGCATTTCAGCTTAACCAGCACACCATCCTCTCATGGTTCTAGAGCTGGGGAGACCTGGTGGCCATGGTCTGCTTCCTCCTGAGGCTGGGAGGGAGGATTTTCCCCAGGTCTGTCTGTTTGTTTTATAGATGGTGTCTTCTCCCTGTCTCCCTTCACACCTTCTCTCGCCATATCTCTGTCGAAAAATTTCCTGTTTTTTTAAATTTTACTTTAATTGACAAATAATAATAATATATATTTGGGAGATAGGAGAGTTTTTGTGGTGCTGAGGTTTGAACTCAGGGCCTTCAACTTCCTAGACAGGCATTCTACCACTTGAGCCCAGTTCTTTTTGTTTGTTTGTTTTAATTATTTTTCACATAGGGTCTTATGTTTTTGTCTGGGGCTGGCCTCAGACCACAAACTTCTTGATCTCCTCTCACACAGCTGGGATTACAGGGATGAGCCACCACACCCAGCCAAGATGTTTTAATATGTACAGTGGGATTATTAAATTACACAAATCACTATACCCACCACTTCACAAACATTAGCTTTTTGGAGATACAAACATTTAAAACCTACCTTTTGGCAATTGTGAGACATTCATGATTACTAAGCACAGTTACCATGCAGGAGACCATTTACACTGCATTTGGGGACCAACCTCCTCCAGGATGACCTCTTTGTGACTTAACTAATTACTACTGTCTATTATCTACCTCACCTATCTACCATCTTCAAATGCATCTATTCCTATATCTATCCATAAATCATGTATCTGTCATCTGTCATATTTGTCTATCATCTGTATGTCTAGATGTATTCTATTACCTACATATTATCTATTTATATCTATCTATCCATCCATCATTAATTTATATAGATATATCATCTCTTCATCTATCTACTTATCCATCTATCTACTATTTATTATCTTTCACTTATCATCTATCAATCTACCTACTATCTATCTACCTATCCATCTATCCATCTATCTGTATATCTATCTATCTATCTGTCTGTCTGTCTTTGTGTATCTATCTCCTTTTGTCCTCCCTAAAACTCTACGAGGTAGATACTAACATGCACCCATTTTACAGACAAGGAAGCAGAGGCACAGATAAATTCTTGTACAAAGCCACAGAGCTAGAACATGGGGAGGCCAGAACCTGAACCCACCCCATGGCTCTGTAACTTTAAAAATCATGCTTTATTGTTGGGCACGAGTGATCCCACTCATGTGAGCTGGTTAAAAAAAGCAGATTTGGGTATGAAAGGCATGGTTCTGTCTTACTGTGTGAACTGTGAGAACTCTGCTGGACATCTGTATGGAAAGACTGAGCAGGCTTGGGGGCCAGTGGGAGGTCCTCGCTGGAGTTACACATTTGGGAATCACCAGGACACCAGTGGTAACTGAAGTCATGGCTCTGGGTGATTTCTTTACCCTGGAAATCATTGCAACTAAGGTGCACACAAGCATGATACCTAGGCTGCACATCAAGTGTGGTGTCTGCAGAGAGGTGAGGTCACCTGATTAAGAACGCAGCACGAAAGCCATTACACCAATTGCAGCACACTTCAGAGCTCTGCACAAAGTCTCAAGTGTTTAATGAGACTCCTCTCATCTGCTCCCCAAACCTGGAAGTTCCAGGGAGCCCCGAGTCAATTTAGCTCAACACAGCAAACTTCTCTTTGAAGGTTGAATCTCATTAACTTGAAACTCCTGGACATCCCCAAGGATGAGAACTCTGCTAACTCACTCAGGGGCTGAGAGAATGTTGGCCAGGTCTCTTCCCACTGTGTGGGGATGGAGTAATTGGTCACCACCTTCCCTCTGGGAAGCCTCTGGGGACCAGGGCTCCAAGCTCATTAGGAAAAAGCAAACCCAGACTGGCCTGGGGATTGCACAGAAACTTTGTGACTGATTGAACTCATTAGTAAAGAAACCAGTACTCCCCCAGGGACTGCTGCGCTGTCTCTGAGCTGAGAAAACACATCCCAGAGTTGCCAGACAGGAAGAGAGTTTTGGTCATGGCCTAGGGCTGCCATTCTTGGCTGTACATGTTTTGGCTCTGTGGGAATCTAATTTGTCTTCTACAGAACAGGCATGCAGGTGAGGATGGGGCTTAGACTTACCTCTCTTTTCATCTTTGGTGTCTGGAATGTTGCCCTGTACACAGCACATACTCAGTAAAAGCTCAATTCAAGGGCTGAAAATACTTCACTTGGTTTTTTGCAGCATGGTTCCCAGTCAGGGGAGGCTCTGCTGGTGGAGGGACCCTCGGCAATGTCTGCAGTCATTTTTTGGTGGACCACACCAAGGAGGGAGGCTATGGGATCCAGCATTCTACAGGGCACAGAGCAACCCTGACCAAAACTTCAAGCTTGAGAAACTGACTGGCTTGTTTATCATCCACCTCCAGCCACTAGACCCTGGAGCCCACCAGAGCAGGGAATTTGGGGGCTGACTCACTCACTCACTGCTGATCTCCAGTCAATAGAACCTAGTCTGGCATAGTAGGTTTTCCATAAACCAGAACTCCAAACAGCACCATTCACAATACCGAGACACAGAAGCCACCTTAGCACACATCCATAGATGAGTGGATAAAGAAAACATGGTTTTGACACTCCGTAGAATACTGTTCAGCCTCTAAGAAGAAGAAAGTCCTATCACTTGTGACAACATGGATGCACCTGGAGGACACTGTGTTGAGGGAAATAAGGCACTGTGCAATCTCACTTCAATTATGGAACCTAAAGTAATCCAACATCTAGAAGCAGAGAGCAGAATGGCGGTTACAGGGGCAGGGGGGACAAGAGGAATCAATGGTGACCATTTAAGGGGCGCACATATTCATTAGCTTGATTAGATCATTCCATGCTGTATACAGAAGTCATGGCCACTCCTCTTCATTCTCTTGCAGACAGTCTGTCTCCATGCCTGCACTCCTAAATGTCTTCCAAACCATCTGTATTTCCCCATTGCTCCTGTTACCACCAATGTCCACAACTCACGACCCCCTGCCGAAGGGAAATACCTGCAGATGGATGCCCGCCCTCCTCTAATCTTGCAAATGTCCTCCACTTTCCATCTCTACTCTCTCTTTAATACTTTTACTTTTCAACAGTTTAAGGAGACCCAACTCTCCCATGCCTTGTCCAGCCTCACCTCCCTCCCGTTACCCCATGCTCATCCCCACTGACCTTCATTCTTTCCATCTTTCTCACCACAGGGCCTTTGCATGTGATGTTTCTTGTACTTTTAGACACATTGCCTGGCTGGAAAGTGTCTCTTACTTCAGGTTTCATCCCCAACAGAGAGATTTTCATGACTGTGTTAGTCAGGGTTCTTTTGTGGATGGAAGAAATCACTCCAACTATAGACTTAGAAAAGAATTTAATACAGAGAAGCAGGTGCTTTTGAAAGTGTCCTATCCCTGAAAAAAGAGAATGAAGAGCAGACTCTCAGCTGGGTCTCCCATGAGCTGCAGAACTAGCCAGCCAGGGATACTGCCATCTTTCCCATCTTCATGAAGATGAGGAACCAGGAAGTGACTCCAGGGGTTGTTGGTTCTGGGTATGCTTTGTGGAAGCCAGCCAATTGTCCACCAATGGATGAGTGGATGGAAAAGCAAAATGTGAGCCATCAATGCAATGGACTATTAGACAGCCTTAAACAGGAGGCAGTTCTGATACATGGTACAACATGGATGCACCTTGAGGACATGCTAAGTAAAATAAGCCAATCACCAAAGATAAACACCATATGCTTCCAGTTATATGAGACATCTAAGTCAGTCTAAAGGACAATTGTGGCTTTTAAGAGGGGGAACCTAGATCCACGGAGCACTTTCGTGGCACACACATTGGTTAACTAGTCCTGGGGCTGACTCCTCTACTCAGCTCACTATATAAGATGACACAGCTGCCGTATTTAGCAAAACGAGAATGCAGGACACACAGTAAAACTTGAGCTTCAGATTAACAAGCTTATTCAAAGTATGACTATGTCCCATGCAACATATTGGGTAAAAATTATTCATTTATTGAAAATTTTAAACGGTTTCTGTATGTCAAATTAAAATTTACTATGAGGCAGTAAACTCAGTATTGTTTCAAGAGAACATTGAGTGTAAAAGTCATGTTCTCCATCATCTTAAGCGAAGGTAGCCAGGCTCTGAAGCCCAAAAGCCTCATGTCCTCCCTCATATGTGGATTATAGACACAAAACAAATGCAGCAATATTATGGGACATGGGTCACACTAAGAGGGGACCACGCATGGGAGGAATAGGGCAAGGGAAGGAAATAAAAAACTTGAATGTGGTTGATGTGCTCCCTGTACAGGAATGAATACAGAAATCTAAAACTGGCCTCCGACACCATGGGAAGTAGATTAGGGAGGAGTGAAGAGGACAGGAAGAGATGAACCAATTGGGGTGGTAATACACATATGCATGGAAACAACACAAGGAGACTCCCTGTGTAGCTATCTTTATCTCAAACTAGCAAAAAAGTTATGTTTCTCTTATGATCTTTTGTTTTTTCTTCTACAAAATTGGACAACAGGAGGGAGAACAGGGTCTGCAGAGGGAGGATGAGGGGGGCTTTGGTGGGAGGGGGGGTGGTGGGGAAAGGAGGGTGAAGGTGGTGCAAATGATGTGTCCACATGTAAGTAAATGCAAAAACGATACCTGTTGAAACTGTTCCAGGAAGCCAGGGCAGGGGGAAGAAGAGCAATGAAGGGAGTGAATTCAAGTGTGATATATTTGATACATTGTAAGAACCTGTGTAAATGCTACAATGTACCACCCTGAACAACAATAAAGGAAAAAAAGTCATGTTCTTTGGAACAAAATTGCAGAAGTCTAAGTCCTATCTCCTGGTGGCTGTGTGACTTTGGGCAAGTTATTTATCCTCTCCATGTCTGTGAAATGGGGATGATAATAATGACAGTTAATCAGTCCAAAATATTTTTTCATCAATTAAATCGAGACTGGGCCTGGTGACTCACTGCTGTAATCCCAGCTACTCAGAAGGAAAGATTGGAAAGATTGTAGTTTGAAGACAGCCAGGGCAAAAAGTTACTGAAACCCCATTTCAACTTACAAAAGCTAGTGCGGTGTCCATGCCTCTCATCCCAGCCACGCAGAAGGCAAAAGTGGGAGGATCTTGGTCTGAAGCTGATCCAGGCAAAAAAGCACGAGACCCTACCCCAAAAATCACTTTTTTTATGTGAGTTAATGTTCGTGACAGGCAAGGAGCCTGTGTTCACTTTCAGTTTTGAGCCACTCTGCTAGCCTTAGCAATTGTTTTTGAATGTTAGGTTAAATCTTCCTGGTGCCTCCAGCAATGCATTAAAGCAATGCACTTCACCCTGATCTGTGTCTGGCGATGTCCACGATCCTCAAGGTTCAGTTGATGACATGAATGAATTAAGAAAATGTGGTATTTATATACATGGAATTTTATTCAACCACAAAGATTGAGATTTTGTTGTTTGCAGGTAGATGGATGGAACTGGAGAACATCATCTTAACTGAAATTAGCAGGTTCAGAAGGCCAAAAGCCACATGTTTCCCCTCATATGTGGATTATAGACCTAAAACAAATGCAGTAATGTTATGAAAAACAGGTCACACTAAGGGGAGGTCGCATATGAAAGGGGGAGGGTAAAAGAAGAAAGTTAAGAAGGTGAATATGGATGGTGTACTTTCTATACAAGAATGAATGTAGAATTTTTAAATCTTTTGAAATCACCATAAGATGGGGACTAAGGCAGAAAGGAGAAAAATGGAGGGGATGAACCAATTTCAATTTCCTTGAAATGTCACAAGGAAACCAATGTATAACTATCTTAAACAAACAAAATGTCATTGTTTTTCTTTTTTCTTATATAAAATCAGAGAACAAGAGGATATAAAAGGTCCTGCTTGGGCGTTGGTACCAGTGGGAAGGGAAGAGGTGGGGAAAGGGTGCAGGAGGGTGAATATGGTACAGATGCTGTGCACACGTGTGTGTAAATGAAAAAATGAGACCTGGTGGAACTACTCCAGGAATGGGGGAGGAGGGATAAAGGAAAATGATGGAAGGGGGTGAATTCAAGTATGATATATTTGATATATTATAAGAATTTTTGTCAATGCCACAATGTATCCCCACCCAACACAACAATAAAGAAAGAAAAAGTTTCGGTGGGAGAAAGCATCTCCTCATTTTGAATTACACCATGTCCTGGGGTTTGCAGCATGCCATAAACAACAGACTCTGCCACTGAATTGTTGGGATGCTGGGGAGAACCCACATTCTCTCAGCACTTTCAGCCTCAGTTTACAGATCTATAAAATGGGGTTCATCCACAAGGTCACTGGACATTGACAACCTGAGTGACCACAAGGTCATTATCACAGGCACTGGGGACAGAGCAGAGGCTGAGGCACTCAAAAACCCCACTCTTAAAACTTTGCCTTTTGTGGGAAGAAACAAATAACAAGCTTATGATAGAATAAATCTTCGGGACAATTCCTGAGAGTGATAAGTGTTTGGAAAACACAAATTTTTATTAGCATAAATTAATTGTGCAAACAGATGTCATTGTGATATTTTCATACCTATATGTAATGTGCTTTGATCAAATTCACCCCTCTGTGACTCTCTCCCATGCTCCCTCCTACCTTCTCCTTTTTAAACAGTTCTTAGTTGGTTTCACTATGCTGATTTCAGATACATATATTTATGAAATGTATACATAATAATATGTACATATAATACATTTAATATATGATACATTAATCTATTATATAGTGTATAATGAATTCAGTCCGTTCACCCCCTTCACTCTCTTCTTTTCCCTTCCTCATGCTGGTTCCCCGCATGCACACAAAAAAGAGTCCTCCTTTCACAATCATGCTGTATTATTTTTTGTAGGTCTAGAGTCTGTATTTGAGCAAAAACATGCATGTTTGTTCTTTCGGAGCTTGGTTTATCTCACTTAATCTGATGATCTCCAGTTCTGTCCATTCAAAGATACAAAATTTAGTGACAAAATGATAGTGACTGGTCAGCTAAGATTTTCCCATGTTATAAAATAGGATATAATTGTGTCCACCTTATGGGGTTGTTGTAAGCATTAAATGAGAACTGCAGGAAAGCATCTGGCTCTGTCCCACAAGAGCTGAGTGAGTGCTAGCGTTGTCCTTCCTATAGCAGGACGGGGTCAGCAGCCCGCTGGTCAGAGGCAGAAAGATGTCCAGCATTTCTCAGAGGGGACATCAGATGTGATGAGACCTTGGAGCCCAAGGAACTCGGGCATTGGATTTATCTCTGTTATAGTTGATGTCAAGGCAGTGTTTTAATGCAGCAGGGGACACGAACTGAGTTGGGTTTATTCTGAGTGTTTTTGTGACTCTGATTGTGAGAATTCAGTAAGTTACACACATGGAAAGTGGTCCTGAAGCTGGCCTGCTGCATATGCTCAGTAAGTCATTTTACCTCTCAGTGGGCTATGGCAGGACATGATCTGATGACCGCTGTACTCCAGGCTCATGGCATACAGTGCACAGGAAACAAATATTCACTCAATGAAGTAATCCTGACTTAGCTTCAGCACATTTATTGAGTGTCTATGATGGACAGACACATTCAAATAGTTTACACAAGCATTTCAAGGTATACCCCTACAGAACCCCACACCACAAGATATGCTCTTGGAAAAAGCTCTGTGGTAGAATCAGATAGGTTTGAGACGCAAATGTATAATAACACATCCTCTTAAAAATAGTTTATTTAATGTCAGTCACATAGTAAAGGTTCTGATAAGTCTTGCAGAAAAGAACCTAATAGTGTTGCTTAACTTTTATTTTAATTTATATTTTAAAGTTTTGAGACAGAGTTTCACTATGTAGCCCAGGCTGGCCTTGAACCTATGGTCCTCTTGCTTCAGCCTACCAAGTGCTGGGTTTACAGGCAGGTGCCACAACTCTCAGCTTTATTTTTGTTTTTAAATCTGGGGCGTTATTTTTCAAGCTTTACTGAGGAGTAATTGAAAAATAAAAATTGTATATATTCAAAATGTACTACTAGAAAGCTTGATGTGTGTACACATTGTGAAATGAGTAGCACAATCAATTTCATTAGCAAAGCTATCCTGTGCATATGTGTGTATGTGTGTAGGTGTGAGGATGTGTGACATCCACACTCTCGCAAGATGTATTGTGCACAACAGCACTGTGCTGCACATGAGATCCTCAGAACAGAATCGTCTCTGTCTCGTGTGTCACTGGGATTTGAACTCAGGACTTTGTGCTGGCTAGGCAGGCGCTCTGCTGCTTGAGTCACACCTCAAGCCCTCGGGTGTTCTGTCTTAAAGACAGGATGGGGGATGAGAAAAAGAGACACAATAGAGGGTGTTAATCTGATCAAAGTACAGTTAATATACACTAACAAAAAATTTAACCAGACACCAGTGTCTCACGCCTGTAATCCCAGCTCATCCTAGGAGGCTGAGATCAGGAGGATCTCGATTCAAGGTCAGCCTGGGCAAATAGTTCACAAGATCTCATCTCAGTACAAAAAATGGTTGAGGTGTGGTTCAAGTGGTAGAATGCCTGCCTAGCAAGCGTGATGCCCTGAGTTCAAATCCCAGCACCACCAAAAGAAAAATTTTTAGATAAAGTATAAACAAAGACTGGTTACTGAAAATAACAAATACACAAAATATTTTTTAAATACACAACACTTAAAAGTACTGCCATTGCAAGAAAAGTCAAAATATTTCTGAGAGAGCTAAATTTTCCTTTGAGCAGATTTCCTGTCAGCCTCATTTTTCCTACTTACACTCACATAATCTGGTAAGTTCTGCAGTAAAATATAACCTATGACACCCCATTTTACTATGTATCACCTCTTAAACAGGCAATGAGACCTTTTCTATATATTTTCATATGCATAGATTTAACCAAATAAAATACCAGGAATTGCATTCTTCTCCTTCTCCTCCTTCTCCATCTCCCCCTCCTCCTCAATTTCCTCCTTCTCCTCCTCCTCCATGTCCTCCTCCTTCCTTCTTCTTCATTTCTCCTCCTCTTCCTCCATCTCCTCCTCTATCTCTTCCTCCTCCATCTCCTCCTCCTCCTTCTTCTTTCTCTTCCTCTTCCTCCATCTTCTCTTCCTCCTTCTTCAGTTTCTCCTCTTCTTCTTCCATCTTGTCCACCTCTTTGTCTTCTTTCTCCTCTCCTTCCTCCTTCCCACCCCTTCCCTTCCTCCTCATCCTCCCCATCTTCCTTCTCCTCCTCTTCCACCTTCTTCTCATTTTGCACAAGACTTGCCCCACCATATTCATCCTGCAACTTGCTGTTTTTATTTAATGATATGTTTTGGAGACTCTTCATTTTCAACACAGACAGTCTCCTTGAGTCTTTCAAGTGTCACAGTGTTCTCTGCAGCGTGAATGAGCCACACAGTCCTTATCACTGGACACTTCCAATGTCACTGTTTTGCTTGGTGCTCCTCTGACATCCTTGCACTTACCCTCTTGGATCCCGTTTGAGCACTTCCCCTCAAGCAATGAGACTTGGGAATGCCCAGCTGGCTCAATTCTGCCAGCCTTCCTTCTAGGCCAGCTCTGCAGCTGGATTCCCACCAGAAAAACAAAGGACCTTTCAGTCCACACCCATGTCCTTGCACCCCTCCCACCCCAACACAGAACACTCTCTCTCTCTCTCTTTAATGAAAAAAACTTTCATTGACCATTTTATATGTCAAAGGTTTAGCTGTAGTGAATTTTGGATAAAAGAGAGCTTTATGTGACAGAGGAGAGCTCATGGCTGTCAGGAAGCAACCATCAAGACAGGAGGCAGCCAGGGACAAGACACCCTCAAGGATCTGCCCCTGTGACCTGCCCTCTAGCTAGGTTCTACCTCCTAGCACCTCCCAAAATAGTACCACCTGCTGAGGACTAAGAGTTTAGCACATGAGCGTGTGGGAGATATTTCATATTCACATCATAAACGTCTCTTACTACACCTTAGTTATAAATTAATTTTTATCTTAGGTACATATGTACAGGGAAAACCGTATATAAGGTTCAGTATTATGTGAAGTTTCAGGCACCTGCTGTGGGTCTTGGAACATATTCCCTTCAGATAAGAGGGAGCTAGTGCATATTGGTGGGTACACACCGTTGTGGGTTTGTCAATAAGATGTACATTAAGAGTGAATCCTAAGGTAAACATGAACTTGTTAATAGTACTGTATCAATATTTGCTCATAAGTTGTAACAAATGCCCTCCATCAATGATAGGGGAAGTGGAGAGGTGAAGGGGTCCATGGAGACTGTTTCAATTTTTCTATCTAAAAAGGCTAAAAATCAAGTCTATCAATGTGTTTTTTTAAAAAAAGAGAGCTTTAGCTGGTCATTTTTACATATGTTAAGCACTCACATTTTAAACTCTACCAAATGTTTGTACAACATTCAGATAAATTTTAGACATACATATTTTTAGTTACAGACTTATATGTAACAAATATATATATATATATATATATATGCATCAAATGTATGAGGATCATTTAAAATAATTGTTTTTTGACTACAGTTATAAGGTGGTCACTTAAAAGACTTTGAGGTAAACATGTTTAAATGAACTCTGATTCAGTTATGGCTCAGTTGCCGAAGTAGCCAAAAGCCTGACAAAATCTGCAGAAAACACAGGCAATTATCTTGATGAAAAGTGCTCTTTGTCCTCTAAGTCGATTTTTTAAAATGTTAATAACAGTAGAATATTTTTGAGACATAGAGAATGAGGGGTTGGTTCTACATCAGTGTATTAAATTCTCACCTTGGAGGCAGACTTGGTGTCTCATGTCCATAATCCTAGTTATTCAGGGGAAGGAATCAGTAGGATCATGGCTCAAAGTTCGAAAAACCCCATCTCAACCAGTAAAAAGCTGAGCATGATGGCACACACTTGTCATCCCAGCTAAGCAGGAAGCACAAATATGAAGATTGCAGTCCAGGCTGGCCCAGGCAAAAAAGCAAGACCCTACCTGAAAAATAATGAAAGCAACACTAGGTTCGGGGCATGGTTAAAGTGGTAGAGCATCTGCCTGGTGAGTGCAGTACCACCAAAAAATATTTGGCTTTGGAAATTTTTTAAAGATAAATCTTAAAATAGATCCAATTTAATCACACACATAGGCACTTTATAAACTCCATCATATATATATATACAAATTTTTTAAAAAATACAACATCCAGTACTCTTGCTGTGGGACAGAGTGCAGACTCGAAGCCCTCCTGTGTCATGCAAGGATAGAAGGAAGGCCTGCCTCCCCTGGCTGCTGCTGAGCACAGGGGCAAAATGAACACCAGGGCCTGCCATCTTTGTGGGGAACATCCAGTCCCAGGAAACATGGCAGAGGAGGAAATGTCTGGGACCTCTTCCAGCCAGCTTTGGCTGTGGATAGGTTAGGAGGGGAGTCTTCATCCTTGTACTCTCTGGGACCATTTAGTTTTCAGAGACAAGGGGTGGCCCTTCTAAGAAGCCTATTGGGGACAGGAGGTGAGGATGCCCCTGCTTTGTTTTGCAAGTTGGCAAAGCTCCCTGGGCTTCCATTTCAGTGTCCTCCACCATCTGAGAAGAACCTTGTAAAATGGGGTGGCAGGAGCATGGAGGTGGGGAGAGGGGCTGATGGGTGTTTGGAAGAGACATGCCTGCCCTGGGTCTCCCTCCCTCCTTCCTTTCTCCCTTTCTCTTCCTTTTTCACATCTTCTTTCCTTTCCTCCTTTCTGCCCCCTTCTTCTCTCCTTCCTTTCTTCTTTCTTGATCCTTCTTTCCTTGTTTCCTCCTTCACTTATTCCTTCATTCCTTTTCTCTTTCCTTTTGTTTTTTTCTTCCTTCATTACTCCCTTTCTTCCTTCCTTCCTTCCTTCTTTCTTCCTTCCACCTTTCTTCTTTATGTCCTTCCTCCTTCTTTCCTTCCTTTCTTCCTTCCCTACTCTTTCTCCCTTTCTCAATTCTCTTTAAAAATAAGACAAACCTGAAATCATTCTTCAAAAAATGTCTGCTTTAAGGTTCTTCATAATACTGAGAAAACTAAAGGAATTTATCAGTCACAGGGAGACCTGTACAGACAACACATTTTCTAAGTGTTGAAATATGGGCAGATATTGCTGACATATCCTGCACATCTTCTAATTTGGTCTTTCCAGGGGCATGTGTGAACACTGATGGGATGATGTTTGTAACCATTCCTAAAGCCTGGAGATGGAGAGGGGCTGCCATGGGACAGATGAGCTGGTCGTCTCATAAGAGATAGACAAGCAAGGGCTTAGCATCCTCCTGGTGTCATGTTGGCCTGGACATGGACATGGCTTCAAAGGCACAGAAGGGAGGCAGATGGTCACTCAAAAGACTCTGTCACTTGATGACCCCCATCCGTACTCTAGGGAGCATGGCTTGAAGCCTGTTAGATGTTCATAGAGTTATCATCCTCACTACCCTTGTGCACAAAGGGTGAAAGAGCAGACTCCAAGTCTCCTGCCAAGTTCCCAATCTTGAGAGCAAATGACAATAACCATGCCTGAAATGTACCCAAGTGTCCTGAGACTCAACTTTCCTCTCACAATGTGGTGGGTTAGTCTTCTTAGCTGTATTTCACTTGTGTGAAAGTTGAAGCTCAGAGCTGAGATGGAGCTATTTCAAGATCCCACAGCTAGGGAGGGCCTCTGGGGTTATTTATTTTTAATAGTATGGTATAGAAAATACTACTGAACTGTTAACTCTGGGCAGCCACTGTTGTGTTGGTTAGCCTGCATTGACTTGACTCTTTGTATCACCATCATGAGGAAGGTACCATTACTCTTTCCATCTGTAGGTGATGGAACTGAACTGAGTAGCACATTATTAGAATATGAACACATTTTTCTCTGCTTTTGGTACTGGTGTAGCAGGGAGGAGGATAAAA
Source organism: Castor canadensis (assembly GCF_047511655.1). Lineage (NCBI taxonomy): Eukaryota > Metazoa > Chordata > Mammalia > Rodentia > Castoridae > Castor > Castor canadensis. The sequence continues at coordinate 29,928,693 of NC_133401.1, read as the reverse complement.
AAAACAGTCTAAGCCTGAGTCCTGAGAAAGTAGCAGGGAGGTAGGGATGACATGATAGAGAGATAAAACCTGAGAAATCTGAACACGAGGAAGGTCATGTAGCACCAGGGAGGAGAAAGCCACATAGCACTAGGGTAAAGTAGCCAATAAAATTAAATACAACCATATATGGATTAGACCTTGCTTTTTGCTTCTGTAACCTGCTTGCAAGGGTATATAAGGTAAGACCCCTTTGTTCTCGGGGCTCAGCCTTTGGACACGAGTCCACTGAGTCTGTGCTGGCACAATAAACGTTGCTTCCTGGTAATTGCCTCAAGAGTCCCATATCTCAGCTAGCAAACTCCTGCAACACTGGGGTTTGAACTCAGGCCTACACCTTGAGTCACTCCACAGCCCTTTTTTGTGAAAGGTTTTTTTCAAGATGGGGTCTCACAAGTCATTTACCCAGTCTGGCTTTGAACTGCAATCCTCCTGATCTCTTCCTCCTGAGTAGCTGGGATTACAGGCATGAGCCACCAGCACCTGGCTTGAACACATTTTTTAAAAAATTTTATGGTAAAACTATCAGTCACTAAGTACAAGTCATATCAGTCCTCTCTGCATCCATCCAGCAATGTAATCTTCTGAGCTGAGATTTTCACTGCATGATGACAACCCTGTGGGCCAGGTCTGCATTTCTTCTTTTGCTCAAATTATTGATGTCTAATAAGTGGCATCTATTTAAGGGACACAGCTTGATTTTCTGATATATGTATACTTCATGAAATGGTCACTACCACCAAGGTCATTAACATGTCAATCCATCAGCTCACACAGTTACAGCTGTGAGGTGTGTGTACACTGAAGGTCTTAGCAAATATACGATACAGTATTGCTAACTGTATTCACCATGCTGTACATTGGGTCAGGTCTTTTTGAAAACAAAGGTGTTCAGAGAAGCAAAAGTCCTTATTTGTTCAAGGATGTGGCTGCAAAGGGAGAGCCCGTGACCCGGGCGTGCAGGACATGGACGCACACAATTCCCACTGGTAAGTACAGAGGACTGCAAGGGGAAGTGATTTTCTGTGAGGTTTGGGACAAATAAGACAAGAGTATTGGGGAGCAAATGTATTGACTCATAAACGGTTCATTGAAAATCTACACAATCTGAAAAATTGTGTCTACTGCCTAGTAAATGCTGTGCATTTGTGATAAAACCACCATAGCCATTTTTTTTTGCAGTACTGGGGTTTGAACTCAGAGCTTATATCTTGAGTCACTCCACCAGCCCTTTTTTGTGATTTTTTTTTAGATAGGGTCTCTTGAACTACTTGCCCAGGCTGGCTTTGAACCACGATCCTCCTGATCTCTGCCTCCTGAGTAGCTAGAATAATAGGTGTGAGCTTCCAACACCTGGCTCCACTGTAGCCACTTAAAAGTGTATGCTCTGTGGTGCCAACGAGATCACCACCATCATCTCCACAGCTCTTCTTCCTGCACCCACTGAATACTAGCTTACCACAACCCTGCTCCAGCCCTGGACCACTCTTCTCCTTTCCACCTGTGCATTTGACTCTTGTAAGTATCCCTAGAAGTAATCTCATACAGTGTTTTTCACAACTGGCCAACTCATTTGGCACAATGACATCATGGTCCATTCATGTTGCAACATCTGTCAGAATTTCTTTACTTTCTAAGATTGAGAAATGTCCCGTTGCAAGTACCAAGGTGGACACCTGGGTTCCTTCCACCTTTTGCATACTGCGAATACTGCTGCAATAAATATGGGTGTGCAAATGTTCTTTTAATAGGTAGTGTTTTATTAGTATATATTAACTGTACAAAGGAGTTTCATTGTGATGCTTACACATATGCATAGAATGTTCTTTGATCCAATTCACCCCCTCTTTTGCTCTTTTATTACCCCTCTACCTCACCCCCCTCCCTTTTTTTTTAAATTTTAATGGGTTTCATTATGCTACTCCCACACATGCATACAATGTTCTTTGGTCATGCCCATCCTCTGTTACCATCTTTCCCTCTCCTCTCCCGTTGGTTCCCACCCCAAATAGTCCCCCCTTTTATGTTCAACACACACACACACACATTTAAGGTCTAGATTGAGCATATGAGAAAACATGAAATCTTTGTTTTTCTTGATCTGGCTTATCTTGCTTAGCATGATGACTTCCACTTCCCTACAAAATTTCCACAAAATCTCATCCTTCTTATTGCTGAGTAATACCCCATGTGTATATGATATGTACTGCCTTTTCTTTATACATCCATTGCATGATAGGTATCCAACTACTTGGCTATTGTGAATGATAATTACTCAGCAGCATGTATGGGTTTCCTGTCTGTTAGAACGATGGTCCTCAGACCCATTCACAGTTCTCACAACCACTTGTGATCATTGTTCCCCTTCTGCTGTCTCCTGTCACACTCAGAATTGACTGGGGCAAAGCTGGAAATGTTTCTCACTCATCCTTGTGCCCCAGGATCCAAGCACAGGGCCTGGAACTTAGGAAGACATCTGTCAATGCACATTGATGCCCTGAAGCAAGGGTGATTCAGACATGCCTGGCCTCTGTCCCTCCCACCTCCCACTGGCAAAGCATGTGAGGTTTCCTCTCCACTTCTCCTCCAATCCACAGGGCCAGGGAAGTCTCTGAGGTCCAGAGCTCCAGTTTAAGCTTGCATTCTGGCCTCCAGTTTTAGCTTGGCATCCTGTGTGGACAGTCCACACAGCAATTCAGAGGACCAAGAACAGAAAGAGACACAAGGATGGGGCAGGTGTGTGCCTGCTTCAGGACCAAGGGTAGATCCCCAGGATGGAATGAAAGGCTATAGCTCCATTCCTCAGCATCTCCTCCTCTGGGCAGAAGCTGAATCCACCTGAGCACCGAAGTCTACATCAAGTGCTGCAAGAAGGGATCTGTACTTGTATACCTCCAACCATCAGGTGAGGAGACCACATGCTAGTTTGGGGGAGTAAAGAGGAGCAACAACACGAAGAAAAGTTCTTTTATAGAACAGTTAAGGCACTCCACATACAGATTCTGAATACTTTAGGAATACTAACTCTTTTTACCCTTGGGAAGAATAGTGAGTAGTCTCTCTCTCTCTCTCTCTCTCTCTCTCTCTCTCTCTCTCTCTCTCTCTCTCTCTCTCTCCTCTCTCCCCATCCCTCCCTATGGATAGATAGATAGATAGATGATAGATAGATTCCTGAATCTCATGAAATTAGTGATGAAGCAATACTCAGCTGTACATATCTGACTGACTTCACAACCTTTGCTTCCAGCTGCTGCGTTCTACCTCTCAGAGAAGCCTGCCATATAGTAATTGCTCAAATATATACTTGGCTAATTTGAAGGGAAGAACAGCTACTCTTACATGACAGAATAAGCAAAAGAGGCTTAAACAGACTAAGAGACTTTCTGAGACACACCGGGTCAAAGTTTTCAAACACCCTGAGGCTAAAACCCAAGTTTTCCCATCCCACAGGTCCAATTCTGGTACTTTGCTTTCTTTGCACAAATCCCTTCATTGATAAGTGTTTGTGATACAAGGTGGGACTGATAAAGGTCATTCCAGAGTCTACCTTCTCTAGAGAAAAGTCCCGGGTGCTGTCTGTAATAAGTGAAGTAATGTAAGCAAACCTGTTAACACCAGGATTGCATTACCTTCCTACCCTCATGCCTTTGCTCAAGATGCTTTTATCAGGTCTTCTCAATGTCTCCAAATTTGGTTTCTCAAAACTCTGTTTATCACTTAGGGAAGGAGGGAAAGAAAAGAGAATGATAGAGCATCAATAATATAACAAAACAACATCTGTGAAGATAGAGGATATAAGGATGTATATTGAAAGCTGGGTAGAGTATCCTGGGGTTGAAGTTATTTTCATTCAGTGCCTGGAGGATCTCACCCCACGCTCTTCTTGCTTTTAATGTCTCTGTTGAGAAGTCTGCTGTGATTTTGATGGGTTTACCTTTGTATGTTATTTGTTTTTTCTCTCTTACAACCTTCAATATTCTTTCTCTAGTTTCTGAACTTGTTGTTTTAATGATGATATGTCGTGAGGTAGTTCTATTTTGATATGGTCTGTTTGGTGTTCTGGAGGCCTCTTGCATCTGTATGGGAATATCTTTCTCTAGATTTGGGAAAAACATTTTCTGTTATTATTTTATTGAATATATTACGCATTCCCTTTGCTTGCACCTCTTCTCCTTCTTCGATGCCCATGATTCTCAAGTTTGGTCTTTTGATGGAGTTGGTGAGTTCTTGCATTTTCTTTTCACAGGTCTTGAGATGTTTAATTAATAGTTCTTCAGTTTTTCTTTATTTACCATTTCATCTTCAAGTTCTGAGATTCTGTCTTCTGTTTGTTCTATTCTGCTGGATTGGCCTTCCATTTTGTTTTGCAATTCTGTTTCATTCTTTTTTCTGAGGTTTTCCATATCCTGAGTCATTTACTCTTTAATGTTGTATATTTTTGTCCTGAGTTCATTTATCTTTTTATTAATCGTGTTCTCTGTTTCACTTTGATGTTCATACAGTGCTTCTATGGTTTCCTTTATTTCTTCTTTTGCTTTTTCAAATTCTCTACTTTTGTTGTCTTGGAATTTCTTGAGTGTCTCCTGTACATTTTGGTTAACCATATCCAGTGTCATCTCTATAAAATTCTCATTGAGTACCTGTAGTATTTCTTCTTTTAAATTATTCTTGTGGGCTTCATTGGGTTCTTTGGCATAGTTTATCTTCATTTTGTTGGAGTCTGGATCTGAGTATCTGTTTTCTTCATTTCCCTCTGGTTCCTGTACAATTTTTTGCTGTGGGGAAGCTGGTTTCCCTGTTTTTTCTGTCTTCCTGTCATTGCCCTTGGTGTTGTTATTGTCCCTGTACTGCGTGCAATTAAGTATTTTCTTGTTGTAATAATAGCACTAGTGATATTTAGAATGGATTGTGAGAGGGGATGGAAAGCAAAGAAGTTAAAGGAAAAAGGAAAAACAAATAATCAAGTAGAAAAAAAAAACAAAGAAACAAACAAAAAAGGTTTCAAAGATATAAACAGGGAGAGACAGTGTACTAATCAACCGTAAGCTGAAAAGGCATTAGAGAGACAGAGAGAGGATTGAAAGTAAAAAATAAAAAGAGTAAAAATGAGAATAAAAATTAAAAATAAGAAAATGAAAGAAAAATATATATGTATGTAAAAATAAAATAAAATAAAAATTAAAAAAAAAACTCCAAGTTCAAATGCAATGAAGTTTCAGTCTTAATAATTTTGGTGTTCGTCCCTCAGCCTCCTATCCTGGAGATGGTGCCTCAGATGTTGTTCTGTAGTTGTCTCATCAAAGGGGTAACATAAAATAGAACAAAGTCACACAAAACAAGAAAAAAGAAACCCACAAAGTGTCCCAAGTTCAAATGCAATACAGTTTCAGTAAGTTTTTCAGCATGCAGGTGTAGTTCAGTTGTTTTCTCATCAAAGATAGGGAGAGAGAAAAAAAAGAGTCTGGAGACAGTTCTGTGAATGGCTGCCTGTGGCTGTGGCTTGCCTGCCCGCTGCCGTCAGCCTGCTGTTGCTGGAGGCTTTATTTATGCAGATCTCAGGAGTGAGCTTAACACTCACCTGACCCCTCAGGCTTTGTTTACTGCTACAAGCTTTCCCCTTTCCAAGCACACTGGGGGCGGTGACACTGCCCCCCCCCCCCCCCCCCCGCTTTCTCAGGCCTGTGTGTTTATTTACATTTCACGTGGGAAGTGGGTCTTCTCCCATCTCCTGTGGAGTTTTCCTCCCTCTGCCACTGTCACAAGCTTTCCCACTTCTGGTTGCTGGGCGTGCACCCCCGCTCCTGCCCTCTCCGGCCAGGCCTGGCTTGTTTATTTACAGTTCTGGGAGGGATTCCCCTCGCCCCCCCTTCAGCACTCAGGGTGCTCCACCCTCTTTGCCATGTGTCTTTATTGTTCATATTGCTTATTACTCAGTTTCTCTTTTTTCCCCGGGTGAAGGTCGGTCTGTCCAGGGGGCTATGCTGCTCTGGCCCAGGGTTGTCTGTGGGAGTACCGCGGTACCGCAAAGCTCACCTTGTGGTCGGCGTCTTTCCAAGCCATCTGGGCACGGGCGACTGGCGGCAGTGCAGGACCCTCCTGGTTTCTCCATTCAACATGAAGTGGAGATGCTTTGCGCAGGCTGGAGGTGTGGAGGGGTCAAAGTTTTGCCTCTTCTCGGTTGTCTTGCCTCCAAGGTGTGTCTCCAGCGTCTCTCCAAGATTTCACTTTAGGAGGCACACTTTCTGCTTCCTCCCTCTAGCTGCCATCTTGGAAATCCTCTGTTCCTAATCTTAAGATAAAACTTTTCCCAATGCCTCCAAATCTGGTTTCTCAAAAAAAAAAATCTGATACTCTGTAATTTGAAAAAAAAACTTGATAGCAACAAATCTTGCATTCATGGCTTTCCTCAGGATTCCTGCTCAGGGAATTAAGAGGATTTGTCTCAAAATCCTTTTCATTTCTGGCATTATTGTGCAAAGAATGCATTTGCTTATGATTTTGACACATTTTTCATTGCTGAAGTCAATGATTGGTGTGTGTGCCTCAGTTAACAACAATTGTTCCCTCTGTAGTCCCCAGTCTCCCCAAATGTAAAGGTGTGCAAAAGTAAGGATGTGTATGATCAGACAGATTGGATACAGCAAATAAGGCTTCCAGCATTCTTCTCCACAACATGTCAACTTTTGTAGGAAAACCACTACTGTTCAGAAAGAAGATCTCCCTTGGTCGTTCTTAAACATAACAGTTTCTGACCCACAGCATAACAGAATTCTGCAAAACACACTACAAAACCACTTTAAGAAAAGAGAAATCTGTTTCAGAACATGAGAGTCTGCCATCTTGCTTTACTTCCAGAATTAAGGGAATACTCCTAAACTGGTGTGTGGAGTACAGAAATAAAAGGAAGATAACCTAGAAAAGACACTCCCTCCCCCCCAAAAAAAACTAAGATGAAAATAATTCTGCTTCCTTATTTAGTAAATTTCAATCTGTTCCTTCACTTAATTTCATGGGATGCAAATGTTATTCTCAGAATATTCCAATGGTTGAATTCTTTCTGCAAGTGTGAGTCTTAAATCCAAGGTCATCTCCTGAATGGACAGCAATTCTCTCTCAACAGCTAATTTCCACCAAATCAGGAGGGTAAAGTTGCTAGAGTCTCCAGGTGCTGGGAACATCCTTGACTACTATGCCTGTGCAGAACAAATGTTCACAATTTTCTTTGTCTCTCCACAGATGGAGACGTCCCTGGAGGTGACCAACATGACCAGGGTCCAGCAGTTTGTCCTCCTAGTGTGTCCACTAGGCTGGAGGTAAGGGATGCACTGTTCACTGTCTTCCTCATGCTCTACTTGCTGCCCTCTTGGAGAACACGCTCATCGTCTACCTCATCTGCACTCACAGTGAACTCTGCAAGCCCATGTACTTCTTCCTGGGCCACCTCAGCTGCCTGGAGATGTCCTATGTGTTGGTCATCATGCCCACCCTGCTGGTGGGGCTGTGGACTGGACCCTACCATATTTCCTTCATGGTCTGTATGACCCAGCTCTTCTTCTTCATAGTCCTCATTTGCACAGAGTGCACCCTCCTTGCCTCCATGGCCTATGACCACTATGTGGACATTTGCTGCCCACTGCATTACCCACTGCTCATGAGGCCCCAGGTCTGCCTGGGCTTGGCCTTGTCCTCACGGTTGGGCGGGCTGGTGGTCTCAGTGGCCAAGACCACATGCATTGCCAGCCTGTCATATTGTGGCCCCAACATCCTCAACCAATTTTTCTGTGACGTCTCCCCTCTACTCAACCTGTCCTGCACCCACGTGGCCCTCACAGAGCTAGTGGACTTCATCTCTGCCATCGTCATCTTCTGTGGCTTTTATTCCAAAAAGTCTGACAAATTTTTTTCTCAAAAACACATGTGCCAGAATATTTAATGCTTGATTGTCTGTAATGAAAAAAATCAGACACAACCTGAATGTATATTATATTACATAAACTATCAGTTTTATGTTATAACATGGAAATAGAACCAAGGTACAGGTGTCAAATTAAAAAATCAAGTAAACAACGGTTTAATTTTTTGCTTTCCATTTTGTGAGCTTTTCTCACTTTTCCTGAGGTCCAGTTGGCCATAAAAATTTAACATATTTGAAGTGCATAGTGTGAAGATTTGACATACATACACACTGGGATGTGATTACTACCAAGCTGACTTTCATCTTTCTCATCACATTTTTACCCTTTTTTGTGAGACTACTTTAGGTCTGCCTTCATGTTGAATTTCAAGTATACAAGAGTTGAAATAGCTATTATTAATATAGTCACCATGCTGTGCATTGTACTCAGAGTTCAGTTTTCCTACAATGTCAAGTTAGTACTCTGTCCAGCATCTGCCTGTGTGCCCTGCTGGCACCCCAACTCCTGGGAGCCATCATTCTATTCTCTGCTTTTGTGCATTTGACTTTCTTAGATTCTATACATGAGATTGTGTCATATTTGTCTTACTCTGTCTGAGTTATTTCACTAAACATAATCTTCTCCAGGTTCACCCAGGTTGTCCCAAAATGCAGGAAATTCCCCTACTTAAGGTAGAGCAATCCAGTAAATATTCTGCTTGTGATTACACAAGTATTTACATTTTCTTTATCCATTAAACCAATCAGCAAACATGGGAGTTGTCCTGTCCCAGCTATTATGAGTAGTGCTGCAGGGAATGGGTGTTGAACTCTACTCAACACATGGTGGATTGTGGAATTGTATGGTAAATTCTATTTTTGTTCATGGTTCTGGGATTTGAACTGAGTGCCTACACCTTACACCACTCCACCAGCCTTTTTTTTTTAAGTTTATTTGCTCATTTATTGATTAGATTATTTGGATGTTTTGGTGTTCAATTATTTGAGATCTCTATATACTTTGCATATTCATCTCTTGTCAGAGAATAGCTGACTAACATTGTTCTCCCATTTTATAGGCTGTCTCTTTACTCTGATAATTGTTTCCTTTACTGTGCAAAAGCTTATTAATCAGATGCAATCCCATTTGAAAATTCTTGCTGTTATTTCCTGAGCTATTGGAGTCTTATTCAGAAGCTATGTTGGTAAATGGCTTATAATATACTTGAAACAGTTAATTCTGTTGTTATTGGGTATTGATGTTCTGTACATGTCAATTGGGTTAGGTTTGCTAATTATGTGTTCTGATCTTTTATGTCTGTGTGAATTTTCTTTTTCACAGCTTGTTCTATCATCATTCCATGGAGTTGTGTTGAAGTCCCTCACCATGATGTGGGACTTAGCTCACTTGTTTCTGTCAATTTTGCTTTATTTTAATGGAAGTTGTTATTTCAATAGAAGTTGTCACCTAATTCACCATCACGACCACTTTATCATTATAAAATATCCATGTTTATCTGTAGCGTAATGTTTGCATTAATCAGATTAGTATCACCACCTGAATTCTCCTGGTTAAAGTTTTCATGATTTATTTCTTCCTATTCTTTTGTTTTTAATCACTCTATTTTTTTTATTTTATTCTTTTATTATTCATATGTGCATACAAGGCTTGGTTCATTTCTCCCCCCTGCCCCCGCCCACTCTCTTACCACCCACTCCGCCCCCTCCTGCTCCCCCACCTCAATACCCAGCACCAGCCTTTTTTGTGAAGGGTTTTTTCGAGATAGAGTATCACTAACTATTTGCCTGGGCTGGTTTGGAACTGCGATCCTCCTCTCTGCCTCCTGAGTAGCTGGGATTACAGGTGTGAGCCACCAACGCCTGGCATTAAATTCTATTTTTCATTCTTTAAGACATCTCCATATTAATTTATATTCACACCACCACTGTGCCAGGGCTGCATTTCTTCAATCCTAGTCAACACTTTTTATCTGTTTTTTGTTTTTTTAATCTTTTTTATTATTGTTATCCTGGGGGTATATTGTGACACTGACCAGTCTTTACAATACATCACAGTCAAGTTCAACCCCTCCTTTTAACTTTACCTTTACCCACCTCCCACCTTTCCTGGAATAATTTCAACAAATCTCATTTTTCCATTTTCATACATGGTACATGATATTTTTAAACATCAGTCCTAAAGTGTGTGAGGAAATACATCACTGTGGTGCAAATTCAATTTCTCTGACCACTGCTGATGTTGGCCAACTTCTCTTCCATCTGTTGGTCATTTGTGTGTCTTCTTGGGCAAACTGTCTATCAAGATGCTTTGTGCATTTTTGAACCACTTCTTTGTATATATTTACTGTTGGATTTGTGTCCTTTGCATATTTTGGAGAATAACTGTTGTCAGATACATGGTTCACAAATGCTCTCTCCCAGGCTATTGGATGTATTTTTCACTTTGTAGCTTGTTTCTTTTGCAATGCAGAAACTTTATAGTTTCTTTTCTCAATTAATTATTTTTTGCTTTTGTTTGTTGAGCTTATGATGCAATAAGCATCAATAATAAAGGTCAGGAGAGATTCCAAGATGGCGACTTGAAGGAGGAAGCAGAAAGCATGCTTCCTAAAGTGAAATCTTGGAGAGACACTGGAGATACACCCTGCAGGAAAAACCACCAAGAGGCAAAACTCCGACACCTCCACACCCTCAGCCCACACATAGCATCCCCACTCCACATTAAACGGAGAAACCAGGAGGGCTCCCGCACTGCCAGATGCCAGCACCTATCCTGCTTGGGAGAAGCAGACCACCAGGTGAGCTAAGTGGCACATGGTACTCCCACATACAACCCTGGGCCAGATCAGCATAGCCCCCTAGACAGACTGACCCCCACCCAGGGGGAAAAAAAGAGAAAAAACAAACTAAATAATAAACAAGCAGCTGGAAAAAAAAGACACATAGCAAAGAGGGTGGTGCACCCCAAGCTCTGGAGCGTGGGGGAGGGGCAATCCCTCAGGCAAATTGCAAATAAACAAGCCAGTCAGAGAAGGCAGGAGCAGCGGCACCCACCCAGCAACCTTGGAGAGGGGAAAGCGGCACCCACCCAGCAACCTTGGAGAGGGGAAAGCTTGTAACAGCAGCTGTCATGAGGAAAGCTCCACCAGGGGGGGGAGGGGCACTTCTCCATGCAAACTGTAAATAAAAAAAAACACAGCAATTGCAAAAGTTGGGTAGGGCTGTATATTGGAAAAAACAAAAGGGACATGCATCCAGGAGAACTCTAAATAAATAAAAGCCTGCAGCAGCAGATGGCCGACAGTAGGAGGCAGGTGGGCCACAGCCTCAGATAGATGTTCACAAAGCTGTCTCCAGACTCCCTTTCTTTTTTTTTTCCTCTTCCTTTGATGAGACAACAACAACAGATGCTGAAGAACTAACTGAAACTGTATTGCATTTGAACTTCGGATTTTTTTTAAATTTTTGTTTTTTAGTTTTTTGGTTTTTCCCCTTTGATGAGAAAACAACAGAACTACTTCACAGACACTGAGAAGTCTTCAGGACTGGAAGCTGAACAACTAACACCAAAATTATTAAGACTGAAACTTTATTGCGTTTGAACTTGGGGGTTTCTTATTGTTATTATTATTATCCTCTCTCTGTCTCTCTAATGCCTGTTTAGCTTACTGTTGATTACTACACTATCTCTCCCTGTTTATTTCATTGGCTCTGTTTTTGTTTGTTTGTTTGGTAATTTTTTTGTTTGTTTTGGTTTTTTTTCCTTTTTCTTTACCTTCTTTGATTTTGCTCTCCTCTCACCCTTCCATTCTAGATATCACTATTATTATTACAAGGTAGGCAATACTGAATTACACACAGTACATGGACAATAACAATATCAAGGGCAATGATGGGAAGATGGAAAAAAGAGGGAAACCATTTTCCCCCCAATAATGAATTAGTACAGGAACCAGAGGGAAATGAAGAAAACAGATACTCAGATCCAGACTCCAACAAAATGAAGATAAACTATGCCAAAGAACCCAATGAACCCACAAGAATAATCAAAAAGAAGAAATACTACAGGTAATCAATGAGAATTTTATAAAGATGATACTAGATATGGTCAATCAAAATGTACAGGAGACACTCAAGAAATTCCAAGACAACAAAAATAGAGAATTTAAGAAAGCACAAGAACAAATAAAAGAAACCATAGAAGCACTATATAAACACCAAAGTGAAACAAAGAACACGATAAATAAAGTGATAAATGAACTCAGGATGAAAATAGACAAAATTAAAGAGGAAGCAACTCAGGATATGGAAAACCTCAGAAAAAAGAATGAAACAGAACTGCAAAACAAAATGGAAGGCCAATCCAGCAGACTAAAACAATCAGAAGACAGAATCTCAAAACTCGAAGATGAAATGGTAATAAAGGAAAAACCAAAGAACTATTAGTTCAACAACTCAAGACCTGTGAAAAGAAAATGCAAGAACTTACTGACTCCATCAAAACACCAAACTTGAGACTCATGGGCATTGAAGAAGGAAAAGAAGTGCAAGAAAAAAAATGTGTAACACATTCAACAAAATAATTACACAAAATTTCCCAAATCTAGAGAAAACTATGCCCATACAGATACAGGAAACCTCCAGAACTTCAAACATTCCTACTAAAAAAGAACTACCCCACAACATATTATCATTAAAACAACAAGTACAGAGACTAGAGAAAGAATATTGAAGGCTGTAAGAGAGAAAAAGCAAATAACATACAAAGATAAGCCCATCAAAATCACAGCAGAAACATTAAAAGCAAGAAGAGCTTGGGATGAGGTCTTCCAGGCACTGAATGAAAATAACTTCAACCCTAGGATACTCTACCCACCAAAACTATCATTCAAAATAGATGGAGCAATAAAAGTCTTCCATGATAAGCAGAAACTAAAACAATATGTGACCACAAAGCCACCACTGCAAAAGATTCTTCAAGGGATTCTGCACACAGAAAGTGAAACCCAACATAACCATGAAAGGTCAGGAAGTATCAAACTACAGGAAAAGAAAAAGCAAGAAAGTAGAGCGTAACCTCGATTTAGGTACACAATCAAACTCTCAAACAACTAAGACAACTAAATGACAGGAATCACCACATACAAATCAATACTAACACTTAATGTTAACGGACTTAATTCCCCCATAAAAAGGCACTGTTTGACAAACTGGATTAAAAAGGAAAATCCAACAGTTTGTTGCTTACAAGAGACCCATCTCATCAATAGAAATAAGCATAGGCTTAGGATGAAAGGTTGGAAGAAGATTTACCAAGCCAATGATCCCCGAAAACAGGCAGAAGTAGCAAAACTTATCTCTGACAAAGTAAACTTCAAACCCATATTGGTCAAACGAGATGAAGAAAGACATTCCATACAAATAAAAGGGGAAATAGACCAAAAGGAAATAACAGTTATCAACCTATATGCACCCAATGTCAATGCACCCAATTTCATCAAACATACCCTGAAGGACCTAAAAGCATATATTAACTGCAACACAGTGGTCATGGGACACACCCCATTATCATCAATAGATAGGTTATCCAAACAAAAAATCAATAAAGAAATCCAAGATCTAAAACATACAATAGATCATATGGACCTAGTTGATGTCTACAAAACATTTCATCCAACTTCTACACAATACACATTCTTCTCAGCAGCTCACAGAGCCTTCTCCAAAACAGATCATATCCTAGGACACAAAGCAAGCCTCAGCAAATATAAGAAAATAGAAATAATACCATGCATCCTATCTGATCACAATGCAATAAAACTAGAACTCAACAACAAAAATAAAGACAAAAAACATGCAAAGAGCTGGAAACTGAATAACTCATTTTAATGAACAATGGGTCATTGATGAAATAAAAGAGGAAGTTAAAAGTTTCCTGGAAGTCAATGAAAATGAAACACAACATACTGGAACATATGAGATACAGCAAAGGCAGTCCTGAGAGGAAAGTTTATAGCCATGAGTGCATATATTAAAAAGACTGAAAGATCCCAAATCAATGACCTAATGACACATCTTAAACTCCTAGAAAAACAAGAACAAGCAAATCCCAAAACAAATAGAAGGAGAGAAATAATAAAAATAGAGCTGAAATCAATGAAATAGAAACCAAAAAAACCGTACAAGGAATTAATGCAACAAAAATTGAAACAAGAAGCCATTAAACACCTGAACAGATCTATAACACAAAATGAAATTGAAGCAGCAATCAAGATCTCCCAAAAAAGAAAAGTCCAGGACCTGATGGATTCTCTGCTGAATTCTATCAGATCTTTAAAGAAGAACTGATACCAACCCTCCTTAAACTGTTTCACGAAATAGAAAGGGAAGGAAAACTGCCTAACACATTTTATGAAGCCAGTATTACACTTATTCCAAAACCAGGAAAAGACACTTCCAAAAAAAGAACTATAGGTCAATCTCCTTAATGAACATTGATGCAAAAATCCTCAACAAAATAATGGCAAACCGAATTCAATGACACATCAAAAAGATTATTCACCACGACCAGGTAGGCTTCATCCCCGGAATGCAGGGGTGGTTCAACATACGAAAATCAATAAACGTAATAAACCACATTAACAGAAGCAAAGACAAAAACCACTTGATCATCTCAATAGATGCAGAAAAAGCCTTTGATAAGCTCCAACACCATTTCATGATAAAAGCTCTAAGAAAACTAGGAATAGAAGGAAAGTACCTCAACATTATAAAAGCTATATATGACAAACCTACAGCCAGCATTGTACTTAACAGTGAAAAACTGAAACCATTCCCTCTAAAATCAGGAACTAGACAAGGATGCCCACTATCTCCACTCCTATTCAACATAGTACTGGAATTCCTAGCCAGAGCAATTAGGCAAGAAGAAGGAATAAAAGGAATACAAATATGTAAAGAAACTGTCAAAATATTCCTATTTGCAGACGATATGATCTATACATTAAAGACCCAAAAAAGTCTACTCAAAAGCTCCTAGACAACATCAACAGCTATAGAAAGGTAGCAGGATATAAAATCAGCATAGAAAAATTGTTAGCATTTCTATATACTAATAATGAACAAACTGAGAAAGAATATATGAAAACAATCCCATTTACAATTGCCTCAAAAAAATCAAATACCTAAGAGTAAACTTAACAAAGGATGTGAATGACCTCTATAAGGAAAACTATAAACTCTTGACGAAAGAGATTGAGAAAGACTATAGAAAGTGGAGAGATCTCCCATGTTCATGGATTGGTAGAATCAACATAGTAAAAATGGCTATACTCCCAAAAGTAATCTACATGTTTAATGCAATCCCCATCAAAATTCCAATGACATTCATCAAAGAGATTGAAAAATCTACTGTTAAATTTATTTGGAAACACAAGAGACCTTGAATAGCCAAGGCAATACTCAGCAAAAAGAACAATGCTGGAGGTATCACAATACCTGACTTCAAACTATATTACAAAACAATAGCAATAAAAACAGCATGGTACTGGCACAAAAACAGACATGAAGTCAGTGGAACAGAATAGAGGACCCGGATATGAAGCCACACAACTATAACCAATTTAACTTTGACAAAGGCTCTAAAAATATACGATGGAGAAAAGACAGCTTCTTCAACATAACTGGTTAGCAGTCTGCAAAAAACTGAAACTAGATCCATGTTTATCACCAATATTAACTCAAAATGGATCAAGGATCTTACTATCAGTCCCTAAACTCTAAAGTTGGTATATGAAAGAATAGGAAATACTCTGGAATTAATAGGTATAGGCAAGGACTTTCTCAATGGAACCCCAGCAGCTCAGCATCTAAGAGATAGCATAGATAAATGGGACTTCATAAAACTAAAAAGCTTCTGCTCATCAAAAGAAATGGTCTCTAAACTGAAGAGACCACCCACAGAGTGGGAGAAAATATTTGCCAGCTACACATCAGACAAAGGACTGATAACAAGAATATATAGGGAACTCCAAAAACTTAATTCTCCCAAAACTAATGAACCAATAAAGAAATGGGCAAGTGAACTAAACAGAACTTTCTCAAAAGAAGAAATTCAAATGGTCAAAAAACACATGAAAAATTCCTCACCATCTCTAGCAATAAAGGAAATGCAAATTAAAACCACACTAAGATTCCACCTCACCCCTGTTAGAATAGCCATCATTAGCAACACTACTAACAACAGGTGTTAGCTAGTTGCAGGGGAAAAGGAACCCTTTTACAGTGCTGGTGGGAATGCAAATTAGTACAACCACTCTGGAAAAAAATTTGGAGGCTTCTTAAAAATCTAAACATAGATCTACCATATGATCCAGCATCCCACTCTTGTGGATATACCCAAAAGAATGTGACACAGGTTACTCCAGAGGCACTTGCACACCCATGTTTATTGCAGCACTATTCACAATAGCCAAGTTATGGAAACAGTCAAGATGCCCCACTACTGATGAATGGATCAAGAAAATGTGGTATCTATACACAATGGAATTTTATGCAGCCATGAAGAAGAACGAAATGTTATCATTCGCTGGTAAATGGATGGAACTGGAGAACATCATTCTGAGTGAGGTTAACCTGGCCCAAAAGACCAAAAATCATATGTTCTCCCTCATATGCGGACATTTGATCAAGGGCAAACACAACAAGAGGATTGGACTTTGGTCACATGATAAAGCGAGAGCACACAAGGGAGATATGAGGATAGGTAAGACACCTAAAAAACTAGATAGCATTTGTTGCTCTCAATGCAGAGAAACTAATGCAGATACTTTAAAGTGACAGAGGCCAATAGGAGAAGGGAACCAGGAACTAGAGAAAAGGTTAGTTCGAGAAGAATTAATTTAGAAGGTAACACACATGTACAGGAAAGCAATGCAAATCAACTCCCTGTATAGCTATCCTTATTTCAACTAGCAAAACCCTTGTTCCTTCCTATTATTGCTTATACTCTCTCTTCAACAAAATTAGAGATAAGGGCAAAATAGTTTCTGCCTGGTAGCGAGGTGGTGGTGGGGGAGATGGAAGGGGCCGGGGGCTAAGGAAGGGGGGGAGAAATGACCCAAACATTGTATGCACATATGAATAAAAGAAAAAATAAAAATAAATTTAAAAATAAAAATAATAATAGTAATCAAGGTCAATGTCAACAGACGTTTTTCCTGCACACTCTTCTAGGAGTTTTTTGTTTCAGGCTTAATGTTTACGTCTTTGATTCTTGAGTGTGGAATAAGAGAAGGGTCCAGTCTCACTCTTTTCCACGTGCATATCCAATTTTCCCAACACTGCTAATTGAAAAGATTGCCCTTTCCTGATGGTATCTGCTTGGTGTGCTTGTCAAAAGTTAATTGATTGACTATGCATGGGTATTTGGGGCTGTCTGTTATGATCTTGTTGTCTGTGTGTCTGTTTTTAATTCAGGAAGTATAATCCCCAAGTTCTGTTTTTCTTTCTCAAAATTCTTGCAGTTCAGGGCTGGCGGACATGGCTTAAGTGGTAGAACACCAGTCTAGCAAGCGCAAGACCCTGAGTTCAAATTCTGGTACTGCAAAAAATTGGATTATTTTGCTTTTTCATGGCCTTGAAAGGTCCATATGAATTTTTAGAATCTTTTCCTATTTCTGTGAAAAATGCTATTAGGATTTTGGTAGGAATTGCATTGAATCTACAGGTCACTGAGTAATAGGGATATTTTAGCAATACCTTTCTTCTGGTTCAGGGACACAGGCTATCTTTCCATCTTCTTTCATCTTCTTCCATCAATGCTTTATAGTTTTCGGTGTGCAAATCTTTCACCTATTTAGTTGAATTTATTTCTAATTATTTTATTCTTTGATATTATTTCAGCTGTACTGAGGTTTGAACTCAGGGCCTTACACATCCTATGCAGGTGCTCTGCCACCTGAGCTATGCCCCAGCAGTTGTCTCAATGTTTTTTGGAAGTATTTGTTGTTGTAAAGAAGTGAAACTAAACTCTGTGTGTTCATTTTGTGTTTGCTCCTTTGCTGAATTCATATATTAGTTCTAACTGGGTCCTTTTAATATTTATAATTTTCTACTTATAAGATCATGTTATCTGCAAATGAGCAATTTTGCTTCTTCCTTTCCAATTTGGGCCCCTTTTCTTTCTTTCTTGTAGCAACACGGAGGCTTGAACTCGGGGCCTCACACTTTCTAGGCAGATGCTCTTACGCCTTGAGCTACTCCACCACTCCTATTTTTGTGAAAGATTTTTCGAGATAGGGTCTCACACACTATTTCCCCAGGCTGCCTTTGAACAACGATCCTCCTGATCTCTGACACCTGAGTAGCTAGGATTATAGACGTGAGGTACTTATTTCTCTTGCTTGTCTGATTGCTCTTGCTTTGAGTGTTTGGTGGAATCCAGGCATGAAGTCATCTGGTCCTGGAGATTTTCTTTACTGGGACATCTTAAATTACTACTTTCATGTCTTTGTTTTGGTCTTCCTGTGGTTATGAGTGATATCTCACCATGTTTTAATTGCCATATGGATCTTTTGCACTTATGGACCAAGTAGTCTTAGGTGTCTTTCTGGAAACTCAGATCGAGTACCCACTACTCTGAGCAGCATTTTATAGTAATAATTCATCAAATGAATTTGACCGTGGTAAAACACACACAACACTGAATTTACCATCGTGATCGAGTCCATCTGTGTAGTTCTCCAGCATTAAGAACATTATATTGACATGTAGTAATCAAGCCACTCATCTATGGGACTGTCCCATCCTGCAAAACTAGAACTCTCTCCCTATGAAACACCATCTCTGTTCACTCTACAAGTCCTAGCCATTGGCAACAGCACTGTGCTTTCTTTCTATGAATTTGCTACTGTAAGAGCCTTGAATGAGTGGAAGAATGGAGTGTTTGTCTGTTAGTTTGGGTTAATCTCACATAACCTGTTCATGATCCATCCATGTTATCATATCTGTCATCATTTTCTTCCTCCTAAGGAACAATACTACATCAGCTGAGTGTACCATTCTTTGTTTACCCATGCATGGGTCAATGGACACCTGAGTTACTTCCACCTTTGGGCTGTTGTAGATGATACTGTTATGAACACAGGTGAAGGAATGTCTGCTTGTGTCTCTGTTTGAAATGAGAAAAACATTCTAAGACTCTGGTCTGCACTGGAAGGCTCTCTCTGATGGTCCTCACCTCCAACAGTGATTCTCAAAACTAGTTACACCCCCATGGTTCCATGTTGGCAGGCTCCCCTACACTCTGGATTGGTCAGCTAAAGGCTAGAATGGTTTCTTGCTCACTTATCTACACCAGGCTTCAAGCACAGAGTCTCATATTGGGAAAGAAATCAGGCAATGCATGTGGACTTTTAGCTAGGAGTGTTTTGGACTCAACTTCTGTCTGTTGCCTCTACCTAAGTCTCTGAAGAGATCGATAAAAAACTTTCCTCCCCAGCTCTTCTCCAAATCCACCGAGGCCAGGGAAGTCTTTCAGGTACAGGGCTTCAGTCTAAGCTTAGTCCCTGCCTCCTTCTCACAGTGCTGGTGATTCACTGGGCGGCTGAGAGAATCCAGAGACACAAAGAAGGTCAGAGCCATGGGGAAGGGATGTTTCAGGACCAAGACCAACTCCTCCCAAGATGGACTGAAAGCCCATTCTTCTCTTCCTCCCCATCTCCTGCTCTGTGCAGAAGCTGAATCCACCTGGACATCAGAGTCTCTGCCAGCTGCAGCATCAGCAAGAAAGGATCTTTACCTGTCTACCCTCAACCATCAGGCGAGAAGATAGTGCCAGGCTTTAGGGGGGAGGAAAGGACCTTTCCTTCATAGGACACTTCAGGCATACTAGGTATTGACTCTTCTTTAGAGCTAGTAATGAATTTAACCCTCAGAGAGCCTGGTGAAAACATTAATCGTCATTATTGCAAATCCAAGTTATATATTAATAATGGTTCATACGTAGATCAAGTGACTTCCTGAAGACCACAAAATTAGGGAGGGGGAGACATCCAGTCTCACTTCAAAACCATTGCCATTTTATTGTTCAAAATAATTGGTTTCATTATGACATGTACTTGAATCATAGTCACCCCCACCTCCCTCTCTTATTCCCCCAAGTCATCTCCCTTTTATGTTCATGTCTTTTTAGATCTCAATTCTGCATATGAGATGAAAAACACACTATTCATCTGAATTTGGCTCATTTTGCTTAATGTGATGATATTGAGTTCCATCCATTTTATTGCAAATAATGTAATTTCATTCTTTTCATGGGTGAATGATATTCCATAATTTCTTTATCTGCTTATCTGTTGATGGGCACCTAGGTTGGTTCCACAGCTTGGTGTTGTGAATAGTGCTGTGATAAGCCAGTGCTGTGATTAATGCAGGTGTTTCTATTGTGTGCTGACAGATTCCTCTAAAATCATGTCTGCAACCCTGGTATTCAACTATCCCAAACAGGTAGCTACTATGAAATGGAATCAGCTCATTCTAATGGAAAGAGTCATACCTACATCTCAGAATTGGCAAAGCAAGTTTAAAAATGTTAACTAACTTGTCTAGAGTCACAGAATTTCAAAGTTTTCACTTTGAGGATAAAACATTCTCTCCTGCCCTGTGCACAGCTCCTGATGCACTGCATCTTGCACTTGCTCTTACTCATTTGTGTCTGTGGAATGGAGTGGAGCTATGAACTACTAAGGATTTCTACCAATGGCTGTGAATCTGTTTTCTCAGGAGAGAAGGTCTAGTTATTTTGGAGGTGCTGAGGATTGAACCCAGGACCTAGCAACATAGCAGGCAAGCACTCTACTACTAAACTATATCCCCAGCTCACTGACCTTTTTTAGGACAGCCAAATTCTGTATATCTCCTAGTTCCAAGCATTAGCTCCCACACTATATTCCTTCTGCTTCTTCAGCAGAGAAAGACTGTGGTTCAGCGTGGGAATTAGCATCCCTGAATTTTAATAATACAACACAGAGGCATGACGAGCTTAAGGGGTCTGCTCAGGCAATAGCTAGGAAGCTTCTTGGTCTAAATTCCTCTAGGGAGTAGAAACCCTAGAATAAGAATTCACCAGTGTGTCTTCTTACTAGGTAGGAGAACTGTTGCAAGATAGCTGATGACTCACAAATATTTTGGAGACAAGTAATCTCTAAATACACTCCTGTGGGATTGGGTGATGATATGGCCCTTTGGGTGAACCTATTGTCACTGAAACAGACTATCCACTGAATCTCGGTGCATCTGAAACCATCAGTCAGGCTGGTTATCTGCAGAAAGGGGTCATGGAGGGGGTGAGTATGGAGTGGGTGTGAGTAGGAGGAGAAAGAGCGTCAGAGGCAAATCCCAATAGATGGGAAGGGGACAAGGAATTTCGGTGGAGGGGAAGGACTGAGGGAGAAGGTCAGACAAGGGGCTCCTCAGAACACAGACGAGCTCCATCATTCAGCACTCAATCTAGAGAGCCAAGGGCTACTTCTAAAATCTTGAAGACAACTCTACTTGAGGAGTTAGAAACTTTACGAGGTGAGGACTCTTAAGATTATAGCCAGAAAAAAAAGATTATAGCCAGGAATCAAATCCAAGTTTGTTCAGCAAAAAATAACAGCTCTGCCAGTCACAGTTGATGCTCAAGGAGTGCTTGACTGGAGCAAATGGTAGGTCCACTCCACCATGGCCAACACTGGCCTGGACTTTGATAAGAGTTTGATCAGCAGCTACCAACTATGAGACTATATTTTTCATTAAATCCCCTCAATAATGCCACTAGGAAAAGAGACACTCTGCCCATTGTACTTGTTTGGAACAGTCAAGGTAAATTCCAAAATTGCATCATTGTGATGGAGTGTAGATGGACTTTGGACCACTCTGAATGGATGACAACCAGGAAATGTTCACTGGAGTGCAAGCCATAATTAACACCTAGGAATTGTGGTCTGCTGGACTCACATCCTTGAGCCACTGCTTCCCAACTTGTATAAATGGAGTAACAACACTCTGTATCCCAAAAAACCAAGGAGCTCATGATCCTTAGGCCTTTGTTCATAACCTTAAGATCAAACTTTTCCCAGCATCTACAAATATGGTGTCTCAGGAAATTCTGATTCTGTGTAACTAGAAAAGAAATGAGAGAGACCAACCTTGCAGGCATGACAGATGAACTGTCTCAAAACCCTTTTCATCCCTGGTATTGTTGTACAGAGTAGGTATTCCTCTTTGAAAATTTGGTGAAATTTTCTTATTCTTGTTAGTTTGTCCAACTCAATATTAAAACATGTGAAACAGAAGTTCTCCCAGAACTAAAGAGAAAGAAGGCAGAAGGCTTGGAAGATGAGGGGTGAGTCTTTGATTGAATGAGAGCCTGGGACACTTCCCAGTCCTCACAGCATTGCTCTGTGCATCAGGGAAGTTGCTCGTTTCTCCAGTTACGTCTCATCTGCAAAGCAGGAGAGACTGGAATGCTTGGTCCATGAGATATAGTTGAGGGAGGAGCATGGCCTCTATCTTCATGAAGACTTACATGAAGCTAAATATGGGAGCCTTAGCACAGAACCTGGCTAAACACACAGGATTCATTATTACTTCCACAGTGATTATTAATTTTGCACTTAGAATGCTTGCCATTATATTGCAAGGAAAGGTGACTAGACATAGGGAGTAGAATGAGCCCGTGTGTTTGGTTCCCCTTTCCCCTTACATGTCATATAACTTTGGGGAAGTCACTTTTGCTTTCTGGCCCTCAGTCACCTTTCTTGTAAAATAAGAACAATGATGGTATTTGGTGTGTTTCATGGGTCCTTGAGAGAACTGAAGAGAGAGAGAGGAGGAAAAGGAGGAGAGAATAGAGGAGAAGGAAAAGGAGAAGGAGAAAGGAAAGAGAGAAGAGGGGAGGGAAGGGGAAGAAAGTGGAAGGGAGGGGAGAGGAAGGAAGAGGAGGGGAGGGAAGAGAGGAGAGGAGACTCGCCCCCTTTCCATCAGTAGGAAAACTGAACCAAGGACTGTCCAATCATCTAAGGGCCTTAGGTTCAAATCCACAAGATCAATTTTTACATCATCAGCCTGGGGTTGACCCAGGGGAGAATTGCCAGGTGGAGCCATGCACAGTTCGTCCTTGATGAAGTCACTTGATGTGCAAGGCAGCGGTCATAGTGTTGAGATATTGGGACACTCGGTCTGTGGGATACGGTGGAAGCAGGAATTGGGAGGGAACACCTAAAGAAGAGAGCATGCTAGACGCTCAACATACACAGAATCTGGGAGAAGATGAAGCAGGGTCTCTGTGGGGTTTCCACCTCCCACAGACTATTTCTGCTGCTGTTCTCTTGCCTGGAACTTCCTGCCCTGTTTCCATGGTGGACGGTCTCTCTGCTTCTGTGTTACACCCGCCATCATTTTGGTATAACTAGCCTTCAAATCATTATCTCAAGGTCATTTAAAAATCCCATCACAGTTCTAACCCTTCCAAAACTGCTTTGTCTTTCTGAGGGGCGTGGTACTGGTGTTTGAACTCAGGGACTCACTCTTGCTAGATAGGAGCTCTACCTCTTAACCACTCTGCCAGCCCT
The DNA here is from genome assembly GCF_047511655.1 of Castor canadensis. Classification (NCBI taxonomy): domain Eukaryota; kingdom Metazoa; phylum Chordata; class Mammalia; order Rodentia; family Castoridae; genus Castor; species Castor canadensis. The sequence continues at coordinate 29,905,122 of NC_133401.1, read as the reverse complement.
TTTTTGTGTTGGGTTATTTTGAGATAAGATCTCATGAACCATTTGCCTGGGCTGGTTTGGAACTGTGATCCTCCTGATCTCTGCCTCCTGAGTAGCTAGTATTACAGGCACTTTGTCGTTTTACTTGTTCATTTCTTATGAGAAGTCAGTTTCCCAAGTCAGCAAATATGTCTGCCACATGTGTTAAGTCCCGGTAATGTCAGTAAAGTCACTGAGATAAATCTGTGTATAATAATACCCTGCAATGAAAAGAGCTCTACAATTTGGTTATTTACTGCCTCTCACTCTCCCTGTTCTGGTTCTCCTGCCTCAAGCATGATGGTGTGGTGCAAGACTCCTTAGCCAAGCACAGAAAGGAATCCCTGTTGGGTCAACTTCCTGATCCTTTCACTCCCTGGTTGTGTGGATTTGGGCTAGGGAATATGTCTGTCTATCTGATCCTCACGTCTGCCTGAGTCAAAGAAAATAAACAGAGTCACAGAAAATAACCAGATTTTTGAGTCCTCTGAACAGGCTTATGAATTATGGAAGTTTTTATTGTGAGATTCTGTGCCTCAGTTTACATCAATAATTTTCTATGTAAGTTGCATTTCCTCAAGTTGAACAGTGGGTAAATAGTGTGGGAATGTGTACATAATCACAAAGATTGGACACAATCCATGATTTTCCAAATTTCTGATAAGCATCTTGTCAATTTTTATGGGATCCCTCCTTGGCCCACAGAGAAAATTATTTTTTTGTCCTTTGTGAATATTACTATGTAATATAATTCTAGAAAATAAAAGAAGAGGAATATTTATGGAAGAAAGAAAGCTAACAGTCTTGCTGAACTCTGGATTTATAGATACAACTAGATTCCTGTGTGGGGTTTAAAAGGAAAAATAGGGCTGGAGAGATAGTTCAAGCAGTAGAACTCCTGCCCTGAGTTCAAAACCCAGTACCATCAAGAAAAAAATTTAAAGAGAGAAAACAGAAAATAATATAGAAAGAACACATTTGTTGCAAAATTTAAATGTAAATAATTCTAATGCTTTCTTTCTTTTTGGAGGCACTAGGGATTGAATTCAAGGCCTCCAGTTTGTGAGGTGGGTGCTCTAGCATCTGATCCATGTCCCCAGCTCTTTTTGCTTTGGTTATTTTTGAGTTAGAGTTTCATGTTTTTGCCTGGAGCAGCCTGGACTGCAATTGCCCTACTTACACTTCCCTTGTAGCTGGGAGGAGAGGAACACAACACCACACCCAACTTTTTTGTTTAGATGGGATCTCACTAATTTTTTTTCCCTGACTGACCTCAAAATTCAATCCTGCTGACCTTTGCCTCTCAAGTAGCTGGCATTACACATGTAAGCCACCCATCTGACATCTAATTTCTTAGTTGGTATAGCAATTGACATTCATTGCTTCATTTAATTTATTAAAACAACCTCATAAGAAGTAAATGCTGACTAGGGACATGGCTCAAGTGGTAGAGCACCTGCCAACCAAGTGTGAGGCCCTGAGTACAAACCACAGTACTACTGGAAAAAAAAAAAGGAAGTAAATGCTATTCTTCCATGATTCATTTGACAAAATTGTTCGCACAATGTCACTGATTTAATAAGAACAGTGACCATTTTCGGAGTCTGTGTTAAAAATCTACACCATCTCTGCCCCTCTTGACAGTCACCAAAAAAATGTGGACCAGTAATGTCCATAGTTATCCAAGCAACATAAGCATCCTCCCAGTTTTGTGGTACTGTGCTTGTTCAGAAAGCAGAAGTTCAATTTTCCTTGTCTCTCCACAGATGGAGACGTCCCTGGAGGTGGCCAACATGACCAGGGTCCAGCAGTTTGTCTTGCTAGGTTTCCCACTAGGCTGGGCATAAGGGATGCACTGTTCACCATCTTCCTCATGCTGTACCTGCTGATCCTCCTGGAGAACACGCTCATCATCTACCTCATCTGCACTCACAGTGAGCTCCACAAGCCCATGTACTTCTTCCTGGGCCACCTCAGCTGCCTGGAGATGTCCTATGTGTCTGTGACCATGCCCACCCTGCTTGTGGGGCTGTGGACTGGGCCCTACCATATTTCCTTTGTGGCCTGTATGACCCAACTTTTCTTCTTTGTCTCCCTCATCTGCACAGAGTGCACCCTCCTGGCCTCCATGGCCTATGACCGCTATGTGGCCATTTGCCGCCCACTGCATTACCCACTGCTCATGCGGCCCCAGGTCTGCCTAGGCTTGGCCTTGTCCTCATGGCTTGGCGGGCTGGTGGTCTCAGCAGTAAAGACAAAATGCATTGCCAGCCTGTCCTACTGTGGCCCCAACATCCTCAACCAATTTTTCTGTGACGTCTCCCCTCTACTCAACCTGTCCTGCACCCATGTGGCCCTCACAGAGCTGGTGGACTTCATCTCTGCCATCGTCATCTTCTGTGGGACGCTCCTGGTGGCCCTGGCCTCATATTCAGCCATCACGATGGCCGTGATCCACATGCCTTCTGCCGCTGCCAGGCACAAGGCCTTCTCCACCTGCGCCTCCCACCTGGTGGTGGTGGGCATCTTCTACTCGGCAGCTCTCTTCATCTATTGCCGGCCCAGCCGCATCAAATCTATGGACCTCAACAAGGTGCTGTCGGTCATCTACACGGTGGCCATGCCCATGTGCAACCCCGTCATTTACTGTCTGAGGAACAGGGAGGTCCACACGGTGCTACAGAAGACATTCCACTGGCCTTGAGGATGCTCTTCTCCACCTGGGCCTCTCACCTCTTGACTCAAATCATTCATGGCCCCCCAAACACCGTAAATAACCTTGAAACACAATGTAAAACTCAGAGAAAATATTTTCTCAGCTGTTGAGATCATTCCAGCAACAAATCCATCTAACCAAGAGAAAAATGGACAGATCGGTGAGAAAAATGCATCTTAGGTGAATTTGTCAATTTTCATGAGCCTCATAAAAACGTGTGTAACTCTACTCACAAATCAATAAATACATAGCTCACAATCCTATCATTTTGTTGCTAAATGACTCATACATATTTACCATGAAAGTCTGTATGTGCTCACAGCATAGATAGGATGCAGAAAATGACATATAAATAATAGGCTCATCATTGTTTGAAATGGCTGGATTTAAATATATTACATCAATTATAAGATAAGTTGCAAGACTATTAAAAAGAAATAAATTTGCATGTTTTGACATGGAAATATGACCAACTTATATATACATACATACATATGTATATACATATGTATGTATATGTGTTAAATGAAAACTCAAGTAAAACACAGTATGAAATTTTTTGTTAATTTTATTAGCTTTTTTTACCTCAAATGAGGTATAATCAACAAAAGTTATGATTATTCAAGATGTACAAAGTGATGATTTGATATGCATTGTGAAATAATGACCACCACTTCACATAATATTTTGTGTGTGGTGGGAACACTTAAGACTTACTCTCTTCAAACTTTAAGTGTACAATCGCTCTCTTTTTTGTGTAGTACTGGGGTTTGAACTCAGGACCTCATGCTTGCTAAGCAGGAGCTATACCACTTGAGCCCTTCTTCCAGTCCTTTTGTACTTTTAGTTATTTTTTAATTTTTGGCCCAGGCTGGCTTCAGACAACAATTCTATTACCTATGGCCTCTTGTGTACCTTGAATGGCAAGTATGTACCATTATACCTGGTTGAGATAGGGGTCTCACTAACTTTTTGCTTGGGCTGGCCTTTGAACCATGATCCTCCAGATTTTCACTTCCCAAGTTGCTGGGTTTATAGGTGCCTGGCAGTATACAATATCTTCTTATTAAGGATAATCATGGGCTGGTGGAGTGGCTCAAGTGGTAGAGCACCTGCCTAGCAAGCACGAGTCCCTGAGTTCAAACCCCAGTACCACCAGAAAAAAAACCCAAAGTATCTGTCTCCTCTTTCAACACGTAGCATTTCCTGAGCTTGCCGTCTGTCCTAGAAGGTCTTCTCCTATGGTTCTCAGCTCCATGAGTAGCCCTCAAAACAGGTTTTAAACGTTTCCATGTCGATGTGCCAACTTACACCCAGCATTGATCCACTGAAGGCTGGAACTGTTTCTCACTCACCTCTACCCCCTAGACTCCAAGCACAGGGTCTGGTATTTGTGAAGATGTCACCAATGCATGGTGATCTTGTGGCCGACTTTCCTCTGTCCCTCCTCCCTTAGACTCTGCACAGCATCAGTAAAAAGCTTTCCTCTCCTCCAAATCCTCAGGGACTAGGGAAAGTCTCACACGCTCAGAGCTCTGATTTAAGCTTGTGTCCTTGCCTCCTTCTTGCAGTGTAGATAGTCAACCCAGACATTCTAAAACAGAAAGACCCAAGGTCAGGGAGAGCATGTGCTTTGATTAGGACCAAGAACAGCTCCTCCCAAGATGAACTGAAGGGCGCTGGTTCTTGGCATTTCCTCCTCTATGCAGAAGGCAAATCCACCCGAGCATCTGAGTCTCCTCAAGAAAGGGTCTGTACCTGTCTACCTGAAACCATCAGGTGAGGAGATACAAAGATATTCTTTGGTGGTGGATACAAGAAAGAAAAAAGTCTTTTGAGATAGTCTTGCCAGGTAGCACAGTCTGGTCTCAAACTCACAACCCTTCTAACTCAGTTTTAGGATGCTGGGATTATAGGTGGAATGGATAACTACCATACCTGGCTGTTGAAAAAATCTCTTATAGTACATGTAATGCTTGCTGGCTACCGACTCTAAGTATTCTAGAGACAGCAACTGATTTAACACTCACGCAAAATACATGTAAATATAAATAGAGATATTGATCTGGATATTGACAGAAATACAGCTATGAAGACAGAGAGAGAGAGAGAGAGAGAGAGAGAGAGAGAGATTGCATAGTGATTGCATAGAGATGTTCAGAGCCCCCCGAAGACCACACACACATAGGAAGGGAGAGACATTCTGTCAGTCTGACTTCAATCTTCAGCCATGATTGGCTACCATCCCTAGAAACTGGGCAGGTAAAAATGGTTATTATGGAATTTATTCACACTAAAGAAAGAAAAGCCACTCCTACATTACAAAATAGGCAAAGTAGGTTTAAGCGGATGAAGAACTTTCTAGCTGGTTATCAACCAGCTTGATGCTAAAACCCAGGTTCCCTCATGTCCACAGGTGCATTGCTCCTGGTATCTTGCTTTCTTTGCACAAAATTCTTACTTGATACGTGTTTATGGACTGGGGTGGAATTAAAGACTACGAAAGACTTCTTATAGCCAAGAGTATGTTTTCTCATAAGACAAATTCTGGTTTCATTTAGGACAAGGGATTTCCAACTCAGCCCTGGATCACTTCTAAACACAGTCTTTTATTTTTTGTTTAATTTACACTACATATTTTTGGTAGTACTGGGGCTTGAACTCAGGGCCCTTCACTTACTAGCTGAGTGCTCTACCAACTGAGCCACACCTCCAGCCCTGAGCTCAAGCCCTTAACCACAGTTATGTGTCTCCTACTACTACTGCAGAGAAACTACGTACTCCAAGGAAGAATGATTGTCTATCATTTTGAAAAATACACCACTGATGACTGAGGAGGTTCAGGAGCATGATCAGAGGTGGGAATAATGGTCACCCACGTTTTTCTGGGGAGCAGTAGTCTGTGTACCACATCATTTTGTACCCAATACAGATGCTGACCCATAGTTCATGGATAACAAGTGGGTTTGAGATGAAGTTGTCTCGAGTATTCTGGGCCTCGGGATGTTGGAATGACCCTTGGGGTACACTTGTAGGTATTTGTAGGAATTGTTAAGGAATACCTAATCACACCTAAAACCATCATTCAGGAAGGGTAACTCAGAAGAAGATTCATGGACAAGTTGAGTAACAAGAAGGTATGGAGGCGAGGGGAAGGAAAGTCGGAGTCAGAACAGAAAGGAGGGGACACAGTGTAAGGAGCACTGTGTGAGGATGGTGACCAATGGGTTCTCCAGAGCCAAGAAGGGCTCCAGCATCCAGTCCTGGGCCTGGAGGGTGAGGACTGTTTTTTTTAGCAACGAGGAGAACGCTACCTGCAGAGTGTCAGAAGCTACTTCATGAGAGCTCTTGTTTAAGCTTGTAGAACAAGCCAATGCTAAGATCAGAACACAAGCTGACAGAAATTCGTGTCCACTGCCATCCACAGCACCAACATAAAAAAAAAAAACAATGCTTAGGAATCCTAGTTAGGACAAAACATAGGCTCATCCCACCATAACACTGGACTGAACTGTTATAAGTCTTTAAGGAAACTAAGCTTGGTAATGCAAGCTATGTCAGAAGCATAGATAGGAGGATCGCGGTTCTAGGCCAACACAATCAAAAGCCAAGATCTTATCTGAAAACTAACTAAAGCAAATAGAGGTGATGGTGTGACTCAAGTGGTAGAGCACCTGCCTAGCAAACATAGGGCTGAGTTCAAAACCACAGTACTGCAAAAAATAAATAAATAAAAGTAAGTATTGGGGAAGTCACTCCATGGTAGAGCATTTGCCTAGCTGGTATGAGACCAGGGGCTCAATTTCTAGTATTGTAAAAAAGTCTTTAAAGAGTCCAAAATTTAACAGTGATCAACTATGTAACTCTATTTTTATTTAATCCCCTCCAGTCACCCTGTGAAGGCAAGTGGTGATAGGGAGACTGACACCCTTGTTTCTAATTTAGAAACTAAAGCACAGTAAGAGACAGGAGTAGCCCAAGGTCACCACTGGGATGAGGTATGACTGGGTTTGGGATGGTGTCTGACACTAGAGTCTAGAATACAAATGACATTTACACCCAGGAAAAGTCTACATATCCACACATTCTACTAATGTGTATATAAAAATGTGGGCTGGCGGATTTTCATCTCAGCCCCTCAGCTTCCCAGAGTATATTATGAATAATAGACACAGAACTCCATATCCCCAAGGATGAAATTAGTGCAGGACTTTAAGATCAAGCATTTCCCAATGTCTCCAGATCTGGCTTCTCAGAAAACTCTGATTCTCAGTAATTACCCTAAAAAAAAGTGATAGCAAAAAACACTGCATGCATGAAGTTCCCAGGATTCTTGACTATATAATCTGAGAGGATCTGACTCGAAGCCCCTTTCATCGGTGGTAGAATCCCTACCTGGTGTTGGTGACATCCTGGTTGGAGCTCAGCACCTGAAGAGTAGCAGAGCAGCACCTTCTTTGTGGAAATTCAGCAAAATACCACGTTCTCATCCTGTGTCCAAGTCAAACTCTAAAGTAAAACTAAAAAGAAAACGTTATTATGTCAAGATAGAGAGAATATGGACTTTAAAATATTTTTACTAACATGTATTTTTTGAAAAAATAATGAGTTTCAGGCCAGGTGCTGGTGGCTCATGCCTGCAATCCTAGCTACTTGGGAGGCTGAGATTGGGAGGGTCACAGTTCAAAGCCAATCCAGGGAAATAATTTGCGAGATCCCATCTCGAAAATAACCAGAGCAAAACGAACTGGAGTTGTGGCTCAACTAGTAGAGTACCTGCTTTGCAAGTGCAAAGCCCTGAGTTCAAACCTCAGAACCATCAAAAAAAAAAAATGGGTTTCTTTATGACTTTTCCATACATTTGGTATAATCACCCTGCCTTACTCCCACTCCCTCCTCCTCTTGCATGTCTCAGTCTTCTTTTTTTTCCTTAATGTATTTTTTTCCTTAATTCCACATATGACAGAGAACATGGGACATTTGTCTTTCTGAGTCTGCCTTATTTATCTTAACATGAGGGTTTCCAGTTCCATCTATTTCCCTTGTGTATACGAACATATTTTCTTTATCCATCCATCCACTGTGGGCACCAAGGCTGATGGGATTTGGCACCTTGACTCACTAAGAGCCCGGCTTGGCCCCAGTTCTCCCAGTTGTTCCTCTGTGTTGGCAAATGGCCCTTTCCTCAACCGTGACTCTCACCTACAATTTTGGAATGGCGAAGCATCCTTATGGAACAGCATGAGGCTTTCAAGAGATAAATATGGAAACACACAGTGTTTTGCACAAAGGAGATTACATGCCTAGCAACTACTATTATTACTGCCACCGTGGTGTCACCTCACATTTATACTGCCACAATTTAGAATGCTGGTCACAAGGATGATGACCACTAGAAAGGGGGGCCTGGGCACAAGACCAGAATTAGTCTAGGCTCTGTCCCCAGTTCCCTTTGATAGCCATAGGGTATGGGGCAGGTGGCTTTTATGCTTTAACCTATTGTTGTCTTCACTGTAAAACAAGGATGGGAAGAGCATTTGGAGGTGGGGAAGAAGGAGGAGGAAGAGGAGGAGGAGAAGCAGAGAGGAGAGAAGGTGGGGCTAGCATTTTAGTGTCTGAGACACAGAAAAAAAGAGAGAAGGAGAGAGAGAAGAGGAAGAAAAGGAAAAGGGAAATCAAGGAGAGGAGATGGGAATAGTATTTTACAGTATTTAAGAGACTGGGAGGGGGAGAGAGCAGAAGAGGGAGAGGGAGAGAGAAGGAGGAGGAGGAGGAGGAGGAGGAGGAGGAAAAGAGAAGGAAGCATCTTTTCACAGGCAGGAAAAGTTGAAATGAACTTTGTCTATTTAGTATCTCATCCCAATCTAATGGCTGAATTTTTACAACAACATCATGGAGTTGGTCCAGAAAAGAATGGCCAGGTAGAGCTGCATACTGTGTTTTTTTAAAGATACCTTGCTATATGCAAAACACTGACCATGCTGTGAAGGAACCTGGAAAACACAGTGTGGGAAAAGTAATTTAAGGTTTTTTTTATAACTTTTCTTCTGGAACAGAGGTCCTTTATCAAGCAATAGCACAAACGTGAGTATCTGGGAGAAAATGAAGTGAGTTTTTCCTATGTGACATCAGAGGACAGTTCCTACTGTGACTGACCAATCCAATTGCTGTCCTCTTGCCTGGAGTGTCCTTCTGCAGCTGTGTCCATGGCAGGTAGGCTTTCCAAGGAAAGTGGTATCCATGGAGGGTAGGGGGTCCATGGCGGGTAGGAGTCCACGGTGGGTAAGGTATCAAGGCAGGTATAGTACCATGGCAGATAAGGTTCCATGACACACAGGGCATCCCAGGTCAATTCAGCACATGTAGCCTTCAGCTCTCTTTCTCAGGACACTTGATATATTTAATTATGGTGCCCACCCTTCTGAAATGGTCTTGTGATTATCTGTTCCTTGTCTCACTTCCTTTGAGAAGACAGCTCCCCACTGAGAACTGTGTCCGCCATTTTTTGCATGTGTGCCATCACCTAACAGGAGCCCAGCAAATGTCCCTGGATGAGCCCTGTGCAGGATGCACCACAGCCAGAAGGACTCTTGTCTGGGTCATTTGCCAGCCTCTGCTCCCCATGAGTCAGAGGGGGAAACATTTTCTGGCTCCTCAGCCTTGACTGCAGTGACGTGGAGCAAGGTGATTAGTTCGGCCCTGGTGACTGGACCCCATGGCTTTGCTCCCTGTTCCTTTGGTTTCTTGGGTGTGTGGCTTTGGGTAAGTGAATTTGCCTAGTGGAATAGAAGAAAGAAAATTAACTAAGTTATATGGCAGGTTCCTGACACAGAGAAGAGATTCAGTCTATTATAAATGTTTTCATTATTGGACTGAGGGTCTTAGCTGACATCAGGAATTTCTTCTGTTGGCCTCACCTTCCCCAATGGAACAATGATAAATAATAAGTGTATACAATGACATAGATTGACACCATGGAATTTCCACGCCTCTGCTGAATGGATGTCGATGTTTGGGGGAATCTGTAATTTGGGGTGAACATTACTATTGGAGACACAAAGTACAATAGAATTCTAGAAAACAGGCCAGGCACAGTGATGCATGCCTATAGTTCCAGCTACTTGGGAGGTAGAGATAGGGATATTGCATTCAAAGTAAAAGTTAGTGAGACTCTCCATCTCCACAAGAAATTAGAAGTGGTTGTGCATGCCTGTCATCCCAGCTTTGAGGAAGTCATAGGTAGAGGATCGCAGTCTGAGGCTAGTCTTGAGTGAAAAAAGATAAGACACTGCCTGAAAAATAACTAAAGCATCTGGGAGGGCATGGCTTAAATAGTAGAGCACTTGCCTAGCAAGCACAAGGCTCAGAGTTCAAATCCCAATACTTCCAAAAAAGAGAATTTTTGAAAACTAAATTTCATTAAGCAATTTTGAGTAAGAGGGACAACAAAATTACTCTGCTTTGTTTTATAAAATACTCTTTATTCATGTGTGAATTATAAAAGAAAAGGGAAAATAAAGAGTCCACATTTTCCAGGCATGGTGGTCCATGCCATCTGCTCAGGAGGCAGAGATTGGGAGAATCATGGTTTCAGCCCAGCCCAGGCAAAGAGTTAGTGAGACCCCACTCAATAAAAAATCTGAGTATAGTGGCATACATCTGTCATCCCAGCTACACAGGAGGTATAAATAGGAGGATTGCAGTCCAGGCTGGCCCTTGGCAAAAATGTGAGATCCTGTCAGAAAAATAACTAAAGCAAAAATTGGCTGGGAATATGGCTTAAGCAGTAGAGCATCTGCCTAGCAAGGCCTGAGTTCAAACCCCAGTACTGTCAAAAATAAAAAATAAAATTAACTGGCCATATTTTTTTAAAAATTAACATATATGCAATTCTTGTTTCTTACTTAGAGAAGCAATTCACCATCAATTACTTCAATCAATTGATTATAGTAAACACAGCAGAAGCAAGTGCTAATCTCCAGATTTTCACATGGGCAAATTGTTTGTAGAGGGTCACTGATTTAGTGTCACAGATCAGGTTCAGAGGTTGTCCCGGGAACTGGCAGTGAATATAACAAAAAAAAATTCAACAGACCTTAGTCTGTCAAAGGCACCAGGGTCTCCAAGCACTCTGGATATCTTCCCAATTATTTTTTACTGTGCATCTCCAGAAGTCAGAAGGTCAGCAATTTTCTTTGTCTCTCCACAGATGGAGACATCCCTGGAGGTGACCAACATGACCAGGGTCCAGCAGTTTGTCCTCCTGGGCTTGTCCACTAGGCTGGAGGTAAGGGATGCACTGTTCAGTCTTCCTCATGCTCTACCTGCTGACCCTCTTGTAGAACACGCTCGTCGTCTACCTCATCTGCACTCACAATGAGCTCCACAAGCCCATGTACTTCTTCCTGGGCCACCTCAGCTGCCTGGAGATGTCTTATGTGTCCATGACCATGCCCAGCCTTCTTCTGGGACTTTGGAATGGACTCTACCATATCTTCTTCAAGGGTTGCATGACCCAGCTCTTCTTCTTCATAGTCCTCTTTGGCACAGAGTGCATCCTCCTGGCCTCCATGGCCTATGACCACTACATGGCCATCTGCCATCCACTGCATTACCCACTGCTCATGCAGCCCCAGGTCTGCCTGGGCTTGGCCATGACTTCCTGGCTGGGTGGACTGGTGGTCTCAGTGGTCAAGACCACGTGCATTGCCACCCTGTCCTATTGTGGTCCCAATGTTCTCAACCACTTCTGTGATGTCTCCCCTCTACTCAACCTGTCCTGCACCCTCGTGGCCCTCACAGAGCTGGTGGACTTCATCTCTGCCATCGTCATCCTCTGGGGTTGCCTCCTCATGACCATGACCTCCTATGTGGCCATCGGCAGGACTGTGCTCCACATGCCTTCAGCCTCTGCCTGCCACAAAGCCTTCTCTACCTGCGCCTCCTACCTGTTGGTAGTGGGGATCTTCTACTCGGCCACCATCTTCATCTATGCCAGGCCCAGATGCATAGAAGCCATGGACCTTAACAAGGTGCTGTCGGTCATCTACACAGTGGTCACGCCCATGTGCAGCCCTGTCATTTACTGTCTGCAGAACAAGGAGGTCCAGGCAGCTTTCCAAAAATCCCTGAGTTGGTCCTGAGAGCTCATAGCTGACAGAGCTATAGGAGAGACCTCAAATTACCAACATCCTATTTTTTAATTGAGATAAAATTCACACACCATAGATTTCATCCTTTAAACATCACAATTCAGTGGGGGATTTTTAGGTATGTTCACAAAGTTATACTAACATTACAAAGATCAAATCCAGAATACCCTCATTGTCCCAAGAGAAACCCATACACATTTGAAGTCATTCCCAATGCTCAGCCCCCACCACCTCCATTCTTAAGAGGCCAACAGTCTCTTTTCTATATTCTGTAGACTTGCCTCTCTGAAAATTTTATAGGAGTAGAATTATATATGTGGGTTATTCTGACTTGATCTTTCACCTGACATTTTGAGGTTCAAACACTTCATAACATGTATCAGTATTTCACTTCTTTTCATGGATAAATATTATTCCATTGTAAGGAAACACTCTATTTTGTTTGTTCATTCCAAAGCCGATGGATATATGTGTTGTTTCCATCTTTGGGCTGCTAGGAATTGAGGCTGCTGCAAACATTTGTGTACAAGTTTTTAAATGGACATGTTTCTGGTTCTCTTGAGTTTGAACACTATGGTTGACTTTTTTTCTCTGTCTTTTATTTTATCATTTCTGCATTTACTCACATGTGTATGCATTGTTTGGTCCACCTCCCCCCCACCGCCCCTGCCTCTGGCAGAACCTGTTCCATCCCCTTCTCCAATTTTGTTGAAGAGAAAACGTAAGAGATAATAAGAAAGACATAGGGGTTTTGCTAGTTTGAGATAAAGATAGCTATATAGACAGATTCCTAGCGTTGTTTCCATGCACATGTGTATTATAACACACATTGATTCATCTCTACCAGACCTCCTCACTACATCCTGGTTCCCTTACCATAGTGGCCTCTGCCAGTTTAAGATTACTTTATTCACTTCTGTACAGTGAGCACATCACTATGGTTGACTTTTTCATGAACTGTCAAACTGTTTTATAGAGTGGTCAGCTCCTACCTTCAAGTACCCTTTTAAGTTACTTAAGGTATACTTTCAAGTGCAGATGAAAGGAGTTTTAAACAGGGAAATTTATAGAGGAAACAGTGAAAACAAACTCACTAATACTTGTGGAAATTGTTAAATACAACAGGTTACATCATTACTATATCATCCCAGGAAAACTCACCACTTAGAGCAAGGGGGGCTTTGGAAAGGTGGGCTCACTCTCACATTTATCTGGCAGTGCTGTAAATTGTGAACATCTTTGGGCTGGAAGAGTGGCTCAGCGGTAGAGTGCCTGCCTCAAGAGCATGAATCCCTGAGTTCAAACCCCAGTCAGTCCCACCAAAATAATAAGAATCATAAATTAAAATAAATTGATATCAGCTTCTCAAAGAGCAGCTAGTAGAATCTGTTAAAAAAATAACATGTCTGTATTTGATCCACAATCTCCATCTTTGCAAATACTAGGAAAATTAAAGCACACCTCTACAAAAGTAATCATTTGAAGATATTTATTGGAGTGTTGCTTTAAGAGGCCTAAACTGGTGAGAATATGAATATCAATTGATAAAGTAATGACTGAATAAATGATGGTACTTCCATATTGTGAAATATTAGGAAGCTATTTTAAAAATAATTTTTATAACTCTACATTTTACAAGAAGACATGGTATCTGTTAATTTTAAAGTAAAATTTTAAGTAAATTTTTTTTACTTTGAAAGAATTCAGGGAGAAATGACATTTGTTTTTAAAAGTAAATAAAGCTTTTGCACTTTTCATTAAAATTTTTTAAAAGAGGGCCAGGCACGGAGGTGTATACCTGTAATCCTATGTGGTTGACATAGGTAGGAGGATCACAGTCTGAGGCTGACCCAGGGAAAAAACGCTACACTATATCTGAAAAATAAAGAAAGAACAAAAATGGCCTGGGGTGTAGCTTACATCATAGAGCAGCTGCCTAGGTCCTCAGTTCAAACCCCAGTAGCACCAAAAAGATTTTAAGCAGAAATCCTATATATATCTGTAAAGGTTTGCATAGACTGTGACTCAAAAGTTGAAAAACAATGAGAAGCAATAAAAGGTATTGATCAAAATTAGCACAATGTGAATGGAGGACAATTTGGCATTGTTCATGAATGGGAAATGAATGGAGCTGACAGAATCCCATTGTAAGAAAATTTCACCAAGAAAATAATTTAGGATGCTTGCAACTACTTAGCTTTGAGAAATATAATTTCTTCCTTTATTGGAAAACCATTGGAAGAAAACTTTGTTTGAAACAGCACGTTGGGGGCTGGGGTGTAGCTCAGTGGCAGAGCAATCATCTAGCAGGTTCAAGACTCTAGATTTCACCACCAGCACCCTAAAAAGACAGCGGGTTGAACTGCCACGTATCCATCCAATGGAATCCTATGACACTGTGGCATGAGGCCATAGGTAGGAGGATCTGAAGCAAAAATGTGAGAATCTACCTGAGAAATAGCCAAAAAAAAAAAAAAATACTGGAGGCACGGCTCAAGCAGTAGGGCAGGTCCTGAGTTCATATACAGAATCTGTTAGGTACATTACGGTCCATTCCTTGGGGGAATCCACTTTAGGAATCCCTCTGCCAGACTGTTCTTCATCATCCTAAATATTCAGATCAAGCATTCCAAACTTACATAAAAAAAAAACAGTTAGGCACAGTGGCTCATGCCTGTTACCCCCACTGTTCCAGAAGCAAAGCTCACAGGCTCAAGGTTTGAGGCTATCCCAGGCAAAAAGTCTCAAAGAAAAAATTGGGTGCCATAGGCATGCCTGTAATCCTAGCTACACGGGAGGCAGAGATAAGAATTGTAGTCTAAGGCTGGCTCTAGCAAAAAATACAAGACCCTCTCTGAAAATAACCTAAAGCTAAAAGGGCTGGAGGCATGGCTCAAGTGGTAGAGCACCTGTCTAACAGGCATGAGGCCCTGAGTTTAAACTCTTAAAAACTCTTCTAGGGTGTCAAGTTTCAAGCCTTCAACTTTTTAATTCTGAATCAACAAACATCCCAAGAATCCACCGTAAGCTGGACCTTTGCATGACCTCAAGATCACAGAAATAAAGAACGAGGCTCCTGCTCTGAATGAGGTCATAATTTAGTGTGAGAGAGAAAGCTAAGTATTTATAATGCAATGTGGAAAGGAGTATAGACATGTTGGGAGATAAGTAGGTTTTAGGTACAAGGAAAAGGAGAGCTGACATTCACTGGCTTCCTCCTGTGTGTCCTCCATGTCCCGGGCCTCTTCACTCTCTTGTTCAGTTTTCGCCTCCTTTGAGAAGGCCAGCAGCCTCCATGTTACAGGTATTATTAATGGTAAGAGCCAGTGCAGGTGCCTCACACCTGTCATCCTAGCTACTTGGGAGGCTAAGATCAGGAGGATCACAGTTCAAGGCCAGCCTGGGTGAGTAGTTTGAGAGACTTGACATCCAAAATAACCAGAGCAAAATGGACTGGAGGTGTGGCTCAAGCAGTAGAAAATATTATAATAGCAAGAAGTGGCACTTCCTGGGCGCCTGGTCTGTACCAGGAGTCACAATTGGTGTTTCCAGGCATCAAACCATTTACTCTGCTTTTGGGCTGTACTGGGATTTGAACTTGCTAGGCAGGTGCTCTACCAATTGAGCCACCACTACAGCCCTTTTTTGCTTTAGTTTATTTTTCAGATAGGGTCTCGGGTTTTTACCTGGATCTAACCCAGACTGTGATGCTCCTCCCAACAACCTCCCACATAGCTGGGACCACAGGCACTGCCACCACATTCAGTTTGTTGATTGAGATGGGGGTCTTGCTAACTTTTTTCTCAGGCTGGCTTTGAACTGTGGTCCTCCTGATCTCTACCTCCAGAGTATCTGGGATTATAGACATGAAGCACCACAGCAAGCCTACTTTACTAAGACAAGTCTTCCAAGTGATCATCACCATCTCATTTTGTAGACGGAGACCAAGGTCCCCTCTTCTTGAAGGGAAATTGGACTTTAGGCAAGTTGGTTTGGATCCTGGACATTCGGTGGAACTTCCGGATCCTGCCGAGGATGGTGGCATTTCCCTGACAGCACGCTGCTGTCTCCGAGGGGTAAGGGATTGTTTGGGGTGTCTAGAGCAGGAATAAGTGAACGAAAGCTGACCTGAGGTGGTTGAATCGATCTTGAGGATGAATTAGATTTCACTGGGGGAGGGGAGAGAACACATGGGCAGGGATCATCCTGGGCATAGATATGACAGGTGCAAAGTGCACTCTTTTTAAAAAATTTTTATTAGGATATATTCATTGAACATGGGGGGATTCATTGTGACAATTTCAAATAGGCTTATATTGTACATTGGTTAGATCACCCCCACCGTCTTTCCCCCTTCACCCCCCCACCATCCCACTTAAAGCAATTACAAGAGATTTCTTTGTTCTGTTTCATGTAAGCATATGAAGTCCATCTACCATATACCATCACTTTAATCTCCTTCCTTCACCCGTCCCTTCCCCCCACACTACCTATTTTACAGTCCTGTATTTCATTGTTGATTCCTAAGTCAATCTTCAAAGGGGTTTCTTTTTTTTGAATTCTTAGACCTTTAATTAGGAGAGTTGAGATACATTGTTTTTTCAGTAACAACACTAGCCCTGTAAAGACCTGTGGTCTCCTTAGCAAAGCTTTGAGAAAGATAAGAAGCCAATAGTGGAAATTTGAGGAACATCTGTATTTAACAGCCATTATACAGTAAGCATTAAAGCTTATAATTGAGGCCAAGTGGTAGGAGAGCAGAACATCTGTGATATGTAAGTCAATCTTCTTCAGTTGGTCTCTTAATATGTATCATATAAGACAGATTTATCACATATGTAAACAAAATGCATTACTATCTAGCACTGAAGTATTCCTATTTTATTAGAAACTCGAACACAAACAAAATAGCAAGAATTGTGTCTTTAACAATGCTGCCTTTACTAACTGTGTTTATAGAAGTCACAGAACCTAGACAATTCTCCATATTTTGATTCTGTGAGCTTCTATTTTTTTTCTTTTTTTATTGTTTTATTATTCATATGTGCATACAAGGCTTGGGTCATTTCTCCCCCCTGCCCCCACCCCCTCCCTTACCACCCACTCCACCCCCTCCCTCTCCCTCCAACCCCCTCAATACCCAGCAAAAACTATTTTGCCCTTATTTCTAATTTTGTTGAAGAGAGAGTATAAGCAATAATAGGAAGGAACAAGGGTTTTTGCTGGTTGAGATAAGGATAGCTATACAGGGCGCTGACTCACATTGATTTCCTGTGCCTGTGTGTTTTCTTCTAGGTTAATTCTTTTGGATCTCACCTTTTCCCTAGTTCCTGGTCCCCTTTTTCTGTTGGCCTCAGTTGCTTTTAAGGTATCTGCTTTAGTTTCTCTGCGTTAAGGGCAACAAATGCTAGCTAATTTTTTAGGTGTCTTACCTATCTTCACCCCTCCCTTGTGTGCTCTCGCTTTTGTCATGTGCTTAAAGTCCAATCCCCTTGTTGTGTTTGCCCTTGATCTAATGTCCTCATATGAGGGAGAACATATGATTTTTGGTCTTTTGGGCCAGGCTAACCTCACTCAGAATGATGTTCTCCAATTCCATCCATTTACCAGCGAATGATAACATTTCGTTCTTCTTCATGGCTGCATAAACTTCCACTGTGTATAGATACCACATTTTCTTAATCCATTCGTCAGTGGTGGGGCATCTTGGCTGTTTCCATAACTTGGCTATTGTGAATAGTGCCGCAATAAACATGGGTGTTCAGGTACCTCTGGAGTAACCTGTGTCACAGTCTTTTGGGTATATCCCCAAGAGTGGTATTGCTGGATCAAATGGTAGCTCAATGTTTAGCTTTTTAAGTAGCCTCCAAATTTTTTCCAGAGTGGTTGTACTAGTTTACATTCCCAACAACAGTGTAAGAGGGTTCCTTTTTCCCCGAATCCTCGCCAACACCTGTTGCTGGTGGTGTTGCTAATGATGGCTATCCTAACAGGGGTGAGGTGAAATCTTAGTGTGGTTTTAATTTGCATTTCCTTTATTGCTAGATATGGTGAGCGAGGGGTTTATTGATGTATCCCTGCTGTGGGTATGCTTTACTTTGGCCCATTCAACCCCTTCCATTACTCTCCCTTACCTCTTCCCTCCCACCCCCATCATTCAACAGCTTTCAATACACCTCCCTACGTCCTTGACCTGAGCAGGTGTAATGTATTACAGTGCACATGGTCAGAAGACACCAGGTGCAGAAAAGGTGTGGGCTTTCCCATGGACTCATAAATACCTGGCGTTGTTTACTGACCACAGTGTCCTTCATCCTGGTGGTATTACTCTCCTTATGCTAGAGTTGTGGTCATATGGTTTTTAAATCTATGTCATTTGATGGCATAAAGAAAAAAGGAAAAAGAGCAAAATTAAATCTCACTGAATAATACAAATTTGCTCTTGGTGTTCCAATCTGGAGAAAAACCCTGCTGAGAGGGGAATCCCAGCGTGAAGAGGAGAAGGAGTGTAACATTTACACCATGCTCAAGGAAGAGCACCACTGAGGACCAGCGCTGGACCGGCTGTGAGAGAGTTCATCATTGTTTTTAAGTATACGGTGGGGGTTATTGTGATATTTCCATATAATGTACCTTGATCATATTCACCCCCCCCCCCATTGTTCCTTCTTATCCTCTCTTTTTAACAATTGGATTTATCTCATTATCCCACTTCCATCTGTGCACAGAATATGCTTCGATCATATATACCACCATCACCGTCTCCCTTTGCCTACCTCCGCCAGCTAATACCCCTCAAATAGTCCCCTTTTTATACTCATGCCCTTGTTTTTGACTTTTAGGTCTAGATTTTACATCTGAGAGAAAACATGCAACCTTGTTCTTTCTGAGTCCCGTTAATGTCATTTAGCATGATGTTCTCCAGCTCCATTCATTTTCCTCCAAATGACGTAATTTCATTCTTCTTTATGGCTGAATAACACTCCATTATGTGAAAATACCACATTTACTTAAGCCATTCATTAATGGATGAACACCTAGGCTGATTACACACCCTGGCTATTGTGAATAATGCTACTATAAACATTTTCCTAGAGTTGGTAGAATTCCTGTCTACCTGCTTTTTTGTCTTACATTAAGCACAGTTGACTTTGTGACATTTCTGAGAGACTGAGCTCATACATCCCTCCTACAAGCCTCCCCAAATCTTCAGGTTTCTGTCCTCTGCACTTGTCACTACAAGGTGTTGTCAGTGTCTTGTGCAGGTCTAATGTCCCCCAGTACCCTGATGGCAACTCGAGATCACTGATTATATCTCATGCAACTGTATGAGGCCACTGTCTGACACAAGTCCTGGACCCCTCAGGAATTCAAAATGGCATGAGAACTGTCTTGGAACCAACATCACCTGTGGGCCCCCTCACCAAGACCCAGCACACTTTCATGAGAAGTTTTCACTGGAGTCTTTTCTCTAAATCCATAGGGATTAGCACAGCCCTCTAAGGTCCCATACTTGACTTAAACTGGTCCTCCTTCATGAGGCTGGTTATAAAAACAGAACTATGTTGGCAGCTCAGACAACACAGCGGTAGAGAAACAGAGAAAGGCTGTTGAGAACTCACTGCTCAGGGCTACAGAGAACTGGCAGAGGTCTTTTTTGGTGGTGCTTCAGATTGAACCCAGGGCCTTGTTCATGCTAGGCAAGAGCTCTACCACTGCGCCACACCCCCCAGCACAGGGAGAGGTCCTCAAATTCATTGGCCAATTATTCCAGCTCTGACATCTTTACCTATGCCCAAAGGCAGAAACTGAATCATTCATGTTCCCAGAGTGTTCATCAGGAGGAAAAGCAAGCCATGACTACCTTTAATTGAAAGGTAAGAAAATAAGATCATTTGATTTGGGAAAGAAAAAAAATTCTTCCTTCTCTAGGGAACCCTTGGGTGCTAGATACTGCCTGGGTGCCATAGAAATGTATTGGAATTAATCCCTTGACAATCATAAGAATTCAGGATTTTTATCTACATGCTGGAGATGAAGAGGTGAGGTCTACAAGGTCAGAGTCCATGTCTAAGGTCACAAGTCAGTGTAGATATAGCTTGACTGGAACCAGTTCTGTCCTGTTTTAAAGCTCTATTCTTAAGTCCCACATAGCATATTTCAAATTGAGAGTCATAAAATTGCTTTATTGGGTCAATTGTATTTTTAAATGACACAGGAATGTGAAAGAAAATATCAGAGGGATTCATGTAAAGTAAGGGCAGGTGTTTTTGTGAAGCTCCTATTTTATTTGGATAGGTGGTGTTTGTGTGTATGTGTGCCATTGTGAATTATTCATAACCAATACATTCCTTACTCTGAGCCATGGTGAGAATGCTTAGGCTCCACTGTGAGATAGTATTGCAGTACATTCAACACAGGCAATAATGAAAGACAGGACCATGTAATGTCTTCTTCTTCTTGAAGGAAACACTGCTCTGTTAAGTAACAAGTAATTCAGGCTCAGAGAGGTTAAGAATCTTATAGTCATGCAGCTAGCCACCTGCTTTATGTATCCTACAAATTTCACTGGAGGGCAGAAACCAAGTCAGCCATAACCCAATCTCAGGATGTGATATGACTCAGGCATGATAAATGTTTGTAGGATTGGCTTAACATCTTCAAATCATCCCAATAGCCCAAGACCTTTCAAGATACTCTGACATTCTAGGTCATCTGATGTTGTCAGAGAGGCAAGATAAACAAAGAAGCTCTCAAGAGAAGTTGAATCAGTTATGGGGCAGTTATAAAGGGAAATAGGACATAGAAATGACCAAGGGGAAAACAGTCTGGCTAAAGAGGAAAAAAAATTAGTTGGTAGAAGACTGGCTGGAAATTGCTTCAGTACTGAGGACAGCGCCATGAAAGTCTTGATGGATCCTTAGTCCTTGCTCAGAACCATGGACAGCACAGTCAGCAGGCGACTTTGGGTAGAGGTATGTAGGGGTCCCAACCAGTACTCCAGACGCTCACTCTGAGCCTCCCTGGGTTTCTCTGAATATTGTTTCTAAACAATATATTTTAAGAAACTTTTGCATGATTTGGTTTTATATAAGTTGAATTATACCTTTGAATACTTATGTAACTTTTTTTTCTTTTTGATAGTACTGGGGTTTTAACTCAGGGTCTTGCACTTGCTAGGCAGGTCCTCTACCACTTGAGTCACCTCCCCTCCACCCTTTTAGCTTTAGTTATTGTTCAAGCAGGCTGGACCTCAATCCTCCTATTACACTTCCTGTGCAACTGGGACAAGAGGCACACACAACCATGTCCACCTTACTGGGTGAAATAGAGTTTTACTAACTTTTTGCCTGGGCTTGCCTTAAACCACATCATCCCAATCTATTCCTCCCAACTAGCTGGAATTACAGGTGTGAGCCTCCATACCTGGCCTTAACTTTCCTTTTTTGCTCAAGATTATGTTTCCAAAATTGATCACTAATGATATTAGATGCTACTCATTCATTTACCTACAGAACAGCACTATATTACGTAGAGTTCACAATGTACTTATCAATTCTATGGGACATGCTTACAGACTTTTGCTATGAACATGGATTTGTACATATGATTGGAGGCAGAATTTCCAGTATGCACATATTAAAATTCACTAGATAAGCCTGAATTTATTTCCAATGTTACAACACCCACTTCAGCACTCAGAAGCCATGTATCAAAGTTCTTAATCATGACACTTAGTATGTGCAGATGCTTAGGTTGGTGACAGTTCTATGGTGTGAAATGACATCTCATTTTGGTTTTAATTCACATTTTTTTAGTTCTTAATAAGGTGAGCATATTTACGTGTATGGGTATTTTATTTTGGTGGTACTGGGGTTTGAACCCAGAACCTCCTGCTTGCTAGGCAGATGCTCTACCACTTGAGCCACTCCACCAGCCCTATGTGTATGTTTTGAGGGATACAGTCCAGGATATTTCTTCATTTTCTATTGAAAAAAGATTTTCTCCATTGATTGGTTGATATCTTTGTATGTTCTTCATAGGGACTGCTTGTCACTTACATGTTTTTCATAACTTTTGATTTTTGTCACAATCAGGATTTCTTTATATGACTGGATTTCTTTTTGTGACATGTTAATTGTAAAAAAGAATTTCATTGTGATGTGTCCATACAAGCATATGATGTGCTTCGATCAAATTCAACCCCGTTGCCATCCTTCTTTCTGATTGTTCCCCCCCCCAAAAAAACAGTCGCCATTTTATATCCATGTCATTTTTTATGTCTATACTTCACACATGACAGAGCACATGTGGTTGTTGAAAATTCTTAAATTTCAAGGTGGACAAAGTTTAAATTCTTTTCCTTCACTGTTACTGTTTTCTGTACACCAAGATCACAAAGATATGCTTCTGTGTCATCTTCTAACATTTCAGAGATTTTTTTCCTTCACATTTTTATTTTCAATTCACCTGAAATTGGTGGTTTTAGTCATGTGGTTTGATGTGGGTTTCCATTTTTTATTGTTTGGGGTGGATAACTAGCTACCCAAGGACACTGTCCTGGTCCACCTGGTCTGCTCTTCCGCCAACTTAACATTCAGTGGTTCCTTGTCATCAGTGAGAAATAAGCTGAGATGTCACCTCCCTGCCCCACACCATGTCCCCTGACTCTCCCCTTCTAAAATAACCTCCTCCAGAGCTAGACAACCACTGACATCCTCCTTTGCCTTTTCTTTAGCACTCATCCTCTTAAAGTGTCTCATTTTTACAGTTGTCTTTCTGTTTGCTTTCTCTGTCCCTGTCTATTTAAGATATAAATGAACTTTGGGTCATGGAAGTTGGTTTTGTTCACTGTTTGATTTCAGGCACCTGGTACCAAAAATGTGATAAACATTTGCTATTGCATACATATAATGAGTCAGAAATAAACCCAAATACTCCCATGTCTCACATTGGGTCCCCAGTTTTACTGGCACAGGAAAGGATCCTCCCTCATCCCCACCCCGCCACACCTTCCGTTTGAACAAGTTTCTTACTGCCATGAGCCTCAGTGAATTGTGTGTGTGACTGTTACAGTAACCCTAATTCATCTAGAAGTCTCAGACAGTAAAAAAGTGATGTTTATGCATTCAGAAAACAGAACAGGACACATAAATGATGCTCAACACATGAAGTTTCTTTCCTTTAAAAAAAAGCTGTTAAGCCAGGTGTGGTGGCTATTCCTATAGTCCTCACTCTGTGGAAGCTGAGGCAGGAAGATCATGAGTTTGAGGCCAACCTGGACTGCATAGGGAGATCTTATCTCAAAAAAAAACAGGGCTGTGGTGGCTCAAGTGGTAGAGTGTCTGGCTCTAGCAAGTGTAAAACCCTGCGTTCAAACCACAGTACAGATAAGAAAAAGAAAAAAATTATTGCCTTTCTGGAAGGAATTACTTTTACAAATATCCAGACAGGAAATTTTCCATTTGTCTTTTTAGAACATTTATTATGCTGACTCCATTATTCCAATAAACAATGGCAAATTTTCTGCAAAAGTAGTCCATGTAAGAGACGTATACTAAAAACTGAGAGAGAGATACTGCTCAAAATAAATGTATATTTAAAATATACACGCAAGCTCTGGGATCTTGGGAAATTTTTGAGAGACAAAGAAAGAAAGGAGGAAGGAAGGGAGGGAGGGAGGGAGGAAGGGAGAAAGGGAGGAAGGAAGGAAGGAAGAAGAAAGGAAAGAGAAGGAAGGAAGAGAGGGAGGGAGGAAAAAAGGAAGGGAGGGAGGAGAAGTAAGGGATGAAGTAAAGAGACGAAAGGAAAGGAGAGAGGAAGGAAAGAGAAGAAGAGAAGGAAGGAAGGAAGGGAGAAAGGGAGAGAGGGAGGGAGGAAGGGAGGGAAAGGAAAGGAAAGAAATGGAGGGAGGTTGAAAACCCTGATCTAGAAAAAGCCACCATCATTCCTTACTTTATAAAGCATCTTCTATTTATTGCCATGTTACTTAGCATTTGCAAGGATGGGCCAGGGGTGTGGCTCACTAGTAGAGCCTTGCCTAGCATACAAGAGCAGCAATAAATAAATAAATATCCATAAGGACAAGGGCCTCGTGAGGATGGATTTCACCTCCGTTTTGCAGACACAGGCTCGTGAAGATTGAGCACCTTTCTGAAATCACAGCCTGAGTGAGTGCACTTGTAAGTTCTTCATTTCCAGGTTTGTGATTTTCCAATTGCCAGTGTTCCTCCCGACGGTAGTCAACCCCCCCACCTCCAGTCACATGGACCCTGAAAGGTCCAGCTATATATGTTCTTCCTGTTTAACCCTACACTCCTGCATGGACCAGGTTCTCTATAAACCTGTTTTCCTCTTCACTTAGATGGAGAGGTCACTGGAGTTGGCCAATGGCTCCAGCAACCTTGGTTTTGTCATACTGGGTTTGTCTGCTAGGAAAGACATCCGGGATGGCCTGTCTGTCATCTTCCTCACACTCTACCTGCTGATCCTCCTGGAGAACACGCTCATCGTCTACCTCATCTGCACTCACAGTGAGCTCCGCAAGCCCATGTACTTCTTCCTGGGCCACCTCAGCTGCCTGGAGATGTCTTACGTGTCTGTGACCATGCCCACTCTGCTGGCAAGCCTACGGTCCAGGCCCTGCCTTGTATCATTCACAGCCTGCATTGCTCAGCTGTTTTTATTCATCTCTCTCATTGGGACCAAGTGCACCCTCCTGGCCTCCATGGCCTATGACCGCTACGTGGCCATTTGCCATCCACTGCATTACCCACTGCTCATGCGGTCCCAGGTCTGCTGGGGCTTGGCCTTGTCCTCGTGGCTGGGTGGACTGGTGATCTCAGTGGTCAAGACCACATGCATCACTAGCCTGTCCTACTGTGGCCCCAACGTCCTCAACCACTTCTTCTGTGACATCTCCCCTCTGCTCAACCTGTCCTGCACCCACATGGCCCTCACAGAGCTGGTGGGCTTCATCTCAGTGCTTGTGGTCTTCTGTGGGTCATTCCTCGTTGCTCTGGCCTCCTACATGGCCATTGGTAGGGCTGTACTCCGCATGTCTTCAGCTGCTGCTGGCCATAAGGCCCTCTCCACCTGCTCCTCCCACCTGATAGTCATGGGCATCTTCTACTCAGTAGTGCTCTTTATGTATTCCCAACCCAGCCACACTGAGTCCACAGACCTCAACAAGGTGCTGTCAATCATCTATACGGTGGCCACACCCACGTGTAGCCCAATCGTCTATGGCCTGCGGAACAGGGAGGTCCACGCGGTGCTGCGCAGGACCCTCAGCCCACGCTGGGCAGTCAAGGCCAAGTGCCCAGGGTTCAAAGGCAAATAGAAGCTTGGAGGAAATATTTAGGGCATTATGCATGGAGACTTTTTAAAATCAATCTGGAAAATAGGAATGTTCCAAAAGAAAAACCAAAGTAATGTTATTTGTTTTATTTTAGTGGGACTGGAATTTGAACGCAGGGCTTCACACTTGCAAAGCAGGTGCTCTGCCACTGAGTCACACCTCCAGTCCAGGAAATGTTATTGACAAAGAAATATAACTGCCTGGTAACCTACAAAGAGATTGTCAACCTCTATTAAATGCAAATTTGAACAGAAGACTGTAAATCACCCTTTGCATGCTAATATGTGTGTAATACATATATTAGCCACAGTCCTGCTAATCTTCACCTCCTACATAGCTAGGATTACAAGCACGAGCCACCTCACCCAACCCTGAAATATTTTACATAATTTTATAAAGTAATAGTTTATGTTGTCCATAACTAAAAGGAAGTGAGCATGTTCTGATGATTGACATCTGTGAGTCTTAACTGGTGTTACTAAGGAAAAACCTAAATACATATATGTATAGGTACATACAGTGCCCAAAATAAATGTACATAATAAATAATATTGCAAAATTGTGAGACTTGGAGTAAACATTATTTTTTGGAAGTGATTGGAAATAACTCAAATATTCACCAAAAAATTAAAACATTATTTCTGCAAAAAATATGTAACAAAAATAATATGCATTAATTAGAGATTAAAATAGACCTGTGATTACTGACATGGGGAAGTTTTGTAAAACACTAGTAATCATAACAGTAATTGCAATCATAGGATACACATCAAACAGGTAATGGAGGTGTTTTTAGGATTGGGACCAGAGAAGACTCATATTTTATATTTTACATATTGACTTATTTTCATTAATTTTGCATTACCTTTATAATTGAATAGATAAATTATAAGAGGAAAAGTAACTTAAAGAATGACCTTCTATGCAGTGACTTGTTCATTCTCTGGAGTATTCTTTTTGGCAGCACTGGGGTTTGAACTCAGGGCTCACACTTGCTGGACAGGTGCTCTACCACTTGAGCCACACCCCCAATCCTTCTTTTTAAAAAAATTTTAATAAGTGTATTTAATTTTTTAATAGTTTTGTCATCTTTTGAATTAGTCCACAGCCCTTTTGGCTTTAGTTGTTTTTTTAAGTAGAGCCAACAATCTTCCTACTTGTGCCTCCCACATAGCTGGGATGATAGGCCAGCACCACCACAACCAGATTTTCTGTTGAGATGAAGTCTTGGTAATTTTTTGCCCAGGTAGCCTTGAGCCACAGTCCTGCTAATCTTCACCTCCTACATAGCTAGGATTACAAGCACGAGCCACCTCACCCAACCCTGAAATATTTTACATAATTTTATAAAGTAATAGTTTATGTTGTCCATAACTAAAAGGAAGTGAGCATGTTCTGATGATTGACATCTGTGAGTCTTAACTGGTGTTACTAAGGAAAAACCTAAATACACCCTCTATCTTCACTAGCTCTTAGTTGTCTTAAAAACATCACTAATTTTGGAGGCCACGCACTAGTCAATACTTCATTGGTTTATAACTAACTTTGCTGTAGACAGCACCTCCACTGTGTGGGTTATGATAACAGTTGCTTAGGTTACCTTTCAGGGACTTAAGGCCACTTTTGCTAAAATCACTGACTCCTCACTTGTTCCTGAAGACGTCTGAGGGGTGACAAGAATGGGAAAAATATATATGGTATCTCCATCTCCATACTGTGTCTGTCTCCTTTGCTGCCTTCACCTTTGGATCAGATCCCATTCAAGTCTTTATTTAGACATGTTGAACATTTGAAAAATGTTTCATTTTTCGATATAACTTGTCCTGGACCTGTGTGGTCCTCATCCCCATTCAAGACTAAAGACACTTACCAGCCACTATGATTGATAACACAGGATCACAAAAGGAGTGAAAAGAAGTGGCACCAGAATTCCTGGAAGATCTCCACCTGATCCCAGAAAAGACATGACTGTTCCTCCCCTTTTGTTAGCTCTGCTCTTCCTGCTCTGTCTCTGTCACCCCTCACCACTCCGCTCCATTCCTAGGCCACTGAATAAAGGTTCCTTTCTTCTCAATACTCTCTATGGGATATTGGTTTTTCCACAGGATAAACTTCCAACCTGGGTTTGGTAACAGCAATGCATTTTGGAAAAGTAGTATGTCCATATATACAAAAGCCTTAAGATTCTGAATGCCCTGGCTGTTGTCAATTACACTGTGGAAATTTATCCTGAAGCAAAGGATGAAAATATATTGAGCAATGAAAGGACCCATTCAGAAATATTTACAGAAAGGTAACACAGTTGTTAGGTAGTTGCAATTGTCTAATAACCCTATGACAGGTTTGTTACTCACCGCCATTATTAGGAAGCTAAAAGCCAAAGTTATGAAATGGCCCTACACTTACCAGCTTGAAAAAAAACCTTAGAGAAAATCCAGTGGTGGCTGGGCATGGGGAAAGACACACTGTAAGACTGCAGGGTGGCACATGGAGACAAAGGCATGGAAAGCAATTCACCCACAGTGGTTTCCCGCAATTAGACATGGTGATCACGATTTCGTCTTCACAGAGGAAGACTTCAGGGCTCTCCTTTGACAGTTCCACCCTCTGCCTCCCAGGCACAGTGTATGACTGTACTGTGGGAACCACCGGGGTTGGGTGGGGTCCTGAGGTTGGTTCTAAGTAATGGGCAATGATGACACTTTCAGTCCTAAGACTTCAGCTCCAAGAGAGAGACCTTCATTGCTCTCTTTTCTCTCTTTCTGGTGACAAGCAAATGTCTGCCTCTTCCACATGAGCTCCTGCCCATGGTTACAGGTCCTTCCCACCTGCCAATTTAAAGTGGACACAGAGTCTGGGGAAAGTTTATGAAAGAAGTCACCAAGGCTTCAGGGTCATGGTACTCGTAGTGAGAGCCAGCCTTCCCTTCAGAACACAAATCATTCAGACATGTGGAAAAGACGACTGTACAATGGACATCCTATAGCATTGATGCAATGACATGGAAATAAGTGAAACTTACCCATGGGTGAGTGGATGAACCAGCCATTGGTCTCCACACCTTCAAAGCCTTAAGAAAGCTCATGTCCATCTCTCCTGCCTGTGCCTGGGGCCCGGCATTGCTCTGTGATAGCAGCACCTGCCAAACACTGTGACCTGGAGAAGGGGACACTATGGTACAATTATTTAGGGAAAAGCATGTGATTTGGCTGTCATTCCTGGAGTCCCCTGAGCTGCATGCAAGCACACTGTAAACCTCATCTCCTGTGTCCATCAATCAGCAGTGCTGGGGTGACACTGCCACTGTACCCACTGAGCAGGAAGAGGCTGAAGCTGAGAGAGGTGTAATAGCTGCCCAAGGTCACAGAGCTGGCAGCTCCACAGCCCTAATGTGTTGGTCCTGTGTCCTGGACAGACAACGGTCTGGACCTGCCTGCAGAATTGAGCCTCCTTCACTAAGAATGGGCACAGGCCTGAGCCCCCTATGTCCATCATGAAAACACCTGGTTCACTTCTGAGCCAAGTGTCGTCTTCGTCTTTCACAACATCTGTGATGCATTCTTAACATTTAAGACATGGTGATGACAGGAAGAGAGGGTGTGTCACTGAAGGAACAGAGGCACAACTCAGCGATATCTGGACACCCTTCCCCTTTCCCCCTCCCCCAGGCCCTGGGCCTCGTGAAGGAGCCCCTTAGCTCACAGCCTGGGATTCTACTCCCAGACACATCCATGCCACCTCTTTGTGTGGGGCACTCCCCTTTCTTCAAAGTCCCAGCTGGGAGGGTGCAGGTGGTTTCAGGTGAGTGCTGAGTGCCCACCATTTTTCCTACTCCCCAGCACTGCCTTTACCTGTTGCCTCCTTCGTGTGAGTGTTTGCATGTGCATGTGTGTGTTTGTGGGTATGTGTGTGTTCTGTGTCTGTGTGTGCATGCATGCATGTCTGTGTGTGAGTCTGTATATGTCTGTGTGTTGTGTGTACATGTGTGTGGACGTGTGCTTGTTTCTGTGTGTGCATATGTGTGTATGTACATGTGTGTGTTCATGTGTTTTATGTGTATGTATGTACATGAATGCATGTCTGTGTATGTGCATGTGTGTGTATATTATGTGTGTGTGCATGTCTCTGTGTGCCTGTGTGTGCATGTGTGTGCACGGGTGCATGTGCTATGCGTCTGTGTGTTTCTATGTGTGTGTGCCTCCATGTGCATGTGTTGGGGGGTGTGCGTGTGTCTGTGTGTGCATGTGCATCTGTACAGATGTATGTGTCTTATGTGTGTGTGTGCATGTGTGTGAATGTGTGTGCATGTGTGTCTGTGTGTGTGCACATGTGCGTCTGTGTGTGTCTATGTGTATGTGCCTGCATGCATGTCTCTGTGTGTGTCGGGGGTGTGTGTGTGAATGTGTCTGTGTGTGTGAATGTGTGTACATGTGAGATGCTCTGGTCTCACATTGGTATCACACACCCACTCCTAGGCTCAGATAAATTTCAAGTGGCTTGTTTCTGGATGAAATTTGGTGGGTCCGTAGGTAAATGACAAGGAAGAACAGATATGGAGCTGTCAGCTCTCCTAGACTTGAGGACTCCATGCTGAGAGTTAAATGTGATAATCGCATGAGTTCAGCAATCTCTCTGTGCACAGTAGGTGTCAACCTAACACGAATCCCTGTACACATGGTCATCAGTGTACATGAAGGAAGGGCATGACCTTCCTTCAGTGAACTCCTCCTTCATCTCCTCAGCCAACGCTGCAAAGCTCCCCATGTGTGCCAAGCATCCCTACAAGACATGTCCCCATGCAGGAAAAAAGGGGTCCACACTTGTGCAGTGCTCAGTCCTGGTTCACATCTTCACCTTGTGTGAACTGAGACTGCAGAGTGCTGCAGCAGGAGTCAGGCATGTGGCTGACTGTGGACGGTGACAAGAAACTGTGTAGAGGGCATCGAGCTGAGCATTGACAGGAGGACAGGCAGGACATGGAACTCCCAGCAGGTAGAACAGCATGAGAAGCCCCTGTGGAAGGCAGAGCAGACACCCATAGGTGATGTTGATCTCATGTGTGTGAACCGAAACCTAACAAGAGAGCTTGAATTCCTGGTGAAGGGGACTTTATGAAAATACTAAAAAGACACAGAATTGCACATGTTTAAAAGGTGAACTTTATTTTATATAAATTGCATCTCAATAAAAAGTAGGATATTGGTAATTTAAGGTCTCCCCTATAGCTCTGTCAGCTGGTCACTCTTAGGACTAGTGCAGGGATTTTTGGATAGCCGCTTGGACCTCCTTGTTCCGCAGACAGTAAATGATGGGGTTGCACATGGGCGTGACCACCGTGTAGATGACCGACAGCACCTTGTTGAGGTCCATGGCTTCTATGTGGCTGGGCCGGGCATAAATTAAGATGGTGGCCGAGTAGAAGATCCCCACCACCACCAGGTGGGAGGCGCAGGTGGAGAAGGCTTTGTGGCGGGCAGCAGCTGAAGACATGTGGAACACAGTCCTGCCGATGGCCACATAGGAGGCTATGGCCACAAGAAGGGAACCCCAGAGGATAACGATGGCAGAGATGAAGTCCACCAGCTCTGTGAGGGCCACGTGGGTGCAGGACAGGTTGAGTAGAGGGGAGACATCACAGAAGAAGTGGTTGAGGACATTGGGACCACAATAGGACAGGGTGGCAATGCACGCTGTTTTGATCACCGAGACCACCAGTCCACCCAGCCAGGAAGTCATGCCCAAGCCCAGACAGACCTGGGGCCGCATGAGTAGTGGGTAATGCAGTGGGCAGCAGATGGCCATGTAGCGGTCATAGGCCATGGAGGCCAGGAGGGTGCACTCTGTGCAGATGAGGGAGATGAAGAAGAAGAGCTGGGTCATGCAACCTGTGAAGGAAATATGGTAGGGTCCAATCCACAGCCCCACGAGCAGGGTGGGCATGGTCACAGACACATAGGACATCTCCAGGCAGCTGAGGTGACCCAGGAAGAAGTACATGGGCTTTCGGAGCTCACTGTGAGTGCAAACGAGGTAGACAATGAGCGTGTTCTCCAAGAGGGTCAGCAGGTAGAGCGTGAGGAAGATGATGAACAGTGCATTCCTTACCTCCAGCCCAGTGGACAAGCCCAGGAGGACAAACTGCTGGACCTTGGTCATGTTGGCCACCTCCAGGGACATCTCCATCTAAAAACAAAATACATCTATGAAACATTTTGCAAATCTTTTTCTCTACATCTTAACCCAACCCGGACCAAAGCCATGCATTGCTTCACTTGAGTAAATGAAGTGAGTTTGTATTGGGTCTTTCAGCTTCCAACCTGGCCCTTTATAATCCTCTGTGTAGAACAGATCATTTAGGATCACTCTTTTCAAATCCTCATCCTCATCCTCAAATGTCCTCAAGTCTTAAAACCTTAAAGAAGTCCCTCCTGAAGTTCCTTCTGTCTGGAATATGCTTCTCCCCTTCCCTGCTCTTCTCATTTCTATGAATTCTCTTAGCCTTTGTTTCAATGTCTGATCCTAAGATAAGACTTTCTTGAAAAAAATTTGCATTAAATCCTGTGTCGATATTCTCTATTTCTGTACCCCTTCCTTCCTTTCAAAGCAAGTGTAACAACTTTAAATTACCTACTGCTTTGTCCAGTTTTCCATTGTCTCTCTAACCATGTGGTAAGTCTCCTGAGGGCAAGGACCATGCCGGTCTTCCTCAGGATTCTGAGGATCTGGTGGATCAAAGCTGGTTCCCCAGGCTTTACCCTCCCTTAGGAGATAAAAAAAATGGAATATAGGGACTCTTCCAAGGTGAACTTTGTTGTCAAAGTGGTGAATTGGAAGGGACCCAATGTAATGTGGTTGGAAGAGCACTGGGATTGAGGCCAGAAATTCTGCCTCTTCTGCCTTTTACAATCCCCAGCCTGTAGTTGGATTATGTAATCTTTCCTCTGTAAAATGGGATGTTGTTGAGATTGCATGAGAAAATGAAAAAAGAAACTTCTGTGTACATGAACTCTTAGTTTTTACTGCAATCAGTCCCTTTTTTGGTGGCTTTCAAAAACAAACTACATACAGCAAGAGGCCGGGCATGGTTGCTTGTGTCTGTAATCCCAACTACACTGGAGGCATAGAGAGGAAGATCATGGTCCAATGCTGGCCCTGGGCAAAAACGCAAGACCCTGTCTGAAAAACTACTAAAGCAAAAAAAGAGCCAGCGGTGCAGCTCAAGTGATAATGTGCCTGCAGAGCAAGCACAAGGTCCTGAGTTTAAACCTTAGTTTTACAGTGGACTTCTGGGGTTCTCTTGGACATAATGGAGTTGAGAATAATTCTTGTCTCCCTGACTATGAGTTTGATCCATATACTGATTCCATGACTTTTAATGATGAAATTAGCCACTTGATTCTATTTACAATACCATGTAGAAGTGTCCTGTGTGCATGAAGACGCATACAGGACATCGCACATCGGTGGGACCCACTTCCAGAAGTTCAACAACCACATCAAAGTGTACCTTCTTTTAAACTTTTGAAAGATAGTTCTGAATTTCCACTCCCAGGAAGTTGCCTGACTCCCACAGATACACCAGTAATGTCTGATGGCACCTGCAATGCCACACCTCTACCAGGAAGCTGTATACCTACTTTTTGATCTTTGTGAAATGGATTGCTAGTAACAGTATCTATTAGTGGTTTTTAATGTGTATTTGTTTTGATACAAGAGAGAGAACATCTTTTCATATGTTTAAAATCCATTTGCCTATTTGGTAGGCAGAGATAGAAGGATCACAATTCAAGACTGACCCAGACAAAAAAGTTAGAAAAACTCCATCTTAAAAACAAGTTGGCTGTGTTGGTACATACCTGTCAACTTAGCTATGTGGAATGCAGAGGTAGGAGGAATGTGGTCCAAGGCCAGCTCCAGGAAAAAGCATGAGACCCTAAATGAAAAACAAACCAAAGCAAAAAGGTATGGGAGTGTGTCTCGAGTGGTAGAGCACCTGCCTAGCAGGCACAAAGCCCCAAGTTCAAAATCCAGTGGTGCCGCACACACACGCACACACACACACGCACACACACACACACACACACACACACACACACACACACAAACCACTTACAGTTTCTTTTACCCAAACTGTTCTTACCCTCTGTCCACTTCTTTTCTTGGTTTGAGTCTTATTAATATTTTGCTATGACCTTGTCAAATACAAGTAACTGAGGTTCAAGAGGCTATCTGTTCAAGGCCATGCAGTGTGGATGTGCTGAAGCACTAACTGCAGCTTACACTCTGCTGCTGGGCTTTGTGCTTCCAGGGAGTGGAGATGGCTCCTTCCATTTTCCTGAGGGACTCATGGGGATGTTGTGGAGAGCATGTGAATCTAAATCTGGGAATTCCTCAGAATCACCCGAGGCTTTATTCATAGGGTATTAGACTGTTGGTGCTGGAAGAGTCTTGGTGACTGTCAAGCACCTATGTGCACAGATTTAGAAAATAAGCACCATCTTTTCCTGTTAAGAGCCTCCATGGGGACAATGGCCTGATCTAGGACAGGTGTGATGCTATGCATTCATTAGCTTTACTTGGACTTTGAATGCAGTCTCTAATGCATCAATCCCCTTCAGGAAGCCGCAAAAAGATCTATTATAGCATCCCCACCCTGGCCAGAGCACTCAGGATCAAACTCAGGGCTAATCACTGAGCTACATCCCCAGCCCCTATTTTAACTTTTAAAGATAAAGTATTTAATATTCACAAAAGACTAAATTTACCAGTCATTCTTTTGATGAAACTAAAAATGCCTGTTTACCAAATTGTTATTATTCTTGGATAGTATGGTTTTGCCCCTCCCCCAATCTACTTTATAATCTTTAAAAGAAATAATATGCTGGGTGCTGGTGTTCATGCCTGTAATCCCAGCTACTCAGGAGGCAGAGATCAGGAGGATTGATGTTCGAAGCCAGCCCAGGGCAAATAGTTTGAGAAACCCTATCTCAAAAAACCCTTCACAAAAAATAAGGGAGGCTGGTGGAGTGGCTCAAAGTGTAGACCCTGTGTTCAAGTCCCAGTACCACGAAAAAGAAAAAGAATAGGATGAAATGTTTGAGATCTTTTGAAAGAGGATAAATTGGGTAAGTTAAAACTATGCTAAGTGGAAACTTAGTTCTTTAATTATAAAGGACATTATTTCATTGAAAAATAAGAGCCTTGGTGGCCTGGTTCCACCATGGATTTGTGAGTTTTTCTTTCCTCCATATCTGACATGAGCTCTAGCTCTAATTCCCATGGGCTTTCTGTTTCCAGATCCCCCACCCATAACACTACAAGCCAGACCAGTGTACATTTCCAACTCTGTCTACATATGAACAATGGAGATGACCATGACCCATGGCCATCATGGTAGAGCTTTTTGGAGTTACTCACAAGCAAAACAGAAGGTTCTAGAAATGGAGGTCCAAGCCACAAAGTAGGTACTCACAATTGTTAATCTTGGAGCCATTGATTCTTACTTCCTTAGAGGAACCCAGTAAGTGTTTATGAAGGACACTGCTGTTAGCGTAGAGTGTCATTGGGTGGCACATAGACAAGACAGTGGACAATGTTGATTTGCCTCATGTCAACCCTACTTATTACATCAAGGAAAAGATCTCAAATTGTTGCTAGAGTGCCTTTAACTTCTCACTGACATCTCCCCCAGCCTCTCCTGTGAGTGGACACTGACCCCAGTCCTGAGTGTGACCCTCCAGCCACACCACTGTAGCACTGGGAGCCTGAACTGCCCTTGGTCCTAAAGAACCCATAGACTGCCCTCTTCTCTTTCTCCCTCCCTCCCCTCACAAGAATTTTCCATACCCCACCTCCTCCCCATTCCTCCTTCTGTTTGTAATTCTCCCAGTTTTCCAAGCCTCACTTTTACTAAACAGGGAGCATCCTAACTCTTTTTAGCCATCTGAGCCATAGACAAAACATGTTGCCACTGTTTCATTTTATCAGATTTTGTTTTTATGATCACTTTCTGTTCGTGAGAAGTGATACTGTTCCTTTCTTCTCTATAAGAGAATACAGTTTCCCTTTGAAAGGATTTTAATAAGAAAAGTAAGTTATCTTAAAGAAAAATGTGAAGTTCACAACAGGCCAGGCACAAATTTGGAAACTAACATTTGTTTGGAGCTTGAGAAAGACTGAATCATAAATGATATGCATGTGTGAAAATAGCATACAAGCCAGGCCCCGATCCTCACACTTGTAATCCTAGATACTTGGGAGGCTGAGATCAGGAGGATCATGGTTCAAGACCAGCCCAGGAAGAGTTCATGAGACCCCCATCTCCCAAATAAGCAGAGCAAAATGGACTAGTGTCTTGGCTCAAGTAGTAGAGCTCCTGCTTGGCAAGTGTGAAGCCTTGAGTTCAAACCCCAGTCCCACCAAAACAAGAAAGGAAAGAAAATAGCATAATAACACCCATTTAAATTTTAAAGAGGGGATGAGAAAGAGTAATAGAGGGTGAATATAATCAAAGGACATTATATGCATGTGTGGAAATGTCACAATGAAACCTCTTTGCACCATTAATATACACCAATAAAGAAAAGAAAGGGACAAAAGGTTGAACCAGTGTAGCTTAATATTACAAGTGAATCAGTGGTGTATTGGGGCCACACAGAGCCTTGTATTGAGCCTGACCTAAGAGTTGTTGAGAATAGTGGGAGAGCTGTCCCAGGTACTGAGATGAGCAGTTTGCATTGGACCTGAGACTGTCAGTACCCAGGGAGCTGCCTTAGTTTGTTGAGGGACATCTCCATGAAGTCTCCCTTGGTCCAGTTCAGCAGCTGCCTGGGTCCCAGAGGAAACATGGATGATGTTTATTCTATCCTAGCCCAACTTCTGCCCTCCGCAGAGGTCATCTTTGAAGTAAAACATATCCATCCTGGGCATGGATAGGAGGTCCATGAGTAAATTGCTTAACCTCTCTGAGCCCTAGTTGGCTCAGAGAGGCCAGGCATGATCACTCACACCTGTAATACCAACTATTCAGGAGGTGGAGATCAGGAGGACGGTGGCTTGAGGCTAGCCCAGACAAAAAGTTAGAAAGTCTCCATATCAACAAATGAACCAGGCATGGTGGTGCACACTTGTCATTCCAGCTATATGGGAAGCATGGGTAGAAAGATTGTGGTCAGAGGACAGCCCAGGTGAAAACACAGGAGACTATCTGAAAAATAGCTAAAGTGGTAAGTGCTGTGGGAGTGGCTCAAGTGGTACAGCATCTGCCTAGCAAGTGCAAGATCCTGAGTTCAAATCCCAGTACTGCAAAAAAATGGTAAGATAAAGTTTGTTCTAAGTACTAGATTCTCACTCAATGTCAGGGAGACTTTAAACAACAAATATGCCCTCATACAGCCTCAGTTTCCATCTGTGCACATTAGAGATCGAACTACTTATCTCACAGGACCA
This sequence comes from Castor canadensis, assembly GCF_047511655.1. NCBI lineage: Eukaryota > Metazoa > Chordata > Mammalia > Rodentia > Castoridae > Castor > Castor canadensis. The sequence goes on along the minus strand of NC_133401.1, from coordinate 29,868,428 downwards.
TCACATGCAACTTTTTGGCACATGGTAAACAGTGACTATTACCTATTATATTTCATTAATATGCCATAAGCACAGCTATCACATTTATGTACACATCTTGCATATTGCCTTATTAACAATCTAGGTTGTAAACCACTCTGTGAGTGAACTATGGTTGTCTACATTTTACAGAACAGGAAATAAATGTCAGAGAGGGGAGGAGACTTGACCAGGGTCACACAGCTAGTAAGCAGAAAGTCACAATCAAGCCTCGGTCTGCCTGACCCTGAGTCCAGTGGAAGCACAGTTTTAGCAGTACTGAGGGAGTTGAACTCAGGGCTTTGCACTGCTAGGCAGGTGTCCTATCACTTGAGCCACTCTGTCAGCTCTTTTTGCTTTAGGTATTTTAATAAGACCTCAAGTTTATGCTTGGACTGGCCTGGACCACAATCCTCCTGTGTATGCTTCCTGCATATCTGGAATTGCAGGCACACACCACCACACCCAGCTTTTATGGTTGAGATGGGGACTTGCAAATTTTTACCTGGGCTAGCCTTGAACTGAGATCTCCTGATCTCTGCCTCCTGAGTAACTAGGATTGCAAGCATGAGCTTAGAAGTTGCACATGTTTGTGTGTACCATGAAGTTCTGCTGTCCTCCAAACTAGATTCCAGGGATGTATTTTAACCTTATCTACGCTAAGAGTCAGTCGGGACACCACAGACCAGGCAGAGTCAGGGCTTGAGGAAGGAATCATCCTTTTCAGAAGGAAGGATGGGGAAAACCTCATGCAAACCTAACATCTTAACTGTGTCTTGAAGGGTTAGTAGACTTCTGACAGTTAAAAAATGATAGACTTGTCTGCAAGCCCCAAAGAAGGAACCACCCAGCAAAGACACAGGAAGTGACCACACTTCAACCAGAGTCCCTCAGCTAGCTGGGAAGGCAAGACAGACTGTCAGCAACCAATCTGCATTTTTTTTTTCACTCATCCCGAGAGAAACCCTGGTGTGCTAGAAAGAACCCCAACTTCACAATTACACAGGCTTGGTCTCAAATTCAAATTCTCCATTGCTCAATTATATGAAAACAGCATTTTCAACATCATCTCACTGGTGTCCAGTTCCTCCATTTGTGAAGCGAGAACTGGGTGCATAAATACCTCACAGGGTTTGGGGAGAATCAATGCGAAAGAAGCAAGGAAAGAAATCCACAAAGCACCTGACTCAGAGCAGGTGAGTGTTAGATTCTATTTCCTTCTCATCTTCATCCTTCCTTCCCTAAACCCTCCTCACCCATCTTCCTACCTGAATAGCTCAAGTGAGACAGATCTGCGAGAATGGACACTGGTTGCCTTCTTCCTTCCTGGGGTCTCTGCTCACCAGCGAGATGGCCTCAGTGCCCACTTGGGGACAGAGTCTTCAGGAATGAAGCCAGAGGGTCCAGCACTCAGAAGTCCAGGGCACCATCTTGAGTTTCCACAAGCCCGAGTGGAGCTGTTCTTGGTACTGAGCTCAGAGTCTGACCCTGATCCTCCTCACTGCTCCACCCACTGTGTATCTGAACCCCGTGGGCACTGCAGAGAGGCCAGCTTAAACCCCATCTAGTGACCTCCGAGACCTCCCTGACTCCCTGAGGAACAGAAGAACAGGTGGAGAAGTTGGTTGTTTTCCTGAATCATTATTGAAGGAAAAGGCCAAGATGCTCCTAATTTGAAGCATGCATTTCCAGGTGTGGTGGTGCATGCCTGTAATCCCAGTACTTGGTCAAACCACCAAAACAAGAAAGTTTGGTAAATACTTGTAATGGAATATTATTTAATCATAAAAAGAAGCAACTTCTGCTAATAAATGGATGAGCACTAGGTATCATGCTAAGTAGATAAGCAGACACAAAAGACAAACACTGTATGATTTCACTTATTTGAGTAACCTGTATGAGTCAAATTTGGCCATACACCAGTGGCTCACACCTGTAATCCTAGTTACTAGGGAGGACTGTGGTTCAAAACTAGCCCAGGCAAATAGTTTTTGAGACGTTATCTTGAAAAATCCATCACAAAATAGGGCTGGTGGAGTGCCTCAAGGTGAAGGCCCTGAGTTCAAGGCCCAGTACCACAAAAACAAAGAGTAAAATTTGTAGACACATAAAGTAGAATGGTGGTTGCAAGAAGCTGGGAGGTGGGGGAAATGGGCAATGACTAGTGGATACAGAGTTTTAGGGTTTGTTTGTTCTTTTTGCATTACTGGGGTTTTGACTCAGAGCAGGTACTCTGACACTTGAGTCACACCCCCAGCCTGTTATGATCTTAGGATTTTTGGCCTGGATCAAGATCCTCCTGCACCACCTCCAAGATAGTGTGCCCAGCCCCACACTTCATCTGTCACCTGTTGATGGATGCAGGTTGCCTCCACTTTTGGACCGGTGTGAGTAATGGTGCTCTGAAATGGTGTGTGAAGGCATCTCTGAGGCCCTGCTTTCAATTCTTGTGTGATCCAGTGCCCTTTGTTCAATGCTGCTGGAGCTATTGGGATGCTTTTAGGTCAGAAGTCTGCAGGACTTGACCTACATCTTGCTGCCGCTCACGGACAAGAGAATGTCTTCCAGAACCTGGTGGGCTCTGGTGACAGGAATCGTGGTGGCCGTTTCTGTCCAAAGATGCTCAGCTATGGATGGAAAGAAAGAAGGAAGGAATGAAGGGTGAGAGGGAGGGAAGCATCAAGGCAGGGAGGAAGTAAGTGGGAGGAAGGAAGGAGTGAGGAAAAAGACAGGAGGGAGGGAGGGAAGGAGGAAAGAGGAGAGGTGGAGGGAGGGAAGGGGGAGCTAAGGAAGGGACACACTTCTACATCCTGTCGGGATCAAGGGCTGGTGGGATGGTTCAAGTGGCAGAGTGCCTGCCTAGCAAGCTAGAGACCAAGAGTTCAATTTCTAGTACCACCAAAACATAAATAAATAAAATAAACTGACCAGGATTGAGTACAACTTAAAGAGAGCCATCTCATCCCAGTAGGACCAGCACAAATCTTAAGATTTACTTTGTCTGGATAAACTTGAATCCTGGCCAAGAAAAGAAACAAAAGTTGCTCACAGGTTGGGCACACCAGCTTATGCCTATAATTTCAGCTACGCAGGAGGTAAAGATGCTCCACGATCTGGAATTTCATGGTTCAAAGCCAGTCCAGGTGGGAAAAGTTAGTGAGACCCATCTCAACCCAAAAAAAAGCTGGCTATGGTAGCACGTGCCTGTGATCCCAGCTATGCAGGAGGCATAGGTAGAAGGATCGAGGTCCAAGCAAAAATGCAAGACCCTACCTGAAAAATAACTAAAGCAAAAACAGCTTGGTATGTGGCTCCAGTTGCAGAGTTCCTGCCTACTAAATGCAAGGCCCTGAGTTCAAATCCCAGTACTACCCAAAAAAAAGTCACACATAAAGTTCTACAAATGACTCCAGGGCAGGGTCAAAGCAACTGACCCAGTTAGGGTGGGAGTGAGATTTCTCACGGGGGGGGGGGGAAACACCTTGAGGAACAATTATCCAAGAGAAGTGGAATTAGACACTGAGAAAATGCCACCCAGCTGTCCTGGGCCACTGCGCCATCCTCTTGGCCCTCTGGAAGAAGCCTCAGAAAGAGTTCAAGCAGCCTGTGTAGACAACCACTTTTTCTTTATCCATCCTTTAGGCAAACACTTATTGAGTGACTGCTACATATCAGACATAGCTCTGGGTGTTGATGGCATAACAGTGAGGAGGATAAGACTCGTTTCAAGTCCTCGCACAGACACGATTAAAACTGCAGTTGTCGTGGGGAACTGTGAAAGTTCACTGTCCATTTTATTAAGGGAAGGTGGAGCGGTTTACCTGGGGATCAGAGCTCTCCAGGAGAAATGGAAGATGCCCAGGTGTGGGCCTTTCCAAGAGCTTCCATAACAGCCACAGACAGGGTGGCTTAACCAACAGAAAGTTATTGCCTTGCAGTTCTGGGAGCTGAAAGTTCAAGGTCAAGGTATTGGCAAATTTGGTTATTTCTGGGGCTTCTCTCCTTCGGTTGCAGATGACCAAATTCTCTGTGCTGTCACATCACCTGTCCTCTGTGCAGTGCCCTTGACCCTTGGCCTCCATAGGAATTGGTCCTAGGAGACCCCTCCTCCAGAACACTAAAGCCTGCAGATGTTCAAATGCAGGCTTGCATATAAACAAGCATTTTTTATTTTCATATAAAATGGTGTACTATTGATACTGGATCACTGGTCCCATGTTTGTGTCCTGGCAATGTCAATGATTGAAGATGCCAGACCAGGAGTTAAGAGTAAAGCAAGTGCAAGTTTTATTGGAAAGACAGAAAAAGCTCCCTAGGACAGGAGGGATTTAGGGAAGTTAAGCCATAGTCTAGCTGGAATGATATAGGGCTCTGCCTGGCTTAGGTCCAACTATTCTATCTTGAAACTACATTTGTGATTGGTTGGCACCTAGTCAACATCCCACTGAACCTGGCCACCTGCCCATCCCCCTCCTTATAGAACAGAACATTCCAGGAAGGTCTGGTCATCTTGTCCTGGCCTTGGGACCCCCACCCACATCTTGCGGCTGAATTGTGTGATCTTGGTAAGAGGCCTCTTGTTTCAGATGTCTGCTTCTACAGTGTCTCCCTCATCCAAAATGGAGTCACCTCTGTCATTCGTTCCCTGTTCCCCTCACAGTATTGGCATATGGTGTGTGCACTTCACATCATCTTTGGATTGCTTGTAATAACTAATATAATAAAATGCTATGTAAATAGTTTTAATGTATCGTTTAGTGAATAAAAGCAAAAAAAAAGTCTGCACATGTTTTGTACAGACACAGTTTTTAAAATAGTTTTATCCAAAATTAGTTGAATCCATGAATGCAAAACCCACAGGAACAGGGGCTGCGGTGTGTGTCTACAACCTAATCTTTTTTTAATAAGGACACTATCCTACATAAGCAGCAGAGGAATTCTCTGGTTCCTGTGGTTTGGAAAATCCATGGAGAGTACTGGCTGCAGGTATGGATGAATCCAGAGGCTTGGCCCTGCTCACAGGCTCAAATGTCTTCTCTTCTGATTTTACTTATTTTGAGATGGTCCCCTTCTCAGACTAAATGTGGTGACATAAAAGGGTGTCAACGACCACAAAGGATTGTCTTTGATCCCAAGTTTATGTGAACTGGGAAAGAGGTCAGGTTTTCTAGCAGTTCCCACACTAATCATGGGATTTACCTGACTCACCTTGGAACAATCCTGTCACCCCGCTTCTCTCTTGTAGTTCTTTATGATAACCACAGAATGTTCTGGGAACACAACGCCCTGAGATCAGGGAAGTCGCCTGGAGCCAACTGGTTCCCTCTAGACACAGGCTGTCCTTCCACACTGGAGCCCAGCGTGTCACATGTCCCCCACACAGGCTACTTCTTCATATTTAGTGCAAGTGTGTAACAGGGACATTTAAACATGCTCACAAATTGTAATTTTAACCTAGTAACTAAGTTGCTTAACTAGACAGCCTGCTTGGCTTAATTACTCAAGTTTGGAACTGACACACTTTTTTCTTTGTCTTTTTCCCTCTCCCTTTCTCTGTTGTGGAGGGAATTCCAAATTAATCTTCTTTGGCCTAGGCTGGGAATCACACTCCCTCTTTCTCTGACCATAGCAATGAGGAAACTAACTTCAGAAAGACATACAGCTTTGAAAACTAGGGCCAGTAAGTCAGCAGATAAGCAACCCCAAGACCACCATCTCCTTCTAGCATGCACACATCGAGCCCAGTTCCTAGACTTTCCCTTAAAAACTGCAATTCTGCCTAGTGCCAGTGGCTCATGCCTGTAATCCTAGCTACTCAGGAGACAGAGATCTGGAGGATTGAGGTTCAAAGGCAGCCTGGGCAAATAGTTCTCAAAACCCTATATTGAAAATACTCATCACAAAAAAAGGACTGGTGGAGTGGCTCAAGTAGTAGAGGGCCTGCCTGGCAAATATGAGACCCTGAGTTCAAGCCCCAGTACCAACAAAAAAAATCAATTCTGCCACAAGGGTGGAGAACAGCAGCTTTTGAGTTGTTAGTCTGCTACTCTCCTTATCAATAAACCTTACTTCCCTTCCCTTCCTTACACAACCCTGTTCTCATTATTTGTGAATTGGCACCAACTTCAGAGACTGACTGTAGGTGACAAGTGGACACATGCAGATGAGACCCCAGCCACCCTGGGAAGATTTCCCAAGCTAGAGAGGGGTGGGGGACCAGCTTATCACGAGTCCTAGGTTTCTGATGTCTTGTTGTCCATCTGTGAATAATAAACCCAAGCCAGCAGATTCACACAGCTAGAAACCAGAGCTCAGAGAACACTATTCACAGGGCACACCGAGTCACACTCTACAACTTGAATTTAATCACAAAAAACCCAGAATTTTATTGGCTCACACAACGGAAGAAGCATTCCAGAAACAGATCCAGCTTAAGGTATGGATGGATACAGGTGCCCAGGCACAGAACACAGTCTCACTACACCGCTCAGCTCAGGTCTCTCCAGAATTGATCTTATTCAAGGTGGAACCTGGAGGTGAAAAGTGCAAAAGGAAAATAATACTACCAAAAATATTCCCATATCTTGATACCCACATGGCACCTTGCATGGCAAAAAGAACTTTGCAGATGTGATGAAGTTGGGGGTCTTGAAATTATCCATGTAGGCCTGGCATCATCATATGGGTCCTCCATGGCAGGAGAGGGAGATGGAAGAAGTCAATCACATCACGTGAACAGAATTTGCCTCACACCATTGCTGGCTTGGAGATGAAGGAAGGAATGTGAGCCAAGGAACGTGAGTGGCCAGTAGAAGGCAGAAGAGGTGATGATTTCTCCCTGGAGCCTCCAGAAAGCAGCACAACCCTAGGTCAGGTGTGGTGGCTTGTGCCTGTAATCCCAGCTACTTGGGAAGCAGGATAGGGCAGATCATAGTTCAAAAACAGCTTGGGCAAAAAAAAATAAATTATCAAAATCCAATCTTAAGCAATGAGCCAGGCATGGTGGTATGTTCCTGTGATCCCAGATATGCAGGAGGCATCGGTAAGAGGATAGCAGTATGAGACCAGCCAGGCAAAAAGGCAAGACTTTACTTGAAATATAACCAAAAGCAAAACAGGGCTGGGGACATGGTGAAAGAAAGGAAGGAAGGAAGATAGGAGGGAGGGAGGCAGAGAAGGAGGGAGGGAGGCAGAGAAGGAGAAAGGAAGGAAGGAAGCAAGGAAGGAAGGAAAGAAACAGCTCTGCCAACACCTAGATTTCAGTCCAATGAGACCCTTGTCAGACCTCCAGAACTGTAAGCAATAAATGAGTGTTGTTTTAATCCCACTAAGTTTGTGGTAACTTGTTCTGAGGAATAGCCATGAGAAGCTGACACCATCTCCATGTGGGGTGGCAAATAAAAGTGTGATGCCCAGTTGAATTTTTAACCTCAGATAAGCAATACTTCCATCCCAGAGAGATTTGTGTTATTAATGTATTGTTCCAATACAATAGGAAGCGCTTCTTTGTACATAAAAGGGACGGCTAGTGGGGCAAGAAACAGGGGGATTTACCCACGAAACAGTAAATAAATATGGTCCAGACATGGGAGGAGAGCAGAGGCTCAGATTCCTGAAGTCATGCACACAGGACATAAACAGAGCATAAAAGGAAGATGGGAGTCTGCATCAGAGACTGTTCCAGAGGCTTTTTTACCATAGACTTTTCTTTTTTTTTTTTCTTTCTTTTTTTTTTTTTGTTGGTGGTACTGGGGTTTGAACTCAGTGTCTCATCCTTGCTAGTCAGAAGCTCTAGTACCTGAGCTGCTACACCAGCCCCTCTTTTCTTTCTTCCTTCCCTTGTTTCTTCATTCCTTCCTTCCTTCCTTTTCTTTCTTTCTGGTGAGATTGAGGTTTGAACTTGGCTTCTCTCTTGCAAAGCATGTGCTCTACCTCTGAGTCACACCTCCAGTCCATTTTGCTCTGGGTATTTTGAAGACTATTTGCCCAGGCCAGCCTTGGGCCTAAATCCTCCCCATCTTGCCTTCCAAGTTGCTAGGATTACAGATTTGAGTCACCAACGTCTTGCTTATGGTGGTTTTTGACCTATGATTTCCTTTCTCTGTAGTGTCCTTTCTTTCACTGAGAAACTTAAGGCAAATCCCAAAACTCCAAACTCATACCAAGTTGCTCTTCCCAACTAATGAATGATGAAGATGTGTAGAGATTTATGTGCAGAAAATACATTCTCTCAACCAGGATATACTTTTCTTATGGCGAAGCACTGTTTTGGGAAGTACAATGCCAAATTAAACATGCCATTTACATTCACAGCACATGAATACAATGTCGATACAATGTATCTATTGATGTAAATGAAAAAGGAAAAATAACTACCATCTACTGGCAAGACTTTAAAGATCTTTCGAAACTACATCGCATCAGCCCTCACCACAAGGGTTTGAAGAAAATAATACTAAAAAAAAAAAGAAACTACATTGTGTTACAAAGATTACACTCATAAGGCTGGAGTGTGGCTCAAGCGGTAGAGCCTTGCCCAGAGGCCAAACCTCCGTACCACCAAAAAATAAGAATAAAGATTATACCTATAGATGGCCACATAATGACGCATGGACTGCAAGATCACGTAGGAAGAGAGACTGTCAAGATACCAGCTGCAGCAGTTTCTTTGGAAATTATGGCACAAATTTAAAAGAACTAAGTTTGAAAAGCTCACATCCTTTCAATACAAGATACATGTTCTTGTTCAGCATAGACTAAGCAAATCATTTCATTCGAAGTCAATACCATTGAGGCACTGGATAAAAAGGTGGCTGCTGTTTCACTCACAACAATCCTGGAATCCCAGCTATTCAGGAGGCACAGTTCAGGAGGATCTCGGTTCGAGACCAGCATAAGCAAAAAGTTAGCAAGACCCCACCTCAACAAACAAGCTGGTTGTGGTGGTGCATACCCAGGGTCCCAGCTGCCTCAGAAGCCACAGGTAGGAGGATTGTAGTCCAAAGTCAGTCCAGGCATAAACTCTAGACCCTATCTGAAAAATAACTGAAGCAAAAAGGGTTGGAGGCATGACTCAAGTGTAAGGCCCTGAGTTCAAACCCCAGTGCCGGGGGGAGAAATGAACCAAGCCTTGTATGCACATATGAATAATAAAAGAAAAATGAAAAAAAAAAAGAAAGAAAAGAAATTGTTTTGTTTTCAATTCCTATCTACAGTAGGTCTAAGGGTATAACCGAATGGTGGAGCACATGGGTGGAGAGGCCCTAGGTTTGGCTCCCAGATCAAAAAGATATCTCTAAACTGCCCCCCACAAGTCATTTTAAGAAGGGGGACAGGAAAGAAGGAGAATGAGGAAGAAGAAAGAGAAGGAGGAGGAGGAGAAGGAAAAGGAGGAGGAGATGGAGGAGGAGGAGGAGGAGGAGGAGGAGGAGGAGGAAGAGAAGGAGAGATACAGAGAAGCAGGGAGATCATACCAGTAAGGAATGATGCCATATCAGTTTGTCATTGCAAACCTTTCTAAAATGCCAAAGACATTCATTCCTTTTCAAAAAATTGCTTTTATTAGCATGTATTAATTGTATGAAGGTGTTTCTTTGTCATTTTTCCATACACATATATAATGTAATTGATCAAATTCACCCCCTCTATTACTCCTTCTTGTTCCCCCTCACCTTTTAACCAATTTTTAACAGGTTTCATTGCTCTATTTTCATACACACACATGAACTAGACAGCCATATTTTAAACACATGTAAAACCACTGGCTGATTAATAGCAAATCAGTGATTTAGTCTAGTTTGAACAAAGCCTTAGCGTATTATTTCCAAGACATTGAATATGTAGAAAATAATTATTAATATGTAATGAATATTAGTGATATTTTAACTTTTTTGTTAAAACATTGCTCAAAATAGACTAAATCATTGTTTTGATATCAATCCACCCTTTCCTTAAAACAGTGGAAACCCGAGTTCCACTCTAGGTTTCTGGGGGTAATTTAGACATACACCGAGGCTCCACAGTGAACCCCAGTTCGTGGGCCCCAGAGTTAGGCCTCGCAAGTTGTGAAAACCCTTTATTATTTTCTTTTTAAAAGTGTTTTATTAATATATGATGGTTACAAAGGGAATTTCATTCTCACATTTCCTTAAATACAAATATTGTACCCTGGTTTTGATGGCTCCTCTCTTCCTTCCACCTCCTCCACCTCCTCCATCTCCTCCATCTCTGCCTCCTCCTCCTCCTCCATCTCCCACTCCTCCTCTTTCCTTTCTCATTTATTGCCTTAAAAAAGAACACCCTACCTTTACTGAGATATAATTAACAGACTAATAAATTCACCCTTCTAAACAGTTCAATTCACTGACTTTTGGTATGCAAGGATAAAGAAAAATGTCCAACCAAAGTGGACATTTTTTTTCTATCCTCAGCTCAGCACAACACAGATACCCTGCCACCCTGGTCATCCGATTGTGGTGGGGTTTATCGCCACCAGCCAGGCCTGCAGAGGACTTTAGCTGGGCCTCTGATTCAGTTCAGTTGTGACACTGCCCACCTGAGGTAGCAGTAGATCCCCAGAAGCTGATCCCCAGCACTGTCCCCCTTAGGGCCCATTGCACACCCAAGCCTTGGAAACTTCCAACCACACAGCTGCACACTAGGGTCCCCACCATCCCCACCCGGGGTCCATTACTTTGCTCAGTGCTCACAGTACTCAGGGAGACACTCACTACCATTAACTGGTGTATTGTGAGTGCAATAAAGAGACGGACAGGACACGATATGGGGTGCAGCCCCTCCCCACCCCTCTGTGCTCCAACCTTGTGTGGACACTGCCAGTCTCTGGTTTCCAAATGCCTTCTCAGAAACATGTTCTCACCCATTGCTTCGTGGGCTTACTTTTGGTGATATGGGGATTTGAACTCCCTAAGTAGTTTGCTAGGCAGGCACTCCACCACTTGAATCCTGCCCCCAGCTGTTTTGTCACTTTAATTAAATTATCTTAATTAAATATCATCAAATAATTAAAGCTGGCCTTGAACTCAAGATCCTCCTGCCTCAGCCTCCAGAGTACTGGGATTACAGGTGTGCACTACCACACCCAATTGTCAGTTTATTTTAAATAAAAGTTTTAAAGACACACAGTGTATGCATACATATATATGGCAAGGGAGCTGGAGGCATGACTCAAGAGGCCCTGAGTTCAAACCCCAGTACCGCCAAAAAGTTAAAAATGCAAAAATGCATGGGATCAAAACTGGCTGAAGTTTACAGATCTGTATTCAAGACTCTTGAACACTTTGAGCCTATGACGAATAATAGATGCAATATAGCTTTAAAGTAGGTGTGTTTAATCAATGAATTTCCTTTTGGCTGGGGTCTCACTAGGAATTCTAATTTAATCACCACGAACTAGTAGAATGAATCTGTGTCCTTAACTCAATCTCTGGGTGGAGAAGGCGACCGTAAGTGGGCGTGGCCTCTTCAGCATAAATACAGCTGTTTCAGCCCTGGGCCAGTTGTGAGCAGAGCCCACCGGAGGTGCGGGAAGGAGGCAAGGAAGGTAAGCAGCAATGCGTCCCACCTCTCGTCTTCCTCTTTGCATCTTTAAATTAGTGTCTCGGAATTTCAGGAAGGGATTGCATTGTAATATTTGATAATATCCACCCCCTGTTTTTCTTACCCCAAAGGCTGTTTTCTGGCAGTACTGGAGTTTGAACTCAGGGCCTTGTGCTTGCTAGGCAGGCTCTCTACCACTTGGGCCACTCCACCATTCCTTTTTTATGTTGGGTATTATTTGCCTGGCATGACTTCAAACCGCGATCCTCCCGATCTCTGCCTCCGGAGTAGCTAGGATTGCAGGCGTGAGCACATGCCCAAGTTTTTGTTCTTTGCAATCCTGGCCTGGTGCATCATAGACAAGGCCCCACAGAGGCCACCCCGGCCCTGTCCCACTGATGTCGGAGGGTTTGGGGAAGAGGGTGGGTGAGGTTGGCTTCAGAAAGATTTTGTGTTTCGCGGGGTGCGGAGGTGCACGACTGTAATCCCGGCACGCCTATAATCCCGGCACAGTATTCGGGAGGCTGAGGCAGGAGGATCACGAGTTTGAGACCAGCCTGGGTTACAGAGTGAACCCAAATCAAAATAAGGAAATAAAGAAGCAGCCGGATCTCTCGGAAGTGTTGTCCTATCTCTGCAATTTTATTTTCAATTAGCACGTTTAATTCGGAGGTGTGGGGTGTCAGTGAGGCTCACGCACACTAGACGTCGTGTGATGGGATTAACCCAGGACCCCGCTTGCTGGTGCATTAAAAGAGCTTTGGCTTTAAACCTATTTTCTAGCTGGGAGCGGTGGTTCACACCCTAAATCCTTAGCTACGCGAAAAGTGGAGTCTGGGAGGATCAGGTTTGGAGGCCAGCTTGGGCAAAAAGTTGTAGAGACCCCATCTCAACCAATGGCTGTGCAGTTGTGCACCAGCTACGGGGGTCACAAATAGTAGGGCTGTGGTCCAGGGGTCCTTGGCTTAGAGCGAGACCCTATCTCTAAAATAACCTAAATCAAAGGACTCGAGCTCCAGGTCATTAGCGCCCCGCCCTACCCAAAATCCATTTTCCGGAATGAGATTATGTTTTGTCCTTTGCTTTTTTTTTTTTTCCTTTTTTACTTTGTGCGTTCTTTTAAAGCAGTTAACTTTATTTTCATTTTATTTCTCTCCTGCTTTTTTTGGGTGCATGGTTCTGGGGCGGCACAGGGCCTTGCACATCAATACGAGCTCTACCACCTGAGCCACCCCTTCAGCCTTTTCTGTGATGGGATGTTTTGGGATCGGAGCTCGTGACCAAGTTGCCTGGGGCTGGCTTCGAACCATGATCCTCCTGATCTCTGCCTCCCGAGTAACTAGGCGCACCCTGTTCTAAGGCTCTTGATCCTCCTGCCCCCATCTTCTGAGGGCTGGGATTGCAGGAGGGAACCACCACACCCGGCTTTAAAAACACTTTGTGAGGCTGACCTTACTGTGTAACCCCGGCTGGCCTCAAGCTTTCGGTCCTCCTGCCTCAACATCCCTAACAGGTAGGATTACCAGCGGCGTCCCCACGCCCGGCTCTGGGTTGAGGTTAGTACAGGGAAATCCCTAGGCACAGAAGGCCGCTGATTGGCTGCCGGGCCGGGGGCGGGGCTGGGGCGGGGCCACGGAGCTCCTGCTGCGCAAGCGCAGTTTCCTTTTGGGAGGTCAAGCTCTGGACCGCGGTGACGTGTAAGTGAATGGACCGTGAGTGGGGTTCGTTCTTTCTGCGCTGGGAGTTGAACCCGGGGACTCACCCGTGCAGGTGTGCGCTACACTGAGCTGCGCCCATGCACGCAGAGGTTCTTACTCACAGAACGGGTTACTTTTAAAAGAGGTAAAGTGATGACTCTGAGTTTAGTACAACGAAGCACAATCGCACAATTCTCTTACAATTCTGTGCCGTCTGTTTCTGGAGCAAATAAACATTGGGTCAACAGAGATGTGTGGGGGACATTTTAGGTGACTGTCCAACGATGCTCACCACAAAGGGATTTCCAGGTTGTAAATATTTTCTTCCATCCTTCTGCATAATTGTCACTGACAGTGTTTTTATCATTCCTATCGATTTTTTGTTTTGTTTTGCTGAGATTACAGATGTGCTCCCACCAAACCCATCTTAGGTCTCTTCTAATTTTTTTTTTTATTTTTGGAGACAAGGTCTTAGTATGTAGCTCAGGCTGACTTCATACTTCCCATTGTCTTTCTTCAGCCTCCTGAGTTCTGGGATTATAGATATGGTTCACCATGCACAGCTTTTGTGTGTTGCTGAGGATTGAACCCATGTCCTCGTGCATGCTAGGCAATGCTCTACCACCGAGCTACAAGGCCAGCCCTGGGTCTCATCCTGATGGAAAGATAATAAGAACTGACATAATTATAGCAAAAGATTTTAGGAGCTTCATATAATTATCCTATTTGACTTACAGTCAAGAAAAGCACTGCCCCTATTTACAGATGGGAAAACTGATCCCACATTTGCATATTGAGGTCAATTCAGGGGCCATTCACACATTCAAATCAGTCTTTACAGTGACAGGGATGTTGGAAGAATGATGGAATGAATTAATGTCTGCTGCACTAAACACACTCAGTGTGTGAGTGTGGGGTGTCTGTTATCAGAAGTGAGGGAAGTTAGAAAGGAGTAAGAAATTAAACTTTTCTGCCTCATTCTTTCCCCCAGGCTTCGGAATAAAGAGCAAATATCCAAGACATTACTGCCTTGTTATGGTTTTGTTTTTCTGCAATACCAAGGGTTGAACCCAGGCCGTGTGCACACCAGACCCATACCCCCAGCCAAAGAGTGAATCTGTCACTGAGGAGGACAGGAGTCACTGTTTAGACAGGTGTCACTTAGTCACCGGCTTCTAGAAGGGATGGACCGTTCTCCACTGCCTATGGCTACAGATATGAGTTTTCCAACAGATGGACGACGGCCCCAGCATCGCCTCAGATTGGAGCAGCCACCATGGTCAACCTCTCAAGAAAGCCACTCAGGAATACAAGACTGTGACTGTGAATTTTGGCATGTGAACTTCAGGGGGTTCACTCCCTCAGAGGGGTCAGACCCCATCCAGAATCTGAGGACACTGTCATATTTGGGCCATATGTGGCTGAGGCCCGACAAGCACACGAAAGAAGAGATCATGGACCTGCTGGTGTTGGAGCAGTTCATGGTCTCCATGCCCGAGGACCTCCAGGCCTTGGTGAAGGAGAGTGGGGTGAGGAGTTGCCAGGCCCTGGAGGACATGCTGCGAAGGAACAGGAGGCCCCAGAAATGGGTGAGTGGGACTTGGCCCTGGGCGTAGGGAGGGAGTCCAGCGCGGGCTACCAGGTGCGATTGCACCGAAATGGAGAAAGGGGCTTGTCCTCTGCCACTGGCTCTTACCTGGAGGAGAGTTTGCCTTCAAGGCACACCTGGCAATGTTGAGGACAGTTTTTGGTCTTCACAATGGGGAAGAGGGAGGCCACCTGCATTTGATGGATGGAGACCAGAGGTACTCCAGACATCCTAAAATGCATGGGACAGCCCACAACAGAGCTGTCCAATCCCATGGAGCCAGTGTGTAAGGTTAAGAAACTCTAGTCTATGTCCATATATCAGGCAAAGTTGTCATGAGTCATGGTCTCCAACCATAATCCAACATTTCAGCCATCCCACCATGCTGGCTCCTAACCTCCACCAGATACCCAGCACCCTTGAGAAAATGTCCCTCCTGTGGACACAAGACACACATGTCCAGGCTTCCCTCTTTTCCTTGGTTCAAACAAGAGGTGGCTCTTAGGCTCACCTTTCTATGAGAGGGGGCCTTGCACCCTGTGACCCCAGTTTCTGTAGCGTTTGCCAGGGATAGGTGCGCTGGGGAGGGATCTCAAAGCACAAGTTGAAGGCAAATGTGTCTGGATATGTATGTGGTTATTATGCCTTGAGAGGGACATGAAGAGTGAGTTTAAATTAGAAATGGCGCTAGGCATCCTATAATGCACAGGGATCCCCCAACACCCCGCACCCAGAATTGTCTGGTCTAGAATATCAATTGTGCTGAGATGGAGAATCCCTGGTTTAGGGGCGGAGAGTCCAGAGGAACACAGAGACCCTTGAAGTGTGTACAGGCAGCATGGTGAGCGTGAGGCCTGGTGGGAGGTGGGGAGTGAACTGTAGGATGAATGGAAGGAGGCTCCAAGAGTCCCCACACAGGAGTTCAAACGGTTGGCACCTTAAATGCAATGGGCGCCTCCAAATTCTCACAGCCCAAGAGTGAGGCCAGCTGCCACTGACAAATTGTTAGGGATTTGCAAAAACATTTCTACCTTTTTCTTCTTGACATTGGGGAGCAACTCATCCAAATGATAACATGTTTCTGTAGCTGGTAAAATATTCCTGACCTTAAGTAGGCTCTGGAGATTATAGAGGGAAACAATTGAGATAGGATTGCTGTATGGCCAGAGCGAATTAGGATTGCTGCATGGTCAGCTAATTCTGTATCCAGGAAGACAGATTTTTGGCAAATAGCTACAGTAATGTTTGAGTATGGCACCAGGACGCAGAGTGGGGGGTGGGAGAGCCACAGTGAGGCTCTTCTGGGGTGTCTGATCATGTTCTCCACCCCCACAGTCTGTAATTGTCTCACAAGGGCAGACATTTCTTGTGCGCGATTCAGCTAGTCAGATGACCAGCGCCAAGGCCAGGGAGATGGATGATGTGATAGACTTGACCAACTCTGACAGCAAGAAACACCTCAAGAGAGGCCCGATCAGCCCACAGCTCCAGAACCTGCCAGGGAATGGGGAGACATCCAGCTACCAGGTGAGTGCCCACCGGGGCAGAGGTGAGAGAAGGTAGGACAGGAAACTGGAGCCCTTGAGGGATTTGACCTAGGATGGGATCAGAGCCATTGGCCATGGGTTCCATATTGCTAGACATGGTAGAGAAGAAAGACATCCCCAGCTTTATCCCTCTTCCCACTAATGCTCTTAGCATTGAGGGTGTGGAGAATGAAGCAGACTTAATGAAATAGAGTTGGGCGAATTTGCCACAGATGGATGAACCAGAAAGTATATTTCCCCATAGCCAGTTTCATCAAAGTCAATGTCATGATATCATTTGCCACAGGACCAATGTTCTGAAATTTGTGACTCCTTATTTGAAGGAATGGTTCTTACCTGGAGTGGTTTTACCTTCGTGGGGTCATTTGGCACTGTCTGGATGTTTTTGACTTTTCATTTTAGCAGGTGGTATTCATGGCCTGAGTGTTAATAGCATCCAGTAGGTGGAGGCCAGGGACATTGCCTCACATCCCAATGTGTAGCAGAGCAGAGCCCCAAATGTCACCCGGCCCAAAATGTCAGCAGTGCTACCATTGAGTCATTTTGCTTTTAGAGTCAGTGGAGAATTGTGCTTAGAGAATTAAAGAAGTAACAACTCACGTGGGGTGTGGGACTTGGTGTAGAGCTGGGCTGGCTACAGGTTAATGACAGGCTTGGACACTAGGTGAGGAGCTTATTTGGATGACAGAGTGGCCCATAGGAAGTCTGGACATCTCCACAAGACTTGGAAAAGTCCATACATCCTATCGGGAAGAGACCGATTTCCATAACCACCCAATGTAGACGTGTTCCTAATCCTGCTCGGTTGCTTTCTGTCAGGAAGAGGATGTCCTCCATGTGACTATTCCCGAAAAAGGAGACCTGGATTGTCTGAGACCCAAACAGAGCTCAGAGAAGAATCAGATGGAAGATGGGGAGGAGGAAAGAGCATTTCCATTTCCCGAGCCTCAGCGTCCTGAGCATCCTGGTAAGTCCCAGGCTGGGGACCCCAGGGGACGGTGTGACTCTTGTCCAGGGTCACTGGCTCTGTGGGGCGTTGGCTCCCATGGCCCAGAGTCTCCATCACCAGCTTCCCAGAGTGTCCTCCACGCCCGCCTCTCAGGCCTGTGGGGATGACGGGAGGTTCTCAGACCACAACAATGTGTAGATCACGAGTTTGACTCACTGAAATTCTCTTTGTTAAATGCTGTGTGTGGAATCCCTTCTTCCAGCAGGTTCTGTGGGAGAAGAGGAGGGGGAGATGTGCACTGGCATAACTTCCTCCCACGTCCTGGAGAAAGAAGATTCACCTGGGACCTGCAGATATCCTCAGAGATCCAAAAGAAGATCAGACAGCACCAACATGTCCCAGGAAGGGTCTCAAGGAGGGGCCAGGTATGTGGAGGTTGGAGAATTCTCACAAGTCAAGGTAGAGTCAGGAGACCCAC
The DNA here is from genome assembly GCF_047511655.1 of Castor canadensis. Classification (NCBI taxonomy): domain Eukaryota; kingdom Metazoa; phylum Chordata; class Mammalia; order Rodentia; family Castoridae; genus Castor; species Castor canadensis. Next base: position 29,850,592 of record NC_133401.1, on the reverse strand, counting down.
CACGTACTGTGCAGCCAGTCGAGCGTCCTGGTGGCCAGGGAGCTGCAGGAGTGGCGTCATTTGGATGTGGCGTGTGCAACAAGCACTTTCAATACAAGTCTCAGTTCCTGGTGCACCAGAGGACACACACAGGAGAAAGACCCTTCAGATGCACCTCCTGTCAGAAGGGCTTCATGCAGCCCTCGGATCTCCGTGTCCACCAGCGCATCCACACTGGTGAGAAACCATACAAGTGCAGAGTCTGCCACAAAGCGTTCACCCACGAGTCCACCCTACTCGCCCACCGGAGGGTCCACACGCAGGAGAAGCCATATGAATGTGAAGACTGCAAGAAACGCTTCAGCCACAAGGGGAACCTGAATGTCCACCGTCGCATCCACACCAACTCGAGACCCTACGAGTGCCCCGAGTGTGGCCATGCCTTCCGTCAGCTGGGGACTTTCAAAAGGCACCTGAAGGTGCACTCAGGGAAGACGTCTGGGTGATCACTCGTCAGGCCCAAGGAAGAAATTGATGGTGCACAGTGCAATGACACAGCTGGAAAAGGACTCGTGGGGTTTCCAGAAGACACGGGAGTTCATTGCCAGAGTCTGTGGATAATGGCTTATCTTCTCAGACTTGTTTTCTCTGTCAGGGTCTCATGATTTGCAACAGGTTTTCTTACTTTTCATTTTTCTTTCCTTCCTTCCTTTTCCTCCCTTTCTCCCTCCCTCCCTTCTTCCCTCCCTGCCTTCCTTCCTTCCTTTTTGTGATGCCACTGCCAGGCTCACCTTGAGCTGGATGTGTGGCAAATTTAAACTGCATGTATGGCCCAGGCTGGCCTTGAACTCGGGATCCTCCTTCCTAACTCACTGGAGTACTGGGACTAAGGCACGTGCCCACATGCCTGGCTTCCCTTATTTCTTGGTTTGCATGGCTGTCCTCCCAGTTAACCTGAGCCTCAGGTTTTCAGTATTTCATAATGAAATGGAGACTGCTCGCAGGCCCGATTCCCCGTCTTGTCCTTACATGGGGACGGACATGAACAGAGCTGTAGCAATAGGCTGCGTGTCTCCCCTTAAGCCTAATGTCTCAATGAGCGTTGAGTATCAGGTAGAGTATGAATGATCCAGAGCATACTTCGTGCTAGACGTAATTGGAGCTGTTTGTAGTGGTAGACACCTGTAATCCCACTAGGTGGCAGGCAGAGGCAGGAGGACCTTGAGTTCAAAGTTAGACTGGGCTACACAGTAAGACCAGTCTTAAAAAAACCCCAAGAAAAAGAAATTGAAAAAAAAAAGTCCTCTACTCTCTCCAAAAACAACAAAACAAGAATAACCCAAAAAAGGTGAACTTGTTCACCTGGAATGTCAGTTACCCCCGGGAACACTGAAATCTTGGGAAGAGAACAGGATGAGGCCCCCAGGAAGAGTTACCTGGGGTCACAGACATTAACGAAAGCATTTTTCCCCTAGGACGACAGGAAAGGGAGCTGAGTTGAGAGAAATGGAGCTGAGAACTCGGGTTTTATTTGTAACAAATTCTAGGGTAAACTGTTAAGCCATTTTATTATTGCTCCCAATGACAGTATTTTAAGGCTCAGAAAGAGAAACTAAAAAAAATAGAGATGAAAATGGAAGAATTATCTGAATGATTAAATTGTTCAAAAAACAGGTAGAATATCAAAGAAGAAGAGACTCTGATGTTTCAGCAGATGTTAGCATGGATACGACATAGAGGGACAGGAATGTGTTCTATCAGTCCTCCATCCTCACGGCAGTCATGGCCAGGGAATGCCCAGAACAGCTGTGACAGGACAACAAGAAATTCAAATGAACATATTTTAAATCAAAGCAAGTATCTGGCCACATTTAAAACAACTCTCAATTGTCAAAACTGGGGTAAGAAATTTTAACTGTCTAACCACAGCCCACATAGGACATTTTGAGAGATTTTATTATTCACAAAGTATTATGTCAGAAAAGATTCTAGATGTTAGGTAATTTCCCTGAAACATTCACTATTTTGCCTACTGCAAATGACATCAATGTTCAATGTTTAATAATATCACCTTAGATGGTCGAAATTGAAAGATACCTTGGGGGAAAAATTGGATGATTCGGAAGAGACTATGAAAATGAGAGGAAAGATTTCTGTGCTATTGTGGTGTAATAGATTTTATTTTTGTCTAATCCATTCTGATTTTCAAAAGTGTTTAATAACATGAAAAAAAAACAGGTCAATGTTACAGGATTAACCACGGAAATTCTCTTCACTTGGCAAGAACGACAGCGACCAGTGTGGAATAAAATTTTCTTAGAATGTAAATTTTAGTGCCAGGTGGAAATTACTTGAGCTGAACCACAAACTTGTGTAGTTAAACTTGTAGTGTCTGCAGTGGAAGGAAACATATAGGACAAGGTGAGCTCTCCAGTAGCCAGGGCCACCTAAGAGCAGGTTTTGATAGTTTCTATGTTCTGGTTGACTTGTAGGAGCTCTTTACATGTTGTGAATATTAACACTTACCACAGGGCAAATATTTCCCCATCCCACAGGTTGCATTTCACTATTGATTAGATTCTTTGAAGCACCGATTCTTCTTAGTTTTATTTATGTTGAATTGAGCTGCAGTAAGTAATGTGTTTTGACACTGTGTAGATCTGAGAAGCCAATGTCATAATCAAAATAATAATTCCCACCCTTCTCAATGTCTCTGCTGTTCCCTCCTCAGCCAACCACTCACCTGCTCTCTGTCACTGCACTTTCCTTCACAGAGTTTTGACTTTGAGGTCTCACCACCTTCCCCTTTGCCAACACTATGTTATCTGATTGTACAGAGGTGACATGCTATCTCTATTTGCCAGTGGGCATTTGAGCTGTAAGGTGACTTTTTACAAAGCTGATGTAGCACTGCACCTTTGCTCAAATAAAATGTTTCAATCTCTGCAGTTTAAAGTGTTTTTATCCTGAGTCCTGTTTTTCTTTTTTTGTGGGCACTGTTTTCCCCCAAGGAACTTCAGAAACTACTTAACAATTTCCATTTGAATATCTCATTAAAACCCACTGAGAGATGTCTTTTATTACTTTTTTTGTGTGTGGTACTGTGGTTTGAATTAAGGGCCTTGCACTTGCTGGTGAGGTGCTCTACCACTTGAACCATGCCCTCAACCCTTCTTTTATTACAGTAAATTGTAAAAAGGGCTTCACTGGGCTATTTCCATGCATATAATGTATTTCCACTTGCAATAAATTTAAGCTTTGCTTGCTTCGTCTGTGTGGCTTCCCCAGTTTAGAGGCACCCAGACCCCCACCACACACACACACACACACACACACACACACACACACACACACACGGTACAGTAGGAGGCACATGTGGACTGGGCTTTGTGGCACCCTAAGACTGATGGTGTCCCCAGGGTGACAGCCAGAATCTCACCATCAGATGAGGCTATGAAAGAGAAGGGAACCGTGATGACCAGCATGCAGCCACCAACATGTGAGCCTCAAAACCTGGTGTTGGCACCCAACAGGCTCAGCAGAGGAGCTCAAGGTGCAAGGGTAAGTGAAGTCTCAGTGTGTCTACATACACACCCCTTTTCCTGTGTCTACACCCATTTCTATAACCACATTAAAATTAATGGCTGTATTATCTTTTTTTTTTGTGGTACTGGGATTTGAACTCAGGGCCTCCTGCTTGCCAAGCAGACACTCTACCAATTGAGCCACTTCACCAGCCCAGTATTATTATCTGTATCTATTTAGACATATATAGAAAGGGAGCCAGACAAGCGAGCTAAGGAGGATAGGAGAGAGAGGGAGGAAGGGGGCATTGGATGGAGGGGCAGGAAGAGATGAAGTTAACGGAGAGAGGAGAGGAAGAGAGAGAAAAGCATAGTGTCTGTGGCGTTAACTCATCCTTACTGGCTTTATTACCTAGCTTACTTTTGCCTTAATTTTGTGTGTGTGAAACGCAGGCTCCAGTCTACCACCTCATAATTTTGTCTTGTAGTTTGGGCTACAGTTCCTAAAGTCCTTATAGAGATGCTTAGCACAAAAAACTATGTGACACAGTGACAACAAAAACCAACGTCTCACATTGGGTTGGGGTCAAAACACCTTCAAATTCCATGGCAGACCCTCTTATTTATTTAATCCTCACAGTGATCATATTGGTTCCATATTTTGCCATATATCAGAGTTTGGCAAACCAAAGCGTGCTATCTAAAAAATAATTTTTACATTTTCACATCGTTTTTTAAAAATCAGAAGAAGAAGAATATTTTGTGACATAAGGACATCATGTAAAATTCAACATCAGTGTCCCTGGAGCATGGCCACCCCACTCCCTTCTTGTTTAACCTGTGGCTACTCTCTCGCAACAGTGGCAGAAGTAGAGGCTGAGCAGGAAATGGTCACCACCTGGTCCTTCAGAAAAAGTGCCGGCAGGGGGGGAGGAAAGGGAAGGGAGAGGGAGAGAAGGAAGAGGGGAGAGAGAGAAGGGAAGGGGGAAAGGGAGGAAGGGAGCAAGGGAGGAAGGAAGGAAGTGCGTGGCGGGGAGCGAGTTGGAGGCGCAGGGCGCGGGTACCTGGCGTTCACGGTGCCATAGAAGAGCCCTACGACGGCCAGGTGGGAGCCACAGGTGGACAGGGCCTTGAGAAGGCAGTTTGCGCACGGCCACCAGGATCCAGACGCAGGAGAGAGGATGAGGGCCATGTCGGGCGCAGGTGCCCACATACAGCTGTGCCGTCGCCCAGCACGGTGTCCAGGGAGGCCAGTAGGGGACGCGGCGCCCACAGCCCCAGCAGCACGAAGTCCCCGGTGTCCTACTCTTTGCGGCAGGCGGGCCCATCCTGGGGACAGGAGGGGACGGGGTCACTGCAGCCAGGAGCAGCTGACCCTTTCTCTCCATGCTTTTTTTGTTTTGCGTGGGGTTTTTTTGTTTTTGTTTTTGTTTTTGTTTTTTGTGGTGGCGGTTCTGGGGTTTGAACCCAGGGCCTTGCATTTGCTAGGAAGGCACTCTATTTTTTCAGATAGGGTCTTTCGTTTCTTGCAGAGGCTGGCCTTGGACTGCAATTTTCCTACCTCTGCCTCCTGCTGAGCTGGGTTAACAGGCATGAGCCACCTCCACCTCATCTGTCTTTTTTTTTTTTTTTTTTTTTTTTTGAGCCCGGGTCCCTTTTGCTATGTAGCCCAGGCTGGCCTGGAACTCATGATCCTCCTGCCTCCATCTCCTGGGTGCTGGGATTACCAGAAGACACCACCACATCTGGCTCCTCTCTGCTAGTTAATCACCTCTTCCCCTCCCTCCTTTTTTCTTTTTTTGTGGTACTAAGCTCGAATCAGAACTTACCTTAAGCGGCTCCACCAGCCCTTTTTCATGATGGTTTTTTCAATATAGGGGCTCACAAACTATTTGCCTGAGCTGATTTCTAACCAAGATTTTCCCAGTCTGTGCCTCCTGAGTAGCTGGGATTACAGATGTGAGCCACCAATGCCTGGGCTTGCTTTTATTTATTTATTTATTTATTTATTTATTTATTTATTTATTTATTTATTTTTGTGGGACTTAGGTTTGAACTCAGGGCTTCCTGCTTGCAAAGCAGGCCCTCTACTGCTTGAGGCACATCCCCAGTCCTTACTTTTACTTTTTTGAGACAGGATCTGCTATGTGGCCCAGGCTGGCCTCCAACTCATGATTCCCCTGCCTCAGCCTCCCGAGTGATGGAATTACAGGTGTGTTCTACTTCACCTGGCACTACTTTATTTCCTTTCTACTCCCTTAACCATCTCCCCTCCATGTCTGTCTGCTTTTTGTTCTTTCCTCGTGTCACTACTTTCCCTCCTTATTCCTGTCTTTCTCTGTCCTCCCCTACCTCTCCCTGTCTAAGTCATCCTGAGACACTGGGGCTGTAACTCCTCACCACTTGACATTCAGTCCTTTGGCTCAAAGTATCAGACCTTCCTTGGTGGAGGTGCCATATGGCAGGGGGGAGTGTGGACGTGGCGGGGTCACAAGAGAACAATCCGACTGCAGATCAGTGACCACAATCTGGAGTGTCGATGCACCAGAACAGCTTGGCAGTCTGCCACCTTCTCCTGCCCCTTCTTACTCCAGTCTCCTCTCTTCCTCCCTGCTTTTGAAATCACCATTTACCATTCTCTCTTCTTCTACTCTCTGGAAACACCCTTAACCTGAGGTCCAGGGTTGTTCTTGGAGTCTGTGAGCCCCAGGATGAGATCATGAGGAGCCCTTGTCCATTTTTCTAGAAGGAGGTGTTTTTCTCCAAGAGCTCCAGGGCCTGCACAGGAGTCAGAGTCTGCACTCAGCCCTCTCCTGTCCTCTCAGACTCCCCCTCCCTTTTCATCTCTGGAGTTGCCTTCTCCCATCATCTTTGCTCTCTCAAAGATGATTCATAGTCTCTCTCTTTTTCTCTAGAGTAAGCCTGCCTTATTCACAGATTTATTACACACAGTTTTGACCAAGCACTTTAAAAAAAATAGTAAATTGGCCAGGTGCCAGTGGTTCATGCCTGTAATCCTAGCTACTCAGGAGGCAGAGATCAGGAGGATTTTGGTTCAAAGCCAGCCCAGGCAAATAGTTCTGGAGACCCTAGCAAGCATGAAGTGCTTAGTTCAAGCCCCAGTGCCACCAAAAAAAGAAAAGAAAACTAGCAAGATGAAAGTGAATGCACTTAATTTAGTGATTGAGTGAAAATTTTGAGATCTGTTGAAAGATGGCATGTCTTTTGCAGAAGTTGGACAGTGTTATGGGGAAAAGGAATGAAGTATCTGCAGTACAGCCCTGACTCCATGCCTCCTGAGCATGATGGGTTTTCCTCGACTGTTGGTCTCTTTACTGGGAACCAACACCTACCGACACCAAGCATCTACTGACTTCTTTCTCTGCCCCTTCTTCCTGCCATTTGGGTTTTTCACTTTCTCTCCCTTGCTCCCTCTTCCCTCCTTCCTTCCCTCCCTCCCTCCCTTCTTCCTTCCTTCCTTCCTTCCTTCCTTTCTTCCTCCTTCCTTCCTCTCTCCCTCATGTTTCTTAGTTTCTCTGCTGCTCTCCCTTATCTTGCTTCTTTTACCATTCTGTCTCTGTGTTTCTCCTTCTTTCTTCTTATCTCTCTATGTAACTCTTTTGTCTTCTGTCTGTCTTCTTTATCTGTTCTTCCTTCCCTCCTTACAGGTCTCAATTTTTCACTGTTCCTACAGATGTCTCTGTCTCTGATGGTCTCTTTCTCTGTCTCTCCTCATTCTCTCTCTCTGTCTCACCGCTCCTTCCCCTCCTCTCCCTCATCATCTTCTCTCCCCTTCATCCCTCATCATCTATTCTCTCTCTCTCTCTCTCTCTCTCTCTCTCTCTCTCTCTCTCTCTCTCTCTCCCCCTCTCTCTCTGCTCCCTCTTTCTCACTTTCATTCTTCCTTCTTCTCTTCCTCCTCAGAAACAATAGCTGCAGTCAGTCCATCATGGGGGACAGCTGGTCTCAGGACCCCTGGGTTCAGCTCCTCCCCTCTCAGCAGCACGGTCTGGAATGAATGAGCACAAAGCAGACAATACATGATGGAATGACCTCACCAAGAAGATCATAGAAGGTGTTCACCCTCCAAAAACCATTCACAGCTGCATCCCAGGCTGGCCTCAGAGCCTGGCATTGGAGAAGTGCCCAGCAGACATTTGTTAAAAGAAATCGTGGCTGAAGAGGGGGTCTCTGAAGTTGGTCAGCTCCATAAAAATCCTGCCTGTCATAAAAGAAAAGAAAGTAACTTAGACTTTCTGTGCCTTTGATTATTCATCTGTAAGATGAACCTCTGTGCCTAATCTACAGACTTATTTGAGAATATAAGACTTCACACATGTGGAGCCCTTAGAAAAATGATTGAATTTGTAGCTATTGTTATCAGTGTTGTGATTATCAACACTTACTCCATGACTGTTACTGTTTCTCTGTTCATCAAGCTGATGACAATATGGGCCACTGTCTTTCATCCCTTTTGTATTGTGTCTTCCTTTTCAGAGTCTGCCCAAAGACAAAAACCTGTCCCCAGAAAATATCCTGTGCCTTAGAGTTTTGCATATGAACTCGGGGGTGATTAATGTTTGAACCAATCCTAGGAACCTCTGAGGAAAACAGAATGGACAGGATGAGATAGAACAAGCGTAGAAGGCATTAAACATAGTTCCATCGGTAGGAAGGTCCAAGGAAGCCGTTCATTAAAATACTCAGTGGGCTGGACACAGTGGATCATGCCTTTAATCCCAGCTACTAGGAAGGCAGAAATCTGAAGGATCACAGTCCAAGGCCAGTGATGGGGGGGGGCATAAATAGCAGTCCAGGCTAGCCCAGACAAAGATATTAGAGCCTATTTAAAAAATAACTGAAGAGGAAAGAGCCAGGGGTATAATTCAAGTGGTAGAGCACCTGTCAAGCAAGCATGAGGCCCTGAGTTCAAACCCCAGCATCACCAAAAAAATAAAATAAATACTCAATGTGTATTGTTTTATTACCAAAGAGTGGCAGAAATTCCCCTTTGATCTCAAGGTATGACTCTCATTAATGACCGCATTGATTTCAATTTGCAGGGAAGAATTATTTTGCGTGGGAGCCCTGTCCTCTCATGTGTCCTTGTGTGCCTTCCCTCACTGTGGTGTCACCTCTGGGTTGTTCTGCTAGCATGACCACTTCTCTGACCCTCTGTCTCCAAGCACAACACCACAAGTCTGCTGGTCTCCTGGTTGCCATTTTCCTCTCTCTTGGCTTACTTTCTCTTCATCTCTGAGTGGGTCAGTCTCAGCATCTCTCTGAGTTTCTCTTACTCACTTGATAACTTGGAATGTCTTTCTAACATCCCCAGCACTCCCTGCTCACACTCCAGCTTCTACAGACTGTGGTACTGAGCTGTTCACCCACTCACTGTACATTTATTAAGCACCACTTGCTTAGTAGAAGTGTGCTGGACATCACTGGAGAAACTGGCAAATCTCATCCCTCCAGTCAAGGAATAAAAATAAGTAATCCCAGGTTTTCAGAGAGTGACTTCTGTGAAGGATATATGTGGTGGAAGGTGATAAGCAGGTGGATTATTTCACAGCAGGGCCAGAGAATATGACAGTTGAGCAGATCCCTGCAGGTGAGGAGCCCACCCTGTGAAGACATGGAGAGAGGACGTGGCAGGCAGAGACTAACAAGGTCAAGGGCACTGTGGTAGAAGTGAGCATGGCTGATGTGAGGAGCCCAGTGGCAGGAGTGTGGTGAGGAAGAGGATGGCATGGATGAGGATGACGGCCATAGCCAGGGCCAGGCATGGGGGAGGAGAAAGCCATGGTAAATGCCATCGATGGTGACACATCTGAGAAGAGTTGTGGGTTCTAGTCTACTTGTGAATGTGAGTCCTGGCCCTAGGCATGCACCATGTGCACAGTTGTGTAAACAATGTGGGGAATTCCAGGAACCTGAGGTGAAGAACCCTGTCCACAAATACATGCTCACCTTGTGGAAGGAAACTTGGTTCCTAGGACTTAATCTTTTTTTTTTTTTTTTGCCTTGTTTGTTTGTTGAGACAGGGTCTTGCTGTGTGACCCAAGATAACCTTGAATTCATGATACTCCTGCCTCAGTCTTCTTAGTGCTGGGACTACAGCTGTGCACCACCATGCCTGGCTAAACTCACTCCATTCCTTGTGGGGTTCACACAATAATATTTCTAACAGGCAGTTGGATACCTGAGTACCAAGCTGAGAAAGGAGGCTAAGACTGGACCTGAGAAGTGAGGATACCTGAGGCCATCAACAATGGAGTCACAGGTGCATGGAGGTCAAGCAGGAGCAGCCTGCAGAAGTAACCCATACATATTGGGTGATGAATACCTTTGAGGAGGTGAATGCAATCTCCAACAAACGTTCCTCCCGCACACCCTGCGTCACTCTGCACGGCGGGATCTATCCCTCTGAACATCCTTCTGCCTCCCTGTAGATCTCCCAGAGAGACTATCACATGGACAGACTCACTCACCAGCTCACAGCAATGCCGCCCTCCTCCTTCACTTCACATCTGCATCCAGAGGGTGGTCAGATGCTTCTCAAGACCGAGGGTGGGCAGTGTGTCTGGGAGCCCTGGTGCCCTGCTCAGAAGCTGAAGTGATGACAGGATGTCCAGACAGGCCACACAGGATGAATTAAAGCCCTCTACCTGGATCTGTGGAGAGCCCGGCCACCTGGGGAGTGTGGAGGAACAATTACCAGACTCGCAGCTCTGACTGCTCCCCAGCACAAGGGCACCACCCTTAGCTCCTACAAGGACACATAATTGGCCATCGCTAATGAGGCATTGGTGGGGAGATCTTGGCCCCAGAGCACAGACTGTCTGGAGCTCCTGGGGGCCTCTGCCTATGGTTTCCAGATGTGACAATGGAAGGCACATTCACATCACTCCAGATGTGAGAATGGAAGGCTCTGGAAACTTCTGTCTCTGTCATTTCCTCCTCTCTCCTTTTCTTCCTCTCTCCTTGTTCTTCTTGGGTCTCTCTAAATATCTCTTAATTGATTTCTCAGAATGTCTCTTCTTTCCCTGCAATTCTCACATCTCTGCACTCTTGTCTCTGCCACTCTCACCCAGTCCTTCTCTGTGTAGTCTTCGCACAAGTCTGCTGGTCTCCCTGCCACCATGTTCATCCCCCTCTTTTGGCTTCCTTTCCCTTGGTCTGTGAACATTTGGTCAGTGCTGCATCTGTCTGGGTTCCTTTCACTCCCTGTTTGTCTGACTTTCTCTGTTTGCCTTTTCTTTTTCCCTAAAATGTCCTTCTGTCTGATTATGCTTTTCTCCATCTCTCTGACCGGGGAAAGGCATTTGACACATTTTTTTGTGGTACTGGGATTTGAACTCCAGCCTCACGCTTGCTAGGCAGGTGCTCTACCACTTGAGCCACTCTGCCAGCCTTGTTTTTTGTTGGGTATTTTTGAGATAGGGTCTCAAGAACTGTTTGCCTGGGGCTGGCTTTGAACCACTATCCTCCTGGTCTCTGCCTCCAGAGTATCTGGGATTACAGGCGTGAGCCACCAGCGCCCAGCACATCTGACACATTTGAACAGGTTGAAACACCATTTCTTAATTGAAAAAAACATTCAACAAACCAAGAATAGAAGAAACCACATCAACATAATAAAACCTGAGGGAAAAAACTCACAATGAAAAAAACTCACAGTGGTGAAAAACTGAAAACTTTTCCCTTAAAATCAGACATAAAATAAGCACACCATTTTCATCACTTCCATTCAACACAGCACGGGAAGTTCTAGCCAGAGCAATTAAGCAAGATAAAGGAATAAAGAATATGCAAACTTGAAAAGAAGAAGTAGAATTGTCTCTGTTTTTAAATGAAATATCTTATATAGAAAAACCTCATGATTACACATACACACACTGCTAGGACTAATTATGACCTCAGCAAAACTGCAGGATACAAAGTCAACACAAAATCAGTTGCATTTTCATATACTAACAATGAACACTCTCAGACAAGCCTGAACAATCTCAGACAAGCCTAGTGGAGTGATTCAAGAAGTAGAGAACCTGCCGAGCCCAAGCAAGCACAAAACCTTGAGTTCAAACCCCAGGGCTGCCAAAAAAAAAAAAAGAGTAACAATTTCCAAAGGAAATTATAAAAACAGGTTACATTCATAATAACAGCAAAAAAGGATAAAATACTTATGCACTAACTTAATAAGGTGAAATATTTATACCACAAAATCTACAAAGCATTACTGAAAGAAATTAAAGATGACACATACAAATGCAAACACATCCCATGTCCATGGATTGGAAGACAATTCTACACAAGAGAGTACAGCTTCAATGCAATTTCTCTCAAAATCTCAAAATATGTTTTTGCAGCTAAAAAAGAACTCATCCTAAAATCCATATGGACTCTCAAAGGACCCCATATTACAACAATCTTGAGCTAGTAGAGTGGCTATAGTGGTAGAGCACCTGCCTAGCAGGTGTGGAACCCTGAATTCACCAAAAATAAATACATACCTACATAAAAACAATTTTGAAAAATAGGGACAAAGTCAGATGGTTCAACTTCCTGATTTCAAAACTTACTACAATTCTATAAAAGTCAAAGCAGTGTGGAAGTGGGATAAAGGCAGACATGTATGGCATAGAATAAGGGCCCCTAAATAAATCACACACACATGCACAGAGTTTGTTATTTTGAGGGGGTGGAAGTACTTCAGCAAATGTTTCTGATGCAAGTTGGTGTCAGCTAGCCAAGGAAAGAAGTTGCCCCCTCACCTAACATGAGATAAAAATTAACCCAAAATGGATCAAAGTCTAAACATAAAATCTAGAACTACAGCACTCTTAGGAGACCACACAGGGCACAATATTTCTCCAAAGAATACATACAAGTGGCCGATAGGTGCATGAAAAGATATCCAGCATTATTAACCACTAGGAAAATGCACACAGGTATCAAAACACCACATGGCAACGATCAAATTGCACATAAATATGTATAATTTCATGAGTCAACTTAAAAGTAAAAGTGGAAAAAAACACTACAATCAGATGCCACCTCACACCCACTAGGACAGCTACTACCAAGAAAAACAAAACCAAAACAGAACAGATTTACAAAGGGTAGTTAAGGTTGTGATGAAGTTGAAACCCTGTGCATGGCTGACAGTGTTGTGAACTGGACATCCCCTATGGAAAACAGTATGACAGTTTCTCAAAATACAAAACATAAAATCCCCACGCGGTCCAGCAGGTCCATATCTGGGTATGTTCCCAAAAGCGTGCGCGCAGGGTCTTGAAAAGGGAATTTGCGTAGCCATGTTCACAGCCACTTTATTGACGGTAGCTAAAATACCGCAGAAGCTAATATGCCCACAGACTGAAGAACGGATAAGCAGAGTGTGCCGTGTGCAAACAAGAGTAGAGCACTCAGCCTTAAGAGGGAAGCGAACTCTGACCCCTACTACAATATGGTGGACCCCAAGACATTGTGCTGAGTGACACAACTGCTCACCAAAGGACACATACACCTCTTCAACTTACGTACGTAAGCTAGGGGTTCAAATTCACAGCAATTAAAGGACTCAGGCTTATAGTGACAGGAAGTAGACGGTGGTTGCTGGGGGCTGGGGAAGGGAAGTAGGGAATCGTTGCTTAATGAATATGGGGTTTCTCTTTAGGATGATGAAAAGATTCTGGAGCTGGATGGTAGTGATGTTTGTAGAACAATATGAATGTACTTAATGTACACTAACAATGCATAAAGTGGTACATTTTATATTTTTCATGGTTGCTACAATTGTAAAAAAATTAAATAATTTTATATATTAAATTTCATAGGCTCATAGATGAGCATATGAATGGTTAGTGAGAATCATTATTTTTTATTTTTTTATTGGGATATATTTGTTGTACAGGGGAGGAATTCATTGTGACAATTCCAAATAGGCTTATAATACTTTAAAGTGACAGAGGCCAATAGGAGAAAGGGACCAGGAACTAGGTTCGAGAAGAATTAATTTAGAATGTAACACACATGCACAGGAAAGCAATGCAAGTAAACTCCCTGTACAGCTATCCTTATCTCAACTACCAAAAGCCCTTGGTCCTTCCAATTATTGCTTATACTCTCTCTACAACAAAATTAGAGATAAGGGCAAAATAGTTTCTGCCTGGTAACCAGGGGGTAGGGGGAGAGGGAGGGGCAGGGGAAAAGGAGGGGCAGGGGGAAGGGGGTAGAAATGCACATATGAATAAGAGAAATTTTTTTAAAAAGACATATAATGTACATTGGTTAGATCATCCCCACAGTCTCTCCCCCCACAATGCCCTCCTCACCCCACTTAAAACAATTGCAAGAGGTTTCTTTTTTCTGTTTCATATATGAAGTCCATCAACCATGTACCCTCACTTTAAACTCCTTCGTTGACCCTTCCCCTCCCACAAGTACCTCCCCACACACACACCCTGTACTATTTCACAGTCTTGTCTAAGTTGATGCTCAAAGGGGTGTCTCAATGCGTCCCACTGTGGGTGTGCCTTACTTCGGTCCCTGCAACCCCTTCTGTTGCCCTCCCTCACCCCTTTACCTCCACCCCCCATTTTTCAACAGCTCTCAGTACACATCTTTATATCCTCTATCTTCACAGATCCTAAGTTCTACAAAATTGATGATGCTCTATCAGGAATAATTCTTTATATTGTAAGTTCTATGTTGCCGTGTTTTCAATAGCTTTAAGCAATTAAATTTTAACTTTTTAAGAAATGCCTGTGTAGTTTTCCATGCTTGAAGAGTGCCACCTAGAGGTGGCAAAAGCAGTTACTAAACTCATACACCATCAAATCAAAACGAAAGGAAAAGAATGAATATACTTCCAGATTTCTTTGATAATGTTTTTTTTTTAAATCCTCCTATATCATGTGAATTGCACACATGGAATAGGAAGGTGGTGCGATCCTCTGGGGAGACTTCTCTGGCATGGATAAACTTCAGCAGGATTTCTCATCCCACTGAGCATCTTTCTTGGACTGGTGCCTGAAAGCACAGTGGAACAGGCACAGCTGTCCCCAGCAGCCTGGACGTGAGCCAGATCCTGGGAGAGTCTGCAACTTGCAGAGAAGAACACTGGTCCCTGAGAGGGCAGGACTCCAGGCTGTCTGTCCCTGAGCCCACACCGCCATCCAGCTCCCAAGGAGAGGTGTTCTGGGCACCTTCAGAGGAGGAACTCCAGGCCCCAAAGCATTCCACACCCTCTGGCTAGGGCACGTTGATATGTACAGGATCCTAATGCTGTCAGTAATGCTCAGTGAAAGTGTCCTGTTGTGGCTGTGGCTGTTGCTGATGCTGGAAACAGGGTCTCACCATGTACTCCAGGCTGGCCTCAAACTCAAGATCCTCCTGCCTCAGCCTCCTGAGTGCTGGGATCACAGGAGTGTGCCATCCTGGGTGACTTAGGGAAAGTGCAATGAAGCTCCACTTTGGTTGTCCACAGAGTAAACCCTCAAACTCCCATACACATACAGATAATCATAATTCTGGTGTTTGGGGGCTTGCACAAAATGGAGTTCATCATTGCATAAGTTGTTTCCATTAATCACAAAGTCTCACAAACAACCAAAAGCAAACAGATCAGGAAATGACAAGCATTGATAAAATAGCTTAAGTGCAGTGTGGGGGTGGTCACAGTTACTTAAGCACAGTGCATGCACAGGCAAAATACTGAGGCAAAAATCCCATTGATGGCAAACAGACACCTAAACAACAAGGGACAAGAATGAAAAACAGGTCATGCTAAGGGGAGGGTATAACTGGAGGGAGAGGTTCAATGAAGGAAATTAAGGTTGATGTACTTCTTATACAAGAATGAATATAGAATTTTTAAACCTGTCAAAATCACCATAAGAAAGAGACTAAGGTAAAATAGAGAAAAATAAAAGAGATGAACAAATTCGGGTTATAATACATATATACATGGAAATATCACAATGAAATTCCCTGTATAGCTACCTTAAACAAACAAAAATGTCTTTTCTTTTTCAAAAACCGGGACTAGAAAGGCAAAACAGGTTCTGTTTGGGGGTTGGTACCAGTGGGAGGGGGGAGGATATAAGGAAAGGGTGTATAAGAGTGAATATGGTGGAAATATAATTTACACATGTATGAAATGGAAAATGAGACCTGTTGAAACTACTTTAAGAATGGGGAAGGAGGGATAAAGGAGAATGATGGAAGGGGTGAATTTAACTAAGATATTTTGTAAGCACTTTTGTAAATGTCACAATGTACCCCCTGTATAACAATAATATGATAATAAAAATAATTTCAAAAAAAGAAAAGAGAAATAGTTTACCACACACAGATGAGGAGGAGGATGAGCATGGGAAAGGACTAGAAGAGGCAGGAAAATCAGGCTTAGGATCCATTACTTTGAAGGAAGCCCTTGGCTTTGAGTTGTCTGGAACCTGCCCCAGGGTGATGAAGTTGGTGCGTGACCCAACTGGGGTTTCCTTTTTTGTCTGTAAAACAATGACTCTTGCCCTCACTTTGTTATACTTTAATGTCACAGATGGAACTGGAGATCACCCTGTTAAGCAAACTAAGCCAGGATCAGAAGAACTAAGGTCACATGCATTACCTCCTATGTGGGAACATACATAAATTCAAACATGATCTTATTATACATATATAAAGAACATGTTTTTGATAGTGGGAGTGTTTGCGGGGACTAGAGTGAGGCAGGAGAGGAAAAGAATGACCGAGTGAATAATATCAGGATTACCACATCTGTGTAAGGAGATGGTAAAACAAAACACAGAGATAGCTGTTCAACAATAGGGAGCAGGGAGGGTAGAGAAAGACAGAGAAATAGAGAGAGTTAATCTGGTTAAAGTACAATATGTGTATGTGTTAGATACCACAGCAAAACCCCTTTGAACAATTAATAAACACTAAAAAAATGAAGAACGGGAAGGTAAAACAGGTCCTGTTAGGGGGAGGGTAGCATTTGGCAGGGGAATAAAGTTGATGTACTTTATATATTTTTTTGAAAATATAACAATGAAACCTGTCGAAATTAAGAAGGGAGGAGAGAGGATAAAGGAGAGTGATGAAGCAGATGAATGTGAACAAGGTACATTATACCCTGGAAATGTCACAATGAAACCCCAATGCAGCTAATATATGCTAATAAATATGTTTTAGAAAAACATTATATCTTGGGCTCACTTTATATATAAATTTATTTTGAGGTCACAGTCAACTACCACTTTTACCTGCCTTCGAGTCCATGGGCGCCACATGCCCTTCAGCACCACGGACAGGTCTTCAGGATCAGGGACAGGACTTATCACAGGCTCTGCTGATTTTTGGTGGTGCTGGAGTTTGAACTCAGAGCCTCATGCTTGCTAGGCAGGAGTTCTGCCACTTGAGCCACTCCACCAGCCCTGTTTTGTGTTGAGTATTTTCAAGATAGGGTCTCACAAACTGTTTGCCTGGGCTGGCTCAAACCGCAACCCTCCTACTCTCTGCCTCCTAAGTTGCTAGGATTTCAGATGTGAGCCACCAGTGCCCAGCTTTATTTCGATTTTGAGATAGGGTCTCTTGCTAACTTTACCCAAGCTGGCCTTCAACTCTCAATCCTGTGGCCTCCACCTCATGCGTACCTGGGATTATAGGCCACAGTCTGGTTCCATGTCTGGTTCCTGAGTTCATTCCTCAGTACCTTACACATCTGTGTCTTATTTCAAACACAACACGACATCACGCAGCGAAACTGGAAGCAAAAGGACAAAATTTTAATATTTTTAAGTAAAAAATTGGGAACTTGTGCACTCATGAGGAATCTTTATGGAATGACTAGCTATATTCAAACAATAGGCACGAAATGACACATGGAGACCGTGTGTGGATACACAAATGCAGAACGGACCCTCCCCCACTCCATTCTCATTGATCCCTGGACTACTCATCTCCAAGGATACAGCGTTACTTGGCAACCAGGCCAGCTCCTCCATCCTCTCCCCTCAGCTGCATCTCTGCTGCCCTCTGGTGTCTGTTCACGCAGCTGTCGCTGTCCGCAGAGGGACCTGATGCTTTAAAATTGAAAGGACAGCTGGGCACTGATGGCGGACAGCTGGGCACTGATGGCTCACGCCTGTAGTCCTAGCTACTCAGGAGGCAGCGATCAGGGGGATCTCGGTTCAAGGCCAGCCCAAACAAATAGTTTGTGAGTCCCTATCTTGAAAGAACATATCACAAAAAAGGGCTGGCGGAGTGGCTCAAGATGTAGGCTCTGAGGTCAAGTCCCAGTACTGAAAAAAAAAGTGCATTTCATATTTATTGTTGAAATGAAAACAATACCCACCTGCTATTTATTAGCATCATATTGGGTTCCTCCCCATCACCAACCCCATGGAGAGGTGGAAGAACAGAAACTCAGACTGGGCCTTGGTCTTACTCCCTATCACCCCAAGTGAAAAAGGCTGGGATGCTGGGATTTATAAGAGCAAGGGTCTGCATTAAATCTTCTTTTCTCACAAGTCCCAAGCAGGACTGACAGGGTGGCTCAAGTGGTAGAGTGCCTGCCTAGCAAGCACAAGTCCCTGAATTCAAACCCCAGTACCTCAAAAAAAAAAAAAAGGAAAAGAAAAGAAAGAAACAATTCCAAAATAATCAGTATTAGGGAAAATAATCTGAAACACCAGGAAGCTGGTGTTTAGCACACTTCTCACAAAAAGTCCTTTAATGTGGTTATCATGGTAGGCAGCTGAAAAAATTAATAAAAGTCACACAGACCTGGATTACATTTCTATGAGAGTTTAGAGCCACAAAACAGCTGCATAGCATCATGGTGATTTGATATCACTTCATTTACTAGAAACGTTAAATGTGTATATCCTTCAGCATAGGAAAACTACACTTGAAAATTACACCTAGGACAGTAATTCTCAAACACATTAATACCTTTCAAAATTATTGAGAATCCCCAAAGAATTATTCTTTGGATGATTTCTATCTGTGCATATGTACTATTTTATAAATCAAAGCTGAGAATTTTTCAGTTAAAATTTATTTTTAAATAACAAATTTGACCGGGGGTAGTAGCTTGAACCTGTAATCGCAGCTATTTGGGAGGTGAAGATTGGGAGGATTACAGTTTGAGACCAACCCCAGCAAAAAGTTATCCAGATCCCATCCCAATTAATAACTGCGCTGATGGGACATGCCTGTCATCCCAGCTGCTGTGAAGCATGAATAGAAGGATGGAGGCCCAGGCTGGCAAAAAATTAAAAAATAACTTAAGCTCAAAAGGCTGGAGGCAGGGAGTGACCCAAGTAATACAGCTCCTACCTAGCAAGCATGAGGCCCTGAGTTCAAACACCGGTACCACCAAGAAAAAAAGATAAATGGACTGGAGGGATAACTGAAGTGGTAGAGCAAGTACGAGGCCCTGAGTTCAACCCCCAGTACTACCAAAAAATAAAAATAAGTCAGGCACCTGTGGTTTATGACTGTAATCCTAGCTACTTGGGAGGCAGAGATCAGGAGGACTGTGTTTCAAAACCAGCCTAGGCAAATAGTTCGGAAGACCCTATCTCAAAAAAAGAAAATCACAAAACAAGGGTTTGCTTGGCTCAAGTAATAGAGTTCCTGCCTGTCAAGAGTGAAGCCCTGAGTTCAAATCCCAGTACTGCCTAGATAGATAGATAGATGATAGATGATAGATAGATAGATAGATAGATAGATAATAGATAAATGGAAGCTATGTGGATAAACAATTGAGGAGTTACTGATTGACAGGCGGGCGGTGCGCACTGCTGTCCGCCTACACAGCAATCTGTACTGGGCTGGGCAGAACGGCCCTTCTCCCACTCTGTTCTCATTGATTTCCTGGAGACTCATCTCCAAGGATACAGCGTTGCTTGGCAACTAGGCCAGCTCCTCCGTCCTCTCCCCTCGGGTGGATCTCTGCTGCCCTCTGGTGTCCATTTTCCCAGCTACAGCTGTCCGCAAAGGGACCTGACGCTTTAAAATGGAAAGGCCAGCGATGCTCCACCTGACCCTGCCAGGGCCAGCGGTTTGCTTTCCTCATTCGCCTGGTTGTATTTCCGCTACTTTTCTTCTATATTTTGTTACATTTCCGCTACTTTTCTGCTACATTTTTGTTACATCTTTGCTACATTTCTTTTGCTGCCATCACCTCCGTGATGCTAGGGTGCTGGTGGCCGCCGTGAAGACAAGCAATCCCTTCGGAGAAGTGTAAGTGCAGGAGGTTTGAGAGGTGGTGCAGCGCCCAGCAGATGCACACGCCACCCCCGGTTACACGGCTGTCATTCGTGAAAGATGAAAAATCATTTTCCTGTTCAACAGAAAAAAGGAACTGCCAAGCAACCCCACGAAAAGCACACACCCATAGCCTATCCAAAAACCAGAGAATAACAATGCCAGCAGGATTGGGATGAATTGGAGCCCTTGTGCAAGGTTGGTAGGAATATAGCATGATGTATTCACTATGGAAAGCAGTATGAATGTCCTCAAAAACTGAAAAAATACTATTACCATGAGATCAAGCAATGCCCACTGAGGGTATATACGTGAAATAATTGAAAGAATTGCCAGGCTCAGTGGCTTACGCCTGTAATCCTAAGTACTTGGGAAGTGGATGGAAGTTTGAGGCCAGCCTGGACAAAAAGTTCAGGAGACCTCATCTCAACCAATAAAAAAGGTAGATGTTATGAGTATGCCTGCTGTCCCAGATAAACAGTAAGGGTAGGAAGGAGAATCACAGTCCAGGCCAGCCCAGACATAAACTCAAGACCCTATTCAAAAAATACCTAAAAAGCAAAAGGGCTTGGAGCATGGCTCAAGTGGTAGAGCACCTACCTAGGAAGTTCAGGTCCTGAGTTCAAGCTCCAGGATGGCAAAAAAAATCGAGGCCAGGTGCTGGAGGCTCATGCCTGCAAACCTAGCTGCTTGGGAGGCAGAGATCAGAAGAATTGTGGTTTGAAGCCAGCCCTGGCAGTTTGCGAGATCTTATCTCAAAAGAACCCATTACAAAAAAGGGCTGGTGGGGCACTGGGATTTATAAGAGCAAAAATCTTCACTCAATTTTCTTTTCTCACAATTCCAAAGTAGGACTGGCAGAGTGGCTCAAGTGGTAGTGTCTGCCTAGTAATCATGAAGCCCTGAGTTCAAATCCCAGTAAACCCCAGTACCACAAAAAGTATATAAATATGTATATACTTATATAGATAGATAGATAGAGATAGATAGATAGATAGATAGATAGATAGACAGATAGATAGATGTAATTGAATGTTTGGACTGTCTTCATCCTTTTAGGAAAAGGTCCTGTGGTGCCCAATCTTGACTGTCAACTTGATTGGCTTGAGAGACGCCTAGGAGATTAGTAAGGCACAATCTCCTGAGTATGTCTGAGGGTGTTTCAAGACAGGATTACATCATAAGGATTATGATCTAATCAATAGCTTAATTCATTGATTAAATCATTAAAATTTAACTCTCAATTTGAATAGACTTGGGGAGGGGGTCGCAGAAGGAGGAGGAAGTGGTCCCTGGGGCCTTCAAAGGGCAATCTCATCCCTGCCCTTTCCCTTCCTCCTCTTTTGCTTCCTGGCCGCTGTGAGGTGAGACACTTTGCCTCCTTCATGCCCTTCCACCATAATGTTTCTGTCTTGCCATAGGCAGAAAAGAAAAAGAACCAGCTGACCATGGACTGAACCCATGAGCCAGAATAACTTTTCTTCCTTTTAAATTGCTTCTTTCAGGTGGGTATTTGTCATAGAGACAAAAAGTTCACTAACACCTGACCCTTTTCATGATTTCAGCAAGGTGGCAATGTCTACACAAATGTTTGAGCATGAAGATAATATATCACAGTACAGGACAACCAGCACAATTTCCACAAAAGGTCATGAAAGAAAACAGCGTTAATATTTCCCTTGGTACATATTTGGACCACATCTGCTTTTCTTTAGTAAAATAGTGTGTGTTGCTGTTTTCTATGAACAATAAGACCAATTTTTATCTATTTAATTTTTGGTGGGACCTGGGTCCACTCAGGAGTATGCACTTGCAAAGCAGGTGCTCTACTGCCAGAGTCACACCTCCAGTCCATTTGGCTCTGATTATTTTGTAGATGTGGGTCTACAGAATTATTTGCCCAGGCTGGTCTCAAACCTCTATCCTCTCAATCTCAGCCCCTCAAGTAGCTAGGATTACAGGTGTGAGCACCAGTGCCTGGCTAATAAGGTCAATTTTAGTTAAGAATGTGCTATGGACTTGTGCTTCTGGCCATGATGAAGTAGTTGAAAGCACTTTTTCTCCCTTATGAAACACCTGTAAAGGAGACAATCCATAATATGCAGCTAACTGTAAGACAATAGACATCTGGTGATGACATCAGTGGTTGCTGAAATCTGGGGAATGAATGAGGTGCATCCCACAATTGCCCAGTTTGCAGCCCAGGAGAGTTTCAGGTCACAGTGCTGCAGAAGCCTGCAGACTCCCTGAGCTAAAGAGAACAAACTGAAGCCAGGTTCAGTGACACAAACCTGTAATCTAGCACTCAAGAGACTGAGGCAGGGGAATCTCGAATTCCAGGCCAGCCTGGGCTACACAGTAAGACCCAGTCTCAAACAAACAAAGAAGAGAGGCCAAACTGAGAGTCAGGGAGACCAAGGTGACCAGAGGTTATGGGGGGGGGAGAAGTCTGGAGAATCTCTGAGAATCCCTCTCAAACATTTAGCAGAGCAATGACCACCACGCTTAGAAATGCTCTTAACACATCCCACAGGAGCTGGCAGGCAGTGGCTGACATTTCAGCCCAGTGTCCTGGCCCTCCCTCTGTTTCTGTCAGCTCTGGCCATGACACTGCTATAGAAGCAACAGCTCTGCACTCCATGGTGTGCACCTGCTGAAGCCCTGAACCACCATATAAGAAGTTCTGCTACTCTGAGTCCAGCGTGTTGTGAGGGAGCCCCAACCCTGGGTTCAGACCCAACAGGCACCATGTGACTTCCCATCAGGAAACCAGGACCTAGACATAAGTCCAATGGAGCTATCCCAGTTCCAGCTCCAGCTGTGCCAGCTGTGCAATGGCGCCCCCTGGTGGGGATGAGAGGAAGCTCAGAATGAATAGAGTAAAACACTTTTCCTTGGGACACGTGCATGAGATGCGGCTGCAGGCCATGGAGTTGTCATTATCCTTGCATTAGGTGACATCCACTACTAGAAACAAAAAGCCAAGTGTGGGTTTTATTTTAAGAGTCACAGATACTCCTTGCAAAAAAAAAAAGTCATTCTCTCTTACAGCGTACTGCTTACTCATAATTCCTTGTATTTTTCCAGTACTGGGAACTAAACCAGGGCCCCACTATGGGGGGCCATTTACCTATTGAGCCCACCCCCAGTCCTTTTGTTTTTGTATTTCACTTCTGAGACAGGGTCTCCCTAAATTTACCTGGGCTGACCTCATACCAGCAATCCTCCTGCCTCTGCCTCCTGAGTAGCTGGGATTACCAGTTCGAAATCCCTCTTCTTTATTTGCTTGGTGCTGGGGTTTGAACTCAGGGCCTTGTGCTTGCTAGGCAGGTGCTTTACCCCTTGAGCCATGTGTCCAGCCCTTTCCGTTTTAGGTTATTTTTCACATAGGGTCTTGCATTTTTGCCTAGGGTAACCTCAGATTGCAATCATCCCCGGGATTACAGATGTGAGCCACCACCACCTGGGTTAGTGTGTTAAGGTGAGTCTTGCTAATTTTTGCTGGAATGGTCTGGAACCGTGATCCTCTCAATCTTTGCTTCCCAAGTAGCTGTGATTACAAGTGTGAACCATCATACCAGGTTCATCATGCTGCTTACAATATAGCATATGCATGTCCATTTATAGTTAAATCTGGAAAGGACTAAACATTTAGAAAATGCCTTTTTATTCTTTGATCAAACATGTATATAGTTAAGGTATACAATATTTTGATATACATATGCTGAAGTGATTATTATAGTCAAGCCAATGATTATATCCACCTGTTCACATAGTTACCGTGTGTGTGTGTGTGTGTGTGTGTGTGTGTGTGTGTACCCGAAATCCACTCTCCACATCCCCTGTATACAGCACCGTATTTCTAGGTATTATTAGCCTTGGCTATTATGAATTAGATCTCCTGACTTGCTTGTCCTATGTAACCACAACTTGTACCCTTTGATAGGAAATAACTTTGATGAGGAGATAAAGAAATGTAATGGAATTTTATTCAGACTTTCAAAAAAGAGGGAGATCTGGCCATTTCAAACATGGATGAACCCAGAGGCTATTATGCCAAATGAAATAAGCCAGGGACAGAAAGACAAATACCACACGATCTCACATACACGTGAGTTCTAAAAGGTCAGATTTAGAGAAGAGAGGCCCTGTGTGACCCACAGGGCCCGGGAAGGTGGAGGAAAAGAAGACACTAGTAAAAGGGTGTTTTCCTGTGTTTGAATATTTCCATTTTTGTGGTAAAAAATGCTTTTGTATTACGGCAAGAATATGTCGGAGATATTTTAAGGGGTTAAAATGTAAAATAAAACTAGAAACAACAACAAATAAGCCGTGGGTCTTTTATTTTCATGCTGCTGGATCTGAGCATCTGCTGGGAGGTTCTGGTCCATGCTGACCAGGTTGGGGGGGTACTGGCCATATTCTTGTACCAGGCAAGACCAGAAGCTTCCAGAAGGATGGGGGAAAGACAAAATGCCTCTTAAGATCTGCATATAAAATTAAAATTTGAGGCAAGGCTCAGTGGCTCAAGACTGTAATACTCAGGAGGCAGAGATCGGCCTCAAGATCAGCCTTGTGTTCAAGGCCATCCAGGGCAGAAAGTTCAGGAGACTCCATTTCAACCGATAGCTAGCTGTGGTTCACTCCTGCCATCCCAGCTATGCAGGAAGCATAAATAGGAGGATCACTGTCCAGGTTAGCTGGGCATAAACACAAGACCCAATCCCAAAAAAACAAAGCAAAAAAGAGCTAGGGGCCTGCCTCAAGTGGGACGGAGCAAAAAACAAAACAAAAGCGTGTGCCATGGCTCAAGGCAGTCTTGGGGCTGTGTATGGCAAGGCCTTATACTCTGATTTGGCCTCTCTGATCCTCACATTCCTTCGTTCTAAGCCTGTGGTCTCAGCTGATCCCTTGAGGAAGAAAAGTCCTATCCTTGGTTACCAGCCACGCCCAGCAACCAGGAAGTATGCTTGGTGGGCGGGGCCGAGGTCAGACACCCCCCCCCCACGCCCCTGCTCACAACGAGTACCCAAGGAGGCCGGAAGGGAGTGTCTACCCGTGCGGTCGCAAGGTTTTCTGGGAGTTGTAGTTCTGCTGAGTCGCGCGCGGCCGTGCGTTTCTTTGTGCGCAGGCGTAGTCCACGGCGAGTTGGTGTTTGGACCCCTCTGCTGCTTTGGCCTCCGTGCGGCTTAGGGAGAAGGGGTTCCCGGGGGTATTCATAGGCCGATGAGGGCCGGAGTCCGAGGGGAAGCCGACTGGACCCCACTGGCCTTGGGGGGAGCCGCCCAGCGCTTTCAGAGATGGTCCTGGCAGGTGAGGGCGCCGGTGAGAATGTGCGCATGCGCGAGTGCATTTGCGCTTGTGGCCAGTGTGCACCTTCGTGACGTGTGTCCCTGCAGGTGTGACCGTGCCGGCGAGTGACTGCAAGTGGGCCTAACCCCACAAGTCACTGAGTGTGTGCACCTGGTTACTCGGCGGGGCCTGCTTGTGCAGGTGTGTGTGACTGCGTCCAAGTCTCCAGGTGAGTCCCCAGTGATGTGTGGTGTCCCTGCAGGTGAAGCAGTGTATGCAACTGATCACGTGATCCGCGAGTATCTGGGGATGTCTGCATATTGAACCAGAGTCGCATAGGTGTATGATACTTATTCCCCTGAGTGTGGGGTGCATGGCACCACCTGTGGGTGTCTGGGTGTGAGACTGTGTAGGGTGACTAGACACGTGAGCCTGGTAGCACGAAGCTAGGAAGCCTGGGAATACCTGTGTGTATGCATATGCACGTGAGGAGACCGTGCACACTTGACTTTGGCCATGTTGGAGTTCTGCACACTGCTATACTGTGTTTGTGTTTATGTGTGTCTACATGGGTAGCACCCCAGCACATGGCCTGCCTATGGTGGAGAGGTGTCCTTCTATATGTACCTGTTTACTCAGGGACACTACACGTTGGGGGTAGGGGGTTGTAGCTATGTGTGCAGCCCCACATAGTGCCTATTGAGTGTGGCCAGGTACAATGCCTTCCTAGCTCCTTGCGTGCGTAGATATGTGTGGTGTGTATCATTGTGTGTCCATGTTTATCTGTGCATGTGATGTAACTGACCTCTGGGTATGATTACATGTGACTCTGTAGGTCACACTGTGACATGACACTTTTGTCCTATCAATGATGTGCTAATATACATAAGAAATATGTATTTGTCCCCATTTCCTGGCTCAGAGCTTCTAACATTCTTGGAATTTCCTTAGTAGTGGGAGAAGACAATATTTTCTCTTACTCACAGTAATAGAAGCCTTTTCAACCACATCTGCATTTCTTATGCTAATGAGATGGCTTCTGGTAGGTCCCTGGCAACTTCAGAATGGATGGGGGAGGGCTGGTTGCCAATAGAACCAACCCTGATTATTAGAAAGTTGGAACTTTGAGGTTCAGCCCCCCTCTTTTCGCCCCTGCCTTCAGAGAAAGGAAAGGAACTAGAGAAGGGTGAGTTCATACGTAATCAATCATGTATACATAACAGATGTCCATAAAACCTCTAAAAGACAGGGTTTGGGGAGTTTCCAGATTGGTGAACACAGGGTAGACCACCAGGAGGAAACACAGAAATTTTGTGTCTTCCCCCATACAGTGCCCTGTGCATCTTCTTTTGGGCTGAGTCCTGTCCTGTATCACACATAGTAATAGTAGACTGTTTCCCTGAGTCCTGTGAGCTACTCTAGCAAATTATCACACCCCAATAGAGGATTATGGGGAACACCACCACCTCCTCCCACCACAACCTTTTATGGTGAGCCAGTGTGCATGTCTGCCAGCCAGAGAGGATTGAAGAATTGGTTTTTGTGGGGGCAGGGGGAAGAAATCCGTATGTCAGAAGTGTTGGCAGTAGAGAAGTTTTCTTTTACTGTCCCCAGCGTCTCTGTGTCCCCTTCGTCTCCTGTGTGCCTGTAGCTCCCCTAGGTATACCTCCTCCTGAGAACTCATTGTCCTCTCACCTCAGTCCCCCACCTCTCTCTTCCCCAAAATCTTCCTTCACAGTCCCTATTTCTTTTTCCCACAGATGCCAGCTGGACCTACTGACACACAGCAGCAGCCACAGTGTGAGTGACGGGGCTCCACCTGATTCTCCCAGGACCTTGTAATAGGTACCAGTGCCCACTGTACAGTGGCCATATGCCCCAACTTGGGCATAAGGGTTGCCTGCCAAGCTGGCTCCTGAGCTGAGACTGGCCAGCAGAGCCCAACCAGCAGAAGACTCACTCTCCACACACAGGGTCTTGTCAAACCCTGGCCCCTACCAGACTTCATCTCCCCAGTTCTGTGCCCCTGTCACTCTGGCAACACCTTTCCTTCTCTCCCCCATCACAGTCCTGCCTCAAGAACTCTGTACTTGCTGTGCTCAGCCCAGAAGATTCACTCTATCACTCAGAGGCTCAGAAGTTGTCCTCCTAGTGAGGCCCACACTGAGGGAAGAGTGTTTCAGGCACAGGGAGCAGCCCTTGGAAGGTCCAGTCTTCTTTTGTGTAGACTGCTACAACAAAACCCATAGACACTTCTGGGGGCGAAGTCTGAGGTCAGGTCAGGGTACCTATGGGACAGCCACCTTCTTACCATGTCCTCATGGCAGAAAGGACAAAGCTCTGGTGTCTCTTCCTTTTCTTATGAGGACACTAAGCCATCACAGAGGCCCCATGTGCACGTCCTCACCTACCTAGTCACCTCTCAAATTCCACACCTCCAAATACCATCTCCTTGAGGGGGGAGACCTGATGCAGCCCACAGCACCAGGTTACAAGGCCGTATTTAAGAGCTGACAGGTTCCTTCATTAAAAAAATAATTATAATAATTGTAGGAATCTTTTTAAACCTGTTTTCAATTCAATTAAGTCAGTGATTCCCAACCATGTTGATTCCATTCCCAGGGGACACTTTGCAGTATCTGGAGCTTTTATCTTTTTTTGGTGGTGCTGGGGTTTGAACTCAGGACTTCACATTTGTTGAGCAGATGCTCTACCACTTCAGCCATATCCTCAAATCTTTTTGTTTTAGTTATTTTCAGATGGGGTCTCAAGTTTTTGCCCGGGCCAGCCTGGACAGTGATCATCCTACTCCTACAAATAGCACCACACTCGCTTGTTAGTAGAGATGGGGTTTCACTGACTTTTTGCCCAGGCTGGCTTCAAACCTCAGTCCTCCCCATTTCTGCTTCCCAAGTAGCTGGTAGATTACAGGTGTGAGCCAGCCTGGAGACATATTTGATTGTCACAATTGCAGGGAGACCAAGGGTGCTGCTCACAAAACATCCTGGTACACAAAACAGGCCCTATGAAAAAGAATTGTGTGACCCAAAATCTGTCAGTAGTAGAGGACTAAGGACTCAGGGTTATGTCCTTCCTGGCCCAGGGCAAATGACAAACCTGACTGATTTTTTTTTTTTTTTACTTTCCTTCTTTCAGATCCAGATAGCAGCCATGAAATCCAGGTAGATGCCCAGGGTCAGGAATGGATGGGCCTTTGAGCATAGCCCTCCAGGGCTCCGAGTTGGGAGGATCCTGGAAGCAAGAGGATGAGTTCCAGGATCAGCAGGAAAACCAGGAGAACCATCCAACCATGGAGGCTGGGATGCACAAGGGAGATCCTACAATGAATAGTATCCACCAAACCCCAAAAGCCACATCGAGCCCTCTGGTAACCCAAGCAGGCAACCCCAGCAAAACCAGGACCCCTAAGTGCAGTGTGCCCAGGAAGAAGAGCACGAATCAGAAGAGTGTGGGCGCCAGGCCCAAGAAGCCGTGGTTGTGCGGAGACTGCGGGAAGGCCTTCAGCTTCTGCTCGGCGCTCACCTCGCACCAAAGGATTCACACTGGGGAGAAGCCGTTCTCCTGCCCCGAGTGCGGCAAGGCCTTCAGCCAGGCCTCCTACCTGGCGCAGCACCTGCGCGCACACTCCGAAGAGCGGCCCTTCGTGTGCAGGCAGTGCACCCAGGCTTTCCGCTTCTCCTCAGCGCTCATCCGGCACCGGCGAGTCCACTCGGAGGAGCGGCCGTTCCGCTGCGGCCAGTGCGCCCAGGCCTTCCGCTTCTCCTCGGCTCTCGCCCGCCACCAGCGCATCCACACCGAGGAGAAACCTTTCCGCTGTGGCCAGTGCGCCAAGACCTTCACGCAGATGGCGCATCTTACGCAGCACCAGCGTGTGCACACAGGCGAGAGGCCCTACGCCTGTCCCGACTGTGACAAGCGCTTTGGCCACAGCGCCTCGCTAGCCGAGCACCGGCGCGTCCACACTGGCGAGAGGCCCTTCGCCTGCGGCCAGTGTGCCAAGACCTTCACGCAGGTGTCGCACCTGGCGCAGCACCGGCGTGCACACACCGGGGAGCGGCCCCACGAGTGCCAGGACTGTGGCAAGCGCTTTGCCAGCCGCGCACACCTCACCCAGCACCGCGTGGTGCACACAGGGGAGCGGCCTTACCCATGCCCACAGTGCGGGGCCACCTTCAGCCACGCGTCCACCCTCGGGGAGCACCAGAAGACCCACAGCGACGAGCGGCCCTACAAGTGTGGGCAGTGCGGGAAGGCCTTCCGCACCCGCGCCTCCCTCATCCAGCACCACCTCGTGCACACCGGCACGCGACCCTACGAATGCAGCTGCGGGAAGACCTTCAGCTGCTGCTCCGCACTCCTGCGGCACCGGAAAATGCACGACAAGAAGCGCCACTCATGTGGCCAGTGCGGGGACACCTTTTCCCAGCTCCGACACCTGACTCAACACCTGAGCTCTCATGGGGAGGAGAAGCCAGTTAGCAGTGGTGATTTAGCAGACACCTGTATGAATGCTCAAAACGATAAGAGCTGAGGCAGGGAGGGAGGAAGTGGCTTTTCTTCCATCATTGGGTTTTGAACTCAGGACTCACCTTACAAGCACTCTACCACTTGAGCCACATCCTTTTTGCTTTATTTTTCAGATAGGATCTTGCCTTTTTTGCTGGTGGCCCCTGACCAGGATTCTATTTCTGCCTCCCAAATAACTGGTATTACAGGCATACACCACCACCCAGGGCCCAAGTCGGGAGCATTTTTACACCTGGTTTCCACCAAAAAGCACACAGGGCAGGAAATGGACCCCACACCTGCCACATACCCAACCCACCATCTCCCTGATGCAAAATGATAAAAGTGGTGCAGGTGGAAATGCCTGTGAGCATCAGGCTGGCCTTTTCATTGTGTTAATTGATTGTATGATTGATTTGGCACTTGTCCCATAAATTGACTACATGAGTATAGTTTGGCTACTTTGATGAAGTTCTGTTTACTAAAGGAGCAGAGTCTGAAAAAGAAGTCTGGACCTGCTGATCTAGATATGTGTTTAGAGAAAACAAACAAGTGCAAACAGGCAGCTGGTCTAGAGGGGAGTGCCTCTCCCCTGTGGGGGGCTTCTAGAGCAGACCCCACCTTTTTCACTCCCAGCTGTTTTCCCTCCCAACTGAAAGACTTGACTTTACTGCTTGTATCAGTTAGCTCTTGCTGTGTAACAAGTCATCCAGAACTCAGTTGTTTCTTAATATTTCCTGAATCTGCAGGTAAGCTGGGTGGTTCTGTTGGTCTGGACCAGGCCTGGTTGATCCTGGCTTGCTTTTGCCTTGAGGTTAGCTATGGGTCACCCAGAGGGCTGGCTGTCCAGGAAGGCTAGGCTGGCCAAACTCAGCTGACCTTGTTACATGCCACCCACTTATGTTTTCTGGGTGGTAGCAGCGGTTGAAAGTGGATACACACTCAGTTGAAGCCTCTGGTGCTGTCTATCAGGTTTGCCCAAGCAATTCTCACAGCCAAGCCCAGGAGCAGTGAAGAAGAGCCTGTCCACGGTGACTCCAGGGAAAAGTGAAGCAGGGACCACTTGTGCCATCCACCCACCACAGTGGTGAAATGAAAGTAACTATCACCTACTAAGAAACTGCCCTGAATTCCTCCTGCAAGAGAAAGAGGGAAGCATGCAGGAGCTTACACTCTGCTACCACCTAGAAAACCCAGGTGGTGGTATGTTAAGTCTATAGCCTGGAGTCTATAACTGGAGAAGGAGCTGAATTACCAAAAATATTTCTGAACTTTTGAAATTTGGTGATCATCAAATTTGATGATGCCTGTAATCCCAGCTACTCAGGAAGCAGAGACAGGTGAATCTCCATTTCAAGGCCAGCTTGGGCAGTTAGTGAGAAGAGCCTGTCTCAGAGCAATATAAATGGGCCGGGTATGGTGGCAAATGCCTGTATCCCAGCTACTCAGGAGGTGGAGATCTGGAGGATCACTATTCAGGAGGCCAGGCCAAAAGTTAGTGAGTTCCTACCTCAACCAGCAAGCCAGGCATGGTGGCACCTGATTATAATCCTAGGTATGTAGGCAGAGGTAGGAAGATCTCAGTATGAGGCCAGCCCTGGGCAAAAGTACAAGGACATATCTGGAAAATAGATAAAGCAAGAAAGGGTTGGGGACACGGCTCAAGTGGTAGAGCACCCGCCTAGCAGGTGTGAGGCCCTGAGTTCAAAGCCCTGTGTCACCAGATAAAAAT
This sequence comes from Castor canadensis, assembly GCF_047511655.1. NCBI lineage: Eukaryota > Metazoa > Chordata > Mammalia > Rodentia > Castoridae > Castor > Castor canadensis. The sequence continues at coordinate 29,819,257 of NC_133401.1, read as the reverse complement.
GCCTGGGGGCAAGGATCAAGTAGTAGAACACTTGCCTAGCAAGCACAAGGCTCTGGGTTCAATTCCCAGTACTGCCAGAAAAAGAAAAAAAAAAAATTGAGGATTAGCAGATAAAGTGAAGAGTGAAAGGAATTAGCCCGGGCTGCTGAAGCCCGCCCCCTGGTGGCCGCGTACAGCAGTCGCACCCGCCGCACAATCAGAATTGCCCATACTTGGAGCAGGCAGTTTCATGGGGAGAATTACAAGTCCAGGCTCCCACTCATCTTTACGTACCTGCCCCGCCACCATGCTTCCCAGAAACTATATCCACGTGCCGTTGGAGGAGGAGCCAGAGCAGCCTCACAAGCATGGGGTTGGGGTGGGAAAGGTAAGGTCCACATGGCAAGGATGTGCAGGGCTCCCCTGATCACAGCCGGTCCTGCAATTCCACCTCAGAGGTCTCAGTATCTCAGGAAGACCCACCAAAGGCGCAGGAACGACCGTTGAGGATGCTGACAGGAGCGACACTGACCCATAACTTGTCAGGAGGGTGCAAGCTAGGACAGTAGTGTGGGCTGCAGAAGGGGTGCCACTGGAAGGGGCTGGGGAGGTGTACCTGAGATCCGAAGGAGGTAAGGGACCCAGGTGAGGCTGAGGGGAGAGCATCCTACCGAAGGTCCTGAGGCAAGCCATGGTGGTTTTTTTTTTTTTTTTTAGAAATGGTGAGGACACCAGTTGGTTGGTGGAGGGAGCCAAAGGACTGATAGGGGGAGACATTAAGGCTGGATGGCCGCTCTGGGGGCGTGGGCTTTTGCACAGTGCATGTTCTAAACCATGATTTCATGGGGTCCGGCTGGATGTTGGGTGGAGGAGCATTGGGTGCGGGGGGCTTGAGTGGATACTTGTGTTACCAGTGCATAAGGTCCTGGCGTGCAATAGAGCCCAGAGGCACCAGCACTCCTAATGTAACCCCTGGGGCTTTTGTGATTATTTTTGCCCTCCTGCAGACTTGACTGAGCCATTGTCACTGTCTGAGCCCATCACAGCTGGCCCTCGGCTGAGGTCTAAGGCAGCTTCCAAGCTCAAGCGCCAGCCCACACCCTGCCCTGTTGCAGCCCATTCTGCTCCTGTCCTTTGGATGTTCTGTCTGTGCCTCAGGGCCTTTGTAGCAGCTTCACTGTCTGCCTTTTGTTTCAGGAGAGCAGGGCTGGGAGTTGCCACCTGGAAGAGGTGAACACAGGGCAGGTGGTGGCCATCCCTCAGCCTGTGGGAGGGAGAGAAGGAGGCGGACTCAGAAGTGGGCGTAAGTATGAGGTCAAGAGAGGAGAGGCCACACTGTTGTGGGCCCAGGGAGCCAGTTATACATGAAGGCAGTTCTATCTCAAACTCTTGTGTGACATGAACAGTAATCTTTCCGTTTAATTTCATTTAAAGTAAGTGAGCTTCCCTTGCAACTATAAAATCCCAACAAATACAATAGTCTAGGTGCGTGTTCTTTTCACTTAGGCTAGTCACTTGTTGAATGCAATCATTCTCTTTTAAGAGAATGTGAAGAGAGAAATAAGCCGTGTGTGTGTGTGTGTGTGTGTGTGTGTGTGTGTGTGTGTGTGTGGTGCTGGGGTTTGACCTTGAGTGTCACACCTGCTGGGCAGGTGCTGTACCACCTGAGCCACTCCGCCAGCCATGTTTGCTTTATTTTTTAGGTCTCACGTTTTTGCCTGGGATCAGCCTTGGGCTGTGATCCTCCTGCCTTTGTCTTCCACCTAGCTGGGAATACAGATGTGCACCACTATGTCTGGGTTATTTATCGAGGTGGAGGGGGTCTCACTAACTTTTTGCCTGGGCTGGTCACAAACCACAATCTTCCTGCTCTCCGTCTCGGGGGTAGCTGGGATTACAGAGGTGAGTCCACACACCTGGCAATCTCATATTTTTCCTTTTTTATTTCTCTGGAGGCTTTTGAAAGTTCTAAGCAAAATTACACAAGGAGTGTATAAATATTCTACACACAGACATATCCACAGGGGTTTAAAGAAAGAGAAGAACGATAGTATCAACATGAGACAAGGGAAATTTCAAGGCAAAGGATTAAATTGTGTGGGTATGGTGGTGCACATCTGTAATCCCAGCACTTGGGATGCTGAGGCAGGAGGATCTCAAGTTTTTCTAAATAATTTTATTAGCCTTTAATAATTGTACAGGGTGATACATTGTGATATTTACATATGTGCTTACCATGTATCTTAATTTTACCCTCCTCCCCCACTTCTTAGAACAATTTCAGCAGGTTTCATTCTTCTGTTTTCAAATATGGATACAAAATATATCTACCATATTCACTCTCATTCCCCCTTTACTTGTGCCCACCCCCTCCCACTGGTACTCACCCCCATAAAAGACCTATTTTTCCCTACTGTCCATTTTTTTAAAGTGTATATTGATAGTCCAAGAGGGTTTCACCTTGGCACTTCAGGCCTGTAATACATTGTGCTTTAATCAAATTAACCCCCATTACTTATTCATTCTCTATCACCATATCACCATGCTCCCCACTATTCAACAAGTTACAGTACAGTGCATTATATTCATATATAGATGGATTGTTTCAATATTTTTCCTTTACATCTCACACCTCCTGTCATCCCCTCAGATAAGCTAATATAATTTTGTTCTTTCTCTCTATATATGTATATGTGTCTATATGTACATTTAACTTGTTAGTCTGGCTTCCTCATATGAGGGGAAAATGTGACCTTTGCCTTTTTGAGCCTGGCTCCTTTGCTTAACATGTTCTCCAGGTCCATCCATTTACCTTCAGACAAGATCATTTTATTCTTCTTTATGACTGAATAAAACTCCATGTGTATATTTACCACATTTTCTTAATCCATTCATCAGTTGTGGGGCCTCTAAGCTGTTTCCAAAGCTTGGGTTTTGTAAATAGTGCTGCAGTAAACATGGATGTGCACGTGGCTCTATCATATCCTGAAGCACATTCCTTTGGCTATGTGCCTAGGAGTGATATCACTGGATTGTCTGGTAATGCTATTTTTAGTTTTTGAAGGATCTCCATGTTGCTTTCCATAGTGGTTGCACTAATTTCCATTCCCACCAACAGTGTAGAAGTGTTCCTTTTCCCCCACATCCTCACCAGCACTTGCTGCTGTTTGTGTTATTGATGATACCCACTTTGGGGTGAGGTGTAGTCGCATTGTAGTTTTGATTTTCATTTCCTTTATGGTCAAGGATGCTGAGCATTTCTTCATATGTTTATTGGGCATTTGTAGTTCTTTTGAGAGTTGTGTGTTCAGTTCATGGCATTTATTCAGTGAGTTGTTGATTCTTTAAGAGGTAGGTTTTTTTTGAGCTCCTTATATGTTCTGGTTATTAATCCGTTGTCAGATGTATGGCTGGCAAAGATTTACTCCCATTTGGTAGGGTGTTTCTTTAGTCTGGTGATTGCTTCCTTTGCAGTGCAGAAGCTTTTTACTTTCATGCAGTCCCATTTGTCAATACTTTCTCTATTGGGGTAGGAGGATCTCAAGTTTGAGCCAACCTGGGCTACCTAGTGAGACCCTTTCTCAAGAAATTTTTAAAAGAATTAAGTTAGTTAAACATGATTATTTTATATTTGACAAATGATCGAAAATCAGGTTGTAACATTTATTGAATGCCTACTAGATGAATGGAACTGTGTTTGGTGTTTTACATATATTATTTAATTGGGAAAGATATAACAATGCTGAACTTATTTGCATTGAATTACATAGCTATTTAATACAGAAAACAGATATTATAAAAAATATATTGCTAAACCAGTCATACTAACAGATTTTCACATAATCTTACTGGTTTCTGACAGATGCTACAGGCCAGAGTTAAATCACATATGAGTCTAACAGTATAATGGTGAGACTTAGTTAGCAGATACATAGTTTTAAATTCTACAAAGAATATGTTTATCTTAAGTGTCCATGAAACAGTTGCAAAAGTTGGACAAGTACTAGACCACAATAAAACTTGTTAAAATGTTTTGAAAGCAGATATAGGTCATATTCTCTGTTCACAGTGCAGTAAAACAAGAAAACAAAACCATTATTAAAAAATAAGCCAGACCATTGAGCATCAAAGCGTTCTCTAGCAACACTACAGAGTGCGTTAACAGCAAGGACACGAGTTATCAAACTTTAAAGTGTGCAAGGCTATATCCAGAAGTTCATTTATATTATTAATATGCTATTATTGCAGATATAAAGGGAATATAAATTAGTCAACTTAATCAAAACAAGAATAAAAATAAATACAGTGCATACTAAAGAACATCAAATGGCAAGGGAAATAATGGGAATAAATCCTAACACTAGCTGTTTGGAAAAATGATAATAAAGCAGACAGACAAAATGATGAGTAAACCACAAACAGAAGATGGAGATAGGGCTCTAATGTAATGAAGAGAAGGGTTTTACTTAATTCTATAACAGTATGCATAATTAAGCTAATATCTGGAAAGCTCTGTGAAGTGAAAATTCACTGGAGGATAAAAGATAACTAAGTCACCAAAATGAATTCAAGAGGTAAAAATATTAAACTGTTAACATGAGGAACACTGAGAACGCCACCCAAAGAATTAGCTGAAGCTTCTCCTCCATGGCTGTAGGACCTGACTGCGGGTGGATTCGGTTAAACTGTCAAGGGCTTGTCAGTTCCGAAGCTATGCAAGCTATTCAGAAGCATGGACAAGAGTAAAAATTAGGCTTAGCCATGATACCAGAACTTCACAAGGATAGCACCAATCTCACATATGACAATACAATCCTACATAAAATTTTAAGAAAAAGAATTCAGTATATGAAAAGACTGGTGCACTGCAATCCTAAGAAGCAAAGATGGACTGAGGTTAGGAAATCCACAAGATTTCATTGATGCTAACTTGCACATTTTTTTCACCTTTGAAGTTAGGAGGTGTCATCAGCTAGTGGCAGCTAAAAATGAGCGTTTTTCTTAATGGCATTGCACATGATGTATGTTATACAATCAGTGATGTTTTAATTTCAATGAAATACAGTAATGAAAACCTCATACTAAAAAGTTCTTTTTTTAAAAAAATCATCTCAATGGATGTTTGAAAGGCATTTGATAATACACAGTACCCATTCCTGATTTTTAACCCGGACACTTCCTTAACATACAGTGTGTGCATTTCAAAGCAACAGCCATGATCATGGTTAGACGTGGAACATCATAGGCATCCCCGTTAAAACCAGGAACAAAAACAACACACACACCACCAAGACGATGGTGGTTTGTTGTGGAGCTTTTGACCACTCCACGAAGCCCTGAAACAGAAAAAAAGGAAGTGTAAATACTGGAAAGGAAGGGGCTGCCATTGTTACCAGCAGGAAGATGGGTTCTGTGATTCAGAATGACATGACATGTCAACAGAGAAACCAAACATAAAACTGTACAATATTTAGCCTAGACCTAAATAAGTTCACAAAACCAATGCTTTACCAGAAGGAATTTCAGAATATCACTGATTTATAAAATCTTGCAGTTTTAAAATACCATTTATATATATAATATATATGTATATACATATATATATTTATACATAGGCAGTACTGGGGTTTGAACTCAGGGCCTCACACTTGCTAGGCAGGTGCTCTACCACTTAAGCCACTCCACCAGCCCTTTTTTTGTGATGGGTTTGTTCAAGATAGGGTCTTACAAATTATTTGCCCTGTGCTGGCTTCAAACCTCAATCCTCTTGATCTCCTGGGTAGCTAGGATTTACAGGCATGAGCCACCAGTGTGCTGCTTGCACGAGTCTGTTTAGACAAAGTCTGACCTATGTGGATGGGAATCGAGAGCCCAGCTGTGTCTGGGCTGAAGGAGTGAGACAGATGGAAAGGAAGAAGAGGGCATTTTCTGGGGTAATGATGGCACTGCATGGGGTGCGTGTCTTCATTGGGGTGTGGTTACTTTTATTTAGAGGTACCCATGTGTCAACACTGTCTGATCTCTCCACTTCACTGGAAATAATTACACTATCATATTACACACACTATACATAGTAAACCCATAGGCACCTTAACTCATTCCCCTTTGTTCCTGATTAACTGGTATGTAAATCCCATTGTCCCCCACCCCACATCTGCCCCCAGCTGCTGGGACTGCTGTCTACTGACTTCATGGCTTTAGTTTACAGCTCTCTCCTTCTCCTGAGAAGTGCTCTATTCTGATGGGAATTCCCTAGGAATTACATACACTCACCCTCCAGGGCTGTCCACACCAATGAAACCGCTGTGGGGTACAAAAGACTCAGAAGGGGACAGTCCCTGGTGCTGGCCACACTCTAGGGCTCTCCTTGAGATCAGACTGATGCTGGACTTCGGTTGAACCTATGTGTTTGCATATTCTCATGACTTTTATTAAAGTGTATTCTTATACTTTTTAATTATCTGTTATTATTAATCGCTTACTGTGCCAATTTATAAGCTAAAATTTATCATAGGTGTGTAGGTATAGGAAAAGTATTGTGTATGTGGGGTTCAGTACTATCTGTGGTTTCAGGCTTCTGCTGGAATTTTAAAACCACTTGGTCAAGGGGAAGGGAGCCTAAAAGGAAGGGAAAGAAAGGAAGGGGGGAGGGACGTGAAGGAGGGTGAAGAGGGAAGTGGAGGAAAGAAGGGGGGGATTCCTCATATGGTGATGCTGTATGTAACTAGCACGAGAACAAGAAGCAGACATTACTGTACCCCAAATTTCCCGTTCCCTCTTCCCTTGTACCCCACCTCAGAGATCCCGTCTCCTGACTTCTCATACTATAGGTGAGTTTTGTCTGTTATAGCAACTCTCACCAGGGTTGTTTCTGAACTTTTTCTTTAAAATTTATATAGTTAGATATGATCTGCAAGTGTTGCATGTGCTTACATTTTATAGTGTGGGAATGATGGGGACATTTTCTCCTCCCTGGTTTCTTCTGGGTCCACAGAGTGGGAACTTCTCTCTTGAAAAATAACTCCTTTTCTTCTCTCCTCCCCACAAGTGTTGTAGTGACGTATGAGCAACAGAACAGGAAGTGGCCCTTGGTCATGTCCACAGCCCACTCTTGGGGAGAGGATCAAGTCTCAAACAGGCAGGGAACCTAGTGGTTAAGAGACACACTGCGTTTTAACCTATGCTGGCTGAGCTAGGGAAGGTAACTTAACCTTTCTGTGCCTTCATTTTCCCATCGTCAAATGAGGTCATACCTCAAGGACTGATAAGAGGACTAAATTAATTAAGGTAGACAAAGTCATTCCATGCCTGGCTCTTGGCAAGGGCTGTGGAGCCTGGCTATATTATCAAAGGTTTTGGGCCTATACTGCCTGCTCCTATTGCTTTCTTAGAAGGAGGTTGCCTGCAGGAAGGAGGTTCTATCCATGCATAAAGCTCACCTGTGTCAGAACCCAGGGCCTGTCCATGAACCATGAAGATGTAAGTGAAGGAACAAATTAAGGATGACACAGAGGCCTCTTCCAAACAGCAGATTAAAAATTGACCTTGTTAGGCCAGGAATGCTGGCTCACACCTGCAATCCCACCTACTGGGAGGCAGAGATTGGGAGGATCATGGTTTGAGACCAGCCAAGGCAAAAAGTGAGACCTCCATCTCATCAAATAAGCCAAGTGTGGTGGTTCATGCCTGTCATCCAAGCTATGCAGGAGACTGTAGGTAGGAGGATCTCGGTCTGAGGCTGGCCCTGGGCAAAAACAGGCTGTGGGAGTGGCTCAAGTGTAGAGTACCTACCTAGCAAGCACAAGGCCCTGAGTTCAATCCACAGTGCCACCAAATATATATCGTCTTATTCCTTCCAAGGCTCCCCCTTGAGTTCTGCTACGGTTGGAATGTAGCCCCCAAAGTTCCCAAGTTCAGCTTTTGGGTGGGGGCTCCATGACAGCATCCATGGCTTTATAAGAAGAGGAAGAGAGACCAGAGCTGACATGCTTTTTCCGCCCTCTGCCATGTTATGACACAGCAAGGAGGCCCTTAGGAAGACTGTGGGTGTCTCACAGGCTTGTGTTTTATCAGATGGCAGTGATGGGGCTGATTTCCCCTCCCTGCTTCTACAGATGATGGTACCTTGATAGCAGACTTCCCAACCTCCAGAACCATGAACTAAGTAACCCTCCCTTCTCTACATGAGACTCTGTCTGTAGTATTCAGTTGTAGCAACACAAACCAAAAAGATAATGTCCCAGCACCTCCCCCTGCCCTGTCCTCAAGTCAGAGTCCAGGACCCCTCATGTGGCACTGGGAGTGGTTATGTATTTTTTATCATGTATGAGATAAATTAATAAGTAAAAGAAACATGTCAGGTCTTTGAGAAGAATGTGCTTGGTAATTCTGTTTGGTTTTACTTACAGCATTTCGATTAAAGCTAGTAGGTAATTAGTAATGGATGGATATATGAACTGAATGGTGAGTGAGTAGATGGGTGGATCAGTGGACAGGTTGACAAATAGACTGATTATGGGTGGATGGATAGATGGTAGCCAAATCTTTACTATGGCCAACAGATAGGAGGTGGGTGATTAGGTAAGTGAATAGATGAGTGGACAGATGAATGTATGTGGGTGGGTAGGTGGGTTGAATAGATGGATTAATGGCATGTGGGTAAAAATGTATATGGATAACTGAATATACAACTGCAGGGATATGTGGATGGGTATACATGTGAATAGGGCATTAAGGGTTGATAGATGAATGAGTGGGTGGGTGAATGGTTGGTGGATATGCAATGGGGAAGTGGATGAATGGATGGGTGGGTAGATTGATTGGTGAACAAATAGTGGAAGGGTAAGTGAACGGGAGTATTAATGGATAGACAGATGAAGTGGGTGGATGGGTGGATAGATGGATGGACAGACTTATGAGTGAAGGGAATGAAGTTACAAATATGCAACACAGAGATCCTCCACTCTATGTCTGACCACCATAGGAATATGTCCTATGTCCCACAGGAGATCTCTTGGACTTCTGTTGGGCAGGGAAATGGCAGGCAAAGGAAGGAAATATGACAACCCACTGAAGTCTTCATGATGAGACATCTGGAAAAGGAGAGGATCTCCCACCATACCTGGGAATCCTCTGACTCGTCATCTTCCTCCACAGAACTCCACTCCTGGGGAACCCCAGTTTCTTGAGAAGACAAATCTAGGTGGGGCAGGAGTGGAGGGAAAAGGAACCATGAATGAGTGCCAGACCACCTGGGTTGGGCTCCTCTTGCATTTCCCACTGGTGTCCTATTCCTTCTCTGATGATTCTCTCTTTCTTTCTCTTTCTCTCTGTCTCTCTCTCTCTCTCTCTCTCTCTCTCTCTCTCTCAAACACACACACACACACACACACACACACACACACACACACCTACACACACACATATTCTGGCCCATGTGGTGCAGATAGAGCTGAGAAAATGAGAGATCCTAAAACTACCTGGGAGACTTAAACCAGAGCAGCTAATGTGCTTTTCCACCCAAGCCTCTGTTAGTTCACCTGCTGAACAGGAGAGAGTTCCTTTTCTATGGACTTCCAGCAAAAGCTGAGTGAGGGGACGGAAGAAAAAGCCACAGAGTTATATCAGGATGAGAGGGGCTTCCCTAGCTGAAATAAGAACTGCTTCCAGTTGATAAACTTCCCCAGTCAGAACCTCCACACCTTCTCATCCCCAAACTGAATAAACAGGTCAAACATTGACGTTTTCTATCTTTCAGGACCCTGTCCTCCACGGGGGCTCAAACCTCCTCCTCGTTACCAGGGCTAACCTATATTGTCCATGCCTCTGTCCTAGGCTGCTTGTTTGCTGAGAGGGAAGGCAGCCCAGCCTTCTTCTCCTGACTCCCTCTTAGCAAATGGCACCACCCTTTGTCCAGTAGTTTGGGCCAAAACCCTAAGAGCCATCCTTGGCCTGTCTCTGCCCTGACTTTCCCCACATCTACCAGCAAGAACCTCTCCTCCCTCCCAAATGCCCCCAGTTTCTCCACTTATCTCACCTCTGTCCTTAGACAGTTTCAGGGTCCTCCTAGCAGCCTCTTGCTTTTCCCTGTTGGCCTTCTACCCCTGTGATTTATATTTGTGCTGTCATTCTTGGTGACCAGGGTCTGCAGCCTAAGGTTAGCAGCACAGTGTCCACCTCTACCACTAGATGGCAGCAGCGTCATCGTTTCCCCCACCCACCCCCACCCCCCAGTTGAATAACCAAACTCTCCAGGCTTTGTCAAGTCAAGTGGACAGTTGGAAACCACTGAGTTGAAAAGTGTTTGAAATACAAGTGAGATCATGTCACTCTCTTCTTCTAAGCTTCCACTGGTCTCCAAGATGGGAAACCTTGGTGTCCGCAGGTCTATGGTTCCAAAGAGACCACCACCGAGGAAAAACCAGGAATGCTCAGGATTCATGGAGTTCAGAACTCTAATCAAATTTGCCTATACCTATGGACACTAGGTCTTCCATAACTTGAAATCACACAGAGTCGGACACATTACTGTCACAAAATCACCGCAGTACACCTTTGATGCCACCCATCAAAACAAAATCTTATTTCATTCCTTTCTTCATTTTTCCCCCATATAGCCAACCTTTCAACAAATCTCAAATTTTCACTTCATCACTTTAATAAGGACACTGCATACCCTCTTTGGGTTTACCGTTTACCTGTGGACACTATTTGCTTTCTGAGAGGTAGGTATTCACAAAATGAAGGGCAGGGAGACACTCAGCAGATCACACAATAGTTTAAACCCAACTGTGACAATAATGTGGAACTGACTGAGAGCTTCCCCATGTCAACTGAGTAATGCATGAGTTTGTTTTATTTACTTATTTTTGATGGTAGGCAGGTACTCTACAGCTTGAGCCATGTCCCCAGCTCTATGTGCACTTAAGTTTTAAAATTTTTCAATTTTGAAATTTCTTCTGATTTTTAATTTTTACTTATTTTTGCTGTAACTTGGTCAAAACTGTGTGTAATAAATCTATAAGTAAGTTAGGCTTACTGTACTCCAATAATATACAAACTCCTTGCTGTGACCTCCCCTCACTGGTCCCACTGCGTGTTCTCCCTAGTCGCTCTCTGTGTAGGGTTCATTCATCATGGTCTCCTTGTCCAATCTGCATTGCATATGTAGCTCTGGCTGCCCACAGAGCTGTTCTCCCAACTCGTTATTTTGGGTTTTGTTTTGGTGTTGCTGGGTTTTGAACTCAGGGCCTTGTGTTTGCTAGGCAGGCACTGTACCATTTGAGCCTCTCCAGCCCACTCTCCCAATTCTTGCAACCAACTTCTCATGCCTCTCTCCTTCCCTGACCACCCTCAAGTCAAACCTCATCCATTGTCCTATTTCACCATCTTGGTGGCCCTCATCTCCATTAGACACCATCTTCCTTCTTATTTCTTAACTTCTTTGTTGTCTGTTTTTTCCACTAACAGCTGAGGCATCTTGCTACGTCCCTGGCACAGTACCTGACACACTAGGTGCTCATGGTAGATTCTTGCACCAAATAACCGCCAGCTTCCTCATTTCTGCCTGTGTCCACACTCTTGGGAAGCCCCCTCCCTTGCTGATTCTGGCCTTGACTGTGCATCTGATTCTAACCAACCACACAGGAGCAACTGGCCTGCCAGCAAAAGCTTAAAGATGCTTCTAAGCTGCAGCCTTCTCTCTCTTGCTGTTCCTACCACCGCTGCTAACACCTCCATGAGAGTAAGCCTGGGACACCCTGATAGAGACATGTGGCCTGTCATCAGCACCATCCAGTCAGCCAACTGGCCAGACATGACAGCAAGGTCACCAAGACCAGCCAGCTGCCCTGCCAGCTCCCTGTGGCTGTACAGGCCATGGCAACAGGAGAAACACCTTAAGTCAGGTCAAATTGCTGACGCTCAGAATCGTGAGCCCATGAATGATGGTTGCTTTCAGCTACCAAGTTTTGGGGTGATTTGTTACATAGACAAAGCTGACTGACTGTGTGCTCCACAAGTATCAGTTGAATCAATGAGTAACAAAATGAATGTTCAGTCTTTCCCTAGGCTCTGCCATGACCTCCCCTTTTGCTCTCCTCCCACAGGACCCCTTACCTTTTTCATCACTTTCACAGTTTGAGGTCCCAACCTCCACAGCCTCCCAGTCCTTGGTGAAGGTGGGCTGGGATGGCTCCTCCCAGGCCTTGGTCTCCCAAGGCAGCAGCAGTGTCGTCATCTGCTCTGGCTCCAGCAGACCCCGTGTCTGCTCAGGCCTGAGGCTCTGCATCTTCCCCTGGAGGATGTGGGGTTTCTAAGTCGGGCTTCTCCTTCTCCTGATCCAGGATCCTGTCTGGTTTCTCAGGCACAGGATTCAGAACCTGAAAACTGATGGGCATTTAGTCATTCAATGAACAGTCACAAAGTGCCAGGTAGTATTCTAAAAAAATATTCAAAGTGCAAGGCAGTATTCTATAAATATGGCAGATACAACCCTATAAACAAATGAAGACTGCTGTGTTTATAGGGTTTAGTCTAGTGGGGAGAAAGAATAAAAGATGGCACAAAAATAAAGTATATAAGCTGGGTGCCAGTGGCTCACGCCTGTAATTCTAGCTCCTCAGAAGGCAGAGATGAGGAGGATTGTGGTTCAAAGCCAGCCTGGAAACCCTATCTTGAAAAAACCCATGACCAAAAAATAGGGGGGTGGGGCTGGTGAAGTGGCTCAAACGGTAAGAGCACCTGTCTAACAACCATGAGGCCCTGAGTTCAAACCCCAGTGCTGCAAAAAAAAAAAAAATAGGAAGTTATCATGGGACCCTGCTTAATTCTCTTGAGAGAACTGTTATAAATTAAGCCTGGGTGGTACAGTGCTTGCCTAACAAACCAACAAGGCCCTGAGTTCAAACCTCAATACCACAAATGTAAGTAAATAAATAAGTCATCTCTTTCTCTGTCTCTCTCTCTGACTTCCTGTCCACTGTGTGAGCTCATCCTGTCACAGGCTTCCACTATGATGTCATCTGCTATGTGACACAAACAAGGACATCCTCTCACCAGAGACTGAACCAAACTTGGACTTTCAGTTTCCCAGCACTGTGATCTGAGTAAGCCTCTTTTCTTTATAAAGTCCCCAGCCATGACTATTCTGTTATAGTAATGGAAAACAGACCAATGCCATCCTGCAGCTACCAGAGAACCCAATCTTTCCACCAGCTCCTGCACTCCCATCTTTCTCCTTTACTGTCATAAAAAAGATGAATTTGCCACATAGGGAGTTAAAAGATGTTATAAATAAAATATTTTTGAGTGTAGAGTATAGAGATGACATATGGAAACATAAGAAACCATCCATCTTAGGGCTGGCTGAGTGGCTCAAGATGCTCACCTCCTAGCAAGTGAGGTTCAAACTCCAGTACTGCTAAAAAAAAAAAAAAACCAAGAAGCCATCTAATTTTTTTAGAGGTGATCTTGTACTACATAGAGGTGATTGATGTGGTGACTGAGATTTGCTTTAAAATACTTCTGTAAAGACAGACACCACTTGGTCTCATTAATGCATGGAAGCCAAAAAGCTGATCTCATGGAAGTAGAGAAGAGGGTAGAGGGTACCAGAGCCTGGGAGGTCGTGGGGAGGCATGGGGTGAGGATGGCTGACAGGTACAAAGGTGCAGTGGGACAAGAGCGATAACTTCTAATGTAACTGTGGTTGACAACAGTTAGTGGGATATTTCAAAACAGCTCATAGGGAGGATTTTGGATGCAGTTGAGGTGTTTGAAGTGTTTGATTCACTTTCACTGTGTTTATTTCCATGGTTACCCTCAATAACTGTGAGAGCATACAGATTTTTAAAAAGTGATACTGGCTTTCCCTTCATAACTGTGAAACAAATTTCCCTTGGAAATTCCTGGAGGTTGACTTTAAAGGCGAGCTGGCTCATGGAGCTGTGGGGTGTCTGTCAGCTCACACACTTTACACACCACAGAGCAGCATCTGCTGAGGCTGAGCATAGTTCCCGATCAGCAGCTCCACTCCTGGCCCTCGCCATGACAAATGAGAACCTGTGTCCACATGAACACGCGTGCATGGGTGTTCATACAAACAAAGCCCTTGGTGCCCATAGCCAAAGCTGCTCATATGCATAATATGATGAATGCAAAAAGGGGACTGTTTGGGGGCAGCCAGGGAAGGCCAAAAGGAGAGGGTGATAGGGGCAAATAGGATTGAAGCATATTTTACATATGTATGAAAACAGAACAAGGATACCCATTAAATTTTTAAAAGGGAATGAGAGGGACAAGAAAGAGTAAAAGAGGGTGTAAATTCTATCAAAATAAACTATATGTGCTGGGTGCCAGTGGTTCACATGCCTGTAATCCCAGCTACTCAGAAGACAGAGATCAGGAGGACCATGGTTGGAAGCCAGCCCAGGCAAATAGTTTGGGAGACCCTATCTCAAAAATCCCATCACAAAAAAGGGCTGGTGGAGTGGCTCAAGAGGTAGAGCACCTGCTTTACAAGTTTTAGGCACTGAGTTCAAACCCCAGTGCCACCAAAAACCAACGTTACATGCATGAATGGGAGTATCACAATAAATCACATAGTATAATTTTTTAAATTGCAGTGCAAAAAGGTGATAACAATCAGATGCCTACCAACAAAAGGATGGGTAAACACACTGCAGTTCATTCATACAATATAGTGTTGCTTGGCAGGAAGTAGAGATAGCAAAAGGAGATAGTCACAGATGAATCCGAAATATATAAGTAAATATATACACATATAGTTGGTGGTACCAAGATTTGAACTCAGGGCCTTGCATTTGCTAGGCTGGCACTCTACCACTTGAGCCACATCCCCAGCTTTCACTATATTCATGTAACTATATACATATAAACTATATAAACAGAGTCATTCTTCAGTATCCCCCAGGGACTGGGTCCCAGCCCCCCTGCCTGTACCCAAATCCATGAGCTCAGTTGCTTATATAAAATGGCATAGAGTCTGTGTGTAACCTGCACAGGTCCTCCCACACACTTTAAATTACCTCTGTGTGATACAATGTAAAATGCTAGGGAAATAGTTGTTACATGCATGGTTCAGGAAATAGTGCCAAGAAGAAGTCTGTAAGTGTTCAGTACAGATGCAATGTTTTTCTGAATATTTTCCAATATAGTTGGTTGAATTTGGAGATGCAGACTGGATAGTGTGAAGGGTCAACTCTGTGTGTGTGCATATGTCTCTCTATATATTTATATTTATATATATCATATATATGATATATGAATGAGTAAAAAAAGACACAAAGGGGTCAGGCATGGTGGTTCATGCCTATAATCCTAGCTAGGGGCAGGCATAGGGAAGAGGATAAGATTCTGAAGCTGGATCCAGGCAAAACGGTGAGACCCTACCTGAAAAACAAACTAAACCTAAAAGGACTGAAGGGCATGGCTCAAGTTGTAGAGCACCTGCCTAGCAAGTGCAATGCCCTAAGTTCAAAACCCAGTGCCACCAAAGAAAAAAAAATAAAAGCCACCAAGGAGTACATACATGTGATTCTACTGATGAAAAATCTGGAACAGGTTAATGAGTGACTGGTGGAAGTAGTGGCTACACTGGGCTGGAGACATGAGAAGGGTCGTGAGGAAGCTCACCTGGACCTGTGCAGTGGCCACATGAGGGGACACCTTCATGCAAATTCACTGAACTGTGCATTGAACCTCATAAGTATTATGCCTTTTTCAGACATCATTTAAAAAAAAAACAAATTGTTTAAATGTCATGTGACTTCATTTGTGGTTTGCTGCAATCTGTTGCAATATACATGTAAGTGCTGGCTTAGGAACTGGGTTTTGGAAGTAGTCTGTTGCTTTGTTTAAACCTGGCTCAGCTGCAGCATCAACACCATTGTAGGACCTGGGCATGGTGGTGCATCTCTGTAATCCCAGCTACTAGAGAAGCCGAGGCAGGAGGACTGCAGTTTGAGACAAGCCTGAGCAAAGTCTGAGAGACCCTCTTTCAAAACAAAAGGGCTGGGGTTATAGCTCAAGTAGTAAAGCACTTGCCTCCCCCCTCACACACACACCCCATTGTGGGATCTCTTACAGAGTCCTGACCCAAAGGGCCCTTTAGGCATTATGTGCACCTCCTACCATTTCTCTAACAATTCTTCTTTACAAGAAATTTGGTAGCTTTCAATAACATGTTTATTATCTTTCAGCTCTACCTGTTGCAAGTCTGCAGTGACCTCATCGTAGAACAGGTGAGAGGAGAACTGGTTCCTGCTGGAGGCGCAGGGGAGAATCGTCCAGGTGACTTTTGTAGCCACCAGAGGCTGCTAAATCCTCTGACCTGACCCATGGGCCCCTTTCTCCACACTGGACACTCATAGGCACCCTGTGGCCCTAGCCCTCCTGTCCCCATCCTTAAACACCCTTGTGGTTACACTGGGCCCATCGAGGCAATACAGTGTGGTCTCCCACCTCCAGGTGAGCTAAAGGGCAGACTGAGCCTCACCTGCTACCTCACTTCCCCCTAGCCAGGCGATGGAATGTGCTCTCAGATCCTGGGAGCATCCTCAGGGAACCTTTATTCTGTCTAGGACAGGTATTAAAATTGTTGGAAGAGAGAAAAAAGAGAAGTGATTTAGAGGAAAAGCAGCAGGTGTGTGCTAGCACCGGTGTTGGTAGAATGAGAAAATAGTCAGGAAGTAACTGCTGCCCCTGGTAGGTGAAGCAAGCATGGAGGTAACCACAGGGCCATGGCTGTGAGACATGGCAGGAGTCACCAAAACCTCTAAGCTCCAGCTTGCTCATGTGTGAAACAGGGTAGTGACAACAATGGCATCTTCCTCACAGAGTCGTTGTGAGCTTTCTACAGAGGCAGAATGTGATTTAATACACTGCAAATACCTGATGAACATAGGACTGATGAGGTCACTCCTGCCTCAGCTGCTGGAAACCCTGCCCTCCCTTCAAGGCTGACCTGAAGCATCACTTCTATGACACTCATAGATATTTGCCACCCATTGGAGTTCGGTTGGATACGATGTTTTCCCACAATTTCTCAGAGCTTTGTGCCAGTCTCCAGCTGAGTACTGGGCACTTGAAGATGAATTTGACACTCTCAACAGCTCACATTGTCCTGGAGGAGAGCAGACAGGGCCAAACAGAGCAGCAGACAGAAACCCCAGCAAAAAGGATCAGAACTCGAATGCCTCCAGACATCAGCAGGTAACACAAATTGGACACCATTAAAAAAATAAGGGGCGAGACACAGCAACTCCCGCCTGTAATCCCAGCTACTCAGGAAGCAGAGATCAGAAGGATCATGGTTTGAGCCCAGCCCAGGCAACAAGTTAGCAAGCCCCCCTGACCCAAGTCTCAACCAATAAAAGTTGGACACAGAGGTGCTGGTCTCTCATCCCAGCTTGGCAGAAAGTCTAAATAGGAGAATTGTACATCAGGCCAATCAAACATAAACACAAGACCCTATTTTAAAAATAGTAAAGCAAAAATGGCTTGAGGGTGTGGTTGGGGGGTAAAGCACGTGCCTAGGAAGCACAAAGCCCTGAGTTCAAATCCCAGCACTGCCAATAAATTAAGTAAACAAATAAATAGTAAACCAAGAGATTCCCTCTAACTTTCACACTTCTGAAAGTGAAAATGAAATATGGGTCCAGAAAAATACTTCTCTATTGTGAGGAAAATATGAACAAATGGCAGTTGGTTGATTGGTATGGGGAGAGACACTCAGGAGTAGTGGGGACTGTGGCAAAAGACAGCTGGGTGCTGTGATGGAAAATGCAGCCCCATTCACCCCAGCAAAAAACAGTGAACCTGTGTCTGCCACCTTCCTTCTTAAGAGAACACTGGGAATCTATTTTGCAGATATATGTTCTGCATTTTAAAATATCAGTAATTATATCAAATGTTTAAAAGGGAGACACACTGTGAGCTACAGAGCTCAATTTGGGTCTGGGTTACACCCTGGGGCTACCAGTTTGCAACTTCAGGTGTGGGAGGTGTGTTGAGGGTAAAGAGAAGAGACCGCCAGCATCAACATTTTTCAAGAAAAAAATTACATACATTATATTATATATAATTATTGTTAAATATATACTAAATATATTACCAAAATAGATATTATCCAACATATCCTATCAAATATGTATTATCAAACATATATTATCAAGCCAACCAGCAAATAGTTCACAAGACCCTATCTCAAAAAAGCCC
Organism: Castor canadensis; assembly: GCF_047511655.1. Classification (NCBI taxonomy): domain Eukaryota; kingdom Metazoa; phylum Chordata; class Mammalia; order Rodentia; family Castoridae; genus Castor; species Castor canadensis. The sequence continues at coordinate 29,801,041 of NC_133401.1, read as the reverse complement.
ATCACAAAAAGGGCTGGTGGAGTTCAAGCCCCAGTACTAAAAGAACAAAAAAGATCATATATTCTCAAATACAAATGCATGTGTGTACACATCTCTCTCTTTCTCTCTCTCTCTCTCTCTCTCTCTCTCTCTCTCTCTTTCTGCCTTGATGGGATGGGAAAGAATGTGTGTGAGGGACTACTATTGTTTACTACTTTGTTTTTATAGGAGACACGGTGGGGTTTGAGCTGAGGGGCAGGAGCTAGGTAGGGCAGAGGAGACAAGGTGACATGGAGACAGGAGCTGTGAAGGTCGGAAGAAAGCATGGGCAGTGGATGGAGAGCGGGGTTCGCCTCTCACAGCCTGGGCCTCTTGGTGCCACACACAGGTCACCTTGAGGGGGAAGGAGGGGGACGCAGTGACAGTAACAGCGACACCGGCAACAATGTTTCCCTGGGCGCTCAGGTGCGCAGGCCGTGCAGAGCGGCCAGAGCCTCCTAATTCTCACTGGCGCGGTCCCACGGCTCAGCCCTGGGTCAACACCATACAGCTCAGCAGAGTTGGGACACCCGCACCTGTGTGACACTGGCCCGCGAAGGACGCCACACACGTGTGGGGACCGACATGCGCGGCCCGGCACCGACTCGGGGACCCCCGGAGACGCGCGCACGCCCACGAAGGGACGCGGACGCAGGAGTGCCAGCTCCAGGCAGAGTCCCCTCCCGCGCGGAGGCTGAAACTCACGTGCAACCCACACCAGATGGACAGACAGAGAAACGGATGCAACCTGGACGGACCCCCAGCCCTCTCCCGCCCACCAGGCGAGCTTGGAGACCCTGTGCGCCCCCTTCCCACACTCTATCCCCAGGGACTCTCGGCCTCACTCCCCTCCCCCCACACACACATGCACACACCCTCCCCCACGGTCACACTCGCGCGCCTTCGTGGATCACTACCCATGCCCCCAGCCTCTTCTCCCTCCCCCTTCCCGCCCACGGGGGGTCCCTCTAAGGACTCACCCTCCCCAACCAGACCCTGCCCGGCACTGCAGGGCTGGCGCTGCATGGACTGCGGCTGCGCAAACGCGGAGGCTGCGGGTGGAAGGTGGGAGGCCGGAGATTGGAGGAAGGGGGGGGAGGTGGCCTTCCTCCGGCTCCATCTCCCCAGGGAGCCTGCACCTGGAGGGAACTGGAGCAGGGGAGGAAGGACGACAAAAACCTGGTGCCCGCGATGTGGTTGTGGGAGTGGGGGTCCTGTGCACGCCCCGCGGATCCAGTCAAAGTGGGGTGAGCCATCCATTCCCAGCTGATGAGCACGTAGAGTATGTCGCGTCCCCACTACAGGGGCTGGCTAAGCCCCCATCTTTGCAACACACCACTTCATGGTTCTCTGCTCGACAAACCAGGGGTCCAGGGTGGGTAGGAACAGGAAGGAGCTGGGACAAGGGCGCGGTAGCCCAGAGACGCCGAGCCCCCAACCAACCACCTGAGTCAGGGGCTAGCTTTGGCATTTGACACTAAAAAATCCTGGAGGTGTTACTTAATATTTCTGTGCCTTAGTTTTCCACTCTGTTAAGTGAGCATAATAATTACTCCCCCACATCCAAACCCCAGGACTTCTGTGAGGGTAAAAAAGTAAGTAACACAGTTCTTGGAACAGCGCCTGGAAGCTGCTGTGTTACTGCACAATCGTCATTGAAACTTTACAACACGATCACGGAGACTAAATCAATTCTTTTTAAATTTTTGATGAAGACGTTTGAGGGGAAGAAACAGACTCCCTTGGTAATCTTATTTTCATTTCACTGGCTACTAGTGAAAATGTACTTATTTATCTGTTCTTCAGGTTTATTTTCTTTCTGGTGAATTATCTATCTCCTCCTTGCATCACTGTTTATATAGCGTTTACATAGTGAGTTATAGGCATTCTTTCTATAATCTAGATACCAATACTTTGCTTCTTAATCTGTCAGTTCAGGTTTCTATTTCCTCCCTTATCTTTTTGCTCTATTTACAAAATGCTGGGAATTTTGAATTTGAATAAATATATAAAGTCTGTGTTTTTGTTTTTTGCTTTTGAGGAGTTAAGATACCCTGCCAGGTGTGGTGCTCATGCCTATAATCCCAGCACTCTGGAACTAGGAGGAGTTTGAGACCAGCCTGAGCTATATAATGAAAATCATTCTTCTCTCTCTCTCTCTCTCTCTCTCTCTCTCTCTCTCTCTCTCTCTTTCTCTCCTTCCTCACTCTACAAAAACACTTTCTTATATGATCTCCTGTATAGTCCTGTCTTATGCTGGTTGAACCTCCAGCATTTTTTTAATGGTGTGAATTAAAGATTTAGCTTTCTTTTCCAAATGAATAAACGATTGAATGGCCTCAGTACTCAGAAAAATAATAAAAATAACTCACTTATCCAACAGATACTATAAGCAAAAGCATCTTTTGTTCTGTATCTCACTTAATTCCAAGAGCCCCATGGTAGGTAGGATTATCTCCATTTCACAGAGAAGGGAACCAGGCCACAAAAGACTTGAGTAATTTGTCCAGAGACACACAGCAAGAATATGGAGGATTGAGATGGAATTTCCTTAAGTTTCCACATAGGTCACATAATCGCCAGGAGAAACTTCCTTCATTCAGCTGTTTAGGAAGTGGGTTTCTAGATGCTCCAAGGACAATTCAGAGTTTGAAGAATGTAGATTCATTGAATCTACATTCAATGAATGAATTGAATGAATGTAGATTCATTCAACTTTTAACACTTCCTTTGATCACAGGACATTGAGAGCAAGAGCCCAGAGGAGCTGCCCCAGCTCACAGAGCCTGGGGGAGGATAAGAGCTGGGCCTCTAGATCCAAGCATGTGACTTTGGGAAGTGATTTAACTGTGTATTAGTTTACTTATCTCCAAAATGGGGATAATAATGGTTCCTACATCAAAGGGTTTTTGTGTATATCTGTGAGTTAGTATATACGTACATGTATAGTGAGTGCTTAATAAATGTCAGTAGTGTTATCATGGTAATTATTAACAAAAGGTCCTCAGCATGGGGTTTGATCCTGAGGGTTCTTAGAATAGGGTCCAGGAAGAAAGAATGTTACTGAGTCACTTATTTAGGAAATTATTACTTGGCTAGACATGATGGTGCACAACTGTAATCCCAGCACTCAGGAGGCAGAGGCAGGAGGACCATGAGTTCAAGGCCAGCAACATAGCTACCTAGTGAGTTCCAAGCTGACCTGGCCTCCAGGGAAAAACTTAGCCTCAAAAAAGAAAAAAGAAAAAAATTACTTAAATTACTTATTTCTAAAAGGGAAGAAAAAGCGGGGGGAAAAACGTCTGCATTTCCATTCCATTACTTTATTCCTTCTCAAACGTCAGCCTTCCACAGTCCTTCCTCCATGTTGGCCATGCTTCTGCACTAATGGACACCTCCGTCGTGACTGCTTCTATTACATCTGTATTACTCGAGTTAGTATTTTTCTTCTAAATGAATTTTTCAACGGCGCTAACCCATTGAATTGTGCGCTGTCCGCGGTGCTGAACCATTCGGCGCTAAGAGCCACCTTTGGCGCTTGATCATTTCCTGTGCATGCCCTGACCTGGGGCGCAACCATTTGACTTTGTGTTCTCTCCACGCGCTCAACTATTGATTTGTGCTCTGTCTGCCGTGCTGAACGCTTTAGGGGGGCTGTCCGCAGTGCTGAACCATTTGCGGAATGAGTTGCCCTGGGCTCTGACCCACCCGCGAGCTCTTTCCGTGGTAATGACTCGTGTGTGGTGTGCGGTGTGCGTTGTCCGCGTGGCTGAATTATTGAGGCATGGGCTTTTCCCAGTGCTCGACCATTTGAGGCATGAGTTGCCTTAGCACTGATCCATTGGCGGAGCACCATCCGCGGCGCTGAGCCATTGCGGCGTGCGCTGTCCGCGGTGCTGAATCTCCCCTCTGACTAGCTCGAGAGGACTCCCCGCCCCATCCCCAAACAACCCATTCCCTTGGGGAAAGCCCTGCTGTTGCCTAGAAACAAAGCTCTCTAGGGACCATGGAGAGCGTGGAATGAAAGCAAATGAAGACGAAGACTGCAGTCATTTTTAAGTGGCAGCATTGGCTCTTAGGACAGTAGGACTGGCTACAACCTGACTGAAATTCTTAACACGGAGTTTCCAAATCAGCGCTGGGGTGGGGGTGCAAAAAGGGAAATACTTGCGCAGGATTCAGACTGTTGGTTATCTTGGGTTGGGGAAAGCAGAGGAATGAGGTAGAGAATGCTTACGGAGCACACGTGAGTGACTGGAAGTTTCCTAGTTTTTATGTTGGGAAGTGGGGGGGTCACGAGAGACATGATTGTTGATGTATAGAGACATACTGTGACAATATTTTACTATAAATATTTGAACTCATGAGCTTTGGTTGCCATTTTTTTGAAGTAATGAGAAGATTTATAATTTAAAATTCCTCAAAAATCCATACTTTAAAGTACAACTGAAAGCATGCATTGCAAACTGTTAATTTTGTATCAGTTCAGTCCATAAGTATACATGCCCATGATTTTTGTCAGAACAGACTTGAATTAGGTTGGTTTTGAATTGTGCAGGTACTTCAAGAATGAGTCCCTGGCATAAGATTCTCCCCAAATTCAAAACTGCTGAATGAATTAATGTATGCATGAAAGAACAAGTTTGTTATTCACAAAGATCTGGTCACCAGGGAAGCAACAGCTGCCCAAATCACTCAAGAGATGTTCACCACTGTGTACTGTACATTACCTGGCCGCGCAATGTGTGAGGTACACACTCTGCCCCTAAAAAGCTGAAGCCCATACCTCTACAAGGGAGCTTTGAGGCTCCAACCGAGAACTCTCTGTACAGTTACAGCAACTGTGATCTGACTCTAATTTACATCTCTATCCTCGTGTGGAATGGCTGGCTCAGTGAGTTTTGATATTCCTAGCTCTTGAGAGAAACTGGAGCTCATTACACTCTTGTCTCACTTCTTGTCTGCCTTGCCTTCTAGAATTTAGACTCATGATGGTAGGAGCTGCATGCTTTTAATTCACTGAGCCTCCAGCATGTAGAACAGTGCTTGGCACATATCAGAAGTGCTGTGGATGTTGTTTTGAAAGTTGGAATGAGTGAAAAGTGATGTTTGTCAGTGTATGCAACCTCAATGTTTTAATGGTGGCAACTCATTAAATTAGAAAGAAAATGAGTGACCCCAATCAAACATTCAAGTCGTTGGTCAATTGAGACATCCAAGATCATGGAATCTGTGTTGAGTGAGACTCTGCCCTGAGACCACTTGATAGGCAGGTGATCTGTGGTTCCTGCCTCTGTCCACAAACTGTGGCCCAGATGGTAGTTTCCTGTGGCACAAGGCAAAGAATCCTGTTAGTATGGATCATCTTGCAAGAAGAATCAATTCCATTTTTTTTAGCAACCTCAGGGAATTAATCATATAGTGTGATTTCATTTCATTTATAAGCCACTCTCAAACTGACAGAGAGTTAGGTTATTTCCAAAGAGTGATCATTTAGAAGCCCCAGTTCCCCTGGGAGGGGTCCACATCCATATTATAAATGGCACACCTAGTATTTAATCCAGAGCAGTCTGTTCCCAAAGACCTTCTTGTTTCACTAATACTAGAAACTCTTCCATTTTTCTGAAAGATAAAAGAAGGAAGACTAAAGTGAGAAAACCCATTTTGTTGCCACAAATGAAGAATCCAGTCAGTTAGCATATGAGGTGAAGTCACAGAATGGCAATGAACTGTCCACTCTCCCTAGAGAAACACATGTCCTCCATCCCTTCCCCACCCCACAGGGCTTTTCTGTAGCCACACTCAGAAATAGTGGGATTAACATTTCAAAGACATAGTAACTATAAATCAAATCACATTTGTTGATCCCTATTTGTGTTCTCATCAATGACCCTACTGGTTGGGTAATATTATCCTCATTGTACAGAACAAAGTAATCTTGGTAGCCTGATATAGAAAGATTTCCAAGGCAGATCCTTATGTGTGGGGGGATTGGAGGGGGAGAAGCAAGTTACAAATCACAGATGTAGTCTAATGTCACCTATATTGTTGTAGGACGGCTCAGAGAGACAGGTTACCAAAGTTTTCGGGAAGCAAGTTTATTAAGCAAGCCAGCAGAGACTCAGCAGATTCTCATCCAAAGGCTGAGCCCCGAGAAGAAAGGGGGCTTTCCCTATATACTATTTAGAGCAGGTTACAGAAATGGGGGTGGGGGTACAGCTTGTCCCATACTTGGTCACATATTATTTCATTGGTTATTTTAAACTCTAGGCCGAGGTGACCCTTCTCTGATCTCACCCCAGGTGCTACTTGACATACTTCAAGTCTGATTTTTTGTTTGTTTGTTTCACTGTAGCACTAATTATCTCCCTTCCCCCTGCCTGCCTTCCTGCTACAATATGAAAACCCAACAACACATCAAGCAATGTCAAATATTTTCTATGGGTGTATAAATATAGATGCAAAGCCTTACCAAATTAAAAACAAAAGTTATTTAAAAGAAAAAAAACATGAGATTACCAAGTTTACCAATATTACATTTGTTCTTTCATGATTAAAAAATTAGCAGTGTTATTAAACATTTAGTACACACAGAAAGCTTGTGACACTTCTTCAAGTCTCAGCATGGCAACTTAGGGACAAAACTGCTGTCACTAAAGAGTGCAGGCTTACCAAAAGTGTTCAATAGTTCATTATTTGGGAACCAGGACTAGATCAGGTGATTCTGTTAATCTTGGGATACAGTTTAGTTTTTCATTCCAACTACAGTATGCTTTTAGTATGACACTTTTGCTTCCACATGTATTGCTTATAAAATAAAATGTCAACATCTTAAAAAGAAAAAAGGAAGAAAATCCAAAGATGTGAACAATTGTAAGATACATCTCAAAGAGAGATGTTAAAAATTTAAGATATTAAAGAGTCACCATAGCATCAATGAAATATGCTGCATAGGTTTCATTATCACAAGTTATCCAACAACAATGGTGCATATCTCATAGCAAGCAGTTGATACACAGGCATGACAATCAAGCATTCCTACACACACACACACACACACACACACACACATGCATACACAAATAAACAAATATAAACAATGCACATTTCTCCAGGCACACACAAAATAAAAGCACTTCCCCACCTCTGCAACAAACCTCAACAGGGCTGGAGATGTAGTTCAGTGGTTTAGTGTTTACCTGGCCTGCACAAGCAACTGGTACAGGGTTCAATTCCCAGGACTACAAAAAAAAAAGAAAAAAGAGAGACAAACCTCAACAGCATTCACTAACCTGTAGGGCAGAGAAGGGCTGAAATGCAGTCACCAGGAAATCTTCCTTTATCAATATATTCTGTCTTCCGACAAAGAAAATGTGCTAATTTATTAACAGTCAAGAAATCAAATAATTTTTTAGAAGGGATTAGGTGACATTAAGAACCTGTCTGAGAGGCAGGGTGGGAAAGAACTTGTTCATCCCTGATTTCCAAAGCTAGGCACACAGCAGACACCCCTCATAGATCTGTTAGACCACATTATCCAGTCACTCAGCCAGCTAATGGCAAAGCTGTGATTTCAACAGACACTGGGCATGAGGCCTGCCGTAGTTCTACTGCATGGGGCAGCTGCCTTCTGCAGGCTTTTTAACACCAGAAGAGTTACACTCCCTTTTCCAGCCTCACTCCCACGACTTGTGAATTCCTCAGGGAGGGACTGGGTTGAGGTAGGGATGGCAGTGTCAATTCCTTCTGCCTGCATGCTAGGTCTCAGCAGGAGTTCTTCTCCCAGACCGGATCCCAGCTCCATTATAGGACAGCCAACCTGTGTTTTCTCTCCTTCGTCCAGAGAAGAATGGTTGCTATGGAAATGCAGATTATACCACCCGTGCGTCTGGACCACCCACAAGGGGAAAGACTGTTCTACTGTTTAGGTTCCTTTATTTGCTGTTCTGCTAGGATCATGTGTGTCTGTGTATGTGTGTGTGTGTAATGCATTCCACATCTTTGGGAGGCTTCAATAGAAACTAATTCTTGCAGTTGCCAGAGGAAGAGAAGTGGGTGTTGAAACATGGGAGCAGCCCCATCTTTTTTTTTTTCATCATTTTATTTATTCCATATAAGGCCCAAACTCAAATTAGCCTTACCTACTCCACTTTGTAAAGGACTCCATCCTGTCTGGCAGGAAGGCTATTTTACTTTGTTTTACAGAAGCTGTTTTACTTTACTTTTTTTTTAATGATACTGGGGCTTGATCTCAGAGCCTCACACTTGCTAGGCTGGCACTATCACTTGAGCCACTCTGCCAACCCATTTTTTGGTGATGGGCTTTTTGGAGATAGGGTCTCAAACTGTTTTCTCAGGGACTGGTTTCCAACTGTGATCCTCCTGATCTCTGCCTCCAGAGTGGCTAGGATTACAGGCGTGAACTACAAATGCCTGGCCAGAAATTGTTTCTCTGAACTCAGTGGAACCCTACTTGCATCTTGTTGACAACATATTCAGACCACATGATGCCATTGGAAAAGATTGTACAAGCTACCAAACAACTGCTTTGGCGAATCACTGAGAAAATGATCACCCAGCTAACTTCCTGAACAGTCACGTGAACCAGAAAACAAAACTTCAGTAGTTTAGTCTTTATATGTCTTAAATGCTTACAAACTCCAGCCCTAACCTCATTCTGGACCATACCTCTCTTAGTATCTGGAAAGTGAATAAAACTTTGTTTCTGCCTCAATTTCTGTTTTTCTGTGACATCTTTCACATCCCACACACCAGTCTCATGGACTATGACCCAACAGGAGTGGTGTTGTTAATGGTGCTGGTTCAATTTGTGATCAGAAGACTAAATTCTTTGTCCTGTGTGGAAAAATCCATGGCAGGAAACGTAAGTGTAAATGGAATTTATTAAAAGTTAGGGAAGAGAAACACAAAGGGAAGTATGGTGGGGCCCAGGTGGAAGCTGGAAGCCAAGAAAGCATGTTTCTACTCTTCAGATGCTTTTAAAACCTAGGATAACCTATGGGCAGGGAAGGACAAAGAGATTCCCATCCAATAATTAATGACTTTGGAGGGGACTGATTGGTTCTCAGCCAGGTGAGGATGATTCCTGAGCCAATGCATAGTTAATCTAAGATGTAATTTTTTTTCTATGAGTCCCAAACTTTCTCTAATTTATTAAGCCTGTCTCCGTGTTACTCAGCAAAAGCTAACAGCTAACCCTTATACACAAGGCTATTTTTGTACCAGTTTTTAATTTAGTGAAATGCTTTTGTGGAAGTTGGTAATTGTTGCTGGAAAGCCCCTGAAGCTATTGCACTTCTTTAAAAACACAAATGAGGCCAAGTATCGTGGCACACCCCTGAAATTCAAGTGACTTGGGAGGTGGAGCTCAGGAGGATCATGATTTAAGGCCAGCTCAGGCAAAAAGTTAGGAAGACCTCATCTCTGCCCACATGCTGGGTGTGGTGGTGCTCACCTGTTATTCCAGCTAAGTGGGAGGCATAAATAGATGGATCATGAAAACCCTATGATCCTATCTAAAATATCCTATTCTAAAATAACTGAAGCAAAAAAGGGATAGAGGCATGGCTCAAGTGTCAGAGCACCTGTCTAGCAAGTTTGAGACCCTGAGTTCAAACTCTAGTGAAAAGCCTCCACTCAACCTTGTTGGCTTAGATGTCCAGCGAGAAGGAGGGTTGGAGTTCTGTATTCTTGTCTCATAACACCAAAGAATGAACTTTAGGACAAGAGCAAGTAAAGCGAGAGTAAAGCAAGAGAGTTTATTGAGATACAAAAATGTAAAGCGGAAGAGTAGAGCTTCCAGAGTTGAGGGGGGTCACCACAATAGGGTGCTGAAGAAGTGACTTGATCTGAGGGGGTTGACCATTTTCTCCAGGGCCAGGGCATTCCTCAATCTCTATGCTAACTAGGTGTATAGAAAGCAGCATTCTGGTTGGTTATTCCTGCAGCATTCTGATTGGTTGTGCCCTAATCCTCACACCATCCTTATTCTGACCCAACCTGCTTTTCCTTCTTTTCACCCTGTAAGGCCACAGGGAGGTCATAATGGAGGTTTCCAGGGCCCCTTCTGTCTCATTAGTACCAACAAAATTTTTTTTTAAAAATAATAACACAATCAAGCACCAGCGGCTCACGCCTGTAACCCTAGCTACTGAGGAGGCAGAGATCAGGAGGACTGCAGTTTGAAGCCAGCCCAGGCAATTAGTTCTCAAGACCCTATCTTGAAAAACCCATACACACAAAAAACAGGCTGGTGGAGTGGCTTAAGGTGTAGGCCCTGAGTTCAAACTCCATTAGTGCAAAAAAATTAAAACTAAATTAAAAAAACCCCAAATGAGAGCCACAGTAAATACTGTCGTCAGCTTTGTAAATATAACACTCCAACTCAGAGCCCTTTCCTCATCAGTTCACCAACTCTGCCTTATCATTTCTCATCCAATTGAATTCTAACCTACTTAGCAGATCTCTGAGGATGGATCCTTGGGTGTTGACATCTTTTCTCTCTTCCCAGCAAGGCTTCAATGAGCACATGGACATATGGAGAATGCTGTCCTTCCTAGTATGTATACATCAGGCTGCCTTCTGTCAATTTCATCTGCTCAAATATGACCCTCTTCTAGAGGCCACCTCCCTGACTGCCAAAGCCAAGGTAGTCCTCCACTACACTCCACTTCATCTTGGTCTGTGAATATAACAGGTACTTAGAAAGTGCTTTCTCTAAAAACAAAACAAAACAAAAACACTGAGTCACCTGGGCCCACAAGTTAACTAAAAGCTGAGAGATTTTGGCATCCCTGCCTCTATTTTGCATCTGTGTCCTTTGCTCTGAGTCTTTCTTCTAAAGGAAAGGAACAGCAGGACAGACCACTTCCCAAATGAAGACAATTCCCTATATTGATGAGGCTGTATGCTGGAGCAGGAGCAATCATCTCATGGGATCCAGATCGCTCCCCTCAAGTGATGACAGTGACAGCATCTTCTCCAGAACTCCTAAGGGAGGACTGACTGAGACAGTGATCAACCAAGTCACACTTTGCACCAGGCTGTTTAATTATGCAGCCTCCCCCAATCTTCCCTTATTCAAACCTAAAGCTCATGTCTGTACCCCAAGATGGGTTGGAGTGCTTACTTTGCCTCTCCCCAGGCCATGCTGGTGCCATGTGAATTTCCCTTCTCTGCCCATCGCCACTACTCATCTCTTGTCATATTGGGGTGAATGCTGGACCTGACTTGATGGACCCTCCCGAGTTGGACTTCAGGCCTAGAACTCTGGCTATATGTCCATGCTCAAAAATTCAGAGTAGGGGTCCCATTAGGAAAAGGACTTTGACTTGCTCAGTGCTGAATTCCCAGTCTCTGCCACAGTGTCTGGAACAGAGTAGGGACTCAGATATTTGTTGAAACATTGTTCACCCCAAAGCTTTTTGTCTCTGGAGATTCCTGCATTTCAGATCATGAAGACATTCTAGGGATTCATATATTAGGCACTGAGTTTCCTATTTCTTGTCACAGCCTCTTCCCCACCACTAAAAGAGAGGAGGACAAAAAATAGCTTAGGCTCCTTCCTGACACTGATTTCTCCTCCCCCTGTACAATACTTCTGTGCTACATTAAATTTAGTAGTGAGAACAGTCAAGTTTACACCTGCCCTTCTCTTCCCCATCAACCTCTCTTTAAAACAGGTGATCAGCTATAAATAAGCATCTGACTTGCTTGAGGGCATCTATTTCAAGGCACGCAGACTCTGTTCTGCCTGTCCCTCCTGCAAGCTCCAGGACTGTCTAGTTCAGATTCAAATAGGGACAAAAACACAACCATGTGCTGCCCCCACCTTGCAAAAGCATTTCTGTGGTCTTTCCCGATATTATTTCACTAAGCCTCCACTCCTGCTGTTGCAGGTAAATATCACACTGTGTCTGGGAGCTCACAGTGGACACTGCCTGCAGTATGTGCTCAATAAATGACACTCGTAGTGATAACTGGTACATGCCATGGATACTGAAATGTTGTTCCTGAGTTCATGTCCTGGTGTAGTCTATGATTGAAGATGCCAGATCAGGAGTTAAGAGTTAAAGCAAACATAAAATTTATTGAAAGGTTAGCAAAGCACCCTGACAGGTGGGACTTAGTGAAAGAGCTAAGCCAAAGAAAAGCTGAAGTCTAGGAGAAGATATAGGGTGTTAACTAGCTTAGGTCCAACTATTCTACCTTAAAACTGTGTTTGTAATTGGTTGGTGCCTAGCTAACTTATTAAATCTGACCACTGCTTCATCCTTCTTATCCAGCTGACCTTCCTGCTACCCACATTGTGCAGCTGCATTTTGTTACTGTGGTGAAAGGCTTGTTATTTCTCTGAGAAGTCCGTTGTTTCCCACGCCTCTTTAGATGTCTGCTTTTAAGGATGTCTTCCTGTCTCCTTCAACTCAAAAGTTACTTCTGCCATCTGTTCCTTTACATCCCCAGAGTCATTTTTGTCCTCTATCTCCCTCCCGTTTGCTCCCATCACACCATGAGGCTCATCAAGTAGATCCATGGCCAGGACCCCGTGGTTGACCCGGAGTACCTGATACTTACCAAAGACCAGTGAGAGCTGCCGCTATTGCTGTTGTTACTATTGTTCTTATGGGATTTTAAAGTAAAATTAAAAACTGTAGTAAAGTGCAGGATGAGCCCAGTATCTGTAATAAAAATAGTAAAAGCTTTAGAGCTGCTCGGTGCAATGCAGCCTAGGTAACTAGTAAAACATAAATTGATTAAAATGAGATACAGTAAAAATTCAGTTCCTGAGTCACACAGGAGCCACAGTCACGTTCTCAGAAGTCCAGGTAGCATAACGCGTGTACACACAGAGAACAGTTAAGTTCATTGCAAAATTCACCTGGCCATGCTCCTGTAGTGGACCTCAGCCCCTGCTCTCAGCAGATCCTGAGCTTTTTAACTCAGTCAATCTACATGAACAACACTGAAGGGAACATGTTCAAAGAAGAGGCTCAGGAAACCAAGACCAGGTGAGTGGGAGGGCACACGGCAACGTCAATGTCTCCCAAATACTTTCATTACGGTCATCTTTCCAGAGCTCATCTTTCAGTGTTGTTCTCTCTCTAACCCTATTCTCATTTTCTTTCTGTTTTTTTCCCCCTCTTTTCCTTCTTTCCCTCACCCTCTCCCTCTCCTCTTCTTCCTCTGATCCATCTTTTTCTTTCCCCCTTCCCTCTTTCCTCAGAGTTCCTCCCTCCTCCTCTACCAGCTCTCCCTCTCCTTTTTCCTCTTTTCCTACTCCCCCACTCCCTTCTCACTCTTCACTGTCTGTCCTACCTCTTCTCCCCTCATCCCTCCTGCCTCCAGGCCTGGTCCTATCCCTATCCCTTCTCTCCACTCTTCCCTCCTTCTGAACCTTACCCCACTCCCTCTTCCTCTCTCCTCCTCCTGACCCCTCCCCCTTCTCATCCCATCTCCCAAGCTTTTTTATTATTTTAAAAAAATATTTTTTGCAGTGCAGGGACTTGAACTCAAGGCCTTCACCTTGAGCCACTCCACCAGCCCTTTTTTGTAATGAGTATTTTTGAGATAGGGTCTCGAGAGAACTATTTGCCTGGACTGGCTTTGAACTCTGATCCTCCTGATCTCTGCCTCCTGAGTAGCCGGGATTACATGCATGAGCCACTAGCACCCGGCATTCTCCCACACTTCTTTTCCAAACCCTATCCCCCCTTCCTCCTTTCAATCCTCTCCTCCTCCCCTTGTCCAGCCTCCTCCTCTCCCTCCTTTGCCTTTCCTTCTCAGCCCTGTTAGCTAATACCTAAAAATGTGTTTTCCATCTTTCCTTCATGAACTATGATTGTAAACTGAGCATGCTCAGAGGCACTCCAGCCCTGAAAGTGTTTTCCTATATGAGTAAGTGGAGTCTCCCTGAATAAAATCCCCACCCTTTATTTGTTTGAGGAGGGCACTTCTTTGGAAGTTAACACCCATGCTCTCCTTATCTGCTGCAGGGAATAAATCTTTCTCCTCTCTTTTCTTTCTTGGCCATGCTTGTTTTGGTTTTGCATTCATCAAGATACAAATCTATTGTGTCCAGTTTCATAAGCAGAAGAAATGTGAACCATCTCTGCCCTGGTCCTGAGACTCTGGACTCACCTCCTCAAACTCTCTCCTCTTTCTTGCGTGCTGGACCCTATATGTACCTTGCACATACAGCTCCATGTAGAGCCCATACACTGAGGCTTCTAGGGACCATCAAGCAGCAGGATGAGAACCTGTGTCCTGAGTGCCCCCATGGGCAGCAGACAGCAGAGCTGACAGCAGAGCTTCTGCTGTTCATCTGGGGTGGGGTGTGTGAGAAGGAAAGAGAAAGAATGAGAGAAAAAGAAGATAGAGATAGAGGGGGAGGAGGGAGAGAGAAACAGGAAGAGGAGGAAGGAGGGAGGGATGGAAGAGGGAGGATAAGGAAGAGAACAGAGGAGGGAAAGACAGGGGAGGGAAGGGGAGGAGAGGGGATGGCAGGGGAGGGAGAGAGTGAATTTTGTTCTTTAAGCCTCTGCGTTGTTAGGTTCACCTGTCATTAGTGTCATCTTCCCCTGACTCACCCATCAATCAAACCTGGGGAGTGTCACTATTTTCTTGTTTTTGAGAAGAAGAATCCAAAGCACAGAGGAGTTAAATACAATGTGCCCAGGCTACAGAGCTGTGCTAAGTCCTTCCTCTCACTCACCTTCCATCCAGCACCCTTCTCGCCTGCATGGTTGTCATGATGTTTTCCAAATGTGTCACTGGGAACTCCAATTATGACCTGTTTATAATCTCCATTCTTTCCCAACCTCCCCCACTACAGGTGACTTACATGACTTAGGGAACTTACGTGTTCTGTGGCAGGTACAGAAGTGGAGTGTAACAGAGTGCTAGCCATGCAGCAGAAGCTGAAGGGAGACTGGAGTTCCTGGCTACTGTGGCCACTGCTGGGCCCAATCGGGTAGCCAAACCCTTCTCTAACCTGGCAGTGACCACCAGATGCCCTAGCTCCCCTGCCTTACCTCCTGGCTAGAGGGGCAGCAGAGTACAGACAGACAGATGGTCTCTCAAGGCAAGAGGGGCCAGCCCTCAGTTCTTAGCCCACTGGGCAGATGTGGTGGATATGGGGTGCTTTCTCCACATTGCCCTACATCTCCCCCACTGTAATCTGTGTGCACTGACCCTGCACCCACATCAAGGGCACACACTGGTTTCAGGCCACCTGGGACATCTATCCCATCCCTCTGGCCACAGGTATCATTTTGGGAATGAGGACAGGACCCAGATCTAAGCCATCCAGCCGGTGCCATCCCTCTGGTCACAGCATCAGGCATGGTGATTCCAAAAGAATGAATTTTGGGGGTTTTATTCCCCCAATGACTGGAGGAGGTCTTCTCTCTCCATTTGGATGTGAATGAGAACATGTACAGTCCTGAGGAACCACTGCCAATTAAGTGCCCACAAGGGAAGTCAGTCTGAACATGAGGCCAACACAAAAGGGACAGCCAGAGACTTCCAGAAAACCAGAGTTGTGGCTCCAGTGCTGTGCCTGCAGCAAACCCATTCCCACTTGAGCACAAAGTGTTCCTGCTGATATAATTTTTAAAATGAATCATTTATTCTACACACACACACACACACACACACACACACACACCAGTGCTAAGGAGTGCAGAGGAGCATTTAGAAATGTCAGGACATTAGCAAACAGTAGTATTATATGTCAACATTAAGAGCAGTTTAAAAACAAAACAAAACAAAACAAAAAACCCAAGGTGGGAGGGAAGGGGGAGATCCATGTGTAAAAAACACTTCAAGTCAGCCTGGGAAACTCATTTGAAGATATTGATACAGTTGCTCTGAACACCTGTGTACCCCTCAAATCACACGTTGGAAACTTAACCCCCCAAAGGAACAGTTGGCAGAGATGGAGCAGAGCTCCTGTGACTGGTTTAGTGACCTTCTGAAAGAAGTGGAGGGAGCTTCCTTGTCTTCTTCCACCAGGTGAGGACACAGGTAGGAGGCACTATGAGGAACAGGTCCTCAACAGAGAACAGACCCACCTGCACCTTGGCCTTTCAGGACTCTAGATCTGCTATAAGCAGTACATTTCTATGGTTTGTAAGTTACCTGGTCTAAGGTACTTTGTTACAGCAACAGGAATGGACCAGGACAGTTACTGTTACTGTTTAACTGCATCATAACTATAGAACAGTCTGTGCTAGGGTGTGGATCCTGGAGCCCATAAAGATTGGAACCCGAAACACACCTGGCAGTTGTGTTCTGAGTCTCCCACTCTCAGTCTTGAACGGTCAAAAAGACCGTTCAAAATGGCCTGTTGGTTAAAAGTTCTAAGACTGCTTTAAGAAACTTTGGCATTCAAAGCTGATTTTGTTATTTGCTAACTGAAAAAAAATTTCCCTAGCAAACAACTTGCAAACTTCACTGAGTGATTTGATGACTCCAGCACACAGTGTAGGAGACCAGGAGGGCTAGGGTGTGGGGAAGCTGGGCGCCAACCAGCCAACATTGACCCTCAATCTTAATCCCCGGAGGAAACTCAGATGGGGCAAACCACATCTGAGCTCTGTGCATATGATGGAGTAAGGGATGTCCCAGTGTTCAGCCTCCCCTCCACCTGCCCTAGGCTGCTGCAGGAGTAATCCTGCGAGCTCCAGGGAGCAGACCAGACCCCTGAAGAACTA
This sequence comes from Castor canadensis, assembly GCF_047511655.1. Taxonomy (NCBI): domain Eukaryota; kingdom Metazoa; phylum Chordata; class Mammalia; order Rodentia; family Castoridae; genus Castor; species Castor canadensis. The sequence continues at coordinate 29,784,290 of NC_133401.1, read as the reverse complement.
CATCTCTCCTTGGAGCCTCCATGGATCCTGGCTCAGCTACACGGACCTTAAAATATACCCAACAAGCCAAACGTCAGGGGCTCGCCTTCTGGCGCTGTTTAAGGAAGCGCACTGATGGAAATGCCTTTCCAGGTTCCTACGTTCCCAGCCTCTCCATCCCGAGTCACCAGACCTCCAGCGGGAGGACAGTCCACACCGGCCACCCGGAGGCAGCACCCCCTACACACACACCTGGCCCTGCAGACCTGCCAGGTGCCGCGGATGGCTCAAGTGTGAATCCGCAGGTGGCGCGTGAGGTTGGTGTTGCGGCTGAAGGTCTTCCCGCACTCGGCGCAGCGGTAGGGCTTCTCGCCGGTGCACGGTGAGCGAGGAGTTTTTGATGAAGGCCTTGCCACACTGCGCGCAGCGGTACGGCTTCTCGCCAGTGTGGATGCGCTGGTGCTCGATGAGGTACGCGCTCTGGCTGAAGGCCTTGCCGCACTCGCCGCACCGGTAAGGCCGCTCGCCCGTGTGCACGATCTGGTGCACCACGAGCGACGAGCGCCCAGTGAAGTGCTTCTTGCACACGTAGCACTCGTAGGGCTTCTCACCGGTGTGGATGCGCTGGTGCTGCGCTAGGGCCGAGTTCTTACTGAAGGCCTTGCCGCACTCGCCGCACTCAAAGGGCTTCACACCGATGTGGAAGCGCTGGTGCTGGATGAGGTAGGAGCTCTGGCTGAAGGCCTTGCCGCACTCGTTGCACGCGTATGGCTTCTCGCCCGTGTGGTTCCGCTGATGCAGGGTAAGCGATGAGCTTTTGTTGAAGGCCTTGCCGCACTCCTTGCACGCGTACGGCTTCTCGCCCGTGTGCGTGCGGTGGTGCTCGGTCAGGTGCATGTTCTGGCTGAAGGCCCGGCCGCACACCGGGCACACGTACGGTTTCTCGCCCGTGTGCGTGCGCTGGTGCACCACGAGGTGCATGTTCTGGCTGAAGGCCTTGCCGCAGTCCCCGCATGCGTACGGCTTCTCGCCCGTGTGCACGCGCTCGTGCTGCACCAGGGACGAGGTCTTGCGGAATGCCTTGCCGCACACGCCGCAGGTGTACGGCCGCTCGCCTGTGTGCGTGCGCTGGTGCACCACGAGGTTCATGCGCTGGCTGAAGGCCTTGCCGCAGTCCCCGCACACGTACGGCTTCTCGCCTGTGTGCACGCGCCGGTGGATGGTGAGGGACGAGCGCTCCAAGAACGGCTTCCCGCACACGTCGCAGCCAAAAGGCTTCTCCCCAGTGTGGATCCTCTGGTGCTTTATCAGGGATGAGCTTCGGCTGAAGACCTTGCCGCACTGGCCGCACGCGTGCGCTGGCTTCTCCGCGTTCTTCCTGCGCATCCCCAGTGGATAGGCGCCCTTCTCCTGGGTGCAGCTGTGGTTGGTAGATGCCTTCAACTCAAAACACTCGGGGACGAACCCCTTGGCTAGGACGTCCCCCAGCCCAGAGCCCAGGAACTCCGGGCTGGGTCCCGTCCCTTCCCGCCACCCATCTACCCAGCCGTCTGGTGTCCGTGCTTCTCCCCAGGCGCAAGTCCTAGCGGGCCCTGCCAAGGCCGCCTGCAACGGTGGTTTGTCCTCCGGAATGTGATGCTTCATATCCAACTCCTTCATTTCAGGTCTAGTCTCCCAGTCTGGAAAAACAAAACAAACAAAAGCTGGGCGTGAGAAAGACCCGCAGTGGGACTGGGAAACCCAGGTTCGAGATGCTGTGTGAAATACTGGTCACCCAAGGCAATGGATAACACAGATCCGACATGCTCCATGAGACAAGGTCCTCACGTGGGCCTGGAAAAATGAGATCCAAAATGCTGCAAGACGCCCATGCACCAGCAAAGAACACCCTCGGATGAGAGAGGGATGGAGAAGCCAAGTCAGCTTCTGGAGGCGCACTGACGGAAGGACTAAAAGGGAACAAGAACTGTCCCTTTGGAGAGGGAGAAAGGGCAGCAGCATCTTGGAAGGCAGGAGGGAGGAGAGCTAGGTTTCCTGCAGGAAGTCCTGGCCTGCCGGTCTTTCCTCTTCTTGTCATCCTGAATACCCAACAAGCAGGGTCCTATTTGAAGTAACAAATAGCAGCTAAGCCATTATGTTGTTTGTGTGCTGGGGACTAGGCTCCCCACCCCACCTCTTGTTCAGTCCTGGCTGCAGGAGGCCCACTTGTTCACTGGCTTCCAGTGAGTTTGGCCAAAGGCAGGAACCAGCAGGAGAGGAGGGTGGCAGAGAGGAATGCTGACAGCTTCCTGAGGCTCAGGGGGGCTGGATACAAGATCCCCTCCTCTCTCCTGGGCTTTCCATCCTTGCTGCTCTCTGGTGCCTCCTGGCTGTTCCCCAACCTCCCACATCCCAGTACCCAACATGGTCTCCAAAACAGAGTGTTCACACATCTCTCTCATGTGAGTCCGAGCCTTCCCACCAAAAACTTAAAAAGAAGTAAGGAAGGCCCATCAAAGAGACTTAGTAGAATAAGTCAGACAGGAGAGAATCAACACAGCATGAATCTATGGATGTGCGGGCCTGGGGAGTCAGACTCACAGGGGCAGAAAGAAGGACCACCACGACTGGGGAGGGTGAAGGGCAAGTTAGTGTTTACCAGTCACAGTGTCAATTCGGGAAGATGAGAAAGCTCTCCAGGTGGACAGTGGTGACAGTTACCCACAATGTGAATGTCCCAAATGGCACTGAACTGTACACTTCAAAATGGTTATTTTGTGTATTTTATTACACTCTAAAAAAATTGATGGCACTGGGGTTTGAACTCAGGGCCTAGCACTTCCCAGGCAAGCACTGTACCATTCGAGCCACGCCTCAGCCCCTTTTGCTTTATTTTTCAGATAGAGTCTTGAGCTTTTTGTTCAGGCTGACTCAGACCTCCTACCTACACCTCCTGTGTAGCAGGGATTACAGATGTGAGCCATCACATCAGCTACAACTTAAAAAGATTTGAAGACACTTAGCAGTCATCCTTGCTTCTTACCTTTCCACGCACCACTCCCACTACCAGAAAGTACCTGTGGATGCACAAAACAGCCTGAACAGGACCAGATCTCTCTGTCACCTTCACCACTGCCAACCACCTAGTCAGCCACCATGATTTTTTTGCCAAAGTGTGCCACAGGTTCCCATCTACTCCCCTGCCCCCAAACTCACCTCTCCACCTTGAGATCCGCACGCCTCCCTGTTCAAATTGAATACCCTGGCAATAAAGATCTGGTGGCACCAAGGTTTGTGGAAGGAGCCCAGGACACCTCTCCTAAGTCACCCCCACCGTCCTTCCTCCCATGGGCCACTCGTACCCTCTGTTCCCTTTTTATCCCCTGTCCATGTGAAGCTCTTCCTGCCTTAGCATCCACTGTCCCCCCCCCACACCACTATGCTACCCCTCTCTCCCAAAGATCCTCATCCTTCAGGCATCAGTTTCCATCAATCTCCCTGAGAGGCCTCCCCCTTCTTCCTACTAAGAAAGGATCTTTCCTCTTGCCATTCTCTTGAGCCCTCAGTGGTCCATGACAACCCTTCTCTGCTTGTTCTTTGTTGATTACTGGCTTCCCCAGAAGACTGAGCTCCATCAGGCAGGAACCAAGCCTGTCCCCAGCTCCTCCCACAGTGCCTGGCACACAGAAGGCACAGGCTCCCATCTGCACTGCCCAGCACAGTGCTGAGCAGTTTGTATGGACTCTCTCTCCACATCCTTACAACCACATGAGTTAGGTGTAGTTGTGGACTGTTATGCTCCAAGAATGAAGCCAGATACTCCAGGGCACATGGCACTGAGGCAAAGCTGGGGTTCAAGTTGTGTAAGGAGGGGCACACAGGAGTGGGTGTAGGTGATTCTCTGTGGAGAGAGGAAGGAAGGGCACTGGTGGGTGTGGTTGGGGGGCTGACAGAGACCAAGATGCCCTGGGATATAGACCAGCACTGGCTGTGGGAACAAAGAGAGCTGGTGTGAGAGGGCTGGAGTCCCATGGAGTGAGTGTTAACTTAAGAAGACTGGAGAACTGGAGGTGGAGGCCAGCATGGAGTAGGGAAACAAGACGCAGCCTCCCTTGGTGGATTAAAACCCCTCAGCACACAGTAGAGATGCCTGCACGCCCTACTTATAACAGCACCATTCACAAGGCCAGGCTGTGGCATCAGCCCAGGTGCCCACCATCTGCTGAGTGGATAAAGAAAATGTGGTTTACATACATAGTGTGGAGTAGTATTCAGCCATAAAGAAGAGTTTCGTGCCATTTGCAGGAAAATGGATGAAACTGGAGATTATCATGTTAAATGAAATAAGCCAGACCTAGAAAGACAAATATATGTTTTCTCACATATGTGGAATCTAGAATTAAAATAAGCTACAAAAGCAGAAGGGGAGATTACTTGAGGGGAGAGAGACCAGTGAGAGGAGAGGGGGACAACACAGGGGATGGGCGGGTGAGTATGACAAAAGCACATAGTATGCAAGTATGAAAATATCATATTGAAGCCCATTATTTTGTACAATTAATCAAACAATAAAAAAAAAAAAAACGCTTTCAGTAGAGCTCATTTGCAAAGCAGCAGACACCCAACTCCTAGCTGTGAAAACCCAGTTCGGTGTTAGCCAGAAAAGTCTGCTGCACCACAGCATTTCTCACCAGAGTCAAAACAGCATAAGCCCAACAGCATACATGCATGGCTGGCAGTCCCCCACTCACTGCTGAAGAAAAGTTCAAGACCCACTTCTGCAGGGGCGTCTTGCAGGAAGATAGCCGGAGCACAGAGCAACCCCTGCCTCTGGAGCCAATGTGGGTGCACCTTGTTCTCATCATGCTAGAGCTCCCATCTGACCTTCAGGGTTTCCTTGTCTCCTTATGTGCTTCTACGATTGCTTCTGATTTCAAAATAGTTTGCACTTATTATTAAACACCAAAAATGTAAATGTGGAAAATGGTGTATCCTGGAATCTCACTCATCAGAGTTAACACTTTGGGTTATACTTTTAGGATTTCCCCCCTCCACAGCCTTTTAGGATTTCTCCCCTCCACACCCTTAAACATATGCACAACACATCTGCACAGTACACATACATGAACACACACTTTGTCCAAGATAGAGAAACAAGGACAAGGTTCCCTCCAGCCCTAAAACAGCCTAAAAAGGAAAAATTTTTAAAAAATACTTTTTAAGGCACTGGACATCTGGAGTGAAAGGCAGCAATTTCTAAGAGATGAGAATCAAGTAGGGTAGCATGCATTCCCTTAGCTCACTGCCTGGAATGTTCCAGGCTGTGACACAGGCAGGGGAAACTGATGCATGACCTGGCAGCCTTTCTGGGTATAGGAGATGAAGCTGAGTTTACAGAATGGAGCACTGGAGAGGAGACTGGCAGGCTGCCCCCCTCACCCCCCCCCCCACGCCACTGGTGTTGATGGAGTGTCCTGCATCAGAGACCCTCCATCAACCATTTGCAAAACAGCAGCACAGCAATTGTGCAGACTGCTGCACAATATCAGGAAATGATCCAGCACTGGGGGTAAACCATCTGGAAGGATTTAACTGTGTCTAGAGTTGACCTAGGGCCTTTCCCATCAGTCAGACAGAAAACCCTATAATCCAAGGGTCCTGTGGAAAGTAAGTGGTTCCAGTCTGAGCTCAAGTCATAAAAGCAAGATGGAAAGGACCAGGCTACTTTGCACTGGGTCAGGGCACCCAGGCCCGTGGGACAGAAGAGTCCAGAATTAGACACCTCCACACAGAAAATTAATATTTAACAAAGGCACAAGGCAATTCAGATGAGAAAGAACACTTTTGAAAAAATGAACATATTTGCCAAAAAATGAACTTGGATTGATGTTTTTAATCATCTATAAAAACTGACTCTCAGTGGCTCAGAGAACAAAATGTAAAACCTAACATTATACAACTTTCAGAAGAAAACCCTTGTGATTTTGGAATATGCAAAGTTTTCTTAGCTCTGGCATCAAAAGTGCTGTCCAGAAAAGGGAACAACTGATAAACTGCAGCTCATCCAATTTAAAACAGCAGCTCTTCAGCAAATGGCACTGGGCACCTGGACACCCACAAAGTCCTTTCTTACATCACTTACAAAAATTAACTGAAGTGGACCAAAGTCCTAATGAAAACTGTAATAAAATAGCTCTTAGAAGAAAGAGTCAACCTTCTGTGCGGCTTTGGGTTAGGCAGCAGCTTCCCAGGTATGAAATTAATGACGATTAAAACCATACAAACTGGACTGAGTCAAAATTAAAGACTTCTGCTTCTCATGACACTGTCAAGAAAAGCAAAAACACAATCCACAGAAAAGAAATACTTGCATAGCATATCTAAGAAAAGACTTGTATCTAGAATATAACTCAAAACTCGATGATAATCCAACTTTAATTTAAAAAAAATAGGCAAAAGACCCAAATGGAAAATTTACCAAAGGTGATATAACGAAAGGCAAATACACACAGGACAAGACAGTCGATATCCAACAAAAGCCACATACCTAACCTACAAGGCTCAAATGAAACGGGTGGAGCAGGTGGGCCTCTCCTTGTAGGCACTGCTGGTGGGAACGTCAAGTGGTTCCAGCTTCAGACTAGAGTTGGCAGATTCTACACAGACAATGTGATGCTCACTTTCCACCCCTATGTGTTCATGCAAGAAGAAGGAGACCATATCTACCCAGGATCTGTACTCACACACTCATGGAAGCCTTGTTTTGAATACCTCAGAACCGAAAGTAGCCCAAATGCTGGTCAGCAGGTAAATGGGTAAACAGACTGTGGAGACTATGCAGTGGAGTAATATGCAGTCATAAAGAGAAAAAGGTAGCAACATGGGTGATGCTCAAATCATGCACTGAGTCAAAGAAGTCAGAGGACATGGTGCAGTGTTACAAGACTATAAAAATTGAGAACTGCGGAGTGGAGTTTGAGACCCAAAGCTGACAAGTGCATGCATGGGGATGGGAGAGCAGGGGACTTTCTGGGTGACAGATGTGTTCGCTGTCTTCATCACCTGTCAAAATGGAGCTAATATCACCTTATGTGCCATTAATTGTCAGTCAATCACACCTCCAAGGAAGCCATTAAAGCACCAGGTCCCTGCTCGAGTGTTTCCACCTGGTCGAGTATCTCCAGACATCTTCCATGGCGATGCCTGAAGAGTCCTCACTGAGCTCTGCAGAGCTGCAAACCTGGGTGTTCAGTCAGTTGAGTGTGGCTGGGTGTGTGGCAATCTCCTTTACTTTTCCTCTCATACAAAACTTTGCCCACTTATGGGAGAATTCCTAAATGACAGACCCCTAAATATGCAATTCTTAAAAATTTGACTCACATTGACAAGCTAGTCTTCAAAAGAGTTGTCCAACTTTAAAATGAGAGAGTCTCTTTCCATCCACCTGATATGCAGGCTGTAATTCTTGTTAATCTTTGTGTACCTCAAAGGCAAAAGGACAATATCTCAATTTGTATATCTCTATTAGCTAGGTTAAAAAAGAAACTTCAAAGTATAATCTTGTGTATTTCTACATCTATGAATTGCAAGCTCATCTGTGAATCGGGTTTTGGTTTTTTTTAATCATTCACTTAGTCTCTTTCTTATTCATTCCTGGGAACTCTATGACACTTTGATCATACACATGAAGAAAATCACTCCCCATGCCATCTATTAACTTTATTTTTAGCTTCAAGTAGAGTAATTTTAATTTTGTTCTGCACAGTCAAATCTGTCAACCTTCTTTCTTATTTCTTTGTGGTCCTGAAGCCATAGGCTAACAGTGACTCAATGAAGCCACCCCCCTTACCCAGCAAGACCAGGTTCCTGTAGTTCTCCAGCATGACGTCCCTGTACAGGTCCTTCTGGGCTGGCTCCAGCCACTGCCACTCCTCCTGGGTGAAGTCCACAGTCACGTCCCTGAACGTCACTGATTTCTGTAAGAGGAAACCCACATCTGTTCACCGTGGGGCCCTCCTTACACAGGTCTGGAAGCCGGGAGGACTTAAGGATCTGCAGTGATGTCAACAGGATGCAGGATTTTGATGGGATCACTCACAGCTCTCTCAGTGCGTAATTGTATTGGGCTCTGACAGAGAAAGAAGCAAATGGGACAGTTTGGAACACAGTAGCAGATTTGAGAGCCGGACAGAAAGGAACCAAAAGGAAAATGAGCCCATCAATATCAGGAGTACAGCAGGGGCCGGTTCCTGGGGGAATCTGGGAACTCAAAGAACTCTACAGAGTGCCTACAAAGTGCCAGCCACTGAGCACTGCTGGGATACAATGCAGAAGGTTCCAGAACTGTCTCCTTGTGACAGAGGCAGATTAAAACACACAGCACTTGGCCACTGCAGTCATGAAGGTCAGAACAACGTCCTTAAGGCACTGAGTACAGACAGGGAAGACTGGGAAAAGGTGACCTGGATGCCATCTGCAGAGGGAATTAGCAATCAGGGCCTTGGAGGGAGACTCACTGGAAGGGAGACCCTGCATCAAGATCTGAGATGTCAAAGGTTGATCAGACTGCCAGGTATTGGCAAGAGTCCTGGAGGGGGAGACTGAGCCTCACAAACAGGTGGACTAAATGAATATGGCAGGCAGGAGGGGTCAATCATGGTAACACCCTTGCTCATTACACAGTTCTAGGTGCCAGGTGCTGTATAAGGGGGTAGATTATGATGTGTCCCACTCCTAAGGATTCACAAGGTGAATTCCTAGTCCAGGACCTCAGCAACATGACTTCATTTGGAAGCAGGGTTGCTGTGGGTGGAATTAAAATGAAGGCATCCAATAGGGTTCTTATAAGATGGCATCCATTGGGAGCGGACACACAGGGAGAACCTGGGTGCAGACAGAACCTCACTGTACAAACCTAGGAAACACCAGCAGCCTGGGGAGAGGCTGGAGCAGACCATTGACAGCACCGCCAGAGAAGCCTTGCTGCTCCCAGGCTCCCAGCCACAACTTAAGGAATCTTTTTCCACTGTTTAAGCCCCCAGTCTGCCATAATTACTTACAGCAGCCCCAGGAAGCCAATGTATGTTTCACACATCCTAACTCATTTACTGACTCGGCACTGATCTGTAGCAGGTACTGATAAAGTCAGCCCTTCCAGATGGTTCTACCAAGCCCCCAAACAGGAGCCGCTACAGGGAGGCTGAAGGTGCAGATAAAGGAGCAGAGCACAGAGAACGCCTGTCACACACCTAATGAGAGGGACGACCAGGCTTGAACCCAGCAGCTATTGAGAGCCTCCCTCTCGTGAACCAGAGCGCAGGTAGGAAAACTAGGAGTGTCCAAACACAGAGTCTTGGTTCTGACCTCTTGAACCCCCACTTCTGTCCCCACCTTCTCCTCTCCTAGTTTCCTGACTACATGCTGGCCTATATTCTCATTGATTTGACCCAGGGCCTTTCCATTTGCTTCTAACTCTCTGTGGAATGCTCTTTCTTCTACTGACAGCAGTAGGACCTGACATATGATGTTAAAAAAGTAGACTCTGTGTTTGCATGACCAGGTTCACATTAAGATGGAGGCCACTCAAGTGTCCATGGATGGGTGAATGCATGAGCAAAATGTGGTCCATCCATACAGTGGAATGCTATTCAGCCTTTAAAAAGGAAGGAAATTCTAGCTATTTGGGAGGTAGAGTTAGGAGGATTATGGTCTAGGCCAGCCTGGGCAAAAAATTCCCAAGACACCATGTCAACCAATAAAAATCTGGGGATGGCGGTGCTTATACTTGTCATCCCAGCTACACCAGAAGCACAAATAGGAGGACTGTGGTCCCAGCTAGCCCAGGCATAAATGCTGGGCATGTGGCTCAAGTGGTAGAGCACCTGCCTGGCAAGTGCGAGGCCCTGAGTTCAAACCCCAGTACTGCCAAAAAGAGAAAGAAACAAAGAAAGGAAATTCTAACATATTCTACAACTGGTATGAGCCTCGTGGACACTGTGCTAAGTGAAATGTGCCAGTTTCACCAGGCAAATACTGCATGATTCTATCATATGAGGGCCTCAAGGCCTGGGAGGAGGAAGGATGGGAAGTTAATGTTTAGCAGGTGCAATTTCAATTTTGCTAGATAAAGAGTTCTGAAGATAGATGGGTGTACAACAGTGTGAATGGAGCTAATGTCACTCAGCCATGCACTTGAAAATGGTTAAGGCAATAAGTTTTATGCTATATGTAGTGTGCACAATAAAAAAGATATGGTTGCAGCCAGGCATGGTGGCTCCCACCTGTAATCTCAGCTATTTGGGAGGCAGAGATTGGGAGGATCATGGTCTGAGGCCAAATTGGGCAAAAATGTGAAACCCTATATGAAAAATAACTAGAAAGAGCCAGATATATGGTTCAAGTGGTAGAGGAACTGCCAAGCAAGTATGAGGCACTAAGTTCAAACCCCAATACCGCACCCCCGCCACCTGCAAAAGAAAAGATATGCTTATAAAGATCTCAGCTTTGGTCTTGAAGAAGGTCTCTCTCCCTCTCTTTCCTTTCTTCCTTTTTTCTCCCCCTACCTTCCTCCTTCCACTTGTGTTTGTCTCTCCCTTCTTCCCTGTTTCTGTCTCCTGCCCTCCCTCTCTCCCTTCCTTCTTCTCTCTCCCTCCTTTCCTTCCCTCCACTCTCTGTCTTTCTCTCATCACTGACTCTAGGGGAAGCCAGCTGCTACCCTGAACAGTCGCACAGATCAGCCCGTCTGACCAGCAACTTCGGCTTCCTGTCAACATTCCCACACCTGAGCCATCTTGGAAATGATTTTTGAGATGCAGCACCTCACCAAGACACTGAGCTACAACTATTCAGCCAGGCCGCTGCCCAAGGCAGCTACATGAGAAGACAGACACCTGAAGCTTCAAGGGCTGGGCTTGGGAATGATCGGTTATTCAGGAAGAAAAAGCCAATACAGGCAAGCCATGTATATATAGTAATGAAAGTCAGGGCAGTGTCCTGATTGACAGTTTGTGTGTGGGACCATCCCACCCCACATGGCCATTTGCCATTTACTTATGTGACAAGGCCAAGCTTATTTCCTCCTCTGTGAGGTGGGGACAGTAACAGCAGCTCCTTCGTGGGGAGGCTGTAAGACCATGATGGCTTCCTGGTCCACTGCTGGATCTTCAGGCCCTAGAAGAGTGCCAGCACACAGTAGGTCTTTAATAAGTGTTTGTAGGACAAATGAATAGGCCCGAGGATACAGTCAGGCATGAGGGGAAGACCCAGAAATGCTGCCTGCTCAGACCATCTGCCCTCAGGAATCTAAATGTGGGGTTCTCACACTCTCGCCTCTCCACTGCTCTTGGGTTGTGAAGGAGGCCTGGTCCTAACTCCCCTCTGCAGATGTAGGTGTGTGTTAGTCAGACTTTGGTCTCTGTGACAAATACCTGAGACACACAGCTCAAAGAAGGAAAATTTGTTGTGGCTCACGTTTTTGGAGGCTCCACTCCATCATGGCAGGGAGGGCAGACAAAGCAGCTAACATCACGGCAGCCAGGAAGCAGAAAAAGAGAGAGCAAGATGCCCGCACTAGCTTCATGAGAGGCAGGATGGCCAAAGGGCTCAACAGGTGAGCACCGGCACCAAATGTCCTGGGTCTGATGGCTTGGCCACCTAGTAGCTGTAAGACCTTTGTCTCAAATGGTATCTCCATTTGCCTACCTGTAACACGGGGGATAGTGTGGTACACCCCAGTCACACTACTCACATTAGATAGTGTCTCTCCATTACTCAGAACCCACAAGCATTCATCCTGCTCATAGGGAAGAATTGGCCAAAAACCCACTGTACTACATACAGACCCTCTGTGCACTTTAGGCCAGGCTCCCCCACACTCAACGGCACCCCATGCTTGCTGGGCTCTGAACACTCCCAGTCACTCCTGCCTCAGGGCCCAATCTATGAATCCCCTCATCCCTGGGCATTACTCAAGATGCCAGCTTCCCTCAGGAGTAACTTCTGTGAACAGCAACACCCCCAAACTGGAACCCACAACCCCACCCACTTTCCCTCTGTAGCTTGTGTCTCCAGGAAGAACATGCTACTTCACAGGTGCTTACCATCTGTCCTCTTCTGGGATATCAGCTCCAGGAGGACAATGATCTTATCCACTGCGAGGAGCTGAACTGTGACCCCCAAAGTACCATGTTGGAATCCTAACCCCCAGTACCTGAGAATGTGGCTGGCTTGGAAACAGGGCCATTGTAGAGGTAATTGAGGTAAAATAGAGTTGTTAGGGAGGCCCTCATCCAATACAGCTGGTATCCTTTTAAGAGGAGATAAGGACACAGACACAAGAATATGGTGGCCATGTGAAACCCAGGGAGAAGACGGCCTACTGCCACTCATAGAGAAGCCAGCCCTGCCCACACCTGGACCTCAGGCCCCCAGACAGAAAATACATTTCTGTGGTGTAAGCTGCCCACACAGACTATGCATCCGCCTTGCTCCCTGGCATCTCCCTGGTGTTTAGAATGATGGCTGGCATATACAGTGACAAATGGATCGACAAGTAGGGTTGGTATGATGAGGATGATATAAGCTAATCCATATAAGACATTGGGAACCACAGTGCATAGCAAACAGCAGGCATTCAATAACTGCCAGTAATTGCTACTGGCATCCACAGGTCTCTGGTTCTCCAGCACCCTGACCCTACCTAACCCCTGACACAGGACCACAGTTCACTCTTCCTAAAGGGAGATCTTGCCCTGCAGGCCCACCCCTGCATGGCCTCGAGCGTCCACACCGGGTACCAGGGCCATGCCTGACTGGGGGAGCCCTGGCCCTGCCCATCCTGGCTGTGTTTCATTGGACAACTGTCTTTCCCTCTCTAAGTGCCATCTATGAAATGGGCTTCACAATGTCAACCTCCCTCCATGGCTGTCATGTGGGTTGAATGAAGTAATTCATGTAGAGCACCAACACAGCCCCATCTGTTATGGATGGAGAAAGTTCTTGATAAAGTCAACTACCACCATTGTTTGATTAATTTCAATATTCAATATACATCATACATATGTATTATCAACACTTATGACATGACATATTTGATTATTTGGTCCAGTACACCCTTTAGCCAGTTCAGCTAATAATTCCTTCTTTTCTTTTTATTTGAACTGCTTAATTAGGCAGGACTGACATACAGAAAACTCGACTCGTTCACAAACACAACTCAGTGAGTCTGGCAGTATGTGCAAACTGTGCAATATCACCACAGTCAAAGCCAAGACAACACCCATCGCCTCCAAAAGTTTCCTTCTGCCCCGTTTATTTACTTATCAGAAATTGTTTTAATAGACTAATCCCTTCTAAATATCTTCCCTCAATTGCTTTTACAATAACTATTCACTGAGCAGATGCCATACACAATGCCCAGGCTAGTCCAGAGCTACACTGAGAAACAGAACACAGTCATCTGTGTCTTAAGACCTCTGACCTACATGGCTAAGGGTGCTCATTCCAGAGCTTCCTCCCCTGTGGTTTTGATGGTGTAAACTGTCCCACACAGGAGAAAAATCAGAATGTAACCAAACTATAAGTGATTTTTAAAAATCCAAGTTTAAACCCCAAATCCCAACTATATCGAAATGAGATCAACCTTCTAAATAATGTAGGTAAAGGAAGACATCAAGACAAGAATCACAGATGTGTTAAAAATGGAGACATGGTGTAGCCATTTTGGAAGGGATTATGGCAGTTCCATGAAAGGTTAAGCAGAGTTAGATGAACTAGCAATTCTAGTCCTAGACATATACCCAAGAGAACTGAGAACACATGTTCAAACAGAAATTTGTACATGAATGTTCATGACAGCATTATTCATACTAACCCCAAAGTGGAAACAACCCAAGTTGGACAGATGAACCAAATGTGGTATAGAAAAACAAAAGAATATTATGCAGCCACAAAAAGGGATGTTGTTCTACAGAAGGTACCACATGGACAAACCTTGTAAATATTCTAAGTGAAAGAAGGCAGTCACAAAGGTAACATTTGTGTGATTTCATTCATATACAATGTTCAAAATAAGCCAGTCTAGAAAGACAAAGTAAACCTGTGATTACAGTAGCTGGAGGTTGAAAATGGGAGTGAAGGTTAATGGGCACTGTCCTTCCAGGAGGTGATAAAAATGACGTGAAGTTGATTATGGTCCTGGTCACGTGAGTGGGAATACACTGAAACTCCATTAATTGTGCACTCTGTGGTGTGTGAAGTACACCTCAACAAATGTCAACAAAGGAATTAAATAAATGAAGACACAAGACAGAAATCACAGAGAGGTCAAAGAACATGTCTGTCCAGAGAAATTAACTGCAAATGGACTAGAAGGTTCATTGTTAACATTTGAAAGATAAATAGAAAAGGGGGCAACAGAGGTGCTATTGGCCTGAGGTGGAGGAACCCTCTCACAGGTTAAACACAGGGGCAGGTACAACAGGAAAGAACAACAGGTTTTGTTTTAAATATGAAATGCTTGTGAACCGAAAAATTTAAAAACTATGTATGAGATGGAGGATGGTGGTTTGAAGCCAGCCTAGGCAAAGTTAGTGAGACCCATTTCAAAATACAAACAAGTAGGTAATGTTTATTCTGGCCTCAAACACCTTATAAATCTAGATGTCAAGTACCTTTTAAAATCTTGGCTGTAAATGTTTACATTGGCTTCTAAAACAGCATTAACATAATAGTTACAACATATAAAAAGTCATGCCTTAAATTTTTCAATAAATTTATGCAAAACAAGTAGAAAAATGAAACAAAACAAAACAAGCTGGAAGCCAGGGGCCGGTGGCTCATGCTTGTAGTCCTAGCTACTTGGAAGGCTGAGTTTGGAAGGATCACAGTTCAAGTCCAGCCTGGGCAAACAGTTTCGGAGATCCTTCCATCTCCAAAATAACCACAGCAAAATGGATGGAGGTGTGGCTCAAGTGGTAGAGTGCCTGCTTTGCAAGTATGAATCCCTAAGTTCAAACTCCAGTCCTACCAACCCCCTCTCCCCAAAAAAATAAATCAAAAAAACATCCTGGGCACAGGCCTGTAATCCTAGCTATGGGGGAAGTAAAGATTGTTGGAAGGAAGATTAAAACAGTAGAGCCAATACTTAGCCAACCTTTAAAGAAGAAAGAAGATAAGGAAATACTCATATGCCCACATGGTTATTGCTGGGAAGAGTCTATCAGTGAATTATGCTGTTGTACTTACAGTTCAATAGCCACATACACATACACCCCACCCAGTTAAAGACAAGCATCTGGGCCAGAACTGCAGGTGCCGTGTCCCTCCCCTAACCCAGTCCTCCCAGATGTCACTGGTAGCAGCCTCTTCTTAGATGTGGCAGGCCTGCTCCTGTTCTGTCCTTTCACAGCATGGGGAGGGGGAGCACTCTGAGAGACAGTCAACACTGCTTGCCCATTTCTACAAGCCATATGAGCAGCATGACCCTGCATGGGTCATTTTTTGCTCAAGGTAACACGGTTAAGCCTTCGCTTGTAAGTGCCCACCTGAGAGCCACAAGGGCAGGCTTAGCCACTTTTGAGCCACACTGTCCCCCATAGCTGACCCTGTAGTCTGTATCAGACACAGATGAGGGGCTATCAGCGCTGAAGCATGCAGAACAGAGGTGCAGGTTCCCATGAGCACCATCCTCCTCACCGGAGTGGACAAAGCCCCCAGGAGACCAGCTGGGAACACAGGCCCTGCAGTGGCATGGGTGGGCAGAAGCTCATCAGAGGTCAGAGCCCAGTCCTCCAGGCTTGAGTCTCTGGAAAGGAGGGTGAGAGGGTGTCAGGACTCACCGGATACTCTACAGTCAGCAGCTGAGCAGCCATCCCTCCAACTGCTCACAGTGGCCTAGGTACAGGATAGGCCTGAGGTGCCAAAGGGCTGTGGAGTGGGAGAAAAGGGAAATATGTGAGAGACCAGGGCTGGCCAGAAATGCAAACCGATACACATGTGTATCAACCGCAACATTTTAGGACCCTGCCTTAGAAGTTGGGTACTTCTACTCACTCCATTTCTCAGATGGGGAAAATGAGGCCAAAAGAGCTAAGTCACTCACCCCCAGATTCCAGAGCTGACTGGAGTGGGACAGGAAAGCCCCAGTTCACATGCTACTGCTAGGGTATGCTGCCCTCTACTCCCCATGCACCCCCACATTCCCACAGCCTCCTGGGGACTCCATGGCTTTTCCTGCACCCTGTCCAGACCCCACCTTGCACCAGTGCTGCACTGAGGCCCTACCAGTCACTCCAGCACTGCCCTGGCCCTGTTGGGCATGTCCTCCAGACCTCAGGATGTTACTTTAAGGCTGAACTGACAGATACACATAGGAAACTTGGAGCTATGCCCAGTATACAGCAAATACTTACTGTTATTATTACTGACATTGGTTGCTTACATTTCCTAGAGTGGGATGAGGTCACCCAGAGTGTTTCCACAGTGTTTCCAGTTTTGGATCTCTTCCTGTTCTCCCCATATGCTCAGGAGAAAGGGCCAGTGGCCACCACCCTGTGTTAATACCCCTAGCCTGCCATATGCTCCCCGTGGAACAAAAAGCAAAGCAGGCCCAGGCCCCACTCTCAGACAGACCTCACTGTCTAGTTAAAATCACTTGGCTTTACTGTCCCTGTTTAATAGTTTGCCTCCCTTTTACAGCAAGGCCCAGCTTCTATTTACAGTAATCACTCAGTGTCTTTTTAAATGATGTTGATTTAAGAAAAATAATCAGTGACTAATTTAAATAAAAGATAAAGTGGAAAAACAGAACAAGGTGAGGGCAAATTCTCAGAGTCTGAGGTAGTCCTGCCTGGCTCCATGGTGACTGCTACCTTGCATACCTCCATGACAAGAGGCCACCACCCAAGTCCTCCTCTGACTCTCCAGACAAGGTTTCCATTTGCTGTGGACTGAGACCTGCCTCCTAAATCTCCCACCCCAGGATCATCTGGGAAAACCTGTTTTCCCCTACACAGTAGCCCTTTAGTGACTGTGCCACTTCCCAAAGTACCAGAATCACTGAGGATGCTTATTAAAATATACTCAGAATATATGTAGACTCCCAAGCTCCAGCCCAGACCCCCGCATCAAACCACCTGGGTGAGCCCCAGAAATGAGCTTCTAAACAGGCTTACCAGGGGACTCTGATGCCTCTTAAAGTGCCAGAAGTACTAAGCCAAAGAACTGCCTTTGGAGGTCAAATGGCTCCAACTGCCACAATCAAAAAGTTGTGATTTTTTTTAACTGCGGAAGGGATATAAAAGGCAGAGCGAGCGAGCAGCATTAGTCCTTTGTCCAGAGGTTCCCACTGCAGACCCAGGCAAGGGGGCCTTTGCTGCTGCTGCAAGTTAAATGGGGATGCGCTTTCCACACGAGCCCCGCCTCCTGTCTAGCTCCGCCCCTCGACCGCCCCACCTACACAAGCGCCGTCTTCAGTGCGGCCCCGCCCACTGGTGAGCTCCACTCATTAGCAGTTTGGTTAGCTCCGCCCCTCAACTGGCCCCCTTCCACACAGACCTCGCCCACTGGCTAGTCCCGCCTCTGGTCAGCCCGCCTCCCGTGCAGCTCCACCCCTCACGCAGACACAGCTTTCTGATCACCCTACCTCCCACACCAGCCTCTCCTACTGGTCGCCGGGGTCAGCGCAGCCCCACCCACCGGCCCCGCCTCCTGGACCTCCAGCTTCAAATGCCGCCAGCCCCTGGTCAGCCCAAAGCCAGCTTTTCGGAGTCGCCCACTCCCAGCCCGTGAACCCCAGGAGTTCTGCCTTCTTGCGGCACACATCATTAACCACCGTTTTTTTTTCTTTTTGCAATTGTATTTTCTTTCATATTGTGACATTTACAAAAGTTCTTACACTGTATCATTATTGAATTCACCCCCGCCATCATTCTCCTTTATCCCTCCTCCCCAAACCACTTTCCTCAGTCTTTGTCGTTTGTCTTCCCTCCACCAGTCGCAGGCATCTAGGGACGGAAACGATCCTTTTTGTACTGTCTCTAGGGCATCTAGGACAACGTCTGGCTCATGGGAGACGTCCACATGGCGAGCTGGCTGAACCAATGCGCTGCCCTCTATCTCATGCAAGGGCGAGCGAACAGGCTTCTCACCACTGCTAAAGGCATTGAACCAGACTGAGCTGGCAACACACAAACCCGGTCACCCAGCTGCAAAGGTCCTTACCAAAGCTACAAAACTCCACGTAAATAAAGGGTTATGCACAGGGGGAAAAAAAAAAGTCACTGCAGCGCCCTCCCTAGAGCCTGAAAAAGCAAAATCAGAAAACAACCCAATTCAACCAACCAAAAAGCCTGGAAACAAAACGAACAAAAATTATTAAAGGAACAGGTCGAATAAATGCTGGTGCCCCCATACTGTGAAAGATCAGGTAGCTTCTAGGGTAGCAGGTTAGTTCTGAGTCTGTCCATGTTAGTGGTTTTGTAAGTAACCCTTTGTGGAACTCCCCTACCCCCATGGCAAGCATGCATCTCTTCATGAAGGGTGTGAAAGAGGCCAAGTTGGTGCCTAGAGGGCTCGAGTGGGAATGAGAAGGGGAGGACAGTTGTTAACTATTTTTTCTATTTCTTTGAATTGCTTCCTGGAGTGCAGCAACCTCAGATTCCCTGTCATAATTTCTGAAACAGAATTTAATTTTTAAAAGTATGTTCCTTCTGGGCTAGTGGTCTCTGACCCTCACCCTGAGCTACAGGGTCAGCTCTGGCTCCTTGGGCTGCGCACCTGTCCTGCAGGCACACAGCCTGGCCGTCAGCACCTTCAGGAACACAGGCAATGGTCCAACTTATTTTAAAATCCTAAAAAAAAGGTGAATCTAATCTGGCCTGGATTATATTTGTCTGTGTATCAGTGAAATCATAGGATACAATATCAGTTTTTATTTTTTTAATGGAGCAAGGAGCCCATGAAGGCAAAATGACCCCAAAAGTCATAATGCAGCCCTGGGAGTTATCTGCCCAGGAACATGGGCCAGTGACAGGAGAATCCCATTTGTCACCTGAGTGGCTGCAGAGCCAGTGGCTTCTCATTCCTCTTCCTCCTAGGAGATTTCTGGCATTTCCTTCCTTCCTTTCATTTCCATTGTTTCACTGGGAGACTCCCTAGGGAAAAGTCCTGTATCCTGGTCTCAGCTGGGAGGAAAGGGAAAAGAAGGATTTCCCATCCATCTAGTGGTTAATTTGCAGGGGGGGGGGGCGGTTCTGGAACTGATGCCTGCATGTAGCCTTAGGTGATTCACTTAAAGCCCCCAGCTTCAGTTTCCCCATCTTATGGATGGTACCTACTTCAAGGTTGCTGGGAGTCCTGTAAATGGGAGTACCTGTGGCAAAGTGCTCAGAAAAGCACTGGATGGAGAAATCGATCTCTCAGTGGTAGAAAGAAATAGGGGACTGAGACCCTATAGGACCATTAAGAAGGTCCTGAGGGAGGCAGAGGCCACACACCCTATGGCTCACACATGCTTCCTGCCTTCCAGAGCCTTTTGAGGGCCAGACATGGCTCTAGGGCAAGAAGGAGGCTGATAGGGATTTTTAGGCCAACAGGCCATGGCTCTGCTAGGCCCACCTGTCCAGGCACACAGGGTCTGTGACACACATATAGAAGGGGGCACATCCAGACACAGCTGCACAGAACCCACCCCAACAGTCACACACAATTCGCAGAGACACAGGCAAGACACATAGCGATAGGAAGAGACACACCCCCAACACTCATTCCCACCAGGGACACAGAGGTAAAGACAGGACATAGCAGACACCCAGACACATAGACAACACACATAGACACCCAGACACATAAACAGGGATCACTGCAGACACACACCACACAAAAGACTGGACACAGGAGGCCAGTAGAGAAAGGCAGAAAGCCTGAGAGACAGACTTAGATGAAGTGTGTGTGAAGGACACTGATGTACACACGAGCAGTCAAGACCATAGGAAGACATCCAGATACAGCACACAGCCCTGCAAGGAGACACGCAGACACATCAGAAGACACAGCCAGGATCTCAAGTTACTCTGCACTTACAGATCTACCTGTGTCCCCTCCCTCCTCAGTGCCCATTCTCTCCCCTCACTCTGGGCCTACACTCCCTCCCCCCGGCCCTGTACACCCTCTTCCACAGCTGGCACACCATCTCCCTGCTCCCTACATTTCTTTCCCCTGGACCAAACTCTCTCTGGCCCCACACACCCTCTTTTCCGACCCCGCACACCCTCTTCCCTGGCCTCCACATTCTCTCCCCTGATCCGCACCCTATCCCGGGCCCACACACCCTCTCCTACAGTCTGCCCCTACCCGGACCAGGGTCAGTCCAGGTAGAGGCAGAGGGTGGGCTGGACCCGCCTCTCCAGCAGCAGGACTCACCCGCGCGCCACCGGTGGGACAATAACCGCGCCCGCAAGGCCCGCCCAGGCGCAGTGCGCCTGCGCAGATGGAGCCAGACTACACTTCCCAGAATCCCACGCGCAATCAACACCCTTGCGAGCCCTTCCCACCGAGCGCCTCGCAGCCGGAAGAATCCGAGCAGAACCGAATTGGGGAGGATTGCGAGCTTCCATTTCCCACAGGCCTCCGCGGGCCCCGGGGCCTAGGAGGCGGGGCCTGGAGGATGGACGTGGAGAAGCAGAGAGGACCGGGGGCAGGGCGGGAGGGGGAGATGAATGGGACAAGCAGGGATGGGAGCTGGAAGGGCTGAAGAGAGCTGGCAGAACTACAGCAAGGAAAGGGAGTAGAGGGAGGAAAGAGGAAGGAAAGGTGGGGAAGGAGAAAGGGTGGAAAGAGTGAGGATGAGGAAGAAAGAAGCATAAGGACGAGGAAAAGCACGGGAAGAGGAGGAGAAAAGGCAGAGTTGGGGGAGCAAAGAAGGGAAAGGGCAGAAGGAGAGAAAGAGGAACGGTTGGGAGGAGGGGTGGGACTGATAAATGACATTCTGCAGGTGTCACTGGCTGTATAAGAGACACTCAAATCGCTTTTGCTGAAAAATTCTGACTCCTAACTTGGACACATGAATTAACTAAAAACAGGAGAAGCCTAGCACCCCTGCCTCCATTTTATATCTGTCTTTGCTCTAAGCCATTCTATTTTCACTCACTTTGTGATCACCTTGGATTCCAGAAAGAATAGAACTGATAACATCTTTATGACAAGGGACTGAAACTTCCCATAAGGAACAGTGGAGACTTGCAGGACAGACCACCCCGCACATGAGGACAATGACCTGTAATGATGAGGCTGCACCCTGGAGCAGGAGCAATCATCTCATGGGAACCAGATTGCTCCCCTCAAGTGATGACAGCGATGACATCTTCTCTGGAACCCCTCTGGGAACCCTTGGACTGAGATAATGGTCAATCAGAACACTCCTGTGACTGGGACTGTAATTGTGCATACCTTTGTCCCCTGCTTCTAGTTCTTGGTCTACTTAAACCTGTAACTCGTGACTGTACCCTGAAGATGGCTGAAAATGAGCTAAGTGCTTACTCTGCCTTTTCCCATGGCATGACCAGGGCCGTGTAATAAATCTTTCTCTGCCTTCAACATGCCTCTTTGTCATTTAGGAACAGGTAGCCGGACCTGGCATATGAAATCTCAGAAGTTTGGGTCTTAGGTCCAAAACTCCGGTTTCAGCTGGACTGAGGGGTGACCCTGCAAGTTACAACCCTATAGTGTGCTTATTTGTGGAACATTGGTAAAGCATGGAGAGGTGCAAGTAGCAAATGAGCATGGCACATGTTCAGTGAAATTTACATGAGGCCACTGATGTGGCTGAGCCGCCCCCACAGACCAAACTAAAACAAGGTTGTTGGTGCTGAAGTTCTATAATCTATATTATATACAAATAGAATCATACAGTATGTGAACTACAGGATTCATTTTTTTTTCTTTCAGCATAATTCTCTGGAGATAGATCCAAGTCGTTTAGTTTATAACTTTATTGCAGAAAGCAGTGACTGGATCACAAGTTGGGTATGATACCTGGATTGTTTCTAGTTTGGAGCTATCATGCTGTGTGTGTGTGTGTTAAGAACACATCATGAGATCTACCCTTTTAAATCAGAAGAGGGAATTTAAAACCCCACTTTCTATCAGTCTTGTGCTCTATATAGTTAAGAGCTCTCTTTACAGGGACCCCTATACTGTCAGAGGCCATAGCTAAGAGGGGACTTGAGAGCTCTGGATGGTACAGAAAAATAACTCCTTCAGGAGTGGGGTAACTACTAGACAACATGAGACTTCTTTTGGGGGTGAAAAATATTCTAAAATTGGCTGTGGTGAGAGAGTATGTACAAGCCTGAATACATTAGGTTCCAGTTAAATACACAAATATACAAATATACTGAATATACATACTGACTATACAAGGTTCCACTTAAAGTGGAACCTTGCACTAGGGGATACCAGGGTCTCATCCAAAATTGTATAGTATGTAAATCATACCTCAACAAAGCCACTACCAAAAATTACCCTAACAGTCTCTAAATCACCATTTATGAGTGACAGAACTCTCATGATCCTGGTGAAGTCATCACCTCTCCCTTCAACACTCAAAAGTATCACAAATAATTGCCTTGGGACTATCATGACTCTTCTTATGGTGCCCTTTGTGCATGAGTCACCTCACCCTCTAACTCCAGTGCCCCCATGTTTTGGGGACAAGGCACCCACACCAGCACTTCCTCACTCCCCCTTTAGATCATTTCTCTTTGTGGTACATAGTATATATCTATCACACAGTATTTTTTGTTTTTTCCCATTGAATGATGACAAAAATTTTGGCCATTTGTATCCTGCAGTGCCTGGCATGAGAAAATACTCAATACCATGTAAATGAGCTCTGCATTCCCAACATAATCTACACTCCTCACTAGTCACAAATCTACACGTGGTCAGAATTAGATTATCAGCCTACAAATTGAGTTTTTTATTGCAGTATCAATAAATGCACATATTTAACTTAGACATATCTTTACATATGAGTATTTCTATACAGAAACACACATAACCTTCCTAATTTTTATTACTCTATTTATTTACTTTTAGATACAGGGTCTTACTATATAACTCAGGTTGGTCTCGAATTAAAGATCCTCATGCCTCTTACTGGATTACAGTGTGCCACCATGCACAGCCCTTTTTAATATTTAAAAAATTTAGTATTTACACACAAAGCTAATTGCAGTATGACTTCATGTTTTTTTATGTCTTGCCAATCTCATGGACTAATATGGGAAGTTTCATTGCATTAAAAAATATTCTAGAACAATCCAAATACCACAAGGATTGTCTGTAGTGCTTCTTTAATGGTTAAAGCATCAAAAGCATTATTTTCAGTTTATTTCACAGCTATTTGTGTACTTAAGCTCTCTAGCTTGTTAAATTTTTCAATATTGAGTTTCAAAGGCTTTGTGTTTGCTAGTCGAGCGCAACCAAGCCATGCCTCCAACCCTAATTTTAATACCATCCATCCCCTGGGTAGGGCTGTATTCTACCAAGACCTTTTGTTCTAATTGGCTTAATCTCCAAGTGTCGGGAGGTGAGAGTTCTCATCAACAATGCTACCTGTACTTACACTCTTACAGAAGGGATGGTCAGCCACCACGTTACCTCAAGCACCAGATGGCTGTCAGTTCTGCACCTTTTCTACATTCTGGGAAAGTAAAGAGCTTTCCTCTGCTCTACAACAGTAGCTTTCTTAGTCTTGACCTGCTGATTGTTTTCATGCAGCTGAACGTGACTGTAAGAAAGGCTAAGATTGCTTAAGAAAAAAAAAAAAAAGCCTTTCATGGCCAGCATTTAGTGTATGTCCAGGATTGTAAGCCAAGCCCTTAAAATGGGTATTTTTCAAAGCAAGTTTTTTCCATTTTTGTTTTTTTGTGATACTGGAGTTTGATCTCAGGGCCTCATGTTTGTTAGCCACTCTATCTCTTGAGCCACACCCCAGCCCTTTCTGTTTTACTTATTTTTAGTAGGGTCTCACATTTTTGCCCAAGCTGACCTGCAATCCCATTTATGCTGCCTGCACAGCTGGGATGACAGGCCACCACACCCAGCTCTTTATTGGTTGGGATGGGGTCTTGCTGTTTGCTTGGACTGGCCTCCAACGGCAATCCTCCTAATCTCCACCTCCCACATAACTACTGCACCCAGCAAAGCAAGTGTTTTAAATAGAAAATATGTATATTTTATTTTTCAAAGATTAAACTATACTGTTAACGCACTTGAGGGAACAAGAGGGACAACAGTTTCATATTGCAGAAATCCAAATGAGATGGTGGCACCTGGACTACGATGATGTCACTGGCAGATGGATCCTAGAGGCATTCAGAACATTGAATTTATAGGACTTCCTGGTATGGGAGTGAGGAGGGGAAAACTGAGGCTGACTCTCCAGAGTGAGTTCGCTGATGCTGAGCCAGATGTACACTCTGCCTGAAGGCTCTTCCACACTCCTTACACTCAAAGGGCTTTTCTCCAGTATGAATTCGCCTGTGCAGTGTAAGATGTGAAATCTGGCTAAAGGCTTTGCTACAGTCCTTACACTCATAAGGTTTCTCTCCTGTGTGAATTCTCTGATGAAGAGTAAGGGATTTACGGTGGCTAAAGGCTTTTCCACAAACATCACATTCATAAGGTTTCTCACCAGTATGACATCTTTGATGGCAAATCAGGGACGCCTTCTGACTGAATGCCTTCCCGCACTCCAGACATTCATATGGCCTTTTGCCAGTGTGGAGTCTCTGATGTTGAATGAGATAGGAGCTGTCGCTAAAGGCCTTCCCACATTCCACACACTCATAAGGCTTCTCGCCGGTATGAACTCTCTGGTGTTGAACAAGATGTGCAATCTGACTGAAGGCCTTTCCACACTCCTGGCACTCATAAGGTTTCTCTCCAGTGTGCATTTTCTGGTGTTGCACAAGGTGTGCATTCTGGCTGAAGGTTTTGCTGCATTCCTTACATCCATAAGGTTTCTCTCCAGTGTGAACCCTCTGATGGTGAGCGAGGTGTGTGCTCTGCCGAAAGGCTTTCCCACATTCCTGACATTCGTAGGGCTTCTCTCCAGTGTGAACTCTTTGATGAAGGGTAAGTGAGCCACGGTGACTGAAGGCTTTCTCACAGTTACTGCATTCGTAAGGTTTCTCTCCTGTATGAATTCTCTGATGTACAGTCAGGGAGGAGCCATGGCTAAAAGCCTTCCCACACACATTACATTTGTAAGGTCTCTCTCCAGTATGCATTCTCTTATGTTGAGTCAACCCTATGTGATCGGTAAAAGCCTTCCCACAATCAATACAATCAAAGGGTTTCTCTCCAGTATGGTAGTAGCGCCGATGGCGTGTAAGAGAAGCATTCTGCCTGAAAGCCTTCTCACAGTCAATACACTGGTACGGTCTCCTCCCACTGTGAGTCCTACGGTGATGAGCTAGGGATGAGCAGTCACTGAAGGCCTTCCCGCACTCCACACATTCATAGGGCTTCTCTCCAGTGTGGACCCTCTGATGCTGAGCGAGGTGTACAAGCTGGCTGAAGGCCTTATTACATTGCTTACACTGATAAGGCTTCTCTCCAGTGTGGACCCTCTGATGTTGAGCAAGATGGGCACTCTGGCTGAAGGCCTTCCCACACTCAGCACATTCAAAGGGTCTCTCTCCTGTGTGTATTCGCTGATGTTGAGCAAGATGGGCACTCTGGCTGAAGGCCTTCCCACACTCAATACATTCATATGGCTTCTCTCCAGTATGAATTCTTTGGTGAAGAGTAAGGGTTGAGATTTTGTTGAACATTTTCTCACAGTCATTACATTTAAAAAGTTTCTTTTCTCCATAATCTCGCTTGTGTTTTTTTACAATTGAATGTGTTTTCTTGTCTGTATCAAAATTATGTATTCTTTCTTCCATGGGAATAATCTGTTTTATATAAGGTAATGTATTCAGATGAAAATCCATCCCAGACTTAGCAGAGTGGTCTCTTTTCTCAATAAGGGCATCTATATGAGTGACTGTCTCCTGCCTAAAATGTGTTCTCTGAAAAAGTGACGCTGTCTCAGACAAGTCTTCACATTTCTGGTTTTCCCCTAAGGTGGAACACTCAAGGTCATCGTTTGTAAGTCTTTCTACTATTGCCTGGGATAATTTTTCTTCACAAACATCCTGCATTAGCGATAATTCCGTGGTCACCCACATATATGCCAGGTCTGAAAGGTAACAAGAAAAACAAACATTTGCTTTATTAAATACTAGAAGAATGGAAACTTTCAAAATGAAACCATGTGAATCAAACAGTTATTAAAGTCCACCAAAAGTCCGTGTTTTTGGTGTTTCATAAATAAAATTAGGTGACCAACCACACTTGCATTCTTGAAATGAAACTGTATCACATCATGTGACAACCTGATGTGTAAGATCTGGCACCAAGGTCTGTGGTTGGGATTTGTCTGTGACTGCTCTTTTTATCCTCTATTCTAGAATTTTAAACAGCATGGTGATATTTTTTCTTACAGGTTTACAGGATTGGTTTACGAAACTATTGGGATTTTGTGGCTTCTTTTCTTGGATGAGCCAGCTCTTGCACAACTTCCTGAATTTCTTTGATGGGAAGTGGTCTGTTTTTATATGTCTTACCTTCTGTCGTGTCAGCTGTGCCACTTTGTACTTCTGTACTCTCCTAGAATAAAGGTCACTTCATCTATGTTTTCAAATTACAGAATCTGTTTTTATTGAGAATAACAGATTCATGATTCTTTTAAGTCCTTATGCATCTGTGGTTTTATATGTTTTCTCTCATTTGACCCAACAGATTATATAACTTACTGGTTTTCTAAAAAGGTACACATTTGATTTCTCACGAGATCTCCTGTTTTAAAATTCATTGATTGCTCTTTTATTTCTAGAAGTACAAATCACTACATATAATTTATTTTGGTTTTCCTTTGATTCATTCTATTCTTTTTCTTCTATCTTGAATTGGATGTTTATTTTAATTATTTCCTATCTATGAATGTGCATTTAGGGCCACAAGTGACCCTCACTGCTTCAACAATCTTCTTCTTGAAGCTATGAAAACTGAAAGCAGGAAAAGGCCACAGAATAAACTGTGACTATATCACTTGAGGCTCATTTCCTTAAAATACCGCAGTATTTTATTTGCTTTTTTAAATCAGAAAAGGAGCTCTGACACAAAGCAAGGAAATAAGAAAAAAATTTTTAGCGCTGGTAGAGTGGCTAAAGTGGTAGAGTACCTGCCTAGCAAGCATGAAACCCTGAGTTTAAACCCCAGTACCGCCAAAAAAAAAAAAATTTTTTTTTTAATAAAATAGGTCAAAAGTTCCAGTCAGTACAATGTAAATGGGAAAAGGATGGACACAGAAGAGAATGTACATGAGCTAATTTCTTCTTCCTCTTTCATACTGGTATCAAAAGATGATATTTTGAATTTTGAGTGTATGAACTTCAAAATTAAGATAGAAAAATATATAAAGACAGAAAGGTAACAACTTATGTAACTAAAAAACTTTCCAGTAAAGGGAGGGTGGTGTGAAGAGACAGAAAGAAAAAAAATTGACATAATAAAGCTGTATATGGTGTGTGGTGCATACCTGAAATCCCAGAATTCAGGAGGTTAAAGTAGGAGGATCATGAGTTCAAGGCCAGCCTGGGCTATGTAGAGAGACCCAGACTCAAAAAAAAAAAAAAAAGAAAAATAATTAAAGGCAGCATGAAGGACATAACTACTATACATGCTAACACAATAAACTCAGCTTTAAAAAAAAAAAAAGGAAACTTTTTCAAACAGTTAAAAAAACATCAGTTTGTTTAAAGAATTCAGAAATGTTTAAAGTCAGGATGACTAAGAATGTGGTATGTGAGCAGAAGTAGGTAAACATCAACAGACTGAGTTCAGAAACAGACCCTGATATACACAGAGCATCAATTAGAGTGGTGTGTCATACAGTGGATGCTGGGAGGGCAAACTAATACCACAGAGAAGACACTTGGCACATGTCTCCACCTTTAATCATCTGGCACTCACCTGGGCACAGGCCTCTTGACAACTCTCCTTTTATCAACCAGGGCTCCTTCTCTTGTTCCAATAAGGAGATCACATCTGGCTTAGAAATGCAAAGACCTACATAGGAGATATGAAAATTGGCTCTGCTTGTAAATGGTTTTGAAGAAAGAGGGACAGTGTAGGGGAAATGCTGAGAAAACCAGGAGAGGCCAGTGAGTCATGGGGAGGTGGAAGAACACTACTCTCACCCAGCGATGCCAAGTTCCTGTAGTTCTCCAGCATCACCTTCCGGTACAGACTCCTCTGAGCAAGATTCAGCCATTCCCACTCCTCTTGGGAGAAGTGGATGGCCACATCTGTGAAAGTCACGCAATCCTAAAATGACACAAATATAATCTTGTTCAACTGGTGTTCTTGTCCTCATGTGGTTCTAGGGTAAAAGGTTATGCTGTTCTTACTACTGAATAAAAACGCTGTGTGTAAGTTACAGCACCAAGGGTCTAAGTGTTTCATGCAGGTAGTTACTGAACAGCTTTTCTGCGAAGTTATATTGTATATATTAGGGAAAAAAAAAGAGAGACATACTCCAGTCTTCACTTGTAATTGTATGTTGGTGAGAATGCATTCTCACATGAAAAAAAAATGTTGACACAATACAATCAAGTAATAAGCTATGTTATTCATGTCAGGAATGAGAGCAATTCTCCACATAAGAGAAATTAAAGAGTGCAGGGACCGTGAGGCAAAGTGTGAAGAAAGGACACCCAAATAATGGTCATGATTTCAATCCTCACAATGTTCCCTAAGAAATCTTGTGTTCTTGAGATGTTCAGAGGTATGACTAAAAGATGAAAGAAAACAACAAACCACCTAGCAACATTATTTTCTTTTGATTTAAAACTGTATTTGCCTTAGGAGACAGCACATTTGGAAAGCTATCTTTTTCTAATTTGCTGGGATGTGATGTGAACCATGTCAGGCAACCTGTGTTTTATTACATGGGCTGCATTCTAACCATCACCATGGAGGGCAAGCTCATCACCACGGTTGCCAAGGCAGTTACTGATTTTATATCAACATCTCAGTAAGAGTTTCAAATAAATATCAGCCCTGAATGAAACTAGAAAGAAAGGAAGATTATGCCTAAGGATTCAGACTCTGTTGATCTTGGGCAGTTAATTAACTCCAGAGCCTCTGTTCTCCCAGGAATGATTTTAGTACCTACCTCAGGGCAGCATTGTGGGAGTTAAATGAACAAAGAGGAGTAAAGTGCTTGGCTCAAGAACTGTTACTGATGAACAAGATAAAGGTGGGACAAGCCAGGCATGTGGTACACAGCTATAATCCCAGCACTTGGAAAGCTGAGGCAAGAGGATTGTGAGTTCAAGGCCAGCCTGAGATCTCGCCTCAAAAAAAAGAATCAAGCGAAGAGCATTTAACTTAGTGGTACAGCACTTGCTGAGCATGCACACAACGCTGGGATACATCCCAAGCACCACCCCTGCACAGCCCCACAAAAAAGGGAAGGTAAGGCCAAGACAAAATGGTAAAATAAGTGGTTTGATGCTACAGTATAAGTTCTTAAATTTCATCTACCTACTTGCATTAAACTATAGTTAAGACATGGCCTCTGAATCCAGCCACCAACATTTGACCACTGTTCTATTCAGTATGTCTATTCCACTATGTCTGTTTTCAGCACTGATGATAAATTAAAGAACTTGAGAATGTCCAATGCATTCACAGGCAGTCTGCCATTTCTATCCCACTCCCTTCACTCCTGATGGTCCAGGTTACCTTCTAGTGTGTTTATCTAAAGAACTTTCTAGGACTGGCTCAAGTGGTAGAGGACTTCCCTGGCAACCATGAGGCCCTGAGTTCAAACCCAGTACTGCAAAATCAAAACAAAAAAAATAAAACTTCCTGTGACAACAATTATGTAGGAATTCTGACAATAAATTCTTAGTTTTGATCCATATGAGAACCTTTATTTCACTTCTATTCCTGCTTATTCTTATAGGACTAGAATTCTGGGTTGACAGTTATTTTCTTCGAGCACTTATAAAAGCTCAAAGTAACTCCTTCCAGCTTCCATGGTTTCTGACAAGAAATCCAATCATTCAACTCACTGCTGCTCTACATGTTATGCGTTAATCATTTTTCTCTGACTACTTTTTGAGGTTTAGTTTGTCTTCAGTTTTCAGCAGCTTGATTTTAAAATTTCCAAGCAGTGATTCCTTGAATTTATCATGGTGGAGTTTGCTGACTTTCACAGATCCACAGGTTTACAACTTTCACTAAAATTGGGGCATTTTCAGCCACTGTTTCTTTAAATTTTTTTCTTTTCTACACTCCACTTTCTCCTCTCATCTTGGAATTCCAATAATACAAATACTAGGCATTTTGATATTATCCCACAGGGCTCTGAGGCTCAGTTTAATCTTGTTCCTCTGTTATTCACATTAGATAAGCTCTATTTATATTCAAGTTCACTGTTTCATCTGTAACCTCTACCCCTTTAAGCCCATCCAGAGAGACCATCTTAATTATCATATTTTTATTTCCTATTCATGTTTTCTGTTCCTTTGCTGAGATTTCTTATTTTTCCATTTGTTCCAAGAATGCTTAATCTTACTCATTGGAGCATTTATTAGGGCAACTTTAAAATATCTGTCAGATGATTCCAACATTTGTATCATACTGATGTTAGTATCTGTTGCCTTTTCCTTTGTGAATTGAGATTCTTCAGTTGTTTTGTTTTTTCTTGATGAGAAATTTTGCACTGAATGGACATTTTAGACATGTTAGAAGACTTTGCATGTTTAAATACTATGGAGAGTGTTAACATTTTGTATAGGTTACAAGTTCCAATCAGCCTTCTCTGTGAACTGTGTTTATGGAGGGGGATGGGAAATGGAGGAGATGAAGGTGAGAAATATGGTTGATGTGCTGCATATACATACATGAAACAGAATGGTGAAACCTCTTGCAAGTGCTTTAAGTGCGGCAGGGAAGAGGTTGCAAGGGGGAGGGAAGATGGAGGGGGCAAACTAACTAACGTACAATGCAAGCCTATTTAAAATGCCCCCTGTACAACGAATATATACTAATTTTTTTTTTTAAAGCATCAGTTTCTTATCAAAGCCTTTGTAGTGTCTCGATTTGCTTGTGCAGCACCACCCAGTGGCCATCTTGAGAATGGCTGGTTGTCAGTTCCTCAGTTCACTTCTCAGTAAGGATTGTGGTAGTTATATTCTTTAGGGTGAGATAAAGGCATGAGTAGCTCAGAGTCAGCCCACAACTAATAACCAACTTTGTCATCAACTTCTAAAGCCCTGCCCTCTCTGCACTGTCTCTAGTGATTTTGGTTTCTCTGCAGCTCCTTTTTTGTCCTCTAGTCAGGTAACTGGGACTAATGTACTGCACTGCACTCTACACTACCCAAGAATATAGCAACCCTTAGGGTCAAGTAGAAAGAGGAGAGGTCAAGTAGAGAGAGAAGAGAAACCAGGCACCAGTGGCTCACACATGTAATCCTAGCTACTCAGGAGGCAGAGATCAGGAGAAACAGGATTGGAAGCCAGCCTGGGTAAATAGTTCATGAGACCCTATCTCAAAAATACCAAACAAAAAAGGGCTGGCAGAGTGGCCTAACTGGTAGAGACCCTGCAACTGCAAGGGCAGAGAAAACTGAAAATTTCTTAAAGAGGGGATTTTCTTTCTTCTCTTCTGAAGGGGCGGGGGGGGGGGTGAATTCTTTTCCACACTAAGCACCAACCAGAAGGCTTTTCTTGTAGTTCTTTCTGTCCATGCCAACATTCCTTCCAAGTTTTGGTCTGTTGAATCCTTGCTAGAAGATACTGGTGGACAAAAAAGGTAAATGCATCATAGGTCTGGTGACACTTTAAATTTGAACTGCTTCCAAATCTTCCTGCTAATAATTTCTTCTCATAGACCTCAGATATGCTGGCCTGATTTTATAGAAGCTTCCAAAGGGAAAGAGAAGGTGAAGTGTGTGCTTAGTCCCTCTCACCCAGAACTGTTAGCCTCTCCTCTCAAATTCAGTGTAAGTTATTATTTTCTAATGTACTTGTTGGAAATAAAAAACATCTTGATATTGAACTTGCACATGCAGGCGTGCATAAGTGCATATTGTTATTTTAATATGAAATGTCCCCCAGAGGTTCCTGTGTTAAATGCCTAGTCCCCAGCTGGTTATGCTATTTTGGGAAATAATGGAAACTTTAGGAGGTGGGACTAGCCAGAGGAAGTAGGTTATTGGGGGTATGACCTTGAAGGTTACACACAGTCCCCCATCCCTTCCTTCCTCTCTTCTTGCTGTCTGCCATGAGGTGAACAGCATCAGAAACATACTCCTACCACCAGAAACCACTGCCTTACTACAACCCCAGAAACATGGCCAAGTGATCATGGACTGAACTCCCTGAAACAGCAAGCCAAAACCAGTAAGTTGTTTATGTTAGGTGTTCTACCACAGTAATGTAAAAGTGACTAACAGATATACAATGGACTTAGTTCTTCAACAATAGTCAGAGTGACTTACACAAGTAATGTTTAGATAAGGCATACCACACACCAGGGACTTTTCTAAATAAAAGAATTAACTAATTAATCCTCACAAGAGTCCTATAAATTACTACTGTTATCCCCATTTTACAGTTGATAGAACTGAAATTAGGCGATATACCTAGTATTCAGTGGAGCTAGAATTTGTACATGCAGTCTGGCTCCAGAGTCAGTGTTAAAAACCTTTATACCATACTCTGCTGCTCATAAAATATTTTTCTTTCACCAGGAACTGATGGCTTACGCCTGTAATCCTAGCTACTTAGGAGTGGAGTTCAGCTTTCTCAATGAAACGCCAGCAGCACAGCAACTAAGAGATAGCATAGATAAATGGGACCTCATAAAACTAAAAAGCTTCTGTTCATCAAAAGAAATGGTCTCTAAACTGAAGAGAACACCCACAGAGTGGGAGAAAATATTTGCCAACTATACATCAGACAAAGGACTGATAACCAGAATATACAGGGAACTTAAAAAACTAAATTCTCCCAAAACTAATGAACCAATAAAGAAATGGGCACGTGAACTAAACAGAACTTTCTCAAAAGAAGAAATTCAAATGGCCAAAAAACACATGAAAAAATGCTCACCATCTCTAGCAATAAAGGAAATGCAAATTAAAACCACGCTAAGATTCCACCTCACCCGTTAGAATAGCCATCATCAGCAACACCACCAACAACAGGTGTTGGCGAGGATGCGGGGAAAAAGGAACCCTCTTACACTGTTGGTGGGAATGTAGACTAGTACAACCACTCTGGAAAAAAATTTGGAGGCTAATTAAAAAGCTGGACATCGATCTACCATTTGATCCAGCAATACCACTCTTGGGGATATACCCAAAAGACTGTTACTCCAGAGGCACCTGCACACCCATGTTTATTGCGGCACTATTCACAATAGCCAAGTTATGGAAACAGCAAAGATGCCCCACCACTGACGACTGGATTAAGAAAATGTGGTATCTATACACAATGGAATTTTATGCAGCCATGAAGAAGAATGAAATGTTATCATTCGCTGGTAAATGGATGGAATTGGAGAACATCATTCTGAGTGAGGTTAGCCTGGCTCAAAAAATAAAAAATCGTATGTTCTCCCTCATATGTGGACATTAGATCAAGGGCAAACACAACAAGGGGATTGGACTATGAGCACATGATAAAAGCGAGAGCACACAAGGGAGGGGTGAGGATAGGTAAGACACCTAAAAAACTAGATAGCATTTGTTGCCCTTAACGCAGAGAAACTAAAGCAGATACCTTAAAGCAACTGAGGCCAATAGGAAAAGGGGAACAGGTACTAGAGAAAAGGTTAGATCAAAAAGAATTAACCTAGAAGGTAACACCCACGCACAGGAAATCAATGTGAGTCAATGCCCTGTATAGCTATCCTTATCTCAACCAGCAAAAACCCTTGTTCCTTCCTATTATTGCTTATACTCTCTCTACAACAAAATTAGAAATAAGGGCAAAATAGTTTCTGCTGGGTATTGGGGGGGGGAGAGGGAGGGGGCGGAGTGGATGGTAAGGGAGGGAGTGGGGGCAGGGGGGAGAAATGACCCAGGCCTTGTATGCACATATGAATAATAAAAGAAAAATGAAAAAAAAAAAAAAAACAGGAGTGGAGTTCAGGAGGATCATGGTTCAAAGCTAGCCTGGGCAAACAGCTCATGAGACCCTATCTCAAAAAAAACCCATCTCAAAAAAGGGCTGGTGGAGTGGCTCAAGGTGCAGGCCCTGAGTTCCACAAACCCCAGTACCACAAAAAAAAAAAAAATTTCTCTGACAAATGACAACAATGCTGGTATTTAAAATGTTTAGGTATTCTAAGAAACAAGTTGCAATGGCAGTGTATGTTTGTGGCATTATAATTTAAAAAGGTGTTACGATGCCATATAAATTGTTCACTGTGTTTTTAATATAAACCCAAATCACTTGAACTACTCCAAATTATTTGATAATTTTCTAAATTTATGAATCAAATGGCTTTTTTTTTATGCAACTGGAGTTTGAACTCGGGGCCAGCCCTCAAATAACTTCTTATAATAATTAATTTCATTTACTTTAGCATTTTAACCAGGACATTAATTATAGTTCTAAAGCTTCTACTGTTGGTCATAGAATATTAACATTAAAAATGTATCTAAGGCTGGGATTGGGGCGTGGCTCAAGTAGTAGATCACCTGCTTAGCAAGCACAAGGCCCTGAGTTCAAACCCCAGTACTGCTAAAAGAAAAAGAAAAGTGTTCTAGAGCTAGGCTGGAGGGATCTTTTTTTTCCTCCCTCCTTTGTTAGAGTGAGCTTTCTCCCTCCCTTGTTATTACCAAACCTAACTGGAGCTAACTGGGGGTGACTGGAGATTCAGGAAAGACACAGGATAGACAGACAGACAGACAGAAAGCACGGTCAGGTGTGTTGAGCGCTCAGGTGGAGATGCACAACCCTCATTGCTTCTTTTCTCTACCTTTATTCTTTAAGGCCTTACTCCTTGCAGTTCTTTAAACCTGTTTCTAAAGTCTTCTTTAAAACCTTACTGAAAAAAAAAAAAAAAAAAGAAAAAAAAACCTTACTGAAAACCTCTTTCCTTGGACTCGCTCTGTCCCATGTTTTCTCTTAGCTGTTCCTTAGCTTAATCACTCCTAAAGTCTTTTGCCTCCAGGCTTACACTGTCCCATCTCTCTTTAACTTTCTTAAAGCCTTGGTGCTCAGACTTGTATATGCATAACTCTTAAAGTCTAGGTCCTTAGGCTTGCCCTGTAAAGTTCTTTCTTTGGCTTTTCTTTAGCTTAGCTTTTCTAAGGTCTATGTATAAAGTTCTTTCTTTAGCTTAGTTTTTCTAAGGCCTATGTTCAACTCTTTAGCCATTCTTTTCCCTTCAGCAATTCTTTTCCCTTCCAAAAGCTTCCCACACCAAGAAGCCCAAAGCCAAAGTCCAAAGTGAAAACCCAAGCCAAAGCCAAAAAGCCCCTCTTTCTCTTTCAGGGGTCTTTTATAAACAGCTGTAAACAGGGTGAAGCAACAGAAAAATGAGTTTAACCAAAGAAAAAAACAGAGATGTGGGCAAAAAATTCAACCATAAGGATGATTACTACAACACTATCAAATAGCAAAATAGTGTCAACAATTTTCATCTACAGAAAAAAAGGATGCAGAATGTCCCCTGGCCATTTTAAGATGATCAGTTTCCACAGGCAAGTAGAAGGATGGAAGTTTTGCATACTTTAGGTAGAATGGCACCCAACCCAGCTGTGCCTGCAGATTTCCTCTATTTCCTTCAAAACACAACTCAGGGCAGAGCACACTGGCTCATGTCTGTAATCCCAGCTACTCAGGAAGCAGAGATTAGGAGGGTTGAGTTTGAGGTCAGCTTGGACAAAAAGTTAGTGAGACCCCTCCCCCACCCCCCACCCCCATCTCAATTATGTTTGTCATCCCAGCTACGTAGGAGGCATAAATAGGAGAATTTTGCCCAGGTCAGCCCAGGCAAAAACACAAGACCCTATCTGTAAAATAACTAAAGCAAAAGAGGGCTGGGGTGTGGATCAAGTGGTAGAGTGCCTGCATAAGAAGCAAAAAAAAAAGATACAACTTAGGAATCATTTCTTCCATGAAATCCTCTGCCAGCCCTTCCCATGGAGCAGTGAGTTTGATGGTGCAGACTGTCTCCCACACAAGGATCACTTACCAAAGAGGTATGGTGTAACTAAAATAAAATACACTTCTTGCCAGATTATGTGACCCATCCCAAGCTTTATCAGTCTATAGGAAGGGGCACCTTCTTTTCTAATTCACAAAAAGGTGCCAGATGGACAATCAATGTCCTTCCTCACTACCCCACAACCAGTCTGTCCTCTTCCTGCAGCACGTGCCACACTGTGTTAAGTGTTTGCTGCCTTGTCATTTCTCTATCAGACTGTAAGTTGTCTGAGAACCAGCAATGAGACTTAGAGACCAGGCACACAGTGGTTCTCAATTTTCTCCAAGGACTCTACTTCAGTTTTATGTGATGCCTATAAAAAGACTAAGCACAAGCAAAGGGACGAGACTGAGTCACTTCTTGAATGAAAAATAAACACCAGGTAGGAAGAGAAGAAACTCTGGGAAGGCACTGGGTTATGTGAATTTATCCCTGTGGTCCCATCATTCGTCAGAAATGGAGGAAATAGCAAACAGCCTTCAGAGTGGAACTCTAAAGTAGACAATTCAGAGGAAAACAAACATTACCAAATCTTGAAAAGCAAGACTATTTGTGTTGGAGAGAGGGAATACTAACTCACCAGGGACATGGTTTTCACAAGTTCAATTCCCTTCATCTCCACTTCTTCCTGACTCTTCATTTGGAAAGGGGCTTTACTCTGAGAATGTAGAGCTGAAGGAGAAAGGAGTTGTGAGAGACCAAGAAGCACTGACAGTCACAGCTTAGAAACCCTCTCTTCCTTTCAGCTACCTGTTTTTACTACCCTCCCCACCCAACAGACTAGGTACTCATTGGAAGAACTATAGCTTATAGCTGGGATTACCTTCTGCTCTGGGTTTTCAGGTTGAACCCAATCAACCTCTCCCTGTCCCTTTCCTTCTCTCTATGCCCCCTCATTCATTAGCAGACACGTATAGGTATGTTGCTCCACAATCTTCAAAGAAAGAAGGGAACAATGTCACCATCTTATGCATGAAATCTCAGAAGTGAAGGCTTTTTGCACAAGGCACAGAGCTGAATAATAATGAGAACAGTCAGCAACCTGGGTCTCCCACTCAAGTGCTCCAGCAGACATGAGAAAACATGTCCCCATGCAACTATCAGGAAGATTCTTACAAGATGAATTCTTTGGAGAATACCGTCTTCTCCAGAAAGAGGCCTTACCTTTGATGACAGTCTCTGTGGACTGCAGTTAACTGAACCAAATGTGACATGAGACATGGTTTCCATTTTGCTTTATGACAAATGAACAGTTTTGATACCCCACCCTCAACCCTGACTCGATTCCTTTAATCAGGAAGAGTGTTAAGTATCTGAATTAATTCTGGCTTCTCTCCCTCAAGTTCCACTGCCTTCTCAAAGGATTATTATAATGTTGACAATAAGAACCCGCATGTATTGAACTCTTATTACGTGACAGGGACTACACTAAGTGCTTCAAATGTATGTGCTCATTTAATCCTTAAGAAAGTTCTCTGAAGTATATAATATTCTAATTTCCATCTTATTTACATAAGACCCGAGAATCATAAAGCTTAAGAAAACCACAACTCACTCAGTGGAGGCTGAGGATCTGGACTCTTGAAGTTACTTAACCATTTCATGGTTGGCTTATTCAACTGTCAAAAAGTGGTTAAGAAAACCTACCTCAGGCAATTACTGAGAGGAATATATGATAGCCAGTATAGAGGGACTCCAGAGTCATCCTGTCCTGGATCCAAATCTTGTCTCTCCACTCACTAGTAATTACTCATCCTCTGTATACTTCAGTGTCCTCCTCTGTAACAAGGAGACAAGGTAGTCCCTACTTTATAATGTTGTGAGGCTTGGTGTTAATATTCCCCAAAGTCTTAGATCTATGTCTGACTATACATAGCACTCAATAAATGCTACCTATTCCCACTGCATACAGTAAAGCAAGCAAAGAAAAATGTGGCTATGAACAGCAATTCATCTCTGTCTCCCGCTTTTTTTTTCCCCTCTCCCTCTTCAGTTACCTGGGGACAGTGACAAGAGAAGCAAGAGAAGTTTAGAAATGTGAACATTTTCTTGCACTGACGACTAAGACACAGAAATGTTGGAATCGCTCAGCATTTCTAGATAAAGGTGTGAATCTCATTCACAATTTCCACGCTGACACAGGGGACAAGGATCTGACAAATGCTAAGGTCCTTGAACAGCAGCATGGCACCCAGAAGTCAAGTTCTAATGGACAATATACTCTCCCCCTGGGTCCTTGGTGACACCTACAAGGACCTGGAAGAAGTGACCCTGGGTGAGTCAAGGTCCCTTCCTAAGGTCAGCTCCATGTACTTGACCTAGGTGACCTTACAAATCTCTGGACTTCAGGATTCACCAGCCTTGGAGAGCAGGGTCATTTTGGGGTCACTTGGACCCCAAAGAATAGCATGCAAAGCTCGATTTCCACCCGTTACTCTTACCTGCGCTGAGTCCTCGAGGTCTCTGCTCGTCCAGGTAGGGCGGGCATGGACTGCTTGGGCCGCAGTCCCGCTTGCCCACCTTCTCGGGATGCTAGGGCTGTGGCCCACACGGATCTACAAGGCAGACTGGGGTGGGGAGGAGGACATCCCCTCCGGGAGGGATTCCGACTATCCGTCACTTAAAACCCTTGTCTCATCCCACTGCACACGGGACAGCAAAGCAGGTGCAGGGATCCGCGCGGTCGCACAGTCGCACGCATTCCTCCCGCCCACCTGTCCCGTCACACACTTACCCCGCCTCCAGGGGTCAGTCCAGCATCCTCACCCACTCCACGCACGTGTTCCTCAGGCGCCCGGCCCCACGGAGCCCGAACAGTGGGTTCCTCTCCCAGGCGCGTCCAGCCCAGCTGCTGGCCCCGCCCCGGCGTTCTACTCACGCTCACTTCGACTTCCTGTCTTTGCCGGAAGTGGGCGTGTCCTCCGCCGCAAAAGGACCTTGGGAAATGTGTTCCCCCATCCGGTGGCGGTGGGAAATGGAAATGTGGCCAGATTAAAGGGAGTGGTTGTTCTGGGTCAGAGGATCTTCTATACCCTGATCCTGAGTAGACTCCCGCTTCCGCCCCCGAAGAATCTCAGCCAAGGCTGGGTTTAGGAGTCCTGGTCGGCTTCAGCACTCGGAACCGCCAGGAGCCAGCGCCAGGCTCGCAGTGCGCAGGCGCGGCCTTGGGAAGCAGCACGTTGGGTCCCAACGCATCTGGTCAGTGTTTTGGAGGCAGGGGAGTCTCTATGGCTTCCCTGAAGAGGACAGCTGTGGGGAGTGGACAGAGCTTAGGAAGACCTGGCTGGGAGCAAAGCCTACGAGATAGGAGAAAAAATGAGATTTGAGTTGCCTGATTTGTGCTCTGTGTGTGTGTGTGTGTACTGTTTCATGCCTGTCCATTATTGTTCTCTGAATATCCTCATTCCTCAAGTTATCTCTCCCTCCTAGGATGACAGTTCTAAGAGGCCACACAGCTTCGGTCCTGTTCAGGGCTATATTTTCAGTGACTATAGAGTGTTCAGCACACAGTAGATGCTTCTTTTTAAAAAATCACTTATTTGAACCCTAGCAGTCTAACCATGTAACAGAATGTTATAGGTTGAGTATGTCCTCCAAAAATTCAAGTATTGACGTGCACACCATCCCTAATGGTGTGATTCTTTAGAAGGTGGGACATTGGGAAGTAGCTGGGTTTTGGGCAAGATCTTCATGATTGGATTAGTGATAAGAACTGCCCCTTCTGCAGCCTAAGCTGCAGCTGGTTTCATCCCTTGCAAAACAAAGCCCACTGTTCCTCATCTCCAGCCACCTTCCTTTGCCCACCCCTAGACCTTGCTTCAGCAGCTAGTCTCATCCCTTGCAGAACAAGGCCTCACTGTCCCTTATCTCCTGCCACCTTTCATTGTCCATCCCTAGCCCTTGTTTTCTCCCAAATGCTACTTAAGGCCAGACCCGCTGAGAGAAGCTGCTGCACCATTTTCTCTTGGCCAGCCAGCCTGCTTATTAAACTTTTGGACATGAGATAACTCTTGTGAGCCTCCTTTGTGTGCAGTGTACAGTGTTTTCCTAACATTTTGGTGCTGAAACCCGAGACCAGGTGAGCTTGTGGCATCCATCTTGCTCTCCCAATCAGTAAATTCAGGCCCTCCCGATATATGCTGCACTCTCAAGCCTACTTTGGCCACAAGGTAGACATCCCCTATATAGGGGTGCCTGGATGGGGGGTTATACCGGCCTGCCAAACCTATGTAGGTGGGAGCTGCCTTCCTTAAGTCTGGATAAACTTACTGGGATCTGAGCTGCTTTGCTGGGACCCCTGATCCCAGACTAGTGCCACCATCGCCACTCTCGCTCACAGGGGACCTCCTCAAGGCCAGTGTGCTCCCATTATTCTCCCACCACCAGTTAATTTGGTGAGTCCTCTTGGTGAGTCCTCTTGTGCTGCCGCGCCATGAGTCGTGGTTCTCTCTCTCTCTCTTTCTCTCTCTCTCTGTCTCTCTCCCCCCCCACACCGAGTTGGGAAAATCCTAGTACTAGGTCCCAACTCACTCACCTCAGGAACCGGGTTCCTGAGGCGTGGGCGTGGGCGATCCTCTCAGTGAAGACGTTCCCTTGAGGTCCTCCACTAATCTGTTTCGTCCAAGAAAGCAATATCTCGGGGACACCCACTGTTAGGTCGACGCTGATGGGAAGGCCAAACTGGAGCCAAATAACAAAACAAGCAGGCTTTAAGCAGGCTTTATTGAGAGCACGCTCTCAGGCGAGGTTCACCATCCCCAAAGAGCAGGGCTGGAGAAGTCACGCCGGAGAAATGGCAGCCCAGTTTTTTTATAGCCTGGTGAAGTCAAGAGCTTAAGGTATTATGGGGCATCGGGATAGGTCGAGGTTTGGTGGGGAGGAGCTCGGGGTAATATGGATTTGTAGGATAGGTCAGGACCCATTGCCTGCCAGCAGGAGTTGCCATGGTAATCATGAAGCCTCTAATTGCTGCGCGCCGTAATCACTGTGTGCCAGAGTTGCCGTGGTAACCATGAAGGGAAGGAGGGGATGGAGTGGAAAGTGAGCAGAGAGTCCCTGATCGCCATGGGGTGGCTGCCCACCAGCCAAACACCCACTATAGTCTTCCTCGGACTGGATCTCATCATGGGGGCTAGACCTTCCAAAATTCCCTCAGACACCTTCTGGGCTGTTGGCCAACCTCAAGCCCCTACGGCTCTCACCTGATCTAAAGGCAAAATCATTTTTCTTTCCAATCAGGCTTGGCCACAATACCAATTGGACAATGACTCTAAATGACCACTAGATGGCACACTCAACCCTAACATTGTCAGGGATCTCTATAACTTCTGTGAACACACTGGAAGGTGAAAGGAGATTCCCTATGTCCAAGCCTTCTCTTATCTCTGCTCTAAGCCTTCTCTCTGCACCTCTTGCTCCCCTGCCCAGGTCCTTCTGGCTACAAAAACCCCAACTCTGACGCTTTCCCTTCTTTCGATCCTGCTAATGAGCCTCCACCTTATTAGACACAAGCCTCCATTGTTCAGCAGCCGGCCCCCAATGCTTCCCCCATCACTCCTTCTGCCTCTCCTCCCACCACTCCTTTCGCTTCTTCCCCCGCCTCTCCTTCCACCCCTTCCTACACTCCTCCTTCCGACCCCGCTTCCACTTGCCCTCCCACCAATCTGAAACTACAGGATCCCCTGAGTCCCCCACACACTCGCTCTCATGGCCCACATAGCTAGCCGGTTTCCCTCTACCCTCTCCAGCAGGTGGCTGGTGCCTAGGATATCCTGCCAGTTCATGTTCCCTTTTCTCTCACAGACCTGTCTGAAATTGAAAAATGCCTCGGTTCCTTCACCACTAACCCTGACTCTTATATTAAAGAATTTCAATATATAGCTCAATCTTATAGCCTCACCTGGCATGACATTTATAACATCCTCTCCTCAACCCTCCTCCCGGAGGAGAGATGAAGGGTCTGGGACGCAGCTAAGACACATGCAGATGAGATTCACTGCACCACCCCTGCCCACCCTATAGGAATGTTGGCAGTTCCAGAGACAGAACCCCATTGGGACTATCAAACTAATGACCTAACTTCCAGAGACCAGATGGTCACCTGCCTAATGGCAGGGTTAAAGAGGGCTGCCCAAAAGGTTGTTAATTTTGATAAACTCAGGGACGTTCAACAAGATGAAAAAGAAAATCCAGCCAGTTTCTTGTCCTGACTTGCAGAGGCATTATGATGCCACACAAAAATTGACCCTGAACTAAGGATGGAACAATTCTCCTTATGACACACTTTATCTCCCAGTCAGCCCCAGAAATAAGAAAAAAACTTAAAAGGCTAGAAAATAGCCCTCAGACTCCACAGGCTGAAATTCTAATGTGACTTTTAAAGTCTATAACTACCAAGAAGAACAACAAAGGGCTGATAAGGAGAAGGAGATAAGACCAAATTCCAGATGTTGGCCCAGGCTCTCTGGCAAACCCCCCGGCTTCCAACTCACAAGGCCAGGGAAAATCCTGAACACCTCCCAGCCCATGTTTTCGGTGTGGCCTTGAGGGACACTGGGCCTGTGCCTGTCCTAAGATATGCCACTCACCAGGACCATGTCCTAAGTGCAAACAGGAGGGCCACTGGGTGAGGGACTGCCCCTCCACCTCTCAAGGCAAGGGGTCTAGACTCCCTCAATGTTCCTCCTCCCTAATCGATTTTCTAGGACTGGCAACTGCGGCAGAAGACTGACGGAGCCCAGGACTCTCAGGCCCGACGACCATAAGTTCACTGGAGCCCAGGGTAATGGCCATCATTGATGGTAGGCCTATCTCTCTCCTCAAAGACACTGGCACCACTTTTTCTGCCTTGCCGGAGTTCTGGGGACATACCAAGCCTTCTCCAACCTCCATAGTCAGGGTGGAGGGAACTCCTACCCAGCCCTTAATGACCTTTCCCTTAACTTGCATACTGGGAGATACCCTCTTTACCCATTCCTTCCTAGTGCTACCTAATTTTCCCACTTCACTCTTAAGTAGAGACATTTTAACAAAGTTTCAGGCCACCCTCACCTTAAATCCATCCCCACAAAAGCCACGACCCATCAACCCCTCATCGCCATCCTCATGGTCCCTCCTTGCCATCATAGGTGCCTTGCTTCCACAAGCTTCTCCCAACTCCTTGCCCTTACTGGCAATATTAGTGGACCCCATTGTATGGGATCTCAAAAACCCCTCTGTTGCCTTACATCATGAGCCAGTTGTCATACTCTCAAAGATCCTTCTACTTTCCCAAATCATTCTCAATATCACATCTCTCTAACCCACCTACAGGGGCTAAAGCCTATTATCTCGGAGCTTCTCGCTAAGGGCCTGCTTTGCCTAACCCACTCCCCCATAACACTCCTATTCTGTCTGTAAAAAAGCCCAATGGTCTTACCGGTTGGCAGGACCTCTGCTTAATCAATGCGGCAGTGACTCCTATACACCTTGTGGTACCCAACCCCTACACTCTCCTGTCTCTCATCCCCAGTGCCACCACCCATTTCACAGTCCTAGACCTAAAAGATGCTTTCTTCACTATCCCAGTCCACCCATGCTCCCAAAACCTCTTTGCCTTCACCTGGACTGATCCAGATTCTCATACTTCCCAACAATTGACCTGGATTGTTCTGCCTCAGGGGTTCTGGGACAGTCCCCACCACTTTGGACAAGCTCTAGCTAGGGACCTCCTTACCCTCCATCCCTCCCTGCGTAAACTCCTCCAGTATGTAGATGATCTCCTGCTCTACAGCCCCTCACTCGAGGACAGACAACAACACACTGCCCTCCTGCTTAATTTTCTGGGAAAAAAAGGGATACCTTTTTTTTTAGGGTGTCCCCTAACAAGGCTCAACTGTCTCTCACCCAGGTAACTTATCAGGGTCTATCTATTTCCTCTACTTATAAGGCTATCACCATAGATCATAAGGCCTTGTTAGTCTCTCTCCCTGCCCCCACCACCAATGCTGAATTATCTCCTTTCTCGGTCTGGCAGGCTACCTCAGGGCCGAGAGGTAACTTCAGTCTAATGGCCAAACCTCTATATGAAGCAACCAGGGGCCCCATCCAAGAGCCCCTGGACCCCTCTCGGCCTGTGTTGGGCCATTTCAAGTCTTTCTTACAAGCCCTGTTACAAGCCCCAGTGCTTCGTCTGCCGGATCTCACTTGTCCTTTTTTCCTTTATGTCTCTGAGAGGCAAGGGTTTGCCCTAGGAGTTTTAGAACACAACATAGGGCCCTCCTTTGCTCCAGTAGCATACCTCTCA
Source organism: Castor canadensis (assembly GCF_047511655.1). Taxonomy (NCBI): domain Eukaryota; kingdom Metazoa; phylum Chordata; class Mammalia; order Rodentia; family Castoridae; genus Castor; species Castor canadensis. Next base: position 29,739,700 of record NC_133401.1, on the reverse strand, counting down.
AAACAGCTAGACCCCACAACCAGGGAGTGGGCTCCATGCCTCAGGGCCCTAGCAGCTGCTTCTCTCCTAGTTCAAGAAAGTAAAAAGCTCACCTTTGGGTCCCTCCTTACTGTTTACTCCTCTCATAGCCTCTTGGAGCTCCTCACATATAAGGGACTTCACTCCATGCCCCCCTCTCATATCCTGTCCCTCCACTAACTTTCATCTCATGTCCCCCACTCAGTCCAGCCACTCTTCTTCTTTTCTCTTCAACACCCCTAATTCACTCCTGCCCCAAGATCCTTGAGGAGCTTCTCCCCTGCCCAGACCACATTCAGGAGGGCACCCTTTCTCAGGCTGACTACATTTAGTTTATTGATGGCAACTCCTTTATTCACAATGGACAACGAAAAGCAGGATATGCCTACAGGTCACTCTTGAATCAACCTCAGTTTCTCTAGCCTCCCTTCAGCAACAACTCACCTCATTAGCACAGGTTGCCTTACAAAACCGCAGGGCTCTAGATCTCTTAACTGCTGAGAAAGGAGGCACTTGCCTTTTCCTCCAAGAGGAATGTTGTTACTATATTAATGAGTCAAGCCTAGTAGAACAGAATATTAATACCCTGTCTCACTTAAGCAAAGATATTCAACTTTGCAGGACTAACAACTCCTCTGCCCTAGACTGGACTCAATCTCCTCTGCTCTCTCGGCTCTTGCCTTTCCTAGCACCCCCTTATTGTTGTCTTTACCCTCCTGAGTTTTCTCCCTTGCATTATAAAAACTTTACAAAATTTGTTACTAGATCACATATCTGCAGTCACCAACCAAAGATTCAATCAAATCCTCCTCCAAGGATATTGACCTCTCCGGAGCCACCAAGGGGACCCCCATGCTAACCCCTACAAAGACACCAAACCCTAAGGACCCCACCTGAGAACATGTGCCACCCCCTGCCAGCCGGAAGCAGCCAGAGGATCAAACTGTGCCCCAATACCTTACCCTTTTCCTCTCCTTCTAAGAAACAAAAAATGGGGGAATGATAAGAAGTGCCCCTTCTGCAGCCTAAGCTGCAGCTGGTTTCATCCCTTGCAAAACAAAGCCCACTGTTCCTCATCTCCAGCCACCTTCCTTTGCCCGCCCCTAGACCTTGCTTCAGCAGCTAGTCTCATCCCTTGCAGAACAAGGCCTCACTGTCCCTTATCTCCTGCCACCTTTCTTTGTCCATCCCTAGCCCTTGCTTTCTCCCAAATGCTACTTAAGGCCAGACCTGCTGAGAGAAGCTGCTGCGCCATTTTCTCTTGGCCAGCCAGCCTGCTTATTAAACTTTTAGACATGAGATAACTCTCATGAGCCTCCTTTGTGTGAGGTGTGTGGCATTTTCCTAACAATTAGTGCCTTTATAAGAACCAATAGGAGAAGTCACCATGCTCACACACCAACAAGGAACAGCCATGTGACAACACAGCAGGATAGAAACTATCTGCAGACAGCCCCTATCAAGAACAAATCTGCTGGCGTCTTGAACTTCCTACCCTCTACTCTTGAAGACACCCGGTTTAAGGCATTTTGTTATAGTAGCTCCAGTTGACTGAGACCCAGCATCATAGATACTGGTCTACCACACCTTAGATCGAAACCCCCTCAGACATTATGGTCTCCATGACAAAGTGTTCTCCAAGGAATTGCCAAAGGCATCTTAGTGTTTATAACATTTTGTGGTTGATAATTTGGGTTAGATAAAAAAGATATTGATTGATAGACTAATAATGTGACCATTTTGTGATTCAGCCACAATGGCAGCCTCACCCCTTAACAGACATTCCTGAGCTCTAAGACAACCCCACCCCTACCAGAGACTACTGCGGATGTGCAAACTTCCTTAATCTCCCCCTTCTATAAAAGTCACACCTTGCCCAGAGTCTGGGCTGCACCATCTTTCCCCAACCAGCCTGGCAGTTTGAGCCTGCCATTAAACTTTGCTGTTGGACGTGAGACTTTTCTCATGAGCTTTCTTTTGTGAGTGGCATTTTTCCTAACATTTTGGTGCCGTGACTTTGATCAGGTGCGCTCCCAGCACTGACCTTGCTCTCCCAGCCTCCCTGACCCCAACTCCCATTCCCTTCCTCCAGGATCTGAGCTGCTTTGCTGGAACCCCCAATCCTAGAAAATGCCACCCTCTCACAGCTCACAGGGAAATTCCTCCGCCCCAGTGCACCTCCAATTGCCATCCATCACTGGCTAATCTTCCCTCAAGGTCCGCTCTTGGTGAGTCCTTCTTGCACGCAGAGCTGTGATCTCTTTCTCATTTCCTCAAAATCCTAGTGCTAGGTCTAGGCTCACTCCAGTCCTTGGGCACCGGGTTCCCCACTAGGGACTGTGGACCCCCATGGTCAGGACGTTCCCTCTGGGTACTCCACATCTCTCTCTCTCTCTCTCCTGGGGACCTGATATTTCGGGGATACCCACCATATCTCTCCTCAGGTCAGGCCTCACCATGAGAGTTGAACCATCCAAAATTCCTTCAGACTCCCCATTGGTATGTCTTCTGGCCAATCTTGGGCCCCTATGTCTCACACCTGATCTTAAGCCCCGAAAGCTCATTTTTCTCTGTGATGAGGCATGACCCCAATACCGATTAGACAGTGTCTCCAAATGGCCACTTAATGGCACTTTTGATCCCTATATTTTAAGGGATTTATACAATTTCTGTGAGTGTGCTGGTAAATGGAAGGAAATACCCTATGCCCAATCCTTTTCCTATCTACACACCAAACCCTTCCTCTGTACTTCCTGTTCCCCTGCACAGGTTCTATTAGCCTCTAAACCAGCTTCTAAATGAACCAAAACCTCCTCCTTCCCATGTAAGCAGACTTCTTACACTGCTCAGGCTGACTGTCTCTTCCTATCTTCCTGAGGGACTTTCCCATCATGGAGTTAAGCAAGCCACTCCTTGCCAACTCTGGCCTCAAGGTGATTCCAGCCATGGGAGAGCTCATGCTCCCTCCCTGTGGGCTGAGACCAAGCTTGGGGTTTTTTCAGGTATGCCTCATGCTATGTTGTGGGAGTCCTGTTTGATTATGGCATCTGATGACTGTTTCTCTTACCCCCTCACCCCCCCCCCCATCTAATGCCTCTTTTTCCTGAGACAGCGACCAGAGAGTGGAGGTTTTGTATTGCTGAAAGTGTTCCAGTACCAGTCAATGGGAGTGACCTAGAGGCACAGGTGATCGCTAATCCCTCAGGCATGTGTCATACCTCCAGGCTCTGCCTTCCCCTCCTTTACCTAAGATGTCAGGACACCTTTTCTGCTTCCTCTATGGTCTCACCACATGTGCTTTGTCTCTGTCTGCCTTCCCCTCCCTGGGCTTACTGGGACCCTGTCTCCCCTGAAAAACTTGTAGCATGGTACCTTATGACTTAAGTTATTCCAACTAGTTTGCCAGGCCTCTCAGTCTAAAGTAACTTTAAATCAGCTGCTAGACAAAAGTGCTTACAAAATAAACTGTGGCTGCCACGTTAATGCCCTAACTCTGCCCCCACAAGGAGAGGAAGGAAAACAAATAGGCATGCTCGTGTACAGCAGGAATGCCTGCCATAGCTAAGAGAATCCATAGGCCAATCCAACACACATCCTAGGCTACCAGCCGCACATGGGCCACCACTTCCCCTAGAATAAATGCATGCACAGTACACAGGAAAGGGGAGGGGTGACAGGCCACAGGATCAAGCCTAGGCAGTCAGGCTCACTTGTCCCAGGTATGTGTGGAGGGGGTTGATGCCTTGCACATGCCCTGCTCCTAGCCCCACTTCACACCTCGGGGCACCAGACCCAGCCCTTGTAAGCCAATTGTTAGCTCAAGGTTATAGTCCCAGAAATCACAAAAGGGAGACTATGGTACTGCTTTTGGCCCAGGATGTCCTCTAAATGACCTTCTCTAATTTACAGATGATTTATTCCTTTGTTTAAAAAGTAGCCTTTATTAAAGAGGCTGCCTGATGTTAACTAAAAGACAGGATCCCAATGTCTTGTTCTTTCTAGATGGGACCTACGCCTTCCAGTCTTCTGGCTGGTAGATGTTGGAAGCTTTATACTGAGGCCTGGCCTCAGTATGCCTTGGGTGACTAAGAGAAGTGACCTTCACAGGGTTCCTTAAAATACCATACTCCAATTAGGCCTTTTCTATAAAAGGAAACAAAATAAACTGAGGTCCCTTATACAAATTTTCTTTCATCTCAGATTGGCTCTACAATTGCTATTTAGATACTCAAACACTGGCCATTCTTTGTAAGCCACAGCATAAACACCCTCTGCCCTACTTTCTAAGCCACACCAATATTCAAAACCTCCTAGTGGGTGCTTCCCCCTTCAATAGGTAATGGTAGGAGGAGGGTGAATCTATGTCCCCTTCCAGCTATCAGAACTAAGGGGAATTAAAAAACATCTGGACAGCTATACTGATGCCCAGACAAATGCATCCAAGCCTTTACCTCTGTAATCCAAACCTTTAAATTGACATGAAATGATATCATACTTGTATTAGACCAGACTCTTTCTTCATTAGAAAAACAATGGGTTCTGGCCCAGGCCACTCAGGTTGGAAATGATTACCATTTACAATGAGCTCTAATACTAGTGACACCTAGAAATGAGGGAATAAATGTGCCTACCTACAGGGACATAGGCAGTCCCCTTAACAGATCCATACCTAAGGGGCTGATGATATGGCTCAAGCAGTAGAGTGCCGCTTTGCAGGCACGAAGTCCTGAGTTCAAATCTCAGTACAGCCAAAGGAGAAAAAATATTTGGGACTAATTACATCACTCAGTGGGAGAGTGTCTGCCCAGCATGTACAAGGCCCTGGGTTCAATTCCCCACCATTGCTAAATAAAAAAAAATGGTAAGGAAGATAAGTGGCATTAATGTCACTTCAGCCATCTCATACTGGAAGAAAGTAGTTTAACCTAGGCCAGATCCCTCATTCTTCAAGTGAGGAAACTGAGGCCCAGAACTGTTCAGAGACTTGCTCTCCAGAGTATCAGGTGTCAATGTGAAATAACAACTTTGCTTTACAGCAATGCTCTGAAGAAAATTCCCTTACCTTTCTGCAGCATCTTAAGGACACTATCAAAAAGCATACCACAGTGGACCCAGAGTCACAGGTAAGAGAGGTTCTCCTCAAAGATAAATTTCTAACACAGTCAGCCCCAGATATTCGTAAAAAACTCAAAGTCTGTGGCTGAAGGAGAAAAGTCATTGAACCAAGTAATACAGCTAGCCATGTCTGTATTTATAGCTATGTCTGTATGTCCGGGACCTTACTAACAGGAGAGAAAAAGATAAGAGACACTATGGCCTCATTGCTGCTCTCAGAGAGGGCCCCACTTGACTGGGGCCTACATCCTGAACTTGCTACCATGGTGGGCAGGAGGGGCACTTCTGCAGAAGATGCCCAAAAGGGGGGACAGCATGGGAGACAGCCAGACCCCAAACCAGGACCCTGCCCTCTCTGCAAAGGTAACCACTGGAGGTCTAAGTGCCCCTGTCTCCAGATGGAAGGTGAGGTGCCACCTCCTATGGATTGATGGGTCCTGGCCGCCTGTCCACACTCCAGTTCTTGGCATCAATGTTGAGGAGCCTCGGGGTAGCCATGATGGCAGAAAAACAAAAGATCATTTTCCTCCTAGATAGTGGAGCTCATTTCTCAGTTTTCTCTGGGTCCCTGGTCCAATGACAACAGTTATCGTTTGGGCCAAATCTGGCCAGCCCCTAGAGCACTAATTTACCCAGCCTCTGGCCTGCTCTTGGGGAGACCTCCTCTTCTGTCACTCTTTCCCTATAGTTTCTGAAACTCCAATGACTCTGCTGGGATGAGATTTACTATCTCAACTAAAAGCTCAAATTCTCCTCCCTCCAGGTAGTTATCTCTGCTGCCCCCTTCTTAGGAACAAATAGATTACACAGTGTAGACTGATGGGGTGAGTGTGGGGTGAGCCAGGGTGGCCCTCCCTATTCAAATAAAACTCAAAAATCTCTCACAGTTTCCACACCCAAAACAATATCCCCTCAAGCCTGAGATGAGGCCTTATGCCTATCATAAATTCCTTCAAACAACAAGGGCTACTAATTAGTTGCTTCAGTCCCTGTAATCAATCTAAAATTCTTATAAAAGTTAATTTTAAAATACAAGTTACAAAGTAAACAACTAAAAAGGATATAGATAGATAATGAATGTATTTTTTGAGAAGTTAAAAGAAAAATGAATGGTTTTTTGGATGAGAAAGGATTTTGTAAAGAAGGGTTTGTCCTAAAGATTGTTTCAAATAGGATAGATTAGGACAAGCCATCAAAGGGTTTAGGATGTTATATAAAGGTCTGAATAAGTTTTAAAAGTGTATAATAAAAAGCTTCAGTGTGTGATAAAGTTAAATTTGACTATAATCTAAGAGTTGCCTAAAATATTTTTAGGGTCATGTCAAACTAAAATCAAATCCTCTATGTCTATAAAATAACAAGTTTATCTTAATATTGTTCTGCTCTGAGTAACATCTACAAAAAGCCATTACAGAGAAAGATTTTGTCAAGAAATTATTTATGTTTTCCACTGATCTTGTCAAGCTTTAAGTACTACTAAATCAGAGTTCATTTACATATTTCCTTATGTGTCTTAAATGACCACCTTGTAGCAGTGTTGTGTCTATACTTTATCTAAATATGGTACAAACATTTACAAAGTTATATAAAAATGAGCTAGAGCTCTCTTTGATCCAAGAGTGTTACATTTAAGTCCTGACAGCCCCTGCCTCCCACAGGTCACCTACCTAGGTGTGGCCTTAAAGGGACAGATTCACTCCCTAAGTCATGAGTGAATCAACCCAATCTTCAGTTTCCCTCTCCCCCATACCATAAGACAGCTTACATCTTTCTTGGGAATTACAGGATTTTGCAGAATCTGTATCCCTATGTATGCAGTCCCTTAGCAGACACCTTTTTATGCTCCTCCTAATATTCCTATTTGGGTCTTAAATTATGTATGGCCACCCAATTCTCTTAGAAAACTTGCCTCCAACAGACCCTGCTCCTCTGGCTGGCTACCTGCTTTACCTTAACCTTCTCAGGGAACTTCTCAGGGAGCATGCAGATCAGATCCTGCCCCACCCTATAACAATTTCTGTTAAACCAGGGGATCTTGTTCTCCTAAAGGATCTTCTACCCTCTCCATTGGGACTTCAGTGGACCAGCCCTCATCTGGTCATTCTCATGACACCCACTGCTGTCAAGCTCAATGGGATCCCCCAGTGGCAGCACCTCTCAAGGAACAGTTAGAAAAATGGAGAAGGGAGTTGGAAGACTCTTAGAATCCTCTAGGGAATAACATTTCACAGTAGTTCTCCTGGCTAATGCCCATCCTAATGCCTATATTTCTTGTTCTCATATTCTTAAGCTTCCTCCCTTGTATCATAAAAACAGTACAAAGATTTCTTTTAGACCACATGTCTGATATTGCTAATAAAAAGTTTAACCAGTTGTACCTCCAGGGATATCAACCTCTCCAAAATCATCCAGAGGACTGCTATGAGGGCCCCCACCAGGATGCCACAGGAGTCTGAGGATCTCACCCAATACAATGCCCCCTGCCAGCAGGAAGCAGCTAAAAGGTTGATGCTTCATCCCAATTCCCGATCCTCAGCCCCTACCCTCATCATTATTAAAGAAAAAGTGGGGGAATGATAGAGTAATAATGTCACCATTTTGTGAGTTGGCCAAAATGGCAGCCCTGCCCCTTAACAGAAATTCCCACACTCTAAGACAGCCCCACCCCTACCAGAGACTCCTGTGCATGCGCTAACTTCCTTAACCTCCCCCTTCTATAAAAGCCACCCCTCGCCCAGAGTCTGGGTTGCGCCATCTTTCCCTGGCCAGCCTGGCAGTTCAAGCCTGCCATTAAACTTTGCTCTTGGACTTGAGGCTTTTCTCCTGAGCTTTCTTTGTGAGCCGCCTTTTTCCTAACATTGATACTTATGTTTCAGATCTGATATACACAGATCTAAAAAGCCTTCACTCCTACCCTCACAATCAGAAAAACATGGAACAAACCGAAAACCAGCAACCTTTCTTAGCTCAGAGAACTGAAGACACAAATAAAATCATCACCCTTAATCTAGAAAGGGAAATACAGAAAACTGTAGCCAGGATGAGATTACCTGAAGCAGAAACTATTGGAGTCATAAATTGGTAATTTTGATGAATTGCTGGAATCTTAGTGTAGACTAACCTGTGAGTCAAAAACTCCTGAGGACCTATTCTTAGATGGGCCCCCACTCTGATGGATTTTAGCTCCAGGAAACCTATCAGGTACTCAGTGAGGATGTGTGTGTGTGTGTGTGTGTGTGTGTTGGGGAAATCTCATGTTTTGGGCAAGGGGAAGAGACCAGAAACCATACATGTAGAACATTTTCCAAACAAATGCCTGTATTGCAAGAAAAACTTTACTAGAATCTTACTGGCCCTGGAGAAGTGACTGGCCAGCTCCAGCCCTTCTAAGCCTTCCTGCCTTAGATACAATCTAATTTTTATGTTAAACCTGAGGAACTTCCTTGTAGCATTTCTTGTTTGGTAGCTTTGGTAGCAACAAATTCATAGCTTTTCTTTACCTGAAAATATATTTTTACCTTCATTTTTGAAGAGCATTTCCTCTGGATGTAGAATTCTATGTTGAAACATTTTTATTCCCAGTACTTTAAAAAGTGTTATTCTACGGTCCTCTGTTTCTGATTATGAGAAGCCAGCTGTCATCTATATCATTGTTCCTGTTTGTAATGCACCATTTTGGAGGGCAATTTTCAAGATGTTTGGTTTTAGCAGATTCATAATATGACTAAGTGAGGTTTGATTTGTGCTTATCCTGCTTGGTGTTTTATGACATTCTTGAATGTGGAAATTTTTTTTTATCAAAATTGGTTAAAATCTGGAGATTATTCAGGTTTCCTATTCCATCCCTTTCCCTCTCCACAAATTATGTGTTGGATTTTTTTGAGATGATCACAGTCACTGAAGCACTGCACAGTCCTTTCAATTTCCTTCAATCCCTCTTTAGATTTCTATTTATATTCAGTTTCATTGACTCTTCTGCCACATCCAAATTCTCATTGAACCTATCCACTCAATTTTTACTTTCAAGTATTATATTTCTCAGTTTTAGAATTCCCATTCCTAAGTTAATTTATTAGTTTGATTAAATTCCCATCTGCTCATTCATCAATAGAATATTTTCCTTTTATATCATTCAGGATATCCTGCGTATTATTCAGAATAATTACAGTAAGGGTTTTGACATTCTTTTTGGCAAATTCTGATATTGGGGGTTATCTCAAGATTGGCCTTTGTTCCTCTTTTTCTTGAATATGGATTCTTTTTTCTTCTTTTTCATATATCTAATAATTCACATGAAGCCAGCAGTTTTCAAGATAGAAGTTTCAAGATAGAAACAATACCAACTTGGAATGAAAGGGACAAAATAGTATAAAATGGAGAGGCCACTGGATCCCCAAAATTCTAATGTCAGTAAGAAAGCTTAGAAAACTATTGCGCTGCAAACATGGTTTTTGAAAAAAGGATAATGCAGAGGACAGAATAATCAAGAATCCAGAGGACAGAAAATTATTCCCAGGCCTTGATACCTAATCAAAGTATTTCCAAACATTTGTGTGGCCAAATTTCAGAACTGCTATGGATCAATGATTCACTATGTTGGCTGCTGGGGGAGAGCTGGAAAGATAATAATAATTTGTTCTTTCTTTACCAAAGTCTAAAGATTGAGAGCAACTGTACTGAAGAAACTTACCATGAGATGACAAGACCTTGACATTGAGCTGATGCTGTGATGAGGTTAGATTCTGGAAGTGGCCTTGGAATGGGAGTATATTCTGCATGTAGAAGGGACATAAACCATTGGCGAGAGCAGAGGACAGACACTATGGGAGACAACTGTTATGATAGTTCCCAAGGATGCTGCTATTCATACCCCTCTGTGATCCACTCCCCTTGAAAGTGGGTTGGACTGATTCACTTCTAATAAATCAATACAATTCTTCTTCTAATATTAGATTTTTTAAAAAGAATTCAGATTCCATCTTGGACACCCTCTCCTGCTTTCTCACTTTCAGGAAAGCCACTTGCTATGTTGTGAGCTGCTCTAAAAGGCTGACATGGAAAGGAACCATGATGTGTCCAGTCAACAGCCACAGAGGAAGAGTTACATAATTGATTCTCCTCTAATAAAGCTTTCAGGTAATTGCAACATTGGCCAACAATTTTGTTGTAGCCCTGTGAAAGATCCTGATCCAAAGATACTCAGTTAAGTCATGCTCAGATACCTTACCTAAAGAAATCATGAAATAAATGTTAGTCTGTTTTAAGCCACTCAGGTATCATTTGTTGCATAACAATAGATAAGTAACACATCATCATAGCTCTTATTCTATAACTTAGTGAGTCAAAATCAATTTGGTAGTCAAAGATACCATATTGATTATAATTACAGTAGATACTATTACAACTAAAGCCCAAATATCACTACCTTAACAGACTATAATATGTATTATTTCTTACTCACGTAGTAGTCTAATACTGGTGACTGGGGGCCTTCCTCCATAGTGGTTTAGAGACACAGAGTTTTTATATCTTTTAGCTTTGCCATGCCATATAAATTAAGATACTTTTCTCAGCTGGGTAGCATGTCCTAATCTTAATAACCAAACTCCAAGTGAATTATCACTTCCATCCACTACACACTGAAGAATATTAGTCTAATATCCACAACTGGAAGCAAGTATGGATGGGTAGTGTAGAACCTGCCTAGCAGCCATATCCCAGAACCAATCCCAAAACCAAGACATACCATTAAAGGGTATCTGCAACCTGAGAAAAAAACCAAAATATGGTCTTAATGGACCTGCTATAAAATACTCTTATAAAGAACTCCGTAAGTTCTCATTCTGCACAAATGTATCTCTTGTAGAAGCCGCACTGGAAATGATCAATGATGATAAGTACACTCACTCAAAATCACCCAGGCCATTGTCATTGACTTAAGTCAACATGAGACTGAATACCATGAGTGCCATGGAGTGTTTTCGTTTGCTTTTCATGCTGGGCCTCACACATGTTAAGTGTGTGCTTTATCACTGAACTAAGCTCCCAGCTCCCTCCTCCCATTGGGTGTTTTTAATTAAGACAAAATCTTAGTGCAGTTTCCACCTAGGGACTGAGTATTAAACAGAGGGGAAATAATAAGAAATCAGAGTATTTTCAGTGTTTTTATGATCATTTCATTCTCATAAGTTACCTGCTGCTCTATCCTTTAGTTACTACTCATGCCACAGTTCGAGATTGGATACCCTTTCCAAAAGAAATCACTGTCACAAGAAGTCTCAATATCAAAGAGACACTGGGACATTTTAAAAGATGCTGGTGCTTCATGTCAAAGGAACTTGGAAAGGCTATTGGGTCCTCTTAGGACTTTGAGGAAGCTGAGGGGCACGGACATAAATGTTCCCATCCAGCATCATAAGTCCTGGAATTCTCTCAAGTCCTTATATATTATGCAAAGTAATGCCTAACTCAAAAAAATGTATTTTGAAAAATGTTCTCTAGCTTTTTGATGGAATAACTGACAAAGGGTATTAAATATTTCTGGGTGATATTTGTCTTCTCCCTGTCTTTCTGTATGTCAAACTACAAGTCATATTAAATTCTGATTGTTTAGTTAGCAGTCGAGTGATAATGGTGAGGGATAGTTAATTTTTCAATTACCGGGGAGGTGTGGTAAATAGAATTAGCAGGGAGGTTTCTCAAGGTTTGAGGGGGGAGCCAAAGTTTTCAAAGATTCCTGAATCATCCCTGATAGCTTTATTCCATTACTTAAGAGAGGTAGCATGGTTGGGAATCCAGTAAGTGTCATAGCTCAGTAGCTAACTGCATCTGCTAATGTGCTTGGTTTCTAGCAATTGCAGTCCCACGGTTGGAAACAATAAAGAGAATTTTCCCAACACAGTCATAATGGTCCTGATTTAGATTTCTTTCTGAAGGTTGGAATTTCAAGTGCACTTGAAATTTTAATTTCAATTGTCCAATTTCAGTGTAAACAAGTATCACATACACTTTGGGAAGTAGCATCCCTTGTCACCATTAGTTTCTGGTAGGTGCTAACCAGCTCCAAATGCACAACGGACGTAGGATCCTGCTATTTCAGGAATGTTCCTGCCTAGTCTAAAATATGCTCATGAGTTTTTCTGTCTTGCTTTAACTGGCTCGATAATCAGTCCTTCTTACTTTATTTCTGTATAGCTTGGTAGTATTTCTCTAGTATCAGTTTCTGTATTGGTTAGCTTTCTTTGGTTGAGGACAAAAGAACTCAACTTTAGCTTAAAATCAGAAATTAAATATTAGAAGAATGTCAGATAACAGACTTAAAGAAATGAATAAGCCAGGATATAAGAAAGCAGGAATCATTTCAGTGGGCCCCATGGACAGATGCACGAATCTATAGGTTCTGACAAAGGATGCCTCAATCCAAACTTCTTCCAGCCTAGGAGTGATGTTTCCCATATGGTTAACAGCTGGCACAGTAAAGATTCCACCCAACCACCATGAATGCTGACTAAAAGTAGACATCCATTATGGACATATTGGTTCAGATACTGAATACTGGCTCTGCTCCTGTCTGTGTCTTACCCAAAATACAAAACTGAAAAATCTGATTGGCTTAACATCAGGGTGTGTTCATTAGAACACAACAGAGTGAAAAAAGGAAAAGTGCTCACAAAAAGCCAGGAAGAGTATGTGTGTTAAAAACAAAAATGAATTTCAACATATATATGCAAGTGTATGCGTTCAGTACTAACTTTGACTATTACTATCAGATCATTTCACACGAGGTTCTGCAAATGTTTAATATATTGTGGACAACTCTACAGAAGTGGGCATATAGCTTAATCTCTTTCTGCTGACTGTACAATATGAGGTTGAATAACCACAAAATTTAATCAATCTGCTTGGCAGAACACAGAATTCCTATTTGTCATTTAAAAAACTTTTTAAATTCCACAATAAACATTACATACATTCATTTATTCCCGTGAGATAAAATTCCTGGATCTGAAATTGCTGTCTTGGAAGGAACACACATTAGTAGTGGTGGCAGCTCATGCCTTATTGCCATCTGAAAAGGCAGGAGACAAACTGACACTGCTAATGACAAGCAAATACCTGTTTGTCCACAGATACAAGTACCAGACATACAGATTGATGGTTTAACCATTTAAGAGTGAAGAGATTTTATTTTCAATTGTATTTTCTGGTTAATGAGGTTAAGAATGTTACAAGCTTTCATCACTCGTTTGGATGCTTCAGCTGTGACACAGCTCGTGGTATGCAGTCACCTTTCCTCCCGTGTATTGTATGTATAAAAGCACTGTTCCAAAACAGTGTTTTATACAACTTGAAGGCATTTTCTGTCAACTGTCTTTTACATGTTTTAGGTGACTCGAACCATGCCAAAATTTTAAATATTGACACAGGTCAACTTGTTCTCTTCCTTCACAGCTTCCTGGACTACATGTACTACTTAGTAAAGGCTTGCTCTTTTCTATTTGCCTCTAACATGTTAGTTCATAATGAGAGATGTTAAGTTTTCTTATCTCTATTTGTAAGGCATGAATGTGCTTCTTCCTTCTTGGATAGGTGGATACACAATTGTCAAAATGTTCTTCCCCAATAATAAACACCATATATTATATACCAAAGAAAACTATTTCAGAATTACCCTGGATATTCTTGCTTCATTATGCTTCCTAATGTTTCAGGGAAAATATAAAACTCCCGAGACTCTGTTTTGGAATTATAATTTTTATAAATATTTTAATAGCATAATTTTATCCAAAAATCATTATTTTGACTTTTATTGACATATTTCCTTATAGTGCTAATAATTTCCTTCCATTTCTTCACAAACTGTTTTATAGTTTTTCTTGTTTTTAGTGTAAGAGTTGTATTACTCCTCCAATATTAAGAACTTTCATACATTTTTCTCTACTTTGTACATTTTTGAGGCTTTGCAGTTACAGCTAGTCAACTCTGCCACTGTTGTGAAAAAAGCCAAAGACAACAGGTGAGAAAGTGGGCATGGTGGCAGTTCAGTAAAACTCTGTTCACACAGACAAGCACTCTACAGCGGAAGACACTTTGGCTCTGAGCCATACAGTCTCTATCACAGCTGCCCCACTTTGCTGCTGTACCCTGAGAGCACCACAGACAACATGGAAATGAATGAGTGTGGCTGTGTGCCAATGCAACTTTGTAGACATTGGAATTTAAATTTCATGTAATTATCATGGTGGAAATATTCTTTTCATTTTTTTAATCACTTACAAATACTTTTACTTTTTGCCAGTACCAGGGCTTGAACTTAAGGGCAGATTGCTAGGCAAGCAATCTGCAACTTGACCCTCGAATCCAGCCTGATTTTGCTCTTAGGTTAATTGTTTAAGATAGGCTCTCACTCTTTGCCCGGGGCCCTGTGATTCTCCTACCTAAGCCTTCTATATAGCTGTAATCACAGGTGTACGTCATCATGTGCAACTTACTTGTTGAGATGGGGTCTCATTAATTTTTTTGTGTGGGCTGGCCTCAAACTGTGATTCTCTGATCTCCACCTCCTGAATAGTTGGGATTACGGGCATGAGCCACTGCACTCAGCCCCTAACCCTTAAAAACATTTTTAAAAATTTTAGATCATAAGCCATACAAAAACTGTTATTGAGACTGTGACCATGAATCAGTTTGGTGAACCCTACTATAGATCACTTTATCTCTTATTTAATGGGTCCTTGAAAGGTTAATAGGAATTCCTAAGTCAAGTGTCTTTAAATAGATCAATCCTGTTGTTTCCTCATTCGTGAGTAAAACATCAGTATTGCATTCTTCTGTTTGGACTCATTTGTTCCAGGTAGCCTACTCATTGATGTTCTCTAGACTTTCTAAGACCACTGTCAGATGTAAAGTTTAATTTTATCACCAAAAAGGTCCAAATACCTTATGTTCATGTAGATCAAATGGAAAGACACAGTACAAGTCAGCATTATGGAATGGACAGGGTTTCATTCTCTAGCCTAGGCTCACCTGGAACTCTCCATCTTCCTGCCTCAGCCTCCCAAACTCTGGGATTGCAGGTGTGCACCACCGTGCCCTAAGCTTGGGATCAGCCTTTAAAGGAGCACAGGCACAACATCTCCAATCCCCTTCAGGGCTCCCCTCCTGATCTAAAACCTTTTCTCCTAGCCTTCCCCTGCATCACTTTTTATCAGAGCTGACTGTGGTTAACTTTTCCCTGTTCAAAAATAATGTTCTTAAGAGAGCTGTTTGCTGAACACTTAAGAGGGCCATGCACTGTGTAAACACATCTTATGACTCAACCAATGGAGACATTCTCAATACAAGTTTTACACGAGCGAACTAACCACATTTACACTTCAAGAAATTAATCTGACTGTAATGTGAAAAACAAACGCATATGTAACAAAAACAAACCAAAGTCCAAGAGATGAATTTTAAATGACTGTAGTGTAGCTGAAATGGTGATGCTCTGAGACTATGATGATGGTAGTGAGGATGGACTCCAGACAAAGTTGGGGAACACATCGACAGGATTTGACATGGAGGGCAAAGAGGGGCATGGCGATGACTCCCCAGGGTGGACCCGGTGATGGAGAGCCAGGTGTGCCATCTGCCGGAAGGCTCTTCTGCTTCTCTTGTAATTACAGGCTCTCTCTCCAGTATGTACTCTCTTGTGCTGGTTAAGGTGTCCGATTTGGACGAAGGTCTTCTTACATTCCTTGCACTCATATGGTTTCTTCCCAGAATGAATCCTCTGATGAACACTGAGGGACTGCCGATGGCTGAAGGCTTTGCCACATGCACTACACTCATAAGGTTTCTCTCCAGTGTGACTTCTCCGGTGACAAATAAGGGATGACTTTGTCTTGAATGCCTTCCCACACTCAATACACTCATAAGGCCTTTGGCCAGTATGAAGCCTCTGATGCTGAGTGCAGGACGAGTTATCCCCAAAGGCCTTCCCGCATTCCACACATTTGTAGGGCTTCTCCCCAGTGTGGACCCTCTGATGCTGAATGAGGTGTGTGGTCTGGCTGAAGGCTTTGCCACACTCCTTACACTCGTATGGCCTCTCTCCAGTGTGAGTTTTCTGGTGCTGTGCAAGGTGAGCCTTCTGGGTGAATGCTTTGCTGCAAACCTTGCACGCATAGGGCTTCTCTCCCGTGTGAATTCTCTGATGAGTGGCGAGCTGTGAGCTGATGCTGAAGGATTTCCCACATTCCCCACATTCGAAGGGCTTCTCGCCAGTGTGGATCCTCAAGTGACTAGCGAGGTGTATGTTCTGCCTGAAAGCTTTTCCACACTCTTTACACTTGAAAGGCTTTTCTCCAGAATGCACCCTTTGATGCTGTGTGAGTGATGCATGATGGCTGAAGGCTTTTCTGCAAATCTCACACTCATACGGCTTCTCCCCAGTATGAATCCTTTGGTGTACAGTAAGAGATGAGCCATACCTGAAGGACTTGTGACAGACGTCACATTTGTAAGGTTTCTCTCCAGTGTGAATTCTCCTGTGCTGATTAAGCCCGATGTGATCACTGAAGGCCTTTCCACAGTCGATGCAATCGAAGGGCTTTTCTCCAGTGTGATAGTACCTCCAGTGACGAATCAAGGACGTGTTCTGTATGAAGGCTTTCCCACACTCAATGCACTCATAGGGCTTCTTGCCTGTGTGACATCGCTGATGTCGAGCAAAGGATGAACCATCACTAAAGGCCTTTCCACAATCGTTACACTTATAGGGCTTCTCTCCAGTATGAATTCTCAGGTGAACAGTGAGGGATGAGCTCTGGGTAAAAGTTTTCTTACACTCATTACATTTGAAAAGCTTTTTTCCTGCATAGATTACTGGATTTGGGGGGAAGCTTTTGCCTGAATCAGGACTGTGAACTCTCTCTTCCAAATCATCCAAATGGAACCACCTACCAGGCTTGTTGTACATGTGCTCTCTCCCCTTCGGGAGGGCTCTACTCTGACTTGCTGCTGCTTGCCTGCATGGTGTCTCTTCACTTATCAGCTTCCTTTCAAACACACTCTCAGAATCCCAATTTTCTCTGAAAGTGGAACACTCAAGTTTCGTGTTTGAAGTTCTGTCTGTTACCCCTTCAGCATATGAATCCTGTTTTGTAAGTAATTCCTGGGTCTCATATACAGATTTCTGGCCTGAAATATATCAAGAAAATGTATTTCCTTTATTGTGTGCTAGAAGAATGTGGCAGAAGGAAATTTGGTGAATAAAACAACATAAATCTTGCAGCTCTAAAAGTTATTACATTTAAACATGTAGTCTACAATGTATGTAAGAAGACTCCAGACTGAATTCATACGATAAGACAAAACAACAACAACAAAAACCACTAAGCATATGTGGCATCAGTTACCTATCAGGAAATGAAGGAAGTATCAGGCTGCAGTGCTGACTGCCCTTTTCTCCCTCTCATTCCCTGTCTACCATGCTTTGGATGTCAGAGCAGTTATCATTAAGGGCCATACCATCACATCACAAGGGCTCTTCAAAGGACCTTGCCAAACCACAGGACCCCTAAACCATTATTCCTCTACAATCAGGAAATGGTATCTCTATTAACCCTATTTGATGCATTTGAACAAATGCTGTTTAAATATTCACATAAATCACTTATTGCAGTTTCCTGCTTGCTTCTACAATCTTGAAATAAAAAAAAATCTCCTCACTTCTTTGGCCATTTCTTAATGCGGCCAGAGAAGAAATCCCACTCTTTTTTAAAAAATAAACCTTTTTCCAGCTTTATTGAGATATAGTTGACAAATAACTATATATTTAAGATATCAACGTGTTTCTATAATGTATATATTGTGAAATGATTACAAGGTAGCTTATTAACCCATCACCTCACACAGTAACCATTTTGTGTGGATGATGAGAACACTTAAGATCTACTCTCTTAGGACATTACAAGCACACAGTCACTTTAAAGTACATTGCATCTCTAGAACTGATTCAACTTAGAACTAAATGTGAACACTCTTCAACATCTACCATTTCTCCCAGTCCAACCCCTGGGGAATCATCCTTCAACTCCCTGAGGTTTTTTTAGAGTTCACATGCAGCATTTGTCTTTCTGTGTCTGGCTCATATTGCTTTGCATAATACCCTCCAGGTCTGTACATATTGCTCCAAGTGGAAGGCTTGTCTTCTTTTTAAAACAGTAACACTGCATTATGTATACACACCTACCACATTGTATCCATACCACTTCTTCTTTAGCCATTCATCTTTCAATGTCACTAAGTTCTTTCCACACCTTAGCTACTGAGAATAATGCTGCAATGAGCGTAAGATGCTAGCATTGCTGCAGAACCTCCTGGAGATGCTAATTTCATAATGTAATTACTGGATCGCTTGTCAGTTCTACTTCTAATATTCTGAAGCTTCTCCACACTACATTCCCTCCAGCAGTGTGCAGGAGTTCCCTTTCCACCACATCCTTACCAACACTTATCCTTTGACTTTTTCATAACAGTCACCCTAACAGGAATGGGGCGATATTGCATTGTATTTTTGAATTGTATTTCCTGGTGACTCAATGTTGAGCACCCTGTCATATACCTGTGGGCCACTGCTATGTCTTCTTCAGAAAAATGTCTCCTCAGGCCCTTTATCATTTCTAATTGGGTTGTCTGGTTTTTGCTCTTGTTTTATGAGTTCCCTACACATTTTAGGTATGTGGTTTATTACTGGATAGAAAGTTTGTAGTTATTTTTCTTCATTTTGTAGAGTGCCATTTCACTTTGTTGATTGTTTTCTTTGCTGGGTAGAAACATTTTAGTTTCATGTAAGCCCACTTACTTTTGCTTTTGATGCTGTTAGCATCACACCCTGAAAATCACTGCCAAGACCAGTATCATGAAGTCTTCCAATTGTTTTTTATACCGTGGGGTGTCATGTTGAAGTGTTTAATTCAGTAAGAGTCGATCTTTATATATGGGGTAAGATATGGACTCAATTTTTTTTTCATGCACATGGAGATCCAGCTGTCCCAACCTCGTATGTTGAAGACATTATACCTTCCCCATATGTATTCTTGATGTCTTCTTCAAAGACTGGCTGATCTTACATGCATGGGTTTATTCCTGGAATTTCTATTCTGTTCCATTGATCAGTTTGTCTTGTGTGTTCTTATGCCAATATGCTGTTCTGACTAATATGGCTTTATAATTTTAAATCAGGGATTTAAGATGAAGCCTCCAGCTTCATCTTGAAAGATTGCTTTATCTGTCTGGAATCTTTCAGGGTTGCATATGAATTTTAGGGTTTTTTTTTCTGTTTCTATGAAAAATGTCATTGGAGTTTTGATAGTGATTATATTGATACTATAGATAAACTGTTATATGGACACTCTAACAATATTAATTATCCCAGTCCCTGAACCTGGGACATCTTTCCATTTATTTGTGCAGCCCTTTTAAATTTCTTTCCAATGGTTTATATTTCTTAATACGCACGTCTTTGATTTCCATGCTTAAATTTGTTCCTAAGTATTTATTTATTTATTACCACTACTGCATGTGGGATTTTCTTAATTTCCTTTCCAGAAAGTTTGTTGTTGGTGTATAGAAATACAATTTCTGTATGTTGATTTTTAATCCTACATCTTTGCTGGATTCATTTGTTAGTTCCACCAGGAGAGAGTGTGTGTGTGTGTGTGTGTGTGTGTGTGTGTGTGTGTGTGTGTGTGTGCTGTCTTTAAAGCTCTTTACATATAGGAACAACAAACAGATTTTGGAACACTTAGATTTCTTTTCTTTTTTATTTGTCTTTCTGGCCAGTACTTCCAGTACTATGCTGAACAGTGGTAGTGACAGTGAGTATCCTTGTGTTGTTCCTGATCTTACAAGAAAAGATGCCATTTTTTCCACTGAGTATGATGTGAGCTGTGGTTTTATTATATATGACCTTTATTTTGTTGAGGTACATTCCTTCTAGGGCAAATTTGTTGACACTTCTTTACTACAAAGAATGCTAAATTTTGTCAAATGCTTTTCTTGCATGTATTGACATTACTGTATTAATTCCTTTTTTGAAGACTTAAAAATATTGAGTACTAATATTTAATATATATTCAAATACACTATTGAAAAAATGTACAGCTAATCTCAGATTATATGCATATCAGGAGGAGTGATCATGACTGATGTCTGTCAAGTTACTCAGCATGTATCAGAATTTTGTGCATGCACAGCAATAGCTCAATAAATACACGCAGGTGAAACTGTTTTTTAGACAGGGGATGGAGAGTACGAAGTGCTGGAAAAAGATGTTCTTAAAAATGGAAAGGAAAGCTTTTTGTATGACAGCTGAAGACTGAAGCTTTCTGCCTTAAATCAGTAACAAAACAAGGATGCCTGATTTCACAACGTCTATCAACCCTGTCCTGGACATTATAGTCAGAGTAATTAGAAATAAAAATTAAAGGCATCCAACCTAGGAAGAAATAAAATTGTCTCTCTTCAAGGTGACGTGATCCTATACTTAGAAAATTATACAGAACCCACAAAAAACTACTGGAGTTAATTAACGAATTTAGAAAAATTACATAAAAATGAATTCAGAAAAAGATCAATACAAAAAAATCTGTTCTATTTCTATATACTATGAATGAATGAACCACAAAGGAAAATTTGAAAACAAGTTCATGAAAAACAGCATTGAAAGACAAGAATACTTAGCTGGGCACGGGGATACACATATCTAGCTACTCAGGAGGCTGAGGCAGGAGGATCACAAGTTTCAGGCCAGCCTGGACAATTCAGCAGGATCCTGTCTCAAAATAAACTTTTTTTTGTCTTAAAGGGCTAGGGATGTAGCTCAGTGGTGCAGCACTTGCTTAGCATTCACGAAGTTTAATCCCAGCATCACACAAAAACAGAATACTTAGGAATAAATTTAGCCAAGGGGGTATAAGATTCAATGTTGAAAACTGGAAGACATCACTAAATAAAAAAAAAAATTTAAATATAAATAAATGGAAAGATACCCCCATATTCATGGGTAGGAAGACATAACAATGATAAGAAGGCAATAGTCCCTAAAGTAATCTACAGATTCAATGCAGCCCCTAGCAAAATCTCAATGGTCTTTTGTGCAGAAATGGAAACGCTAATTCTAAAATTCATGTAGGACTGCATGGACCCCTAAAGAGCCAGAAATGACCTTGCAGAAGAGCAGAGTTGAAGCACTACACCTCCCAACTTCAAAACCAACTGCAGATCACTGTGGTGCTGGCATAAGGACAGACACAGATAACAATGGAAGAGAACCCAGAGTCCAAAAATCAACTCACACATCTAGGTCAACTGTTTTTTTTAAAGGAAATTGTTATTATTACTTAAGCAAAATTCTCAAGTGAACAATACACTGTTGTTGACTATATGTACCATATTGTATATAGCGGATGTCTAGAACTTATTAATCTCGTCTAAGTAAGCCCTACACCCCTCATTAGTAACTCCACTCTTCCTCCTCCCCCGCCATTCCCAATCACCATTCCAGTGTTTGATACAGGAATTTGACTCTTTTTTATATCATGTATGAGTGGAATCGTGCAATAGTTATAATTGCTTTTTTTTTTTTTGGTGGCTTTGGAGTTTGAACTCAGGGCCTCTCAGTTGCTAGACAGACCCTCTACCACACCAAGCTTTTTTGGGGGTAGAGTTTCACATTTTGCCTGGAAAACGCTTGGAATATAATCTTCCTATCATTACCTCTGGAGTAGCTGGCTATGCCTAGCCAATATTTATATTATCTTTTTTGTGATTAGCTTACTTCACTTAGTATAACAGGCTCAAGGTTCATCCATGTTTCACATGTTGCAGACTTTTGCTTTTGCTTAAAGTTGAGTAATATTTCATCATGTGTGGATGGCATATGTCCTTTATCAGTTAGTTTTTCTCCACATCTTGGCTATTATGAATAGTGCTAGTTCTATGAACAAAAGAGTACTAATATAATATCTCTTCAAGATCCTGATTTCAGCTATTTTTGATGAATACCCAATAGTGAGATTGGTGGGTTATATATTAGTTCTATTTTTAAATTTCTGAGGAACTTACATCATTTTCCATAGCAGCTGAACCATTTTTGCATTCTCACTGAGCGCACAAGGTTCCACAATCTCCTCAGCCTTATTTGATGACCATCCTAACAAGTGTGAGGTGACACCTCATTGTGACTTGGCTTTGTGTTATCTGATGATTAGGGACACTGGGCATTTCTTCACACACTTGCTACCATTTGTTTGTCTTCTCTGGAGAATCAACTGATTTTCAGTTAGGGTTCCAGGACCAACCAATGGGGAAAGAACGGTCTTTAATAAGTAGTGCTGGACTGCTAGGTCTTCATTTGAATGAATGAAGTTGAACCATTACCTCACACTATGTATAAAAATTAACTTCAAATGGTTAAAACCACAGACATCTTACAAGAAAACATGACCTACGACTAGCAATGGATTCCTAAATGTTACATCAAAATGAGCAACAAAAGTAAATTGGGCTTCAGTGCAATTAAAAACCATTGTACATCAAAAAATACTATCAAAAGTAAAAGGGGTGGGATGTAGCTCAATGGTATTGCACTTGCCTAGTATGTGCAAGACTCTGCATTCAATCCCCAGCACCACAGAAACAAACAAATTTTAAAGAAATAGTAAAAAGAGAGTCCATAGAACGGGAAAGATATTTTCAGTTTTAGATACTATAAACATCTATTACCCAGAATATATAAAGAATTCTTATAATTCAAAAATAGGGGGAAAAATACCCTTATAAAACAGGCTAAGGACCTGAATAGACATTTCTACAAAAAATGTGCATGAATGGCCAAAAAGCATATAAAAAGATGCTCAACATCACTAGAGAAATATATACCAAAAGTACAGTGAGCCAGGCATGGTGGCTCACATCTGTAGTAGGTGGTGGTAGGAGGATCACAGTTCAAGACCAGCCTGGGCAAAAAGTTACACAAGACTCCCCATCTCAACAAATAAGCTGGGTGTGGTGGCAATGCACCTGTGATCCCAGATACATGGGAGGAACAGGAAGGAGGACTGTGATCTGATAACTGAAGCAAAAAAAAAGGTTGACGGTATGACTCAGTGGTACAGCACCTCCTAGCAAGCATAATGCCCTGACTTCAAACCCTAGCACTACCAATAAAAAAGAAAGAAAGAAAATTTTTAAAAAAGCACAGTGAGATACCACTTCAGATCTTCTATGGCTGTGGTTAAAAAAAATAAACATAGTAAAGCAAAATGAAGATGCAGAGAAACTGGACTGTTGTACATACTAGTGAGATGTAAAATGGTGGAAAGTAGTGGAAAACAGCTGGTACTTCCTCAAAAAGTTAAACATAGAATTTTTCTATGACCCAGCAATTCCTCTCCAAGTTCATACTGCAAAGAAAACTAAAAACAGGTGTTGAAATAAAAACTTGTATATGAATGCTCAGAACTAGTTATAAGCCAAAAGGTAAAAGCAGCCCAATTGTGCATCAGTGAATGGACAGATAAGCAAAGTGTGGCTCATCCATAAAACCAAGTACTATTCAGCCATAAAAAGGAATGAAATGCCTGGCACCAGTGGCTCACGCCTGTGATCCTAACTACTCAGGAGGCACAGTAGAAAACTAAAAACAGGTGTTGAAATAAAAACTTGTATATGAATGCTCAGAACTAGTTATAAGCCAAAAGGTAAAAGCAGCCCAATTGTGCATCAGTGAATGGACAGATAAGCAAAGTGTGGCTCATCCATAAAACCAAGTACTATTCAGCCATAAAAAGGAATGAAATGCCTGGCACCAGTGGCTCACGCCTGTGATCCTAACTACTCAGGAGGCACAGTAGAATAGGAGGAGAATAGTGGCTCAAGGCCAGCCCAGGCAAACAGTTCATGAGACCCTATCTCAAAAAAATCATTATAAAAAAGGGCTGATGGAGTGACTCAAGGTATAGGCTCTGAGTCCAAATCCCAGTACTGCAAAAAAAAAAAAGGACTTAAGTACTGCTATATGCTGTAACATGGAGGGATGTTGTAAACAATGAGTGAAAGAAGTCAGACACAGTAGACCACGAGGATCTCATTTATGTGAATAAATGAGCTGAGAAGTGCCTGTCAGGGGCTGGGAGAAGCAGGAAATATGAGAGTGATTATGTAGTTGATACAAGCTTTCCTCTTGGGGTTAAAAAACATTCTGGAACTAGACAGTGGTGACAGCTGCAGAATACTTTGAATGTACTTAATGCCACCAAATCACATACCTTAAAATGGTTGTTTTATGTTATGTGTACTTTTCCACAATAAAAATATACAGATAAATCTACAGTGTGATACACACCTAGAATCCCAGCACGCCAAGGGTAGGCAGGAAGATCAAGAGTTTGAGACCAGCTTGGGCTTCACAGCAAGACCCTGCTTTAAGGACAAAAAAGATAGATAGATAGATAGACAGATAGATGATAGATGCATGATAGGTAGATAGATGATAGATATAGACAGATAGATAAGAGACAGAGATAGATAGGTGATAGATGATAGATTGATAGAGAGAGAGAGAGATGAGAGATATATAAAGATAGACAGATAGATAGATAGATAGAACAATACCATAAAGCAAAAGACAGAAAACGAGAAAAGGAAGAGGAAGGAAGGATGGGAAGAATTAGAAGGGAGGAAAGGAGAGAAGTAACAGAAACAAGGCTATTATGTGGCTCAAATGGGAAAGAAACATTTATTAAGAACAAGGTAGGAATAGCTGGGCTTGGTAGGGCATACCTGGAATTCCAGCACTCAGGAGGGCTGAGGTAGGAGGATTGCAAGTTTGAGGTCAGCCTAGGATACACAGTAAAAATTAAAGTAGTTTGAAAACTCAAGCAATCTGAAGTTTAATGTGAGTCTCATTCAAAATGCTAGAATTCGAAGTTGGCTGTGATGGTCCATGCCTACCATCCCAGGAGGCTGAGGCAGAAGTTTGAGGTCAGTCTGGACCACACAGCAAGACCTTGTCTCAACCTCCCTCTATTCTCCCCCAAAAAGCTAGGAGTGAAACAAATAAAAATATCAACAGCATCACTGCTTTCACAAATGAATAAAACACCCAGTGTAAGCTAATATACAGTAAAAATATAATATGAAAAATACAGACCATATAAAACTGGGGCAAAAATTTATCAAATTTATACTATATAAAAAGAGGGAAATATGACCCAATAGAAATCAGGAATGGGTATAAACACAGCGTTAACAGAACATGAAATCTAAATGTATTTCAATGTATATATCCTCAACATCACAAATACCCAGGAAAGTGCAAATGAGTAATGATTGTTCGTCCAATAGCTTAGCAAAAATAAAAATACAAAACATGTGTATTGGAGATGATTTCTGGAAACAAGTATTTCATACATTCTTCACCAATGGTATAGAAAAATGAACTTTAAAAATAGGTACTCTTTGAGCATACGAATTCATTTCTAGGCTTGCATCTTAAAGAAATATTCTTACATGTCAGGAAGGAGAGATGCACAATTTGGAGCACCATTGATTTACAGGTTAAAACTGAAAAGACCAAAATGTTCCATGTCTTCAATTGTAAACTGGGGTTGGACGGACCACAGTACAGTATACTTACAGCAGGGACACATGGAGAAAATCCCTTGAACACTCACTTTGGAATTAATAATGAAAGACAGGACTGTGACATAGGTACAGAGTGTGTGGAGAGGTACTTGTGGAAGGGAAAGGGGAAATGGAGGAGATGAAGGTGAGGGTTTATGGTTGATAGGATTCACCTACATGTACTAAATAGAACAATGAAACCTCTTGCAAGTGCTTTAAGTTGGGCGGGGAGAAGGTTGCAGTGGTCGGGGAGATGGTGGGGGTGATCTAACCAATGTATGTATGATGTAAGCCTATTCAAAACTGTCACAATGAATCCCCTATACAATGAATATATCCTAATAAAAATTAGAAAATAGTAAATTATTTAGACAAAGTAGAACATATACATATAATACTAGACACTCATTAAAACACAATGTAGAAGTTTCTAAGAACACAAATAAAATCATAATATATGTTAAAACCATATTTTTTTACATTAACATTAATAAAAGATCTTTAATTTTATTAATAGTCATAAAAAAATCTCAGAATTTTGAACTTATTCTGCAAAAATTTCTGCACTTATGAGTGGATTTTTTGTTTTTGAAAAAAAATTTTTAAAACTTCATATATCTCAATTTTAAAAGATTAAAATTAAAAATAATTTGAGACAATAATAAAAAAATTAGTATGTTTATATATAAAAGTCACTGAGACTGTTAAGTAAATAGAGAAATGGAAAAAAACCTATCAAAATGGCCATGAAAGCCAGGCACTGGTAGCTCACTCCCATAATCCTGTAATCCTAGCAACTCAGGAGGCAGAGATCAGGAATGTCACGGTTCCAAGTCAGCCCCAGAAAAATAGTTCAAGAGACCCTATTTCAAAAAACCCATCACAAAAAAAGGCTCAAGCAGTAGAGCACCTGCCTAGTAAGTATAAGGCCCTAAGTTCAAACCCCAGTACCACAAAAAAAAAGTGGCAATGAAAGGAGAAAAAAATATGGAGACTTGGGCACACACAAGGCACATTTTACAAAAGAAAAAAGGGAAAAAAACCACATTTAGGGGATGTGTTCAACCTTTTATAAAATAAAATAATAAATTTAGGCTACGTAATCTTTCACCAAATAGTAAGTAAAAGTTGGCATATAGATATGCAATGTTTAAGGGTACAATTAATCCTTGCTAGACTCACTACAAACAAAACTTTGAGACCCTAGCAGATGCTCATATCCAGAGATACAGCAGACCTCCAAATGTGTAGTTCACCACACATTGGAGTTGGGGCTGGAATGTGGTGTCACCTGTAAGCCCAGCTTCCTGGGAGAACAAGGCCTGCTGGGGCAAAAGTACTGAGGCCCTTTCCGAAAAACAAACTAAAGCAAAAAGGATTTGGGGGTGTGGCTCAAGTAGTAGAGTGTTTCAAGAATGAGGCCCTGAGTTCAAACTCCAGTACTGCCAAAAAAAGAAAAAAAGAAAAAAAGGAAAAGAAATATGTTGTATCTTTAATACCAAAAAAATGTGAAGTAACCAAATGAGCAGGGGGATACCAACATGAAAAGCATATGAACACATCTATGTGTTCACTCCTGAATATACACAATCACTTCTACTAGTGAAAATATGTGTTCATCATGACTTGACAGAGTCTGAAGTTGTCACAACATGTTAACATGTTGTGATCATTTATCACGGCTTTCTCTTCTTTGCCTTAAATGGGTGGTAGAATTACATTTGCTACAAACCATTGCTTTCTTTTTTTTTCTTTCTTTGTTTCTTTGAGGGACTAGGGTTTGAACTCAGGGCTCTGCACTTGCAAAGCAGATGTTCCACCACTTGAGCTGTTCTTTTGGAGATGAGATCTTGTGAACCATTTGACCAGGCTGGCCTTGATCCAATCCTCCCAATCTTACCTCCCGTGTAGCTAGGATTACAGGCATGAGCCACCAGCGCCTGGCTACAAACCACTGTTTTCAAAGGGCGTTTCTTTTCCTTCGCTTGTATATGTAGGAAGAGACCCTCTACTCCTGTCTTCCTGAAGCATGACTTCTGCACACCCTGCCTTCTGACATGGGTGCTACTAGGCAGAACAGTTCCTTGTCTCTCTGTAATGCCCTGTCATATGTGCAAGCTTTCCTTCATGCAGGTTTTTCATAAACGTGGTTTATCCAATCCATTAGTTTTCCTTCCACGGTTCTTCCACAGCCTAACACGACCAAGTGGAGTGGCTCACCACTAATTTTCAGTGTACACCTTTTCTTTTTTTTGAGGTACTGGGGCTTGAACTCAGGGCCTACAACTTGAGCCACTCCACCAGTCCTTTTTTGTGATGGGTATTTTTGAGATAGGGTCTCATGAACTATTTGCCTGGGCTGACTTCCAATCAAGATCCTCCTGATCTCTGCCTCCTGAGTAGCTAGAATTATAGGCATGAGCCACTGGCACCCAGCAGAATGAGACCATATTGTCTCATTTGAGACTCTTCATGAAGAATCTGAAGGCATTTGCTATTATTAATGTGTTTTTTTGGGAGAGGGCAGTACTAGGGTTTGAACTCAAGGCCTTACACTTGCTAGGCAGGCACTCTACCATTAAGCCACCCCCAGTCAGTGTGCACTTCTTGCACTTCTTATAGGAATGGATGCATGGTTAAACCACTGGGCCACATAACCACACAAAGTAGAACTTGGAAGATCCTCAAGAGCACACCATGGTCAGGAAGTCACTTTAAAACCCGGAAAGGCTGACCTTTCCTTCTTAACCGTGCCAAGTGGTTAAGAAGAAAAGGGTCAACACAGGGAAATGAGTCATTAGACAGAATGGACAAAGGAGGAGGAAAGAACGACCTTGAAGTCCCAGAGTTGATTTTCCTTTCAGACATGGAGGACATGGTGACATTTCCTCCTGTATACCTGTGAAGACTTAGTCTCTTTGAAAAAAGCAAAGCTCTCACCTGCAGTGGTTTCCCCACACCATCTGCACACTCACCTGAGAGCAGACCTGTGACCAGCTGTCTCTTCACCATCCAACCCTTCTTCTCCTGCTCCAGTGAGGAGGATAAATATGGCTTTGAAGCACAATGTCCTGCAACAGTAAAAGAAGATGGGGTTCAGTTATACTTTTAGCATTCTAAAATTAAGGACCTGTTCCCTGGTTTTGACTTAAAAGTGTTACTGAAAGAAGAATCAGAAATACAGGTGAGGAGGATGTACCAAAGGTGATGCTTCAAACACAATGAAGACACCAGCCCTCAACTCTGTGTAACAAAGACACCAGCTCTCAACTCCACATAATGAAGATAACAGCTTTCAACTCTACCTAATGAAGACTCCAGCTCTCAGCTCTACGTAACAAAGACACTAGGTCTCAACTCTATGGCTGCCAGGCTTTCATCTCAGGAATTAGGAATAAAGTTTCAGGCAGCATTCCAAAGGCCCTCCTCCCTTCTCCATACTCAAACCAGAGATACCAAAGTAGAAGCTGAAGACAGAGTCAGGTCTAGGAGAAGGACGTCCTTACCAACGGACCCCAGGTCACCATGGCTCTCCCACAGGGGACTCTTACAGAAACTCTTCTGAGCTGGACCTAGCTGATGGTGGAAGTCCACAGCCACATTTCTAATGGTCACCAAGCCCTGAAAAGGTACACATTACATCATCACAGCATGCTCCTGCACCTGCACAGCCCTGGTGGGTGGACTGTGTCCATACTTCCAGAATGTACTCTATACCAAAAGTGTGACTCAGAATGACTGGGTTTAGTTATATCATATATGCTCGAGGGAGGGGAAATAGTAAAAACAGGAAAAACACTTTGAGAAGGAGATGCTGCTCACCTTTTTCTCACACTCACTGCAGGTCAAACACTTCTCACATCCACTGCCTTGCTTATGATTTTTTCTATCTCATTTCCCTACCACCGCCCTACCCTGTGTGCTCATGTGTATCAAACTGGTGTCACTCCCTCCTCTGGGGCATAATGTACCCACAGGAACCACTGTATTCAGATGGACACTTCCCCACAATCAGTGAATTTGTAAAGGGCTGTTGTGTGGAGAGTATTTTCTCACCGGCTGTGTCTCCAACAGAGCATCATCATCCCAGTTTTCCCTCCATACAGAGTACTCCAGCCTGAAGTTGGTGAGCCTCTCTCTTATCACTGGCTGGGGTAACTTTTCCTCATAGAAGTTCTTCTTTGGAGGTAACTCCTGGGTCGCCCACATACCCTGCAAGTCTGAAAGATATTAAGAAAACATTTCTCCTTTTATTATGTTAGTATGAAAAAAAAAAACCTTCCAAAATACAACCCGGTAAATTAAAACCCTTCCCAAAAACATGGCATGTTGGAATCTTTCTACATGACTAGCAAATTCAACCAACTGTGCACTCCTCCATTTGTGTGGCTGTGGTCCTAAAGGTTACAATGTAAACTTTTCCACCTAAAGGCTGAGCAAGCACTGCATGCTAGAACTTTTGCAGAAGACTGGAAAAAGAAATTGAAAATCAGAGGATAAAAGAGCTCTTGAAGGTTTAGATCTAAGAGCTAGTGTTGCTGATGCGATAGGAAGCAGAGGCTATAAAACTGCTATGTGGTTCTTATTTTATTGAGTCAAAGTCCTTTGACTCTTTCTCCATTTGATCTAGCAAAAATTTCATGTCCTGTTCTGCATGTCTGCTTTTTTATATCAATGCTAACTCATAAAACTCCAGATCCTGGTCTTAAAAATGCAAATCTTTATACTTAACTAGTGTCTCAACAACCTAGCTCCAAAGCAAAAGAGGCTACAGGTGTGGTTTAAGATGTAGAGTGCCTGCCTCACAAGCATGAATTCAAACCCCAGTACCACCAAAAAAAAATGAAGCCAGTGCTCTTCTGAGAGCCAATCACCCAACTACATGCTGCCTGTCTGCACCAAGAAGTCCACATGAATCCCAAATCTGTTACAGCTCAACCTAAATTCATCTCCTATCCTGCCAGTCTCCTTCATTCCAATGCTTCTGTCCAAAGGTCTAGTCTCAATCCAGGTTTCCTTGGCTTAAAACTGGGAGTGATTTTTCTCCTTCCTTTTATGTCCCTATCTTAAAAGACAGGGACAGAACAGCAGTTTCTACTTCATTTAAGTAATGTAGATATGTTTCATCTCCCCTCAAAAACAAATAAGAGGGCTGGAAGTGTGGCTCAAGTGGTAGAGTTCCTGCTTTATAAGCATGAAGCCTTGAGTTCAAATCCCAGTCCCACGGAAAAAAGAAAAAAGAGAAACAAAAACAAGTAAGACAGTAAAAACTGAATCAGAATCAGACAGATGATTCCACGAGTCTGCAGACAAAAGAGAGGAGGTCTACAGAATAAAGTGAATGATCTTCACAGGGGAGGGAGCAGTGCTGGAGAACAGAGAGAGGGTAAATGTAGACTGGGAAGTTCATGTTGGAGATCATGACTTCCCTGGTCCCAGGGCTCCTTCCTCCAGGAGAAAGGAGGACATGCCTGGGGAGCTGAGCTGGACAGGTGGTAGCTCTACCCCTCCCACTCCACACTCACTTGGGCACCGGCCTCTTGTACTCTTTCTTTTCACCATCCAGGGATCTTTTCCTTGTTCCAAGGAGGAGATCATATCGGGCTTAGAAGCACAAAGTCCTGGATACATAAGAAGAACAGGATGTGGTCATGCTGTGGGTCTGTCCATACTTGGGGTGCTGCCCCTCAGCTCAAGGGAAGAGGGTGTTGCAGGGCTTAGGAACAAAGGAGGGAAGATGCCTCAGTCACAGCAGTGGAAGTGGTGAGAGGTGGACAAGGGG
The DNA here is from genome assembly GCF_047511655.1 of Castor canadensis. Taxonomy (NCBI): domain Eukaryota; kingdom Metazoa; phylum Chordata; class Mammalia; order Rodentia; family Castoridae; genus Castor; species Castor canadensis. The sequence continues at coordinate 29,708,112 of NC_133401.1, read as the reverse complement.
TGGGGACTCCCTCACCCAGCGATGCCAGGTTCCTGTAGTTCTCCAACATCACCTTCCTGTACAGACTCCTCTGAGTAGAGTTCAGCCATTCCCACTCCTCTTGGGAGAAATCTACAGCCACATCCCCAAATGTCACCAAGCCCTGAAATGACATAACCACATTGCTGCTCACCCAGTGCTCACACTCCTGCATGACTAAAGGACTGTCATCGAATGAACTGTGTCAACCATTGCTATATTTAAGGCCTCACCCCCACTACTGTGGATTGTGACTGTATTTGTAGCTAGATCCTATAAAGACATAAAGGCCCTGCATGGGTAAAACCCTAATTCAACATGACTGGTGCCCTTATAAGAGCAATAGGCACCAGGGGTGTGCATGCACGGGGAAAAGACCACATGGCGTGAGGACACAGGAAGAAAGTGACCATTTTCAAGCCAAGGAGGAGGCCTCAAGGAGTACCCAAAAGTGCTGACACCTTGATCTTGGACTTCTAGCCTTCAGAACTGTGAGGAAAAAAAAATTTCTGATAGCTAAGACACAAAGGACAGTTTGTTATGAAAGTCCTACCTATAGTAGGGTTCTAAGGATTACCTGTTATTGCTTCTCTCTTTTTTGTTTCTATTTGGTGTTGGGATAGAACCCAGGACCTAGCACACTAAGCACACACTCTGCCACTGAGTCACACTCCCAGCCATGGACACCTAGCTTTTTGTCATAATCTCCAGAGTGAGAGAATGCTATGGGAGACTTTGCACCTTGCAGAATCTCTGTTTTTGTGGAGGTGAAAGGAGGCACACACACAAAATATCTGACATCTGGCGCCACAGGTACCAGAGCACTTCTCAAATGTGGGACATGTAAGTGCCCTGGAGCACAAAAGAATGGGGATGGACACCTCAAGATCAACGTGGCTAGTCCCCAAACTAAGTTCTTAGGATTTCTATTTTACTTTTAGTATTCACTGTATGTGCATTAAAACAAAGACAAGGGAGGTAGGAGGGATGAGGAAGAAAGATGCAGGATTGAACTTAACCAAGATACATCATAAGCATATATGGAAATGTCACAATGAAACCCCTCTGAACAATCAAAATTTGCTAATAAATTGTCTCGAAAAATCTAACAATGTCTTTTTCTAAAATAAAAATGATAATGTTTTTAATTAATAACATGCCCTGAGAACCAAGGTGCTGATTCAGGGACGTGGGATGCACTTAGAGGTACCATGAGCACATTTTCTCTGCCATGACCTGGGCAGGAGCAGTGTCTTCCTGATCCATGGGCCATCTATGTCCGGCAGATGTTTAAGTACTGTATTTCATGCTGTCAGAACACAACTCTGATACACTCCAATGAACTTTAAGTATGCATTGCATTCAAACTCTGACAGATCCTGAGGGTCTGTGGATGGCAGAAAATCCCATGGAATATTCAAGGTATACACTGAAAGCAACAAGCAGAGTCAGGTTACTTCCAAGGCTGAATTCAGACTCTGGCAGGCACCAGCTCTGAAACCTCAGGTGGTTACTTAACCTCCCTGGGCCTCAGTCTCCCCGCTGCTCTGTGGAATTCAACAATATCAACCTCATAGATTATGTACACTCACCATTTAGAATGTGCAAGGCATGATGTAAGTCTAAATGAGTGCTGATTATGATGGTGTCCACTGTCAAAGTTCATCCCTACCAGTGCGCCCTCAAAATCTATCTTGCTGTTGTCCCCTGCCTGTCACCTGCATATGTGGAGGAAGTCTCCATCCAGTTCCCATTTTTGTGTTCTAGGTAGATAAGGCCCCATACTGAGAACCACTCAATCACCCTATTTCTGCTTTAAGCCTGGTGAATGTGGTAACTCAACCCCCAGGTTCCCTCATTTACCTTTGGGCTCTGCTCACATTAACCAATCCAACCCTGTCTCAGGAGACCCACCTAGGTAACACCATGGACCCCAATAAGGGCTCCACGCACAGGTCCCTCCTTCTCTCTCTTGCTCCCCACCTGCTGGTTGAGTGTGTGTCTGGATGTGGCCTATTTCCCTTCCTGCTGGTGCTGCCATGCATACTGCCCTTTTCTGAGATTAGTGAGTAACAACCTTAATCTTTTCACCCTTCCAATGTGAATGTCCATCACTGTGCCACACCTGACTACACCAAACCTAATTTAAATACTCAACAAATCTCAACACTCACCCATCCTCAGCTCTTTGATTTAAAGGTTCACATTATGCTACTAGAAACCAAAGTCCTTTAGAGGTTTGACATCTGTTGAATAAGACCTGATCTCTTCTTTTTAAGCCTGCTACCAAACTCTGAAGCATGTTTAATTCCACTTTTGAAGATAAATTCAAAGGGTTTTGTCATTGATGCTTTGATTTGTGTGAAGACCATTAACTCCTGATGGAGGAATCTCTTAAGCTGGAGACTGAAAGGTGTTACACAGTGTAGCCCACCCAGTAATACCTGCAGAAAAGTTAAGAACTGCTTAATGAGCGGAAGCAAAAGATGCACTACTACACCCCTGAGCAATCTAGTCTAAACAAATGTTGGTCACCTCTCAGCAACAATTTTGCAGATTGCAATATCTTGGTATGAAAGCACAAGAGGGAATTTTTGATAGGCATCTTAGTTTTGCCAGAAAGAACCGATGTTGGTTTTTCCTGGGTTGGCCTCATCTATCTATTAGTGATCTACACTTTGCACCAGGAGATGTTCAATGCCTTCAATTTGCAAGACTCAGCAAGACTCAGCAGAGGAAATCCTCAAGAATATGAAATATTGCAGAGCAAATACAGTAAGTCAGATTGTACTCAGATAGACGCAATCAGATGCATAGACACTGTGCTTCTCTGCACAGAGGAACGCTTCTATTCTAACCCGATTGTGGAGGATGGGCTTTCACAGAGTCCAGTCTTATAATTCTTATTGCTCCTTGCTGCTGGGTCTTGCACTTACTTTTCCCAGACTTTCAAATACTTCTCAGACATGCTTTTCCAAGTTATCTTTATAGTATCTTTTTAAAATCCTTATATTTTTATTAATTTGTTGATGCAAGAGAAAATGACACCTATTTTTTTCCTAGTATTTGTTAATGCCTTGTCACTGTTAAGAAAACTAGAATTTAGTGACTCCTAAAGAGAAGAAAATAAGTTCAAAGTTTTCTTATACTTGGAAACATTTTTTTTTCTTTTTTGAGACAGGGTCTCAACTATGTTCCTCAGGGTGGCGTCAAATTCCTGGACTCAAGTGATCTACTTGAGTCTCCCAAGTAGCTCAGACTACAGTTGTATACTACCATGCCTGGTACCCTTTTGTAATATGTCCCTTTCTCTACCTTTCTAATCTCATGTTTTAGAGGGACCAGAAAGGGGCCTAATGTTAATTATACATGTATGTCCTGTCTCTGAAGAAAAATACTGTACGTAACTCTTTATATACAGAATCAATTATTTTAGTTTGCAAATGTCTTTTACTGCAAACAACAGTAGTAAAAATAGCTGACAACCCTTTAACATTGCAGATATGATTCTATGCCCTTGGATATTATCCCCAAAACAACCCTAATAGTTGGCACTATTATGATTCCCATTCTACAGATGAGGAAATACAGAGCTGCAACTTGCCCAAGACCAGAGTCAGTCAACTGCAGAGCATGTGTAGCCCATGCTCCACATCAAGGGTCAGCAGAGAGTAAACAATCAGGCCTTTTGCGAGCCATACCACCCATGCTACAGCTACTCAACTTGGACATGCAGCAAGCAGCAACTGTCAATAGCACATAGATGACCAGTATGCTGCATGCCAATAAAACTTTATTTAAAGACACCAAAAACTGAATTTCATGTACTTTTCATGTGTCATCAAATACATCTCTCCTTTTTGATTTTTTTCAATCATTGAAAAATGTAAATCTACTTGTACTTTATGGCCCATACACAAGGAGGCAATGGGCCAGATTTGGCCATAGTTTAGCACGTTCTGCTGTACATTATTTAAAAGCGTACTTGACCTAAGAGGCCTGCCTATAAACGTCTAAAACCATCATACTGACCCGAGAACGCTGCCAGCTGATGTTGTTCATCCTTCCTGTGTGCAGGGCATAGTACACATTAGTCCTTACAAGAACCATTCAAGGAAGGTCGTATCATCTGGCTTATTTCACAATGAAGGCAATGTTACACAGGGATTAAATGCTACCACCAGTAGCGTTTAAACCCAGAAAACCCAGCTCCATTGTCCATACCTGTCAGCTTTTTGCCAGTCTGTCTCTATTGAAATACTCAGCTCTGACCATAGCAGAAATACTTAGTGTACAGTCACCCTGACTGTGAACAAGATTCAGGCAAGGAGTCTTGCTAGCCTCCTCTGCCTTCTGTCAACAGGCTGCCAGCTCCTTGGTAGCAAGGAATGGGCTTAGCCATGTGTTCCGTCAGTGTCTTACACAATGTGGGCACCAAATAGACCAGCTAAGGCACAAGGGACTAATGCATTCCCCCAAGGAGTACATTTCCACCCAGGACAGTCCCTCTGAGAAGAGTGGAACAAGGGAGGGGCTGAATGGTATCTTCAGCCAAGAATAAGCACTCATGAAGAGGAAGCAGGGAAGGAAGCCCTGGGCAGTTGAACCCATTCTTGTAGCCTACCACTCTCCAGAGTAAGAAGAAATGATAACCAGCACCTCAGACAGGTGTCTTAAAAGGAAAACTTTTCAGCGAAAAGAAACATTAAGTGCTGAAAAGCAAGACAATTTCAGGAAGGAGAGAGGAAATGCCAACTCACCTGAGACATGGCTCTAAGTTCACTTCCTGTCCCTGAAGCCTCCTGCTTATGGTTTCTATACTGGAGGAAGGCAGTGTCCCTGGAAAGCAGAGCTGGAGAAAAGGAATAGAGAGACCAAGTCTACACAAGACACCCAAATCACCAGCCTAAAATGCACCTTCCTGCACGAACTGGGTAGGACCATTTTCAAAGAGGCAAGTGGGATCCTGTTGTTGCCCTCCAAGTAGGGGCCCCCGTAAGGAGGAGAATATCTTCTATCTGGGAGCATGGAAACGGGGACGTGTCTAACTAGGTGACCCTGCAGAAGTCAACGTCCCTTTTGCATCACTGCTTGTTTAGCTCAAGTTGAGCTTCCAAATAGTTGAAGACCCCTGATCACCATCTTAGAAGACCAGGGACACTGATCTCCAGCACCGGGGCCCCAAGAGCGCTCACACCTTACCCTCCCTTCATCCCGAGAACACGGATTCGTTACCGTCCACACTGCCCGGACACCTGCCACCTCACCTCTGTGCGCAGGTCCCGAGGTCACCACTCCTCGCCGGCCCTTGGAGGCTAAGCCACTCCTTGAGCGTGGCCTTCCCCGGGCAGGACGGGGACAAACGGCCGGAGTCCCCGCCGCCGAGCACCTGCCCGGCCTGGGCTTTGTGCAGGGGGCGCCTCGCCCCAGGCGGGGCTCGGGCTCACGAGCCCCTGCATGCGCCACTCCCCTCATGTCACCAGAGGGAACCTCGAGGGCACAGAGGCCGCGGACGCCCTTGGGGTGGGTCCTCACGGACACACCCCCCGGCCACACCTGCCGGACCCCGGGGCTAGGCCGCGCCCACTCCGCCCCGTCCCCGCCCAGCCCTCGGCCGATCGTCCCCGTAGCTAACACAGCTCAACTCGGCCACCGGAAGTGGGCGTAATCGCAGCGCAATGCCCGCTGGGAAACGTAGTCCCGAGCAGAACCGTGGCAGCACCGAGCAGGGCTCAGGATGCAAGGCGCGGATCTGCCTCGTTCCAGTTTGATTGTTCCCAATCCCTCTAGGGTCGCGCCTGCCTCTAGAGTAGAAGTCGTCGCCGGGTGAGGGCCTGGGCCTGGCCGGAAGCACAGACCAACCCAAGCTACAGAACGGCTCCGCAAAGGCTTCTGGGAGTCGGCGCCCGCTCGGAGCGCGCAGGCGTATTGGCATGCGGAGGGGCGGGGTTTAAGGTGGGGGCGGAGTCGAGTCCTCGTCTTTGGCTTCCAGCATTAGCGCACAGTCACCGGTGGCGCACGGGGGGCAATGGCCATGCTGAGCCCTCCCACGTCCTCGGTGGTTCTGAAGGGGATGTAGAGGCAGGGTGGGGTGCTTGTGGGGCTATTTTGGTGCCGTCATCATTTCCTCGCCACTCCGCGTGTACCAGCAGCAGGTCCTCGGTCTGCAGTCTTCTCCAGGACTTTATCCAAGGCTGCTCCTTTTTGTCATTCACTTGTCACAAGAGTTGCCCCGCGTCCTGGCTACAACCAACTCCTGTCACAATCTTTAAAGTCCCCCATGGCCGAGTGCGGGGTCACTGTCTACCTGGGGCCCCCCTTAGAGTCCCTGAAAAGTGCGACACCCCTGGAGCACCGGGGCTGGCGGCCGCACTGACAACAGCACAGGTGGCGGTGCTGTCACCGCACCCGGGACAGGAACACGGACCTCAGCGCACCCTGCCCGGTCCTCGGGGCCTCACCGACCGAGTTCAGATGGCTTCCGTCCTGCTGCAGAAAGGACGAGGCCAGCGTTTCCCCTCCACGCCGCCCCACCTAATAGCCGTGGAAGACGCCTCTCCTTCCACGTTAGCAAAACACTGATTTTATTAATTTTAAAGAAATCTGTTATAAAGGATTATACCGTGTACCTCACAACATAACTTGTGCCTTCTCCAGCAAAAAGCTCTACAGCACAAAGAAAGGATTATCATATGCTTGGTTTTCAAATATTCAGTCAACAGAACATCCAACATGATGTTTGGGGGCATAATTTTTAGTCCAGTGAATTTAGTTATGTAAGCAATCCAATAAAACATGAATCTTCTATGTCTATAACTTCTGATTCTATATCTTCTTTCTGAAAGTGATTTTACATTTTATGTCTGTAGGGCTTTACCCACACCATGGGATTGTAGGTCCTTCCTTTGGCCAGATTGACTCAACATGGAAACAACCCCAACCCTAGACCAGTAGCGGTCACTCAGGAAAAGCTTTGTTCTGATTGATTCAGAACATGTGACATTCTACTCCTTTCACTGAGAATAGGATAACTTCCATGCCATCACGTGGGGGTAGAAGACATGCCAGAGCACAAACTGAGTTTTGTTAGGAAAGAGGAAGGTAATTAACTGAATACTGGGTAGGTAACCAGCCGTGTGGACTGCTGAGAATATACTACAAGAGGATGGGAAGCCTGCTAATATAATTCACCTCTATTAATAAAAAGTGAAAAAAAATTCTCAAATCTCAACAAATGAGGAGAAAGCATCTGATAAAATCCAATACACATCTTTGATTTTTAAAAAAACCACTTAGCAAAGGAGAAATGGTGGAGCATGAAAATTTGGAATGAAATTATGATAATCCCTGAAGACTTTCATTCAGCTTTTGTTAAAAATGTTTTTCACCTTTCAGCTGGAAAGGATAAAACTCACCAGTGAGTTCTGCAAATGGAAAACAGTGGCATAGGCTTTGTCGTCTACAGTAAAGAATTTACTCATCACTTTCTATACGTGGAAAATGGAAGAGGTGATGTCACACTTGGGTTACATTTTCATGAACTTGCATAAAAGGCAATAAAAGGATAAATTGGGCTTTATCAAAAGAATTTATTTATACTGAATATACACTATACAAAATAAAAAGTTCACTGGGTTTAAAAGCAGAATGAAAGATGAAAAATGGATTTGAAGAGTGATCATTTATCCAATCTGAAGCATCAAACAAAAAAAGAGGAAAAAGTGCTTCAGGGAATAAACACTTAAAAACCAAAATTAGTCTTTTTTTTTTTTTTTTTTGTGGAACTGGGGTGTGAACTCAGGGCCTCATGCTTTCTTGGCTAGTGATCTACCACTTGAGCCATTCCACCAGCCCCCTAGAGACAAAAATTAAAACTGCACATATACATGGAAATGTGATAAGGACATTCCCTGTGTAGTTATCCTAAACAAACAAAAATGTCATTTTTTTTTTCTTTCACAAAATCAGAGAACAGGAGGCAAACAGGTTCTGTCTGGGTGTTAGGTACCAGTAGAGGGGGGAAGATGTGGGGAAAGGGTGTAGGAGGGAGAATATGGTGCAAATATTCTCCATAAAATGAAGAATAAATATGAGTGTGAATGGAAAAATGAGACCTGTTGAAACTGCTCCAGGATTGGGGGAAGGGGAAATAAGGAAGAATGATGGTGGGGGTGAATTCAAGTACGATATATTTGATATATTGTAAGACCTTTGTAAATGTCACAGTGTACCCCCAGAACAACAATTATTTGGATTTACAAAAAATGCAATACCGTTTCCAGTTGAAAACAAAAACAAAAGAAACAACTCTGAAATATTTAGGTATGAATCAAACAAATCTAAACAAAACTTATATGCTGAAAACCATAAAACACTGATAAAGGAAGTCAAGAAGATCTAACATTCAACACACAATTACCAGTTTTCTCCATATCAACATTTCTCCATATCAACATTATAACATTAGTAATTAAATTCCCTCCAGCAGGTAGGAAATAAGAATATAATAGATTTGAACATTCTATCATTCAAATTGTTTAACATTTACAACAGCAGCCTACACATTGTTCTTGAGTAAATAAGTGGAATATTTATCAAGATAGGAAACATACAAGGCCACTAAAATGTTTTTAAAACATTTGAAGAGTCATAATTATAGAAATTCTAGGTAAATTCTAGGATCATAGTAGAAGTAAAGTAGATGTCATTAACATAAAGATATGCAGAAATTCCCAGACTATTTGAGAAGCAAACACACTTCTAAATAACCACTGAGTAACAGAGTACATCTCAAGGAAAACACGTAAAACACTTTGAACTGAGTTAAAATAAAAATACACATCCGAACTTGTGGGCTAAAACTAAAGCAACATTCAGGAAAAAATAAAGCATTAAATGTATGTATTACAAAATATGGAAGGACTGGTGGAATGGCACAAGTAGTGGAGGGCCTGCCTTGCAAGTACAAAGCCCTGAATTCAAATTCCATACCACCAAAAAAAAAGCAGAAAGAAAATATGGAGGGTCTAAAGTAATCTTCCACTTAAAAACTAGAGAAAGAAAAGAAAAATCTAACAAAAAAGAGACAAAGATAATAAGGGTTAGATCAAAGATCAGCTAAATTGAAAATAGAATCTCAAGAGAAAAAAATGTCAATGAAAGAAAAAGTTAATTATTTGAAAATATCAATAACACTGATATATCTGTAGCCAGGCTGCAGAATAGAGAAAGGACACATTAAAAATACCTGTAATAAGGAGGTGGAGATCAGGAGGGTCATGGTTTGAGGCCACACAAAAAGTTAGCAAGACCTCTAGCATAACAAATAAGCCAGATATGGGGGAGCACACCTACTTCCAGCTTGTAGGGGGCATAGTTGGGAAGATCACAGTCCCAGGCCAGCCTGGTGGGAAAAGAAGCAAGCGCCTATCTCAAAAAAATAACCTAAAAAGCAAAAAGGAATGGAGGCGTGGCTCAGGTGGAAGAGCAACTGCCTTAGCAACTACAAGGCCCAGAGTTCAAATCCAATATCACGTCCCCAAATCAATAAATAAACATCAATACTAATCTCAGGCACTGAGAATTTAGTAAGGGAATATTACAAGCAGTGCTACATCTATCAATTATATAATTTAGTTGAAATGAACCTGTTCTTTGAAGGAACTCAGATATTACCAAAACTCACTGAAGAAGAAATAGATCACTGGAATAGCCTTTTATCCATTGAAAATTGAGATGTACATGTAATAATCCTTAAACTCCATATCAAAATAGAACCAAGCAATATGTGAAGGATAATACAGGTTGAGTATTCCTTATACGAAAAGCTTTGAGATCAGAAGTGTTGGATTTCAGGATATTTCCAATTTTGGAATATCATTCTACTAATGACCATTTGCATATCTTGGGGAAGGGACTCAAGCCTAAACATGAAATTATCTTATGCTCACTGTCTGAAGGTAATTGTATATAAAACTTGCAGTCGGCCTATGTTTAACTGCTCAATCACATGAGGTCAGGCATGGGACTTTCATGAATGGTGCCATGTCAGTGCTAAAAAAAGTTTCAGATTTTGGAGCATTTTGGATTTCAGGTGTTCAGATTAAGGATGCCTAACCTGCACTTAATGACTGATCCAGGAATGCTACGGTAAGTAGTTCAAAAGTAGATCCAAAAGCCAATCAATGAAACTTACCATAGTGAACAGGTTGTGCTGTGATACTATCACTGCTTAGGAGTCAGAGCCACTAGATGAGCTGGGCTCTGAGGGACTGTAAGAAGGGGAGCATGGAAGGAGGTGGACAGAGATGCACTATTAACAGCACCAGCACCCAAGGCAGAAAGAGTGGGAGGGAAAAAGCCTGGCTTCTCCCCAGTGCTCTCTCTTCCATCTGCTACTGCCTGCCACTGAGTGACCCTCACAGAAATCAGTGTGCAAAAGGCCCTGGGGAAGGAATCTGCAGAGTCAGCCACCTGCAATACAGCCTGCTGCAGGGGGAAGGGAGAGAGTGGACCTTACAGCAAGCAGAATGACAGGCCCATGGTCCTGCAGAGTCTACCATGAGCTGCACTTGGGCTAAAGCCACCCAAAATCTCTGGAACAACTGCAGTGGAAGCATATGTTCCCTATTTCCCACTTCCCCTTTTTTGTCATACTGGGATTTGAATTTGCTAGGCAGGTACTGTACCTCCTGAGCCCCAAAACTACCCCCTGTTTTTGCTTTATTTTTCAGATAGGGTCTCACATTTTTGCCCAGGACCAGTCCTGGACTATGACCCTGTGTTCTATCCCTGCTGTGTAGCTGGGATTACAGCAGCAAACTGACAGGATTATTGTTTGATGGGGTCTCACTTTTTTCCCTGGCTGACCTGGAGCCACCATCCTCCTGATCTGTTCCTCCCAAGAAGCTGGGATTACAGGCTTATGTCACTGCACCTGACCCCCTTATTTTCCTTTTTTTTTTTATGTACTTACCTTGGCTGCAATTCTTTTGAGAATTTGGGGGAAGAAAGGTCACTGTGGTGTTATGGAAGGTTATTCCACAGGGGTGACCAGACACATGTCCATGCATCCAGGTCTGAGGACAGGGTGAAAGGCAGTTTCTAGCAGGGGTGATAAGTGGCCTGAAGCCTCCTGACCAGATCTGACATGTTTTCAGACACAAAACAAAGTAAAATCTTAGTGACTATCGATTTCATTTCTAGAGATTTACCAGTGATCACAACCACTTACGTATTCCTATAAACAATCAATAATGTGCCACAAAAGGCTTAACATTCAGCTCCCTAAGGGACAGATATGTGCATACCTTTCTGGAGTTTCCTACAGATTTTACTCCTAAAATACATGTAATATATACATACATTATTTACGCATGGATATATTTACACACACACAGCTTAGCAACCAGCTCACAGAAGACCTGTAAATAACAATCAGCTCCTTCGAGCCAATGTTAGCTACCCTAACACCCCACTGAATCGACTGCCTAGTGAGCAGCTGCCACCTGATGTCTGGCTTTCCTTGGCTCCCCCATTTGCATCACAGACTTGAAATCCCTTCCCCAAACTGGTCCTCTTCCCAGCATACCCAGCATTGAAGGTTGGCCAGCAAAGCACTTTGTAAAGGTGATGATGCTCCCAGGGTTTTGGCTGAAGGTGAGTAAGAGCAGCTCAGACATGAAGGAGAAAATTCAGCATCTTAACATTTTCCAAGTCCTTCCTGTATATGATGAAAGATAATCACTGGGCTGTCAGTGCCTTCTAGTACACTTTTACTATACATAAGACTTCATAGATTCGCAAAGCAGGAAGCTGTACAGAAGTAGCACATTATATATGTAACTCCCAGTATTTGTACATGTTAATAAATTCAGCCCAATTCAAAATTTTGTGCCAACCTTTCAGATCAAGCACTATCAAACCCAATTCCTATAATTGTTGTTTAGATTCTGGTGGAAATTTTGGTAAAATTTTAGGGGTCTTTAAAGATCTTTTCACTATTTTTCCCACAGACATCTTGAACTTGTGGGCTCAAGTGGTCTTCCTACTTCAGCCTTCCAAGTAGCTAGGACAAGTATGTACCATCACACCTTTCTTAATTTCTTTCTTTACTTTTTTTTTTGTGGTACTGGGGCTTGAAATCAGTGTATCACACTTGTTAGGCAGGCAATCTTACTGCTTGAGCCACTCCAGCAGACCTTTTTTTGTAATGGGTATTTGCAAAATAGGGTCCTGAGAACTTGTTAGCCCACGCTGGCTTCAATCCTTGATCCTCCTGATTTCTGACTCCTGAGTAGCCAGGATTACAGGTGTAAGCCACTGGTATACAGCCTTCTTTAATTTCTTATACCAATCTATAGACCACTTTAAAATTAGATTTGTTCTATTTCTTTAAACCAGTAAAACCAAAATAAGGGAACTTGGTTAGCTTTCATCCATTGCAAAGCAAAATTAGGTGATACAGTTTTTTAAGGTTTCTTAGGGGTTTCAAATTTTAAAATTTCCCTAGTTCTCCCTTAAGTCCTGGTTCCAATAACCAGGATATTGAATGTTGTTAACTAATGTGAAACGTTTTACCTGTGAGAGCTGTGCACTCAGCTGACCCTGGAGCTCAGCAACTCACGGGCTCATTCTCAAGCACTTAGTAATCATGGCCACACAGCAACAATAAAGAGATTCTTTGTCTTGTGATAAAGTTGTTCTTTCCCTTGCTTCACAGTGACAAGTATCTCTCATCAACTTTCAGTAGGCAACAGTCTAGACCACAGCTTATTACACGTTTCACTGTTCCTAGCAAGACATGCTACTTTCATGGCACAAAATATAACCAGGCACCTTACAACATTTTCCTCCATTTCATCCAATGACTAAATTTAAAATAATTTATATTCCCCAAGGGTCTCTTTCTTGAAACCCATTTAATTGTGCCATTTTCTGTGCTGGTTAATTCTCTTTGGTTGAGAGCAAAAGAAACAGATCTAATTGCAAAATGTTGGTAAGATACAATATGGTGGAAAATGAGCCAGTCACTGGGCTCTGGAGAGCACAGCAGCAGGAACTCACACATCATCTTTAGATCCTGCCCAAGAATGACCCACACCCAACACCCTCCAGTATTTCAAGGTGAGTACCTCATTGGATTTGAATGAAGGGTGGACAAAAGGCGACTCACAAAAACTCATGGAATGATAAGAGAGCAGCTCATCCTGACCCTAAAGGAACACATTTTTGTATGCATTTATTTGTGTGTGCATGGTTTCTATTTATATTTTTAACTTGTCATTATTTTATGTTTTCTATATTTCTATAATTTAACTTTATAACATGAACTAATGACTATGTAATCTTATTAACTGTGAAAATTACTTTCAAATCATAAGCAAGACATTTTTGTGAGTTGCCTCATTCTTTTCAGTAATTGCAGAGTAATCTGCTGAATTGACTCCAAATTTACTAGTTCTAGGCAATTAAGCACTTCCAAAATGTTCATAATTCTACTATGGGCTTATGCATCTACATTTGTGCACTTGTGTATTTTGAGGAAATAAATTTCAAGATACAGAATTGTGGCAAAGGGTGACTACATTCAGAATGTTGACAGATAATGCTAGGTCGCCTCTAAAATGGCTTTCCTCTAATCTCTTCTTCCAGTATTTGAAAGGATGGTTCCTCAGATCTGCAGTGATACTGGATATTGCCCAACCTTTCAACCTCAAGTTTCTGCTGGTTGATGAAGGTAGTGAGGTAAGGACTTTTAAAGTTTACAAAATTGAGAAACTTTTTGTGTGTGTGGTATTGGGGATTGAACTTCAGGGCCTACATCTTGAGCCACTCCACTAGCCCATTTTCTATAATGGGGCTTTTCAAGATAGTGTCTCACAAACTATTTGTCTGGGCTAGCTTCGAACCGTGATCCTCCTGATCTCTGCCTCCTGAGTAGCTAGGATAACAGGTGTGAGCCATCAGCACCCAGCTAAGAACCTAATTTATTTGACTGTTCCAAGTTCATTACCAGAGTTGTGTGTGAATTGATGTCTTAGGTTGTGAGTTTTGTCCTTACTCCTTTCCCACAGTTCTTGCTACATGGTTTCCAGGTTCCATGTCCTGCTCACTAGCGATAGAGTGACTGCCTAGTAAGCACAAGGCTTGAGTTGAGTTTCATCTCCAGAACCACCAAAACCAAAAAAGGGGGACACACTCTGAGAAATGTGTCATCAGGCGACTTCAGAGGGTGAACATCAGAGTGTCCTTACACAAACAAGATAATGATGACAGTGACAGTATATTGCGTGTCTCAAACATTAAGTAGCAAACAACCATACTGCCTCCTATTTGGTCCTTAATCCACACTGAAAGAGCTTCTCTGTGAGGGTGAAGTGTGAGCTGACTTCATTTACAGTTGGTAATACTCAAAGGCCATGTAATCCAAATCTCCCAAGGATACACCAAAAATATCACTTTTACAATAAACCATATTCATGGGTATATGTTTTTCAAATTTTTCCTTCTAATTCTTGCCTAATTACAACTCTACATGATTTTCAGAACAAAACTGTCAATATAAAAATCTCTTACAGGAATTGTGGTTAGAATCGAGCAAATGTGCAAACACCTTTGTGCACAAAGCTGCAGAAATGGACACTTTATGATCCCAATTCAAAGCCTCCGCTTTGTCAAGAGATCAAGAATTTCCTTTTCATATACAACCCTGACTAAATTCACTGTTAATGTTTTTCCCTCAGTTTGAGATCAGAGTTGGCTTACCCTATTAAAGCACTACATGTTCAATCTTGTTTCTACATTCTAAAACAGATCAATGGTTCCTTGGAAGTTTAGGATCTGAGAACACAGTATTGAAACTCAAGTTCTCTGTTTCTTCTGTTAAACATTAGTCATGTTTATTTTTTGCCTTGACTATTTATGGTCTTGCATATATTCTCCTCCAGCAAACTCTAATTCTTTTGTCCCAGTATTAACCAGAGTTCTCACCACTTCCTGAAACATGTTCTATGTATCTGGTCATATTTAATTTCCTTACCAAGAAGAGAACACATAGCTTTAGTTATTGTCAGGAGAAAGCTACCACATCATCATAGTAAACCTTAAAACTACTACATGTCCTAATCGTCACCCACCAGAACACTTTCATTTTCAAAACTGTTATGATTGTCTAGTGTTGATTCACTGTTCTCCAGAGTTCACTGATTAAAAATAATTTTTCTGAAGAACATTGGTCTAACACATTTGCCAAGCACTTTGCATGGCTCAGTATAATGAAGTTTTATATTGTCTTGGTGTCCATTCTAAATAAAGTTTGATTTTTTCTCATGCTGGAAGCAGCAGTGTTTCTGGTTCCACACAGTACCCCAGTGGCTCAAGCTAGTGCCAGCAGTAAGAACTTAGAAGCATCTCTCCTGTCTAGCACATTGGCCTCCCTCACCACTTTCTTAAAATGGACAATTCAGACATTTGCCTGAAAATTTCATGGCCCATACTGCAGATAGACTGTGCAGATATGTTAAAGTGACCACTTTTCAGTCACAACATGACCTCCTGGAACTCATGCCTGTTTGTTTTAACCCAACAACTGAAACGCCTCAAGGAAAACCTGTGTGGACCCAGTAAAGGCATAGGTCCATGTGTCATTCTCACTTTTCTAGTGCTCCTTGACCTCCCTGTATGTGGTATCTACTGTGCTGTGCACAGATGGGCAGTCATGATGTAACTCTTTATATGCATCAATTAAAAATTTTATAGCAATGGGTTTAAGAAGAAAACATTTTTTAAAGATCCTTGTGACTATACATATGAAAAATGAACTCAAAAGGGACAAAAGAGGTGCAGAAACCAGTTACAGATGACTGAAATAGTTCAGGTGAAATGAAACAAATGTGTTTTGGATTCTGTCAGTGGGAATCAATAGTGGATGAATTCTAAAAACACTTAGCAGACAGATGCACAGGACTTGGTACCACAGGGAGTAAGGAATGGCTGAGATGACTCTGTAACACAAACCCACTAACCATGAGTGATGTACACATTTTGTCTGTGGACTTTCCCATGCTCCCTACATTCATAAGCACACTCTCTCTCCAGTCTGAACTCTTCCATGTAGATAAAGGTGTCCAGTCTGACAGAAGGGTCTCCTCATTCCTCACATTCTTATGTTTTCCTTCAGGCTGAACCCTCTGATGAATGGTAAGGACTGATGACATACTGAGGGCTCTCCTCACTCCTCACATTCTTATGCTCTCCTTCAGGCTGAACTCCCTGATGAATGGTAAGGACTAATGACATACAAAAGCTTTGCCACATGCACTGCATTTTTAAGTTTTTTTTCCAGTATGACATCTTTGGTGACAATTAAGGGACGACTTTGTCCTGAATGCCTTCCCACATTTAAGACATGCATAGGGCTTTAGGCCAGTGTGAAGTCTCTGATGCTGAGCACGGCTTGAGCCATCACCAAATGCCTTTCCACATTCAGTACATTTATAGGGTTTCTCTCCAGTATGAACTCTTTTATGTCTTATAAGGTAGGCAGCATGGCTGAAGGCCTTACCACATTCATTACACTCATAAGGTTTCTCTCCTGTATGAATTTTCTGATGCCTGGCAAGATAGGGCCTCCTTTTGAAAGCTTTACTACACTGTGGACATTCAAAGGGCTTTTCTCCTGTGTGGGTTCTCTGGTGAGTGGTCAGTTGTGAGCTTTCTCTAAATGCTCTTCCACACTGCTTACATTCATAGGGTTTCTCGCCAGTGTGAATCCTCAAATGAACAGCAAGGTGTACACTCTGCCTAAAGGCTTTCCCACATTCCTTGCACTCATAAGGTTTCTCTCCAGAATGTACTCTCTGATGTCCAGTGAGTGACAAACGATGACTGAAGGCCTTCCCACAAACATCACATTCATAAGGTTTCTCTCCTGTGTGAATTCTCTGGTGGACAGTCAGGGATGAACCACTGCGGAAGGTCTTTCCACACACATTACATTTATAGGGTTTTTCTCCAGTATGAACTCTCCTGTGCAGAGTGAGTCCTATGTGAACACTGAAGGCTTTCCCACAATCAATGCACTCAAAAGGTTTCTCTCCAGTATGATATCGTCTAAAGTGACGAGTGAGGGACCTGTTATACCTGAAGGCTGATCCACACTCAATGCACTCATAGGGTCGTTTGTCACTGTGACATCTCTGGTGTTGAGCAAAAGTTGAGCTATCCCTGAAGGCTTTCCCACATTCCTTACATTCATAGGGTTTCTCTCCAGTGTGGATCCTCTGATGCTGAGCCAGGTGTGAAGGCTGCCTGAAGGATTTCCTACACTCCTTACACTTATATGGTTTTTCCCCAGTATGAATCCTTTGATGCACAATAAGGTATGCATTCTGGCTGAAGGCCTTCCTACACTCCTTACATTCAAAGAGTTTCTCTTGAGTGTGTGTTCTGTGATGCTGAGCAAGGTGGTGGCTCTGTTTGAAGGCTTTTCCACATTCCTTACATTCATAGGGTTTCTCTCCAGTGTGAATTCTCTGGTGAACAGTAACAGAAGAGCTATGGGTGAAGGTTTTGCCACATTCATTACATTTGAAAAGTTTCTTTTCTACATAAACTTTGTTTTGTTTTTGGACCTTGGAATTTTTGGAGAAACTTTTCTTACTGGACCTGGACTCATAAATATTCTCTTCTACATTGCCTGGGTGGACAAATTTCTCACATTTGGTACCTTTGCAGTTGTTTCCCTTAGTGAGGGTTTTTTTGAGAGTTTCTTGCCTGCTAAATGTCTTCTGACTTACCATCTGATTCTCAAAAGGGTTTTTACATTTCCAGTTTTTTCCAAAAGTGGAAAACTCAAGTCCGAAGTTTGGAATTCTCTCCACTGACACATCATCACACATGAACTGCTTCAGAGATAACCCTTGTGTCTCATATGTAGGTGCCCCGTCTGAAAGATGCCAAAGAATAAAGGTTTCCTTTATCATGGGCTGTCAATAAAGGAAACATGTAATGTGAGAAAGGTAATTTAGTTGGGCTCTGGTGGCTCATGCTTGTAATCCTAGCTACTTGGGAGGCTGAGATTGGAAGAATCACATTTTCAGGCCAGCCTGGGCAAGACTCCATCTCAGTGGAAAAAAAGCTGGGCAAGGTGGCACAAGCCTGTCATGCTAGCAATAGTGGGAAGCATAAAGTAAGAAGATTGTGGTGCAGGCTGTCCTGGGCAAAAAGCGAGACTCTATTTCCAAAACAATCAGACAAATAAGGGCTGGAGACTTGGCTCAAGTGGTAGAGTGCCTGCATAGCAAGCATGAAGGCCTGAGTTCAAAACCTAGTACCACCAGAAAAAAAGAAAACTAATTTTTATGTTAATTTATATTCACTGTATCCCACAAAATCTATCATAGTCAAGCATCTCAACTGGAAAATATGCAAGGAAGTCCAAGAGAGGAAGAGCACTGTGGTAGTCAATCTTGACTGTCAACTGAATTGGACTGAGAGACACTTAGGAGGTTAGAAGAACACAGCTCTGTAAGCTGTAAGAACACTTCCAGAGCCAATTAACTAAGTGGGGATGAATGTGAGCGGTCATCCCATAGACATGGAATAAAGGGGAGAAGTAGGAAGCCTGGTAGCACAGGCATGCTTTCTTTGCTTCCTGTCTGCTACAAGATGAGCAGCGTTCACTCCCATGCACCTCCTCCATAATGTTTCTGCCATGCCACAGGCCTAGGAGCAATGGAGTAAGTCAACCATGGACTGAAACCTCTGAAATTGTGAGCCAAACGAAATCCTTCATCTCTCAAGTCATTTATGTTAGGTATTTTTTCACAGTAAAGAAAGAGCTAACACGAGCATATAAAAGAATAGAAGAAAATTAGCATGGGATCTGAGGTCCTAGAGAAGAGAGCTGCAGTGATGATGATATTGCATACCAGACTATAAATTACGCTTCCCTCCTATAATGTCTCCCACTTTGAATCGATTTGTATACACAGTTAGGTTAACTTTTTAAAATACCCATATCATCCTATCACTACAGCTGCTCAAAAATCTCTAGACACAGAGAAACCATACACACTGTGCTTTGTGATTTCCCTTGGGATTCAGGTGCAATCCTGCAGTGATCTTTTCATAATCAGAAAATGGTGTTTCTGGGATCTAGCCTCTACATGTTTGTGTTTCAGAGCATCAAAATCTTTAGTTATCACAGATCTCTGGACTTCGGTCTGCATATTAAAGGATTTTCCCACTCATTTTCATGCTTTCAACAACCTAGGGAGCATCACTTCTCAGGCCAGTTCTTAATGGGGTTTTGTTGTTTCCCTTTTTGCAAAACAACTTAGAGAAAAGAGAGTGAAATAGACGAGAAGACAACTGTGGAGACTATGCCAAGTAATAAAACTTCATTTTCTCCCTAGGCCTGTAACTCTTAAGCAGTTTCTGAAGCTGAGTGTGGTGGTGCATGAGTATAATTCCAGCTACTCAGGAGGTGGAGTCAGGAGGATCAAGAGTTTGAGGTTAGCCCAGGCAATGTTATGGAGACCCTGACTCAAAACCAAAAAGGGCAAGGGTCATAGCTTAAGTGGAAGAGTGCTCGCCCAGCATGCGAGTCTCTGGATTCAATCCCCTGAGAAGCCTAAGTGAGGAGGTAGACCTTCCAAGATGGCCCAGCCTTCCTCTAGGAAGGATTTCCCTGGTTTTCCCATCTCACCTGGCAAAAGACTTCTTGTCATCTTATGATTCTCCTCCCAAGGCTCTTTTCCTTGCTCCAATAAGGAGATTACATAAGGCTTAGAAATACAAACTCCTGCATATAAAAAAGACACAAATATTGTCCATGTTTTGAGTTATTTCAGGACTATAAACCAGTTACTTAATTTTGAAATGACTACATTATAGGAATGACCACAAAAGACCACATGAAGGGCAAACTACATAAAGTTCTGGAATGATCTAGTGGAACTGCCAATAGTCAACTTTAGAGAAGATGAAGTATTTTCTCAGGGGCTGGGGAAAAGGCAGACCTTTAGCACAGTATTTTCTAAGGCTCACTGGAAAGTACTAGGTGAGGTGCTTTTTTTAAATAGGCCCCAAAGGACAATTTGGAGTTTGAGTCAAGACAATTGCCTGTTTAAAAAAATTAATAATTTTCAGAGGACTATGATAGAATCCAGTCTCTACAGTGTTTTAATTATAATGTCCATGAAAATCCAAAATTACTTGACATAGGAGAGACGGAACAGTGAATCATACAGAGAACAAAATGTAATCAATGGGAACCAGCTCTATAATAACACAGATGTTGGAAAGAGCAAACAAGAATTTTAAAACTCAAGAGTGTAAAGGAAAATATTCTTGTGATGAAAGCACAAACAGGAAAATTCAGCAGAAAAACAGAATGTACAAAAAGAACCAAATGGAAATTCTAGGACTGAAAATGCAGTATCTTAAACTTGAAAATTCACTAGATAGATTTAATAGATATTAAAGAGAACAAGGATAGCCAGTGAACTTGAAAGATAATCAATAGAAATGATCTAGTCAAAAAAACATAGAAAAAATTTTAAAAGTGAAGAAATCTTCTATGGCTCAATGTCAAAGAATCTAACTTGGCTAGAATTGAAATTCCATAAGAAGTTAGAGCAAAAAATTATTTAAAAACCTCCCATATTTGGTCAAGACATAAATTTAGTTTCAAGAAACTCAACAGGGCTGACAGAGTGGCTCAAGTAGTACAGCACCTGCCTAGCAAGTGTGAAACCCTGAATTCAAACTCCAATACCACCACTACCAAAAAAAAAAAAAAGAAAGAAAAAAGAAACTCAGCAAGATAGAGATGATAAGAGGCCTATAGAGAACAGAAAGCTAGTTTAGAGAGCTGGTCTAGGTCTTAGCAGCATCCATATTAGTCTCCCTAAGAGTGAGCACCTGAAGTTATATTCACAGTTTGTGATTTACTGATTTATCACAAATTGATAGAAAGATACAGATTTGATTGAGGCCAGCCAGAGCAAAAAGTTAGTGAAACCCCCATCTCAATCAATAAGCCAGGTATGTGGTCCCAAATATTCCTGTGGTCCCAGCTACATGATTGGCTGTGGTTTGAGGCCAACTGAGGGCAAAAAGAGGAGACCCCATGTGAAAATAACTCAAGCAAAAAATGGCTGGGGGTGTGGCTCAAGTGGTAGAACACCTGCCTAGCAAACTCCAATACTGTCTCCCCCCACACACCCAGGCAAAGATACAGAATTGAAAAGTGAATTTATAGTAATCAAGATAAGCTCTTGGTGAGCCCTGTTACTACGTACTAGTGAGAACAGTAATACTGTAGGACAGAGAAGACACTGGAGAAGAGGGGCAGAGTAAGAGTCCTATTGTGCCCATGTTCCTAACTGCCCAAAGGTAAAACCATGGAGTATCTGATGCACATCAAATTCACTGACTAAATCTAAAACTTTCATCAGCCCCTCAATATCCTCTTTGTTTCCATTCTGATCCACACATAATAAAACTAGTTTTAATAGTAAACAAAAATGGTAAAGGGTCCTTAAGGGTAGATTCTGAATTTTACAGCGGGGAAAGATCCTCACCCACTGCTACTAGGTTTTGGTAGTTCTCCAACACCACGGTCCTGTATAAATTCCTCTGAGCAGGATTCAACCTCTCCCATTCCTCCTGGGAAAAGTTTATTGCCACATCTTTGAATGTCACCAAGTCCTGAAATGACACAAATACATTTTTGACCAACCAGTGCTCATGTCCACACACAAATTCAAGTTGAAGTGCTCAAGTGTCTCTAATTTATGTGAAAAATAGTCCCTGGAAGAGATGTTTAATGGCTGGCAGCCCCTAGGGAGCTTCAGAGTGGAGGCTGGTCACCTCATACACCAAGGCAGGATTAGAGGGTTGGGACTTTTCAGCAGTACCCACCAACCTTCAGGGAGAGGACAGGAGTTGTAACTTCAGTTGGTCACTAATGAATTGATCTGTCATGTGTATGTAATGAAGCCTCCGTAAAACTCCAACAGGACAAGATTCAGAGAACTTCCAGACAACTGACTGTGTGGAGGCTCCTGGAGGGTGGTGCACTCAGAGAGGCATGGAAGCTAAGCCTTCCTTCCCTCATACCTGGCACTATATCTCTTCATCTATATTCTTTGTAATAGCCATTATAATAACCCAGTAAACCTGTTTCCCTGAGTTCTGTGAGCCACTCAGCAAATTAACTGAACCCAAGGAAGAGGCTGGGAAATCCTGATTGGTCAGTAAATCAGAAAGACATGGGATGAAAAAGTAGGGCTTTTTGGTATGAGTCTTGGGAATTGAGCCCCCGGCATGTACAATGGCATTCCCTCTAGGTTGACAGTGCCAGAAATAAATTGGCTAGGGGACGCCCAGCTGGTGTCTGCTGCAGAACTGATTGCTTGCTTGCTGGTGGGGACAAATCCCCACCTTTTGAGGTCATGGACGTGATCAGCATTGTGAGAGGACTGAGTCCTTTGTTTTTCAACATAGGAACTTTAGGAAATGTACATTCCTTTAAAAGTGCTTGATTTTCATATAAATATACAAGTTTCTCCAAGCTTCATTGTGAACTGCTGGTGTCCTGAATTCTAGTTTTCACCTTCTAGTTAGTTGAGAACTAACGATGGCTGAACAACCATTTCACATCTTCTTAGAAAATTAAATGAGATGAATTTATCATCACAAGCAAAAGGTGGTCAAATATTTGGTACAATTTGGTCACTCTTCAGGAATGTATGCTTTGGCAGTTCCCGCTGAAAAAATAAACTTGATTGCTTTTGATCCTGGTTCAATAATATGATATGTATACTAGCAGACATTCTCCAATGTTTATACGGGTATCTTAATATACCTGTATACCTATGTATATATGTACACATATTCATTTAATTTATAATCAACATGTATATATATACGAGTTATAAAATTGTTTAATTTATAATCAAGATATATGTAATACAGTGTTTTTCTTTTGCATTTATTGATGAAGTAAACTCTAACTGATAGACTTTGAAGAGCTTAGAATTTTTTCAGAAGGAAAGCATTTATTGTAAGCTCTCAGGTAAGTTATGGAATCTCCAAGAGAACCTGGGTTTGGATACTACATAGTCAGGACAGAAGCCCAGTTACACAAGGATAGGCTTTTCCAAAGAGCTCCCTCTCAGCAGCACTAGGAGTTGAGCACCTAACACACCAGGATTTCTGACCAGTAGAGTTCAGTCATAGCTGCCTCAGAAGAACTAAACTGCTCTGCCAACATGCTGACCACAAAATCCTATTTCTCTGAAGAATGCCTCTGCTTCCTGATGCTGAATTCTGCCTTCCATGTCTTGTATTGGAAGCTTCAGCCTAGGGGCAATATAAATCATAGATAGAACTCTACTTGGAAGGGAGTTTGAATAATGTAGTTTTTAACTTTCTAGTGTACCACAGTACACTGGAAGGGAGTTGAAGTGGGTAATGAATTTGAGAATTTGCACTACTGGCCACAATATGCATTCTCAGCCAGCAAAGAAGATAATCTAAAATTTATCTGGGGAAATTCCAAAATTGATTGATGTAACATAGTGTTATGATTTGGATATCAAGTGCCCACCCCCACAAAATGCTTATGAGCCAAAGGCTTGGTGGATCCAAGCATTCAAAGGCAATTGGATCACCAAGGCTCTGACCTAATTGATGTATTAATCCACTGATTGATTAATAAATTTGTGGCATTATTGGGATTGAGGGAAAGTTTCTGAGATGGGGTGTAGTTGGAGGAAGTAGGTCAATGAGGGTGTGCCCTTGGGAGCTATATCTTGTTCAGGCCCTTTCTCTCTCTCCCTCCCTCCCCACTCTTGTCTGTCATAGAGGGACCAACTTTGTCTACCATGCTCTTTCATCATGGTAGGCTGCTTCATCACAAGCCCAGAAACAATGGAGCCAAGTGATGTAGACTGAAACTTCTGGAACCATGGCCACAGTAAAGTTTTCCTCCTTTAAATTGTTTCTCTCAAGTTTTTGTCACAGTGATAAAAAACTGACTAATACACATAACAGTTTCCTTAGTGGGTAAATGTATTTAGTGGTGGGAAAACATGGCATTTAAAGACCAGCAGATCTGTCTGGCTGCTAGTTGTTCTGAGTGACAGCTCACTGGGAGGTGGAGCATGGGAACTTTGTTAAATGAATCACTCACTTTCATGTGTGTTGGAAATTTTACATTAAGAATGTGACAAGATATTAAGTCCATTCTGGCATGAAGTAAATCAAAATTCTATATAAACAGCATATGATATAATGATTTTACATGTACACGTTATTTTTTTTAAAAAGATCTATCATTGATTTATATGTACAATAAAACTAATAGTAAAGTAAGAAAATATTCAGGAGACAAAAAACAGGCCACAACATTAGCAAACTTCATTTAGTTTATAATCAGCTTTATTGCTACTTTTTTGGCATACGTGTTGAACATATGCTGACATTGACTATACAGTAGGCCAACAAAGCCTCTCAAAATTTAAAATCCAAAGATTTTTCAGTGCATACCTATCCAGGATTCAGTACAATTAAAAGCTATGACAAGATGAATTGTATCCAACTGAAAATTAAAACAAGCAGAAAATAAAGTTAAATCAGTAAATGTGGGAAGCAAATGTTGGAAAATGAAGATTCTCACACACTGTGGCCAGTGCAGCCTCTTTGGGAGGCAGGTTGGCAGTTATTAGAAATTAAATATATCACACCCCAAAAATGGAAAAAAATTAAAATGTATATCAACTGGTGAATAGATAAACAAAATGTGGAATTTTTCAGTTTCAATGGAATACTATTCAGCACTACAAAGGAATGAAATGTTGATACACACTACAGCATGAATGAACCTTAAACATATTACACTAAATGAAAGAAGCCAGACACAGAAAACTATATATGGCACAATTTCCTTTATATGAAATGTCCAGAAAATACAAAGCCATAGACAGAAAACAGATCGGTAGTTGGTTGAGGTGGGAACAGGTATTAACTGTAAAAGAGCTACTGAGCATGCCGAGGCAGGAGAACTGCTTGAGTCTGGGTGTTCTAGACCAGCCTGGACAACAAAGTGAGAACCCCAGCTCAAAAGAAAAGAAATTCCTCTCACCCATGGGTGAGCGGATGTAGGAAAACAAACTCAATCTTTCCTATATTCTCACAACATGAAATACTTCTGTGACCTCTGGTCCCATGATATGTGAGGATTTCTCCAGCTAGGTGTCCTCTAATGCTATCCAATGCTGACACTAAATAATTAGAAATAGCCTCGGAGCCCATAGGGTGAGGGCTGAATCTCACCAGACCTCCCTTGCTCCCCACGCTAATTACAAGCTCCAGGCTGTTTGTTGAAGGCCATAGAGACTTGAACAAAAATTCAGGCAGAGGGATAATTCCTGATGTCATCTATGTACAGGGGAGGGACACTGGATGTACATTTAACTTGAACCCAGCTCACTGGCACTGAGGTATCTCTATTCCATATAACAGAGACCAAATCTTCTCAAAAGAGTCAGTGCAGAATACACAGTAGGAAGAAGAAGGGGTTTAGAGTAGGCTCTATGCCTCCTTATCCTTAGCAATTACTCACCTACTGGGCAGCTGAAGTTAAGGACAGTATGCTCTGGGAGAAGTGGGGCCCAGGCCCTTGGAGAAGACTGCTAATCAGATAATTTTCAAAAGGAGCATTATTAAGCCTAATCAGCAAGGCTCTTATCATGGAGGAGAAAGAAGATACCAACTAACCTGAAACATGGTTCGCCTAGTTCAGCCGTTGTTTCTGCCTTTCCTCCTGGTTTCTCTCTTAGAGAACAGCACTGTCCTGGGAGAGCCAGCCTGGAGGAAGAAAAAGGATAGTAAGATCTAGGTCTTTGTCTTCCCAGAAACACAGCCTAAAAACTCTGCCTTCCTCTTCTTCCCAGCCTCCTTTGGTTCCATACCTACATAACTGGGTGATGATAGGGCACTGAAGGAGAATAACTTAAAACTCTGTTTCTCCTATACTCAAAGTCCTCAATTTTTCTCCACAAGCTGTTTTCCCACTATTTGGTCTTATTATGAATAAAAATAATAAGAGATGCAGTAGGTACTCCATGGAGACTATATTCTCTTTATTTTTGTAATAGTCCCACAAAATAGTCATTTCCTCAATTTTGTAGGTAATGGTGGAATCATTCCCTTTTTGGGTCTCTGCTTCATGCTTTGAAATAGTCCACAATTTGAAATCAGACTCCTAAGTGCCACCAGAGGCCAGGGATATTGTCTTCCACACAAACCCCCAAGGCCTTTACTTTCTTCTCACTCTGGAACAATGGAACCTTTATCACTGAATTCTGCCAACTTCATTCTCATCTCTGCCCTCAGCTCATTAATTTCTCCTCTGTCACTCAAATTTGAGGGTGTCCCCTGCTATAGTCAGGAGTTCCTGACTCCTGTCAGGAACTCTTGGATCAAAGAAGCTCTTACTTCTTACTGGAACTCTTGGATCTAAGAGTCTTATACCATCAACAAAAAATTCCAAACAACCATATACATAAAGAATTCAATGCTGGTCAGGCACAGTGGCTCACGCCTATAATCCCAGCTACCCAAGAAACCAAGATAGGGAGGATTGAGGTTCTAGGTGAGTCAGGCAAAAAGTTATCCATCTCAGTCAATAAGCCAGGTGTAAGACCACAGGCATAGTCCCAGCTATGCAGGAAGCATAGGTACAAAGATCACAGTCCAAGGATGACTCTGGGCAAAAACACAAAATCCTACCTGAAAAATAAAGCAAACGAGGACTGGAGGCGTGGCTCAAGTGGAAAAGTGCCTGCCTAGCAAGCACAAGGCCCTGAGTTCAAACCCCAGTATCACAAAAAAGAAGAATCTAATGGTATCAATCTTAAAAACAGTCTTCCCATATTCACTATAAGATCTCACAGAAGACATAGTCACTAACAGGAAGGCACATCACAGTTATATACCTTGTGATCTCAGACAAGCATTTGTTGGGTACAAACACACATGGTGACTCACAGACATCTTCACACACCCCAATCTTATTCTTTCCCCTCTCTCACCTTTTATCTCTGTCTTTCTCATGTGCACACTCCACAGCCTGCCACAGGCTACATACACATGCATACACACATACATTACACACATAACACACATACATACACACACGTACACACATTCTGGTCTTTCACATTCCAATTCCTTTCACACACACTGCAGTCTCTTACTAGTCTCTCTCGTATGTGCATATACACATACCCTCATATGGCTTCACAGACCAGAAACACAGACATAGTCCAGTCTCACTGCCCACTGGTCTCTCTCACACACTTAGACAAATGTACCCTGGTTCTCACATCCTAGGCATCTCTCTCTCTTTCTCTCTCTCCCCCCGCCATTCACCCATTCCAAGGCTCCTCATACTTACTGATCTTTCACACACAGGCACATCCATTTCTCATACACACAGACATACCCTGGACTCACACCCTCAATATTCTGACAGTCTAGTTTCCAAAAGACACTGTGACAATACAGGGGAAAACCAAACTCAATTTCTCCTCTCTCAGAGTACAGAACACTTATGACACAAAATTTGTGGGAGCTTTCTGCACACACAAAGCAAGTAATCAATTCTTCAGCAGACATCATTTGGTTGTCCTCTAATCAAATTCAGTTCGACACTATTTACCTGAAGGTAGCATCAGACCCCACAAGTTAAAGGCTCAGTTCTCAGGGTTGCCCCTCCCTTTTGATGCCAGTTGCAAATCCCAGAATTGCTTTAGAGTGACTAGCTATAAACTGGGATTCCTGTGATCACCCCTTGGGTTCAATTAATTTGCTTGAGTGGCTCACATAATTCAAGAAAACACTTGTTTATCAGTTTATTATAAAGAGTATTACAGGGCTTGGTTTAAAGCCCAGTGGTAGAGTGCTTGCCTAGCACGAACAAGGCCCTGGGCTCAATTCCCAGCACCAGACAAGGAAAGAAGAAAGAACAGAAAAAGAGAGAAAGAAAGGAGAGAGAGAGAGAGACAGAGAGACAGCGAGAAAGGAAAGGGAGGGAGGATGAAGGAGAGAGGGAGGAAGGACAGAGGAGGGAGGGAAGGAAGGAAGGAAGGCAGGGAGGCAAAAGAGGGAAAAAGAAAAAAGAAAGGAAAGAAGAGAGGGAGGGAAAGAGAGAGAAAGAAAGGAAGGAGGGAGGGAGGGAGGGAGGAAAGGCAAGGAGGAAGGAAGGGAGAAAGGGAAGGAGGGAGGGAGGAATGAGAGATGGAGGGAGGACAGGGGAGGGAGGGAGGAAGGAGGAGAGAAGAAGGGAGGGAAGGAAGGGGAAGAGAAAGGAAAGAAAGAAGGGAGGGAAGGAAGGAGAGAAGGAGGAAGGAAAAAAGAAGGGGTGGGAGGACGAAGAGGAAGAGAAAAGGAGGAAGGGAAGGAAGGAGAAAAAGAAAAAACGAAGGGAAGGAAGAAAGAAAGGAGGGAGGGAGGGGAGGAAAGAAAGGAAGGGGAAAGAAAAAGAGAAAGGAGGACAGAAAGGAAAATAACCAACAATACAACAAAAGAGTAGATATGCACCGAACAGCTATGGGGAGAGGAGTGCCACTGTCCGGGACCTGCGGCCTTTGCTTGGGGTTTCCATACGTTCTCGGGGTCATAAGGCACAGATGAGGATGCTGCCCGGGGGCGGGGCAGAAGAACCAAGCCATTTATTAATCTAGAGGTTCCAAGCATTTTAGAATTCCGGCCCAGGGGTCACAGCCCTACTGTTACCTATTTCACCATTACCTCTCACATTCAATACGAATTCCCCCCAGCTCTACTCGAGTTTCCGTCGTGCACATCCACGCCGACACCGCAGGCTCGCGGCCCAGAGTGTAACCGGCAGCCTGGCCTCGCGCTCGGCCTGGGCTCTCCGCACTCCCGCCACGCTGTGCAGGAGGACGCACCCCTCGGGCCTCTGGGAAACGTGGCCAGCCGGTGGCGATGGGGGGCGAGACGCGACTCCCCGGACACTTCACCACGGCCCGCGTCCCCTGCAGCTACTCACCAGCTTCCTCTCCAACCCAGACGCTGTCAACCTCTGGCCACTCGGAGCTGACACTGAGGTTCCCAGTGCGCAGGCGCCGTCCCGCTCCAAGCGGGCGGGGAGGGGCGGAGTCTGACGCTGGGGGCGGGGTTTAGTGGCGAGGGGCGTGTTCTTGGCGACTGCGTAGTGAGTGGAGGGGAGGAGAGCGTCCTAGCGTGCGTGACTGCGTGCGCACATGTTCATGCAGAGGGCGTGGCCCAAGCTTTCTGGCTAAGGGTGGATTGTGCGCAGGCGCATAGAATGCGCTCTCCCCTTCCACTGCTTGGAGACCGGAGCGTCCCTAGTTACCCGGCCTTTGTGTCGCAGAGGGGTATGCGGCTCAAGTATGCTGTTTTGTGACATCGTCTGTGCCCCTGTGACCGTGCTGTCGCTTGAATGCGGCCGTTGATTCCTGTCCGTGGAAGTGTTATCTGAGTTAACAGTAAGAAGAGTCACTGGGCCCCCCAACTGTAATCACCTCTGTGACTCCAGCAAATCAACACATTTCTCACCTACAAATGGTAAACTCAATATTAGTATTATGAAGTGGTGAATAAGACGATGTCTTCAGAACCAGGCTACTAGGATTGGACTCCGTTCTGCCCCTTGCCAGAGTGGAAATTATCTGAAGGACTAAGAAAACTGTGGAATTAGTACATGTATTGAAGAAATTTTTTAAAAACCATTCGGGAGGACACAGCAAAGAATGAAACACAATCCCCTGCCCTGATCATAACCTTCAAGCGGATGGAGACAGATCACAAATGAATAAAGTAAAAAGAGTAACAAATGGCAAAAAGGGCAAAGAAGTAATACAAGGTAGGGAAGAGTAGATTGTACTGTATGGATTTTTCTATGTTCAGTATATTATAATGTCTTAACATCTCAAGAAACCTAACACAGAAGATATCCCCTGTAATTCAATTCAACTCATATACCTGGAGATTGAGGATTTAGTCCCATAAAACTTCACCTTGCTGTGATACCAACAAGAAACTCAGGTTACCTGTGTTTCTAAATGAGTCTAAACCAGGGTTTCCATGATCTCCCCCTGCCTAGGTTCAATTAATTTACTAGAATAAACAGATCTCAGGGAAACATTTGTTGGTTTGTTTGGCTTTTTTCCCTTGATGTTGTTATCTGGTACTGAACCCAGGTAGAGTGCATGCTAGGCTAGGGCTCTCCCACTTCAGCCATACCCTCAGATCTTTTGTTTTAATTTTAATTTTATTTTGGTGGTATTGGAGTTTGAACTCAGGGCATTGCACTTGCTAGGCAAGGGCTCTATCATTTGAGCCACACCCTGCCCAGTAGTTTTTATTTTTTTGTTTTTGAGATAGGCTCCCAGTCTGAGCTTTCCCAGGCTGGCCTGAAACTGAAGATCTTCCTGCTTTTGCTTCCCAAGTAGCCAGGAGGTGTTTACAGGTTCATTACAAACAGTCTTTTAAAGGACACAGATGAACAGTCAGATGGTTACATAAAGCAAGGTCTGGAAGGGTCCTGAGCACAGGAGCTTCTAACCTTATGGAGTTGGGTTGGGCAACCCTCCCCAGCATGTGGCTGTGTTCCTGTTCACCTTTCTGAAAGCTGTTGCATGTTTTTATGGAGACTTCATTATGTAGTCATACTTGATTAGATTATTGAGCATTGGTGATCAACTCAATCTTCAACCCCTCTGCAGAGATGGGAATATGAGTTGTAACTCTCTGAGCACCTGCCTGGTTCCCCTGGCAACCAGTCCTCACTCTGGTTATCTAGGCACCTTAAAAAAAACATCACTTCATTGGGTTGGAGGCATGGTTCTAGTGGTAGAGCACCTGCCTTGCAAGTGCAAAGCCCTGAAAAACATTACATCATTAACATAAAACTCAGGTGAGGTTAAAACGGGCATGTTATAAATAACAAAAAATGGTCTTTCAATTTCATTGTTCCAGAAATATACTGAAAGAAGATAGACAGACAGTAGATAGATAGACAGATAGATAGATAGTGCTTAATTACTGGTAATTGTTAGGTCGACGCTGATGGGAAGGCCAAATTGAAGCCAAATAATAAAGCAAGCAGGCTTTAAGCAGGCTTTATTGAGAGTGCGCTCTCGGGCGAGGTTCACCGTCCCCAAAGAGCAGGGCCGGAGAAGTCGCGCCGGAGAAATGGCAGCCCAGTTTTTATATCCTGGGTGAAGTCAAGAGCTTAAGGTATTATGGGGCATCGGGATAGGTCGAGGTTTGGTGGGGAGGAGCTCGGGGTAATATGGGTCAGGACCCATTGCCTGCCAGCAGGAATTGCCATGCTAATCATGAAGGGAAGGAGGGGATGGAGTGGAAAGTGAGCAGAGAGTCCCTGATCACCATGGGGTGGCTGCCCACCGGCCAAACAGTAATGTTAATGATAAACTTTTACTGTTTTCATACCTCTTAATGTTTATTTTTCTTTTAAGTAAGTTAAGATATCTATTAGACCTTCCCTGGTGCCTTGAGTGTAGGACTATCTGCCAAGAAGTCAGCCAAACTGCCCTCACTCCAGCACCCAGCACTGGCTCCTCTGAACACTCCATGGATACCTTGAAGAAGCTACATGGTAACTGCAACTGCTTCCTGCTGAAGTGCAACTCTAGTTCCAGAGGGCACTGTCCCAGCCATGACAGTTTCAAATAGCTTGAGCCTGACTTTTTGCCATCATAAGCCTTGATAAACTCTGGATAACAATTTCTACCCAGGTCTGTGATTGGTGCAAATACAGACCTTCATTGCATGAGCAACTGCTGTGATTGGTACAAGTGTGGTCCTTCATTTACATGAAGAATTTATGCCATAACCGGTGCAAACATAATCCTTATGAAGGACTACTATGATTGGTGCAAGCATCCTTGCCATGCCTCCTTTTGGACTGTATAATTAGGCTGTTTCACTTAGTTTTCCTGCCAGACAAGAGACACCCTCCTGGGCTGCCCTCTGGTGTTGCAATATTAGGACTATAAAAGGCTTCTCTTGAGTGGTCTTTTCCTACCTACTTTCCATCTTTCTCATTAGTAGAGAGGGCTGAGCTGGTAATATGAAAACGGAAGGTGGCAGCAGCAGGGGTGGCAGTGGCAACAGTGGCAGTAACAATGAGAGGGCAAGCTGAAGAATTCCAGAGAGTGCCCAGGGCTCAAATAATGGGTGATGGACTCAAGAGGGCTGGGAAGAATTGAAAATAAGAAACACAGACCCTGTCACTGGAAGAATTCCAGAAGCTATCAAAGGGCTGAATGTCATAGACACCCTAGTCCCAAGAGCTGTAACGCTAACTGCTGTCAAGGGCCAGAAATCCCAACATCCTAACCTTGAGAGCTGTAACACTTGTTGCTGTAGAGCTGAGGGTCCCTGCACCAAGGCTTGTGTGAGAGCTATAACACTAGAAGGTGCCGTCTCCTATTGTTTGCTGCTGCCTCTAACTACTGCCAGAAGCTAAGGATTAGAAAAGCTGCCATGTGCTGGGATCACTGGTGGTGAAAGCCCAGAGTACTAGCCACCAACCTGAGTCCCCAGAGTCATGTCTCCAGGTTCTCAAGTCTGGAGCAGTAAGACCCTAGTTCTCAGGGACTGAGACTGTAAGCCTCACGGTCTGCCACTCCAGTTCCCAAGCCTTGGACACCCAAGGGCAGGGATTGCCAGTACTGGAAGAACTCCCACACAGAGTAAAAGGAGCCCAAGCAGCTGGTTATAACAGACAGATAGATGATGGTATAGATGATAAATAGATAGGTAGATGATAGATGGATGCCTAGATAGATAAATAAAGATATAGTTGGATAAAATCCTCATTAATGGTCCCACCATCCAAATCTGTTTTTCTCCCTCTGACTGCCTGCACTTTCCCAAGCTCCCAGACAGAGGATAGTCTGTGTAGTCTTATGGTATCTTCTGTAGCTCTTCTCATGCATGTATTAAACTCCTTGAATCTGTATTTCTGTAGGGAGAAAAATGTTGGAATACCACTGACAGATGTCACAAACTTGGGGAGCCCCAAGTAGGTAAAAGAGTTTACCGAGACCAAGAGTAAAAGAAAATAGATTTATTAGGATGCCATTAGAAGAGATAAATGGCGCACTGCTACCCAAAGGAGCATAGTACAGGGAGACAAGGTTTAGAGTAAGTTTTATAGCTCAAGCTAGGCCAATTTGATTGGCCGTCTCCACTTTTGTGGACCCTACTGATTGGTTGTTTCTTCTTGGGATCGTGGTTTGAATTTCTCATGCATGGCATCATCTCTCTTCCATCTAGGCCTTGCAAGGGGCTGGATCCAACCCACCCCCCATTTCATCTGTTCCTTGATATTCCTTTGTCTGCCATGTCTCCTTAAAGTGGAGGCCTCGTCCACAGTGGGGTTAAACCATGATTATGAGAAGGAAAACTAAAGTGAGCTTGAATCAATGTCTACTGAAGCTGGATGTGTAGCTCGGTGGTGAAGTGCATGCCTGCATTTGGCCATGAGATGTATCCCCAGCACTGCAAAAACAGTCTGGTGAAATTGATGCTGTATGTGTGTCCTATGAACATGTCCACAAAGGAGCAGAGGAGGTTGTCACAATCAGGGATTGCCGCATAGAAGGGTGATACTGGTCCCTCCCTGGGTGATCCTAAAATAAATTAATATAATAAATATCATATCATATTATATCATATCAATCAATCATATATCAATCCCTGGGTGAAAAAGTTAGTAATGTTTCAGGATAAGTGGCCAGAGCCAGAGTGCTCCGTGAGTTTCTCAGTACAACACCACCACCTGCTGGAAAGAGTTGTTAAGTACACTACGTTCCCTCCACTCCTTGTTTTTATTTTTATTTTTTTAACCCCTCTGTTGTTTTGTTTTGGTTTTGTACTGTTTTGTTTTTGTACCCAGGGTCTTGCGCAGGGTAGGCAAGTGATCTTCCACTTGATCTATACCCCCTTTTTCCTTCTTTCCTTTTTTATTTTGAGACAGTCGGTGCTACATTTTGTCTGGTTTTGAATAGATGGAATTATAAACAGAAACCACCATGTCTGGCTTTCTTTTTTGTTTTTGCTTTTGTTTTTGAGATGGGATCTTGATGTGTCTCCTAGTCTAGCCTGAAACTCCTGGACTTCTGAGAGTTCCTGCCATCTCTGAGTATCTGGGGCTACAGGTGCAGGCCATAGCACCCACTGTTTTTAGTGGCACCAGCATTGGGCTACTAAGAACTGGATCTCCTTTAGGCTGAAAGCTTCTCCCATGAAGGCCTGGTGATTCCCCGGCGAGACATCCACATTCTGGCACAAGTCAACACAGACTTAATGCCTTGCAAACGAGGGACTCGTAGCGTGTTTGGCTCAGCCCAATTCCACTTTTGTGGGAAGGCAGTAACAGCTAGCCTTTCAGGAGAAGTTTACCCCTCTCTCTACTGCCTAAAAACCAGTAGCTCAATGGGGCTCTGATTTACAGGTTAAGCACTAAATGGCTTAACCCCACTCACAGATGTTTCAGCAGACAGCAGATGGTGTTGGCTGGATGGTGGCAGCTTTCCTGATCCCATGATGCCTCCAGAAACAGGATGCTCTGAGACTGCATAGCTAGAGCTCTGTCCTGGAGAAATTCTTGTGCCCCAAGAAGACACAGAGAAGATACTCAACAGAATTTTTTGGTTTTATTGGGGTTTGAACTTAGGGTCTTGAGCTTGCTATGCAGGAACTCCATCACTTGAGGCACACCCCCCAGCTCTTTTTATTTTTGTTATTTTTCAAACAGGGTCTTGCATTTATGCCTGGGATGGCCTGGACCATAATCCTATTTAAGTTTCCTGAGTAGCTGGGATAATAGGCATGCACCACCACACCCAGCTTTTTATTGGTTGAGATATGGTCTCATGAACTTTTTTTGCCAGGAATGACTTCCAACTACGATACTCCTGACCTCTGCATCCCTCATAGCTAGGATTACAGGTGTGAGCCACTGCACCCAGCCCTTCAGCAGATGTTTTTAAAACAGCAAAACTTAGAAATAACCAACATGAATGTTCATCAATGAAAAAATGGAGCGACAACTGTTGTTTACACAAGGTGGTCACACTGAGGTAAAAGAGAACCTCGTTTAATGTATCAACACACATGAATCTCAAAATCAATGAAGATACAATTCAGGAAAGATTTCATAATGTTATTTTCATTTATTTCAAGTTCAAAACCAACACAAAGTAGACATTCCATTTAGGATTATAAAGAGCCAAAGAATGTTACATGACTTCATAAACTGGTGACCTGAGCTACTAAGCATGAAAAAGAAACAGCATGACAAGGTCACTCTGGGGAGTCGCCAACTCTGGTAACACTCTCCATCTTAGCTTGGTTGATGAGTTCATGAGTGTCTATTATTCTGTACACTGGCACATGTATGTTTTATAAATGCTTTTACATGTGCATTTAACAGAAATTAAAAGTCCCATGTGCTCAGATTGGGAGTATCTGTCTCTTGCCTTGTTGATATTCATTTATGTCACAAAGCCTCTGCCTCAGAGTCTTGCTCACAGGCAATGAAGTCAATGACAAGACCTTCTGAACACAGCAATGGTAGGAAGTGTGGGAGGAAATTCTGGTAAGAACACTGTAGTCAGGTTAATTCAAAGCCAGATTTGGGACCATGTCTGGTCAACATTTTCAGCATGCAAAGCATTAATTACAAGCTACTTGTTCCATTATGTTGTGCAACGTCAAAAGCTGTCCAATGTGAGGGGAGTTCTCTATTCCAGTTCTACTCCTGTTAATGTCAGAGATGCTGAAACTGCTTTTGCTGAAAAGAACTGACTCCTTACTTGGGTTCATGAATTAACTAAACACAAGAGGAAAGCATCAAATCGGTTTTCATTTTGTACCTTTTGCTCTGAGCCACTCTCTCCTGCAGCCACCTTGGATTCAAGGAAGGACAGGAATGACTGATATCTTTATGACAAGGCACTGAAACCACTCCTAAGGAACACTGGAGACTTGCAGGACAGACCACTCCCAAGTGAGAACAGTTACCTGTAATGATGAGGCTGCACCCTGGAGCAGGAGCAATCATCTCATGGGATGCAGATTGCTCCAGCAATAACAAAACTTCCGCAGAACCTACAAACTGAGTGAATGGTCAACCAAAACACACCTGTGTCAGGGACTGTTTAATTATGCATACCTTTTGTCCCTTGCCCCAAATTCTTGGTCTGTTTAAAGCTAAATCTCATGTCTGTACCCTGAAGATTACTGAAGATGGGCTGAATGATTACTTTGCCTCTTCCCAGAGTGTGTCCCAAGCTGTGTAATAAATCCGTCTCTGCCTTCACCATGCCTCTTTATTTGGGGTGTGGGCTGAGTGGATGGACCTGGCGTGTAGAATCCCAGGAGTTTGGTCCTTGGGTCCAAAGCTCCGGCTTCATTAAGACAGAAGCAAAAGTTAAGAGACGACCATTTCTCCTGTTCTTTGGCAGTCATGGCAGAAGCATCACACTCTTGGCTTTAGGGCATTAACTCCAAAATGACACAGATGAAGAGTCAGTAAAGTTCCAAAAGTAAGTACAAATTGAGAACTTGTGTGAAAGGGGTTCTCATTTTCTCAGTAAGTCTTTGAGAAACGACTTTAGGGGGAAAACTTTATAAATCCTGACTTGCTGGCAAATAGATATGCTTCTTCCTCCTTTTTCTTTTTTTTCCCTTCCTACAATGGCTTCCTTCCTCCTCATCCACCTGTGCTACTGTTTATTCACTATCCACGGCTAGTCCTTAGGTCCAACAAGAGTCACTTTTGGGGTTACACTGCCCAGCCGCGCACTGAGCCAGCCGTACATCCGCACGAGTCGCGGTCCTGCTCTTGCCACCCCGAATCCAAAGCCAGTCCTAGAGAAGACCCCGACACAGGAAGGTAAGGAGAACGCAGTCTCATGAAACTCGGGCTCTTCACCAATCCGAAAACACCAGCAGATCCGGGACGGTGGGAGAAAACAATATTCCCGAGGACAGTTGATCAATTATAACAGGAAAAATTCTTCCGTCGATTGGAGCTGACAGCGGAACAAAGGTTCCGACGCCAGAAAACGCGAAGACTCGGAGGGATTCGCAGGCTGCCGCGATGGCCTCTGGAAAATGTAGTCCACGCTGGAAGTGCCCTTTGCAACAAACCGGTTAACCACAGGCCAGGACTCACGGGCTCTTCACCCTGCAAGGAAGGTCTGGTCGGCCTCAGACTAAAGAACCAGGAGATGTCCTAACCCACGTCGTGGACCGCCGAAGTGCCTTCTGGGAATTGTAGTCTCACGGCAGCAAACCCACTGACCACCCCTCACAAAGGGCAGATCTTACAGAGAATGCTGGGAAGGCTAATTCGGGTTGTGATTGGACCTTGACTGCAAGGACTTCTGGGAAGTGTAGTCTGGAGCGTTGCTCTGGTCGAACCAAGAGTTGGGAATTTCCCCTTTAACCTTGGCCACCCGGAATGAGGCCTCCAGGAATTAGGCTTTCTTTATTGTTTTTGTGCCTCTATCACCTGGCTTATCACGCCTGTCCTGCGTCTGAGTGTGGGACAACCCGTGTGTGACCGGCAGGGTGTGACATAGTGGGCTGGTGACCTAAATGGTTTGTGGATACCCGGGAATGATTGAGTGATGGAGACCCATGGATGGTGGATGCGACTCTGTGACACTGCAGTGCTCTGGAGTTTGCGACTTGGTCTGTGGTACGTGACATGCCCACATGTCAACCTTTTTGTCTGTGCAGACCAGAGTTTTCAAACAGCTGTGTAGGTTTCCAATTATCCACACCTGCCTATGCATTAACATGAAGTTGGCTGTCTTTAGTTGTCTGTGGGACTGTGGCAACTTCTTTAAGACTTACTTTCCTGTTTATGAATAATTGCAGGTTTCTTACTGACCTAAAGTTTTGTAACAAAAACAAATTTAGCTGGTGGAAGACTTGACCATGATTCTTACATTAAAGAAACAGAATTATGGAGAAAAATTCAATGTCAGCTTAAACTGATAACATCTTAAGACAAGTTTCAAAATATATTATGGTGTGGCCTGTCTTAGCTTTATGGTGTCCACAGTCTTTTTGTTTTTTGTTTTTTTTTTTTCCTGAATAGAACATGACTGTAGAAAAATTCAGGCAGACTTGGACTGTGGACCCCCAGCACTGATGTAGGATGGGCAGAGCCTACTATGTCCATCTTCTGAGTTTGAACCTTCCTGCAGAAGGTCAAAAGCTTGTCTACTGTAGCACAGTTTGTCCCAGAGCAGGGGCCATCACTGTAGTTTGCCTGGTGTGCAATTAATGCCCCTTGACTTAATTTTGTTTCTACCAGGCCTCATAATTTCTGTGATGGCATGGACCCAATGTATTCCATCTCTGTTATTTC
The DNA here is from genome assembly GCF_047511655.1 of Castor canadensis. Taxonomy (NCBI): domain Eukaryota; kingdom Metazoa; phylum Chordata; class Mammalia; order Rodentia; family Castoridae; genus Castor; species Castor canadensis. The sequence continues at coordinate 29,669,612 of NC_133401.1, read as the reverse complement.
CTTCTCTGAGGTATTTACCACCTTGATTTCTTTTCTATGGGGCTGGAGCCAAAAGGAAGATGCATTTCCTTAGTCTGTAAGGAATGTGCTTAACAGTTTTATAATCACATAAACCTGAGTGCTAATACCAACTCAACCACTCAAATGTTGGTCATATGCTGTTTTTTTTTTGTTTGTTTGTTTTAGCAAGTCACTTAACTTCTACGTTTTGATTTTTTTTTTCTCCCATAAAGACCTAGCTGGACGCTGGTGGCTCACACCTGTAATCCTAGCCACTCAGGAGGCAGAGATCAGGAAAATCACGGTTCAAAGCCAGCTCTGGGCAAATAGCTTACAAGACCCTATCTCAAAAAATCCATCACACACACACACAAAGGCTAGTGGAGTGGCTCAACATGTAGGCCCCGAGTTCAAACCCCAACCCCCTCAAAAAACAAAAGATCTGACTGCAGGGCTATTTTGAGGAGTTATAATTGCTGATATTAAAGAAATGAGGTTAAATCTCACACTGCAAGAGTCAAGAGTCCAGGGTAATAGAGTTCTGTTGACAGAGCTGCCGGAAGGTGGCAGAGGACAGGAAAACCATTTACTTTTATACCCTCAGATGTATGAGTCATGAGGATATATTGTTTACTCAAAATATTAAAAATTTAAAGTAGAAATAAAAATAATAGCACATTAACTAAACATTTAGGGAAATTTTTTTTCTTGGGCTGTAAATGGCCGTGAAGCTAAACTATTTAAGCTGCTTAAGACCCTAAATTCCAAGGATAGAAACTTGCCAAGTTCCTGGACCGAAGCAGTTTCTTACTATAGCAAAAAGAATTATGTCCTAATCCCAGGAACATGGCAATAGGCAATCAAATTGCAGATTGAATTAAGGCTGCTGATCAGTTGACTTTAAGATTACATTATCTTGGATTAGTCAGCTAAGCCCATTAATAATTAAGAGGTCCTTAAAGGTGGAAGAGGGAATCAGCCTCAGAGTGACAGTATGAAGGAAGACTTGACTAGCAGTTGCTGACTCCACAGACAGAAAAGGGCCACAAGCCAAGGAATACAGGAAGCTGGAAAAAGCAAAGAAACAAATTCTCTCACAGGCCTACCACCACCTTGATTTCAGTCCAGTGAGACTTGTTTTAGATTTCTGATGTTCAGACAATGTGTGTTAAGCAATTATTGAGAGTGAATGTATTACAGCAACAACAGGAACCAAACACACCTACATAACCCAAGGGAATTAGATGAATGTGGGGTTCTTCTTATAGAAGACCAGAAACCAGTCTTCACTGAAGTATATTACAGATCAGTGACAAAAATTACAAACAAGAATGTCCCACCCACCTAAAATACAATTTGTGAAGGAATAAGAAACTTTTTTGGACATACATTAATTCAGAATATACCACGGCTTTACTGAGATAAATATAAACACCCTAGAATATAGTTTAAATGGCACCTCAAATAAAATTGTCATCTCTAGACAGGGAATAAAAAAATAGTGGCCAGCAGTGTCACTCTGAGTATATTTAAATTTAAGTGGAAATCTGGACGAATTTGACAGTACATAATATAAGCATCAAATAAGGGAAATCAAGTAAGAGCAAAATTTATAACTTTGGACTAAGAGCTGTCATTAAGTTAGTGAAAAGGTGTGAAGGGAGGGAAAAGCCAGCAAGGGTGGGTTCTTGGAAGAAGTAAATAAAATTCACGATGGGTTAGGACGTATAATACTGGAATCTTTCTGCCCAAGTACATTAAGTATGGGGAAAAGCTGGGTGCAGTGGTACATGCCTGTAATCCCAGCTAATGAGGAAGCAGAGCTAGGAGGGAGGATCCCAGTTACAGGCCAACCTGGGCAAAACGTGGCACTTGCATCTCAATAAACAAGCAAGGCGTGCTGGCTTGCACCCATGATCCCAGTTGGATCACTTAATAAAATGCAGTTTGAAGTTGTATTATTTAAGATGATTTGAGCTGCAAATTTACAAAATGATCAACTAAGAATAACTTCAGCAATAAAAGTTTTTATTTGTCTTGCATAACAAGGCATTAAAGAGGAAGTTCCAGAACTGGCCTGGAACCTGAGTGTTGCCAAGGCTCTGCGTCCACTTCTCTGTTTTCTTCTCTTGGTTCCAAGATAACCGCAGACATCCTGATCTCACAGGAAATGTGCAAGCACAGGAACTAAGAGGGGAGGAAGCCTTCACACTCTTTCTTCTGATGAAGAAAATCTTTCCCAGAAGCCCCAGTAGATTCCAACGGCCAATGCTGCAACTTACTGGCCATTCTGAGTTGCACAAGGAGGCTGGACAATGAGAAGCTATCTTCAAATTCTAAGGCAAGATGCATCTGACAGTAAAGAAAAGTGGGTATGACTGCTGGGTAGGCAATCAAACTATGTCTGTGATGGAAGTCACAGAAAGTAACCTAAAACAATTTAACAATGTGGAAATTAAGGAACTCTCCCAAATTTAGACATAAAAATATACATTGAAATAGGATGACATAAGAATCACGATTATTTACCACAGAGGGGAGCAAGGGTAGGAAGAGCTTTGGCTGCCTACCTTTTCATACATCTTCAGGTTTATGAGCCATGAGGATATACTGTTTATTCAGAATACTGAAGCTTTAAAATAGAAATAAAATGAGTGCGTACTAATCAAACAACATTCAGAAAGGAACTCCTTGGAACTATCACCTTTTTGTCATAATTTTATTTTTTCTTCATTTGTTCTAGTGCCTGGGAGTTTGGTAGTCTTGAATAGTACATTTAGTGTGTTTGAGTATAGTCTTATGTTTTCTTATACATGAAAGGCATTTAAAGGCTATTAAAAAAAAAAAAAAAAAAGGCCAGATGCTGGTGGCTCACACCTGTACTCAGGAGGCAGAGATCAGGAGGATCATGGTTTGAAGCCAAGCCTGGGTAAATAGTTCAGAGACCCTATCTCTAAAAAATCCATCACACAAAAAAAAGTCTGGTGGAGTGGCTCAAGGTGTAGGCCCTGAGTTCAAGCCCCAGTCCACAAAAAAAGAAGAAAAAGACTGTAACAATTTCTCTGGGTATAGCTTTGGCTATGTCCCTCCTCCCCTGGCATGTAAATTTGTCAACTTATTCTTTATTACCATGGTATCAATATGATTTCATTGTCATCCCAACAATAATTTGGCTGGATTTTTGTTCTCTCCAGAGAACACAAACACTCTAGGCTCTGGTTACAATTAATAAGCTGTGATTAGAGAATGTGATTTTGGCCTCTGTTAAAGAAAACTGTTTTGCTAGTCTTTCCCTGTTGCTTTGATAAATGTGGTCAAAACACCTCATAAAAACTTCATATGGATTTACTAACTTAGGGTAAACTCTGACTGAGCATTCTCACTTGCAGTGTACCCTGGAATTTCTCAAGGTGTAGGAATAAGTTGTGGTTAGCCTAAGCCAGTGGGCTGTTACAATCACTTCCATTCATGTGGCTGTTTGCCAACATAAGTTCTCTGATGATTAACAATGGGTAAGTGGTGATGGCAGGCTTTTCTACATTTATTATGTTCACGTGTGTTTCTCTACTGCGCAGTGTCTGGTGTTGAACAGCAGTTGAATTGTGACGTAAGGGCCTCCCGCACGCCTGATAGTCACGGGGCTTTTCCTCGCTATGAGTCACCTGATGGTGAAGCAGTTGTGAGCAATGACTAAAAGCCTTCCCACAGTCCTTACACTCATATGGCTTCTCACCTGTGTGAATTCTGTAATGTACTGTGAGATGGGAGACCCGCTTGAAGGCCCTACTGCATACCTTACACTGGTAGGGCTTCTCTCCTGTGTGAATTCTCTGATGTTGCTTAAGTTGTGAGCTCACTCTAAAGGTCCTTCCACAAATCTTACATTCATAGGGCTTCTCACCTGTGTGAATTCTCTGATGGCGAATCAGAGTGGACCCTTGATTAAAGGCCTTCCCACACTCCTTACACTCATAGAGCTTCTTGCCAGTATGAATAGTCTGATGCTGAATCAACTGAGACCGGTGACTGAAGGTCTTCCCACAGTCCTTACACGCATAGGGTTTTTCACCAGTATGAATTCTGTAATGTACTTTAAGATGTGAGATCCGATTGAAGGCCTTGCTGCATTCCCTGCACTGATAGGGTTTCTCACCAGTGTGAATTCGCTGATGCTCAATCAACTGTGAGCTTCGGCTGAAGGCTTTCGCACAATCCTTACACTCATAAGGCTTCTCACCAGTGTGAACTCTCTGGTGCTGTATGAAATTTGAGCCAGAATTGAAGGCCTTTCCACATTCCTTGCACTCATAGGGCTTCTTGCCAGAATGAATGTTCTCATGTTGAGTGAGTCGTGAGCCATATTTAAAGGCCTTGCCACACTCCTTACATTTATAGGGCTTCTCGTTAGTGTGAATTTCTTGATGACTAAGAAGGAATTCTTCTCGCCAGAAGTCTTCCCTACATTTCTTGTGTCCATAGGGTTTTCCTCCAGTATGAATTTTCTGATAAAAAGCAAGGGATGCTGGCTGGTTGTAAGTGGGCATTTCTTCATGGTGGATAAATACTTGGCCGAAATGTCTGTCTGTATTTCCTGGTTGTCTTTCGGAGTGGCTTTTGCATTCCCAATCACCTTGGGAACGTGAGCACTCAAGACCATAGCTTGTGAGGCTTTGCAGTATCTCCCACTGGGGTGATTCTACCTCATAAATGTGCTGCTCTGGAGATGATGCTTTGACACTGTAGTTGGAATTCAACACTGAAAAGGAACAAAAAAGGATAGTATGGGGAGCATGGCTCACATGGTAGAATGCCTGCCTCATGAGTGCAAGGCTGAGTTCAAACTTTAATGTTCCCCTTTCCCAGCACCCCCCCTCCACCCCGCCAAAGAACCTGGGCACAGTGGCTCACACCTTTAATCCCAGCTACTTAGGAGGCAGAGATAGGAGGTAAGCCCCTGACAAAAGCAAGACTCTACCTGAAAAATAACTAAAAGCAAAAAGGGCAGGGATGTGGCTGGAGTGGTAGAACACTTATCTACTAACAAGAGCGAGGCCATGAGTTCAACCCTAGTACTGCCAAAAAAAAAAAAAAAAAGTGATTGTTTCCTTTTCCAGAAAAAGGAACTACAGTAAAAATTAGAAGGCGTAGAGTCAAAGTAATACCAGTAAGTTCTTGAATGTGGCTAAGCAATTAGCATGTGGGCAAGAGGACAGGTATGAGGGATGTAATCAAGAGACTATAAGAGTTCTAAAATGTTAGTATAGATCTGAATCACTCTGAACCATGTTTTTTAAAACACGGTTCCTATGAGACTCTAGAAAATACAAATATAATCTAGAGAGACTCCTGAAAATTACTGGTGGCCTTGTTCTGAGTATGTGAGGGACTGTGTGTGTCAGGGGGTGGGGAGGGGGAGCACCAGGAAATGTTCTCATCTTGATTGTGGAAGTGGTTAGATGGGTGCACAAATTGTTAGCATGCATCAATACTGTGCTTACAGCAGGTACATTTTAATGAATTTAAATTATACCTCAGTAAGCCGGGCACTGGAGGCTCAGATCTGTAATCCTAGCTACTTGGGAGGCTGAGACTGGGAGGATTGCGGTTTGAGGCCAGCCCAGGCTAAAGGCACAGTGGTGCATGTGTCATTGGGCTACGCAGAGGCTGAGATTAAGAAGATCAGGGTTCCAGGCCTGCCTGGGCAAAAAAAGGTGGTGAGATTCCATCTCAAGGAAAAAAAGCTGGGTGTGGTGGCACATGCCTGTCATCCCAGCTACATTAGGAAACCTAAGATAAGAGGATCACGTTCCTGGCCAAAAAGCAAGACCACATCTCAAAAATAGCCAGAGAAAAAACAATCTGTCTAGCAAGTGCAGAAGTCCCGAGTTCAAACTCCAGTATCAACACTGCCCCACCAAAAAACATTATACCTCAATAGAGTATATTTTTATAATGCAGAGATTTTGGAAGGTGCTCGGGATGATGTGGTGGTGATTGCACAACAATGTGCATTTTTTTTTTGTCGGTATGGGGATTTGAACTCAGGGCCTTCACCTGGAGCCACTCCACCAGCCCTATTTTTGTGACGGGTTTTTCAAGATAGGGTCTTGGGAACTATTTGCCCAGGCCGGCTTCAAACCACAATCTTCCTGATCTCTACTGAGTAGCTAGGATTATAGGCATGAGCCACCAGCACCAGCTTTTTGTTTGCTTATTTGTTTTGCTGTACTGGGGTTTGATCTTGGGGCCTCATGCTTGTTAGGCAGGTGGTTTACCTGAGCCACTCTGCCAGGGTGAATGTTCTTAATAATACTGACTTATACACTTTGTTAAGATGGGAAATCTTGTCAGTTGTGTTTTACAATTTTTAAAAAGTAAAAATTAAAGTGACGGAAGGGGTGTGTGGCTGGATCTGTGCCATGCCTCACCACTCAGGAGGACATGTGAGAGGAAAACCAAGCCAGCTGGCAGGACTGTCTGCCAGGAGGTTGGTGGTACACTGAAGCTACTCTCCTGTCACTGGAGGCTGCAATAACACAGCTACCATCTTCTATGGTGTTTTCGGTGTCTGAACTTCAGACAAAGACCACTGCCAACAGAGCAGCCTCTCCTGGACCTTTCCACTGCTTAGAAAAAGGGCCTGTGCTTTGTTTAGAGGGTCAGACCCCATTTACTAGGGGCGAGCCCAACCAGAGCCACATTCTTTGCTGCTTATTCAAACCGCATGGTGCATTTGATCCAAATTCTATCTGTACACGACTTCAGCTTCAATTACAGCACAAAAAAGACTCACAGCTTGATGTAAGGAACCATGGGAGGACACAGACAGGCGCTTTTGACGTGTTCATAAAGCGTATCCAGCAACTGGCCTTAAAGGACTTTAAATGACTAAACTTTTTTTTGGTAGTCCTGGGGATTGAACCCAGGGCTTGAGCATGCTAGACATGCACTCTACCACTGAGCTACTTCCCCAGCCCTGTAGAGGACTCTTAGTGGAGTATAAACATTTCATCATTTTAGATTTTAAATTACTAAAAGTGCTAATTTGCATTTGAGGGATTTAAATGCTAGAAATCAGTATCGCTCTTATTCTTTCACCTTTGTTCAGCCTAATACTAAATTGTTTACATACTTTATTGTGCAGACTGTTGGTAATATCTGAAAAATACAACAGTCCTAGCTGGTGTGGTGGCACATAACTGTAATCCCGGCACTCAGGAGATGAAGGAGGATGATTGTGGGTTTAAGGCCAGCCTGGGCTACATAGCAAGACTGTCTCAAACAACAACAAAAAACCCCAACCCTATAGTTTTGTCATTTCCTTCTCTAATATTGATCATAATTTTGACATTCCTAAGAATATAACTGATTTTGGAGGGTATAAATTAGGATTTTTAATATGTAAAAATATCTAACACAATGTACTTTCTGCTCACTTGAATCTCTTCTCCATCATGCCCTTATAGTTCTTATTAATCTATAGGTTAATTTTGATACTACTTGTCAAAGAAACACTCTTGCATTTATGTAAATGGCTATGAATTACATACATGAAGTCTATATTTATATTTCTAACAGCTGACTTCTATTTGAATCATTACAAGTTAAAACATGCTCAGGTCTGCCACCAACACTGGCTACACCCGAACCTTTTTCTTTTGTGTATGTGCACATGCCTGCACGTGTGTGTGTGTGTGTGTGTGTGTGTGTGTGCGTGTGTGTGAATGCCCATCTCCCCTACACTGAAAGTTCCATGACGCAGGAATAAGGTCTGCCTGCCTCACCAATATACACCAAAGTGTTCCCCACAGTGCATAATGAAAGCTCAATAAATATTTGACTTTCCAAAATTTAAACCACCAGCAAATTCCTTTAGAAGAGTGGTCAAAGGGTCCAGATATTTTCCCAAAGAGAAAATTCTTTCCTTATTTTTATTCCCTCTATCCCTAAGTGCAGGTTGATCTTTTGAAAGTGTTTCAGGCAGGAAGGAGGAACCACGAGTGATACTGGTAAGCTGAGGCAGATGACAACGGGCATGGCCTCTGAATCTGGTTGCCTGGAGGGAATATTTTATCATGCAAAGGGGCTGTTTCCTTGCCGACCAGCTGACTCTTACCTACAGGGGCCGCTCTCTCCACTCACCTGGACACGAGCTTCCTGTTGTCACCCTTTCTTCTATCCAGGGCTCCTTGCCTTGCTCCAAGAAGGAAATCACATCGGGCTTTGATATGGTAAGACCTGGAGATGAGAAGATACACACCACCTGGTCACAGTGGGTGGGCTCCACAATTCAGACCCAAGACTTAGTCATTGTGCAGAAGATGCAGCTGCAGAAAGGGCTGTAGGAGGACATATCACTGACTTGATAGGGAAAGACACAGCTTCAGCCAACAGGCTGCCCTTCCCTTCAACCACTCAAAATGACCAACCAGTCACAAAACCGAAAGGCTCCTAGGACATGCCCAGGAGTAAGCTCAAACCAACAGATTAACCTTACCCACTAAAGGACACACATGCCCCTGAATAATGTCAAACCAACAGACTGGATTGCCTTACCCAGTGAGACCAGGTTGCTGTAAGTCTCTAACATCACATCTCTGTACAAATCCCTCTGATCAGGCTTCAGCCATTCCCATTCATCTTGGGAGAAAAATATGGCCACATCCCTGAACAGTTCTGATCCCTGGAACAATAGGCATGAATGGTAACACACATTTCAAAGGAATGTTTCACAGTGGCTGGAGGATGGCTTTGGAGGAAGGGGTGGTTCTGGTGAACACAAAGGTGGAGGCTGGACATGAGCAAGTGATAAGAGGCAATGGAGAAGAAACCAGAATGTCTCAATATTCTCAAACACTCCACTTTGTTTTGGTACAGGCAAAACTTAAAAAGCTAAATGGAATTTTTCTCACTGTGAGAAACAATATAATCAAACATATTGCCCATACTGCTTGGCACCTAACAAATTCTCAATTAGGTAAGATCTATTATTCCTATCTTTGCGGAAAAACAAACAAAAAATGGTAGTTGATGGACTTTCTCCAAATTATTTTTGCTTTAAAAATTTTTACAGAAAATGTTTTCTTAGAAACAGGATTTTAATGTAAGTCAAGAACTCCTTGAAGACCACAATTCATCATCATGTCAGAACATATCGTAAGTACTTTCTTTCTTTTTTGTGGCAATACTGGGGTTTGAACTCAGGGCCTCATGCTTGCTCAGCAGGTGCTCTACTTCCATGCTCCTGGTCCACAGGCATTTTGTTCATGAAACAAATCAAAAGTGAAAATCACTTCTGTTGACTGCACACTTTTCTATCAAGTAAAAATAATGCAAACATTCTCTTATTTTGGATCCAGAGATTGGATCAGTTCTTTGCTTTGAAAATCTACCCCTTAGGCTGGTATTATCACCCACGATCCTCATTTCTGCCTTTCTTTTCCTCTTACGTTGAAGAAGCTAATGGGAGAATGACCCAAGATCAAATGCTGTGTGCAACTTCAATTAGACCTTAATTCTGGCATCCAGTATCTCGTGGATTTGCAGCTAAGCATCAGTCACATGCAACTGTCAATCTTTTCCAAAGCAGGACACTGCACTGCATGCTGAAATTGAGACCCACCAGTGCCACCTCTTGCTTTTCTGTGTGTGATCACTTCTAAGTGTCATTTCCATCTCTTCACATCTCAGTTCCCACAGGGATGCTCTCATCTCATGGAAAGAAATGGATTTCTGCTCAGAAATTTTTGCAACAGAATGAATCCATGGGCATTTGTCAGAGAGGATGGGGTGATAGAAGGACTAACTGTCCTGCCCTTTTATTCCCTAAAGGGCCAGAGAACCAAATTAACTGATGGAACCCAGGTGGGAAGTTTCAGGATAAGGAAAACAAATATTTACATGATTTTAAAACTCACGAGGGACATGGCTTGTAGAATTTCAGCAGCTGACAGGTTCTCTGAGTTTCTCTTTAGGGCAAGGAAAGAGTCCTTAGATGGCAGAGCTGGGGAAGAAAAGAGAAAACATGAGGGGCTAGGCTTGCCTCCCTGCTCCCAGAATGCCTAAGTCCCCACCTACCTGTCCCCACCCACTCTCAAAATTAGAGAGTTGGACAAACCGTGACCGTCACCCAATCCCAAGAAATCAGCTTAAGTTGGAGACAGAACCGGTGCTCCTTCCTCTACCATTTTCTCTAAATACCCAGAGCTTCTTCCCAATTGCTGAAAAATCTCAGACAGGGATGTTCAGACCTGTTCCAGAGATGGAGGCCCGAACTTCAAAGACAAGGAAAGCTCCCCACATCAAGGAAAGCTGGCCTCACTGAGGAAGTACAGAGGACCTGCATAACCCCAGCCCAAAATAAAACCTTCCCAGGACCAGGCCATTTAATTCTCTCATGCATCAAACCTAACAGCTTAAAGTCTCCTCAGCTGTTTTCTGAACTTTCGAACTCACAAAGAACTCCACTGCCCAATCTCAGGCTTTGTAAACAACCACTTCATGGGGCCTACCTTGAGTCAACAAATGGGGCGGAGTTTCAGGTGACAATTAAGACAAATCAGGTGGAGCAGACACAGTGCTCCATTACCAGCACGTAAACGTGCCCTTCCACAGAGACACTGTGTGCAAAGCTGCACACACAACAGTATCTGTTGAAGAAAAGAATACAAAATTCGTACAAAAGTAGTCAAGTCCACAAGTTGGCAAGTGGCTGAATCACTTATTGGCATATCCAAATAATGGAATTGCCATTTAACTATCAAAAATGATACTGGGCAACACTGACAAGGGAAGGTATTCACAGCTAGATCCTTTACTCGATTATGAGAACGTTCAGCAGAGAAAAGAAAAAGTCAAACCACCCACCCATTAGAAGCACGAGCTAAAAAACAAAACTTAAAAACTGGACTAGAAAACGCCCAAGTATTTAGCGCGTTGTCATTTAACCACTTGTTGAATTAATCTTAAAATGAGTAGTATTTTTAAAGGAGCAGAGGACAGTTCCAGAAACATTTCAACTCTAATGTGTAAAAGTGAAATCTCTGTTCCTAAACTAGTGGTTCTAACTCTTTTTGGGGTCTTAGAACCCTTGTAGGACCTCAGTAAACAAGACTTTGTCCCAGATTAAACGAACAAAGAAGGCCATGCATAGGAACGAATGCAAAACACCTGCGATTTCATGGGGTCCGGACCCTTCCCCCAGGGCTCTTAGGGCTTGAATGTGAGGCTGGGCACCGGAAGGGGGCGACAGCTGGGAACGCGCCGCGGAGGCCGACGGGAAATGTAGTACCGAGTTGGAAAAGTCAGACTGATGCTGGGGCTGGGCGTCCAATTTGTGTCAGGCCGGAGATCCGCCCTGACGTAACGCCCGCTCCCACACGGACCCAGGCGGTGCTTGGAAATCTCCGGACCCCCTCACCTGCAGTTTCCTAGCCTCAGGTGCCACCGTGCGCCCAGCAGCCGGAGTCGCGCTTCGACCTCGGTACCGGCGGATTCGCCTTCCAGAGCCGGAAGATGGCGCAGGCGCGCAGGGGTCGTTGGCGCTGCGCTGTGATTGGGCTGCCGGCACAATGCCTCCTGGGAAACGTAGTCTCGAGAAAGCCAGGCGGTGACCAACCCTCCTCGCGATGTTTTATGGCACGGGGGTGTGTGTGTGTGTGTGTGTGTGTGTGTGTGTGTGTGTGTGTGTGTGTGTGTGTGTGTGTGTGTGTGTGTGTGTGTGTGTGTGTGTGTGTGTGTGTGTGTGTGTGTGTGTGTGTGTGTGTGTGTGTGTGTGTGTGTGTGTGTGTGTGTGTGTGTGTGTGTGTGTTTTATGGCACGGGTGTGTGTGTGTGTGTGTGTGTGTGTGTGTGTGTGTGTGTGTTTTATGGCACGGGTGTGTGTGTGTGTGTGTGTGTGTGTGTGTGTGTCGATGTTTTATGGCACGGGTGTGTGTGTGTGTGTGTGTGTACTGGAGCTTGAACTCGGGGTTTTACCCTTGCTAGGCACATGTTCTACTGCTTGAGGTATGCCTCCAGTCCTTTTTACTCTCGTTATTTTGGACATAGGGTCTTGCTTTTTGCCCAGGGTCACTATCTTCCTGTTTTATGCTTCCTATCGTAACTAGGATAACAGGCACAAGACACCATGCTGTTTTCTTTTTTTTTTTTTCTGTTGAGATGGGACTCTCAAACTTTTTTTGCCAGAACTGGCCTGCAACTGCAGTCCTTTGGGATCTCACCTTCACACAGCTTGGAATGATAGGCACATTGCCCAGCTGTTGGCCGAGATAGGGTCTTATGAACTAATGGCCTGATTGACCTCAAACTTTGATCCTTCTGATCTCCACTTCCCAAATAGCTATGATTACAGGCATGAGTCACCAGCACTTTTATACAAAGACAATTCAATGGAGGAAATGTAGCCTTTTCAACAAATAGTGATGGAACAACAGAGAGAGAGATGAGGGAGAATTAATATTAAAATAGAGAACTATCTAAACTCACCTCATACAAAAATTAACATGGATCACACTTAAATTTACTCCAACACCAGCCAATTGAAAAGTAAACATTGCATATTCCTGATGACAATTGAGGGCAAAAAAGAGGCTTACACTTTCTGAGGATTCCGTGTTTTAGTTCTACTCAAGATTTTGCATATATTATTACACTAAAGTTGGAAATTCGAGGCAGACATCTGTCTGTCAACTATGAAGGATTAATGAGGGGGTGTGTCTGCCAATTAAACTGATTCATTTAGTGATTATCCCCAAGTTTTGTAGCAGATTCTGCCTAGGGAAGAAGCTCAAGAATCGAAAGAAGTCTTGAAAACAAAGTACATTATCCTGGCTTCTTCAGTGTAAAGATGCCTGATGGCTTCACACACAACATTTGTGAAATGTGGAGAAGACTACACAAAGTCTCGGAGTCTCCTGATGTCTTACCCTACATAAGGTTTGTATGTCTGGTGTGAAAGCATAATTTCAACACAATCAACAAAGTTTTGCAGATTGTGTTCCTTTTGCACATAGGGACAGTTTTTCAATACTGAAGTCATAGTGCACTTCTAACAGCTTTGTTCTTCCTAAAAAGAAAAATATATATATAACCTCAAGTATTTTCACATTTCATTCACACAATTGTCCTTTTAAAAGAGTCGTATACTTTCAAATACACATACTGTTACTTCTTTGACCACTATTTGTAGCCAAATTGTTCATGTTCACTTCCTCGAAGTGTTTCAATTAATATCTTTGCAAATACAATTGCATTTCTCTCTGAAGATGAAAATTCTGAGCTCATATAGTGCTTGCCATTGGTGGGACAATTAAATGGAAATATTGAAGGATATAACCAATTTCTGAGTCATGAATGGTATGTTAGACAGAAAAGCACAGAGAGATAGACAAAGAAATGGCTCATGGTTAGCACAAGTTTATTCAGGAGAAGAAACCTGCGGAGGGGGTTTCCAGCAAGAGAGCTAGAGCCTGCTGCTGCTTACAGACTGGGGATTTTATAGGAGAGGAAGGACCTGGTAAAGAGGGAGTTCTATTGTGGCTTGTCCATTGTTCATTGCTAGGGGTTGCTAAGGAACTGGGCCTTGTGTCTTAGTAACCAAGACATTTCAGTCATGGACCAATGACAAGAATAGTTGCTGCTGGCGTGGGGGCGGGTCAGGAGCCAGGGCTTGTGCTGGCACAGGTGCTGGGAACTTGTAGGGCCCTCTCTATTGGAACCAAAAACTTTAGGGTCAAGCAGAGTTTAAGATGACCTCTGTGATGTCAAGTTGAGACCTAATAGGACTAGATAGTTGAATAGAAATAAGAGGGTGCAACTGAACGGTCTTTAGCACTCTGATTTTCTTTAATATGCTTCAGTTCCCAATACATATCAGCATCACTTTTTTTTTTCCTTCGAATGTCTCTTAAATTACCAACAGCTCCAAAGGGATGGGGACTTTGGTCTGCTTTGTTGGCTGTTGTATCTCCAGCGCTTCCAACAGTGCCTGACCTACAGCAGGCACTCTATAAATGGCGAATGAAAGGGTAAGGTGGTGAGAGAAGGAACGAAGCCAGGAGACCGTAATGGCCGGGCGTCGGGCCGTCAGCGTCCCGTTCCCGGCAGCGTCCGTAGGTCCAGCCTGAGCGGTTTCCCAGCGAGGACCGGCACCGCGCATGCGCAGGTCCCGCTCCCGGTCATTGAACCCCAGGCCCCAACAAGCTGCGCAGGGGGCCTGGGGTCCCAACCGCTCTTCCGAAGCCTCACAGGGCTCCGCGGTCCCGGTACTGGTTCTGAAGGCTGGCACAGGAGAAAAGGGCGCGGCTGAGACGGCTGGAAACCGCCCGTGGCGTGTCGGCACCCTCCCCTGAATTCCCAGCATGTTTTGCGCGGAGCCGGACTCCAACTCCCAGCAGCCCCTGCGCGGAGCCCCCGCCTCCTGCGCGACCGTGGCGGCGCCTTTGTGAGCGCAGCTGGCGGCGCGAGATCGAGCCCCGGGCCCGGCCCGGCCTGCGCGACCGCGCCCAGCGAGCGGCCCGCCCCGCCGAGGACGCGGTGAGGAGTGCGGCCGCGCCACCCTGTGTGTCGCCATGGGTGTGACGTTGTGGAAATACGTGTGACAGCGTGGAGGACTGTGTGGGAGAACGCGGGGCGGTGAGGGGGGCATCTGTGTGACAGGATGAGACCTTGATACTGTGACAGGTTGTGAGAATGTCAGGTCTGTGACAGTATGAGATGGTGCCACCCTGTGGGAGCATCTGCGACAGTGAGTCCCTGCCATCATGTGTGACTAGGCTGGTGACAGTGTGTGGGACTGTGACACTGTGTGACACCGTGAGAGACTGTGAGAATGTCTCACAACGTGAGGCCATGTCGCCTTGTGTGAGCAGGCCTGTGGCTGTGGGACTGTGATGCTGTATGGCTGTTTGTGACATTGTGTGACAGTATGAGACCATGCCACTGTTCAGGGAACCTATGACAGTGTGCGAGACTGAAGTTTTGAGAGTATATGACACTGTGAGTGACAGTATGTGACCACACCACTGTATGTGAAGGCCTATCACAGCGTGTGACACTGAACGTGTGTGACATTGTGTGTCACAAAATGAGACCATGCCCCAGTGGGTGAACAGGCCTGCGACAACGAGAACATGTGTGGGGGACTATGTGACAGCACCTACCATCATGTATGACAGTGCCCGTGACGGTGTGAGGGACTGTGACCCTGTGACAATGTCTGAGACCATGCCATTGTGTATGAGACCCTGTGACCCTTCGAAGCTCCATGACTGTGTTTGAGAATGTGACAGTATGAGACCCTATCATAGTGTATGGGACACTCTGAGACTCTGTGTGACTGTGTGGACAGTCTGACTATTGTGGTGGAGCAGGTGTTTAAACTTAGGCATTTGGATCCCTAGGTGTAGGATTTCTTCTAAGGTATTATTGTTGTGATGGTGATAGTGGGATTTCAACTTAGGGCCTTGCACTTACTGGCATCCACTTGAGCCAGTCTCCACTCATTTTTTGCTTTAGTTTTTCGGATGGGTCTCCCACTTTTTGCCTGGGTCAGCCTCTGACCTTGATCCTATCTATCTCTCCCATGTAGCTGGGATTAGAGACATGACTACCACTTCTGGCTTGTTCTTTTAGATAAGGTCTCACTAACTTTTTAAAATTTTTGGCCTGGGGTGACCTCAAACTGCTGTCCTCCTATCTCTACCTTCCAAGTAGCTGGGATTACAGATGTGACCCAGCATATTACATCTTTCTTTTCTTTATTCTTTTGGTAGTACTGGGCCTCACACTTACTACAGAGACACTCTACCACTTGAGCCACTCTGCCAGCCTGCATACTACATCTTAAATGCTTTATTTGTGAAGGCAGTGAGGTCTAGTGGGAAAGAACGTATGAGTAAGAGGGTCTGATGCTGTTCCTGCACAGTCTGTGCCTCCTGTAACCCTTTCCCTCTTTCTGAAGCAATTGCTCGAAAATGTCAAGAGCTTGGTTTTCAGGCGCAGTTTGTTCTAAGTTAGGACTAGAGGCTGGGTGTCCTAACTCTGGTCCAGTGTCTTTCAGGCCATGTGGCCCAGTCTGTGTAAAGATGCTTTCTGTAAGGCATTCTCAAGGTAGCTTTATCTCTCGTCCCTGAGAAGGATAAGGACAGATTTGCTTTCAATATCATTATCTGGTAGAGACTAAAAATTCAGATTTGGTTTCCAGCTTGGCTCAATTATTTATTACTGTGACAACTTGGATAACTTCACTGATGAAAAACCTTACCTGGTAGTTCTGTAGTTGCTGTTATTGTCTATAATCCTGAGTGAGGGGATAGCTTATGCACAAAATGTACATTGTGTTCTTGAGATATTAAGTACATGGGAAAGGAATTGTAAATTTGGTGATACGTAAAATCTACTTCTTCTAGGCTGATGATGTGGGGAGCAGCAGGGCAGGTCTGGCATTTTATGGCTTCTCTTTCCTTTCCAGCTCTGCTTTCTCAGGACACTGCCCCTCCTGGAGAACTTAAAGGAGGAGAACAGAAGAACTTCACATAGCCCTAAAGTCTAGCCATGTCCAAGGTAAGAAGCATTTCTTCTCTCTTCTCTGAAATGGCACCCTATTTTTTAGGTTAAATGCATATTTTGCTTTTCTTCCAAAACTCCCCAACCTAAAAAAAAAAATCTTATGTATTACCTTTCTAAACAGCATGAGATTCCAAACATAAAAACATACTATCCCTGTACCTCTTAATGAAAATATTTCTAACTTTTTTTTTAATGATGAAAACAATAAACCTTAAGTAAAAGGCAGAAACAATCTTATTTGTCCAGTGACTTGCTTCTCACATCTTCCATTCTGGTAAAAAAGGAAGTCTCCCCCAAACCTAAGAGCCTTTTCTTTCCCCACAGCCAGCATTCTCATCTTTATCTAAGAAATAGTTCAGCTACCCCTGTGGGTTCTTGTTTTACTTTTGTACATGGTACTGGGATTTGAACTCAGGGCCTACACCTTGAGCCACTCCACCAGCCCATTTTTTGTGATGAGTTTTTTCAAGATAGGGTCTCAAGAACTATTTTCCTGGGCTGGATTCCAACCTTGATCCTCCTGATCTCTGCCTCCTAAGTAGCTAGGGTTATAGGCATGAGCCACCAGCACCCAGCAAGTTCATGAAGAGGTCTCAAGAAGCAAAAATATACTCCTTGGTGGGATATGAAAGCCTTTATTATGGGGACTTGAGTCATTGAGGTCAAGGTGTACTCAGTTGTAACTGTTAGCACTGAGCTCTTCCATATGCCTGGGTTTGAAAGGAAGGCAAAGCAGAAGGACCATTGGGTAGCAAGGACTCTTGTCCAAGGTGATTGTGAGGTAAGAGATGTTTTGAGTCTTGCATGTTACGGTGTGTGTCCACTAAAGCAGGGTTTTTCTAAGTACCCTGTGAGCTTTGAAGAGTAGGGTTTCATGGGAATAGTAAGTGAGGTCTCATTCTAGAGACATTCTGAGTTAATAGCAGACCAGAGATACTTTATTCTAAGTTAAGATTAGTGGAATTAATATGGAAAAATAAAATTTTTTTGAAAGAGAAAGTAATGGGTAAAGCCCTTGAGTCTGTTATTTTAAAGAAGTACACAAATCTATAACAACAAAAACATTAAATAGTGTGAAATGGGAGCCAGAGGAACAAATGAAAAGATTAGTATGTAATATCTAGAAAAAATGCAAGTATAAAAATTCCAGGTCAGATGCAGTGACTCATGCCTATTATCCTAGGTAGTCAGATGTGGAGATCAGGAAGATTTTAATTTGAGGTCCAGGCCAGTCCAGTCAAAAAGCAAGACCCTATCTCAAAAATAACCAAAGCCAAACGGTAACAGTTCAGGTGGTAGAGCACCTACCTAGCGAGCATGAAGCCCTGAGTTCAGCTCCCAATACTGCCAAAAAGAGAAAAAAATTCAATGGAATAGAAAATATTTATCATTCACTAAACATACAGTTATTCCAGACTTACTGAGTGCTGTGGGAAATACAAATAGACATTGTCTTTGTCTTCACAGAATCTCACATCTACTAGTTTGCTTACTAGTGGGGAAAGGATGGCTTATTCATTTAGGAAAAAAACACTTTTCCTCACACTTAGAGATTCTACAGGTTAAATATAAAAACCATTACCTGATAGGTAAATACAGATTAAGGTCTGTGAAGAGGAAGATAAGCCAGATTCAGAAATCTAGAGCAGCAGTATCCAAATGTATTTCCTCACACTGATGATAGAAGTGTTCTGTAATGCGTGGTCCAGTACAGTGCACATGGCTGTGGAGACTGGTATGTGACAGAATGACTGAATTTTTAAATGTTAATTGGTTTAAATTTAAATGGCCACATGGCTAGTAGCATAGATCTGCGCTCATGAAGTGTTAACTCCAAGAGGAAAATATGAGTGCTCTTGTCCAAGTTACTCATTTGTAGGTCCTTACTAGTTGAGCAAGCTTGTGCTTGTGTCTTTTCAGGATTTGGTGACATTTGGAGATGTGTCTATAAATTTCACTCAAGAGGAGTGGGAATGGCTGAACCCTGCTCAGAGGAATTTGTACAGGAAGGTGATGTTGGAGAACTACAGAAGCCTGGTGTCACTGGGTAAGGAGGTCACCCCATAATTCAGAATCTGCACACAATTCAATTTCAGTGAAGTGTTTAGGAAGCCTCCGATGTGCTTCACTAAATGTCTCTGTCTTAAGCCTGGTCTGTAGACCCCATTTGAGCTCAGGCCAGAGGATCGCTTGAGCCCAGGAGTTCAGGCCAGCTTGGGCAACATAGAAAGACCCCATTTCAATTTTTTAAATTGTTTTTCTCTTTCTTGTGTTCCCAAAATAGGTTGAGTTTTGCAGAACTCGTGGCTTCATTCAAGTATTCCTACTTCTTCCTTTATCTTCCCCTTCTTCAGAGCACTTCACCTCTTCCTCTACTCCCTCTTACAGTCCTCCTACCTTCCCGATGACCAAGAAACTTGATATGATTTACAGGAGTGGCTAATTCCTCTTTTATTTCTTATAAGCAGGAATTTCTGTTTATAAGCCAGATGTGATCTCATTATTGGAACAAGGAAAAGAGCCCTGGATATTGAAGAAGGAGGGAACAAGAGGCGTGTGCCATGGTGAGTGCAAGAGAACTAGGGAAGCAGATGCCATTGCCAGGAAAGGCTCCAGCTCATAATCAGTGCTTTCTGGGTAGCTCTTATTCAAGATGCCATTGAGGCATCTTTAGCATGAGCTCCCCACTTTATTCTGTATGTATTCTCTCACAAGTCACCATCTTCTCTGATAACCCATTTTCCTGTTCTCTGGGTCCAAAAGTCACAGTATCTGCTTTCCTTGCCTTTTTGTTTTGCATAAGTTAGTTCATTCCATTCTTAAAAAATTTCCAGTTTCTTATTCCTTTTAGACTGAAGAATTAATGCATTTATTTATTTATTCAAGTTTCTGCTTTGAGCACAGCATCCTGCTCAGTCCCACGGGTTATTCAGAGGTTTATAACCTATCAAAGAAAAAAAAAAGCATTTCCAGTCTGTATTCAAATCCAGGAAATTGGAAGGTGACAGCATTAAATAGATCAGGAGAATAGATTGGTGGTGGTGGGGGGTTAGAGGAGAATGGTGGAGGGGTGAATTCAAGTATGATATATTTGATGTATTGTAAGAACTTCTATAAATGCCACAATATACCCCCAGCTCAACAATAAAAAATAAAAAAAGAAAATAGGTTGGTAGGAGGAAATGTTTCACGGGTGGGGACATGAAATTTGTTTTTATGAGATGTGAAGATTACCAAGTGCAGAAATGTATCCTGCGACTGGACTGGGGACAGAGGTTCAGAAAGAGTCTGATTCAGAGATGTTGCTGTGATCGATTGATCACCTGGTGAGGAGAGGTTGAGGTGGGAAGCCTGAGGTGGAGGCCTTTGCAAACGTTCTCTGCATCCTCTGGTACATTGCCTCACTATGGTGTCTGCCTTTGGTTAAATTTTACATATTTTAATTTTTAATGTAATTATTCTTTTCATTTAGGTTGACAGATTTATTTACATGAATTTGAGCAAAGAGTCTCATAATTCTTTTTATTTCATTTATATCTATAATAATTCCCAATGTTACTATCTTATTTTATATAATTACTATTGTTAAACAAAGTTATTAGGTTGCTATCCATAAATCAGTTCTGTGTGTTTTTCATAACCCAGCTTATAGATTTGTGTTATTGTCTTCTCTTTTCCAATTCTATTTTTTCTTTTTTCCTTATTAATTTTCCCTTTGATTTTCTCATTTATTTTGTTCTCCATATTGCTGAAATGAGAGGTTAATCTGTTAATTTTTCATTCTTAGTGATTAAATTATTAAGGAGGTGGTTTCATCATATTTTGATCAGATTATGTTATTGTATTTGGTCAGACTGTATTAATATGAAGGAATATTTGTAGACAGTAGACTGCATTCATATAAACTGAGACGTTTCGACAGTCACGTACACCACAAAACCATGAAGACAGGCATTTCATCATCCTTAATGCTGGCTTGTATGTCTTTGCAGTGCATCCTTCTTTCTACCCTTAGTTACAAACCATCACTGATATGGTCCTTGCCATTTTAGATCAGGTTGTATCTAAACTAAATTGGATCCTACAGTATGGCCTACGTTACCCATGGTCTACCTCACTCAGCATGATGGTTTTTAAGTTCGCCCTCATTGCTGCATGTATGAATAGATACCTCCTTTTATTGCTGAGTGGGGTTCCATCAAATAATTTTCGCTATGCATAGACAAACACATTATCCAGTCACCTGCTGATGGACATTTGGTCATTTCTGATTTGGGGCTATTATAAAGCTGCTACAAAGCTGTCATGTCCAATAATTTGTGTGGACATATGTTTTCATTTCCTTCGTAAATGCCAAAACTGACTCATGATACTTATGTGTTTAACTTTGTAAGAAGCTCACAGCTTTCCCAAAGGATTGTACTATTCCCTTTAGCAATGCAGGGGTATTTCAATTGCTATAGGTCCTCACCAATCATAGTTTTTAGTTTTTGTTGTTCTAATGGCTGTATTTTGGTTTAATGTGTATTTCTGTGATTAATAGTTGGTCATGCATATATATCTTTCACAAAGTGTTCTTGCAAATGTTTTCTTGGGTTGTCTTCTTACTGAGTTGTAAGAGCTCTACACAGGCTTAAAACAAGTTGTCATTTTTATGTATGTATGTGTATATGCCAACTATGGCCTGCCTTTTTGTTTTCCTGCTGCTATCTGAGGGAAGAAGCAAGTATTAAATTTTTGTAAGATCCAGTTTAATAATTTGTGTTGGTTGGAGCTTCTTGTGTCCTATCAAGAAATCCTTACTACTGCTAGGTCACAAAGATTTTCTTCTAGTAATTTTAGTTTTTACATTTAGGTCGGTGATCAATTTTGGGTAATTGTTACATCTAGTGTGAAGTAAAGGTTGTGTGGCTCATTCTTTTCTACCATGAATATGCAGTTTCTCTAGTACCTTCCCTTGGGACTTTCCCTTCCCATTGTGTTGCCTTGTTACCTTTGATTTTAAAAATGAGATAAATACTAACGTGTGGGTCTAGTTCTAGACTCTGTTCTGTTTCGTTGATTTATATGTCTGTCTTTTCACCACAACCACACTTTTTTTATTACTGTAGCTTTATACTAAATTTTGATATATAGTGCAACTTATAAAATTGCTTTAACTAGTTTAGATCATTTGCATTTCATGTAAATCTTTAAATGAATTTGAGAATTGCTACTCATAAAACTTGGATTTTGGTTGAGATTATATTTAATCTCTGCATAAGTTGGGGGGAGAATTGACATTTTAACAACACTGATTTTTCTAATCCATAAGTACAGCTCATGGATTTATTACAATTTTCTTTAATGTCTCCTAGGAATATTTTGTAGTATCCAGTGTCGTGGTCTTACATAGTCTTTAAATTTTTTTCTGGGATCTTTTATCATTTTGGTTGATATTATAAATAGAATTCTGTGTTCTAACATTTTACTGCTAGTATACAAAAATGTAAATTGATCTTCATATTAAGTTTATGTCTTAGGAACTTGCTAGATTCATTTGGTAGTAGTTCTAAGTAGTAGTTTGTAGGTTTCTGAGGATTTTTTGCTTAGATAATCATGCCATCTGCAAAGGCAGTTTTATTCTTTCCTTTCTGATCCTTACCTTCTTTTTCATGATATATTGCAACAACTATCACTTCCTGTACAATGTTGCCTAGAGGTGATAAGAATAGATATACCTACATTGTTCTACTGTTTTTTTAATTTTTAATTTGTTGTTCCAGTCTAAGTTGATGTATGCTGTAGATTTTTCTAAGAAATCTTCAATCAGTTTGAAGCAGTTCTTTTCCATTCCTGGTTTCTAAGAATTTTTATAGGAAATGGATCAAATATTCATTCTACTCTATTGAAATGGTCATGTGATTTTTTTCTTCTTTAGCTATTATTTGTTACTCTAGCTATTATTTGTTAATATAGCAAATTGCATAGATGTTTTTCAAATATTAAGCAGTATTACATTCTTAGAATAAGCTCTACTTGGCTAAAGTTATGCTTTTAATATTTCTGTGGATTTGATCTGCTACAGTTTTATTAATGGTTGTACATTTATGTTCTTGTGTTACCATTGGTCTGTGGCTTTACTTTCTTATCGTTTCTTCCTTTGGTTTTGTCATCAAGGCAGTGTTGACTTCATGAAGACAAGTGAGGAAGTATTTTATCTCCTGTTTTCTGAAAGAGCTTGATAGGATGGTATCAGTTCTATAAATCTTGACCATAAGCTTATCACAGTACCCAGTTCTTCTTGAATCAACTTTGATAGGCTATCCCTTTTGAGGGATTTGCACATTTCATCAGTGTCCTCTGTGTACTTGAGTTATTTGTGATGTTCTCTCATCTTTTCATTGTCTGTAGGACTCAGCTCTGGTTGCTGAGTTTTACGATCTTTGTTTCTCTGTCAGTGATCTTTTCAAAGGACCTAGTTTTGGTTGTCTTTTCTCTGTTGATTATTTGTTATTTTTCTACTTAGCTTTTTTGCATCTCCTTTCCTTAGGATTATTTTAGTCTTTTCTGCCTTTTTGAGGTGGCATCTTAGATTATTGACTTATAATCTTTTTGTTTTTGTCTAAAATAATTCTTTTAAAGTTACAGATGTTTTAGCTGTGTCCTTAAATTCTAGTGGATTAGATTACCGATATCAGTTAACTCAAGATATCTTCTGATTTCTCTCGTTATACTCTCTGACCTGTGAACTGTATGGGTACAATATGCTTTAATCCATAGTATTTTGAGTTTATTAGACATCATTTTTTGTTTTAATTTAATCCTGTTAATATTAGAGGACAAACTATGATTTCAGTACTTTTAAATTTACGGAAACTTGGCTTAGATCCAGCATGTGGTCTGTCTTACTGCACATACAATGGAATACATACTGAACAGTTGATATTAAGATCACCTAGGATAAAAAAAATAGTCACCTAGTATGATTATGGAATTGCCTGTCTCTTCCTTACATTGTCAGTTTCTATATATTTGAGGCTTTGTATCAGGTAACACACATTAGTAATTATTATCTCTTCTTGGTAGACAGATCGTTTTATCACTATATGTCCCTCTTTATCTTTAGTAATACTCTGTTTTGAAGTTTATTTTATCTGATATGAACATAGTCACTCTAGCTTTGTGCTTACTGTTTGCATCTTGCGTCTTTCTCCATTTGTTTACTGCTTACTTTTACTGTTTTCTTATTTTTAAGGTGAAATTTCTGTGGACAACATTGAGTCTTTCCTTTTTTATCTACTATTATACATTCTACCTGCTAAACTCATGGCTCAAGTGTTGGGGCACCTGCCTCACAAGCAGCATGAGGCCTGAGTCAAACCCCAGTATTATGTATATATATATATATATATATATATATATGTGTGTATATATTCTACTTTTAATGGGATATGTAGTCTATTACTATGTATAAATATAATATAAATTAATTTAGATTGGGTATCTGCAATTCAAAAATCTGAAATGCTCCAAAATCTAAAACTTTTTGAATGCTAACATGATGGCACAAGTAGAAAATTTCATACCATGAAAATTACCTACAAAATTATAAAAGAATATTGTGTAACACTGTTCAGGTTACACATATAAGATGTATATGAAGTATAAATTAATTTGTGTTTAGACTTGGGTCCCATTCCTAAGATATTCCATTATGTATATGCAAATATTTCAAAATGGAAAACTCTGAAATCCAAAATACTTTGGGTCCCAAGCATTTTGGATTAGGGGTACATAACCTATACTCATTCATATAATTTGATTTGGGTCTGCCATTCTCTCACTTTTTCCCCTTGTTCTTTTTTTTTTAACATCTTTTTCCCCCTTTTATCTTCTTTTGGCTTATTTGAGGTTATTTAAAAAGTTTTAATTTATTTGCAGGCTTTTTAGGTATACCTTTTTACATTCTGTCTTTAGTGGCTGCTGTTGGATAGTAATGCTCAAAATACAGTTTTGACCCCGCAGCTTCCCCAGGAATTTTAGAGATGTTGTCAGCAGGTTGTCAGCCCTCATTCAGACCTGCTCAGCCAGAAACCCTGCATGTGGCACAGCAGTCTGCACTTGAACAAGTTCTCTATGTGATTCCAATGCAGTTTGTGAATCATGGCTATAGTGATTATAACATACATCCTTAACTTTTCAGTCTGATGAGAATAGTAGGAATGACTGGCCTTGCATTTTTATTTATTTACCACAGTTTTTTTTTTTTGAGACAGGGTCTCACTATGTTGCCCAGGCTGGCCTCAAGCTCACGTCCTCCTGCCTCAGCCTCTCATGTGCTGAATTGTTAGCATATGCCATCATGCCTAACACTTAAAAGTTCTTACAGTGTGAGTAAAATGAGTGCCTACATGACAAGCAAAAAAGTAGTGAAAAATAAGGTCAGAGAATGCGAGGTTATGCAGAATTTTGTAAATCATGGTAGGAATTTTGGCCTTATTATAAGTCTGATGAAGAACCCCTGGAAAGTCCTAAGCATAAGGATGAGTTGATGTAGTTGGGTGTGGTGGCATGTGCCTGTAATCCCAGCTAGTTAGGAGGTTGAGGCAGGAGGATTTCAAGTTCAAGCCCAGGTTGAGCAACATAGTGAGACTTTGGTCTTAAAAAAAAAAGAGGGGGTGGGGGCAGGGGGGAGAAATGACCCAAGCATTGTATGCATATATGAATAATAAAACAATAAAAATTAAAAAAAAAGAGAGGTGATTGATTTGGGAGGGAATGGGGGAGGCAGATTAAAGCCTATGCTAAGTTAATAAAAGCAAGCAGCTTGATTGAATTTTTTCCATGAAGGCTCCTAGAATCAAATGGAAATTTATATTTAATTGGAAATAAATCACATGAAAATGATTTTCAGGGAGACCTTTCTCAAACTTCCAGATTTTAGGAATAGAATTTCATGAACAACCAGAGTTTCATGTACATCCCAAGTCTTTAGGGCTAGGGACCCAATGAAAGTTTTTATGCTATATTCTTGACATTCTTAAATCTTAGTTTGAAAGGAAATAAGGAAAGATGTTTGAAGACTGCAGCAAGGGTGGAAAGATGTTTAAAGAGTAGTATTAATTTAAATGTAAATGATAATTGTGATTTTAGATGGCCTCATTTTTTTGTTTTTCTGACATGTACTTTATGGGTTATACATGATTAATTTATGTCCTTAATCAACTCTTAACCTCTCATTGTTTATAATCTCATACATTTTAGGCTGCACTAAAAGCTGTTAAATGCTTGAATTTCCTTTGTGGGTTTTTTCCCCTATTTTTGTCATAGAAGTTTCTTTTCTTACAATGAATAAATACAAAATATATTTGTCTTCTTGATCTTTTAGATTGGGAGTATGTATTTAAAAACAGTGAATTTTCATCAAAGGAAGATATTTATGAAGAACCAGCCAGAGTAGTGACAATGGGAAGAAGCCATCTTAGGTGTAGCCTTGATTGTCCTAATTTTAAAGAAGACTGTGAAAGTGAGGAGTGGCTGAAAAACAAGTTAAGAAGTCAGGAGATACATTTTAATGAATTGATCATCTCTCGTAAAGAATTCCTCCCTGAAGATCAACGTAATGGGTATAATAAATCTTGGCAAACATTCCATAAGGATGCAATACTAGATATACAACAGAATTTCCCCACCACAGAAAGAGGACATAAGCATGAGCCACAAAAGAGAAGTTACCAAAAAAAATCAGTTGAAATGAAACACAAGAAGGTCTATGTGGAAAAGAAGCTTTTGAAGTGTAATGAATGTGAGAAGGTCTTCAACCAGAGCTCATCTCTCACTCTCCACCAGAGAATTCATACAGGAGAGAAACCCTACGCATGTGTTGAGTGTGGGAAATCCTTCAGCCAGAGTGCAAACCTAGCACAACATAAGAGAATACATACTGGGGAGAAGCCTTATGAATGTAAAGAATGTAGGAAGGCCTTCAGCCAGAATGCTCATCTCGCTCAACACCAGAGAGTTCATACTGGAGAGAAACCTTATCAGTGTAATGAATGTAAAAAAGCCTTCAGTCAGATTGCACATCTGACTCAACATCAGAGGGTTCACACTGGAGAGAGACCGTTTGAGTGTATCGAATGTGGAAAGGCTTTTAGTAATGGTTCATTTCTTGCTCAGCATCAGAGAATTCATACAGGAGAGAAACCTTATGTGTGTAATGTGTGTGCAAAAGCATTTAGCCATCGGGGATACCTAATTGTACACCAAAGAATTCATACTGGAGAGAGACCCTATGAATGTAAGGAATGTAGGAAATCCTTTAGCCAATATGCACACCTTTCTCAACATCAGAGAGTTCATACTGGGGAAAAACCTTATGAATGTAAAGTCTGTAGGAAAGCCTTCAGCCAGATTGCATACCTTGATCAACATCAGCGAGTTCATACTGGAGAGAAACCCTATGAATGTATTGAATGTGGGAAGGCCTTCAGCAATAGTTCATCACTTGCACAACATCAGAGAAGTCATACTGGGGAAAAACCCTATATGTGCAAAGAATGTAGGAAAACATTTAGCCAGAATGCAGGCCTTGCTCAACATCAGAGAATTCATACTGGAGAGAAGCCTTATGAATGCAATATTTGTGGGAAAGCCTTTAGCTATAGTGGATCTCTTACTCTACATCAGAGAATTCATACTGGAGAGAGACCCTATGAATGTAAAGATTGTAGGAAATCTTTCAGGCAGCGTGCACACCTTGCTCATCATGAGAAAATTCATACTATGGAGTCATTCTTGACCCTTTCCTGTCCCTCACCCTCCACTTCCAATCAGTTGCCAAGAGCTGTAGGTTTTATCTCCTAATTGTGTCTGGATTCTGACCCAGTTGGCCCATGTTTATTTTATTTCCTGTGTCCAATACATACTAATTTGCTTAATGTGGAATATGGAAATAGCTTTCTAATTGGTCTTCTTGTACTCACCCTTTGCCTCTGTCAGTTGTCTACATTTCAGACAGGCTTATATTTTAGTCATGTCATTTCTCTACCATTAAAATCCCTCAGTGGCATTGTATAGTTCTTTGGTTAAAGCTCACATCATAAAAATAGTGTAAAAGGCCTCATGTCATTATCCACCTCATTCTCTGGATACTTATTCAGAATTAAGAACTCATTCAAGCATCAAATACATCTGGCCTCTAATCCTTGCTCTTTTATTTTCTAGCCCTAATTTTGGGGGAGCATTTTTTTGTAAACTTAAGTCTTATTTATATTATTGGAACAATAATGGTACTACCTCAAGAGTTAATGGGATAATTAAAAATGCATGTAAATTGCTCAGCAGAGTGCCTAGCATAAATAAGTCAAATATTAATGTAAAATAAAAAGATACCATAGTATACAAAGAAGAACTGATTGTCTTAACCATAAGAAAGCAGAATCACAGGACTGGGAGATAAGGATTTTTTATTAGGAATAGTAGTTAAAGTTGGGGGTATGCTCTAACTCAGAGGCACATATCTGAAAGAGCAAAAGAAAGGGAACCTTAATGGTGCCAAGTATCACTGAATAGTCTGGCTGTAGAAGTGACCCCAAACACTGCAATTGTGGAGGAGCAATGTTACCCATTGGAGGGCTCAAGGGTGAAGCTTGTGGATTTTTGAAAGGTGGCAGGAAATACTGCCAGTGACATGCAGAACTGTAAAAAGACTAAATCCTCACAACTCACAGTGTGACACACCTGGGAGTTGGGTAGAATTCAAGAAACTTGGGTCCTAACCCAAGCCTGATGATTCAGAATCTGTATTTTATAAGCCCAGATGACTTCAGTACACATTAAGATTTGAGAATCACTAAGCAAAAACAAATTTCCTGCTACTCTGGAGCACTGGCTTTTGATAAATACTCAGAGAAACTTCCCCTATTCAAAAATACAGAAGCCCAGCCTTTCACTGATCTGTTAGTGGAGAAGTCAGCTTTTCAAAGGTCAATAATTGGGAGGTGAGAGTTGGTAGGAAGGAATCAGTTTTCTTCAAGGGCTGGCATCTTGAAAGATGGAGAAACTTAATCTCAAAGCTCCATCTTGTGGAGAGAGGGCTCAGTCACAAAGGGCTTTTATAGGGAGAGAAAGGAGGAACAGGGCAGGAAGGTCATGTGTCAAGCAGGGTCTTTGTATCCCAGGGGCCATGTCTCCTTTTTTCTCTGGAACTTCTCAGTGGACCATGACCTTTGGAATGGGCAGCTCCCATAGTTCTTTTTAAACTGATATTCTTTTAAACTGACGACTAAGGGGGCTTCTGCCAAGAACTTCAGTTCGCAGCTTCCACTGCCTGTTAAGCTTCAGGAAATTGTACAAAGCGTGGAACTGAACAAAGATGAAGCCCCTAGTTTATAAGGAACTCTTTTAGAGAGTGGGGCATCAGCTTCCTAGAAGAAACCTTAGAGAATAAATTAAGAGGTGATGTTCAGAATGGCATAACTTGCTCAGAAGTGTGCCCAGTGCCGTGCATGGAGAAAGAAGGCAAGCATAGGACAGGACCAGGGCACGCTGTCTACAAGAGCTCTTCATAGTATGAGGATCTTTATCATTGTTCAACATGTTGCACAGTTTCCTCTGTGATGTATTGGGTAGAAGACATGTCAGGCCAGGAATTCTTTTTCACAGATGCCAACATGAACAAAGCCATCAGAGTCTTTGTTCCCTGCATGGGGAACAACAGTAAATCTCTCTGTCTCTCTTTCTCTCTCTCTCTCTCTCTCTCTCTCTCTCTCTCTCTCTCTCTCTCTCTCTCTCTCTCTCTCTCTCTGTCTCCCTCCTCTCCTCTCCTCTCCCCGCCCTCCATACTTTACCCTGTTATAATAAAATAAACCTTGCTAAAACTTTCAAAAAATGATTAAGGAGGGGTGTTGCAGAGGTCATCAGATGTTCTGGTATCTGTAAATCTAACAGATTTAGCAAGTTAACATCTTAGCCATTTAGGGGGGATTCCCTTTAGAATGCTGAACAAAAGGGAAGGGGTGTAAAAGGATTAGGGAGGAATAACAACCTTTCCAGAGGGGAATCTGAACAACCACCAAGGACAATTCCAAAGGAGGGACCCTGTTACAATCCTATTGGATAATGGTATACTCTGATTTACAGAAATTCCCCTTACTAAAAATGGAAAAATGAACAAAATGGAAAGAATGTGCCTGTGTCACTGAAGACAATAGTGGCACCACCTCATGTTGCACACTTAAAAATGTAATTCAGAGATGGGCATATGGCTCAGTGCACAAGGACCTGAACTCAATCTCCAGCACCAAAAGAAAGAAAAAGTAGTGCAGAAGAAACAATTTCGGCTACATTAAAAGAATACACGAGCATTTTTGGCATTCCCTGTGCTCATGTGTGAGACAGGGACCTCCACAAGGAGACAAAAGACAACCTCTGGGCCCTTAACATGTTACCCACACAAAGCACACTTTTAACAGCTTTGTCATAAAACTCCAGGTTAGTACACAAACTAGAAATGTCTGTAGACTAGTAAACCCCACATGACTTAACCAAGCTAAAATTAGTGGGGTTCAGGATGCTACATGAAAGATAAAAAGACAAAGGAGAATTGTTGCAAAAAAAAAAAACCCTTTTAAACCTTTTAGTGTTATTCCTCTTAGTCAATTTAGAACTTACTAATTTTGCACATCACACAGCTGAATAATACATAATTAGTTTCCCACTAGCTTCACTACAGGTAACACAGGTAACACCTGTGATGCAAGGATTACAAACCAATACGAAGAAAAGAAAAAGGCCACTTTTATTAAGAAGATTGACTTCACTGGAGTTTATAGATACCCGATGGATGACTAAGATAAGGCAAAAGACCTGATAGCTCTGTCTTCATATCCTGCCTCAAACCCTTTGATTCTGTGTTGGGAGTGTGGCTCAGGTGGGAGAGCACCTACCTACCAAGTGCAAGACCCTGAGTTCAAAGCCCAGTACTAAAAAAAACAAAACAAAAACTTTGAGTCCAAGCTGGGCACTCTGGGTCACTCCTATAATCCTAGCTACTTGGAAGGTGGAGATCAGGAACATCATGGTTCAAGGTCAGCCAAGGCAAAAAGTTCTCAAGACCCCATCTCAACCAATAAAAAGCTGGTTGTGGTGGCACATGACTGTCATCCTAGCTACATGGGAAGCATAAATAGGAGGATCACAGTCCAGGCTGGCCAGGGCATAAGCGAGAGACCCTATTTGAAAAACAAGCAAAATAGACTGGTAGCATGGCTCAAGTGGTAGAGGACCTGTTTAGCAAACACAAGACCCTGAATTCAAACCCCAGTACTGAAAAACAAACAAAAACCATTGAGTCTGACCACTCAGCTTTCTATATGTGGACATGGTAAACACCTGGGAAGTTTTGTCCAATACTATAACACAGGGTTAGCATGGTGTGTTGTTCATTGGAGTAGATATATTTCTTTTACTCCATCCTGTGCTTTCTCACTAAGCCAAGCACCTAAGTCCTGCAGCCTCACCATAAGGCCCAGACCAAACCATGACTCCAGGATGTTTATGCAAGATGATGGTACCAGCAACAGGAAGGACTCAGCAGTTCTTGACTCAGTTCCTCTATGCAAGATGTACCAGCTGTAACTCAGAAGTCTCTGGTCAAAGTGGACCCACCCATTAGCTCAGCAAGTACAAAGCCAGAATGTGCACAAGAAGAATACAACTTTTAAGATTGTGTCCATGACTACTAGACAATTACCAAATTTCAGCCCCCCTGCCAAAAAAAAATCAGAGAAGGTGGGCACCATGGCTCATGCGTGTAATCAATCCTAACTAGTCAAGAGGCAGAAATCAGGAGGATCAGAGTTTGAAATCAGCCTAGTTCATGAGACCCTCTCTTGAAAATTTCCAACAAGAACAGTAACCAAAAAAGGGCTAGTGGAGTGGCTCAAGTGGTAGAGCACCTGCCTAGCAAGCATGAGGCCCTTAGTTCAAACTCCAGTACTGCCAAAAAAATCAGATAAAATCCTGCTGCTCTTTGTTCATTGAAACAGCCTGATCACCTCTTTGATCAGTGTGACTTCCTTCTGCTTCCAATAAACAAGCTTTGCCTGTCTTATTCATAATACATGGCTTGATCTGACTTCTAGTGTTTCCATGCCACAAGATTTCACTGACAGAGAAAAACTACATAAAAGAAATTCTGAAAAAATACTTCACTAGTACTTCCTGATCTGGGTGGCAATATGAAGGCACCTCTGAAAAAAGGTAAATGAAATTCTTGTTAAGAATCCTTCTTCACTCTAGATAAACACTACTTTGGTTAGGAAAGACAAGTTTATTAAGATATGTCTCCATTTGATCCATGTTGGTGTGGTGGCACTGGAGTTTGAACTGAAGGCCTTACACTTGCTAGGCAGTCACTCTTACCACTTGGGCTACTCCATCAGCCCTTTCTTGTGATGGGTTTCTTCAAGATTGGGTCTTGCAAACTATTTGGCTGAAGCTGGCTTTGAAGTGCGATCCTCCTGATCTCTGCCTCCTGAGTAGCTAGGATTACAGGCATGTGGCACTGGCACCTGGCTCCATTGGATCCATTTTGCTTCTAAAAACATTGATAAAGTTTTTTCAAAAGCTTATTACAAGAATGTTAATTGTAATGTTCTTTTTTCAAAAAAGACTCTAAATCCATAGTAATTCCTCCTTGTTCTAAATGCTTATGTAAGATCTATGCCTCTGGCAAAGATGGAGCTATAGGTAATGGTTTAACCTATCTAAAACATTTATTTTTTATTTTTAATATATTATTGTACTGGAGGTACATTGTGACATTTACAAAAGTTCTTACAATATATCATAGTTGAATTCACCCCCCCCATCATTCTCCTTTATATTCCTCTCCCCATTTCTGGAATAGTTTCAACATGTCTTATTTTTCCATTTTCATGCACGAGTACATAGTCTTTCCACTACATTCACCTTAAAACATTTCTTAAAAACTGAACAAAACCCATGAATCCTTGGTGTTCAAGACATTGGAAAAATGGCCATTTTGAGAAGAAAGAGATCAAGCATTCAGCCCATCTTAGGGGTACTGGTGTGAGCTTTAGGTTTAATTTCAGGAACAGCTGTAGCATAGGCTGAGAGGTATACATAATTAAGCAGCCTTGGTCAGACTGTAGCTGGTTGGTCATTATCTCCATCCTGGTTCTTCAAGGTGGCTACAAAGAAGTCCTTATTACTTGAGGGGATGATCCAATTCCCATTAAGACAAGGACTGACCAAAAGATCAGGAAGAGGTCAAAGGGATGAACTTATAAACAAGAAGGGATATTAAAAAAAAGAAAGAAAAAGAACTTACAACCTATAAACCATACGGTATTGATATATTGATACATGGGATCAATAACCATTAAACAAGACCTTGTGTTGCCAAAAAAAAAAAAAAACCAAAAAACCTCAGACATCATGTTTAACTTTCTAACCTTCACCCTGACTGATAAAGAAATGAAACATTCTTTTTCAGATCACCCTAGTTGGCAACAACCTACAAAGGAAATACATGGCCTTGTACAACATCCCCCAGATTTAGTATAAATCCTTCCAAGAAAAGCCTGCAAAGTGAGGCTCTACTGAGAAACCAGTACTTGTCCCTTGTGTTTGTACTTCTGCTCTGTAATAAGGCTTCCTTCCAAGTCTTTCTCTGAATTCTTTAATGGTGATAAGAACTTGGCTAAGTGTTCCTTTGTCCTAGGCAACTGGTACATCCCAATGATTCCTATTTCTATAGTATTGACTTTATAACTGCCCAGAGGCATAAAGTCTAATAAACTGGTTAATTCCTGGTCCTTGTAACACAGACCTCCAATTTTTGTGTTACTTAATAAGCACCCTTCAGATGAAAGGAAGTTTTCTTGAAGACATGCCTGCTTGATCCCTGGGGCACAAAAAGCATGTGAAGCAAGGAAGGTTGTGGAGAGGAGGTCATCTTTGTACTGCTTATAATTGCTCAGTAATGTGAGAATCAATTAAACTGAGTCTTTTCTGTCAAAGAGTTAGCTCAGTCAGTAGAGCATGAGACTCAACTTCAAATTTGTGAGTTTGAACCCCTTTCTTACCCCTTCCCCACCTAATATCCACACAGTGGAATATGTCTGTCATGTGTGGGTATTAGCTAATTTCCCCAGTTTTCTATGTGCTTGATGGCATGTCGCCTGGCTGTAAAGTTTCTGCTTTTAAGCAGAGAATTGTCATTGATGTCCTAAAACTCAAACTGCTAGTCTTAGGATAATCATTGTCCAGAGGAATCTCTGCTTCAAGGTCCCCTTGGCCCACAGGTGAATTATATACTTGGTGCTGCCATTCCAGGTCAAACACTCATTGCAGGCCTCAGTTTCCTCAGAATCCTAGAAATTCCCACCTTATACGTCACCTCTTTGCCTTTGGGTACACCAATAAAATTAAGTTTTGTGTCTATGCTCTCCAATCATGTCTGCCCTTCCTCTATGCCCTCCCCTAAGCCTCTACTTTAGTCAATCTTGAATATTGTGAATGCAAGCTCCATCTTTAGAGCAAGGGGTAGTCCTGCCTCAGGGATAAAAACTGAGGGCTCCTTCTGCCCCTGTACATGTGCTGGCTTGCCTGACTTAGGTCAGAGGTGCACACACATCCTTCTGCACAAGTAAATTTTGCCTTGTCCATCAGCTTTTGAGCATGTGTTTGATTTTTGATCATGGTAGCACCATGATATTTCTAAAAGTGAGTGTGAAATTGATAGGGAAAAATTGTGTCTATTGATTCTTGGTCTTTGGGCTAAAATCAAGTGTAGAAAATAGTGTTTAATCAGGTTATATATCCATCCAGTGTTTATACCTGAATTCTCTGTTTTCACTTCCCATGTCACCCAGAGCATTTGCCAAGATGGAGTATATTATAGGGCTTAAAACACATCTCAAATTTTGGTGGTACTGGGGTTTGAACTCAGGGCCTCATTTACTTGGCAGGTGCTCTGCTACTTGAGCCACTCTGCCATCCCTTGAGGTAAATTTTTATATAGTTGGATTAAAACCTGCCCACCCTCTTTTCTAATTGTTCCTTCTGATCTGTCAGGTTTTTTTTTCTCTTTCTAGTTTATACTAAGTGAACTGTGTACTTTTAATGATGCTAGCATATCCTATTTATGTTTTTTAAAAGTTTTTGTGGATATTTTAGGGTTTATAATGAATCTTTAATTCATCTTTAGTAAGAATTTATGTACAAAAATATGACTGACATGTAAAAATCTCACATAATATATGACTGTTTTCTCTCTTCCTTCCTTTATGTTCTGTCATACATTTAACTATATGGTATATATACCATAAACACCAATATATTATTACACTTCTAGATTGCCAGTTAACTTTTAGATAAACTAAAGCTAATTTTACCTTCATTTATTCCATTTCCAGATCTCTTCATTTTTATGTGTATATCCAAGTGTCTGTTTCTTTTCATATTTTTTAATGCTTAAAGAACTTCATTTATCATAGACTAGGTCTTCTGGTAATGTTTCCTGTTTTATTACTCTGAGAAAGTCATCCTTTATCAGTTTTTTCTTTTGTGGTGCAGTAGGGAAGAGGGAATGGCATGACAGGAAACTGAAACTTAAGGAAACTGGACATAAGAAGGGTCATGTAGCACTGAGGATAAAGTAGCCAATGAAATAGTATGTAACCATATACTTGTGTAATCTGCTTGCAACAGTATATAAAGCAAGTCTCCTTTGTTCTCGAGGCTTAACCTTTGGATGTGAATCCACTGAATCACTGCTGGCATGCTGAATAAAAATTGCTTCCTGAAAAGTCTTGGTGTCCTGTCTCCCTGTCTAAGTATCTTGCAACATTTTGGGGGCCATCTGGGATTTGGAGATGGTGTTTTCACATCCTTCTCTCTGAGCCTTGGTTGCATAAAAGAACCCAGAGAAGTCTCAGGAACCAATTTGGAGCCCTACCCATCAGAATGGTAAGAACCCAGGTTCAAATATTAAGCCTGCCCTAAGTGGCAGAAAGGGAGCTTGATCACCTCCCAGAGTCACCTGAGTAGCTTTGAGCAAAAGTGAAACAGCGACTCCTAGGTGCTGGGAGCTGGGAAGAAATGTTGGATGCCTGTGTGCAAATATGTGTGAATGAGACATAGCCTGGATATGAAGCAAAAGTGAGTCCTGATCCATGGGTCCATGACAAACTCATATGGTCTAAGTAGGGTGAGCCCTAACAGGACCTCCAGTCCAGGGATTATACGGACTCACTACAGCTAAGAGATGCCTAAATCCCTGCAAGGGGAGTGGCCAGAGACAAACAAAGTTAGTGAGGACCCTGTGTATATGCATTTCATGGCTAGGTGACCACATCAAGGTCACCGATAAAGGGTGCATTTTGTTCTTCCCTGTGTGTTGGAGAAGAGGATCCCTTACCTCTCTTCCAAAACCCCTTACCCCACCATGTCTATCTTGAGGTCTGGCAATGGGTGGAAATCATAGTAAAAACACCCCCTTGGAGTGTATGGTTAAACACTTAAACAAGGGATTTAATGAAAACTGTGGAGTTAAGTTAACTCCTAACAAGCTTAAGGCCCTTTGTGAAGTAGATTTTTCTGCTTTTGGTATGTGGTGGCCCCCAGAAGGGTCACTAGACAAAACTGTGGTTAATGAAGTTTATAGGGTAATTGTAGGGAATCCTGGGCACCCAGATCAGTTTCCCTATATTGATTGCTGGAAGGATGCTGTCATCAGCCAGGCCACATGGCTAAGGCCCTGTCTGGAAGAGGCCTGTAGGATTATGGTAGCTAGGATGGCTACAACTTCCAAGTGTACTGGCCAAGGAGCCTGAGGAAATGCCACCACCCTGCATGCCACTTTATCCATCTCTGTCACTGGCACCCAGTTCCGCACCCTCGTCTTCACATTGGATGGGGAAAACCAACGGATGGCCCACCTATAAAACCTGGCCTGGAGGCCTCAGGGGCCTCAACTCCCCCAACTTCCCCAGATCCTATGGATCCTAAGTCCACGCCAAGTCTGCCACTTCTCACCCCACATCCCCCATTCCATCAGGGGTACCCAACCAGTCCCAGTGAGGACCACTTTTCTCCTCAGACTCCCACTGCTATGCAGATGCCCCTGAGAGAAGCCCGAAGCCCAATCTATTATGACCAGCATGGTCAAATACAAGGAGGAGGACAAACTTTTATCCTAGCAGCCCTTTACCACCACAGACCTCCTAAACTGGAGACTGGAAACATCATACCCCCTTCTTCATGGAAAAATCTCAGGTTCTAATTGATTTGATGCAGTCTATCATCCAGACTCAAACCCACCTGGACAGACTCTTGACAGCTTCTTCTGAAGAGTGAACTGTATAACATTGGTGGCTCTAAAGTGGTTGGAAGATCATGTCCTTGCTGGTATTTTAAATGGCTAAGCCTATGCTCAGGCTCAGTTCCTTGAAAAAGACTCCCCATTGGGACCCTAATGAAGATCGAGACTACCAGTGGCTTGAACAGTATCAGGAGGCACAATTAGGTAGCATGAAGGAGGAAGGTAAAAAGTCTCTGAACATGAGCAAAACATCAGAAGTCCTCCAAGGACTGGACAAGGGCTCCAGCCAGTGTTATGACTATTTGTGTGAGGCCTTCTGCTTGTACACCCCCTTTGACCCAGAAGCAACTGAGAATCAGTGGATGTTAAATTCTGCTTTTGTTGGCCAGGCTTAAGGGGACATCAGGTGAAAACTGCAGAAACTGCAGGATTCACTGGAATGATTGCCATTCAGCTTCTGGAGGTGGCCACAAAGGTCTTTGTCAATTGAGATCAGGAGGCAAGATGGGAGGCTAATAGAAAGATGAAAAGGAAAGTAGATCTCCTTGCGGCAGCCCTTGTTGAACAATCAGGTGGGTCCTGGTGAGCTTATTCAGAGGCAGACAGTCACCAGTGCTCCTGGGACTCCCCTACCCTAGGGAGGAACTGGGGTGAAATCAATGTGCCTACTGTCACCAAGATGGGCAATGAGAGAATGAATGTCCCCAACAAGCCAGGGACTCCCAGAAGGCCCCCCAGATCAGAAGCAGAGGCCGAGTTTTCGAGGGAAAGTATCAGCCTGCCTGCAGGGCACTGGGAAGAAAACATTGTTGGACTGGCAGCCCTGGAGGAAGATTATGGTCTGAATGGAAAATGGGGGCCATCCTGTCAGCCTCATTGTTGACACAGTTGCAACCCAGCCAGTGGGCTCCTTTCACAGATTCATGCAACTGTTATTGGGACTATGAGGAACTGGTCCTGCAGCCCCTTCTTAGTATCTAGACAATGCAATCTTGGGGGCCATGAAGTAAAGCACAAGTTCCTTTATCTTCCTGATTGCCCTCTGGCCTTAATGGGTAGACTTGTTACATAAATTGAGGGCACAGATAACCTTTGGTTCTGATGGTAAGGCAGCTTTAAAACTGAGAAGACCTGAGGCAAGAATTCTAACCCTCACGGTTGCACAAGAAGAGGAATGGTGGCTCTATGCCCCTGAGGGAAGGTCTCCCAAGATTTCTGAGCTTCCCTCCAAGATTCCAGGTGTATGGGCTGAAGATAACCCCTCAGGCCTGGCCCAAAACATGCACCCAGTAGTGGGGGAACTAAAGCCAGGAGCCATGCCTGTCAGCCAAAAACAGTACTTCATTTCCTGCAAGGCCCAGGTTGGGAATCAAAACAACCTTGACAGACTCCTAAAATATGGGATCCTCCGACCTTGCCAGTCATCCTGGAACACTCCTTATTACCCATCCAGAAACCAGGGACCAAGGATTTCAGGCCAGTTTAGAACTTCCAGGCAGTAAATCCAGCAACCGTTACTCTACACCCCATGGTCCCAAATCCCTACATGCTTTTAGGTCTTGTCTCACCTGAGGCAATTTTTTTACCTGCCTAGATCTTAAAGATGCATTTTTCTGCATCTTCCTGGCCCCACAGAGCCAGCCTATTTTTGCCTTCCAATGGGACAATCCTAATACCAGAGAAAAGGAACAACTAACCTGGACTCAATACCACAAGGTTTCAAAAATTTGCCCACTATTTTCAGAACTGCCTTGGTATCCAACCTCAAAGCTTTCTCAGCTGACCAGCATTGCTGGGCAATTCTCAAGCAGATAGATGACCTCCTGCTGGCTGGACCAACCTGGAGGACTGTATGGAAGGGACTCACTTCCTTCTCTCTCTTTTATGGAAGACAGGATAAAAAGTTTCTCAGAAAAAGGCCCAGATTTGCCAAGACTCTGTCAAATACCTTGGCTTTCTCCTCTCCCACAGTCAACACAGGCTCAGCCCCAAGAGGAAACAAGCTGTCTGTTCCATACTGGCCCCCAAGACCTGCCAGCAAATCAGAGAGTTTTGGGGAGTCACAGGTTTCTGCCAAATCTGGATTCCTAACTACTCCCTCTTGGCCAAACCCCTCTATGAAGCCACAAAGGGGGGGAGAACAGGAACCCTTAATATGAGAAGAGGAACAAGAGAAAGCCTTTAGAGAAATCAAGAGGGCACTTCAAATGCCTCTGCTCTAGGCACGCCAGATGTGATGAAGCCCTTTTTTTTCTGTACATCCATGAGTGAAAGGGGAAAGTTGTTGGGGTCCTGACTCAGCTACTAGGCTCCTGGCACCATCTGGTGGCTTACTTGTCAAAACAATGCAATGCCATTTCCCAAGGCTGGCTGCCTTGCTTGCATGCCCTGGCAGCCACCACTGACTTGGTGACAGAAGCAGACAAGTTTACCCTATGACAAGAACTCACTGTTTGTGTTCCCCACTCTGTCCTGACTCTCATGGAGTATAAGGGAAATTATTGGCTGACCAACTCTTGGATGGTCAAATACCAGAGTATGCTATGTGAAAACCCATGCATCCAGCTGGAGGTTGTTAAGACTCTAAACCCAACTACCCTATTGCTGCTGATTCAGGCCCCTTGGAACACAACTGCCTAGAGGTTATGGATGAGGTTTTCCCAAGCTGTCCAGATCTAACTGATCAACCTATCAGCCATACATACATTGAATACTTCACAGATGGCAGCAGCTTTGTCTGGGATGGCACATGCTTTCCGGGTATGCAGTGGTCACTCTGAGCTCAGTCATTGAAGCCTGCCTGCTGCTGGTTGAACTTCTGCACAAAAGGCTGAACTTCTCGCCCTCACCTGGGCATTCCAGCTCACTGCAGGAGTACAAGTAAACATCTACACTGACTCTAAATATGCCTTCACAACCACTCATGTCCATAGGGCCTTATATAGAGAGGACTCATTAATTCAGGAGGAAAAAATATCAAGTATGGGCAAGAAACCCTCAAACTGCTAGATGCTCTGTGGGTCCCTAAATAGGTGGCAGTTATTCACTGCCAGAGGCACCAAAAGGGAGATGCAACAATTGCTTGGGGAAACCAGAAAGCTGACAGGGAGGCCAAACAAGCAGCCCTCATGAGGGGACCAGCCCCAATTGCCCTGACCACTGCCTTGTTCCCATGTCCCTTAGCTGAATGGGACCCACAGTACACATCACAAGAACAGGCTTGGTTTAAGACTGAGGAGGGAATTTTCTACTGGACAGATGGTGGAAATTTGCTGATGGCCACATCACCATTCCTGAGTCACTGGTTCCCACATTTGTTAAGCAGTTCTGTGAAGGAACCCATTCAGTGTGAACAACCCTTGAGACCATCCTGGCCCAGCACTTTTATGTCCCCAAGCTCTGCAGCATCTGTAAGGAGGTATGCAAAAGATATAGCATATGTGCCAAAAACAATCCCTGGCAGGGACTGAGAGCACCACCCCAGGTGCAAAGTGTTAGTGGGACTCCTCTTGAAAACCTGAACTTAACTTCACTGAAATGTCATGAGCTCAAAGACATAAGTATCTATTAGTGTTTGTCTGCACCCTCTTAAGATGAGTAGAAGCCTTCCCCACACAGACTGAAAAAGACTGGGAGGTGGCCAGGTGGCTGCTAAAGGAAATCATCCCTTGGTTTGGAATACCTGTGTCTATTGGCTCAGACAATGGGCCAGCCTTCATGGCTGAGGTGGTACACATGGTAACTAAGGAATCACCTGGAAGTTGCATATGGCCTACTGCCTCCAGAGTTCAGGAAAAGTGGAATGTATGCATGGAACCCTAAAATTGCAGTTGGGAAGACTGTCAGGAGACCCATCTGCAGTGAAATCAGTTACTACCTATAGCATTATTAAGGATCAGGTCTAGTGCCTTGAAGCAGACAGGGCTTTCACCCTTTGAAGTCCTTTATGGACGCCCATCCCCCTTACTCAAGAGTATATGAGGGGACCTCAAAGAAATAGGGAACCTCACCTTGAGACAGCAAATGCAGGCCCTCAGGGTGACTCTCTCAAAAATCAATGACTGGGTCCAGGAGAGACTTCCCATTAGCCTGACAACTCCCACACACCCTTATAAACCAGGGGATGGCATCTGGGTGAAGGAATGGAATGCCCAAGCTTTTAAAACCTCATTGGAGGGGCCATTTTGCTGTTATTTTGTCTACCTCCATCATAGTTAAGGTAGCAGCGATTATTCCCTGGATCCACCACAGCTGAGTGAAGCAAGTTGCTCTAGAGTGGGAGTGCATCCCTGACCAGCCTCACCGTGTAAGATCACCCAGGGGGCTATACTGGAGTTGAGGGAAGTAAGCATATGTGACACTAACCAGCAGTTGGTTTGGTCTTGCGTACTGGGCACAATCAGGCCATCCTTCTTCTTACTCCCCCTCAGGCAAGATGAGAAGCTAGGAGTTCCCATATGTGAAAAAAAATTAGGTAGACAAAAATGGGGTGCCTTATAAACTGGCAATTGGAAAGATAGTGAATGGCCTCCTGAGCAGATCATCTAGTATTACGGCCCTACTACCTGGGCAGAAGATGGGTCCTGGGGATATTGCACCCCTATATATATGCTTAACCACATTATCATGCTGCAGGCAGTTATTGAAATTATAACTAATGAAATGCAAGAACTCTCAGTTCGCTGCAAAACAAAGCACTAAAATGTGCAATTCTATCTCTCAGAACCACCTAGTTCTAGACTACCTGCTTGTCTCTGAGGGAGGATTTTGTTGAAAATTTAACGTAAGCAACTGCGGCCTGAAATTTGATAATGAAGGAAAGGTCATAGAGAAAATCACAGACAGAATGAGGAAAACTGCCCATGTCCCCATCCAGACATGGAAAGGATGAATCCCAATGACTTGTTTGGAGGATGGTTCTCTGCCTTGTGCCGATTCAAGACCCTGACAGGAGCAAAAGTTCTTATCTTGGGGGCATGTTTAATATTACCTTGTCTGGTCCTCCTGGTATTGCAGTGTATCAGGTCTATTATGAAGGCCACTATAGAAAGAAAAACAGCCACCCACATGATGATGCTATGGAAGTACAAACCCCTAAATCCAGATGATGCTCTTTGACCCTGGGTGGGTACAAGCATCAACAAAGAGGGGAATAATGGAGTAGGGAAGAGGGAACAGCATGGCAGGAAACTGAAACTTAAGGAAACTGGACATGAGAAGGGTCACGTAGCATTGAGGATAAAGTAATATCCAATATAAATGAAATAGTATGTAACCATATACTTCTGTAATCTGCTTTCAAGGGGATATAAAGCAAGTCCTCTTTGTTCTCAGGGCTCAGTCTTTGGATGTGAAGATGTGAATCACTGCCGGTACACTGAATAAAAATTGCTTCCTGAAAAGCCTTGGTGTCCCATCTCCCTGTCTGAGTATCCCGCAACAGTAGTACTGGGATTTGAACTCTGGGCCTTGCACTTGTGAGACAAGCATGCTATCAATTCAGCCACAGCTCCAGTGAGATAGGGTCTCTTCAACCAGTTGCCCCTCTGGATTCAAACTCTGATTCTCCTGATCTCTGCCTTATGAGTAGCTAGGATCACAAGTGTGAGCCACCGGCAACTGACTTATTTTTTGAGACAAGGTCTCACTATGTAGCCCAGGCTGACTTGTGATCCTCCTATCCCAGCCTCCCTAGTGCTTCATAGCTGTGCACCAACAACTGTCTTTATCAATTTGAAAGATAACTCCATGAAGACAATTTTTTTTCTTTCAAAGAGTTGAATACATTGTTCTCTAGCTTGCACTCTGATGAGAAGTTTCCTGTAATTCCTTCTTTGTTCTTCTGAATGTAAGGTCTCTCTCCACCACACTGGCTACTTTCAAGATTTTTGCTTTCTATGTGAGGCTCTGAGTTCAAACCCCAGAAAAACAACAAAACCCGTTTCCCACAGTTTGAACATGATTTGCCTAGGTGTGTTTGTGTGCTTTTATTGCTTTCCTTGGTATTCTCTAAGCTCTGTGGATTTGGGTTCTGGCACCATTACCTTTGGAAACTTCCTGCCTATTATTTCTTCCGCCCAATTTCCTCTATGCCTTCTGGAGATCCAATTCTGAGTGTTAGAACAATGGTTACTTCCCCCACAGGTCTTGCATGCACTGTTCTTTTTCTTATTCCTGCTCTCCACAGTGTGTTTAAGTTTGGGTAATTTTTTTCACCTTAATCTATTCTTTCTTTGGCAGTGACAAGTATAATGAGGAACTTGTGGAAGACACTGTGCATCTATTACTATTCTTCATTTCTTCTATTTCCATTCGGTTCTTACTTTCCATCTCTCTGCCCCAATTATCCATGTAACTTTGCCTGTTGT
Source organism: Castor canadensis (assembly GCF_047511655.1). NCBI lineage: Eukaryota > Metazoa > Chordata > Mammalia > Rodentia > Castoridae > Castor > Castor canadensis. Next base: position 29,626,341 of record NC_133401.1, on the reverse strand, counting down.
GCCCCTTTTCCATCAGAACATTTACCATATTGCTCAGTCGTTTTGATAGTCCAACAGCTGCGTCATTAGTATTACTTCTGAGAATAGCTGTTTCTTGGTGGGGATGAGTGGGAAGTGTTGATTTTTCATGCATTTTTGTATGACCTGTAATTTTTTTTCCCTGAGGTATCTTGTGCACAGCTGTAGAAACAGAGGTAAGTCCTGGAAAGGATGTCTTTCTTCTATTAAACCCTAATTGTTGGGTGGTGCTGAGTACAGTCAGGAATTGGGCTAGGCTTAAAAGTTTGTTGATGCTGTGGTTACCCTGAGTTCACACCAGGATTCAAATACCACTAACAACTACTTTTAGGGCAAGGCTGATTTTCCTGTGGGTTTATCTCAACATCTAGGTCATATTCAGGTTGGATTCTGCCTCAGAGACAGTCCAGATCTATTTTCATTCAAATAGTTAAGTGCTCACCATGTACCTATGTACAGTTCACTGTATTAACTGCCACAATGTGTTAACTTCCCCAGTACTCTACTGCCTTCTGCCATTATTTTATGCACTTACTTTCCTGTTGGTCTTCAATAGCTGTGAGCCCAGTAAATTTTGCTCCTTTTAATACTCTCACCACCACTTCCCAAACTCAAAGCCTCCATCACCACGGAGTTCATTATCCTTTTCTCTGTAGGACCTATGCACCTTGCATGTTTATCATTTTTAATATCCTGTATCCCCTAGTCAGTAGTAGGTGCCTGTAGGCATAACAGCATCTTATTAGTTTGGCAGTGACTGGCCCATGACAGTAACAACCATGACAAATGTTCAGGTGAGATATTTGCTGAAGGCCAACTGTAAACCCAAAGGTATCTCTTCAAAGTACTGTCATAACAGCTCTTCCTCCCCAGTCTAGTGATCAGGCATTATTCTTGTCAATTACATTTCCAAGATTTTCTTTAAAGCAAATTCTTCTTAGTTTGGATGTATTTCTAAAACTCATGTAATGCAAAAGAATTAAAATTACTAAGAATGACATCAACAATTTAAGAGGGCCACTAAAAGCTGAGAGGACACATGGGCCTGGAGCGATTCTGCCTATATGGCACTCACAGAAATGCCTTTAAGAGACAGAGTTATGAGAATGGGCCTAACAAGTGTTTGATGAAAAATTCTCAGTGATGCAGATGGAATCCAGGGCTTCACACATGCTAGAGAAGTGTTCTACCACTGAGCTACATCTCCAACTCAGAGTGGGGATTTTTGACTAGGTCAGAAATAAGGCAGCAAGGATAAGCAATTCTCAACAACCAATTCCAAGTTAGTTTTATTTTGCTATCCCAACGCACTCCTGAAATCCCCAAGAGGGTTGAGAAATGCAACAGGCAGTGAGGTAAGGTTGAAAAAGCAGGTGACTGTGGGCAGGTCATCCTCCTGCCCCTCCCCACTATTCAGATGTATTACTATTGATCTGGAACCAACTTATAAGAGACACTGGGCGAGGAATTAACAAGGCAGGGGAGGCAGTGTGGGTGTGTGTATAAAGAGAAGGAGAAAAAACATGCCTCTCCATGAGCCTTCTCTGTGCCGGTTGCTCCAAGTAGTTATTTATTTTAAAGCATTTAAGTGATTATCTTCCACACAAGTGTGACTGAGAAGTACACTGCCATGCATGTACACCTCACAACTTCACTGTTTTCTCACATGTGGTCAAAGGTAGACTGACCTCATGTCTATGTTTCTATAAAGTTGTCTTAACAAGATACAGATGTTCTCAAAAGTAGCTTTCACAGAAGGAAAACTTATACAGAAGAGCTTGTGTACAGTCTAACCACATAAAAGAACTATGAGTTTATTTCTTACACAGTTCACACAGATGGAAAGGTGCTAAGTGTTATTACAGATGGTGACCAGCCGAAAGGAGAAGAGTCCCACATAAAAACCCAGGAGTTCTCCACTGCATTATTCTTCACAGGCTGCCATAACAACATACTACCTGGGGTGACTTAGCAGAAATTAAGTTCTCATGGTTCTGGAGGCTGGAAGTCCGAGATCAAGGTGTCAGCCTAGTCAGGTCCTGGAGCGGGCTCTCTTCTTGCTTGGTGTATTCTCACACAGTGCAGACCATCTCTTCTTCAAAGGGCAATAATCCCATCAAGAAGGCCCCATGGTCCTGACCTCCTCTCATCCTAACTGCCTCACAGAAGGCCCATTTCCAAGTACCATGACACGGGAGGTTTGGGCGGCAATGTATCAATTTTGTGGTGGTAACATATTCAGTCCGTAACAACACATATTCCACTAGTCACTCACTAAAGACTAGTGTTATTACATGAAAATACCAACATTTATTTATATAAATATAATTTGTTTTCAAATAAAAAAATAACAATTTCTGCCTGCTCTCAAGGTCCTCATTTTTCAGTACCTCCTGGTTCTTTCCCCTTAGTCTGTCTTGGGCATATTTGATTTTCACACCATATCCTCATATCCACAGGGACATCCGTAATGAGCACTGCTCCATACCATTATGAGCAATATCTTAACCATTCTTCTCCATTCTTATTTGTGTTTCAGTTAGTTGAAAGTCACACCCTGTTTTTCCAGGAAGTCCCTTCTATATGATGGTTCTAGTTCTGAGACAGACTCACACTCTTCCTTCATGTGACATTAAATCAGGTTCAAAATCCAATCCACAAAAATGGACTTCACAATTCGATTCTGTGGTAGGTGGGAGTGAAATATCTTCACTACTGCACTGTGAGAAACAGTCTTCATTCACCAAGACTGATTGGCCTTCTGAGCATGCTTCACTTGATTTCAAATCCTCAGGTCTAAGGTTACCAATTACTTTTGTACTTTGGCTTCCAACCTGGGGCACTTCATCAAATGTTCCATATATATGAAACTTAAATACAGACCTACCTTATGATGGCTGGACTTAGGAGTTTTCGGCTTTACAATGGTGCAGAAGCGATGCACATTCACTATGAACTGTACTTCAAACTGTGATCTTTTCCTAGCCTGGTGATAGGCAGTAGAATACTCACATGATGAGGGATAGCAGCAGTCAGCTGGCTTCAGGTAAGCCACGAGATCATGAGGGTTAGCAACTGATACTCTACATTGTACGATGTTGCTAAGCTATGATGTTCCAAAGGTCAGATGTATTAAATGCTTTTTTACAATATTTGTAACTTACGATGAGTTTACAGGGATACAGCCCCATCATAAGTGAAGCAACACCTGTACACTTTCCCATGCCTCTGAATGCCTTCCTTGATAGCCTCAAACTTAGCTTTTACAGATTTAACACCTTAGGCTTTTTCTTCAGAATGTGTGTTCTGATGTCGAATCAAGGATGAACTTCGACTGTATGCCTTACCACATTTACTACATTCGTATGGTTTCTCTGAAGAATGACTTCTCTGGTGTCGAATGAGGTCTGAGCCACTGCTAAATGCCTTCCCGCACTCATTACACTCATAGGGTTTCTCTCCAGTATGACTCCTTTCATGTAGGATGAGGGATGTGCGCTGACTAAATGCCTTCCCACAGGTTTTACATGTGTACGGCTTCTCTCCAGTGTGGATTCTTTCATGCTGGGCAAGGTGTGCACTCTGGCTGAAGGCCTTTCCACACTGATCACATTCGTAGGGTCTGTCTTCAGTATGAATTCTCTTATGTCGAGTAAGAGATATGCGGTGACTGAAGGCCTTCCCACATTCTTCACATTGGTAGGGTTTCTCTCCAGTATGAATTCTTTGATGTTCAATAAGAAATGACTGGCGACCAAAAACCTTACTGCATTTATTGCATTTGAAAGGCTTCTCCTCAGAATGGATGTTCTGGTGGATTTTCAGGTTAGCAGTCCCAGAAAACATCTTTCCACATTCCTTACATTCAAAGAGTTTCTTCTTCCTCTTATGGACTTTCTGATGTTGAATAAGGGACGAATGCCGATTGCAGACCTTCTCACACTTGTTGCATCTGTACTGTCTGTCTCTGTTGTGAATTCTTAGGTGCAGAATAAGGGTTGACAACCGTCTGAAGTCCTTCTTGCATTTCTCACATTTGTAGGGTTTCCCTGAAGTGTGAATTCTCTGATGAAGCATAAGGGGTAAAATCCTATTAAAGGGTTTCCCACATTTTCTGCACTTAAAGGGATTCTCTAAGTGTTGACTTTTCTGCTGTAGATTCTGAATTAAAGCCTTCTCACTTTTGGGGGGTTTCTCTCCAGTTCTTTTATGTAGAACAAGGGATGGCTTCTTTTTGAAGCCTCTACCCCGTTTTGTGCATTTCTGTGTTTTCTTTCTTCTGTGAACTCTCTTATGAAGTAGAAGTGATGACCTCCGTCTGAAGGCTTTCCCACATGCTCTGCAATGGCGGACAGTCTCAACAACACACACACTGTGATGTCCACTGAGAGCTGGGCATGAGCTTGAGGCCTTCCCGCCATCAAAAGTTCCCTCTCCACTATGAATTCTCCTGTGCAGAATAAGGCCTGTTTTTTTATTGAAAACTTCTCCACATTCATCACATACATAGCGTGTTGGTCCATTGTGAATTCTCTGATGAAGAATAAGGGATGAGACTTGTCTGAAAGCTTTTTTACAATTACTGCATTCATAAGGTCTCTCTCCAGTGTGGGTGTTCTGATGAAGTTTGAGAGAGAAACTTCGACTAAAGGTTTTCCCACAATCATTGCATTTTAAAGATTTCTTCCCTGAATGTCCTTTCTTGGGTTTTCTTAGAAATGAATTTTCCCTCTTCCCTGTGGGAATCTTTTGTTGTGAAGAAACTGGTTTCTGATAGATGCTTTGCTCAGATTTGTTGCACTGAGTTGGTGGTAACTTCTTGGTCTCACTCTTAGACCCTAAGTCTGAAAGACACCAAGAAATTAAACATTTATTTTTCTGTGCTGATAACATGAAGCTCATATAACATAAACATAGCATTATCATCGTTAAGTCATAGTAACAGCAATAATAAATACCAGAAAACTAACTCTCAGCACCTTATGATGGTTTCAATGACCATATTATGAGCTTTACAGATATATTTAATAACTGGAATTCAGGAGACCTTGAAAATTAAAAGTGAATAAAGCACATATTTTATTTACAGAATAAATTTGATACTATATACCACAATGAATGCACAGATTGTTCATTAGATACATGTATTTTTATTGTATGAAATATTCATAAAAGGCAAACCTAGAGAGATAGAAGATGAGTGGCCCCCTGGGCTTTGAACTGGGAATTCATTAATGTTAAACAGGTATGATGGAGCTTATGAGGTGGGGTGATAAAGATGTTCTAAAACTAGACTGGGGCAATGGTTATACAACATGGTAAATTATCAAAAATCACTGAACGATACTCTTAAGCAGCATGAATTTTATGATGTAAATTATATGTGTAAATCCTAAACATGTATTCTTCAACATCAAATCTTGAAAAAACACAACAATAGCAACTAGAATTGAGCATCTAGACATTTAGATGGGGGAAAACTTTAAACTTAGAGAAGTCAGAAAAACTCCAAGGAAACAAGGTAACAGATTAGACTAAAAAGGTCTATTATTTAGCAAAATGTCAAATTAGAATATGACACAAAGGCCCAAGATGATTTAAAATAACTACTTGTGCCAGGCGCCACAATGCCTATGCTCAGAAGGTAGAGGCAGGAGGATCATGAGCTCGAGGCTCGCTTGGTTTACATGTGAGACCCTATCCAAAAGAAGTTAAAAAATAAAAGAACTACTTGCATTGTTATAAGCCTGAGTTTGTGTAGCATAAGAAACAGAAGACAGGGTTTAGAACTGTGTCATCCAGTACAGTAGCTGCAATTTATAGGCAAATAGTTGAGCACCTAAAATATGGCTAGCTGGACATGAGATGTGCCATGACTAGAAATAAACACTGGATGGTGAAGATTTAGTACAAAACAGGGATATGAAGCATCTTGTTGTGAGAATACTGGTAAATAGTACTGTATTTTGGATTTTCTGGGTTAAATGAAAGTATTAAAATTAACTTCATCTGCTTTTAAGCCATCTTAATGCAGATACTAGAAAAACAGGTTAAATGTGTGGCTCACACTATATTTTTGCTGGGCAGCGATGCTCTAAATGGACTTGGCTCACAGGAGTGTTAATTGTTTGTCTCTACCTCTGTTACCATCTTGCTCTTTCTGGTGGATACAGCTGCCTCCACCCTTATGGGATTTTGGTGAGAACTGGAAATA